>NC_141687.1:8291799-10691799 GCF_964263255.1 Lissotriton vulgaris
GTTCATGTGTGGCTGTGGGCTGGGCTCCCTTTCATTTTGCAGGTTGTAGTCCAACTTTATACCAGGTCAGAGGAGGTGTAAACTTCCTGGTGCTAACGCACCTTATCACCTGTTTTGTGTTCTCTTCACTGATCTTGCTGGTCGTTGAGAATGTTGCGACCTGGTGTGTTTGCTGATTTTTGAACGCATCTCATTAGAGAAATTTGCTAGGGTTATCTGTGATTATGTTTTTTGAGGCTTCTATCGCTGGTAAACTGATGATATAGGCTGTTTGTACCAGCTTGTGAATGGCAAATTAAATTTATCATTTATCAAGAAGAGAGAGAGGAATTAGGAACTAGTCCCCAGGGCCATCAAGTGCTCCAGGAGGGGGGCCGTGTGGCCCCCCCTCCCACTATTTTCAAAGCCCCTGGGTGGGTGATGGTCCCCTGGGGCTGCAGGAAGGCAGCATGCCCTTCTGCACCTAATTAACATAGCCCCCGAGGAAGCGGTGGTATAATTTTACGATTGCCTGGGATGGCACATTTAAATGAAGTGGAGGAGCTCCTGCCTCATATAAAAAAACAAAATGTGTCTGGATTCACGCACCCCGCGCACATTCAGATGTTTTAAAAAAAAATTGGGGGTCCTTATTTGACCCCTGAGCAGGCCTAGGGGGTTGGGGTGTTTCTACCCTGCCCACTTTTCTTCATGTTTCACTTTCCTTTACTGTTTTCTTGTGACTCGGTTCTATTGAGTCTCAAGATGGCTGCCTACACTTCATGGTTTGGAGTGTTGGCATCCAATTAGAATGAAGTTCATGGTTGGAAAGAGTCCCCTAACCCACCGTTGCCACAGATACCGATATTTTTATTTTTTTATTTTCTCAGCAACTACTACATTGGTTTATAACATTTAATAAAAGGTCAATTTCTGTACCTTTTTGCCAAATTTGGTATAATTGTGTTCAGCAGTTCGGGCTGTAGCCTTTGGCTAAATGTTCCTATGGAAATTAACATGAAGAATACACTTTTTAGGACCCACCTTTTTTTTTAGCCCCCGCTAGATGACTCACCCCCAAACTTTCAGGATAGGAGCTGACCAGGATAGACCTTTGTTTGGAGAATTTCGTGAAGGTTTGTCAAACAACACCAAAGTTATTAGCAAATCAAAAAATGTTTTTACTATTGAAACTAGTTTCTAACTATAAATACCTTCTGGCGACCACCTGTAGGTAATATATATATATATATATTTGTTACCAAGCACACTTCCTCACGATGAAGGACGGCACCGACTCCGTGAGTTTGCTCAAGGTTGAAAGTTTATTTTACAAAGCTGCTGAAAAGACGCGTTTCTGCGGAAGCCACATCCTTGCTCACTTCACCTACCCAAATGTGATTACACAACATATATCCCTCTGTACAGACACAGTTCCTTCACTGTGATTGGTATCTAGTTACCATGGTGACACAAAGTTTAGTCATGTGGTAAGGCAACAGACATAGAAAAGTTCCTATACATCATCCCAAAGGTTCGTGCAAAGTTACATCTTTAGGTAAGGGAAAACCAACTGCAATAACAAGTGTAGAACCTAAAATACTTGGCACTACAAATCAAATAAACAAATTAATATCATGTGTATATTACAGATAATTGAATTATATACGTTGGCGATGCATAGCATTATTTTTATGCAAAACCTGGGTGAGAGAGAGCATGGAGTCATAGCACAATTAGTATAATGACTGATAGAATTACAGGACAATCTATATATTACCCTGTGTGATTGTAATCAACACAGTCCGGGTAAAACGGCATCTAGAGCATGTGGGTAATTTCATCATACAAGGCAATAGAATTCTCATGCAAATGACAATGGGTCAAACATAAATGAAATGAAATAAAAAATATCCTTAAAAATCATAAAATTCATTAACCATATTTCCAAGTAAACACAAAGGTTACTCACACGAACCTCGTCTCCAAGTGGAGCATTATATGTGTGTGTTACATGTCAAATGTGAGCCATGGTCATAAGCCTAATTATGATTAACATCCTACCGTCTCTAGATGCGTACAACTCAAGAACCCCGACATCTCACCCATATTGATTTGAACCTTAACGTTGCCATACTAGATAGATCCCAAAATGGATAAAACAAATGTAACAGAGGAAACAAAGTATTTACACAAGTGATTGTGTAGGTGTATCATGAGCGGGAAAGGGGGGCTCCGGGAGTATGCTGCATTAAATTATAAATGTACAGTTAATGCTTCATTGGCATTAAGCCCATTCGGAATCTTAGAATCCAACAAGATAATGTATCTTGATTCCAGACGTCTCAGGGCAAGTCTGCGATTCCCCCCTCTGATACTTTTTGCAACGTTATCGATGACAAAATATTTGATGTCAGAACTGTTACCAGCATGTGTTTTGTGTATGTGCCTAGCCACAGGATAGGTTTCATCGTTATTAGTTATTGCTCGCAGGTGCTGCAATATACAGACATGTGCTGGGTGGATGGTACTACCAACATATTGTTTGCCGCATTTGCAAACAAGGACGTAAACTGCGTACTCTGTCTTACATGAGTAGCAGCCTCTGATGGTATATGGTTTGTTTCTATAGGGAACAGGAACCTCTTTGGTGTTGATGCCTTGTTTGCACGCTTTACATTTTGTGCATTTGATGAAACCTCTTTGGTTGTTTAACCAATTAGGTGGCTAGGTGATAGTTGGTGCACTGACTACAAGCTGGTTGCGCATCGATTTGGCCCTTCTGAAGGTAATTGAGGGACTTCTGTCACACCACTGCCCTATTACTGGGTCATTTTGTATCAGGGGCCAGTGTCTCTGCAAATAAATACCTTCTGGCGACCACCTGTAGGTAATATATATATATATATATATATATATATATATATATATATATATATATATATATATATATATATAAATATATATATATATATATATATATATATATTCAATGAAAAAACCATAGGTTATAGGCCATATATAGTTAGGAATTCGCATTTACAAAACCTTATTTTACTCGCATAAAACCATTGAAATTCCATATATAGTTAGAAGCGCTAACTATATATCGCGCACCCGCAATCCACTGCTGATGATGTCACATATTACATCATTCATGACATGGTCAGTGACATCACTGATGACATCACTGATGACATCTCAAATGACATCACTGATGACATCACTGATCACAACATCCAGTGATTGTATGTGTCTGTAAAGTTTAAATATGTTTCACATATTGAAGAATGAGTGGATGTATAAGTGTCTGGATGAAGAATTTAGTAGGTGCATGACTGACTGTATGAGTGAGTGATTAAATGTGTCTCACTGAGTGCATGGGTTAGTGACTAAACTGTCTTAATTTGTGCATCAGTATGTTTGTTGTTGTGTAAGCTGCTGCATGTGTTGATCAGTAGCTATACGAGTGGCCATATGGGTTATTGATTGGTTGCCCAAGTATTTGAATGGGAGGCTGAGTGTGTGTGTGGGTGGCTGGGAGGTGCGTGACTCTGTGCATAGATGTGTAAGCAGTTGATTCACTAGGAGTATGAGTTCAAGAGTGCATGTGGAAACAGCTATATGGGCGGTTGACTGTGCATGGGTGTGTTGGTGAGTGAATGGATTTCTCATTGCTACATGTGCAAGTAAGTACGTATGTAAAACACAATACATGTGAGAGTTGAGATATATAAATAACTGAACATAAGAGCCAGTGAATGTGTGAGTGGCTGTATCGATCACTGTGAGCTTGTATCAGGGATTATATAAGAGAATAAATATGTGTTATTATATGTTTGAATAAGTAAGATGTGTATAACTTTATAGTTGAGGAAATGGAGGTGTGATTGATTCTTTGCATGACTGACTAGGTGTGTGAGTAACTCCATGGATGAGTGACAGTCTGTGAGTGTCTGTTTATACTGAGTGTATGTAAGGTTATATTAGAGTCTGAAGAGGTTCATTGTATTATCACATGAGTGATGTGATCAGTGATGACAAATGAGATGTCATCAGTGATGTCATTTGAGTTGTCATCAGTGATGTCATCAGTGATGTCATTTGAGATGTCATCAGTGATGTCATTTGAGTTGTCATCAGTGATGTCATTTGAGATGTCATCAGTGATGTCATCAGTGATGTCACTGACCATGTCATGAATGATGTAATATGTGACATCATCAGCAGTGGATTGCGGGTGCGCGATATATAGTTAGCGCTTCTAACTATATATGGAATTTCAATGGTTTTATGCGAGTAAAATAAGGTTTTGTAAATGCGAATTCCTAACTATATATGGCCTATAACCTATGGTTTTTTCATTGAATTTTCAAGGTTTTGTAAATGCAAATTCCTAACTATATATCCACTATAACCTATGGTTTTTTCTGTGAATTTCATTGGTTTTTTAATAGCAAATATGAAAAGCTTTAAAATGTCAAGTACGTGATAGATAAAAACATTTTCGTATTTATGCACGCTGATGTGCTTTGAACGCTGCACCCCCCCACCCCCCCTCCCCTCTTTTGCCTTAGTAGTACTCTCTCTTTGCAGATACTGAAGGGTAGTTAACGCAGGCCTTTACCCCCGTTGTAATCCGTCGTGCCTCCTTGTCTCTCCATTTGATTGATTGTTGTCCAAGCATTTACTGTTTTAGAATTGGTTCTCTTTGGATCATTCTCTATTTACAAACAAGCACAAAGTCGCAATACTCTGTTTAGTCTTTGCAGATAGTGAAAAATCGTGTAAAAAAATAAAAGTAATCGAGCAAAATCAGTAGGCCACTAATTGGATCTCTTTTTGACCTCGCTAAAATAGAAATATTAGGAACAACCCTTCATGAGAAATACGAAAATAGTGAGATGAACTGAGCTCCACACCATGAGGGCTGCAAGACAGCTCGGCTCCATCACCCATCCCGCACAAAATAACGACAAACCCTATGCAAATATTAAAAATATAGACAACACACCAGCAAAGAAACAGGGTAAAACATTTTATTAAAAAACTATTTACATAACGTTGGTTTATAAGATGATGTCAGTAGTGGACCGATGTGTGAATAGATCGAAAACAGCACAAGGCTCCAAGATCCGGATGGCAAGCTCCTGGATGTTGGGTGCCATAGTTTAGAGTTCTGAATTTCAGCCTTTTTCAATGCCTGTGCTTTGTTGAATCAAAATGGCGGCTTGACACAAAGCTGACTCAAGCGTTGTTACTGATGCTATGCAGACCAAAACTGGTTTTCAGTTTGTACATTTTTCTAGATTTTTCAATCCAAGTTTGGTTGACTTTGTAGAACGATGGCTTCAGATTTTCAACATACGGTGTGGTGGCGCTGACTGGGAGGGGGCGCTTCGCTCCTGCCCCCTCCCCAAGTAAGATTTTCATACGTGAAAGTACGTTAATGGTTTTGGTCCCTGAGATGCTTCGATGTCACTACCATTCTCAAATAGCATAAGTTCTGGATGTTGGGTGCCATAGTTAAGAGTTCTGAGCAGTGCTTGTAACACTGTCTGAAGCTTATTTCCACCTACTGCAGCTTCACTATTCTCAAAGTAAGTGAGTGTCGTTTGTGGACCTGACTGCATTAGAAAACAATGTGATATGTTACCTTCCTAAACAGCTTGACGGAGGCCCCTGAGGGGCGGTGTGATGGCCATGGACTCGGAGAAGACGCTTGGCTCCGACACCCTCCCCAAGTCTTATAGCACTGGTGTAGCCTGAGATCGCCCCCGACATAGGCGGCCGGCTCCCGGGGTCCGGCGGAACTTTTTGCCTTTTGATGACTCTTCAATTCTGGACCTTGTCCCACAATCCGTTTGACCTGAAGACAAGCTGTAGTGGGGCGCCCCTTTATCGTTTTAGTTGCCATTCCGCCCGCTTTTGCTACACTGTGCCTCTTCCGCCATTCAGCTGTTTACCGCCCGCTCTTGCGACTACAGCGTCTCGCTCACCATGTAGTTGAGATGCGCCCGCTCTTGCGGTGCAGCGATAGGCGGCTGCCACAGGACTCTCAAAATGGCGGCCGGCTCTTCGGTTTTGGGCCTGGTCCACTAAAATGGCCCTGGGACACCTTGGAACTCGGACGCTTGTCTGCTAGGGCTTGGGTCCCATTCTCGAAAAGCGTCCCCTCAGCCGTGAAGATTCTACAAAAGTCTTGGGGGCCTCCGACTCCCGCAGGCTTCTGGTGGGGAGCGGCTGCCATGATTGCTCGTGGAATGGCCACGACGGAGCTACGAGATGGTAGTGGTCTCATGCTGACGCCAGCTTTAGTCTGAAACATCCAGAAACACTGTAGACTACCAATTCGATCAGTTCCGGTAGCGCCCCAACATGACCCGGAAGAGAAGAACTTGCCCTCCCCTCTTTGACTGATGGTTCTTGTTGCCTGTCCCCTCTGTTGTCATTTAACAGAACTTTTTGGACTGCTGAAAGGGGTTGTGTTCTGAACGCTGGTTGGTGGAGACATTTAGACTATATTCTTGACCTACGTTGTCGCGTAATGCGTTTTATGACACGCCGCGTTAGCGCACCCGGAAGTGATCCGAGGCGCGGCGCGCAGCGCGTAACGTAAGCATAACAGGTCATGTGACTTGTTAATAAAACTTTTCATTGGTTCATTTTACTTTTGTTAATTTAATGATGAAAAGCTTGGTCATATGACCTAAAAATTACGCTTTTTATTATTTTCGAACAATATTTTTTTTTCAAACATATGTTATAATATTCCAGGCTAATGTACTTTCCCGGAAAATTTACAACTGTCTTGCAAGTAAAATATATTCCTTTTTCGAGAAAAAGGGCGTTTCTTCCTTCCATGACGGAGCCGTTGAGTAAAAGAGATTCGGCCTGCTGTCTTAGTCGCCGATACGCCTGATTATCAGATTCTTATCGATCACTTTATGTTGCAGACATGAAAAACACAACTGCCCTTGACCATTTATCTTTACTGCGTTCCTACATATTATACCTTTTATCCGTCATGTAATTGGACTGCTTTATTTCACTTGCCTTTTACTGATTCAAAAACAGTCACTAAAAGTAAAAACTTTACAAATGAAAATACTACTACCGTGTTTTGTTTTAAAAACCTTTATTGTGAAAATGTCAGTATACAAATACGGGCCTATAACCACGTGGGCCGGCCACGGAGCAAACTGAAATCGTATATGATGAGGAGACATTTACACTGTAGAAGAACGTAACGAGCGGGCCATTAGGTGACAAGAACAAAGGTGTCTAACAGTTGCGGAATCGGTGGACGTACATTTTGTAATTAAAATACGACAGGGCCACTTACAATAACATTTTCTAGATATACATTTGCGGGCAAGGAGTTACGAGTCCCATTTATACCGGCGCCATTTTGGGCGAGGCCGGGCAGGTCCAAGATATAGTCAAAATGTCTCCACCAACCATCGGCCAGACCAGAACCCCTTTCGGCCCTTTATGCTACAAGATGGTGTCTTCCATTCAGAAAATATTGGTGGCAGCATTTTGAAAGGAAACAGAAACAGCCGTTCTCCTAGTGAGTTTCACATTGTTACATTTAGGAAGAATGTTGAAGAGTAGTATGTGGAAAATCTGAAGCCATTTTTCTACAAACTCTCAATCAGACTTGGATGGAAAAAAAAAACCTGAAGAATGTACAAACTGAAAACCAATTTTTGTCTGTATAGCACCAACAGTAACGCTTGAGTCAGCTTTGTGTCAAGCCGCCATTTTCATTCAATCAATAGCGTCCCCCTGCACACATTCAGGGACCTGGTCGTGTCTTCAGATGAAACGCATTGTAGGAAAAGAAGCAGAAAGGAAAAGGAAAAAAGTTCCGCCGGACCTAGTGAAGCTGCAGCAGGTGCAAATAAGCTTCAGACAGTCTTACAAGCACTGCTCAGAACTCTCAACTGAGGCACTCAACATCCAGGACTTGCCATTCGGATCTTGGCGCCTTGTATTTTTGTTTTGTTTTTGATGGAGGGGAAACAACAAAAAACAGGCATTGAAAAAGGCTCAACAGTGCAGGGCGCCTTGTGCTGGTTCCGACCTATTCACACATCGGTCCACTACTGACATCACCTCATAAACCAACGGGGCACCCCACGCCGACTTTCGGCGCAGCATTGTAGGATGGCCACACCAGTGCGGCAATTTGCTGGACACCACCTCGGTGCCATCCAGATCTCGGCGCGTTCATTCAATCAATAGCGTCCCCCTGCACACATTCAGGGACCTGGTCGTGTCTTCAGATGAAACGCATTGTAGGAAAAGAAGCAGAAAGGAAAAGGCAAAAAGTTCCGCCGGACCTAGTGAAGCTGCAGCAGGTGCAAATAAGCTTCAGACAGTCTTACAAGCACTGCTCAGAAATCTCAACTGAGGCACTCAACATCCAGGACTTGCCATTCGGATCTTGGTGCCTTGTGCTGGTTCCGACCTATTCACACATCGGTCCACTACTGACATCACCTCATAAGCCAACGGGGCACCCCACGCCGACTTTCGGCGCAGCATTGTAGGATGGCCACACCAGTGCGGCAACTTGCTGGACACAACATCGGGGCCATCCAGATCTCGGCGCGTTCGACTCACTGTACCGCAACAGTGACCGCAACTCAGCTGGACACGCCGTCTTTCGGCGCAGCATTGTAGGATGCCACACCAGTGCGGCAATTTGCTGGACACCACCTCGGTGCCATCCGGATCTCGGCGAGTTCGAGTCACTGTACCGCAAGAGTGACCGCAACTCAGCTGAACACGCCGTCTTTCGGCGCAGCATTGTAGGATGGCCACACCAGTGCGGCAATTTGCTGGACACCACCTCGGTGCCATCCGGATCTCGGCGCGTTCGAGTCACTGTACCGCAAGAGTGACCGCAACTCAGCTGGACACGCCGTCTTTCGGCGCAGCATTGTAGGATGGCCACACCAGTGCGGCAATTAGCTGGACACCACCTCGGTGCCATCCGGATCTCGGCGCGTTCGAGTCACTGTACCGCAACAGTGACCGCAACTCAGCTGGACACGCCGTCTTTCGGCGCAGCATTGTAGGATGGCCACACCAGTGCGGCAATTTGCTGGACACCACCTCGGTACCATCCGGATCTCGGCCCGTTGTGCTGCCTTCGGCCTATTCGCACATCGGTCCGCTACTGACGCCGCCTCACGTGCCAACGGATTTTCTACGCTTTTTGTAGCCCTATGCCGCATAACAGGTCATGTGACTTGTTTATAAAACTTTTCATTGGTTCATTTTACTTTTGGTTTCCTAAAGATGGAAGGCTTGGTCATATGACCTAAAAATAACACTTTTCATTGGTTTAGAACATTTTTTTTTCCCAAACGATGAAAGCCCCACCTTGTTTCTGGATCATTCAGACTGAAGCTGGCGTCAGCATGAGAGCACCACCATCTCGTGGCTCCGTCGTGGTCATTCCGCGAGCAATCATGGCAGCCGCTCCCCACCGGAAGCCTGCGGGAGTCGGGGGCCCCCCAAGACTTTTATACAATCTTCACGGCTGAGGGGACGCTTTTCGTGAATGGAGCCCAAGCCCTAGCAGGCAAGCGTCCGAGTTCCAAAGTGTCCCAGGGCCATTTCAGTGGACCAGGCCTAAAACCGAGGAGCTGTCCGCCATTTTAAGAGCCATGTGGCAGCCGCCTATCGCTGCACTGCAAGAGTGGGAGCAACTCAACAACATGGTGAGCGAGACGCTGTGGCCGCAAGAGCGAGCGCAACTCAGCTAGATGGCCGCCACCTGGGGAGGCCCGTTCACGCCGGCTCCCCCACGCCCCCCCCCCCCCGGGCCGTCGCACACCAATTTTCGGAGCAGCATTGTAGGATACCAAAACCAGTGCGGCAGTTTACTGGACATCACCTGGGTGCCTGTCGTACATGTTGTGTCAGCCATGTGACACTGGACACAGACCGCTACTGACGAGGCCTCCCCCCGCACCACCCGGGACGCCCCACGCTGTTTTTCTGTGCTGCATTGTAGGATCCCTAAACCAGTGCGGCACCCAGGCGACATCACCTGGGTGCCGTCCAGAACTCTGCACGTTGTGCTGCCTTGGGACTATTCGTACAACAGACCGCTACTGACGAGGCCTCCCCCCGCCCCACCCGGGACGCCCCACGCCAATTTTCGGAGCAGCATTGTAGGATCCCTAAACCAGTGCGGCACCCAGGCGACATCACCTGGGTGCCGTCCAGAACTCTGCACGTTGTGCTGCCTTGGGACTATTCGCACAAAAGACAGCTTCTAACCATTGTTGCTTTTTGTGTTGAGAAATGTTTAAATGTTTTTAGTTTTTGTTCCGTTCGTTAAAGTTAGTAGTTAATAAAGTTTTATAACCTTACTTTCTTGGAGTGTTATCTATTTTTTTAAAAACGGGTGAATGGGGCCTTGAATCGGGTTATTGTCATGTGTGGGCTTTGGAAGTGTGCTGCTGCAGGATCGGACATTTCAAACTCAAATGCACGTTCTTTTTCTTACCTTTCCGAAGCATGGAGCGCAATAGCAGGCAGAGAAAGGGTGATGCACGTGTTGAACACTACCTGACCTGGCAAGTTGCTGGCAGTGCCCCCCCGCCCGCTCCTGAAAGAGGGCACACACACACCGCCGCCCCGAGTACTTCACAAATCTTTAAAAGACCATGCGCTTGTTCATGAGGCTTAAATGGTTTATCACCTCTTCTAGAACCCCTGCATCGACCCTCTGACGTTTCATGGAAAAATTACCATGTAACACAATACCAAGCCCTGTCAGCTGAAACCCCCAAGGAATCGTGGGGCATATTATCAAGGGGGTTTATCTCCGCTTTTTTGGCTTTAAAAGCCATGAAAGTGGAGATAAAATTATTTCCCTATTACCAAGCTGTCGCTAACACCAGTTAGTGACAGCTAAAAGGAGATAGCGACCATCTTGGGCCCCGCTTTGCATGTCAGTGATACTTATCACTAATGACATGCAAAGTGGCGTGCCAAGATGTTAGCGACTGGAAACAGTCCCTAACATCGCTACCTTCTATTACCAACTTTTGGAGATATACGCGCTAAGCGCGAATATCTCCAAAACCTAACACCTGCCCTGAGCAGTTCTTAGCCATGTTATCCAATGGGAGGTGGATAACATGGCTAAGAGCATTAGGTCGATAATACATGAATATCGCTGACTTTTCTGCGATAATAGCAAGGTTTATCTGCGATAAAAATCGCCGATGTGCGGCGATAATTTTTGTCTCTAAACAAGTTAGAGACAAAAATTATCGCTAGTTGTTCGTAATATGCCCCCGGGTTTTTGCTTGCAGAAATCGGGAGGCAGGAGACTAGCACTGAAATCAGTAGTCACACGCCTGAATCAGGAGGATTGGCATGTCTGAATTCTCTACAGCTGGGGCCATAAACTACATCCGCAGGGTTAGGTGATAGCCTGGGACCAGCCTGGCATCTAAAATGGCTGCCGTGCACGACAAAATTTTGGCATTCGAAAAAAGGCAAGATGGCGCAGCCGCTGGAAGAGATGTATCAACATATATCAGCCTCCTCAGCCACCCTCAGGAAACATAGGGGATTAGGATACGTCTCCCGCACCCCCTTATACCTAGTACTTTAATTAACGAAGCACAAAATGGCGAATTCCCGTTTCGCTACCAGTTTGCGGCCCAGTTCGCGGCCCGTGAAGCGCTTCTACCGTGAAAAATCATTTTTTTTTTTTTTTCCCCACGGGACCCTTTAATAACCCCAACAACATTCCTAGGGGGTCAAGAGGGGGATACCTTGCCCCCTTTCATTAAATTCCCCCTTAGTTTTTCACCTTTTCTTCTCTCTCGATCCTACCGAGAGACAAGATGGCGGCCGCTCCGGACTGTCACGCAGCAAAAAAAAAAAAAAAGCTCACGCACAGCCGCTGGAAGAGATGTATCAACATATATCAGCCTCCTCAGCCATCCTCAGGAAACATAGGGGATTAGGATACGTCTCCCGCACCCACTTATAACTAGTAATTTAATTAACGAAGCACAAAATGGCGAATTCCCGTTTCGCTACCAGTTCGCGGCCGCGCTTCTACCGTGAAAAATCATTTTTTTTTTATTTTCCCCACGGGACCCTTTAATAACCCCAACAACATTCCTAGGGGGTCAAGAGGGGGATACCTTGCCCCCTTTCATTAAATTCCCCTTTGTTTTCCACCTCTTCTTCTCTCTCGATCCTACCGAGAGACAAGATGGCGTCCGCTCCGGACTGTTTAGAATGTTGACAGACACCGGAGAGCCAATCAGCTTTCTGCGCGCAAAGTTCCGATAAGCGAAAAGTAAGCGGACCGGATCGCTGCCCAGAGCGCTGTTACAGATATATATCTTGGTTTGAACGTTAATTTCTCAAAAACTACTGGAGCACATATATTGAGACCTAGCAAAGGCACATCGGGCTAACAGTCCCTACAATTTTGCCAAGTTTCGTGCAAATCCATTCAGCCGTTCGAGCTAAAAGTGAGTCCAACCGCCCTATGGAAAACTCAATGCAAAAAACGCGTTTTGGGACCCCCCTTTTTTCTCAGCCCCCCCTTGACGAAACCCCACCAAATTTTCAGGGGCTGCTCAGAAACAAAATGTGCCATTTTCCTGAAAATTTCAGCCGATTCCGTCCACAAACGCCAAAGTTATTAGACATAGAATTTTCAAAAGTCCCATAGAGAAAAAATTCTAACTATATATACCTACTGGCGATAGCCAGTAGGTAATATATATATTACCTACTTGATTTTTTTCAATGTTAAATCTCAAAATTCTATTTGGAATAACTTTGGCACCGGTTGACGAATCTGCCTGAAAATTTCCTGAAAATGGCCTCGTCGAGCTCCGGTTCTTCCCTGAAAGTCAAGCGGGGGCCGAGATAAAAGGGGGGTCCCAAAACACGTTTTCCCCATGTTAATTTCCATAGGGCGGTCGATTTCACTTTTAGCTCGAACGGCTGAATGGATATACACCAAACTTGGCAAAATTGTAGGGACTGGTAGCCCGATGTGCCTTTGCTATGTCTCAAGATATGTGCTCCAGTGGATTTTGAGTAATTTAGGTTCCAAAAAATATATATATCTATAGGCGCTCTCCGGTGCGCACACCGGAGAGCGCTCCAGGCGCGACACGCGACTTGCGCGCAGAAAGCTGATTGGCTCTTGGGTGTCTGTAAACATTCTAAACAGTCTGGAGCGGCCGCCATCTTGTGTCTCGGTAAAATCGAGGGGTTTGAAAAAAAAAGGGGCAAATGACCATAAGGGGGAAGAGTAGACCCCCTCTGACCCCTAGGTTTGATGTGGGGGCTAAAATAGGGTCCTGCGGGGCATTAATTTTTTTTTTTTTTTTTCGATTTGCACGGGGGAAGCGCCTGGTACGCGCACCGGGGAGCGAAGCACGGGGAAAATCCAGGACCATATTTATGAAGGCCTTGCGCTGCCAGTTTTGCGCTGCCTGTGCGTCACTTTTTGTGACGCACCAGCGGTGTAAAAAAATGCGCCTTGTTACGCTATATTTAAAAAGTGACGCATCTATCTAGATGCGTCACTTTTTAAATATAGCGCAACGAGGCACATTTTTTTACACTGCTGGTGCGATGCGTCACTTTTCTGTGCGCACTCCTTATGACATTCCAGATGTGTCATATTTAATGTATGACGAATCATGTTGCAAGGAGTTACAGATACGTCAGTATTTCTGACATATCTGTAAACATAAAAGTGACGCGAGGCAGGCGCAAGATTTTGACGTAACAGCATCCTAAAAGTGACGCAGTGAAATCTCATAGATTTCAGTACGTCGTTATTACCAAGCTTTTTGCGGGGGAATGCCCCCTCTGCATACATTATACCTGACGCAGATATAATGTGGCGCAGAGTTTTAAAAAGTGACCCATCTACCTAAATGCATCACTTTTGAAATATAGCGCAACAAGGCGCATTTTTTTACACCGCTGGTGCGATGCGTCACTTTTCTGTGCGCACTCCTTACGACATTCTAGATGTGACATATTTAATGTAAGACGAATCATGTCGCAAGGAGTTACAGATACGTCAGTATTTTTGAACTAAAAGTAAACATAAAAGTGACGCATTGCTGGAGTGCGTCACAAAAGTGACGCAACTCCAGTAATGCGTCCTTTCACAAGGGGAAAGCACCATCGCACCAGCGGTGAAAATAAATGCGCCTCATTGCGCTATATTTAAAAAGTGACGCATCTAGGTAGATTATCTACGTCTATGAGATTTCACTGCGTCACTTTTAGGATGCTGTTGAGTCAAAATCTTGCGCCTGCTTCACAGCAGACCTTTCACATGGTGCTTTTTCCATGTGAAAGGACACATTACTGGAGTTGCGTCACTTTTGTGACGCACTCCAGCAATGCATAACTTTTGTGTTTACAGATACGTCAGAAATACTGACATATCTGAAACTCCTTGCGAATTGATTAGTCATAAATTAAATATGACATATCTGGAATGTCATAAGGAGTGCGCCCAAAAAAGTGACGCATCGCTGTTTTCACGTAGCGATGCGTCAATTTTCAGAAATGAGGCCTCCAGTTTATTCACTGTGTCACCTCTACGACCCTTTCTTGCGTCAATACGTCCCTTTTGCATACATTACACCTGACATAGGAATAATGTGGCACAGGGGTTTACAAAGTGACGTATTTACCGCAAACAGCTTTGTAATAGCGACGCAGTGAAATCTTTGAGATTTCACTGCCTCACTTTTAGGATGCTGTTGCGTCAAAATCTTGCGCCTGCTTCACAGCAGACCTTTCACATGGTGCTTTTTCCATGTGAAAGGACACATTACTGGAGTTGCGTCACTTTTGTGATGCACTCCAGCAATGCGTTACTTTTGTGTTTACAGATACGTCAGAAATACTGACATATCTGAAACTCCTTGCGAATTGATTAGTCATAAATTAAATATGACATATCTGGAATGTCATAAGGAGTGCGCCCAGAAAAGTGACGCATCGCTGTTTTCACGTAGCGATGCGTCAATTTTCAGAAATGAGGCCTCCAGTTTATTCACTGTGTCACCTCTACGACCCTTTCTTGCGTCAATACGTCCCTTTTGCATACATTACACCTGACATAGGAATAATGTGGCACAGGGGTTTACAAAGTGACGTATTTACTGCAAAAAGCTTTGTAATAGCGACGCAGTGAAATCTTTGAGATTTCAGTGCGTCACTTTTAGGATGCTGTTGCGTCAAAATCTTGTGCCTGCTTCACAGCAGACCTTTCACATGGTGCTTTTTCCATGTGAAAGGACACATTACTGGAGTTGCGTCACTTTTGTGACGCACTCCAGCAATGCGTTACTTTTGTGTTTACAGATACGTCAGAAATACTGACATATCTGTAACTCCTTGCAAATTGATTAGTCATAAATTAAATATGACAAATCTGGAATGTCATAAGGAGTGCGTCCAGAAAAGTGACGCATCGCTGTTTTCACGTAGCGATGCGTCACTTTTCAGAAATGAGGCCTCCAGTTTATTCACTGTGTCACCTCTACGACCCTTTCTTGCGTCAATACGTCCCTTTTGCATACATTACACCTGACGTAGGAATAATGTGGCACAGGGGTTTACAAAGTGATGTATTTACCAAGAAACACCACTTTGTAAATATGAATAAATAAGGTGCATTTTTTTATTGGAATGTTGTGTCACAAAAAGTGATGCTTTGGTGGCGTTAAAGTGACGCATGGCTTCATAAATGAGGCCTTCTACCTTCAACTCCAGCAATGCATCTTTTTTTACCCTTCCACACCCCTCCTTTTCAACATTTTCTTTGAATATCAACATTCCCCATATTCACTCTTCTTCTCATAACTTTCTTTTCTAACACTCACCTTCTTTCAGTCCTCCTACTTCACTTCTTTTTTCCTCTCATACCTTTCTGTTCTTTCTTACTCATTCTCCTTTCAATTATCAATGCACTATATTTCACTTATTCTTATTTTTTTTAAGAATATAGCTCTTTGATGAGAATTGGAGGTAGTTCTGAAAAGAACTTTTGGGTTTCTTTTTTTAACTGAACAGGAACAAAACAGGGAATGGAAACTGCTCAACAGGAGCAAAAAAAATAAAAAATTAGGGGTGGGAAGGGCAGCGATGGTTCTCCAATGCTCGAACCATGAGCTGGACACTTTGTTCTCCAAAGGTAAGCAGTTGATTGCAGTATCTGCATCTGAGGACACCATGGTTAAAAGCAGGTTGAATATTTGGCACCTGCTCCTGCGATTGCCCTCTCCCAGAAGAAGTTGCTCCTCCGGTTGATGTAGAGGCCCTATCACTGGGAACCTCTTGTGCCAGAGCCCTGACACTTTCCCGGGCAAAATTCTGGGGGTGCCTCCTCTCCACATGCCGGATCATCGTGAAGTTCCCAAATGAGTATTTTTTTTTGGGGTCACCCCGTGACAGGACCTGTTTGCAGATCCTGCACTCCACTTTTGGAGCATTCACTTTCTTCTGGTCAGCTGGAATCTTAAAAAATGTCCATTTAAAATGTTCCTTCACCTTTGGGGTAGGAGGCTCTTCATTGATGAAATCAGGTTCACTGCTGGATTCTCTGGCAGCCATGGTAAATCAAGAAAGATCCAGGAGCAAAAAACAGGTCTTTCAGTCACAAAAGTGAAAGAAGAAGTGAAGGAAATGGGTGGGGATTTCATTCTTTGTAAAAAAAACTGTTAGCAACCAATGAAAAGTGTTACGCTGCTCGCTCCGGAGCATTTCCGGGTGCGTTTACGCAGCGCGATCGTAGGCGCTTCTGGGGCGCAAACGTGGCGCGATCGTAGGCGCTTCTGGGTGCTTTTACGCGGCACGAACGTAGGCGCTTCTGGGTGCTTTTACGCGGCGCGAACGTAGGCGCTTCCGGGGGCACTTACGTTGCGCGCCGAAGTGACGTCATCAAACTTTTACAGAAATGCATAATCATTTTCCTTATAAAAAAAAACTGATTTTATTTGTATGGTACGAAATGTTTTGCATTATTATTAACTTTTCATTCATATTTTTTTTCACGAACGACAGTAGCGCTTTGGGTGCGCTTTCAGGTGAGCTCACCGGAAAGCTTTCCGGAGAGCATAGCTGAAAGCTTTCCGGAGAGCTTAGCTGAAAGCTTCCCGGAGCGCGCACCCAGAGCGCAAAAGAAAAAAATTATATAAAAAAAAAAAAAATGAATACTTACAAAAAAACAGCAAATTGTAAAAAAAAAAAAAAGGTTAGAAACTCGATATAGAAAGGAATTAGCATTTAAAAAACCTATGAAATTCACTGAAAAAACCATAGGTTTCACACCAGTTATAGTTAGGAATTAGCATTTAAAAAACCTATCAAATTCACTGAAAAAAACATAGGTTTCACACCAGTTATAGTTAGCTGGAAATTTTACTGACATAAAACCATTGAAATTCCCATGTTATAGTTAGTTGGACTCACTATAACTTGCACGTGTAATGCACTGCTGATGACATCACATATTACATCACTCATGACATGGTCAGTGACATCACTCATGACATCACTGATGACAGAGAGACTGACCTACTTTCACTCGCTAATATATGTATTCACTAAGATACACTTAATAAGGCAGATATCCAATCATTTTTTTTTTTTTAAAACATCCATTAAGACAATAATTTAAACAAATATTCTTCCATCGACCTTAACATACATATATAAAACATATTTATTTATCTGAAAGACACACATTCACTGGATGGTGTCATCAGTGCATTACACGTGCAAGTTATAGTGAGTCCAACTAACTATAACGTGGGAATTTCAATGGTTTTATGTCAGTAAAATTTCCAGCTAACTATAACTGGTGTCAAACCTATGGTTTTTTCAGTGAATATATATATATATATATATATATTCACTGAAAAAACCATAGGTTTGACACCAGTTATAGTTAGCTGGAAATTTTACTGACATAAAACCAATGAAATTCCACGTTATAGTTAGTTGGACTCACTATAACTTGCACGTGTAATGCACTGATGACACTATTCAGTGAATGTGTGTCTTTCAGATAAATAAATATGTTTTATATATGTATATGTAGAGGTTGATGGAAAAATAAATGTTTAAATAAGTGTCTTAATGGATGTGCAGGACTGTATGGATGGCTGAGTGTGTATATGTGTGTGTTAGTCAGTGACTACCTGCTTCACTAGTGTGTTTAGTAGTAACCACATATGTATTAATGTAGTTTATGTAAGTATTGATATATATAACTGAGTATATGTGACAGTGAGAGATTGAAAGAGATTTACTTTTGGATGTCTGTCGGTATATAATAGGATGTATAGCTGTATCACTATATATAATCAGTAAGCATATATACGAGTGACTATATAGAACTGTTAGTGAATTAGTGGATGTGTATATAAATGTTGGAATTACTGAATTGGTTGTTGTAACTGGTATAGGTATCTCCATTTTTTTGAAAATGTTAGTTTCTATTTTTGAATATGTGTTTCAAGGGTTACATTACACTGAAATGATATCTGTCACTTTCTCACAAGGATGGTGTCATCAGTGATGTCATGAGTGATGTCACTGACCATGTCATGAGTGATGTAATATGTGACGTCATCAGCAGTGCATTACACGCGCAAGTTATAGTGAGTCCAACTAACTATAACGTGGAATTTCATTGGTTTTATATCAGTAAAATTTCCAGCTAACTATAACTGGTGTCAAACCTATGGTTTTTTCAGTGAATTTCATAGGTTTTTCAAATGCTACTTCCTAACTATAACGTGTGTAAAACCAATGGTTTTTTCAGTGAATTTCATAGGTTTTTCAAATGCTACTTCTTAACTATAACGTGTGTAAAACTTATGGTTTTTTCAGTGAATTTCATAGGTTTTTTGAATGCTAGTTCCTAAGTATGAAGGATATACCTGAAATAAATATCGACATACCAATCTTACGTGCACAACCGACTGCACGCACCCACCTATTTATTTCATGAAGCTTTCCAATTTAAACCTAATGAATTTCTTCATAGACCAATGAAAAACTTATAGTACGTTAAAGACACTGAACCTAGTCTTTTTTTCTCCTATAAACTTTTTAATTAAATGGAGCCGAATTTTTTTTAATCATTCGTGCGTGACTGATTGTACACACCTTAATATTTATTTTGAAAAATATAACAGATTCTATAATTTAATAATTGTATACTTAAATCGAGCTGTAAAAATATATCAAATCCGTATGTGTTTGAATTCACTTCTTTTCACGTTTTTAAACTTCAGTAAAGAACATCGCTATGTCCAAATCACGTTCGTAACTAGATAGTGTCACCGCCTACACGTCCTGGGAAGCGCATGTAAAGTCATGTGACTTGAAAACAAGACTTCCAATTGGTTCTTAGTAGTTTCTGTTCTGTAATTTACACGAAGCACTCCACCCACTTTCCTCACAATCTTTTCTACTCTCAAGAGACAACAACGTCGAGCATCTTCTGGAAGACTTTGCTGAAATGGCTGCCCTTCCACATTCATCTTCCGAATCTGAAGGAAATGAACGACCACCGTTAAGAAGAAAAAAGGAATCTTTCATTTGGCAATTTTTTACTTATCCTGAAGATCAAAAGAAAGTGAATGCGCCAAAAGTAACCTGCACGATATGCAATTCGGAGCTCTCAAGGGGAAATCCAAATAGAAAATATTCCTTTTCTATACACACCATGCTGCGACATGTTAAACAAAGGCACCCTGAGCATTATGCAAAAGCATCGACAAGAGCCCTGGCCTATTACCATCAGAGGTGGCCAGCACATCTTCTGGTGGACGACCTGTATCTCCATCGAGTGCTGAGATGGACTTGAGACCATATCTTGCGAAGGTGCACATGAAATGCAACGAGTGTGGAGAAATTCTTTTATATGGAGAGCAGAGCCTTGTTCTTATTAAACTCAAAATTGAAAGTCATAAATGCCCCAAGAAAAGATACATTTTTTCACTTCATTTTCATGGTATTACATACTGAAAAATGTAGTAGCAACTTTAAGAAATCTAAAGCATCATAACACTTGTTTCCAAAAAAAAAAAAAAAAAAAAGTTTTTTTCAGAACTAACTATTTCTACGAAAACATGCTCCAAGAGCATCTTATGACATGTTTTTTCGGCGCTTCATTGTAGTGCGCGACCGGGTGCGCGCACCCTCCTATCGCGTGCAGGACTTGAGACTTGCATGTGAAGTCATGTGACTTCAAAACAACACTTCTAGCTGATATTTTCTCGCCGCTTTCATCTTGTGCGCGACCGGGTGCGCGCACCCGCCTATCACGTACAGGCGTCGAGACACGCATGTGCAGTCATGTGACTTTAAAAGAACACTTCCAATTGGTTTTTACTAGTTTCTATTCTGCAATTTACATGGAACACTCCACCCACTTCCCTAGAAAACCAGTTTATCGAAAAACTTTTAAAGCCTCCCCTTATGAAACATTCGACATCGTTCACATAGCAGTGTAGTAAATAGCACTACATACACTCCGTCCCTTAATTATAAAAGACTTATCAGTATGTGAGAAAAACTTTTGTTTTCACGTGATAATGTGAAATTCTGAGCCTGTTACCGAATTTTTTTTCACATATGTTACTATTCTCCTTCGACCACTAACACCATAGAAAATACCAGCAATACCGGTGATATTTTGTACACCGACAACGGTCGATTTCTATCGCTTAGAGCCCTTGCTATTATAAAGTTTTATTTCCTAAGTCTCTGATCTCCAACTGTGGAACGTGACTCCCCTGTGTGTCGTAATGAGGTGCTAAGAGCAGCACGTACACTATACTTCGACTAAGCATCCATAAATTCCGCGGACATTTCTACCCTGCTATCTGCAATTATAAACATCAAAAGGAGCTACGCTGCCCCCCTTAGAGAGGCCTCACTCCCACTGCTACAAAGGCTTGGCAGTCGCCAAGATACACAAAAACAGCGTCTCGGGTCCATTGAACTTCTGTGATGATCTCAATGAAAATAAGCACTAAACAATATTCAAGTATGTAGTATTCCTTCTACTTGGTTAGAGACTAGGGGGCATATTATCAAGGGGGTTGATCACCGCTTTTTTGGCTTTAAAAGCCAAGAAAGCGGAGATAAAATTATCTCCCTATTATCAAGCTGTCGCTAACACCAATTAGTGACAACTAATAGGAGATAGCAACCATCTTGGGCCCCGCTTTACATGTCGGTGATATTTATCACTAATGACATCCAAAGTGTGTATGCCAAAATGTTAGCCACTGCAAACAGTCCCTAACATCGC
Source organism: Lissotriton vulgaris (assembly GCF_964263255.1). Taxonomy (NCBI): domain Eukaryota; kingdom Metazoa; phylum Chordata; class Amphibia; order Caudata; family Salamandridae; genus Lissotriton; species Lissotriton vulgaris. The sequence goes on from NC_141687.1 coordinate 8,313,152, forward strand.
TATCTCCTATTATCAACTTTTGGAGATATTCGCGCGAAGCGCAAATATCTCCGAAAGCTAAGACCTGCCCTGAGCAGTTCTTAGCCATGTTATCTAATGGGAGGTGGATAACATGGCTGAGAGCATTTGCTCGATAATTCATGAATATCGCTGACTTTTCATCGATATTCATGCATTGCGGCCGTTTTTTATCGCATTTACGATAAACCTTGCTAATAGCAAGGTTTATCTGCGATAAAAATCGCCAATGTGCGGCGATAATTTTTGTCTCTAAACAAGTTAGAGACAAAAATTATCGCTAGTTCTTGGTAATATGGCCCTAAACATTTACTGCAGCGCTGCAGCGATTTCTTCCGCAAATAAAACCTTGGTATTAATGAGGTTTAACGCATATGCGGTAAAAAACGTTGCAAAGCATAAGTATCACAAAAAAATCAGGATTATTCATAGATAGCGACCTAATGCTATTAGCCATGTTATCCACCCCCCATTGGATAACATAGCTAAGAACTACTCAAGGCAAGTCTTAGCTTTTAGAAATATTCCCGCTTAGCGCAAATATCTCCAAAAGCTAGTAATAAGAGATAACGATGTTAAAGACTATTTTCAGTCTGTAACATCTTGGCACGCCCACTTTGCATCTCATTAGATATAAATGCAACTGACATGCAAAGTGCACCCAAAATGTTCACTATCTTCTACTAAGTGTTCCTAACTGGTGTTAGCAGCTGCTAGGTAATAGAGAGATAATTTTATCTCTGCTTTCTTGACGTTTAAAGTAAAAAAAACACTTTCATAATATACCTCTATATTCAAATTGAAGTAGGCGTAGGTCTTCACGCAGCAATCACATGTACAGATTTGAAAGAATATGGCCCAGAAAGTCACTGAGTAAAATCTCATAAATGACAGTCAACCAATTTCAATACGTATTAGTTCAGAAGAACAGTTCTTTATGATACAGGGCTCTAGAATGACAAACATATCTCGTCTTTATAAAAACCCTTCAGGTTTTTTTAACAACTGTTAAATGGTTCAATACTCATCACAAACGTGCTCCATCATGAACATTGTCTGATCTGTCCTCAGGACGAACAACATTTCTGATGAACTTGCCGCTATGCATGCACAACACTAACATTGTGCTTCCTTAACACGTTCTATTCACTAAGCAGAACCATGACAGAACCACTCTATCATAAACACATCTGAACCATTGCTCATAAAAGGAGTACCTCAATCATGACCATGCAAGTCCCACTAAGCCCCCCAGCCCCCTAATCTTGAGTCAAAATTGGAACTACAACACAGGATTTAAAGTCCTGCAAAGAACACCATGTAACATTTAATACCATATACACCATTGTTTTCATATATCATTTTTCCTAAACTCACTCAGTGAAATATCGCTCATTTTATTTAATCACTTTTAAACCATACCTTCTAACAATGCACCCAATCCTATGTGGAAGTGTTCAATATAAAAGATGACATTGTTTTAAGAAGGATAGAGAAATAAATAACACAATGTTGTAAATTTTTTTTATTATATATACTTACCTAATAAAAAAATTATTCTTATGAAAACGTAGCACCTGTGGAAAGAAATTAAAAATAAAATTATAAAGTATATTATTTATAGAAAAAACAATACGAAACAATAAGACAGGTCCAAACAAAACTGTCAGATATTATTAATTAAACGTACCTTATAAATATAATATCTGTGGAGGAGAGTAAAAAAAAAATCTGTTATAATACATATTTCTGAATGCAATGTAGCAAAATAAGTAAACAACATATTAAATGATTTATTTTTGCTGTCCTCAGAAAACATTGATTTTAACTATCAAGAGTGATTTCAACATTAATCATCATATAACAGCGGGGAAAAAAAACACAATCAAAATGATTGTGTTTAAAAAACCCATACAAAATCTGCATACATATTATAAATACTTGAAAAAAACATGTCTTAAATGTTTTCCTCAAATTCGCAATTTCTTGAGTAAGCACACTACATCTTCCACAGTTACAACCTAATTAAAGTATACCACTTATTTTTCAAGATATCTCAACAAAATCCCGTGCAGCAATCTCCTATAAAAAATGTATTTGAAAGACACAGTTTCTTCTCTCATACCTTTCCGCGTGGCCAAATTGTATAAGCTAACTCATTATCTTTTAAATACCTCTCTGAAACACTTACGTCCATATAAGTTTCTAAATAATTCTCAAAAGTACTCATTTTCTTCTCTCATATTTTTCCACGTGGCCAAAACCTATGAGTTAAGTAGTTTTTTTCTGAAATTTTGTAATCTTAGTCTCATCCATTATTTTCTGTACTTTTACAATCAAAATTTGTACCATATGTTATACCATCAAACATTAAGTAAATTTGTACCTGATGTTATCAATATGCAAAACACAAATTTCATGTATAGATTTGTACACCCTTATTTACATGATATTTGTAAACTAGTAAGTTTCAGATCTTTATAGTATACATATTCCTACACCAAACCACTCTACTGAAATTTGGGTTCCAAAAATAACAAATAAGAGTTACTTAAGGCAAAACGCAAACGTTTTTTAAAAGTCAATTGGCTATCATTGCAAAGTGTCCAGCCAGTAGCACACTTCAAATAAGCCGTATAATGTCCTGATGATGTAGAATGCCCTTCATGATAAATAATGGCTACAGTTACAAATGTTCTTCTAGAAATAGAAACTTGAGAAGCCACAAAATTTTTAATTAAAGTGGATACTTTACTCCCATCAGCTCTGCATCGTTGAAACATTAAAATTACATATTGTCCGTATCTATGGATAAATAAAGTTGATAACATTTCAGACTTGCATTGAGAACAGACCATATTTTGATGCACATCTTTAACTAGTTCATTAAAAGGCACTTCTTTGCAGTCTGGTAATGTCAAATATAAAAATCTTTCGCTGGGTATCTCAGTACTACTTAAAAATGAACAATTATCACACTTATGTTCCCATTTATAAGAAAGCCCAAAAAGACTATCAATATCTACACCTTCATCTTCCAAAGCTGTAAACATATACATAATAAATTCCTGACAATCTTGCTGTATATTCTGAGAAAACTGATTTACTTCTGCACATATATCTAAAACATTCCTTAATTCCGAAACACTTCCTATTTCATTATCACCACTACTACACGTTTCAAATATAGAATTTAAAGAATGACAAAAGGTATGCTCCTGATTTTCTATAAACTGTTCCTTAACATTTTTCAAAAAGAAAACAACATTAACTACTACATTTGCATAGCAGTTGACACCACACCTATTTTCCAACTTAAATCCAACAATCTCTTCAATACTAACAGTTTTCCTAGAGCTACCAACAACAGCTACATCTTTTTTTCGTCGTTTCTGGACTACTTCAGCACATTTGTCCTCATTTTTCCTTTTCTGACCAACTATACGCCTTTCAATTAAAGGATATTGAGGTAAACTTGGAGCATATTCTCTTCTTAACCTATTGTACTCCTTCACACAATTTAAATCTGCACTAATCTTTGTCTCATCATAATCAATTAGATAAAGTCCACATAAAGTTCTAACACGCGACAGAGCAACATACGCCATACCCTCTTTGAATACAGTACTTCCAATATTTACCAAAGCACAATCTACACTTAAACCTTGAGATTTATGTATAGTCACTGCATATGCCAAACAAATTGGAAATTGCTTACGACGGACATATAAGTCTTTCACAAGCAAAAAACGAGTTGAACATCGACTAATTTGTTGAACTTCATCAATCCCATCAAATTTTATCTTCAAAAATTCAATCTCATCTCTATTGGTATAATTCACAAAACCAACAACATTACCCATTGCTCCATTTACCAATCCTCTTTCTACATGTAAATTTCTTCTTAAAATTATCCGACAATTTAAACATACATACAGATTTTTCTCTAAACCAGCAGTTTTAGATATAGTTTTTTGAAGAGAATCCAATTTCAATTTCAACTTTTCAGACAAAACAATAGTACTACCTTCATGCTCTATTCTATCTTTAGCTTCCAGTTTCTTAATTTCTTGCTTTTCTAAATTCAACATTTTCTCATTAAAAACTGAACATTCTTTCAGAGTTGGCATCAAGCATATCACTGACTTATCTACAACCTCTTCACTATATATTCTCTCAGGAACATTATCTTCATTAGGAAACAGCTTGGAAAGTAATCGCGTTCGTAGAGTCTGTTTTGCATCTTCAGTTAATTTTCCAATCCTAATATCTTGAAGAATACTTCCATATTTAGTATCCTTTGCCTGTCGCATATTTTGAATCAGTTCAGTATATTTGAAATGTGACCATATATTTACATTTCCAATACTGCCCAGGCACTTTCTGGTCTCCTCATGTGTAACAGTTTCAAATACAGGTTGTCCTTTGACAGGAGTCAGCTGGAGTAGATCTCCAAAAACTATGACATGTTTACCTCCAAATAACACATCATACTCTGTCTTAATTGTCTGTTGCATTCTTAAATGCACAAAAGCAAGCATTCAATTAGAGACCATGCTTACTTCATCAATAATAAGAAGTTTCATTTTTTTAAGGACTCTAGAAACTTCAAAAGAAGCTTCTCCAGAAAGCTTCTGATATTGTAATTTATTTTCATGTTCAACTGGCAGCATCAGCAAACGATGTAAAGTTACACCTTTTATATTATGTGCTGCCAATCCAGTTGGAGCAGTAACAACACACGACAGTGTTGATTGAGTTGTTTGCTGTAAATATGTAGTAATTCCTTTAATTAGGAAACTTTTACCAGTCCCAGCTTCTCCACTTACATATAATCAAATAGGCTCAAATGACATACATGAGCAATCTTTTCTCTCATGACGAAAGCCATGCTCAATGTGCTCTGTCACTTCATCATATATCTGTCTTTGCTCAACATTAAACTGCTTCTTTAATTCTTCTAAGTCGATTACTTGCTCTTGACCTTGCTGCATTGCGCTTTCCACCTCATCCATGGCGGTGGCTGCTTCATTTTGAATAATTGGTTGTCCCAGTGGATCTTGACTTAATGATGCCGAACTTTGACTATCTTGTGAACTATCTCTAGCAATCTCTGCTGCAATTGTTGCTTCTTGCTCTATTTCGTCATTCAACATTTGGAGATAATTGCTGAAAATAGGACATTCAATAGTACTTTTAGATGCGTTGAATGAATCTTCATAACTATCAAAGTCTCCAAGTAGTTCCTCTTCTCTACGCCATGGTTTAAAGAGTTGCAAAAGAGCAAAATAGTAAAACTCTCTTTTATCAGGTGTTTCGCAACTCAGTTTCCGATGATTTATCAAGTGTCTTTTTCTTTGTTTTACCAGACATCCTTCATGTCCAATTACAGCATGTACACCTTTATCAATATTCTCGGTAACATTTCTCTTAAAAATATAATTTTGAAGTATTTCATACAGACAAATGTTTTCAAGCAGAATACTTCTATTTGGATAGTATGTATCCAACATATTTGTTTTCAAAATGTCTGTACTGTTTGGTTCTTTCTGGGCTAAGTACTCAATTTCTTGCACAGGTTTTAGAACACGGTTTCGTGTTTCTGCTAGGCCCAAACTCACCCAGAGAATAGTCCTTGACTTCGCATAAAGACTTGCTGATGATAATCTATCACAACATTCATATGCTCCAATTTCTCGATGAGACAGCATCTTCAAACTGTACGTATATCATTTCTTGCTCAGGCTCTTTTCATGAGAAATGTCTTCCCACATCTCCTTCAATTCCGTCTTTTCAGATTTCGTGATGTAAGACGTTACATATCGAGCCACAGCAATAGAGTTGTCTGCAACATACTGTATGTCCATGTTAGCATCCACATGGACAAAATGACTGGATTATAGTCATTAATATATTTCGATTCTTCACCTCTTCTTAAATTGTACGTATTTTTAGGTGACCTCCTTCTGATATTATGTCGCAAACATGACATCAAATTGTTGACTCTTCCTTTTGAAAGTACCGGTCGTGCAAATCCAAAGCGACATTTGGTATAAAATTTGCTCTTTGATTTGAATTTTCACCGACAATATTTTCCACAGCGATGACTTTGGAAACGTAACACTTTTCCTCTTAAGTCCTTATCAGTGGTACTATTAGGTATGTCACAAGTGGCATACTGTTCAATAAAAGACAGTACAGTCTCATCCGAGTCTATTCCAAATTTAGGAGCATCCTTGATCCATAGTAGCATATGAATATGAGGAGCACCTCTTGCTTGATATTCTTTTCTCCAAAAGAAATCCAGTACTTCACCAAGAGGCGGATTTTTCTTGTTAGTAATGAAAGACATCATAGCTTCAAATCTATGATTAAAATACCTGCAAACATTAACTGGATCTAATGAACACAGTTCTCCAGGTGTCTTATAGTTTATATTTTCTATATTTGCATTCGCCTCCCGAAGAAATTCAATTACATCTTCCCAAGCATACTCTGCACAGCTTAGAGTTAAAAACCATGTTGGTGCTCCTAAGTTTCTAAGCATACACTTTAAATCTCCATGACGACGGTACCAATACTCATTAGTACCCCGCTGACAAGCCATTAAATTAATTAAATGAGAATCCAAAACACTATCTTTCTGATGCACTCTATCCATAAATTCCTTTGCTGATATATTTTGCAGATGTACACCACTTTTTAAGATATGATTTACTGCATAAGACAGACCAGATAAGTCACTCTCAAACAAAAGATGAAACAGATATGGAATACATTGCCGAAACCTTGCATCCTTTGCATATAATCTAGTTGTCCGGTACTCAGATGCAGGAATCTGCATAGGTCGATCATCATATCGTGTACCTTCACCTGTAGGAAATAACTGTGGGAAACAACGACCTTCCAAACTTCCCAGACACTAATCGGATTTCCTTTCGCCTTTCTCATCTGAAATAATTCAATAGCATTCCCTATTGCTTCTTTGGAATGCAGTGGATGAACACTGTAATGTTCATACATTTCTTCAGATCTAGATACATCAATACATCAACTTTTTCAATTTGTCCACTACACAAATCACTATCCTCTTCTTCACTTACATCTTCTTGTTCTACATATATATCTTTGTAATACTTATTATTTTGCACTAAATACAACGTTGCCTTTTTCACTTTCCTAACATCCACTAAATCTTGCCAGATTTTCTTACTCTTTGTGGGTACACCATTCACTAGAATAACTAGAGGTTCCTCTTCTACATTTTCAACACCAATTGTTTCCATATTTTTTTTAAGATCAAGAGGCAAATACACAACTCTACCCTTTAATCCTCTTAGTAAATCTGAAGGATTTAATTTACCAGTCTTAGGCTCCATTCGAACAATAGCCTGAAAAGGATGTACACATTGAATCAGAATCGTCTCATAAGTATTTAAATTCATCAATTCAGATGGAATATTTACGAACTCTAAATTATTGTGAACAGCTCTAGCAGGCATTTTATTTTCATCTAATTTATTATAACAATATTTACAAACACGTTGCTCAAAACCCAAATCAAAATAGTTTTCCACCAACAAATAAGTTGCAAAATCTTTCCATTGACCATTACTTTCATCTTCACTTTTTAAATATAAATCAACTAACCTCGTTTGACTTTTGTAATGAATTCGTCGACAACAGACACAAGAAAAATTTGGTTTCTCACCTGCAATTACCTTAAACTTTATTATTTCTTGTTCAAAGTTTTCAATATTTACATGCCCAACATTTTCTAACACATTTCCTTCTGTAATTATATCACCTTCTGCATTATCTTCCTCGGGACCAAAATAACTTACCTCAATTTCTGCACAAATCTTCTTAACATCTAATTCACATCCATACAAAAGAGCACTATTTAACTGTTTAAGTTTAAGTGCTGGACTTTTTGCATAGTACAACTTTCTCACTAATTTTCTCATTTTAGTGTGATGCACTGCTAACATCCGGAAGTGATGAAATACACTCTGACATATTTTGTTAGAGAGACAAGCCAGAGAATGGCCTTGCAGACCTATTTTCTCACACACTCTGCATTCATCTAATTCTTGCAACATTTTAATTTTTTTCTTTAGACTTTCTTTAGTGTACTTACGTAAGAAATTGCGAAAGAAATTAATTGAATCCTGTCGTACACTACAAATGCTACTACAATTCCAACTGTAAACAGGAGCATTAGGACGTCCCTGTAAAGCTTCTCTAACCATAACATCTTCTGCATTTCTAACCACAATTTTCTCTTTCTCAATAACACAACCATCCTTCACCTCATACGCTCGACCTGTGGTGTCAACTGCATGCAACAGATCGTTACTTTGAAAGTAACTCTCTTCATTAAAAAATGGCTCAGAAGTTGAAGTATGCATCCACTTCCCAGAAAACACTTTACAAAAATTACTCCTATTTATATGTCTCTTCCATTTACTTTTACTTTTGAAAACTCGAATCGCCTTATTTAAAATGTTTATTCTATTAAGTATTAAAATAAATAACTTTCGATTTGTCTCAAATGCACGCTCAACAAAAGCCTCTATGTATAGTTTTTTTTTAAGAAAAACAGATCTTTTTTTAGAAACTTTTTCCTTTTGTAATAAATTCGCAACGACTCTGTTGTAAAACATACGCTTCCTGATTTGGCTAAATTGATTGGTCCGGGTTTTACTGTACTGACTTTCATCTTTCCTAATTGCAGTAATATTAGTTTCTTTAACTCCAGATGTCTTTTTAGATGATGAAATCTTTTTCTCCTTCTGAACTTTAATAGTTACATTGTTCCTCCCCAAAATACTTTTCACAAACTTTTTAGTTTGCTTACCAGGAGTACTCTTCTTTGTAACCGTCCTCTCTGTATTTGAAAATAATTCTGTAGTTTTCTTCTTTAAACTGTACATCCGCTTGTAGAGTTTCTTTTTTTCAATTCTGGTCGGCATCTTAATTTAAAATTTTGATGAGATTGTGAACCTGTAAGACACAAAAATAACAAATATTATAGTTCAGTACTACCATATACCATACAAATTAAAACCACACATTCATTTTTTAATAAAATACACATAATAACAGAAAATCTCTGAACAAAGTAGTAAATCCTGTAGTGAATTTTCCTTGTAAATTTATCACACTATATATTTCTTTAAAATTCATAGACAATTTTGAAATTTTTTTTTAAAAGCATACAAACAGTACACTTTTTTCAAAAATTATCGGTCATCATAAGTGTTTTAATCTTTTTTTCTACAATCTCTTTTACACTTCATGAGAACATATCTTATCACTCTCATGAAGCACTTTATCGACGAATATATGAAAAAAGCTATCATCACGAATGGTTTGCTATCACTTTTTTTATTTATTTAAAAGTTCATAATTTAAAAGAACTTCTAACATCAGTTCATCACAAATTTCTTTAACTTCATTGTCCTCCTCTTCTATCAGCTCTAAATATGCTGAATCTAATGAAATGTCCATAAAATAGTCATTTTTATCTTCTTTCTCTCCAACAACCGCGTCTAATATTTCCTCCATTAGTTCATTTATAATTTCAAAATTCACTTCATTTTCTTCCCCAAAAAATTCCATTATATTTTTTTCAATAAATTATTTTTTTTCCTTTTAAAAAAATATAAACATTAAATTATATCTTTGTCCATAAGTGTATAATTAAAAACTACCTTTACTAATTTTTAAACTACAGGTAATTTTATAATCTCTAACTTATTAACTCTATAATTTGTAAGATACCACATTCCTCTTGTTTTGAAAAAGAAATTGGCAATATAACTCTAAACATTGACACTTTGTTTTTTTAAAATTAAATAATTACTGTTGATAAAAGACATTTCACTGTAAAATTTATTTTTAGATTTTCTACATATTTGAAATATTTATTACCTGTACAATAATTTTTAGAGACCCATTTCTTTTATTTCATCACTACAAGGTGCAATATAAATATATGCACTCTAAAGAAAAGAATTACACTATACAAACCATTTAATTCACTTTACAGATTACTACTTCCCACAGAGACAGTTCCATTTATATTACAACAGTATACTCAACATGTCAATGTCTTACCATATGCAAAATATCATACTTACCATGAACAACCACCTCATAATAAAACTCTACATTCATATTTAAAAAACTGCCTATACATAGTATATTCACAGATATACAGGAAAATAAACATTACATTTCGATCCATATCATAATACCTCTCTCTAATCCAAAATGGAACACTACCAAACATAATACAACAAGATTGTAAAAATAATGAGCACATCACAAGTATTACTAAAACAAACCTAAAAGAATTATACTCCAATGATTTCTAAATCTCAACTCCTTGTAAAAGATCACATATCCCAAGCTCATTAAAACATAATTTGAACTGTCAATGGAGAACATCTCAAAAAACATATGTACTATAAGCAGATAGAACCACATGTAAAAAAATTGAGATAAAATCATATTCTAAACATTTACAAATTACTCTTTATTATTTTCATCACCACCCACAGAAATTGCCAAACCATAAAAAGAAACTCACCTGAAAAAAAGAATATATATTCTCAATATATAACTTCGACAGGTTAATCCTTACAGGCACCAAACACTCTAAGAATAGAAAGAATAAAATGGTATTAACTTATAACAAACTTATTTCCTACACAATATACAATCATTATAGCATTGAACAAGCATAAGTAATAAGATTCCCAAAATACTCTCCATTAAAAATAAATTCAAAATGTCTCATTTATAAAAGCATTCTGCCACAGATATGTCACTTTTCCTTATTTTAAAATTCATGCACCTACAACAATAGGCTTTTAAAAGTAAAAGGCCAACTCACAATACAAAAAAGCCTTATTAATAAAACATTGCGTCGCCACTGCGTCACTTTTAGCATGGGAAAAGTGACGCACTAGTGGCGCAAGACCGTCATAAATAAAGCCCCATGTCCATACAGAAAAACTACAGGGCCAGCATTATACACATGGAAGCAATACACTTGCACAAAACCACAAACCACCAGGAGCCACCATGTTAATATATATCCTTAATATAATAAGCCTCTGAGAATGGATACATATTTCCGTGGCAAACTCCTTAGCAATATTTAAGTGACTTAGGGCCCGATGTAGGTAGCCCTTTACCGATTCGAATCGGCCGAAAATACTGATTTTCGGCCGTTTCCGATCGGTAAAGGGCTAACGAGATGTAGGGGAACATTTTCGGTAATTTTACCGAATCGTTATGATTACCGAATCGGTAAATTTACCTATTCGGTAATATTTACCGATTCAGTAATGATAACGAATCGGTAAAATTACCAAAAATGGAATGTAGGTAGGCAATGTACCATCAGCACATGGCTTACAGAATCGGTATTTTACCATGGAATACAAATCCATGGTAAAATACTGATTCCTGTGTACATGCACATCTGTGCATGTACACATGTGCCATGTGACAGACAGACGTGCCCTTAGGGCATGTCTGTGTACCACATTGCACACATGCCCGTTTTGGGGGTGCTAGAGGCTGTCAAAGTGACACCCCCTGCACCCTTGTCAATTCTTTAATTACCGATTCGGTAAATACCGAATCGGTAATGCCTAATCATTCCTATGGGCTTCAAAGCCCATATGAATGAATGGCCATTACCGAATCGGTATTTACCGAATCGGTAATTAAAGAATTGTTAAGGATTCGGTAACGAATCCAGATGTTGGGACCTACATCCCATTTACCGATTTTGAAATACCGAATGGGTAGTATTCGGTATTTCAAAATCAGTTAATGGGATTTACCTACATCGGCCAGACTCCTAGAAAATTTATCAAGTCATTATGCTCCTCTCCACTGCATAGCCGGCAACCTAATTCTGTGGAGTTCCTATACGACCGGCAATACTGCAGCATCCAACAGATTACATACATGCACCTCTCACCATTTTGTTGCTTTTGGCGCCTTTTTTTCCCCCTCACATACATTCACCTCTCGCCATTTTGTCGCTTTTGGCGCCTTTTTTTTCCCCTCACATACATGCACCTCTCGCCATTTTGTCACTTTTGGCGCCTTTTTTTCACCTCACACAGTAACATAACACAAACTTGATAGTGCTTCGTATGTAGACAGCTGATTCATAAAGTAATGATGTATAACAACTTGCATTTTCATATATCCTTCCTAAACTAAAAGACCAGAGACCTTCTTCCACTTATTAAAATATAATATACTTCCTTATAAGAGTGTACAATGTTTTTTTCCAACTATATTCATTTTTCTTCAACTATAGCGTTTGTATTCCATGTATGTGAGAAGTTGGCCTGATATGTAGTGTTTCCAATTCTGGAACCACTTGGTATCAGTCCAAACAAACCCCAAAGATGTCTGGTTGTAAGTCAACCTTGTTAGACAAGCTATCCTAGTGGTAGCATGGACTAAGCAGCCTTAAAGGCTTAACTTAAGAGGTCGTGTTAAGCGAGCTGTTTTACCACATACAATCCTGTAATCAAATGAAAGGACACCACACAAGTATATATTATAAAAATATATGTATTTATTACTAAATTACTCCCCAGTACTCTTTATGAGGAAAGGGGCACAAGCGTTAAATCAAAAGCACAGTAAAACATATAAAGTTGCACAATTATGGATGAGGGCGGGTGGCCACTCAAACCATATACTAAAAAAATGGTATAAGGAACACCAATCGAACAGTGGTTAGGCCTAGGGCCTAGAGATTCGCTGGGAGCAGTCAGGACTAGCAATGCTGAAGTCGGGAGTAGCCCACAGGAGACGGGTGCAGCACGGAAAGTGCGGCTCGCACCAATGCAATGTCAATGGTGCGTAAAAGTTACTTAAAGTGAGTTAAAAGATACTTCCGCTGAACCTAGAGGAACAAAACTTTAGACACAGACCCTAGAGGTGTGTACCAGTGTGGGAACACCGGCGTTGCAATGTTACCTCACCCACAGGCCGTGGGTGCACAGGGTCGAAGTGGCGTCGGGTTTTGACACGCAGGCTCTTGGTGCTTGAAGCTGTTGCAGCTGCAGGCGTTGTGAAGCAGAAGTGTCCGGTGCGATCCAAGGGTGGATCAAAGTAGAAAAGTACCTGAAAGCAGAGGGGACAGAGTCTGGGTCACTCAGCAGTGACCAGGGTGGAACCAGGACGGAACCAGGCAATGTAGGGCGCAATCAGGTAGTTGTCGATAGGCTTCTCTCCGCTGTCACGTGGGCTCGGGGGCATCTGCGACGTCCAGGAGCGGGTCACGATCTGTCCCACGTAGGCTCTCGCCGTCAGCACCGTCGGCTTCAAGATTGCAGCAAACAGCACTTGGCAAAAGCAATCCACACGGAACCGGGAGATTGCTTATCACTCAAACCAGGAGGGTCAGAGTGGGGGCTCCTTTTCACAGGAGCTGGTGCAGATCTGGAGCAACCAGAAAAGCAAGTCGTATTTCAAGTTTCGTCGGCACAGGGGCCACAAGCCAGCTGGCAAGTGACCGGGCCAACGCGTCGAGCCAAAACAAGCAGAAGGGCCCCACGCAGCACTCGTCGAGTGTGGAGGGGGTAGCTTTGGTGCAAGTGTAGCTCGGAGTGGGGGCTTCTCAGACCCCGGTGCACAGCTTCGAGGATCACTCGTGGGCTGCACGGTCAGCGTCTCGTGGCCTTTTCAAGATGGCGTGCCCCACGCTTCCGGTCGCCTCCACTGGTCTCAGCTCTGCAGGGACTGTGGATCGGGCTGGGAGAAGGCAGGCAAGCTTAATCTCGTTGATCTCTGTCGCTCGAGTTCCGGCGGGAACTGCAACAAAGCAAGGGTCGAGGGCTGGATGTTGCCTGTTTGCACAGGGTGGTTACTCCTTGACCACAAGGGAGATTCTTCAGTCTTCTGCGTTGAGTAGAAAGTCGAAGGGTCCAGAATTCGTTTCTTATGTTTCTTCAGGATGATCTGAGTTGCATTGGCACTGCTCCCACTCTTATTCCAATCTGAGGGGTGGATCTCCTGCTAGGTCCCTCCCCTATGGGTGGGACCAGGAAGGGTGGTGGTTACACCCCCTTTCCTTTGTCCAGGTCTCACTGGAGCTGGGGCTGGGCTGCCCCAGAACCGGTTTGACCGGATTATGCAAGAGGAAGCCTTGTGCTCCCCAGGCACTGTCTGGTTTCATTCAAACCTCCCTGCTACAATCCACTATCTCCTGTCTGGGCTGGTGTCACACCTCCCTGTGACAGGAAATCCTTTGTCCAGGCCTCCTCTGCTGAGTTTCGGTCAGCAGCAGGAGGTCAGACATGTGTCTGTGGCAGAAGCATCCATTTTGTGGATCTGAGGCTCTTTTAAAAATCAACCGCGTTTTAGCAAAAGTAACATGTCGTCCCCTCTAGAGGGGTGGAATGCTACCCCCGTCGCCAGGACTGGCGAGGGGGTAGTATTCCAAATCGTATGACACCTTACACGACATGTTTTGATAAAGCCAAACCAAAGTTGACATATAACCGCGAGGATTATAATGCACTTAATAGTATATGGTTTGGCATTATCCCGGTACAGCTAAGGGAATTGGTCCCGACAGCTGCAGACAGGCTCAGCTCATGCTAGAGCACCATCTCACATTAAACCACGCACTCTGCCTTCAGGATTGTTAAGGCCTGCCATAGGAGTGGCTCACAGGTTTATATGTGTCCAGATAGGTTTAGATATAGGCATACTATATCTAAGCAAGGGGTGATTACACCACCTTGCCCCAGCTGAGTGATCAGCCAGTTGTGTCAATTTTAGATAGCCAGCCAGGGGTGGCAAAAGATATGCTGCAGCCCCTGGTAGGCCTTGGATGCACCTATGCCCTGGGCACCTATAGTGTTCTGTACAGGGGCTGATAAGGTGACCCAAGCCAATCTAGTTATGCACCTAGGGTACATGGAATCCATTTTACAGAGAGAGCAGATAGCCTGGGGCCCTGATTAGCAGGGAACCAGGCCAACTAAGTCGAAAACCAGCTAAACACAAGGCAAAAAATCTGGGGTAACCATAGTCAGGTAGCCACCTTCCTACACAACCCCCCCCCCAAACGAAAGGAGATTAGGCTATCCTTGTCCAGGTAAGCCTTTATTGCCTGAGTGGCCATATAAGGAAGTACCTGCACTAGCATGGGTACCCCCTGTCTCATGGTCCACTAAGCAGTCCCTCACCCTTGGGGTATCAGAGGGTCTCCACCATAGGGAATCACTACCTTGGGTGTGTCTTTGCAAGTTAGAAGGCTGGTTTGGATATGGAGTTTTGAAGTGAGGCTCCACTAATTTAGGACTCAGCTTCCTCCAATTATCTTCCACCATGTGTGCCCTTCTCTCTTCAACTGAGTTGCACTGTGCTCTCAGGGTCAACCTCTGGCTACCTAAAGCTGGAGGCTGGGTCCCTCTGTTTGGTTTGCTGGAGGGACAGTTCAGGTTTGGGCCCTTTGGGTCCCAGGTTTGGCTGTGCCCAACAGAATCCATCTGTGGGAGGTCCCTAACTACTTTTAAGGGGGCTCCCTCAGGAGTTTTTAAAGTTTTCACCTTACTAGGGCTACTAGTTTTGGTGCCCCTAATCTGTTGATGGGGGTGCTTTATTTGACAGGGGGCCCTCTGGGTCTCACTGTCCTTCTTGTCCTCTGCAGCCCTGGGCTGACTAAGGCAAGGTAGAGAGGGGCAGGTTACCTGCTCCAGACTGGGTCCCACCTGAGAAGGGTCCACTGCCATCAGAGGCTCTGTCAGGCCAGGCCTAACAACCTCTGGGGCAGTTCCTTCATCAGGGGTAAGATCAGTTCCCTGAGGAGGCTGATCCTGTCCTAATGTCTGGTGAGGGGAAGATTTATCTTCCTCCTCCATGCTCTCAGTTTGGGTGGAGTGATCCATCATTTCAGGCTTCACAACAACCGTATCTGTTTGAGTTTGGTCTGTGGCCATCACAGCCCCACCAACCTTTTCAGGAGGAGACTCAGTTTGGGTTTCTGCTGTTATCATAACAGTTTTGCTATTCTGTTTTGGAAGAGCTTCTGGTAAAGATGGGGCAGAGAGTTGCTCAGCCCTACCAACCTTTTCAGGAAGGACATCTTGGTTTGGGGCTGTAGCCAGTACAGCCCCACTAACCTTTCCATTGGAGTTTACCATTCTGGAATGGATTTCTTGTTCAACCTCAGCCCAGGCTGAGATTTCTAAATCATTACCCAGTAGGCAGTCTACAGGCAAGTTTGGTGACACTGCCACTCTCTTTGGGCCAGTGACACCTCCCCAGCTGAGACTTACTACTGCCATGGGATGATTTGCTTGGATACCATCAATGTTTGTTAACTGGTATGTGGCACCGGGTAAAAGTTGCTTAGAGGGGACTATACAGTCAGCCACCATGGTGATGCTAGCCCCTGTGTCTCTAAAAGCTTCAACTTTCAAACCATTGATGATGGGTTCTTGTCTATATTTGCTCAAGGTATTTGGGCAAACAGAGAAGTTGGCAAACCCCATGCCAGTCTCATAAACAAGATCATTTGGGGATGGGGACCTGGATAGGCCAGGGTCCCCTTGGGCTCCAAAAGTAAACCCACCCAGATTCCTGGGTGTGCTCCCACTTCCTGGGGGATTACTGCTGACAGTAACAGGAGGTGTTGGAGCTGGCTTTGGAGGTATGTTTTCTTTATTGCCATTCTTGGGACAACAGCTGTCTGTTTTGTAATGCCCAACCTGTTTACAGGCATGACAATAAGGCTTTTTCTCAGTTGATGAAGTGTCTTGGGACCCACCCCCCTTCTTGGAGTTTTGGGGCCCTGGGGAAGTCTTTTCTTTACTGTTATCCCCACCCTTATCTTGAGGTTTGGTAGACTCCTTCTTCTGGTTATTGTCCTGATTCTTAGGCCTAATCCTGGTTCTGACCCATTTATCTGCCCTCTTTCCCAATTCTTGGGGAGAGGTCAAATCTGAGTCCACCAGGTGCTGGTGTAAGAGCTGGTTCTGACAATTACTTAGGATCTGCTCCCTCATAATCAAATTATACAATCCTGTGAAGTCATGTACTTTGCTGCCATTTAGCCAACCCTCCGGAGCCTTAGTTGCACAATCAACAAAATCAGTCCAGTCCTGAGTCTGTGTCTTCTGGGTGTCTCTGAACTTTAACCTGTACTGTTCAGTGGTTAAGCCAAACCCATCTATTAGAACACTCTTCAGGACTTTGTAATTGCTGGCATCCTCATGTCTGACAGTGAGGAGCCTATCTCTCCCTTTCTCTGAAAAGGAGTACCATAAGATTACTGCCACTGTTCCTCAGGAACCTGCTGTACCATGCAGGCTCTCTCAAGAGCAGTCATCCATTTGTGGATGTCATCCCCTTCCTTGTAGGGGGGCACAATCTTTGTCAGGTTTCTACTATCATAGGACCTGGGTTTCTCTTTAGGAATATTGCTGCCACCAGTGGCATCTAAGCCACTCAATTTCTGCTCCCTTGCCAAGGTAAGTTTAGCTTGAGCCAAGGTAAGCTTAGCTTGAGCCAGGGCTACCTCCTCCCTCTCTATCTGGAGTTGGACAGCCCTCATTCTGGCCCTATGCTCTTTCCTCTGGGAGGGAGTCATCCCTCTCTGAGATTCTCTTGAGGCACTAGAAAGATGAGAATCCCCTGATTGAGATCTCCCCCTCCTGTTACCTGGGAGAATTTGGTTATGAGATCTGGAGTGGTGCTGGCCCTCTCCATTCTCATGTAGGTCTAGGTTGGCCTGGTTAAGCCTGGCAACCTGTACCTGGTTTCCCCTCTGATCCTGATCTTCAGGCTCTTCTAAATCTGAGCCTTCCTCTTCCTCTTCCTCCTCCTCTTCTTCTTCATCTGGAAGATCCTCATTCTCAGGGGAGTTTATCCCTTCACCTGATTCTAAGGGAGCCTGACTCACCTTATCTAAGTCATCCTTTTCTAGGAGAGCTATTAGGGAAGGAATGGTAGGGCCTCTGCCCTTTTTTAGCCCCCTGGCTGTGCACAAGGCACTCAGGTCTTTGTGGCTAAGGTTGTCATATCTGGATGTTGCCCCTATAGGGTCAACTGTTACAGGAGCAGAGCCTGAGGCTCTACCTGTATCAGACATGACTGCTAGTGAGGTGTAAGTGATGCACTTACCTACGCTGAGTGTTTTCCTACTGTACCTTGCTAGTGAGTTGTAGCCAGGGTGTGCTAATCCCTTTAATCTACAACTACTAAGTTCAGTAGAACTTAATATGCTAAGCTTTTGATGTATATGTACCTAAGGTACTTGATGTGATCTTTCAATTTGATGTAAAGATTGCAATGGTAAAACAAACAAAAAGCTCAAATCCGCACCGCTGCACACCAATGTGAGAAGTTGGCCTGATATGTAGTGTTTCCAATTCTGGAACCACTTGGTATCAGTCCAAACAAACCCCAAAGATGTCTGGTTGTAAGTCAACCTTGTTAGACAAGCTATCCTAGTGGTAGCATGGACTAAGCAGCCTTAAAGGCTTAACTTAAGAGGTCGTGTTAAGCGAGCTGTTTTACCACATACAATCCTGTAATCAAATGAAAGGACACCACACAAGTATATATTATAAAAATATATGTATTTATTACTAAATTACTCCCCAGTACTCTTTATGAGGAAAGGGGCACAAGCGTTAAATCAAAAGCACAGTAAAACATATAAAGTTGCACAATTATGGATGAGGGCGGGTGGCCACTCAAACCATATACTAAAAAAATGGTATAAGGAACACCAATCGAACAGTGGTTAGGCCTAGGGCCTAGAGATTCGCTGGGAGCAGTCAGGACTAGCAATGCTGAAGTCGGGAGTAGCCCACAGGAGACGGGTGCAGCACGGAAAGTGCGGCTCGCACCAATGCAATGTCAATGGTGCGTAAAAGTTACTTAAAGTGAGTAAAAAGATACTTCCGCTGAACCTAGAGGAACAAAACTTTAGACACAGACCCTAGAGGTGTGTACCAGTGTGGGAACACCGGCGTTGCAATGTTACCTCACCCACAGGCCGTGGGTGCACAGGGTCGAAGTGGCGTCGGGTTTTGACACGCAGGCTCTTGGTGCTTGAAGCTGTTGCAGCTGCAGGCGTTGTGAAGCAGAAGTGTCCGGTGCGATCCAAGGGTGGATCGAAGTAGAAAAGTACCTGAAAGCAGAGGGGACAGAGTCTGGGTCACTCATCAGTGACCAGGGTGGAACCAGGACGGAACCAGGCAATGTCGGGCGCAATCAGGTGGTTGTCGATAGGCTTCTCAATGCTGTCACGTGGGCTCGGGGGCATCTGCGACGTCCAGGAGCGGGTCACGATCTGTCCCACGTAGGCTCTCGCCGTCAGCACCGTCGGCTTCAAGATTGCAGCAAACAGCACTTGGCAAAAGCAATCCACGCCGAACCGGGAGATTGCTTATCACTCAAACCAGGAGGGTCAGAGTGGGGGCTCCTTTTCACAGGAGCTGGTGCAGATCTGGAGCAACCAGAAAAGCAAGTCGTATTTCAAGTTTCGTTGGCACAGGGGCCACAAGCCAGCTGGCAAGTGACCGGGCCAACGCGTCAAGCCAAAACAAGCAGAAGGGCCCCACGCAGCACTCGTCGAGTGTGGAGGGGGTAGCTTTGGTGCAAGTGTAGCTCGGGGTGGGGGCTTCTCAGACCCCGGTGCACAGCTTCGAGGATCACTCGTGGGCTGCACGGTCAGCGTCTCGTGGCCTTTTCAAGATGGCGTGCCCCACGCTTCCGGTCGCCTCCACTGGTCTCAGCTCTGCAGGGACTGTGGATCGGGCTGGGAGAAGGCAGGCAAGCTTGATCTCGTCGATCTCTGTCGCTCGAGTTCCGGCGGGAACTGCAACAAAGCAAGGGTCGAGGGCTGGATGTTGCCTGTTTGCACAGGGTGGTCATTTCTTGACCACAAGGGAGATTCTTCAGTCTTCTGCGTTGAGTAGAAAGTCAAAGGGTCCAGAATTCGTTTCTTATGTTTCTTCAGGATGATCTGAGTTGCATTGGCACTGCTCCCACTCTTATTCCAATCTGAGGGGTGGATCTCCTGCTAGGTCCCTCCCCTATGGGTGGGACCAGGAAGGGGGGTGGTTACACCCCCTTTCCTTTGTCCAGGTCTCACTGGAGCTGGGGCTGGGCTGCCCCAGAACCGGTTTGACCGGATTATGCAAGGGGAAGCCTTGTGCTCCCCAGGCACTGTCTGGTTTCATTCAAACCTCCCTGCTACAATCCACTATCTCCTGTCTGGGGTGGTGTCACACCTCCCTGTGACAGGAAATCCTTTGTCCAGGCCTCCTCTGCTGAGTTTCGGTCAGCAGCAGGAGGTCAGACATGTGTCTGTGGCAGAAGCATCCATTTTGTGGATCTGAGGCTCTTTTAAAAATCAACCGCGTTTTAGCAAAAGTAACATGTCGTCCCCTCTAGAGTTGTGGAATGCTACCCCCGTCGCCAGGACTGGCGAGGGGGTAGTATTCCAAATCGTATGACACCTT
This sequence comes from Lissotriton vulgaris, assembly GCF_964263255.1. NCBI lineage: Eukaryota > Metazoa > Chordata > Amphibia > Caudata > Salamandridae > Lissotriton > Lissotriton vulgaris. The sequence goes on from NC_141687.1 coordinate 8,333,701, forward strand.
ACATGACATGTTTTGATAAAGCCAAACCAAAGTTGACATTTAACCGCGAGGATTATAATGCACTTAATAGTATATGGTTTGGCATTATCCCGGAACAGCTAAGGGAATTGGTCCCGACAGCTGCAGACAGGCTCAGCTCATGCTAGAGCACCATCTCACATTAAACCACGCACTCTGCCTTCAGGATTGTTAAGGCCTGCCATAGGAGTGGCTCACAGGTTTATATGTGTCCAGATAGGTTTAGATATAGGCATACTATATCTAAGCAAGGGGTGATTACACCACCTTGCCCCAGCTGAGTGATCAGCCAGTTGTGTCAATTTTAGATAGCCAGCCAGGGGTGGCAAAAGATATGCTGCAGCCCCTGGTAGGCCTTGGATGCACCTATGCCCTGGGCACCTATAGTGCTCTGTACAGGGGCTGATAAGGTGACCCAAGCCAATCTAGTTATGCACCTAGGGTACATGGAATCCATTTTACAGAGAGAGCAGATAGCCTGGGGCCCTGATTAGCAGGGAACCAGGCCAACTAAGTCGAAAACCAGCTAAACACAAGGCAAAAAATGTGGGGTAACCATAGTCAGGTAGCCACCTTCCTACAATGTACTACTGACAATACCAATTACTGTGTTTTTTGCAATTTCTGTACTCATGTTACATAATGATTTGCCTTTAAAACAGTACATTTCCAAATAAACATTTCAAATATTCACGGTTTCTCTTTTAATCCATAATCTCAACTGAAATGATTTCATATTGAAAAACTATTCATGGGTTCCACATACCCTCAACTGTAGACACGGAGGACCTTATTTATGAAGACCTTCCGCCGCCGGTGCCTCATTTTTTAAAATAAGAAAAAGTAACGCACCGGTGGCACAAGGCCTTCGTAAATAAAGTCCTGAATGTTTTCTTTTCTCGACCTCACTTACTGATACTAGAACCTGCAACCAATTACGGCCCGTGAACTCTTTCTTAGTAGGTCGCGCACCGTAAAGACAGTTATACCACTGTTAACATTTTTTTTTACTGTTACCAAGCACCGACACAGTTCCGCTTCACTCAGAGTTAATCACTGCTCCCACGCTTCTACAGGCCAGACGCTATGTCGTATTTCTCTCCTTATCACCCTTTCATCTCCACAATAACAAACAGTTCGCCGCCAGCCACCAGAGAGCAGATTCAGATGCAGAGGCACCAAAGAGTGAAATACGACATACCCTCTGCTCTGAGAAAGCAACCAAGCGGAAATTGTGAAACAAAATATTCAGTAGCGCTTTAAAAATACCAATGCAATTATATAATTATTTTTTTGAAAACGTTCCAATCACTTTAATAGGACTATCTGTGTGTGCCTCCACAGCAAACCTCCTCAGGCCGGATTGACAATAAGATAACACAATAAGACAATAAGATAACACAGGGCAACGGAGATGCAAAACAGAAGGGACATGAAGATGGAGTCAAACAGCAGAACTGAGAGAGATATTTTTATGCTCCGTTTCCAACCTCAATGTACGAACACATTTACTACACAAATCTCTATACAACCTCATGGTCAAAACTTTTCATTTTATTTCACTCAACCACCTCCCTCACCCAACCAGTGCAAACGACGACCAGAAACCGCACTATAATTTTGACGTCTAACAGAAACTTTGTGAATACCTTAATCATTACCACTTTAACCCCCTTCCCCGACCCTCTCGCCCCCCCCCCACCAGTGCAGGCCACGGCCACCAACCAGCCTGAAATATTGTCCACTGACAAAAAGTTTACCAATTCATTAACCATTACCATTTTTTCACAACGGTATCACTAGTAATTTACCATTTCTCTCTCTTTCTGCATTGTCTGTGTCTCTGCTAATATTATTTCTTCATATCCTCAACAACTTCTCTCATTATATATAAACGCTTCAAAATTACAAAAATAATTACTCTATATTAAAAATATTTTTTACTGCGTATTCAACATTTAAATGGAAGAAATTACTTTTACAAATACAACACATTACGACAGCCATAAATTAGTTTTCACATGGAAAATCAATGATTGTTTCTGATTAAACTATATTATACGATACATGACAAAACAAACAGTTACGCACTTACCTTTACCAATGCTTTGAACGATGTACAACAGTGAAAGTCACAAAACAGATATTCGTTAGCGGAACTCTGAATATTGCTTCTATCACTGCAACCAAAATTCAATGGCACAGATATCCAGTCAATACACACTCATATAACTCTCTTCAACCAATCACATTTCCTGACGCAAAATTGTAAAATCAAATTTACATTTCAATTGGTTGTCCTTCACAATATTTTCAGAATCACGTGAGAGACACCCATCACCAACTGCCATCTCCGGCTGTTTCCATGGTAACACCTCATTCTGCACCTTGCTGAAGGAACAGGTCAAAAGTTCATGTCTCAATGTTCTACAGCAAACTAAGAAGACTGTTTTCCCTCCAGAAACACCTGCCAATCCACAACTCAGTTACATGTCTTTTTTTCACACCCAATAATACTTTTCGTTTAACATAAACATTAACATGCAACGTACTCTTCAATCTCCACTTATTATAATCAACCAATCATTTTTATTTTATTAACCACACCCAGCCTCTCCCTTTTTTTTTATTTAGAATTTAAACTTGTAACTACCATTCCACTTCCAGAACCGATCGGACGACGACTACAAATCCATTAAAAATGAAGGTCTGGCTAATAGGACACAGTTATATTCACTGGAGTGAAAAATATGCACTAAGGAGACGAATTTGCAACCTCGGCTTACCAAATGTACACATAACATGGATTGCCAAAAGAGGATTGAAATGTCACCAATTGATTCCATTGGTGAAAACTTTTATGCATCTCCCAGAACCAGACCTTATAATTGTGCACTGTGGTGGGAACGATCTAGGCACAATCACTCGGGTAGGTCTGGAAATGCTTCTAAAAGACACCTTTCCACAATTGATGACACTTTTTCCTCGATCTGCCTTGGTATATTCCAATATATGCCAAAGACAGAAATGGAATTGGTCCAATCAACATTGTGCACAATTTGAGAAAGCAAGGAGACATGTAAATACATCTGTTTCTGCGTTCCTCAGAGATTATAGCATGGGTTCTATTTACCACAACAACTTGCGATACCACATGCAAGACGTCTATAGGAGAGACGGTGTTCATTTCACGAATGAGGGAAACACAATCTTCCTCTGCAACATCAGGCTCTGCATCGGTACTTACCTATAAATGCAGAAAACACTCAATTAACACAAGGGCTCTTTTCAAAGCCACTTTATATCTAAGCACTCAAACTTCTAATTTATCTCCATTTTCACACTCTTGTGAATAGGTGTGCGCGACCGGGTGCGCGCACCCCGTTATTTTTTTCCGGAAAAAAAAATATATTTTTTCGCGTTTAAGGGCCTTACTACACACCCCGAGAAAACCTATGCAGCAAGACAATCTCTACCTTCTCCCCTTTCCATGTTTCAACGCTATGAAATGAACAATATATTTACTCGCAGTGACAAAATGGCGGACAAAACTTCCTGATTTCCTTCGAATCGAACGTTAACAGACGTCACGCAGCAAAAAAGAATTCCGCTCACGCGCTTCCGCTTGGGTGCGCGCACGTGTGCGCGCCTATAGATATATAATTGACTTTAACTTTAATTTTCTCAACAACTACTGAACGGATTTACACCATTCCAAAGAAAGCGTAATCTGCGAACAGGACTCTACAGTTTTGCCAAATTTCTTATAAATCCATTCAGCCGTTCGACCTGTAGCCGAGTCTAAAGGTCCTATGGAAAATAACATGGAGAAAACACGTTTTGGGACCCCCCTTTTATCTCAGCCCCCACTTCACCAATCCCCCCCAAACTTTCAGGAAATGAGCGCAGAGGACCGAGCCATCTTCTTTGAGAAATGCACAAAGATTCATCCACCAGGGCCAAAGTTATTTCAAATAGAATGTTGAGGATTTCCTATGGAAAACAATCCTAACTATAACTACCTACTGGCGACCGCCAGTAGGTAATATATATATATATATATTACCTACTGGCGGTCGCCAGTAGGTATATATAGTTAGGATTTTTTCCCTATGGGATTTCTGAAAATTCTATGTCTAATAACTTTGGCGTTTGTGGACGGAATTGGCTGAAATTTTCTGGAAAATGGCACATTTTGTTTCTGAGCTGCTCCTGGAAATTTGGGGGGTGTTCGGCAAGGGGGGGCTGAGATAAAAGGGGGGTCCCAAAACGCGTTTTTCCCATGTTAATTTCCATAGGTCGGTTGGCCTCTTTTTTAGCCCGAATGGCTGAATGGATTTCCACCAAACTTGGCAAAATTGTAGGGACTGTTAGCCTGATGTGCCTTTGCTAGGTCTCAATATATGTGCTTCAGTGGATTTTGAGAAATTAACGTTTAAAACAAGATATATATCTGTAACAGCGCTCCGGGCTGCGCTCCGGTTCGCGAACTTTTCGCGTATCGGAACTTTGCGAAGCGAAGCTGATTGGCTCTCCGGTGTCTGTCAACATTCTAAACAGTCCGGAGCGGCCGCCATCTTGTCTCTCGGTAGGAACGAGAGACAAGAGGAGGCCAAAACAAAGGGGGAAATTACCATAAGGGGGCATAGTAGATCCTCGTTGACCCCCTAGGTTTTATGTGGAGGTTTTAAAAGGGCCCAGGAGGGTAAAAAAAAAACATTTTTTTTTTTTGCGTGGTAAGCGCCAAGTTCGCGAACCGGAAAGCGTTCTGGGCAGCGTACTATAAGGATAAAAGAATGATAGACTTTTCTAATACTGTATGTTAATTATTTGTTGTTTTTGTTGTTTTTTTTTTGTTTTGTTTATTTTAAATTTTTATTTTTTATTTTGATTGTGTGTCATAATTCATTAAACTTTTAACATTCAATAAACATATAAAAATAAATAATGTGTCAAACAATTTTTGAATTAAGAAATTAAAATTTATTTTACATTTTGTTTTTCAAAATTTAAAAGAAAATCTAAAAAATCGTGATCATTTTTTTCTTCATTTTTTAGTAGAAAATCAACTGCATCTATGCATTGCAGAAGTTCATTATTTATTGTGTCGTCGTAGAAATCCATGTCATCTTGTGTCTCAATTTTTTCTTCTGTTTCAGTTTTCATGTTGTTTTGTTGTTCTTCCATTTTCAATTCTGAAAAATTAATTTTTAAAAAATATATCAGTACAGACAGGGCATTGTTGGGTTTCAGTACAGATTGGCAGTTTGGTTATTTATATAGTGTTTTTTTCACAAAGAAAGGTGTCGCCTGCAATTAAGGTCTATTGCAGGGGGCCCCCTCCTTGGGCCTCCCATGGATGGTGTCAGGAGGTATAGGGGAGGGAGAAGGAGACGCTCCCTCAATTGCAAGGAGACCATTCACAGGCACTGAGGGGGCCCATTGTCCAGCATTTTTGCGCCCCCACAGTTTTAACTTTTAGACCACAATCAATTCTCACACCTATGAAGGTGTGAGATATGCGTGTGGATTTAAAGTTAAAACTGTGGGGGCGTCAAAATGCTGGACAATGGGGCCCCCTCAGTGCCTGTGAATGGTCTCCTTGCAAGGGGCCACTTATGTAAATTGGAGGGGGCTTCGCGCACGTTCCTTTTTAGCCTATGGTCTTGCAAATTCTTGGAATGGCTCTGCCATAACTAAAACAGAGTAGTCTATTTTTTTCTATAAGTATTACAGAGTGATAGAATATAATTCTCAGAAAATGTTTTTCTAATTAGGTTTCAGTACAGAACATACTTAAGTTTTATAAATAATATCTTACCTTTTAAATATAAGTTGAAGTTATCAGTTGATTTTTTGTTGTGCACTTCACGAAGTAGCAGTCAAAATGGCTGTGTTTCCTTGTCTTCCTTTATATATACTCAGGTATATAACCAATCAAATGTCAGGTAATAAAAGTATAAAATGAAAGTAACATTTTCATTGGTTGTCAATTCCAACACTTCAGATGTGTTTTGTGAAGTAATTTACCTCACGGTACTTAGAGAGGTCTACAGGCTTAATGGCTAAATGTAATTTCAATCAAATTTGTGAAAATGAAAGGGATTGTTATGTAGTATGAGCTAATCTATATTTGGTGAGAGTGTCTCTAGTCGTTTTTCTGTAAATTACTTTCCCACCTTTTTTTAGGACCGCTTCCCGGAAAGCGGCTCGGTTAGCGAACCTTAAGCGTCACGGGAGTCCACCATTTTGTGTTTTGGTCGCATTAAGATACAAGATGGAGGGCAAATAATGTTTAGAATGGGTAGAAGGGGTCATGGTAGACTTATCTTGACCCCCTAGGTTTTCTGAGGGTGGCTGAGGAGGCTTATATGTGCGGAAAAAAAACATTTTTAAAAAAAATTCTGCGAGGTTAGCTTTCGGTTAGCGAACCGGATAGCGCCCCGGGGAGCGAATTTTGTGGAAAATTAGTGAAAAAAGTTAGAAAAAAATAATAATTGTGAGTGATCAGATGAAGGGTAGCTCTGAGAAGAGCTTTTGGGTTTATGGTACATTTAGGTACTTATAAGTAGGTACCAATGCACAGTCTTTAATTCAGAATGAAAATTCTGTTGCCCTCATCTGAGAAGTGAACTCCATCTCCTCTGTAGATATCTTGCATGTAGTAACGCAAGTTATTGTTGTACAAGGAGCCCATTCCATGGTCTCTCATGAAAGCTGAAACAGATTTGTTTACATGCTTCCTCGCTTTCTCAATTTGTGGACAAAATTGGTTGGACCACCTCCATTTCTGTCTTTGGCATATATTGGAATATACCAAGGCAGTTTGAGGAAAAAGTGCCATTAATTGCTCAAAGGTGTCCTTTAAAAGCATTTCCAGACCTACCCCAGTCAAAGTGCCCAAATCATTACCTCCACAGTGCACAATTAACAGGTCAGGTTTTGGCAAATGCATAAAGGTTTTCACCAATGGTATCAATTGGTGACATTTTAATCCTCTTTGGCCCAACCACTTAATTTCCACATCTTGTAAATTGAGGTTAGGTAAATTTCTGTTCTCAGCATACCTTTGAGCCCAGTGGATGTAACTATGTCCAACAATCCAGACATTAAACATGGTGGGAGAAGGTTGTGCTGCAGTCAGATGAAGTGTGGTAATGAAAGGGCAGTTGAAACAGTAGGAGTTTGTAAAGAAAAAAAACTGTGGAGTTTCAGTGCTAATGATTCATTAGCAGTGATTGGTGGATTTCCATTTCTGAAAACAGAAAGTTAGGGTGCATGGATGTGTTCTTTGAAAGATGTAATTTGAATGGTCAAGGAAGAAACATTTAATGAAAGATTGCACTGGATACGCAGGTGCACTGAGAGTTCAGAGTTCAATTGAAACATTGTTGTGTGAATTTGCAAACATGAGAGGTCTTCCAGGAGGTGGTTGCTATGGAAAAAAGGCAGAGAGGGCAGAGGGGGGAAGGGTTTTGATTTGAAAAAAGTGAGGGAAGAGTTATGATTGGCTAATATTGATTGATTGATGCTTTATTTCGATATGCACATATCATAAAAGCAGTACAAAAAAGATAAAAACAGCATGTCGAAATAAGTCAGACTGTACAAATGGAATGATAATTAAAACACGGTATGTCAGCATAAATTAGATAAAAAGGAATTAAATTGTTATGGACAGTCTTCTAAGTCTTATCAACCAAGCCCATTTTAAAAATTTTGCAACAGCACAAACAATAGGAGGGGCTGTGTTAGTTAAAAGAATCCGGAGGGCAACAGAGTGCTGACGAGTCCCCAGTTCTCTGCAAATGGGGCCAAGCCAACGTGATCTGGGGCGACCATAGTCCGGGCATTCGAAAAGGAAGTGTGGCACCGTCTCTGGTTTGTCCGGACAAGATGCACAAAAGCGTGAGGTGGGCTGGGCTTTATTCCACCTTGAACAGAGATCCGCCAAGGGCAAGGTTCCTAGCCGAAATTTAATGAACAAGGACCTATCCAAGGCAACTGTTATAATATCCATATAAGGCTCATACAGGACAACGTCTTTGAACAACAGGAAAGCTGCGGTGGTTTTGCAATGCTGCTGGCTACTAGAGCGCTTCACGTCAACCCACTCCCAGAAAAGTTTTTTTAGAATCTTCTTTGGTGGAGCGGAGTGACTATGCCAGCAGGAGGCCAAACCCAATTCCCCTAAAAGATGTTTTATGTCCTTCAGCCATTTGATGCTACTCCAACCATCAGCATGCATTACTTCTGCCAGCCCATTGGCATACGATTGTAGCTCCGGGACCCTCCACAAGCGTGCCCAGAGCAGAAGGGGGCGAAGCCGAGCCTGGTCCCTTATGGCTTTACAGCCAGTGTCCAAGAGCATTGGGATGGTCGGGCTGCTCGATGGAATAGCAAGAAGGTCCTTGATAAATTTATTTTCGGCCTTACTCAGTGAGTCGACTTTGCCCAAGCCCCACAGTTCCGATCCATAAAGAGAAGCAGGGACTGCACGAGCTTTGTAAATCTCCAGTATGGGTGCAACACAATGTTTTGAGGAGTTATTGTACTCCTTAAGAAGGGCGCCCCCCACCCTTTTGTGGGCCAGAGTCATTTTATCGATGTGGGCAGTCCAGCTCATTGCATCATTAAGACGGATCCCCAGATAATCAAATTCCGCCACTCTTTCTAGAGGTATGGAGTTCAGAATTGGAGGGGGACCAAGTTTGCGGGGTGGGTGCATGACTAGGTACTTGGTCTTGTCTATGTTAATGACGAGGCCTTTAGTGGTACAGAAATCCTGGAAGCGGTTCAGCAAAGACTGTAAACCTTGGGGGGTTTTGGAGATGAGGAGGGTGTCGTCGGCGAACAACAGAGTTGGAATTTTTACTCCACCCAGGCTGGGAGCGTCTGATGGTTCGCACAGTAGATGATCTACCACCCCGTTAATATAGAGGGAGAATAAGGTAGGGGCCAAAACACAGCCCTGTCTTACTCCCCTCTCGACCCTGATTTTATCGGTCTTTTCCCCATTCAGCCCCCATCTAACCTGGGCATAGGTGTTGGTGTGCAGGTTAATGAGGAGGTTCAATAGGTACGGGGGCATCCCTAAACCATGAAGCACCCTCCAAAGTTCCTCCCTTGGTACCAGGTCAAAGGCAGTCTTAAGGTCAATAAAGGCCAGATAGAGACTGCCTTTGCCCAGCACCACCACCTTCCAGTGTAACAACAGAAGCCTAAAGGCCTGTTCAATAGTTCCTGTACCTGAACGGAACCCAGCCTGCATGTCGGACAGAATGTGATTGTCGTCCACCCATTGAGTAATTCTCCCCAAGATGGTTTTCCCGGCCAATTTCTGGCTGGAGTCTATTAGGCTTATAGGCCTATAGTTCCCGGGTAACTCCCGACTGCCCTTTTTAAAAATGGGGACCACCTCCGCACCTCTCCAGGAGTCAGGCACAAGCCCTCCCCCCATGATTGCATTGAGGAGTGCAGAGATTAGAGCCCCCCATTCTTCCGGGTAAGCACGGAGGATGTCCCCCGGTAGGCCATCCGGGCCAGCTGCTTTCAAGGGGACCAAGGTTTTGATCTGCTTTGTTACATCAAGGGGGGAAAACAGATCCAGGTCACGGTCTAAAGTAAAGGCTGGGATTTTAAAGGGATCATTAAGGGGGCCTTCAACAGGAGAGTAAAGATTTTGGAAATGGGAAAACCAAGTCAGGGCATTGATCGCACAAGTCCTCCGGGAATCGTCGGGACGATTCCTTTTGCCCACCATGTCCCAAAAACCTTTAGCATCTTTCCCTCGACTGGCAGCCAGGAGGTCATGCCAGAAGTTGTCCTCCCATTCCATCCTAGCATTTTTCTGGCAGAGTGTGTAGTGTCTCCTGGCCTCCCTAGTCCTAAGCGGCAATTTGGACTTGACTGCCTCGATAAGAAGTGATTTCGCCTCCCTACACTTTTGGTTGTACCAGCCCTGACCCGGTCGTAGGCTGGGTTTCCTTCCGCTCGGGTGGGCTGGGACTACAAAGAGGTCGCCAATGGCCTGAATTATGACACAAAACCTAGGTGCCACCTCCATCAGCCCTTCCTCTTGGCAGTCAAGATTGGCCAGGGCTGAAACCAGAAGCTGCCTAATCGCAGAGGTTTTCTCCTCCGAAAGATTGGCTAATATGAGAGATATGTGAAATGAATATCTGTATTTCTGTGCTTTCAATAGCTGTAGCCTCTGGAGTGCATCCTTTTTCTTCTGCTGAAGACAATTTGGTGTATTTCTGAGACTGTTTTCAAAACTCAAAAAGTATTTGCTAAGGTGAGAAAAGATTTATTTAATTTAGATAGAGAATAGTATGATTTAAAGAGAAAATGATGAAGAAAGCTGTGTTTTTAAAATGTGGCTTTGTCTCTAGTGATATACAAATAGATTTTGTTTCTTTGAGAAATTGTAATTGCATATTCGGTGTAGCATTCTGGAATGCAGTTATACAAGTTATTGTTGTATATGAAGCCCAGTCCATGGTCTCTTATGTAAGCTGAAACAGATATGTTTATAAAAACCATTTTTGAAATCAATTACATTTCTGGATATGTACTGCTAGAGCTTCATAGGTTGTTTTGGGTCATATTTATAAGGCATTTGAGTGTCTTTGATGTTATTTTTTCCTTTTTAAATGGAAAGCATTCCTCATGGGGCAAGTGTCTTGTAAATACGCTCCCACCTGTGCTTGGCAAATTTAGATTTTGATTATGGGAGTTACATAGCCATGTTAATAATGTCCAAAAAATGGTGCTAGGGCATTCCAGAAAACGCTTTCATGTGTCTCAAGGACATTTTCAGTCATTTCCTCTTGAATGCAGGTATACAATTGATTTATATGCTGTGTTTAAAAACGATTTTTTGAAATCAATTACATTTCTGGATATGTACTGCTAGAGCTTCATAGGTTGTTTTGGGTCATATTTATAAGACATATGAGTGTCTATGATGTTATTTTTCCTTTTTAAATGGAAAGCGTTCCTCATGGTGCAAGTTTCTTGTAAATACGCTCCCACCTGTGCTTGGCAAATTTAGATTTTGATTATGGGAGTTACATAGCCATGTTAATAATGTCCAAAAAATGGTGCTAGGGCATTCCAGAAAACGCTTTCATGTGTCTCAAGGACATTTTCAGTCATTTCCTCTTGAATGCAGGTATACAATTGATTTATATGCTGTGTTTAAAAACGATTTTTTGAAATCAATTACATTTCTGGATATGTACTGCTAGAGCTTCATAGGTTGTTTTGGGTCATATTTATAAGGCATTTGAGTGTCTATTATGTTATTTTACCCTTTTTAAATGGAAAGCGTACCTCATGGGGCAAGTTTCTTGTAAATACGCTCCCACTTGCGGTTGGCAAATTTAGATTTTGATTATGGGAGTTACATAGGCATGTTAATAATGTCCCAAAAATGGTGTAAGGGCATAATCAAAATCTAAATTTGTTTTTTTGTATTTTTAGAACAGTTTTATGTTTTTTTTGTGTTTTTCATGGAGGGGAAAGAACAAAAAACAGGCATTGAAAAGAGCTCAACAGGAGCAAAAAAAAAATTACTGTTTGGGTGGGTTAGGGCACTTGTGGTTTTCGTACACCATGTTGATTAATTTCACGCTCATGTTCCCACATGAGAGCAGAGCACCACAATATATGCAGGTAAACTTCATGTGTTTGAAGTTTTGCTGTATGTTTGGCACAGTTTCCTGTGCCTCTCTTCCTGTCAAAGAGATAGTTGACGTTGACCTGGCCACAGGAGTTGTCGGGGGATTATCTTGCAGGTCCCTTAATTCTGCCCGGCTGTAGTTTAATGGATGCCACCTGGCCATATGGCGATGCATAGTATAGTTGCCCATACTATATTTTTTATCAGTGCCTCTAGATAATCTTTTTTTGCAAATGAGGCAGGTGGCATACTTCGCATTGACCTTCTTCTCCCCTTGAGGGATTGAAAAAAACTGCCATATGAAACTTGTTTTCCTTTGGGAAACACGGGGCAACTCCTGTATAAACTGTGGTTCATCTGTGTCCTCTTCTTCTAGGTCCTCCTCTTCTTCCTCTCTGTTGGAGATGAATTGTGATGGTGGTCCTCTCTTCTCATGAGGAGGTTTAGGTGGTGGTGGGGGTCCACCAGCTGAAGCAAGGATAGAAGCCATTGCTGAACTACTGGAAAATGGTCTTTCTCTCACCAAGATGAAAGTCAGAGTGAGGAAAGAAGGAGGGGTTTTCATGATTTGGGAAAAGCAAAAGTTCTGAACCAATGAAAAGTGTTATTTTTAGGTCACATGACCTAGTCATACATCATTTGGAAACCAAAAGTGAAATGAACCAATGAAAAGTTTGATAAACAAGTCACATGACCTGTTCCGCTTACGTTACGCGGTGCGCGCCGCGTCCCGGATCGTTTCCGGTTCGCGGTTCGGAGCACTTCCGGGAGCGCTAACGCGGCGCATCATAAGACGCATTACGCGACAATGATACGTCGCGCTTCCGCGACGCGTCACAGTTCCGCTAACGAAACGTTTACCGGTTCGCGGACTAGGTCGCGGCATCAAGATGAGCTAACGGAAAGCTTCCCGGTTCGCTTACCGGAAGCGAAGAAAAAAAATATTTAAAAAAAAATTATCAATAAACATCTAAAATATATTTTGGGATTTAAAGAAGAATACATTTTACAGCTACAGATGTTAGCTTTTAAAAAACCAATGAAATTCACAGAAAAAAACATAGGTTATAGACCATATATAGTTAGGAATTTGCATTTACAAAACCTTGAAAATTCACTGAAAAAACCATAGGTTATAGACCATATATAGTTAGGGATTAGCATTTACAAAACCTTATTTTACTCACACAAAACCATTGAAATTGCATATATAGTTAGTTGCGCTAACTATATATCGCGCACCCGCAATCCACTGCTGATGATGTCACATATTACATCATTCATGACATGGTCAGTGACATCACTGATGACATCACTGATGACATTATCCAGTGACTGTATGTTTCTGTAAAGTTAAAATATGTCTTACATATTGAAGAATGAGTGGATGTATAAGTGTCTGGATGAAGGATTTAGTAGGTGCATGACTGACTGTATGAGTGAGTGATTAAATGTGTCTCACTGAGTGCATGAGTTAGTGACTAAACTGTCTTAATTTGTGCATCATTATGTCTGTTGTTCTGTAAACTGCTGCATGTGTTGATCAGTAGCTATATGAGTAACTATATGGGTTATTGATTGGTTGCCCAAGTATTTGTATGGGACACTGAGTGTGTGTGTGGGTGGCTGGGAGGTGTATGACTCTGTGCATAGATGTGTGAGCAGTGGATTCACTAGATGTATGGGTTCAAAAGAGCATGTGGAAACAGCTGTATGGGCGGTTGACTGTGTGCATGAGTGTATTTGTGAGTGAATGGATATCTCAGTGCTACATGTCAAAGTAAGTACATATGTAAAACACAGTACATGTGAGAGTTGACATATATAAATAACTGTGCATAAGAGCCAGTGAATGTGTGAGTGGCTGTATGGATCATTGTGAACTTGTATCAGGGATTGTATAAGAGAGTAAATATGTGTTCGTATATGTTTGAATAAGTAAGATGTGTATAACTGTATAGTTGAGGAAATGGAGGTGTGATTGATTCTTTGCATGACTGACTAGGTGTGTGAGTAGCTCCATGGATGAGTGACAGTCTGTGAGTGTCTGTTTACACTGAGTGTATTTAAGGTTATATCAGAGTCTGAAGAGGTTCATCGTATAATCACATGAATGATATCATCAGTGATGTGATCAGTAACGTCAAATGAGATGTCATCAGTGATATCATCAGTGATGTCATTTGAGATGTCATCAGTGATGTCATTTGAGATGTCATCAGTGATGTCATCAGTGATGTCACTGACCATGTCATGAATGATGTAATATGTGACATCATCAGCAGTGGATTGCGGGTGCGCGATATATAGTTAGCGCAACTAACTATATATGAAATTTCAATGGTTTTGTGTGAGTAAAATAAGGTTTTGTAAATGCTAATCCCTAACTATATATGGTCTATAACCTATGGTTTTTTCAGTGAATATATATATATATATATATATATATATATATATATATATATATATATATATATATATATATATATATATATATATATATATATATATATATATATATCAAAACAAAGGGTCCTGCAATGCGTCTCCTCGCACCACCGTGGAACAGATCACCAAAACTCCAAAAATAGATTTAAGATGTGGCTTTATTTTTCCTCGCCATCGGCATGACGCGTTTCGGCCGTCACAAAACGGCCTTGATCACATGGCCTCAAATTACCAATGGGGGTCTTTAAATACTGTGTCAAACATAGAGGTAGAAATGATAACAGTGAGTTAAGGGGGTCAAGGACATAGAAAAAATACTTTCGTTATGTGCATATGTGCAAAATACGAATACTCAAATGGACATATATATATTTCTCCATCAATGCATGTGTGTAGTGGAGTACTGCAGGGTAAGAAACAATCTTTCAATTAAACCACAAGGGGAATTCATCATCTCACGAAGGGGTGCGTTTGCAGAGTGGTGTAAAAAGGGGCATGGCCTCAAACCACCTCTCTGCAATCCAGCTGTGTGGCGCTTACTGGAGGTACTTGGTGGGCTAGTCGGCCCCCAGGGACCCACAGTATTCAAGGGGACCTAATCCCCCAACTTAGAACGCAGCAGAGTGATGGTATAAGGGGGCCTTGTCTGTGTCTACCCCTCAGCAATCACACTGTGTGGGGCTTACTGGAGGTAAGATGTAGGCTTGAAGAATATAGAAACCTGCTCAGGGGTCTCACGAACACACCTGGTCCTTTTAAACCAACACAGAGGAGATTGGCACAGAAGCTGTAATATCAAAAAACATATTTTAATAACCTGAGATGAGGGAGACTACGTCGCACAGTACCCTTAGAAAACTGTATGAGGCAGTCTAAGGAGTACAGAAAACAGGAGCCTTATATATGCATAGGTATACATAGTCAGCATAAAACTAAGGGGAGGTCCTGGCACATGTAAGCATGCGAAATGACTAATATGGGAATACAAGATTGCTTGCTCAACAAAGTGGGAGAAGAGTCATTCTCCTCACATCAGCAAGAATAGCCTGACAATTATACCATAAGAGTAGGTACATTCTGGCGAGCATATGGCTAACTAAAATGGCTGCCAAGTACAAAATGGCTTTTAGCTCATGCTAACAGATTCCTGCAATCTTCAACAGATGATCCTTTTAGCATGAGCTAAAGACATGCCTATGATCCAGTAGGAACATAGAAAATATTTTCAAAAATGTATCAATATCCTAATTCATTGCTAGGGGAGCATTTTCATTCTAAAAATTTCATTGAGCGGGTATATATAACGTTTAAGCAGGAGTACAAAGGGAACAAAGCATACAGATAGTATGAGAGAGTAATTACTATTATCACCAAACAGAATGATCATTTCTCGAGTCCTGAGCAAATCCTAGAACCATCTAGTAAAAAAAAAATCAGGGCTCCTATGCATTTCAGAGACCATCCATTTCATTTTCAGAACAGCCAACATCTATTAAAACATTTCTAATCGACTTTTCCATGTTTTCCCTTATGAGGGCTAAAACATCAATTTAATGTACTTTTAGGAGCAGGCCAAAGTCACATTGCTAACAAAAAGAAGACCTTGGGGAAATTGAAGTCACTGTAAAACCAGCCAAAGGGGAGTCTTCTCCCTGTGTCCATTTTAGCCTCACAGGAAGGCTCTTGTTGTTTTAACGGTGGAGCTGCAAAACTAGCAACTTAAGAATCATGCCCAGTTTCAAGGGAAATGATTCTTCTTTCAGGATAGGGCAGTCACCCACCAGGGCAAATGCTCTCTTTGCTTTTCTTCACTTCAATCTAACAGGCACCAGAGACACAGTGCCTGTACCCTAAACTGAAGTCCTTCCCTAACTCCTGTATTGCTCTATTCGCGCACTGCTCTTTGTTAGGGCCACACATTGCATCCAGTGTGCCCAGGTATCTCTTGACCAACAAACAAAGGTGCACACTTGCATTTACTTTGGGACCAGGATTCAGAGGCCTAATGCTAGGATCTCTGAAGCATCCCTTGTTTCAAAAGGGGTCACCTCAAGCAAACCCTCCTCGCCGTTCTGGTTGATCTGTGACTCTCAGCTGGGCATCAAAAACTTGATCCATGGTTACTCCTTTCTGATTTGTGACCCGTCTTTCACCCAAGACAGTGGCAGGGGTACACAATTAACATCCCAGGGCTTTCGCCTTCACTGAGGTCCTATTTGCCAGAATTGCCTGTGCTGGTTACCTTCACTTTGGCTTCAAGCTGGACTGGTGCTGACTCCGCAAGCTGAATCTGATGTCGGGCCCCTCTGGCAATGGTTGTAAGGCGGAAAATATCTATTGGTAGACAGAACAAATGGTATTTAGACAAGGCACAGAAATGGTCTATCAACAGAGAGGATAGTCTCAGAATACTTCCTCTTCTTGGGATGCCCCATATATTAGCAAGGCATCCAAGAACCACTTTCATCTATGTGAGAGATTAACACAACAACAGCCTGGACCTATTGGCATGTAAAAAAGGAACGTTTTGGTGACTGGCAGGAGTAATATGTCACCTAATCCCAAGCAGCCAAGAAAGTCTGTGTTCATTTACTAAATTCTGGTGAAAAGAGAAAACCAATACAGACATACTCCAAGTCCTTACATCTGTGTATTCCTAATCTGAAGACCCCCAAGAAAATAGGAAATGTTCCACACTTTTACTTAAATGATTTTAAATTACTTGTACAGAACTACAGACACTTCTAAAATGATTTATCTTAATGAAAGCACCTACATTGTATGCTTAGGACTATGCTCTCATGTTAAAGGTGCAACAGGAAAATCTAAAACTGCTAATTTAACCGGGATTTGCATTTTCTCCAGCAGAACATGTTGTGACAAATAAACTCCTATAAAACAATATTTTCTTCAAAAAAGTTTAGTAAGGATCACATGGGCATCTTCTCGCATTCTACTTTTCACAATCCAAACTATGCAACATCAGCTCTAATAGGGACTGTCAGTTTATTTACACAGACTAGCTAATAATAATGGTTTTATCATCTGAGAAGTCTAGAACAAAAACTACCCACATCTTGTTCCCCTTCAAATAAGTTAACAGCAATCTATACTACTCATCCTTTCATAGTTTCATCATACAGGATGGGCAATAACATAGCATATTTATTTTATTCATTTTATTGATGATAACAATTTTTAAAACAGTATGACTGAATAGCCAATTACATATCTCATGGCTATTTCAGAGACAGTTTAGACAGGCTCAAAAGAAATTGAGAAAAAGAGAGAGAACACATAACTTTGCCCACCCTTAATTTGAAGAGTAGCTAGCCTCCTTCCCCCATTTTGACAGTAGAAAACCTGAAACAGGTTTAATTTCTGTCAACACTATCAACCCCTATTTGTAGCAACTGGGCATGAAACAAGTTATAGGAGGTAAATGGCACATTGAGTAAGCTAAAAAGATAAATACCGAACCACCAATTCATTTAGCAAATGTGCAAGTGTAACATGGGGGCGCATCAATTCAAACTAAATCCCATTGCCTCATTTATCTCAGCTTTTGCACAGTAATCTATAAACTAAAAACATTAGTGCTGTATACATGGCAGAGCTATCGCTCAATCAAAGCTCAAATCTACTGTTATATAACCTTTTGTGCATATATATAAAAAAAAGGTAAGCAAAACTTCTCCTTCTTTCTCTGTCTCTTTCAAAAAGTTTCAGAAGTCAAAATGTCAAAGCAAACCCTGCTCTGACCCCTGCTAGGCTTCTAAATGTAGAACTCAACCTTTAACCCTTTACCAGCAGTCCCATTTTGTGAGTAAGGGTTTCCATGCAACTTTTCCAATTCAAAGTGACTATGAAGATCACAGATGAAAGGCAGTCCTGTTATTCCTGTTTTCCAGTAATTTAGAGGTAAGAGAATAACTTCTGCTGGTGTGTATATGTTTTTTCCATTGTAAGCAGTGTGCGGTATACTTTTCTAGCAGTATAGAGGTCAGCTGTTTGTGATATACTTAAATGTGTGCATTTACTGAAGTGTAAGAACAGTCTGAAAGCTGCTCTGAGTTGCAGTAATAATAATAATAGTAGTAGTTTTATAAAGCACCTGGTTACGCCAACGGTGTGTCCCTGTGCTAGGAGAGTGGAAGAGGCAGAGTCACATAACCTAGGACGGCATCAATGCACACCAAATAATAATATTAGGAGTACTGTTTTTAAATAATGAATTTTTCCCAATTTCGACTTTGGTGTTTGGGGCAGTTAAAACTGAATATCCTCCAATGTTTCTGCATAATAGCCATCCCCAGAGAGTTCTCTAGATAGCCCAGGAATGGAGAATCAGAAATGTATAATGTATATACTTATAAAAATGAGTTTTGTACGCCTGCGCAGAGTGACATTTCACATTTAAGTTCCCCCCTATTGCGGTACAGCATTGTTTAAATTCAATTTTGATGCTAGGAGCTCACTGTATGATGATTAGCCTTTATAAAGATTAAAAAACAAATCTAATGGACTTCTTTTTAATAAAAATATTTCATATAATCAATTTTTTTTTCAAAACAACCAATCATTTTGATAATTCCACATATGAAAAGCAAGCTACATTTCTTGCCTATCATATTTAAACGCATTCATTCATAACCCTAAGCACAGAAGCCTAACTTGAAACATGAAAGATCTGCTCCACTTTTTAAAGGACAATCATTATTTAAGATCAGAACCACGGATGTTCTTATGTAAAACGGCATTAACATAGAAAAATCCCTACTTGTAATTTGCTCTCTGTTATCCAAAATAAAGAAACTGTATTTCTAACTTCTAAAACAACAGTCCGAAATGCAGGGTTTTACACCGTGTTTTCACTGACTTAAGATTTAGTTGACTTCAGCATTCTTTTCTGTGGCCACGTAAACAAAAATAGCCACTTGCTATTTATGCAGCTGTTGGTTGAGCAGCAGACGTCGAATTCCCACGCTTTTCTCAGGAGAGAAAATTATTTTTCTGTATTTCTTTTTTTTTTTTTTTTGTGTGTTAATTTTATTGTTTTATGCAAGGATATACAGCAATGGTCCATCACATATCAATACAACAAAGCAAAACAAAAAAAAAATAAAGCGATAAGAAAAAAACAAAGAACAGCCGAAGTAAAGTAAAAACCACATCATCATATCGCTTCTATTATAAGCAGCATCAAGCAATGTCTAAATCCAATCAGTTATAAACTCCCAAATTTTTCACCAAAAGCTCTTCTTCTAACCCCTTTAAGTTTATATATGGCAGATTCAATATTATACATGTATAGCAATCTTTCCCTCCAACTAAAGAAAGAAGGGGGGTCTGCATTAATCCATTCCCTGGTAATACATGCTCGGACTACTGCCATGCAAATAAAAAGAAAACAAGTTAAAGGTTTTGGTCTTGACATTCCGGCCTCTAAACCAATTAAAACCATCTCAGATGATATTTTGATATTAAGCTTTACCACGGCACTTAAAAAATTCTCAATTTGTTTGAAAAACTCTCCCAGTTTAGAACAACCAAAAAACATATGTTCAGCATCTGCAGCATACAACTCACAGCGATTACATTTTGTCCCGGTTGTCGTACTCCATTTTGTAACTTTGCTAGGAGTATAATAAAGATCATGTAAACACATAAAATGTTGAGATTTCATCATCCCAGTTATTAAGCATTCGGAGGCAAGTTTAACTGAATCAAAGACCCTAATATCGGGTATCCCCAGTTTGCCAACCCACCTCCCCTGACATTCCGTTAAATCCTCCCCAAATTCTTGTAATAAACAAGAATACAAAAGACCTATTGGTGTTTTTTTTCTGCAGTAAATCCAAAAGGGGAATTTTATTCATTTTAGTTACTGAAACAAGTGATGGATTTTGAAAAAAGCTACGGATTTGAAGAAACTTAAAAAAATCATTTTTACTTAATGAATATTTGCTCTGTAATTCTTGAAAAGAAGCCAGCTGATCTCCACAGAACAAGTCACCCAAATAGCGCACACCTTTCAGATTCCATCTAATCGCCGCTAAGTCACAAAAGATTGTAGATGGTAATAGGCCAGATGTTTCAAAAGGTGTATATGCATTCAGTTTAGTTAACCCCACATGTTTCCAAATTTTTTGCCATACCAAAAAAGCTGCTTTCAATACCTTAAATTTCGTCTTCCTATAGTAACTGGGCTCTGTCATTTTAAGAAAATGGGATTTTGCTCCTTCTCCTAACATCAGCTCATATATAGAGGGAGAGCTGCAAGCAGGTATTCGAGCTCGCTCCCCCAATATCAATGGACTAATAAATTGTAAAGTTGCCGCGAGGTAGTAAAACAAAAAATAGGGAACATTCCATCCTCCACACTCTTTGCTAAGAATCATTTTTTTGAGGGCCTTTCGAGGTCTTCTATACCCCCATAAAAATCTAGATGTTGCACTTTCCAAATTTCTGATACAGATAGGAGAAAATTCCAGGGGTATAGAACGAAAAAGATATAAGACCTTGGGTAAAATCAGCATTTTTAAAACATTGGCCCTGCCATGCAAAGATAAATGTAAATGGTCTAGCCGTTGCAATGTGGAATTAATCTTAGCAAGCACTGGATTCATATTTAGATCCGGAATGCAGGATACGGGTAGCGAAATTTTAATCCCAAGATATGTAACCTCAGAGACGGTCGGGAAATTAGTCTGCATGTTATGCCCTGCACATAAAATCTGAGTTTTTGACAGGTTTAATTTATACCCAGAAAAAATGCCGAACTCTGACGCCAAGTCATTAATAGCTGGGACCGCATTCTGAACATCAGTTGTGATGACAACAATGTCATCAGCATAAGCTAGTGCTCGATAATTTACATTTGCCAGACAAACTGATTTAATCCTCTCTTCCAAATTAAGATAATTAAGTAAAGGGTCGATATGAAGTGCAAATAATAAAGGAGAACAAGGACATCCCTGTCGGGTACCCCTGGTGATTGAAAAAATAGAGGACACATGTGAATTTATTCGAATACGTGCTTTGGGGGTGACATACATAGTTTTAAGTGTAGTTATAAAACCCTCGCCAAACCCCTTTCTGCCCAAGATATCCCACAAATAATCCCAGGCAACCCTATCGAATGCTTTTTCAGCATCTAGCAAAATTATTCCAATAATCGATCGGGTTGCCTTGGTCTGTATTTCTAATGTCTTGTGTCAGACAGCTTTTCTCAGTGAGACAGTTAAAACATAACTGTTGGGAATCTTCTTTCTCTGGTGCTGAAAGTAAGCTTGCCACAATTTATTTAAAAACTGAGGCATTTCAATGCAGTTAAATCAATTGGTCTATAATGTGTGATTAGTTCAGCAACAACCAAATTTACACAGATTATGTGATTGCCTGTTAATATCTAATACAATGTATCTAAGGAAAATGCTGTAACATTTTATATGTTAGTTAGAATCATTACAAAATACGCAATTTAGTTTTTGAGGCCTATTTTTTTCCTATTGAATGTGAATGCTAATTTTATCTATAGCATTGCGGCGATTTGCACACATGTATAGTGTCTTACTCTGTCAATTTAAATGTACCATGCAGCTATTTAGCATATGTTATATAATTTATTTCTGGATTTTTATTTAATATTAATTAAATGACATTTTCCATAACAGAGTGATGACAACATAAGATAAAGAAACACATTGAGCTCATTCCAGACATTTACAGAAGGGGGTCATACAATCAGAACACACAATGCAGTGCGCTTAAGGCTAGCCATTCTTACACAAAAAGCGCAATCGCTATTTACTCACAAAATTACCACCTTATCAGATCACAAACCACTTAGACATTTAAACACACATTTAACCCACATATCAACACTTTGGACAAAAATAAAAGACAGCCCAGAGACTGTACTTAAACCAAACCATTTATAAATACTAGTTGTAAATCATATTTACAAGAAGAGTTTCTCAATAGTATTCCAAAATACTGCACAAAAAACAGCCCAAAGATTGTTTCATTTTCAAGAAGCCAAAAAACACCAAATTCACTAGTTTTGGCTGGCAGAACACCAAATTCGCTCTGTATCATTACTATTTATAAAAGTGCACAAAATTGGATGCTGTACATATTTTAATTCCATGGGGTACTTTATCACCAAGGAAGAAATTAGTTTTGTATACCTAAACCTATTTAGGTATCCCCTCTAGCGGAGACTGCTACTTCTATTCACATCAAATTATTGTAGCTTCAAAAAGCAACACATTCTTTGATGTGTGCTTGAAACAGGCATGCCCAAGAATATTGTGCAATCTTCAACAGGCTAGTTGGTCCCTAAAGGACCCCCATCAGCAAAGGAGACTTAAATCTTCTTCCATGAGGGTGCCAGGGAGTGCGTTTGCAGAGTGGTGGGCAAATGGGAAGTTGCCTGCTATGAGAACTTAGCAATCCTGCTGTGTGGTACTTACTGGAGTTATTAGGAGGGGTAGTTGGCCCCCAAGGATGTCTTTGTGGGCCAAGTACCCCTCTTGTTACCTCTAGTAAGTCCCACACAGTAGGATTGCTAAGACATCTTCAGAAACCACGTTCCCTTTCTCTACCTCTCTGCAAACATGACCCCTGGCAGACTACGGAATGAGGGATGAAGTCCACTTTACTCCTGAGAGACATTGGGGGCCAAGAAGTCCTTCTGGTACCTATAGTAAATCCAATGCAGAGGAATTCCTGAGCGCTGTTCGGAAGCCGTGCACCCTTTCTCCACCACTCTGCAAATGTGATTACTAGGTAAAGAAGTGTTTGGAATATACTAGGTTTCGATTTATGAGAGTTTGTGCTATTGGTGTGGTAAATGTCAACGTTTTTTACTAAGTGTGGGAGTATGTGCTAAAGAG
Organism: Lissotriton vulgaris; assembly: GCF_964263255.1. Classification (NCBI taxonomy): domain Eukaryota; kingdom Metazoa; phylum Chordata; class Amphibia; order Caudata; family Salamandridae; genus Lissotriton; species Lissotriton vulgaris. The sequence goes on from NC_141687.1 coordinate 8,356,753, forward strand.
AGTAATTATGTGGAATGGTAGTCTGTGTTGTGGAGTAGTAACTTAAGGCTTAGTGTTCCTCATTTGCTTAGAAGCTCAACTATGAACTCAGTATGAAAAAACAAGAAGGAATCACTGAGGACATGTGCACCCTGGCCTTTTTGTTGGCAGGGTCACATATCCTGTGATGCCTGTGCTTGATGGGTGTGATGTGGGTGTAAATCAGCCATAATGGAGTGGCTGTGGCATATTGACAACTAGACCTGTGACCAGCAGATCACTATAAGGAAAACCTGGGCCATGTAGCATTGTCGTCCCTCCGTGTAAGCGTAAGCGTAAACGGAGTGGGCCAGCCTGGCGTATGCCAGTCCTGCGTGAGGCTGTGAACAATGACTCCGGAGCGCTGGGTGTGGTTCTGTCCTGGGCTGTATGAGGAATCAACTGATATATGGATGTCCCTGTTGTAGTGCTGCCATCACCCGGGCCGCCAGCACCAATGTGTCACCCTGTGACCCAGGTCCCACAACATGGCCAACATGGAAAGTAGAGGGAATCACTGACCCTAAATTCATCCATACTTCCACACATGAAAGATCATGGACATGACACATCTGTCTGGATATGAATGTTCATTGCACATTCAGTGCTGTAGCATTACAGAGCCATGCAAAGCCAAATTTCAGTTTTTGAAACATGGATGGCAGCCAATTAGAGCTAAGCTTGTTCCCGGGGTTAGGCTCTGCCAACATATGTACTTAGTCAATCACTCCGCCAATCCCTAAGCACTTATAAAATCACTATACCCTCTCCTTGCAGTACTCTAATGATACAGTCTCTACGCATGTACCTATACAATGACCCAGACAAAGTTAGATAACCAAAGTCTTCCCCACTGCCAGAGGTAACATGGTTGTGTGAGCTGTCCACAGCACAATGTAATGTGGTAGGGCCCAGGGGCATCATGCATACATAAACAGACAGCCACAGTTAGATAGATAGTGGAACTGGGAACGAGCACGCTCTGCCCCTTTTTATTACCAGGGTAACATGTCCAGTGCTGGATGGGTGTGAGGTGAGTCTAAGCCATCCCTCTGGGAATGGTAGGCGCTGGTAACAAGTACAACAGTAATTACTGGATCAGACACAGAGATTCAATCATAAAGGGTCATTGAATTGTGCTGCACTAAGGTAGGAGCACAAGATATCACACAAAAGATTCTATTGTAAAGGGTACATGACTTGTGGTGCACGGATGTAGGGGCAGCCAATCTGAAATCATACACAAAAGATTCTATCATAAAGGGTCCATGAGTTGTGGTGCACAGAGGTAGGGGCATCTCAAGCATTCTGCATGTGCGCAGCCAGCGATGATGCATGGTGCGGGCAGGCCTCACTCTCACAGGGTTGTTCCTTCCTGTAAGAGTAAGTGGAGTTAGCTGCCTGAAACGTGCATCCTTCATGACTTCACCAATATGGCGGTTTGAACCCGCGCACACACCGAGATAATTACACAATGGGTGCGCGACTCCACTTTTTTCTCACAAAAGATATATATAGTTAGTATTTAATAAAAAAGAAGACATTTTATACTTTTAATAACAAACACAAAAAAATCACAAAAGCTCTTTTTAGGATATTAAAGTTACAAAATATCACCAAAAAATAAGAAAAACAGAGGTTTAATGAACATTATATTTAGAAATTAACATTAAAAAAACCTTTGAAATTCACAAAAAAACATAGGTTTCGGGGAAGTTATAGTTAGAAATTAGCATTTAAAAAACATTAGAAATTCACCGATAAAACCATATGCTTCAGGGATGTTATAGTTAGAAATTAGCATTTAAAAAACCTTAGAAATTCACTGAAAAATTCATAGGTTTCATGGACATTATAGTTAGTTGAACATTGTACTCATACAAAACCAGAGAAATTCTGCCGTCATGGTTAGTAGAGCTAACTATAACTTGCACACCCACAAAGCACTGCTGATGACGTCACATATTATAGCACACATGACATGGTCAGTGACATCACTGATGACATCTCAAATGACATCACTGATGACATCATCCATGTGATACTTTTATGCACCTCCTCACACCCTAAAATAAGCTTTGATATACTCCTCTAAAATATAGACTACCATTTTTGAAACCATAGACAAACCAATAGCAGTTACTACATACCCACTGACTGATTCCTAGGTATACACACACATCCATTCATGCACCCATGAGGTCACTCATACATGCTGTCACTCATCAATAGAGCACTATCATATAGACTCATACACCTATACAGGCACTCACACACTGCCACTCATCAATAGAGTTATTCACATACCTAGAATAAACAACACTGCCATTTACTCACATATACAGTTATACATTCGCTACCTCACCTATGATTACAGATATTAACATATTCTTACTCTCTTATACAATCACTGACACAACCACACACTCATTCATACAGCCACTCTCACAATCACTCACATTTAGATATAGGCATTTATATACTCTAACACTCACATATACTGCCTTTCACATTGTATTGTGGCATACTTATATAGCGCAACCTGTCACCACCAAGGGCATCCTGGCGCTTTGACCCGTACTCAATGAAAACAGTAGCTCAGCCTATCCTGGGGAAAAGATGAGTCTTTAAAGCCTTTCTGAAGGAGAGGAAATCTCCAAGGCTTCTCAAGGATAAAGGCAGAGAGTTCCAGAGTTTGGCTGCCGCTACTCTGAAAGAGCGGCCCCCCATCCTCACTCTCTGGAATCGTGGGACTACCAGTAGCCTGGATGACGAAGAGCGTAAAGCTCTAGATGGACAGTACCAGGCAAACATTCGCCGCAACGGAATGGGGCCTAGCTCGTGGATAGCCCTGAACACAATACATGCTGCTTTGTAGCGCACCCGAAGATGAACTGGCAGCCAATGAAGTTCTCGCAGTGCTGCCGTAGATGAACTATGGTAAGGGAGAGAAAGGGCGAGTTTGGCTGCGATGTTTTGCACCCTTTGCAACTTGCCCAAGAGTGTTACCGGGGCCTCCAGAAGTAGTGCGTTACAATAGTCAAGTCGACTTAGGATGGTACAACGCACTACTTCTGGTCTGGCTTGCACAGGGAGGAGAGGAAGGACCTTGCGCAGCATACGAATCAGCATCATACATGTTGACGAGATCTTATTCACATGTAGATCCAACTGCAGGTTAGGCCCAAAAGTGACGCCTAAATTGCGCGCTGATTGTGCCGCAGACACCGTCTCTGAGAAGGACGGAGGCCAGAAGTCCACTGGAAGGTCACGAGGAATTCGATCAGTGGAGCAATGTAAAACCTCCGTCTTAGTTCCGTTGAACTGTAACGAGTTCAGCCGGAGCCATTCCGCTGTCGCCTGCATGCACCGATGAAAGGTCTCCAATGTGACTGCCTCCTGTCCCTCCAGAGAGAAGACCAGCTGGGTATCGTCTGCATAATTAAATGCAGAGATACCAAAGGTTTTAATGAGCTGGACTAGGGGGCGGAGGTAGACATTGAAGAGTATAGGGCTGATGGCCGAGCCCTGAGGTACTCCTTGTCCCACTCTCCGTTCCTCCGAGCTGAAGGGGGGTAATGAAACCCGTTGCTGACGGCAGTCCAAATAGGAGATTAACCAATCCCTGGCCTTGTCCCTGACCCCGCATTCCTCCAGCCTAGAAATCATATGTAGTTACTCATTCATATACCACTGAGACATCCATTCACTCACTCACTGACCCTCTGGTAGGTCACTCCCCTCCCCGCTGCAGCTCCGCCACTGTGTGCGGCTTTTGGTGTCTCCAGACATGCCTGTTGCCTGCCTGCTGATCCTTTGCTCTGGTCTGGTCTCCTGACCTACCAGTCGCCTGCCTGCTGCTCCTGTGCTCCGGTCTTGTTCACCGCCCGCTTGCCTGCTTGCCCGTGGCCCTAGCCCCCCTCCCTCCCTGACCCTGCGCTCCTTCCAGATTTCCCGCCGCTGCCTCCCCTGCGGCCCGCCCCCCGCTTCTCATTTGTCGCCGGCCCTGCTTCCCCCACCTCCCAGCTGAGCCAGCCTCCCTCCCCATTCCCCATTTGTGGCGGCCGCTGCGAGGTGAGGAAAGTGACTCTTGACCCTCCGGTAGGTCGCTCCCCTCCCCGCTGCAGCTCCACCGCTGCGTGCCGCTTTTGGTGTCTCCTGACCTGCCTGTTGCCTGCCTGCTGATCCTGTGCTCCGGTCTGGTCTTCTGACCTGCCAGTCGCCTACCTGCTGCTCCTTTGCTCCGGTCTTGTTCACCGCCCACTTGCCTGCTTGTCCATGGCCCCAGCCCCCCTCCCTCCCTTACCCTGCGCTCCTTTCATATTTCCCGCCGCTGCCTCCCCTGCGGCCCCGCCCCCCCCGCTTCTCATCTGTCACCGGCAGCTGAGCCAGCCTCCCTCCTGATTCCCCATTTATGGTGGCCACTGCGAGGCCGCGAAGCGGGCGCGTCGCTGGCATGCCAAAGGCACGCCTAAGGCAAGCCCGTCTGCGCCCGTCAGTGCCTGGACTACACCCCGGCCACAACCCCTGGACCTCGCACCATCCAGGTAGCCCGCATTCGGTACGATGCCAACACCCTCATCACACTCAACCACGGACGTCCACTCAGCTGCCACATGGCCGCCCCAATCGCACCCATGGCCCCTTCACCTGCCAGAACTGCAGCTTCTCCTGCATCAAAGACGCCGAGACACCCGCCACGACTGAACCCAACCTGCTCCGATGCATTCTGCTCAACACCCGCTCTGCACGCATACACGCCGTCTAGCTCTGGGACCTGATCGACTCCACATCACCAGACATCGCCTTCCTGACTGAGACCTGGATGAACGAAGCCTCCGCCCTGGACATCGCATTGGCCATCCCCGACATATACAAGATCTCCCGCAGGGACCGCACCTACCGAGTCGGCTGAGGAATCGCCATCATCCACAAGAACACCATCAGGGTCTCTCCCAACACCTCCGACACCCTCAACACCACCGAACACATGCACTTTCAGATCCACATGGACCCCAAGACCACCCTAAGAGGCACCCTCGTCTACAGACCACCCGGACCCCGCCCTCAATTCTGAAACACCATAGCTAACTTCATCAGCACGCCCGCGCTGACCTCCACCGACTACATCCTTCTTGATGACCTGAACTACCACCTGGAAAACAACAACTGCAACTCCTTCCCCCTGACTGACAACCTCACCACCCTCGGACTGACACAGATTGTCATGACACCCACCCACATTGCCGGCCACACGCTCGATGCCATCTTCTCGTCCAGCCCCCATGTTGCCTTCAGAAAAAGCTTCCGAACTCACCTGGACCGATCAAACCTGTGTCCACTTCACCTTCCAGAAGCCCGTCCCTCGTCACCACACCCTACAGATCCCCCGACATCACTGGCGCAAGGTCACAAAGGAACTTCTACATACACACCTCGCACTCAACCCGCCGACCAACCCCAAGGACCCCGAGGAGGGGGCCCGCACCCTCAGACTCTGGATGGAAGACTGCGCCAACACCTTGCCCCAATGAGACAGCACACCAACAGAGACACCAGCCGGATAGCCTGCTGGTTCACCCCGGAACTCCTAGCATCTAAGCACACCTGTCGGAGACTGGAAAACACATGGCACGATGAGAAAACGCCTGACAGCGACGCAGCCCTCAAAGACGCCATCCGCAACCACCACCACCAAATCAGAAACACCAAGAAGGCCTCCTTCAAGGACTGCCTACCCAACAACGCACACAACAGCAAGGAGCTCTTCAACGTCGTGAAGGAACTCTCAAGCCCCAGCTCCTGCCCTCGCCACCTTCTTCCACCGCAAGATCATCGACATCCACAACAGCTTCATTCCTCGGAATAACCCTGCCAGCCCCACCACGCCGCAACCACCGATCCCCACCGAAAAGAACTGCCTCACCGCATGGTCCAGCGTGACCACCGAGGACACCATCAAAACCTGCTTCCACTCAGGTGCCCCATCCGACCCTCTTCCCCACCACATCATCAAAAAGGCCGACAGCTCCATCGCACCCCGCCTATGTAACATCTTCAACCTCTCCTTTGAGACCGCGACTTTCCCCGAGAGCTGGAAACACGCTGAGATTAATGCCCTACTATAGAAACCCAAGGCGGACCGAGCTACCTCTATAACTTCCGGCCCATCTCCTTGCTTCCGTTCACAGCGAAGTTCATAGAAAAGATCGTCAACACCGAACACACCCAATACCTGGAAGACAACAGCATCCTAGACCCCTCCCAGTCAGGATTCCGCAAGAACCACAGCACCGAGACCGCCCTCATCGCCGCAACAGACGACATCAGAATCCTACTCGACAACGGCGAGACAGCAGCCCTCATCCTCTTGGACCTCTCCGCTGTCTTCGACACAGTCTGCCATCTCATGCTTCGCACACGACTCCACGACGCAGGGATCCGCGACAAGGCCCTGGACTGGATCACCTCCTTCCTCACAGACAGAACCCAAAGAGTCTGCCTCCCACTGTTCCATTCAGGAGTCACCAAGACCATCTGCGGTGTCCCGCAGGGATCATCCCTCAGTCCGACGCTGTTAAACATCTACATGGCTCCTCTCGCACACATCACCAGACTTCACGACCTCCAAATTATCTCCTATGAGTACAAAACCCAGCTGATCCTCTCCCTCACCAAGGACACTTCCCACAGCCAAAGCCAACCTCCACCGTGGTATGCAGGCTGTTGCCGACTGGATGGAAGAAAGCCGGCTCAAACTGAACACGGACAAGATGGAGATCCTCATCCTTGGACTCAACCACTCAGCCTGAGACAACTCCTGGTGGCCCACGTCCCTGGGCGCCGCCCCTAAACCAACCAACCACGTTCGCAACCTGGGAGTCATACTCGACTCGAAACTCATAATGATCAACCAAATCAACGCCATTACCTCAACCTGCTTCTACACCCTCCGCATGCTCCACAAGATCTACAGATGGATCCCTACAGACACATGAAAAACCGTCACCCATGCCCTCATCAGCAGCAGACTCGACTACGGCAACGCCCTCTATGCCGGTGCCCCGTCCAATCTCATCAGCAGTCTTCAAAGAATCCAGAACGCCTCAGCACGCTTGATCCTCGAAGTCCCCTGCCGAGATCACATCACCCCCCACATGAGAGACCTGCACTTGTCGTTATTTGATAGTGATCGGGTTAGCGTTAAGCTTTGCTACACGAATTTGCCCTTATCTTGACCATGGTGTTCGGAGGCCATTTTGAGAACACTGGCGTCCATTTTATATGAACGCGCAGCCTCGTGGTCAGCATGCCCTTTTGTCCTTTCTCTGTACCACTGACCACCTAACTTGCCCAGCAACAGGCTATTTTTAGTACTGGTCAAGCTTGCACATGCGTAGTCGAACCCTCTGTACTAGTGGACAGTCATCACTTAGGAATGTTCTCCAAAACTGACTAGTGGTGTTATAACTCCTCCCATGAGCTGGCTGTGTTCCAAAAATGACCTTATATGTACCTAAACTGAGCAAATGTGTTCCGCCTACTCTTTTTATTACTGTAAAACTGTATAAAAGAGGTCTTGCACCGATGTTCGGTGTGATACTTCTTGCATTACCGAAGGGTGCTGTAGGAATGTACCACCACCCCATGGGGTCTTAATAAACTTGTCTTTTGCATCTTCCAGTTTCCGTGCCAACTTCTGTTTTATGGTGTAGCGGTTTTTGCGGGATATGTAGGCCTGGAGAACCCAATACCACACACTGGCTCCCCATCGACAAAAGAATCACCTTCAAACTCCTGACCCACGCACACAAAGCACTCCACAACTCCGGCCCAGAATACCTCAACAACCGACTATCATTCTACGCAACCAACAGGAAACTCTGCTCCGCCGACCTCTAACTGGCCGCCGTCCCACGCATCCACAGAACCACCTTCGGGGGCAGGTCACTCTCCAACCGCGCTGCCAAGACATGGAACTCCCTCCCACTCTTCCTGCGACAGACAGAAGACACACAGACCTTCAGGAGACTACTCAAGACCTGGCACTTTAACCACTAGCTGCAGCCTCACCCCCCCCCCAGCGCCTTGAGACCCTCGCGGGTATGTAGCGCGCTCTATAAATTTTTGATTGATTGATTGATTGACTAACACACCCATATACACACTCACCCACCCATACAGCTATTTCTACATCTACTCTTGAACCCATACACCCAGTGAATCACCCACTTACACATCTATATACAAAGTCACACACCTTCCACCCACCCAAACAAACACTCAGCCACCCAAACAGATACTCACACAACCAATAAATAACCCATATAGACACTCATGTAGCTCCTCACCAACCCATGCAGCAGCTTATACAACAACAGACATACTGATACCGACATTCACACAGTTTAGTCATTAACCCCTGCATTCAGTAAGACAATTAATCACTCACTTATACAGTCAGTCACACACCTATTAAATCTTCCAACATGACACTTATACACCCACTCATACTTTAATACACCTCGGCAAATATATTTAAACATTATAGAAACACAGTCACTGGATGATGTCATCAGTGATGTCATTTGAGATGTCATGAGTTATGTCTCAGTGATGTCACTGACAATGTCATGAGTGATATAATATGTGATGTCATCAGCAGTGCATTACGGGGAGCTAGTACTATAACTGACAAATTTCTCAGGTTTTGTGTAAGTGAAATGTCCAACTGACTATAATGTCCCTGAAACCTATGTTTTTTCAGTGAATTTCAATGGTCTTTTAAATTCTAATTCCTAGCTATAAAGTCCCTGAAACCTATGTTTTTTCAGTGAATATATTTATATGTTACCTACTGGTGGTCACCAGTAGGTAGTTATAGCTAGGACCTAGTTTCCATAGGAAAAGCTTTTTTGTTTTCCCAATATCTTTGGCGCTGGTTGACGAATCTTCATGAAAGTTCCAAAACTAGTGATCAGCTCTGAGCAGCTCCTGTCTTGAAAGTTTTGGGGTGATTTGCCTAGCAGGGGCCAAGAAAAAAGGGACCACAAAATGCATTTTCCATAGGAAACTGTAGACAAAGCTACAGCCCGGACTGCTGAACAGAATAACAGCAAACTTGGCAAAAAAGTAGCCCTTGGTTCAGAAAGAGTCCTTTTAGGTCTCACCTACGTAACGCACATGAGTTGCATAGGAGGGGACCTCATGTAATCGACTTGCTTTTTGGGCCAAAAACATGCACGTGTTGCATTGCCATCAATGGCAATGCGTGCACGTGAGGCGATCTATTTGCGGGAGTGCGCACCACCAAATGGCAGCAATAATAACTCCTGCAAGTAAATCGGGCAGCCCACCTCCTCCCCCTGCTGCCGAGCGAGTCTCTCCCTTCTGCCTCGTGTGCTAGTTACTTGTGTATTTGTTTACTGTCCGAGCGCATGCTAAAATGCACAGCTGTCACCATGGTATCACCCAAATGAGAGTAATTGTGGAGGAATTGTTAAATGTATTCAGAAACATTGCCCAAGTGCAGTTTATTCAGAAAATATATAATGTTAAGGGGGTCAAGAAACGTCATCATATAAAAGTAAGTTTCGTAGGAGGTCAGGTCTACTGCCCTTGAATTTGCAGGTTTCTCAGTGGCAGTGTCTGCAGAGGAGCGTGGTGTGAGGGACACTGCAAGGCCACTCGGAGTTGAGCTAAGCACTGCAGCAATGTCGACCCAGGGATCCGCCGGCTGGCCCGGGGGCGGTGCGGAGACACACATGTATGTTGTGCAGTCACTTGTAAAAGCAGCTTGAATGTAAATAACATCACATCCTTTTTATTGAAATCCTTGACAAATACTCGGGAAACCTGAACACTGAGATAAGAGGTTGGTTAGCAGTCACCCAATCCAAGCTGCATTCCTTGAATTCCTTGTTGAGGGGGCATGTGCGAATTTTGCGAATTCGCGATCTGTGAATTTGCGGATTTGCGAATTCGCGATCCGCAAAATTTGCGAATTTGTGCGAATTTGCGGATTTTAGTTTTTTGCGCGTTCGCAGGGTTTTTTGCGTGTTCGCTGGGTTTTTTGCGTGTTCGCGGGGCTTTTGGCGTCTTCGCGAGCCGCTTGCATAGCGAAGTTACCCATGCAGTCGTTTATGGGAGAGGGAGAGAGAGAGAGATAGATAGATAGATAGATAGATAGATAGATAGATAGATAGATAGATAGATAGATAGATAGATAGATAGATAGATAGAAAGAGAGAGAAATAGAGGGAAAGAGAGAGGGAGAGAGAACGAGAGAAAGAAAGAGAGGCCGGATCTCTGAAGAGCCTGTTTTTTATATCTGTAAGTGCTTCCTGATGAGGTTTAATTCCTTGGACAGGTGCCTCGTTGCCTACTTGTAACTATTCTCTGACCCTGCTTCAAGGGTCAGAGCAGGGTCAGAGAATAGTTGCAAGTAGGCAACGAGGAGCCAAGAAGCAATTAGCAGCAGGTGTCCAAGTTGAAGTTAATGTGTTTGTAACCCTTTTGTAAAAGGTTACAAAGAAATTAGGTTCAACTTTTGCACCTGCTGCTGTAACCCTTGCTTGGCTGAACATTCGTCCCCGCTGATTCGCGGATTTTACCGCGATTTCACGAGATTCGCGGATCGCGAAATCACGGAAAATCTGCAAATTCGCCCGCGAAACTGAGTTTACGCCCACCCATAGCGCTATGCAACGATTTGTGTTACTCCCACAAACCAGCTTTCCTACCACTTGCAAAGTAAGAGCCGGTATGAGTCTCAAGGCGTCCGTGCCATAAAACAGCAGTGAACGCACTCAAAATTAATGGCCCCATTTAATTTCTTTTTACACATATTTTTAACCTCTTGTGGGGTTAGGCTTCCTCCTGACACCATTTAATCACATCCTGATCATCTCCTGTGAAGACATCGGGCAGGCAAACGCTGTTCTTCTCTTATGTTCTAGATACAAGTAGGCTATTATTTAGCAGCTGTGAGGAGTATGCCTACAACAGCAGAGAACTGTGCGCGTGCCTATAAATGGTGCTCGCTTCTGCCCCGTGATGCATTGTCACAATAAAAGCCCCTCTATCTTCATTCCAAGCGGTGCAATGGACTGACTCCGTGCAAACAGCTCTGGCGGGTACACGTGGAGCCCAGAAAGGCAGCTGTCACCAAACACTGAGGTCAGTTTACCGGAATAAGTGTCAATGGCGCTGAGATACTTTACAACTCAATCGAAACACAATGAAAGCATCTGGCCAGTGGTTTTTGGGAGGCCGCTTCTCTACCCACAATCCTTGAGAAAGTTCTTCATGAGTGAATAGGATTTTCACGTAATGGGAGTTCACAGCGAATTAGGCCACGAACAAAGATTTAAAGAAACCGAAGTGATGACGCAACATATCCCTGAAGGGATTTTGTAAGCAGTGTAATAGGGAGAAAACGCTAAATGTCATAGTGTCTCATGAGAGCCATGCTGTGAATGAGCTGCAAGGGTGCAAAATGGGAAATACCTGGTTTAGCTTGAAAATTGAGGCACACTGGCTCGAGACCTCAGCCGGAGTCACTTTATCAATTCTCAACATTGCAGACCAGAGGCGCAACTAAAGTCTAATTCTTCAAGCAAAAGGGGGAGTGTAGCTGCACGGATCTAAGCAGGAGGGGCATCAAAGCCTCATTAAGAAGCAAAATGTTTTTAAAAGACCTTCGAAGTGCCCGGTGCGGCTGTGTGTGTGCCCTGGAAGCTGTCTCATCCCGGGCTGCCACACACGACGGGGTGGCTGAAGCCCTTTGAGCCCAATGGGTGTTGCGCGCCTGTTGCATACCTTCTCTGGTGTGAAAACCCTTAAATCTCCAATTGATTTGGCACGGTGTGGGGTTAATCTGTTTGAGGAATGCATTTAACATCAAATACGTACCCAATATCCTAGTCCTTTGCACAAGTTAAAGTGCCAGGTTTTATCAAAGAACGCTCAAGAACGACTTTTTTACTTCTTTTGTTTTGCAGAGGACCAGGATGCAAACTGCTGCTGGTCCGTCCACATTAAAAGGGCTTTAGTGCTGCTTCTATTTTTTTTTTCTTAAATTCATCAATACAGCTTGGACCAGTAAATAAATTACTGCGTTACTTTGCATGCAGGCATGCGCAATAGAGGTTGTGCGAACCGGCAAATGACATGACTGCATTCCAGGGTGTTGACCTATGAACCAAGACGAAGCAATGATTAGATTATACCAAATACGGAAAGTCAATGTGGGCTGTAGAGAAAAAGTTCAGAAGAGTCTATTTTTTAATTACCACGCTTTGCTCCCAAAAAAAATACCCGGAGATGTGAAATGCAGTTTGAGGCTTGTTTTGGAACACCGCTGTATGTCATGTGCACAAGAAGTGAAGTGAAGTGAAGTGAAGGAATTTTGTAGAGCGCGACTGCTGCCCGAGGGCGTCCAAGCGCTGATAGTAGAAAAGGAGCTCTGAGGGGGGGAGAGGAGGGAAGAGGAAGAGGAGGGGGTTAATTTCTAAATAAGAATGTTTTCAGTTCTTTGCAGAAAAGCGGGAGAGTAGTGTTAGACCTTAGTGAAAAGGGAAGAGAATTCCAGAGCTTAGCAGCGTTGATCGAGAAGGACCTGCCTCCTGCTCTGGATCTTTTGATTCTTGGGACTGCAGCGGGAAATGCATTTGTGGAACGAAGGGGTTTACCGGGACAGTAAGGGGAGAGAAGTGAGTGATTGATCTCCGGGCTCGCTCTATGGAATGCTTGGTGCGATATGCAGATAGTTTTGAACTTTATTCTCTCTCTGACAGGGAGCCAGTGGAGAGATCTGATCCCTGCCTTGACTGACTGTCTGCGCGGGAACTGGAGAAGGGTGCGGGCAGCACAGTTCTGTGTTCGCTGCAGTTTCTCCAACACGTATTCAGGGGCTCCTAGATATAGAGCGTTGTTGAAGTCTAGCCTAGATTGTATGAGGCCCTTGATGACCACCTGCTTGGCTTCAAAGGGTAATATCGGCAAGATTTTTTTCAACATTCGGATAATCCAGAAGCAGGTTGCAGCTGTTTTTGTTGTCTGAGTATTGAAGGTGAGCCTCCTGTCCAGCCATACTCCTAGGCTTTTGATGTCTTCCTTCGGAGTTGGAGGTGGGCCTAAACTTGCGGGCCATAGCTGGTCGTGGGTGATAGGAGGAGGAGGGCCGAGGATCATTATCTCGGTCTTATCACCATTGAGTTTTAAGGATGACATTGTCATCCATCTTCTGACATCCTCCACGCAGGCTGCCAGGTTGGATTGGGGGAGCCCGCTGCTTTTCTGTGTCAGGGAGACCACCAGCTGGGTGTTGTCTGCATACAAGATGATTTTGATACCGTATTTTCGGACGACCCCAGCCAGTGGCCTCATGTACACATTAAACAGCGTGGGGCTCAGCGAGGAGCCCTGGGGCACGCCGCAGTTTAGGGGTCGGCTCTTAGAGGACGAGTCGCCGTCGGAGACCTGAAAGGTTCTTTCGCTAAGAAAGGAGCTCAGCCAATCGAGGGCGTTTCCTGAGATGCCAAGATCGAGCAGTCGGGACAGCAGGGTTTTGTGGCATACTGTGTTGAATGCTGCGCTTAGATTGAGGAAGACCACTGCCACTGACCCTCCTCGATCCAAGATCCTCCTGGCTTCTTCCGTGACGGCTAGCAGGGCTGTTTCTGTGCCGTGTTTGGGGTGAAACCCTGTTTGGGTGGCGTCCAATAGAAGGTTCTCCTCAAGGTAGTTGGTGAGATGGAGGTTGATGTACTTCTCCAAAATTTTGCTTGCCCATGGTAGCAGGGAAATTGGGCGATAGTTGTTAGGGTCTGAGGGGTTGAGATTGTTTTTTTTTAGCAATGCTCTCACCATTGCTTGTTTCCAGGCGGGGGGACCACTCCTGTTGATATGGAACTGTTGAGTAGGTCCATGAGAGTGGGAAGGATGGTCTGATTGGCCATGTTCATCATCTTAGGGGGTGCTGGGTCGAGGGGGGAGCCAGATTTTACCTGAAGTGCGAGAGATTTGAGTGATTCCAGGTCTAGTAGTAGAAATTCATTCAGGTGAGCTTGCGCGAGGTGTTCTATGGCACTTGGGGGTTGTGATATGACAGTCTCTGGGTTGGGGGCTGCAAATGATGAGTATATTTTGTTTATTTTCTGGAAGAAAAAGTCAGCCAGGTCGTTGCAGCGGGAGATGGGATCCTGGGTTGTGGTTGTTGGAGGGGGGATTTTGGAAAGGGTTTTGACTACCTGGTATATTTCTTTAGGTTTGGATCGAGCTGCCATGATTTTCTCATTATAGTAGTTAGTTTGAGCAGAGTTTATTTCTATTTAATAAGCTCTGATGTTTTCTCTGTATCGTTCTTTGTCGGTGGAGGCGTATCCCAGGCGCCACTTCCTTTCCATTTTTCTGCACTGTCGTTTCAATTCCCTGAGTTTATCCGAGTACGATGGGGCGGTTTCTCGAGCTCTTTTTAGCCAGTTTTTTCTGGCAGGGAGGATGGTGTTGATGGAGTCCTCTAGCCATTTGTTGAAAGTTCTGCTGTCTTGTTCAGGGTTTTTGGAGAGGATGGGTTTGGAAGTGGAGAGAAGAATAGACCACAGCTCTAGCGGAAGTTTCGACCAGTTTCTCATCTTCCGTGTGGTGGGGGGGGTCGGCATGGCTTTCCACGTAGACCAGTTAAGGGGAATTAGGTGGTGATCCGTCCAAGGTAGAGGAGTAATGGAGCCGACTGTTAGAGTCGGGCAGTTGGTAAAGACTGGGTCGAGCAAGTGACCTTTGTCGCGGGTAGGCGACCTGATTGTTGTAATTGGATCGCGACTTGCTCGTTGGCGGTGCAGTCGGTGCTGACATCAAAATGGATGTTGAAGTCACCCAACAGCGTGAAATTAGAGAAGGACATGGCGGATTCTGCTGCGAGCGAAGGTAGAGAGGAAGGAAAGTGATTCAGTGGGCCTATATAAGAGCCCCTGTCAGACTGTCGTTCGGAGTAAGTTTGAGGCAGAAAGACATGCTTTCGCAGTCCAGGATTGGGTCAGAGGTGCAGTAGCATTGATAGATAGATTTACAGATGATGGCAAGGCCTCCTCCTTTTCCGCGTGAGCGGTCCCTGCGTTCGATTTGGTAGCCCAGTGGCAGGGCTTGAATTACATCTGGGTCGCAGTCTGGGGTTAACCAGGTCTCGGTTAGGAAGAGGGCATCAGGGGATCGTTCGTCTAAGAGAAGTGAGATTTCTGCATTGTGTTTTGGCAGAGACCTGCAGTTTAGGAGCAGTAAGGTGAAGTTTTGCTGTGGCTGCTTGAGTTGAGCCGTTAGCAAGTTGGTATTGCAGTGCTGACAGTAGTTGGGAAGGTTCAGAGGATGGTATTGGTGAAGGCAGCTGTCCTTCGTGGGGGGTTTCAATGTGAGAAGGGTAGCAGAATTGTGTTGCGTCCTATGGGGGGAGACCAGGGGGGGTGGCCCCTGTCCCCGGCCGGACGCGGACGGGCGCAGACGGGCTTGCCTTTGGCGTGCCTTCGCCGCGCTGGCTGCACGCCCGCTGCGCGCGTCCTCTGCGCGTTCGAAAATTGCACATATTTGAGGTTTGTGGAGTGGCGTGGCCTACCATCAGTGGGCGTGGCCTTGCTGGGTTGCTGTGCTAATGGCGGCAAAGATTGTTTCTCAGTCCACTGCAGCGTTTACACGAGCTGCGTGGGGATGTCCAGGTGATCTCCGGGGGGGGAAGTGCCCAGGGAGCGGTAAGTGACAGATAAAAGCAATTTGTGACAAGTGAAGGTTTTTAAAAACAAGAGCTTACTCCCGGCTTCCGCCTCAGGAGTCCCAATCTCTAATGCGCGTTAGTAATATCAGCGCGACTTATATAGCGCGAGGAAGGGGGCGTGGCCTCCCGTCAGTGGGTGTGGCCTTGCACAAGCGTGCGCAGCTCAGTGCCTCTAGTGTTGTCGTAGCTGAGCTTTGTTATATTTAATACGTTTATTTTGTAGATGTGAACTGTGCAGGCCACAAGGTCATCTGGTGCAGAGCCCACACACTCCAGACCCACAATATTACAACACAGATTTACAACCACTTTGCATGGGGTTGCGCTACTGCTTTAACACAAACTTGATGCAAAATGCAGTTGTGGTATTTACAATCCAATACAAATCACAATTTGCATTGGATTGTAGCTAAAAAGAATGAAAATCTGCGCAATATGCTGTCTTGTGCTACTTTGCATCAATTGGGCAGCCATGCAAAGAATAGAAATTGGCTCTTGCCTGCAGTATAACAGTATAAACACTTACTTGCAGTGTCTGGCGGAGCCACGGCTCCCGCATTCGGCGGGAGTATTATCCAGAATGGGAGCACATCTGCGCAGCAGACGCGTGCAGCAGGCACGCCAAAGGCACGTATGCATTCACCCGTCTGTACTCAGACCACGCTCAGCGCAAGCCGCCTGCCAGTTTTACCCCACAACTAGGAACAATATGTTGCTATTCGAGGAATACATTTTTCAGGCTGAACTTCCTGAGCAGATACTGAACTGCCCCCGCGCTGAGCTGCGCTAACGAGGAGGCTCCACAGATGTGCCCTAAGTACTACCTCACTCTGACAAACGTACTGGCGACAACAATTGAGCCTTTTTGATCTCATATTGCAGAGGTAGAAGAGAAATCATAAACCTGGCATTGCACATTAATTAACGCTCGCTCACTTATAAAACAATAGTATGAATTTGAGGAATTTGTAGAAGCACAAGCACTAGATATAGCTTCAGTTCCAGAGACATGGGCTGATCCCAAGTAAAAAAGGAAGATCATCCTGGAGTCTATCTGAAGTCATCTGATGACTTCAGCCAGGCTATTCCTGCAATTATCTGGGGAATTCATCCCAGGCCATCCTGAAGTATGCCCACAGGGTGGAATATTCAAATGATTTGACTCCTGGAGTCATCTGAGAAACTACTGCAGGATTGCTTCCTGATTACTTCAGAGGAAAACATTTGATGATCTTGTACTACTGCAGGATTATACCATGATGATTTCAGGATTAGGCTGGATTACCCCAGGATGACTTTATGGGAATTTATTGATGTAATAGCAATATTATGTGTTTAGTAGAGTTCTGACAACTTTTCGTCCCCATGCCACTGCACCTGCTGCACCATTCAAATCATGCCCCTAACCCCTGCAAGGTAACATCACTTGTGACTGCTTCTTTAGTAGTTAAATATAGTAATATTTGATGTTAGAGAAGGTCTGACAACTTTTACCCCGGTGTTTTTGAACCTGCTGCACCATTCAAATCATGACCCTATTGCCGGTAAGGTAGCTGCACTTGTGACTGCCTGTTTAGAAGTTAAATATTGCAATATTTGATGTTTAGAGGGGTTCCTAGAGCTTTGGAACCCGGCATCACTGCACCTGCTGCACCATTGAAATGATGACCCTGTTGCCTGCAAGCTAACTGCACTTGTGGTTGCCTGTTTAGGAATAACATATAGCAATACTTGGTGTTTAGTAGGGTGCCTGGAGCTTTTGTTCCTGATGACATTGCACCTGCTGCACTATTGAAATCATGGCCCTAGTGCTTGCTTGACAACTGCACGTGTGACTGCCTGTTTAGTAATAAAATATAGCAATGTTTGGTGTTTAGTGGAATATGACAACTTTTGGCCCTGGTGCCACTGCATCTGCTGCACTATACTCTGGGTTTAGTGGAGTCCCTGGAGCTTTTAGCACCGGTGCCACTGCACCATTCAAATCAAGTCCCTTTAAACTGCAAGGTAAGTGCAATTGTGGCTGCCTGTTTAGTAGTAAAATATAGCATAGTTCTTATGTATTAACTTTATTTTTAACATTCAGTGTTTATTACAACATTTAGAATATGATCATAATGACCAAATAGCTTAAGTAAAAAAAAAAATCATTCACATAATGTCTACGAAGTGCAAAGAAAAGTACTGGAGGCATGAATGGGAAATTCCACAAATCTTCTAAGGCTAAAGCATCTGGTTTACACAACTAAATAATAACAAGCATTGGCATAGCCAATAGGTCTCGCCTTTGGGAACGTATAAGTGTTTAGCCAGAGATATTCACTTTACCTATGTCTTTAAGCTGTGCTGTACAGAAGACGGCAGCATGCTGAAACGTTATAATAAAGAAGTCTCAGAAGCATGTTTGTTACCTTGGATATGACCAAAAAAGCATTATGTACAGCTGAACGACCATATTAAAAAAGTATTAAAAATAATGTCTTGAGTTTTGTTGTCCTTTCAATGCTGGCAACTTGTATCTGCCTGTCCCAATGGCTGCTTGTTGTGTTTTTTTGTTTGTTATGGGGGGCATAAATAACAGGAGGGTGAAGGTCAGTCAGTCCGTTACTGAGAGTGAGTGATAGAGTCAGTAAGTGAGAGAGAGTCAGTGAGTGAGTGAGTCAGTCAGTCAGTCAGTGAGAATGAGAGTCAGTCAGTGAGAGTGAGTCAGTCAGTGAGAGTGAGTCAGTCAGTGAGAGTGAGTCAGTCAGTCAGTGAGAGTGTCAGTCAGTCTGTGAGAGAGTCAGTCAGTCAGAGTGAGAGTCAGTCAGTGAGAGAGTCAGTCAGTGAGAGAGTCAGTCAGTCAGAGAGAGTGAGAGTCAGTCAGAGAGAGTGAGTCAGTCAGTGAGAATGAATGAGTGAGGGAGTCAGATAGATAGTGAAAGAGAGTCAGTCAGTGAGATAGTCAGTCAGTGTGAGTCAGTCAATCTTTTAGCGAGAGTCAGTCAGTCAGTGAAAGAGAGTCAATCAGTGAGAGTCAGTCAGTCTTTAGCGAAAGTCAGTCAGTGATAGAGACTCAATCAGTCAGTGAGAGAGAGTCAATCAGTCAGTGAGAGTGAGTGGGACAGTCAGTCAGTGAGAGAGAGTGGGAGAGTCAGTCAGTGAGAAAGAGTGGGAGAGTATGTCAGTGAGATTGAGTCAGTCAGTCAGTGAGAGAGAGTGGGAGAGTCAGTCAGTGAGAGTGAGAGAGTTTGTCAGTGAGAGTGAATCAGTGAGATTGAATCAGGGAGAGTGAGTCAGTGAGAGTGAGCCAGTGGGAGTGAGCCAGTGAGAGTCTCAGTGAGACTGAGTCAGTCAGTGGGAGTCTGCCAGTGAGAGAGTGTCAGTGAGAGTGAGTCAGTGAGAGTGAGAGTGAGTCAGTGAGAGTCAGTCAGTGAGTGAGAGTCAGTGAGTGAGAGTGAGTGAGAGAGAGTCGGTGAGAGAGAGAGTCAGTGAGAGAGAGGGGAGTCACTCAGTGAGAGAGTCAGTGAGAGAGTGTCAGTGAGCGAGAGAGTCGGTGAGCGAATGAGTGAGTCAGTGAGAGTGAGTCAGTGTGAGTGTGAGTGTCAGTGAGAGTGTGAGAGTGTCAGTGAGAGTGTACGAGTGTCAGTGAGAGTGTGATAGTCAGTGAGAGTGAGTCAGCCAATAATGCAAGGCATTTGTAGTTAGGATGAGTACTCTAAAGCTCAACTTTCATTGTGACAATAGTTTGAATATAAAACCTGTACATGTTTGAAGAGTTTCACAATTTGTGGCTATTTGTAATGCTCTGAGGATACTACATTATTATATGCAAATAAATACATGCAGAACAAATAAAAGAAACAATTATAGTGAAGACTTGAATCTGTGGTTCTGAAAACCTGTAATTTCCCATCTTCCAAAAGAGCACAAGCAGCAGCTGTTTTAAAGCACTTGTGCTTGTGCTGGCATCCGCCTTGCGTGAGCGAGCAGCGGTGGCGCAAGAGCCATATGTTTTCAATTATCATGCGCGCCGCTGCTCGCTCCCGCAACATGGATGCCAGCACAAGCACAAGTGTGCTTGAAAAAGAGCAGATCAATTTGAAAAGACACTTAATGATGCCAAATATAACTATATTGCTTTTCTTTATAATATTCTTTGTACTGCTGTGTGGATCTACTCTTATTGCCTGTATATGTAACATTTACTGGTTGTATAGCGCTCTGATATCCGCTAGGATCTTGTTCGCGCTTTATAAAACTTTTCAAATAAATGAATAAAATAAAAAGGTTATCTCCTAGAGCAGCCCATGCGCGCTGCCTAGGCAAGACCTAAAAAGCAAGCATACCAGCATACTGTTAGAAGCTGTCTGCTTTTTCTCAGGGAAGTGATCCTATCTTGACAGTGAATGGTGCTTAAACAGTGTGAACAGCTAGAACAGATCGTATCTTGACAGTGAATCTGGGGTACACAGTAAATGTCAATGGTCAGTGGTAGAGAGTGTCCTAGAGTGCAGAGGCATAGAGTGGAGTGACGTGGGATAAAATTTGGTGGAGTCGGTTGGAGTGTATTGAGGTCGTTGGGTGGATTGGAGTAGAGTTGAGTGAACTGAAGTGGGGTGAAGTGGATTGGAGTGCAGTGGATTAGATTGATGTGGGTGCATTGAATTGAAGTGATAGGACAGGGGTAAAGTGGATTGGGATGAATTGGGAGTAGGGTGGTTTCAATTGGACTGGACTATGGTGGAGCGGACTGGAGTGGGGTAGACTGGACTGGTTTGGACTGGACAGGGTTGGAGGGGACTGGAGTGAATGGGGTGCTCTGGATTGGAGAGGGGTGAACTGAAATGGGGCGAGGTGGATTAGAGTGCAGTGGGTTAGATTGAGGTGGGTGCATTGCATTGAAGTGATAGGACTAGGTGATGTGGATTAGGATGAATTGGGAGTGGGGTGGAGTGGAATGGGGTGGTTTTGATTGGATTGGACTGGACTATGGTGGATTGGACTGGAGTGGGGTAGACTGGACTGGGGAGGGATGAACAGGGGTTAATTGGATTGGGGTGGAGAGGATTGGAGTGAATGCGGTGCACTGGATTGAGTGGGGTGATCTGGATTGCATGAGTGGGTTCTACTGGGTAGATTGGATTGATGGGTTGGATTGGATTGATAGGGGTAGATTAGATTGATTGAGGTAGATTCGATTGAGGTGGGGTTGATTAGATTTGAGTGGACTAGACTGAAATGGCTGGAGTGGGTTAGATTGGAGTGGATTGGACTGGATATGATTGGATTAGAGTGGGGTGGATTAAGGAGGTTTGGAGCAGTGCAGATTGGTTGGGGTGGATTAAGGTGAACTGGATGGGACTGGGATGGATTAAGGTAGATTAGATTGGAGTGTGATGGATTGGAGTAGAGTGGGTGGTTCAGGTTGGAGTAGGGTGGCATGGATTAGAGTGGGGTGAGTTGGGATTTATTTATTTATTTGTGGATTTATAAAGCGCAAACGAATCATCCCCGGAAAGGATCTCTCAGCGCTGTGCAGGAGAAAGGTCAAGAGGGGGTGAGATTTAAAAGAGCCATGTCTTCAGAAGTCTTTTAAAGTTGGTTAGGTCCGTACAGGACCTGAGGTTTTGTGGGAGCGTGTTCCAGTAGTTGGCTGCCAGGTAGGAGAAGACTCTGCCTCCCATACGTGCCTTCCTTATTTTCTGGGTGCAGAAAAAGTTGGAATTGCTGGATTGCAATTGTCTGGCCGACTTATACCATCTGATTTTGTTCCCTTTCCCAGTAGAGATCTGAAGGTTATGCAGAGCATCTTGAAGATAGCTCTCTTCCTCACCGGGAGCCAGCGTAGCTGGTGCAAGTTGCGGATTGAGTTGGGATGAGGAATTGGGGCGGATTGGACTGGAGCAGATTGGACTGGGGCAGATTGCTTTGGATTGGAGCGGGCCAGATTGCTTAGGTCTGGAGCGGGCAGATTGCTTAGGACTGAAGAGGGGCAGATTGCTTAGGACTGTAGCGGGCAGATTGTTTATGATTGGAGCGGGCAGACTGTTTATGATTGGAGCTGACAGATTGTTTTGGACTGGATTGGGGCAGAATGCTTTGGACTGGAGTTGGGCAGATTGCTTTGGACTGGCGTGGGGCAGATTGCTTTTTATTGGAAATGGGCAGATTGTTTTGGATTGGCGTGGGGCAGATTGGTTTGGAATGACGTGGGGCAGATTGATTTAGATTGACTTGGGGCAGATTGCTTTGGATTGGTGTGGGGCAGATTGCTTTGGATCGGCGTGGGGCAGATTGCTTTGGATCAGTGTGTGGCAGATTGTGCTGGATCGGTGTAGGGCAGATAAGTTTTGAATCAGTGTGGGGTAGATAAGTTTGGGATTGGTGTGGGGCAGATTTTTTTGGATAGTGTGGGGAAGATTGTTTTGGATTTGGGCAGATAGCTATGGATTGGTGTGGGGCATTTTGCTTTGGATTGGGGCAAATTGCATTGGAGTGGGGTAGATTGCTTTGGGCTGGATTGGATAGATTGTTTTGGATTGGAGTACATCATATGCTGGACAATCTGCAAAGTTTAACAAAAAAAGAATGTTCTGCTCAAATAGATCAAACTACTAAAAATGTGGCAACATGTTTGCTGTGCAGTAGAAAGTACTTGGCAAAGGTCGGCTGGTAATTTTTCTATTCCTTATTGCTGTATTTAGTATTTAAACTGGTACTAAAGTGAAAAAATGTTTGCCCAGAAAGTATTGGCATGTGTAACAAATTATAAAACAATGAAGTAATATGATCACAAAATGTGTAGCATTCCGCTGCATAATTTGCCTTTTCTTCCTGCATAATTTAGTCACCGAAGTTGCTTCTCCCCTGCCTCCTAATTGCAATGGTCTTGGTCCGTTTTTGACAGAAATAAGCAAACAAAATCGACATGGTTCTAATGCGGGCGGATGTATAATTGCCAACTCTCTGTTTCACTAGAGCGAATGAGGATGATAGGTCGCCTACTGCAGCACCTCTCTTAAGTAAGGCATTTCTTTTAATGGCCGGCACGTCTGGCGAGTTTCCCGCCTCCGAAACCACATTTTTTAGAGACTGTAGAGGTAGGAAGTCACTACTCCCTCTTAAAAAAAAACAACGATGTTCATCAATCCATCTCCCTGCCACTCTTCTGCAAGCACAAGGCAGCATGGAGTCAGTTGTCGGTCACTCGGCACAGCAGCGCCTCCTCTTTGTCTCTACTCGCCAGTCTGGCTACCACCCGCTTCCGGTACTCAAGGGCAACTTCAGTTTGGGAAACGTGAAATAGAAACGGGACAACAATAAACCCCAGGGTAGTGTAATTTCCATTTCACAAGTGCAATGAACACACCATTTTAATAATAATACAAAAAATGAATGTGTTATAACGTAACTGGTACTCATGTAAAGCCCTCCAATTCCTTTGGGTCGAGTTCACGCTATATAAACCTGCACAAAAAAAGTCTGTCCAGAATTAACCTTTTCCATGCTCATGACAAGCTGAGCTCGTCATGTGCCATGGAATGCTCGAATGCAAGGATAAATCCCCTGCTGTGCCGAGCATTCCACAGGAACCGGTGCACCTTTGACAAGCTCAGCTCGTCATGAGCACAGGAGCGCTGTGCCTCATGATGAGCTGAGCTCGTCATGAGCATGCGGGCGCTTTGCCCCCCCCTAGCACAGCGGGGGAATTACCCCCCGCTGCGAAGGGGTTAAGCATACTTTTTTTTGCTTGTAAACTTGTGTTTAACTCTTAACAGTTATTAAATGCGGTTCTAAAAATAGTGTCAGAGCCACTAAAATAATGACAAAACTTGTTTTGCGAAAAAACAACAAGCATTGGCAAAACCAATAGGTTTCCCCTACAAGAGAATTATTGGCATTATTTTAAGCCATCTGGTATAGCAGCAAGGCCAGAAGTAAAAAAGAAAAAAAGCACTATGACAGATATGTCATGGTGCTTTTTATTGTTCATTCAGCCACGCTGCTGGCTGGCATGGCTAAAAATATTGACAAAGCTAAGAGCTCTCTCATAGGTGAGATCAACTTGCATTGCCTATGCTTGTTTAAGTCTTTCTTCACGTTAGGGAAAATCATTCTTTTAAAAGTGTCCCCCTGGGGTTGGGGTTGTTACTGTAATGGCGGAAGAGCAGGATTTGATACAGCTGAGAAGGCTTGACCAGAGAGGACTACTATCTCCTATCAAAAGGTATTTTACCCGGGTCAACGCTCGCACATTGACTTTTCTGTTGGTTGCCCCATGGCGGTGCAGAGGATTCGTGCTCAAAGACAGTTTCATATAATATGCTTAATGTTAGAATTGGGGGTGTCTGGTTGGCACTGGTATGCAAGTGTGACAAACAGGGACCCTCTCCTCTAGTCAGGGCAAAGGATTACTCCTAGAAATAACCCCTGCTCACCCTCTAGGTGGCGTGGCGCAGACAAGGCTAATCCCCAGAGCATATATGGTTAAGCATTTGCAATGATACACACAGTAATTTATCAACCGACCACACAGAGACAGAACGCTGTTCTTATGTAAAAATATCCTTTATATTTAAACTTTCAAGCAGGCTTTAGATCACAGGCTTAATGATTCAAAATGGTTCCAGTAACTTTTAAAGTGATGCCACGATACCTAAATGCAATGTTCTGTTCTTTTGAAAGGTTTCAGTTCCTTGGGAAATGCCTATATCACAGTCAGTGCGCGTTGTAATGCTTCCTGTGCGCTCGATGCTGTGTGATCTTGCAGGCCTTGCCAAGTTGTAAGCGCCTCGCGGTCTGACGCGTAAGGCACTGCCGGATTTACATGAGGGTACGGGTCGTAGCACTCCTGTGCGACTCGTACCTTGTTTACGGGATACAAAGGCTGGCAAACTTGATACGCGCCTCGTGGATACTTCCGTCCGGGTGCAGCAGAGCACGGGACGTTCACAGGGGGACTGTGGGCACAAAGGCGGTGCGAGTCATAGGGCTCTGGGGTGACTCGTAGGATGATAGTAACAACAAAGGAGCCTCAGAGACTCACACACCTCGCGGAATCTCTAGTCTGAGGTGCACATACTTTTACAGTACGTTTGGTTGTAGGGGGTTCGGTGCGGACAATGCAGGGGTAGATCCGTCGTCCCACGTCGCGGTGCCTTCCTCCTTCAATGCGAGCTTCGGCTCGATGGCTCAGCAGTAGCCTCTCTCTGAGGGCAACAATGCGTTGTGAGGCAGGCTCTTCATCTCGGCGTCCATTCTGGTACCTGAAGATGGGGGATGCAGCGGCTTGAGGCGATATCAGTGGCGAGGTGCTCCCAACAGGCTGTTACACAGAGGGGCGAGCCCAGGCTGAGTCCGTCTTTACTTTGTGAGCTACGGCTCGGGGGCCACAGCATCACGATGCTTGGACCAGATGGGTCCTTTGCTTTGCGTTGCGAGCTAAGGCTCGGGCAGGCACAGTCACAGCGCTCGGCTCAGGCGGGGCTGACCTTTAACTTGCGAGCTGCGGCTCAGTGGGCAGAAGTCACGATGCTTGGCAGGACAGGGAGTTCCAGAGGCTCTTCAGAGTACGTGATTGCGGCGCACAGCACACTCACTTTCGGTGGGTAGCCCTGCAGGGACAGGCAACACCAGCAGCAGCTTCTCCTTCAGGGGGGTAGCGCCCAATGTTCCTGGGGTGCAGTTCAGGGGGCAGGCTCATACGCAAGCCCTTGGAGATTGTTCACAAAAATGCACAAGTTGAAAATAAAGTCTCTCTTAGTCTTTGTCTTCTCTCCTTCTTGCAGCAAGGCACCCACCACAGTCCAGTCTCAGGCTAGAGACAGTAGTCCTCTATGCACCTTTCCCAGGTCCTTCTCTTTGGGCAGAGTTTCTTCTTGGCATAAACAGGATCTAGTTTCTTAGGAGCAGGGCTCCGACATTTATAGTGAAAATCCTTTGTTCTTGCAGGCCAGGGGGCCTGAGCCTGGTTCAGCCCAGTTTTGGAGCACTTTGTTTCGGTGACTCTAGCTTCTTCTTTCAGTGAGCAGGGCAGAGACATCAGACGCTCCGCAGGAGGTGGAGTCAGCATTGTGGTGGCAGAGCACAGCCCTATTCAGAGTCAAGGGGCATGCCTCCCACCCATTCAGGTGTAATCTCTCTATTCACCACCTGGCAGCCCAGACTGTCTCCGGGAATTCCCCAGTCCTGTCACTCACAGAAACTAGACAGCAGATACACATCCTAGCAGAGGTGGGCTGAAATGGTCAGGCAAGCAAATTCTAACTTTCTAAAAGTAGCATTTGCAAACACATGATACTAAAATAAACTTTACTAAAAGCAGTATTTTATTATTATGAGTTCAGGCATACTAAACTTGACTTTCTACCATGTTCCCTGAGCTTGCAGGGATTATAGAGTGTAATAATTCCAGCAGCCCATTCTGGCCTATGAAAACAGGTAGCCTTACAATAGTGAAAAACGAAAAGGGCTGCAATTCACTATAGTCCTACCTTATGCTTACAATGCACCGTGGCCTTGGGCCTACCTTAGGGGTGACTCACATGAAGTAAAGGAAGGTTTAGGAGCGGGCAAGTGTGTGCACTTGCCGAGCCAGCATGACAGTACCAGACTGCAATGGCAGACCCTAGACACATTTTACTATTTCTGTGGGTGGCACAACCAGTGCTGCAAGCCCATCAGCAGCATTTGTATTTACAAGCCCTGGCACTCCTGCTGCACTGTACTGACAGTAAACCAAATAAGCCAATTATGGAAACCAATCAATGTATACACTTTATACAGCAAGCACTTGCACTGTGACACTGATTGGCAGTGGCACAGTGCCCTGAGCAGCTAACCCCAGCAAAACACATGAGACACATCAGCAAAAAGTGGAAGGGAGACTCACGACAAGGTGCCAGGTCTAACACTTAACATCTGAATAATATATGCCGCCAGTTAGGAAATAGCTGCCATTTTTCCAGCCCTTTGGTGAAGAAGCAAAAAATGATCAACTGATTTGACCTTATTACAAATAATAGACAGCTAAAGCCGAGGATTCTGAGCCTCGCTTGAAGTTCAGTTTCAAGAGAAACATTTCCAAGGTGGACGGTATGGCGAAATATGTTCACCACTGAAGAACTGCATATTACTACAAACATGATAAGGTCAAGCCTATAGCATTGCACATGCCCTGCAATAGACAAACGACCTCTTGCAGCTCATCAGGACTTTTCACAAGCTCGTGCTTGTGGCATTTTTTCCACCAATATTTCTATTGGTGTTTGCGTTCGTCTTCCTTAAAAGACAGCACGCAAGTGGGTAAAGGTTGGCGCATTTCCCGTACTCATCAAAAATGATCATTTTGTACAACTGCTATTCTGAATTCACATATTCGAAGGTGATTTTTCATACCCAATAATACAGGAAAAAGAGTTACGGTGAAATAATTTACCTAGGATCACACGATTTAAGCCGAGAAGCCTCTATTGCTCTAAGTTTTCTGGTTTCACTATGTACAAATCAGTGGGTAAAAGGGCATGTATTTGGCTTTTCTTATGTTACAGCTTTGTTTTTACTTTTAGTGCACTCTGCTGCCATTTTTAAAAAATAGCGTGAACTTCACCCAAAGCTATTGGAAGCACTCTACATTAGCAGTGGTTACATTACACAAGGTCATATGCATTGTTTAGAAGTACGGGTAGATTCGGTGATTTGCGAGTTCCATAGTGGTCAGTTCTAGCTGTAACACCACATATAGCTTTAAAAAAGGGGGTGGCCACGCATTTTCAGGGTAAGAAGCAAGAAATAACAAGTGCTGACTCTTCACTAGATGCAATGCCGCCTGCCCTTCAGGGACGGCTGTACCTCAGGGTCATATTGTTGGCCTCATTTATGAGGCCGTGCATCACTTTTACGCCGCCGGTGCGTCACTTTCTGTGACTCACCAGTGGCGTAAAAAAATGCGCCTTGTTGCGCCACATTTACAAAGTGACGCATCTAGGTAGATGCGTCACTTTGTAAACCCCAGTCACATTATACCTGCTCTAGGTATATTGTATGCAAGGGGAGCGTTTTGACGCAAGAAAGGGTCATGGAACTGACCCAGAGAAATCTATAAGATTTCACTGCGCCACTTCTAGGACTCAAATGCGTCAAAATCTTATGCCTGCCTCACAGCAGGCGTAAGACTGACACAGGCCCTTTCACATGGGGCTTGCCCCATGTGAAAGGACGCATTGCTGGAGTTGCGTCCCTTTTGTGACACACTTCAGCAATGCGTCACTTTTGCGCCTACAGATACTTCAGAAATACTGACGTATCAGCCAAAATTTTTGCATAGAGTTTAGAATCAGAGTTGATCAAGGAGATGGTTCGGTACGACGCTGGGTTCTCAACAGGTTTGTTTTTTTTGTGAAAAATTATTAGATCTGTTTCTTTCAAAGAATCTGGAGTTATACCCGTTATTTGTATGCCTGTAAAGAGGTCTAACAGAAAGGGCATTATAACTGAACCTAAAATTTTATATAATTCCAAAGGAATTTTATCTGGGCCGGCTGCTTTTCCTGAGGCCAGACCTGCCAATGCTAGCTGTAGCTCGGTTATAGTAATTTGTTTCTCCAAATCAAGTTTCGATAGATTATCTAATGTAATTATTGAGTCTATGTCATCAATAAATTGATTTATTGCATTGCTAACTTCGAGTTCAGTTTGTGAATTATCATCGGAGTAGAGGTCTTGATAATACTGCCGGAACCCTTCGATTATTTCCTGGGGTTCAGTATATTGGATATTATTTATACTTATACACGGTATCGCATTGTACGAGGCCTTCTGACGGGTGCGGAGTGCCAACTGTTTCCCCACTCTCTCACCGTTTTCATACAAATTGTTTCGTTGTGTTTGGAATGTCTCAGCAGAGCGCTTAGTTAACCAATTATTCATTTCAGTTTTGAGAATAATTATCCGGTGCCGGATATGTTTCCCTTCTATACCCTGGGATATTGCTAAGATATGTTCTTCTTCAGCATGAATCAGATCGCTGGTTAGCTGTAAGTTCCTAGCTACTCGTAATTTCTTAATAATAATAATAATAAAATAATAAAGAGCTTATAGAGCGCTCAGTAACGCCATCACGGCGTGTCCCCGCGCTGAAGCTATGTGAAACGTAGCTTATGGTTTCCCCTCTGAGTGCTGCTTTAAAACAATCCCAAACAATCAATCTAGAAGCACTATATTGATTCATATCAAAAAAGCATTCTGCCCATTTCTTAATAAAACTCACATATCCTTCATCAACCAAGAGTTTTCTATCAAAAGTCCATTTAGTAGCTGGTCTAACAAAGTTGCATAAATCCACCGTTAAAACTAGTGGGTTATGATCTGAAAGGATTTTTGGGAGTTTTTTGATTTCAGCTCTATTTGTCAAGCCCCGTACTATTAAGAAGTAGTCTAATCTCACATATCTGTTATGCGGATATGAAAAGTATGTATAGCCGGGATCGTTATGATTTTTTAAATCCCACATATCCGTTAAATCATGGCTCTGCATTAGCTGATTAATGGCTCTAAAAACCTTGGGTTTTCGTCCCACATAAGTATCTTGTCCGAAGTTTCTACAACCTGTCCCTAATGAAATATTCAGATCTCCACATACTATAAGCGTTTTGGACCAAGAGGCAAGCTCCATTTCTAAATTTTCTATAATTGCGGGTTCATCATAGTTTGAACCATATATTGAACAGATGGTTAAGCCAGAAGATAAGGTTGCAATAACCCATCTTCCTTGTGTATCACCTTTCTTACGAATAGGCACCCCCAAGTAATATTTGGTAATAATCGCGACTCCACGGGTGTTAGATGTCTGAGATGTGGAGACACATAGATTATAACCAAAGAACCTTAGTAGATCTCTTTTATCCCAATGAAGATGGGTCTCTTGTAGGCAGATTATGTCAAAGGAGCCTTGCCTAATAATCTCGCTCAAACGAATACGCTTAGTTTTATCATTCAGACCTGCCACGTTCCATGAGCATATAGTTAACTTCCCCATTGTTGTTTAGAAGAATATTCTATATAGTCCTCTGAAATTTTAAGTATTCTTCCTGACCTGGTCTGATCATGGCTTTCTGTTGGGTTCAATAAATTGAGTAATACTTTTACTGCTACCTTAAAGCATGTAGTTGTGAGTTTAACAGTGATGCTGATATCTTTTTGATTTTTCCTTCCACCCCCCTCCCTCACGACAAACACCCCTCCATCCCACCCCCTCTCTACCCTTCCCACCCAAATGAGACAACAGACTCTGTAAGAGTCCGTAATGATGAGCATGCAGCATGTGACTCAGGCTCCTTTATCATATCATAATAAATTTCTAACAGAAACCGAGCTACAACTTTACCAAAAAAGAAACAAAATACTTGTAAGAATAAAATCGCAAACCAATCTCCCGCCTATACTCCATTTAGAACATCACAACTCCCTTTAATGAGCCACCACCCTTTCACCCTTTCAGTGAGCCATATAGATCAATCCTACCCCCGTGAAATTAACTTATCAGGCATCTTGCTTATGTTACCTACAGCCTAATCTACATGACATTGATTAAAGCTTGGAAGTTCATCACTATTAACGTTTGGATGAGATTTCATCCAGAAATTCTTTTGCTTTTATCTATGATGTAAAAAACTTAGGTTGTCCTTCCCAAATAACTTTCAATCGGGCGGGATTATTGAGGTATGCTTGGGCCTTTACATCTTGAAATGGCTTAATAAGCTGGCGTAGCCTCCAACGTCTTTCCACAGTAGTGCGGCAGAAATCCGGGCGGACAAAATATGTCACCTCATTCCTGACTCTCTTTGCCTCGGGTCGGGCCTTCTCAAAAACTAACTGACGTAACAAAAAGTTTCCAAAATAAACCAAAATGGCCCGAGGGAATCCCCCGGGCTTCTGTGGTTGTTTCAAAGTGAGAGGTACCCGATGGGCTCTCTGGACCTCAGCCGCCCAGTTCCATCCAGTAATTTCAGGAAGGGAATCACGTAAAAGATCGATAACATACAGTCGGGCATCCCCCCCTTCTTCCCCTTCCGGAACGCCTAAAACCCGTAAGTTATTTCTTCGTTGCCGATTTTCAAATTCTTCCAGCTTCCACTTAATATCCGTCAATTGCTCTTCATGAGAATCAACGCGGCCCTGATGAGTGGCCAGCTCTGCTTCATTGGTCACAATGCGAGACTCCATTTCTGTAAGTCTGTCCCCAAAAGAGCTACATGTTTTGGCTAGCTTGCGCACTACCCCCTGCATCTTGCGCATTGCGGCTTGGTTTTTGCGCGCATCATGCCGCGTTTCTTCTCTGTGTGTAGCAATAGCCTGAAGAGTAGTACCTACTGCCGAGGTTGGTAATGTATGTGATTGAAATTCTGACCCCGGTTGATCATTCGAAAGAGATTCAGGTGGAGTATTAAGTGGATTAATCGAATGATCCCATGCTAGATCTCTAGATCCCTGTCTTTTGGCTCTTTTTCTTAATACAGTTTTAGCCCTGGAGTTTGGGGCATCTGATTGATCGCTGGGACTTTCGTCGGTAGTAGCAGAAAGCTCATCCACATCATCTGACCATTCACCCCTCTCAGAGAAAGAAAAAAAGTCGCTCGGATCTTTTTCAGCCTCAAGGTCTGCTAAGGCTAACAGATCATCCTCTGCCATTGAGCCTGTGGGAAGAGGCTCCCTGCTGGCAGCCCCTCCCTCTTGCAGCATGTCACCGGCTACCCCCTGCCTCTCAGGACAGGCTGCTACAGTATTATCACTGAATTTTTCACCTTTAGTATCAGGGGTTATTATCAGCATATTAGCTTTACAGTTAATGTTGAGTATTGGCAAGATATTTCCTCCTCTCACCTCTGGGGTCATTAATGTAACACCATCGGCAACAGCGTCCTCCTGGTTGTGTGCTGGTGACTCAGGGTCTGGTTCCGTGAGTCCGGCTCTATTCTGTATTCCCACTGCTGGCTCACTCTGCTGCTGCTGACCCGGATCCGTTTCTTTCTGTAATCCCTCCGAGGGAGCCAGCTCACTCTGCTGCTGGCGCCCCGGAACAGGAACCGACTTTCCTGCTCCTGCTCCACGGAAGAGATCTGCAACAGAAGGGCCGGTGCTGCGGTGAGCGGTGCCCTTTTTCTTCAGGCTTGGAGGATCGGGTGGAAGAGCTTTTAGAGAGCCTGAGCTTACCCCCGGGACATCGTCCTGCTTCGCTAACTTCGCCGCCCTGGTTTTGGCGGCCGCGGACATTGATGGTGGAATCGCCGCCGCCGCAGGTTTCATTGCTGGTTTTTGAACCGGGTTTATCTTTGGAGCCATAGTCGAGTGTTTCAGGCTGCTGCAGGAGGTATCCGGATCGCGTAGCTGGTAAGGCTGAAGCTGAGTGCCTGAATTTGTTTTTATTTGCGTTTTAGCGTGGCGTTCATCTGCCGAGGGGTAGGCTCTGGCTACAAGAGAACGAAGCACCATAAGTCCAATGTAGGTACTGATAGTGTATATGTGCTCATGTATTCTTGCATTCTTAGAAACTAGCGAAGTCCGTTTTCATCCCGCATTTCATAGTAATCATAAAAATGTGGAATTGCCTCGCAATGAGAGACTGGCTCGTGATCTTAGCCCGGTTTCCTATCTTCACATCACTGGAGCCTCAGTCTGTGCTGCATTGCGGTCTAGAGCAAGACCGCCATCTTGTCCCCCAGCCGACAAAACTCTATGCAAAAATTTTGGCTAATCGGCTCGGTATGATTGAACATCTGGTTTCCCCCTGGCAACACGGTTTCATTCCTGGCAAGGGTACGATCGATCATATCCGCAGAGCCATTGCGCTATTTGATTTCGTGTCTGCAGAGGGGGGGCCAGATGTCGATGATCCTCCTCGATGCCGAAAAGGCCTTTGATCGCGTATCATGGGAGTTTCTGTGGACTATTCTTCGCCTAAAGAATTTTGGAGACAATTTCATCAGATCTATTCAAGCTATGTATTTTCAACCTAGAGCCAGGCTTCAGATTATGGGGAAAGAATCAAAGGTAATAGAGGTGTCTATGGGGACAAGGCAGAGGTGTCCCTGTTCTCCGATCCTTTTTGCTTTATATATTAATCCTCTAATCATAAAATTACTTCATAATAGCACTATCAAACCCATCTCTATCTAGCCTATGCCGATGATGTGGCAATTGTAACACCTGATCCCGCGGAGGCAATTGAACAAATTGAATCAATAACTCAACAATTCGGTTCATTTTCAGGTTATTCACTTAATAAATCCAAGACAATTATCATTTCTACTGAGAATACAGATTATAATGATCCTAGAAGAGTAGAAAAGGCCACATATATAGGGATATGCCTAACACCGAAAGTTGAATTGATCACTAATTTGAATTTTAATCCTCTAATCAAAATTATAGGAAAAGATCTCAAGAGATTAGACAGTCTACACTAATCAATTATTGGCAGGGGTAATTTTGTAAAAATGAATATTTTTCCAAAACTTTTGTATTTATTTTGTCATATGGATACTTCATTACATATATTGCGTTAAGTTAGCATGAGTGTATTACATGTTTAAACAGCCGCTTTGCCTTCGGCTTCAGTTTTGCACACGACACGTACTTGTTGTTGTGAGGTGTTTTATTTGAGAATAATATGTTATTCCTATGCTATCAGCTTTGCCTCGTACACTTGGTACAACTGTCTGCACACTGAGAGCTGCACACTCTAAGATTAACCTAACACAAGGTTGCTGGGAAGTCTGATCCTCGCACCACATTAGACATTAGACATAACACAAATAATGTTGATGCCAACATTTTGGGCTCTACGCGGGTTTAAGATAGAGTTACACGGAATGAACGTAGACACTTGGTGCTGCGCAGGAAGAGAGCTGGTAGCTGCTGATGTGAACTGCTCCTACTGACATTGAGAGGTATGGGGTCGCCCTGCTAAAGCCCGAATGAGACCTTCTTAGATATAAAATAATATGCTAGATAGGGTGCGCGAAATATAGGTGCTAGAGATTTCTATAGGTTTTGCATTATATCATGCTAGCACCTTTTGCTTACTATGGATTAGTGACTATGCTGCTGACTATGGTGTTTATAATCTGCATTTTGGTATTATACAAGATACTGCGTTTGAGAACTTTGCATTGAATAATAAATATTTCAAACTTGCACTTGTGTTCTTTGACTCTCAGTTTTGGTTTGAAATGATTATATAACGAAAGAGTGTTCATGTGTTCCACGACTCCTGAGGTATTCTAAAGATCATGTTCTGGTTTGTCTAATACATGGATCATTCCATAATGATCCATGAGACACTGTAGCTAGCTAGGTAACGAGATTTCTGACACTGAGATGAGTTTTTGGATCATCCTAACTCACTGAGGTTCTAGATCTCTATGCACAGTTCTGTGGGAGAACGGAAACCCTGCTACATGGCGCCCAACGGATTGGTTGGCCGTATTTCATGACACTCGAGTAGTATATCATTCAAACCTTAACACCTTCATACCCGTTTCCGGTAAACGGTGGTGTCGGTAAACCTACCTATTTTTAAGATAGGTCTTTTCAAGCTTGAATTCTTCTGTAAACGGTTTCTTTGAATTACAACCCAGTTGTGCTACAAACTGTTCTTTGTCTCTTTTCACTTCCTTTGCTAGCATGGCCGTGGAAATTGCGCAGCATAGCCGCATCGCGGTTCGCGACCACTTGCGGACATACAATGTCCCTGTGGACGGCTTGGCTGTGGTTCTAGTGGTGAGTGCGGAACATGCGTACCCGTACGAATTATTTTATTCCTGGGTAACATTTCCGGCTGTGGACGCTAATTCGGGCGTCTTCCATTCATACACTGCCTCGGCAGTACCGGCAGCTTATGCTCCGTACAGGGCACTGGACGTACCTATAGACGCTTGGCAGCACGGAGTTTGGTTTGGTGGCGCCCTACCCCATTCTTTGAACGCTACGAGGTTAGGTCCTTTGTCCATTCCGGGCACAAATTGGCCCGCCTTGGGTGGATTTACTCCTCATCCTAATCGCGCCACGTGTAACGTAGCCGAACTGAGGAGTCTTCATGAGGTCTCGGTTGGAGTGATTAGAGCGCTTGTTCATTACATTAGTCGTAATATTCAAGGCGCAGCCCCCGCAGGTGCGCAGCTTCGAGCTGAACAGGCTGGTTTGAAAATCAGTCCTGTCTTGGTGAATTCCGTTATGGGCAGAAAGCCAGATAGTACGGATGAATTTCCTTACTGGCTTGCCGAGAAATTCGACCAGTTAGAGGCTGTGTTTCCTAATACGACTCCGAGTGAAAAACACCGGATTCTTACGCTTAGTTTACCGAAGGAAATAGCCCCGGAACTTGCTGACTGTGAGACATGGGGTAAGACATTTGCAGCGGTTTACTCGAGGTGCTTTGGCACACCTTCAGTTTCGAACCTGTCTGCGATCCTCAAACGTGTTCAGGATGATCACGGACCTGAGTCGGCGGTTGAGTTGGGTATGCGCCTGAACGGTTCATTTGAGACAGTTTGCGGTATTATCCTTGCCAATGTAAAAGGGGATGCAGTGAACTTTCAGGTGGCCAATGGTCTGGCGTTAGTACCCGATGCCGAGAAACCCCGTCAGCTGGCAAGAATTATTGTGGCGGCTTATAAAATGGTTGGCCGCAATTCTAAGGGTGCGAAGGTTTTTCTTGAAAAAGAAAAGAAGCAGCCCCAGGGGCAGTCTTCGGAAACAGGTGGACAGCCCAAGTCCAAAAAACAAACTTGGCCAAAAAAGCAGAATCAGGGTAAGCAACAGCAACAACAGACAAAGGTCTCTAGTCCGGCGCCTTCACAACCTGCGCAGTCGGAGCGAGTTTATGAATTGCGCGATCGCGCTACGATTAAATCGCCTGACAGATATCAGTCATCTGACCAACGCTCTCCTCGTTCCTTTCAGGACTCATCGGCTACATCAACCGGTGGTGGAGGGGGCGGCAGGGGCAGGGGTGGTCAGCAAGGACGTGGCCAGCCCCGCACGCGAAGTGAAGGGGACCAGCGGGACGACTCTACGCCAAAGAGACCGCAGTTTGCCAAGAAGAAAGTCGCTGCCTTAACGGCGCATCGATATGCCCCAGATAGTGAGAACGCGGCTTCGGAATCTGACGTGGGCTCTGACCTTGCTGGACAGCGCGGCGGAGATTACCATAGTGAGAGAGGCCCTCCGTCCACTGTTGAAGGTGACAGCGACTGACACTTATGTTGTAATCGAAACAGCTGATACACATGTTGCTCCCCCTGAAAGACTTTTTGAAATTGTCCTGTTAATTGAAGGTGACATGCAGCGAACTGTAAAAGGGGTATTCTGGGAAAACCTTTCAGATACGTATGACATTTTGCTTTCGGAGGCTGACTGGCCCCCACCTTTTGTTCTCGCAGCTCCGCGAGGGGAGGAGGTAATCCTCCCCAGTTTCGCGCACACTGTACCGAGAGTGGAAGCGCTGCATTTTGCAGAAGAGTGGGCTCTGGCGCTTGCGCCGGCTGTGTACCGAAATCAGTGTGGCTGGGATAAATTGTCCCCTAGCCATGAGATTCCTTTACGGTCACAGCCTCAGCCACAACCCCAGTACCCCATACGGCGTGAAGCTAAAGCTTCGGTCACGGCTATCCTTGAACAATTGGAATATCAAGGTGTAATTGAAACATGTGTGTCACCAATGAATAATCCCCTTTTTACTGTTAACAAGCCGGACGGCTCATATCGTCTGGTTTTGGATTACCGGCATTTGAACTCGCATTGCCGTAACTGTGCAGTACAGAATACTCACGGCTCTGCCCTAGTGAATAGTCTGGAGCGTAAACGGTTCAAAACCACGCTTGACATTTCCAATGGTTTTTATGCACATAGATTAGATGGTCTCAGTTCCCAATGGACCAGTTTTACATGCGGCGGCGTACAAAAAATGTTTAAACGACTCCCAATGGGATATAAAAATAGTCCTGGAGTGTTTTCCGCCCGCATTGTCTCTCTTTTGGAGAGTTTCGATCCAGTTGCATGTTCGTATGTGGATGACATTTATCTCACAGACGACGAGCTTTGGGTGCATCTGTGTCGAGTAAACAGCATAATTTGTAACTTTGCAGACATGGGTTACAAGTTTAACTTTGCAAAGTCACACATTGCGGAGTACACAGTGTTGTTTCTAGGTTATGAACTTAACCATGAGGGAAAGGGATTAGCTCCTCACTTCCTGGAGAAGTGCGCGCAGTTGCGCTCTCCGACAACGCTGAAAAAATTACAGTCTTTACTGGGTTTTTTAAATTTCGGGAGGACATACATTCCGGAATATGCCCAGCGTATCAAGCCTTTATATGCCTTGGTACAACCATCTTTTTCCAAATCATGCTGGCTGCCTGAGCATTCAGCCATTCTGCAATCTTTGCAGGCTGATTTGCTCACTTCAGACTACTTACAGACCCGTGATAACCAGACTAACCTGGTGATAAGAATTATCCCTGGGACGGTGGGTTTCACGTACCTGACTTTTAATGAGGGGGATACTGTACCTATTGCTTACAAGTCACACTTGTACACTTCGGCTGAACTGCGTTTTTCCACTGTGGAGAAAGTTTTAACGGCTGTGCAGATGGCAATTCTTAAAGAACGTGCCCTGTCGCAGGGAAAGCGCATGTTGGTTGTTACCCCGTGTCCTGCATTGGAGGCGGTCACGAAAGCCAGTGTACCTAATTCTAAAGCTTTGCACCCTCGGTGGATTCAGTGGGCTACATCCTTGACATCTCAGGATGTCACGTTTATTTTTGACGCCGCTTTACGGTCGCAGGAGTATTTACAGTATGAATTTGTTCATCCTGCTCCTTTAGCAATGCGGCCGTTGGAGGATTTCCATTGTATCATTTACACGGATGGTTCGGCGCAGGTTGCGCATGGCTCTAAACATGCCTACGTTTCCGCTTGCGCCATTGTGGTCGGTGCAATGGTGAACGATGAGTTCAAGTCCAGTGTCGTGCACACGCAGACGCTTGGAGACTGCACCGCACAATTAGCAGAGCTCCGTGCTCTTATGCTCGCATTGGAGTACGCAGATCCTAGTGTGACGACTCTAATCGTAAGTGATTCTTACTACTGTGTCCAGTCTTACAATGAGAACTTGTTCTTTTGGATTCAGAATGATTTTCGTGATTCCAAAGGTAGTACAATAAAACATAAAATGATCTGGGTCCGAGTGGCGTAACTTAAAGAGAAACTGCCACTCGTGTTTGTGATTCATACTCTCGGCCACCAGCGCGTGGGAGTCCACGCTGTTGGCAATTCGCTTGCTGATGAGGCAGCGAAGTCTGCGGTATCAAAATATTTAGTTGCAGCGGTCACGAGGTCCAAGAGCAAAATAGATGACGACATCTTGGCGGCTGTTGCTGCCACATCAAAGGGAGATAAATATCCTGCGGGGTTCCCTTCGAAATACACATACCACTTAAGTCCCGATAAGGTTCCTTATGTGAAAATTCCTGAAGTTGGAGAGCGTCTGATTCCCAACTCGGATCGCAGGGCTTCTCTGATTACAGCGGCTCATGAAGGTGTGGCGTCTGCGCATGCGGGCGTCTCAGCCACTGTATCACAGCTACAACAGAGGTTCTGGTGGCGGGGACTGTACAAACAGACGCGCGATTATGTCCTTATGTGTGACATTTGTCAGCAGATTAAGCCTTCTACTGCTGCGCGTCCGCCTCAGACAAAGTTGTACATCTCTAATAAACCGCTTGGTTGTGTTTATTTGGATCACTGCGGTCCTTTCTCTTCTGATACTGCGTATAAATACATCTTAGTAGCAGTCGACTCATGCACACGCTTTGTGTGGTTATGGCCGCATCGCAGCGCTGATTCACGGACTGTCATTAAGGATTTGCGTGTCTTTGTGGGAATCTTTGCTTGTGGTGCTTTCCATTCGGACCAGGGTCCGGCTTTCGCCTCTAAGGCGTATAAGGATGCTATGGTTTCGTTGGGAGTACAAGTGAAGTTTTCAAGCCCCTACAGGCCTGAGGGCAATTCTGTGGTAGAAAGAATGAACCGCGACTTAAAGCAATCTTTGACAGCCCGAGTTATAGGCACTGGTAGAAACTGGCTGACCCACCTCTATGGCGTGCAGCGTGCGCTTAATAATCTCCCTAGAAGGTCTCTGGGTGGGCGGACCCCATACGAAATGCTCTTTGGTATCAAGATGTACGTCCCTGACCTTGATGGTGCAGACTGCCAGGCCCAGGCCGCGGCCTTTGACGTAGATGAACATTGCAATGTTTTACAGGATCTACAAAAGACCAGAGACAGTCTTGCAAAGGAACACTTGCCCTCCACGTCGGATGATGCGTTGCAGATCCCGGTAGTTGGCTGGCTACCCCAGGTTGGAGAACTGGTTCGAGAGAAGATCGATAACAAGAAAGAGTTTGGTCCCTCATTTAGAACGCCGGTTCGAGTCCTTGGAGTGAAGGGCACAAGAACAGTCATTTTACCACCACTTCCAGGTCGTAAAGAAAACAGATTTATTTCTATTGACAATGTCAAGATACACAGGGTGGCCGATTCTTCATAGTATGACACCGGCTGCTTCCTGTCCTTCCATGGTGAGGAACTCTGTGCTGGCTATTACATCTGGTGCAGATCAGGAGGTGTCCCTCGAGATGCCTGCTATATCCAATCCTTTATTAAATACTATTCCTCTTGCTAACATTGATGAGCGGACATATGCAGATCCTGCTGATTTATCTATGTCTGATCTAAATGCTCGTTTGGCTAACCAGTCAAGATTCTCTTTTGACTCTGATTCGGAACTTTCAAAGAAACCATCGACTATTGCAAAATATGCCACGTTGTTTAAAAAACATTTTTTAATTCCACCTTGGACCTACGTTTGGCTGATACTATTTTCATTTTATCTTTTTATGTCAATTGGTTTTGTGTTTTATTTTTTCCGCTTGATTGATGGCCATTATGTGAAAGAAAGAACAGGAATTCGGTACCTTAACGGAACATTGGCCCCTCTTTCCTCCTCACATTCAGCACACAGGCTACGGAGAGACTTGAAAACAGTAGAAATTACTGCTTGGCCTGTCCTTGATGGGATTGTGTGGGATGCGGTTAGGTTTCAGATACATGGCCCCACAGAAGTTATTAATGTTCATAATGTGCTTAGAGTAAACATGGGAGATGTGGTTAAACAAAATATTCATTCTGATGACTGGGATCTTCAGGCCGTAGAAGCATTGTTCTCTGATTTAAAATATTATTCGGCCTTTGATGCTGAGGATTTATACTTAGATTCTGTCAATTATGGTGATTTGTTTTGTTATCAACATTATGGAAATCATTTCTTACACAAGACAAGTTCCAGGAGGGTTCCTGTGAATTACACTCAGTGGGAACATTGCCCTGCTCCTTTACAGGGGAGCTCAAGTACGTTTCTGGAAAAATACTCTTATTTTACAGACTTTAATCAATCAAATCCTGAGTCATTTTATTTTAAAGTAAACAAGAAATTCATGCCCAAAGTCAGATTGACTGATACAAAATTGCTGTATTCAAAGTCCTTTCTAGAAAGGTTATCTGTAGATGGCTATGAGTTATGGAAGGATACTATTGACCTTAAATCGGTTTGGGGTACCAAAGATTGGCAGGTACAAGGCACTGAGGCTTTGCATCGTGCATGTCTCATCCCGAATAACATGTTGTTTTTAAATTCAACTATTTCCCAAACAACATGTTTTGGATTGGCTACATCTAAAAAATTAAATACCCCTACTATCCCTGATTTGGAAGAATATTCAGGTTGGAGTAATTTCAGTACATTGTCCATCAGTGAGATACAAGCACTTTTGCAGAACTCCTCCTTTAATGTTTCCCATTTCGACCCGGAGGGGTGGCTCTTGTGGCAAAGGAGCTCTGATGCTTGCCAACGTCGTTTTTTTGGGTTTGTCTGAAGGGTTTACACACGTCAGGCCAGATCCCAGGTTTGAAACAGATCACACTGTTACTACTTATTCAGTAGGAAAATTGTGTCAGAACTGGTTACAACATTCCACTTTGGCTGCAGTAAAACTGCATCTGTCCCAGTTGAATGAAAATATAGAGCTGAATGATTTTATAAAAGGCCCAGCTAGGGGTAGATCTAAACGCTTTCTTTATGCTGTATACAATGAGATTTGGAAATTTTCACAAGTTGAG
Source organism: Lissotriton vulgaris (assembly GCF_964263255.1). Classification (NCBI taxonomy): domain Eukaryota; kingdom Metazoa; phylum Chordata; class Amphibia; order Caudata; family Salamandridae; genus Lissotriton; species Lissotriton vulgaris. Next base: position 8,397,749 of record NC_141687.1, read on the forward strand.
GCAGCAAAACGCCTGAGAGCTATTGATCAAGCAAATTTGGAAAAAGTGCTTGCAGTGGTCGATAACAGTATTAACATGCTTTCTTCCAGAATTTACACATTGGACAATATTGTTTCTTCTGTTGTTGATATTGTACATGATGAAGTGTCCACGTTATACCATGGTCAAAATCAATTGCGTTCTGTGATGCAGTTTGCATGGACGCTACAGACTCTTAAGGCTGGTCGAGTTCCCTGGACCTCATTGAACGTTTCATCCCTTTTTGCTCCTTTTAATCTTACTGAGAAACAGCGCATGCTTTCAATGCGTGATGCTTCATTTTCTATGCTACATATTGAAAAGCTAGAGTCCTTGCCTTTCTCTGTTGCTGAAACCACTACTGCCACATGGCTTATTCATGGATTAATTACATTACCATTCCCTTTATATAAATTTACTAACTGTATGCGTTATATTGCTATAGGACGATATGAACCGCTAGGCAATGCATTCCTACATGAGGCATGGTCGTTACCATACACATACAGATGTCTGAAAGATGGGAAAGAGGTTAATCTTAATGGTGAGGAATGCACACAGTCACCTGACCATTCATTAATTTGCAGACACATTCAGTTACACGGTTCTTGTAATCAGGACCGCCCAAATTTAGCATGTGTTTTAAAAGGAACGCCAGTTCCAGCAGTAGTTCCCACATTTACTTTATTAGCTAATGGTAGTTATTTGCTTTTAAACAACGAATTATGTTGTGGTTTATTAATTGGTGTGGCTTATATAGTTACTGTATCAGAGCGTGTAGTGTGCTGCAAGAACGTCCTATACCCACCCACGCATGGCTCTTCAGATGTCTCCATCTGGCCACGGATCCCAACCTTGGAAGCGAAATTCAATGGTTTAAGCAGAATAAGGGCCCTTTTGTCTCAAAAACAAGTGACCCTGAGTTCGGCCCGGGAAACTTATGTCCTTCACATAGCCAACACCCGCACAGAGGTGCAGGCGCTTTTAAATACTGATTTGCCATTTCATTTCTGCGAGCTGGTACACCAGATTTTTAATGCTTCTTCAACGACTGGCCTTGCACATTTTTTTAAACTAGTAAGCAGTGGCCTCGTGACTACGTTTGAAAAAGTTTTTGGTATCATTCCCACGTTTTTCCACACTATTTTTTCGAGTTTGTTTGGTGGACTACCTGTTTTGCTGGCTGTGGCCGCAGGCTTTCTGTTGGTGTTTTTCTTCATAAAACATGGATGCCCATCCTGCGCAAGACGCCGTTCAACGCCTCCTGACCCTGTGTCGTAATCGGATGCTCAATTACTATGGAACATTGCCGCTTGCAGCATTAAGCACGGCCTATAGATTGTCATTTCGGTTCACCGACTTCACGTGTGTCCAACCTGTGTTTCACTGCCTGAGCTGCGAGTTCGATTGGGCCATTGATTTATGCCTATGCTTGAGGACTGCTCCTGACGTCGATTTTGATCAGCTAATGCGTCCCGTTGTGGCTCACGAGCTGATCTGTTCTGGCGAGAGAGTTATGGCCTTGGCAGCAATAAATGGAGTTCTGGGCCAATGGGAGATCTCTGCAGCGGCGAATGCCTTTCTGACACACAGCGATCTGGTGAACCCACCGAGTTGTCCTCTGACGTTGCAGGAGGATCCGATGCTGGAGGAGCACGTATGTTCTTTCCCATTGCTTAATTGGATGGCTGAACTATTTTCGGATGATGGCAGTGATTTCATACTGGAGGCTGTTGCAACTTTCTTTGCATATACTTTCCAATCGTGAGATGCCTGGAAGGAATGCTTTGTTGTGAAATATAACTTTCCCCTCGCTGAATTGGAGGGATGGACTATGTTCAGCTGATGGAGAGTTCACTCACGTGATGACGCTGGAGATAACGTCTAGGTGGCACATGACTTTGGATATCGGATAAGTGCCTTGGTTTTTTCTCTTACAAACATTTGAAAGGACGCGACCTGGTCATATATTTCATAATTTTTGGACCTGGCGGAAGACTTTTGGTTCAAGACTTTTGTTATTTTTTTAAATTTGAGGCCACTGTAGGCATTCATATATATACATTCATACATATTCATTCATACATATTTTTAGCTTATTTTAGCTCAAGATTATTGAATTTTGCTTTCAATTTTTGTATCTGATTTAGTATTGCCTTTTCCCTTATGATTGGCGGTGCTCGGACCAATGGGGGGGTGTCATATGGATACTTCATTACATATATTGCGTTAAGTTAGCATGAGTGTATTACATGTTTAAACAGCCGCTTTGCCTTCGGCTTCAGTTTTGCACACGACACGTACTTGTTGTTGTGAGGTGTTTTATTTGAGAATAATATGTTATTCCTATGCTATCAGCTTTGCCTCGTACACTTGGTACAACTGTCTGCACACTGAGAGCTGCACACTCTAAGATTAACCTAACACAAGGTTGCTGGGAAGTCTGATCCTCGCACCACATTAGACATTAGACATAACACAAATAATGTTGATGCCAACATTTTGGGCTCTACGCGGGTTTAAGATAGAGTTACACGGAATGAACGTAGACACTTGGTGCTGCGCAGGAAGAGAGCTGGTAGCTGCTGATGTGAACTGCTCCTACTGACATTGAGAGGTATGGGGTCGCCCTGCTAAAGCCCGAATGAGACCTTCTTAGATATAAAATAATATGCTAGATAGGGTGCGCGAAATATAGGTGCTAGAGATTTCTATAGGTTTTGCATTATATCATGCTAGCACCTTTTGCTTACTATGGATTAGTGACTATGCTGCTGACTATGGTGTTTATAATCTGCATTTTGGTATTATACAAGATACTGCGTTTGAGAACTTTGCATTGAATAATAAATATTTCAAACTTGCACTTGTGTTCTTTGACTCTCAGTTTTGGTTTGAAATGATTATATAACGAAAGAGTGTTCATGTGTTCCACGACTCCTGAGGTATTCTAAAGATCATGTTCTGGTTTGTCTAATACATGGATCATTCCATAATGATCCATGAGACACTGTAGCTAGCTAGGTAACGAGATTTCTGACACTGAGATGAGTTTTTGGATCATCCTAACTCACTGAGGTTCTAGATCTCTATGCACAGTTCTGTGGGAGAACGGAAACCCTGCTACAATTTCGAGCAATACCATTAGCAGTGGAGGACAGTACACTCAAAGCGATAGAATCACTAATTTCATCTTTTATGTGGCAATATGGGAAAACTAGAAGGTCTCTTAAATATTTATCATTACCACAGCATAGAGGAGGCTTAGCCATTCCTAATATTCTGCTATATCAATGGGCGGTTTTTCTCCAACAAATGGCTCCCATGCTTCATACAAAAATGCTAGATTCCATAACACCAACAGTTCCCTCCATATATGAATTACTACTTGGGAATACACATCATGGTCTTCTATTAAAACAAATAGAACCAAGTTATTTCAAGAAAATAAAATTTAAAATAATTATGAGCTCTTGGAAAGTTTGGGTAAAGATCTCGAAATTTTTATCAATCCCAAAACATAATAGATATACTCCTCTTTGGGACTCCTTCCTTCTTCCCTGGTTGGTAAATGATGATATGGCCAAGAAATGGAACAGAGCTGGTATAACCACAATATCGGATTTATGCGAGAATTCTACAGACCTTCATTTCTCTTATATTCAGGAGAAATATAATATTCCCAATAATCACCAATTTAAATTTGATCAGATTAAAGCGATCTTGAAAGCAAAAATTCCGGATATATTATTATTATTATTATTATTATTCTTTATAAATTTATAAAGCGCCTGGTGACCCGTAGGCATCCCCGCGCTATAGAGTTGTAAGAACCAGGAGGAGGAAGGGCCGGAGAACTATTTGGGGAATAAAAAGGTTTTTAGTTTTTTTCGGAATAGGGCGTGACAGGGTTCCAGACGCAGATTGCGGGGGAGTGCGTTCCAACCTGCAGAGGCTTTGACCGAGAAGCGACGTCCACCGGTCCGAGCCTTCTTAAATTTTGGGACGATGGCCAGATGTTCATCGTCAGAACGCAGTGTTCTTGGGGCTTTGTATGGGGCGACTAGGTCTTTCAGGGCGGCTGGGCCGGCACCATTGATGAGTTTATGGCTGGTGCACATGGCTTTAAACTCCACTCGCTGGCGAACCGGAAGCCAGTGCAGAGCCTTGAGGGCCGGTTTGGCAGAGGCTCTGGGAGGAAGGTTCATGATGAGCCTTGCCGCAGCATTTTGTGCACGTTGGAGTTTGGCCAAGGTGAAATCCGGGGCGCCGAGGTAGACGGTGTTGCTGTAGTCAATCCGGGCTAAGATGAGCCCTTGAACCAGGAGTTTCCTGGAAAGGGGGGGAAGGAGGGGGAGAATTTTGCAGATTGACCGCAGAAGGCCAAAACATGTTCCAGCGGTCTTGGTTGCCTGGGTCTTCATGGTGAGGGTCGGTTCCAGCCAGACACCTAGCGTTTTGATTTCTGTCTTTGGTGTCGGTATCTCACCAAAGGCGTCCGGCCAAACCGAGGGAGGGATGGAGGACCATTTGTTGCCCAGAAGCATAACCTCGGTTTTTGCACCGTTTAGCTTCAGGGAGGATTCGCACATCCAGGTGTAAATGTCCTGGAGACAGTTCAGCAGGTTGTCTGGGTGTTTATCTAGCTGGGAGAGAGAGACGACAAGTTGGGTGTCGTCAGCGTAGTTTACTATTTTTATCCCGTAGGGGGTCACGACATCTTCCAGGGGGGCCATATAGACATTAAACAGGGTGGGACTAAGCGAAGACCCCTGGGGAACTCCACAAGTGAGTGGTAGGGGGTATATATCATTTGATACAATACCTATTTTGAATATATTGACTATTAAAACAGTAAGAATAGGGATAGTATATGATTTACTCTTAGAAAAAATAAAAGATGATATAGAACATACGGAATCATCATGGGCATCCAGACTAAACGATCCAAATGTTGATATTGACTATAGTTTACTATTAACATCTAAAATAATTATGTCTTCAAACTTACAAGCTCAGACTTATAAAACGATTTTTAATTTATATTTTACTCCAGCAAAATTGTTTAAATGGGGTAAAAGATCTGATGATCTCTGTCCAAGATGCGCGCAGGGCCCCGCTGACTTAATTCATATGTTTTATGGCTGCCGGGTGTTAATTCCACTCAAAAATGATTTGATTAAATTTTGGGAAGAATTATTTGGACAACAGCTCCCGGTGTCAGCTATGCTATTCATGTTGGGCTCCGATAATACATTGGGATTGAATAAAGTTCAAGAATCATGTTTATGTATTGGGGTAACTGTATATAAAATTTTATTAGCAGCCAGTTGGAAGGATGCAAATCCCCCAACCTACCAAATGTGGCTGGCAAGATTTTTGGCTATTTATAATCAAGAAACAGCAATATATGCAGCTAAAGGATTGCGGTCTCGAATGCGGGGTCAGAAAATTTGGGAACCGGTTGAAAGATGGATGCATGGGTCTAAGGGGTAATTACTTAATCGTTAGTTAAATAGTTTAAGGAAAAAAAAAATGTTTTACCTAACCAAGTTGAACACATAAGAAAAATTGTCAAGCATAGAAGATGTGTATTAACAGCCTTCTGAAGAGTTTCTTTTCTTTTCTTTATCTATCTTTCTTATTATGTTATTCCTTTATGCTTTCTGTTCTTTATAAATATTGAAACGCTTATATGGATGATTAAGTTATAATATTTTCATGACTGTGAATTTATATGTGATGCTGTTTAATAAATAAAAAGAATAGAAATACTGACGTATCTGTAACTCTTTGCGACATGATGCATCATACTGTAAATATGATGCATCGTTGGTGTTGCAAGGAGGGGGCAATGAAAAGTGACGCATCGCTGCTTTCAAGCAGCGATGCGTCACTTTTCATAAATGAGGCCCTGTGGGTTTTAATCCGTGCACACGGGTGATGCGAGTGACAAGGTCTGGTTGACCTATCCACTAAGGTAAAAATCAAAACCTCGCAGGTGTTTGACTTGCTGGAAGGTCCAAGGACCGCTTGGGTGCGCACTGTCCAGAGACATGGGGGCACATTCACAAGCCCCTTGAGCCTCTTTTATGCCGCCGTTGCGTGACGCAGCAGCGGCGCAAAAGATGTGCCATGCTGCGGGGTATTTACCACGTGACGCATCTGGGAGATGCGTCACGTTGTAAAGCCCTGCGCCAGAAGGAGGCATTCCTGCCTTGAGGGATGGAGGGGATCAGAGGCAGGAACGCCTCCTAAAGGTGGCTGCGTGAAATCTACAAGATTTCACTCAGCCACTTTTGAGCCCATGCTGCGTCAACACCCTGCGCCTGCCTGAAGCAGGCGCAAGGCTTGACGCAGCATTAACAAGATAGAGCCCCCCCAGAGCCTTGCTGGATCTGCGTTTGCACTTGCGTTGCAACTCCAGCAATGCGTAGTCTTTACGACACAGATGTGTCACGCCTGTGTGTCGTTTTTGCCCCCTGGTGCGCTGCATTGTAAATGCGTCGCATCAATGGTGGCGGAGCTGTGGTGCACAATAACTGGCGCATCCCTGCTGATATGCAGGGATGCGCCAGTTATTGTAAATCTGCCCCATGAAAGGGGTAGGGCGAGGAGTAATTGAGGCCATCCATGAACAGCTGGAAGAAGAGATCAAGAAAAAGCAAGTTAAGCGAGGGAAGGAAAAGGGGAGCTGCTCAAACTGGGCAGGGGGCACGAAGATTTTCAAGAAAGGAAAACGCACGAGAAAGAGATGCGGAGGTACGCCTAGAAGAGGGGACCACCGTTCCTGTCCTTGAAAGTGAGAGGCGGGGGATCAGGCGGGAAGAGTGACGGAGTGGGGGCCATACTTGAAGGCACAGCTCCAATTATAACTTCGTGGGCGGGGCCATTTATTTCTCCCAGGGATGCCTCTCCCCTGTGGGGGCACCATGGGCCCCTGTGGCAAGACACCTCTTGGTTCATTGCCAGGGCGCATGTAATCAGTTTAAATATTGTTCTAGGCAGATCAGTGGCATGGGGGTGGGTGTAAGCCCTTTCACAATGGAGCCCCCGCCCCATGTGACCGACAGGTGCTATATACACTCTGGATGTGAGACTGGTCGCACCACAGCCCCCTCTACTAGCAACCACCCTTCCCAGGCAGAGAACCCCTCCCCCCAGATAGAATGAAGATCTGAGGGGTTTATTCGAGTGCTGTTCTTATTGTAATTGCATCTTAATACATAATTAAAAACTGCGGCGGATAATTTGTACAGTTTCATATAGTTGACTTTCTAAAAAAAAAGACGTCCCTTCCCAGAATTTTATTGTAATTTTTTCGTCGGGTAAAGTCCTGTCCTGTCCACCATGCAGTTCCACAAGGTACGCTGTGGTTTTCGTCTACACCCCATGCTTGTGATAAATTGCAGTTAATGTGATGCAGCTCCAGAGTCCTTGAGTACTAGACCAGTGTGGAACTAGCACTGCCCTGCCCCATGGAACATGTTGTAGTTGCTCTCCACGCATTCTTTCACTCAGCTCACAGACTCACTTTCACTCAGCTCACAGACTCCACGTGACCCATGCACAGCAGCTCTATGTGCTTGACACCTTGTGCACTTGGCCTGCCAGGCCACCAGGTTTGACATCATTTGATGTACTTCTTGTCTGAAGGTTTAGGCTTCCTTCTAATTTTTGGTACACTGTACTCAGATGACAACGAGTCCAAATGGCGATGCAGTGCTCAAGAGCACATCTTGGCCTCACACAAGGTAATTGCCCTGGGAGCCCGTATTCAAGTATCTTTGCCTTCATGTCTTTCCTATTGTTTCCCGATGAAGAGAACGCTCACTTTAAAGAATTATTTCTACAACGTTCACAGCAGCAATGTTTCCGTCCCTAGGAATCCTAAAGGGACGACGCTCACATTAGCCCAGACATTCAATTGAGGTAATTCATATTTTGTAAAAATATTTGTATCTCTTTATTAAATGATTAATATCTACATACAGGCATGAACATTTGATGATTTTCTAGCTAGCTTTTCCAGTGCTTTTGCCACCAAGTCTGTTGTGTGTGTTTAGGTTTCCTTTGAGCAAGAAACATTATTTTTATTGAAATCTCAATTTATGCATGTTAAAAATGCAGGTCTCTATTTGGCAGAGGTATCCATATTGTCCAAGTAGGGACTCTTCCTTCCAGTTAGGGTAAAGGGAATACACTTCTAAAATAACCTCTACTCACCCCCTTGGTAGCTTGGCACAAGCAGTCAGGCTTATCTCAGAGGCAGTGTATGAAGCATTTGCACATAACACACATTAATACAGTGAAAACATTATAAAAGTGCACCACACCAGTTTTATAAAAATAGCTAATATTTATCTGTGTAAAACAAGTCCAAAATGAATAAAATCCAACATATAGTTATCAAGATATGAATAATGCAAACAAAGACTTTAAATACAGTTCCTTGAAGTCGATAGCTCCATTGGGACTACCACGGCATTGTGAACAAAGAAATCTAAGAGTTCAGGCCGACCGTGAGGTCATGGGCCAGTTATGGTGTCAGGAAGGCCCGCCAACCATACCTTGGAAATCCAGGGAGTTGTGGACCTTGTGTGAGCTCCAAAAAGCCGGTTCCAGAGGTCTGTTCAGGAGTCGTCGGGCCCTTGAGGTCACTCGTGTTGCAAATCGAACTCCATGAGGTTGAAGTCAGGAGCGCCGGCGTTGGCAGGCATCGGGCTATGGTGTGAAGTGGAGCGGTGAGGTTTGTGGTGCCCTTGGGTTGCAGTGCAGGCAGCAGCTGAGTGACAGCATCCAGCGGCATCACTAAGACTAGGGCTGCGATGCGGGCGGTGCTCATTGTGCTACTGGCAGATTATGCTGCAAGCAGCGGTGTTGTTGCTGAAGTGCAGTCATCAGTAGACGATCTGGAGTCAATGGCGCCAAAGCTGCAGTGTGGGATGGGGCAATGCATCGTGTAACTTACGAGTGGTGCCCCCAGGCCACAGTGAAGACAGCGGCATCGATGTCGGGGATACTATGGTGGCAATGCGAGGCGATGCGAGTCGGTGCGAAGTGCGGTGCCCTCAGGTCCCAATGCAAGCAGCAGCTCAATGGCAGCGGTGGGTGGATTCATCACTGAGACCAGAGTTGCGGTGCACAGCGAGGGGTGCTCTAGGTGGTGCCAACAGGTTACGGGGCCAGCCAACGTCGTTGACGGCATCAGGTTGATCATTTCCTCAGTGGCAGCGAAAACATGCAGTTCCAGATGCAGGTACCCAAAGGATGGTGAAGTCTTTTGTGTGCATGAGACTTCCAACAGGATGAAAGCTCTACTTCAATCCCTTGTATTCCTTGTTTCACAGCAGGATTCAAAGAAAGTTCAGCCCAGTCCTTTCACTGCCCAGACAGAAGCAGCAACTGCAGGCCAACCCAACAAAGAAATAAACAGCAAAGGGGCAATACTCCTCCTGACAGCTCGACCAGCTCTTCTTTTTGGCAGGGTCCTTAATCCAAAAGTGTTCTAAAGTACTGGGGTCAGGGTCCCAAAATTTATACCACTGTTCCCTTAGATTTTTTGGCAGAAAGTCTCTTGGCTCAGTAAAAAACAGTTCTGTTCTCCCTGGTCCACCTTTACTACAGGAGGTGGAGACAGTATTGTGCAGAGCAGACACAGCCTATTCAGGTTCTAGTGAAAACTCCTCAAATCACTCTAAATGCAAAAAGGTCTATTCAGCCTGTCTAAGAGTCACCCAGGAAAGGCAGAACACACCTCACTACCCCCCGGTATATGTCTAGAGTGAATGCACATCCCCAGCTCCTGTCACTCCAGAACCAGATGGTGAATACACAAACAGGCAGAGGCACACAGGATGGTTAAACAAGAAGGTATCCATTTTCTAAATGTGTTATTTTCAACCACAATTAAAAAACCACCAACACTAAATGATGTGTTATTAAATTCTGAGTTCAGAGAGCCTAAACTCCACATCTCTAGCTGTTCTCAATGGAAAGTTACACTTGTATAAATGTTGAAAAGCAGTTCCCATGTTAGCCTATAAGATAGCTAGTCCTTGCAATAGTGACAATGAAATTTGGGCCCACCTTAGGGGTACTTTACATGTAGTAAGAGGGAGGGTTAGGGCCAGGCAAGAGGGTGCACTTGCCAGGTCGACATGGCAGTAGAAACTACGCACAAACACTGAAGTGGCAGGTCTGAGACACATTTGAAAGGCTACTTGTGTGGGTGGCACAACCAGTGCTGCAGGCCCACTCGTAGCATTTTATATAAAGGCCCTGGCCTCACACAGCGTACTTTACTAGGGACTTACTAGTAAAACAAATATGCTAATCATGGAAAATCAATCATAACACAATTTTACAGTAGGAACACTTGTACTTTAGCACTGAATAGTAGTGAAAAAGTGCGCAGACACTAAACCAGCAAAAACGAAGTCCAGCATTCCGTCAAAACAGGAGATCAGAAAGCAAAAGACTTGGGAAACACGCCAAAAGATGCCAGTTCTAGGAATGCAGTACAAAAGGGGTTGCTGATGGACGAAGCATCTGAATCAATCAAACACTCACACCCAGTCAAAAGATCTGGGTTTAATCCATCACCGTTCTTTAGCCCACTCTGCCACCCCAGTTCACCCCAGTTCAGACATGGCTATATGCAAATCAGTCTGACCCTGTGCCTCATGGGAACAGTCCAGCCCGAACTGCCAAGCCATGTCTTCCCTGTACCGGAAACAAGCTTCCGGCATTCCAGCCGTCTTCAGCCCGGTTGGAGTTGAGAAGTATTGGGGAGCGGGATTGTGGGGTCGCTTTGTGAATGAGGGGAGAGATACCCTGTTAGACATGCCTGTTGAGGATAGGATGTCTTATGCTCATATGAAAGATGCTTTAATAATAAGGTATGGCCTGACCCCAGAAAAGTACAGACAATCCTTTAGAGAATGTAAGAAATTGCCTGGTACGACGTGGGTTTAATATGTGTCTTTTTTTTGCAGAGCCATGGATGGTTGGGTAAAGGGCAGCAAAGTGGAAAGTTATGAAACTCTTTATGATTTGTTTGCTTGGGAGCATTTGTCTAATAACTCTTTTCCAGAACTGCGCCAGCACCTTATTGATAGCAAGATATTTAACCCTAGAAAACTTGCTGAGGAGGCGGACCGCTGGGTTAGTACCAGGGTCCACAAGGGTCCAGTGGGAGACTCAGCCAAAGGTGGGCAGGGTCCCCAGCAGAAGAGTGGGGGGACAAGGGTAAACAAAAGGAGTCCCAGAAAGGGCCCCTACGTAATCCCCAAGGGAACCAAGGGAAAGGTTCCCAGCCTTGCCCTGTGAAGAAGCCAGGGGCCCAACAGGTAAACCTGTTCATAGGGGCCCAATGACCTGCTATGTTTGTAAGCAGGTAGGACATCGTTTTTATGATCCCCAGTGTCCCATGAGGGACTCGAATGCACCACCACATGCACCCCCCGTCAGTTGGCGAGTGTAGCCCTGGGAGGGGAGTAGATGGTTGCTCCTGGTGGGAGGGGTCCCGCAGAGATGTCCCTGGTCTCGCTAGGAGACATGGAAATGGTCCCTCCACCCCCTCTGTAACACTTATAAATATAGGCAGTGGGTGACCATTAATGGCCATAGAGTGGAAGCTCTCAGAGACACCGGAGCGAGTGTGACAGCTGTCAAGTGTCACTTGGTGTCCAGAGAGCAGGTGGTTCCCCACGCATTCTAACCTTTGATAGCTGCTGACAACTCCCAGAAAGAGTGTGAGGTAGCTCAGGTTACCTTTGAATGGGGGGGAGATTCAGGTACTCTTCAGGTTGCTGTGAGGCCCGCCATGCCTGTTGATTGTCTCCTGGGCAATGATTTGGAAGACTCCCCTTGGGCTAAGGTGGAGCGAGAGACACATTTGAAAATGTTGGGTGTGCCAGAGTAGGTGTTTGAAACAACTCGATCGATGACAGCAAGTAAGGGTGTTGATGGGGTCCCGGAGCCTGGAAGTATGGCCCAGGACCCAGCTGTGAAGAGAAGAGGCAGGAGGCGTGGGAAACCGGCCCCCGTAGTTCCCATGGTCCAGGAGGAGGTAGACCCTGAGGGGGATGCCCTGAAGCCCACAGGGGAACAAGTTGCTGAACTGGGAGACCTGCCCGAGCTGACCAACTGGCAGCAGGATGGTGGTCCCTCCAGGGAAGAATTTTGTGCAGAACAAAAAGTGTGCCCTTCTCTTGTGGGTATGAGGCAGCAGGCCTCAGCCCAAACCGCAGGTGATCAGTCAGGGACACATTTTGTCTACTGGGAGAATGACCTCCTGTATAGCGAGCCTAAGGCTGCTGAGCCTGGGTCAGCCCGTGTGCTGGTGGTACCCCAGCGCTTCAGAGCCTTCCTACTGAGTTTGGCTCATGACGTTCCATTAGCTGGACATCTGGGGCAGGACAAGACCTATGACAGGCTTGTCACCCATTTTTATTGGCCTCAGATAAGAAGGGATGTAGACATCCATTGTAAAACCAGTCACACTTGCCAGGCAAGTGGGAAGAGCGGAAGGAAGCAGAAGGCTCCCCTCCAACCTTTTCCAGTTGTCAGTACCCCCGTTGAACGGGTGGGGATTGACATTGTTGGGCCCCTGGACCCCAAGACAGCCCTGGGCAACAGGTTCAACCTGGTCTTGGTGGACCATGCCACATGGTACCCGGAAGCCATCCCTCTCAGAACAGTGACGGCCCCCGTGGTGGGACGGGCACTGATGGGTGTTTTCTCCCGCATGGGGTTCCCCAGAGAGGTGGTGTCAGACCGGGACACCAACTTCATTTCCAATTATATGAAGTCTCTGTTGAAGGAGTGTGGGGTAACCTACAAGTTCACCACTCCTTACCACCCTCAAGGTAATGGGCTGGTTGAGAGATTTAACCGGACCCTTAAAGGCATGATCATGGGTCTTGAATTACCAATGAGGCGTAAATGGGAAGTCCTTTTGCCATGCCTGCTGTTTGTTTGCCGTGAGGTGCCACAGAAGTCTTTAGGGTTCAGCCCCTTTGAGCTTTTGTATGGACACCCGGTAAGAGGACCTCTGAGTCTGGTCAAAGAAGGCTGGGAGCAATCTCCCAGGAAACTTCCCCAGGATGTATACAGTTACATGCTGGCCTTTAGGAACCAGACTCGGCGCTTTAGAGATCTTGCTCAGGTAAATCTCGAGGCCAGCCAGGAAGAGATGAAGCAGTGGTACGACCGGAAATCCACTCTGGTCAAACTTCAGCCTGGTGAAGAAGTTTGGGTCATGTCCCCTGTGGAACCTTGTGCGCTCAAGGACAGGTGGACTGGACCGTTTAAGGTTGTGGAAAAGAAAAGCGATGTCACCTACTTGGTGGACTTGAAATCTCCCAGGAACCCCTTAAGGGTCCTGCATGTCAACCGTTTAAAGCCCCAATTAGTGTAGTTCCTATTTTCCCAATAGGCCCTGCGCATTGGAATAACATAAACAGTAGTATCGACGTAGAAGTGCGGATCTTCCAGGCCTCCACTGACTATGCTAAACTTAATTGGGTTTGTTACCAACTAGCTCAGAGGTCACTGGAAACTTTTTTGACTGAAATAGGAAGTGATCAGCTTCCCTGGCACAGACAAGAAGGGATTCAGTTTTCCAACAACCGTGCAACATGACAACTTTGCTCCTCAGATCAAGAGTCAATCTCTAGGGTCGTGTGAAACAATAGACAATTATTTTACTCAGTCAGGTTGGTGCAGTTTACTTTCACAATATGTAGAGAATAGAGAGACGGGCGTTGTCAATAAAGGTTAACATTTATTGAACAGTCTTTCTTCTCGTACAAGAGAAATGAATTGCCATAATTGCAAGACTTGTTATTATAAAAAGTACGTACAGTAAGATAAGTATTGCGAAATAATACTGTAAAAGCATTGTTATGGTTTCTTAGCCATACAATGGTTTAAAATGAAGAAAACATATATACATTAATATATACATTCGGCTAAAATGCTCAACTGGTGCTTCTAACTACGCCTACCCCAGTGTACCTGACCTAAGCCTAATACTTGGGAGGGGAGTAAGTAAGTAGCTTTAAGTTAAGTTGGTTTTGCCAAGGTTTGCTTCAAGAATTCTCTCTCAAGGGTTTAGTCAACACCATACCTCTGGAATAGAATGATGGAGGTCTGGTATCTCCCTCAGGGCTCGATATCCCAGTCACCCGCAAGGGTAGACTAGAAACGCCGGAGCTGGATTTCTCTGCAGGAGAAAGACAGCGTCTCTTCTTCAGCGCGTCGAGGAGGAGGAGGAGGGGCAGCGTCCGCGGGCAGCTAGCATCTGCTGGGCTCTTGCAGGGGGACGGCTGTTCAGCTCCTAAGTTCACCACACCATCGTTCGCTAGTTAGCAGCGATAGCAGTAGCGATAGCAGCTATGATATCTTCAGCATAACAGCAGCTTCAGGCGACGGGCAACAGAACATTGCTTAAGGCAACGTTGGTAGTATTTATACCTGAAAGGTGCCTTGGTTGACGTAAGTTTGCTGGACATAAGACGTCAATAAAGATGTCACTAGGAAGTGATCGTTTATCAGTGCTTATTAGAGTTCTATTACTAATCAAAACACAGCAAGCGGGGATTTCCAGGTTTGCTGAGTTTTTATCTTGTTGAAGAACTCGGAGTGTTAATCTAGGAATCTCAGATAGTGACTTCTGCTATGTCATTGCACTAATTGGTTGCAAAGGAAGTGGCAGAGAAAGCTATTCTGGAATGTGGCTCTGTTCGTGTGAGGCCAGAGATGAGTTTCTGAATATTGCACTTGAACGGTTATGCCAATATAGGGAATAAATGGATTTATAGCCGAATAGGGGCATAAGGTCACAGTATCGATCAGGGTCCTAGATTAGAATGCAACAGAAGTTTGGGTCATGTCCCCTGTGGAACCTTGTGCGCTCAAGGACAGGTGGACTGGACCGTTTAAGGTTGTGGAAAAGAAAAGCGATGTCACCTACTTGGTGGACTTGAAATCTCCCAGGAACCCCTTAAGGGTCCTGCATGTCAACCGTTTAAAGCCCCACTTAGAAAGGTCCGAAGTGGGCATGCTCCTAGCTACAGATGCTGGAATGGAGGAGGAGAGTGAGCCTCTTCCTGACCTCCTGTATGCAAAAGAGGAAGATGGGTCAGTGGATGGTGTTGTCCTCTCTGACACACTGACCCTTGAGCAGCAGCAAGATTGTCGCCAACTGTTGGGACAATTCCCTGATCTGTTTTCCTTGGTTCCTGGTGTCACTCACTGGTGTGTCCATGATGTGAACACTGGGGACAGCACTCCAGTGAAGCACAAGGCTTACCGGGTGACTGACAAGGTCAGAGCATACATTAAGGAGGAGGTCTCCAAAATGTTTGCCTTAGGGGTGGTTGAGTCCTCTAGCAGTCCTTGGCCCAGCCCAGTGGTATTGGTCCCAAAGGCTGCAGCGCCTGGTGCTTCACCAGAACTTCGGTTCTCTGTGGATTACCGAGAACTCAATTCAGTCACCAAGACTGACGCGCACCCCATCCCCAGAGCTGATGAGCTCATAGATCGGTTGGGGGCTGCCCGGTACCTTAGTACGTTTGATCTAACGTCTGGGTACTGGCAGATCGCCTTAACTGATGGGGCAAAAGAGAGGTCAGCATTCTCCACACCAGATGGGCTCTACCAGTTCCGGGTTATGCCCTTTGGGATAAAGAATGCCCCTGCCACCTTCAGAGGTTGGTCAACCAGGTCTTGGCTGGACTGGAGGATTTCAGTGCCGCCTATCTGGACGACATCGCAGTGTTTAGCGCCAGCTGGGAGGAACACTTGCCCCACCTCCAGGAAGTGTTGTTGGCCCTGCGCAAACAGGCCTCACAATCAAAGCCAGTAAGTGCCAGATTGGGCAGGGTTTAGTGGTGTACTTGGGGCACCAAGTAGGGAGCGGCAAGGTGGCCCCCCTACAACCCAAGATAGATACAATCCTGGCTTGGGCAGCGCCCAAAACCCAAACTCAGGTGAGAGCCTTCTTAGGTCTCAAAGGTTACTACAGGAGGTTTGTCAAGGATTATGGTAACATTGTGCTTGACTTCGCTGACTTCCAGGAAGCAGCCACGAAATGTGATCTGGACTGACGGCTGTCAGACGGCCTTTGACACCCTGAAAACTGCAACGTGCACAGCACCTATACTCCAGGCACCCGACTTTTTTAAAGAATTTGTTGCCCAGACGGACGCTTCAGAGCATGGCGTGGGGGCTGTTCTAGCTCAGGTGAATGAAGAGGGCCGAGACTTACCTGTAGCCTTCATCAGTAGGAGGTTACTTCCCAGGGAACAGAGGTGGAGTGCGATAGAGCGAGAAGCATTTGCTGTGGTCTGGGCTCTGAAGAAGCTAAGACCCTACCTGTTTGGGACTTACTTCTGGGTTCAGACAGACCACAGGCCCCTCAGATGGTTGATGCAGATGAGGGGTGAGAATCCAAAGCTGTTGAGGTGGTCCATTTCCCTACAGGGGATGGACTTCACGGTGGAACACCGCCCTGGTACAGATCACGCCAATGCTGATGGTCTGTCCAGATTTTTCCGCCTTAGTGATGAGGACTCCCTAGGTCAAGGGTAGTTCTCCCCACATTTCAGCTGGAGGGGACACGTGTTAGACCTGACATCATTGGCCTGAGTCTCTCCTCCATTTTTTTCTGTTTGCCTCCTCTGTTTACAATGTTTTTGCTCGTGTATTGCTTTGGGCACTGTGCCACTGCTGATCAGTCCTACAGTGCAAGTGCTCCCTATGTAAAATTACTGTATTGATTGAATTCCATGTTTGGCTTATTTGGTTTACTGTCAGTCCCTAGTCTAGTGCACCAGGAGTGCCAGGGCTTGTAAATACAAATGCTGCTCGTGGGGTTGCAGCACATGTTGTGCCACCCACAAGAGCGGCCTAGTAAAAGTTTGTCTGAAGGTCTGCCATTGCTAGACCTACGTGCAGTCTGGTACTGTCACGCTGACTACGCAAGTACACCTACTTGCCAGTCCCTAAACCTTCCCTTAACTTCATGTTAGTCACCCCCATGGTAGGCCCGAGGGCAGGGTGCATTGTAAGCATAAGGTAGGACAAGCCTGACCAAGTTGGCATGTCCTAATAGTGAATTACAGCTGTATTTGTTTTTCACTATTGCGAGGTAACCTGCTCTCCATTAGTTTGAATGGGCCGCCGGGGTTATTAATGCTATAATCCTAGCTGGCTCGGGGAGCATGGTGCAATGTCGAGTTTGGTATCCCTGAACTCGGGGTTTAATAACGCATCCGTTTGTGTGGATGGTTTTTGGACTCTGGGTTTGAAAATAGCACTTTTTGAAAGTGGCTATTTTCTTGTCTAACTATTTCTGGTTTCTGCTGGTTTGGTGTGTGTGTGACAGGGGCTGGGTGGCTCCAGATTTCTGATTAAGTCAGTGTGGATTGAGTGGTGCATTTGCATTGAGAGGAGGGGGAGAGTAGTTCCTGATAGCCTGCCCTGCCTGATACAATGCTGGCTCCACCTCCTGCCGGGCGACTGATAGCTCTGCTCCTGCCAGTGACAATACTGGCTCCACCTCCTGCTGGCCGTCTGAGGACCCAGCCCTGCACAGTGAATAGGCCAGGTGCCTCTGCCTGGCTACACCCACAACAAACCCAGGATGAGGGGAATTCCCCTGCATGGACAAACGGATCAAAGCCAAAAAGGGGTATAAGAGAAGGACCACTGAACCAAGAAATCAGATCACTTCTGACAAGGAGCCCTGAACCAAGGACAAGAATCCTGCTGATCCAAGGACTTGCCTACCCCTTCTGCCAGTGTGCTGTTTGCTGGGGGGAATCCTGCAGTGCTTCTTTATTTTTGCCAAGGAACCAGGAGAGAGGAACTGAGTGTGTACTCTCAAGCTTTGCTAAAGAAAATCTCCAAGGGCTGGAAGAGTGCCAGCCTCCTGTTGAAGTCACAGGGCTAAAGGACTTCATCTATCTGCTAAAAGTGCTTGTTGCTGGGACCTGAGAATCCAGCACCCCTGAAAGAATCCAGCAATCTCGACGCCGACGGACGCCGCTGAATCCAGCTCGACATCGTGAGTAACGGCTCCAGTGTCCCGCTTCCTCGACGCCGGCAGCGGGGCCCGATCGACGCCAGCAGCGACGCCAGTGAGTAGTGAGTTTGGCTCCAGCTCCAAGTGATCCCGTGTCTGCATCGCCGCTGATCGCATCGACTCCGAGCCCTCTCGACGCCGTGAGCGCTGCTCACTTTTGCAACATCATCATCGACAACGATGCCGTATCCTGCTTCGCCTCGGGAGCACTGCTCCTGCCTGACATCTGTCGACGCCGCTGGAGGTTGCCCCGACTCCGAGGCCCGATCGACGCCGAAGACGCAAAGCCGGACCTCTCGACGCCGCTGATCATCGTCTGCTAAGCTTTTCCACGGTATTGTGTTGTGGGGGTCTGTGCGACTCTGGGCTCGACGTAGCGCTCCTCACGGTCGACGCCGAACCTTTGGATTAACTTTGCCTCGACGTCGTGTGACTCCCGTGTGGGTTACATTGTTGCCAAGAACTGTGTTTTAAAGAAGAAGAGTTGCTTTTTGTTACTAAAGACTTTGTGCTAAGAAGAAACTACACTTGAACTATTATTTTTCCTTCCAAGAGTATTTATTAAGATTGTGGTATATTTTTGTCATTATTTGGTCTTGTGCTAAGCCTTATATAAAAATCCTTATTTTTATAATACTACTGTGTCATGTCCATTTGTAGTGTATTCACTTTATTACTGTATCTGGTCATAAATGCTTAACGCACTGCCTCTGAGATAAGCCTGTCTGCTTTGCCAAGCTACCAAGGGGGTGAGCAGGGGTTATCTAAGTGTGTGATCCCCTTGCCCTGACTAGAGGAGGTGAGTCCCTATTTGTCGGAAGTGTATACCTCTGCCGATCTAGAGACAGCCAAGTCTAACAGTTTCTATGCCATAAAATACCTAAGATGCATAAAACACATACAGTGACAAATATTGACTAAAAGTACTCAACTGGTGTTTCTAAAATACGCCTAACCTAGGTCTAGTACAAGGGAAGAAGTAGGTGAGTTCTAGCTTAGTTTAAGTATTCTTTGCCAAGAATCTATTCCAATGTCCAATACACTCTGTGAGTGGTATATAAGTGGTCTCTTTTTAGTGCAGCAGATGTCACGATTGACCAGCATTTGCTCATTGATACTTGCCGTAGGTTATTTGTATCCATCGTTGGCAGATCTTTCTCTCTGGAATCCGGATGTCTTCCTCCTCTAATGAGATAAGGCCCAATACCAGTAAGATATTTCTTTCTTAAAAGGTTTCTTTTCCAGCATCTTTACTTCTGAAGGTTGGCTTCCTTTCCTGGCCTCTTTTTAGTGACTTTGCCCAACTTAAGAGTTGATAGTATTTAAATTTTGATAATAGGGAGTTCGTATTTTCAGATAATATCTCCCAGTCCAGTGTCTTGTTCTGAAACACAAGTTGCCCCCACTCTATTATTCCAGATAATTTTAAGGGAGTCACAAGGCAGTCTTTGAGACACTCTGGGGTGCTCAGTGAATCCCATATCAGGGCTTTGTCACTGTAAAGAGGGATATCCAAAGTAGATCTTATACAATACCACAACTTAGCGGCTGACTTCAATATCTTCAGTTTAACTTTTTTGAAACTTTCGGGTGACCGAATTTAAATAGGAAATGGCTAGTGCTATTTGTCATTTTCTGTAGATACGTTGGGTAGTCTTCGTATGGGCCTAACATTGTCCTGCTAGATTTAAATTGGAACGCTCTACAATATTCTAGGAGGTCAAGGCTAGCTAGCCCCCACTCTTCCTTTCTTCTCCTTATTTTGCTCCAGGCGATTCTTGGTGGAGCAAAATACCGAAAAAGCTGTCAAAATTCAAGTTCAAGTTCAAGGTCATGAATTTGTATAGCGCACTACTCACCCAGAGGTGAGTAGTGCGCTCATTACAGAGGGCCGATGACCTGCATATGTTCCGGCAGTCCCCCTATCTCGATGGTTTCTGGAAGGATGTGGGTAAGACTCTAGAAGTGGTTGTGGGAAGACATCTAACTGTGAGTATTGATTTAGTTATTTTTGGGGTGACTGGCTCAAGTCTGGCGAAAAAGATAACAAAAACTTCTGGCTAGGAGAGAGATATGTGTAAAGTGAATTAGTCCAACTCCTCCACTTCACAGGGAATGGTTATCTTCAGTGTTAAAAGTTTAAAATCAGGATAAAAGAAAAGAAACCTTTTTCTTAGTAGTATAAATTCTGGGAGATATGGGAAAATCATCATATGGGTTAACATGATCGAATCACAAAGTTTCTAGTTATTATTTACATGTACTCCTTATTTTTGTCACCAAGTCCAATGATTAAGTGCGAGCAACTTAAAATAGATGAAGGCTAAAAAGAGTAGCCATAATCGCTAGCTCACCCCCCTCCAAAAAATAACCTTCTCTTAAAGTAAATGGAAGTAAGGGGTTCCTTTTTTCTGATTTTCCTCAGGTGTTTCTGCCAGGACCCACCTTTGATGGCAGCGAACGTAAAGATTGGATTAAGGAAAAAGGACCCTGAGATCTCCTTACTATAAATGTTGCACAATGAGGACTAAAAAGATAAATAAATAAAAAAGAATCTTTTCCAAGAATTCTCTTAGGGTCTAATCAGCTCCATATCTTGGTTTAGAATGCAGGAGGTCTTGTATCTCATAGTATTTCATAGCAACCTGCAATGGTAGCCTGGAAACACTGGAGCTGGATTTCTCGGCAAGAGAAAAGGCAGCGTCTCTCTCAGTGCGTCAGCGGGAGGGTCGGCTTCCTTCGGCACTTGCAGCAGCAGTGCGCGTCAAGCAAGTAGATAGTCCAACTGCTCCAATCCACTGTGTGTTTGTTTGGACAAGTGTTGGCATATTTATACCTTGAAGGTGCCGAGTTTGACGTAAGATTGGACATAATAACGTCATTAGAGACTTGATTCTCTGAAAACTCCATGATTTCTTGGATAAATTAATATTCATGCAGGGGGAAGTCCCTGACTGCAGAAGGCGAGTTTTTATAAGAAATCATTGTAGATTTTCCGAACTAGTGGAAGTAGCCAAGGCGTATTAGGACAACTTGAGCTATGTCTTAATATGGTTGTGATTTCTATGCCTATATTAAGATATTTTATACCTATATAAGGGCATGAATCGGAAAAATTACGTTTGGGTCCTATAACGCTATACAACAATAGGACCTGTGGGGGGGCGTGGCTTGACCGCCGACAGGAATGGCGGCGTGAGCTCGGAGCTCCGCGCCTGATCCCCTTATTATTCTGAAATCAGCGAGGTGAACTGCGTGAATAGGGTCAACGGCACGAAGGAGGAGACCGGGACCGCAGCGGCGATGTCAGGCACAAACGAAATACCCCGTAAACTGCTGGGCAAAGAGAACAAAGACGGCGAGATCTTTGGCCGACGTGGACGCAAAATGGTGCCCGCGAGATGATTGGACTCTGGAGGGCGGCGACCTGTACGAGTACACAGGGCTCCGGCAAGACTCGGCAGGGGAATGAGCGCAAGCCGCATAGTGCAGGAGTGCGAGCGGTGCAGAGAGGCGAGAGAGCGGAGTGACTCACCAAGAGCCGACCCAGAGAGCGGGAGCGCGGAAAAGCGGCTAGTGACGAGAGGTGAGACGGGAGGAGAGGAGAGGAGGCCTGCGGGGAACCTGAGGACTGAGCCCTGTGATGAGCGAGGGAGACGGAGCGGCATTGCCAAACGGGAGACGGAGCCTGGGGACAGCGAACCGCTCAGCGGCAGGATAGTGGCCTAACTCGAGGACAGAAGACAGAGGGGGGGTACCGGCACTGTACGGAGGCCGCTAACACTGGGCGGGGAGGATCGCCAGCCAGGAGCACATTGATGTCCCATGGCAAGGGGCAAAGGACACGCAAACTAGGCCCCGGCATGAACCCCTTGCACTGCAACCTGTGGACTGGGGGGCTGGAGCTCGGACCGCTGCTGATCCCCACTGGGTAAAAGGACACCCGAGACCTAGGCTGGAGGGGGCATATCGGCGAGTGCTGTGTGCAGTTTAGCGACGCCGCCAAGCACCAGTGGAGTAGTGTAAATCTGAGAAAGGGGCCCCAGGAAACCGGAAGGGCAAACTAGAGGCCACGTCAAGAAGGAGGGAGATTGGAAGCACTGGAGGCCCCAGATACGCTGACCTTGAGGAGTCTCTTCCCCCCCAGGCGGCTTCTCTGCGCAGAGAGTAGACCCGCTGGTAAGGACAGGGGAGTGAGCAGCTGGATGAACAAACTGCCCTATCAATGCTGAGGAACACCACGACTGTGGAAAGAGGGGATAGAGGCATCACCCTACTACAGGGAATCCTGAGCTGGGAGCTGTAAATACAACCGCTAGGCTGGCCGGGGCCGGAGCCTGAAGGGAACAGCACGCTTGAGCCTGAAGTTCACCAGGATCGGGGCCGTGCAGACGATCGACACCTGGAAGTGCCCGAAGAGGCGTGAGCCCGGCATGCGGGCCCCCTCCCCAACATAATCAGACTTGAGCTCTCCCCAGCGGCATTGGAGGTTCATTAGAATCGCGGGAAGACCCGAAGCATGGGAAAACTCAAGGGAAAAGCGAATGGCACCGCGACCGTAGAGGCGCAAGAACCTACCACATCAGGGTCCACGGACCTCCAGCAACTACAAGACCGCATACTGGAGGCCATAACGGCAACAAAAGATGCCTTGCAACAGGACATCGCACAGGTGGCATCTGGATTGGGGCTACTCCGTGCGGATCATGCCAAGCTAACGGATAGGGTCAAGCAGAATGAGGTGGTGCCGCAGGAGCTGACCCCCGCTCATTCAGTCCTAGAAGGGAAGATGGAAAATGCCCTAGCCCGGATACAAACCCTGGAGAGGAGAGCTGAGGATGCCGAAAACAGGAACAGGTGTAATAATATCCGCTTGGTCAGCCTTACTGAAAAAAATTGAAGGGGGAGACATGATCAGCTACCTGGATTCCTGGCTCAGGGCGACAGTGGCTCCGGAGGGACTGTTGCCCTTCTTCACACTTGAACGGGCACACCGAGTCCCTGTTAGGCCTCATAAACCAGGCCAACCACCTAGGCCGGTTATAGCAAGGCTGCTCCACTACAAAGACAGAGACTTGCTGCTACACAAAGCCCGCGTAGCGGGACCCTACCAAGTGGACAACAGCATAGTGACCCTGTTCCCCGTCTACACCTATGAAACACAGCGGCTCCGGGCCTCCTTCCTCTCTGTTAAATGAGCACTCAGAGATGAGGGGATACAATACTCCCTGCTCTTCCCAGCCAAATTGCGAGTCGAGTTGGACGGTACGGCTCATTTCCTCCACACACCAGAGGAGGCCTGCTCATGGATCGAAACCTACAAAGTGGGAACTGACAGCACACAGCGTCAGGAAGAGGAGATACAGAGATCGATGCAGGTGCGAAAATCACAGAGACTCTGCAGGAAGGGGCGGGGCACCCGGACACCGTCAGCGTTGCAAACAGTAGATGAGAGGAAGGCAGCGCTGCAAGCAGTGGTTGAACACTCGGGCGCTAGTCCGCCCTTATCGAAATATGGCACAGACTCTGAGGGGAATCACACGGGCTGGGAGATGGACATTTCGGAGAAGCAAGGTGCCAAGGGACCGAAAGTGACACCGAACTCGGCAGACGAAATCCTGGATGCCTGACACGTGAGATCTTGGAACTCTATTATTATGTTGACTATTCGAGTTTGATGAGGAAGGAACAGAAGGGACTGCTGTTGCAAGCGGGACAGCCACACACCTTTTATGGGGGGTCTCAGGGGTGAGGGTTACGGTTTAGCGCAGCTGCCTGTTGGTCTAGAGCCACCCCTAAAAGCCCTTAAGACTCCTGCAGTGACGACTGCAGGATAGACAGGAGTTAAAGTTGAATGAGGGCAGTTTGGACAGGGTCTGATGGGTTGCTATTGGGTCCTGTTCTAGGGGGGCGGGGGGTAAATGTTGGGGATGTTCCTTCGAAATGGATGCTAGGACTTATTGTTGGGAGGTTGAGAGGGAAGGGGAGGACGGGGAATTGTTGGGAGGTCCCACCACTGAAACGAAGACAACGGCTGGTTTGGCCGGCTATGAGATGGAGTGGGACAATGGTTGAAATCGATAACTTGAGATGTATGACCTGGAATGTGAGGGGGCTCCAATACGATGGCGAGGAGGCACAAGGTTCACTCTTATTTATTTCGCGGAGGGGTCCAGATTAACCCTGGGGGAAGCACTACGCTACGCTCGCGGAGTTTGCGGCGTTTGCGCAACTCGCACTACGCGAGCTGCCGTAGCACAGTGCGAACACGCGTAGTGCAGCGTAGCGTAGTGCAGAGCTCATTTTTTGCTTGTTCGCGGTCCTGAACGTCATGTTCGCGACCGCGAGCAAGCAAAATGACATCCCGGCGAGATTCTCAACGCGGGGAGGTAAAGGTTTCTCATTGTGAGTGGTTGCGCATGCTTGCGACCGTTCTCAATGAGAAACTACCAGTTTGCGTTGAGAAAGCTGCCGCTCGAGTAATAATCTACTCGAGCAGCAGAAAACTACAGCTCGCACTGTGCATGATGCCGTTTTCAATGATTGCACAGTGCCGGATGCTTGTCCGCACTGTGCAGTCATTGAAAACACATCTTTCACAGTGCGAACATGCTATTACGCAGCTCGCGTAGTGCTACGTGAAGTTCGCGTAGTGCGAAGTGCACTTCGCGTAGCTTCGCGTAGCGCTACTTCGCGAACTACGCCCACCCTTAGTCCAGATTGCATTTCTCCAAGAAATACACTTGACAGCAACAGAGGGCTTAGCTTTGCAGCGCAGATGGAGGGGTCAAGTGTTTAGCACCACCTACTCCGCATACGCTAGAGGGACACTGATCTGGGTTAGGGCTGGACTGCCGTTTCAGGTGACCAAACAGGTGATTGACCCTGAAGGTAGATTCGTGGCAGTTGCAGGCAGACTGCGAGGCCGGGACATTACACTATGCAGCATATATGCACCCAACACTGAACAACTGGTTTTCTTTGGGACACTGTTGGGGACACTGGCACACTTGCTGACGGGCCCGGTAGTGGTTGGGGGGGACTTCATCTCGGTGACGGATGTCTCATTGGACAGATCTCATCCGCCGCTTAATGACTCCCCGGTTCACAGGTTATCTAAGGGCAGGCTAGAATGGCAGACATGTTGGAATTTGATGGACGCCTGGCGTATACGACACCCGGCTGATCGGGACTACTACTACTTCTCTAATGTACATGAGCTGCATGTCCGGTTAGATGCAATGCTGTGCTCCCCACTGATGATGCCTTCTGTGGTACAAGCTGAGTATCTTGCCAGGACAATATCAGACCACAACCCCCTGTTGGTTACTTTAGAATGGTTGTCTGCGACACCGTGTATCCCCACGTGGAAATTACACCCTAACGCCTTGGACGACCTGCTCTTTCATGCGATGATGGAGGAGGGCATTACGCAATACTTTGCAGACAATGCTGGCACCACCTGGACCAGGGCAACGGAGTGGGACGCCTTCAAGGTCATCATTAGAGGGCTCTGTATTGGGAAGCAGGCGGGGATGCGTAAGACCCTCCTGGGAGACTTAGATAAAGCGGAGAAGAACCTCTGAGAAATAGAAATAGTGAGGCTGGGGCACCCTGAGATACAAGAGAGAGTCGGCGCAGCCTGGGAAGCAGTGACCGTCGAAGTAGAGCGACTCCGTAGCTTTGACTATAAGACCTATTCAACGAGGATACATGCAGAGGGGGATAAAGCGAGCACGCTACTAGCGTGGTTGGCCAACCCCACACAGCGAGACTCCCCCTTCCTGGCTCTAGAAGATGACGGGGGAACTATGGTATACACACAGACCGAAATACTGCAGGGCTTTACACGGTACTACGAGAAGCTTTATAAAAGTATGGTAGCAAATGGAGACCCAGCTGTGGATGCCTTTATGGAAGACCTGGATCTGCCACAAGTAGACCACGATCAAGCAGATGACCTAAGGAAGGATATAGAGCTGGCGGAGATTCGAGGAGCTATAAAACGCATGGCTCGCAATAAATTGCCAGGGCTGGATGGCCTGCTGGTAGAATTTTATAGAAAATATGCAGACCTGTCAGCGCCAAGGCTTTTGGAGGTATACAAAGAAGCCAAGGAAGAGGACTGATTGCCCCAGTCAATGAAGGAGGCGCTGGTGATCCCATCGCTGAAGCCAGGGAGGGAAAGTAGCGACAAGGCTTCGTATAGACCGTTATCCATGTTAACAACAGATTATAAAATCCTCAGTAGTATTTTAGCGGCTCGATTGCTGCCATATATGACCTCGTTGGTCCACGGGAACCAGTCGGGCTTCATCCCTAAGCGAAACACCACCTCAAACATTCGGAGACTCATACCTCTTATGAGCACTGACAACTCCGAAGCACGAGTGCCATTGATCCTCTCCGTCGATATAGAGAAAGCTTTTGATAGCCTGGAGTGGGATTATTTGTATATTTGGCACACAAGGCACTCCATGGTGTAGGTGCTAAGTACATCCAGAAACGCCTCACCTTTTACAAACCAACACTATCCCTCAGATCAGAATCTCTTGGTCTGGCAACGGTCCCTACTATCAAGAGAGCTAGGGTAGGGGGGCGCTCCTTCAAACATCTTGCTCCCAAGTTGTGGAACGCCCTCCCCCTGGCACTCTGTTGTACTTCGAACCTGCTGGCCTTTAGAAAAGGTTTGAAAACTTGGCTCTATAGTCAATGATAGGCCTGTTTCCTTTTCACTTTTCCCTTCTGTTTGAGCTATGGGTCAGAAAGCGCCAGGACACTCCTCGGAGTAGCCGAGCGCTATATAAGACACCCATAACATTAACATTAACATAATGTTTTGAAACGCTTCGGGCTGGGCAAAGACTATATAAAGTGGACGAGAGTATTATATACCTCGGCGATGGTGAGGGTACGAGTGGGGAGATTGATATCGCCCCAATACCAGGTAACGCGCAGGACGAGACAAGGATGCTCGCTGTCCCCTCTTTTATTTGCCCTCGCAATAGAACCTCTAGCCAGTGAGATCAGGACGGGGAGACATTATAGAGGGTTAGACGGCAGAGATGGACTACACCTTATATCCCTATATGCGGATGACCTATTGCTATTTCTTGAGAATGCGGAGGAGGCCTTGACTGGGGCAGAAAGTCTATTGCAACGCTTTGGGGAGCTTTCAGGCCTAAAAGTCAACTGGTCCAAGACGTGTATGTTTCCTGTGCGCCAGGGGGAGGCTAGACCAGAAGGACACCCGCCGATAAAATGGGAACCTACCTGTTTGAAGTACCTCGGGGTGTACATATACCACACACCGGCGGACATGTTGGACGGTAATGTGGGTCGCTGTATATGGGCACTGAGGGGCAGTATGGCCTTCTGGGCGACCTTGCCTCTATCGTTGATGGGCCGGATCACCCTATTGAAAATGGTAGCCCTACTGAGACTTTTGTATTACTTCCGCACGCTGCATGTGTGGATACCCTGTTCCATTTTCAAAGCGTTAAAATCACAGATCTCCTCATTTCTTTGGGGCGCGGGGAGATGCAGGGTCGCCCAGAGCACACTATTTAGACCGAAGGATGAGGGGGGACTTGCAGTCCCGAACTTCGAACTCTATTATCTAGCAGCACAGTTGCAGCTCTTTACGCAGGAAGTAGCGAAAGTGTTCAGAGGCCCAGAGCAGGAGAGAGAGGGAGGCATACCGCAACATGTCTTGGCCTACATAACACTAGAGCAAAAACTGAACCTACGGGACCTGACTTTGGAGGAGCGAATGCTCCGACTCTGTTGGAAGAGATCCCAACGCCTGGTGGGAGTACGTCACCCATACGCGCCGGAAATACCTATCGGAATGGTGACGGCGTTACCGCATGGAGGAGACTGGTCGCAACTGCAGGTCTGGGAAGAGGCGGGACTGCAAGTTGTAGGAGATCTGTACGAGGACGGGACACTATTACCTTACCAAACGCTCCAGGAAATATTTGACCTACCAATGGGAGATTTCTTATTGCATGCCGCGATTACTAGAGCTGTGCAGGCACACTGGAAGGAGGGATTAATGGAACCCACGACATCTATGGCCTCCCAGTATACCATGATGGCAGAGGGCAACTACAAAGCAGTTACCTGCTTATATGCTAGAATGCTCTGAGAAAACTTGCCACCTTTGACTGGGTTGAAAAACAAATGGGAAGCAGACCTAGGTAAAGAGATCCCGGAGACAGCTTGGGAACAGATAATGCGTCAAGCCCGCAAGAGTACTAGGAACGTGCGCTTCCAACTAGTACACTTTTTCATATTGCATAGGGCGTATTTAACGCCAGGGAAAATTTGTAAATATTTTGGAGTAAATGAAGCAGCATGCCCGAGATGCACTAGGGAGGCGGTAGAACTAGATCACATGCTATGGACTTGCCCCATGCTGGGAGATTATTGGGAGGCGATAGGAGATGTCTTGAATGAGGCGACGGGGAGACAACTACAGTTTGACATGGCTGTTGGTGTCCTACACTGGTTCCCTCATACCCCCAAAAGGAAGAACACTAGCAAATTCATAGACATGGGCCTTATCTTAGCCAAACGCGAAATCACTTGACATTGGAAGGCAAGGGCTGGCCCCGCGTACAGACGCTGGATGAGTGAATTTCTGAAATGGGCTACCTGCGAAAGCTCCCTCAGGTATCAGATGGCGCGTAGGCGGCAAGATGACAAAGCATTAGTTGCAGCGATGGCGTGGGAGGTATTAGTACAGGCCCTAAGAGATCTGGAGACACAGGACGAGGAAGAGGAGCAAGAAATTGGAAGGGAACGCCAACAACACACCCAGGATGCATCGCACTCCGAAACATCTAACGCTCCTCGTACATATTTTTGAGAGTATTTATTTTATATTCTTATAAAGCGCCAGACTAAACCCCCGAAGGGGTATCTCCGCGCTATTGCTGTACCATGAGAGTGTGCTAAATTCCGAGTGTGTATCTGATATAGGGTGCAGAAGCTGGAAGGCAGTTATTTGTCAGGAAACAAATACGTTTTTAGAGTCTTTCGGAAACTCAGATGACTGGGGATTGATCTGAGTTCTGCCGGCAAAGAATTCCAGAGTGCTGGTCCGGCATAAGCTAACGCACGGCCACCTTGTCTGGCCTTTTTTACTCTTGGTGTCTGCAAGAGCTGCTGATGACTGGAGCGCAGAGGTCGCCCAGGGATGTAGGACTGAAAGATCTTAGCCATGTATTTAGGGCCCTCTCCTATCATGCTCTTGTGTATGGTGCATAGAGTTTTGAATTGGACTCGCTTCCTCACAGGGAGCCAGTGGAGTCTCAGCAGCAGGGGATTAGAAGGGGTCCTTGCTGGAGCGTTCAGGACAATCCTTGCTGCTGTATTTTGGATTACTTGCAGTTTACTGAGCTGCTCCTCGTTTGCTCCGAGGAGCAGCCCATTGCAGTAATCCACCCTGCTGATGACCAGAGCCTGCACCAGCGTTTTTCTGTGATGGTCTGGTATGTAGGGGAAGACTCGTCTCAACATCCCAATAGCCCGGAAGCAGGTGCCAGCAACTTGATTAACATGTCCCTTAAAGGTAAGTTGCTGGTCGAAGAGCACTCCCAGGTTCCTAACAGAGCTCTTAGGGGTGGGGACAGGACCTAGCACATAGCACTAGAGGACTGACTGCAATAACTTATGGAAGTGGTAGGACGAAGGGTTGGGGAGGGGGGGTGGGAAGACCACATCAAGAGCACTAGGGAACTGTAAATTACACACTAGCACCCCTAGGGAACACTATAGATGGAACCTTCAAAACATAATATACAACATCATAAGATCAGCAAGGGACCCCCGAAGAAGTAACATGGACATAGAGCCACCTGATACTAGGATGGGGGGGTTCCCTTGAGGCATAACTACCCATTGGGAGATTCATAAGGTTGTGGAGAGAAGGGGAATTACAAGCTATATTAAGGTGCATCCAGTGGACTTTGATCGTTCCTTAAGTTTACAATATGACGTCGGTTGTTTGGAGGGAGGGGGGGGGGGTTCCTTTTAGAAGAGTTGTTTAGAAAAGAAAAAGCAGACACGAGATCCTCCTACTAGAGGGCTGCGATGGACTCTTGTTTTACATCCTTTAATTTCTTATGATACACGCCGCCCGGCCTCCGGGATGTGGGCATAGGAGCTTTGTAAGGAGATCCCAGCAGACTGGTATGTCGCAACCACTGGTTATGGAACTATACAATATGATTACAAGTGACTTGTATACTGCATGCAATAAAAACACATTAAAAAAAAAAAACAATAAGACCTATGTCCACTGTCATTATAATATGATTTCTCCTTTTGTGTATTATGGAATTGTAACAATGCTGATTGAATTATTTTTAATCTTATGCTTGCTTATGTTAGCAAAAATACTGCATCTTAGAGCACGTTTTAAACAAATATTGTAAACTTTTCCATTTCTCTATTTACTCATGTTGTGGACTGGTATGAGAATAACAAATGAAAGAGTGTTCTTGATTTCCACCATTACTGTGAGTAACCCAAGTTGCATGTTCGGGGTTGTTTAATCATTGGTAGCTTCGCTATAGGATGGAGAGCTAACAAGACACTGATACTAGTTGGTTAGGGATTCTAGGTACTGAAGTGAGTTGTTTGGTCCACCACAATTCACTGAGGTCCTGGGTCTCTGTGCACAGTTCTGTGTAGGAGCAGAATCCCTGCAACAAAGGCACAAATCAGATGTCTTGTATCAGGACAGTTCATGTGACCATCACCACTTCCCGTCAAGGTCAGCCTTCTCTGATGAGAACCCCAGACTCTTGTTACTTTGTGTCTGATGAAAAGTATCCCCTGAATGCCGCAATATAGCACAAACCTCATTAGGCGGGTCTGGCAGGAGTTTGTGAACGGGTCCTCATTAGTGTACATTTTTTACAGCCACACTAAATGGTTTGTGTTGATTTGGGGTGCTAATTAGTCTTGTCTTTGTCTACAGATGTCTCCCAGGTTTTCATCAGGGCACACAGGTGTCATCATTGCTGCGGTTGGGGACAGAAATTCTATTTTCTGATTAACAGCTAGAGTCTGGCACCAGACGAGAGAACTGTCCATGGGATGTATGCTTGTTTATTTCTTCAGAGGCCTCCTGAGCCTTCTTCAGGGCACACAGGTGACATCACTGAGTAGCCTTGGGAAAAGTTGTTTGTTCTCGAATCCAACCCTCGGGTGTTATAAGCAGTGCTGTGCATGTGCAGAGGGGTAGCCCCTGGCATGGTCCAAGCACCTGTTACTGATGTGGTGAGCCGGGGAGGGGTGCAGAGCTCCTTGGAATGCAGACTTCCATGTGGGCCCCTGCCCACCCTGCAGGGGAGACACTGGAGGGGCCCCATGAACGTTACGATGCTGGCAGTAAAGCTGTAACAGGTGCAGCGTCATCTGGCAGGTAAGGGCGAGTATCTGAGACAAATACAGAATTAGAAACATTGATTGCAGAGAATATGCTGTGAGATCCCCAAATTCAGAGGTTAAATATGTCTGATAGAAAGTATGTTCCTCTACATTAATATGTAACACAGTTTGTGAGATGTAAAAACAGAGGCTCTAAAGAAACACTTTCTTCTATTCAGGGAAAGAACATTTTATTCAGAACCAAAGGTCCAAACGAGGTGGCAAACACACTCCTGTATAGTGTCACTGAAAGAGCTCTGAATGGGTCATTTGTGTACACACACAGATTTGAAAGGATCATATATGTACTGTGTCACCCACGAAGCACCACATATATATTTATTTGTCAACCACAGCCCTGAGGGCAGGGCTTGAGCGTTCTGTGTCATACACAGAGCTCCTGATGTGTTCTATATGTACTGTGTCACTCTCAGAAATCTGAACGGTCATGTATATACTGGGTCACCCACAGAGCTCTGAAGGAATCATCGAGGATCACTCGCAGAACTATAAGCGAGTCATGTATGTACTGTGTCACTTTCAGGGGGGCTGAATGCGTCATGTATGTACCGTGTCACCCAGCTAGCTCTGAATGGGTAATGATTGTACTGCGTCATGTACAGAGCTGCGAGCGGGTCACACACATAGCATAACACCCACAGAGCTCAGAACAGGTCATGTGTGTGCTCCGTCACCAGCAGAGCTCTCTATGATCTGTGGTTAATGAAACCACGCAAGGTCTAGAACCATTTTAGATGCCCGTGCGTGCAGAAGTACATCAGCTGCCACGCGGGCTTTACACCCTTAGAAGAGAGATTTCTGCATGTGTGCAGACAGGTATCTGGTAACATGTGTTACACTCTACGAGGAGAAATCTCTATGTGTGCGCAGACAGGTATCGGATGAGATACATTTTACACCCTTAGAGGGGTGATCTCTGCCTGTGTGGTGAGTTGCCCATAGTGTAGCGAGAAGGTGCCTGGAGTGGTCGATGAGCCAGCATATTTCCAGGAAGAGCCGAGCCAGAGGCGAGCTGGAGCCGAACCAGAGGCAAGCAAGAGGCAAACTGGAGCCAAGCCAGAGGCAAGCTAGAGACGAGCCAGAGGCACAAGAGGCGAACTGGAGCCGAGCCAGAGGCAAGCTAGAGACGAGCCAGAGGCACAAGTTGCGAACTGGAGCCGAGCCAAAGGCGAGGTAGAGATGAGCCAGAGGCGAGCAGTAGGCGAACTGGAGCCGAGCCAGAGGCGAGCTAGAGTCGAGCCAGAGGCACAAGAGGCGAACTGGAGCCAAGCCAGAGGCGAGCTAGAGACGAGCCAGAGGCGCAAGAGGCGAACTGGAGCCGAGCCAGAGGCAAGCTAGAGCCGAGCCAGAGGCGAACTGGAGCCGAGACAGAGGTGAGCTAGAGACAAGCCAGAGGCACAAGAGGTGAACTGGAGCCGAGCCAGAGGCGAGCTAGAGCCGACCCAGTGCCGAGCTAGAGCCGAGCTAAGGGTCTACCTGCCAGTGCACGAACAGCGCCCTGAAAACACCCTGAGAACATATGATAGTGTCTTGATAATTACAAAAGATGTTTCTCCAACATGGCTTACCCATCAGATATTTCTGTACAGTGCACAAGCTGAATTGCTTTG
The DNA here is from genome assembly GCF_964263255.1 of Lissotriton vulgaris. Lineage (NCBI taxonomy): Eukaryota > Metazoa > Chordata > Amphibia > Caudata > Salamandridae > Lissotriton > Lissotriton vulgaris. Next base: position 8,430,935 of record NC_141687.1, read on the forward strand.
GAAGGTGCTCGATGTAAAGGAGGCACTGTAAAATAAAACATTCTCCAGGGATCTCAGGATCAGTGCACAGCGGGGGGTCAGGAGTGGCCCCAGGTTTTCAGGTCTCACATTATGCAGTTCCCCCACTGATATCACCTCTCTCACTCCATCTTAACACCAAAGGTTAATGATTTGTTTTTAATTCCTGGTGCATGAAGGTAGAGCACAGGGGGCTGCAGAAGCCACATCAAAGTGTGGCTTCTTCTGGGCTTGAGGGTCCAAGATCACTTCAAGCTGATCAGAGTCAAACCGCTGGCTCGAGCCTGGCTCCAGCTGTGAGAGGCTAACCCACCTCTGAGTGTGGAGAGAAGGTGCCAGGAAAGAACATGTGTGTGTACACTAAGATAGAGAAAGAAAGTGTCTAGAGAGGAGAGAGGTCCGCAGTATAGTGTGTTCAGACTATGTGTTTGTAGAGTGCATATGTGCACACACTAGACAGTATGTGTCAGGAGAAGACATGTGTGCACAGTGTAGAGATAATGTGTCTGGACAGGGCATGTGTGCACACAGTACAAAGTATGTGTCTGGAGAGGACATGTGTGCACAGTGTAGAGAGTATGTGTTCGGAGAGGACGTGTGTGCACAGTGTAGAGAGTATGTGTCTGGAGAGGACGTGTGTGCACAGTGTAGAGAGTATGTGTCTGGAGAGGACATGTATGTACAGTGTAGAGAGTATGTGTCTGGAAAGGACATGTATGTACAGTGTAGAGAGTATGTGTCTGGAGAGGACATGTGCACAGTGTAGAGAGTATGTGTCTGGAGAGGACATGTATGCACAGTGTAGAAAGAATGTGTCTGAAGAGGACGTGTGTGCACAGTGTAGAGAGTATGTGTCTGTAGAGGATGTGTGTGCATACTGTAGAGAGTACGTGTCTGGAGGGGATGTGTGTGCACACTGTAGAGAGTACGTGTCTGGAGGGGATGTGTGTGCACACTGTAGAGAGTATGTGTCTGTAGAGGACATGTGCACAGTGTAGAGAGTACGTGTTTGGAGAGGACATGTATGCAGTGTAGAGAGTAGGGGATAGATGTATCAAGAAAGCCTTTTTCGATTTATTATTTGTGATTCGCAAATATAGATTCGCAGAACGCGATGTAATTAGGTTTTAGCAAATAATCTGCGATTTCTTAAAAATCTCAAATTATTCTGTGAATTATCTGCGATTTCTTAAATTGAGAAATTCGCAAATTAGGAAATCGCAAAAAAAAGGAATCAGCCAATGCATGAACAGGGTGATGACATCACAGTCAGGAAGTGTGGGTGATTACCTGCACCTGTTTGCTTGAGCCACACCCAGTGGCAGTTGGAATATTGTTTGTGAGCTTGTGGTAAATAAAGTATTACCCTGTCATAATTTCTATACTTGAACAAAGGGTCATTAAATGAGAGGCAGAGTCCGTGGTGTCCGATTCAAAAGGGCTTTATTTCAGTAACTCGAGTTAAGGGAGAATCGGTTCCATCACCACTAAGGTTCAGGAAAGGTCTTCTGAACTTTATTCACAGAGTACAATATTTATACATTCAATCTTGTACATAGGGAGGAGTGGTCTAGGCAGAGCAAGAGAAAGAAAGAGATAAGAGCATGTGGGCATGCATGAGGGCGTACATGTGGGTGTTCACTTGAGGAGTCATAGGTGAGTCATAGGTGGGTGGATACATGGAGGGGGTCTGCATGGCCAGCTGGAACCTTTGCCCTACTTGTGTGCGCAACTTGGTCATGACGTGCAATTGACGTGTAACTGGGGGAAGCTGGGGGGAGCTGACTTTCGATCTAGTAGAGAGGCCTTCAGTGTCAGGACGACCTGCACGTCTGGTATTATTTGATATCGTAGGTCCGGGGATGTATTATCTGAAGTAAAGGTCGCTCAAGCAAAGGTTGCTCATCACCCTGAGCCGGTGTGGGCATATATTTCATATATTTCTTCGTTCATTTGCGTGGGGGCTTTGAGTTTTCTATGGATGTGAGCTCTGCAAATCACTTAAACGGAGACAGAAAGGCTAGGCCCTGTCTCTGCAGACGGGTTCTGTTTACCTTCTTCACCAGGCAGGAATGTGATTCTGTAGAGCAAGCAGATAACTGTGTGCAAAATACTGTCTTGGCACCCCGGGCTGGGTCCCTCTCGGCTGAGCCAAAAGTATGCGAGAGGTCAGGGATATGTAGCTGAGCTGCAGCTTTCAGAGTGTCTGGAGGCATGAAAACCTTAATTCGGGTCCTGGCACAGGCTGAGCCACAAAATGGGTTCATCTCGATATATTAAACGTGTACAATGCAAATACATGGGTAACATAGGCCTCAGTGCAGAATTAACGTTTCTTTCATGGGAGACTTGGTAACTGATATCCTAAAGTGGGACGGAAATGCCGAGGCATTATTATTGCAGGCATGAGAGGGAAAATGCATGGATGACATGCAAGTACACTAAACGTGGGGTACACACAGGGGACACATTGGCCATGTAAATTTTCTATTTCCTCATTCCCTCCTTGTCCCCTACTGTACCCTTCAGGACATATCTATATTCATGAGACCGTATATCTGATCATACAGCATCATTTGTTCGTCTTTGATCTTTTGTATACGTGGATGGGGAATACAGGCAGTGGCACACAGGCCGCAAATCGCCGGGCCACACTGCAGACAAAGACAGCAGCCGAATATCATAAGCAGTATCATTCCTAGGAACGACAATACTTTCCATCCCCATGCCGATATTACACCCCAGAGCCAACCGGACCAAGTCCATGTGCCTGGGTCTTGGTGTATATCATAAGCAATTTTGTGGAGCCTTGTTATTGCTGCGTACACAGATGGCGCGTTATTCGGAATGAAAACGCAACAACTGGAGCCGATCACTCTACAAGCCCCGCCCCTATCTGCCAGGATGACATCAAGAACAAGACGGTTCTGAAGAACAACAAGTCGCATGGCAGACTGTTCCTGGGTCAAGTTAGCCAGGGCAGATGCAGTCTCATTCACTACTGCTTCTAGAGTTCTTGTTAACCTGCGTATGAGTTTACTGTTTTGGACGGGACCTATGAAGAAAAAGAATCCTCTATTAAAATCTGTATATTGCTCCCAAGCTGTCTCAGTCTGATCAATCTCAGAGGAATCGGTCTCTCTCCGGTGTCTAACATGCTCTAGACGTGAATCTCGATGATAATGGGATGGGGCTAGAAAGACGGGTGGCAGTAGGAACGCTATATAACACGTCCCACTCCAGTCTAAGGGCAGATGTACATAGGCTGTCTGACCGCAAATGAAATAGGTATGGCGAGATGCTTTGAATGAAGATTTTCCTTTATCATTAAACTCGACTACAGCATTACACTCGCTGTGTCCCATATGTACTGATCCTTTCTTGCTAACACACAGATCACCTTTAACTGGTAGGACTGTAATAGTCGGTGGACCTGTATCTTGCTTTGGCTGAACATTCAGAATCATAAAGCTAAGGGAAGCATTTCCTTGCTCGTACTCTTCATTTTCTAGGTCAGTCCCCTTCCTTTGGGGGAGACCGTCATTGTCTGGAAAACATGCCTCATTCATTACTTTATTCAAGTTTCCCCATATCCAGTCGCCCTTGTAAACTGTGGAATTTCTGTCTAGTGATGTCATTAAAGCAAACCATGCTCCGCACGAACCATTGTGGGAGAACGGAAAAGGGAAGAAGGGCAGTACTCCCTTCGTCTTTTGATAAGGTGGAAGTTGGCCACATACCCAGCAATCTGTTGCATTGCTGGTCTGATGAGAACGGTGCAACATTCGAATAAAAGTATTGTTGCGCAGGGCTAGTCGATATGACAGTTCATGGGGAGGCAGATCACTGAATGTATGCTATACAGTGTCATTAAAGGAAAGGTGTATATGTGAGGCAATAGGAGGAAAGAAAACATGTAGCGTCAAGCTGATACATATTATAGTGATGCACAGAAGAGACAGAAAAATCAGTGTTACTATACATCTACTGCGTAATATCTTGCAGTATTTTTCTTTCATTTTGCTCTTTTTACTATTCTGGTCTACAATCTTATACATGTCAGGAGCCTATCTAACCGATTCACCACCTAGTGGACTTAAACAATTAAACGCTGTCTGACTTTCTAGATCGTAACTTGGACCTATACTCTTGCTGCAGAGTCTTTTCTAGCAAAGGGGGCTTAAAGTCTGTAATGTCATTTGTCTTTATCAAAGTTCCAGAATCTCCAAAGTACTTTTTACAATGATGGGCATGAAGCCATCCTTTTCTTCCTTCGACTTTGATGGCTGTCCTTGTGGTCAGTAGCACAAATTTCGGTGTCTTCCAGCGCGGCTCAAGGGGGCTTGATCGATCAAAGTTCCTCACGAAGACAAAATCTCCAGGGACTATGGCATGCTCCTTAACCTGGGTGTTGTCAGGGAAGGCGGCGGCAACCTGTGAACGACAAGAAATTAGTGCAGACATCAAGGAAGCCAGGTAATCTGTCAGCATGTTACTGTCGACATCAGTTATTTTCTTAGGCATAGGCGTACCCCACATATTCGGCGGTGTACCGAAAACTACTTCATACGGGGATAGGCCTGTTCTGGAATGGGCTACCATACGCATGTAAAAGAGGGCAACCGGCAGGGCTACCATCCAATCCATGCCTTTTTCTGCACAGATCTTTGCTAATTTCGTCTTTATTGTCTGATTATGGCGCTCGACAAGTCCTGCTGCTTCAGGGTGTTGTACACAATGAAACTTCCAATTATATCCTAACAAAAGGGACACTTGTTTCATTAATTCAGAAGAAAAAGGTTGACCATTGTCTGAGTACACGACATGGGGCAATCCGTATCTGGGGAAAAACTCTCGTACCAATTGCCTGGCTGTTGTCACAGCAGTATAATCTGGTACTGGATACGCTTCTGTCCATCTAGATAGTGCACACACAACTACCAGGACATACTTGTAACCTCTACATCCGTCCATTTGGATATAATCCATCTGGAGGACCTCAAAAGGGTGGTCAGGAGGATGAAATCCGCCTTGTTCCACCGGAATGCCTTTACCTGGATTGAACTGGCAACAAATCATACAGGTTCGCACTTTTTGCTTCGCTGCTGCACGCAGGTGCTTGTTAAACCAGATATTCTGTAAGCTGTCTAACATTGCTTTCTCTCCCAAGTGTGCTGGACTATGTGCTGTGTTTATGATCACTTGTACCATGGAGTCTGAAAGAAACCATGTAGCTTTGCCTTTAGTCATCCCACCTTGGTCAGTCTGGACCCCTCCTTGTTCAGTCCATTTCTTTATTTCATCTGAAGTGGCATGTGTCTGTATGTCGAGTACATCTTGAGAAGGATCCCTGACTGTCATACTTTTTGTCAATAATGGTACCTCTGTCTTTGTCGTGTCTGTTGGTGTCTGGGCTGTAAGTTTAGCAGTTCGGTCTGCCAGGTCATTACCCTGGGAAATGGTGTCTGTAACTTTGGTGTGTGCTTTGCATTTCATGATAGCTATGGCTGCAGGTAAATGTATTGCTTCTAACAGAGCCTGAATAAGCGGGCCATGCTGAATTTTAGTCCCATGGGAGGTCAAGAAACCTCTCTCCCTCCACAGGACTCCGAAGTCATGAACTACGCCGAATGCATATTGTGAATCTGTATAAATGTTTACTTTCAAGTGCTTAGCTCTTATGCAGGCTTGTGTCAGGGCAATAAGCTCTGCTGCTTGTCCTGACAGTATGTCTATTCTTTGTGTCTCTATGACTTCAGTAGCAGTGGTCACTGCATATGCTGCTACTAATTCTCCCGTACTTGTTCTCATGCATGAACCATCTACATAAAGTGTCAGGTCAGGGTCTGTCAGTGCAATGTCTGTCAGGTCTTGTCTAGGTTTCGTCACTGTATTCATTATTTCCACACAGTCATGTTGTGCGATGTCTACTGTACTTGAGGGCAAAAGTGTAGCAGGGTTCAGAATGTTATATCGTCTAATTTCTATGTGTGGCTGAAATAACGTCAGTTCATATCCTGTCAGTCTCGCTACAGTCAAGTGTTGTGTCTGTGTCCTGTTCAAGAGAACTTCCACTACATGTGGTACCTGGACTGTCAGGGGGTGTCCCAGCACTATGGAGTCACTTTGTCTTATGGCTAGGGCGGTTGCTGCAACTGATTTCAGGCACGCAGGGAGAGCCTGGGCCACTGGGTCGAGTGCACTAGAAAAATAAACACAAGGCTTGTGTTTTCCTGCTTGATCTTGTGTGAGGACAGATAATGCTGTTCCATCCCGTTCAGTCACGAAAAGCACAAAGTGTTTGCTGTAACAAGGAGTCGCTAAAACTGGTGCTTGACATAAAGCTCTTTTTAATTCTTCAAATGCCAAGGTATGTTCTTGTGTCCAAGGGAGGACAGTCGAAGATGCTGCCTCCTGTGTTGTCAACTGTATGAGTGGTTTGACTAGATAGGCATACTGGGGAATCCATTGTCTGCAGTATGAAGTGAGACCAATGAAAGCCCGTACTTCCTTTTGTGTCTTTGGCTGTGAAAGGTTAGCAATTAACTGAATACGTTCTTGTGTCAGCTGTCTACCCCTCTTGGACAGCAAGTGTCCAAGGTACACCACTTGCTGTGCACAGAATTGCAACTTTAAAGGGGACACTTTGTGCCCCTTGTCAGCCAGAAAGTGTAAAACTGTCAGTGATGCATTTTCGCGTTCTGGTTCTGATCGTGCTGTAATAAGGATGTCGTCCACGTACTGGAGCAGTACAGTGTTGGTAGGCATAGTAATACTGTCTAGCTGTCTTTTTAATGCTTGGCTGTAAATGCTAGGACTCTCTGTAAAACCTTGGGGAGCTCTCGTAAATTTAAAGCTACGTCCATTTAAACTGAATCCGAAGAGATACTGGCTGTCGGGATGAATTGGAACGCTAAAGAAAGCATTCTTCAAGTCAATGACTGTAAAGAACGTTGCCTCAGAATCAATAGCAGTCAGTAATGAGGAAATGTCTGGGACCACTGAGTATTGAGGAACTACACATTTATTCAATTCTCGAAGGTCAACAACTAGTCTGTAAACTGGTGGTGCATTAGGGTCTGTTCGTTTAAGGATAGGAATAACTGGCGAGTTATATACATTCGAGTCAGTCTCCACTACCACCCCATGTGCAATGAGTTCGTCAATAATTTTCAATAAGGCCACTACGGCATCAGGTGGTAACTTGTATTGTCGTATACGTGGTAGTACTACTCCTGCTTTAAGAGTGACACAGTGTGGTGTTATGTTCATGTAACCTACATCAGTCGGACCTTGTGCCCATAGGTGCTGTGGTACATTCTGGAGTCTGTGATCAAATTCTTTCAACACATAATGTCCCTTAAACTCACGTAAGCACAATCGCACTCCTTCCGGAGAACAACATATAACTGCTCCTAGTTCTTTTAATGTCTTTATACCAAGTAAGTTTTCTGGACATGATTTAGTAAGCAGCAAGTCTGTGGTACGTGACAATGGACCAACCCCTAGGGAAACTGGTTTCGATACTTCATTAACAATAGGCTTTCCTGAAAATCCCAGGGAAACATTCTGTGAGCCCGAGAGGAGTGCCCCTGAAACCTCGTCATGGCTGATGGTAGTTCTGCTCGCCCCTGTGTCAATCAGAAATTTTCTGTCTTGTCCCAATACACGACTATGTACATAAGGACCCTCTTGATCTACAGGAACCTCAATAAGGGGCAAGCCAACTTCCCTCTCAAGGCTGTTTCATGAGTACGATTGGTATTCTGGATAGTCTGACTGTGTGTACTGATACATTTGTGTCGGGCATTAACAGGCGGTGGTGGGGGTGGAAAATTCGCTACTGTCTGTTGTGAACTCTGTTGGGTGCTATTTTGTCTTGGAGGGTGTGGTCGTTCTTTTTCTTGCCTGTAGCTATGTTGTGTTTCAGGACAGCACATTCATTTACATAGTGACCTGGTTGCTTGCAATAATTACAGTTCCCTTTGACAGGTGTCGCGCTATTTTTGCCATTTTTGTTCGTGTTTGCTGGTACTGATTGGGCAACCAGCACTTTCATTTTTGTCTCTTTCATGCGTCTCTTTTCCTGATCCTGCTCTTCTCTAATCCTGTTCTGGTGATATTGTAGCATTTGCAACATTTGTGAAGGGCTGTTTGCTTGCCAGGTACTCTCAACCTTCAGTACTCTATTCTTGATCTGGGGTAGGGAATTCGCTACTAATTTGCTCACGAAAAGATGTGGATACGATTCACTACTGGGCTTAAGGCCACTATTAATTGCAAAACATTTCTCGAATCTAGAATAGAAATCACTTGTGTCCTCGTCTTGTTTCTGTTTACAGGCTGAAATAGCATCCCAGTCTTCCTTTTTAGTAATCAATAGTCTCGGCAAAACCTGTATTAGGAGTTCAGGTAGTTCTCTAGCTTTGTCCCCAAGACCCACCCCCGGAAGTCTGGCTTTATCCTCTGTTTCCAATTCTGCCCAACTTAACTTTTTCTCTCCCACCTCCCAGTCTTTTTCCTTAAGCTTTTCATAAATACCTGCAGGCAACAGTACTTTCAATAATTTCAGAATGTCAGCGTACGTATAATCTCCGATGCGGAGAATGTCTTGTAATTCACGGTGAAACCCCCCCGGGTCTTTATCATGGCAGGGCAGCATCTTTTTCATTTCCAGTATTTCTAATTTCATCAAGGGGGTGTAAACATACACTCGTTGAAGCTCACCGCTTGTATTTTTAACTGGATGTACCTCTCGTAGGGGATTCTGTCTGTCTATGTATAGGTGCTTTCTGTCGTGGTGTGGGGCGGGAAGCATGCATGTGGTCAGAGAACTTAAGTACTTATGTCGTTGATCCAGGATCACATTAATTAGGTCAGTACCCAGACCTGTCCATCTTTCTAGAAGTATGTCGTCCAGTAATTTATACAATGAACCGGGATCAGAATTTTGACTTTCATACAACGTTATTAAATGTTGGACCATGTAAATACCGGCCAAACGCTGTTCGTTCGGCGGAAGGCTCAAGAAAGTCTGAGACACTATATCATTGCTATATATATTAGAATTGGACACCCACTGGGTGGCTGACCGGGCCAATTCCTTTTCGTGTGGGGTGTGAGAACGTTCGCTCTCTATCCGTCGTTTCAGTGCTTTTTCAGTAGCTTGGAATAGATTTTCAAGGGAATATCTTTCTTTTATAGCCTGTCCCTGTTTACGGTAGTCGAGGCACTTGGGCCTGTCAAACTGTCGTGCCTTACCTACATAATTCATTTTGTCCTTTGCCTCGTTTTCTAACTCTTCCGATGATGACTCACCCTTCTCGTCAGACTCTACTCTGTGTATCGCTACTATTTCCTTTCGTATTTTCTTTGTCATGCTATCTGTCTGTCCCTGTTTATCATGTCGACCGGCATCTATGTTGTCACTCCATTCTAACAAACCATGTTTTACATCTCCGTCTCCCTCGTCTTGTTACCAGATCAGACAGTTAATCATAAAACGTAGGATGTATTTCTTGACCCCTACCTTTCTGTGTTCCATGGCCTCTTCTATACACTCGGGTCCCTCCCCCGTTCTAATGAAACGGTATATTTCATCTAGGTGTTCTTTTATGTCTGGTAGGGTGACCAAATAGTCGACGGCTTGCCTTAGTCTTAGTGAAAAGACGAGCATTGAACCCTTTCCTGGTTCGGGATCGTATATACAGCGTGGGATTGCTACATTTACAGTAAACTTATATGGCGTTAACGTTCGCGTTGGTGTTAACGTTGGCGTTGGCATTGGCCCCCCTCCCCCTACTGCCCCTGGCCCTACGTCGTCTTTCACGGTCTGCTGGAGCTGTTGGAGCTGATCCGCTGATGGGGGCGGAGGAAAATCTGCGTTTACATAGTCTGGTGCGGACTCTTCTAGATAGGAGGAAATAAAAGCTTCGGAGGCTGTCAGCTTTTTTCTACGTACTCTAAAGGGTACAGGTGGTGGTGTTCGCGACCTACGGGGTGTTTCTGAGGGGGTCACTCTAGCTAGTTCTTCTGAGAGGACGGGATAAATACCAGTAACTACGGCATTTCTTTCTCTATCAGCCTGTTCTGCCTTGACCCGTTCCCCCTCCTCCCGCAGTTCTTTTTCTTTGGCTTTTTCCGCTACTTGTTTACTTCTCTCTGCTTGGTGGAATTCTTTCTCTGTTCTCCTATGTGACTCTTTGCGCCATAACTCAATGGCATCTTTCTGAGAGGGTCTTAATTTCCTTTTCCATAGCGCTTCCTCTACTTTCATAATGCATTCAGAATCCCATGTTCCTGAAATAGGCCATCTGTACTTCTCCTCTAAATCCTTCGTGTAATCTACCCATAAGTTTAAAAACAATACGGCATCTAGCCCGTGCTTATTGTACATGTAATGACCAGGTGTGTCTCTAGGCGGGATGTTAACTGACTCTTCGAGTATGCCTTTCCTGGTCCCTATCTGACGTAACTTTGAAAACAGTGGCATGTTGAAACCAACTTAATGAAAAATACAATAAACACAAAAATACTCTGACTGAAACAATCATTCACACTACAACACTAAAACATTAAAACAGATACACATTAACTGATACATAGAATAAAACATGTACTTGAAAACAGTTAACTTTATGTACTGGAATACAGCACAACCATACCGGTCTCGTAAAGAGACAAGTCTTTACCGTGCCCACCGAAATGGGCCCGTCTTTACCGTGCCCACCGAAATGGACCCGTCTTTACCGATCTCGTAAAGAGACACGTCTTTACCGTGCCCGTGTGAACGGACACGTCTTTACCGAATTCATATAAATGAACCCGTCTTGAACTTTATGCGTTCCCCATAGTGGTACTCACCGGGAAGCAGAACTTGAAGGCCTCGGATACTTGATACTGCCTGCGAACTTGATACTGCGCATGCGCCGCGGAACAGGTGGACCTTCGGAAACCTCGGACCTTGCTCTCTCACGGGTTGGGCTCTGGTTGGGATGATCCGCGATCCTCACCGCCTCGTGTGGATGCCTGGTCGCAGTCCATCCTCCTCGTGGGCCTGAGGGAGTAAGCAGGAAGTCCCGCTGGCGTGTACACTTTGAAGTCCGTCACGGCTGTAGAAGGGGCAAGGGATGGACCTACATCTCCGGCGCGTGGGGAAGGGGATTTGTCCGTATTCGGGCGCCAGATTTATGTGGTAAATAAAGTATTACCCTGTCATAATTTCTATACTTGAACAAAGGGTCATTAAATGAGAGGCAGAGTCCGTGGTGTCCGATTAAAAAGGGCTTTATTTCAGTAACTCGAGTTAAGGGAGAATCGGTTCCATCACCACTAAGGTTCAGGAAGGGTCTTCTGAACTTTATTCACAGAGTACAATATTTATACATTCAATCTTGTACATAGGGAGGAGCGCTCTAGGCAGAGCAAGAGAAAGAAAGAGATAAGAGCATGTGGGAGTGCATGAGGGCGTACATGTGGGCGTTCACTTGAGGAGTCATAAGTGAATCATAGGTGGGTGGATACATGGAGGGGGTCTGCATGGCCAGCTGGAACCTTTGCCCTACTTGTGTGCGCAACTTGGTCATGACGTGCAATTGACGTGTAACTGGGGGAAGCTGGGGGGAGCTGACTTTCGATCTAGTAGAGAGGCCTTCAGTGTCAGGACGACCTGCACGTCTGGTATTATTTGATATCCTAGGTCCGGGGATGTATTATCTGAAGTAAAGGTCGCTCAAGCAAAGGTTGCTCATCACCCTGAGCCGGTGTGGGCATATATTTCATATATTTCTTCGTTCATTTGCGTGGGGGGCTTTGAGTTTTCTATGGATATGAGCTCTGCAAATCACTTAAACGGAGACAGAAAGGCTAGGCCCTGTCTCTGCAGACGGGTTCTGTTTACCTTCTTCACCAGGCAGGAATGTGATTCTGTAGAGCAAGCAGATAACTGTGTGCAAAATACTGTCTTGGCACCCCGGGCTGGGTCCCTCTCGGCTGAGCCAAAAGTATGCGAGAGGTCAGGGATATGTAGCTGAGCTGCAGCTTTCAGAGTGTCTGCAGGCATGAAAACCTTTATTCGGGTCCTGGCTCAGGGTGAGCCACAAAATGGGTTCATCTCGATATATTAAACGTGCACAATGCAAATACATGGGTAACATAGGCCTCAGTGCAGAATTAACGTTTCTTTCATGGGAGACTTGGTAACTGATATCCTAAAGTGGGACGGAAATGCAGAGGCATTATTATTGCAGGCATGAGAGGGAAAATGCATGGATGACATGCAAGTACACTAAACGTGGGGTACATGCAGGGGACACATTGGCCATGTAAATTTTCTATTTCCTCAAGCTGTGCAGACCTGTTTTTCTCTGTCATGGAGCCTGAGAATACACAGGAAGGATTTTCTGGAGAGAAGAGGAAGAGAAAGCAGAAGTTTTCAGAACAGGAGACTTTAATTGAGGAGATGGCTTGCAACCATGAGTTGCTTTTTGGAACACAAGCACTGAAAGTGCCAGAGGCAAGGAAGAGGAAAATTTGGTTGAACATCCAACAGAAAGTAAATCTTGTTGGAGTAACAGCATGTACCATCGAGGAGTTGCGCAAAAGATGGTATGATATGCGCCTCCGGTCCAAGGAAAGACTAGCAGCAAGATTGAAGGAGTCCAGCAAGATAGAAGGTGGAACATCAACTGCTGAGCAGCCAACTCCACATGAGGAGCTTGTTGAGGCCACTCTTTTGCCTGAGAGTGTGAGTGGTGTTGCACAGATTGACAGCTCCGAGCCTTCACAAAGACCAGAAGGTAAGATGCATGTATGTATGTAAGTGAAGTTGTGGGTCATGCATGGGCTTCAAGTTAGTGAACGTTCACTGTGGGATTTTTTTAAAACCAGGTACAGTGAGTCACAGACAGTGGGCAATGCATTATGGGAGTTGTAGTTACATTTCAAAATGGTATTTTTCACATAATTCAAAAACAGAATGACATTGAGTTTTAAAAATGTAGACAGAAATTTGTTTAATCAAAGTAGGAAAACTAAATTCATAAACTAGTCCAAACAACAAACTCATATATCTCTATCTACATCCACAGCACAGGCAGGACATTGCAGGGAGTAAAGTGATGACAATCAATCGCTTCTTAAAGATGTTTGTGCTGTTGAAGAAAGTACAAGTGATGACATTGAGACCACTCCAATTGTCAGGAGAAAACGTAGAAATGTGGCCCCTCTGCCTCCTTTACAAGATGATGACATGGAACCTGATGGTGCAATTGAGAGTGTACAGGAAGCTGTTGTTCCTCCAGTACCTGTAGAGCAATCACAGGCACAGAGAAGGTCACAAGCATATACTATTGAAAGGTCAAGGAGCAGCAGAGGTGGACAAGAGGACAATCCTAGTGTAATTGCAGGATTGGAACAAGACAGGTTACATGTGCAGTGCCAACAGCACAAGGCCCTATGCTCAATAAACAGGAAGCTGTGCAAATTAAACAAGCATAATGCAGGCATGGGAGATGGGATGAGAGCAATGGCTTCATCAATGGATAGACTATGTTTGGCCATTGAACGCTCAGAGGAATCACGGAACAGGGCAGCACACCGTGCCCATGTAAGGATGCATGGCTACTCTAAAGCAAACAACAGATTGTGCACTGTTTCTTCAAATTTTACTAGGCATAGTATTACTATGCAACGAGTGGTCAGTGAGTGCACAAAGTGTGTTGCCAAAGGTTTAGACAAAGTTACATCTGCTGTTGATCTACTCCACAAAGCAAACTCAGGATCAAGTGCACTGATCAAAGCTGCAGACACTGAGGAAACCTCAAGTAGAAGCAGCAGTAATCCAACTCCTACATCAGAAGTTACACAGCGCAGGAGTGGAAGGAATGCCGGACATGCTAGATCCAATAGAAGCATGGAATCTATCTAACAGGCAGCGCAGAAAATAACACTTTGGAATTCTTTATTTTGTTACTACTCATTTACCCTTTAATTTTGAAAAGAAAATGTAGGTCTGCCTGTGCATTAACAGGTCATGTATTAGTACATTACTATGGTCAATGTTTGCAAATTTAAAACATTCTATTGTGAAACCACATATATGTTTGGAATTAATTGTCTTACTTAAAAGTAATTGCGTGTTATCTCAATACGTCTTTGACGTCCGGCTGCAGCTCCTACTCCTGCTGCAGCTCTTCTAGGTAGAGATATTTCGTCATCATCAGATGTATCTCAATCAGTCATTTCAATTTCAGTCCCTTTTCTCATGGCTATGTTATGCAGCATGGCACAGCAAGTTGCAGGATTGTATTGTAAAGCACCACCACTTTTATGAACGCAACGAAAACGGCTTTTCAAAATTTCAAAAGTCCTTTCAATGACACCATGGGTTGAACGGTGTGCCTTATTATATCTCCTTTCATGTACATTTGATGGATTCAGATATGGTGTCAAAATAAAATCACACACAGCATAGGCACTGTCACCTGCATGATGAGAAAGAAAGAATAAGTGTGTAATTCACATCAAAGGGAAATTGTTGTTAGTAAGAATGCAAAATGATTGTACATTTACCTAGTAGATAACCCTCTCCAAACTGGCCAGCACTCAAACGTCTATGAAGTCCACTATGCCGAAAGATATAGGAATCATGAGTGCTTCCTGGGTATTGAGCCACAATATCAGTGATGGTGTACTTTGCAGTGCACACCATTTGAATGTTGATGGAATGATAACATTTTCTATTTCTGTACACATATTCTGTTGCAGCCGGTGGAGTGATGGCAATATGGGTGCCATCTATGCAACCAATCACATGTGGAAAATGTGCGATTTGATAAAAATCCAGTTTGGTCTATGTCTTGTTGGTTGTTGGAGAGGTAGATGTGATGTTGAAGCCTACTAAACATTGCATCCAGGAAAATTTGAAAAAAAACGTGACAGGGCACTCTGAGACACCCCTCCTACCTCTGCAATGACCCTTTGAAAAGAACCAGAAGCCAAAAGGTGCAGTGAGCACAATACCTGCACATGCGTAGGACTTGATTGGGTACTGGCTGTTTGAGGTTCCATAAAGTGTTTCAATTCATCATTGAGGTCCAAAATGGTGTGTGGGTGAAGTCTGTATTTCTCAAAGATTTCCTCTTCTGTTTCCTGGAACAGCGTAATGCGCAGTCTGGAGATTCTCTCCTGCCTCTGTCTCCTCTGTGCAAGGGTTTGGATACGCAGCCTCCTAGCTATCAGGTAAAGTCCAGTCATTTTGACCGTTGAAATTGCATTGTGGGTTTATTTTTATACTTTCAAATTGGTTACCATCTGCATGTAGTTGGTGTTAATTGCGATTTCTTGATTTGTGAATTTCATGTTTTCGCAATTTGCAATTTTTTCTTACATCTCTTTGCGATTTCTTATTTTCCGATTTCTTGTTTGCGAATTTCGCACATGTTCAACCATGCAAAATAAGATATCACAATGAAATAAACAGAATTTGAAATTTCGAAAATTAAGTAATCGTAAAAATTGGGAATACTTATTTTGCGATGCAATTTCTTACGTACATTTCGAATTCCTGCTTTTTAGTCGCAAATGCTGCATTCTTGTGACTTGCAGCGTTTGCAACTAGAAAATAGCTTGATAAATGTACCCCTATGTGTCTGGAGCAGACGTGTGTGCACAGTGTAGAGAGTATGTGTCTGGAGTGGACATGTGTGCCCGGTGTAGAGAGTATGTGTCTTGAGAGGATATGTATGCACAGGTTAGAGAGTATGTGTCTTGAGAGGATGTGTGCACAGGTTAGAGAGTATGTATCTGTAGAGGACGTGTGCACAGGTTACAGAGTATGTGTCTGGAGCGGACGTGTGCACAGTGCAGAGTATGGTTTCTCGAGAGGACGTGTGCACAGTGCAGAGAGTATGTGTCTGGAGAGGACATGTGTGCACAGTGTAGAGAGTATGTGTCTGGTGAGGACATGTGTGCACAGTGTAGAGAGTATGTGTCTGGAGAGGACGTGTGTGCACAGTGTAGAGAGTATGAGTCTGGAAAGGACATGTGTGAAGACTGTAGAGAGTATGTGTCAGGAGCGGATGTGTGTGCACAGATTGGAGAGTAAGTGTCTGGAGAGTACATGTGTGCACCGGTTAGAGGGTACGTGTCTGGAGAGTACACATGTGCACAGGTTAGAGAGTATGTTTCCGGAGAGGACATGTGTGCACACTGTAGAGAGTATGTGTCTGGAGAGGACGTGTGTGCATACTGTAGAGCAGAGGTCTTCAAACTTTTCCAGGTTGAGCCCCCCAGGCTGAATTCCCCCAGATGTTGGGCCCCCCCACCACCCGACAGAAACCTCGGGAATCCGGCACACCACATTATCGACTGCCATGCGCACACCACAGGCCATATCAGGCAAACAATGCTCAACACAACAAGAGTGCCTAGCAAACTGCAGGCCTGTGAGTGGGTGTGACGAAACGACAGAGGCGTACCAGACAGCTCAAAACACAATCCTCCAAGACAAAATGTGCGCAAATTCTCCCCACTAGGATGCCCTGCCTTACACAGATCAACAACAACACCACCAACATGAATGTGACGGGTGTGCCGGTGCCCAGCCACACCTAGACTCTCAATCTGTGGGTGAATCCCTGCCACTGCCATCCTCAGGCTGTGCTCCACATCCAGTTCTAAACGGTACCTAGTCTTCAACACCGCAAGTGCTGAGAACCCAATCTCACAAACTCCCCAACAAATAAACAAATACATTGTAGGATGTAAAGCACCATGCACAAGTGAACCTAAGGGAGGACCGCCGTGATGAACCCACTATAAGGAACACACCATGGGTGCTTCACCAAGCGGAACCCAAAACATGGAACCCGACCTTGCCCATGGGGGCCCCGCATTCAAGTAGCAGCTGGACGTCACGCAAAATGTCACACGCATGATGCATAGATACCACACATGAGCACACATAGAATACAGAACAGTAACACATAGGCAAGGGAGCAGCCAAACAATTCAAATACCTTCCACTCTGAACCACAGCTCTCATGGCACCAAGAAAGCAAAGGAAGTCATCACAACCCTCCCCATCCATCATGTACACCTTGTCATCCACCAACTCCCCCACCATTCATTCCGTCCCTCCATCTGAGCCCCATCCACATCCAAACCCCTTCAACCACTTGCAAACCCATCCACCTTCCATCCCTCCATCCAACATCTCACCTCTTCATCCCTCCATCCACCCCCTCACCCATCCATCCATCATCCATCCATCCCTTCACCCAATCTATCCCCTCACCAACCCATCCACTCTTCCACCCATCTATCCACCCACTCATCCATCCAACCATTCACCCAAGCTATCCTCCCACTCATCCATCCACTCCTCCACTCATCCATCCACTCCTCCACTCATCCATCCACTCTTCCACCCATCCATCCACGCCTCCACCCATCCATCCATCCATCCATCCACTCATCCATCCAACCACACACCCTCTCACCCATCCAGCCATCCCCCCACCCACTCATCCATCCACCCAGTCACTCATCCGTCCACCCACTCAACCCCCCACTCATCCATCCACCCATCCATCCCGCTCTCCACCCTGCCCCGCCACTCATGCATGCACTCTCTGACCCATCCATCTCCATGCTCCTCTCCTCACCCATCCATGCACACACCTGCCCATCCACTCTGCCAATCATTCATCCATGTCATCACTCATCCATCCATCCATCCTCCCCCTCTCTCTCCATTCCCCCCTCACCCAGCCACCCATCCCTCCATCCACCCTTCACCCATCCACCCACTCATCCATCCACTCATCCACTCATGAATCCATCCATTGACCACTCATTCACCCCTTCACTCCTCCATCCATCCCCCTGTCCATCCACCCTCCTCAATCACCCATCCATCCCCACATCCACCCCTTCACTCATCCATCCATTCATTCATCCCTTCACCCATCAATACATCAATCCATCCATCACCTCTCTCATCCATCCACCCACCGACTCGTCCACCATCCACCCCCCCCATCGATCCATCCACCATTTCACTGATCCATCCACCCCTCCACCCATCCATCTACCCTTCCAACCATACACACATCATCCACTCCCATCCATCCCTCCACTCATGCATCCATCCTCTCTCCCACCATGCATTCACCCCTTCACTCACCATCTATCCCCTCACTCATCCATCCACCCCCCACCCATACATCCACCACTCTACCCTCACACCTTTTATGATTAAAATTCGAATCTGCAGACCAACATCCCTGAACACCGGGTGCCCACACAAAGATCCTCATGAGTTGAGGACCGCAGACCAGAGCCCACTGTCCCGATTCATGGCCCAAACCCGGATTGCAACCTCTCCCTCCCTTCCCAAAATAACTGAAGGACTCCCGCCCCCCAACTCCCCCTCACTCCCACCCCCCTTGAAAGGCTGGGGCCCTGGACCAGAGCCCACCCTGCCCCTGCCTCAAAACCTCTGCGAAACCTTCTCTCCCTTCTGGGAAGAGCTAACTCTCCCAGGAGGGGGTTAATTCACAGAGCTGACAGCTTCAGCTGCAGTGGGAGGCAAGGGGTCTCCTCTGCTGAAACTGAAAGCGTGTCTGTGTGTTTGCTTTCGTTTTTAGCAGAGGAGACCCCTGCCTCGCATGCTGGCGACTCCGTGAATTGGCCCCCTCCTGGGAGAATCACCCAGACAAAGAGACGGGCACAAAGGGAAGATCGAAGTGGAGCCCGCGCCCCCCCTGGGATGGCGCCACGCCCCCCCAGGGGGGCGCGCCCCACAGATTGAAGAACCCTGTTCTAGATAGACAAAAGTTTTAACGCCTGAAGTGAATCACCAGCTGCGGCCCGTGCGGTAAAAGCGGCAGGCCAGGTTGGGGTGGGGGGTGGGAGGGAAGGGATTTGACTGACGACGATGAGGGAAAATAAATTATTTATTGAATTTTCCCTCGTGGTCGTCTGTCGGAATCCTCCCCCATCCAGCCCCACTGCTCTTACCTGCATGAGCTGCAGCTGTGCATCACACACTTCGTCCTACATGGATATCCCTTTGTCATCCTATCCTTTGAACCCTATCAAGTTGCACAATCACCTACCCACCCTACTCCTTTTGTAGAGATTCAATGATCGATCATTGCTCCCCTCATTCTTAATATGTGTATGGATCTTCTGGGAGGCCTACTGAATAATCTTTGTATTGACTATACTCAGTGCACTGATGACGCATCAATACCCCAGAGTAAACTATTGACAAGTCACATCCTTCCTGGAAAACTTCCTGGAAAATAATCAAAAGCTGGATTTCTCCACCCAAACTCAGTCTAAACCAGAGGTCTTCAAACTTTTCCAGGTTGAGCCCCCCCAGCTGAATTCCCCCAGATGTTGGGCCCCCCCACCACCCGACAGAAACCTCGGGAATCCGGCACACCACATTATCGACTGCCACGCGCACACCACAGGCCATATCAGGCAAACAATGCTCAACACAACAAGAGTGCCTAGCAAACTGCAGGCCTGTGAGTGGGTGTGACGAAACGACAGAGGCGTACCAGACAGCTCAAAACACAATCCTCCAAGACAAAATGTGCGCAAATTCTCCCCACTAGGATGCCCTGCCTTACACAGATCAACAACAACACCACCAACATGAATGTGACGGGTGTGCCGGTGCCCAGCCACACCTAGACTCTCAATCTGTGGGTGAATCCCTGCCACTGCCATCCTCAGGCTGTGCTCCACATCCAGTTCTAAACGGTACCTAGTCTTCAACACCGCAAGTGCTGAGAACCCAATCTCACAAACTCCCCAACAAATAAACAAATACATTGTAGGATGTAAAGCACCATGCACAAGTGAACCTAAGGGAGGACCGCCGTGATGAACCCACTATAGGGAACACACCATGGGTGCTTCACCAAGCGGAACCCAAAACATGGAACCCGACCTTGCCCATGGGGGCCCCGCATTCAAGTAGCAGCTGGACGTCACGCAAAATGTCACACGCATGATGCATAGATACCACACATGAGCACACATAGAATACAGAACAGTAACACATAGGCAAGGGAGCAGCCAAACAATTCAAATACCTTCCACTCTGAACCACAGCTCTCATGGCACCAAGAATGCAAAGGAAGTCATCACAACCCTCCCCCATCCATCATGTACACCTTGTCATCCACCAACTCCCCCACCATTCATTCCGTCCCTCCATCTGAGCCCCATCCACATCCAAACCCCTTCAACCACTTGCAAACCCATCCACCTTCCATCCCTCCATCCAACATCTCACCTCTTCATCCCTCCATCCACCCCCTCACCCATCCATCCATCATCCATCCATCCCTTCACCCAATCTATCCCCTCACCAACCCATCCACTCTTCCACCCATCCATCCACCCACTCATCCATCCAACCATTCATCCAAGCTATCCTCCCACTCATCCATCCACTCCTCCACTCATCCATCCACTCCTCCACTCATCCATCCACTCTTCCACCCATCCATCCACGCCTCCACCCATCCATCCATCCATCCATCCATCCATCCACTCATCCATCCAACCACCCACCCTCTCACCGATCCAGCCATCCCCCCCACCCACTCATCCATCCACCCAGTCACTCATCCGTCCACCCACTCAACCCCCCCACTCATCCATCCACCCATCCATCCCGCTCTCCACCCTGCCCCGCCACTCATGCATGCACTCTCTGACCCATCCATCTCCATGCTCCTCTCCTCACCCATCCATGCACACACCTGCCCATCCACTCTGCCAATCATTCATCCATGTCATCACTCATCCATCCATCCATCCTCCCCCTCTCTCTCCATTCCCCCCTCACCCAGCCACCCATCCATCCATCCACCCTTCACCCATCCACCCACTCATCCATCCACTCATCCACTCATGAATCCATCCATTGTCCACTCATCCACCCCTTCACTCCTCCATCCATCCCCCTGTCCATCCACCCTCCTCAATCACCCATCCATCCCCACATCCACCCCTTCACTCATCCATCCATTCATTCATCCCTTCACCCATCAATACATCAATCCATCCATCACCTCTCTCATCCATCCACCCACCGACTCGTTCACCATCCACCCCCCCCATCGATCCATCCACCATTTCACTGATCCATCCACCCCTCCACCCATCCATCTACCCTTCCAACCATACACACATCATCCACTCCCATCCATCCCTCCACTCATGCATCCATCCTCTCTCCCACCATGCATTCACCCCTTCACTCACCATCTATCCCCTCACTCATCCATCCACCCCCCACCCATACATCCACCACTCTACCCTCACACCTTTTATGATTAAAATTCGAATCTGCAGACCAACATCCCTGAACACGGGGTGCCCACACAAAGATCCTCATGAGTTGAGGACCGCAGACCAGAGCCCACTGTCCCGATTCATGGCCCAAACCCGGATTGCAACCTCTCCCTCCCTTCCCAAAATAACTGAAGGACTCCCGCCCCCCCAACTCCCCCTCACTCCCACCCCCCTTGAAAGGCTGGGGCCCTGGACCAGAGCCCACCCTGCCCCTGCCTCAAAACCTCTGCGAAACCTTCTCTCCCTTCTGGGAAGAGCTAACTCTCCCAGGAGGGGGTTAATTCACAGAGCTGACAGCTTCAGCTGCAGTGGGAGGCAAGGGGTCTCCTCTGCTGAAACTGAAAGCGTGTCTGTGTGTTTGCTTTCGTTTTTAGCAGAGGAGACCCCTGCCTCGCATGCTGTCGACTCCGTGAATTGGCCCCCTCCTGGGAGAATCACCCAGACAAAGAAACGGGCACAAAGGAAAGATAGAAGTGGAGCCCGCGCCCCCCCTGGGATGGCGCCACGCCCCCCCAGGGGGGCGCGCCCCACAGATTGAAGAACCCTGCTGTAGAGAGTACGTGTCTGGAGGGGACGTGTGTGCACACTGTAGAGAGTATGTGTCTGGAGAGGATGTATGTGCACAGTGCAGAGAGTATGTGTCTGTAGAGGACATGTGCACAGTGAGGAGAGTATGTGTTTGGAGAGGACTTATATGCAAAGTGTAGAGAGTAGGTTATTGTGGAGGATGTGTGCAAAGTGTAGAGAGTATGTGTCTGGAGAGGACGTGTGTGCACAGCGTAGAGAGTATGTGTCTGGATAGGACGTGTGCACAGTGTAGAGAGTATGTGTCTGGTGAGGACGTGTATGCACAGTGGGTAAGAGTATGTGTCTGGAGAGGATGTGTGCACAGTGTACAGAGTATGTCTTTGTAGAGGACATGTGTGCACAGTGCAGAGAGTATGTGTCTGGAGCAGACGTGTGTGCACAGTGTAGAGAGTATGTGTCTGTAGAGGACATGTATGCACAGGTTAGATAGTATGTGTCTGGAGAGGACGTGTGTGTAAAGCGTGGAGAGTATGTGTCTGGAGAGGACGGATGTGCACAGTGTAGAGAATATGCCTCTAGAGAGGACATGTGTGCCGGCTGTAGAGAGTAATTGTCTGGAGAGGACATGTGTGCATAGTGTAGAGAGTATGTGTCTGGAGAGAACATGTGTGCACAGTGTAGAGAATATGTTTCTGGAGAGGACATGTGTGCAAAGTGTAGAGAGTATGTGTCTGGAGAGGACATTTGTGCAGACTGTAGAGAGTATGCATCTGGAGAGGACATATGTGCACAGTTTGGAGAGTATTTGTCTGGAGAGGACATGTGTGCACAGTGTAGAGAGTATGTGTCTGGAGAGGACATGTGTGCACAGTGTAGAGAGTATGTGTCTGGAGAGGACTTGTATACACAGTGTAGAGAGTATGTGTCTGGAGAGGACATGTGTGCAGACTGTAGAGAGTATGTGTCTGGAGCGGACGTGTCTGAACAGGTTAGAGAGTATGTGTTTGGAGAGGACATATATGCACAGTGTAGAGAGTATTTGTCTGGAGAGGACATATGTGCACAGTGTAGAGAGTATGTTTCTGGAGAGGACATGTGTGCACAGTGTAGAGAGTATGTGTCTGGAGAGGACATGTGTGCAGACTGTAGAGAGTATGTATCTGGAGAGGACATGTGTGCAGACTGTAGAGAGTATGTGTCTGGAGCGGACGTGTGTGCAAAGGTTAGAGAGTATGTGTCTGGAGAGGACATATATGCACAGAGTAGAGAGTATGTGTCTGGAGAGGACATGTGTGCACAGTGTAGAGAGTATGTGTCTGGAGTGGACATGTATGCACAGTGTATAGAGTATGTGTCTTGAGAAGATATGTATGCACAGGTTAGAGAGTATGTGTCTTGAGAGGATGTGTGCACAGGTTAGAGAGTATGTGTTTGAAGAGGACGTGTGCACAGGTTAGAGAGTATGTGTCTGGAGCGGATGTGTGCACAGTGCAGAGAGTATGGTTTCTGGAGAGGACGTGTGCACAGTGTAGAGAGTATGTGTCTGGAGAGGAGGTGTGTGCACAGTGTAGAGAGTATGTGTCTGGTGAGGAAATGTGTGCACAGTGTAGAAAGTATGTGTCTGGAGAGGACGTGTGTTCACAGTGTAGAGAGTATGAGTCTGGAAAGGACATGTGTGAAGACTGTAGAGAGTATGTGTCAGGAGCGGATGTGTGTGCACAGATTGGAGAGTACGTGTCTGGAGAGTACATGTGTGCACAGGTTAGAGGGTACGTGCCTGGAGAGTACATGTGTGCACAGGTTAGAGAGTATATTTCTGGAGAGGATATGTGTGCACACTGTAGATAGTACATGTCTGGAGAGGACATGTCTGCATACTGTAGAGAGTACGTGTCTGGAGGGGACGTGTGTGCACACTGTAGAGAGTATGTGTCTGGAGAGGATGTGTGTGCACAGTGTAGAGAGTATGTGTCTGTAGAGGACATGTGCACAGTGTAGAGAGTATGTGTTTGGAGAGGACTTATATGCAAGGTGTAGAGAATAGGTTTATGTAGAGGACGTGTGCAAAGTGTAGAGAGTATGTGTCTGGAGAGGACTTGTGTGCACAGTGTAGAGAGAATGTGTCTGGAGAGGACGTGTGCACAGTGTAGAGAGTATGTGTCTGGTGAGGACGTGTGTGCACAGGTTAGATAGTATGTGTCTGGAGAGGACGTGTGTGCACAGTGTGTAGAGTATGGTTCTGGAGAGGACGGATGTGCACAGTGTAGAGAATATGCATCTAGAGAGGACATGTGTGCAGACTGTAGAGAGTAAGTGTCTGGAGAGGACATGAGTGCATAGTGTAGAGAGTATGTGTCTGGAGAGAACATGTGTGCACACTGTAGAGAGTATGTTTCTGGAGAGGACATGTGTGCACAGTGTAGAGAGTATGTGTCTAGAGAGGACATGTGTGCAGACTGTAGAGAGTATGCATCGGGAGAGGACATGTGTGCACAGTTTAGAGAGTATTTTTCTGGAGAGGACATGTGTGCACAGTGTAGAGAGTATGTGTCTGGAGAAGACATGTGTGCACAGTGTAGAGAGTATGTGTCTGGAGATGACTGTGTGCAGACTGTAGAGACTATGTGTCTGGAGAGTACATGTGTGCACAGGTTAGAGAGTACGTGTCTGGAGAGGACTTGTATACACAGTGTAGAGAGTATGTGTCTGGAGAGGACATATGTGCAGACTGTAGAGGGTATGTGTCTGGAGCAGACGTGTCTGCACAGGTTAGAGAGTATGTGTCTGGAGAGGACATATATGCACAGTGTAGAGAGTATTTGTCTGGAGAGGACGTGTGTGCACAGTGTAGAGAGTATGTGTCTGGAGAGGACATGTGTGCACAGTGTAGAGAGTATGTGTCTGGAGAGGACATGTGTGCAGACTGTAGAGAGTATGTGTCTGGAGAGTACATGTGTGCACAGGTTAGAGAGCACGTGTCTGGAGAGAACTTGTATACACAGTGTAGAGAGTATATGTCTGGAGAGGACATGTGTGCAGACTGTAGAGAGTATGTGTCTGGAGCGGACGTGTGTGCACAGGTTATAGAGTATGTGTCTGGAGAGGACATATATGCACAGTGTAGAGAGTATGTGTCTGGAGAGGACATGTGTGCACAGTGTAGAGAATATGTGTCTGGAGAGGACGTGTGTGCACAGTGTAGAGAGTAAGTGTCTGGAGAGTATATGTATGCACAGGTTAGAGAGTATGTGTCAGGAGAGGACGTGTGCACAGGTTAGAGAGTATGTGTCTGGAGTGGACGTGTGCACAGGTTAGAGAGTCTGTGTCTGGAGGGGACATTTGCACAGTGTAGAGAGTAGGTTTCTGGAGAGACATGCGCACAGTGTAGAAAGTATGTGTCTGGAGAGGACGTGTGTGCACAGTGTAGAGAGTATGTGTCTGGAGAGGACATGTATGCACAGTATAGAGAGTATTTGTCTGGAGAGAAAATGTATGCACAGTGTAGAGAGTATGTGTCTGAAGAGGACATGTATGCACACTGTAGAGAATATGTGTCTGGAGAGGACATGGTTACATACTGTAGAGAGTATGTGTCTGGAAAGGATTTGTGTGCACAGTGTAGAGAGTATGTGTCTGTAGAGGACATGTGCACAGGTTGGAGAGTATGTGTTTGGAGATGACTTATATGCACAGTGTAGAGAGTAGGTTAATGGAGAGGACGTGTGCAAAGTGTATAGAGTATGTGTCTGGAGAGGACTTGTGTGTACAGCACAGAGAGTATGTGTCTGTTGAGGATATGTGTGCACAGTGTAGAGAGTATGTCTCTGTAGAGGACATGTGTGCACAGTGTAGAGAGTATGTGTCTGGAGCAGACATGTGTGCACAGTGTAGAGAGTATGTGTCTGTAGAGGACATGTATGCACAGGTTAGATAGTGTGTGTCTGGAGAGGACATGTGTGCGGACTGTAGAGAGTATGCGTCTGGAGAGGACATGTGTGCACAGTTTAGAGAGTATGTTTCTGGAGAGGACATGTGTGCACAGTGTAGAGAGTATGTGTCTGGAGAGGACATGTGTGCGGACTGTAGAGAGTATGCGTCTGGAGAGGACATGTGTGCACAGTGTGACACATTAATCAGCCCCAAATTAATTCAGGTCACTTGAGGCAGGGAAGGTGTGCTTGTTGCCACAATAATGTACACTGACTGGACAACCAGAGGGTGCTGTGATGAAACAGAGGGTGGCATGGGTGGGCCAGAGGGTGGCATGAGTAGTCAGAGAGTGGCAGTGGTGACAGAGAGTGGCAGTGATGAAGAAGAGTGTCCCAAACAGGCTGGACACGTAGAAACAACAAGTTCGCGAAACTTGCGACCCGACAGGTAAGTTCGCAATTTGCGACATTGTACAAAACCCTCGCGAACTGGCAGAAACCCGCGCAAACACAAAAAAAAAAAAAATCCGCAAATTCGCGGAAATTCGCGGATTTTGCGGATTGCGAATCCGCAAATCCGCAAAATTCGCGAACGCGAGATCCGCAAAATTCGCTCATGCTTAGTAGAGAGTATGTGTCTGTAGAGGACATGTGCACAGGTTGGAGAGTATGTGTTTGGAGATGACTTATATGCACAGTGTAGAGAGTAGGTTAATGGAGAGGACGTGTGCAAAGTGTATAGAGTATGTGTCTGGAGAGGACTTGTGTGTACAGCAAAGAGAGTATGTGTCTGTTGAGGATATGTGTGCACAGTGTAGAGAGTATGTGTCTGGAGTGGATGTTGGCAGAGTGTAGAGAGTAAGTGTCTGTAGAGGATGTGTGTGCACAGTGTAGAGAGTATGTCTCTGTAGAGGACATGTGTGCACAGTGTAGAGAGTATGTGTCTGGAGCAGACATGTGTGCACAGTGTAGAGAGTATGTGTCTGTAGAGGACATGTATGCACAGGTTAGATAGTGTGTGTCTGGAGAGGACATGTGTGCGGACTGTAGAGAGTATGCGTCTGGAGAGGACATGTGTGCACAGTTTAGAGAGTATGTTTCTGGAGAGGACATGTGTGCACAGTGTAGAGAGTATGTGTCTGGAGAGGACATGTGTGCACAGTGTAGAGAGTATGTGTCTGGAGAGGACATGTGTGCGGACTGTAGAGAGTATGCGTCTGGAGAGGATATGTGTGCACAGTTTAGAGAGTATGTTTCTGGAGAGGACATGTGTGCACAGTGTAGAGAGTATGTGTCTGGAGAGGACATGTGTGCACAGTGTAGAGAGTAAGTGTCTGGAGAGGACATGTGTGCAGACTGTAGAGGGTATGTGTCTGGAGCGGACGTGTCTGCACAGGTTAGAGAGTATGTGTCTGGAGAGGACATATATGCACAGTGTAGAGAGTATTTGTCTGGAGAGGACATGTGTGCACAGTGTAGAGAGTATGTGTCTGGAGAGGACATGTGTGCACAGTGTAGAGAGTATGTGTCAGGAGAGGACGTGTTTGCACAGTGTAGAGAGTATGAGTCTGGAAAGGACATGTGTGAAGACTGTTGAGAGTATGTGTCAGGAGCGGATGTGTGTGCACAGATTAGAGAGTATGTGTCTGAAGAGGACATATATGCACAGTGTAGAGAGTATTTGTCTGGAGAGGACTTGTATACACAGTTTAGAGAGTATGTGTCTGGAGAGGACCTGTGTGCAGTTTGTAGAGAGTATGTGTCTGGAGCGGACGTGTGTGCACAGGTTATAGTGTATGTGTCTGGAGAGGACATACATGCACAATGCAGAGAGTATGTGTCTGGAGAGGACGTGTGTGCACAGTGTAGAGAGTATGTGTCTGGTGAGGACATGTGTGCACAGTGTAGAGAGTATGTGTCTGGAGAGGACTTGTGTGCACAGTGTAGAGAGTATGAGACTGGAAAGGACATGTGTGAAGACTGTAGAGCAGGGGTCTTCAAACTGTGGGGCGCGACCCCCAGTGGGGCCGTGGAACGATGCAAAGGGGGTCGCGCCTTCTCAGTGTCACTTCTGCCTCCAGGGCTTCAGCCCCCCTCCTCCCCCATCCTGTGTCTCAGCCTGGGCTGCTGCAGTGCAGCTCGCGCTCCTGAGGCCTGGGCTGGGCAGTGTCTGGAGTTTTATCTCTGGCCCGAGTTTTCACAGGTCTTTAAAGACCATTAGCATATTTACATGCCTTTGTTAACCGATTACTAAAGATTCGTTTTTTATGGTTACAATACCCCCTGGGCCCCCACTCTTCCTATTTCTTACATTTGTATTTTTACACTTACTGCTGTAGTGTGAGAATGCATTTAATGAAAAGAAATGTAACGTTGGGTTACCAAAAGAAACATGCCTGCTTTGTGTTGTTTAAAAATCCTGCAGAGGCCTACTCTTGACACTAATTTGAGTTATAAATAAAAAAAGTATGTATTAAGTAGATATGTGACTGTTCTGTCTTTATTCTCTTTAAATATTAGTCATGGATCATTAAGGCATCCCTAGTATTCACAGATAAGTGCAAAAAATACAGCTGTAGGTGACTGCTTATTTCTGGGCCATCAAAATAATGAGCGGGTAACCCTAATCATTAGACTGGAAGTTTGTTGCAGGATCAGCACATTATTTATTTCCTCCACCCTCGAACCCTGATTAATGCCATTATAGCAATAATTTAACTTATATCTGAAACCCTACGCTTCAAGTTTTTGGGAATGCACCCTGCTTTCAGACTACTCACTTCTCATTCTCGCCTTCACTTTCACGTTCACCCTGCACTCCCAACGATCACCATGCACTCACACAGATCACAATGCACTCACACTGATCACAATGCACTCACACTGATCACCATGCACTCACACTATTCACCCGCTCACCCTGCACTCACACTATTCACCCGCTCACCCTGCACTCGCACTATTCACCCGCTCCCCCTGCACTCACACTGATCACAATGCACTCACACCAATCACCATGCACTCACACCAATCACCATGCACTCGCACCAATCACCATGCACTCGCACCAATCACCATGCACTCACACCAATCACCATGCACTCACAACAATCACCATGCACTCACACCAATCACCATGCACTCACACCAATCACCATGCACTCGCACCAATCACCATGCACTCACACCAATCACCATGCACTCACAACAATCACCATGCACTCACACCAATCACCATGCACTCACACCAATCACCATGTACTCACACAATTCACCCGCTCACCCTGCACTTACACTGATCACCATGCACTCACACTGATCACCATGCACTCACCCTTGCTGCTCCCGGCCATGGCCAGGTGAGCTTCTTTCTAATGTGGCAGCGCGTATTCCTGCGGATTGGTAGGCCCTTCACAGAGGTTGACTAGACATCTTTCTGATGTTAATTGCTGTATTTTGGTTATAAACTGGTACTGATGGGGTGAAATCTTTCCTCAGTATTACTGTGTTTAAAAGAATTCTAAACAATAAAGCAATGCTACCCCAAAATACGCAGCATCACAGAACATTATTTACATTTTCTACTCACACAATTTAGTCAAGCCTGTTGCATAATTTGGTCCTCACCTTCCTCATAACCTAGAGGTTTAGAATTTTTTGTCAGGAGGGGTCCTTACACTTGAAAATATTGACAAGGGGGTCTCGGCATCCAAAAGTTTGAAGACCTCTGCTCTAGAGAGTATGCGTCAGGAGCGGATGTGTGTGCACAGATTGGAGAGTAAGTGTCTGGAGAGTACATGTGTGCACAGGTTAGAGAGTATGTTTCTGGAGAGAAAATGTGTGCACACTGTAGAGAGTACGTGTCTGGAGAGGACGTGTGTGCATACTGTAGAGAGTACGTGTCTGGAGGGGATGTGTATGCACACTGTAGAGAGTATGTGTCTGGAGAGGATGTGTGTGCACAGTGTAGAGAGTATGTGTCTGTAGAGGACATGTGCACAGTGTAGAGAGTATGTGTTTGGAGAGGACTCATATGCAAAGTGTAGAGAGTAGGTTAATGTAGAGGACGTGTGCAAAGTGTAGAGAGTATGTGTCTGGAGAGGACGTGTGTGCACAGCGTAGAGAGTAAGTGTCTGGAGAGGACATGTGTGCAGACTGTAGAGGGTATGTGTCTGGAGCGGACGTGTCTGCACAGGTTAGAGAGTATGTGTCTGGAGAGGACATATATGCACAGTGTACAGAGTATTTGTCTGGAGAGGACATGTGTGCACAGTGTAGAGAGTATGTGTCTGGAGAGGACATGTTTGCACAGTGTAGAGAGTATGTGTCTGGAGAGGACATGTGTGCAGACTGTAGAGAGTATGTGTCTGGAGAGTACATGTGTGCACAGGTTAGAGAGTATGTGTCTGGAGAGAACTTGTATACACAGTGTAGAGAGTATGTGTCTGGAGAGGACATGTGTGCAGACTGTAGAAAGTATGTGTCTGGAGCGGCGTATGTGCACAGGTTAGAGAGTATGTGTCTGGAGAGGGCATATATGCACAGAGTAGAGAGTATGTGTCTGGCGAGGACATGTGTGCACAGTGTAGAGAGTATGTGTCTGGAGTTGACATGTATGCACGGTGTAGAGAGTATGTGTCTTGAGAGGATATGTATGCACAGGTTAGAGAGTATGTGTCTTGAGAGGATGTGTGCACAGGTTAGAGAGTATGTGTCTGAAGAGGACGTTTGCACAGGTTAGAGAGTATGTGTCTGGAGCGGACGTGTGCACAGTGCAGAGAGTATGGTTTCTGGAGAGGACGTGTGCACAGTGTAGAGAGTATGTGTCTGGAGAGGACGTGTGTGCACAGTGTAGGGAGTATGTGTCTGGTGAGGAAATGTGTGCACAGTGTAGAGAGTATGTGTCTGGAGAGGACGTGTGAAAACAGTGTAGAGAGTATGAGTCTGGAAAGGACATGTGTGAAGACTGTAGAGAGTATGTGTCAGGAGCGGATGTGTGTGCACAGATTGGGGAGTACGTGTCTGGAGAGTACATGTGTGCACAGGTTAGAGGGTACGTGTCTGGAGAGTACACGTGTGCACAGGTTAGAGAGTATATTTCTGGAGAGGACATGTGTGCACACTGTAGAGAGTACGTGTCTGGAGAGGACGTGTGTGCATACTGTAGAGAGTACGTGTCTGGAGGGGATGTGTGTGCACACTGTAGAGAGTATGTGTCTGGAGAGGATGTGTGTGCACAGTGTAGAGAGTATGTGTCTGTAGAGCACATGTGCACAGTGTAGAGAGTATGTGTTTGGAGAGGACTTATATGCAAAGTGTAGAGAGTAGGTTAATGTAGAGGACGTGTGCAAAGTGTAGAAAGTATGTGTCTGGAGAGGACGTGTGAGCACAGTGTAGAGAGTATGTGTCTGAAGCAGACATGTGTGCACAGTGTAGAGAGTATGTTTCTGTAGAGGACATGTATGCACAGGTTAGATAGTATGTGTGTTGGACAGGCCACGTGAGAGGCTTGCTCCCTCCCCGCACGACCAGGCCCGAGCCTGGCTCTTCAGGTGTTACACGCAACAACCACCCGTTTCCCGTCTCATATGGGACCCCTGCCCTGGACATCTCCCCATCATGGGCCGATTCCCTACCGGCCCTCTCGCCCGGCCTGGGCATCATCTTGGACACAGCACCACGAGGCCACGTGGCCTCCGATCGACCCCAACCCTGGGCCTGGCCAGGCCCCGACATCCCGGCACCACCATCCCCCCAGGAGGTGAGCGGACTACTTGGCAGGTCAATGGGAGAAAGAGGTGTCGATGGCTCTCCCCCCGCCAGGTGCCGATCGCCCCAGCTCCCCCGGGCGCTGGCTCCACCCCTCTGCTGGGTGTCTGGACTCCCTCATCCTGGACCTCCCGACCTCCAAGTGCGAGGGTCCGGACATCAAAGGGCGCCAGACCTATAACTGAGGCAGCTCCAGAGCAGGAAGGCAGTTGTATCCTGGAGTCGAGAGACGCAGTGAAGAACTCATCCTTGACGGACTACTGGCGCTGCCGTAGCCCTGCCTTGCGAACTATCGACCTGCCTGCTGGCGCTGCCGCAACCTTCTGAAACCTTCATCGTCGTCGGGACCTGCTGGCGTGGCCGCGGACCGTTTGTAACCACCACCTTCATCGGGACCTGCTGGCTCCGCCGCGGACCGTCGCTACCTTCAACCACCCCGGGACCTGCTGGCTCCGCCGCGGCCCGACCATCTAGAACGCCGAGCTCGAGGATTGTGAGCTATTTCATCTACCAGATTGGTAACGAGACTGTCCCGCTACCCCCTTTCCCAACCAAGAGACTAGAATAGAGGGGACCCCTGAGTCCAGACCTCCTTGTACCATTTCACCGTACCTGAAGTCTTGCTTATAAAGAACGTTAAACCTTACCCTTGTGTGGTGTACCTCTGTGGGGGGGAAGTTACTTGTCCGTACGATCGCTGGAGACGGCTCTCCCCGGAGACCTCTGCCCTTGTCCTCGGCCGACCCTCCAGGTCCCGTCTAACATTGGTGGCCAGCGGCGCGATCCGAATCGACGCGTAATCGTACAGAGAGTAGCTCACCCCACAACAAAACCACAATGTCAACCAAAGAAAGCG
Source organism: Lissotriton vulgaris (assembly GCF_964263255.1). Taxonomy (NCBI): domain Eukaryota; kingdom Metazoa; phylum Chordata; class Amphibia; order Caudata; family Salamandridae; genus Lissotriton; species Lissotriton vulgaris. The sequence continues at coordinate 8,463,419 of NC_141687.1, forward strand.
GATCCACCGAGAAATTCCAGATGGAGAAATTGGAAGAATACAGCCATCGTGAGTTGAAACAATTCTGCATGGAACTAGGTATCGCTACCACCGGTCTGAGTACTAAAGACGATTTCAAGCACGCCATCGAGTCATGGGCAGAAACCGGAGCCGTCAGACCCCCGGACCAAAATGTCGCAGCAGCAGAGAAAAACACCACGGCTCCCGAGGAGCAAAGAACGGGTCTCTCGCAAGATGAGATCCAAGAACGAGAAAGAAACCGACTACATGAGCTAGAAATGGCCCGGCTCAAAATGGATGGCGAACTCAAATTAGCCGAACAAAAACTGAACCTGGAACACCTGCGGCTCCGAGAAGAACGGGAAGAGAAACAGAGACAAAGAGAGCTTGAAGAGAAGAGACTGGCGTATGAACACGAGCGCAAACTAGCTGAGATAGACTTACGCAAGCAGAACAAAGAATTAGTGGTGCCCGAGCAACCGCGCACCCCGGGGGCAACAGAAAAGAAGGTACACATCCCCAAGGATGTCGTTCGAGAATATTTCCGAGATGACGACATACAGCAGTGGTTCAAGGCCTATGAGATCGCTATGACCTCCCACCGGATCGATCGCAGCGACTGGGGAGCTGGTCTATGGGGGAGGTTCGTCAATGAGGGCCGCGATGCCCTGCTACAGCTTCCCGACCATCTGATGACCTCCTATGACCACATGAAAGCTACCCTCCTCACCCGCTATGGGCTCACACCCGAAATGTACCGCCAGAGGTTCCGAGACTGCACCCGGATTCCGGGTACAACTTGGGTGGAATACGTGAACTATTTCAGCCGAGCCTTCGAGGGTTGGATCAAGGGAAGCAACGTAACGACCTACGAGCAACTCTTCAATCTCATGGTATGGGAGCATCTATCAAACAACTGCTTCGTCGAGCTCAGGCAGCACCTCCTCGACAGTAAATTGACTGATCCGCGGCAGCTCGCCGCCGAGGCTGACCGGTGGGAAATTACCCGAGTGGGCCGAAATGGGTCACATGAACAGAACCGGAACAACCACGGTCAGCACCGTCCCCGAGGAGGAGGAGGGGGCCAGGGCCGAGGAAGAGACAACGCCCCGGCCGCTCCCGCTACCAGCACCCCACCCCCGGCCAACCGGGGCAACATCCCGGCGCGGCCGGGATACAGAGCCAATGTCACCTGTCACCGATGCCAGCGAGTCGGCCACTACGCAAACGACCCGAATTGTCCACAGAGCCAGACTCCGAGACCCCGCCAGATGGCTGCCACCGCCCTGGGGGAAGAACAAATCTCCGAAGAACACGAGGAATGTGAGCAAGAACACCAAGAATGGGAACCCGCCGCCATGGTCCTAGCGTGCCTAGGGGGGAGAGACATGGTCCCGCGGGTCCCCCTACCCGCCAACACCCGGAAGTACAGTCAGTGGGTGAACATTAATGGACGCCGGGCCGAAGCCCTACGTGACTCCGGGGCCAGTGTAACGGCCGTCCGCTGTCACCTGGTGACCCCAGAACAGATCCTGCCAAACGTTCTCTGCCCTGTCCGTTCAGCCGACAATTCGGAGAGTCTATGTCGGATGGCCTGCGTCCCCTTCGAGTGGGGAGGAGTCTCCGGCATGTTGAAGGTGACGGTCCGAGATGATGCCCCCGTAGACTGTCTCCTGGGAAAAGATCTTGAGAGTTCCCCGTGGGCGGCCGTAGAGAGGAGAGAGCACCTGGGGATGTTGGGCATCCCGGACTGGGCGTGCGTAACCACCCGGTCCATGGCTGCCCGTGCTACCCCCCGACCCGAAGAACCTGAATGGCCGGCACCTCCTCCCCCGGTCGCTCCAGTAGACGACACCGACCGTGCCGTCCCCCCAGAGCAAACTCCCGAGGGGCTCGTTCAGCCTCAGGACCTTCCCGGCCTGGCTCAGTGGCGTCAGGAGGGGGGACCCACCCAAGAACAGTTTCGCCACGAGCAGAAGACCTGTCCCTCCCTCGAGGGACTCCGCCAACAAGCCCTCGCCCAGAGTGCAGGGGATACCGCCGGAACCCATTGGGTCTATTGGGACAATGACCTGTTGTACAGCGAACAGAGAATCGCAGAGTTAGGGGCCAGTCGAGTGCTAGTGGTGCCCCTACGCTTTAGAGACTTTTTGCTAAACCTGGCCCACGATGTCCCCCTGGCTGGCCACCTGGGTCAGGACAAAACCTACAGTCGCCTGGTGACTCACTTTTTCTGGCCCAAGATGAGGAACGACGTACTCCAGCACTGCCGGTCTTGCCCCACGTGCCAGGCCAGCGGGAAGAGCGGCCGCAAGCTTAAAGCACCTCTGCAACCTTTCCCGGTGGTCACCACCCCGTTCGAGAGGGTGGGGATAGACATTGTGGGGCCACTGGACCCCCGTACAGCCCAAGGACATCGGTTCATCCTGGTACTGGTGGACCACGCCACTCGCTACCCCGAGGCTGTTCCCCTGCGAACTGTGACAGCCCCGGTAGTCGGCCGGGCCTTGATGGGGATCTTCTCCCGGGTGGGCTTCCCCCAAGAAGTCGTCAGCGACCGGGGCACAAACTTTATTTCAAAATACATGAAGTCCCTCTGGCAACAGTGTGGGGTCACCTACAGATTCACGACCCCCTATCACCCCCAAGGAAACGGACTGGTTGAGTGGTTCAACCGCACGCTCAAAGGAATGATTGGGGGGTTGGAAGAGCCCCTCCGTCGCCAGTGGGATGTGCTACTGCCGTGCCTCCTCTTTGCCTACCGAGAAGTCCCCCAGAAGTCCCTCGGCTTCAGCCCGTTCGAACTCTTGTATGGACACCCGGTGCGTGGGCCGCTCAGCCTCGTCAAAGAAGGCTGGGAAATGCCCCCTCCAGATGTTTTCAAGTACCTCCTAACCCTCCGCAACAAGACCAGACGGTTCAGGGAGATGGCAAAAGCAAACTTGGAGGCCAGTCAGGAAGACATGAAATGGTGGTACAATCAAAATGCCTCCTCCATCGAATTTGAACCCGGCCAACAAGTGTGGGTAATGTCTCCCACCGAACCATGCGCCCTGCAAGACAAATGGACGGGGCCCTTCAAAGTAGTCGAGCGCAAGAGCCCTGTCACCTATCTTATCGATATGGAATCTTCACGGAACCCTCTCCGGGTCCTCCACGCCAATAGACTGAAACCCCACTTTGTGCGCTCGGAGCTCAGCCTCCTGATGGCAACAGACAGCGGAGCCGAGGAGGACTCCGAACCACTTCCTGACCTCCTACGGACTCAGGAGAAGGACGGCTCCGTGGACGGGGTCCGACTCTCGGAGGCCCTCACCCCGGAACAGCGCCAAGGCTGCCGAGACCTCCTGCTGCAGTTCGCTACCCTGTTCTCCCTCACCCCAGGGGTCACCCCCTGGTGCTTACACGACGTGGACACCGGAGAGAGTCCCCCTGTCCGCCATCGGGCCTACCGCGTACCAGATCGGGTACGGGCCTGCATCCAAGAGGAGGTGGCCAAGATGCTCACGCTCGGGGTCATCGAGCCCTCAGACAGCCCCTGGGCCAGCCCGGTGGTACTGGTCCCCAAAGAGGCCGCCCCCGGCACCACGCCTGAGCTCCGGTTCTGCGTCGACTACCGGGGCTTGAATGCGGTCACCAGAACAGACGCATACCCCATTCCCAGAGCAGATGAACTAATCGACCGCATGGGAGCTGCCCGCTACCTCAGCATCTTCGACCTGACAGCGGGCTACTGGCAGATCGGTCTCACACCCCGGGCCCAAGAACGATCTGCCTTCTCCACCCCTGATGGCCACTACCACTTCAAGGTCATGCCATTCGGCATGAAGAATGCCCCAGCAACCTTTCAGCGGCTAGTAAACCAGGTCCTGGCGGGACTCGAAGAATTCAGCGCCGCCTACCTGGACGATATCGCTGTGTACAGCCGCCACTGGTCCGACCACCTCCACCACCTCCGAGAGGTGCTACCGGCCCTCCAACGAGCTGGCCTCAAGATCAAGGCCAGCAAATGCCAGATTGGCCAGGGGTCCGTGACCTATCTCGGGCACCAGGTGGGAAGCGGTCTGGTGGCCCCTCTGCAACTCAAGATCGCTGCCATCCAGGCTTGGCAGCCCCCCATCACCCAGACTGAGGTCCGCGCCTTCTTGGGACTCACAGGCTACTACCGGCGGTTCGTGAGGGACTATGGTAGCATTGTGGGGCCCCTCACGGAACTCACATCCAAAAACCAACCAATGAAAGTCAACTGGACCCCCGACTGTCAAGCGGCCTTCGAGAAGCTGAAGGCCGCCATGTGCTCCGCCCCTGTGCTCCAGGCCCCCGACTACAGTCAGGAATTTATCGTCCAAACGGACGCCTCCGACCATGGCATTGGGGCAGTCCTTTCCCAGCTGAATCCCGAAGGACTTGACCAGCCAGTGGCTTTCATCAGCAGACGGCTCCTGGCCCGAGAACAACGCTGGAGCACCATCGAGAGGGAGGCCTTTGCCGTGGTGTGGGCCCTCAAAAAGCTCTGGCCTTACCTCTTCGGTACCCACTTCCGGGTACAGACCGATCATCGGCCCCTGCAGTGGCTAATGCAGATGCGGGGGGAAAACCCGAAACTCTTCCGTTGGTCCCTCTCCCTGCAGGGGATGGACTTCACTGTGGAACGCAGATGGCCTGGCCCGCTTTTTCCGCCTCGACGAAGAGAGTCCCCAAGAGGATGGGTGACTCTCCCCGCCTTCAGCTGGGGGGGACGCATGTTGGACAGGCCACGTGAGAGGCTTGCTCCCTCCCCGCACGACCAGGCCCGAGCCTGGCTCTTCAGGTGTTACACGCAACAACCACCCGTTTCCCGTCTCATATGGGACCCCTGCCCTGGACATCTCCCCATCATGGGCCGATTCCCTACCGGCCCTCTCGCCCGGCCTGGGTGCCATCTTGGGCACAGCACCACGAGGCCGCGTGGCCTCCGATCGACCCCAACCCTGGGCCTGGCCAGGCCCCGACATCCCGGCACCACCATCCCCCCAGGAGGTGAGCGGACTACTTGGCAGGTCAATGGGAGAAAGAGGTGTCGATGGCTCTCCCCCCGCCAGGTGCCGATCGCCCCAGCTCCCCCGGGCGCTGGCTCCACCCCCCTGCTGGGTGTCTGGACTCCCTCATCCTGGACCTCCCGACCTCCAAGTGCGAGGGTCCGGACATCAAAGGGCGCCAGACCTATAACTGGGGCAGCTCCAGAGCAGGAAGGCAGTTGTATCCTGGAGTCGAGAGACGCAGTGAAGAACTCATCCTTGACGGACTACTGGCGCTGCCGTAGCCCTGCCTTGCGAACTATCGACCTGCCTGCTGGCGCTGCCGCAACCTTCTGAAACTTTCATCGTCGTCGGGACCTGCTGGCGTGGCCGCGGACCGTTTGTAACCACCACCTTCATCGGGACCTGCTGGCTCCGCCGCGGACCGTCGCTACCTTCAACCACCCCGGGACCTGCTGGCTCCGCCGCGGCCCGACCATCTAGAACGCCGAGCTCGAGGATTGTGAGCTATTTCATCTACCAGATTGGTAACGAGACTGTCCCGCTACCCCCTTTCCCAACCAAGAGACTAGAATAGAGGGGACCCCTGAGTCCAGACCTCCTTGTACCATTTCACCGTACCTGAAGTCTTGCTTATAAAGAACGTTAAACCTTACCCTTGTGTGGTGTACCTCTGTTGGGGGGGAGTTACTTGTCTGTACGATCGCTGGAGACGGCTCTCCCCGGAGACCTCTCCCCTTGTCCTCGGCCGACCCTCCAGGTCCCGTCTAACAATGTGTCTGGAGAGGACGTGTGTGCACAGTGTGGGGAGTATGTGTCTGGAGAGGACGGATGTGCACAGTGTAGAGAATATGCGTCTAGAGAGGACATGTGTGCAGACTGTAGAGAGTAAGTGTCTGGAGAGGACATGAGTGCATAGTGTAGAGAGTATGTGTCTGGAGAGAACAAGTGTGCACAGTGTTGAAAGTATGTTTCTGGAGAGGACATGTGTGCACAGTGTAGAGAGTATGTGTCTGGAGAGGACATGTGTGCAGACTGTAGAGAGTATGCATCGGGAGAGGACATGTGTGCACAGTTTAGAGAGTATTTGTCTGGAGAGGACATGTATGCAGAGTGTAGAGTGTATGTGTCTGGAGAGGACGTGTGTGCACAGTGTAGAGAGTATGTGTCTGGAGAGGACCTGTGCACAGTGTAGAGAGTATGTGTCTGGTGAGGACGTGTGTGCACAGTGGGTAAGAGTATGTGTCTGGAGAGGATGTGTGCACACTGTAGAGAGTATGTCTCTGTAGAGGACATGTGTGCACAGTGTAGAGAGTATGTGTCTGTAGAGGACATGTATGCACAGTTTAGATAGTATGTGTCTGGAGAGGACGTGTGTGCACAGTGTGGAGAGTATGTGTCTGGAGAGGACGGATTTGCACAGTGTAGAGAATATGCATCTAGAGAGGACAAGTGTGCAGACTGTAGAGAGTAAGTGTCTGGATAGGACATGTGTGCATAGTGTAGAGAGTATGTGTCTGGAGAGAACATGTGTGCACAGTGTAGAGAATATGTTTCTGGAGAGAACATGTGTGCAAAATGTAGAGAGTATGTGTCTGGAGAGGACATGTGTGCAGACTGTAGAGAGTATGCATCTGGAGAGGACATATGTGCACAGTTTAGAGAGTATTTGTCTGGAGAGGACATGTGTGCACAGTGTAGAGAGTATGTGTCTGGAGAGGACATGTGTGCACAGTGTAGAGAGTTTGTGTCTGGAGAGGACTTGTATACACAATGTAGAGAGTATGTGTCTGGAGTGGACATGTGCGCAGACTGTGGAGAGTGTGTGTCTGGAGTGGACGTGTCTGCACAGGTTAGAGAGTATGTGTCTGGAGAGGACATATATGCACAGTGTAGAGAGTATTTGTCTGGAGAGGACATGTGTGCACAGTGTAGAGAGTGTGTGTCTGGAGAGGGCATGTGTGCACAGTGTAGAGAGTATGTGTCTGGAGAGGACATGTGTGCAGACTGTAGAGAGTATGTGTCTGGAGAGTACATGTGTGCACAGGTTAGAGAGTGCGTGTCTGGAGAGGACTTGTATACACAATGTAGAGAGTATGTGTCTGGAGAGGACATGTGTGCAGACTGTAGAGAGTATGTGTCTGGAGCGGACTTGTGTGCACAGGTTAGAGAGTATGTGTCTGGAGAGGACATATATGCAAAGAGTAGAGAGTATGTGTCTGGCGAGGACATGTGTGCACAGTGTAGAGAGTATGTGTCTGGAGTGGACATGTATGCACGGTGTAGAGAGTATGTGTCTTGAGAGGATATTTATGCACAGGTTAGAGAGTATGTGTCTTGAGAGGATGTGTGCACAGGTTAGAGAGTATGTGTCTGAAGAGGACGTTTGCACAGGTTAGAGAGTATGTGTCTCGAGTGGACGTGTGCACTGTGCAGAGAGTATGGTTTCTGGAGAGGACGTTTGCACAGTGTAGAGAGTATGTGTCTGGAGAGGACGTGTGTGCACAGTGTAGAGAGTATGTGTCTGGTGAGGAAATGTGTGCACAGTGTAGAGAGTATGTGTCTGGAGAGGACGTGTGAAAACAGTGTAGAGAGTATGAGTCTGGAAAGGACATGTGTGAAGACTGTAGAGAGTATGTGTCAGGAGCGGATGTGTGTGCACAGATTGGAGAGTACGTGTCTGGAGAGTACATGTGTGCACAGGTTAGAGGGTACGTGTCTGGAGAGTACACGTGTGCACAGGTTAGAGAGTATATTTCTGGAGAGGACATGTGTGCACACTGTAGAGAGTACGTGTCTGGAGAGGACGTGTGTGCATACTCTGGAGAGTACGTGTCTGGAGGGGATGTGTGTGCACACCGAAGAGATTATGTGTCTGGAGAGGATTTGTGTGCACAGTGTAGAGAGTATGTGTCTGTAGAGAACATGTGCACAGTGTAGAGAGTATGTGTTTGGAGAGGACTTATATGCAAAGTGTAGAGAGTAGGTTAATGTAGAGGACGTGTGCAAAGTGTAGAGAGTATGTGTTGGACCCGGCCTCGTGGCGTGGCCTTCGCTGACCCCCATAAACCCAGAACGATGGACAGAACTGATTTCCGTCCACCCAGGACGATACACGAGACTCCTACATCGGACCTGGAACGACCTCCAGACCGCTGCCTGCACCCAAGCACGTGACCATCCGACTCCATGTTTGGCCACCCCGGCCAGCCGGCCGCCTTCTTCCCTTTCGGCAGCCTCTGGCCGCTCCCGGCTGCAGCTGGGCGTGCGCGTCCGGCACGCCCCGACCCGCCCAGGGGGGTGAACGACTCATCAAGTACCCGAAACCAAGGCTTCCATCACACCTTCGGCCCCCTCCAGAGAAACTGGATGTCCTCCCACCTCCGAACCATCCCTGGGGCTGGTTTTGATCGCACCTTTTGGCTTCCTAGCGAGCTGGCTCCAGGCCTTGATGAGCATCTAGGATTCCCTGGACGCATGTTCCAAAAGCATCAAAGACATAGCCGCCAGACAATCATGAGCCTGGCCCTCGGACCTCCTGCCTCCTGCCTCTTAGGTTCCGGACATCAAAGAGCTCCTGGACTATAAGTCAGCCTGCCTCCCTCTAGTCGGCCGTTGTATCCTGGACAAGAAAGCCCTGCTGATCTGATCGCGGCTGACCTTGAGGAGAACAGACTCTGACCCCTCGAGCCCTGCTGACGTCATCGCGGCTCATCCTTGAAACCACGGAACCTGAACCATCGGAGCCCTGGTGACGCTGTCGTGGCTCCCCTCTCGAAGAGTAAGACCTGAACTATCGGAGCCCTGCTGACGCTGTCGCGGCCCCACCTCGAGAGTAAAACCTGAACCATCGGAGCCCTGCTGACCTCGTTGCGGCCCACTCTTGAGAACGGAAGACACTTGCTACCTTCCCGAGCCCTGCTGACGCTGTCGCGGCTCCACCTGCCTACGAGTATGACGAAGTGCTCCTGACCAAGCCCTGCTGACCTCGTCGCGGCTTGAAGAACTCGCTGGTCTGGCTGGACCATCGACGCTACCCTCACGATCATTTATTTATTTATTTATTTTGTGTACTTATAAAGCGCAGTCCTGTCACCCAAAGGGCATCCTGGCGCTTCTTGACCAAAAAGTGAATAGGACAGCAAGTCCCATCGCCAACCCCCGTACCCCCCAGTTAGAGGATTGAGAACTGTGCGCAGGGTGCGAGGCATGCCAACTGGCCCTCTAAGACTGTCCCGCTTCCCCGTTCCCTTGTTACGAGACTTTCGCGATCCCTCGATCGCCCTGTATTGATCCTCATTTTTATCTTGATAAAAGTTCATACTTGATAAAGATTCACGGTGTGGTGTCCGTTTGTAAGTGTGGTGTGTCGACAGTGTGTACGATCAGTCCTCCCCGGTGGGGACTCCCCCTCAATAAGACTCGGCAGTATTTGTGGGAGAGGAGGTCCCGGGTGGTTAGGAGAGTCATCTTGACTCCTGGGGTCACCGCCTTCCAACAGTATGTGTCTGGAGAGGACGTGTGTGCACAGTGTAGAGAGTATGTGTCTGGGGAGGACGTGTGCACAGTGTAGAGAGTATGTGTCTGGTGAGGACGTGTGTGCACAGTGGGTAAGAGTATGTGACTGGAGAGGATGTGTGCACAGTGTAGAGAGTATATCTCTGTAGAGGACATGTGTGCACAGTGTAGAGAGTATGTGTCTGGAGCAGACGTGTGTGCACAGTGTAGAGAGTATGTGTCTGTAGAGGACATGTATGCACAGGTTAGATAGTAGGTGTCTGGAGAGGACGTTTGTGCACAGTGTGGAGAGTATGTGTCTGGAGAGGACGGATGTGCACAGTGTAGAGAATATGCGTCTAGAGAGGACATGTGTGCAGACTGTAGAGAGTAAGTGTCTGGAGAGGACATGAGTGCATAGTGTAGAGAGTATGTGTCTGGAGAGAACATGTGTGTACAGTGTAGAGAGTATGTTTCTGGAGAGGACATGTGTGCACAGTGTAGAGAGTATGTGTCTGGAGAGGACATGTGTGCACAGTGTAGAGAGTATGTGTCTGGAGAGGACATGTGTGCACAGTGTAGAGAGTATGTGTCTGGAGAGGACAAGTGTGCAGACTGTAGAGAGTAAGTGTCTGGAGAGTATATGTATGCACAGGTTAGATAGTATGTGTCAGGAGAGGACGTGCGCACAGGTTAGAGAGTATGTTTCTGGAGAGGAATTGTGCACAGGTTAGAGAGTTTGTGTCTGGATGGGACGTGTGCAAAGTGTAGACAGTATGTTTCTGGAGTGGACATGCGCACAGTGTAGAGAGTATGTGTCTGGAGAGGACGTGTGTGCACAGTGTAGAGAGTATGTGTCTGGAGAGGACATGGATGCACAGTATAGAGAGTATGTGTCTGGAGAGGACATATATGCACAGTGTAGAGAGTATGTGTCTGGAGAGGACATGTATGCACACTGTAGAGAATATGTGTCTGGAGTGGGAATGTGTGCACAGTGTAGAGAGTATGTGTCTGGAGAGGACATGTGTGCACACTGTAGAGAGTATGCGTCTGGAGAGGATGTGGGCGCACACTGTAGAGAGTATGTGTCTGGAGAGGATGTGTGTGCACAGGTTAGAGAGTATGTGTCTGGAGAGGACATGTGTGCACAGTATAGAGAGAATGTGTCTGGAGAGGACGTGTGTGCATACTGTAGAGAGTACGTGTCTGAAGGGGACGTGTGTACACACTGTAGAGAGTTTGTGTCTGGAGAGGACATGTGCACAGTGTAGAGAGAATGTGTCTGGAATGGACTTGTGTGCACAGTATAGAGAGTATGTGTCTGGAAAGGATATGTATGCACAGGTTAGATAGTATGTGTTAGGAGAGGACGTGTGCACAGGTTAGAGAGTATGTGTCTGGAGAGGACGTGTGCACAGGTTAGAGAGTATGTGTCTGGAGGGGACGTGTGCACAGTGTAGAAAGTAGGTTTCTGGAGAGGACATGCACACAGTGTAGAGAGTAAGTGTCTGGAGAGGACATGAGTGCATAGTGTAGAGAGTATGTGTCTGGAGAGAACATGTGTGCACAGTTTAGAGAGTATGTTTCTGGAGAGGACATGTGTGCACAGTGTAGAGAGTATGTGTCTGGAGAGGACATGTCTGCAGACTGTAGAGAGTATGCACCGGGAGAGGACATGTGTGCACAGTTTAGAGAGTATTTGTCTGGAGAGGACATGTGTGCACAGTGTAGAGAGTATGTGTCTGGAGAGGACATGTGTGCACAGTGTAGAGAGTATGTGTCTGGAGATGACATGTGTGCAGACTGTAGCGAGTATGTGTCTGGAGAGTACATGTGTGCACAGGTTGGAGAGTACATGTCTGGAGAGGACTTGTATACACAGTGTAGCGAGTATGTGTCTGGAGAGGACATGTGTGCAGACTGTAGAGGGTATGTGTCTGGAGCGGACGTGTCTGCAAAGGTTAGAGAGTAAGTGTCTGGAGAGGACATATATGCACAGTGTAGGGAGTATTGGTCTGGAGAGGACATGTGTGCACAGTGTAGAGAGTATGTCTATGTAGAGGACATGTGTGCACAGTGTAGAGAGTATGTGTCTGGAGCAGACATGTGTGCACAGTGTAGGGAGTAGCGGACATGTATGCACAGGTTAGATAGTATGTGTCTGGAGAGGACGTGTGTGCACAGTGTGGAGAGTATGTGTCTGTGGAGGACATGTGTGCAGACTGTAGAGAGTATGTGTCTGGAGAGGACATGTGTGCACAGTTTAAAGAGTATGTTTCTGGAGAGAACATATGTGCACTGTGTAGAGAGTATGTGTCTGGAGAGGACATGTGTGCACAGTTTAGAGAGTATGTGTCTGGAGAGGACATGTGTGCACAGTGTAGAGAGTATATGTCTGGAGAGGACATGTGTGCACAGTGTAGAGAGTATGTGTCTGGAGAGGACATGTGTGCAGACTGTAGAGAGTACGTGTCTGGAGAGTACATGTGTGCCCAGGTTAGAGAGTAGTGTCTGGAGAGGACTTGTATACACAGTGTAGAGAGTATGTGTCTGGAGAGGACATGTGTGCAGACTGTAGAGAGTATGTGTCTGGAGCGGACGGGTGTGCACAGGTTAGAGAGGATATGTCTACAGAGGACATGTATGTACAGTGTAGAGAGTATGTGTCTGGAGAGGACATGTGTGCACAGTGTAGAGAGTATGTGTCTGGATTGGACATGTGTGCACAGTGTAGAGAGTAAGTGTCTGGAGAGTATATGTATACACAGGTTAGATAGTATGTGTCAGGAGAGGACGTGTGCACAGGTTAGAGAGTATGTGTCTGGAGAGGAAGTGTGCACAGGTTAGAGAGTATGTGTCTGGATGGGACGTGTGCAAAGTGTAGACAGTATATTTCTGGAGAGGACATGCGCACAGTGTAGAGAGTATGTGTCTGGAGAGGACGTGTGTGCACAGTGTAGAGAGTATGTGTCTGGAGAGGACATGGATGCACAGTATAGAGAGTATGTGTCTGGAGAGGACATATATGCACAGTGTAGAGAGTATGTGTCTGGAGAGGACATGTATGCACACTGTAGAAAATATGTGTCTGGAGAGGGCATGTGTGCACAGTGTAGAGAGTATGTGTCTGGAGAGGACTTGTGTGCACTATGTAGAGAGTACGTATCTGGAGGGGAAATGTGTGCACAGTGTAGAGAGTATTTGTCTGGAGAGGACATGTGTGCACACTGTAGAGAGTATGCGTCTGGAGAGGATGTGGGCGCACACTGTAGAGAGTATGTGTCTGGAGAGGATGTGTGTGCACAGGTTAGAGAGTATGTGTCTGGAGAGGACATGTGTGCACAGTATAGAGAGAATGTGTCTGGAGAGGACGTGTGTGCATACTGTAGAGAGTACGTGTCTGAAGGGGACGTGTGTACACACTGCAGAGAGTTTGGGTCTGGAGAGGACATATATGCACAGTGTAGAGAGTATGTGTCTGTAGAGGACATGTGCACAGTGTAGAGAATATGTGTTTGGAGAGGACATGTATGCACACTGTAGAGAGTATGTGTCTTGACCAGCCATGTGTTCACAGTGTAGAGAGTATGTATCTGGAGAGGACATATGTGCATACTGTAGAGAGTACGTGTCTGAAGGGGACGTGTGTACACACTGTAGAGAGTTTGTGTCTGGAGAGGACATATGTGCACAGTGTAGAGAGTATGTGTCTGTAGAGGACATTTGCACAGTGTAGAGAATATGTGTTTGGAGAGGACATGTATGCACACTGTAGAGAGTATGTGTCTTGACCAGACATGTGTTCACAGTGTAGAGAGTATGTGTCTGGAATGGACATGTGTGCACAGTATAGAGAGTATGTGTCTGGAGAGGATATGTATGCACAGGTTAGATAGTATGTGTCAGGAGAGGACGTGTGCACAGGTTAGAGAGTATGTGTCTGGAGAGGACGTGTGCACAGGTTAGAGAGTATGTGTCTGGAGGGGACTTGTGCACAGTATAGAAAGTAGGTTTCTGAAGAGGACATGCGCACAGTGTAGAGAGTATGTGTCTGGAGAGGACGTGTGTGCACATTGTAGAGAGTAAGTGTCGGAAGTGGACATGGATGCAAAGTATAGAGAGTATGTGTCTGGAGTGGACATGTATGCACAGTGTAGAGAGTATGTGTCTGGAGAGGACATGTATGCACACTGTCGAGAATATGAGTCTGGAGAGGGCATGTGTGCACAGTGTAGAGAGTATGTGTCTGGAGAGGACGTGTGTGCACTATGTAGAGAGTACGTGTCTGGAGGGGAAATGTGTGCACAGTGTAGAGAATATGTGTCTGGAGAGGACGTGTGCACAGTGTAGAGAGTATGTGTCTGGTGAGGACATGTGTGCACAGTATAGAGAGTATGTGTCTGGAGAGGATGTTGGCACAGTGTAGAGAGTAAGTGTCTGTAGAGGATGTGTGTGCACAGTGTAGAGAGTATGTCTATGTAGAGGACATGTGTACACAGTGTAGAGAGTATGTGTCTGGAGCAGACATGTGTGCACAGTGTAGAGAGTATGTGTCTGTAGAGGACATGTATGCACAGGTTAGATAGTATGTGTCTGGAGAGGACGTGTGTGCACAGTGTGGAGAGTATGTGTCTGTGGAGGACATGTGTGCAGACTGTAGAGAGTATGTGTCTGGAGAGGACATGTGTGCACAGTTTAGAGAGTATGTTTCTGGAGAGAACATGTGTGCACTGTGCAGAGAGTATGTGTCTGGAGAGGACATGTGTGCACAGTGTAGAGAGTATGTGTCTGGAGAGTACATGTGTGCACAGGTTAGAGAGTAGTGTCTGGAGAGGACTTGTAAACACAGTGTAGAGAGTATGTGTCTGGAGAGGACATGTGTGCAGACTGTAGAGAGTTTGTGTCTGGAGCGGGCGGGTGTGCACAGGTTAGAGAGTATATGTCTGCAGAGGACATGTATGTACAGTTCAGAGAGTATGTGTCTGGAGAGGACATGTGTGCACAGTGTAGAGAGTATGTGTCTGGATTGGATGTGTGTGCACAGTGTAGAGAGTAAGTGTCTGGAGAGTATATGTATGCACAGGTTAGATAGTATGTGTCAGGAGAGGACGTGTGCACAGGTTAGAGAGTATGTGTCTGGAGAGGAATTGTGCACAGGTTAGAGAGTATGTGTCTGGATGGGACGTGTGCAAAGTGTAGACAGTATGTTTCTGAAGAGGACATGCGCACAGTGTAGAGAGTATGTGTCTGGAGAGGACGTGTGTGCACAGTGTAGAGAGTATGTGTCTGGAGAGGACATGGATGCACAGTATAGCGAGTATGTGTCTGGAGAGGACATATATGCACAGTGTAGAGAGTATGTGTCTGAGAGGACATGTATGCACACTGTAGAGAATATGTGTCTGGAGAGGGAATGTGTGCACAGTGTAGAGAGTATGTGTCTGGAGAGGACGTGTGTGCACTATGTAGAGGGTACGTGTCTGGAGGGGAAATGTTTGTACAGTGTAGAGAGTATGTGTCTGGAGAGGACATGTGTGCACACTGTAGAGAGTATGTGTCTGGAGAGGATGTAGGCGCACACTGTAGAGAGTATGTGTCTGGAGAGGAGGTGTGTGCACAGGTTAGAGAGTATGTGTCTGGAGAGGACATGTGTGCACAGTATAGAGAGAATGTGTCTGGAGAGGACGTGTGTGCATACTGTTTAGAGTGCGTGTCTGAAGGGTTCGTGTGTACACACTGTAGAGAGTTTGTGTCTGGAGAGGACATATGTGCACAGTGTAGAGAGTATGTGTCTGTAGAGGACATGTGCACAGTGTAGAGAATATGTGTTTGGAGAGGACATGTATGGACACTGTAGAGAGTATGTGTCTTGACCAGACATGTGTTCACAGTGTAGAGAATATGTGTCTGGAGTGGACATGTGTGCACAGTGTAGAGAGTATGTGTCTGGAATGGACGTGTGTGCACAGTATAGAGAGTATGTGTCTGGAGAGGATATGTATACACAGGTTAGATAGTATGTGTCAGGAGAGGACGTGTGCACAGGTTAGAGAGTATGTGTCTGGAGAGGACGTGTGCACAGGTTAGAGAGTATGTGTCTGGAGGGGACGTGTGCACAGTGTAGAAAGTAGGTTTCTGGAGAGGACATGCGCACAGTGTAGCGAGTATGTGTCTGGAGAGGACGTGTGTGCACATTGTAGAGAGTATGTGTCTGAAGAGGACATGGATGCAAAGTATAGAGAGTATGTGTCTGGAGAGGACATGGATGCACAGTATAGCGAGTATGTGTCTGGAGAGGACATATATGCACAGTGTAGAGAGTATGTGTCTGGAGAGGACATGTATGCACACTGTAGAGAATATGTGTCTGGAGAGGGAATGTGTGCACAGTGTAGAGAGTATGTGTCGTGAGAGGACGTGTGTGCACTATGTAGAGGGTACGTGTCTGGAGGGGAAATGTTTGCAGTGTAGAGAGTATGTGTCTGGAGAGGACATGTGTGCACACTGTAGAGAGTATGTGTCTGGAGAGGATGTGGGCGCACACTGTAGAGAGTATGTGTCTGGAGAGGATGTGTGTGCACAGGTTAGAGAGTATGTGTCTGGAGAGGACATGTGTGCACAGTATAGAGAGAATGTGTCTGGAGAGGACGTGTGTGCATACTGTTTAGAGTGCGTGTCTGAAGGGGACGTGTGTACACACTGTAGAGAGTTTGTGTCTGGAGAGGACATATGTGCACAGTGTAGAGAGTATGTGTCTGTAGAGGACATGTGCACAGTGTAGAGAATATGTGTTTGGAGAGGACATGTATGGACACTGTAGAGAGTATGTGTCTTGACCAGACATGTGTTCACAGTGTAGAGAATATGTGTCTGGAGTGGACATGTGTGCACAGTGTAGAGAGTATGTGTCTGGAATGGACTTGTGTGCACAGTATAGAGAGTATGTGTCTGGAGAGGATATGTATGCACAGGTTAGATAGTATGTGTCAGGAGAGGACGTGTGCACAGGTTAGAGAGTATGTGTCTGGAGAGGACGTGTGCACAGGTTAGAGAGTATGTGTCTGGAGGGGACGTGTGTACACATTGTAGAGAGTTTGTGTCTGGAGAGGACATATGTGCACAGTGTAGAGAGTATTTGTCTGTAGAGGACATGTGCACAGTGTAGAGAATATGTGTTTGGAGAGGACATGTATGCACACTGTAGAGAGTATGTGTCTTGACCAGACATGTGTTCACAGTGTAGAGAGTATGTATCTGGAGAGGACATGTGTGCATACTGTAGAGAGTACGTGTCTGAAGGGGACGTGGGTACATACTGTAGAGAGTTTGTGTCTGGAGAGGACATATGTGCACAGTGTAGAGAGTATGTGTCTTTAGAGGACATTTGCACAGTGTAGAGAATATGTGTTTGGAGAGGACATGTATGCACACTGTAGAGAGTATGTGTCTTGACCAGACATGTGTTCACAGTGTAGAGAGTATGTGTATGGAATGGACGTGTGTGCACAGTATAGAGAGTATGTGTCTGGAGAGGATATGTAAGCACAGGTTAGATAGTATGTGTCAGGAGAGGACGTGTGCACAGGTTAGAGAGTATGTGTCTGGAGAGGACGTGTGCACAGGTTAGAGAGTATGTGTCTGGAGGGGACGTGTGCACAGTATAGAAAGTCGGTTTCTGGAGAGGACATGCGCACAGTGTAAAAAGTATGTGTCTGGGGCGGACGTGTGTGCACATTGTAGTGAGTATGTGTCGGAAGAGGACATGGATACAAAGTATAGAGAGTATGTGTCAGGAGTGGACATGTATGCACAGTGTAGAGAGTATGTGTCTGGAGAGGACATGTATGCACACTGTCGAGAATATGTGTCTGGAGAGGGCATGTGTGCACAGTGTAGAGAGTATGTGTCTGGAGAGGATGTGTGTGCACTATGTAGAGAGTACGTGTCTGGAGGGGAAATGTGTGCACAGTGTAGAGAGTATGTGTCTGGAGAGGATGTGTGCACAGTGTAGAGAGTATGTGTCTGGTGAGGACATGTGTGCACAGTGTAGAGAGTATGTGTCTGGAGTGGATGTTGGCACAGTGTAGAGAGTAAGTGTCTGTAGAGGATGTGTGTGCACAGTGTAGAGAGTATGTCTATGTAGAGGACATGTGTGCACAGTGTCGAGAGTATGTGTCTGGAGCAGACATGTGTGCACAGTGTAGAGAGTATGTGTCTGTAGAGGACATGTATGCACAGGTTAGATAGTATGTGTCTGGAGAGGACGTGTGTGCATAGTGTGGAGAGTATGTGTCTGTGGAGGACATGTGTGCAGACTGTAGAGAGTATGTGTCTGGAGAGGACATGTGTGCACAGTTTAGAGAGTATGTTTCTGGAGAGGACATGTATGCACAGGTTAGATAGTATGTGTCTGGAGAGGACGTGTGTGCACAGTGTCGAGAATATGTGTCTGGAGAGGGCATGTGTGCACAGTGTAGAGAGTATGTGTCTGGAGAGGACGTGTGTGCACTATGTAGAGTACGTGTCTGGTGGGGAAATGTGTGCACAGTGTAGAGAGTATGTGTCTGGAGAGGACATGTATGCACACTGTCGAGAATATGTGTCTGGAGAGGGCATGTGTGCACAGTGTAGAGAGTATGTGTCTGGAGAGGACGTGTGTGCACTATGTAGAGTATGTGTCTGGAGGGGAAATGTGTGCACAGTGTAGAGAGTATGTGTCTGTAGCAGACATGTGTGCACAGTGTAGAGAATATGTGTCTGTAGAGGACATGTATGCACAGGTTAGATAGTATGTGTCTGGAGAGGACGTGTGTGCACAGTGTGGAGAGTATGTGTCTGGAGAGGACGGATGTGCACAATGTAGAGAATATGTGTCTAGAGAGGACATATGTTCAGACTATAGAGAGTAAGTGTCTGGAGAGGACAAGTGTGCACTGTGTAGAGAGTATGTGTCTGGAGAGGACATGTGTGCACAGTGTAGAGAGTATGTGTCTGGAGAGGACATGTGTGCAGACTGTAGAGAGTATGCGTCTGGAGAGGGCATGTGTGCACAGTTTAGAGAGTATGTGTCTGGAGAGGACATGTTTGCACAGTGTAGAAAGTATGTGTCTGGAGAGGACATGTGTGCACAGTGTAGAGAGTATGTGTCTGGAGAGGACATGTGTGCAGACTGTAGAGAGTACGTGTCTGGAGAGTACATGTGTGCACAGGTTAGAGAGTAGTATCTGGAGAGGACTTGTATACACAGTGTAGAGAGTATGTGTCTGGAGAGGACATGTGTGCAGACTGTAGAGAGTATGTGTCTGGAGCGGACGGGTGTGCACAGGTTAGAGAGTATATGTCTGCAGAGGACATGTATCTACAGTGTAGAGAGTATGTGTCTGGAGAGGACATGTGTGCACAGTGTAGAGAGTATGTGTCTGGATTGGACATGTGTGCACAGTGTAGAGAGTAAGTGTCTGGAGAGTATATGTATGCACAGGTTAGATAGTATGTGTCAGGAGAGGACGTGTGCACAGGTTAGAGAGTATGTGTCTGGAGAGGAAGTGTGCACAGGTTAGAGAGTATGTGTCTGGATGGGACGTGTGCAAAGTGTAGACAGTATATTTCTGGAGAGGACATGCGCACAGTGTAGAGAGTATGTGTCTGGAGAGGACGTGTGTGCACAGTGTAGAGAGTATGTGTCTGGAGAGGACATGGATGCACAGTATAGAAAGTATGTGTCTGGAGAGGACATATATGCACAGTGTAGAGAGTATGTGTCTGGAGAGGACATGTATGCACACTGTAAAAAATATGTGTCTAGAGAGGGCATGTGTGCACAGTGTAGAGAGAATGTGTCTGGAGAGGATGTGTGTGCATACTGTAGAGAGTACTTGTCTGAAGGGGACGTGTGTACACACTGTAGAGAGTTTGTGTCTGGAGAGGACATATGTGCACAGTGTAGAGAGTATGTGTCTGTAGAGGACATGTGCACAGTGTAGAGAATATGTGTTTGGAGATGACATGTATGCACACTGTAGAGAGTATGTGTCTTGACCAGACATGTGTTCACAGTGTAGAGAGTATGTATCTGGAGAGGACATGTGTGCATACTGTAGAGAGTACGTGTCTGAAGGGGACGTGTGAACATACTGTAGAGAGTTTGTGTCTGGAGAGGACATATGTGCACAGTGTAGAGAGTATGTCTATGTAGAGGACATGTGTGCACAGTGTAGAGAGTGTGTGTCTGGAGCAGACATGTGTGCACATTGTAGAGAGTATGTGTCTGGAGAGGACATGTGTGCACACTGTAGAGAGTATGTGTCTGGAGAGGATGTGGGCGCACACTGTAGAGAGTATGTGTCTGGAGAGGATGTGTGTGCACAGGTTAGAGAGTATGTGTCTGGAGAGGACATGTGTGCACAGTATAGAGAGAATGTGTCTGGAGAGGACGTGTGTGCATACTGTAGAGAGTACTTGTCTGAAGGGGACGTGTGTACACACTGTAGAGAGTTTGTGTCTGGAGAGGACATATGTGCACAGTGTAGAGAGTATGTGTCTGTAGAGGACATGTGCACAGTGTAGAGAATATGTGTTTGGAGAGGACATGTATGCACACTGTAGAGAGTATGTGTCTTGACCAGACATGTGTTCACAGTGTAGAGAGTATGTATCTGGAGAGGACATGTGTGCATACTGTAGAGAGTACGTGTCTGAAGGGGACGTGTGTACATACTGTAGAGAGTTTGTGTCTGGAGAGGACATATGTGCACAGTGTAGAGAGTATGTCTATGTAGAGGACATGTGTGCACAGTGTAGAGAGTATGTGTCTGGAGCAGACATGTGTGCACAGTGTAGAGAGTATGTGTCTGTAGAGGACATGTATGCACAGGTTAGATAGTATGTGTCTGGAGAGGACGTGTGTGTACAGTGTGGAGAGTATGTGTCCGTGGAGGACATGTGTGCAGACTGTAGAGAGTATGTGTCTGGAGAGGACATGTGTGCACAATTTAGAGAGTATGTTTCTGGAGAGAACATGTGTGCACTGTGTAGAGAGTATGCGTCTGGAGAGGACATGTGTGCACAGTTTAGAGAGTATGTGTCTGGAGAGGACATGTGTGCACAGTGTAGAGCGTATGTGTCTGGAGAGGACATGTGTGCACAGTGTAGAGAGTATGTGTCTGGAGAGGACATGTGTGCAGACTGTAGAGAGTACGTGTCTGGAGAGTACATGTGTGCACAGGTTAGAGAGTAGTGTCTGGAGAGGACTTGTATACACAGTGTAGAGAGTATGTGTCTGGAGAGGACATGTGTGCAGACTGTAGAGAGTATGTGTCTGGAGCGGACGGGTGTGCACAGGTTAGAGAGTATATGTCTGCAGAGGACATGTATGTACAGTGTAGAGAGTATATGTCTGGAGAGGACATGTGTGCACAGTGTAGAGAGTATGTGTCTGGATTGGACATGTGTGCACAGTGTAGAGAGTAAGTGTCTGGAGAGTATATGTATGCACAGGTTAGATAGTATGTGTCAGGAGAGGACGTGTGCACAGGTTAGAGAGTATGTGTCTGGAGAGGAAGTGTGCACAGGTTAGAGAGTATGTGTCTGGATGGGACGTGTGCAAAGTGTAGACAGTATATTTCTGGAGAGGACATGCGCACAGTGTAGAGAGTATGTGTCTGGAGAGGACGTGTGTGCACAGTGTAGAGAGTATGTGTCTGGAGAGGACATGGATGCACAGTATAGAAAGTATGTATCTGGAGAGGACATATATGCACAGTGTAAAGAGTATGTGTCTGGAGAGGACATGTATGCACACTGTAGAAAATATGTGTCTGGAGAGGGCATGTGTGCACAGTGTAGAGAGTATGTGTCTGGAGAGGACGTGTGTGCACTATGTAGAGAGTACGTGTCTGGAGGGGAAATGTGTGCACAGTGTAGAGAGTATGTGTCTGGAGAGGACATGTGTGCACACTGTAGAGAGTATGTGTCTGGAGAGGATGTGGGCACACACTGTAGAGAGTATGTGTCTGGAGAGGATGTGTGTGCACAGGTTAGAGAGTATGTGTCTGGAGAGGACATGTGTGCACAGTATAGAGAGAATGTGTCTGGAGAGGATGTGTGTGCATACTGTAGAGAGTACTTGTCTGAAGGGGACGTGTGTACACACTGTAGAGAGTTTGTGTCTGGAGAGGACATATGTGCACAGTGTAGAGAGTATGTGTCTTTGGAGGACATTTGCACAGTGTAGAGAATATGTGTTTGGAGAGGACATGTATGCACACTGTAGAGAGTATGTGTCTTGACCAGACATGTGTTTACAGTGTAGAGAGTATGTGTCTGGAATGGACGTGTGTGCACAGTATAGAGAGTATGTGTCTGGAGAGGACGTGTGCACTGGTTAGAGAGTATGTGTCTGGAGGGGACGTGTGCACAGTATAGAAAGTAGGTTTCTGGAGAGGACATGCGCACAGTGTAGAAAGTATGTGTCTGGAGAGGACGTGTGTGCACATTGTAGAGAGTATGTGTCGGAAGAGGACATGGATGCAAAGTATAGAGAGTATGTGTCTGGAGTGGACATGTATGCACAGTGTAGAGAGTATGTGTCTGGAGAGGACATGTATGCACACTGTCGAGAATATGTGTCTGGAGAGGGCATGTGTGCACAGTGTAGAGAGTATGTGTCTGGAGAGGATGTGTGTGCACTATGTAGAGAGTACGTGTCTGGAGGGGAAATGTGTGCACAGTGTAGAGAGTATGTGTCTGGAGAGGACGTGTGCACAGTGTAGAGAGTATGTGTCTGGTGAGGACATGTGTGCACAGTGTAGAGAGTATGTGTCTGGAGTGGATGTTGGCACAGTGTAGAGAGTAAGTGTCTGTAGAGGATGTGTGTGCACAGTGTAGAGAGTATGTCTATGTAGAGGACATGTGTGCACAGTGTAGAGAGTATGTGTCTGGAGCAGACAGGTGTGCACAGTGTAGAGAGTATGTGTCTGTAGAGGACATTTATGCACAGGTTAGATAGTATGTGTCTGGAGACGACGTGTGTGCACAGTGTGGAGAGTATGTGTCTGTGGAGGACATGTGTGCAGACTGTAGAGAGTATGTGTCTGGAGAGGACATGTGTGCACAGTTTAGAGAGTATGTTTCTGGAGAGAATATGTGTGCACTGTGTAGAGAGTATGTGTCTGGAGAGGACATGTATGCACAGGTTAGATAGTATGTGTCTGGAGAGGACGTGTGTGCACAGTGTGGAGAGTATGTGTCTGTGGAGGACATGTGTGCAGACTGTAGAGAGTATGTGTCTGGAGAGGACATGTGTGCACAGTTTAGAGAGTATGTTTCTGGAGAGAACATGTGTGCACTGTGTAGAGAGTATGTGTCTGGAGAGGACATGTGTGCACAGTGTAGAGAGTATGTGTCTGGAGAGGACATGTGTGCAGACTGTGGAGAGTATGTGTCTGGAGCGGACGGGTGTGCCCAGGTTAGAGAGTATATGTCTGCAGAGGACATGTATGTACAGTGTAGAGAGTATGTGTCTGGAGAGGACATGTGTGCACACTGTAGAGAGTATGTGTCTGGAGAGGATGTGGGAGCACACTGTAGAGAGTATGTGTCTGGAGAGAATGTGTGTGCACAGGTTAGAGAGTATGTGTCTGGAGAGGACATGTGTGCACAGTATAGAGAGAATGTGTCTGGAGAGGACGTGTGTGCATACTGTAGAGAGTACTTGTCTGAAGGGGACGTGTGTACACACTGTAGAGAGTTTGTGTCTGGAGAGGACATATGTGCACAGTGTAGAGAGTATGTGTCTGTAGAGGACATGTGCACAGTGTAGAGAATATGTGTTTGGAGAGGACATGTATGCACACTGTAGAGAGTATGTGTCTTGACCAGACATGTGTTCACAGTGTAGAGAGTATGTATCTGGAGAGGACATGTGTGCATACTGTAGAGAGTACGTGTCTGAAGGGGACGTGTGTACACACTGTAGAGAGTTTGTGTCTGGAGAGGACATATGTGCACAGTGTAGAGAATATGTGTCTTTAGAGGACATTTGCACAGTGTAGAGAATATGTGTTTGGAGAGGACATGTATGCACACTGTAGAGAGTATGTGTCTTGACCAGACATGTGTTCACAGTGTAGAGAGTATGTGTCTGGAATGGACGTGTGAGCACAGTATAGAGAGTATGTGTCTGGAGAGGATATGTATGCACAGGTTAGATAGTATGTGTCAGGAGAGGACGTGTGCACAGGTTAGAGAGTATGTGTCTGGAGAGGACGTGTGCACAGGTTAGAGAGTATGTGTCTGGAGGGGACGTGTGCACAGTATAGAAAGTAGGTTTCTGGAGAGGACATGCGCACAGTGTAGAAAGTATGTGTCTGGAGAGGACGTGTGTGCACATTGTAGAGAGTATGTGTCGGAAGAGGACATGGATGCAAAGTATAGAGAGTATGTGTCTGGAGTGGACATGTATGCACAGTGTAGAGAGTATGTGTCTGGAGAGGACATGTATGCACACTGTCGAGAATATGTGTCTGGAGAGGGCATGTGTGCACAGTGTAGAGAGTATGTGTCTGGAGAGGATGTGTGTGCACTATGTAGAGAGTACGTGTCTGGAGGGGAAATGTGTGCACAGTGTAGAGAGTATGTGTCTGGAGAGGACGTGTGCACAGTGTAGAAAGTATGTGTCTGGTGAGGACATGTGTGCACAGTGTAGAGAGTATGTGTCTGGAGTGGATGTTGGCACAGTGTAGAGAGTAAGTGTCTGTAGAGGATGTGTGTGCACAGTGTAGAGAGTATGTCTATGTAGAGGACATGTGTGCACAGTGTAGAGAGTATGTGTCTGGAGCAGACATGTGTGCACAGTGTAGAGAGTATGTGTCTGTAGAGGGCATGTATGCACAGGTTAGATAGTATGTGTCTGGAGAGGACGTGTGTGCACAGTGTGGAGAGTATGTGTCTGTGGAGGACATGTGTGCAGACTGTAGAGAGTATGTGTCTGGAGAGGACATGTGTGCACAGTTTAGAGAGTATGTTTCAGGAGAGAACATGTGTGCACTGTGTAGAGAGTATGTGTCTGGAGAGGACATGTATGCACAGGTTAGATAGTATGTGTCTGGAGAGGACGTGTGTGCACAGTGTGGAGAGTATGTGTCTGTGGAGGACATGTGTGCAGACTGTAGAGAGTATGTGTCTGGAGAGGACATGTGTGCACAGTTTAGAGAGTATGATTCTGGAGAGAACATGTGTGCACTGTGTAGAGAGTATGTGTCTGGAGAGGACATGTGTGCACAGTGTAGAGAGTATGTGTCTGGAGAGGACATGTGTGCAGACTGTAGAGAGTATGTGTCTGGAGCGGACGGGTGTGCCCAGGTTAGAGAGTATATGTCTGCAGAGGACATGTATGTACAGTGTAGAGAGTATGTGTCTGGAGAGGACATGTGTGCACACTGTAGAGAGTATGTGTCTGGAGAGGATGTGGGCGCACACTGTAGAGAGTATGTGTCTGGAGAGGATGTGTGTGCACAGGTTAGAGAGTATGTGTCTGGAGAGGACATGTGTGCACAGTATAGAGAGAATGTGTCTGGAGAGGACGTGTGTGCATACTGTAGAGAGTACTTGTCTGAAGGGGACGTGTGTACACACTGTAGAGAGTTTGTGTCTGGAGAGGACATATGTGCACAGTGTAGAGAGTATGTGTCTGTAGAGGACATGTGCACAGTGTAGAGAATATGTGTTTGGAGAGGACATGTATGCACACTGTAGAGAGTATGTGTCTTGACCAGACATGTGTTCACAGTGTAGAGAGTATGTATCTGGAGAGGACATGTGTGCATACTGTGGAGAGTACGTGTCTGAAGGGGACGTGTGTACACACTGTAGAGAGTTTGTGTCTGGAGAGGACATATGTGCACAGTGTAGAGAGTATGTGTCTTTAGAGGACATTTGCACAGTGTAGAGAATATGTGTTTGGAGAGGACATGTATGAACACTGTAGAGAGTATGTGTCTTGACCAGACATGTGTTCACAGTGTAGAGAGTATGTGTCTGGAATGGACGTGTGTGCACAGTATAGAGAGTATGTGTCTGGAGAGGATATGTATGCACAGGGTAGATAGTATGTGTCAGGAGAGGACGTGTGCACAGGTTAGAGAGTATGTGTCTGGAGAGGACGTGTGCACAGGTTAGAGAGTATGTGTCTGGAGGGGACGTGTGCACAGTATAGAAAGTAGGTTTCTGGAGAGGACATGCACACAGTGTAGAAAGTATGTGTCTGGAGAGGACGTGTGTGCACATTGTAGAGAGTATGTGTCGGAAGAGGACATGGATGCAAAGTATAGAGAGTATGTGTCTGGAGTGGACATGTATGCACAGTGTAGAGAGTATGTGTCTGGAGAGGACATGTATGCACACTGTTGAGAATATGTGTCTGGAGAGGGCATGTGTGCACAGTGTAGAGAGTATGTGTCTTTAGAGGACATTTGCACAGTGTAGAGAATATGTGTTTGGAGAGGACATGTATGAACACTGTAGAGAGTATGTGTCTTGACCAGACATGTGTTCACAGTGTAGAGAGTATGTGTCTGGAATGGACGTGTGTGCACAGTATAGAGAGTATGTGTCTGGAGAGGATATGTATGCACAGGGTAGATAGTATGTGTCAGGAGAGGATGTGTGCACAGGTTAGAGAGTATGTGTCTGGAGAGGACGTGTGCACAGGTTAGAGAGTATGTGTCTGGAGGGGACGTGTGCACAGTATAGAAAGTAGGTTTCTGGAGAGGACATGCGCACAGTGTAGAAAGTATGTGTCTGGAGAGGACGTGTGTGCACATTGTAGAGAGTATGTGTCGGAAGAGGACATGGATGCAAAGTATAGAGAGTATGTGTCTGGAGTGGACATGTATGCACAGTGTAGAGAGTATGTGTCTGGAGAGGACATGTATGCACACTGTTGAGAATATGTGTCTGGAGAGGGCATGTGTGCACAGTGTAGAGAGTATGTGTCTGGAGAGGATGTGTGTGCAATATGTAGAGAGTACGTGTCTGGAGGGGAAATGTGTGCACAGTGTAGAGAGTATGTGTCTGGAGAGGACGTGTGCACAGTGTAGAAAGTATGTGTCTGGTGAGGACATGTGTGCACAGTGTAGAGAGTATGTGTCTGTAGTGGATGTTGGCACAGTGTAGAGAGTAAGTGTCTGTAGAGGATGTGTGCGCACAGTGTAGAGAGTATGTCTATGTAGAGGACATGTGTGCACAGTGTATAGAGTATGTGTCTGTAGAGGACATGTATGCACAGGTTAGATAGTATGTGTCTGGAGAGGACGTGTGTGCACAGTGTGGAGAGTATGTGTCTGTGGAGGACATGTGTGCAGACTGTAGAGAGTATGTGTCTGGAGAGGACATGTGTGCACAGTTTAGAGAGTATGTTTCTGGAGAGAACATGTGTGCACTGTGTAGAGAGTATGTGTCTGGAGAGGACATGTATGCACAGGTTAGATAGTATGTGTCTGGAGAGGACGTGTGTGCACAGTGTGGAGAGTATGTGCCTGTGGAGGACATGTGTGCAGACTGTAGAGAGTATGTGTCTGGAGAGGACATGTGTGCACAGTTTAGAGATATGTTTCTGGAGAGAACATGTGTGCACTGTGTAGAGAGTATGTGTCTGGAGAGGACATGTGTGCACAGTGTAGAGAGTATGTGTCTGGAGAGGACATGTGTGCAGACTGTAGAGAGTATGTGTCTGGAGCGGACGGGTGTGCCCAGGTTAGAGAGTATATGTCTGCAGAGGACATGTATGTACAGTGTAGAGAGTATGTGTCTGGAGAGGACATGTGTGCACACTGTAGAGAGTATGTGTCTGGAGAGGATGTGGGCGCACACTGTAGAGAGTATGTGTCTGGAGAGGATGTGTGTGCACAGGTTAGAGAGTATGTGTCTGGAGAGGACATGTGTGCACAGTATAGAGAGAATGTGTCTGGAGAGGACGTGTATGCATACTGTAGAGAGTACGTGTCTGAAGCGGACGTGTGTACACACTGTAGAGAGTTTGTGTCTGGATAGGACATATGTGCACAGTGTAGAGAGTATGTGTCTGTAGAGGACATGTGCACAGTGTAGAGAATATGTGTTTGGAGAGGACATGTATGCACACTGTAGAGAGTATGTGTCTTGACCAGACATGTGTTCACAGTGTAGAGAGTATGTATCTGGAGAGGACATGTGTGCATACTGTAGAGAGTACGTTTCTGAAGGGGACGTGTGTACACACTGTAGAGAGTTTGTGTCTGGAGAGGACATATGTGCACAGTGTAGAGAGTATGTGTCTGGAGAGGACATGTGTGCACAGTGGGCTGATCTGGTCTCGCGACTGTTAAGAATATTTCTGTGTACTACTTGAGGTTCCTGTTTGGTCCAAGTGAGAATTGGTTGCACTAATAACCGTTTGGTTGTTTTGACATGCAATCCTGATGCCCATGCATTCCTTATATCCCTTCCATCTTTTCTTGAGGAATCCTGAGCTTTTTGTCCCGTGCAAGACGGACCAAGGTCCATTGCCCTGCTTGTCTGGTGCTAAGATGTGTGGGTGTTTTGGGTAAGATAAAGTGTGGACATCAATGCCCCACTCAGCAATTTGTGTGGAATTGTTCAAGATGGCTTGTACTGTTTCCTTTTTCTACAGGCCCACTACTGTTGAGTCGCCATGTGCGTCCCCCTTGATGCTCAAGAATCTCACCCATTCTAAATCCCCAGTTTGTAGCTGGTCAAGAGTGGCAAGGTGTTTGAAAAGGCGGACAATGTTGCACCGGACCAAAAAGTTGTGCGGTCCCGTGCTGTCGAATCTCGGGGTGAGGACTACTTCATGGTCAATGGTTAGTGTGCCTGGTCATGCACAATCTATCATGACTGAAGTTCATATCTTTTAACTAGGCAGGAAAAGTGTGGTGCTGCGTTCTGTAGTGTATTCACTACTTGCTGAGACATGGGAGTTGATTTATGATCAGCTTCCATCAGAGCAACTCCACCTACTGATGAGGCTTGCCTTTTCCTGACTGACCAAACTCTAGATTTCTTTGGACACTCTTGACAAAATAGACAGACTAGCCACAGAATACGCATATTTAGTTTAATCTTTACTTTCCTTTTTCTTCTTTGCTCTGAGTTCCACAAATGGAGCCAATTTGCATTAGTCTTCTCAGGCCACATTTTCAACCGTTTTTGCACTGTCGCTCTTAATTTTATTAAAACTAGGTGGAAGCACTTACAGGCACAT
This sequence comes from Lissotriton vulgaris, assembly GCF_964263255.1. NCBI lineage: Eukaryota > Metazoa > Chordata > Amphibia > Caudata > Salamandridae > Lissotriton > Lissotriton vulgaris. Next base: position 8,492,195 of record NC_141687.1, read on the forward strand.
GCATCAAGCGATTTGGGAATCGCAAACGGTGCGAATCGCAAAATTCGGCCGTTTGCGATTCCCAAATCACTATTTGGGATGCATCATCCTAAAAGGGAAGAAATCGCTATTTTAGCGATTTTTTAAAGTGCGATTGCTTTTAAGGAATCGCAATTTTGCGATTCCTTAAAAGCAATGCATGAAACTTAAAAAAATTGCGATTTCGCAATTAGAGAGCAAAAATTACCATGAGGTTGGACCTCATGGTAATTTAGCGAAATGTTAGAAATATGCAATTTTGTGCATATTTTTAACTTTCATGTTGTGCACACACATGCCCTTAGGGCATGTGTGTACACAACATATGTGCATTGTTTGATTTCAGGGGTGCAACAGGGTGTCCTTTGGACACCCCTGCACCCTTGAAATCGCAATCTCAATTTGCGATTAGCTAATTGCGAATCGCAAATTGAGATTGTCTTCCCATTCATTCCTATGGGCCTCTAGGCCCATAGGAATGAATGGGAAGGGATTCCTTAACTGCGATTCGCAAAATGCTAATCGCAATTAAGGAATTCTAAGGAATCGCAATTTATTTAGCGATTTCTTAATGCATAGGCATTTGCGATTCCTTAATTGCGATTCCTTAAAAATCACAATTAAGGAATCGCAAATGCCGAGATTGATGCATGTACCTGATAGAATCTTGTTTCTTTGTTAAATATTCTTTCATTTAGGCTATACTGAATGTGCAATACACGATCTATATATCCTGATATTTCTGTGGGTCTTTTGGGAACTTGAGCTAACGCATCTTTCAACTCATTCTTAAGACCACAATAGAATACAGCTGCTCTTTTAAATTCTGGACAATTTGTCTCTACTATGAATTTATTGAGCTGGTCCAAGTATGCTATTAAATCTCTATTACCTTGTTTTAAGTCTAATGGTTTATTGTCCATTGCTTGAGTTGCTCTTCACTGACCGAATATTCTGAAATATTTTACTTGGAAATCTTGAAAATTAAAAATAACTGGGTGTTTCTGTGCAATTACTGCCATTGACCAAGTTGCTGGATCTCCAGGAACATAAGACAATATAACTGCCACCTTGGATTGGTCTTCCGAAGAAATAACTGGTCAACACAAAAACATTGAAGTAACAATGTGTCAGAATAATTTGCACCTTCTGTGGATCTCCACCAAAACGCTCTGGTTGTGCTACTGGAATAATGGGAGAGAAGGCATGTATCACCTAAGTTGTTAGTCCAGTAGTCTGAGGAGTACTTGGAAAATCTGCAAGCTGCTAGCTAATCTATCAATTGCCTAACCTGTACTGACTCCTGAACTGACCTTCTCAACTCTTCTTTCAAAACATCCTTCTCCTCAATCGTATCATTTAATTGTTTTGCATCCTTTATAGTATTGTAGTAGGAGCCTTCCCATCTATGCTCTCAGGCATTCTGCTCAGTGGAAATCTAATTCTGTAATAATAGGGTGCACTTCTATCTGTCAAGTACAATAATGCTGATTCCTTAGCAGCAGAAGAAAGGTCCTCAGCTCCTTCCACTACTACCTGTGACAAATTAGGAGTATCCATCCGAGGCAGCAGCAGAGGGAGAAGGGAAGTGTACAATAGAGAGGCTGCCGCAGAGGTCTGGTTCTTCTACTGCACTACAGATCCTCTCTTCTCGTAAGCCATTAATTGAATTGACATAGATCCACTGCAGAGAAAGCAGATTAATGTACCAACAGCAAAGACTTGATTGGTTGTCCACAACCTGAGAGGAAAATTGCGGCTGCCATTTTATCAATCGGGACATTATATATTCCAAGGGTATCCGGCAGCAAGGCAGGCTTAGCTCCTCTTCGCGCCTCTTGAAAACACGGACCCAAATTTTGTGAAAGGTGGTTTATTCGGTGTTTGTGCTCCCAGCCATCATGACGCATTTCGCGCTACACAGAACGCTTGATCACATGATATATATATATATATGTACTGAAAAAACCATAGGTTTGACACCAGTTATAGTTAGCTGGAAATTTTACTGACATAAAACCATTGAAATTCCCACGTTATAGTTAGTTGGACTCACTATAACTTGCGCGCCTGCAATGCACTGCTGATGACGTCACATATTACATCACTCATGACATGGTCAGTGACATCACTGATGACATCACTGATGACACCATCCAGTGAATGTGTGTCTTTCTGAAAAATAAATATGTGTGAGTGACTCTATGGAACTGTTGGTGTATGTGTGGATGGTGGAATTACTGAATTGGTTGTTGGGGGGGATTTGTCAAGCGGGGTCTGAGATAAAAGGGGGTCCCAAAACGTGTTTTCCCCATGTTAATTTTCATAGGGCGGTCGAACTCACTTTTAGCCCGAACGGCTGAATGGATTTCCACCAAACTTGGCAAAATTGTAGGGACTGGTAGCCCGATGTGCCTTTGCTATATCTCAAGATATGTGCTCCAGTAGATTTTGAGTAATTTAGGTTAAAAAAATATATATATCTGTAAGCGCGCCCCGGTACGCGCACCGGGGCGCGTACCAGCGTGCTACGCGAGTTCGCGAGCGGAAAGCTGATTGGCTCTCGGTTGTCTGTAAACACTCCAAACAGTCCGGAGCGGCTGCCATCTTGTGTCTCGGTAGGATCGAGACACAAGAGGTAGCCAAAACAAAGGGGGAAATGACCATAAGGGGGCAGGGTAGACCCCCCCTGACCCACTAGGTTTGATGTGGGGGCTATAAAAGGGCCCCGCGGGCCAAACATTTTTTTTTTCATTTTGCGCGGGGGGAGCGCCCGGTACGCTAACCGGGGAGCGCACCAGGGAGCGTACCATGGGGAAAAAAGAATGACAGACTTTTCAAAAATTGTATGTTTATTATTTGTTCTTTTTGTTGTTTTTTTATTTTTTTATTTAAGTCCCAACATGTAGGTACCAATGCAGAGTCTAAAATGTAATATACAGCGTCTCCTTTGTAGATATCTTGCATGTTGTTACAGAAGTTATTGTGGTATATGAAATTCATACCATAGTCTGTCAGGAAAGCAGAAACAACATGGAGGCAGGAGATGATAAAGAGATGTTAAATACACATTGGAGATAATATAGTTGGAGAAAGGAAGTAACTATGAGCAAACTTACTATGTAACACAAAAAAGTTGCACAGTATACTATAAGTCTCACTTTATATTATAAACATTTTGGAACTACTTGATGAATTACATATAGAAATGAATAATGTCTCGAACAATTTTTGATTATGAAATATAAATTTATTCTTCTGATTCTTTTTCATAATTTAATAAAACTTATAACAATATATTGTCTGGAATGTCCTCATTTTCATTCTGTGATTCCATTGATTCCACACACTGAACTAATTCATGGTCCAGAGACTCATCCATAAAATCAAAGTTATCATTCTCAGCAATTCTTTCTTCAGGGTTGTTGTCCAAAACAATTTTAAAAGAAATATTCTGTTCTCCTTCCATTTTGTTGCTGTAAATTGCATAAAAAATAAATATATCAGTAGAGATAGGGCACTGTTGGGTTTAAGTTCAGACAGGTAGTTTGGATTTTTTAACAGTAAAGTTATCTTTGGGCGGTGAATGGTATCAGGCTGGAATTATAAATATAAAAAAGTGTATGTGATAAAGCCTAAGTAAATGTATAATAATACAAGGGAAGCCTAACTCAATCTATAACTATAACAGAGAAGCCTATCTCAATCTATAACTATTACAGAGGGATAGTATATAACTATCAGAATATTTTTTCTCAAATTAACTTAAAGTGCACAACATACTTCACTTTCCAAAATAACAACTTACCTTTGAGAAAGCAGTTGAAATTCTCAGTGTAATTCCTTTTCAAATGTACTTCAGGAAGTAGTAGTCAAAATGGCTGTGTTTCCCTCTCTTTCTTTATATATATTCATGTACATAACCAATCAAATGTCAGGAAATAATCGTAGAAAATGAAAGTAACTTTTTAATTGGTTGTAAATTCTAACACTTCATATGTGTTCTTGTCATGTAAAGTACCTCAGGATATTTAGACAGGCCTACAGCCTAAATGTCTCAATGGAATTCCACCAAACTTGGGTAAATGGTAGGGACTGCTATGTAGTAGGGCCTATTCTATATTTGGTGAAAGTGTCTCCAGTGGTTTTTCTATAAATTACTCTCCCACCTTTTTTTAGGGAGTGCTTACCGGTGCGCGCCCCGGTACGCGCACCGGCAGCGTTACGGGAGTCCTCCATTTTGTGTTTCGGTACAATCAAGACACAAGATGGAGGACAAACAACGTTGGGAATGGGTAGAAGGGGGCACGGTAGACAGGCCCTGACCCCCTAGGTTTTCTGAGGGGGGCTTAGGAGGCTCATATAGGCCAAAAAAATATATTTTTTTTTAATTTCGCGGGAGGAGCGCCCGGTACGCGCACCGGGAAGCGTACCGGGGAGCGTACTTTGGTGAAAAATAGTGAAAAAAGTTAGAAAAAGAAAATCATTATGAGTGATCAGAGGTAGGGTAGCCCTGAAAAGATCTTTTGGGTTCTGTGGCTGATTTAAGTACCTACAAGTAGGTTCCAATGCACAGTCTTAAATTCAGGAGGAATATTTTATTCCCCTCATCTGAGAAGTGCACACCATCTCCTTTGTAGATGTCTTGCATGTTGTAACGTAAGTTATTGTTGTATATTGAACCCATTCCATAGTCTCTCGTGTAAGCAGAAACAGATTTATTCACATGTTTCCGTGCTTTCTCAAATTGTGGACAAAATTGGTTGGACCAGTTCCATTTCTGTCTTTGGCATATATTAGAATATACCAATCAATCAAAGCATTTATATAGCGCACTACTCACCCAGAGGGTCTCAACGCGCTAGGGGGGGGTCCGCTACTGCTCGAACAGCCAGGTCTTGAGTTTCTTCCTGAAGGCGAAGTGGTCCTGGGTCAGGCGGAGGAGGGTCGGGAGGGAGTTCCAAGTTTTGGCGGCGAGGTAGGAGACGGACCATCCCCCTGTGGTGGCTCTTCGGATGCGGGGGACGGCGGTGAGGGCGTGGCCTGTCCATCGAAGCTGGCGTTTGGGAGCGTAGAAGTTGAGGCGGCTGTTGAGGTATCCTGGGCCTTGGTTGTGTAGGGCTTTGTGTGCGTGGGTGAGGAGACGGAAGGTGATTCTCTTGTTGACCGGGAGCCAGTGCAGGTCTTCCAGGTGTCCGGAGATGTGGCTGCGACTGGGGATGTCCAGGATGAGTCGTGCTGAGGCGTTCTGGATCCGCTGTAGTCTCTTCTGGTGTTTGGCGGTGGTTCCGGCATAGAGGGAGTTGCCGTAGTCCAGACAGCTGGTGACGAGGGCCTGGGTGACCGTCTTCCTGGTCTCGGTGGGGATCCACCGGAAGATCTTACGTAGCATGTGCAGGATGTTGAAGCACGATGAGGAGACGGCGTTGACTTGTCTGGTCATGGAGAGGGAGGAGTCCAGGATGAAGCCCAGGTTGCGTGCGTGGTCTGTTGGTTTGGGTGCGCTGTCTAGGGCGGGGGGACACCAGGAGTCGTCCCAGGCGGAGGGTGAAGATCCCATGATGAGGACTTCCGTCTTGTCCGAGTTCAGTTTCAGGCGGCTGTTCTTCATCCATTCGGCTACCTCTTTCATCTCTTCATGAAGGTTGGCTCTGGCGGTGGCTGGGTCGTTGGTGAGGGAGAGGATCAGGTGGGTGTTGTCAGCGTAGGAGATGATGTTGAGGTTGTGCTGGCGTGCGATGTCTGCGAGGGGGCTCATGTAGATGTTGAAGAGGGTTGGACTAAGCCAGGAGCCTTGAGGAACGCCGCAGATGACTTCGGTGGCTTCTGATCTGAACGGGGGAGGCGGACTCTCTGTGTCCTTCCTGCGAGGAAGAAGATGATCCACTCCAGTGCCTTCTCCTGGATTCCGACGTTGCTGAGGCGCTGCACCAGTGTACGGTGGCAGACAGTGTCGAAGGCCGCGGAGAGGTCTAGGAGGATGAGGGCTGCTGTTTCTCCGTTGTCGAGCAGGGCTCTGATGTCATCGGTGGCTGCAATCAGGGCGGTCTCGGTGCTGTGGTTGGCCCGGAAGCCAGACTGCGAAAGGTCGAGGGATCCGTTTGTCTCGAGGAAGGCGGCCAGCTGCTTGTTGACGGTCTTCTCGATGACTTTTGCAGGGAACAGGAGCAGCGAGATGGGGTGGTAGTTCTTAAGGTCGGTGGGGTCGGCTGATGGCTTCTTTAGTAGAGCGCTGAGTTCGGCGTGCTTCCAGCTCTCCGGGAAGGTAGCGGTGTCGAAGGAGGTGTTGATGATGTCCCGCAGGTGGGGTGCGATGGCAGCGTCAGCCTTGTTGAAGACGTGGTGAGGGCAGGGGTCGGTCGGAGATCCGGAGTGGATGGAGTTCATCGTGCGGACGGTGTCTTATGTGCTGATCGGGGTCCAGGCGCGGAGGGTGGTGGTGGGCGGCGGTGGTTCGGTCGTGGCGTGCGTCGGTTGAGTGCTGAAGCTGTTGTGTATGTCCGCGATCTTGTTGTGGTGGAAGGAGGCGAGGGAGTTGCAGAGGTCTTGCGAAGGGGTGATGTCGTTGTTTCCAGCGTTGGGGTTGGAGAGCTCTTTAACGATGTTGAAGAGTTCCTTGCTGTTGTGTGCGTTGTTGTCCAGTCGTTTCTTGAATGCCGTTTTCTTGGTGGCGTGGATCAGTTGGTGGTGTTTTCGGGTGGCGAGGTTGAGGGCAGTCATGTTGTTCGGTGTTGGGTCTCTGCGCCAGGCTCTCTCGAGGGCTCGGCAGTTCTTCTTGGAGCTCTTGAGTTCATCGGTGAACCATGGGGCTTTCTTGCTGCCGGGTCTGCTAGGCGGGGTCCTCAGAGGGGCGAGGTCGTCGGCGCAGTCGCTGATCCACTTCGTGAGGTTGGTGGCCGCTTGGCTGGGGTTTGTTGTGCTGGTGGGTGGGTTCTTGCTCAGGGAAGTCGCGAGCTGGTCGGCTGTGATCTTGTTCCAGCTTCTGCATGCAGCCTGTTGCTGGTGGTGGTGGTGGATCGTGTTCCTTTTGAAGCTGAAGTGGACGCAGCTGTGGTCCGTCCATTGGAGTCCGGTGGCGTGGCTGAAGGTGATGTCCTCGCTGGATAAGAAGATGGGGTCGAGTGTGTGTCCAGCGTAATAGGTGGGGGTGGTCACCAGCTGCTTGAGTCCGAGGTTTGCGAGGTTGTCCAGCAGGGTGGTGGTGTTGCGGTCGTTGTTGTTCTCCAGGTGGAAGTTGAAGTCCCCGAGGAGGATGTAGTCAGCGGAGTCGAGGGCGTGCGGGCTGACGAAGTCGGCAATGTCCTCGCTGAATTGTGTGCGTGGTCCCGGGGGTCTGTAGATGAGGGTGCCTCTGAGGGTAGTCTTGGGGTTGATGTGGACCTGGAAGTGCAGGTGCTCGGCGGGTGCGAGGGTTTCGTCGGTGTTGGTCGTGATGCGGATGGTGTTCTTGTGTATGATGGCGATGCCTCCTCCAGTCTGGTTGATGCGGTCCCTCCGGATAATCTTGTAGCGGTCTGGGATGGCGATGGCGATATCGGGCGCTGAAGAGGCGTTCATCCAGGTTTCCGTGAGAAAGGCGACGTCTGGGGCTGTGGTGTCGAGCAGGTTCCAGAGCTCGACGGCGTGTCTGTGGATGGAGCGGGTGTTGAGCAGGATGCATTTCAGGTGGCTGCTGCAGTTGCTCGTCTTGGAATTGGTCGGTGCTGGAGAAGTGCAGGTCCAGATGCAGGTGAACTTGCAGGAGTGGCAGCAGAAGGGTCTGTGGGTGCGTCTCGGGGTGGCTCAGTAGCAGCCCGGGATTCGGCCGGAGTTGAGTGCGTTGAGTTCAGTGGCGTCCTAGGTCCGGCGGGTGGGCTGGTGTCTGCGGGAGCCAGGGGTCCTGGCCCTGGGCACGGTCCAGGTTTGGACAGGCGCAGACAGGCTTACCTTTGGCGCACCTTCGGTGCTCAATCGGCGCTCCCGCTGCGCGCGGTTGCTCTGGGGGCGTCATAAGAAGGGAGCCGGGAGGGAGGGTCCGCTGGGAGGCGGGAGCGTGGTATCCAATCGGCTGGCGTGGTGGCGGGGCCGCAGGCAGGCCGCGGCGGGAAAAACAGGTGCAGGCTAGGCAGACGGCCCTGCGACGGCTGGGCCACTGAAATCGGCGTTGGCGCAGAGCGGCGTTGAGCAAAGGCAGCAGGAGGCTCAGGAAGGCTCGGGAAGCAGGAGAGGTGAGGAGAGTGGGGGCGACCAGGCCGAAGGCGCAGTGGTCGCTCCCGAGTGGCAGACTAGGTCCCCTTAAGAAGGGAGCCGGGAGGGAGGGCAGTTTGTGGAAAAAGTGTCATCAATTGATCAAAGGTGTCCTTTAAAAGCATTTCCAGACCAACCCCAGTCATAGTGCCCAAGTCATTTACTCCACAGTGCACTATTAAGAGGTCAGGGTTTGGCAGATGCAATAAGGTTTTCACCAATGGTATCAATTGGTGACATCTCAATCCTCTCTGGCCAATCCATTTGATTTCCACATTTGATAAATCAAGGTTGTGAAAATTTGTGCTAGCTGCATACCTTTGAGCCCAGTGGATGTAGCTATGTCCAATAATCCACACAGAATACATGAGGAGAGAAGGTTCTGGTGCAGTCAGATAAAGTGTGGGAATGAAACGGCAGTTGGAACAGTAGGAGTTTACAAAAAAATAATTGTGGAGTTTCTCTGCTCTTGAATCACAAGCAATGATTGGTGGATTCAGATAGTTGAAAACTGAAAGTTAGGGTGCATGGTTGTGTTGTGTGAAAGAAGCAATTTGAATGGTTAAGAAAAAGTTACTAAAAGCAATAATGCCCTGGATAAGCTGGTGTATTGAGAGGTCAAACATCCTTGCTGACTTAATTTGCAACATTGTAGAATAAACATTTGAACCTAAGAGTTCAGTTAGGAGGGAGTTGCTATGGTAACAGATAGAAAGGTCTGAGAGGGGGAAGGGTGTTGGTTTGAAAAAAGTGAGGGAAGAGTTTTGATTGGTTGAAATGAGGCATATGTGTGTAGAATTAGAGGTTTTCTCTGCCAGTCTAGGTTTCAGTGTATTGAGTGCACAACTTTTGCTCTGCTAAAGAAAAATTGGTGTGTGTGTCTGACACTGTTCTTAATCAAGCAGATAGTGAAGTTTCAGTAGTAAAATAAATTGAATGCTTGTACAAAGGACTTGTGCTGTGTTTGTAAAAAGTTATTTAAAAAACGATTTTGGGGTATAGGAATGGCTTTTGTTTTTTTGAGAAGCAATTAATATTGTCTGCCTCTGTAAAGAAATATATTTGAATGTTTTAGAATTATGTCACCTGCGTTACCTCAAATTAGGAAGCAGATTGACATTTTTTCTTGTTGGTTTGTGGCATATTTTTGGGAAATGCTTGATATTAAAATATGCAAGATAGAGGAATTGTCTTTTGTGAAACAGTGAGATTTCAGTAGTGAAATGAAATGCTTGTACATAGGACCTGCGCTGTGTTTGTAAAATGTTATTCAAAAAACGATTTTGGGGGCAAATCAATGGTATTTACATTTGGGTGTTATTTATGATTGCCTTGTGGTGCCGGTGCGTCACTTTTAACATGGGAAAAAAGTGACGCACCGGTGGTGCAAGGCCTTCATAAAAAAGGCCCTGAGTTTCTTTGCTGTTGGTTTATGTCTTGCTTTTTGATAATGCTTGCTATGAACATTTGTAAGATAGGGGATTTGTATTTTGTGAAACAGTGAGGTTTCAGTAGTGAAATTGAATGCTTGTACATAGGTCCTGCGCTGTGTTTCTAAAATGTTATTCAAAAAACGATTTTGGGGGCAAATCAATTGTATTTACATTTGGGCCTTATTTATGATTGCCTTGTGGCGCCAGTGCGTCACTTTTAACATGGGAAAAAAGTGAAGCATCGGTGGCACAAGGCCTTCATAAATAAGGCCCTGAGTTTCTTTGCTGTTGGTTTGTGTCTTGCTCTTTGATAATGCTTGCTATGAACATTTGCAAGATAGAGGATTTGTATTTTGTGAAACAGTGAGGTTTCAGTAGTGAAATTGAATGCTTGTACATAGGACCTGCGCTGTGTTTCTAAAATGTTATTCAAAAAACGATTTTGGGGACAAATCAATGGTATTTACATTTGGGTGTTATTTATGATTGCCTTGTGGCGCCGGTGCATCACTTTTAACATGGGAAAAAAGTGACGCACTGGTGGCGCAAGGCCTTCATAAAAAAGGCCCTGAGTTTCTTTGCTGTTGGTTTGTTTCCTGCTTTTTGATAATGCTGCTATGAACATTTGTAAGATAGGGGATTTGTATTTTGTGAAACAGTGAGGTTTCAGTAGTGAAATTGAATGCGGTCCTGCGCTGTGGTTTTTAAATGGTATTCCAAAATCGATTTTGATGGCCAATTAATGGTATTTACATTTGGGCCTTATTTATGATTGCCTTGTGGCGCCGGTGCGTCACTTTTAACATGGGAAAAAAGTAACGCACCGGTGGCGGAAGGCCTTTATAAATAAGGCCCTGAGTTTCTTTGCTGTTGGTTTGTGTCTTGCTTTTTGATAATGCTTGCTATCCACATTTGCAAGATAGGGGATTTGCATTTTGTGAAACAGTGAGGTTTCAGTAGTGAAATTGAATGCTCGTACATAGGTCCTGTGCTGTGTTTTTTAAATGTTATTAAAAAAACGATTTTGGTGGCAAATCAATGGTATTTACATTAGGGCCTTATTTATGAATGCCTTGTGGCGCCGGTGCGTCACTTTTAACATGGGACAAAAAGTGACGCACCGGTGGCGGAAGGCCTTCATAAATAAGGCCCTGAGGTTCTTTGCTGTTGGTTTGTGTCTTGCTTTTTGATAATGCTTGCTATGTATATTTGCAAGATAGAGGATTTGTATTTTGTGAAACAGTGAGGTTTCGGTAGTGAAATTTAATGCTTGTACATAGGTCCTGCGCTGTGTTTCTAAAATGTTATTCAATTTCAATTGATCTTTATTTCGGCATGAATACCATAAAAGAACAATACATTACAACAATAAAACATTCTATTAAAGTGCATGACATACTATAAAATTCATTCGGTTTTCATGTCGATTCTAAAATCAAGAGTTAAGATGTCTTAAAATTCATAATAGTTATTCTAACTCGATAGGAACAATTGTGGGTGACAGAAATAAATTTCATCAAGTACAGGCGACAGGAATAGGATTTCATCAGTTATCCCTCAATTAATACGAAAAGCAATTATAACGTGTCTATGGTGTATTACATTTTACAGTCTATAACCCAATTTTTTCCTTTGGAAAAAGATACTGTGCAAAAATCTACTGACACTAAATACGATAGGTTGACTAGTATCGGTCAAGAGAATCCTTAGGGCCTGAGAGCATGTTCTTACACCTAATATTAAACATATGGGCTTGATCCATCTTCTTCTAGCCTGGGCATATATTGGGCAGAAGAAGAGGATATGTAACTCGTTTTCTTGTTGGTTGCCTCCACACATGGTACAAAGTTCACCCTCTGCATAATTCACCGAGTTTACACCACCGGACCAACGAACCAGTGTTGAACCAATTTGAAGGTTTCCATATCTGAATTTCAGAAATAAGGTCTTTGCTAGCGGTGGTTCTATTTCATCCAGAAATAACTCGAAGAGTGGATCATCTTTAAAGTTAAGAAATCTTTTTACAAGCGACCCATTAAAAGGAGCATTTTTGATCATACCCGTGATATACGACCAAAAACACTTTTTTACCATGATTTTTGAATGTGGTGGAAGTATATCTGGTTGTTCCCAGTAATGTGACAATCCTATTAAGGTAAGCCAGAATTTAACGTGTTTAAACCAGGGTATCACATTGAAGCTATCAAGCTCCATGATTTCTGTTAGCCCATTTTTGTAGGCTTGCAACTCCGGTACACGCCACAGCCTAATCCATAACAATAAAGGACGTAGAATAATATGATGGTCCGTTCTACGAAAGTTTAGATCAAGCTGGAGTGGAACCAGAGGAGTACTCCTAGGGACTCTAACCAAACTTCTCAGGAAGTTGTTGTCCATGACCCTAAAAGCATCTTTGGATCCTGGGCCCCAGATTTCCGAACCGTACAATACAGCAGATTGAACCTTATATTTAAAAAGTTCAACTGCTGGAAACACGGCTTTGCTAGTACTTAAACCTTGTTCTCTGAGAATGGGTTTAGTGTTCTGGCTAAACAGCATCTTACATTTTTCTAATTGGGCTTTCCATGTAAAATTGGAGTCTAATATTACCCCCAGATATCCAAAATGCGGGACTGATTCCAGTTTTGTTCCATTTAAAGTTAGACAGCCCTTGTCGCTCTTAGTTGGATTTAGGACCATACACTTTGTCTTTTTCCCATTTATCTCCAAGCCTTTCTTGTTGCAATAATCATAGAAGGAGTTTAAGAGAGACTGGAGACCTTTTTTTGTCTGGGAAATTAGAATAGTGTCATCCGCAAACAACAGGGAAGTAACTTTTTCACCATTCAACTTGGGAGAATCGTTGTTACATTCTTCCAAGTATGACGGAATGTCATTCACGAATAGCGAAAATAGTGTAGGGGCCAGTACGCACCCCTGGCGCACACCTCGTTCGATAGGTATTTTGGGGGTTAACTCGCCTTTTGGGCCCCACCGTACTCTGGCAAAGTTCCCTCTATGTAGCTCTTTTATTTGCGCTATCAAGGTTGGTGACATCCCTACTGAACTTAGTGTTTCCCACAATAAATTGCGTGGAACTAAATCAAACGCCGCCCTTAGGTCGACGAACGCAACATGTAGTTGTCCCTTTTTGATCTTAATGTACTTCCAATAAAGGCAACAGAAGCGGAAAATTTGATCAATTGTACTAACTTTGGATCTGAAACCCGCTTTGTATTTAGACACGATAGAGGAATTGTCTTTTGTGAAACAGTGAGATTTCAGTAGTGAAATGAAATGCTTGTACATAGGACCTGCGCTGTGTTTGTAAAATGTTATTCAAAAAACGATTTTAGGGGCAAATCAATGGTATTTACATTTGGGCCTTATTTATGATTGCCTTGTGGCGCCGGTGCATCACTTTTAACACGGGAAAAAAAGTGACGCACCGGTGGCGCAAGGCCTTCATAAATAAGGCCCTGAGTTTCTTTGCTGTTGGTTTCTGTCTTGTTTTTTGATAATGCTTGCTATGTTTATTTGCAAGATAGAGGATTTGTATTTTGTGAAACAGTGAGGTTTTAGTAGTGAAATTGAATGCTTGTACATAGGTCTTGTGCTGTGTTTCTAAAAAGATAATTTCTCTATGCAGCAAAATGCTTTAACAAAGCATTATGCAAAAATATCAGTAATCTGAGGAAACATAGATGATATGATTGTGAAATGTGTTAACATATTTCTTGAATCATGCAGATACTATCTAATCAACCTTTTTCCATGCAATTTTCTAGTCTTGAGTTACTCTTTATTACACCTTTGGTCTGTTTTATACCATTTCTCTTTCTCTTTCTGACTTTTTTCTCTCTTCCTGTTACACCCTCGGTCTGTCCTATTTCTTGTAACATCCTGTCTCTGATTTACTTCCTCTTACACCCTCTCTGAAATACTCAGAGAGCAAATATGAAAAGGAAGGAGAGGTCCTCAAAAAATTTCTCTATTGGAGCAGGAGAGAAGAATACGGATAGCAATAGAAGGTTAAATCAATTTAGGGACATTCGTAGACGAATGTTTCGCAATAGGGTAGTTTTAAATTTGCTATAGAATGAAAAGAAAGGTAAACAGAGAGCTGCTTTTTACAAGAAAAAGAAAAGTGTAAAGAAGATTTTTGATAAGGCTTTTGAAGTTAAGAAAAAATTATTTATTTTAGTAATCAATAGAATTAGGATACTTAATAAGGCAATTGATGTTTTCAAATCGAACAGTAGATGGAAAAGAATAATTAATCGGACAAATTTTTGGGAAGTATTTTCTGGAGAATGGATGCATAGTTCAAGTTCTGAGCCATTTTTTAATGAGGAGAGATACTTTCAGGAAAATTATATGGTGCATGCAGTTGACACCAGTGGTCGAGCATATGAGGTGAAAGATGGTTGTGTGATGGAAAAAGAGAAACTTGTGTCTAGAGATGCAGAAGAGGTGTTATCTGATGAAGTTTTAGGGAGACGTACTAAGGTTCCAGTGTACACATCGAAGTGCAGTAGTATTTGTAGTGTGCGACAGGATTCAAACGATTTGCTTCGAAATTTCTTACGTACATATAGTAAGAAAAGTCTAAAACAATAAATGAAGATCCTGCAAGAGTTAGATCCTTGCAGAGTGAGAGAAAGCACAGGTTTGCATGGGCATTCACTGGCTTGTCTTTCTAGAAAAGTATGTCAGAGTGTTTTTCATCATTTTAGGATGTTAGCAGTGCATCATAATAAGGTGAGGAAATTAGTGAGAAGGTTGTATTATGCAAAAAGTCCAGCACTTAAGCTTAAACAGTTAAGCAGTGCTCTTTTGCATGGATCTGAAGTAGATGTGAAGACTATTTGTGGAGAAATTGAGTTTTGTTATTTTGAGAACAAAGAGGACAGTGTAGAAATGGATATAGTAATGGATGGTAATGTGGAAGACAATGTACAGATTTCAAGTACAGAAAAGTTTGACGAGGAAATTACCAAATTTAAGGTGAAATCAAGTGACAGGCCTAATTTAACTTGTGTGTGTTGTCGACGGACTCATTATAAGATTCAGACTAGGTTAGTTTTTTATATGCAAAATGTGAATTGGAAAATAATAGTGAATGGAAGGATTTTGTAAGTTATTTGTTGGTGGAGAATTCTTTTGATTTGAGTTTTGATCAGCATATTTGTAATTATTGTTTGAAAAAATTAAATGAAAATAGAATGCCTGCTAGAGCTGCTCATAATATTCTTCAGTTGATAGATATTCCTTCTGAATTGATGGATTTAAATACTTATGAATCAATTTTAATTCAATGTGTTCATCCTTTTCAAGCTATTGTTCGCATGGAGCCTAAGATAGGAAAATTACCTCCTACAGATTTGCAAAGAGGATTAAAGGGAAGAGTTGTTTATTTGCCTCTAGATGTCAAGAAAAATATTGATACAATTGGTGTAGAAAGAGTAGAAGAGGATCCTCTGGTAATTCTAGTTAATGGGGTTCCGACAAAGAGTAAGAAAATCTGGCAAAATGTAGTGGATGTTAGGAAAGTCAAAAAGGCAACGTTGTATTTGGTCAAAAATAATGAGTACTATAAAGATGTAAGTGTTGGAGCAGAGGAAACAGCTACAGAAGAAGACAGTGATTGTTCAGTTGGCCAAATTAAAAAAGTTGATGTGTCTAGAAGTGAAGAAATATATGAACATTATACTGTTCATCCTTTGCATTCCAAAGAAGTAATGGGGAATGCAATTGACTTGTTTCAAATGAAAGCAGCAAAAGGAAGTCCTATTAGTGTATGGGAAGAAAGTTTGGAAGCTCGTTGTTTTCCACAGTTATTTCCAACAGGTCGAGGTGGACAATATGACGATTGACCAGTTCAAATTCCTGCAGCTGAATACCGGACTTTAAGATTATATGCTGAAGATCCAAGGTTTCGTCAATTCATTCCGTATTTGTTTCATCTACTGTATGAAAGTGATTTGTCTGGGCTTTCTTATGCAGTTAATCATATATTGAAAAGTGGAGCTCATCTGCAAAATGTTTCGGCAAGGAACTTTATGGAGAAAGTCAATCTGCAAGACAGTATTTTGGAATCTCAGCGAATCAATCTCATGGCATGTCAGCGTGGAACAAACGAGTATTGGTTCCGTTGTCATGGGGAATTGAAATGTATGCTACGAAACTTCGGAACTCCTACATGGTTCCTCACTCTTAGCTGTGCTGAGTATGCATGGGGCGACTTACTTCAATTTCTACGAGAGGCAAATGGAAACATACAAAATATAGAATTGAAAACACCTGGAGAACTGTGTTCTTTGGATCCAGTGAATGTTTGCAGATATTTTAATCATAGATTTGAAGCTATGATGTCTTTTATTACCAAGAAAGAAAATCCTCCCCTTGGAGAGGTTTTGGATTTCTTTTGGAGGAAGGAATATTAAGCGAGAGGTGCTCCTCATATACATATGTTGTTATGGATTAAAGATGCACCCAAATTTGGATCAGATTCAGATGACACAGTGATGAGTTTCATTGAAGAGTATTCAACATGTGCTGTTCCGAAAACTACTGCAGAAAACACTTTAAGGCAACAAGTTTTACGTTTTCAATCTCATCTTTGTGGAAAGTACGGTCGTCGAAAATTCAAAAACAAGGAAAAGTACTACACGAAATGTCGTTTTGCGTTTCCACGACCAGTGATTTCTAAGGAAAGAGTAAATAATTTGATGTCATCTCTACGACATACTGTGACGAGGAAATCACCCAAAAATACATATAATTTAAAAAGAAACGAAGAGTCCAAGTACATCAACGACTACAACCCAGTGATTTTGTCCATGTGGAATGCTAACATGGATATTCAGTTCGTTGCTGACAACTCTATTGCTGTGGCTCGATATGTGACATCTTACATCACAAAAAAAGAAAAGACAGAACTGAAGGAAATGTGGGAGGACATTTCACATGAAAAGAGTCTAAGCAAGAAATTATACAGTTTCAGTCTGAAGATGTTGTTGCATCGAGAAATTGGAGCATATGAATGTTCTGGTCAGTTATCATCAGCAAGTCACTAAGCAAAATCAAGAACAATCATTTGGGTGAGTCTAGGTCTTGCTGCAACACGAAACCGAGTTTTGAAATCTGTACAAGAAATTGAATATTTGGCAGAGAAAGAACCAAACAGTACGGATATTTTGAAGACAAACATGTTGGATACATACTATCCAAACAGAAGTACTCACCTTGAGAACACTTGTTTGTATGAAGTTCTGCAAAACAACAGTTATAAGAGGAACATCACAGAAGATATCAATAATGGAAAATATGCTGTCATTGGGTATGAAGGATGTCTAGTGAAACAGAGAAAAGGCCATTTGATTAATCATCGAAAATTGAGTTGCGAAGCTCCAGACAAAAGAGAATTTTACTATTTAGCTCTTTTGCAACTCTTTAAGCCAAGGCGAACAGAAGAGGAACTACTTGGAGATTCCCTTACCGAAGTGGAATACTACATTTAGTGGTTAACCTGTCTTTTTATAGCATTTGAAGACTATTTTATGCCAATTTTAGTATTCAGTAGTATTCTTTTTGTGAAGGCTAGTGCATGAAGACTACTGATATGTGAGTGATACTTCTTGAACACTAACAGAATACTAAGCAAATACTTAATTGCTAATCGCATAGTCTTAATTTACAATGCAGAACCCTAACTAACAGAATACTAAGCAAATACTTAATTGCTGATCGTATAGTCTTCATTTACAATGCAGAGCCTACTGAATACAAACAATTTGAATACTATACCCAGACTACTTCTATTCAAGCTGCAATCGTAGCAGATTGTGAATCATTATATTAAAAGATATTTCCAAAGCATTTTGTGTCCAAACTGTTAAAGCTAAACCGAACGGTATGGCTAGGCTAATAATCACAATATTAACAAATAAACAGGTACACTGGAAAGGGGCGACCACTCGGTCCCCCCGAACGTATGGCAGAGTGCCTCGATCCCCCCGGGAAGACATTTTTGGGCGGGAGGCGCGTCTCGGCTGGTATGCCCGAAGCGGCGTAGCCGGGGCGCGCTTTTTCCCGCCCTTGAGTGGGCTGGCCTAGACACGGACGCCGCCGGCCACGCCCTCGGGGCAGGCAGGGGCGGGTTTACGCCCGCCCTGAAGATGGATAAAAAAGAGACGCAAGACCAGAAGACGTCCTCTTGTTCCTGTGCTCTGAAGCTGCACCTCCCCGCTGCACGTGAGCTCGAGACGGAACGAAGAGCCAATTTTGAGCGTTTTAATCGTTCTTGTTTGTTTTTCAGTTACTTTGTTGGAGAATGCCGAAGAAGGTTGGAAAGCGCATGAATACCGACCAGATGCTGCGTGTTCTCATGAAGGAGATGTCCGAGCTAAGGAAGCGGGTGGACAAGAATGAAGAAAGGGGTCCAAAACGTCCTTTGGCGGGAGCAGCCCCGGGGGGAAAAAACAAGAGGCCCAGGAGGGGGGCAGCGGGAGAGGAGATCCCCGGTCCCAGTGCTCCGCTCGAGGCTCCAACTCCCGTGCCAGAGGAGGGGAATCCGATCACCCCCGTGTCCGAGGATGATATGCCGCCCGAGTTGGCTGCACAATTGGCAGCGTGGTTGGGAAAAGGTAACGAGGGCGCCACGGCTGTCGAAGCGCAGGAGCTGATTAAGCAATTGCGTGAGAAACGGGAGGCAGCCAAGGTGCCCGTGCCGGCTGCAGTGGGGGACAAGGCACCAGGGACGGTTGCGACCACAGAGGCAGCGTCAGGTGCAGGTAAGCGGCCATTGCCGATCGCGAGGGATGAGTCAACACCCTCTCGGAGGGAAAAGTTGGGGCAACATGTTCCTTTGGCAATTAAGGAAAAGATTTGGGCGGGGGAGTATGTGAACATTTTTTCGTTACTTGTTGATCATTATGAGGTGGAGCATGTAAAGAGTCAGAAGGACCTAATGCATCCGAGTGTTTGGCGCGCAAAAATGGCCGCCTTTAAAGTGAATGAGAATATCGCCAATTGGGGCAATGCCTGGGGAATCTTTACATCAATCCTGGGGGAACGTAGGCCTGAGTTGCTTTCCGAGTTCCCAATCTACCAATCACGAATCATGGGGTACTCGACATCGCACCAGGGGAATCATTGGTTTTGTTACGATAATATGTTCAGAAAGGAAAAGGAGCATAATAAAAGTTTAACCTGGGATTGTTATGATGCCTTGACCTGGGATAAAATGAAGGAGTCAGGGATGTTAAAAATGCCGTTGGTGGGAAGTAATGTGGGTGAATCCTCCCGACAATATGCGGGGACGCCCTTTCGATCAGGTTCGGGGGCCGACGATCACTCGAAACCTACCGGCAATACCGGAAGAAAGGGTTTCTGTTTTAATTACAACAGAGGAAAATGTACGAGACCGCAGGGATCGTGTAAATTCAAACATGAATGTAGTGGTTGTGGGTCGTCCCATCCTGAGGCCTCGTGCAGAGCCAGAACGGGTGATAACGGGGGGAGAGGAGGTGCCAAACAGGTCTAATATAGTCCGAGGGGCGCCTTTACCCACTCCCATTGATACCCTGGCAATGATCCCTTGGCTCAGTGATTACCCGGATCGTACTTCTGCTGGGGTGCTGCAAAACGGTTTTTCGTATGGTTTCCGCATCCCGGTAGGGGACTTTCAGGGTGTGGATAAGTGTAAAAACCAACTTTCCGTCCTGCAGCATACAACCGTAGTACAGGATAAGATCCGAAAAGAGGTGGCTCGAGGTCGGGTCGCTGGCCCGTTTAGTGTACCCCCAGTCCAGAATTTTGTTTGTTCTCCCTTAGGGGTAGTCCCCAAGAAAGACCCTGGAGAGTTCCGACTAATTCATAACTTATCAGCTCCACGAGGTCTTTCCGTAAATGAGGCAATCGATCCAGAAGTGTGTTCGGTGCGGTACGCATCCTTCGATGAGGCCGTAGCCATTTTGAATCGCCTGGGGCCCGGGGCGCTGATGGCGAAGTCAGATATCGAGTCAGCGTTCCGATTGCTCCCGGTACACCCAGACGACCAGCGTCTCCTAGGTTTCATGTTTCAGGGTTGTTATTACATGGATAGGTGTATGCCAATGGGGTGTTCTATATCCTGTGCTTATTTCGAGAAATTCAGTTGTTTTCTACAATGGGTCTTCACAAAGAAAACGGGTTTCCAAGATGTAATGCACTACCTTGATGATTTCTTATTTCTTGGGGCAGCCGGGGGGCTTGAATGTGGCCGGGCCTTGGCCGAATTTTGTGTGTTGATTAAACAGTTAGGCGTGCCATTGGCGCCGGGAAAAACAGTGGGTCCTACGACTTGCCTCGAGTTTCTGGGGATCGAGTTGGACTCCATTGAGGGGTGTTTCCGTTTGCCAGCCGAGAAAGTGTTGAAATTCAGGGCTGCGCTGCAACTGTGTATAAATGCATCAAAAGTTACGCTGCAACAATTACAGCAGGTGGTGGGACAGTTGAATTTTGCCCTGAGGGTAATACCAATGGCCCGCCCCTTTTCCCGTTCAATTGCCCAAGCGATGGTCGGCCTTAAAGAAGGCCATCATCGCACGAGACTATCGGCCGAGATCCGCCAGGACATGCGTATTTGGTTAGCATTCTTGGCGGATTTCAATGGTAGAATCGTCTGGAATAAACCAGCCGTGTCTTCTAAGGAGCTGGGGCTATGGACAGATTCGGCGGGAAGCATAGGTTTTGGCGCCATCTTCGGCACAAAATGGTCGGCACAAAGATGGCCGACTTGGTGGCATGAGAAGGGTCTGACGAGTAATATTGGTTTCCTCGAACTGTTTCCCATCTTGGTGGCCTTGAGAACATGGCCCGATGGGTTCAAAAATCACTCGGTCATATTTTGGTCGGACAATATGACTGTGGTCGAGTGCATCAATAGTCAGGCAGCACGTTGTAAACTGATCTTAAGACTGCTTAAAGAAATTGTTTTACTATGTATGCAATTGAACGTGCTATTCAAAGCAAAACACGTGCCAGGGGTGATGAATCAGGCAGCTGACGCACTGTCTCGTTTTCAAATGCAGGCTTTTTCGGGTTTCCTTCCCTCAGCGGACCCGGAGCCGGCACCCTTTACCGAAGCTCTCTGGTCTCTCGGTGCCCCGAACTTCGTCACCTCGTGGGAGAGAGTCTAGCACCAAGGACGAGGAAGGCATATGAAGGGGCGTTTCGGGCCTATATAGCCTTTTTGGGGAGTGATAGAGAGCGACTTTGGGGTCATGAGGAATGGGTGGTGAATTTCCTGATGTCCTTACGTAGGGCTGGGAAATCGGTGGCAACGGCCCAGAGGCATCGTGCTGCCATTTCCTTTGTTGCCAGAGCACACGCTATCCAGGACCCAACAGCGTCTTTCGTTGTGCAGAAAGCGCTGCGTGGGTGGCAACGCCTTGAGGGTCGCAGAGTAGATGAAAGGCGCCCGATAGGTTTGGATAGATTGTCCCAGTTGTTGGCTACACTTCCTGCCACATGTTCATCTCAGTTTGAGGCAGTGCTGTTCCGAGCCGCGTTTACGCTAGCATTTCACGGAGCAATGCGGGTAAGCGAACTAGTTGCAAGGAACAAACTGGATGTGGCGGGGGGTTTGTGCCAGGAACACGTCCAGATCAGGGGAGAAACAATGACTGTCTCCTTTGTAAGGTCTAAGACTGACCAAGATGGGATGGGTGACTGCGTCATCATACGCAGGATTCCTGGGTCCTCCATATGTCCGGTAAAGTGTTTAGAGGATTACCTAGCACGAAGGGTGGCATCATGGGGGGGGACTTTGTTAAGACACGCGGACGCCACCCCACTGACGAAATTTCAGTTTCAGCGGGTGCTTGCGATGTCAGTTGCCGCTGCGGGCTTGAACCCGGGCGAATTTGGGACCCATTCCTTTCGGATAGGGGCTGCTACGGAAGCTACAGCCAGGGGTCTTAATGTTGAGCAAGTGAAACGAATGGGGCGTTGGTCCTCCAATTGTTATAAAAGATATGTGCGGTTGCACATGTTGTGAAGCTGTAATTATGTACTCTGTACTCACGCTTCTTGTTTTTGTTTGGTTTCAGTTACGCAAGCCTACGAGGCGGGGCGGACTATGCAGTCGACCTTACACCGGGTCAGCGGTCAGACATCACCGGCTGTGAAAAAGGAGGTGTGGGTCGTGGGCCACTCATACGTGAGGCGTGCCGCAGACGTATTCAAAGCAGGTGACATGATTCACGTAGCTGGGGAATACGGGTACAGGATGTCCTTCTACGGAAGGGGCGGTCTCTGTATTGACCAGTTTCAAACATTTTTTGAGGGTTTGTTAGGGCGGACAAGGTCACCGCCGTCTATAGTTATAGTGCATGTTGGGGGCAATGATTTGGTCACCATCGGTAGACGACTACTCCTGGAGGCAATGCTTTCCACTGTAAGTTGGTTGGCGAGGAGAGTTCCGGGGTGCACGATTGCATGGTCCCATTTGATTCCACGAAAGGTGTGGCGGGGGGCTATCTCTATACCTGCTTTGAATCACTCTGTTAGAAAGCTTAACAATAAAGTGAGTAGGTTGTTCCGTTCCAGGACATTGCATTCTATTTCTCATAGCTGTATTAATAATGACAGGATGTATTCGGGGGATGGTGTGCATTTGTCTTGGGTGGGGAATGAGTTGTTCTTAGGAGACCTCTTAGCATGGTTGAAATCTTTGAAACATGACCTTTAGGTAGGAGTTTTGTGGGGGGTCCGGATAGCCGGTCAACTATCCGGCCTGTGGCGGTAAGGTCATGATCGGTGAGCACTAATTGGAAGATCCCTATGAGTGGGCGTCACCCAACACGGATGGGAGCGCTCGGGGGAGGTGGCCTTTGGCCCCTCAACGGGGAGGCGGTCCCTTCTAAGGACGGGTCGCCGGAAGAAGAGGAAAGGCGGTCAAGGCCCCTTCCTGTGTAGGAGGGGTTACAGCCCCCTCCTGGGGAATTTCCCGGGGCCAGTGACATCTGCGACGGCAGATGCGGTAAGTTGTGTGGGGTTGGGGGGAGGTCTACGATACCTTCTAGATACCTCACACGAGTCTTCGAACGACCTTTAACTGGCGTCGAGTTGATAAGTGCCCCC
Organism: Lissotriton vulgaris; assembly: GCF_964263255.1. NCBI lineage: Eukaryota > Metazoa > Chordata > Amphibia > Caudata > Salamandridae > Lissotriton > Lissotriton vulgaris. Next base: position 8,515,000 of record NC_141687.1, read on the forward strand.
GTCAAGACAAGGGAAATTGTAGTAGTTGCACGTGAGTACGCCTCAGTGCTGTCGCCCCTCCCAAGTGGGGGGGGTATGTCTGGTTAGGGATCTTGACACCGGTTACGACCTTGCCGTTGGCCCTTAAACGTTAGGATGTACAATTTCAATGTTTCAAGTAAATGTTTTGTAGGATGTTAGATCGGCTAGGAGAACCTCTGTATTAGAGAATCTGTTAAGGTTAGCCAAACATCGCAGTGTGGTATGAAATTGTACATTAATGTTTCAATGTTTTAATTTTGTTTTAATAAATACGGCCGGGAGGGTCACTCCCTCCCACTTCCAAAAACTTCAAGAACTGTTTCCGGTTTCCCTCATTTGGGGATTGTGTTGAGAGGGGGTGGCGGGTATCTCAGCCATATGGAAAGGGGCGACCACTCGGTCCCCCCGAACGTATGGCAGAGTGCCTCGATCCCCCCGGGAAGACATTTTTGGGCGGGAGGCGCGTCTCGGCTGGTATGCCCGAAGCGGCGTAGCCGGGGCGCGCTTTTTCCCGCCCTTGAGTGGGCTGGCCTAGACACGGACGCCGCCGGCCACGCCCTCGGGGCAGGCAGGGGCGGGTTTACGCCCGCCCTGAAGATGGATAAAAAAGAGACGCAAGACCAGAAGACGTCCTCTTGTTCCTGTGCTCTGAAGCTGCACCTCCCCGCTGCACGTGAGCTCGAGACGGAACGAAGAGCCAATTTTGACCCACCCACCAGCCCCTGAGGACAGCTAGTTGTTTTAATAAAGTTGATCAGTTATTCTATTTCGTTTTCAGGTTGTTTTGGTGTTATGTTGATATTTAATGTGTAATAAAGATTGGTATAATGTTACAAGTTGGTGATTAAAGAATGTCGGATTTAAGGTCCATTCAGACACAGGTTTTTTCGGTCATAGTGGCCAATATAGTTTCGTTTAGTTAGCACTTGTCGTATTTATTTCGGTCAGGCGGTAGGCGGTAAGGTCATGATCGGTGAGCACTAATTGGAAGATCCCTATGAGTGGGCGTCACCCAACACGGATGGGAGCGCTCGGGGGAGGTGGCCTTTGGCCCCTCAACGGGGAGGCGGTCCCTTCTAAGGACGGGTCGCCGGAAGAAGAGGAAAGGCGGTCAAGGCCCCTTCCTGTGTAGGAGGGGTTACAGCCCCCTCCTGGGGAATTTCCCGGGGCCAGTGACATCTGCGACGGCAGATGCGGTAAGTTGTGTGGGGTTGGGGGGAGGTCTACGATACCTTCTAGATACCTCACACGAGTCTTCGAACGACCTTTAACTGGCGTCGAGTTGATAAGTGCCCCCGTCAAGACAAGGGAAATTGTAGTAGTTGCACGTGAGTACGCCTCAGTGCTGTCGCCCCTCCCAAGTGGGGGGGGTATGTCTGGTTAGGGATCTTGACACCGGTTACGACCTTGCCGTTGGCCCTTAAACGTTAGGATGTACAATTTCAATGTTTCAAGTAAATGTTTTGTAGGATGTTAGATCGGCTAGGAGAACCTCTGTATTAGAGAATCTGTTAAGGTTAGCCAAACATCGCAGTGTGGTATGAAATTGTACATTAATGTTTCAATGTTTTAATTTTGTTTTAATAAATACGGCCGGGAGGGTCACTCCCTCCCACTTCCAAAAACTTCAAGAACTGTTTCCGGTTTCCCTCATTTGGGGATTGTGTTGAGAGGGGGTGGCGGGTATCTCAGCCATATTGCATAGGTGGGAGGATCTCACAACTTCCTCAATTATGAATTAATGGTCAAAGTATTCCAATACACATGAACAATACGACTATTTGGGTTATTTTCAAAATGTCAAAAGATAAAGTAAAATTATAAGGGGTTATATCTGTAACACAATCTCCACATACAATGACTGAGACGCACAATAGCACATTCATTTATCAATGAAAACTCTTGGAAAACTAAATGGTTCGCAGAAATGTAATTTTCTTAAGTATATACATTTGATAATAGCACACAACAGTGTGAATTCCAATGGATAGAGGTGTTAAAACCTAGCTTTTACACAAAAATTAAAATGTATTTAAAATATATTTAAAATGTACTTCTAAAAACATTTGGTAAATGTAAACACATAGCCTTACGGGTGCCCTGGTAATTACTGGTTTACAGTGGGGGAGAGGGTTGCAGTCAAAAGAGATGTGTAACATTTCCTAGTAATTACAGGGTGAAGTATACTAACCCCCAGACCAGTTTTGAAACCCGCCGTAATGTATGGTATAGACCTTTTAAAGATCTGGGCCTGTAGATTTTGGTAGGGATCACAAGGTCAATCTTAGAATCAAGTACATGACTCAATTAAACAATTGAGAATATCCAGGTGACCCCATACTGTGTTACATAACTGACAATGCCGTTCAATCCACTATGAGCAGAAAGTGGCTCTTTGTTGTGGTACTGCTAATACAACAGCATCCACTAATCTCTCTCATAGTGATTTGGGAATTCGCATACAAATGACAATTTTGTGGTACAAACAAAGCAGCAACTTCCTACTATTTCTGAAATATATACTGCTATTATCTTGTTCCAACTTGGGTTAACTTGATGGACATTGCAGTCACTGGAATATGTGTTTACACAAGGCATTGGATTTAATAGTGCCAAGTTGTGAGTTTTTCTATTTATGTCTGTGACCTGGATAAATTTCAACACTTTTCCAAACTGTATTTCTGAATTATCTAAATATTTTATTGTACTTTGGTCCCGTCTGACTAGTTTGTTGTAGTTTGCTGCATACACATAGCAATAACCCTTCCTTAAACTAATTTTATCATATGATGCTACTTTCCTTTCAAAGTATACAGATACTCTTTTTTGAGCTGCCAGGAACTCATCATTTGTTACATCTTTTATAGTCACTTTCCCCATTTGAAAGCACCCATCTATTATCTCCATTCTCTCTACACGTATCGATGGATCCATAAGTCTATTGATTGCATTTTCTATCTCGCCATCAATATTGCAGGTTGCTTTAAGTAATGGTATCATCTGAATTAATGTCACAGTATTTAAAATTTGCATTTCTACATGTTGTGTTCCAGAGATGTGAGACACTATGTTCAGTAAGTAATATGCAACATATACGTGTAATACAGTGCTATAATAATCCAAACTTAAGTGTTATAATATTTAATCGGCTTGCACATTTTAACCAGGTTGTCCTTTCTGAACATGCACAGGCGCATGTAAAACATTGCAAAAATTTGCTAAAAATGGGTATGTACCCCTACAATATATCATTTGCTCTTAACTTGCAGCAGACCCATACGCACAAAGCAGGTTCATTTATAGCTGCATTTAAGGTACATTTTTCTTTCAATATCCATAAATCACAGCAGATCAAGCGCTTCAAAACATCAATGCTTTATTGAAAACGTTGTCACATAATTATGTGTTAGGAATACTTTAATTTTCTATCTTGCTCCTATGGGAAGACATGCAGGTAAAAATTATACACAGCATTTCCCATTATAGCCTATGGGCAAGATAGCCTTTCAGTAGTGATAAACGAAATTGTCAGTATTTCACTATCAGAGCATGTCACCCACACTAATACATGCTCTACCTTTCACATACACTGCACACTGGCCATGTCAGCATGGCAGTTACAACTGCACACAGGCACTGAGGTGGCAGGCTTGAGGCACCATTTTAGGGCTACTAGTAGCATTTGATTCACCGGCCCTGGCCCACTCAGTGCACTTTACTAGGGACCTAGTGGTAAAACAAATATGCCAATCATGGATAAACAATCACAATAACATTTTCTATGGAGAGCATATGCACTTTAGCACTGATCAGCAGTGGTAAAGTTGCAGAGTCCTATTGCCAACCATAGGTCAGGAAAAATAAAGGAGGAAGAAGCTAAAGTTTGGGGATAACCCTGCAAAAAGGGCAATTTCCAGCACAACCCCCTTCCAGCCTAAAGCCAGGGTAGACCAAACGTTACCTTGATAGGATTCCCTGCTTAGGGCGATACAACACGGAAACTGGCCCAAACATTAGGGGACTATTCCTGTTCTACGTCTTCATGAACCCAGTTGGATCCCTCTATCTATACTCTCATGGTCCACCAAGCCAACCCATGTGGAGCCCTTCTCCTCACCTGTGAGGTCACCAATTCCTTGCCCCACATCCACCACTGACTTCAATCTTGGCTAAGGGCACACTTATTAAAACAAGCATTTGCAATAGGTCTCGCATTAGGAAAGAGTGAGTTATTGGTATTGTAAATGACATTTTTTTAAATATGTGTTGGCTTTGAGAATATATAAATTAATAGCATTGTTATTCACAAAGCCAATAGCTTACACTTTCCTAATGCGAGTCCTATTGGCTACGACAATGGTTTTGGTAGCAAGCAAGGACACTGCTGTTGTGGTGCTGAGTGATGATGTGCTTGGGCTGAGTGATGTGGTGGTGTTCCCGAGTGATGTGGTGGTGTCCCTGAGTGATGTGGTGGTGCCCCTGAGTGATGATGTGGTGCCACTGAGTGATGTGTTGGTGTTCCTGAGTGATGTGGTGGTCTCGAGTGGAACCCCCAATGATAATGCATGAAACTAACGAGGTTGGGTGGGGGGTTGTCTTAAAAAAATAAAAAATAAGGGCGTTTTTCCACACTATGTGTGAGGGACGTCTTTAAGGAACTAGGTAGCTTGCTCACTCCTCTTTGATTAGCATTCCAGTACTAGCCACTTTTTACCCACTCATAGCTGGTCTCATTAATACTACTGGTAAAAGCAATGGACCAAAGAAAAGACTGCAAGAAAGAATCAATAGATCTGAGAAAGTATTTGAAGTTCTGCAGTACTGGGCCTGTTCTTTATACATGTTGGTACATGTGCTTAACAGAACTCTGACCATAATAATAATAATAATAATCCGCATTTGTGAAGTGCGAACAATCACCCGTAAGGGTCTCTAGGCATTGGGGGCCATTGGGAGGATTAAGCAAGCTATTGCCCAGAGTCACATGGTGCTGGGCTAGTCTGCCCCCGGCACCAGGCCTCGAACCGAGATCCCCAGATTTGAGCGTCAGTCACTCTGGCTGCTGCGCCACACCTCCCCCATAAGCCTGGAGGATAGAGCTGCAGCAGTTGTAACGTATTGGCATTTATTGCTAGTGAACTAATTGATGTAAACCCTTTTTCCCATCCTTTGGGAGACAGGTTTCACATTTTAGCACAAACATCACGAGCTCTAGGTGCAAACCATAAAAACGTAAGAGAGTCAATAAAAACACAACTGCTAACAAACACCACTAGAATTCGCAGACAAAGTATTAAATGTGCCAATTTGAGCAACAGGCACGCACAGATGGTCTTTTCATATTATGCCAAACCTATCGTCTTTGTCAATGGTCCTCTTACCTAGAGCTTAGTGACAGTCTTGTGGTTCTGTGACACTGTAGTTAAGTTCCGCTGTCTTTGACCAAGTCAGTGTTACTTATGAACCTGAAAAGAACGAAAGGCTAAGTTGCGATCTTCAAGCTGAAAGATATTGCCAGCAAGTGCAATTCACTCACTCAGCCATTGTAATATAGTAACGGGCTTGCTGTTGTGCGCAAAGGCCTCAGATTTGGCAGTTCTCTGTCAAGAAGCCTCTAGTCAATTTGAATTGGAATACATATTCAGGACAGTTCTTGGTGGCGCGAGTTACCGTCATGCACGTTTGCAAATACCTGAAATAATGCATTGGAAAAAGTGTAAACATTCTGAGGCACGACCCACACCTTTGTTTGAAGCCATGACTTGGCATATTTCCACAGATCATGTGTCAAGAACCTGGCAACTTTACAATGAAGAATTAACCTTTTTAACCATGGGGTCAAGAAATGGCATCAATATTTGTCATGTAGTCGGTCTCAATTATCTACTCATGCAACTTATAAGCCATTATGTCACCATTTTATACGTATTTCAGTTTCAGCTGTCTTATTTTAAAAACCATAAGCAATTTGGGAAAATAAAAAAAAATAAGCATGTGGAAAACGCCTTTGAGGAGAAAGTCCAGTTATTCTGGCACTGCGTGGGCATACTACGAGCGGTGGAGGTATCAATGGAGGCGATGTTTGTGAGTGAGAGCATGCAGACAGGACTGTTTCCCACCATGTACCCCTTGAAGCCTGACTTCAGAAGCATTTCACGAGCTATCAGCAGTGATAAACATGATTACATCCTGTGGCCTGTTCAATGAACTCTGTCAAATGAGCTAAGTGCCTGGCCCAGAGGTGGCCAGACCTGTTCTTATCTGGGACCCTCCTCGAACAGTCCCAGGGGGCCAAACGCGCAGGAGGCCTGCGCCTCCCCGCCAGAGTATGGAGGCCTCTCTCCCGGATATGATGCACACTAGGTCTTGGTGTTTGCCATCACTAGGACCCCCGAGAACCAGGCAGGCGATCCTTCTCCAACCCCCACGTTGAGAAATACCCCAAAGGAGCTACGGTGGGCAGAGCCGATTATTACCCCGAAGACCAACATGCTGCCAGGCACGCAGGGTCAGGGGCTCAAACCCCCTCTGCTGACTGCAATCTTTCAAATGTCTTCAGTTGCTCCCGCAAATCAATAACCGGATTGATACGCAGTTCCCACCGAGGCCGCCCCTGGCTCCGTAATGTGAGTAATTACGTGCCGCGCTTGAGTGGATCTTGTAACCGCATAAATTGCATAAATCTCTATAAATAATTGCTTTTATATTGTTTGCCCATTTTTTCGGTCTGCTCGAGGATAGAGACTGACTTTTTTGTGCTAATTTGGCTAGAGGAAGAAGAGAGCCGGTTTAGGCAGGCCGGCGGCGCTCTGATTAGCACTAGCAGTATAGCGGAACACTGGCATACAGAGCAGGAATAATACTCCATGAACTCTTTCATAAATGTTTGCAGGCATTGCTAGCATTCGAGAACAATCATAACTTACCGTAGACTAATAGACCCACGGTGTTCAGAAATGGGCTTCGATTTACTTTGATCTGTTCCCTGATAACGGTGTTGTGGATGGTTCCAATCCTGATGAGCGCGCACAGAATGGCTGTGCATGATTGCAGTAAGGGTTGGAGCCCAAGTCTGGCATGTGACACGTGTCACTCTGTCATGTGGCATATGCCACATCTTATGTGACATATGCCATAGATTTTCTACTTGGTCTTTCATTATTATCAGTTGAGCATTTCCAAAGGACTATGTTTCACTCTGCTTTCACTCTGCTAAAATAAATAAATTGTTTAAAAAAATAAAAATAATATTAAAAAATAATTTCCCGAGGTGGGGTTTGAACCCTTGTCAAAACTCACTCAAAGCCCCTGCACATACACAGTGAGCCACCTACTCTGCTGAAAGTTCCCCAGCGAAAGGTATCTATGTCATAGAATAAGGTTGTCAGTCCTTCCTCTATTTCTATTGTCTTTGGACTGTAGATACAAGAAATCTTCTCTCGATTTACATTCTTTAAATACAAATAGCCCTTCCTTTCATACAGTCTGCCACTAGCCCCATGCATTTCCAATTCTTACACAATCATCCCCAAATTCTCATTCCACTAAATAAGTGATTTCTTTCATAGCAAACCTGTCCCCCCTAGCCACGTGCCACACAGGATGCCATTATCAATCCCTGACATGCACTATGAGTAAGGAGGCCATAGTTCTCCCAGATACTGCTAGGGGGTCATTTACAAAGGCACAGCTTTCATTTGTGGAATTTAGAAATAAAATAAAAAAAAATTTAAAAAAACGATATTCCCCACCTGGGGTTTGAACCTTTGTCAAAACGCTCTCAAAGCCCCTGCACATACACAATGAGCCACTTACTCTGCTGAAAGTTCCCCAGCCAAAGTTATCTATGTCATAGAACAAGGTTGTCAGTCCTTCCTCTATTTCAATTGTCTTTGGACTATAGATACCAGAAATCTTCTCTTGATTTACATTCTTTAAATACAAATAGCCCTTCCTTTCATACAGTCTGCCACTAGCCCCATGCATTTCCAATTCTTACACAATCATCCCCAAATTCTCATTCCACTAAATAAGTGATTTCTTTCATAGCAAACCTGTCCCCCCTATCCACGTGCCACCCAGCATGCCATTATCAATGCCTGACATGCACTATGAGTAAGGAGGCCATAGTTCTCCTAGATACTGCTAGGGGGTCATTTACAAAGGCACAGCTTTCATTTGTGGAATTTAGAAATAAAATTTAAAAAAAAAAAAAAAAAAGATTCTCCCCACCTGGGGTTTGAACCCTGGTCAAAACTCACTCAAGCCCCTGCACGTACACAGTGAGCCACTTACTCTGCTGAAAGGTCCCTAGCCAAAGGTATCTATGTCATAGAATAAGGTTGTCAATCCTTCCTCTATTTCTATTGTCTTTGGACTGTAGATACCAGAAATCTTCTCTCAATTTACATTCTTTAAATACAAATAGCCCTTCCTTTCATACAGTCTGCCACTAGCCCCATGCATTTCCAATTCTTACACAATCATCCCTAAATTCTCATTCCACTAAATAAGTGATTTCTTTCATAGCAAACCTGTCCCCCCTATCCACGTGCCACCCAGCATGCCATTATCAATGCCTGACATGCACTATGAGTAAGGAGGCCATAGTTCTCCCAGATACTGCTAGGGGGTCATTTACAAAGGCACAGCTTTCATTTGTGGAATTTAGAAATAAAATTTTTAAAAAAAAAAATCGATTTTCCCCACCTGGGGTTTGAACCCTGGTCAAAACTCACTCAAAGCCCCTGCCATTACACAGTGAGCCACATACTCTGCTGAAAGTTTCCTAGCCAAAGGTATCTATGTCATAGAATAAGGTTGTCAGTCCTTACTCTATTTCTATTGTCTTTGGACTGTAGATACCAGAAATCTTCTCTCGATTTACATTCTTTAAATACAAATAGCCCTTCCTTTCATACAGTCTGCCACTAGCCCCATGCATTTCCAATTCTTACACAATCATCCCCAAATTCTCATTCCACTAAATAAGTGATTTCTTTCATAGCAAACCTGTCCCCCCTATCCACGTGTCACCCAGCATGCCATTATCAATGCCTGACATGCACTATGAGTAAGGAGGCCATAGTTCTCCTAGATACTGCTAGGGGGTCATTTACAAAGGCACAGCTTTCATTTGTGGAATGTAGAAATAAAATAAAAAAAATAAAAAAAAAGATTTTCCCCACCTGGGGTTTGAACCCTGGTCAAAACTCACTCATAGCTCCTGCACATACACAGTGAGCCACCCACTCTGCTCAAAGTTCTCCAGCCAAAGGTATCTATAATATAAAATAAGGTTGTCAGTCCTTCCTCTATTTCTACTGTCTTAGGACTGTAGATATCAGTCTTCTCTCGATTTACATTCTTTAAATACAAATAGCCCTTCCTTTCATACAGTCTGCCACTAGCCCCATGAATTTATTATTGTTACACAATCACGGCACAGGGAACCCCAGGTGCCACCCAGATTAGGACCCCCCTGGCATAGGTAGAATAGGATGAATGAAGCATCTGGCCCGCCATTTTTAGGACAGCTTCTGGGCACCCTCTTCGTTCAAGTGGGTCTCCTGGAGGCACGCAATGGAGACGCCATGGCGTCGGAGGAATGAAAGGACCCTGTATCTTTTAGTGCAAGTGCCCAATCCACGCACGTTCCAAGTTAAGAATTTAAACCCCATGACAGGAGATCACGCCCAACCTGGACATATATTACAAACGGCGTGTTCCGCCACCCACGGGCCCAACCAGCATCCAGGCCGGGGGACCTAGCCCATCTGATCAGCCATTCAAATAACAGAAACACAGTACTCTCGATGCCAGCAACAATTTCCCCTCCCAACCCCACCAACCCCCCAAGCCCCCCCAACCCCACAACCCCCCCATAACATCTACCCCCACCCCCACCCACGAGCAAGATGACAGCAACAACAAAACAGTGAGAGTTAGTGAGAGTGAGAGTTAGTGAGAGTGTTATTAAAATGTTTGCCCACGTTGAAAGCCATAAACGTAGTCTTTGTGATGTTTATCATTAGGCCCCTTTGTGTACAGGAAAAATTGAAAGTGGGTGTGGAGTTCCCGGAGGCCCATTGGGGTTTTCGATATTAAAATAGTGTCGTCGGCCAACAGTAGGGTATGGTTTTTTTCCCCTTCAAAAATTGGATCAATTTTATTTTTGAAATTGGCTAAAAAAACTAACCACTCCATTCACATAAAGTGAAAAGAGGGTAGGAGCCATCACACAGCCCTGGCAAACCGCCTGTTGAACTGTATCTTGTCTTTACTTTTCCCATGAGCCCCCATCTAACTCGGGCATAGGTTTCATCATGGAGGCGTATTAAAATATTTAAAAGGTATGAGGGTAAGCCAATTTCCTGGAGCACTGACCATAGCTTCTCTCGCAGCACTAAATCATAAATGGTTTTAAGCTCAATGAACGCAAGTAAAGACTTCCCATGACAATTATGACTACTTTCCAATATAACAAAGTAATGTAAACAGTCCTGTACTGGTACCTTTACTAAAACCTGTTTGATAGGTGGAAAGATCATCTTCCTCCTCCATCCAATTTTGAATCCTATTTACAAGGGCTTTGCCAACCACTTTCTGCATGGTATCTATTAGGGTGATAGCCCTGTATTTGTTAGTGTCCTCGCCGTCTCCCTTTTTATATATAGTTATGACCTCTGCTCCTTTCCTAGATATAGCGACTTCTGCTCCTTTCATTATATTGTTGATTAAAAGCAGGATATATTGGGCCCACTTCTGTAGTTCTAATTACAGCAAGTCACCCAGTATACCATCCTGGGCTGCTGCCTTTGCAGGAATAGTACACTTAATTGCATTCGCAATCTCTTTCATTTGGAAGAGTTTGGTATCTTCAATTGTAAGTGGAACCTGAATTCTCTTCAACTGAGAGGTAGGTAGGGCCTCTAGTTCTTCCGTGTCCAGTTGGGAAAAGTCATCCCACCAGGCCTCATCACCAATATGGTTCGTGATTGGGATGTTGTCCCTCCTATTTCTCATCTTGATTAGAGCCCAAAAGGAGGCGCAATCCCTCTTGAAACAGTAAACTTTCATGTCCTCCTAATGTACCTCTTCCCAATCACGTTTTCCTTGCTTTACTGATATGTTGTAGTCCATCCTCGCTATTTTTACTATTGTGTGTTTTTTCTCCTTTTCCGCATATATTAGTACTTGCTCCTTTTCTCCCTGCAAGACTCAGTGTCCCATGAATTGGAGCTTTTTGTTCGGCTCCTAGTGGGGCCACTGCGTCGTCTTTCAAGGAAGTGTGCACCAATCGGAGCAATTGTCTCGTGGCGTATTATGTGGATATTCCCCCCCCCCCCCCCCCCCCCCGGACATTATCTCAAGCTGCCTTGAGTTCGGCTGTTTTTGACACTAATATTGAGGAGATGTTCTTTTGTTTTTGGTCCTCTCCTGCGACCTTGGGCCATCTTAGACGCCTACCACAATTAGATAGAATTAACTCCTTTGTGGATACGAGGTAATTCCCAATGGTATTAGAATTTTTGTTGGGATGGGCCCATTGATTTTTTCAGTTTAATATTAGATGGTTGTGGTTACTGTCAACAGTTAGGCCCAATTCCATGTTCATGACATCGGGCCAGAGGCGTAAGTCGACCAAGATATAATCAATGCTGGAAGGGCAAGCAAGTTCATTGTAAGTATTTTTCCCCCTGATGTTGGATAGGGTTCTGCCATTTGTGTCTCTTATGCCATATTCTAGTATTATAGTATTAACTTGTATTACAATCTCAGACCATCTTTTAACCGGTGGTAAGACTAGGGGGGGGGGGGCACTGACCATTTGCTATCCTCTTCAATTATCCCTAGGAGATCTTCACTGCTTAGTGGCTCGAATGTGCAGTTAAAGTCACCGGCCGCAATGATTTTATCAAATGAGGGGCACTTGTTTATTTGATTTTCTAGCTGTCTTTCTATGGTCGATTAATTGCCATTTGCTTTCCCTCTTATATAGACTTTAAAGAGCTACAATACATCACCACCCTTCTGACCTTTTATTTTAAGCCACATAATGTCGGGACTTCTGGTCTCATGTAGGAGGGATGAGCAGCCCAGATCTAATCTGATCCAAGCTGTTATTCCTCTAGAAGGCCTGCACTTTCCCGTACACACTGCCGGGATATGCAATGTACTTTAGACATGTTTTTACAGTGCAGTTACACTCCAAACTCTTCTCGTCTTGTCTTCTTGGCTTCATGGAACAGAAGCACACAGGCTCACACAATCCCCTAAGCCAATCACAACTCTGCTGTCACCAGCAATACAGCAGTTTCGAGATTAGTCTGAGCGCCCTGTTTGGCTGCTCAGGCAGTGCATGGAAGCCTAGGACAGTTCTTCACCTGGCTGGCAGGCTAAACTGACATGTGCAGTAATGTTGTACATATTTTCTCCTCCCACTGGCTCATATAGCCCAGCCCCGCACCACCCTAACCTTGCTCTGAGTTCACACTGAAAAATAACTGATAATAACATTGAGTTTTAATACTGTGTTGAACACTGAAATACATGAGGGAACCGGTACGACTGAAACGTATATTTTATTGCTGATTTGTGAAATATTGCTGAGTTAACATATGAAGTTTGCCCCAACTATATTGTAAGTTGCCTGCGCATCTTGAAGCCCCTGAGACGCTAGAAACGAGGACTGTACTCTAAAGTATAGCAGTTTGCAGCGCACCACCCAGGATTGTTTTGAATGTTATCTCAGATTGGGAGTTTGGAGGATTGCTGGTTACATTATTGAGTTTTTTTTTTTTTTGCGCTGCTCAAACAGCAGTGTGGTCACTCTGTTTCACTCTGCTGGAGGAGCCGCTGCAGTCTCGACCTGCAAGTGACCTATTGTCACTAGTGGATTTTGCAATTGACTTCAATGCTATTTTGTCACTTTCTTTTTCAGCACTGATTTTTTGTTCCTTTAAAAATCTGTAACTCTTATTATAAACATGCAATTCTGTTATTTTTGGTCGCTACATTAAGATAACATTAAGCTTACTGTATATAGATTGATGCTGGATTTCTTGGAAAGTGTGTTAATTACATGTTCCTCTAGTTAAGCCTTATTTCTTCTAGCCACTCACTTCATAGGACCGAGAAAAATAAGTATTACTGTGAATTCAAGGACCATCAAACGCTGCAGAGAGGTCCAGGAGGATGAGGGCAGCTGTTTCCCCGTTGTCGAGTAGTGTTCTGATGTCGTCTTTGGCTACGATGAGGGCGGTCTCGGTGCTGTGTTTGGCTCGGAAGCCAGACTGAGAGGGGTCGAGGGAGCCGTTGGACTCGAGGAAGGCGGCGAGCTGACTGTTGACGGTCTTCTCTATGAATTTGGCAGGGAAAGAGAGGAGCGAGATGGTGCGGTAGTTCTTAAGTTCAGTGGGGTCTGCTGTAGGTTTCTTTAGTAGGGCACTGAGTTTGGCATGTTTCCAGCTTTCCTGGAAGGTGGCGGTGTTGAGGGAGCAGTTGATGATATCCCCGAGATGGGGTGCTATGATGGAGTCAGCCTGGTTGAAGATGTGGTGGGGGCATGGGTCGGTTGGTGATCCGGAGTGTATGGAGTTCATCAAGCGGATGGTGTCTTCGGTGCTGATCGGGTTCCAGGTGCAAAGGGTGGTGGTGGGGGGCTTCAGTTCGGTAGTAAGGGGGGTGGACTGGTCGCCGAAGATGTTATGTATGTCAGCGATTTTGCTGTGGAAGAATGATGCTTGTGAGTCGCAGAGGTCTTGAGAGGGAGTGATGTCGCTGGAGACGGCGCTGGGATTGGTAAACTATTTGACGATGCTGAAGAGTTCCTTGCTGTTGTGGGCGTTGTTGTGGATTCGATCCTGGAATGCTGATTTCTTGGAGGATCGGATCAGCTGGTGGTCTTTGCGGGTGGCGTCCTTGAGGGTGGTCATGTTGTCTGTGGTTGGGTTTTTTCGCCACGTTTTCTCGAGGGTGCGGCAGTTCTTTTTGGAGTTCTTGAGGTCGTCATTGAACAAGGAGGCTTTTTTGCTACCTTTGTTGTTGTGATGGTTTTTCAGGGGTGCTAATTCGTCAGCGCAGTGGGTGATCCATTGTGCGAGATTGACGGCTGCTTGATTTGGGTCCGATGATTTGGCGGGAGGGTTTTGGTTTAGCGATGTGGTGAGTTGGTCGGTGGTAATTATGTTCCAGTTTCTGCGGGGGACTTGTTGTGGGTGGTGGTGGGTCGTGGTCTTTCTAAAGTTGAAGTGGACGCAGCTGTGGTCTGTCCAGTGGAGTCATGTGGCGTGGTTGAAGGAAACGTGCTTGCTGGAGGAGACGATTGGGTCCAGCGTGTGTCCAGCGTGGTGGTGGGGGTGTTTACCAGTTGTTTGAGTCCGAGATTAGCGAGGTTGTCCAGAAGGGTGGTGGTGTTGCTGTCGTTGTTCTTCTACAGGTGGAAGTTGAGGTCCCCTAGGAGAATGTAGTCCTCGGAGGGGAGGGCGTGTGGGCTGATAAAGTCGGTGATGTCTTCGCTGAATTGTGTGCGGGGTCCTGGTGGTCTGTAGATGAGGGTGCCTCTAAGTGTGGTCTTGGGGTCGGTGTGTATCTGGAAGTGAAGGTGTTCGGCAGCTGTGAGGGTGTCGTCGGAGCTGGTCGTGATGCGGATGGAGTTCTTTTGAACGATGGCGATACCTCCTCCTGTTTGGTTGATGCGGTCCTTTCGGATAATCTTGTATCCGTCCGGGATGGCTACGGAGATGTGGGGCGCTGATGAGGCGTTCATCCAGGTTTCTGTAAGAAAGGCAACGTCCAGTGATGTGGTGTTGAGTAGGTTCCATAGTTCAATGGCGTGTTTGGGGACCGAGCGCGTGTTGAGCAGGATCCACTTTAGGTGGTTGTTGTTTGGGCTCTGTTTGGCGGTAGTGGTTGCAGTGTGGGTCCTGATGCAGCAGAACTTGCAGGATTGGCAGGTAAAGGGTCCATGGGTGCGTCCTGGGGCGGCTCGGTGGCAGTCGGGTAGTCGGCCGGTGTTAAGTGCAGAGAGGGTTGCGACATCGTACGTTAGGCGGGTGGAGTGGTTTTTGCGGGGGCCAGGGGGTCTTCCGCTAGGCGCGGTTAAGGCGCGGATGGACGTAGACGGGCTTACCTTTGGCGCGCCTTCGGCGCGCTTAGGGTGCGCCCGCTGCGCGTAAATGCATCTGTCATAAGTAGATAGTGGCGAGGGCGTATCGAGGGAGGAGCAGCTGGGAGGCGGGAGCGGGGTGGCGAGTGGGGAGGGGATTGTACGGCGATGCTGTATATAATAAGACAGGTGCTAATTTCGAGCTACATGCAATGGCAGCGGGGCCAGAGCCTTCAACGACTCCAGGATACTGACACAGTCTAAAGTGATATTTTTTGTTCACAAACCCAGGTCTTCCTCCAGGCGGATAGCAGCACTCTCTGACCCGCTTCATTACACCACTACCCCATGGCAGCCATGAAGCTGTGGGGGACCAGCCGACCTCCACCTCATCGTAATGGATTGCTTAGTCAGGAGTAGAGGCAAGTCTGTAAACCGAAGTTGTTCTTTCTGCGCCTTATGGAGCCGCATCAATCCCAAAAGGAATACTGCAGGAGTACGCGGAATGGGGACACCAACCATAGCTGATATCAGTGATAACAATTCTAACCAGTAAGACATAATCACGGTGCATTGACATAACATACATAGCAGGTTAGCATCTTATATTTTACATCTAGGACAGCAGTGCTGTGTGGCTGGGAAGATACGCTGCAGAAGGTGCAGGGTGAGATATGCCCTCTGCAAAAAAATGTATTGAATGAAGTTGAATTTGGCATTCCGTGGGATTCTCAAAGGGTATGCCAAGGACCTGCTCCAGTCCCCATACATCATGTCTGTACCCAAGTCTTCGGTGCATTTGTTGCTTAAAACATTCTGTGAAATTCTAGTTTGGTTAGTTATGCATCTGTAAAGCCAGTTGGTGAGGTGTCGGCCATTCACTATCAGGTAGGTTATGAAGACCATTTCATGGTGGGGAGTTTTCTCCCTGTGGGGGGACGAATGTTTCTTTACATATTGCAGAAGTGTGGCATGTAGTAAATCTAATGCATCCGTGACTCCTTTGCTCCAGACAAAATTGTCGTGTTCCATAAATGTGCTGTTGTGAAATAGGTCTCCCACTCTAGCTAAACCGCCTTCAGCCCAGGGGAGCATTCTCAGTTTAGTGAGGAGGCCATTTGGGGTCAGGATCCCAAGTAGTGGTATGGTGTCAGAGTAAGGGAGGCAGCCACGTGTGTAGTGTGTGGATTATTTATAATAAATGAGAGCTGTGCGTAAAAGCAGCGAGCATCGGTCGGAATCTTAGCCTCTGCTAGGATCAGAGTATGAACCCATCCGCGATCCACATCGGCAGGTGAATAATTTAATTTAATGTAAGTTACGCCCTGACAGCCAATCTGAGAGCCACTGTAACCTAGTCCCCTTTATCAGTGTCCAGCTGCAGCTTTTCAGTCCTACTCTGCGGTGGCCACTTCCCCAAATCAAAAAAGAAAGAGTGATGTTCATAGTTAAGCAGCAGGGTCGGGATCACAACCGGCAAATTGGTTAAGAAATACAGTAGCAAGGGGAGGGCTAGCATTTTCGAAATTGCAACTCGGCACATCTATGATAGCAGTAGGGAGGACCAGAAGGTTACATGTGAGTGTAGCGAGCGCATAGCCTTACCTAGGTTAACGTCAATGAGGTTTGGTGTTGAGCGATAAATCTGTATACCCAGATATTTTAAAGTATGTGCTGGGACTTTTAAAGAATGAGGGCCAAACTGAACCGTCTCTGGGCAATCCCCTTGCAGGGAAAAAAGGCATAATACATACTGACATTAATTCTGATGCCCGAAAGCAACGCAAAAGCATAAAAAATGCCTGTGGCCAGTGATAGAGAGGTGAGGTCTTAAGCATACAGAATGATGTCATCCGTGTATGCGGAGATAATGTGTGTTGTTTGGCCGATACGTATGGCCGGTTGTACAGCAAATAACCGTACCCTAAGGGCTAAGGCTCCAGGGCCAGCACAAACAACAGAGGAGACAGTGTGCAACCCTGCCGTGTGCCTTTTCAAACCGGGTACTCCTCCGAGATATGTCGCCCTGTACGGGCCCTTGCCCTGGGGTCCTTGTACAGGAACCTGACCCACATTAAATAACCCGGCGGGATGCCAAATAGTTCAAGTGCA
This sequence comes from Lissotriton vulgaris, assembly GCF_964263255.1. Classification (NCBI taxonomy): domain Eukaryota; kingdom Metazoa; phylum Chordata; class Amphibia; order Caudata; family Salamandridae; genus Lissotriton; species Lissotriton vulgaris. Next base: position 8,532,242 of record NC_141687.1, read on the forward strand.
GGGAATATGTAGTCCAATATGAGCATATTGAATGCCTGTCTCAGATTCAAGGTGATAAAACCTGCGTGGGCTCTCTCCTTTGGGGTTGCAGTCATAACATGGTAAAACCTGCTGATGTTAAGTGAAGTGCACTGCACTGGTACAAACCCACATTGATCTGGTTGGATTAGGTTGTGTAAATATGGAAGTAGGCGGCCAGCCAGTACTTTACTGAATAGATTGTAGTCTGTAGTGATTAGAGATAGTTGGGGGGAACTCTGAAAGATACATTGCCTGGCGTGCTGGTTTGGAGAGAGACATTAAGAGTGCCTGTCTCATGGTGGGTGGCAATGACCCCGAGAACAGCGCAGCATTACACAGTTTCTCTAGTTGTGGCACAAGAGTATCCGCAAACGTGGCATTGAATTCGGACGGGAGGCCGTCCAGACCTGGGTCCTTGTTTTGAGGGAGGCTCCTGATGGCTGCCTTGATTTCAGACCTTGTGATAGTGCCAGATAGAGCGTCTTGCGCTGTTTTTTCAAATTGTGGGAACTGTGCGCCTGTTCAAAATGGCATCAAGGGGTCTTCCACCAATGGTGGGGGGGGGGGAACTGTTACAAATCTTGGCAATATTCACAAAATGCTGCATTTATATCCCATTGTATATTAAGGGTATCCCCAGCGCTAGTGGTTATCTCATGGATCAGGGAATGTGGGGGGTAATCTCTGAGAATACGTGCTAATAGCGGGCCGGCCTTATCAGCATCAGGCGGAGGACTGGCTGGAAACCTTCACCAATGTGGGGCCTCGGGACATGACCACAACAACAAGGCTACCGAAACTGAAAGGCCCTTTTCGCAACTGGCGGAGAGAGTAACGTTATACGAGAATAATGACACCGCCTTTGCCACTTGTGGGTCCACGCTCGGAGCTGATCCTGAGCTGACAGCAAGACACCATGCAGGCAGTTGCAGAGATCAGGGGTTCCCCGATGAAGAGAATGCATCTAAATCCAGCCAATGAGACATGTCTAGTGATGACGAACAGATATATGGCCTACAGAATTCGCAGGATTCAGTAGGAAAAGTGGATGTCAACCAGCAGACGGCGTACTTGATTGCATAAACGCTGCAAGCTCCTGCATTTGTATGGACTATAAATTGAGGTATTGGGGTGTATTTGTGGGGGAATGCTGTTGCTAGACGCGTAGACACCTGGGATGCACGCTGTTACTAATCCACAGTATTTTCTCAATACTGTGTTGAACACTGAAATACATGAGGGAACCGGTACGACTGAAACGTATATTTTATTGCTGATTTGTGAAATATTGCTGAGTTAAGTTTGCCCCAACTATATTGTAAGTTGCCTGCGCATCTTGAAGCCCCTGAGACGCTAGAAACGAGGACTGTACTCTAAAGTATAGCAGTTTGCAGCGCACCACCCAGGATTGTTTTGAATGTTATCTCAGATTGGGAGTTTGGAGGATTGCTGGTTACATTATCGGATTTTTGGAATTATTAAAGCATATATCTTTTTGTGAGACGTCAACTGTTAAGAGTAGATTCATACAGTGTACCATGCTGCGAGTCATGGAGCAAAGAACGGTATGTAATGATGAGCTGTGTTTAATTAACACAGCTGTTGGGCTGCCACGTACACAATTTCACCTGAATGCGTTGGAGGGTTAATGTCTTCAGTTAAGATTGGTACATGGGGAAAAGCTTCGCGAGCATCCGAGATGGCCGCGTGAGCTAAGAGCTCCCGAGACCCTCGCTGCCTCCTACATATATACTGAAACGAATCCGGATTATTCGGATGGAATATTGAAGTGCAGACCCGGCAGAGGCACTAGCTGCTTTCCAAAATCGATTTGGACATTGGGAAAATGAATTACACCGATCGCAACTTTCTGGCCCACAGGGGTGGAAGGGCATGGAGCTCAAGTGGCACCAATACCCAGGCAGTAGTTGAAGAACAACGGCTAGCTGCAGTGGGATCGATGCCCCTGGTCAACTTTCGGTTTCGTTTTTGAGACCTCACTGGTGAGCGAGGGTGTTATCGACAGATTGATCATCGGCCTCCGCTGGGCGCTTCACTCTGCAGTGTATCTACCGCAAGTACTTGGTGCGGACCGGGAGAAACCCTTTCTCAACCTGAACATTTGAAAGTGGGCTACGAAGTGCGGATATTGACACCAGGTCGCACAGGGCCCTCCGGGGCACAGAACCCAATATGGCGGGCAAGCAAGACGGAGACCGGCAGAAGACCAAGATCACCGGCAGGGGCAGTGTGACGCAGGCGGATAGTATCGAACGATTCACCCAGCCGAGGGGATCACCCGGTACCATCCCTAAAACTACCAGAGAGGCGAATGTGACTTTTGAAGACCCAGAGGAATTGAGCCTCCAAGTCGTCATGGGCGCCATTGCTGGCATGAAAACTTCAATCGGACAACAATACGAGGCTCTGGCTTTAAAGTTGGATACCGTGGCTGTGAATGTCACCTTAATCAGGGCGGACCTCTACAAAACGAACGAGAAGGTAAAATCCCTAGATTTGGCCACAGCCAGTCTCACTACCGACGTTTCTGACTTGCAAACGGAGGTCCGTAATTTGCAAACTGCCAACGAACAGTTTGCTCGCCGATTGGAGGATTCCGAAAGGCGTGCAAGGCGGAATAACATACGCATTATTGGTATTCCTGAAAAATCAGAAGAAACCGCAACGGATCTTTTTGTGGAAGATCTGGCCCTCAATCATCTTGCCCCCAAAGGCTTGAGTAAATTCTTCGTGGTGGAACGGGCGCACAGAGTGCCGTGCGGGAGGCCGAAGCCGGGTGCCCCACCAAGTCCTATTATCGCTAGGATTTTCAACTTCCGCGATAGAGACGCCATTTTGCAGGCCTCGAGAGTGGGTGGACCCGTCAAGTTTGAGAATACTACAGTGAGCTTCTACCCGGACGTCACTCAATCTGTCCAAAAACAACGATTGGCCTTTCAAGGAGTAAAAAGGCGGATGCGAGACATGGATTTGAAGTACGCTATGCTCTTCCCTGCACGGTTGCGGGTCGAATATGAGGACAAGGCCTTTTTCTTTGACCGCCCAGATGTGGATAGTGACTGGCTTGACACTCTGCCCATGAGAAGAGATCCGGCAGACCGCTCTGGGGGTACGGAAGACGGCGGATCGGCGCAAGAATAAGGAATATTGACTAGGTTCACTGAACTATTGCATAGTGTACTGCTGGGGGTCGCATATCGTATGTATAAATATGTTTTGCTGCTTCTACGAGGTGGCGGGAGGGACAGGGACTCGTCCTCCTCTGGGGTTTCTTTTTGTAGACTAGTTAGTGAATGGGGCGACAGGCACACTGCAAGTTGGGGTGGCTGATGGGTCAGACGCAGAATGCAGGGAGGGGGGTAGATGCTTGGTTTTCTGGTTGGGGGGCGGGGGTTGGGTGTTGGGGTTTGATTTGGTTTAACACAAGGTGCCGTATCGTTTGCTTATTGTCCGCTGGTGATGCGTCTTTCTCTGGGATGGGGTGGTGGGCACTATTGGGATGGGGGATAGGGGGTTGAGACTAATGTCATGGAATGTCAATGGTCTAGGGGACAGAATTAAAAGATGGGTGGTTCTCCAACTACTCAAGAGAATGTCACCAGATATGGTCCTGCTACAAGAGACACACCTTATAGAAAATTCCTGCTCATCCATGAGCAGACGAGGTTATCGTCTTGTCGCTCATTCGGGCTTCACCTCCGGGTCTCGGGGTGGGGGTAATGATCAGAGCCTCCCTCCCCTTGGAAATTGACGAGGTGATTTATGATGACAGGGGACGTTATGCAGTAATAGTGGGCAGATGGGAGGTAAAGACCATACTTCTAATGTCTGTTTATGTCCCACCTGGTCTGCAATAGTCCACATTTGAAGATATCGGTAAAGTATTTCTGAATCTCCCGGAAGGATTCCTGATAGTGGGTGGTGACTTTATTTCGGTTGTTTGTGGGAGGGAAGATCGTTATCCACCTAGGGACCTGCCGGGATCAAAGGCTTGGCTGAGTAGGCTTATGGACACTTTGGGATTAGTAGATTGTCGGCGCTTGCTACACCCTGGGCAGACACAATACACCTTCCACTCCGGGGCACATGGCAGCCTCTCTAGGCTTGATTATGTACTGATGCCAGCGGCGCAGGCCATGATGGTTAAGGAGGTTAGACATCTGCCTCGTGGCATTTCAGATCACTACCCGCTACTCATGGTGTTGGATACTGGTGTTGGAGCAGAAGGGAGGTTAGCTCCCATAAACCCATGGTACCTCCGCAACCCTAGGACCCGTGCAGCATTGGTTAAGTCTATAGAGCACTATTTACTTGAAAACTTGGGGTCAGTGTCTTCTGCTGTTTCACTTTGGGAGGCTTTCAAAACAGTTATCCGTGGGCAGGCTTTGTCGTTGATTTCCTGTGCCAAGAGGAGTAAACATGAAGAAGTAATCCGACTTGAATCCGAAATAGACGAGTTGGAAGAAGATTTGGAACATGATGTTACTCAGGAGAAATTTCATGCTCTTAGTCTCAAACAGAGTGATTATAAAGCACTGGTCACTGACGCTGCCAGATCCATGAGTAGAGAGCAGCAGGGGCGTTTGTATGATGTTGGGGATAAGGCAGGTAAATTGATTGCATGGCTGGACAAGAAGGAGAGAGCGAGTCGGGTGGTTCCGGTGATTGAAAGTCAGAGTGGTATGAGAGTTACTGACCCAGTGGAAATAGTGGAACGCTTCGCAGAATATTTTCAGGGGGTTTATTCTCCCGTATCGGACAGACCCGAAGAGGACTCGCATTTGCCGCTCATTTGCTTAAACTCTACTTGCCAACAAGGAGGATACCTGAACGCTGAACTGGGAGGGCGCTTTGCAACACCTAATCTGCACAGGAAAGGTCGCGCCGCTGGTGGGAGCTTCTCCGCAATCGGCGGACAGCCTGCACGCTCCCAGCGTGCACTAGACCTAGAGGCTACCTGTTGGCTCCACCGGGGGACTGCGAGGACCAGCAGCCTCTACACCTAACAGCTGGTGCCTCTTCCCCCGGCGGCCACGCCCCCTAACTAGCTCACCATAAATTGAACAGACCCAAACGCACCGTGGGACGCGCGCGGGGCGAAGCGCGGGCGAAGCCCGGGCCAAGGGCGGGCCCGTTTAAGCCCGTTCAAGACCGGGCAGGACTGGACTGGGCCACCCTATTTTCAGTTTGCTTTTATATTTTGCCACTGACAAAACATCTATTTAGGTCCCACCAGTTTTTGCTATTTGGCCTTAGAAGTTTCATTGTACCTTACTACTGTTACGATCCTTATGGTACAATGTGTCCGAGAACCACCAGGAATACTGTTAAAAAGCAGGCTCAATCTGCAGCTGAGGTCATTGGGCCAATAGACCAATTTATAACCAAAGCTAACGATGCCATTGAGCAGGGTATCATTCTATTGGACCTGATGATTGACAGACGCTCTTCAATGGGCTTACTGGCCACTGCAAAAAAAAACCTTCGTCCTGTTGATCTGCCCCCTCCAGTGACAGCACATGCAGAAATGCACACCGTCCCCCGCACAGTGGACCTATCTGCATCCCTAGATCTTTCCGAATCCCATTTCTCTCTTGAAAAATCTCCAGTTATTTTTGTTACCCAACCAGATAATCCCCCCTCCTCCCCAATAGCCAGGGGTATACGAGAAGGAGCAATTCCCAAAAAATTGAAGAAGAAGGCAACTACTAAGTCCCACCACTCCACCATTCCTTCTTCTACAACTATCCTTGCAACTCCTTCTGTCTCTGATCCTCCCCCGCAAATCTTTAACCCTTCAACCCCCCACCATTCTCCTTCACTGTCAAGTGCACAAGCAGTGGATCCTATCTCTGTTAACCCGACTATCAGCTGTACTAGCTCCAGTAGCTATGACAGTGGAGGAGACATGGAAAATGGTAACCTTACAACTAACACATGTAGCAACGATAGCTTACTGCTTACCAGAATTGGAGATTTATTTAAATCCCACTTGGAACCAATGGAAAAGGCTCTACACTTGGTTCAGTCCCAACTAACTCAACTGTCTCTAGGACTAAACCAAAGTAAGGGAAACAAGAAGGATTCCAACTTGGCGCAAGGTAGGCCCACTACTTTAAACGTAAAAACATCAAAGCCTGTAACCTCTGCGCAGAATCCCAACACCAACAAACAAAAAGCCCCAGAGAAGCCTACTCAAAAACATTCTTTAGCACCTACAAACAAGCCGCAACCACCTCCCAAATCCACTAATCCCTTACCGTCACATTCTGCAAACAATCCCCACCCAACATCATCTACCCATTTAAATCCTCTTTCTTCCCTTTCTACCACCGCAGTCCCCACTCCTGCCCCCACCCATCCCAAAAACTCTACTGGATTCAATACCATTCCGAAAAACCATAAGAGAAGGACTCCCCCTATTCATCTCCCACCCGAGGCTTCTCCATATGTAGTAATAATGACTGGTGTTCCGGAACTCTCCCCAAACCAAGACGAACCGGTATGGTCTTTAAAAAACAAAGTAATATACTGGTTGTCCAGCAACATACCTCTTCCAATCTTTATGGACAACAGAGTTACTACAGTGCGCAGAGTGCCTTGGCTAGGCAACGAACCGAAAAACATCCAGGGCGACTGCGTTATAGTAAACTTTGCAGATCCCAATACAGTCGAGCATATCTGCTCCTGGGGTGATCATACCTCTACTGAAGGGATAGCCACTCACAATCTGTCGTACTTCTATCCCCCGACTACACGACGTAACACTGGTCCTCCGTGGTCCTGGACGAGGGTAGGGAACTGGGGTGGGATTAGAGATCGAGACCAGTGGTCTGGGTACGGTTTTAGCAATCCACCACCAGGCCACTTTAACAACTTTAACAACTGGAGAGGCCCACCATTATCCAATAGATATGACTGTTTGGATATGGTGGACTGACCACCAACTCTACCCATCTCAGACAGTGGCCCCAACAATGTTCCGCCCAACCCCAAACACTCCTGTAAGAGCACTCGGACGGTCGGCTCTATTTTGCCACCCCTGTCTGGTACCCAGCCCGAGTCTTGTCCTCCCCAGCAACCCTTGACCCAACAGCCGTCAACTTCTACTCACCAGGATTTGTGTCACACTTTGTCAGCTACCCCAGTTGACTCACCTCTGAGCCAACAACCTATTATTCTTCAACTCAGTGATCCAAAACCTACCCTCTCCCTTTCCGTCCCAACCACTCAGTCCTTGTCCCAACCCCCACACTCCTCTGCTGAACCTCAGTTTTCAAACCCTATTTTTTCATCAACCCAGGATCTTCCAGTCATATACTGGAACGTCGCTGGCCTTAGATCCAAAATCCATCTCCAGTCCTGGCTAGAAGTGACCAATAAATATAAGCTAATCTGCCTTCAAGAAACCTGGGCAATTGATCCTATTCACATCCAGGGCTTCAAAACATTCCATCTTCCGGCCATACCGTCCACTCATGGAAGACCCAAGGGTGGCTTAGCCATTTACATTTCCAACTTAATTCCTTTTACACCACGGAAGTCCCGTTAGTCTTTCCAATCTTTCAAATTCTCAAATTAGTTCCAGACAATAGTTCTTGTTATTATTTCATCAATATGTACAATAATTCCACGCCTGGTGACTGTGTAAAATCTTTGTTGGAAATCACTTTATATTTACAAGATCAGAAAGCCAAGAACCAACAGCTACAATGCCATGTTGTGTGGGGTGGGGATTTCAATGTTTATTTGTGTAACAACTATAACAAAGGTATTTGTGGGCGAGCACGACGCCCCCCTGGCCCACTTCGCCCACAGTGGTGTTGGTGACGCTTTAAATAACTGTATTTTTGCTCTAGAACTTGAATTCGCGAACATTTTAGTGAGTCCTGCTGTTGAGTTCAAGAAGACTTTTCACGGTAGAGGATTTAGCACAATTATTGATTTTATCTTATGTTCCCAATCTTTAAACAACCGATTGAAACACTTTACAACTGGTACCGATCCCTCAAGCGATCACTACTCAAACAGCACCACTATAGTATTAAATACCCCATCCTCAGCCTGTCCAAAAACAAGCCTCTTAACGCAGCATTCCCTGGAGATGAGTAAAATTAATGGCTATACTCTCAAATGGTCGATGATCAATCCCTCAGAGGCCACTAGCAAGATCATCCAAAAAACCCTTCCCTTAATCTATCACTGTTTGGAGATGTCATCATCCCCTCAGCTGATCCTCTCTAGCTTCGTTAAAATCTTAGAAGCCATCAGACAAGAGCTTACTCGCCAACATAAGACTCACGATAACAATAAGGATTCCAGTGGGTGGTTTGATTCCCATTGCCGTAAAGCCCAGCGTGCACTATAAAACGCTCTACACAATCAAATCAGGGACCAGCCCCTAATTGCGTCTTTAAGAAAAAACTATAAGATGGCACAAAAATCCCGTAAACGGGAAATAAAAAATAATCTCTGGGCCCAACTACACCAGAGCACACTAAGCAAGGACTGTACCCTGTTTTGGAGAACAGTTAAGGCCCCTTTCCTAGCTGATGCAACTGCTGTACGGCATCTTGACGTGGCAGTACCCGCTGATAAATGGGTAGCACACTACTCGCAGATCTTCGGGGACCCCACCTTGACAACTGAGGCTCCTAGACTAGAGGCCGCATGTTAGACCTGGCACCTTGGCGTGAGTCTCCCTTCCACTTTTTGCTGATGTGCCTCCGATGTTTTGCTGGTTTTCCGATACTCAGGGCACTGCGCCGCGGCTGATCCGTGCCGCAGTGCAAGTGCTCCCTACTGTAGATTGTGCATGCGATTGGTATCCATGATTGGTTCTTTGGATTTACTGTTAATCCCTAGTAAAGTGCACGAGAGAGTGCCGGGGCTTGTAGATGCCAATACTGCTGGTGGGCATGCAGCGCTGGTTGCGCCACCCACCGAAGCAGCCGTAAAGATGTGCCTGGGAACTGCGACCGCAGAACCCGCGTGCGGTCTCGTACTGTCACGCTAGCTGGGCAAGTGTCCCCACTTGCCAGCACCGACCCTTCCCTTGACTACATATTAGTCACCCCTATGGTAGGCCTGCGGGCAGGGTGCATTGTAGGTGCAAGGTAGGACAAGCCCTGAGATGCGTGGCCTGTCCTAGTAGTGACTTACAACCAAGACCGTATTTCACTATTGAAGGCTACCTGCTCCATTAGGCCAGACTGAGCTGCGAGGATTATTACACCCTATAATCCCCGCAGGCTCAAGGAGCATGGTAGCGAGTCATGTTTAGTATGCCTGAACTCAGGATGATAAAATATTTCTTGTAGTCAAGTTTATTTTAGTATCCTGGGTTTGCAAATGCTACTTTTAGAAAGTTAGCCTTTGCTTGCTTAACCATTTCAGCCCGCCTCTGCTGGTATGTGTATCTGACTGTCTGGGATGTGTGAGTGACAGGGCTGGAGGGATGACAGGTGGTGAATGCGCAGATTACACCTTAGTGGGAGGTAGGAGTGCCTCTTGACTCGAACTGTAGCTGTGCTCGACCACCACAATGCTGGCTCCACCCTCCTGGGGAGCGGCGGATGACTCTGCCGGCGCCTGGCCCAGGAAGGGCGAAGCCCCCATCAACAAGGTACTCTGGCCACCCCTGCCCGGACAATGCTGGCTCCACCTCCTGTGGGGCGTCTGATGCGCCTGCCCCTCACACTGAAAGCAGAAGCCGGAGTACACCCACCGGGGTACTCAAGGACTGAGAGTGGCTATGCAAAGGCCCCCCTGGCCTGCAAGAACAAAAGAATTGGCCTATAAAAGAAGGAGCCCTGCTCCTTGAAAATTAGATCCTGTTTGGGCCACAGAAGGACTCTGCCCTACGAGAAGGACCGTGAGAGACAAGGAAGGGTGCTGACTCTTGCCTGTGTCTGGTGCCTTGCTGCTGAAGGAGAGGAAGAAGAAAAGACTACGAGAAGACTTTTGCTTTACTTTGTGCCAAACTCTGCAAAGAGATCTCCAAGGGCTTGCAACTGAACTTGCCCCCTGACCAGCGTCCCAGGACCAGTGGACGCTACCCCCTTGGAAGAAAGCGACTGCGGGTGCTGACCATCGCCGCAGCACCGACGGAGGAATCTCCTCCAAGGCAAACGACATCCACCTGACCACCGTGACCGGGGCCCAAAGCACAAGCGAGAGCAAAGTAAGGACCAGCCGCCGCTGGCCCGAACACCGTGACCGCAGCTGCACCGGGAGCCCGAGAGCAAAGCGAAGGAGGACCCGTCCGGTCCGAGCTCTCGAGGTGACTGCATAACAAGCAGCCACTCACCTGCAAAGACGGACAGTTGCCCTGTGAGAATCCGCAAGGTCGGTAGCCTGCCCGACAGCCCAGCTGTGAGCCCACAGCTGCACCGGCACTTGGCTGGGTACGTCCTGCACTTGGGGACCGTACTGCCACTTGCCACCGCCGCCCAGCCGCCGCCTCCAGGGTCGGAGCGGACGACAAGGAGAGGACCCTGCCGTCACAGAACACCGCTGCCCCGGATGACCAGTGACCTGCTCGGCTGAAGAGCCGCAACGATCAGCGACCCCGGGAAGGCAACGCGACGTGGGACAGATCCCCTGGACGCCGCCGGCTCCACAAGAACTTTGGGTTAACACCGGCCTACGGGCCTCAAGAGAACTGCATAAGAACTGTGGTAACCTGAACTGAGTAATCTTGCAACCGTTATCATAAAGTACGTTGACTGTATTCACAAGCCTGCTTAAAACCTATATAAAGATATATATTTTTACAGAATACAGTCTGGTCTCGTTGTGTGGTGGGTTGGTTGTAAAGGTGTACTATTGCAAGTGTTTAACCCTATGTGCCCCAAAGATTAGCCTACGACTGCTTAAGCCACACTACCTAGAGGGTAAGCAGAGGTTGTCTGGAAGGTAACCCTCAGCCCTGACGAGGAAGAGAGAGTCCCTGCTTGTCGCTAGTGTTGCACTGCGCCAACTAGAGCCTCCCCCTTCCTACACCGCAGCTGTCACTAGTAACAATATCTACCCTATTGACCTCCACTTCGATATAGTGGAGGTGACCGCGGCGCTGACCTCCTCAAAGACCGGTAAAGCGCCCGGTCCTGATGGTGTCCCCTTAGACATCTTTGTTAGCAACATAGACCTATGGTCCCCAATTGTTACGCAGGTCATGTCCGCAGTGACTCAGATCGGCCTTATTGATTCTTGGTCCACTTCTGTGCTCCTACCCATATTTAAAAAGGGAGAACGGGACAACCCAGCCTGCTACAAGCCCATCTCCCTCTTGGATTCTCTGGGCAAGGTCGCTGGCAGATTAATTCTGGAGCGACTACGGGACTGGGCCACAGAGAATAAGATCTTAACCGACTTACAGTTTGGTTTCCAGGAGGGTCTGGGCACTGTAGAACAGGCCTTAAACCTGACTCTGCTTATGGGTAAATACGCCTGGGCCAAAGGCGGTAATCTTTACCTAGTCTATGTGGACTTGAGTTCCGCATTCGACTGCATAATTCATTCCAAGCTATGGGCGATCTTGAGTAATCTGGGCATAGATCTTGCACTGCTGAATTTCCTCCGAGAGTTATACTCGGATGCAAAAGCTTGTGTGAGATACGGCATCAAAGGGGAGCTTTCTGAATCCTTTAACATTGCAAAAGGCGTTAGGCAGGGTTGCGTCCTTGCTCCATTCTTATTTAACATCTACACTAATGGACTGGAGCAAGCGGTGCTAGTTGATAGTAAAGATCTCCCCTGCATAAACACCCGCCCAATCCCTGCATTATTATATGCAGACGATTCTGTCATCCTAGCAAGGACACCTAACCAACTACAGATTCAACTAGATAAATACTGCCAATTCATGCTTTCTCTTGGACTTAAAGTTAATAAGTCCAAGACTTTTGTTATGAATATTGGCAAGAAAGCCCAAAAATGCAAATCTCCTTTTATTGAGAAGACCAGGTTAGAAACTGCTAACACCTACCCTTATCTAGGTATTCTCATTGATAAGCATCTGTCCTGGAAACCTGCCATTTCCAGCAAGAAATTGCAGTTTCAACGCACAACATCGGCGTTGACTTCATTCTCAAGGAAACTGGGCAAGCCCGCCCCTGCTGTGATTTTGAAGATCTACCAAGCTAAATGCATGAGCGTGGCCACGTACGGGGCTGGTGTATGGGGCTATACGCCCGCAGATGAGCTTCAAATTATCGAAAATGACTTTTTGAAATATATATTAGCCCTTCCCCGAAGTGCTCCTACTTACGGCACCCATATGGAGCTCGGCTGGGAGTATCTAACTGACATCATTAGGTACCAGCCGATTCTCCTATGGCATCGTATATGGACTCAGGAGCAATGTCATCTTACTAGGTCACTAATATCTGACTGTCTCACACTGACCTATTGGAAAAAGATTCCCTGGCTGTTATATGTTTTTACATTTTTGAATGATCTGAATTGCCCTGCATATTTCACTGACCCTGAATCTCTATTGGCTATACCTAGAAAAACTTTGAAAAAACTATGTGTCGCCCATTTAAGCGATTTACGTTTGTGTTCAGAACTTGGTAAAAAGTCAAATGTTCATTTAACGATGATTCAATCCTCCTATGGCATTCAACCTTATCTGTCTTTTTTTTTGTCTAATTATGAGAGATATGTTTTAACCAGATTTCGGTTTGATGTATTTTATCGCCTTGTCTCACTGCCTGTGCCCTCTGATTGGTCACGTGAAATAGCTAACTGTCCATGTGATGGTCATATTCGCCAGTCAACCCTGCATGTAACCTTCTTCTGCAGTCTTTATGAGACCCCGCGGAAACGTTGGCTGGTCCCACTTCTCCGGCACTTAGGATTGAGAAGATGCAGACCGGCTCTTTTGGCACTTCAATACTTAGACACCCCGTATGTTGCCAAAACTGTAGCCTGCTACCTCAAAGCCTGCTTGAAAATCCATTCCCAATTACAGACCACTGCTCCTTAAGACTTCATTTCCGCGCAAATGACTACTGTGATAATATATTTGTGCATAGAGTGTCAGTGTTTAGTTGAACTTGAACGATTTCTTATTGTTTTGAAGCAATAGCGCTCCGCTTTCTTTAGTAATTAATGAGCAAATGGAATTTTTTATACTGTTGTAAATATTCGTTTTTAAATGCACTTTTTATGATTGTAAATTCAATCGAAATAAAGTTACTTTTGACTGACTCACACTTGTTGTTGCGAGACATAGCTTTACCCCGCCTAGCTGACGAAGACAGGGAATTGATCGATGCTGTACTGACTGCTGATGAGATTGCGCTGGCGATCCGTTCAGTGCGTTCAGTCAAAGCGATGGGACCAAACGGGCTCCCTATTGAACTGTACAAACTAAGACCCGACAAGATAGCGCCATAACGCCGGGCTATGTTTCTTGAATCGCATGATGCGGGCCTCCTCCCCCGTGATCAAAGGCTCGCAACCATTGCAGTTATCCACAAAGAGGGAAAGCCGCGAGAACATTGTACATCCTATAGGCCCATTTCACTTTTGAACGCCGAGCCTAAGATTCTGGCTAAGGTTCTGGCGAATCGCCTGATAACAGTCATTGGTGATTTAGTCCATCCTGATGAGTCCGGCTTTATTCCACATCGCAATACCACACTGAACCTGCGGCGTCTCCATGGAGTCCTCGCGAGAGTGGCGTCCATACGTGAGCCGGCCATCTTGGCATCCCTGGATGCAATGATGGCCTTCGATACGGTGGAGTGGCCATACCTTTGGGCCGCGCTGGCAAAGTTTAGTTTCGGCCTCGGATTTATCAGATGGGTAAAACTGTTATACAAGGAGCCGCTGGCCCAGGTAGTGGTGAATGGCAAAGTCTCTGGCCCCTTTGTACTGGGGAGAGGCACGCGACAGGGATGCCCTTTGTCTCCTCTCCTCTTTGCTCTGGCCTTGGAACCGCTCGCTGCCTGGCTGCGTTGGCAGCCCTCGATGAGTGGTATCAGCTGGACCCCGGAGTTTGAGGATCGCATTTCGCTCTAAGCTGACGACATCCTTTTATATCTTTGTAAATCACCCCCTAGCAGTGTCTGGGAGAACTATGGCCTCCTTAGTCATAGTGCATGTGAGGCATTGATGATGCCATGCTGTGTGGCATGTGGATAGGGGGGACAGGTTTGCCATGAAAGAAATCACTTATTTAGTGGAATGAGAATTTGTGGATGATTGTGTAAGAATTGGAAATGCATGGGGCTAGTGGCAGACTGTATGAAAGGAAGGGCTATTTGTATTTAAAGAATGTAAATCGAGAGAAGATTTCTGGTATCTACAGTCCAAAGACAATAGAAATAGAGGAAGGACTGACATCCTTATTCTATGACATAAATGTCTTTGGCTGGGGAACTGTCAGCAGAGTAGGTGGCTCACTGTGTATGTGCAGGGGCTTTGAGGGAGTTTTGACCAGGGTTCAAACCCCAGATGGGGGAAATTGTTTTTTTTTTGTTTTTTTCTAAATTCTACAAATGAAAGCTGTGCCTTTGTAAATGACCCCCTAGCAGTATCTGGGAGAACTATGGCCTCCTTACTCATAGTGCATGTCAGGCATTGATAATGGCATGCTGGGTGGCACGTGGATAGGGGGGACAGGTTTGCTATGAAAGAAATCACTTATTTAGTGGAATGAGAATTTGTGGATGATTGTGTAAGAATTGGAAATGCATGGGGCTAGTGGCAGACTGTATGAAAGGAAGGGCTATTTGTATTTAAAGAATGTAAATCGAGAGAAGATTTCTGGTATCTACAGTCCAAAGACAATAGAAATAGAGGAAGGACTGACATCCTTATTCTATGACATAAATGCCTTTGGCTGGGGAACTTTCAGCAGAGTAGGTGGCTCACTGTGTATGTGCAGGGGCTTTGAGTGAGTTTTGACCAGGGTTCAAACCCCAGGTGGGGGAAATCGTTTTTTTTTTTATTTTATTTTTATTTCTAAATTCCACAAATGAAAGCTGTGCCTTTGTAAATGACCCCCTAGCAGTATCTGTACCTTTGTAAATGACCCCCTAGCAGTATCTGGGAGAACTATGGCCTCCTTACTCATAGTGCATGTCAGGCATTGATAATGGCATGCTGGGTGGCACGTGGATAGGGGGGACAGGTTTGCTATGAAAGAAATCACTTATTTAGTGGAATGAGAATTTGTGGAGGATTGTGTAAGAATTGGAAATGCATGGGGCTAGTGGCAGACTGTATGAAAGGAAGGGCTATTTGTATTTAAAGAATGTAAATCGAGAGAAGATTTCTGGTATCTAAAGTCCAAAGACAATAGAAATAGAGAAAGGACTGACATCCTTATTCTATGACATAAATGCCTTTGGCTGGGGAACTTCAGCGGAGTAGGTGGCTCACTGTGTATGTGCAGGGGCTTTGAGTGAGTTTTGACCAGGGTTCAAACCCCAGGTGGGGGAAATCGGTTTTTTTATTTTTTTTATTTTTATTTCTAAATTCCACAAATGAAAGCTGTGCCTTTGTAAATGACCCCCTAGCAGTATCTGGGAGAACTATGGCCTCCTTACTCATAGTGCATGTCAGGCATTGATAATGGCATGCTGGGTGGCACGTGGATAGGGGGGACAGGTTTGCTATGAAAGAAATCACTTATTTAGTGGAATGAGAATTTGTGGATGATTGTGTAAGAATTGGAAATGCATGGGGCTAGTGGCAGACTGTATGAAAGGAAGGGCTATTTGTATTTAAAGAATGTAAATCGAGAGAAGATTTCTGGTATCTACAATCCAAAGACAATAGAAATAGAGGAAGGACTGACATCCTTATTCTATGACATAAATGCCTTTGGCTGGGGAACTTTCAGCAGAGTAGGTGGCTCACTGTGTATGTGCAGGGGCTTTGAGTGAGTTTTGACCAGGGTTCAAACCCCAGGTGGGGGAAATCATTTTTTTTTATTTTTTTTTTTATTTTTAAATTCCACAAATGAAAGCTGTGCCTTTGTAAATGACCCCCTAGCAGTATCTGGGAGAACTATGGCCTCCTTACTCATAGTGCATGTCAGGCATTGATAATGGCATGCTGGGTGGCACGTGGATAGGGGGGACAGGTTTGCTATGAAAGAAATCA
Source organism: Lissotriton vulgaris (assembly GCF_964263255.1). NCBI lineage: Eukaryota > Metazoa > Chordata > Amphibia > Caudata > Salamandridae > Lissotriton > Lissotriton vulgaris. The sequence goes on from NC_141687.1 coordinate 8,548,406, forward strand.
CTTATTTAGTGGAATGAGAATTTGTGGAGGATTGTGTAAGAATTGGAAATGCATGGGGCTAGTGGCAGACTGTATGAAAGGAAGGGTTATGTGTATTTAAAGAATGTAAATCGAGAGAAGATTTCTGGTATCTACAGTCCAAAGACAATAGAAATAGAGGAAGGACTGACATCCTTATTCCATGACATAAATGCCTTTGGCTGGAGAACTTCAGCGGAGTAGGTGGCTCACTGTGTATGTGCAGGGGCTTTGAGTGAGTTTTGACCAGAGTTCAAACCCTAGGTGGGGGAAATCGGTTTTTTTATTTTTTTTATTTTTATTTCTAAATTCCACAAATGAAAGCTGTGCCTTTGTAAATGACCCCCTAGCAGTATCTGGGAGAACTATGGCCTCCTTACTCATAGTGCATGTCAGGCATTGATAATGGCATGCTGGGTGGCACGTGGATAGGGGGGACAGGTTTGCTATGAAAGAAATCACTTATTTAGTGGAATGAGAATTTGTGGATGATTGTGTAAGAATTGGAAATGCATGGGGCTAGTGGCAGACTGTATGAAAGGAAGGGCTATTTGTATTTAAAGAATGTAAATCGAGAGAAGATTTCTGGTATCTACAGTCCAAAGACAATAGAAATAGAGGAAGGACTGACATCCTTATTCTATGACATAAATGCCTTTGGCTGGGGAACTTCAACAGAGTAGGTGGCTCACTGTGTATGTGCAGGGGCTTTGAGTGAGTTTTGACCAGGGTTCAAACCCTAGGTGGGGGAAATCGTTTTTTTTTTTTTATTTTTTTATTTCTAAATTCCACAAATGAAAGCTGTGCCTTTGTAAATGACCCCCTAGCAGTATCTGGGAGAACTATGGCCTCCTTACTCATAGTGCATGTCAGGCATTGATAATGGCATGCTGGGTGGCACGTGGATAGGGGGGACAGGTTTGCTATGAAAGAAATCACTTATTTAGTGGAATGAGAATTTGGGGATGATTGTGTAAGAATTGGAAATGCATGGGGCTAGTGGCAGACTGTATGAAAGGAAGGGCTATTTGTATTTAAAGAATGTAAATCGAGAGAAGATTTCTGGTATCTAAAGTCCAAAGACAATAGAAATAGAGGAAGGACTGACATCCTTATTCTATGACATAAATGCCTTTGGCTGGGGAACTTTCAGCAGAGTAGGTGGCTCACTGTGTATGTGCCGGGGCTTTGAGTGAGTTTTGACCAGGGTTCAAACCCCAGGTGGGGGAAATCGTTTGTTTTTTTATTATTTTTTTTTTATTTCTAAATTCCACAAATGAAAGCTGTGCCTTTGTAAATGACCCCCTAGCAGTATCTGGGAGAACTATGGCCTCCTTACTCATAGTGCATGTCAGGCATTGATAATGGCATGCTGGGTGGCACGTGGATAGGGGGGACAGGTTTGCTATGAAAGAAATCACTTATTTAGTGGAATGAGAATTTGGGGATGATTGTGTAAGAATTGGAAATGCATGGGGCTAGTGGCAGACTGTATGAAAGGAACGGCTATTTGTATTTAAAGAATGTAAATCGAGAGAAGATTTCTGGTATCTAAAGTCCAAAGACAATAGGAATAGAGGAAGGACTGACATCCTTATTCTATGACATAAATGCCTTTGGCTGGGGAACTTTCAGCAGAGTAGGTGGCTCACTATGTATGTGCAGGGGCTTTGAGTGAGTTTTGACCAGGGTTCAAACCCCAGGTGGGGGAAATCGTTTTTTTTTTTATTATTTTTTTTTTATTTCTAAATTCCACAAATGAAAGCTGTGCCTTTGTAAATGACCCCCTAGCAGTATCTGGGAGAACTATGGCCTCCTTACTCATAGTGCATGTCAGGCATTGATAATGGCATGCTGGGTGGCACGTGGATAGGGGGGACAGGTTTGCTATGAAAGAAATCACTTATTTAGTGGAATGAGAATTTGGGGATGATTGTGTAAGAATTGGAAATGCATGGGGCTAGTGGCAGACTGTATGAAAGGAAGGGCTATTTGTATTTAAAGAATGTAAATCGAGAGAAGATTTCTGGTATCTACAGTCCAAAGACAATAGAAATAGAGGAAGGACTGACAGCCTTATTCTATGACATAAATGCCTTTGGCTGGAGAACCTTCAGCAGAGTAGGTGGCTCACTGTGGATGTGCAGGGGCTTTGAGTGAGTTTTGACCAGGGTTCAAACCCCACCTCGGGAAATTATTTTTTAATATTATTTTTATTTTGTTAAACAATTTTTTTATTTTAGCAGAGTGAAACATAGTCCTTTGGAAATGCTCAACTGATAATAATGAAAGACCAAGTAGAAAATCTATGGCATATGTCACATCAGATGTGGCATATGCCACATGACAGAGTGACACGTGTCACATGCCAGACTTAGGCTCCAACCCCTTCTCCATGATTGGGCAATTGGACTTGCAGCAAGTACGTGCACTGCAAGCACACCTGCTGCTCACGTATAGCTGCAGTGTATAGGCCCCAGGGCCGTCAATCGAGTAGCGCGCGAAAGCGCTACCAATGACTGCCCTGCAATTACATTGGCCAGCCCCTACGGCGCTATCTTCAAAACGGGCCATGACGTGGGCTGATCATTCGCTTTGAGGCCCAGGGGTTGACCGGATTAAGTAAGTTTGCATGCCAATGTCGGAGTCACCCTAAACGGTGGGGAGCGGGTGCGGTATGTATTTTTATAGCCGCGAACGATCGCCATTTATTCTTAAAATCCCACGCTCTAGAAACCCTGAAAGAAAACGCCCATTCTGAGTTTTGGGAGCGCAACACTTTAGGGGAAAAACCTTGCCGCATATATGGTAAAAATGGCTCCATTTCATGGTACATGCAGGCGCATTCGAAACGGCCAATCACTCGCTGACTGATGTCCCGCAAAACCCCTATGGAACTACGTTTATTTGTTGTGCTAGCATGTTGCGTTAAGTGCTTGTGTATCGAGCTGTGAAAAAAAACATGGGCTAAAAGTTTTTATTTTCCGTGCTAACCTGTTTAACGTAAGATGCTGGTGCAGGCGGAACATTTGAATTGGCGCAGCTACTGTACAATATTGCTTCTTTCAACACTTTACAACATTTGTGATCGAGAGTAATCTAACTGTCCTAGCGTTTCGTTTCCCCAGCTCAGAAATGGCCGAATGAGGCCTGGTTTCGGTTTCGGTTATGGGTTTCTGCCCCTTCCCTGCCACGCTTACTAAAGTTACAAGCATGCAATGCAATCGCTCGCATTTACAAGATTTTAAGCTATTGCCATTGTAAATGACAATGGATTTTATTTATGTTTTAAAAAGGAAAACAAATAAAAGCAATTGTCGTTTGCAATGTCAATAGCGCAAAATCACGTAAATGCCAGACAATTGTATTGAAAATGCTTGTTTGTGGTAGGCTCGGCTCCTAAATAACTAAATTGTGTTCCACTGTGACTTTATACATTTTCTATGTGATGCGCCCATGAATAAGCCATGTTAATGGATATATTCTATTTTGCATGCTAATTTGCACCTGGTAAGTCTTGAAGTAAATATGCGAGTCCTGCAAATCTACTCTCCAGGAGAGCTCTGAGATGCTTTGAAAGTTTACCCCCAGCCTTTGTGAATCATCTCGTGCAGTCTAGTCATTCACCACAATAAAAATATTCTTTAATTGCAGCACACCAATTGAACTAACGTCATTCACAATCCATTTTTTTACTGGCACACATTCAATACTCATATCTCCTCATCCTACAAAACATTAGTAAAAGGCAGTTACAGCTCCCAGCACTGCCAATCCCTTTCTATTTTTTAAGTCCTTATAAAAGAACTACATCCAACATAAAATGAACTCGGGGGAACCTGACTTTCTGTGTTTTGTTGCTATGTTCTTGGGGCTCATGCGGCTTGCATATAAGGCGTGTAATGGGGTGGAAGGTAAAAAATAAAAGTTGTTCATAAATACAAATAAAAAAATGACCTTCAAACCTGGCTCGACGTCCTCTGCACTTGGGTCGAGGTTCAAACACAGGAGCAGGAAAGCAGCAGCCATTCCTGGCGCTGTTTTCATGCAGTATGAAAGCAGCATCAGGATTGGATTTAGTCTCCTCATTTGCCGCTCCTGAGGGCACTAGAGCCCTGTTGTCTCTTGTGTGGTTTAAACTGTGCATATATGGCTGTGACAAGACGGCAGGCCAAAAAAGACACATGCACTTTTAACCTTAAGTGCTGCGGCCAATCTCTTCTTTCTACTACTGCCTGACTGGCAGCAGCAGAAAGGCCCACCTCCGTCCTGATGCCCTGGTAATAAATTAACTTTTTACCATTTTATTTTTCAATTTTTGGGGGCAGTTTTGTTAGTGGGGCGATGCTCATCTGCCTTAACAGAGGAGCTGCCCCTGTTTGGGCTGCATGTTGTCTGTCAGTGAACGGTGCAGGGGTGTATTTTCTTTTGTTCACATATCATTTATTTAAGGAACGTGCATGATCCACGTGATTACTACAGTGATGCAACCCGCCTGTTTTTCATCTTTATACATACTGAATTTAGAATCAAGCACAGCAAGTATGATACTGTACAAATATTGGAGATATGTATCGGCCCACTTACACATTTGACAATTATTGAGAGATGTATCAGCACACTTAGAACTTTGACAGTATTCATGTCTCTGAAGCACTGCATTGGCCACCTTGGAGATGTTACAGCAGTGTACTGGCCCACTTAATATGCGAGTAAAAAGTGGGTAAGTGCTGCATTGCTTTGGCACACTTATAAAGTGTAGGTCCACTTTTCGATTTCCCAAACAGAAGATTGAGTGGTTCAGAGGCATTTTTCATTGGCTTGTGTCATTGTCCACTGTAAACTGTGGCTTTTCATCTGTCAATTGGTTTAGTAGTCCATCCTTAGTACCACCTTGTTTAATTTTTAAACCTCCTATGAGGACACCCCCTGTTACATGTGTTGTTAGTCGGTAGGTTTTTATTACAGCATCCAAGCACTATTTTCTTAATGAGCTTTGCCCTGGCAGCTGTGTGCAAGCAGGATACTCTCTTGCCTGATGTTTTAAACAAAAATCTTAATAGCATGGCACTGAACACATTTGCAATGCAATAGGTTACGCATTTGCGAGAGTTTAAGCTAATGGCATTGTATATGACAATGCCTTTTATTTATCTGTTTTAAAAACAAAACCTAAATAAAAAGGTATTGTCATTTACAATGCCAATAGCTCAAACTCTTGTAAATGTGGAACCTATTGCATTGTAAATGCTTGTTACTATTGGGGGGAAACATTAAGTGTGCGCTTTAGCAGCAACTTCACAAGGCGTTTTCTAAGTATGGTATTGCCATATTTGTCAGTAATTAAGGAATTAAAATGTTTTTGTAGCTATTTACCATTCATGATGGCTTTCTCCTTTTTTCGTTTGTATGCCTGGGAACCCCACCCTTGGCTCCTTCCTTATTGTACTGTTTGTTTGGCCTCTTCCTAGATTTACTGCTTTTCTTTGAAAATATGGAAAATGTGTATTAAAGGCAGAATTTCTTACTGTTGAAATACTAATGACATGGAAGTTTTAACCTTATGTTTTCATATTTTGGTTTTCTAGAGATTGTGAGGTACAAGCGTTCTAGAGATCCTCCTTGGAAGGACCATTCTGTCCTATTTATTTGGTCTGTTCTCTGCCCCTTTTGCACTTATTTACTCCCGGTCTTTAAACATGAGACATGGGGACGCATTTGCAGAAAAAAGCATCATTCATCGCCGCTCTCTTCCCCCCAGGAGTCGGTATGCCACTGGGTCAAAAGAAGTTGTGATAGGTCTGTTCATTCTCTCTTGACATCAAGATAATCTTTTCAAGTCATGATGAAATATCTGTTAGATTGATAGAACAAGCAGAGCGAAATTACTTCTCCTCTTCATGCCGACTCAACTGATGATTCTGATCATTCCTTTGTGTCAGTATTTTGACCTTCTGTAGTGTTTTCTTCAAGTAGGGTGCTGCGTTACAGGGGAAATGGTATGAATGCACTGTATTTATCAATAAATCAATCAATCAGTGAACTTGTAAAGTGCACAACTTACCTGTGAGGGTCTCAAGGCGCTGAGGGGAGGGGTGCTGCTACTGCTCGAAAAGCCAGGTCTTGAGGAGCTTGCTGAAGGTGAGCATGTCTTTGGTCTGCCGCAGCTGGGAGGGAGGGTGTTCAAGGTCTTGGCTGCACAGTTAAGGATTTACTCTTTAATTTACAGGCCAGGCATGGCACACCTGACGAGGAAATCGAGTAAGGACTGCTATTGCTGTATCTTTTACTATGTGGACCGATCAGTTGTGCTGCAAAGTCATGCAGAAGTCACTTTTAATGCAACGGAGAAGACTTCACAACTTTTATTAGGAACACGCTGTCACAGTGCCTTTGAAACATTTGACCTAGACGATGAAGAAAAACCTATCAAGAAGAAAATGATTTATAAAGGGATCCTAGTCTTCTCAAGTGAATGTAAGTGTGCCTTTGAATGCAAGTTGATTTTGAATATGCATACTAATAGCTAGACTCAGTTTATGTTGAAGCAGTTGTGGCCATGGAACACTATCTGGTTCGGCCTTTAAACTATCTGTACATGGAAACACCAGACTGCCCCTGAATATATCCAGTCTTTTCGGGCTGAAGTCAGAATGAATTTCACAAATGCAATGCTCCATTTTGCACTCTGCCTCAACGTTGTTTTCAAAAGTCATCTCATCTTATGGTAAATCACCTTTTCCTTTGCTTTGAAGATCTGCTACTTAAGGTACATTAAATGATGTATTTTCTCCTCATGTCCCATCACACAGCTCTTCATACTGCACTTTCAATCCCTATATTTCTATTCCCTTGGCTTATTCCACTGACTCCCAAAATACTGGTGGAAGATATTTAACTCTTGACCACAATCTCTCGTAAGACCATTGACGTCTTTACTGTAGCCAGGTCTGACAACATAACCTATGTCCCAAAAACCTCTTTCGGAGGTGTTACAAATTAAATAATGTAATGCAATACTTTACAAATATGTGACCTGATTTACAGATTGGTGGATGAGTACTCCATCCCAAACATTTTGCATTATCCATCCACCTTTATTACAAATGCATTAGGATGTGATGCACTTGCAATAAGGTGGCGAGGATCTTGTCATGTTTGTGAATGAATACTTGTTTGCCTAAAGTCTAATTGAGATCCATAGTTATTGTTCTACATACACTGGGTGCTATAATCTCAAGTTTCAGTGACGAGCTTGCAAATTGGAATATTTTAAAATTGAAATGTTTGTGTTTTTTATGTTAATTACAGTCAAGAAACAATGTGCAGCTGTGAAAAAGACTATGGATGTGTTTATCAAAAACAGCAGTAGCACAGGATTTGGGCAAGGAATTGGTAAATATGGGTAACATTGAGACAAAAAAGCAGTCTTCATTGAAAAATGTTCCAGCTGCCAATCAATTAAAAGAGGTTAAACAAAATATGCCAGTTGTAAGAAGTCAGAAACCCAAAAATGATTTAAATGCTGTACAAATGAGGAAAGCAAAGATGGATAAATGTGAAACGGAAAATTCAGTTTACAGCGAGTTGGGAAACACATAGATACAACTACTTCTGATCTACCGTCTAACAGTCTTTCTTTCACTCAACAAACAGTCCATCAGTTAGGAAGTATACATGGTTCTGCGAGGGACTTACTCAATATTGATAATCAATGTGCAGAATTAAATCAGACAGAATTACATTGCACCATGTCCTCACCTACAATATTGTCAAACAACAATTATTTATTGAATGCCTCAGTTGCTAAGACATCTGTCTCATCTTCGAGATATGTGCAAAAAAGTCAATGATGAAACAACACCATATAGTGGATCAGAACCCACGTATCGTAGCCAAAAAGGTTGGCCCCATGTTAATTCACAACCACTCCAACCATCACAGAGTAATACATCCTATCCATCATCTGTGCATCCAGAGAACCAACTTCAATCCTCTGTACTGGCACAACAATTAAATTCTGAATACAGGCCACAGCAGATGCAAGAATCACTAATTGCAACCATCAATAAATCTATTAACATAGCCAATGGTGAAAATCAGATATGGGAAAATCTTGGCAATTGTCAATCTAATGAAAATGATTTTGACAACCATTATGAACAGTCTGACCACAGTGAGGCAAGACCTAACGTGTACCATAAAGATCACAGAGAAACCAATATAACAAATGTGCAAACAAATATAAATCGTGCTAATGTCATAGCTGGTAAGTTTAAAGTCTTCTTTTGTATATTCCAACTTAAACTATCAAATGATTCATGAAATAAAAGCAATATACATTTAAATGTACATATATTTGCTTTTCTGCAGCACTTGGGATTGACCTAAAAGATCTCCCAGTGGTGACAAAGGCTATTAGAGGTCTCCTGAATATCCTTTCAGAAAGTAATGTAAGTTTTTTTATTTGGCAATAGTTCAGTTATTTGCATTGTATGTTTCCAGTTGCTGTTTATCATAAAAAATTAATTGTGCCAAATTGTTAAAAAGTTATATGCAGTGAATTTTTCACTTTGTTTTCCCTGCGCGCTTATAGCATTTTACCCCCATTTAATTTCACCACCCATTAGTCGACCACATTTTTTATCCTCCTGGATGGCTTGGAGCAGCAACAGACTAAACACTATACCTGATATTTTTACACCACTCAGCCCATGGTGTATGATGTCATCTGAAACTCAGTGTAAATTGTTCCTATATTGCCATTCTATCACTCCTGATATATGTATAAGTTCATATTCACAAATAAACTTGCTATCAGTTTCATAAAATTAATATGTGCATGGTGGTGTTGCATATCTCTCTATCTTTACCTCTCTATGGGCCAGATGTACGACCATTCCATTTAGTGATTCGCAAATTGTGCTCCATTGCAGGTCACTAAATACCCGGTACAACAGTGTCATACACCGTTTGCGATTCCCAATGGGTTCACAAACTGCATGCCTCATCAATTTCCGTCAGTCTCAGTCTCTCTTACTCTCTCTCCCTCCCTCTCTCCCCCTTCCCCCCCCCTTTTTTTGGGATTGGGGCATTAAACAAGAGTTCCTGCACCCTACTCTGAAGACTCGCGTTATTATTGTTAATTTCATATTAAGGGAAATTTCATGTGTTTGTATCTCTAATATCCATCTCCATTCTTTCAATGCAGGAAGAAACGGCCTTCGCTGAAGAGATGAGCAGTGCATTTTTAGAATCCAGGCAAGGACGCCTTATACAACTCATTAAGGACCCAAAAAATCCTCTTCGATACAACAATATCTTGGTAGATGCTGGCCAACTTTATAGTTTAATTGCAAGAGCACCAAATTCAAGTGATCCTGGAGCATTTGTACTAAATAGAGTCATATCTATGGTATTCAGGAATTGGCAAACAGCAAAGGAACTGGTCAAAGAAAGCATTCAAAGGATAGAGGCTTGAATGAAGAGAAAGTTTCTGCTTGCAGAGGTATGTTTGGATGCATTTTAAATATTGAACTAGTTAACTTTGGTGTATTTCTTCTTCTTTGTTTATCCATTGAAAGTGATAAAAGGATACTTTCCAATATAGCAAAGTCCTGTATGTACTCCACAAGAACCACCAACACTGAGGGGGATTGAGGGGAAATCAATGGTGTTGCAGTAATATTTTGAGTCAGTGGAGTAAGGGTGGTAAATGGAAATCAATTGACCTGACTGTTCCCATCTGTTAATATATATTTTTAATATAACAATTTTTATATTTATTTTACAGAATTTGTTTGGGCTCTTTGCAATAAGCACCACTGGAAAGTTCCAAATAGTGACCAACAGATCTTTAACAACAAGTGCACTAATGCAAGACGGAAATTTTCATCACATCAAACTTTATAAGATTTGTTGATTTAGATACCAACTACAGGTTCAGATGCATGAGAAGGACTGGTAATATTTGTCACGTTTTTCAAAATCGATTCTGATAATTTGATAGACAATTAGTCCATTCAAATGTGTGATGTAGACACTTTTACTACTGATGTGCTTATAAACTTTGATATATTTTGCAATATATCTATCTGCAGATGCCAAAACATAAAACTGTTTATATGTGTCACGTTTTTTAAAATCTGTTCCGATAATTTGATAGACTATAACTCAATTCAAACATCTGAGGTAGACATTTTAAAAAAAAATGTGGTTTACAATTGTTCCATTGTAAGTATAACCAATCTGCATGTTTCTTCTATCAATAAAATGTAATCTCACAGTCAACCTGCATCTCGTTAAGAACTTTTTACAAGTTAATGCCATAAAAAGCCTTGTATAATGTGTTTAGCAAATTTGTTTTTCTAAACTATAACATTAATATAGACTGGTGGAAAATCAACACAGGAGGAATTAGAACAGTTTAGCTTTTAGCTGGCAACTAATTCAGTTTTGCATGATTGTTCTTTCTGGGTAATCTGAAAACAAAGACATGGTCCAGGTACACATCATAAAATGTTTGCTGAATGTATGACTAATGAGTTTATAAGAGGCAGATTATAATTCACTCCTAAAGTGTGTAACAAATCAAATTTAGTCTGAAAGGCCCATAAGGCATCATTAAGAGAAGCCCTGTGCAAACAATCAAATCAATGACATTACTATAAATTAATCAGAGGGGATGTGACTAGTGTTCAATTAACATTCACTTTGAATTCTGCTAGTCTTACTTGAGTCTTCACAATCATTGCTGTTAGTATTCAGATATTGCTCACAAAGAATACCACTAGTTTTCAAATAGTGGTCCATTAGTATTCAGATATTGCTCAAAAAGAATACCAATAGTCTTCAAATAGTGGTCCATTAGTATTCAGATATTGCTCACAAAGAATACCACTAGTCTTCAAATAGTGGTCCATTAGTATTCAGATATTGCTCAAAAAGAATACCACTAGTCTTCACATAGTGGTCACAATCAATGAGACTAGACTTCATTTTGCTCTTGAAATAGCACAAGAGCTGCAAATAAACACTAACCGAATACTACTAAGCTTCAAATACTGGTCTTCTAGAATACTACTAGTCTTCTTTTAGCAACCAATTGAAGTGTTCAGCATATATTTGAAGAGTAGTTGAGTAGAACTAGTATTCCCTCATTAGCATATTTCGGCTTGTGGGCATACTACTTAGTCTTCGTGCTTACTAAATGAATACTACGTTTTAATGGTAAATGAATACCACTGCAAACACTGAAATCACACTAAATGAAGAGCTTCCATTTTGGTGAGGGTTTTCTCTGTTATGAAGACTCTTTTATTGCAACCATGGATACCATAGAATGTCCTGTTTTTCCAAATGATCTGCAAATGTTGAACGAAGAAATAGAGCAAGAAACCACAATTGCTGAAGAGATTGCTAGAGACAGTTCTCAAGACAGTCAGAGTTCTACTTCATTGAGTCAGGATCCACTAGGAGGACCAATTATCCAAAATGAAGCTGCAACTGCCATGGATGAGGTGGAAAGAGCTATGGAACAAGTTCAAGAGGATGGAGTTAACTTAAAAGATTTGGTAAAGCAACTAAACGTTGAGCAGAAAAAGATATATGACGAAGTTACAGAACAGATTGAACATGGATTCAGACATTAGAAAAAAGTGTGCTCATGTACATCATTTAAGCCTGTTTGACTGTACGTAAGTGGAGAAGCGGGAACAGGAAAAAGTTTTCTGATTAAAGCCATTGCAACTTATTTGCAGAAAAGGAGTGAATCACCGCTGTCTTGTGTTGTAACTGCTCCAACTGGACTGGCAGCACATAACATTAAAGGGATTACTCTACATCGTTTACTGATGCTGCCAGTTGAGCATGGTAATAAATTGCATTACAACAAGCTATATGGAGATGCGTGTTCTGAAGTTTCCAGAGTCTTGAAGAAAATGAAACTTCTTATCATTGATGAAGTAAGCATGGTCTCAAATCTAATGCTTGCTTTTGTGCATTTGAGAATGCAAGAAATTCTTAGAACAGAGTATGATGTGTTATTTGGAGGAAAACACATTATTGTTTTTGGAGGTCTACTGCAGTTGACTCCAGTAAAAGGACAACCAGTGTTTAAAATGCTTATGCATGGAGATACCAGGAAGTCCCTTGGAAGCATTGGAAACGTTAATCTATGGGTAAATTTTAAATATGTTGAACTCCTTCAAAATATGCGACAGGCAAAGTATGAAGATTATAAAAATATTCTACAAGATGTAAGAATCGGAAAAGTAAGTGAGCTTGGGAAAGAAGCTTTACATGCTCGATTAATTTCAAATTTGTATCCAAATGAAAACATTCTTCCAGAGAATATTTTAAAAAAATGACTGAGAAGAAATCTGGGATATGTTTGATGCCAACTCTGCAAGAATGTTCCATCTTCAACAACAAAATGTTAAAGTTAGAAAATTAAGAAATTGTGAAACTGGATGCAATAGATTAAATAGAGAATATGGGAGCAACAATTGTTTTGTCAGAAAATTTGAAAACAAAATTGGATTCATTAGAGAAAAGTATGTCTAAAACAGCTGGTTTTGAAAAGACTCTGAATGTGTGTTTAAATTGTCGTATCATTTTGAGAAGGAATTTAAATGTTGAAAGAGGTCTGGTAAATGGAGCAATGGGTCATGTTGTTGATTTTGTGAATTATAGAAATATGGATGGAATTGAATTTTTAAAAATAAAATTTGATGGCATTGAGCAAGTACAACAAATCAGTCGTTGTTCTGCTAGATTTTTGCTTGTAAAAGACTTATATGTTCGCCGAAAACAGTTTCCTGTTTGCTTGGCATATGTGGTGACAATCCATAAATCTCAAGGTTTAAGTGTAGATAGTGCTTTGGTGAACATTGGAAGATCTGTGTTTAAAGAGGGTATGGCATATGTGGCATTATCACGAGTCAGAACTTCATCAGGATTGTACTTGATTGAGTGTGATGAGACAAAGATTTGTGCAGATCTAGATTGTGTTAAATAATATAATAGGTTAAGAAGAGAGTATGCTCCACATTTGCCTCAATATCCTCTGTTTAAAAAACGTGTGGTAGGCCGAAAAAGAAGAAAGAGAATAATTGCAGTGAGGTAGTAGCAAAAAGACAACAAGTAGATGAAACTGTAATTCAAAACAGAAAGAAAAAGGATTCTGATGAAAATGTTGTTGGATTTCAGTTTGAAAACAGTTCTGGTGTCAACTGCTATGCTAATGTTCAAACTCTTCAAACTTTACAAGAACAGATTGTTGAAAATCGGGATCAAGAATTGTGTGGTTTATTTAATTCTGTGTTTGAAAAATGTAGCAGTGATAGAGCAAAAATAGAAAGTGTAACAGAAATTCGAAATATTTTAGATATGTGTTCTGGTCAAGATAAATTTTCACAGAACATTCAGCAGGATTGTCAGGAATTTTTAATGTATATGTTTGGTGTTTTGGAAGATGAAGGTGTAGATGTAGATAATCTTTTTAGCCTTTCTTATCAATGGCAGCATGACTGCCACAACTGTAGTTCATCAAGTACTACTAGAATACACACTGAAAGATTTATATATTTGACTTTACCAGACTGCAAATCAGTGTCATTTAATAATCTAGTTAAAGCAGCTGATCATAATATGGTGTGTGCCCAATCTAAGTGTCCAATGCTGTCCACATTATGTATACAAAGTTATGGTCAGTATATAATTTTAGTTTTCCAACGATGTAGACCTGATGGAACTAAATTGACAACTTGTATCCAAAATTTTGTGGCTTCTCAGTTATCAATTTCAGGAAGAACCTTTACAACTGTAGCTATTATTTATCATGACGGTCCTTCGACAACATCAGGACATTATACATGCTACTTAAAATGTCAAAAAGGTTGGAGTTACTGCAATGATTCTCATTTGACTTATAAACAATGTTTGCCTTATGACTTTAAAAATTCTTACCTAGTGTATTTAAAACCAAAGTTTTAGTAAAGGTAATTGGCCTTTGATGACAGGAGTAGTTAATAAAAGTTAGTTAGTTAGTTAGTCTAATGTTTAAAATTATTTATCTCATATAGGTACTGTAAGTGGATTTCATAGTAAAAAATACTCATATATCTGACCCTATTTGGCCGTAAGGAAAGTGTAAGGTATGATGTTCTTAGATCTTTTTTCATAGGAAGTCGATGAAATGGACCAAAATGGACCAAAAGGACCATCACTATTTACTATCTACTATTTGGCCTCAAGGAAGAGTAAGTGAATCAAAGATTAGTTTACATATATGATTTGTAAGTTTTTAAGGGTTTTTTTAAACACAATCTTATAGATTGTGTTTTTTTTCCCGCTGTTATATGATGAAGAGTTTGAACTCACTAATTTAAGTGAAATTCAATATATTCTGAGAACAGCAAAAATAAACAATGTAACATATTGTATAAGTCATTCTATAGTTTGCATTGTGTAATTTATATTGTATTCCCATTGTCTCACACTCATTTTTCTTTTTCTACCCTTATTTAGCTCTCTTTACTCACTTACACTGCCTTTCTTTCACTTTGTTTCATCGCTGTTCCTTTACTCCACTTCTTTCACAACTCCTCAATCCAATTTCAACTGTCTGCATTTCCTCTCTCCCTTGCACCACTTTTCAGCTTTCTCACATTCTCTCGGTACCTCTGCTTTAGTTCTCTTCCCCTCTCTTTCCTTCTTTTGCTCCTTTACTCTTTTTCCTTTCTTCACTCATTGTACTGCAGTTCACTCAGTAGTTCCCTTTGTCTTTCTGTGTACTTACTTTTTCACTCCTTTTTCCTTTATCGTTCTATATTAACCTCATTCCTTTCATCCTTTCACTCTGTGACTCCCCTTCACTCACTCTCAGTCATCTTCCATTCCTCTTTCTTACACAGATTACATCACTCATGACATGGTCAGTTACATCACTCATGGCATCAATGCTGCCATTGATAAGTGATGTAATATGTGACGTCATCAGCGGTGCATTACACGTGCAAGTTATAGTGAGTCCAGCTAACTATAACGTGGAATTTCAATGGTTTTATGTCAGTAAAATTTCCAGCTAACTATAACTGGTGTGAAACCTATGGTTTTTTCAGTGAATGTAATAGGTTTTTTAACACTATCGCTGCTGCAGCAATTCCCCTCCTGTGCTGAAAATCCTTGGAATCCATTGTTCATGACTAGCTTAGCTCGTCATAAGCACACGACCAGTGTACTGCATGACCAGCTGAGCTCGCCAGGAGCATCGAAGGGGTTAAATGCTAATTCCTAACTATAACTGGTGTGAAACCTATGTTGTATATGTATTACCTACTGGCGGTCGCCAGTAGGTAGTTATAGTTAGGATTTTTTTCAATGTTAATTCTCAAAATTCTATTTGGAATAACTTTGGCTTCTGTTGACGAATCTGCCTCAAGATATCCTCAAAATGGCCTCGCGGCGCCCCGGTCCTTCCCTGAAAGTTTGGAGTGGATTCGTCAAGCGGGGGGCGAGATAAAAGGGGGGTCCCAAAACGCGTTTTCCCCATGTTAATTTCCATAGGGCGGTCGATTTCACTTTTAGCTCGAACAGCTGAATGGATTTACACCAAACTTGGCAAAATTGTAGGGACTGGTAGCCCGATGTGCCTTTGCTATGTCTCAAGATATGTGCTCCAGTGGATTTTGAGTAATTTAGGTGCAAAAAAATATATATATCTATAGCCGCTCTCCGGTGCGCGCACCGGAGAGCGCTCCAGGCCCGACACGCAACTTGCGCGCATAAAGCTGATTGGCTCTTGGGTGTCTGTAAACATTCTAAACAGTCTGGAGCGGCCGCCATCTTGTGTCTCGGTAAAATCGAGACACAAGGGGTTTGAAAAAAAAAGAGGCAAATGACCATAAGGGGGCAGAGTAGACCCCCTCTGACCCCCTAGGTTTGATGTGGGGGCTAAAATAAGGTCCTGCGAGGCATTACATTTTTATTTTTTTTTCGATTTGCGCCCGGTACGCGCTCCGGGAAGCGCACCGGGGAGCGAAGCACGGGGAAAATCCAGGACCATATTTATGAAGGCCTTGCGCTGCCAATTTTGCGCCGCCTGTGCATCACTTTTTGTGACGCACCAGCGGTGTAAAAAAATGCGCCTTGTTACGCTATATTTAAAAAGTGACGCATCTATCTAGATGCGTCACTTTTTAAATATAGCGCAACGAGGCGCATTTTTTTACACTGCTGGTGTGATGCGTCACTTTTCTGTGCGCACTCCTTATGACATTCCAGATGTGTGATATTTAATGTATGACGAATCATGTTGCAAGGAGTTACAGATACGTCAGTATTTCTGACATATCTGTAAACATAAAAGTGACGCGAGGCAGGCGCAAGATTTTGACGTAACAGCATCCTAAAAGTGACGCAGTGAAATCTCATAGATTTCAGTACGTCGTTATTACCAAGCTTTTTGCGGGGGAATGCCCCCTCTGCATACATTATACCTGACGCAGATATAATGTGGCGCAGAGTTTTAAAAAGTGACCCATGTACCTAGATGCGTCACTTTTTAAAAATAGCGCAACGAGGTGCATTTTTTTACACCGCTGGTGTGATGCGTCACTTTTCTGTGCGCACTCCTCACGACATTCCAGATGTGACATATTTAATGTATGACGAATCATGTCGCAAGGAGCTACAGATACGTCAGTATTTCTGACATAAAAGTAAACATAAAAGTGACGCATTGCTGGAGTGCGTCACAAAAGTGACGCAACTCCAGTAATGCGTCCTTTCACAAGGGGAAAGCACCATCGCACCAGCGGTGTAAAAAAATGCGCCTCGTTGCGCTATATTTAAAAAGTGACGCATCTAGGTAGATAGGTCACTTATTAAAACCCTGCGCCACATTATATCTGCGTCAGGTATAATGTATGCAGAGGGGGCGTTCCCCCGCAAAAAGCTTCGTAATAGCGACGCAGTGAAATCTATGAGATTTCACTGCGTCACTTTTAGGATGCTGTTGCGTCAACATTTTGCGCCTGCCTCACAGCAGGTGTAAGACTGATTCAAGACCTTTCACTAGGTGCTTTCCCCATGTGAAAGGACGCATTACTGGAGTTGCGTCACTTTTGTGACCCACTCCAGCAATGCGTCACTTTTGTGTTTACAGATACGTCAGAAATACTGACATATCTGTAACTCCTTGCGACATTATTAGTCATAAATTAAATATGACATATCTGGAATGTCATAAGGAGTGCGCAAAGAAAAGTGACGCATCGCACCAGCGGTGTAAAAAATGCGCCTCATTGCGCTATATTTAAAAAGTGACGCATCTAGGTAGATGGGTCACTTTTTAAAATCCTGCGCCACATTATATCTGCGTCAGGTATAATGTATGCAGAGGGGGTGTTCCCCCGCAAAAAGCTTTGTAATAGCGACGCAGTGAAATCTATGACATTTCACTGCGTCACTTTTAGGATGCTGTTGCATCAAAATCTTGCGCCTGCTTCACAGCAGGTGTAAGACTGACGCAAGACCTTTCACATGGTGCTTTTTCCATGTGAAAGGACGCATTACTGGAGTTGCGTCACTTTTGGGACGCACTCCAGCAATGCGTTACTTTTGTGTTTACAGATACGTCAGAAATACTGACATATCTGTAACTCCTTGCAAATTGATTAGTCATAAATTAAATATGACATATCTGGAATGTCATAAGGAGTGCGCCCAGAAAAGTGACGCATCGCTGTTTTCACGTAGCGATGCGTCACTTTTCAGAAATGAGGCCTCCAGTTTATTCACTGTGTCACCTCTACGACCCTTTCTTGCGTCAATACGTCCCTTTTGCATACATTACACCTGACGTAGGAATAATGTGGTACAGGGGTTTACAAAGTGATGTATTTACCAAGAAATGCCACTTTGTAAATATGAATAAATAAGGAGCATTTTTTATTGGAATGTTGTGTCACAAAAAGTGATGCTTTGGTGGCGTTAAAGTGACGCATGGCTTCATAAATGAGGCCTTCTACCTTCAACTCCAGCAATGCATCTTTTCTTACCCTTCCACACCCCTGTTCCTTTTCAACATTTTCTTTGAATATCAACATTCCCCATATTCACTCTTCTTCTCATAACTTTCTTTTCTAACACTCACCTTCTTTCAGTCCTCCTACTTCACTTCCTTTTTCCTCTCATACCTTTCTGTTCTTTCTTACTCATTCTCCTTTCAATTATCAATGCACTATATTTCACTTACTCTTCATTTTTTTAAGAATATAGCTCTTTGATGAGAATTGGAGGTAGTTCTGAAAAGAACTTTTGGTTTTCTTCTTTTTTCAAAACAGGAACAAAAACAGGGAATGGAAACTGCTCAACAGGAGCAAAATAAAACAAAAAAAATTAGGGGTGGGAAGGGCAGCAATGGTTCTCTCTTGCTCGAACCATGAGCTGGACACTTTGCTCCCCAGAGGTGAGGAGTTGATTGCAGTATCTGCATCTGAGGACACCATGGTTAAATGCAGGTTGAATGTTTGGCTCCTGCGATTGCCCCCTCCCAGAAGAAGTTGCTCCTCCGGTGGATGTAGAGGCCCCATCACTGGGAACCTCTTGTGCCAGAGCCCTGACACTTTCCCGGCATAATTCCGGGGGTGCCTCCTCTCCAAATGCCGGATCATCGTGAAGTTCCCAAATGAGTATTTATTTTGGGGGTGACCCCGTGACAGGACCTGTTTGCAGATCCTGCACTCCACTTTTGGAGCATTCACCTTCTTTTGGTCAGCTGACATCTTAAAAAATTTCCAAATAAAATGTTCCTTCACCTTTGGGGTAGGAGGTTCTTCATTGATGAACTCAGGTTCATCCTCACTACTGGATTCTCTGGCAGCCATGGTAAATCAAGAAAGATCCAGGAGCAAAAAACAGGTCTTTCAGTCACAAAAGTGAAAGAAGAAGTGAAGGAAATGGGTGGGGATTTCATTCTTTGTAAAAAAAACTGTTAGCAACCAATGAAAAGTGTTATTTTAGGGTCACATGACCCGACGCGTTTACGCTGCGCGCTCCGGAGCGCTTCCGGGTGCGTTTACGCGGCGCGATCGTAGGCGCTCCCGGGGCGCAAACGTGGCGCGAATGTAGGCGCTTCTGGGTGCGTTTACGCGGTGCGAACGTAGGCGCTTCCGAGGGCACTTACGTTGCGTGCCGAAGTGACGTCATCAAACTTTTACAGAAATGCATAATCATTTTCATTATAAAAAAAACTGATTTTATTTGTATGGGACGAAATGTTTTGCATTATTATTAACTTTTCATTCATATTTTTTTTCACGAACAACAGTAGCGCTCTGGGTGCGCTTTCAGGTGAGCTCACCGGTTAGCTTACCGGAAAGCTTACCGGAGAGCTTAGCTGAAAGCTTACCGGAGCGCGCACCCAGAGCGCAAAAGAAAAATATTATAAAAAAAAAAAAAATGAATACTTACAAAAAACCAGCAAATTGTAAAAAAAAAAGAAAAAAAGGTTAGAAACTCGATATAGAAAGGAATTAGCATTTAAAAAACCTATGAAATTCACTGAAAAAACCATAGGTTTCACACCAGTTATAGTTAGGAATTAGCATTTAAAAAACCTATGAAATTCACTGAAAAAAACATAGGTTTCACACCAGTTATAGTTAGGAATTAGCATTTAAAAAACCTATCAAATTCACTGAAAAAACCATAGGTTTCACACCAGTTATAGTTACCTGGAAATTTTACTGACATAAAACCATTGAAATTCCCATGTTATAGTTAGTTGGACTCACTATAACTTGCGCGTGTAATGCACTGCTGATGACATCACATATTACATCACTCATGACATGGTCAGTGACATCACTCATGACATCACTGATGACACCATCCTTGTGACAGAGAGACTGATCTACTTTCACTGTAAAGTAACTCTTAAAACACATTTTGAAAAATAAAAAATAACATTTAAAAAAAAGTGGATATACTTATACCAGATACAACAACCAATTCAGTAATTCCACCATTTATATACACATCCACTCGCTCACCAACACTTCTATATAGTCACTCATACATATACTCACTCATCATATCTAGTGAGACACCTATACATCCGTTAACACACTGACAGTCTTCAAAAAGTTGCTCACACACATACTCAAACATGCAAATAAACTATTGAACATCCATTTATTTGCATATACAGCTATATATACACTACCACCTTACTTCTAAGGAAACTTACACATACTTACTATCTTAAACAATCACTTATAGAAACACATACTTATTAAAACAAGAACTCTTTCAATCTCTCACTCTCACATATATTCAATTATATGCACCAATACTCACATATACTACATTAAAACATATGTAGTTACTGATAAAGACACTAGTGAGACAGTCATTCACTTACTAACACATACATATACACACTCATTCACCCTTACAATCCTACACATATGCTGTCTTCAAAACACATACAAACAGTGAGTCAGTCATTGATGCATCTTTGTTCTAAGTAACACCCCCACCAAATCAAACAGACAATTATAAAGATACTAAAAAAACATCTAATAACCCATATATACACACACATGTAGCTACTCACCAACCCATGCAGCCACTTATACACAAAGTGAAACACTGATACATATATTTAAATATTTACACATTACTCGCTAATATATGTATTCACTAAGATACACTTAATAAGGCAGTTATCCAATCATTTTTTTTTTAAAAACATCCATTAAGACAATAATTTAAACAAATATTCTTCCATCGACCTTAACATACATATATAAAACATATTTATTTATCTGAAAGACACACATTCACTGGATGGTGTCATCAGTGATGTCATGAGTGATGTCACTGACCATGTCATGAGTGATGTAATATGTGATGTCATCAGCAGTGCATTACACACGCAAGTTATAGTGAGTCCAACTAACTATAACGTGTGAATTTCAATGGTTTTATGTCAGTAAAATTTCCAGGTAACTATAACTGGTGTGAAACCTATGGTTTTTTCAGTGAATATATATATATATATATATATATATATATATATATATATATATATATATATATATATATATATATATATTACCTACTGGCGGTCGCCAGTAGGTAGTTATAGTTAGGATTGTTTTCCATAGGAAATCCTCAACATTCTATTTGGAATAACTTTGGCCCTGGTGGATGAATGTTTGTGAATTTCTCAAAGAAGATGGCTCGGTCCGCTTCGCTCATTTCCTGAAAGTTTGGGGGGGATTGGTGAAGTGGGGGCTGAGATAAAAGGGGGGTCCCAAAACGTGTTTTCTCCATGTTATTTTCCATAGGACCTTTAGACTCGGCTACAGGTCGAACGGCTGAATGGATTTATAAGAAATTTGGCAAAACTGTAGAGTCCTGTTCGCAGATTACGCTTTTTTTGGAATGGTGTAAATCCGTTCAGTAGTTGTTGAAAAAATTAAAGTTAAAGTCAATTATATATCTATAGGCGCGCACACGTGCGCGCACCCAAGCGGCTGCGCGTGAGCGGAATTTTTTTTTGCTGCGTGACGTCTGTTAACGTTCGATTCGAAGGAAATCAGGAAGTTTTGTCCGCCATTTTGTCACTGCGTGTAAATATATTGTTCATTTCATAGCGTTGAAACATGGAAAGGGGAGAAGGTAGAGATTGTCTTGCTGCGTAGGTTTTCTCGGGGTGTGTAGTAAGGCCCTTAAACGCGAAAAAATATTTTTTTTTTCCGGAAAAAAATAACGGGGTGCGCGCACCCGGTTGCGCACACCTATTCACAAGAGTGTGAAAATGGAGATAAATTAGAAGTTTGAGTGCTTAGATATAAAGTGGCTTCGAAAAGAGCCCTTGTGTTAATTGAGTGTTTTCTGCATTTATAGGTAAGTACCGATGCAGAGCCTGATGTTGCAGAGGAAGATTGTGTTTCCTTCATTCGTGAAATGAACACCGTCTCTCCTATAGACGTCTTGCATGTGGTATCGCAAGTTGTTGTGGTAAATAGAAAGCATGCTATAATCTCTGAGGAACGCAGAAACAGATGTATTTACATGTCTCCTTGCTTTCTCAAATTGTGCACAATGTTGATTGGACCAATTCCATTTCTGTCTTTGGCATATATTGGAATATACCAAAGCAGATCGAGGAAAAAGTGTCATCAATTGTGGAAAGGTGTCTTTTAGAAGCATTTCCAGACCTACCCGAGTGATTGTGCCTAGATCGTTCCCACGACAGTGCAGAATTATAAGGTCTGGTTCTGGGAGATGCATAAAAGTTTTCACCAATGGAATCAATTGGTGACATTTCAATCCTATTTTGGCAATCCATGTTATGTGTACATTTGGTAAGCCGAGGTTGCAAATTCGTCTCCTTAGTGCATATTTTTCACTCCAGTGAATATAACTGTGTCCTATTAGCCAGACCTTAATTTTTAATGGATTTGTAGTCGTCGTCCGATCGGTTCTGGAAGTGGAATGGTAGTTACAAGTTTAAATTCTAAATTAAAAAAAAGGAAGAGGCTGGGTGTGGTTAATAAAATAAAAATGATTGGTTGATTATAATAAGTGGAGATTGAAGAGTACGTTGCGTGTTAATGTTTATGTTAAACGAAAAGTATTATTGGGTGTGAAAAAAAGACATGTAACTGAGTTGTGGATTGGCAGGTGTTTCTGGAGGGAAAACAGTCTTCTTAGTTTGCTGTAGAACGTTGAGACATGAACTTTTGACCTGTTCCTTCAGCAAGGTGCAGAATGAGGTGTTACCATGGAAACAGCCGGAGATGGCAGTTGGTGATGGGTGTCTCTCACGTGAGTCTGAAAATATTGTGAAGGACAACCAATTGAAATGTAAATTTGATTTTACAATTTTGCGTCAGGAAATGTGATTGGTTGAAGAGAGTTATATGAGTGTGTATTGACTGGATATCTGTGCCATTGAATTTTGGTTGCAGTGATAGAAGCAATATTCAGAGTTCCGCTAACGAATATCTGTTTTGTGACTTTCACTGTTGTACATCGTTCAAAGCATTGGTAAAGGTAAGTGCGTAACTGTTTGTATTGTCATGTATCGTATAATATAGTTTAATCAGAAACAATCATTGATTTTCCATGTGAAAACTAATTTATGGCTGTCGTAATGTGTTGTATTTGTAAAAGTAATTTCTTCCATTTAAAAGTTGAATACGCAGTATAAAATATTTTTAATATAGAGTAATTATTTTTGTAATTTTGAAGCGTTTATATATAATGAGAGAAGTTGTTGAGGATATGAAGAAATAATATTAGCAGAGACACAGACAATGCAGAAAGAGAGAGAAATGGTAAATTACTAGTGATACCGTTGTGAAAAAATGGTAATGGTTAATGAATTGGTAAACTTTTTGTCAGTGGACAATATTTCAGGCTGGTTGGTGGCCGTGGCCTGCACTGGTGGGGGTGGGGCGAGAGGGTCGGGGAAGGGGGTTAAAGTGGTAATGATTAAGGTATTCACAAAGTTTCTGTTAGACGTCAAAATTATAGTGCGGATTCTGGTCGTCGTTTGCACTGGTGGAGTGAGGGAGGTGGTCGAGTGAAATAAAATGAAAAGTTTTGACCATGAGGTTGTATAGAGATTTGTGTAGTAAATGTGTTCGTACATTGAGGTTGGAAACGGAGCATAAAAATATCTCTCTCAGTTCTGCTGTTTGACTCAATCTTCATGTCCCTTCTGTTTTGCATCTCCGTTGCCCTGTGTTATCTTATTGTCTGTGTGTTTGCCTTCAATCCGGCCTGAGGAAGTTTGCTGTGGAGGCACACACAGATAGTCCTATTAAAGTGATTGGAACGTTTTCAAAAAAATAATTATATAATTGCATTGGTATTTTTAAAGCGCTACTGAATATTTTGTTTCACAATTACTGCTTGGTTGCTTTCTCAGAGCAGAGGGTATGTCGTATTTCACTCTTTGGTGCCTCTGCATCTGAGTCTGTTCTCTGGTGGCTGGCGGCGAACTGTTTGTTATTGTGGAGATGAAAGGGTGATAAGGAGAGAAATACGACATAGCGTCTGGCCTGTAGAAGCGTGGGAGCAGTGATTAACTCTGAGTGAAGCGGAACTGTGGCGGTGCTTGGTAACAGTAAAAAAAAATGTTAACAGTGGTATAACTGTCTTTACGGTGCGCAACCTACTAAGAAAGAGTTCACGGGCCGTAATTGGCTTGCAGGTTCTAGTATCAGTAAGTGAGGTCGAGAAAAGAAAACATTCAGGACTTTATTTACGAAGGCCTTGTGCCACCGGTGCGTTACTTTTTCTTATTTTAAAAAATGAGGCACCGGCGGCGGTAGGTCTTCATAAATAAGGTGCTCCGTGTCTACAGTTAAGGGTATGTGGAACCCATGAATAGTTTTTCAATATGAAATCATTTCAGTTGAGATTATGGATTAAAAGAGAAACCGTGAATATTTGAAATGTTTATTTGGAAATGTACTGTTTTAAAGGCAAATCATTATGTAACATGAGTACAGAAATTGCAAAAAACACAGTAATTGGTATTGTCAGTAGTACATGGAATACAAACGCTATAGTTGAAGAAAAATGAATATAGTTGGAAAAAAACATTGTACACTCTTATAAGGAAGTATATTATATTTTAATAAGTGGAAGAAGGTCTCTGGTCTTTTAGTTTAGGAAGGATATATGAAAATGCAAGTTGTTATACATCATTACTTTATGAATCAGCTGTCTACATGCGAAGCACTATCAAGTTTGTGTTATGTTACTGTGTGAGGTGAAAGAAAGGCACCAAAAACGACAAAATGGCGAGAGGTGCATGTATGTGAGGGGAAAAAAAGGCGCCAAAAGCGACAAAATGGCGAGAGGTGAATGTATGTGAGGGGGAAAAAAAAGGAGCCAAAAGCGACAAAATGGTGAGAGGTGCATGTATGTAATCTGTTGGATGCTGCAGTATTGCCGGTCGTATAGGAACTCCACAGAATTAGGTTGCCGGCTATGCAGTGGAGAGGAGCATAATGACTTGATAAATTTTCTAGGAGTCTGGCCGATGTAGGTAAATCCCATTTACTGATTTTGAAATACCGAATACTACCGATTCGGTATTTCAAAATCGGTAAATGGGATGTAGGTCCCAACATCTGGATTCGTTACCGAATCCTTAACAATTCTTTAATTACCAATTCGGTAAATACCGATTCGGTAATGGCCATTCATTCCTATGGGCTTTGAAGCCCATAGGAATGATTAGGCATTACCGATTCGGTATTTACCGAATCGGTAATTAAAGAATTGACAAGGGTGCAGGGGGTGTCACTTTGACACCCTCTAGCACCCCCAAAACGGGCATGTGTGCAATGTGGTACACAGACATGCCCTAAGGGCACGTCTGTCTGTCACATGGCACATGTGTACATGCACAGATGTGCATGTACACAGGAATCGGTATTTTACCATGGATTTGTATTCCATGGTAAAATACCGAATCTGTAAGCCATGTGCTGATGGTACATTGCCTACCTACATTCCATTTTCGGTAATTTTACCGATTCGTTATCATTACTGAATCGGTAAATATTACCGAATAGGTAAATTTACCGATTCGGTAATCATAACGAATCGGTAAAATTACCGAAAATGTGCCCCTACATCTCGTTAGCCCTTTACCGATCGGAAACGGCCGAAAATCAGTATTTTCGGCCGATTCGAATCCGTAAAGGGCTACCTACATCGGGCCCTAAGTCACTTAAATATTGCTAAGGAGTTTGCCACGGAAATATGTATCCATTCTCAGAGGTTTATTATATTAAGGATATATATTAACATGGTGGCTCCTGGTGTTTTGTGGTTTTGTGCAAGTGTATTGCTTGCATGTGTATAATGCTGGCCCTGTAGTTTTTCTGTATGGACATGGGGCTTTATTTATGACGGTCTTGCGCCACTAGTGCGTCACTTTTCCCATGCTAAAAGTGACGCAGTGGCGACGCAATGTTTTATTAATAAGGCTTTTTTTGTTTTGTGAGTTGGCCTTTTACTTTTAAAAGCCTATTGTTGTAGGTGCATGAATTTTAACATAAGGAAAAGTGACATATCTGTGGCAGAATGCTTTTATAAATGAGAAATTTTGTATTTATTTTTAATGGAGAGTATTTTGGGAATCTTATTACTTATGCTTGTTCAATGCTATAATGATTGCATATTGTGTAGGAAATAAGTTTGTTATAAGTTAATAAAATTTTATTCTTTCTATTCTTAGAGTGTTTGGTGCCTGTAAGGATTAACCTGTCGAAGTTATATATTGAGAATATATATTCTTTTTTTCAGGTGAGTTTCTTTTTATGGTTTGGCAATTTCTGTGGGTGGTGATGAAAATAATAAAGAGTAATTTGTAAATGTTTTGAATATGATTTTATCTCAAATTTTTTACATGTGGTTCTATCTGCTTATAGTACATATGTTTTTGAGATGTTCTCCATTGACAGTTCAAAATATGTTTTAATGAGCTTGGGATATGTGATCTTTTACAAGGAGTTGAGATTTAGAAATCATTGGAGTATAATTCTTTTAGGTTTGTTTTAGTAATACTTGTGAAGTGCTCATTATTTTTAAAATCTTGTTGTATTATGTTTGGTAGTGTTCCATTTTTAGTTAGAGAGAGGTATTATGATATGGATCGAAATGTAATGTTTATTTTCCTGTATATCTGTGAATATACTATGTATAGGCAGTTTTTTAAATATTAATGTAGAGTTTTATTATGAGGTGGTTGTTCATGGTAAGTATGATATTTTGCATATGGTAAGACATTGACATGGTGAGTATACTGTTGTAATATAAATGGAACTGTCTCTGTGGGAAGTAGTAATCTGTAAAGCGAATTAAATGGTTTGTATAGTGTAATTCTTTTCTTTAGAGTGCATATATTTATATTGCACTTTGTAGTGATGAAATAAAAGAAATGGGTCTCTAAAAATTATTGTACAGGTAATAAATATTTCAAATATGTAGAAAATCTAAAAATAAATTTTACAGTGAAATGTCTTTTATCAACAGTAATTATTTAATTTTAAAAAAACAAAGTGTCAATGTTTAGAGTTATATTGCCAATTTCTTTTTCAAAACAAGAGGAAAGTGGTATCTTACAAATTATAGAGTTAATAAGTTAGAGATTATAAAATTATTTGTAGTTTAAAAATTAGTAAAGGTAGTTTTTAATTATACACTTATGGACAAAGATATAATTTAATGTTTATATTTTTTAAAAGGAAAAAGAAGAATTTATTGAAAAAAATATAATGGAATTTTTTTGGGAAGAAAATGAAGTGAATTTTGAAATTATAAATGAACTAATGGAGGAAATATTAGACGCGGTTGTTGGAGAGGAAGAAGATGAAAATGACTATTTTATGGACATTTCATTAGATTCAGCATATTTAGAGCTGATAGAAGAGGAGGACAATGGACTTGAAGAAGTCTCTGATGAACTGATGTTAGAAGTTCTTTTAAATTATGAATTTTTAAATAAATAAAAAAAGTGATAGCAAACCATTCGTGATGATAGCTTTTTTCATATATTCGTCGATAAAGTGCTTCATGAGAGTGATAAGATATGTTCTCATGAAGTGTAAAAGAGATTGTAGAAAAAAAGATTAAAACACTTATGATGACCGATAGTTTTTGAAAAAAGTGTACTGTTTGTATGCTTTTAAAAAAAAAATTCAAAATTGTCTATGAATTTTAAAGAAATATATAGTGTGATAAATTTACAAGGAAAATTCACTACAGGATTTACTACTTTGTTCAGAGATTTTCTGTTATTATGTGTATTTTATTAAAAAATGAATGTGTGGTTTTAATTTGTACGGTATATGGTAGTACTGAACTATAATATTTGTTATTTTTGTGTCTTACAGGTTCACAATCTCATCAAAAGTTTAAATTAAGATGCCGACCAGAATTGAAAAAAAGAAACTCTACAAGCGGACGTACAGTTTAAAGAAGAAAACTACAGAATTATTTTCAAAGACTGAGAGAACGGTTACAAAGAAGAGTACTCCTGGTAAGCAAACTAAAAAGTTTGTGAAAAGTATTTTGGGGAGGAACAATGTAACTATTGAAGTTCAGAAGGAGAAAAAGATTTCATCATCTAAAAAGACATCTGGAGTTAAAGAAACTACTATTACTGCAATTAGGAAAGATGAAAGTCAGTACAGTAAAACCCGGACCAATCAATTTAGCCAAATCAGGAAGCATATGTTTTACAACAGAGTTGTTGCGAATTTATTACAAAAGGAAAAAGTTTCTAAAAAAAGATCTGTTTTTCTTAAAAAAAAACTATACATAGAGGCTTTTGTTGAGCGCGCATTTGAGACAAAACGAAAGTTATTTATTTTAATACTTAATAGAATAAATATTTTAAATAAGGCGATTCGAGTTTTCAAAAGTAAAAGTAAATGGAAGAGACATATAAATAGGAGTAATTTTTGTAAAGTGTTTTCTGGGAAGTGGATGCATGCTTCAACTTCTGAGCCAATTTTTTAATGAAGAGAGTTACTTTCAAAGTAACGATCTGTTGCATGCAGTTGACACCACAGGTCGAGCGTATGAGGTGAAGGATGGTTGTGTTATTGAGAAAGAGAAAATTGTGGTTAGAAATTCAGAAGATGTTATGGTTAGAGAAGCTTTACAGGGACGTCCTAATGCTCCTGTTTACAGTTGGAATTGTAGTAGCATTTGTAGTGTACGACAGGATTCAATTAATTTCTTTAGCAATTTCTTACGTAAGTACACTAAAGAAAGTCTAAAGAAAAAAATTAAAATGTTGCAAGAATTAGATGAATGCAGAGTGCGTGAGAAAATAGGTCTGCAAGGCCATTCTCTGGCTTGTATCTCTAAAAAAATATGTCAGAGTGTATTTCATCACTTCCGGATGTTAGCAGTGCATCACACTAAAATGAGAAAATTAGTGAGAAAGTTGTACAATGCAAAAAGTCCAGCACTTAAACTTAAACAGTTAAATAGTGCTCTTTTGTATGGATGTGAATTAGATGTTAAGAAGATTTGTGCAGAAATTGAGGTAAGTTATTTTGGTCCCGAGGAAGATAATGAAGAAGGTGATATAATTACAGAAGGAAATGTGTTAGAAAATGTTGGGCATGTGAATATGGAAAACTTTGAACAAGAAATAATAAAGTTTAAGGTAATTGCAGGTGAGAAACCAAATTTTTCTTGTGTCTGTTGTCGACGAATTCATTACAAAAGTCAAACGAGGTTAGTTGATTTATATTTAAAAAGTGAAGATGAAAGTAATGGTCAATGGAAAGATTTTGCAACTTATTTGTTGGTGGAAAACTATTTTGATTTGGGTTTTGAGCAACGTGTTTGTAAATATTGTTATAATAAATTAGATGAAAATAAAATGCCTGCTAGAGCTGTTCACAATAATTTAGAGTTCGTAAATATTCCATCTGAATTGATGAATTTAAATACTTATGAGACGATTCTGATTCAATGTGTACATCCTTTTCAGGCTATTGTTCGAATGGAGCCTAAGACTGGTAAATTAAATCCTTCAGATTTACTAAGAGGATTAAAGGGTAGAGTTGTGTATTTGCCTCTTGATCTTAAAAAAAATATGGAAACAATTGGTGTTGAAAATGTAGAAGAGGAACCTCTAGTTATTCTAGTGAATGGTGTACCCACAAAGAGTAAGAAAATCTGGCAAGATTTAGTGGATGTTAGGAAAGTGAAAAAGGCAACGTTGTATTTAGTGCAAAATAATAAGTATTACAAAGATATATATGTAGAACAAGAAGATGTAAGTGAAGAAGAGGATAGTGATTTGTGTAGTGGACAAATTGAAAAAGTTGATGTATTGATGTATCTAGATCTGAAGAAATGTATGAACATTACAGTGTTCATCCACTGCATTCCAAAGAAGCAATAGGGAATGCTATTGAATTATTTCAGATGAGAAAGGCGAAAGGAAATCCGATTAGTGTCTGGGAAGTTTGGAAGGTCGTTGTTTCCCACAGTTATTTCCTACAGGTGAAGGTACACGATATGATGATCGACCTATGCAGATTCCTGCATCTGAGTACCGGACAACTAGATTATATGCAAAGGATGCAAGGTTTCGGCAATGTATTCCATATCTGTTTCATCTTTTGTTTGAGAGTGACTTATCTGGTCTGTCTTATGCAGTAAATCATATCTTAAAAAGTGGTGTACATCTGCAAAATATTTCAGCAAAGGAATTTATGGATAGAGTGCATCAGAAAGATAGTGTTTTGGATTCTCATTTAATTAATTTAATGGCTTGTCAGCGGGGTACTAATGAGTATTGGTACCGTCGTCATGGAGATTTAAAGTGTATGCTTAGAAACTTAGGAGCACCAACATGGTTTTTAACTCTAAGCTGTGCAGAGTATGCTTGGGAAGATTTAATTGAATTTCTTCGGGAGGCGAATGCAAATATAGAAAATATAAACTATAAGACACCTGGAGAACTGTGTTCATTAGATCCAGTTAATGTTTGCAGGTATTTTAATCATAGATTTGAAGCTATGATGTCTTTCATTACTAACAAGAAAAATCCGCCTCTTGGTGAAGTACTGGATTTCTTTTGGAGAAAAGAATATCAAGCAAGAGGTGCTCCTCATATTCATATGCTACTATGGATCAAGGATGCTCCTAAATTTGGAATAGACTCGGATGAGACTGTACTGTCTTTTATTGAACAGTATGCCACTTGTGACATACCTAATAGTACCACTGATAAGGACTTAAGAGGAAAAGTGTTACGTTTCCAAAGTCATCGCTGTGGAAAATATTGTCGGCGAAAATTCAAATCAAAGAGCAAATTTTATACCAAATGTCGCTTTGGATTTGCACGACCGGTACTTTCAAAAGGAAGAGTCAACAATTTGATGTCATGTTTGCGACATAATATCAGAAGGAGGTCACCTAAAAATACGTACAATTTAAGAAGAGGTGAAGAATCGAAATATATTAATGACTATAATCCAGTCATTTTGTCCATGTGGAATGCTAACATGGACATACAATATGTTGCAGACAACTCTATTGCTGTGGCTCGATATGTAACGTCTTACATCACGAAATCTGAAAAGACGGAATTGAAGGAGATGTGGGAAGACATTTCTCATGAAAAGAGCCTGAGCAAGAAATTATATACGTACAGTTTGAAGATGCTGTCTCATCGAAAAATTGGAGCATATGAATGTTGTGATAGATTATCATCAGCAAGTCTTTATGCGAAGTCAAGGACTATTCTCTGGGTGAGTTCGGGCCTAGCAGGAACACGAAACCGTGTTCTAAAACCTGTGCAAGAAATTGAGTACTTAGCCCAGAAACAACCAAACAGTACAGACATTTTGAAAACAAATATGTTGGATACATACTATCCAAATAGAAGTATTCTGCTTGAAAACATTTGTCTGTATGAAATACTTCAAAATTATATTTTTAAGAGAAATGTTACCGAGAATATTGATAAAGGTGTACATGCTGTAATTGGACATGAAGGATGTCTGGTAAAATAAAGAAAAAGACACTTGATAAATCATCGGAAACTGAGTTGCCAAACACCTGATAAAAGAGAGTTTTACTATTTTGCTCTTTTGCAACTCTTTAAACCATGGCGTAGAGAAGAGGAACTACTTGGAGACTTTGATAGTTATGCAGATTCATTCAACGCATCTAAAAGTACTATCGAATGTCCTATTTTCAGCAATTATCTCCAAATGTTGAATGACGAAATAGAGCAAGAAGCAACAATTGCAGCAGAGATTGCTAGAGATAGTTCACAAGATAGTTCGGCATCATTAAGTCAAGATCCACTGGGACAACCAATTATTCAAAATGAAGCAGCCACCGCCATGGATGAGGTGGAAAGCGCAATGCAGCAAGGTCAAGAGCAAGTAATCGTCTTAGAAGAATTAAAGAAGCAGTTTAATGTTGAGCAAAGACAGATATATGATGAAGTGACAGAGCACATTGAGCATGGCTTTCGTCATGAGAGAAAAGATTGCTCATGTATGTCATTTGAGCCTATTCGATTATATGTAAGTGGAGAAGCTGGGACTGGAAAAAGTTTCCTAATTAAAGGAATTACTACATATTTACAGCAAACAACTCAATAAATACTGTCGTGTGTTGTTACTGCTCCAACTGGATTGGCAGTTGTAACTTTACATCGTTTGCTGATGCTGCCAGTTGAACATGAAAATAAATTACAATATCAGAAGCTTTCTGGAGAAGCTTCTTTTGAAGTTTCTAGAGTCCTTAAAAAAATGAAACTTCTTATTATTGATGAAGTAAGCATGGTCTCTAATTTAATGCTTGCTTTTGTGCATTTAAGAATGCAACAGACACTTAAGACAGAGTATGATGTGTTATTTGGAGGTAAACATGTCATAGTTTTTGGAGATCTACTCCAGCTGACTCCTGTCAAAGGACAACCTGTATTTGAAACTGTTACACATGAGGAGACCAGAAAGTGCCTGGGCAGTATTGGAAATGTAAATATATGGTCACATTTCAAATATACTGAACTGATTCAAAATATGCGACAGGCAAAGGATACTAAATATGGAAGTATTCTTCAAGATATTAGGATTGGAAAATTAACTGAAGATGCGAAACAGACTCTACGAACGCGATTACTTTCCAAGCTGTTTCCTAATGAAGATAATGTTCCTGAGAGAATACATAGTGAAGAGGTTGTAGATAAGTCAGTGATATGCTTGATGCCAACTCTGAAAGAATGTTCAGTTTTTAATGAGAAAATGTTGAATTTAGAAAAGCAAGAAATTAAGAAACTGGAAGCTAAAGATAGAATAGAGCATGAAGGTAGTACTATTGTTTTGTCTGAAAAGTTGAAATTGAAATTGGATTCTCTTCAAAAAACTATATCTAAAACTGCTGGTTTAGAGAAAAATCTGTATGTATGTTTAAATTGTCGGATAATTTTAAGAAGAAATTTACATGTAGAAAGAGGATTGGTAAATGGAGCAATGGGTAATGTTGTTGGTTTTGTGAATTATACCAATAGAGATGAGATTGAATTTTTGAGGATAGAATTTGATGGGATTGATGAAGTTCAACAAATTAGTCGATGTTCAACTCGTTTTTTGCTTGTGAAAGACTTATATGTCCGTCGTAAGCAATTTCCAATTTGTTTGGCATATGCAGTGACTATACATAAATCTCAAGGTTTAAGTGTAGATTGTGCTTTGGTAAATATTGGAAGTACTGTATTCAAAGAGGGTATGGCGTATGTTGCTCTGTCGCGTGTTAGAACTTTATGTGGACTTTATCTAATTGATTATGATGAGACAAAGATTAGTGCAGATTTAAATTGTGTGAAGGAGTACAATAGGTTAAGAAGAGAATATGCTCCAAGTTTACCTCAATATCCTTTAATTGAAAGGCGTATAGTTGGTCAGAAAAGGAAAAATGAGGACAAATGTGCTGAAGTAGTCCAGAAACGACGAAAAAAAGATGTAGCTGTTGTTGGTAGCTCTAGGAAAACTGTTAGTATTGAAGAGATTGTTGGATTTAAGTTGGAAAATAGGTGTGGTGTCAACTGCTATGCAAATGTAGTAGTTAATGTTGTTTTCTTTTTGAAAAATGTTAAGGAACAGATTATAGAAAATCAGGAGCATACCTTTTGTCATTCTTTAAATTCTATATTTGAAACGTGTAGTAGTGGTGATAATGAAATAGGAAGTGTTTCGGAATTAAGGAATGTTTTAGATATATGTGCAGAAGTAAATCAGTTTTCTCAGAATATACAGCAAGATTGTCAGGAATTTATTATGTATATGTTTACAGCTTTGGAAGATGAAGGTGTAGATATTGATAGTCTTTTTGGGCTTTCTTATAAATGGGAACATAAGTGTGATAATTGTTCATTTTTAAGTAGTACTGAGATACCCAGCGAAAGATTTTTATATTTGACATTACCAGACTGCAAAGAAGTGCCTTTTAATGAACTAGTTAAAGATGCGCATCAAAATATGGTCTGTTCTCAATGCAAGTCTGAAATGTTATCAACTTTATTTATCCATAGATACGGACAATATGTAATTTTAATGTTTCAACGATGCAGAGCTGATGGGAGTAAAGTATCCACTTTAATTAAAAATTTTGTGGCTTCTCAAGTTTCTATTTCTAGAAGAACATTTGTAACTGTAGCCATTATTTATCATGAAGGGCATTCTACATCATCAGGACATTATACGGCTTATTTGAAGTGTGCTACTGGCTGGACACTTTGCAATGATAGCCAATTGACTTTTAAAAAACGTTTGCCTTTTGCCTTAAGTAACTCTTATTTGTTATTTTTGGAACCCAAATTTCAGTAGAGTGGTTTGGTGTAGGAATATGTATACTATAAAGATCTGAAACTTACTAGTTTACAAATATCATATAAATAAGGGTGTACAAATCTATACATGAAATTTGTGTTTTGATATTGATAACATCAGGTACAAATTTACTTAATGTTTGATGGTATAAAATATGGTACAAATTTTGATTGTAAAAGTACAGAAAATAATGGATGAGACTAAGATTATAAAATTTCAGAAAAAAACTACTTAACTCATAGTATTTGGCCACGTGGAAAAATATGAGAGAAGAAAATGAGTACTTTTGAGAAATATTTAGAAACTTATATGGACGTAAGTGTTTCGGAGAGGTATTTAAAAGATAATGAGTTAGCTTATACAATTTGGCCACGCGGAAAGGTATGAGAGAAGAAACTGTGTCTTTCAAATACATTTTTTATAGGAGATTGCTGCACGGGATTTTGTTGAGATATCTTGAAAAGTAAGTGGTATACTTTAATTAGGTTGTAACTGTGGAAGATGTAGTGTGCTTACTCAAGAAATTGCGAATTTGAGGAAAACATTTAAGACATGTTTTTTTCAAGTATTTATAATATGTATGCAGATTTTGTATGGGTTTTTTAAACACAATCATTTTGATTGTGGTTTTTTTTCCCCGCTGTTATATGATGATTAATGTTGAAATCACTCTTGATAGTGAAAATCAATGTTTTCTGAGGACAGCAAAAATAAACCATTTAATATGTTGTTTACTTATTTTGCTACATTGCATTCAGAAATATTTATTATAACAGATTTTTTTTTACTCTCCTCCACAGATATTATATTTATAAGGTACGTTTAATTAATAATATCTGACAGTTTTGTTTGCACCTGTCTTATTGTTTCGTATTGTTTTTTCTATAAATAATATACTTTATAATTTTATTTTTAATTTCTTTCCACAGGTGCTACATTTTCATAAGACATTTAATTTTTTTTTCTTTTTATTAGGTAAGTATATATAATAAAGAAATGTTTACAACATTGTGTTATTTATTTCTCTATCCTTCTTAAAACAATGTCATCTTTTATATTGAACACTTCCACATAGGATTGGGTGCATTGTTAGAAGGTATGGCTTAAAAGTGATTAAATAAAATGAGCGATATTTCACTGAGTGAGTTTAGGAAAAGTGATATATGAAAACGATGGTGTATATGGTATTAAATGTTACATGGTGTTCTTTGCAGGACTTTAAATCCTGTGTTGTAGTTCCAATTTTGACTCAAGATTAGGGGGCTGGGGGGCTTAGTGGGACTTGCATGGTCATGATTGAGGTACTCCTTTTATGAGCCATGGTTCAGATGTGTTTATGATAGAGTGGTTCCGTCATGGTTCTGCTTAATGAATAGAACGTGTTAAGGAAGTACAATGTTAGTGTTGTGCATGCATAGCGGCAAGTTAATCACAAATGTTGTTCGTCCTGAGGACAGATCAGACAATGTTCATGATGGAGCACGTTTGTGATGAGTATTGAACCATTTAACAGTTGTTAAAAAAACCTGAAGGGTTTTTATAAAGACGAGATATGTTTGTCATTCTAGAGCCCTGTATCATAAAGAACTGTTCTTCTGAACTAATACGTATTGAAATTGGTTGACTGTCATTTATGAGATTTTACTCAGTGACTTTCTGGGCCATATTCTTTCAAATCTGTACGTGTGATTGCTGCGTGAAGACCTACGCCTACTTCAATTTGAATATAGAGGTATATTATGAAAGGTGTTTATCTGTGTTTTTTTTACTTTAAACGTCAAGAAAGCAGAGATAAAATTATCTCTGTATTACCTAGCAGCTGCTAACACCAGTTAGGAACACTTAGTAGAAGATAGTGAACATTTTGGGTGCACTTTGCATGTCAGTTGCATTTATATCTAATGAGATGCAAAGTGGGCGTGCCAAGATGTTACCGACTGAAAATAGTCTTTAACATCGTTATCTCTTATTACTAGCTTTTGGAGATATTTGCGCTAAGCGGGAATATTTCTAAAAACTAAGACTTGCCTTGAGTAGTTCTTAGCTATGTTATCCAATGGGGGGTGGATAACATGGCTAATAGCATTAGGTCGCTATCTATGAATAATCCTGATTTTTTTGTGATACTTATGCTTTGCAACGTTTTTTACCGCATTTGCGTTAAACCTTATTAATACCAAGGTTTATTTGCGGAAGAAATCGCTGCAGCGCTGCGGTAAATGTTTAGGGCCATATTACCAAGAACTAGCGATAATTTTTGTGTCTAACTTGTTTAGAGACAAAAATTATCGCCGCACATTGGCGATTTTTATCGCAGATAAACCTTGCTATTAGCAAGGTTTATCGTAAATGCGATAAAAAACGGCCGCAATGCATGAATATCGATGAAAAGTCAGCGATATTCATGAATTATCGAGCAAATGCTCTTGGCCATGTTATCCACCTCCCATTGGATAACATGGCTAAGAACTGCTGAGGGCAGGTCTTAGCTTTCGGAGATATTTGCGCTTCGCGCGAATATCTCCAAAAGTTGATAATAGGAGATAGCGATGTTAGGGACTGTTTGCAGTGGCTAACATTTTGGCATACACACTTTGGATGTCATTAGTGATAAATATCACCGACATGTAAAGCGGGCCCAAGATGGTTGCTATCTCCTATTAGTTGTCACTAATTGGTGTTAGCGACAGCTTGATAATAGGGAGATAATTTTATCTCCGCTTTCTTGGCTTTTAAAGCCAAAAAAGCGGTGATCAACCCCCTTGATAATATGCCCCCTAGTCTCTAACCAAGTAGAAGGAATACTACATACTTGAATATTGTTTAGTGCTTATTTTCATTGAGATCGTCACAGAAGTTCAATGGACCCGAGACGCTGTTTTTGTGTATCTTGGCGACTGCCAAGCCTTTGTAGCAGTGGGAGTTAGGCCTCTCTAAGGGGGGCAGCGTAGCTCCTTTTGATGTTTATAATTGCAGATAGCAGGGTAGAAATGTCCGCGGAATTTATGGATGCTTAGTCGAAGTATAGTGTACGTGCTGCTCTTAGCACCTCATTACGACACACAGGGGAGTCACGTACCACAGTTGGAGATCAGAGACTTAGGAAATAAAACTTTATAATAGCAAGGGCTCTAAGCGATAGAAATCGACCGTTGTCGGTGTACAAAATATCACCGGTATTGCTGGTATTTTCTATGGTGTTAGTGGTCGAAGGAGAATAGTAACATATGTGAAAAAAAATTCGGTAACAGGCTCAGAATTTCACATTATCACGTGAAAACAAAAGTTTTTCTCACATACTGATAAGTCTTTTATAATTAAGGGACGGAGTGTATGTAGTGCTATTTACTACACTGCTATGTGAACGATGTCGAATGTTTCATAAGGGGAGGCTTTAAAAGTTTTTCGATAAACTGGTTTTCTAGGGAAGTGGGTGGAGTGTTCCGTGTAAATTGCAGAATAGAAACTAGTAAAAACCAATTGGAAGTGTTCTTTTAAAGTCACATGACTGCACATGCGTGTCTCGACGCCTGTACGTGATAGGTGGGTGCGCGCACCCGGTCGCGCACAAGATGAAAGCGGCGAGAAAATATCAGCTAGAAGTGTTGTTTTGAAGTCACATGACTTCACATGCAAGTCTCAAGTCCTGCACGCGATAGGAGGGTGCGCGCACCCGGTCGCGCACTACAATGAAGCGCCGAAAAAACATGTCATAAGATGCTCTTGGAGCATGTTTTCGTAGGAATAGTTAGTTCTGAAAAGAACTTTTTTTTTTTTTTTTTTTTTGGGAAACAAGTGTTATGATGCTTTAGATTTCTTAAAGTTGCTACTACATTTTTCAGTATGTAATACTATGAAAATGAAGTAAAGAAATTTATCTTTTCTTGGGGCATTTATGACTTTCAATTTTGAGTTTAATAAGAACAAGGCTCTGCTCTCCATATAAAATAATTTCTCCACACTCGTTGCATTTCATGTGCACCTTCGCAAGATATGGTCTCAAGTCCATCTCAGCACTCGATGGAGATACAGGTCGTCCACCAGAAGATGTGCTGGCCACCTCTGATGGTAATAGCGTGGCCAGGGCTCTTGTCGATGCTTTTGCATAATGCTCAGGGTGCCTTTGTTTAACATGTCGCAGCATGGTGTGTATAGAAAAGGAATATTTTCTATTTGGATTTCCCCTTGAGAGCTCCGAATTGCATATCGTGCAGGTTACTTTTGGCGCATTCACTTTCTTTTGATCTTCAGGATAAGTAAAAAATTTGCCAAATGAAAGATTCCTTTTTTCTTCTTAACGGTGGTCGTTCATTTCCTTCAGATTCGGAAGATGAATGTGGAAGGGCAGCCATTTCAGCAAAGTCTTCCGGAAGATGCTCGACGTTGTTGTCTCTTGAGAGTAGAAAAGATTGTGAGGAAAGTGGGTGGAGTGCTTCGTGTAAATTACAGAACAGAAACTACTAAGAACCAATTGGAAGTCTTGTTTTCAAGTCACATGACTTTACATGCGCTTCTCAGGACGTGTAGGCGGTGACACTATCTAGTTACGAACGTGATTTGGACGTAGCGATGTTCTTTACTGAAGTTTAAAAACGAGAAAAGAAGTGAATTCAAACACATACGGATTTGATATATTTTTACAGCTCGATTTAAGTATACAATTAATAAATTATAAAATCTGTTATATTTTTCAAAATAAATATTTAGGTGTGTACAATCAGTCACGCACGAATGATTAAAAAAAATTCGGCTCCATTTAATTAAAAAGTTTATAGGAGAAAAAAAGCCTAGGTTCAGTGTGTTTAACGTACTATAAGTTTTTTCATTGGTCTATGAAGAAATTCATTAGGTTTAAATTGGAAAGCTTCATGAAATAAATAGGTGGGTGCGTGCACTGGGTTGTGCACGTAAGATTGGTATGTCGATATTTATTTCAGGTATATCCTTCATACTTAGGAACTAGCATTCAATAAACCTATGAAATTCACTGAAAAAACCATAGGTTTTACACACGTTATAGTTAGGAAGTAGCATTTGAAAAACCTATGAAATTCACTGAAAAAACCATTGGTTTTACACACGTTATAGTTAGGAAGTAGCATTTGAAAAACCTATGAAATTCACTGAAAAAACCATACGTTTGACACCAGTTATAGTTAGCTGGAAATTTTACTGATATAAAACCAATGAAATTCCACGTTATAGTTAGTTGGACTCACTATAACTTGCGCGTGTAATGCACTGCTGATAAAATCACATATTACATCACTCATGACATGGTCAGTGACATCACTCATGACATCACTGATGACACCATCCTTGTGAGAAAGTGACAGATATCATTTCAGTGTAATGTAACCCTTGAAACACATATCAAAAATAGAAACTAACATTTTCAAAAAAATGGAGATACCTATACCAGTTACAACAACCAATTCAGTAATTCCAACATTTATATACACATCCACTAATTCACTAACAGTTCTATATAGTCACTCGTATATATGCTTACTGATTATATATAGTGATACAGCTATACATCCTATTATATACCGACAGACATCCAAAAGTAAATCACACACATATTCACACTTGGAAATAAACTAATAAACATCCATTTATTTACATATACAGATATACACACACTAACACCTTACTTCTAAGTAAACTTTCACTTAGTTACTCTTTTAAACAATCACTTATAGAAACACATACTTATTTAAACAGGAACTCTTTCAATCTCTCACTGTCACATATACTCAGTTATATATTTCAATACTTACATAAACTACATTAAAACATATGTGGTTACTAATAAACACACTAGTGAAGCAGGTATTCACTCACTAACACACACATATACACACTCAGCCATCCATACAGTCCTGCACATCCATTAAGACACTTATTTAAACATTTATTTTTCCATCAACCTCTACTTATACATATATAAAACATATTTATTTTTTAAAAAGACACACATTCACTGAATAGTGTCATCAGTGGTGTGATCAGCAGTGCATTACACGCGCAAGTTATAGTGAGTCCAACTAACTATAACGTGGAATTTCATTGGTTTTATATCAGTAAAATTTCCAGCTAACTATAACTGGTGTCAAACCTATGGTTTTTTTCAGTGAATTTCATAGGTTTTTCAAATGCTACTTCCTAACTATAACGTGTGTAAAACCAATGGTTTTTTCAGTGAATTTCATAGGTTTTTCAAATGCTACTTCCTAACTATAACGTGTGTAAAACCTATGGTTTTTTCAGTGAATATATATATATATATTACCTACTGGCGGTCGCCAGTAGGTAGTTATAGTTAGGACCTAGTTTCCATAGGAAATCCTCAACATTCTATTTGGAATAACTTTGGCCCTGGTTGAAGAATCTTAGCGAATTTCTCAAAGAAGATGGCTCGGTCCGCTGCGCTCCCTCCCTAAAAGTTTGGGGGGGATTGGTCAAGTGGGGGCTGAGATAAAAGGGGGTCCCAAAACATGTTTTCTCCATGTTATTTTCCATAGGACTTTTAGACTCGGCTACAGGTCGAACGGGTGAATGGATTTATAAGAAATTTGGCAAAACTGTACAGTCCGGCTCGCAGATTACGCTTTTTTTGGAATGGTGTAAATCCGTTTAGTAGTTGCTGAGGAAATTAAAGTTAAAGTCAATTATATATCTATACGCGCGCACGGGTGCGCGCACTCAAGCGGCTGCGCGCGCGAGCGGAATTTTGCTGCGTGACGTCTGTTAACGTTCGATTCGAAGGAAATCAGGAAGTGTTGACCGCCATTTTGTCATTGCGAGGAAATATATTGTTGATTTCAAAGCGTTGGAACATGGAAAGGGGAGAAGGTAGAGATTGTTTTGCTGCGTAGGTTTTCTCAGGGTGTGCAGTAAGGCCCTTAAAGGCGAAAATATATATATATATTTTTTTTTTAAAGTTGCGTGGTGCGCGCACTCGGTCGCGCACACCTTTTTCCAAGAGTGTGAAAATGGAGATAAATCAGAAGTTTGAGTGCTTAGATATAAGGTGGCTCTGAAAAGAGCCATCGTGTTAATTGAGTGTTTTCTGCATTTATAAGTAAGTACCGATGCAGAGCCTGATGTTGCAGAGGAAGATTCTGTTTCCCTCATTCGTGAAATGAACACCGTCTCTCCTATAGACGTCTTGCATGTGGTATCGCAAGTTGTTGTGGTAAATAGAACCCATGCTATAATCTCTGTGGAACGCAGAAACAGATTTATTTACATGTCTCCTTGCTTTCTCAAATTGTGCACAATGTTGATTGGACCAATTCCATTTCTGTCTTTGGCATATATTGGAATATACTAAGGCAGATCGAGGAAAAAGTGTCATCAATTGTTGAAAGGTGTCTTTTAGAAGCATTTCCAGACCTACCCCAGTGATTGTGCCTAGATCGTTCCCACCACAGTGCACAATTATAAGGTCTGGTTCTGGGAGATGCATAAAAGTTTTCACCAATGGAATCAATTGGTGACATTTCAATCCTCTTTTGGCAATCCATGTTATGTGTACATTTGGTAAGCCGAGGTTGCAAATTCGTCTGCTTACTGCATATTTTTCACTCCAGTGAATATAACTGTGTCCTATTAGCCAGACCTTCATTTTCAAGGGATTTGTAGTCGTCCTCCGATCGGTTCTGGAAGTGGAATGGTAGTTAGAAGTTGAAATTCTAAATAAAGAAAAAGGAAGAGGCTGGGTGTGGTTTAAACAATAAAAATGATTGGTTGATTGTAAGAAGTGGAGATTGAACAGTACGTTGCATGTTAATGTTTATGTTAAACGAAAAGTACTATTGGGTGTGAAAAAAAAAGACATGTAACAGAGCTGTTGATTGGCAGGTGTTTCTGGAGGGAAAACAGTGTTGTTACTTTGCTGTAGAACGTTGAGATATGAACTTTTGACCTGTGCCTTCAGCCAGGTGCAGAATGAGGCGTTACCATGGAAACAGCCAGAGATGGCAGTGGGTGATGGGTGACTTTTATGTGACATTGAAAATATTGTGAGGGAGAACCAACTGAAATGTAAATGCTTACGTTACGCGCTCCGCGCCGCGCCCCGGATTGCTTCCGGGAAGCTGCGCTTCGCGCCTCGCGCACTGGAGCACTTCCGGGTGCGCTAACGTGGCGCGTCATATGACGGATTACGCAACAACGCGATACGTCGTTGGGGCTCCACCGGAACTGATCGAATTGGTAGTCTACAGTGTTTCTGGATGTTTCAGACTGAAGCTGGCGTCAGCATGAGAGCACCCCGTGGCTACGTCGTGGCCATTCCGCGAGCAATCATGGCAGTTGCTCCCCACCGGAAGTCTGCAGGAGTCGGGGGCCTCGGTGACTCTTGTAGAATCTTCAAGGCTGAGGGGACGCTTTTAGGAATGGGGCTCATGCCCTAGCAGTCAAGCG
Organism: Lissotriton vulgaris; assembly: GCF_964263255.1. Lineage (NCBI taxonomy): Eukaryota > Metazoa > Chordata > Amphibia > Caudata > Salamandridae > Lissotriton > Lissotriton vulgaris. The sequence continues at coordinate 8,591,275 of NC_141687.1, forward strand.
TCCGAGTTCCAGGGTTGCCCACAGCCATCCTTGCAGGCCAGGCCCAAGTCTGTGGAGCCGACCGCCATTTCCTGAGCTCTGTGGCAGCCGCCTGTCGCTGTATCGGAAGAGTGGGTGCAATTCAGCCGGATGGCGGGTGAGACGGTGTAATAGCAAGAGCAGGCGTAATTCAGCTGGCCGAGCGAGGCACTGTGCCGCAGGAGCAGGCGCAACTCAGCTGGCCGAGTGAAGTGTAGCTAAGAAACCTCCACCTGGTGAGGTGGGAGAGGCTCGTTCGCGCCGCCTCTCCCTTCCAGTGCACCCCACGCTGTCTCCTGGCGCAGGTATATGTGATGGTCGGACCAGGGCACCGCAGGACGTGTCTTCAGGTCAAACGGATTGTGGGACAAGGTCCAGAATGGAAGAGGCATCAAAAGGCAAGAAGTTTCGCCTGACCCCGGGAGCCGGCCGCCTATGTCGGGGGCGATCTCAGGCCATACCAGGGGAACAAGACTTGGGGAGGGGGCAGGAGCCAAGCGCCCCCTCCGAGTCCGCGTTTCTTGGACCCTGAAGTATGGCACTCAACATCCAGAACTTATGACATTTGTGCAAGGCAGGGACATCGAAGCCTCTCAGGGACCAAGCATATCCAGAGTCCTTCCTACAGAAGGTGGTGGGGGTGGCGGAATTAGCAAGGCATCCCCCTACACAACTTGTCGGACCCTAAAGTATGGCACTCAACATCCAGAACTTATGACATTTGTGCAAGGCAGGGACATCGAAGCCTCTCAGGGACCAAGCATATCCAGAGTCCTTCCTACAGAAGGTGGTGGGGGTGGCGGCATTAGCAAGGCATCCCCCCACACAACTTGTCGGACATCACCTCTGGATGTACTGGGTGTTCAATTTCAGAATTGAAACTACTAAGAAGCAATTAGAAGTGTTGTTTTCATGTTGCAGCAGGCTGCCATGTAAATAGTTATTTAATAAAACTTTTTATCCTGTTACTTTGCTGGTGTGTTGTATATATTTATAATGTTTGCATAGTGTTTGTCGTTATTTTGGGCGGGGTGGGCGACGGAGCCGAGCTGTCTTGCAGCCATCATGGCGTCGAGCTCGGTTCCTCTCTCTAGTTTCATGTTTTTTCTAACGATTTATATGTTATAGTTTGCTAGCACGATACAGCGGATAGTCCGCATTTTATATATATGTCCTTTTTATTAGGGGGGTCCTCCGGTGGAGTCGGACGATCTACCTGTAATAAACGGTCCGGGTTGAACCAACTACTAACAAACGGGGCAGAGATAGGCATGACGGGTTACAAAGGGACAAAAGTGTGCACTACCTATCCTTCACTATCTGCAAAAACTACACAGAGTATTGCGACTTTGTGCTTATTTGTGAACAGAGAATGACCCAAAGAGAACCAATTTCGAACAATCATAGGCTATTGGCAGTGGCCAGAGAGGCCATGACACAGAAAATGGCTGTTACTTACGTGCATGATGGGGCCTAAAAGGGACTAGATGGCGTGGCCACTGTTTCGCGACTTTCACTTTACTTTTAACAATGGCTGTGGTGAACATAAATGAACGCCGCTTATGTATACCTAATTTTAGTCATTTTCCACAAAAAAGCTTTTGATATTTGCTATTAAAAAACCAAAGAAAATCACTGAAAAAACCATAGGTTATAGACCATATATAGTTAAATTTCTGAAGTCCATCTCTGCACTCGATGGAGATACAGGTCGTCGATCAGAAGATGTGCTGGCCACCTCTAATGGTAATAGCATGGCCAGGGCTCTTGTCGTTGCCTCTGCAAATTGCAGAGGGTGCACTTGTTTGACATGCCGCACCATGGTATGTATGGAAAAGGAATATTTTTTTGCTGGATTTCTTCTTGAGAGAACCAAGTCACATATCGTGCAGGTTACTTTTGGTGCATTCACTTTCTTTTGATCTTCAGGATAAGTGAAAAATTGCCAGATGAAAGATTTATTTTTTCTTATTAAAGGTAGTCGATCATTTTGGTCAGATTCGGAAGATGAATGAGATACGGTAGCCATTTCACCAAAGTCTTCCGAAAGATGTAGGACGCTGTTCTCTCTTGAGAGTAGAAAAGATAGTGAGGGAAGTGGGTGGAGTGCTGCGTGTAAATTCCAGAATTGAAACTATTAAGAACCAATTGAAAGTGTTGTTTTCATGTTGCAGCAGGCTGCCATGTAAATAGTTATTTAATAAAACGTTTTACCCTGTTACTTTGCTGGTGTGTTGTATATCTTTATAATATTTGTCGTTATTTTGGGTGGGGTGGGCGGCGGAGCCGAGCTGTCTTGCAGCCATCATGGCGTCGAGCTCGGTTCCTCTCACTAGTTTCATATTTCTCATGAGGGGTTGTTCCTAATTTTTCTATTTTAGCGAGGTCAAAAAAAGATCTCATCAGTGGCCTACTGATTTTGCTCGATTCCTTTTGTTTTTTCTAACAATTTATATGTTATAGTTTGCTATCACGATACAGCGGCTAGTCCGCATTTTATATATATGTCCTTTTTATTAGGGGTGTCCTCCGCTGGAGTCGGACGATCTACCTCTAATAAACGGTCTGGGTTGAACCAACTACCATCCTGATTTTGTATATCTTCTGAGCTGGATTTAAGCACACAATTGTTAAAGTATGAAACGTTTTATATTTCTAAAAAAAATACCAAGGTGTGTACATCCGGTAATGTACGAAAGTTTAAAAAGACATTCGGCTCCATTTACTGAAAAGTTTCATAAGAATAAAAAAGAAGTCTAGGTACAGTCTCTTTGACGTACTATAAGTTCTTTGAGGGGTGTATGAAGAAATTCAATAAGTTCAAATTGCAAAGTTTTCACGAAATATATAGGCAGGTGCGCGCACTCGGTCGCGCACGAAAGCCTGGAAATGCGATATCCATTTTATTGACAACTGTTGCCGAGAGTGCGCACACCGGGTCGCGCACGAAAGTTTAGTAAGGCTATTTTTATTTACAGACAAATTTTAATGTGTTTAAAAAAAGGCAAGGTACAGACTTTCGAATTCTGTATTGCTTTACAAGGAGTCTCTATGCAACTTGAACAGTGAAGAAAACGGCTTGTTTTCGAAAAAAATATTGCCAGAACTTTATTGACAAAAGTATAGGTTGCATACACGATATTTTTCTGAATTAGCATTTTAAAAACCAATGAAATTCACAGAAAAAACCATAGGTTTTACACACGTTATAGTTAGGAAGTAGCATTTAAAAAACCTATGAAATTCACTGAAAAAACCATAGGTTTGACACATGTTATAGTTAGCTGGAAATTTTACTGATATAAAACCAATGAAATTCCACGTTATAGTTAGTTGGACTCACTATAACTTGCGCATGCAATGCACTGCTGATGACGTCACATATTACATCACTCATGACATGGTCAGTGACATCACTCATGACATCACTGATGACACCATCCAGTGAATATATGTGTCTTTCTGAAAAATAAATATTAGTGAGTAATGTTTAAATATTTAAATATATATATTAGTGTTTCACTTTGTGTATAAGTGGCTACATGTGTTGGTAAGTAGCTACATGCGTATGTATATGGGTTATTAGATGTTTCTCTTAGTATCAGTATGAGTGTCTATATGGTTTGGTGGGGGTATTACTTAGCACATAGATGCATGAGTGACTGACTCTCTGTTTGTATGTGTTTTGAAGACAGCATATGTGCAGGACTGTATGGGTGGATGAGTGTGTATATGTGTCTGTTAGTGAGTGAATGACTGTCTCACTAGTGTCTTTATCAGTAACGACATATGTTTTAATCTAGTATATGTGAATATTGATGTATATAAGTGAGTATATGTGAGAGTAAGAGATTGTAAGAGTTCCTGTTTAAATAAGTATGTGTTTCTATAAGTGATTGTTTAAGAAAATAAATATGTGTAATTTTCAATAGAAGTAAGGTGGAAGTGTGTGTATAACTCTATATTCAAATAAATGGATGTTCAATAGTTTATTTGCACGTGTGAGTATGTGTGTGAGTAACTTTTGGATGACTGTCGGTGTGTAACAGGATGTATAGGTGTATCACTTCATATGATGAGTGAGTATATGTATGAGTGACTATATAGAACTGTTGGTGAATGAGTGGATGTGTATATAGATGGTGGAATTACTGAATTACTTGTTGTAACTGATATGGGTATCTCCATTTTTTTTTAAATTTCAGTTTCTATTTTTGAATATGTGTTTCAAGGGTTACATTACAGTGAAAGGAGGTCTGTCACTATGTCACAAGGATGGTGTCATCAGTGATGTCATGAGTGATGTCACTGACCATGTCATGAGTGATGTAATATGTGACGTCATCAGCAGTGCATTGCACGCGCAAGTTATAGTGAGTCCAACTAACTATAACGTGGAATTTCATTGGTTTTATAACAGTAAAATTTCCAGCTAACTATAACATGTGTCAAACCTATGGTTTTTTCAGTGAATATATATATATATATATATATATATATATATATATATATATATATATATATATATATATATATATATATATTCACTGAAAAAACCATAGGTTTCACACCAGTTATAGTTAGGAATTAGCATTTAAAAAACCTATCAAATTCACTGAAAGGATGCCAATCCTTCCTAGCCCAGCGCGAAGCAGATTGGCTTCAACACCGCCTCATATATATATATATATACTAGCAGCCCGCCCTGATGTTGTCCGGGGGCAATCAGGCTTCGCGAAGGCAGTTTGCCAACCTTTACCGCTCCTCCCCGCGCTCCAAGCGGCCCGCTCCAGTCCACCAAAGTTTACCGATCTTCCCCTTACTTGACCCTCTGGGGGCAATCAGGCATCGCGCAGGCAGTCCGCCAAACTTTACCGCTCCTCTCCGCGCTCCAAACGGCCCGCTCCAGTCTGCCAAACTTTACCGCTCCTTCCCTTGCTTGACCCTCCAGGAGCATACAGGCATCGCGCAGGGCAGTCCGCCAAAGTTTACCGCTCCTCCCCGCGCTTCTAAGTTAACCGCTCCTCCCCTTGCTTGACCTACCTCAGCCCGCTCCAGTCCGCCAAAGTTCACCGCTCCTCCCCGCGCTCCTGTCCGCCGCTCCTCCAAGCGCTCCTGATGATGTCAGCACGCACGTCGTTAGCGCACAAGGCTGGTGCTACGTCCAAGGGACTACTTTTTTTTGGAGCTTATATTTTTTAAGGAACGTATATTTTTTGTGGTATATAGCCTATGTCACTCTGCAGACCCTGACAATTCCAATTATGTATTGGGTGTTTGGATTGGCACTGTGGTCCCCAAGTTTACCCGCCTCAAAGGGTCACAGTTCTCCCTTTATAATAGTAGTATAGATATATATTATGCAATAGCATATGTTTGTATACATACTTTAGGTAGGGAAAGTATCACTGGATCCATATAACATCATTTATTTTTAAAGAAAGACTTGGTGAATTGCATTTATAGAAAGACTACATAAGTTACCTTACCTTTATTTTTAGATTTTAAAAATATAACAAGAATATATGTGTTAATAATATATATTTATAAACTTGTGAAAATGTATATCAGTAAATTTAACTTACAGATCCATGCGCCAGGAAACTTATGGTGTCAGCGCGCTCTACAAATATCATATAACATAACATAACAGATCACATTTTTTTCAATTTTTATGAAAAGAATTGGTGAAATTTGTTAAAAAAGTAAGGTTACAGGGACATTATAGTTAGAAAATAGCATTAAAACTGTAGAAAATCACTGAAAAGAACAAATGTTACAGGGACATTATAGTTAGGTTCAGATTTTACATAAAACCATAGAAATTCAGCAGTTATAGTTACAGTTATATCAAGTATCTTGTGCCCCAAGGTAGCTATAATTTGTGCCATCTCCATGCACTGCAAATTACCCCACATTTACATCATTCATGGCATCTTCTATCACATAGTTGATAATATCACTGTACCATTTGGAGTGAATTTATTGACGAGAACACTTTGCATGGTAGGGGTGCAGGTTATAAATACCTGAGGTAACTATAAACACTAAATGTCTAGAAACATATTTGGGGCAGTGTGGGAAGGCACTGACCCCCTAGGCCCCATGGCTGAACACAGAGGGATCCCATAGGGCCCAACAAGACAGCAAATGGCGAATATTGCTTGAAAAAATGTAGGCTGGCAAGCATTTTCTAACATAAGACCCAAGGAGCCTACTCCTGGGGCCAAAAAACATTTTTATCAGGAGGTGCTCCCCTGTGGGAGCCTTTGGAGGCCCCACGGATCCCATCCCAGGACCAAACCTATCATATATGAGAAGGCTTGCCTCGAGAGGCCTGAGGAGCCCACCCAGAGACAAGATTCATTTTTATGGGAAAAAAGACCATGAGGCACCCCCCGCCTCAAGCCTGAAAAAGGCCCCACGCAGGCTATTCCCAGGGGTAAAAATGCATAAAATGGGGAGGGGGGCAGGCAGCCCCCTTTTCCAAGTCTGAAAAAAAGCCCTGAGGCGCTCAGCTACCTAGCCGACTCTGCAGCTATTTCCAGGGGTGCCACCATTCAGATTTCATGAGTGATGTCATATGTGATGTAATAAGCCATGCAAGGGTGAGTGCAAATTCACCAACAAAGCAAACATGTTGGAAATGAGTGCAGCGGCTAGGGCAAAAAATAAGGTACATTGGGATACGTTCAAGTTGCTGGACCAGAATAACATTTCTAAAATGCTACTAGATATCAAACCTAATAACCACTTTAACAACCCTCTCCCAGCAAAATGCATGAAAGAAATCAGCAATATCGTGATTCCAATATGGACAAGAAATATTAACGCCTCTCTCTCCCAAGGGATACTTCCAGAATGCCTAAAAAGTGGGCAAGTCATTCCCATTATCAAAAAACCGACAGTGGACCGGGCTGATCCGAATAACTTTTGTCTGGTAACCAACATTCCTGTATTTGCCAAACTAATAGAGCAATGTGTACAAAAATGTGTACAAAAGCAACTTAGCGAACACATAGACAATTTCTCCCGACTGGATGTCTGTCAGTTGGGTTTCAGAACAGCACACAGCATGGAAACAGCAATTCTATATATAGTCTATGATGCCCTACAGGCCCTTGACCAAAGTAGATCATGTTTACTCATCCTCCTGTCATCTGCATTTGACACAGTAAATCATGCAAAATTACTGAACAGGCTCCAGGACAGGATGGCAATATCGGGTAATGTGCTGAAATGGTTTGAATCCTTCCTCAAAATAGAACGTAAAGATTCCTGGTCAACCAAGCTCTGTCACCTTCATGCCCTAACCCGATTGGAGTCCTCCAAGGATCTACATTATCTCCATCATTGTTTAACCTGTATGTCAAACCGCTGACGGAAATTCTTCGAAAGTCCAAAATATCCTTTCATATGTACGCGTACGGCACACAGATATATATCAAGATCGCGTCTCTAGAATATATCAGGTTAATGAACAAGGCTTTGCAAACGACATTACAATGGTTAACAAACAATAATCTGAAGCTAAACACTCAGAAAACAGAATTACTACTAATGTCTCCACCAAAGAACCACACAGAGGTCTAGGAATGATCTAAAATGATCACAGCACTTAACTGCACCCCTACTTTAGTTGAATCGGCTAAATCACGAGGAATCACACTCGATGAGAACCTTGATATGAAAGCCCACATCAAAGCAATCGCTAAATGTGCCCATTTTCATTTGAACTACATTACAAAAGTGAAACCCTTCATCTCTCATGCGGATCTCAAACTAGCAGTCCAATCATTGGTCATCTCGAGGATTGAATATGGTTGCATTACTTTATCACGTCTTCCTAAAATATCCACAGCACCACTAAAAGCTGCCTGAACGCAGCTGCAAGAATTATCACCAGCTCAAGAAAGTTCGACCATATCTCTCCACACCTGAAAGTATTAAACTGGTTAGCGTACAAAGCCAGAATTCAACTAAAAATGGCATGCATCACAAACAAAGCGCTTCACTACAATATACCAAGATACCTTGCCCAGAAAATTGAAATATCTGGAGCAAATAGCCCAGCTAGGAGTGCCAAGGTGCTGGTTCTGAGACCACCCATTTTCCGGAAGAAGAGAACCTATGATAGAGCTTTCTCAGGAGCAGCACCCAGAATCTGGAACTCTCTTCCGCCAAACACTAGAAAAATAACAACATTTAAGAGGGAAATGAAAATATTTCTAATGAGCAAGTTCCTCCCGTAGACAAGATGTCATAGACATGACCAAAATAATTTACTCAAAGGAAATGAAAAGAAAATCACAGGCTGATTTGGACATACGCTAGGGCGATACTACATGTATCAAGACCCTGAGTGGAGAAGATGGGCAATATAGGAGAAATCAACAAAAACAATAAATAAATAAATTCATGTGCACTGAGGTGTTTCCCACATCCCCTCTGTTCACTGTGGGTGTACTAACCCGTTACTTATAGGCCACAACTCTATGGGAGATAGCCTAAAACAGTACTATAAAAATTCCTGCACACAGAACTAGTAGAATATAGAATGCTTAGGAAAGGTCATTTAAAACTTATTTCAATCAGGAAATTGAATCTTCCAACATAATGACTCATATCACATTTCTTACTCTTGCACTGCATAATTGTGTTAACCCTGTAATTTGCTTATTTATTTATTTATTTATTTAGCTGTTTTATAGCGCGCTCTATTACTACCAGAGTATCCTGGCGCGAAATTTGTGTTGTGTGTATTCTTAACTACGTCATTTAACTGGGTATAGTTTTTTTTTGACCTCATACATGCCACCAGAATAGATAAACTCTAGATGGGGTCTCTCTGCACAGTTAACATAGACCGACTCGGTAACCGCCCTTGGTGTCTATGCCCAGCAGGCAGAGTTCGCCCATAGGCCAGGCTGTCTCCGGGTCCAACTCCCATTCGCCTGGCTGGACTGACATAAGTACAAGGGAGGACCGGACCACAAACCTCTGGCATAATCATTGGACCGATATTAGTTCTTCCTCCAGGCCTCTAGTGCAGACCAGATTTTATTAGTACTCGCTTCCTCACAAGACATGTCTGACTGACTGATCATAATGATGTTTTTTAAACAATCAGCAAATATAGGTGGGCCTCCGACTTCCATGTCCTACAAATTTCCCTTCTAGCTATAACTATCACATAGAACAAACATTTTGAGGTGAAATATTTATGTTATAGCCCGATGGGAGACCAGAGAAGTGAAGTAGTGTGGCTCACTGGTTAGAGGCGGCAGACCCGAGAGCAGAGGACGGCCCGGGACCAGGGTTCGATTCCCGGCGCGGCAGGTTTCTGGACCAGGGTCAGCGGACTCGATAATTCTCTCGCCTCGGTGCCCACTCTGATCAGCGATCACACTCGGCAACTCTGGGCATTAGCTTGCCTCATCTTCACTAACGGCCCCACCAGACCGCCGGGGATGCCTGGTCTCACCCTGGAGATACCCATTAAGGGACCATCTCTCAGGGAAGCCAGGAAGGGTTTCGCAGCGGTCGAAGCGCCTTGGGACCCTACAGGTAAGTAGTGCGCTATATAAATGCCTATACATTACATTACATTACATTACAAACCAGTCTGATGCTGAGAACGATTGGCCTTGATAGGACCTCCTTTAGGAAGCCACATACCGCAGTCCAGTATGTGACGATCTTTGGGCAGTCCATAAAGATATGTCGATCATCCGAAGCCGGATGCTTACATCTGGGACAGTAATATGTATTCATGGTCACCTTGGATAATTTAGACGGAGTCCAATACACCCTATAGGCTGTATAAAGGTGATTCCTCCTCAGATTAGCTGGTTTAATTACTGTCTGAGGCATAGTGAAAGAATTCCTCCAGATTTTCTGTATCTGTTCTTGGCTTCCTGTAAGGACATTACCCCAAAGATTCACCAATTCAGAATCCAAATCATCTTTTACTTCAATGAATGTCTTGTACCAGAAGGAGACCTCACGTTAACATAGGCCCACTCTGGAGAACGAATCGAGGGGCAAATTGTCTTCTCCGATCCCCTAGGATTGTCTTGCCCACCAAGCAGAGAGCTGATAAAACTTAAATCTAGTCAAGGATCCATTTGTTAAGTTAGTAAACGACTCCCAACTCATAAGCTGCGAATTTAAACTAAGGTCGTCCCACGTCTGAATACCGGATACTTTAAGTGGCTGACACAATTGATCCAAGAAACAATCAGGAGTGCCAGGGGAATCCCAAATAGGAGCCTGTAGATTATAATATTGTATCCCCAAAATTTTCATGATATATCCCCAGTATTTAAGTGCGGCCAGCAAAGTCTAAAGACAAACTTTTTTGTAGAATTTGGGGTACCCAAATTCAAAAAGAAAAATTCCCAACCCTGAGGCAAATCGTACAACAGTGCCTGAAAAAGACGGCCCTGTGAGGAAAAATCTAATTTATTGGCCAATATCTTAAAATTCTTAAAGCGAAAGGCCTGGCAGTATAAAAATAAATCTGGTAAGGCCAAACCGCCAATCTTCAAACCCTTCCTCAATTTCTTCCAGGCTATCCTGGGTGTCTTTGTAGCCCATATAAAAGAACCAATCTTCCCTTGAAGGTTAGCGATATCCCTAGAGTTAAATGGTAGCGGAATTGTATTAAACAGGAAAGTTATTTTAGGGAGGATCGTCATTCTTTCAAGATTAACCCTCCTGTAGATGTTCAATGGCAAACTCCCCCACCTTATCAATAACTTACACACCTCCTTAGCTACCTTCTGCCAACTAACCTTAGGGATGTCCATCAACTTCTGGGTTAAATATACTCATAAGTACCTAATCTGTTTTCTGGCCCCCTGTATGGTCATTAAATTATTCAACCCCATTATATCTGTTTTCCTCTCTATTAATTTTATGCCCGTAGATCCTACCAAATTCCTCAGCCAATTCGAATAACCGTGGAATTGCATCTGTGTGGTTCCAAGTATACAGGAGAAGATCGTCCGCATATAGAGCGGTTTTAAGCGCTAGATCAGCTATTTTAAAAGGTAAAATAGTACAGTCCGATCAAAGTGCACAAACAAAAGTCTCAATATATAAATCAAACGATAAAGGGGAAAGGGGACACCCCTGCCTGGTACCTCTAAAAATGTGAAACTATTCTGATAATGCACCATTTACTAGAACCTTCGCTTGAGGGTTCAGATATAGGGATTTAACTCCTCCAATGAAGTTTGATGGAAAACCGAACCCAGTCAAGGTCGCCCAGAGATACTCCCAGTTAACCTGGTCGAACGCCTCAGCGGCATCGATTGCTATGTTGGCAAGTGCAACCCCTTTTCCTCTGCAAAGTCAATTGCACCGATTACCTGGAAAGTGAGCTTATTGAGCTGCCTTCCTGGTATTAATCCTCTCGTGTCTGGATGTATAACCGATTTTATAATTCTGGCCAACCTAGTGGCCAGTATCCCAGAGAAGATCTTCAGGGCAGAGTTTAATAATGAAATTGGTCTGTATGACTCAAATTTTTGTGGTCTTTATTTTGTTTAGCAATCAATGTTATGGTAGCTTCTGACCATGATGAGGGAATATGATCTCCTTCTATAAGTATTCTATTAAACAGTACCTTTAAGACCGGCACAACTATCTCTAGGAGGCCAGAATATACATCCATCCGGGCCAGCGGCTTTACCTCGACTCATTTTCTTTAGTTGTACTCTAATTTCTTCCTCCGTGATTTCACTAGCTAAATATTTCTTATCGGGTTCAGACAGTTGGGGTAAATCTCTAAGGTCCAACGAGGTCCTGACTTCTTCTGGTGCCTGCGTGGTATCCTCTTGATAGAGACTCTGCATAAATGACCTGGCCTCCTCTCTGATCAACTCATCTTCAGATATCATTAACCCTGACTCCCTTTGTGTCAGGTTTTTGATGTTATTTCTAACCCTTTCTGTCCTTGACTTCAATGCCCAGAGGGAGCCACATTTTTCGCCTTAAGCGAAATTCTGTAGTTTGCTGACCTCCCACCTGTCCTTAATGATCTTATTGTTTCTGGCTTTAAACTCTGGTTGTAGATCAAGCAACTGCCCTCTCCAATTGGGGGATACCCTCCCTAGCTATTAAGGCGGCTTGCTGTAGTTACACCTCCTTCTCATTGATGGCCTTAAGGCCCCTTGTTTCTATTTTCTTGCTGGTATTCCTCTTATGGGCCATTAGGGAGCTCAAAGGCCTCCCAGACAACCTGTTTGGAAGAGGAGCCTATATTGAAACTAAAAAAATCAGTTATTTTATAATTTAGCTCCTCCTTCACCCTCTCATCCAGTAATAACGTCCTATCAAGTGTCCATCTTTTCTCTGTACTCTGAGACCCCAAGTTAAATGCTAACTCGACAGCGGAATGGTCTGAAATACCCACTGGAATATAGCAAATCGATCCTGAGTCTGCAAATAGCCTCTGATCTACCAGGAAATAATCTATCCTAGAATATTGCTTGTACTTTTTACTATGACATTAATATTCTCTTGCAGTACCATACTTTGTTTTCCAGAAGTCAAGCAAGTTAAAATCTTTCATAATGTTCCTAAGTTTGGAATGTGTTCCAATTAGAACACAATATTTCGCTTTGGAAGTCCAATGCAATTGCGTATCCAGGACTAGATTAAAATCTCCACCAAGTATGACCGGAGCAGAAGTATATAACAGGCTGGCTCCGAGTTTCAGGAGAGGACCGGAATTATCTTCATTAGGGCCATAGTATACCGCACAAGTAATCGTTGACCCGCATATAGACAGAGTTGCCACCAACCATCTACCGGACTGGTCTGTATCCCACTTCTAAACCCTAATCCCCTTATTTGCTCTTACCACAATTGCTACACCACTTGTTCTCCCTTTTTGCCTTGAGCATAACACTTCCTGCACCAAACCCAATTTACTAAAGGCTTGTTCACAGGCCTTGGCTTCCAGGTGGGTCTCCTGCAATAAATAAACATACGCTTCACTATTTTTAACGAATTCCCAAACCCAGGATAGCTTCCTACCTCCTCCTAAGCCGTTCACATTCCAGGAGAGGAGTTTTATATTAGTTGACCTAATCATGACCTACCCATATAGACCATACATCTAGAGCTATCTTTAAAAAAGAAGACTTCTTTTATTTTGCATGAGGACAGTTTATCAGTTTTCTATCCCTCCCGCCACCCGCACTGTGGCCCCACCCTAACTCTCCCCTGAGGAACCCACGCATAATACTTGGCGTTGTAACCGCCTTTTAGGAACCCTCCTGGGGGCAGCACGTAAACTTTTTTTATAACAAACAGAGTAAGGAAAACAACACAATACTATACCTATACCTGCTCCTAATATGTGTTTTTTTTCAACTCTCTATACCACTCTATTTTTTTTGTTTGTTTATTTTTACATTTGTTTCTACCCTCATTCACCATGTTCTTCTTCTACTTTTATCTCTCTTATCATGTATCACTTATCACGTATCCCTACCTCTCCCCACTCTCTTCTAACTTCTCTTTCTCATCCTCCCCAGTGACCCAGTGACCTAGGTGACCTAGTGTAGAGCTTGTCATCCATCCCTTGCTACCCTTTCATATGAGACTGGAGATCATGTTATGTTATGCTGCATTTGTAAAGTGCTCAGCTACTCGGAGAATCCCGGCACTGCTACCCTAAACCCCCACCACCAACTGAACAGAAAAATATGCTTTAAATAGTAATGTTTTAAGGTTCTTTTTGAAGACATCCACATCATCAGGTTGGCTACAGTTGTACATCTTGTTTTTCCACATTATTTTCAATAATGCAGGGAACTTCATTTGAACTTGCGCCCGAGTGATCTTAATTCTGGCATTCTAGAGCCAAGCTCCCACTGCCTCTGCGCTGTTCTCCCCCCGATATCCGAACAAATTTGATAGGGGTTGGCCCGATGGTGGAGAGTAGAACGTGTTAGGCATCTACCCAAGATTAATTCCTTGACACTATAGGTCTGAAAATTAACCCTAATGTTCCTGGGTGCTTTCCTGTCTGAAGGGATCCCTATGCACTCTTTGTATCTCGGCCTCTAAATCGATGTCTAGCCGATCCTTTAAGACCCCATCTCTTAACATCTTGCATACAACCCCTTAATATCATCCATCTCTTCCCCCTCCCTGATCTTCAAGATTCAAAGATTGTTCCTACGAGCCTGCATCTCCAGCCTTTCCATATCCATCTGAAAGGATCGGCTCTGAGTTTTTAAAGCATCTATTTTTTTCGAGTTCCCTTGAACAGACTCCGACAATGTAGTGACTTTAAGCTCAAGCGACCCCGTGCGTGTACAAATGTCTCCCAGTTCTGACTCCAGAGCGTCAAACTTATCGTGTATACCTTTTTGATTAGTTTCCGATATTTCAAACTTAGTCATCAAATCACCCCTTAATGATTGTAACAGGGAACCTAAACTGTCCCTATCATTATTAGCATTATCCAACTGTGGCGGCTCCCCTTGAACTTGATCTTGAGCTTGAACATTGCCCTCTGCCTCTGCTGACTCCTGTGGAGGCTGAAGAACTGAAGGGGCCTGAAGGGCCTGAAGGGGGGGGAGAAAGGATAGCTGTATCATCGCAATTAACACTCATGGAATAACTGGTGGGTCCCCCATCATTGATTGGTCTTACATTCAGGATATTATCATCACTTACTCCACCCGAACCCCTTTCTGGATCTACTATACGTGGAGAAAAGTGCTTTTCAAGTGTAATAGAAGGAGCATTATTCAGTGTTGGCATGGTCCCAACTGTGACCCTAGCTGAGCTACTAACCTGCTCCATGATTTTAAAGTAAGATTTAAGAGATGGGGTGTTCTTCTGAGGCAAATGGACCTTTTTTTTTGCGTGGGGTCAGTGGAGTTACCCCAACTCTCTCCGTGTATTCCAAAACCCTCTTGGTCTTCAGTTTCTGTTGGGACCTTAACTGGTACCTATTTCTCCTTACCCCCCTTTGCTGTTCTTGTACAGGTGTTCGAACTCCGCTGCACCCTTTAAGCTTCCCCCATTGACTGGACTCACCAACCTCCTCTAGGGGACCTTGACTTAAAGTTGTTGCTGTTTTCCCTGTTGTCCCTCTACTCCTCGGGGGAATAACTGAATAGGGAAAAGTAGGAAACTGCTCCATGCAGTCCCGGTTCCGTGACCCCCCAGCCTGAGACCGCCTTACCAGATCACACAGAGGTATCGCGCAGTGCTGTTGGGTGGTAACCTCGGCTTGCTGTGTAGAAACTCTGCAACGCAGCCCCTGAAAGACAGTCCTTGCTGTAGCTGTCCGTGCCCGAATCTAAAGCCTGGACCGACGCACTACAAGCCCACCAGGCAAACTCCACCTCTCTGCCCATCTGGGTCTATCCGAGCGCTTTCTCCCAGGTCCTAGAGTCCCAGACCGCTGCCCGGAGCAATACCGACACCGAGGGAACCATTCTGTGTCGCTTTCCACAATTTCAGCCTTTTCTCTCATTGAAATGTTGTGCTACTCGCTGAGCTCCTGCGACCGGCATCAGCCCACCGCCATGTTCCTCATTTAACTGGGTATAGTTGCACTATACTAAACTTGTCTCTATTCTACCTCATGCAATGTAAAGCGTTCTGATACCCAAGGGTCTTGTTCGCGCTTTACATAACTCTTTAATAATAATAATAAAATAACGTTACTTTTACTTTTTTTATCCTGTGAATACATATACTTAGATATTTTAGTCATGATGATCATTAGATGTCCACTTGTGATGTGCTGAGTAGACTGAAATGCTTTTGGCCTTTATAGTGGGAGGAGTACCTGAATAAAATACAAGAATTAAATTAATGGACCACAATTTAAGGAACTAGGGGCATATTAGCAAGGGCAATATCGATGGTTTAGAGGCACTTTTTCCCGCTAAAGCAGTGATATTTTTATTGCCCTATCATCAAGCTGTTGCTAACAGCAGTAAGCAACAGCTTTTAGGCGATAGCGACCGGTTTGGGGCCCGCTTTGCATGTCAGCGATATTTATCGCAAATGACATGCAAAGTGGGCGTACCCAACCTGTTAGCGACTGAAAGCAGTCGCTAACACAGCTATCGCCTATTAGCAATACCTGCGGCGCGATTAAAAAAAACCGCTAACCGCGATTAGCGCCAGGAGTTTACAACTGGTAAAAACCTGACTTAGCCATATTAGTCGATTCTACAGCTAAGTCCCCACCTGCCTATTAGCAAGATTTTCCTTAGCGATAGGATTTCTATTGGTGGAAATCTCACATTAAACATGGGATTCACCGGTATCGCTGGATTTCATATCGCATTTGAGATAAACGTTGTATATACTGCGTTGTCTCCGTGATAAAATCCATCGATAGAAGGCAGTAAAAAAATTCACGCTAAGCTAGGTTTGCTATAATTAACGCAAGTTGTTGCTAATAGGCCCCCAAGTCTTTTCTTAGACTACACTAAGGGACGAATGGGACTACCTCTTGGTGTATTACATAATGAAATAACTATTTGAAATACCTTCAAGTATGACAAAAATACAAGGGCAATATGATTATGAGAATTAATTATGTTATTAAAGTTACTGAGCATTCACTCTGGAGCACCTTAAGACATCTGCCCATACCACATCTTCCACAGAGCTGCTACTTCCATTTCCCCCAAATTACACAATGCCATCAACTACTCCATCTAGACTGCCACATTCCCAGACAACTGGAAACATGTCAAGATCAACCCCCTGCTGAAGAAACAGTCCGCTGACCCTGCGGACCTCAAGAATTTCAGACACATCTCTCTGTTCCACATTGCGGACAAGGACTTCGAGAACGCCACCAATGCCCAACTCACTAAGTTCATCAAAGTCAACCACGTCCTGGACTTTTCCTAATCTGGCTTCCGAAGCTCACACAGCACAGAAACCACCCCCTGGCCGCAACCGATGAGATCCACTCCCTCCATGACCTGAGAGAAACAGCAGCCTGCATCCTCTTGAACCCGTTGGCTGCCTTCAAGACCATCTCCCACTGCACCCTAAGCATGAGACTCCATGACGCCGGCATCCTGACAAAGCATTGGACTAGATTGTTTCCTTCCTCACCAGTAGAACACAGCAAATCAGATTACCACAGTTCCTCCCAGAAACAACTGAGATCGGCTGCAGAGTCCCCCAGGGCTCTGAAAAAGCACTGAATCACGATAACCAACTTCTACAATGGGATGAAGGCTGTGCTCCTCGGACAAGAGACAGCTTCCTCAAGCTTTTCTCAGACAAGACTGAAGTTCTAATCCCGGGGCCCAACAACTCTGCTTGGGAAGACTTCTGATGGCCCGCAGCATTAGGAACCCCCCATGAACCACAAACAAACCCTTGGCATTATACTGGACTCAATGCTCACCATAAGCTTCCAGATCAATACAGTCTCCTTATCATTCTTCCACACTCTTTGCCTGCTTTGAAAGACCTTCAGATGGATCCCCAGTGAGGCCAGAAAGATGGCCACCCATGCACTCATCATCTACAGCAACACACTCTAAACTGGAATCACCCATAAACTCCTACGGAATCTACAGACTTTATGAGGGGGAAGCTGTGACGGAGGAATAAAGATCACACAACTTGTATTAACGATCCCTGTGAAATCCACAGGGGCTGGAATTCAGCCTGGGCTAGTACTGTGGGGATTAATATACCTATATATCTGATGTTTACAAACCCCTTCCCACCCTGGCATTTATAACTGAATTTCTCCAGCCAAGGGTAGGAAAGGGGGCTATAGAAGTGAGAATCTTTAGGACTACATTTTCCAAGTAAATGCTAGTGTACAAAATGAAACCCATAAAACCTGTCTACCATTGACTCTGGACAACAGAAGCCGGCAAAGGTTTGCAGCAAAATCTTCATATGTTTGTGAATTTCAAAAGGCATAATTCTGCCCAATGTGAGGGAATGCACCTACCTTCAATTGCAGATTCACATCCTTTTGCTTCGAACAAGGCTTCATGACCGGATAATTCTTTCTCCATTTAAGGGAGTGGTTTTCCCAACAGGCGTGAGTGTGCTTGTTATCCGTGCAAATGTAGAGATTCTCTCATAGCCTATTCCTGTAGTGGATGTGGTTGAGGCATTTTACCACCTAAAAGAGCCTTTTCATTCTTTAGGAAATGTTATATGAAGTGCAAAACATAAGGTTCAATTGTCAGTGTTCATTTAAATTGATTTCTCTAACACCTCTGTCTGCAGACAGCTGATCAATGTTTCAGCATCATCAGTTTTCATACCAGAAACACTCAGGAATGGTAGGATCACCCCCATCTGACACCAATGGTGGTGTCTGATTTCTCCTGGACCCAAATATTTCACACCTTACATAATAAACTCAAATTCTTTTGACTGCAATCTTACGATCACAATTTGAAAAAAGGTGTAGCAATCTTGGCCCAATAGTTACTCTTATGACATACATTTTATCTCCTCCAGAAAAATGTCAACTCTTGGACACAGTTACTGTAATTTGATCAAAAGTGTACCCAAAGATAAGGGCCTGATGGAGAGGTGACAAATCGACTGAGAATTACACGGTTAAATGCAGAATGAAAAGGGAGACGTGTTGGGATCAGGGGGGTGGGTTTGACCAATTCTTGAAGGTAATCTGAGATTTAAGACAGTGCCAATGGGAACTATTGTTGATTTATTAAAGAAACCTTCAATAAAAAAGATATATAAAACAGAAGATTCTACCCCAAGAATAATAGTAATCAGATTTGGAATGATCAGGACCCCTGGAGTCACCAGTTATACCTTCAGTGAGCTACAAAGGATCCTGTTTGGCGCTTAGGGCTTGGATCATTCTGAAGCTGTGGCCAGTCCAAGGCACTGTCCAGTCCTTTCATATTCCACCTCCAGGCAGGAAGTGCCATGGGGAGCCCCTGACCACAGACTTCTTACCATATTGCACAACCTGTTCTGGATTCCTACTGAAATCTCCTGCAAACCTTACATTGCAGTGCCTGCACCGACAGACAAAAGGTAATTTCAAAACTGTGATTCACTTAAAAAGATTATAAAAAAAAAGAAGTAGACTTCATTTTCAGGGCAATATATCATCCTTAAATAAAAATTACACATGCATAGAGGGATGTGCAGACATTTGAATAAAGTTCTTTGGATTTTGGAAGTAACTATCTTCCCTTCCACATAATTTTATATTCCACACTCTACCCTAATAGTAGTAGTAGTTCTTGATTTGACCAATATAGATATCATTCACAAACATTGTAGATAACAGTCTTCCTAATCATTTCCATTATACAATATTATAATAGGAAGCATGAGAACAAAGGATTAAAAATGTAAAGATAGATTAAAAAAAGCCAAGTTAAAAACATTTGGCTATAGGATGTTAAAGACAAGTGTTATCATCAGCCTCATAAGGACATTTGCTTATTTTGCCTATACTTGTTTTGCACTAGGCTTCACCTTACAGAGAGCAACTTCGACATACTGCTCCAGGTATATGACAGGTAGAGTGATATGGCGAATGCTAACCACAGTGTTGGGTCTGATCTAAATATTCACAGTGCCTATACTGGTTGCTTAATCAATAAGAGCTGATATATAGGTATTAGCCACTTTTTCCTATTCCGTACATAGCAGGGACAAAAAAACATGAAGTGATCCAATATTTCCGATTGAAGGAAACATGCTGGGCATGTCGAGATTACAGTAGCCTGAGTCCACCTACTTCTAAAGTAATTTAGTTTGAAAGTATCATAACGAGATTGTAAATAAAGTGCACATGCATGTGGTGGTTCAATTTTATCCATAATATCCTTGAATAAAAAAGTATATTTAAAATCTAAGACTCTTCCTGTTAACATGCCTTAACTTCCCTTTAAAATACCAAATTTGGAGACGCGCGAGCGTGCAAATCAAAATGGCTGCCACCCGGGTAGCTCTGCTGCATTTTTGCCCGTAATCTTTTTTCTCCTTTTCTTCTACTATTGCTAGTATTAAAGTAGTTTCATTAAATGTTAAAGGTTTACGCCATCCTGTTAAACGTACTAACATTTAGGATTATTTAGGTAATTGCAAAGCTGATTTTAGTTTTTTACTGGAAACTCATGTAGAAGATAAAATCCTAGATTATATAACGAAAAAAAGGGTTCACAGTATTGTTTCTTCTCTTGCTAATGGCAAGAAAAATGGTGTAGCTATACTTTTCGCAAAAAAGTCACATTGCCAAATTTTGAGTAAAATTACAGATGGGAGATATTTAAATGTTAAAGTTAAAGTTCATGATTCTATCATATTTTTATTAAATGTTTATGGTCCTACTGCGGATGATCCTGCTTTTTGGAATAATCCTTCAACTGAGGTGCTGAAAATTGGTAACGCCCCTTCAATTGTTGCAGGTGATTTTAATGTTATATCTGATCCATTAGTAGACAGACTATCTCATACTTAATTCCATCCTCGAAGGTTTATTTTGCGTTTAAATAATTTCTTCAAACCACCAAGTTAGTTGAAATCTGGTGTCTCCATTTTCCTACAGAAAAATCTTTACTTTTTTTTTCAAATCTACACAATTCCCATTTTAGAATTGATTATATATTAGTCACAAGACAGCTTATTAATTCTATCAATACTCTTACGATTGGTAATATTGATGTTTCTGATCATGCGATGATTTCTTTTATGTTAAATCTAAGTTCAACTTTTTCTAAACAATCTAGATGGAGAATGAATTCTGGTATGGCTCTCAATGAACATAATAAGCCAAAACATTTATCCACCATTCATGATTATTTTCAACCGAATCCTGAAGGTTCTACTTCTATGGTTAATAGATGGGATGCTTTTAAGGCCTATATTGGAGGGGTTACTATTTCTATTATGTCCCTCGAAAATATTATATTTAATGCAAATATTAAACGATTAGACAAACAAATAGCGAAGTATGAACAACTTTTTATTACATCTAATGACCCACAATATAGAGATAAGTTACAAAAGCTCTGCTGCGATTTTAAAACAATCCTTAGTAAGAGAGCTGGTATTCAGATCTGATGACGTACTTTTATTTATCGGTGACCCATTATCCTCATTTCCTTCCTAAATGGAAATAATAACAAAATATTCTATGGTTTCTGGGTACAAATTAAACACTAACAAACCAGAATTTTTTCCTTTTAACATTTATTGAACTCCTGATATGATACCCATGAAGGAAATTATTTGGCAAAAGAATGCATTAAAATATATTGGTTTTTTATTCTCTTCTTCTATAAAATCTACAATGACCTTAAACAGTAATTTTGTTTTAGATTATATTAAAGATAAAACGTTTAAATGGTCTTCATTGCAACTTTCTTGGTGGGGTAGACTGTAATCGATTAAAATGAATATTGCTCCTAAAATCTTTTATACCCCTGCCATGATTTCTACTGAATTGCCACTAGAATTTTATAAAGATATTGATAAACTTCTATCCAAATTTCTTTGGAATAGCAAAGCACCTCGTACTAGTTATAAAAAATTAAAAATGTCTAAATGTAATGCTGGATTTGGTATCCCAGATTTTTTTCGTTATCATAAAACTTTTATTTTAAAACAAAGTGCCATATGGTTTAATAATTCGTTTTTACAAACTCCGCCTACTTGGCTCCACATTGAAGAAACCATTGTAAAACCCTTTCCACTACCCACTCTGTTAACTATGTCTAGCAAATCATAATTTTTTCATAAGTCTGTTATCCTCAAATCCACTAAAATGATTTTCTACGATTTAGACTCCATTTTTAAATATCCCATGTGCAGTACTGATGAATTATCTTTATGGTATAGTAATGTTATTAAATTGAAAATAAATATTAGTTTTTGGTTTTCATGGATTAAAGCTGGTATTTTTTTATCTTAATCAATCAATCAATCAATCAATCAGAGTACTTGTAAAGGTTGCTACTTACCTCTGAGGGTCCCAAGGTGCTGAGGGGAGGGGGGGGGGGTGCTGCTACTGCTTAAAGAGCCAGGTCTTGAGGAGTCTTCTGAAGGTGAGTAGGTCTTGGGTCTGCCGTATGTGGATAGGGAGGGTGTTCCAGGTCTTGGCGGAGAGGTAGTAGAAGGATCTGCCGCCAGAGGTAGTTTGTTGAATGCAGGGGACAGCGGTGAGGGCGAGGCTGGTGGAGCGGAGCTGGCGGGTAGGGGTGTGGAAGCTGAGTCTGCTGTTTAGGTAGACTGGTCGCGCATTGTGGAGTGCTTTGTGTGCATGGGTGAGAAGATCTTAAAGATGTTTATTCTCAGAACACTTTGATATTGTTTTGGTCAGAAGTTTGGGATATTATTAAAAAGATACTAAATATTCATGAAGAAATATCATATAAAAAGTTAATATGCAAATCTGTTATTTTATCGCAGGATTTAAGTGATCATAAATGCAAGCTCTTCCATTTCTTAATTTCAGCTGTGTTAAAATCCATTACCTTCTTTTGGAAAGATGTTTCAAAGTTCTCAGTTCATGCTTGGTGGTCATGGGTTATTTTTACAAGAAGAGGTGCTCTGTTATCCTTGTCTGGGGTTATCAATAATTCTAATTCTTACCACTCAATTTAGATTCCTGTTGATATTTATTTATCATCTTATTGATATTTGTATCATTTGTTCTCTGTTGTATTGTACTTATAGTATATTAATGATGCAACGTAGTAGCACTATTTAAAACTCAAACAATGTTTTGATTGAATGTTTCCCTCCCCCGCCTCCCCCTTTTTTTTAGTTTTTCTAGGTATAAGGTTAATTACATATCTATTGGAATGAATATGCATTTATTATATTGTATCTACTGTATTAGATTTTTCTGCTTTTTAATATTTTTTGTATGTCTATGTGTATTGTCCATTATAAAATCTAAAAAAATTACCAAATTTGGTCTTAGAGCAATTTACCTTGAGGGCGAAATCAGTGCACACTATTGGAAACCTGTTTAATATATTTTGCATGCCCATAGGGGTTTGCGCAATTAATGATGTGTCATCTGTGAACAGGAGTAAAGGTATTTGCCTGTAGGTGATCACCCCCACACTTATAAAAAACATGATTTACCCCATTCATATAGAGGGTAAACAGGGTTGGGGTAGAGACACATCCTTTTCACACTCCTGTAGTGTATTTCCTATATTTCCAATATATTCTGCGCATTGGAATAATATATCCTATAGATTTGAAGTAGGACTTAGGTCGACTAGGTCTCTATCGAATATATTAGTCTTAATTGTGAGTGCTAGCTAACTCAGAGGTCACTTGAAACTTTCTTGAATAAACAAGGGTTAGTTTCTGACAACCGCATAAACATGACAACTTTGTTTCCACAAGAATAAAACTGATCTTCAGAGTCGTGGAAACAATAGATAGATATTTCACTCAGTCAATCATGCATGCTTCGTTTCATCAGAGGTACAGAGAAATAGAGAGACGGGCATTTTCAATAAAAGGTATTTATTGAACAGTCTTCTTTCTCATGCAAGTAAAGTGAACTGCTACAAGGGTAATACTGGTTGCAAAGTATAATGCATAAAGTAAGAAAAGTATTATAAAATAATACTGTAAAAGCATTGTATGGTTTCTAAACCACAGATAAATACATACATAAATAACAAAGGCTAAAACGTACTCAAGTAGTACTTCTAAAATACGCCTACCCCAATGCAACTAACCTAAGTCTAGTACAAGGGAAGAAGTAAGTGAGGTGTAGCATAGGTTTAGTTTTTCTTTGCCAAGATTCTAACCAAGATTTTTCTTAGGGTCTAATCAGCTCCGTACCTTAGTTTTAGAATGAAGGAGGTCTGGCATCTCTGTCTCAGACTCGATTTCCCAACACCCTGCGAGGGGAGCTTGGAAGCACTGGAGCTGGATTCTCAGCAAGAGAAAGGACAGCTTCTCGATCAGTGCGTCAGCTGGAGGATCGGCTTCCTTCAGCACTTGCTGTAGCGAGCTGCGTCAGGCAATTAAATAGTTGAGGTGCCCCGAACCACTGCGCCTTTGCTAGGGCAAGTGTAGGCATAATAACGTCATCAGAGAACTCCAAGGGAATGGCAGTTCTTTGAAAACTCTATGATTTCTAGAACAAATCAGTATTCAAGCACGGGATGTCCAGACTGCTGAAGCCAAGTTTTCCAAGAAATCGTTGTGGCTTTTTGGAACTAGTGGCTGTATTTGGACTGGATGGGTTGTGTCGAAAAAAGGGAATGATTTCTATGTCCATATAAGGGCAATGTGAATTATACCTATATAAGGGCATGAATTGGTCAATTACGCTTGAATCTTAAAATGCTACACAACACTCATTTATACACTCCTATCTTGCTAGTGAGTTCACCCCAGTTGTTCCACCGGACATTGGTATTGCTGCCCTGGTGCAGACGTGCTATAAGTTGCAGTATCCCATTTGGTATTACGGAGTCAAAGGCTTGCTTGACATCTACAAATATGACATATAGATGACGCTTCTTGATAACATCTGTGAACATTGTAAAGTTTAAAAGTACAGACTTTGGCAAATTAGAAATGTTCTTTCCATTCATATATTCTCTTTTGTCCTCTGTCACAGAGATCCAGTGTTGTTAAATCCCTGAGGATGGTAGGAGCAGCAGACTAAGGGGTGGTTTATATTCACCTCCTCTGAGTAAAGATCAGCACTCCCACAGTCTGAAGACATCCCATTCCACCAGCCACTGTCTGACCCCCTCTGCAACTCTGACGTCGTGTGTGGAGAGACTGCGGGTGTCAGGCTGGGGACAGTGGGGCTTGCATCACTTGTGTACTAAGTTTAGTGAGACTCACACTCAAGGTTCTGGGTGTTCCCATTCTTGCCTCTTTCTGTCTTTCTGTGTATGCACCTGTTTCTCTGGGTGTGCTTCTGTATTGATGTGCCTGTGTGGTTGTGTTGGTGTCCCAGTGTGGGAGGGTATGTGTGGGTGCGTGTCTGCATGGGTTTGCCTGTGTGGGTGTGTCTGTGGGGGTATGTGCCTCTGGGAGTGTATGCGTTTGTGTTTCTCGCTAGCTCGGTTTTACTACTCCTGGATGGTCACTCTATATGCCTCTCCAGTTGTGCTCCTGACTCTCTCTCAGTCCCTCTACAGTATTCCTCTCAGTCTGTAACAGTATCCAATATTTCCTAGTATGTCTCACATTTCTGTGTCTCTTTGTTGTTAGTTTAAGGGTTTTTGCTCCACTGCTATTTCTCTCTCTGGCTCTATTTCTATTTCTCTCTGAACATGTCCTGATGCTTTCCATAAGTTCCTGATTCAGAATATTTGGAACTGTAACACAACGTCTTGTAAATACCTATACCATGGGGAGTGGTATGTCCCACATGTAGGATTACCACATAGTTGTAAGTTCTTGCTGGACAAATGTAGGATAACACAGTAATACCACAGGTGGGACCCCCAGTTAGGGGTGCAAACCCCCACCATTGACAATATATATCTTTTGGCTCATACATGAGGCAAGATGGCGCCCGCACAGTCGGACGTGTCGGACGTGCGAGAGGACCTCTCTCGCTGACCCACAGGGCTAGGATATGAAAACGCTGTCAGCGACTTGAGAGAGAGTGGAGAGAGCGCTGATCGATTGGTGACGGACGCTGGAACTTAAATAGAAAAAGGAAACAAATAGATTTTGAGCATCGAAATTATAAAGGATATAACAAGCAAAAACGAGGAGGAGAACGTCGATGCTTCAAGTGGTCACAGCACTGGTGAAACTCCGCCGAGCCTGGTGGGCGGTAACCTACACAGGTGCTGCGGCTAGATTTCGCTGCGAACGCCGGACTGAAGATTGTGCGGTGTATGTAGAGGGAGCAGCAAGAATCTCTATAGCAATGGGTCCGAAAGGTGCTCACAGCAAATGAGGGCAGGAGGTGACTACGACCCTGACCTCAAATGGAGGTGAGATAGACTTGAACGGGACTGCCGCGCAAAAAAGCGGGGGAGGGACTGTCTCAGAGAAGGTAGTGGAGACCCCAGGAAAGTAAAACAAAATATTTATGCCCTGTTTTTGGCGGCAGAGGAAAAATGTAAAGGGAAGGCGCCCAGTGAACAATCAGAACTTCAACTAGAAAGTTGCTTGATAGAGCCCTCAACGTCGGCGTCACAAGAGGCACGTATGCTTACGGATGGAGCCAGAACTATGGCAGGAGCTAAAGAGTTAATTCTGGGAGTTAAGACAACAGGGCTAGAAACAGCGTCTAGGCAACAAGACGCTACCATTCCACTTGCCACCTCATCTTGTTTAAATGTCGGCATTGGCGCTTCCATCGCAGGAGGTAAATGTAATGCTAGAGCACTGGAGGGTAACGTTGCAGATCTCCCTGATGGCTCAATTATGTTAGAAAACTTTCTCGCACCGGAGTCGCTGATAGTTAACGAAGCAGAATCAGGTGACTTTTACTCAGTATCAGAAAATTCAGCCTCATCGTGCGATGACTTAACCACACAATATTCTAAGCAAATGCGCATGGACGAGGTAGAGAGGGATAATGAGTATGAAGAAGGTGTTCAATATACAGAAGTTAGCCCAATTACAGTGAGGGGTGGAGAGGATGCGTCTATGGTAGAGGGGGCTGAAGGAGGGCACCAAGAATGTTGAATGGAAAATATCACTCTCGCTACGATTTACCAGACAATTTTGAGCTATATGGACAAAACTGAGCAAGAGAGCCAGAAAATTCAGAACTCTTGTCGAAAGCTTCAAAGTTCTATTCGGAGACTAGCAAAATCACAATCCGACTTTGCGGAAAGATTCACCGAGGTGGAAACCAGAGTATCCAATATTGAGGACGAATTGGTAAAACAAAAAGCGACTACGGAAACTTTAAGCGCTAATAAAGAGGATTTATTGTGGAAAGTGGCCGATTTTGAAAATCGGGCTCGGCGCAACAACTTAAGACTTATGCAAATCCCTGAAGGTAAAGAAGGGCAAGATCCACGTAAATTTATATTGGAGTTGCTTCAGAAGGCATTTCCTGATTTGAATAAATGGGATTGGGAGAGAGAGGTCGAGCGGGCCCATAGATATCCCTTCAATATTCGCCTGCGTCCTGGTCAAAATGTAATGAAACCTAAACCTTTTCTTGTGGCTTTCAACAGTTTTTGTGCTATAGAAGATATATATATGCACACTCGACCAAACAATAAAAGTATGGGTGAAGGATTTACTTTTTGCAACACCTGACTATAGCAATTATACAATGGACAATCGCTGGCACCTGCGACAGCTGGTAAATCAATTTCAAAGAAAGGGTGCACAAGCCTACATTATGAATCTGGCAAAATTTAAGGTGATCTATAAGGAGAAAGTTCGGTTATTTACTAGTGTGGCATCAGCAAAGGAATATTTCCAGTCTATAAATGACGCCTAGAATGTTGGAAATACAAGAGTGAAGCTGCATTCGGTATGGAAACAGGACATTTGAAGGACACTATGGATAATATAGTACCATACTTTACCTGTTTTTTCGAAATGATTTTGTTAATGTTTGACTAGTGAGTGCTGACAGAAAGTTAAAGTTAAGATGAATTTGTAAAATGAGAATTGTGTTTGGTCCTGTGGGGAAACGACAGAGGGGGCTGGAAGCTCAATAACATCATCAAGACAGTGAGTCCTAAAGCCTCAGTAAAAGCGGGGGCTGGGGGGAAGGGGAGGATTCTGGGGAAGGGGGAGAGGATGTTAGGAGGGGGGGTTGGTGGTGGAAGGCACGGAGGGTAAAAGGGGTAAACACCACGTTGGTATCAAGTGGCGATACTAGGAAGAAAATACACCGTAGGTATAGAGTTATTAGGTTATGGTTTGCAACTAAGTTAAGAGATAATTTTATAATTAGAATCAATTAAGGCTGGAGGAATCGGAAATTAATATCTCATGTCCCGGAATATTAGAATTTGTTCCTTTAATGTATCTGGCCTCAATAATGTCAATAAAAGGAAGAGAATAGCTTCTGAAATCCGCTTCATCCAACCAGATATAAACGGATGCTTTTCACAGATTTAGGTTATATCTTAATTGCTGCTTCTCAACAAACTAACATGAATAGGGGGGTAATGATTGTATCTAAACTACGATTCTGCTCTGTAGTTCGCAGTTTGACGGACAAGTGGGGAAGATGGGAAATATCGGAATTAAAGATTGGGGGGACACAATTTACATTATGTTCAGTTTACGGGTCTAATATGGATGAGGGGGAAGTTTTAGAATGGTTAAATATTGAACTGGCGAATTGGAGCTCTCCTCTAATCCTCTGTGGGGTCTTGAATATTAACTTAGATACGGGGGAGTTAGCTGCTGGGTTGGAGAATTACAAGGGCCGCAAACCAAACGTTTTTAAAGCTTTATATACTTTGGCTATGGATTATGGTTTGATAGATATGTGGAGTAAAAATTACCCAACACTTCCAGGCTATACCTTTTATTCTTCACCACATAAGAAATTTGTTCGTTAGGATTATTTTTTAATTTCTACATCTATCCAAGCTTGGACAAAGATACAGCTATTTCCTAGGGTGACATCGGATCATTCCCCAATTTTAATTGAATGTCCAATAGTAAAGGACATAAATCAACCTCAGAATTTCACGTATGATTGAAAGTTCTGCCTCGATGAACAGTATAGAGCCTACATGATTAAATGGATAGCAAAATGTATTAATAATAATGTGAACTCGGCAAGCATTGAGACGATATGGGACACCTTTAAGGCCTGTTTTAGAGTTAAGGCAGTGAGTTATGGACTCTATCACCAAAATGAATTATGATCTCAAATGCAAGATCTATATAATAGCTTAAGGATTGCGGAGGAAAAACTGACTAGGGAAATTGGGAAGAGGGATAATTTAGGGAATATTTCTGAGTTTGAGGGAGCAGTAGCACATTGTCTGGCCAATCAAACAGGGGTATGGAGTGAAAAGATAGCAAGGAAATATCTTATATGGCTGAGATACCCGCCACCCCCTCTCAACACAATCCCCAAGGATGGGAAACCGGAAACAGTTCTGAAGTTTTTGGAAGACGGGAGGGAGTAACCCTCCCGGCCGTATTTATTAAAATATGAAACAAAATTAAAACATTAAATAAACAGTTTCATATTATGTACAATTTCATTACCACATTGCGATGTTTGGCTAACCTTAACAGATTCTCTAATACAAAGGTTCTCCTAGCCGAACTAACATCCTACAAAACATTTACTTGAAATTTTGAAATTGTACATCCTAACGTTTAAGGGCCAACGGCAAGGTCGTAACCGGTGTCAAGATCCCTAACCCAGAAATATCGCCCTCACTTGTGAGGGGCGGCCCAGAGGCGTACCTCAAGTGCAATTACCAATTTCCCTTGACTTGACGGGGGCCCCAATAAAACTCGACGCCACTTAGAGGTCGTACGAGGACTCGTGTGAGGTATCTAGAAGGTAGCGTAGACCCCCCCCCAAACCCCACACAACTTACCACATCTGCCGTCGCAGACGTCCTGGCCCCGGGAAATTCCCCAGGAGGGGGCTGTAACCCCTCCTACCCAGGAAGGGGCCTTGACCGCCTTTCCTTTTCTTTCGGCGACCCATCCTTAGAAGGGACCACCTCCCCGTTGAGGGGCCAATGGCCACCTCCCCCGAGCGCTCCCATCCGTGCTGGGTGACGCCCACTCATAGGGATCTTCCAATTAGTGCTCACCGATCATGACCTTACCGCCCGACCAAAATAAATACGACAATGCTAACTAAATGACTAAACTAAAAAGACAGTAGCAACTACAAATTTATTAAAAGCCTGCTTACCACTGAACACTAAAGCAGAATTTCTTTATTTGCGAAACGTAACACAAATCGACCATTCTTTATTACATACTCAAAATCATCACGATAATACCACAACCTGTAACGAAAATCAGAGTTATCCATCAACTTTATTCAAAAAACCACTTGCTGTCCTCAGGGGCTGGTGGGTGGGTCAAAATTGGCTCTTCGTTCCGTCTCGAGCTCACGTGCAGCGAGGAGGTGCAGCTTCAGAGCACAGGAACAAGAGGATGCCTTCTGATCTTGCTTCTCCTTTTATCCGTCTTCAGGGCGGGCGTAAACCCGCCCCTGCCTGCCCCAAGGGCGTGGCCAGCCGCGTCAGTGTCTAGGCCAACCCACTCTAGGGCGGGAAAAGGCGCGCCCCGGCTACGCCGCTTCGGGCATACCAGCCGAGACTCGCCTCCCGCCCAAGATGGCTTCCCGGGGGGATCGTGGTACTCCGCCATACGTTCGGGGGGACCGAGTGGTCGCCCCTTTCCATATGGCTGAGATACCCGCCACCCCCTCTCAACACAATCCCCAAGGATGGGAAACCGGAAACAGTTCTGAAGTTTTTGGAAGACGGGAGGGAGTAACCCTCCCGGCCGTATTTATTAAAATATGAAACAAAATTAAAACATTAAATAAACAGTTTCATATTATGTACAATTTCATTACCACATTGCGATGTTTGGCTAACCTTAACAGATTCTCTAATACAAAGGTTCTCCTAGCCGAACTAACATCCTACAAAACATTTACTTGAAATTTTGAAATTGTACATCCTAACGTTTAAGGGCCAACGGCAAGGTCGTAACCGGTGTCAAGATCCCTAACCCAGAAATATCGCCCTCACTTGTGAGGGGCGGCCCAGAGGCGTACCTCAAGTGCAATTACCAATTTCCCTTGACTTGACGGGGGCCCCAATAAAACTCGACGCCACTTAGAGGTCGTACGAGGACTCGTGTGAGGTATCTAGAAGGTAGCGTAGACCCCCCCCCAAACCCCACACAACTTACCACATCTGCAGTCGCAGACGTCCTGGCCCCGGGAAATTCCCCAGGAGGGGGCTGTAACCCCTCCTACCCAGGAAGGGGCCTTGACCGCCTTTCCTTTTCTTTCGGCGACCCATCCTTAGAAGGGACCGCCTCCCCGTTGAGGGGCCAATGGCCACCTCCCCCAGGCGCTCCCATCCGTGCTGGGTGACGCCCACTCATAGGGATCTTCCAATTAGTGCTCACCGATCATGACCTTACCGCCACAGGCCGGATAGTTGACCGGCTATCAGGACCCCCCACAACACTCCTACCTAAAGGTCATGGTGTAACGTTTTTAGCCATGCTAAGAAGTCTCCTATGAGTAACTCATTCCCCACCCGAGACAAATGCACTCCATCCCCCAAATACATACTGTCATCATTAATACACCCATGCGAAATAGAATGCAGTGTCTTGGAACGGAACAACCTACTCACTTTGTTATTAAGCTTTCTAACAGAATGATTTAAAGCAGGAACCGAAATAGCCCCCCGCCACACTTTTCGTGGGATCATATGGGACCACGCAATTGTGCACCCTGGAACTCTCCTCGCTAACCAACTTACAGTGGAAAGCATCGCCTCAAGAAGAAGTCGTCTACCAGTGGTGACCAAATCATTACCCCCAAGATGTACTATGACTACAGACGGCGGTGACCTCGTCCGCCCTAGCAAACCCTCAAAAAATGATTGAAACTGGTCAATACAGAGACCGCCTCTTCCGTAGAAGGACACACTGTACCCGTATTCCCCAGCTACGTGAATCATATCACCTGCCTTGAATACGTCTGCGGCACGTCTCACGTATGAGTGGCCCACGACCCACACCTCCTTTTTCACAGCCGGTGATGTCTGACCGCTGGCCCGGTGTTGGGTCGACTGCAAAGTTCGCCCCGCCTCGTAGGCTTGCGCAACTGAAAACCAAACAAAAACAAGAAGCGTGAGTACATTGTTACAGCTTCACAACATGTGCAACCGCACATACCTTTTATAACAATTGGAGGACCAACGCCCCACCCGTTTAACTTGGTCAACATTCAGACCCCTGGCTGTAGCTTCTGTAGCAGCCCCTATCCGAAAGGAATGGGTCCCAAACTCGCCCGGGTTCAAGCCCGCAGCGGCAATCGACATCGCAAGCACCCGCTGAAACTGAAACTTTGTCAGTGGGGTGGCGTCAGCGTGTCTCAACAAGGTCCCCCCCCATGATGCCACCCTTCGTGCTAAATAATCTTCTAGACACCTTACCGGGCACATGGAGGACCCGGGAATCCTGCGTATGATTACGCAGTCACCCATCCCACTTTGATCGGTCTTGGACCTGACAAATGAGACCGTCATCGTCTCCCCTCTGATCTGGACGTGCTCCTGGCACAATCCTCCTGTCACATCCTGCTTGTTCCTCGCCACTAGTTCGCTTACCCGCATAGCCCCATGGAATGCCAGCGTAAAAGCGGCTCGGAATAACACTGTCTCAAACTGAGATGAACACGTAGCAGGGAGTCTGGATAATAACTGGGCCAGCCTATCCAAACCTATCGGGCGCCTCTCGTCTACTCTGCGACCCTCAAGGCGTTGCCACCCCCGTAGCGCTTTCTGTACAATGAAAGACGCTGTCGGGTCATGGATCCCATGAGCCCTAGCAACAAAGGAAATGGCAGCCCGATGCCTCTGAGCCGTGGCCACCGATTTCCCGACCAGATGTAAGGACATCAGAAAATTTACCACCCACTCCTCCTGGCCCCAAAGCTCCTCTCTATCAGTCCCCAAAAAGGCTAAATAGGACCGGAACGCCCCTTCATATGCCTTCCTCGTCCTGGGTGCTAAACTCTCTCCCACGAGGTTACGAAGTTCGGGGCACCGAGAGACCAGAGAGCTTCGGGAAAGGGTGCCGGCTCCGGGTCCGCTGTGGGAAGGAAACCCCAGAAAGCCTGCATACGAAAACGAGACAGTGCATCAGCCGCCTGGTTCATTACCCCTGGGACATGTCTTGCTCTGAATAGCACATTCAATTGCATACACAGTAAAACAATTTCCTTGAGGAGTCTCAAAATCCATTTGCATCGTGCTGCCTGACTATTGATACACTCGACCACGGTCATATTGTCAGACCAAAATACCACAGAGTGATCTTTGAACCCTTCAGGCCAAGTTCTCAGGGCCACTAAAATGGGGAAAAGTTCCCGGAAAGCAATGTTACTTGTCAGCCCACTGTCATGCCACCATGTCGGCCACTTTTGTGCAGACCATCTTGTGCCGAAGATGGCACCGAAACCTATGCTCCCTGCCGAATCTGTCCACAGCCCCAGCTCCTCAGAGGACACGGCCGGTTTGTTCCAGACGACTCGACCATTGAAATCCACCAGAAATGCCAACCAAATGCGCATGTCCTGGCGGACCTCTGCCGAGAGCCTTGTGCGATGATGGCACTCCTTCAGGCCGACCATGGCTTGAGCAATCGAACGGGAAAAGGGGCGGGCCATTGGTATAACCCTCGGGGCAAAATTCAACTGGCCAACTAACTGCTGTAATTGATGCAGCTTAACCTTAGGTCCACTTATACACATTTGCAGGGATGTCCTGAACTTTGACACTTTGTCGGCTGGTAAACGAAAACAACCTTCTCTGGAGTCTAACTCGATCCCCAGAAACTCGAGGCAAGTGGAAGGCCCCACAGTCTTACCTGGTGCCAATGGCACGCCAAACTGATTCATCAAGACACAAAATTGGGCCAAAGCCTGCCCACATTCCGGATCCCCGGCTGCCCCCAGGAACAAAAAATCATCAAGGTAATGCATCACATGTTGGAAACCCGTCTTCCTTGTGAAGACCCATTGTAGAAAACTACTGAATTTTTCGAAATAGGCACAAGATATAGAGCACCCCATCGGCATACAACTATCCATGTAATACTGACCCTGAAACATGAAACCTAGGAGACGCTGATCGTCTGGATGTACCGGGAGCAACCGGAACGCTGACTCGATATCAGATTTTGCCATCAGCGCCCCGGGCCCCAGGCGATTCAAAATGGCTACGGCCTCATCGAAGGATGCGTACCGCACCGAACACACTTCCGGGTCTATCGCTTCGTTTACGGAAAGACCACGTGGGGCTGATAAATTATATATCAGCCGAAACTCACCCGGGTCCTTCTTTGGGACCACACCTAGAGGGGAACAAACAAAGTTAGGAACCGGCGGTACGCTAAACGGACCGGCGACTCGACCTCGAGTAACCTCCTTCCTGATCTTATCCTGTACCACGGTCGTATGCTGGAAGACCGATAGCTGATTTTTACATTTCTCTGCACCTTGAAAGTCCCCCACTGGGATGCGGAAACCATATGAAAACCCGTTCCGCAACACCCCAGCAGAAGTACGATCCGGGTATTCACTGAGCCAAGGAATCATTGCCAAGGTATCAATCGGGGTAGGTAAAGGCGCCCCTCGGACTATGTTAGACCTGTTTGGCGCCTCCTCTACCCCCGTTATCACCCGGTTTGGCTCTGCACGTGGACTCAGGATGGGATGATTGCCCACACCCACTACATTCGTGTCTAAATTTGCACGATCCCTGGGGCCTAGTACATTTACCCCTGTTGAAGTTCCAACAAACCCCCCTTTTTCCTGTATTGCCGGCAGGCCTCGAGTAATTGTCGGTACCCGCACCTGATCGAAAGGGCGTCCCCGCATACTGGCGGGAGGATTCGCCAACGTTACTCCCTACTAATGGCAATTTTAACATACCAGTATCCTTCATTTTGGACCATGACACAGAATCATAACAATCCCACGTTAAATTTATATCATGTTCTTTAGCCTTTCTAAACAGGTTATCATAGCAGAACCAATGATTACCCTCGTGTGATACCGAGTACCCCATGATTCGTGACTGATAAATCGGCAATTCGGGTAACAGGTCGGGCCTTCGTTCCCCCAGGATCGATGTAAAAAACCCCCACGCTTGGCCCCAATTGCCAATGTTTTCATTTACCTTAAAGGCAGCCATTTTTGCGCGCCAAACACTCGGATGCATGAGATCCTTCTGGCCCTTAACATGCTCCATCTCATAGTGATCAGTAAGCAACGAGAAGATGTTTACGTACTCCCCTGCCCATATCTTCTCTTTAATAGCCAAAGGAACATGCTGACCCAACTTTTCCCTACGAGAGGGTGCTGACTCATCCCTCGCAATCGGCAATGGCCGCTTACCTGCACCGGACGTTGCCTCTGCTACCGAACCCGTCCCCTGCGGCTTCTCTACTGCGGCAGCCGGCGTGGACACCTTCGCTGCTTCCCGTGACTCACGCAATTGCTTCATCAGCTCTTGTGCGTCGACAGCCGTGGCGCCCTCGCTACCTTTTCCCAACCACGCTGCTAATTGTGCTGCCAGCTCGGGCGGCATATCTTCCCCGGACACGGGGGTGACCACAACGGGAATCGGATTCCCTTCCTCCGGCACGGGAGTGGGAGCCTCGAGCGGGGTATTGGGACCCGGGTTGTCTCCCCCAGCTGCTCCCCTCCTGGGCCTCTTGTTTTTTCCTCCCGGGGCTGCTCCCGCCAAAGGACGTTTCGGTCCCCCTTCCTCGTCCTTATCCATTCGCCTCTTTAGGTCGGTCACCTCTTTCATGAGAACGCGCAGCATCTGGTCAGTAGTCATGCGCTTTCCCGCCTTCTTCGGCATTCTCCAACAGAGTATCTGAAAAACAAACAAGAACGATTACAACGCTCAAAATTGGCTCTTCGTTCCGTCTCGAGCTCACGTGCAGCGAGGAGGTGCAGCTTCAGAGCACAGGAACAAGAGGATGCCTTCTGATCTTGCTTCTCCTTTTATCCGTCTTCAGGGCGGGCGTAAACCCGCCCCTGCCTGCCCCAAGGGCGTGGCCAGCCGCGTCAGTGTCTAGGCCAACCCACTCTAGGGCAGGAAAAGGCGCGCCCCGGCTACGCCGCTTCGGGCATACCAGCCGAGACTCGCCTCCCGCCCAAGATGGCTTCCCGGGGGGATCGTGGTACTCC
The DNA here is from genome assembly GCF_964263255.1 of Lissotriton vulgaris. Classification (NCBI taxonomy): domain Eukaryota; kingdom Metazoa; phylum Chordata; class Amphibia; order Caudata; family Salamandridae; genus Lissotriton; species Lissotriton vulgaris. Next base: position 8,627,183 of record NC_141687.1, read on the forward strand.
GCCATACGTTCGGGGGGACCGAGTGGTCGCCCCTTTCCATAAATAGAAGACACACTCATGAAAAAACTACAAGATGGTGCTAGTGTCCGACGGGATGACTAGGAATCTCGATATATTATGACATGGAAACATCCTGCTATCACAGAAACTTATATGCAAACGAAAAGAACCTCAAAAATTTGAAGAACTAAACACAAAACCACACTCTCGCCTAAGTAATGTAAAAAAAGCTCCCTCTGCTCAAATCATAGTAGCAAAATGAAGCTTCTAAATATATGCAAAAACTGGGATGAGTGTAAACTGCAGTAAAAGAGGGACCCAATCAGAGAAGTGAACATGAGAAGAACTGGGGCCCCTCTAGTATACTGTAGTCGGCCTCGGGTCCCACGTGGCAGAGCCTGGACAGACTCAGTCGATCAGGTATGATCGGATTGTGCGATTCATTTGATTGGTTGTCAGCCAGGGGGGCGCAGCTGGCTAAGGCAGAAATTCTCCATTTAATGTATTGTTTTCTGCCACCCCCACTCAGCAACAGGTGTCCGACCTAGGCTTGGGCTGTGCCATGCTACTGCTAAGGGTGGGTAACATTAGACTGTTCACGAGAAAGTGTCACTCATGATTACACTGAAATTAGGAAAATGTCACACATAAGCAATCTGAAACCTTGGCAGCTGTGTTACCCCTGAATGCCCATAAGTGAGGATCATATAAGGCAGGCTTCCTAATGGGGATTGTAATGTGGAGGGGAATTAAGCCAAGCCCAGGCCCCCTAGTTCAGCTTTGATGGGTCTGGGCAAATCTCCTCCAAGAGAGCTGCGTTCCAAACCTCAGTGTCAAACGGAAGCCATTTTGAATTCTCTGGTAACTGCAGTTAACTACAATTATTAACCCTTGGCGTACATCGACATGGCTTCAGCTAGTCTGCTGGCATAAACCTTTGACCCGATAGTTTGTGTGCTACAAGGCCATCAGGTCAGAGGTCAGTGACAGCAGGCTCTCCTTTAACGCCTTAACCGCAGCGGTTTTTCTGCTGCGGTGCGGGCGGTCTAAAGGGTGGGTGGGGCTGCATCGGCTGTTGGCCGACGGCAGCACTAGGGAGGTAGTGCAGCCGTCGGCCGTTGGCTGTCAGCAGCACGGAACGGGCTAATAGAGAACAACAACAATCACAAGATTCCCCTATCAGGACCTCTGCATGCAAGGTAGACACTGGGTGTGTTATATTCCCATACGTTTCTATCATGTTATTATGCAAACTTTCAGCCAATTTATACATAATTGCACAAATGGAAAATCTTTCATTTTGTACTATTATTAGGTGCACACACTATCCTGGCTTCATTTTTGGATGCACCGATTCATTTCTCACAAGAAATTGAAACACATAAAAGCAACATGAATAAAAGTCACTGGTGTTCCTGTGTGCTAGTATGTGACATTCTCTCTATCCTATTTCTTTCTCTCTTCTATTTCTATTCTGCTATTTTACTTATTCTCTTCTAGAACTCTGATCTTTCATCCTTAGCTGCTCTTTTACTAAGATGCGCTGCTCTGCTGTGGGTTCGCATTGAAATACTTCTAAAGACTTTTATATAAAGTCTCAACTTTATTGAAGACATACCTGTGTCCGTCCTCTCATTCCTCGGTACATATTTGGTACCAGGAGTGAAAGAAGCAGATAACGCAATCTGCCTACTCACTTTCTTCTTTCTACCGGGGATTCCTGCCAGCTGACGTCGGAATAGTGACATTGAAATGAAAAATAAACGCGTTTAACTTCACTTCTCTACGCGTTAATCACCTTCCTGCTAACTGCTTGATACTTTGTTTCGGACCCACGGCATTCACAGGGATCAGCTGGCGGTTTGTCTACGAACAGCACAAGTCGGTTACATCATTTATCTTACTCCTGCAGCGCTGATGACTTTAACGCTTTTGTAATTCAAAGCGCTTGTATAAATAACTTGCCGACAGCTTGATTAATGAGGCTTTCTTCTGGCACAGAAAGCTCTTTTGCCTGCAAGCATCATTTAAAAGGCTTTCATTAACGTTTCTTCAGCTCGTGGAACAGCTTTGTTATCTCTGTCACTTAGCAACTGGATATTGCATCATTTCTTTGTGGTATTGAGTTTAACAAGCTTTCAGATTTAGAACTACACTGTATTCCATTGGAACTTCATTGCAGCATTCCTTTTTAATTGTATTGTAGAACTTACAAAGCAGCAAGTTTGGAATATTCATATATAAGTCTGTTGTGGAACTTTACTCTGTCATAACTAAAGCAGCAAGTTTCAACGAAAGGTTAAGATTTTGGTGACATCATAATTCATCATATTCCAAGCATTATGTCTTTCATTCCAAACTTCTATTTTACACTCAGAATTCTTTTCATTGTTTAACCATTGCATTTCTTTCCAGCTATCTCCTTCTTGAATTTTATGACATCACAATATTGCCTTTCTGTTTCACTCGCCATGTCCTCTTCAGAAAGTGCTTTCCATCCTCCGCCCTTACTACAGAAACCAGGTAAAGCTGAAATTGTTTGGGAGCAATGGATCAATATTTTTGAGAACTATTTGGTTGCCATCGATTGAGTTGATTTTTCTGCTCAAAAGGAAAATGCTCTACTTTACAATCATTTGGGTGTTGCAGCGGAGACATTTTTTTAACAATTTACCATCTTTCCCAAGACCTTCTGGTGACATCACATGGAATACATATATTGAATCTATAGCTAAACTTAAGAAACAATTTTCGGATGAACCAAATGTCATGCTGGAAAGACACAGCTTCTTTAAGAGGAAACAAGGAAGTGATGAATCTGTCGAAGAATATGTTGCTGCTCTTCGAGTTCTTGCTTCAACTTGCAAATTCGACAATTATGCAGACACTGCTATTAGAGATCAATTTGTCTTTAATTACTTTTAAAAAAAGATGCAAGAATGGTTATTAACTTGTCGTAATCCATCTCTTTCAAAGGTTATTGATATTGGTAAAAGTATCGAGCGCTCAATAATTTCTCCAACATGTTTTCAAATATGCTTTTAACTATTGATGAACCTTCTGATTGTGAAAAACCTGTATGTCAAGTCCTTATCAACGACTAACCGTTACAGGTTTTAGCTGATTCGGGTGCTCCCATTAAAGTATTGGCTGACAATACCTTTTTCAATGTTTGGTGTCACTTTATATCTTTGCAAGCGCCTGATATTTTGCCTAAAGCGTATGGAGACAAAGATATTGACCTTCTTGGTTTCTTCATTAGTTGGCTTAAAATCCTTGGAAGATCTACTGAAACCAAGATTTACATTTCACTCAAAGGCAGAGATTTAGTTGGTTGGAGAGACTTAGCCAAATTAAGGATTTATTTAAAACCTGGTCACAAGAACCAGATTGTTCTAGGAGATCTCCCTATTTTATCTATTGATAGTGATCCTTCTCCTATTGATTTATTCAAAAAAGAGTTTTCTTCTGTTTTTAATGACAAAATTAGTACTATAAAAGGTTGTGAACATGTTATTAAGCTAAAACCTAATGCTACACCAGTCACTCACAAATTCAGACCTGTTCCGATTAGCATCAGGAATGATTTAAAAAAACTATTGGAGAGACTCACTGTAGATGGAGTCATCACTCCAACTGATTCCTCTCAGTGGGTATCTCCCATTGTTCTTGCTAAAAAAAAAGGAGATCTTCGTCTTTGTGTGGACCTCAGGTCTCTCAATCGCAATATCGTTGTTGATTGTCATCCTCTCCCGCATATTCAACAAATATTTGCCAACATTGGTCATGCTAAATATTTTTCTAGTATTGATCTCTGTTCGGCATATCACCAGATATTACTTACTAACGAGTCTCAAGAACTTACAACCTTTGTTACTCCTTTCGAAGCTTACAAATTTTTGAGGCTGCCGTTTGGTTTGGCCTCGGCAGCCTCTGTTTTTCAAAAGGTCATTAACGTCCTTTTTAAGGACATGGAAAATGTCCAGGAATATCATGATCATATTCTTGTGTTCACAGAAACCAAGGAGGAACATTTGTGTATTTTGCATGAAGTTTTTTCCATTTTGAAATCAAGAGGGGTTACAGTGCAACCAGACAAATGTAAATTTTTAGTACAACAAATTGATTATTTAGGTCATACTATCATCCCTGAAGGTATTAAACCCAAATTTTGCAATGTTGAGGCCATTCTTAAAGCTCCTCCTCCTTTTAATAAAGATAATCTTAGATCTTTTTTCGGTCTTTCGCGAGTACTATGCTCGTTTTGTGAATGAGTATTCCATCTATGTTCAACCTTTAAGAAATTTGCTCAAGAAGGGTACTAGTTTTATTTGGTCAGATGATGATAATACTGCCTTGCAAAATATCAAACAATTGGTGGTCAATGCTCTTGCGCTCAGCCCGTTTGTTCATGGTCATCATTGCACAGTTACTGTTGATGCCAGTTTAAATGGACTTGGTGCAGTTTTTGGACAACATAATTTGGGTAAGGATCGCACTATTTCTTTTTCATCGAGATCTTTGACTCATGCTGAATCAAAATACTCGACAATTGAAAGAGATGCCTTAGCCTGTGTTTGGGCCATCTCCACCCTCACCGCCGCCGAGCACCTACACTTCCAGATACACACCAACCCCAAGACCACCCTCAGAGGCACCCTCATCTACAGACCCCCGGGACCTTCCACCCAATTCAGCGAAGCCATCGCCGACTTCATCAGTCAGCACGCCCTCACCTCCACAGACTTCATCCTCCTAGGAGACCTCAACTTCCACCTGGAGAACAACAAGTACTGCAACACCACCGCCCTACTGGTGAACCTCGCCAACCTTGGACTCAAGCAACTGGTGAACACCCCTACCCACTACGCCGGCCACACGCTCGACCCCATCTTCTCCTCAGGCAAGCACATCTCCTACAACCACTCAACCAAACTACATTGGACAGACCACAGCTGCGTCCACTTCAGGTTCAGGAGAACCACGACCCACCACCATCCGCAACAGGTTCCCCGCAGAAGTTGGAGCAAGATCACCACCGACCAACTCACCACCGCACTCAGCCTGATCCCACCCACCACACGACGGACCCCAACGAAGCAGCCCGCAACCTCACACAGTGGCTCATCAACTGTGCCAACGAACTCGCACCACTGAAGCATCCTCCCAGCAGACCCGGCAGCAGAAAAGCCTTGTGGTTTACCAACAAACTCAAAAATTCCAAGAAAACCTGCTGCGCCCTCAAGAAAGCCTGGCGCCACGACCAGACAACAGAACACATGACCGCCCTCAAGAACGCCACCCAAAAACACCACCAGCTGATCCGCACCACCAAGAAGGCAACATTCAAAGAACGATTGGACAACAACACCCACAACAGCAAGGAATTCTTCAGCATTGTTAAAGAGATCTCCGACCCCAGCGCCGGCAACAACGACATCACACCCTCGCAAGACCTCTGCGACTCAATCGCCTCATTCTTCCACTGCAAAATCACCGATATAAACAACAGCTTTGGCGCGCAGACCACAGACCAAAACACAGAACCAACACCCCCCACCACCAGCATCTGCACCTGGACCCAGGTCAGCACTGAAGACACCACCCGCCTGATGAACACCATCCACTCCGGCTCCCCTACCGACCCTTGCCCACACCACATCTTCAACAAAGCCGACTCCATCATCGCACCCCAACTCCGGAACATCATCAACAGCTCCTTCGCATCCAACACCTTCCCGGAGAGCTGGAAACATGCCGAGTTGAGCGCTCTCCTGAAGAAACCCACTGCGGACCCCACGGACCTCAAGAACTTCCGCCCCATCTCGCTCCTCCCCTTTCCAGTCAAAGTCATTGAGGAGACCGTCAACAGACAACTCTCCGCCTTTCTTGAGACCAACGGATCCCTCGACCCCTCACAGTCCGGCTTCCGAGCAAACCACAGCACTGAGACTGCCCTCATCGCAGCCACCGACGACATCAGGTCCCTGCTCGACAATGGGGAAACTGCCGCCCCCATCTTCCTGGACCTCTCAGCAGCCTTCGATACCGTATGCCACCACACCCTGATACAGCACCTCAGCAACACTGGAATCCAAGGAGCGGCCCTGGAGTGGTTCATCTCATTCCTCAACGGAAGTACGCAGAGAGTCCGCCTCCCCCTGTTCCGCTCCACGGCCACCGAAGTCATCTGCGGCGTTCTGCAAGGATCCTCACTCAGCCCTACCCTCTTAAACGTCTACATGAGCCCTCTCGCAGCCATCACACGCCAACACAACCTCAACATCATCTCCTATGCCGATGACACCCTGCTGATCCTCTCCCTCACCAACGACCCCGCCTTCGCCAAAGCCAACCTCCAGGAAGGAATGAAAGACGTCGCAGAATGGATGAAGATCAGTCGGCTGAAACTGAACTCAGACAAGATGGAAGTCCTCATCCTCGGACCATCTCCCTCCGCCTTGGACGACTCCTGGTGGCTCACCGCCCTGGGAACCGCACCCAAGCCAACGGACCACGCACGCAACCTAGGCTTCATCCTGGACTCCTCCCTCACCATGACCAAGCAAGTCAACGCCGTCTCCTCATCCTGCTTCAACACCCTGCGCATGCTCCAAAAGATCTTCCGATGGAACCCCACCAAAACCAGGTAAACGGTTACCCAGGCCCTCATCACCAGCTGTCTGGACTACGGAAACATCCTCTACGCTGGAACCACAGCCAAGCTACAGAAACGACTCCAGCGCATTCAGAACGCCTCAGCACGACTCATCCTGGACATCCCTCTCCACAGCCACATCTCTGCCCACCTGAAAGACCTGCACTGGCTCCCCGTCAGCAAGAGGATCACGTTCAGACTCCTCACCCACGCACACAAGGCTCTCCACAACACAGGCCCGAAGTACCTCAACTGACGACTTACATTCTACAAACCCACCCGCCAACTCCGCTGCGCCAGCCTCGCCCTCGCATCCGTCCCACGAATCCGCAAATCCACCATCGGAGGAAGATCCTTCCCTTACCTGGCAGCCAAGACATGGAACTCCCTCCCCACCCACCTACAGCTGACCCTGGACCATCTCTCCTTCAGGAAACAACTCAAGACCTGGCTGTTCGAGGAGTAGCCCCCCCCCCCCCACCCCCCCAGCACATTCAGACCCTAACGGGTGAGTAGTGGAGTTCTGGACTTTTTTGGTTCCGTCCAGAGGTGTCAGGGATAACACCCGAAGACCCCGGAGTTCTACCTGTCTCGGTGCACAAATAAACAGAAACACGGGCTTCTCGATGGTGGCGTCAAAGACCAAAGGTTTATTACTGCAGGGACACAGAAGTCACAGAAACTACACACGGGCAGAATCTAGGAGCCTGTTCGATTTGTACAAAGAGGCTTGCTCCTTATATACAAAATATTGGGCTTGAGGCAAATTCTTTACATGTTAGTACATTCCCAAACCTTTGTGTCCTAAACAATAAATATTTGGCGTTGCACAGGAATCGTCAACAATATCTGATGTCAAAACATTACGAACGAGGGGTTCCCACTGTTCCATCATAATCTCATGTCAACTTTTCATTCAAGACCCGGACCGCCTCATCGTAAATTTCGTTACCTCCCCCTAATAAAGGCCCAGAAGGAAAGGAGCAGAGCCAGGTGCAGAAGATAGAAAGGCAGGATAAGAGATGTTTGTGGGTCGTAAATGGGCAAGGCTACCAGCTTCGGCTGCCTAATCATGATCAGGCCAACGAACACGAGAACCAGTATAGCAGGACTGGCCTCGGGCTGGGGAGGCAGCATCTGCTGTGTCATGCAGCCATGGCGTGTTCTGTTCTAAGGTGCATGTGTCACTAGCAAGGTGAATCTCCGGCTAAAGCTTACGTGTCCTTAGGTGAAAGGGGTCACTGCGTGTCCATTGTCTACGTGAGGGCAAGAAACACAAAATGGCTTCCGTGATCTAAGATGGATGCCATGGGTAGATCAGAAATGTGTTCATAACAGGAGTGCTCTTGCTCGTAGCATAGCGAAAACACCAGGATATGCTAAATGGATCATTTGCGGTTCACTGATACCAAAATTATGTATTTACGACAATGTTGAAAACACGGGTTCAAATCGTCACGGAACCTCAGAAGCGTGCTATACACATTTTATTGATTGATTGATTGATTGATCTTTGGGGTAATTTGTTTACTCTGTACACTGACCATAAACCTCTGGTTTATCTTTTGCAAGGAGATGGTTTAGGTAAAGCTTCAGCTCGTCTTGTACGTATTCTATCCAAGTTGCAAGAATAAAACTTTACCATTAAATATATTCAAGATGGGAAAAACTTCAGGGCAGATTGCCTCTCTCGGCTTCCTTTACCTACTACCACTGATGATGTCATTGATGAATTTGATTGTGTAGTGGCTTCCATTGATATTTCTTCCTCATCTAATGGTGCCATCTCTGAAACAGATTGGCTTGAAGCTACTTCAACTGATCATGATTTGAATAGAATTTCAAATTTTATTGTTAAAGGTTGGCCTCCCATTCGTAATATTCCACATAATCTTAAACCATTTGCTTAAGTCTCCTCAGAATTGTCTTTGGAAAATGGTATCTGTACGAGTAATGGTTGCATTATTCTTCCTGTTTCTCTTAGGAGTAAACTTATTTCAATTGCTCAATCAGGACATTTAGGAGTCACTGCTACCTGTAAGAAACTCAGAGAGAATTATTGGTGGCCTTCTTTAAATTCTCAGGTTTCGAGTTTGGTTGATGTGTGTCCTCAATGTGTCGTATCGGACAAACATTGGAGGACAACACAAAACCCATTACATCCAGTCTCTTTACCCGAAAGTCCGTGGGTAAAAGTTGCCCTCGATTTTGCTAGACCTGTTAATTCATTACCCACCTCGTCAAGATTTTTGTTAGTTTTGATTGACTATTTCTCAAAATGGATTTATTTTTCTTTTGTTGAATCAGCCTTGACCAATTTTTTTTTACAATTTCTTTAAAAAAAAGTCTTCCTCAAATGTGACATCATCCAATTTGCATAGTAATGTTGTTGCTTCCACATCTTCTACCTTAAGAGGAAGTGTGATCTCTATTTCAACTACTGAAAGAATTGTTGATGCTTCTGATGTGATTTCTGTTTCAACTTCCTTTCTACCATCCAAACGGATTTGTAAATTACCTGTTTGATCTAAAGATTTTGTTCTATCTTAACATTGTATTTCTTTAAATGTTGCATTCTTTTACATTGTTTATTTAATGTATCAAGTAATTTATCATTTGTTATTTCTCCGAAAAGGGGAAGATGTGTGACATTCTCTCTATCCTATTTCTTTCTCTCTTCTATTTCTATTCTGCTATTTTACTTATTCTCTTCTAGAACTCTGATCTTTCATCCTTAGCTGCTCTTTTACTAAGATGCGCTGCTCTGCTGTGGGTTCGCATTGAAATACTTCTAAAGACTTTTAAATAAAGTCTCAACTTTATTGAAGACATTCCTGTGTCCGTCCTCTCATTCCTCGGTACATATTGGTTAAAGTTTTACCATGAATAATGTGATATTATGCAATGTGTTAGAATTTGCTTGGGCAAAGTGGGTTTCGGCCCTGGGCTCCAGCCTTTCAGGGGGCCCCATGCTGGAGCCAGCTCTGTTCAGCCTCTTATGATCTTGAATAATTCTTAACCAGATGGTTTTAAATACTCTTAATGTAATTTTAATAGGAGTGATATGTGAGAGAATTTGGATGAGTGTGCCTCTGCATTGTCAGTGGCATTGCCAAATAGGGCATAACAGCTGAAATTGGATTATAAATTCAAAGCTGTTCAAAATAAGGGTCTTCAAAATATATTTATCTGCAGGACCCCCATATTCTTAAGATGTTCCTAAGACCATGTGAAGACAAAAAACTTGCTCTACTGTTCAGGTTTTCTCCCTTAGTATTAAGGAAGGAGTACATGCCGACAGACCATAGACTCCTTGGTCAATTGGATTGCAACAAGTCTTTAACTCCTTCCACGCTGTTCACATTTTCAGGCTGTGAGGGTGTTTTATTAAGTTGGTGGGTTTCGGATGGCTCCTGGCCATCATTAGCACATGTCCACCATGACGCATGACGGCCGGGGGCAATCACGCGCACCGAAGGGTTTAAGAAATCAGATGAGGCTCCTTCACTGTAGCTCTTTCCCTTCAATTTAGTTTGTTTATGTATCTTGCACCATCCCAGTTTTTTTCTTTATTGCAATGTAAATATCAAAGATGACATAAGAATTTGAAACAACTGATTGATGCATTACCATTCTGATGATAACATCTTTCATTGTAAATTAAAGCTGAGATATTATGGTTTTGATTAAAGCTAAGACAACCCTAAGCACAGTGATTGGAAGTGTTGATCTGAAAAGTTACAGTCAGTGTTGGCCAAAATTAAGATTCACTAAAATTGACAGCAAATAAGATTATTTGTTTTATGCTTGTGTAGCCCCTGCTGATGCAACATGACAAGAACCAAGGAAGGAAGAGTTCTAAGTTTCAATGCCAGTGATTATTTAAAGTCACTCCAAATCTAGGGGATGTGCAGTTTGATATCTAATCTTTAAGAATGAGAGCCCATTATGCTGTCTTTCTGTTTCCTTTAGGTCTCCTTAGGGGCTTAGCATGGACAGAGGGAACCAGAGTCTGCTGACTGAGTTCATCATTGTGGGATTTCCTGTGACAAGGCAGACAGGGATTGCGCTGTTTGTGACTTTCCTCGCCATCTATCTTCTCATGCTTGCTTCCAACGGGCTCATCATTGCAGTGGTCCACACAGACTCTCGGCTTCACTCTCCTATGTACTACTTCCTGTGTAGTCTGGCCTACCTGGATATTGCTTTTTTATCAACAAATGTCACTACCTGCTTGAATGGCTTCCTCTATCAACCAAATATTGTTCCATTCTCCACGTGTGTTGCACAAATGTTTATTGGCCTCGCCTTGGGAATCTCCCAATGTATCCTTCTGGCTGTGATGGCCAGGGATCGCTATGTCGCCATCTGCAAACCCCTGAGCTACCATAGCATAGTCAGCAAAGCCACTTGCATCAGGCTCAGCGTCGCGACCATCCTCAGCGGGCTTCTCCTCTCCATGGTGCAAGTCTTTCCCACAGTCACTGTGCCCTTCTGTGGGCACAACACGATTGACCATTACATCTGTGAGTTGGCCCCCGCCCTACATCTGGCATGCGTGGATATCCGCTTGCAGCAGCTAGTGATCCTTATCATCTCAGTTGGCGTTATTATAGTTCCTGTGTTGCTGATCACCTTCTCGTACCTTCGCATCTTCTACACCATCTTGAGGATGCCCACGTCCAGCAGGCGCAAGGCGTTCTCCACCTGTAGCTCTCACCTGACGGTGGTCATCCTCTTCTATGGGAGCATCATCATCATGTACATGCTTCCCAAGGCCGTCATCCCAAAGGAGGACCAAAAGATCTTCACTCTCATTTATGGTTTGGTGACACCCGTACTCAACCCGCTGATCTACACTCTGCGGAACAAGGAGATAAAAGGAGCTCTGAAGAAGCTGATCAGCATCCGGGTCACTTGGCAGGGGTCAAAGCCTTTAATGTGAATCAACAGCAGAGGGATGTCCTCTATGGAGACATTGAAGTGGGAACATCTCCAGAGCCCCACAGTCAGGAATCAAGCATTCCTATAATACAGTACTCCATAAACTTACAAATCAAAAACTTAGTCTGCCCCCCACCCCCATCTAGGGGCACATCTTATAATCTAATTTCTCTGTGGTGTCCAGTTGAGGTATCACAACATGACCCACCCATTCTCCAGTAGATGCCTTGTTTTGTGTCGGGCTGATTTTCAAGTTAAATTCTCAATAACATATTTTTGTATCAGATCACTGAACATTTGCAAAAATATAAAACATTTCTGAGTAATTCAAAATTCAAATCCTTACACAAATACAGGGAGATTATGAATCTACAATCATTGCAAACCAGAGACACTAACAATAACTCTTCACCCCACATCCCTGATTATGTTACTGTTGATTTTAGCGCCAAGAAACCAACCGGTGATAGTGCGCTTAATAAATTCTTTATTAACATAACATTGACTTGAACAGGAATAAAGTAAATTGTGATCCAGGCACCCATTGATAACTAGTTTACAAGGCCCCGTGAGTTCAAACTAAGACCAATTTACAGAAAATGAGGTGTCCTTTAGCTTTAAAACACAGGAGTGGCAATATACAAGGCCACCAGGTTAACAATATAGAATTGTTTCTATTTTCCCAGAGGCCGGCAAAATAGTACAGAATCTCGTCCGTAAGACAACCACAGGATGAATATTAGAAATGCACCATTTGACTGGGGGCCCGATACATAGTGTGAAGGAGGTCTTTAACTGCTAATGAAGAAAAAAGGGACACTGGTGATGGTAGGGTGAAGGCATCTCTTAATTGGGATGCAACAAGTGTGAGGTATATGAATGTAAGTGCATATACAATTGTACGATAGTTTGTAAAAAGATAGGTGCATGAAGTAAGTTACGCTGTTTATAGTTGAAAAAACAGTAAATTCAATTTAGAGTAAAAAAGCATTTATGTGATTTTAATATTCTAAAAGTAAATGTAGGAATTCTTCTTCTATTTCAGGATCTTCAGGATACACACATGCCAATAGACCCGATTCAGCAGGAGACTCCCAAATTTTGAATCCAAGAGGGGGTTCATCCTGTCTGTCTCTTGTTCAAAGTTGCCTCTGTTTCAATGGAAGTGAAGGAGAGAGTACATTGTTCTTGTTAAGTTTTTTTTAAATCTTCCATATTCCTCTTCTAAAATCTGTGACATTTACGAGGAACAGGCACACAGGTATTTTGTGCTGCAGTGTAGGAGTATTGGACTGTCTACAATGAATAATAAATATGGTTTTAAAACATGTTACATAAATGTTTTATTCAATCATGTGAACATGTTGTTTTGAATGGTGATGTTTTTATCCTTTTTAAGGGCTCTGCTATTTTTGGGCTTCTTATGGAGGGCCTGGTTTCTAAGAGGGTTGTGCTTGCTTAGTACTTCAAACCTGGGGCACGGCAGCAGCCAACAAGCAGCAGAAAGCGGTGATTGCAGACAGACAGCTGGTATCTGATCCCCAGAGGGAGGGACAAGTACAGAGGGCACTTGGTGGGGGGGGCTTATTGCTCTATGACACTTTCATGAGGTAAATTGATGGAGACATAGTAATGGGACTCCCCTGGAGTGGGGAAGCTGAAGCGAAAGAAGGAGACAGATAGGTTATGCATCTAGAAAAGGTGGAGAAGAACAAGTAGCAAAAGGAGGACGAGTACAAAGAGGGAAAGGATGAAGGGAGCCAGAATGACAAGGCCAGGTTGACTAAGGACTGAATGACCTGAGCAAGGAGGATCAAGACTAAGTGGACACATTACTCCATAAATAGGATGAAAAGGGCCAAGAGAAACATCACCTGTTGAAGGAGAACCAGGAAAATGAACCAAGGCAGGAGCAGATGGATTAGGGCCAATAAGGCTAGGGGCCCAATTGGGGAGAATGATATGGAGTAGAAGGGTCAGAATAAGTAGGACCATAAGTAGAGCAAGGAAGACCAAAGGGGTCACCATCAAGTACTCCAGGAATTGAAATAACAAATGGAGCAGGAGGACGGAGAGCAGGACAACCAGAGCCACAAGACCTGGACCACAATAAAGTAGCCCAAGAGGAACTAAAAGGACCAGGACCTCTGGATGCAGTACCGGATGGACCGCAGAGACAGGAATCAGGGCAGGAGAATCATGATGACCCAATACCAAGAGGACTTGAAAAGCAACAGGAGAACAAGATTAGGGAGTGAAATACTCAGCAAACTATCAGGGTGAGGACCAGTAGTGTCACGTCTGAAGTGAGCTGGGAAACCAGATTCCACTCCAGCCTCCACAGGAGCGAAGATGCTTGTTCCCTACACCTCCAGAAAGCAACCCCCAGAGGAATACTGTTATATATCTTCCTCTCGAGGACTTGTTCCCAAAAAGCGAGGGGAATAACCAGGAGCGACCAACACTCTTACCCTGATGTTAAGTTAAGCCACGTAGAAGTATAGAGCTGAATAAACAGAAAGCTGGAAGAGAAAAATGCAGGGTGCTCTTACTGGCTATGTGCAGATGATATATAACATCTACTAGAACATTAATGCATGCCAATAATATTGAACTATAATCCACGTACCAGGCAATGGTCCCGAATCTCTTGTAATGTCACAGGCCTTGAAGATCAATGCTGGATGAGCTGCTGAAAGCCTAGAGTGAAAGGGCAGGAGAAACTAGGGACAAGAGAATAATATAGTCTTCTACACTCAAGTGGTAGTAGGGATACTTGGAGAGTGGGGGTCTCCCATAACACAAAAGAAACGTGGTAGAGTAACCAGCTCGAGGAAGAAGCGGATCGCAGCACTTCTACAACACAAGGGTGGTGGAGGACAAGGAAATGTGGTACGCTGGCCGGCTCTGAAGGCAGAAGAGCGGAGCAACAGTACACACGCAAAGTGAAAATACACAAAAAATGGCGTGGCCCGCTGACCGGCTCCGAGAGGGGCAGTGAAGCGGAGAAGCGGTGCGCACGCAACGAGCAAGGCACGTTGACTGGCTCCATGAGGGGCAGTGGAGCGGAACAGTCGTGCACACGCAAGCAACTCGGGGGTACAAAAACTATGCGATGAACGGCCGGCTCTGATAGTCTAAGGAGCGAAGCCGTTTCACCGATGCCGAAAACCAAGAGGATGGGGCAAAAGCGGGATAAGTCTAAACAAAAATTAAAAGGGGTCGGAAGGCAATGAAAATACCTCAACTAGGCAGCAAGTTAGCAGGAATGCGGCAAAGGTATTGCAACTGCGCTCTAGAGAGGATCACGAGCGATCAGGAAGCAAACAGGAACTCGACTGACAAGGTAGGGGGCGTGGTCACCAAAACAGGAAATCAGTACGCCAACCATCGGCTGACTGGGGATACGGACTAATATGTGCCTTAAGTAGCGTCACCAAATTACTTGCTCTTGTGGACTACTGAAACATTAGCCATGCACTAATGTTCCAGTATTTTATGTACCCCAGCTACGTTATCTGGAGCCTGGTTCATAACAAGTAGTACCAGGATTGGGAGGCCCAGGAAGGGATAATATAAAGAAGTGTCAGGAGCAGAGCCAGGAAGGCAAGGGTCAGGAAGGACTAGAACCAGGTGCACAAGATTTGGGAAATTAGAATCAGGGTGACCAGAACTAATTGTACTCTCAGTATTTTCTGTTGGCATTCTATGTGTGTCTGCATGTTTGTGGTGTGTGCAACTGTGCAGTAGAAGGACTCCATGTGTGGCCAAAGTCTGAATATGATTCCTTATGAACAAGTTCTTACCTTAAAAGGGTTTTGGATTGTCTGCTCTAATGCATTGGCCTTACACCTTTAAGCACTACACGGGGTGATATTCATCTTTTACTATTCATTTGCTCCCCTCCTAGTTTGCTACGTTCCAGTTAATGTCTTATTATTTGTTGGCCCCTTTTGTTTGTAAATGTTTTGTTTGGTATTCTTATTCGATGCCGGTACTGCAAACTGTTACTTTCCTATCCCTCCAATTGTGAAGCGTTCTGATATGCTTCGGGATCATGTTCAAGCTATATAAAACTTTATAAATAAATAAATACAAAATATGTGGACCACTGGGATGCACATTCCAACATGTAATGAAACATATAAGGCATGACTAGACAGTGAAAGTATATTGACTGCAGCACCATGGCTGGAGGGTGGAGACTGAAACACAGAATGAAGGGGAATAGATCCAACTACCCTCAGAAATTCTGTGAGCTCTTTGTAGCAAAGGGTTGCTGATTATTTCTTCCTGAGTAATGATATATTTGTTAGATTTTAGGAGTAAGGGATAGTTCAGAAGTATCTCTGAAAGGTACAATATAATTTTTGGCGGTAAGGATATTCTGTCCCATCATAAATGAGGCAGGTGGACCTTCGAGTTAATCATGGTGGATCCTCAGTAATCAACCCAGTCTGACAGCCCTGAGGAGCACAGGCGGTCAGAAAAATTGCTACATGTCTGACCACCAAATTTGGAATGTAGTGAGGAATAGTAAAAACATGTTAAGGCTTGCCCAGCTATGGCAGAAGCCTCCAATGGTGAGAGAAGCATTATTTTTTTCTATTCAAAAATACTATGTTTAACAGGCCTGAGACCGTCCAACACATCCCTGTCAGAAACAGTAAAATGCTTTGAGTGGAACTGCCATAATGGTGGTTCATGTCAATTTCTATATACATTTCTTTATAAATGACCGCTTTCTTGGCAGTCATTCATAAAACTTGAGGTTTCAAAATGTTTGGCCTGGTAGAAGTTAAGTCCCTCTCAAGGCAAACAGTGAATGCTCCATCCACAAAAATATCACCTCATCCCAAAGTTACTAAACAGGACTGTGCTTTTGTCTGTGCCTGATGACTGCACAAGAAGGCTGAAGTCAGTCAGGGGCTGAGGTCTCTCACAAAGGTTGAGTCTGAGCAACAGCCAGAAAATCATAATTGAGAAAGATTCACCCCAAATCCATTCCGAAACCTCAACAGTGGGTCAACAGCCCCTCCCTGGGAAGGGGAACTGTGAAATGATTGATCCATAGGTCCAAAGAATGGAGGCAACAAAATGGATCTGATCACTTAGGGGCCCATTAGGATGTTGGGCGGATTGGCCCCGCCATGCTGGCAGTAGCCACCGCCAGCCTGGCGGGGGCAATCCGCCCCGACATCATTCCCTGAATTCCCCCCGCCATATTACAATGGCAGGGGGGACCTCAGCGGAGAAAAACACTGCCCACCACTTTTCCGCCCCGGTCGCCTTGCGGCCGGGGCGGAAAAGAAATAATATGGTGGCGGTGTCTATCAGACACCGCCAGCCATATTATGATATGCTTTAGGCAATGCCTTTCCGTGCCGGCAATGCAGACGGACTTCTCTCTGGGGCCCGTGGGGTCCCCAGAGTGAAGGAGAGTAGGGGGGTGCACATGGGGGGGTACCTGTGGTACCCCCCCTTCGGTGCCTGGCGCTTTGTACATGCAAATGTGAAAGTGCTTTTTAAGCATTGTGATGGGCGGTGCTGAGAGCACCGCCCACCACAATGCTTTACATGCAGGATGTGCCCGCCACTATGGCGGGCACATCCTAATACCACCCCCGGGATCACCGCCCTTATGGCGGGCAGTCCCGCATACCAACAGGATGGCGGGCAGACGAAGTCAGCCCGTCATCCTAATGACCCCCTTAGTGTCTTGTTTATTTAAATATTTGTAATGAAGTCAATGAATACAATATCTGTGAGCTTCTTTTCATCAGTGTCTTTGACGCATGTAAGTCTTTAACTGATTTACTGGAAATATACATTCATATTCTAATGATATTCAGTAGAATAGATTATATAATTTCTTTTGGGTGTTTTGGTCTGATTTGTTTAATGAACTGAACCAGAAGTATTAATTCCAAAGTGCACAGATTTGCTGCAGAAAAAGAGGTGTTCTGAGAACATGGAGCCTTCTGTTAATCCTGCATCAGGCACCGGAACACCCCCATGGATTTGTGAGTAATAAAAAAGCTGTACAAGTATAAACAGATTCAACTTTTGGCAAGTCCACAACGCCGACGACCCCAGACATGTTGTACTGAGGCTCCAGTATGGCGTAGCAGGTCATGGACATTCCTCACGCATCACCATCATTGTACAAGGCAGGTGACCGAGCATGCAACCCTCACTTGATTTCTGCAGGTACAAACACAGGAGAAGGGCTGCAGCTGCACAAAGGCCGTCATGGACCAGGGAATGGGTCGATGGAACAGTTGAAGTGGTGAGCATGCTGCAAAGAGTCCCAGGTGGGGGCCTGACCCAGGGTTGCCCAGTTGGACTGTCTACCATTACCCTCCGGTGCCCTCCCGGTTGCTGTGGAGGGCTGCAGAGGGGGCCTGGAAGACAGTGAAAGAGCTGAACTTCCCCGAGCTCACCAGAGGAGCTCTCCTGAAGCAAAGGCAAAGCACCGGCTGCCAGAGGCACACTGATGAGTGACAGGGGGTGGGGTTTGGTGAACCACCACAAGTGTGAGTATGAGATACCCTGGTTACTTACCGGTAATCTTCATTACTCCGAGTCCTAGTCTTCCCCGTCACAGAAATTAGCAGTGAGCATTCTACTCCTACAGAAACTCCAAGTAAAAAGCTACATACTAGTCTCCCTATTCCTCCAATATGGACCCCAGTGGCAACCACCAATCATATAAAAGGACACAAAAGTCCCAACACGACCTGAAAAACAAAGCCGTAGACATGAAGCCACTAAGGGGGCCGGGAGGGAAGGGAAACTATACTGTGGCGAGGAAGACTAGGACTTGGAGTATTGAAGATTGCTGGTAAGTAAATGTAAATGTAAATGTAAATGTAGAAGTATTTGTAAAGTGCACTGATACCCCGGCAAGCAGTGTGTCCTGGCGCTGTACTCATACCGCTAGGGAACCCGTCCTGGCTTTTCCCCGTGAAATGTCCACTCCTGGGCATCCCGGGGGTGCAACCAGGCATCCCCAGCGCTGTAGGGGGCCGTTGTGGAGGCTAAGCAAGCTATTGCCCAGAGTTGCAGCGTGGGACCCATGATTAGAATAGGCACTGAGGCGAGAATATCCAGTCAGCGGAATTTATGGGCCAGAGACCCGCCGAGGCGGGAATCGAACCCTGGTCCCTGGCCAGAACTCTGCATCAGGTCTGCCGCTCTAACCATTAAGTAACCCCCAGGCCAGCATACCATTGGCTATTCAGCTACCAGGCAAGTCTGAACCCTTCTCTCACACCAGCCTAGGCCCCTTAACAAATGGAGCAGGAGGGCGGAGAGCAGGACAACCAGAGCCACAAGACCTGGACCACAAAAAAGAAGCCCAAGAGGACCTAAAAGGACCAGGACCTCTGGATGCAGTACCGGATGGACCGCAGAGACATGAATCAGGGCAGGAGAATCAGGATGAACCAATACCAACAGGACTTGAAAAGCAACAGGAGAACAAGATTAGGGAGTGAAATACTCAGCAAACTATCAGGGTGAGGACCAGTAGTGTCACGTCTGAAGTGAGCTGGGAAACCAGATTCCACTCCAGCTTCCACTGGAGCGAAGATGCTTGTTCCCTACACCTCCAGAAAGCAACCCCCAGAGGAATACAGTTATATATCTTCCTCTCGAGGACTTGTTCCCAAAAAGTGAGGGGAATAACCATGAGCGACCAACACTCTTCCCCTGATGTTAAGTTAAGCCACGTAGAAGTATAGAGCTGAATAAACAGAGAGCTGGAAGAGAAAAATGCAGGGTGCTCTTACTGGCTATGTGCAGATGATATATAACATCTACTAGAACATTAATGCATGCCAATAATATTGAACTATAATCCACGTACCAGGCAATGGTCCCAAATCTCTTGTAATGTCACAGGCCTTGAAGATCAATGCTGGATGAGCTGCTGAAAGCCTAGAGTGAAAGGGCAGGAGAAACTAGGGACAAGAGAATAATATAGTCTTCTACACTCAAGTGGTAGTAGGGATACTTGGAGAGTGGGGGTCTCCCATAACACAAAAGAAACGTGGTAGAGTAACCAGCTCGAGGAAGAAGCGGATCGCAGCACTTCTACACAAAAGGGTGGGGCAGGACAAGGAAATGTGGTACACTGGCCGGCTCTGAAGGCAGAAGAGCGGAGCAACAGTACACACGCAAAGTGAAAATACACAAAAAATGGCGTGGCCCGCTGACCGGCTCCGAGAGGGGCAGTGAAGCGGAGAAGCGGTGCGCACGCAACGAGCAAGGCACGTTGCCTGGCTCCATGAGGGGCAGTGGAGCGGAACAGTCGTGCACACGCAAGCATCTCGGGGGTACAAATACTATGCGATGAACGGCCGGCTCTGATAGTCTAAGGAGCGGAGCCGTTTCACCGATGCCGAAAACCAAGAGGATGGGGCAAAAGCGGGATAAGTCTAAACAAAAATTAAAAGGGGTCGGAAGGCAATGAAAATACCTCAACTAGGCAGCAAGTTAGCAGGATTGCGGCAAAGGTATTGCAACTGCGCTCTAGAGAGGATCACGAGCGATCAGGAAGCAAACAGGAACTCGACTGACAAGGTAGGGGGCGTGGTCACCAAAACAGGAAATCAGTACGCCAACCATCGGCTGACTGGGGTTACAGACTAATATGCGCCTTAAGTAGCGTCACCAAATTACTTGCTCTTGTGGACTACTGAAACATTAGCCATGCACTAATGTTCCAGTATTTTATGTACCCCAGCTACGTTATCTGGAGCCTGGGTCATAACAAGTAGTACCAGGATTGGGAGGCCCAGGAAGGGATAATATAAAGAAGTGTCAGGAGCAGAGCCAGGAAGGCAAGGGTCAGGAAGGACTAGTACCAGGTGCACAAGATTTGGGAAATTAGAATCAGGGTGACCAGAACTAATTGTACTCTCAGTATTTTGTGTTGGCATTCTATGTGTGTCTGCATGTTTGTGGTGTGTGCAACTGTGCAGTAGAAGGACGCCATGTGTGGCCAAAGTCTGAATATGATTCCTTATGAACAAGTTCTTACCTTAAAAGGGTTTTGGATTGTCTGCTCTAATGCATTGGCCTTACACCTTTAAGCACTACACGGGGTGATATTCATCTTTTACTATTCATTTGCTCCCCTCCTAGTTTGCTACTTTCCAGTTAATGTCTTATTATTTGTTGGCCCCTTTTGTTTGTAAATGTTTTGTTTGGTATTCTTTTTTGTTTTTGTTTTAAAAAGATCTTTATTGATAGCAAAGCCATTGACAACACCAAGTGTAACACATGTGCACAGTGCATCTCCACATAAAGTATGATCATCACATGAGCAGCAAAGGATTATTTCGAACACAGCCTTATTGCCGGCATCCCGGGGGCCCGGCGGCGAGGTAATGCATCGATTGTATAACTGTGCCATTAGAAGTGTTTTGTCGTAAGCCACGTGTTGATTCGGTGTGGCAACTGGCAATCTACTACCGCAATCGCGGTCAACAGATCTAATACTGAGACAAGGACAAGAAACAACCCCAACTAAACTCCCCCCCCACCCTCTAGAGTGTGTCTGTGTGTCCGCCAACCCAGCCCTAACTGACATGTCCCCCTGTGTACCTACGTGTACCTACTCTGTGTCCAGTGTCTATCCTCCCGCAGTGAACGGTCCCCCCCCCGGCAGCCCCCAGCCTCAACATCCCCCACCTAACTCGGAGCACTCCCAACTCTTCCCCATCCAGTATAGCGAAGAACACAGTCAGAGCTTTACTCCTCCACCCTATCCTGGAGTTCAATCGCCTCGGATGTGTCAGAGCCCTCCTCCTCCCCCTTCTGCAGGTGTTCTTTATAAAGATCCCAGAAATTCTTGGGCCTACTCCTGGGCGGTAACAGGTCGCTGTATAGTTCTGTCTGGGTGCAGCAATATTGTAGGTCTCGCATCCATCTTGTTTTGGTCGGCAGGGGCCCACGCATCCAGCAAGCCGCCACCACTCTCCTCGCCAATAACAGTGCCATGTCCACTAGACGACGCAGAGAAGGGGCCAGCGGCTTAGAATAACCAATAAGCGCCAGCGCCGGTGTGCGGGGCAGGGTCTCCCCCAGAATCTGATCTAATTCGGCAAAGACCTCCCCCCAGAATGCCTGCACCCCAGGACATAACCACGCCAAATGGAAAAAGTCGTCCACCATTGTCCGGCAGCGCTCACATTCAGTTGTGGGGCGAAGGCCATAACGGTGCAGACGCTCAGGTGTATAGTACACCCGCTGTAGATATTTAAAATGCACCAACCGGTGCCTGCCATTAAATGAAATCTTACGCGTGCTAGAGCAGCAGTATCGCCACATAACATCGTCTATGGGGGATTGAAAATCAGCCTGCCAGGCCTCTCTGGCCTTAGAGGGTTGTAATCGCTGATGCGCTACACCCAACTTGTTAACCTGCGAAACGAGCTTCGCCGGCGAGGTAGATTTAATTACATAGGTCAGCTCCGGGACTTCCTCCGGTTCCTCCAAGTCTGGGCCCAGTGTTTCACGGAACGCAGAGCGGAGTCTATGATATTGGAATATCTGTAGCAGGGTGTGGCCTGACTCCGTGGAAGTTAGCTGGTCCCAGGTTTTAAGCGTGCCATCCGCGAATAGGTCCTCCATTCTCACTACGCCAAGGGTCCGCAGGGCTTTAATCACTCCTTTTTCACCCAACGGGTCAAGCCAAAGGGCCCACTCGACAGGCATCAGTGGGGAGTATAGCAATGTGCCGCCACGAGAACTCACCAAGTGGTTCCAGGCATGGTTGGTCGCCTTAAGCGAGTCCATTTGTCCAACCGTGCGGTCCGTGGGCAGGCAGACAGTGGCAGGCAGAGGGAGCGGGTCCGCAAACAGCCGCTCCAGTATGAGGTGCGGGGTCCGAGCATCACCATGAATCCATGAGTGTAAATGCGATGCCTGTGCTACCCTATAATAGCGTTCTAGGTCCGGTGCTCCCAGTCCTCCCATCTCGCAAGGGAGTATTAGGGTCGTCCATCAAACTCTGGGCTGTTTGCCACTCCAGGCCAGTCTTATCATGACTTTGGTAAGCTGTTTAAAGAAGACCTTCGACAATACCACAGGCAAATTCAGGAAGAGGAACAGGAATCGGGGAAGCACCACCATTTTCATTAAAGCGATTCTACCCGAAAGGGAGAGCGGAAGCCTGATCCAGGTATCGACTTCATCGACCAATTTGCTATATGCCACCCCGTAATTGTCCCGAATTAGAATCTCGGGATCTGTATGAAGGCGAATGCCCAGATAACCACCGGGGTGAGCGGAAAAGCAATTGACTTATCCCAGTTCACCTTCAGGCCCGAAAGTGAGCCGAAGCGGACCACCTCACGAAGAACCGCGGCCAAGTTAGCCTCCGGGTCCCTAACATACAGCAGTGTATCATCTGCATAAGTTGATATCCCTATTTTATAGGTGGGGAAACTAATGCCCTGCAGGCTGTGGTATTCCCGAATGGCACATGCCAGGGGTTCCGCCACCAGTGCATAGAGCAACGGCGACAGGGGGCAACCCTGTCGCGTGCCCCTTCCAATGTAGATCGGCTCCGTCACTCTATCGCCCAAACGTAGCCTGGCAGAGGGACGGTGGTACAGCGCCCCAATCCGCTGCATGAATGGCTCGCCCAAACCCAACTTCCGCAGTACACGTACCATGAAGTGCCACTCAACCGAGTTGAATGCCTTTTCCATGTCAAGGAAGATTGCCAGCGCGCTGTTCTCCTGTTTGACATGCTGCATAGTGCCCAGTACCGTGCGTATATTGTAGGTCAAATTTCTGCACGGGACAAACCCGGACTGCTCCGGGGCGACCAGTCCAGGGACCAATAAGGCCAGACGAGTGGCTATAACCTTTGCATAAATCTTAGCATCGACATTCAGCAGGCTGAGCGGTCTGTACGAGCCGCAAAGGTCAGGCGGTTTCCCCGGTTTAGGGATAGTGATGAGCAGTGCTTCACGCATAGTAGGCGGCATTTCGCCGTTCTCACAAACTGCATCAAAGAGGGTAACCAAGTGTGGCAGCAGTAGGTCCTTAAAGGCTTTATAAAAACTAACCGTGAGGCCATCCGAGCCCGGGGCACTGCCCGATCTCATACTCGCTAGAGCTTCCAGTATTTCGTCCTGGTGGAAGGGGGCCATTAAGATTTCCCTATCCGAGTTCATGAGGAACGGCATAGCAATATGATCTAAATAGTCCTCCATTTCGTCCTCCACTCCCTGCGTCTTGGATTGATATAACCCTGCGTAATATCTTCTGAAGGTCTCTAGTATCTGCTCCTCGTCTGTGACTGTGTCTCCCTCCGGAATCCTTAGCTCCTCAACAACCAGTGGGCGTCTAGAGCTCCGGACCATGCGTGCCAGTAACGCACCAGGTCTTTCCCCTTCCCCGTACACTCTGGCGGTGGCATATTTACCCATATAAAGGATCTCCCTGTCCGTCAGAGCCTGAAACTCGGACAGGAGTTGGGTGATCTCAGGCCCCTCAGAATCGCCGCCGGATTGCAGTCGCCTAGCCTCCAACCCCGCTATCCTATTCTCCAAAGTGGTGAGGTCCCGTCTAATGGAGCGTAACACACTTGAGTGCTTTGACATAGCCACCCCCCTGATGTACACCTTAAAAGCTTCCCAGACTGTAAAGAAGTCGTCTACTGTACCTATGTTTGTCACAAAGAATTGGTCTATGTCCTCCGCGATCTCCCCCCTGAAGGCTTCATCTAGCAACGCAAAAGGGGGGAACCTCCAGGTGAAGGCCGGGATCCCCTTCCTGGCTGTGAAGAGGTGTAGGAGGATAGGGGAGTGGTCCGAAAGTGTGCGTGGAAGGACCTCGCATGCGCTAGTACCACCAAGTACCTGGGGGGATGCCAACCAGTAATCTATCCTAGTGTGGACATCATGGAAGGCCGAGTAATGTGTAAAACCGCCCTTCGTGGGGTGCCTCTCCCTCCAAACATCCACCAAGTCTGATTTAGTCATTTCGGCTCTCATATATGAGGCCGAAGCCACCGGGCGCCGTGCAACGCCCGCGGAACGGTCCATAGTTGGGTCAAATACAAAGTTAAAGTCCCCGCCCCACAGCGTCCAAGGCTGTGCATGTGACCTGGCGAGAGCTGACAGAGTCGCGTAGAATTCAGGGTGGTCATAATTGGGGCCATCAACATTCACCACCAATAGATCTAGGCCCTTACCCACACATCTAGCCATAACGTACCTGCCCTCCAGATCAGAGTGCACTGGGATGAGCTTCAGCTGTGAGGAAGGGTTGGCCCAAATCAACACCCCAAGGGCGTGTGTCGTGAAGCCCGCGGCGACTATGTTCCCAGCTAATACCCTAGCCTGTAGCATTCTACTGGAGTGTGGTAAGTGCGTTTCCTGTAATAGGGCTAGGTCCACGTGATGTCTACTGAGATAGCCAAGGACCTTCCTCAATTTACGGAAGTCGTTCAGACCCCTCACATTCCAAGTCATAAGTTTCAGCGTATCCGGATCATGTGTAGGCAAGGTCGGTGCAGCATTAGACATTACAAGGATTCACTCGTGAATATGTATCAAGGATAGGCGAATAAGGACACAGCAGCTCACGCAATCTCAAAAACGCCAGCCAGCGTCTCCGAACAGGGACAGCACCACACCGCAGTGCACACTCCGTACAGTTAAACCCCACAAACAACCCCAGGCAACATCTCACCCCAACAAACCAAATCCTAGCCCCCACCCCTCGAGCACCAACCCACCCACAGCCGACCTCCCCCAACCTGGTCAGACAGGACCCAAACCCCCCCCCCCCCATCAACCCTCAATAAGTGTAGTGTTCATCAGTTCAACACTAACCCCTCAGAGAGTATCTCAACCAAAGGCACCAGGGCAGAGCGCGCCAAAATAGTTCACCACCAACTGTTCCGAAGGAATGTGTGATCAGCGCCTCAGACCGGCCCCTCTTATATAACAGTGCCCCTCGAATAGCAAGTGTAACCGCCCTCCCCCACCCATACTGATCCCCCCAATTCTGCAGCATTTGTCCATGAAACCTTCCCCCGTTGCAACCGCTACCTTACCAGCAGTGCGTGGGACCTATGTTCGATCAGCATCTCCACACCCTAACAAAGCAACCCCTGTGTAGCGAATGTAGACCTCTCGGGCCTCTGCTAACACTGAGTCCTTGTGGTGCCAGGGTCAGGTGACCGCCTCCATTGAAGAGTACCAAACCTCTCTACAGCGACCTCTAGTCCTGTTCTTCCAGGTTCGATGTCGAGCCGGCTTCGTCGTCCTGGCCTCGCCGGGCCTCCTTCCGCTCCCGCGTCCAAGTTTTCAGGGACTTATGAAGTTCCTTAGGGTCCGTGAAGTAATACGACTTCCCACCGGTGTTTATGCGGAGCTTGGCGGGATACAACATCGCATAGTCCAGGCCCAAAGTTCTGAGTTGTTTCTTGTATGGCGCAAACTGTCACCTCTCTTCCTGCACCCTGGCTGTGAAGTCCGGGTATATGGAGATATCCATACCCTCATGTTGTAGTTTGCCCTTCTCCCTCGCCGTTCGAAGGACTGTGTCTCTGTCGTGGTAGTTAAGTAACTTCGCGATAATGGGGCGAGGAGGCGCGCCAGGCTGAGGTTGTGGGCCCAACGTGCGGTGCGCTCGTTCCACAATGAACATGGGGGAAAACACTTCCTCACCAAGTAGAAGCTTCAGCAGTTTCTCTACGTACAGCTCCATCTTCCCCGTTTGTGTGGTTTCCGCTACGCCTGTGATACGGAGGTTGGATCTGCGGGAGCGCGCCTCCAAGTCCTCTGTCTTGTCCCGGATAATATGAAGAAGCCTATTGAACTGCTTTCTTTCTTTGTCCCACTCTGTTTGAGCCTCCTCCGCTTCAGTGAGACGGCGCTCCGCCATGTCGAGGCGCTCCGCATGTTTATCCACACGCTCCGCCATGCGATCCATGCGGTAGGACAGAGCATCTATCTTGGTGCCCACGGATGCAATGCTATCTTGGATGCCTTTCTCCATTGCAGCTAACATGTCTCTGAGTTCCGTGGGTGCCGGGGCTGTCGCCGTGGCTCCCTTCGGTGATGTCTCCGGCGCCGCCACCTCCGACCCTTTTGGCCGGCGCCGTTCAAAGGAGAGTTTCCCCTGGGCCGCGTCGTTCTTCCCCATCGTAGTCCCTAATGTGTTGAGGTGCAGAGCAGGGGAGCCCCTCTACGGCAGCAGGCCACGTATGCAACCCTGGGGTCTTCGTAAGCAAGCGAAGTACTGCCACCAGTCTCCGGGTTTCCGACGCAACCAAGATGGCGTCTGCAATGGCGGACGAAGCCCTTCCCTGCGCTGCAGCAAGTCTCTCACCCTCACGGCTTAGAAGGCAGTCAGAACCACAGTTCCTGCCCCGGTCTACCTCTCCTCAGGGGGCGTCGGGATAGCGGTTCGCCGCAGCGGGGAACTAGATCGACTATGGCACCAAGTTAATGGGCGCTCCACCTCGTGGCGCAGAAGTTCAGAGTTGTATGCTTCCCCCTGTCGCGGAGCCTCCGGGCCCTTCACTCATGAGCAGTCGCCAAATAGGAGGGAGAGGACTCCTCAAACAGTGATAAATCCAAATTACGGTCCGGTCCGCACCCAGCTCGATCACTCTCAGCGTTGAGGCCGCACGTTCGACGACGTCGCCCGGCCACCTCTCCAGGATAGTGCGCGGCTGCCAGCCTAGTTCACCACTGCCGCGTCGCCGGGAGCAGCACCCTCAAATGGTCGGGAAGGCTCACACACAGCCGGTCCAAAAGTTCTCCAAAGGCAGCCGGGGGTGCCAGCAGGTGTTCGAGAGCCCGCTATGACATGTTCGGCACAATTAAGGATAGTTTAACAGGATTATTCCGGGGCTATGCGAGGAGCCGAAGGCTCACGCGTCCGCCATCGACGCCGGCTAGCTCCGCCCCCCTTTTGCTTGGTATTCTTATTCGATGCCGGTACTGCAATTGTTACTTTCCTATCCCTCCAATTGTGAAGCGTTCTGATATGCTTCGGGATCATGTTCGAGCTACATAAAACTTTATAAATAAATAAATACAAAATATGTGGACCATTGGGATGCACATTCCAACACGTAATGAACACATATAAAGCATGACTAGACAGTGAAAGTATATAGACTGCAGCACCATGGCTGGAGGGTGGAGACTGAAACACAGAGTGAAGGGGAATAGATCCAACTACCCTCAGAAATTCTGTGAGCTCTTTGTAGCAAAGGGTTGCTGATTATTTCTTCCTGAGTAATGATATATTTGTTAGATTTTAGGAGTAAGGGACAGTTCAGAAGTATCTCTGAAAGGTACAATATAATTTTTGGTGGTAAGGATATTCTGTCCCATCATAAATGAGGCAGGTGGACCTTCGAGTTAATCATGGTGGATCCTCAGTAATCAACCCAGTCTGACAGCCCTGAGGAGCACAGGCGGTCGGAAAAATGGCTACATATCTGACCACCAAATTTGGATTGCAGTGAGGAATAGTAAAAACATGTTAAGGCTTGCCCAGCTATGGCAGAAGCCTCCCATGGTGAGAGAAGCATTATTTTTTTCTATTCAAAAATACTATGTTTAACAGGCCTGAGACCGTCCAACACATCCCTGTCAGAAACAGTCAAATGCTTTGAGTGGAACTGCCATAATGGTGGTTCATGTCAATTTCTATATACATTTCTTTATAAATGACCACTTTCTTGGCAGTCATTCATAAAACTTAAGGTTTGAAAATTTGTGGCCTGGTGGAAGTTAAGTCCCTCTCAAGGCAAACAGTGAATGCTCCATCCACAAAAATATCACCTCGTCCCAAAGTTACTAAACAGGACTGTGCTTTTGTCTGTGCCTGATGACTGCACAAGAAGGCTGAAGTCAGTCAGGGGCTGAGGTCTCTCACAAAGGTTGAGTCTGAGCAACAGCCAGAAAATCATAATTGAGAAAGATTCACCCCAAATCCATTCTGAAACCTCAACAGTGGGTCAACGACCCCTCCCTGGGAAGGGGAACTGTGAAATGATTGATCCGTAGGTCACAAAAATAGAGGCAACAAAATGGATCTGATCACTTAGGGGCCCATTAGGATGTTGGGCGGATTCGCCCCGCCAGGCTGGCGGGGGCAATCCACCCGACATCATTCCCTGAATTCCCCCCGCCATATTACAATGGCAGGGGGGACCTCAGCAGAGAAAAACACTGCCCACCACTTTTCCGCCCCGGTCGCCTTGCAGCCGGGGCAGAAAAGAAATAATATGGTGGCGGTGTCTATCAGACACCGCCAGCCATATTATGATATGCTTTAGGCAATGTCTTTCCGTGCCGGCAATGCAGACGGACTTCTCTCTGGGGCCCGTGGGGTCCCCAGAGTGAAGGAGAGTAGGGGGGTGCACATGGGGGGGTACCTGTGGTACCCCCCCTTCGGTGCCTGGCGCTTTGTATATGCAAATGTGAAAGTGCTTTTTAAGCATTGTGATGGGCGGTGCTGGGAGCACCACCCGCCACAATGCTTTACATGCAGGATGTGCCCGCCACTTTGGCGGGCACATCCTAATACCACCCCGGGACCCCCGCCCTTATGGCGGGCGGTCCTACATACCAACAGGATGGCGGGCAGACGAAGTCAGCCCGTCATCCTAATGACCCCCTTAGTGTCTTGTTTATTTAAATATTTGTAATGAAGTCAATGAATACAATATCTGTGAGCTTCTTTTCATCAGTGTCTTTGACGCATGTAAGTCTTTAACTGATTTACTGGAAATATACATTCATATTCTAATGATATTCAGTAGAATAGAATATATAATTTCTTTTGGGTGTTTTGGTCTGATTTGTTTAATGAACTGAACCAGAAGTATTAATTCCAAAGTGCACAGATTTGCTGCAGAAAAAGAGGTGTTCTGAGAACATGGAGCCTTCTGTTAATCCTGCATCAGGCACCGGAACACCCCCATGGATTTGTGAGTAATAAAAAAGCTGTACAAGTATAAACAGATTCAACTTTTGGCAAGTCCACAACGCCGACGACCCCAGACATGTTGTACTGAGGCTCCAGTATGGCGTAGCAGGTCATGGACATTCCTCACGCATCACCATCATTGTACAAGGCAGGTGACCGAGCATGCAACCCTCACTTGATTTCTGCAGGTACAAACACAGGAGAAGGGCTGCAGCTGCACAAAGGCCGTCATGGACCAGGGAATGGGTCGATGGAACAGTTGAAGTGGTGAGCATGCTGCAAAGAGTCCCAGGTGGGGGCCTGACCCAGGGTTGCCCAGTTGGACTGTCTACCATTACCCTCCGGTGCCCTCCCGGTTGCTGTGGAGGGCTACAGAGGGGGCCTGGAAGACAGTGAAAGAGCTGAACTTCCCCGAGCTCACCAGAGGAGCTCTCCTGAAGCAAAGGCAAAGCACCGGCTGCCAGAGGCACACTGATGAGTGACAGGGGGTGGGGTTTGGTGAACCACCACAAGTGTGAGTATGAGATGCCCTGGTTACTTACCGGTAATCTTCATTACTCCGAGTCCTAGTCTTCCTCGTCATAGAAATTAGCAGTGAGCATTCTACTCCTACAGAAACTCCAAGTAAAAAGCTACATACTAGTCTCCCTATTCCTCCAATATGGACCCCAGTGGCAACCACCAATCATATAAAAGGACACAAAAGTCCCAACACGACCTGAAAAACAAAGCCGTAGACATGAAGCCACTAAGGGGGCCGGGAGGGAAGGGAAACTATACTGTGGCGAGGAAGACTAGGACTTGGAGTATTGAAGATTGCTGGTAAGTAACCCCCAGGCCAGCATACCATTGGCTATTCAGCTACCAGGCAAGTCTGAGCCCTTCTCTCACACCAGCCCAGGCCCCTTAAGGCCTTGCTGGGTGCACCCAAAATCATTATCCTCCATCTTGTGAGTTGCAGCCTGCCTGTGCCCCTGATTGCAGAGAGCAGAGTCTAGGAAGTGGTAAGGAGACAGACTAGTGCTGTCTCTTCCCAAGACAAAAAGTTGTTTAAAAAACGATTTTCACTTTCTGTGTTTACCGACTTTGCCTGTGGTTGTTACAGTTAAAAATTGTAGTTTTAGCCTGCCTGTGATTGCTATTTTATCACCTGTGTTGTGTTTTAAACTTGTGGTTTTCCCTCACCATGATTGCCTCCATTTAGAGTGTTGAATTGTGGGATTTGCAGTCCAAGCTCTTTAGTTTGTCCCTCTCATTCCTTGGTGACAATTCTATTTTCCCTCCAGATTTGTCCTTTGCTCTTTGCTAAGACCTGTAAGTAAAAACAGTGTACTCCCAGCCACCATTTCGTTTTCACAAGCTAGTGAAACCAGATCCCTTGCCCCCCCCACCCAGCAACAGGGATTTTCTAAATCAGAGGGTGTAACTGTGAGCTTTTTAAAATGTGTTTTACTAGGGCCTGTGCACTTCGTTTTTTTGGTGAGCAGGGGAAGTAAATTTTTATTCAAAAAAGTATTGTTAGATTTTAAGTTAGTGAGGCCTTTACCTGCTGAAGTCCAAAGTTGTGGATTGAGCCTGTCTGTCTCCTAGGAGATTCTGAACAGGAGAAGCAGCTTCCAACTCACTAGCCAGCAAACCGTGTATGAAGCGTCTGGGACCTTATATGGTCTGCTAGTGGTTGGTACATGTCTACACTGATTGGTGGTTGTATCTGGTGTTTCTATTGGATTAGGGTTAATGTCCTCATTGGTTGGGTATTTGAGGGTTCTGATTGGTTTCTGGGTCTGTGATTTAATCAATGTAGGATTTGGACTAGGGCTAGGGTTAGGATTACTATTGGAAGTAGGGACTAGGGCTTCTCATGATATTGGTTGTTGGGAGTAGGGTGGGACTTTGGCTAGGTTTAGACCTTTAATTGGAAGTAGCGATTAGGGCTTCTGGTGTGATTGATTGCTGGACTAAGTGTGGTACTTAAAGTAGGGTTAGGCTTTCTATTGGAATTAGGGACTCTGGCTACCTGTGACATTGGTTGCATGGACTTGTTTTGTGAGTACTGGTAGTGCTGGGGCCTTTATTGGACGTAGAGATCAGGGTTTTTGAACTGATTGGGTGCTTGGACTTGGGCTAAGATTGTCTTTAAGGTCCTGGTCTCCTATTGGTTCTAGATTTTAGTGCTAGTGTTGTGATTGGATAGTGTTAGGGCTAGGGTTCCCATTGGCTGAAGGGTCACCTGATTACTAGGGCTATAAAAGGCTAGGGTTAGGGTGTCTCAGGCCGGGCGTCGAGGCTAAGGGCGGAGAACACAACAGCAGTTCCCTGTTTGAGCCTGTTCGAGAGGGGTCGGGACAAGGGCCAGAATCTGTGTGTCTGTTACTTTTCTCCTGAAAAACATATCCAATGCACTACCCTATTTTTCATCCAGTGCCTCTATCAATATCTTTAATCTACATATACATAGCTCCTTTATTTATCTATATCCTTTCAATGTATTTATGGATCTATATATTTATCACTTTCTTCGAAATGTAGCATTTCCAAGGCACTACCCTATTCCTCAGCCTATACTTCGCTAAATATATCCTCTACATCCACTCTCTCATTTATCCCAAACCCCATACCACTACTATGATCGCCAAAATAACCCTTTGTAGACTCTCTCCTACTCTATCCCTCCTTGCATCATCTGACACCACTTTTACTACACCGATCCCATAAAAAAACCTTTCTAAACTCTTCCCTCTGAGTCCTCCCCGCCAAAACTCCTTTTTACTCATCCAAAAGACTCCTTCTATTGCTAAGACCTAAAAAAAAATGATTTCATTCTTTCATCGCTCCACTATCCTTTTCAATCGAAAATAACAGACTAACATGTTCACTTCTCAAATTCCATATTAAACTATACTAATACACTACCCAAATAACTGAATAACATATCCACTACTCAAATTACTTCCTATTTTATTTTTTACTATACTAATTTTCTACAGTAATCCTTTATGGGTTCTGGAGAGGCATGCTACTCGCCAGAAAAGCGCTTCAACACCCATCTGGGGTAACAAGTGCTATATCAATGCAAACCTTTCTTCCCCTTTTATCCCTCTGCTATCCGTCTCACTCCAAGTAACTGACTAATATTCACCACTCAAATTACTTCATATTTCACCATATTAATTCACCACTAATCCTTTGTAGGCTTCCTGAATAGTGTGCGTCAACAAGCGCTATATAAATACAAACCTTTGTCCTCCTCTATCCTTCTGCTATCATTCCAAATCCAAATAACTGACTGACCTATCCACCACTTAAAATGTACTTGCATGTTCCACTATACTAATTAAACACTAATTCTCTATGGGTCCCGGAATAGCGTGCTACTTGCCGAAAAAGCGCTTTGACGCCCCGTCAGGGGTAGTAAGCGCTATATAAATGCAATTACAATACAATACAATACAATACTCTAATGACAATAATGGAAAGAGATACACATCTCACAAAGTCACAGAACCGAGGACTGAAGAAGCAAAGGCCACGGAAGCCCCACCTCCAACTTCAAGCCAGTAATGAGACTTGAAGGTATGAGGCGAAGACAAAGTGAAGGCCCTCAGATATCCTCCATGGACACACCTTCAAAGGCGGCCCAAGAAACAGCAACAGATCTAGTAGAATGCCCTTGAACCGGATGAGAGGAAACCACAGAGAGAGCACCACATGCCAAAAGAATAGTCTCCTTAATCCACCGACTGAGAGTGGAAAGAGATGGCCTCCGCCCCTGCCTAGCCAGACCAAAAGTCTAAGTATGACCGTAAAATCCATTTCGCTCGCGGAATTTGCGAATTTTCGGCAAATTCGCGATCCGCAAATTCTCGCTAATTTGCCGAAAATTCGCAAATTCGCACGCAGCGGATTATTTTGCTTGGTCGCGCTTGACAATTACAATATTGCGGCATGCGGCATTCACTTATCGTTCATTCAGCGTTTGAAGAGTTGTTTTTCTCCATGTTTGCATGTGCTGCGCCATTTTGGATCTTGCTGCGTGATTCCGCGGGAGTTTGTCGACCGCGATTATGTCATCACGCCCGCCACCTTGCACAGCAGGAATTTGTCAACGCGAGTACGTCATAAAAGCTCGTGATCACGCATCGCGGGAGTAAACAATTGCGTAGATGCGGCGGGCAGCAACAATCTCGCATTCGCGAAATTGTAAATTTGCAATTCTGCACAAGAAATCCACCAGCAAGCAGCATAAACCTTCTGAAAATGATGATTTTTATAAGAGTAACTCCTCAGGTTGACATTTGCCTGCACTTTTTTTTGCAGGGAGTCCATTTTGGGGTGGGGGGTTGGGAGGAAGGAAGTGCCCCACAGCCTCCAACCTCCTGTTCCTGTCCAGCAGGCTCCTCCCTGTGCTTTGTTCATGTCTTGGTCCCTTTGATTAGGATCTTGACCTGGAAGGATTACTTTTTGTGGATGCTGCTGGATATTTGATAATATAATGTAAGTTGATGTTGTTTGTTTGGGGCATTACAGTTGCTGCAACTACAATTTTGGAACTTTTTCAGAACAATAAATAAAATATATTGTGGGTAGCCACAGTATCCAGTAGGAACAGGGTTAGTTATGGGTGCATGATACAACTGTTTTGTTGAATTTCAACATAATTTAGGGCATGGATGGCATTGGATTTGTGTGATTTGTGTGTGTTTTTCGATTTTTTTGGCTGTTGTTGGGGCCTTTTGCTCAGGGGTACTCAGTGGTGCATGGGCCTAGTCTTTCTGTGGGGTGTCTTGAATTTGAACATGATTGAGGGCATGGATGGCATTGGATTGTGGTGATTTTTGTGTGTTTTTTGAGTTTTTGGGGGTGAAGTTGGGGCCTTTTGCCCAGGGGTACTCAGTGGTGCAGGGACTGAGTCTTTCTGTGGGGTCTATTTTATGTAAACATCATGGAGGGCATGGATGGCATTGGATTGTGGTGATTTTTGTGTGTTTTTTGATTTTTTGGGGTGTTGATGGGGCCTGTCCATGTGGGTGGGGGCCATTTTGAGGGGTGGTACAGGCAGTACCTGGCCATGTGGTGGGGGTCTAGGGGCCATGTTGAAGCCAGGCAGTGTGCTTTGTTGTGCCATAGACATGCACCCAGTCTGCCATGCTTTCATCCATTATGGCCAGGGGTACTCAGTGGTGCATGGGCCTAGTCTTTCTGTGGGGTGTCTTGAATTTGAACATGTTGATGGCATGTATGGCATTGGATTGTGGTGATTTTTGTGTGTTTTTTGATTTTTGGGAGTGGTGTTGGGGCCTTTTGCCCAGGGCTACTCAGTGGCGCATGGACTGATTCTTTCTGTGGGGTCTCTTTAATATAAACATCATGGAGGGCATGGATGGCATTGTATTGTGGTTATTTTTGTATGTTTTTCGATTTTCTGGGGTGTTGATGGGGCCTGTCCATGTGGGTGGGGGCCATTTTGAGGACTGGTACTGGCAGGGCCTGGCCATGTGGTGGGGGTCTAGGACTCATTTTGAAGCCAGGCAGTGCGCTTTGTTGTGCCAACGGCCTGCACCCAGTCTGCCATGCTGTCATCCATTTTGCACAGGGGTACTCAGTGGTGCATGGGCCTAGTCTTTCTGTGGGGTGTCTTGAATTTGAACATGATTGAGGGCATGGATGGCATTGGACTGTGGTGATTTTTGTGTGTTGTTCGATTTTTGGGGGTGGTGTTGGGGCATTTTGCCCAGGTTTACTCGGTGGTGCATGGACTGAGTCTTTCTGTGGGGTCTCTTTTTTGTAAACATCATGGAGGGCATGGATGGAATTGGATTGTGGTGATTTTTGTGTGTTTTTTTGATTTTTTGGGGGTGTTGATGGGGCCTGTCCATGTGGGTGGGGGCCATTTTGAGGGCTGGTACAGGCAGGGCCTGGCCATGTGGTGGGGGTCTAGGGGCCATTTTAGAGCCAGGCAGTGTGCTTTGTTGTGCCATAGACATGCACCCAGTCTGCCATGCTTTCATCCATTATGGCCAGGGGTACTCAGTGGTGCATGGGCCTAGTCTTTCTGTGGGGTGTCTTGAATTTGAACATGTTGATGGCATGGATGGCATTGGATTGTGGTGATTTTTGTGTGTTTTTTGATTTTTGGGGGTGGTGTTGGGGCCTTTTGCCCAGGGCTACTCAGTGGCGCATGGACTGATTCTTTCTGTGGGGTCTCTTTAATATAAACATCATGGAGGGCATGGATGGCATTGGATTGTGGTTATTTTTGTATGTTTTTCGATTTTCTGGGGTGTTGATGGGGCCTGTCCATGTGGGTGGGGGCCATTTTGAGGACTGGTACAGGCAGGGCCTTGCCATGTGGTGGGGGTCTAGGACTCATTTTGAAGCCAGGCAGTGCGCTTTGTTGTGCCATCGGCCTGCTCCCAGTCTGCCATGCTGTCATCCATTTTGCACAGGGATACTCAGTGGTGCATGGGCCTAGTCTTTCTGTGGGGTGTCTTGAATTTGAACATGATTGAGGGCATGGATGGCATTGGACTGTGGTGATTTTTGTGTGTTGTTCGATTTTTGGGGGTGTTGTTGGGGCCTTTTGCCCAGGTTTACTCGGTGGTGCATGGACTGAGTCTTTCTGTGGGGTCTCTTTAATGTAAACATCGTGGAGGGCATGGATGGCATTGGATTGTGGTGATTTTTGTGTGTTTTTCGATTTTTTGGGGTGTTGATGGGGCCTATCCATGTGGGTGGGGGCCATTTTGAGTACTGGTACAGGCAGGGCCTGGCCATGTGGTGGGGGTCTAGGGCCATTTTGAAGCCAGGCAGTGTGCTTTCTTGTGCCATAGGCCTGCACCCAGTCTGCCATGCTTTCATTCATTATGCCTAGGGGTACTCAGTGGTGCATGGGCCTAGTCTTTCTGTGGGTTGTCTTGAATTTGAACATGATTGAGGGCATGGATGGCACTGGATTGTGGTGATTTTTGTGTGTTTTTCGATTTTTTGAGGTGGTGTTGGGGCCTTTTGCCCAGGGGTACTCAGTGGTGCATGGACTGAGTCTTTCTGTGGAGTCTCTTTAATGTAAACATCATGGAGGGCATGGATGGCATTGGATTGTGGTTATTGTTGTGTGTTTTTCGAGTTTTTTGGGGTGTTGAGGGGGCCTGTCCATGTGGGTGGGGGCCATTTTGAGGGCTGGCACAGGCAGGGCCTGGCCATGTGGGGGTGGTCTAGGGGTCATGTTGAAGCCAGGCAGTGTGTTTTGTTGTGCCATAGGCCTGCACCCAGTCTGCCATGCTTTCATCCATTATGCCCAGGGGTACTCAGTGGTGCATGAGCCTAGTCTTTCTGTGGGGTGTCTTAAAGTTGAACATGTTGATGGCATGGATGGCATTGGATTGTGGTGATTTTTTTGTGTGTTTTTCGATTTTTTGGGGTGTTGATGGGGCCTATCCATGTGGGTGGGGGCCATTTTGAGTACTGGTACAGGCAGAGCCTGGCCATGTGGTGGGGGTCTAGGGCCATTTTGAAGCCAGGCAGTGTGCTTTGTTGTGCCATAGACATGCACCCAGTCTGCCATGCTTTCATCCATTATGGCCAGGGGTACTCAGTGGTGCATGGGCCTAGTCTTTCTGTGGGGTGTCTTGAATTTGAACATGTTGATGGCATGGATGGCATTGGATTGTGGTGATTTTTGTGTGTTTTTTTATTTTTGGGGGTGGTGTTGGGGCCTTTTGCCCAGGGATACTCAGTGGCGCATGGACTGAGTCTTTCTGTGGGGTCTCTTTAATATAAACATCATGGAGGACATGGGTGGCATTGGATTGTGGTGATTTTTGTGTGTTTTTCGATTTTTTGGGGTGTTGAGGGGGCCTGTCCATGTGGGTGGGGGCCATTTTGAGGGCTGGCACAGGCAGGGCCTGGCCATGTGGGGGTGGTCTAGGGGTCATGTTGAAGCCAGGCAGTGTGCTTTGTTGTGCCATAGGCCTGCACCCAGTCTGCCATGCTTTCATCCATTATGCCCAGGGGTACTCAGTGGTGCATGGTTCTAGTCTTTCTGTGGGGTGTCTTGAATTTGAACATGTTGATGGCATGGATGGCATTGGATTGTGGTGATTTTTGTGTGTTTTTCGATTGTTGGGGGTGGTGTTGGGGCCTTTTGCCAAGGGTTACTAAGTGGTGCATGGACTGAGTCTTTCTGTGGGGTCTCTTTAACCCCTTCGATGCTGATGACGAGCTCAGCTCGTCATCACCCACGGGTGTCGTGTGCTGATGACGAGCTGAGCTCGTCATGGGGCCACTAAAATGGCATTTTCCAGCACAGGAGGGGGAAAACGCCTAGCATCCAAGTGGTTAATATAAACATCATGGAGGGCATGGATTGGATTGGATATTGGTGAATTTTGTGTGTTTTTTGATTTTTTGGGGTGAAGTTGGGGCCTTTTGCCCAGGGGTACTCAGTAGTGCATGGACTGAGTCTTTCTGTGGGTTCTCTTTAATGTAAACATCATGGAGGGCATGGATGGTATTGGATTGTGGTGATTTTTTGTGTGTTTTTTCATTTTTTGGGTTGTTGATGGGGCCTGTCCATGTGGGTGGGGGTCATTTTGAGGACTGGTACAGGCAGGGCCTGGCCATGTGCTGGGGGTCTAAGGGCCATTTTGAAGCCAGGCAGTGTGCTTTGTTGTGCCATTGGCCTGCACCCAGTCTGCCATGTTTCATTCATTATGCCTAGGGGTACTCAGTGGTGCATGGGCCTAGTCTTTTTGTGGGGTGTCTTGAATTTGAACATGATTGAGGGCATGGATGGCATGGGATTGTGGTGATTTTTGTGTGTTTTTCTGATTTTTGGGCTGTTTTTGGGGCCTTTTGCTCAGGGGTACTCAGTGGTGCATGAAGTGAGTCTTTCTGTGGGGTCTCTCTAATGTGAATATCATGGAGGGCATGGATGGCATTGGAGTGGAGAAGTGTGGCTCACTGGTTAGAGGAGGCAGACCTGGAAGCAGAGGTCAGCCCGGGACCAGGGTTAAATTCCTGGCTCGGCGGGGTCTTGAGTCCTAAAATGTCCATGGACTCGACAATTCTGGCTCTGGTGCCTACTCGATTCACGGGTTCACACTCTGCGACTCTTGGCAATAGCTTGCTAATCTCCACAACGGCCCCTCGCGGCGGGATGCCGGCTTTTACCTTGTGGATACCCTGCCGGGGTTTTCTCACAGGGGAATACCAGGACGGGTTACCTAAGCAAGCGCTTAGAGACCGGTTGGTGATTTGCGCTATATAAATACCTGTACATTTACATTTACATTGTGGTCATTTTTGTGTGTTTTTCGATTTTTTAAGGGTGTTGATGGGGCCTGTCCATGTGGTTGGGGGCCATTTTGAGGACTGGTACAGGCAGGGCCTGGCCATGTGGTGGGGGTCTAGGAGCCATTTTGAAGCCAGGCAGTGTGCTTTGTTGTACCATAGGCCTGCACTCAGTCTGCCATGCTTTCATCCATTATGCCCAGGGGTACTCTGTCAGTGGTGCATTTTATTGGCCTTTCCATTTTGGGGGGTGGGTATAATAAAAATGCTTGCTTGCAAACTATTAATTGAAGCGCTACATATGCAACATTTATTTGACTGATGTTCCTCTGGCTTTGTTTGCTTTTAGGTGCAGAAAGATGAATCATCAGCCTCATCGTTCCTCATCAGTGCCAGGAACAAGTCCTGCTGCGGTGTGTGAAGCACGTCACGTGTGGCCACAGACAACTCTGCAATTTGTGCAACTGCGGCCTGCTGTTCTGACATCTGAAGAAGATGGCCCCAAAAAAAGTTGCCCGTAGCTCCTCTCGCAAGAAAGTTGCCAGTAAGGAGCAGAAGAAGCAAGTGGCGCCACTTACTAAGGAGACTGGTGTGCCGACCGCCGCATTTTTTGGGGAAAAAAAAGTACGCCTGCAGTAGCAGCGGGGTCTGCTGGGGACCAAGCTGGGAGCAGCACCCCCGCTCCATTGGGCTCAGTGCAACCACCACCATGCCAACTTAAGTCCAAACCCTTGAGCGCTGCAGAGGCAGCCAGTATAGTTGTTCAATCACCATCGACCAGTGATGTTAACTCATCACAAGAAAGTAGCAGCATCCCTAAATCAACACAGGTTGTTGTAACTCATCTGACGAGTGTTCAACAACCACAGCCACAACAACAACCACATGTGCAAGTACAAGCCCAAGTACATGTGGAAGGAGAGGCAGCGCAAGGAGATGCGCAAGCAGAGGTGCATGGAGCGGCACAAGTGCCCACAATAGTTGTTGCTCCCGAAGTAGGGGCACATCAGGAAATCGACATTCAAGCCGAGTTATCATTTGAGGAAGCCACTCCTCCTGATCATTCATTGTCTTCCAGATCCCTAGCAAGGAAAAGATCAAGGATGGTGTCTAAATCTTCTTCAAGCCCCCTTCCTTCTGATGATATGGATGATATGGATGAAAATTGGAAACCACCACGGCCATCTGATAGCGAGGCACACCATGATCTGACAAAGGTAGCTAAGCATAAAAGGAAGGTCCCCGAAAGTCTCATAGGTATGGAGTGTGATGATGATGCTGGAAAGAAGTGGCGTATACTCCCGCTGATGAAGACTCTCACGACGATGATGCAGTCATCATAGACGTCACTGGAGCCTCAGCGGGCCTGCAGCAAACAGACATTTTTACCCTAGCCCGAAATGCTGCTGAGCGTGATGGTGGCGACATGGCAATGGGACCACCACCAATGCAGTTAACTAGTACACCACCACCTACCGCTTCCATATTTTCTCACCAGAAGGGACCTCCATCCTCCTCGAACTCCATTTCCTCAATTAGTGGTGCTGTAAGTGCACAACGTAGTACATTTCGGCAACACACATCCTCCACTTCATCTGGCATTAGCATTCCCAGTATCGCCTCCTCCACCCCCCACAGACATTCGAAGTCCGCAGTTTGGGACTTCTTTGTTGTAAGCCCAACAAGGGAAAACATAGCCATTTGTACAATTTTTAAGCTTCAAGTTAGTCGTGGTAAGCTTGGTACCAACTATGGTACCAGAGGCCAGAGAGGTCATCTTGAGAGACAGCACTCTGAGGTTCTGTGACGATTTGAACCCGTGTTTTCAACATTTTCGTAAACTCATAATTCTGGTACCAGTGAACCGCAAATGATCCATTTAGCATATCCTGGTGTTTTCGCTACGCAACGAGCAAGAGCACTCTTGTTATAAACACATTTCCGATTTACCCATGGCATCCATCTTAGATTACGGCAGCCATTTTGTATTCTTGCCCTCACATAGTCAATGGACACACAGTGACCTCTGATCAACCCATTTCACTTAAGGACACGTAAGCTTCAGCCGGCGATTCACCTTGCTAGTGACACGTGCACCTTAGGACAGAAAACGCTATGGTTGCATGACTCGGCAGAAGCTGCCTCCCCAGCCTGAGGCCAGTCCTGCTATACTGGTTCTCGTGTTCGTTGGCCTGATCATGATTAGGCGGCCGAAGCTGGTAGCCTTGCCCATTTACGACCCACAAACATCTCTTATCCTGCTTTTCTATCTTCTGCACCTGGCTCTGCTCCTTTCCTTCTGGGCCTTTATTAGGGGGAGGTAACGAAATTTACGATAAGGCGGTCCGGCTCTTAAATGAAAAGTTGACATGGGTTATGATGG
This sequence comes from Lissotriton vulgaris, assembly GCF_964263255.1. Lineage (NCBI taxonomy): Eukaryota > Metazoa > Chordata > Amphibia > Caudata > Salamandridae > Lissotriton > Lissotriton vulgaris. The sequence goes on from NC_141687.1 coordinate 8,668,438, forward strand.
AACAGTGGGAACCCCTCGTTCGTAATGTTTTGACATCAGATATTGTTGACGATTCTTGTGTAACGCCAAATATTTATTGTTTAGGACATGAAGGTTTAGAAATGTACTAGCATGTAAAGAATGTTGCCCCAAGCTGAAAATTTAGTATTTAAGGAGCAACCCACTTTGTACAAATGGAACAGGCTCCTAGATTCTGCCCGTGTGTAGTTTCTGTGACTTCTGTGTCCCTGCAGTAATAAACCTTTGGTCTTTGACACCACCATCGAGAAGCCCATGTTTCTGTTTATTTGTGCACCGAGACAGGTAGAACTCAGGGGTCTTCGGGTGTTGTCCCTGACACCTCTGGACAGTACCAAAAAGTCCACAACTCCAATTGGCGCCCCACGTGGGGCGACGTCATTCGGTACCGGTCCAAAAGCCTGAAGAGTTCGAGAAGCTTTGTGTGACGATTCCAGAGGGAGGCGCCCCACTTCATCGATCCCGGCATATCGCAAAAGTGGCCCGACATTCTCTTCCACGAGGGTTACCGTTCGGACGGCTGCAGTGGTCTGCTGCCTTGACTGTCGCCCTGTCTTGGACCCGAGGTGCAGACCTTAGTACGGCGAGACGAGACGGGTTTCTCCTTGGTGACGTCTTCAGTGCCTCAGTTAAGTATTAAGTGATTGCTAGTTGTTTGGTTACTTCGTAAGGGTTTGTTCCTGTTTGGATCATCCTTTTAGTTCTTGGTTTGGTTTGGTTTGGTTTGGTTTCGTAAGATTATCATTGGTTGTTCTAGTTACGATAATCATTTGGTTTAGTTTGGGTATCGATACATTTGTTCGCTTTGGTAGGCCTAAGTTCTTGGTTCGAGTGCGCACCTTTGTTTGTGTTTGTTTGTTCTGTGTTCCGGTTTATAAAATGGTAAGTCGGAAAAATTGTATGTTGTCGTGTTTTGGTTGCAACAGGGATTCCCGGTTGGAGGACTCATGTCTGGTTCCTCCGATTGGAACTCCTCTTTATGATTTATACTGTAAGTTCGGTGTGGGTCCTATATCTTATAATGAGGTGTGGATCCGATACACTCAGAAAGATGGTGTCCTTGGTTGGCCACTGCATGGTAGTTTTGAACCTGAAATTCTTGATAATTTAGAAATAAAATTATTTAAGAAGAAAGCCCGGCCGGCAATGTTTGATTCTTTCCGTTATTGGCGAAAAGAATCCAAACAGAGAGAAACTAAAAAGTTAAAGAAAGAACAGAAAGAGCAAGAGTTGACTTTAGAACAGTCTGCCAAGCAGCTGCAACTCAACGAATCTGAGAAAGCGATGGAGGTGGCCAATAGAGAGCGTAATTAAGCGATAGACAAGTGCTATCCTGCCTTGCCATCGAGTACAGCTAAGATAGTAGAGGACCCCGAAAAGGATCTCCTGCTGTCTTACTTGTTACGGTCACCCCCACCGTATGCACAGGGTGCTACAGCTCCACCCTTGCCGAATGTTCAATTACCGGTTGCTGGACAGCCTGGTATTCCTGCTCCCGCTGCCCCGAATCAAGCTCCTGTACTTCCTGTGGTCAATGTTAATGTTCCTCCGGCACCCCCTCTTCCAGGGTTGCCAGCTCCTCTGCCTATGCCTGTACCGCTCATACCTGTTGTTTCACAAGCTACTTTGCCTGCTACCCCTACTGTCGCTGTCTCTTCTGTCCCGACTACTACTCTTCTTCAAACTTCTGCAAGCTATATGACTCCGCTTTCTGTTCGTCGGAGAATCACTGATTCTGTCACTAATATTCTATCTCCCTTTTACAAAACCTTGATTAGAAGTCCTGTCTCTGACTCCGTCTAGAGACGTAGTCAGCTCCCTAGTAGTCAAGAACGTGGAATATTAGACTCCATTGCCCTTAGATGGATTTCAAAAGTTGGAAGATATAGTGTGCGAGATGTATTAGATACATTCATGCAGTGGAAGGAACCGACACAGCGCTATCTGTTTGATGTCATGTGTTCCCTATTACGTGAAAAATGGGAAGGGAGCGAATCTGAACAGGTACCGGATGAATTAATCCAAGTTCAACAAAATTTGCTGCAGGTATGATAGTTGGTCAGGAGATAAAAGAAGCAATGGAATTAATTTTAGATTTTAGATTCGATCCTTCCCTTCGTTCACCAAGAGAGTTAGAAAAGCGTAGTACGAAGCAAGGTCGACAATATCCTATGAGGGAGGTTCCTCCAATATGGCGCGAAGCTGTTCAAGCTGACGCAGGGAATGGTATTGCAGCCGCTCCGGCCCAATTCCAGAGAGTGTGGATACACATTCCGTGGAAACGAGCCGAAGTGTTAGCAGTGAAACAGGCCTTGCCAGATCCGCGTAAAAATCCAGCTGGATATTACAAAGAGTTGGCGCAAATGGTTGAAGCTTGTGTAATGAATTTAGCGGATATTGACATGTTATTTGTCAATGTAGTACCGCAACCAATTTGGGCTAAAATTCGTAAAGAAAATCATCCAGTTGCCCTAGGAGGTGATTGGGCAGCTATAATAGCGGCAGATGGTCAACAAATAGGTGGTTCCAAACCTGAACTTCTAATTGCTGATTTGCCCGGTAGAATATTCGATTTAATGAAGACTCTGATGCCAGCATTGCGTGTTAACTGGGACAAGTTGTCCGCATGCAGGCAGAAGAAGGACAAAAGTGTCTCCGATTTTTTCACAAGGTTTGAAGAAACTTTCGTAGATCACAGTGGTCAGGATATGAGCACGGAAGGAGGACAGAGACTATTTGTTGATAAATTTGTGCACAATCTGTTACCAGAGCTCAGTAATAAATTGAAAGATTCTGAAAGTGTGTGGGCTGTCTCTACGACTGCGCAAATACTTGCAACTGCTCAGTATTATGAAAATAGGGATAAAGAAGAGAAGGAAAAGTCAGATAAGAAAACAAAAGATTTAAAAACTAAAGTTCTTTTGCAGCAGGCATATCCGCCCCGCACGAATCAGACTAATACACAGCAAGGGCCATATCAGAGGACAGATTATGGTTCTCAGAGACCGCAATACCAATGGAATCAGTATGCTTACTGCAAGAAGGAAGGTCATTATAAGAATGAGTGTCCAGTATTAGCACAAAATAATGCTGCAGCAGCTCAGAGAGGTTGTGGTGGTTCTACGCAAAATTCTAGAGGTCGAGGACGAGGTGCTATGCCTCCACAAACGAATGACCGCCCTTCTAATTATTTTGATCAGCGAAATGGACAGTCTGCCCAACCTACTAGATCTCAACAGTATCACGTTGAAGACTACTGTGAAGTTAGTGAGGAATTTCAGCAAAATGAGTACCTGGACAGCCTTGGACAAAGAGAGGGATTAGTATCAGTTCCAGTAGATCAGAGTGGGCCTTATGTCGCAGTAGCAACATCAGGTGTAGTCGAACCGTTTCTGTTGGATACTGGTGCAGCAAAAAGTTCTATCATACATGCGAAACTCCCTGACGCACCTTTGTCTGGCTCAACAAATGTTTCTGTAGGTTTTTCAGGCGCCCCTGTTTACAACCCCGTATCTGGTCTTTTGTCTATTTCTGTTGGACCCCGTCAATTGAAAGCACCCTTGATTTTGACGACTGGTTGTAATGAAAATCTGCTTGGTTTAGACTTGTTAAAACGCCTGTACGCGACTTTGTACTGTTCTCCGGCAGGAGTACAGCTCACATTGGGCAAGAGAATCATCTCTCCGATGTATTTATCAATGGATGCGCTCCCACCAGAGCTGCGTTCTCTCCCTGATACTCTTTGGGCGACTGGTCCTAACGACGTAGGTCTTTTAGAAATTCCACCATATGTAGTCACTTTAAAAGCAAATGTCAAATTTCCACGAATTCCACAATACAAAATTTCAAGTGAAGGTGAACGTGCGCTTTTATTGATAGTGCAAGATTTGATCAAGAAAGATGTAGTAGAAGAAACTAGAGGAAATGTCTGTAACAGTCCTGTACTGCCAATTTTGAAACGCACTGATCCTTCAAAGCCTCCAATCTATAGATTTGTAATCGATCTTAGAGAGGTTAACAAAATTGTGATCCCACAGTTTCCTGTGGTTCCAGACATTACTGCATTGTTAACGTTGATTCATGCTACAGCCACGTGGTTTTCAGTTATCGACTTGAAGAATGCCTTTTTCAGCATTCCGATAGCCGAAGAAAGCAGAGATATTTTCGGCTTCTCTTTAGGAGGCCGAAGCTTCAGGTTTAAACGTGCTCCACAAGGCTATTGTGAGAGCCCATCCATCTACAGCCAGGCATTAAAAAGTCAGTTAGATTCCTTTGTACTTCCTCCTGGTTCTGCTTTAGTGCAATATGTCGATGATCTTCTAGTGGCTGCCGATGACAAGGAAACTTGCAAAGCAGCTACAATTTCCCTATTGCATCATTTGTCTAATTTAAATCACAAGGTGTCACCTTCCAAAATGCAATATTGTTGTCAAGAAGTGACCTACCTAGGTCATCTCTTGTCAAAGGAGGGAAGAAGGTTGACCCCAGAAAGAATAAAAGCAATCACGCAGATGAATGTTCCTAACACTCAGAGAGAAGTGCGTGCCTTTTTAGGTATTACCTCATACTGTAGGCAATGGATCCCAAATGTTTCCCTTTTGGCAAAACCATTGGTGGCCCTGACTGGAAAAGGTGTTCCAAGTCCGGTGCCATGGTCTGCCGAATGTCAGCAAAGTTTTTCTGAGTTACGAAATGCACTGTGTTCAGCTCCTGTATTGGGTACACCCGACTACAGTAAACCATTTACACTCTATGTTCACAAGAGAGAAGGTTGCGCGTTGAGTGTTCTGACGCAACGATTTGGTGATAAACAACGCCCTTGTGCGTATTTTTCATCAACATTAGATCCGGTAGCCAGAGCGTTGCCTAGTTGCTTGAGAGCTACAGCAGCAGCTGCAGCGTCCATTCGACAATCTGCTGGTTTGGTCATGAACAACATGTTAGTGGTCATGGTTCCTCATGCTGTGGATACACTCATGAACCGAACCAAAACACAAGACCTTACCAGTGCTAGATTATCAGGTTACGAGCTGACACTGCTAGCGAGTCATATTCAGATTAAAAGATGCAATGTATTGAATCCAGCAACATTGTTGCCGACTGGTCAGGAGTCGAGTGATTCAGAACCACATGACTGTTGTTTCAGAACCGAGGAAGAGACAAAAGGACGGATTGATCTTAAAGACACTCCGTTACCAGATCCAGATGGCACGTTGTATGTTGATGGGTCTTGTTTTAAATTGGAGAATGGTGATGTAACAGCTGCTTACGCAGTAACGACTTTGAGTACGATTGTGGAGACTGCAAGAGTGAGTCAGAATTCTGCCCAAGCTGCATAATTAATACCATTGACTAGAGCGTGTGTCTTAGCTAAGGGAAAGAGAGTGAATGTGTTCACAGATAGTCAGTACGCGTTCGGCGTAGCGCATAGTTTTGGCCGTTTGTGGAAAGAAAGGGGTTTCATTACGTCCCATGAGACTAAGATCCAGCATGGTCAGCTAGTCAATGACTTGTTGGAATCTCTAACCTTACCGACTGAAGTTGCGATTGTGAAGTGCAGTGCTCATCGAGCAATCACGGATGATGTTGGTCGTGGAAATGCTTTTGCTGATGAGACCGCTAAACAGACAGCTAGGAATACGACGAGTAGAATGTATGTTGCAACGTCTGCAAGATGGATTACTGAATCAGGAATGTGTGAGGATACAGTGGAAAGTGTGAAAGCAATTCAGAAAGAGGTGACTGAAGAGGAAAAGCTTGCATGGAAAGAGAATACGGGTAAATTGGACTCAAATGGATGTTGGATTGATTTGTCGGAACAGCAGCGTTGGATGTTGCCTGATGCGTATGTGCTTGCGGTGGTAACGATGGCGCATGGAGCAGCGCACATCAGTTCTAAAGGGATTTGTAAGATGTTGGCTCCAGTCTGGAAGAATGATGGAATTAGTAATTGTGCAGAAAGATTGGTGAGAAATTGCATGATATGCCTGATGCATAATCCTGGCAAGGGAATCTCCACACCCGCTGGTCACTTCGCTCCTCCTTCTTGCCCCTTCGAAGTGATTCAGTTAGACTTCATCCACATGGATCGTTGCAATAATCTCAAGTACGTCCTAGTGGTAGTCTGTGCTTTTTCAAGGTGGATCGAAGCATATCCACTAAAGGACAATACTGCCTTGTCCACTGCCAAAATCCTTCTCAAGGAATATTTCCCCAGGTACGGCATGCCACGGATTGTATGGTCAGATAATGGAAGTGAATTCGTAGGGAAAGTTATGCAGAGTGTGTGTGCAGGTTTAAACATAAAACAAAAATTTCACAGTGCGAATCACCCCCAGTCTGCTGGTTTAGTTGAAGGGTACAATGGCACCCTCAAGCTGAAATTGGCCAAGATACAAGCCTCCACGGGCTTGTCCTGGCCAGATGCACTACCTTTGGCTCTGTTATCCACAAGAGCGACTGTACATTCTCGAGTAGGGCTTAGCCCTTACGAGATTGTATTCGGTCAACCTGCGAACGTTTGGGGGGTACCTAGACCGAAAGAATTTAAGCAGCTGGAATATCCAATGTTAATCGATTACCTTTTTGACTTGACTGCTAAATTGAGTCTTATTCACCAACAGGTTTTCGATGCATTGCCAAAGCCACCGGAGAGTCCAGGTCATCAGCTGAAGCCCGGTGACCAAGTGGTCATCAGAAACTTTGGACGGACCAGAAATCTCCAACCGAAATTCGTCGGACCATTCCAGGTCCTGTTGGCGACAAGGACTGCTATACGTGTGGCTGGCAGAAAGAACTGGATCCATGCGACGCACGCAAAACGTGTACCCCTTCCACTTCCTTATGATAACTGGGTGAAAAAAGGAATTGGTGCTTCTGAAACCGAACCAGTTCCCAGATACATTCCTTTCAGCGATGCAGAACTGATTACTGATTCAGCAAACTCTGACTCCCCTTCTGAAACTGCTCCTTTGAATATTGAACATTTGTCCTCTGCATCAAACGAACATTTGCCATCTGCGAACTCGAACATTGCAACTCCTGCTGAAAATAGACTGTTTCCGGATCAAACAACTCCAGGAAAATTAAGATACAACCTACGTTCTCACTCAAAAGACTAATAAAGCAGGAAACTGCCTATTTTACATATTTGAATTTTGGTACATTGCCTTCAGCCAGCCAGGAAGTTTGCTAATATTTTGTATTTTTCTGTGTTGTTTTAATTGCCTTGCCGTCTGGGTAGCCGTAGGGTCGTGGCTGTGTGCCTAGTTGAATCTGCGGGGGCCAGACACAAGGTCGGTCTTTCTGTTAGTTCTGGGAACTCCCAGGGCTGATAGAGGCATTTTCAACTACGTACATATCATCAGTGGTTGCGAGCGGTTGTAGAAGATGGAGCTTCCTGGGCTGCACCGAGAGAATGTAATTTATGTTCGCAGAAATAGACTCTACAAAATTCTCCATAACAAATGTTTTCTGATGCAATGTGTAATTACGTTTTTGATTGTTTTAATGACGTTGGTGGGTGGAATTGTCTTTGGTGTCCATTTAATTTTGTCACCGGTAACAGCTACAGTACCTCCCCTTAATCTTGTTTCTCCTACTACTGCTTCTTTTCATTCCTTTCATCCATTCCCCGAGCATGAGCAAGCTAGACCCTCAGAATTTATAAATAACACTTTTGTACAGCTCTTGCACCAACACAACTGGTAGTTAACACAACAGACTGCTGGGTATGTGGTTTGATACCACACACCATGGATAAAGGCATTCCTTACCTGGTCTTGCCTTTTAGCTATAATGCATCATGTCGGGCCTTCCAAACTGTATTTGTCTATGCTCTCGAAACCTATCCCCCGCGTCCTCCACGCTCCGCTAAGTATACATCCGTTAATAAAGCCTTGATAAAGGGAATAACTGACATGATTAAAGACGTCAATAACTCCCCATCTGTCCCTAGAGATGAACTACGGGTTTATCTGAGTTGGAATTCTACGGAGTATAGTATTAGTTTGGGTGAAAGCAAGCGTAAGAGCTCCACTCCAGTCTGGGTCGTACCTCACCGAGGTCAATTCTGCTTGCAAGGAAATGGGAGAAATCCAAGAGCTCGGCTAGGGAGGAGTGACTGTGTTGAGACTTACGTGTATCCGTCGAACTCCTCCCCTGCCTTCTTAACTGCTAAGGGTACCTACTTCATCTGTCAGGATAGAGCATATACATGGCTGCCTGCTGACTTTTCAGGTTCATGCTATATTGCTCGACTGTTGCCTCCAACATACACTGCTTCCCCAGATTATCACAAGACCAGAGTGGCAAGAGGTGTTTTCAGCAAGGAAGATACTGCTGGTCAGGAAGCCGGAGACTTCTTCAAAGGTTTCCTTCCGTTCTGGGGGCCTATGGCCAATAGTAGAAATCTACGTCAGCTAACACGGGTAGTTGAATCTACTATTACAGAAACTGCTGGTGCCCTTAGTAACTTAACAGCCGAGCTCCAGGCGGATTGTCTCATGACGTTGCAGAATCGTATTGTTCTTGACGTAATACTTGCAGATCGAGGTGGGGTATGCAGAATGATCCAATCGAGCTGCTGTGTTTTCATACCCAATAATGCTCCGACTGTATACGAAGCGATCTCTAAGCTACACAAGATTTCCGACTCTAGTCACGTAGACAAGGGAACTTGGTCCTTAATGGAGTGGCTTTGGACTCTACTATCAACGTGGGGATGGAAGGTTCTGATGGTCATTGGTATTATCCTAGTATTCCTGTTCTCGTGCTGCCTTATTATCCAATGTGGTCCCGCTCTGTGTAGCCTCTGTGCTGCAACCTGTTTCAGAAAACCACCTGTGTTTGGAGACAAGGTACGAGAAAGGATGATGATGCAACAACATATCACTGACCTAATGAACATCGAGATAGACTCTGATATAGACTGAGTAATTGCCTATGTAAGGGCAAAAGGAGGGTCTGAGGTTCCGTGACGATTTGAACCCGTGTTTTCAACCTTTTCGTAAACTCATAATTCTGGTACCAGTGAACCGCAAATGATCCATTTAGCATATCCTGGTGTTTTCGCTACGCAACGAGCAAGAGCACTCTTGTTACAAACACATTTCTGATTTACCCATGGCATCCATCTTAGATTACGGCAGCCATTTTGTATTCTTGCCCTCACATAGTCAATGGACACACAGTGACCTCTGATCAACCCATTTCACTTAAGGACACGTAAGCTTCAGCCGGCGATTCACCTTGCTAGTGACACGTGCACCTTAGGACAGAAAACGCTATGGTTGCATGACTCGGCAGAAGCTGCCTCCCCAGCCTGAGGCCAGTCCTGCTATACTGGTTCTCGTGTTTGTTGGCCTGATCATGATTAGGCGGCCGAAGCTGGTAGCCTTGCCCATTTACGACCCACAAACATCTCTTATCCTGCTTTTCTATCTTCTGCACCTGGCTCTGCTCCTTTCCTTCTGGGCCTTTATTAGGGGGAGGTAACGAAATTTACGATGAGGCGGTCCGGCTCTTGAATGAAAAGTTGACATGGGATTATGATGGAACAGTGGGAACCCCTCGTTCGTAATGTTTTGACATCAGATATTGTTGACGATTCTTGTGTAACGCCAAATATTTATTGTTTAGGACATGAAGGTTTAGAAATGTACTAGCATGTAAAGAATGTTGCCCCAAGCTGAAAATTTAGTATTTAAGGAGCAACCCACTTTGTACAAATGGAACAGGCTCCTAGATTCTGCCCGTGTGTAGTTTCTGTGACTTCTGTGTCCCTGCAGTAATAAACCTTTGGTCTTTGACGCCACCATCGAGAAGCCTGTGTTTCTGTTTATTTGTGCACCGAGACAGGTAGAACTCAGGGGTCTTCGGGTGTTGTCCCTGACACCTCTGGACAGTACCAAAAAGTCTCTAACTCCAACACTGTCAAATGGCATGAGCACCTAAAGGAGATCAAGGCAGCCCGAATTGCAAGTCAACAAATTGTATCCGTTGATGTTTCATCTGATGATGACGAGGAGGTGGAAGCGTCAAAATTTCTTCACTTACACCCAGTACCCCTGTCAGCAGCACACCCCCTGCAAGATATATGAGCCACACTAAGAGTGTGGGAGAGAGTGAAACACCAATGCGAAAAAGTTCATCATCACCGAGCGTAACTGGGCCTAAGAAGTCATCATCATCATCCCGTAAAATCATGGTCCAGCCCACCATTAGAAGCATGTTGTTTTCAGATGCGCCATTTGAACGCAACCACCCAATGACGCGCCTGTATAACACTAAGCTGGCTAAAATGCTAGCGCTGGACCTTCTCCCTTTTTCTTTTGTGGAAGGGGTGGGTTTTCTTGAATTAGTGGCAACGCTCTGCCCTAAATGGAAGGTTCCTAGACGGTTCTATTTTGCCAGAGTTGCGGTTTCAGCACTACATTTCAGGCGGCTGTTCATCATCCACTTGGCTACGTCTGTCATCCCTTCGTGTAGGTTGGCTCTGGCGGTGGCGGGGTCGTTGGTGAGGGAGAGGATCAGCTGGGTGTCGTCAGCGTAGGAGATGATGTTGAGGTTGTGTTGGCGTGCGATGGCTGCGAGGGGGCTCATGTAGACGTTGAAGAGGATTGGGCTGAGCGAGGAGCCTTGAGGGACGCCGCAGATGACTTTGGTGGCTTCTGATCTGAATGGGGGGAGGCGGACTCTCTGTGTCCTTCCGGCGAGGAACGAGATGAGCCATTCCAGTGCCTTCTCCTGGACTCCGACGTTGCTGAGGCGCCGCACTAGGGTACGGTGGCAGACAATGTCAAAGACCGCGGAGAGGTCTAGGAGGTCTGTGAATTGTACCTTGCCTGGCCATAGTGTATTTTCCTATAATCATATACAGGTTCAGACACTGGGTGACTGTTGAGTGACCAGGCCTGAAACCGTATTGAATCGGTGAAATTATATTGTTTTCCTCTGCCCATGCTGTTAACCTATTTAGAATTTCGCCCCCCACTACTTTCACTACAGAGTTAATTAAAGATATTGGTCTGTAGCAGTGAGGGCTATTACGGTCACCATTTTTAAACACGGGTACTATGGTGGAGATCCTCCACGACTTTGGGCAACCAGAGACCGCTGCTGCGTTAACTACAGCGGTAAGGACGGGGACAAGATTTAAAAAGGTCTGGGGAAAGGCCATTGGGCCCTGGGTCCTTGTTACAGGTTAGGCCTTGAATTCCTTTTTCAACCTCATTAATTGAAAAGTGCAAAAAATTCTCCTTAGGAGTGACAAAACTATATTCAGCTTGCGGCTCATTACTTTTAAAAGTAGTACTAAAATGGGCGACCCAATCCTCCTCTGGGATACTTGTGCCAAGCACGGTGTTACTTGGATGATCAAACAAAGGTTTGTTGATGATTTCCCAGAACTTGGCACTATTACCCAAGATTTTGGGGTCTAAAAGGGATTCCCAGGTACTTGCCTTTACCTCTTTTTTTCGTTTCGCAAGTATTTTATTGTAATTGGCGCGCATGACCCTAATACATGCCAGATTTCTGCGTCTGGCTTTTAGGGCAGTCTTAAGGTCTCGACTAGCTTTAGAACAAGAATGATCAAACCATTTTGGATTGCTACCGACATACCCATTTGCTGGAACTGTTAACAAAGACCCTACAGTTGATACTACCCCGTCAAATGCAGACAGGGTTTGTTGAGGGGATGATGTAGAGGACACACAGAGTAAGAGATCGGAACTACATAGATTGTTAATTGCAGTATACATGTTATCAGAAAAAGCAACTATGCCCCTGCACTGAATCACAGTCAATGAGTAAATAGTAATACTATAAGTTTGTTCTTTAGAACAGTAATGAAGGTATCAGGACAACTTTACACATTAAGTAACTCTCCGAGAATGAATACATATAAATCACGATATATAGGTGGATAGACAGTCTTTTCTTGGTGTAGTCACTTCTGTTTATTGTTCCATAGCACAAGCCAACACGTGTTTCATCGCAGGGAACAAACTGCGAATCTTCAGGGCAGGATAGAAACAAAGATAAATTTTTGAGAACATGTTCTGTTATCAAACAGATTTAGGTAGTGACTTGATAGTGTCAACCCAAGTGACACAAAGCATGCCATTTCAGTGACTCTGTGAGAAATCACTAATTAGGTGACATATGTGGATAAAGAATGGGTCAAAGGTCTACATGGACCTAGAAAAACTGTCCGGATCGAACAGTGAAGTGGCAAGGTGAACAAGTGTAGTGCTCACTATATAACGAGACCCCGAGTGACTTACAAGTGGTATTTTTATATTAAAAAAAACACACAAAAAGGGAATGGCAGTATAGGTTGCACACAATTATTTGCCCGACAGTTGTGCATATTTATCATACATAATTAGTTCATTATTTTAAATTATTTATTACTTTTATAATGGACAAGAATTGGTTTAAATTCCGGAATAGTACTAAACTTGTTTTTAGAGACTCTTAAATCACTTTTGTGCGAGATAACTTTTCTGATAGGTATAAATCCTACCTTTATAAACCAACTATAGGACTAGATATAGTTCACCCGGATGTATAGTGATCAGTCCTGTTGTAATATTAATTAAAGGAAAAAGGCCAGTTTGTGTGCAGACTCTGTTGAGTGTCTGCTAAAAAATGTAAATGGAAAAAGAGCTGGGAAAAGGGAGATATGAATTAATTAGAAAAGAGGATATGCTGGGTGCTAGTCAAGAAATATTCCAAGTTGTGGAGTAAATTACAAAAGGGCTTTCCCTAACTTATTTGCTAGGTATAGTGGAGGCCATAGTTGGAGTAATATCTCTAAATGTGAAAAACACTCACCCTTCTGAAAAAAAGAGAAAGATAATTCGTATTTGCATAAGCCCAGTCCAGGCGTTACGTGGAAATCTGAATTCGAAATGCCAATTAATGTGTTCTGGTAGTACACGATCTAGAGAATAAAAAATGTGTACTTATAGAATAAAGAATAGACGCGGTTTCATATTTAAAAAGGTGTCTACAATTTCTAGCACAAGGGGATGCCTCGATGAAATAACATACCTCGTTACTTTCTTAGTCAAATGGTAAACCGGGCGGAGAAAAACTTCGTGGATGGGCGGGTACGCCGTTTCGTCCACGTAGGAAGTGCACCTGAAATATGCAGCCAAAGGTAATGATTAGCTCATAATTCGTGATGCAATCGTGGTTAAAAATTAGGAGGACGGATTTCGTCCCGCTTAATTTGAGAATCTGAAACATGGGAGCACGCTTACCTTGTCTGTGTCAGTCTCCCTCTTGAGTTGCCCGGCGCCGTGTATCGAAGACGGACATGTGACAGGAAGTCAGACCGGAATAAATACCGGTATTCTGGCTGAGAACAACTAGACTGTTGATTGACCTCTTTACTTTCAGAGGTTTGGCAAATAAGAGAAAAAATACTCTATCCATTACGTTATCGAGTGCGATAAGTATTTTATTACAGATTAGTTATTGTGAAAATCTGTAAACGTTAGTTACCCGGGTATGTGGGATGGTGCGAAATCGCACGGATTTTTTTAAAAACATGTTTTATATGGCCATCATTACTGTCATCAATATATACTTCATCTTTAAGATATAATTTATTCTTTGTATGTCTCACTTCCAAAGTCATGAAAATCGGCATGTGTGTGTCCGATATATCAAGGAACAATAAAGTTAAACATGAGCACATTAATCTCATTAATCTCATCTTAACACCCAGCAATTGAACATAATGAGAGAAAAGAGGGTGAGTGGGGGCGATATCTCGTAGAAAAAAGATTTTTTTGAAGATAGTGAAGATATATTAATTTTACCCACTTGATTTTCAAGGATAACCCTCTTATCTGTGTTTAGATTATATTATGTGCCAAAATTCTATGTACACACTGTGTGAGTGACATAGATATACACAAACATTGTTAGGTTAGGAACACAAACGACAACAACCATTATAGTGCAGTGTGAAGAATGGCGCGTGTAACCAAGACATGGTGATGTTTTTTGTATTAAAAACAGTACGTATACTTATTCATATAACATAAGAGCTAGATGCTGATCATAAGGTATGACAAAGATCCCAAAGAAGTCTTATTATTTATCATACTTTGGTAAGGCTTAGTTGCCCAGAAAAAATTGAAGTTCTGGGTCATAGTTTAAGCCGAACTCTATGCTTCGCAGACGCATAATCCAAGTTGCTTCCTTGCGCCTTAACGCCAACTCACGGTTACCGCCCCTCACATGGATTGGCACAGTCTCAATTCCAAAAAATGACACTCGGAAGTCTTCCACATTGGTTTGGCATTTGGCTACATGTAAAGCTACCGGATATTTTGGGTCCTGTTTTTGAATAGCCCTCATATGTTCAGATATCCTGTCTTTCAAGGCCCTTATTGTGCTTCCAACATATTTTTTGCCACATTGGCATTCAATGATGTAAACAACAAACGTTGTAGTGCAATTGATGTTCACTCTGATATCATATGTTTCTTCGGAAGGGCCCTTGAAGTGCTTAGTTTTATGTTTTGCCCACTTACACATAGTGCAAAAACCACATTTAAAAAATCCATTGCTGTGTTGGGTTAACCAGTTAGGAGCCATGTCAATGCGAGGGACCGTAGGACTAAGTCTATTCCTTAGTGTTCTCCCTTTGCGAAAAGTGATCTGAGGGGTTATTGGGATCATTTCTTTTCAGTGTCGTATCATTTCTTAGCAGACACCAGTGTTTGGTCACACTGTTCCTGATCATATAATGAAGTGCGTTGAATTCCGTGATCATTCTCACTGTTTTGTCGGTAGATTTCTGGTTGTCTTTATTGATCAAAGTATCCGGTCTCTTGATTTTGTGCAATTTCCTTAGTGCCTCGCTAAGGATCGTTTTTGCATAACCACGTTTCTCAAATCTCATGTTCCTGTCTTCCAATGTGGTGTTGAGTTCGTCATCTTCATTGCAATTGCGTCTTGCACGGAGGAATTCTCCAAACGGTATCGATCTGATCTGATGGAAAGGATGAAAGCTGTCTGCTCATAGGATAGCATTGCAGGATGTAGGTTTCCTGTGAAGCTTACTCTGCAGAGTGTTCCCTTTCACATAGAATTCTAGGTCGAGAAATTCTATTTGAGACTTACTGTGTTTCATGGTGAAGCTCAGTTCCCACATGTTGGAGTTGAGATGATTGAAAAAGCTCTCTAGTAGTTCATCTGTGCCAGTCCACATCAAAATGCAGTCATCTATATACCGACCCCAAAAGAGAATGGAGTCAGTATATAGGCTGCCCTTTGGACCCCAAATATGATCTGCTTCGAACGCACCCATGAACAGGTTAGCGAATGATGGTGAAAATTTCGAGCCCATGGCTACTCCTCGTTTTTGTTGATACAATTGCTTGTGAAAAATGAAAAAATTGTTGTTCAAGATTAAGTTCATCATTGAAATGAGCATCTGTGTGTGTGCCCAAAGAGATGCCTATACTGCCATTCCCTTTTTGTGTGTTTTTTTTAATATAAAAATACCACTTGTAAGTCACTTGGGGTCTCGTTATATAGTGAGCACTACACTTGTTCACCTTGCCACTTCACTGTTCGATCCGGCCAGTTTTTCTAGGTACATGTAGACCTTTGACCCATTCTTTATCCACATATGTCACCTAATTAGTGATTTCTCACAGAGTCACTGAAATGGTATGTTTTGTGTCACTTGGGTTGACACTATCAAGTCACTACCTAAATCTGTTTGATAACAGAACATGTTCCCAAAAATGTATCTTTGTTTCTATCCAGCCCTGAAGATTCGCAGTTTGTTCCCTGCGATGAAACACGTGTTGGCTTGTGCTATGGAACAATAAACAGAAGTGACTACACCAAGAAAAGACTGTCTATCCACCTATGTATCGTGATTTATATGTATTCATTCTCGGAGAGTTACTTAATGTGTAGAGTTGTCCTGATACCTTCATTACTGTTCTAAAGAACAAACTTATAGTATTACTATTTACTCATTGACTGTGATTCAATGCAGGGGCATAGTTGCTTTTTCTAAATTGTGTGGATCAGCTTGCTGGTCCCCTTTTGGAGCGGTTTTGGGGTATTACCGCTCGCCTCATTGCCTACACGGGATAACGTTTAAACATATCACCTTGCGGCAACCCAGGAGTTGCGCCTAGTAATTCTGGAATACTAAAATATCTCTCAGCTGTTTCTGTTATACATGTTATCAGAATTCACCATTGTCCATTTCAAGCGACGCTTTCCATTTGTGCTTTTTAAAGTCCCATGGCCTTGGCGTCGCTTTCGAAGTTCAAAGATGCCTCCACCCAGTTTGATGGAAATGGGGTTATGATCACTATGAATATTCATTTGGATACAAAAGTCTGAGGCAAAATTGGCAAGGTCAGCAGATAATAAGATATGATCTATGTATGATCCATTTATGTTACCTTTATACGTAGGGACATGAAAAAGGGTATGCTCCGCCGTCACGGACATAGCTGCCGCTAAATTATTTTCGTTCATCAAGATGTTAAGTTGAGTTCCTCGCCGAGAGTGATCGAAGTGGAAACCTTCCAGGCTGTTACACCCCAGATATCCCATGGGCCTCACTCCTGGATTGCCACAGGGATGAGTATTAAAATCACCTGCAATCAATAGGTGGCGTGGCAAGTTTCCCACGTTGACTCTCAAAAAATCGCACAACTGTGATAAATTACACTCTCCCTGGTCATTCACTGCATTATAGAAGTTTATCAGGGTCATAGTATATTTACCCCTCTTTAGCTCTAAGACTTGAATGTTCCTATTGCCTGAGTGGCGATTGTTTATTTGACAGACAAGAGCCAGATTAATGTAGGTTGCCAGGCCACCTTTTGCTCTTCCACTACTCGATGGTTCGGCTGGCATGAAAAAACTTTGATATCCCTCGATATAGGCATTTTTCCCATCTACCAACCATGTTTCTTGGAGGCATATCACCGCATGTTGCTTGACAAAAGACAGCCAAGTGGGATCACAAACTTTATCAGCCAGGCCCGCTGTGTTCCATGAGACCAAGCTGTTATTACTTGATGATGTTATGTCTGCTATAACAGGTGTGTCTATGTTTACATTTTTGGCTAAGTTTGGATCAATACCTTCGGTGCAAGTAAATACCTGATCTTCTATGTTGTTATAATTTTTATCTGTAGAGGTTGAATCAGGGCTAGAAGCCTCTAGGAGGCCGGTGGATGAGCTCGATCGATCTTGTAAGAGCGAGCTCTCCAGTAGGGATCTCATTTCTGGGCCTATCTGGTCATTTAATTTTGGCTTCCCGGCATAGAAATATTCATTTAGTCCTTTTATCTCAGTGTCTTTGCCGGGTGATATATCAGGTTGTGCGTACTTAGCATGAGCAGGGGGGATTATTTTTGCGGGTAGTCAGTCAACCCCCTCCAAGCTGCTCTGTTCGTAAAAAGCATTAAATCTATATGAGATGGGGACGCTGTACTGGTTTTGTAAAAAGGTTGGGTAGGGGTAGTCTTGTCGGTATACTTGGTGTAAACCTTCCCTCCTTTCTGGATGCCCTACAAAGTGATTAGCATTTCTATGTTCCCTGGGTATGGCTTGATTTAGATATGATGAATCGATTGGGGTATAATCGCCATAATTCCCTGTATTTTCCCAGTATTGATATTGGTTAGCAGGGGTATAGAATCTCCCCTGTTCCTGGGAAAAATGTTGATGTATGTTATTTAGCCCTGGAACATAGTGCGAATCAGACTATTTGTAGGGCCATCCCTCCAACTACAAATGTAGCCTGCCACGCGGGTGTCTCTAAAACTTACAGTGATGCACTCGCCTTCAGTAGACTTGAATCTATGGCCCACCCAGTCAACCCTCCTAACATGGGATATTTGCCCGTTGAGGTGTAAGGGAAGCGGTCTATGTGTAGTTAGCCAATGGCTCACTTTATTTTTTAATTCCCCATATGTCTCTGTTTTCCCCTCACCCAATTTAGGGACACCTATCATTACTATCGTATGTGGGTGAGACTCAGGGGAAGATTGATATAAATGGTTTTTTTGGCTGGTATCCTATTTGAGGGTTTCTTGGGACGATCGTTGTGGGCATGATTTGATGTACTGTGGGCCTTGAAAGGCCGAACTGTTCATTTTGTTTATTAGTACTTAGGCCCTCTGCAGCCCATTCGCTCTCATCATTTTCAGTTGTAGAAAACTCGGGAGCTATATTGGGGTCTAGGGCCGTTGCGAGTGCATTATTTTCAGAAACACTAGAGATTTTATTTGTAACGCTTGAGACTATTGTTGCAGTCAGTGTCTGCTTAATGTTACCACCCTGTGGTGGATTCTTTGGCCGTGAGATCTTATTGTTAGTCGGCTTAGGTGGACGTTTGGCTAACGTAGGGTTCTCTTTAGGTAACGATGATCTAAGTGTTTTTAGCATTATTTCAGCGTTTTTGTTTTGTGACACTTCAAATTTCTCGACAGTATCCTCCAACTCAATAATTCTTTCGCGTATGGGCAGCAAAAGGGACCTTAATAGATGTTCCAATTGGGTCAGAAGTATGTTGTCATTTAAGTTTGATAATTCAGTCTGGGATGACTGGTCTACGCTGGCTAATTCAATTTCTGCCTGCGGCTTTTTTGGCTGTGATGATACCACGGGTCTAGTTGGTAGTACTGTCTGGCGGTTAGGTAATTTGTGTATCAGTTTGACAAATCTAGAGTTGGACCAGGCGTCCTTCACTGGAGGCTTATGTTTACAGAGGGGCAGGGAAATTTTCCTCAATGTGGGTTTTGTTTTTTTCCCATTACGCCTTTTAGGCTTGGTTATCGAGCTACCTTTATCAGGGACAGAATTGTTTGTAGGTAGTGGTATCCCAGGATGTTCATCACTTACCCGTGCTGAGGCTGTGGGTGTTGCTCTAAAAGGGAGAAGACCTGAATTGTTTTCTGTTCTACAAATAAGCAAAGGGCTGCTTTCCCTGCTATTACAAGTTATTTGTATGCTTGTGTCTGATAATGTGTTTTCTCTGACTTGAATAATGGGTAACCCGGTAAAGGATTGCATTAAAAGAGATTCCTCAGAATTTATAGTAGTATCTGAGGTATTGATTTTTTTTTTTTTTTTTTTTGAAGACCAATGGTCCCAAACTTTATTTAGTTTCACAGATGAGTTAAACAGCAGTCACACAGTGTCATAACAATAAACCACTACTACAAGCGGTACTCGGCTGTCAGTACAGAATGACATGGCAATTAAATACGAGTGAAAATAAACAGTAGCCAGTGGTAATGCATTAGTTCACAAGCAGCGGTGCTAGGAAATGTCTCGTGTCGCAGCGCTTGCGGCTCATGGCACTGCGCTAGGACCAGGGTGCTGTAAGAAATCCGACAGTCATTGCATTGAGTTATGTTCCCTGTTCAGTACAGTAGCGAGCTGGAGCAGGATCATATCCCCCGTCGTCACATGGATCGCTGGGCTTCCGCTGCCTGTACATGAAAACACCCAGTTGCCATTGTATGATACGGAAACAGGGAGGGGGGTGTCGAGCATTAGCGCGTGTACAAAATCAACAGTCTCTGTGTCAACCAAAAGGTATAACTGGGAATTAAAAGAGGAGGGGGAGGGAGAAACATTTCAACAACTGTTGGACTAGTGCATGTGCGTGTGGTAGTGTGTCTTGAATCCTAGCCGTGTGTGGTGCACCCTGTACGGGCTGCGCAGGGGCGGGGGTGATCGAGGATGTGGTGTCGCTGCGGCCGCGGGGTGGAGGCGGGGGGGGGAGGAGGCAGCGGGGGGGGGGAAGGGCAGCGGCGGGGGGCGGCAGGGGACATCGCTCGGTGTGCAAGAGCTCGGTAGTCGGGGCTGGCGGCGGGGGGGAATGAGGGGGGGGGGGGCGCGGCAGTGGGGGAGGAAGGGGGGGGACGCGGCAGTGGGGGGGGGGGGGCAAATTCCGTGACCTATATGGACAGCAAGCGACAGGGCCCCTTCTATTCCGCGTCAGGTTGGCATTCTATACCGGCCCGGGCGCATGCCCTGTGGTACGCGATCAGGGTAGCGTCCCAGTCTTGGGCGATCGGGTATTTCCGTAGGCCAGTGGTCTCCTCTCTGTGTAGTGACACACTCTCCGCACTGGCCCAGTTGCCAAAAGAGCGACGCCAGTCTGCAGGGCGCGGTGGGTTGGAGTTTTTCCACCGTTTCGTAATGAGGCGTTTAGCCGTAATGAGGCCTAAGTCCCAAAAGCGTGCCCGCAGCTTGGTCTGCTTGGTTCTCCTGTAGAGCCCCAGTAGGCATACTTCCCACGTCTTGGGGAGAGTTTCGCCCGAGGCCGCCGTCAGCGTGTCAGTGACCGCTGACCAGTACGAGGCGAGGTGGGCGCAGTTCCAGAGTGCGTGCAGGAAGTCTGAGTCTAGGAGGCCGCATCTGGGACATGCCGACGAAGTGAGTCCGAAATAGCGATTCAGTTTGTCAGGAGACAAATATGCTCGATGAATGATATAATATTGGATGGTTTTAAATCGCGCGTTTCGGGGAACATTTCTAGCGCCCGCTAATATTGCGGTCCATTGTTTGTCCGTCCAGTCGGAGCCTCGGTCGGTCGTCCACTTCCCCCTCAGCCTTTGGGAGGAGAATAGAGTATGGGTGTGTAGTGCCTGTGCCAGCCAGTGCACTATATGAGACCCATTGCCCATCACGTGCAGGTACTGGATGAGAAGATGAGTGGGCGGTTCTTGGCTCATGTCACCCCATGCCTTCGTCAGTTCATGTAGGAGTCCGGCGTGTGCCAGGAATTGACCCACTGGCAGCTCGGTGTCTGCGGTCAGGGTCTCGAAGGGCAGCAGCACTCCGTCGCTATATAGGCCGCTCAGGTCGTCCAGGTCTGCCGCCGTCCAGCTGCGTAGCGCAGTCGAGGAAAGTATGCTAGTGCCCAAGGGAGTTCCCAGTAGTGGCAGGTTCGGAGCGTAGGGCACTGTGCCTTTGGTAAGTCTGAGGGCCCGCGCAAAGCACCGCTTCGCGATCGCCACATGGACTTGTGTGGGGTGTCGCCCCTGCGTTAGGGGGTGGAAGAGTGTGAGCACCTGCACGGGGGACAGAGTGGTATCAGCCGTGGCCGTGTCTATCAGGTTCTTGCCGCTCAGCCAGTAAGCGACCCATTGTAGCTGGGCTGCTAAGTAATATAGCTCCTGGTTGGGGACGGCTAAGCCTCCAGCGTCCGTGGCCGCATATAGAGTCTTTAACGCTACCCGTGGTCTCCCTTTGTTCCAAATAAGGCGCCTGGTGAGAGTTTCCAGCCCTCTGAATATGCGCGCTGGCACATACACTGGCAGGTTAGCATAATAATAGAGGAGCCGGGGGAGCAGTATCATTTTGGTCAGTGCCACTCTGGCCGGCACATTCAGCGGGAGGGAGTTCCAGAACGTGACCTGGGCCGTGAGTGAGGATATAGCCCTCACCAGGTTACCCTCCAGGAGATCCACGGGGTCTCGATATATCAAGATCCCTAGGTACCTGAATACCGTCGGGTGCCATCGGAGCGTCTCCCCCATCATGCGCACCTCACATTGCGGCATCTCGCTACTGAATGCGTAGGTTCCCGATTTGGCCCAGTTAACGCGGAGCCCCGACATATCTCCGAATGTACGGAAGATGTCCGCGATTGCCTCAGGTATGCATGTGAGATCTCTGACATACAGTAGTAGATCATCGGCATATAGAGACACCGAGTGTATGCCGTCCGCTAGTGGGATGCCCCATGTGGTGCCGGAGGTGCGGAGCAGTTCCGCCAATGGCTCCATCGCCAGGGCGAATATCATAGGGGAGAGGGGGCAGCCCTGTCTGGTACCCCGCCCAATGCGGATCCTGTCGGAAAACAACCGCCCAGTCCGGACACGCACTTCGGGCGCCTGATAGAGGAGCCCCACCATCTGGATATAGGCTTCGCCTAGTTCGTATTTCTCAAGGACTCGGAGGAGATACGGCCATTCCACCGAGTCGAACGCTTTTTCCAGATCGAGCACGATGCACCCTGAACGCGGCCAGGTAGGGGTTGCATACCGTTGGATCTTAAAAAACCGGCGTAGGTTGTAGGACGTGCTCCTGGTGGGCACAAAGCCATTTTGATCAGCGTGCACCAGCGTGGGGACCAGCGGTGCAAGTCTCCGGGCGAGCGTCGCGGCTAATATTTTATAATCGGTGTTGAGGAGTGCCAATGGTCTGTATGAGCCAAGTTCGGTCGCCTCCCTACCTGGTTTCAGCAGAGAGACCAGGTTAGCTTCGTTTAGGGACGCTGGGAGCTCAGCATCTTCCAATGCCGCCTTATACATTCTCAGCAGTTCTGGTATTAGCACCAGTGAGTAGGCTTTGTAGAACTCTGCCGGGAGCCCGTCAGGGCCCGGCGCTTTGCTATTGGAAAGGGAGAAAATCACGTCCCGTAGTTCCTCACCGGTAATTGCAGCACCCAGCTCCGCCTGGTGGGCAGCAGTAGCTGTTGGGAGCTGCAGGGTCGTTAGATAGTCCACGATCTCCACCACGGTGGCCTGCAGCCGTGTGTTATACAGGGACTTGTAATGTGACGTGAACGCCTCGTGGATCTGTGTCTGGGTGTAGACCTCGACGCCTTGGGACGTACGGATCGATAGGACCGGCGCAGACTGCGCGTCCTGCCGTATCAGCCACGATAGCAGTCTGCCAGGTTTGTCCCCCGCGTTGTGAGTGCGCGCGGAGTGGGCCGCGAAGTTAATGTTCTTTAGGCGCTCCATCAACGCAGCGTGATCTGCCCTGGTCGAGATCAGCTGGGAATCATCGCCTCCCGTCGCCTCCCGTTCTTTATCCAGTAGCGCCTCCTCCACCCTTATCAGATCCCTCTCCACCTGGCCTCGCAGGCCCGCCTGAACACTGAGGCAGCCTCCCCGGGTGACCGCCTTGAAGGCGTCCCACTCAAGTCTCGGGGAGGAGGTCGAGTCGGTGTTGTCTTCAAAATATTGAATGATTCTCCTGGACATCTCCTCCCGGAATGGCGGGTCGAGTAGGAGGTCCGGCTGTAAGCGCCATGTGGGTACGGGCGGACGTGGGCGCCGCCATCCATAGACCAGTGTGTGCGGGTTATGGTCCGAGTGCGTCCGTCCCAGATAGTCAGCGTCAGTCACGGAGGAAATCAGGTCGCGGGACAGCATGTATCGGTCCAACCTAACATGCAGAGAATGGGCTCCCGAGTAATAGGAATACACCCGGGCGGTGGGATTCCTGACTCGCCAGGCATCGTGCAGGTTCCATTGTGTCGCCCAATCGGTTAGGGCCCTGGAAGTCGCTTGCGCTGGGGCGATCGCTGCTGGGGGGGACGAGCGGTCAAGGGAAACATCTAGTACGCAGTTGTAATCCCCGCCCACCATCAAGGGTACGTCTGGCCAGGGCGCAATTACTGCCGACAAGCGCGTGAAGAATTTCCCCTGTTCCACATTGGGTGCGTATATGGAGGCTATGACAATTTGCTGTCCGTCTAGTCTGCCCTGTATGAAGACGTAGCGTCCCTCGGTGTCGATATTGCTGTGTGTTAGTGCGAATGGAACCCCAGGTCTGACCCAGATCAGGGTCCCCCGCGCGAACGCTGAAAAGGTCGTGGCGTATATCTGCCCCCTCCACCTACGGCGAAGTGCGGCCACCTCAGCGGCGACTAGGTGTGTCTCCTGCAGTAGTGCAATCTGGACCTGATGTCGCCTAAGGTATGAGTACACCTGGTATCTACGTGAGGGTGTGTGCATGCCCCTGACATTCCAGGTACAAAATTTAACCGTAGCCATCACAGTATGCATCGCGCTCAAGCACCCAGCCCCCCCCTCCCAACCCCCAGCCCACCCCACCCACACACACACAGCGGCCGCGGACAGTGGCTATTGTTACCCCTCGCCCACTCCCACAGTCCCAGGGATGCACGTTGTAGCATTGCAATGTCCACACTAGTCTCAAAAGGAAGAACTTTAACAGAAACATAATACCAAAAGGGCAACGACAGAACGAGTCGCCGCCCAAACGCTCTATCGAGCTTAATCAATCCGTGAGTTCAATGGGGGGATGACGAAGTTCAGCACGTGAGTAAAGCAAGTGAGTTCAAGTCGCCAAGAGAGCTGTGGCAGCTCCCCTCCACGGGCAGTATGTCTAGGGGCACCAAATGTCAGTGGCAGTGTCCGCAGACAAGTCAGGGTTCCCAATGTCGCTGGTCTCGGATAGTCCACCCCTGGGGGGGGATCCCATCTGCTACTTCCTCAGGGGGGGCCACTCACCTCTAGGGGTCCGTCCACCCCACCAGATGCTTGCTCCCAGTGACGTGTCAATGGGACCGCTCCAACCCCTCTCTCGGTGTCACGGCGGGCCGTGCCGGGCCGGTAGGTGGGGGGGATCAGGAGTGGAGCTCAGATCACGGAGATGGGGCTGTATGTAGCTGCCGTGGGTCTCAGAAGTGCTGTTGTGGACTCCCGGACAGGTCAGCCTTAAAAGTGACCAAACTGTCCCAGGATGCCAATCGCAATGCCCAGGCCTGGGCTAGGTTGAGGAGGGTCGTTTATGCTATCAGATCCGATGTTTGGGGTGTGACATCCGGCAAGCCCTCAGTGTTTGAGTCATCTGGCAGTCCGTACATGAAATCGTCGTCCTCGCTCCCGCGTGATCTTGGGCTTGCGTTAGAGATCAGGATGGGCGATTGTGAACCACTGATCTCAGCCGTTCTCCGGATGGCCTCTCGATGTTCAATCAGTATTTGCTCTGGGGTGGGTCCGATTTCTGCGTCTGTGGTCGGCGGCCCGGGCCTCGAGACGTGTCGTTGTCTCCGCCTGCGGGTACCTCGATTTCGGCGCTGCTCCTTCGGCGCAGGTACGTAGTTCGCATCCACTCCTGAATCCAGCCAGGCCGCCGCCGCCTCTGGAGTATCGAAGAAGTGGGTTTTGTCCTGCGCCACCACTCTGAGACGTGCTGGGAACAGCAAGGAGTACTTGAGAGCCAGGCGCCTGAGCCGTTGTTTCACCTCGAGGAACGATTGACGCCGGCGCTGGACCTGAATGGTGTAATCAGGGAAGAACATCACCTTGGCGTTGTCCACCTGTATGTCCGACAGTTTCCGCGTTTCGCGGAGAATGGCGTCCCGGTCACGGTAGTTCAGCACCCGCATGAGCATTGGCCTCGGGCTGGAGCCCTCCGGGGGTGGACGGGATGGTACTCTGTGCGCCCTTTCCACCACAAAATGCGGTGACAGGGTGCCTTCTGGTAGGAGCTCCCTGAGCCAGATCTCCATATGTTCCGCAGTCTCCCTCCGTTCCCATCGTTCCGGCAGGCCCACTATGCGTACATTGTTTCTTCTGGCCCGACCTTCAGCATCCTCCGCTCTATCCTCGAGGAATTCCACCCGGTTGAGTAGGTCACGGACGTGTTTATCTGTCTGCGTCAGCTTGGGTGTGGTCTCCGCCATCGTTTGCTCCAAGGCCGTGGTGCGGTCGGACAGTTTCTTGTGGTCCGCTCGAAGGAGCGTTAAGTCCACAGCCACTTTATCGATCCTGTTCTCCAGTGACGTACGGGTGAGCTGCATGGATTCCTCCAGGCGTTCCATGGCCGCCAGCATAGTGTCCAGTTTGGAGGCGGTTTGGTCAGCCTCTGTGTTCTTCA
Source organism: Lissotriton vulgaris (assembly GCF_964263255.1). Classification (NCBI taxonomy): domain Eukaryota; kingdom Metazoa; phylum Chordata; class Amphibia; order Caudata; family Salamandridae; genus Lissotriton; species Lissotriton vulgaris. Next base: position 8,694,118 of record NC_141687.1, read on the forward strand.
CCATCTTTCCTTTGCTCAGTGTCCCACCGGTGCCGGTCTTCGCTCTGGTCCCCCCTGACATGTGGGTGGTCGTCACGGGTAGGCAGCCGGTCAGGCAAGCTTTCACGGCGAACGCTGTTGGGGCCCGTGCGTACTAGCCTCTCCTGGTCAGGCCGTCCGCTCAGCCCGTGCCGGGCGGTGTGCGGGATCCTGGATGTCACCTGACATTGCGTGGGGCACCGTGGAGCTCGGTGCCGGATTAGCTGAGGTGGAGAATGCGGAGCTGTTCTGGGTTCTCACCCGCGTGGGCCTGGGCAGGTCCCCTGGTGTAAGGTCGATTGTTAGATGGGCTGTCTCGACGTGGTCACGGTCCGTGTGTCGCGTGGGCCGAGCTCTTCAGCACTGGATGGGTCCGACGTTGACCAGCGGCTGTATCTGTACAGCGGGTGGGTTCCGGTGTCCAGGAGGTGGGGCCACCCAGCTACCGTCGCCGATCATTCAGGCCCAGGGGCGACGTCGATAGTGCGGGTCACCAAGCAGTGGAGTGCGATAGTCCTCCGGCTCCCGCTAGTTTTGGCGGGAAGTCCCCAGCGCCGGCAGGCAGGGCGGGTCAGCAGTGCAGGGCGCCGCGGGTCAGTGTGGCGTGCCTGCTTGTAGTCTCTGGGATCCCCGCGCCGTGGGTTCACCGGGGGTACCGGGCGCTGTGGTACTGTCTCGTCCCCCTCGCTGGGCCAGTGACAAGGCGGCGGGCGAGTGTGAGGGTCCAGGGGGCAGAGCGGGTCAGTTGTTGCTGTGGTCTGCCGGGAGCCAGGGGCAACGCTGATCAAATGGACCCCCAGGTGTCCGAGTGGTCCCCCTCTCCGGTGCTCGCAGGGCCTGGCAGGATGCCTCCAGGGTCGGTCGGCAGGGCGGGCCGATTTCACCGCCTGCCGTGGGCCAGGGTTGGATGCCTTGCAGCTGAATCTGGGGCCCCTGCACGGCTGGAGCGCTGGTGGGCGGCCGGCGTTGCGGCGCGGTCTCCTTCCCCTCCGGATCGCGCCGGGGAGTGCACACGTGTTGCGGCCTACCTCGTTGGGCCGGATCCCCGGTCTTGGGTAGATGGGGCCGCCGACCGGAAGTGAGCCCTGGGCGGGCAGGTGCAGCAGCAGCCGACGGTCGGGGGGTCCGGTGCTCCGATCCTCCTGAAATTTTCAGGGATGGCAGGGCAGGTCCCCGGGTGCACTCGGTCCGAGTTTGGGCCCGAATGCACCGGAATTGAAGGAGAAATCGCCCGTGGAAGGGGAGCCTCGCTCGGAGCTCTACCCGGGCACGTCCTCTTACATCGAGCTCTTGGCCACGCCCCCCCTAGTATCTGAGGTATTGATAGTGGTAGCATTATGTAATGAGAGATTGGCGTTAATGAAAGACGCATCTCGGTGTTTTGTATTGCGTCAGCCACAATGCCTATTGTTTTCTGTAGCATTATGTCGATAGCCATAAGGCTAGGAAGAGGTGTGGTAGGGACCACTTTATTCCTGGAGGAGGCTCTTGTAGCAATAGGAGTTTTTTTTACTTTTGTCATGATAATTATTGGTGGGATGGCTTTCTATGTCCTTTAAAGCGATAGCCTCTACTTATGTCCGTATCTTTTGGATACAAATATAGTACTATACATACGGCCAGGAAAAGGAAAGTTTAAATAACAGTCACCTTATGCCGTCTTCTACCGGGCTAGTTGAAAGGGAGATGCCCCGTCCCGTCCTCCTTGGTCCTCTGAGGGCCACAGAGGGCCCGCCCTTTGCCTGGGCTTAGCCCCGGGCACTCCCGCGTGCTCCCGCAACGCGGGGGTGAGGCGTCCTTTATGCGCTGCCTGGCGCGCTCTTCGTAGCGTCTCTACCGCCGCTGTGCGAGGCGGGAAACGTAGTCCTGAGCCCCCCTCCACTCTGGGGGCACTATCGGTGTTGGTTACGGCGGCGGGAGGGGGTCAGAGGCAGGCACCAGGCTCCAGGGGCGAGGGATGTCCAGTTGGACAAATGTTGCTTACTGCTACTCCAAGATTCAGGTATGCGGCATCACCCGCTCAGCCGGGGTGAGGCGTTCTTTATGCGCCGCCTGGCGCGCTCTTCGTAGCGTCTCTACCGCCGCTGTGCGAGGCGGGAAACGTAGTCCTGAGCCCCCCTCCGGTCTGCGGCCGCTATCGGTGTTGGTTGCAGTGGCGGGAGGGGGTCAGAGGCAGGCACCAGGCTCCAGGGGCGACGGATGTCGAGTTGGCCAAATGTTGCTTACTGCTACTCCAAGATTCAGGTATGCGGCGTCCCTGCATTAGTGTAGTGACACCCGTCTTGGCCCGCTGGTGAAGAAAACGGCTACCTAGAGGTAAGAGTTCTGACAACACTTCAGTTTCAGGAAGATACTGTGTACTGTTGTTCGAATGGATAAGAAGAAGATTTTTGGTTCTGTAGGGTTCATTACCATCGTAGCAGTTATCGCTACAGTCATGTGGTTTGTAGAGGATAAAGCTCCTGCCCGCAAGCTATATGTTGTTTCCACTCCAGTCCCAAATGAGCACTTTTTCTATACACTTCCATATCAAGAGTTGAAACATCGACAATCGTATTTGAATAACACTTTCATCCAAATGTTGCATCATACCCACGTTGCTACAAATGCTACAGGCTGTTGGATATGTGGGATGATTCCGGTGCATCAAAAGAAAGGGGGAACACCGTTCATACCTCTTCCTTTCTCTCATAATGGCTCTTGTAGAGCATGGTACACTTTGCTTTTTGCTACGAGAAAACCTACAGTGGGAAGATTGCTTTTTAGACTGAATAAAGAATGTCACCAAGATAAGGAAGGCTATCCACAAGCCAACAGAACTATATGGGAGTGGGAAGAATATCGACCGGACAATGAATCGACACCTTATATCTTCACGAACACTAGAGACACTGTTGGACAAGAGAAGTTTGTGATCTCAGTAGCTCAAGCACAAGCAGATTTATGTGTACAGAGTGTAGGCCATATTCCTGTAGGTGTTAGTGATTGTATTGTTGTATTGAATATTGATGGCCTTAATAATAGTACTTTCCTCGCCTCACATAATACCTATTTTGTATGTGGAATTAAAGGCTATTATCGATTACCAGCTGGATGGTCTGGAGTATGGTTTTTATCATTTTTATTGCCACCTGTATTCCTGGCACCTGCATCATATCATAAAGACTTGAAATTGTTGAATAATGTGACAGTAAATTGATTCAAACACACTTTATCTGTAGATGATATTGACCAAACGGATACTAGTCTGCAACAGTATATAGATTTCAATTTAGGATTGTTTTTCTTTGTGGGAGCTGCCCTGAACAGTAGAAAAATACGCCGATTAATGAGAGTAGTGGAAGCTGTTACTAATCAAACTGCTGCGGCCCTTGGAAATCTTACTGAAGTGTTGCAAATTATCAGGATTGTTGCATTACAGAACCGAATGGTTCTAGATGGGATGTTAGCAGATAGAGGTGGAGCTTGTAGAATTATCGGAAGCAGCTGCTGCGTTTTTATCCCTGATCATACTCCCTCTGTGTATAAAGCTAATAAAAAATTACATAAAATTGCAGCTGATATACATGTCGAAAATGGATCTTGGACCTTCTCTGGGTGGTTTTGGACCTTGATTTATACATGGGGTTGGAAAGTTCTCACTGGACTTTGTATAATTGTTGCCATATTATTTTCATGTTGTGTATGTATTCAATGTAGTCCAATTATATGTTCTTTATGTGTTTCATTTTGTGTGCCTAATAAACAATCTGTCGCAGAGGCTACCCATCAGAAAACTATAACGAGAGAGATAGCTGACATGATCAGCATCAACATCAACGATGAGTATTTAGATTATCCGAGAAAGCCGAATGTCTTCAGCAAATGCTGAAAGGGTCGTCTGTTGTAAATAAAACAGCAATAGTATTAAGCATTCACTGAAGACATGCTATTGTGTCTTTGTTTTAGTTTTCCCGCTCATACTTAAAATGCAGACAGACTCCATTTTGTTTTCTCGCGTCCATCTTGTGTGCCATACATTGCCATGTGCTCGCCACGAGGCGAGTCCTACCTCACTGATTGTCACCCCTGACGTTTGCCCAGCAACAGGCTATAAATAGTTCCTTTTGCGTCTAGCGCATGCCCAGTAGGAGTCACATCTGTCTATGATAAGTGTAGATTGGAATGTGTATTCGGCGGGTCTCAAGAACCGTTAACTCCACCCATGTATCGATCATGTTCAAGAAATGTCCATCTATGGTTGTAAATCATGCTTTGAGTTGTAACTGACACGCTTGTCTTCCTAGAGCCTCTGTAATTGACTAGCGCTGTGCTCGTTCAGCTAGTATACCGACCAAGAATTTAACTTTGGCGCCGATCTCTCAGCATTTGCTCTCTGTGCCTGCTAGCGCTTTAACAGGACAGTAGGAGCGCTGGTCCATTTGCTGCCCCTGCCTCACCTTCCCTTTGACCCTCCATTTTGTCTGTAGCAGTTCCCTGGCCCGCCCCTCCTCCCCGCTACCGCCTCCCAGCTGCTGCCCCTCCCACGCTCCGCCCCCTCCCCTCTCCATTAAATGCCGGATGTCCCAACGCGCAGCGTCCACGCGCTTCGGCCACGCCGAAGGTGCGCCAAAGGTAAGCCCGTCTACGCCCGTCCGCGCCTGGACCGCGCCCAGCGCCATACCCCCTGACCTCCGTCCCTCCCAGCCCCCTCGCATTACCTACGATGCCGCAACCCTCCTAGCCCTTAACCCCGGTCGCGCTCCCAACTGCGTCCAAGCCGCCCCTGGACACACCCATGGACCTTTCTCCTGCTTCTCCTGCAAATTCATCGGCACCGACAACATCTCCGCTACAACCACACCACAGATTCCCGACCCCAACCACTTACAATGCATCCTTCTCAACACCCGATCAGTCCACAGGCACGCCACTGAACTATGGAATCTACTAGACACCATTTCTCCGGACGTCGCCTTCCTTACGGAAACTTGGATGAATGCTTCCTCCGCACCAGACATCACCATTGCCATCCCTGATGAATATAAGATCACACGCAAGGACCGCACCAGCCACACAGGAGGAGGAATCGCTATCGTTCATAAGAAATCAATCCGCATCTCAACCAGCTCTGACGCCAACCTCGCTAACTCCGAACACCTTCACTTCCAGATCCACATTGACCCCAAGACCACACTCAGAGGCACCCTCCTCTACAGACCTCCAGGTCCCCGCGCAAAATTCAGTGAAGATATCACGGACTTCATCACCCCACACGCGCTCCCCTCCAAAGATTACATCCTTCTGGGAGACCTCAACTTTCACCTCGAAAAGATCAACGACCGCAACACCGCCACCCTCGTGGACAACCTCGCCAACCTCGGACTTAAACAACTAGTCACTTCCCCCACCCACATCGCAGGTCACACACTCGACCCCATCTTCACATCCAGCAACCATGTCTCCTTCAGCCACACTACGGACCTCCTCTGGACTGACCATAGCTGCGTTCACTTCACCTAAAACAAACCAAAACCCAGCATCCACCTCCAACCTACCCTGCAAAGAAACTGGAACAAAATCACCACGGACCAAATCTCCGCATCGCTCCTTCAACACACCCCAGCCCCCTCTTCCAACACTAACGAAGCCGCCGCTAACCTCACCCTATGGTTATCCAACACCGCTGACACCTTAGCACCACTGAAAAAGCGTCATAACAAACCTGGCAGCAAGAAGGCCTCATGGTTCAACGATGATCTCAAGAAATCCAAGAAACTCTGCCGCTCCCTTGAAAAGGCCTGGAAAAAAGACCCAACCACCAGCACCAAGGACGCCTTCAAAAACGCCACCCGCACTCACCACCAACTAATCCGGAAAGCCAAGAAAACAGCATTCAAGGTTCGACTCGACAACAACGCTCACAACAGCAAGGAACTCTTCAACATCGTCAAGGAATTTTCCAATCCCTCGGCCAACTCCAACGACATCACCCCCTCTCAAACCCTCTGCGACTCCCTAGCATCATTTTTCCACAACAAGATTGCAGACATCCACAACAGCTTCGACAACCAACCCACCCTACCATCTGCTTATCATCTTCCCCCCGTGAACACCCTTAACGACTGGAACCCAATCTCCACTGAGGACACCATCCGCCTGATGAACTCCATCCACTCAGGATCCCCCACAGACCCATGTCCTCACCACATCTTCAACAAAGCAGACTCCATCATAGCACCACACCTCCGAGACGTCATCAACTGCTCCTTCAACTCCGCCACCTTCCCGGAAGACTGGAAACACGCTGAACTCACCGCCCTTCTGAAAAAACCCACAGCAGACCCCACCGAACTAAAAAATTACCGCCCCATCTCGCTTCTCCCATTCCCAGCCAAAGTCATCGAGAAAGCTGTCAACAACCAACTCGCCGCCTTCCTCGAAGCCAACAAATCCCTCGACCCCTCACAATCTGGCTTTCGGGCAAAACACAGCACTGAAACCGCCCTCATCGCAGCAACAGACGACATTCGTACTCTACTGGACAATGGAGACACAGTCGCCCTCATCCTCCTCGACCTCTCTGCAGCATTCGACACAGTCTGCCACAACACCCTCCTACAACGCCTCAATAACATCGGAATCTAAGGAAAAGCACTTGAATGGATCACCTCGTTCCTCACCGGAAGAACCCAAAGAGTGCGCCTCCCACCCTTCAAGTCCGAGGCCTCTGAAGTCATCTGCGGCGTACCACAAGGATCCTCACTCAGTCCCACCCTCTTCAACGTATACATGAGCCCCCTCGCGGCCATCGCACGCCAACACAACCTCAACATCATCTCTTACGCGGATGACACTCAACTGATCCTTTCTCTCACCAATGACCCCTGCACCGCCAAAACTAACCTACACGAAGGAATGAAAGAAGTTGCCGAATGGATGAAACACAGCCGTCTGAAACTGAACTCAGATAAAACAGAAGTCCTCATATTAGGTACATCCCCCTCTGCATGGGATGACTCCTGGTGGCCGGAAGCCCTCGGAAAAGCACCCATCCCTACTGACCACGCACGGAACCTAGGCGTCATCCTGGATTCTTCACTCTCAATGAACAGACAAGTCAGCGCCGTATCCTCTTCCTGCTTCAACATTCTTCGCATGCTTAGGAAAACATTTCGCTGGATCCCCTCCGAAACAAGGAAAATAGTCACCCACGCTCTGGTCACGAGCCGACTGGACTACGGAAACACCCTCTACGCAGGTACCACCACAAAACTCCAGAAGAAACTCCAACAAATCCAAAACGCCTCAGCCAGACTCATTTTAGACATCCCACGCAACGATCACATCTCTGGTCACCTTAAAGACCTCCACTGGCTTCCAGTCAATAAGAGGATCACTTTCCGACTGCTTACCCATGCACACAAATCACTCTACGACGTCGGTCCAGAATGCCTCAACTCACGACTGTCCTTCTACACCCCCCCCCCGCCAACTACGTTCTTCCAACCAAGCCCTCGCCACTGTACCTCGCATCAACAAGACCACTATGGGAGGCAGATCCTTTTCATACCTGGCTGCTAAGACATGGAACTCTCTCCCCGCTTACCTTCGCCTTACCCAGAACCACCTAGCATTCAGAAAGCAACTTAAAACTTGGATATTTGACAAGTAATTCTCCTCCCCTTCCTAAGCGCCTTGAAACCCTCCGGGTATGTAGTGCGCTATATAAATCCTCTGACTTGACTTGACTTGACTTCTTTGTGTATAAAAGGGGACCGCATGTCTGAGTTCTTTGTGCTACCTTGTACAATGCTGTAGAGTGTTGTGTGGGCTGTAGTACCACCTTTAAAGGTTTATTAAACTATGTTTTTGTATTTCCAGTTTCCGTGCCAATTTCTTGTGTAGTCTAAGGACTCTGTGTACAGAAGGGCGAACCATTTTCACTCGCAGGCCTTGTTGAGGCTTGTATTCATCAAGAGGACCGCGTGGGTAAGTTTGCGTGATATTTCCCCCGCGAGCACGCAAAAACGCCCACGAATACGTAATCGCGTGCCGCATACGACAGGAGCATGCATTGAGCGCCCGGAAACGGAAACACATCATGCAAACCAGATGGCCGCGCCCGTACACGACCGCATGGGCAGCCTCGGGTTCGGTGCGCTGCAAGATTGCAAGATCGATTTCGCACAATTTGGCGTCCCGGGAATCTCGCGAAATGGCAGAAAAACAAATTTTAGAAAACTGAAAGTACTTAGCAGGTGCAAAAGTTCAAGCTAATTTGTAACGATTCCCTGTAGTGTTTCCTGAGGGGCCCCTCCAGAGTTCAGTTGCCTACTTTCAACTATTCTCTGACCCTGCTCTGACCCTCAAAGCAGGTCAGAGAATAGTTACAAGTATGGCACAATGCTCCTGTAAAACAAATAACTGCAGGAAGGTCTTACAGCTAGGAAGCAGGTGCCAGACTTAAAGCACAAATTCAATGACACATTAACCAGCCCCAAATTAATTCATCTCAGTTGAGGCTGGAAAGGTGTGCTTTGCTTTCCCCCATAATCTACAGTGGTGAGCAAGAGGGTGGTAGTGGTGAACCAGAGGGTGCTGTGATAAAACAGAGGGGGACAGTGATGATCCAGAGGGTGGCAGTGACAAACCAGAGGGTGGCAGTGATGAACCAGAGGGTGGCAGGGATGAACCAGAGGATGGCAGTGATGAACCAGAGGGTGGCAGCGATGAACCAGAGGGTGGCAGGGATGAACCAGAGGATGGCAGTGATCAACCAGAGGGTGGCAGTGATGAACCAGAGGGTGCTGTGATTAACCAGAGTGGGACAGTGATGATTCAGTGGGTGGCAGTAGCTAACCAGAGGGTGGCAGTGATGAACCAGAGGGTGGCAGGGATGAACCAGAGGATGGCAGTGATCAACCAGAGGTTGGCAGTGATGATCCAGAGGGTGGCAGTGATCAACCAGAGGGTGACATTGATGAACCAGAGTGTGCTGTGATAAACCAGAGGGGGACAGTGATGATCCAGAGGGTGGCAGTGGCAAACCAGAGGGTGGCAGTGATGATTCAGAGGGTGGCAGGGATGAACCATAGGATGGCAGTGATCAACCAGAGGGTGGTAGTGATGAACCAGAGGGTGCTGTGATTAACCAGAGTGGGACAGTGATGATTCAGAGGGTGGCAGTAGCTAACCAGAGGGTGGCAGTGATGAACCAGAGGGTGGCAGGGATGAACCAGAGGATGGCAGTGATCAACCAGAGGGTGGCAGTGATGATCCAGAGGGTGGCAGTGGCGAACCAGAGGGTGGCAGTAATGAACCAGAGGGTGGCAGTGATGAGCCAGAGGGTGGCAGTGGCAAACCCGTGGGTGGCAGTGGCACACCCGAGGGTGGCGGTGAAGAACCAGAGGGTGGCAGTGATGATCCAGAGGGTGGCAGTGGCAAACCAGAGGATGCTGTGTGTGAGAAGTTGGCCTGGTATATGATGATCACTATTCTAGTGAGCACCTTGCACCAGTCCAAACGACCCTTATGGGGATTGGTTGTAAGTCAACCTTATAGACCAGCTATCCTAGTGGTAGCATGGACAAAAGCCGTCTTAGGCTAAACTCAAGAGGGCATGTGAAGCCAGCTGTTTTACCATATATACTCCTTTAAATACCAAATAAAAGGACGCCACACAAATTATAAATTGTAAAATATATGTATTTATTTCTAGAATAATCCCCTTGACTCTTTATGAGCACAGGAGCACAAGCGTTAAACAAAGAACACAGTATAACATGCAATAAGATGCACAATTATGGATAGGCAGGGTGGCCACTCAAACCATATATTAAGAAAGTGGTATAAGTACCACGTCATGAACAATGAACAGGCCTAGGGCCTAGGGAATCGCTGGGCCTACACTGGACTAACGGAGGTTAGGACATAGGAGGCCCACAGGATGCGGTTGCAGTGTTTATAGGCAACCGCGGTTACCATACAAGTCAATGGTGCGTAAAAATCAGAAAGTTATAGGTTTAGGAGTCTTCCGGCTGGACTAGAACTTAGCCACTAAAAAGTAGGACACTAGAGGTGTAAACCACTATTGGAGCACCGGTGTAATCTCGTTACCTCACCCACAGGAAGTGGGTGCATAGGTGCCAAAGTGCGTCGGGTTTCTTTGTGGAGTTCTATGGAGCCTGGAGGTAAAGATGCTGCAGGCGGCCAGGAGAGAACAGTCCGGTTGGATCCAAGGGTGGATCGAAGATGTAGAGTACCTGAAAGCAGGTGGGAACAGAGTCTAGGTCACTAGCCAGTGACCAGGATGGAACCAGGACGGAACCAGGCAGTGTCAGGTTGCAATCAGGTGCTGTTGAGTAGTTTGTCTCTGCTGCCATGTGGACCAGAAAGGATTGAAGATGACCAGCTGGTGGACACCAGTTTTCCCACAAAGGTTCCTGCTGTCGGAGGTGGCGGTTCTCAAATTGGAGTCACCAAATCTTGGCAAATGCAACCCAAGCAGGACTCAAAGATTTCTTCTGGATTGGACCGGGAAGGTCAGATCGATGACTCCTTTTCTGGGAAGCTAGGGCCAGTCTGGAGCAACCAGACCAGCAGTGTAGTTTTGATGGATCGTTGTCACAGAGGCCACTAGCCAATGGGCAAGCGACCAGAGAACGTGGCAAGCAGGAAAAGTGCAAAAGTGCCCCACGCAGCACTCGGTGATTGTGGAGGGGTGATCTTTGGAGCACAGGCTGCTTGGGGCTGGAGCTTCTCAAAGCCCAAAGCACAGTGTTGAGGGTGCCTCGGGAGCTGCACAGGAAGCACTTTGTTGACTCTTCAATATGGCCAGTCCCACGTCTCTCGTCGCCTCCACTGGTCTCAGCTTTGCCAGGACTGTGGATCGGGCTGTTGGATGTCTGGGAGTCTGGGTCTTGTTGATCTCTGTCGGGAGCAACGGCAAAAAAAGTCTTGATGCGCTGATAGTGCCTGCTTGCAGAGGGTGCCACTCCTTGACCACAAAAGAGATTCTTCAGTCTTCAACTTCGAGGGGGATGTCGAAGGGTCCAGAGTTTCATTTCAAAGTTTCAGTCAGGATGGTCTGGTTTGCATTGGCACAGCTCCTACCTTTATTCCAAATCTAGGGGCTGGATCTCCTGCTAGGTACCTCCTATGGGTGGGACCCAGGAAGGAGGTGGTTACACCCCTTTCGCTTTGTCCAGTTTTGCACCAGAGCTCGGGCTGGAGAGCCCCAGCACCGGTTTGAACTGGACTTTGCATTGGACACCTTGTGTGCCGTAGGCAGTGTCTAGTTTCATTCAGCCCTCCCTGCCCCAATCCACAGCCTTGAACCAGAGGGTGGCAGTGATGAACCAGAGGGTGGCACTGGTGAAGCTGGGGTGGCAGTGATGATCCAGAGGGTGGCAGTGATGATTCAGAGGGTGGCAGGGATGAACCATAGGATGGCAGTGATCAACCAGAGGGTGGTAGTGATGAACCAGAGGGTGCTGTGATTAACCAGAGTGGGACAGTGATGATTCAGAGGGTGGCAGTAGCTAACCAGAGGGTGGCAGTGATAAACCAGAGGGTGGCAGGGATGAACCAGAGGATGGCAGTGATCAACCAGAGGGTGGCAGTGATGATCCAGAGGGTGGCAGTGGCGAACCAGAGGGTGGCAGTAATGAACCAGAGGGTGGCAGTGATGAGCCAGAGGGTGGCAGTGGCAAACCCGTGGGTGGCAGTGGCACACCCGAGGGTGGCGGTGAAGAACCAGAGGGTGGCAGTGATGATCCAGAGGGTGGCAGTGGCAAACCAGAGGATGCTGTGTGTGAGAAGTTGGCCTGGTATATGATGATCACTATTCTAGTGAGCACCTTGCACCAGTCCAAACGACCCTTATGGGGATTGGTTGTAAGTCAACCTTATAGACCAGCTATCCTAGTGGTAGCATGGACAAAAGCCGTCTTAGGCTAAACTCAAGAGGGCATGTAAAGCCAGCTGTTTTACCATATATACTCCTTTAAATACCAAATAAAAGGACGCCACACAAATTATAAATTGTAAAATATATGTATTTATTTCTAGAATAATCCCCTTGACTCTTTATGAGCACAGGAGCACAAGCGTTAAACAAAGAACACAGTATAACATGCAATAAGATGCACAATTATGGATAGGCAGGGTGGCCACTCAAACCATATATTAAGAAAGTGGTATAAGTACCACGTCATGAACAATGAACAGGCCTAGGGCCTAGGGAATCGCTGGGCCTACACTGGACTAACGGAGGTTAGGACATAGGAGGCCCACAGGATGCGGTTGCAGTGTTTATAGGCAACCGCGGTTACCATACAAGTCAATGGTGCGTAAAAATCAGAAAGTTATAGGTTTAGGAGTCTTCCGGCTGGACTAGAACTTAGCCACTAAAAAGTAGGACACTAGAGGTGTAAACCACTATTGGAGCACCGGTGTAATCTCGTTACCTCACCCACAGGAAGTGGGTGCATAGGTGCCAAAGTGCGTCGGGTTTCTTTGTGGAGTTCTATGGAGCCTGGAGGTAAAGATGCTGCAGGCGGCCAGGAGAGAACAGTCCGGTTGGATCCAAGGGTGGATCGAAGATGTAGAGTACCTGAAAGCAGGTGGGAACAGAGTCTAGGTCACTAGCCAGTGACCAGGATGGAACCAGGACGGAACCAGGCAGTGTCAGGTTGCAATCAGGTGCTGTTGAGTAGTTTGTCTCTGCTGCCATGTGGACCAGAAAGGATTGAAGATGACCAGCTGATGGACACCAGTTTTCCCACAAAGGTTCCTGCTGTCGGAGGTGGCGGTTCTCAAATTGGAGTCACCAAATCTTGGCAAATGCAACCCAAGCAGGACTCGAAGATTTCTTCTGGATTGGACCGGGAAGGTCAGATCGATCACTCCTTTTCAGGGAAGCTAGGGCCAGTCTGGAGCAACCAGACCAGCAGTGTAGTTTTGATGGATCGTTGTCACAGAGGCCACTAGCCAATGGGCAAGCGACCAGAGAACGTGGCAAGCAGGAAAAGTGCAAAAGTGCCCCACTCAGCACTCGGTGATTGTGGAGGGGTGATCTTTGGAGCACAGGCTGCTTGGGGCTGGAGCTTCTCAAAGCCCAAAGCACAGTGTTGAGGGTGCCTCGGGAGCTGCACAGGAAGCACTTTGTTGACTCTTCAATATGGCCAGTCCCACGTCTCTCGTCGCCTCCACTGGTCTCAGCTTTGCCAGGACTGTGGATCGGGCTGTGGGATGTCTGGGTCTTGTTGATCTCTGTCGGGAGCAACGGCAAAAAAAGTCTTGATGCGCTGATAGTGCCTGCTTGCAGAGGGTGCCACTCCTTGACCACAAAGGAGATTCTTCAGTCTTCAACTTCGAGGGGGATGTCGAAGGGTCCAGAGTTTCATTTCAAAGTTTCAGTCAGGATTGTCTGGTTTGCATTGGCACAGCTCCTACCTTTATTCCAAATCTAGGGGCTGGATCTCCTGCTAGGTACCTCCTATGGGTGGGACCCAGGAAGGAGGTGGTTACACCCCTTTTGCTTTGTCCAGTTTTGCACCAGAGCTCGGGCTGGAGAGCCCCAGCACCGGTTTGAACTGGACTTTGCATTGGACACCTTGTGTGCCGTAGGCAGTGTCTAGTTTCATTCAGCCCTCCCTGCCCCAATCCACAGCCTTGAACCAGAGGATGGCAGTGATCAACCAGAGGGTGGCAGTGATGAATCAGAGGGTGCTGTGATAAACCAGAGGGCTACAGTGATGATCCAGAGGGTGGCAGTGGCAAACCAGAGGGTGGCAGTGATGAACCAGAGGGAGGCAGGGATGAACCAGAGGATGGCAGTGATCAACCAGAGGGTTGCAGTGACGAACCAGAGAGTGCTGTCATAAACCAGAGGGGGACAGTGATGATCCAGAGGGTGGCATTGGTAAACCAGAGGGTGGCAGTGATGAACCGGAGGGTGGCTGCGATGAACCACAGGGTCGCAAACAGGCTGGACAGTAGAAACAACATGGTCACGACCGTTGCGACCACACAAGTAAGTTCGCGTTCCCGAACTTGTACAAAACCCTCGCGAACTGGCAAAAACAGCAAATTCGTAAATTCGCACAAATATGCGAATTTTGCGAACTGCAAGTTCGCACTTCGCACCAATTCGTGGATCGCAAATTCGCAAATTTCCCCCATGCTTACAAAAGTCACAAACAAGTTGCTCACCTTACAAAGGGAAGAGGTGCAGGTCAAATAAATGACCAATGCGGCCTAATATCCAAAAGATGTTACAGAGATTCCTCCGGGGAAGAAGGAATAGGAAAGAACACAGGGAGGACAACTTCAGCAGAACGATGAAAGATCTATGCCACCTTAGGGACAAAAGTAGGATGAGCATTCAAAACCACCCCATCATCCAGAAGGAGCACACCGTAGGAAGCCACCCAACTCCCCCACACGCCTGGCAAAATCAATGGCTACCAGAAACACCACTTTGAGAGACAAATATTTCAACTCCACCGACCCCAAAGGCTAAAAAGGAACCAACTGCAATGCCCTCAATACCAATGGAAAGTCTCACGGGGAGAAGAAAGCAACAGGTGAGGACGCTGAAGGGCAAGAGACCGAAAAAGACGAGCCACCAAGGGCTCCACAGACACAAAAGGGAGCCCATGAAAAGCCAGAATGGCAACATACTGTGCACGGAGGGTAGAAAGGGACAATCCCAAACCAAAACCCTCCTCAAAAATATGCAGCACACGAGCAGGATCCAAAGAGACAACAGACCAGCCATGGCAAAGAACCCAAGCAGCGAAGTAGTCCCAATGGTTAGCGTACGACTATAAAGCCGAGGGATGCTGGACCAATGAAAAAGACCAGCAATCTCCACAGAACAACCACTATGAATCAGGGATTCCATCCCAAGAGCCAAGCCTGCAGAAACATGGAGCTGAACACTGGAAGAGGAACCAGAGGGCCCATCAAGGAGGCGGACCGAACGGCAAAAACCAACCCGGCCGTACTGCCAACTCAAACTAGAAAGGAAATCACAGGTGGCTGCACCAACCCGGCACTGCCAGAAGAACCAACTCCCTCACCCTCCTGAGCAACTGCCACACAGCCAGAATCAGGAGAACCAGCTGAAAAGCATACAACAGGCTCCACGGCCACAGGAAGGACATTGCATCTACCGTTATGCAGCTGGATAATGTATAAACATGCAGAAACAACGAACCATGGCAATGCCCATAGACTCAAACAAGTCCACCACCGGACAGCCAAACATCCACTGCAAAGTCCGGAACAGCATTCGGGTCACAGACAAATATCTCATGGAGGAAAAGAACCTGCCAGACAGTCAGCAACAACATACCCCATCCCGGGAGATAAACGCTGACAGAGACGCCAAGCTCGACTCAGTCCGAGAACAATACAGACGAATGAGGCAACAGAGGGAATGAACACTGCAACCCCATGAAGAATGACGTAAGATATTACCACCAGGTAGTCCGTCCGGACCATAACATGGAGACCCCCCAGCAGGGCAGAAAGGTCAAAGATACCTAATCAGAGGGGCCAGAGGAAACCTCTTCAACAATCAAAGCAAAGACACGATGGGAGGAACACAGACCAATGGTTAATATCCGGAACTGAAAATGAAAACCTATCCCACAGAGGCAGAGAAACATCAGAACGACAGGGACTTGTAGAGAAGCACCCAGCAAGCCTAAGGAATTCAGAAACCCAAAGAATGAACAGAGGCAGGTACATCCGCAAGGACACCCACACGAACTGGATGGGAGCAATGAACCAAAACAACCAGTGCAGAACCACTACCGGTCAGAGGACCCGGTGTGATACTCCAGCAGAAAGAAAATACAGTACACTCCCAGCCCCCGCAGATCCACAGTCACCGAATGACAGAGCCACATCCCATAAAGGAACGGACCACACTCAAAAGAGCCCACAAACATAGAGCGACCCTGGGGCAAGGAGCAACCCGAAACAGCCTGAGAGACTGGACGTACCCAGGAAAAAAAACAACTGACACCACCGGGAGACCTCAGTGAACTGACACAGTCCTCATCCAGGTGACCAAAAAAAGAGACAGGTGACCCCATACAGGACCCACTCCATGATCAACCATGACAATAACAGGAGGGAGAAGAATAGGAGGAAGAGGAGGCAGGGAATCGGGACTCAACAAAGGAATGAGCACCCTTGCCACGCCCACGCAGGTGCCCTGGAATAGCAGGACCAAAGTGCAGAATCACCAAACATAACCACCAAGGGAGCACCAAAAGGCACTGTCAGAAAAAGGGACACAGCAGCAAACCGGCTGCACAGCCGCCACACCACAGAACGCAACCACAACATGCGATGAGCCTCCACAGACGACCCCGCCGCAGAGGTGTCAGCCGCCAAGGATGCAAAGGAAACAGCAGAAAGGAATCACACCCGTAGAACCATCAGGTCGAGAGCAGGAGAAAAGTCCACACCGGACCAACAACCCAGTCAACGACCGGAAGACCACCACAATGACCATCAGGCATAGGGGGAACAAATAGTACAAAGTAAAAAAGTGGCTGCGGCAAAGTGCAATACAAAGCTGCATCAAACCCAATATCAACTGGGTCCCACGGGAAGCATGTCATAGAATCCACCCCCACGAGGCCGGAAATACAACAGTAAAGAGCCAAGTGGTGAAAATCCTGGGAAATCGAATCCAATTATACAGACGTCAACACCAACAAGACAGATGAGTGGAGCAGCAAGACAGCTGCTCCCTCAACAGAGGCTGTAAACAGAAATAGTGGGCACCTTACATACCACAGACCTCGAAAACAACAGATCGAAGCAAATGTGCAGAAGGACAACCCTAACAACCCCCCCTGGACAAAAATGACCAGAAGACCCACACTCTTGACCCAACAGAGCCCCTGGAGGGACCAGGCTCAGGGTCACACCCGGCCCACTATGAGGAAGGACCAGAGTCCCCATTATGCAAGCCGCAGACACAGCATCATCAACCTTATGTGACACAATGATTAGGGAAGGGGCAGTGGTCATAGACCTTGAAGACCCCTTAGTGGTAGCAGAATACTCCACAGAAAGTAATAACACCTTTAAAGCACACAATAAAGCCACGAAAACCGCAAAGAAAACACCCCAGGCGGGCCATCGGCACGCCTTAGCAAGTACGACACCTCCATGAGCCCCCAAAAGCAGCGTCACACTCCACCCGCTGAACCATAACTAGGTACGCTGAGTCCGCTAAAGCAGGACTCTGTAGCACACAGAAATGAGAGAGGCATGCAGGAGGTTTCAGTGAACCCGTACGCGACCAACCAGCATGACCGGGAGGCAGAGAAAACCAAGAAAATACACCCAGTCGCTAAAGCAGGACTCGGAGGTATAAGTGCTTGCGGGAGGTAACTGTGAGTGAACACAGCCCACCACCCCGGCCCTAACTAAAAAGCAGAAACACGCTGTAACGACCGGATTCTCAGACCAGATAGAATCAGCTCACCAGAGCACCACCAACCCAGCCGAAATGTAACCACCTCCCTCCTTAGGACCTATTTACAACAGATATCTATGTCTCCTACCCAAGGATGGGAAATTAGCAATATACATGCCTAAGTCTTCTACAATACCACACTCATACCATATAGTCTCACGGTAACTCAGACCCAGACTATTCTACCCTAGAGCAGTTCTGATTACTTACCATTACACACGGACTGCAACCAGTGCTCACTTCAAGCCACAATCCTGTGGGTATAGACACCAGTATCCCCCCTGGTGCTCTCTTACTTCCCTTACAAGCCACAATCCTGTGGGTATCGACACCAGTATCCCCCCTGGTGCTCTCATTAACGCCGCCTCACAACGATGATCACTTTCCTATGAATACCGTTAGCTCCTCATGTTGGGGAATCTCTCGCTATTTACTAGAGGTACAATACTACAATATTATAGATCACACAATAATGGCCAAATTATATAATGTACAACTTATTCTCTATTTCAAGGGCTCCTCTCTCCCTCATTATTCAGTTACCATTTACCTGATCGGGGGTAGCGTCTGTTTGTGAAACAGTACCTGACTAGAAGAACAGGTTACCTTTATCATACAAGAACAAGAGGCACATGATGGTTCACTAAGAACTGGGGTACTTTATTTATCACAATAACAATAACAATATAACACAATACTATAACATATAGCCTGCAAAGGAAAATGAAAGGTTAGAATGTGTGCACGCTAATAAGAAAGGGTCGACGTCACCTTATTAATATGAAGTCTGGACTCAGCAGTCATCCGGGTTCCCTTCTCGTCTGTGCCTTGGCTCGTCTTAGGGTCACACCTCTGTAGTCACGGATACACGTATGCACCGCTATGCTCTGTCTCCGTCGCTTCCCTCCAAGTCACTGGAACCTTCCTCCTTCCAGCTGCTTTCTCTCTGGCTGTTCTGCACTACTCCTCTCTCCTCTCAATCACGGACCATCTTCACTTCTCGGCTTCGATCTTATAACTCAGTTTCGGCCACTCTAGTATTTGTTCCCTCAACTAACTGCTTCACTCTGTATGCTCTGATCTTAATGTCAAAGCTTGCCAACTAAAATAACTTCAATCTTTCTAAGAGAGTATCAGCTTCTCGATCTTTCTCGGACTTCAAAATGGCGACTGCCTGCCTTGGAATAATTAATGGCATTGATGCTAACAACTAGCTGCCGCCTACAGACTGACTGACTCACTACCTCCTGCTTTCACTAATATGGAAGCTTGTTCCTTTATGGAAACTTACGGCCAATAACCTGCCGCCCACCAAATTCTTGTACCTCCCCGTACCAAGGACACGTTCTCAGCCGGCCGGCCTGATGTTATGTCTTCGGAATGGAGAAAAATACAGTCTTTCGATAAGGGCCAGCCTGAGCCGGTTCTCTCCAAGCGAACAACACCTCATAACTAAAACATTACATTTGACCTAGAAGCATCTCAAGCTGCCCGGGCAGAAAGAAAGATGGAGTCTCTCCCGTTTGAGGCCTACAAGGCCCGAAATAAGCATAACTCCATGGAAAGTATACTAACACTCTTACAAAAGGACGGATTATCACTAATACTAATGAATCTATCCCCTAACATAAGTTTATAAGCCCTGATCTAAGGAAAAGGGCACAGAATTATATTAACACGCCCTGTGAATAGGCTCTATTTACGGTTCTAATCCCTCCATTAGAATGATAGTAGACTGGAGTCACCTCCAATCACCTTCCCTCAAAGAAGGGCTGAAAAAGTCGGTCAGAACACACGCTGAGCCAGCTAAAGCTGGACGCGGCCGTAAAAGAGTAAGCTGGAGGCAACTGCGAGGGAGCAGAAAACATGCTGATCCGCTAAGGTAGAACTCGGCAACAGTAAAGAAAACAAACATGCTGGAAATCAAGAAATGGACTCGAAGTCTGCTAAGGCAGGACGCGGCATCAGAAACAACAAATACAGGCACGACAAAACCCTGGGTCGGCTAGAGCAGGACAGGGGAAAAACCAAAAGTGCCAACCAAGGGGGAGGAAAACATTCAAAATGAAAACCAGCACCACCTTCCTCCTTCAGAACGGGGCACAAGAGTCCGCTAAAGCAGGACCGCTGCCCCCAACGCACCTGAACAAGAGAAACATAAACAGCAATCGGAGTAGTGCAGAAACAAAAAAAAACAGGTAGTGTTGGGATTTTGTGTCCTTTTATATGATTGGTGGTTGCCACTGGGGGCCATATTGGAGGGATAGGGAGACTATTATGTAGCTTTTTACTTGGAGTTTCTGTAGGAGCAGAATGCCCACTGTTAATTACTGCAGCGAGGAAGACGGACGAGGAGGTAATGAACAATGAGACTGCCCTACCGTTGATGTGGAACTTCTACTGGTTACCATACCTTTCTAGATAATCAAGAATAAGCAGGATAAGAACAGTGTTAGAAATGCAACTTTCTTATAGACAGGGATTCCTGATTGTGTACTGGTTCTATCTCTTTGAGCAGATCTCGTCAAGATAAAGAGAAACTATCACAACACGCTGTTTTTGAGGGAATCTATCGTGATGTACTGTTTTATGATTACCAATTAACGTTTAAGCCCTGAAGAAGTCTCATTGTCTTAGACGAAACGCGTTGGCTGGCTAAGAAGGAAATCCATTCGTGTCCTTGGATTTTTTCTGTGTTGAAATACCACAATAAAGAACTGGAATAAGACAATCTTATAAGAATCTGGACCTTTTTTTACAAGATCGTGCACTTTTATATGTATTGTGGACATTGGAAACTATAAGGAAAATATTTCTTGGATGGGTGCTGATTTCTTTTCATTCATTGACATTTTTGGGCTTTGATCTTAAAGGAACAAACAGGGTTGTGTTCCTTGGAATCACAAGCACCATCGTTCTCATTTACAAGCCAC
Organism: Lissotriton vulgaris; assembly: GCF_964263255.1. Classification (NCBI taxonomy): domain Eukaryota; kingdom Metazoa; phylum Chordata; class Amphibia; order Caudata; family Salamandridae; genus Lissotriton; species Lissotriton vulgaris. The sequence goes on from NC_141687.1 coordinate 8,714,560, forward strand.
AGTTGTAAGTAGGTGCATTCTCTTTGCCTCAACCCTTGCATTGTATATAACCAGGTAATGAACACTGCAGCTGTAGAAGGGCTGCTCATGGGAATTGAAAGTGGGGCTAACTGATAGAGATGCAGGCTGGGGGTAGATGAGGAGGATCCTGTTTACTCTACATAGAGGACATACTTTGCACCTACAACACTGCATACAGAGGTTCTGAGTGTCACATTGATTGTGGGGGTACTGTGTGATGCAGTGTGCTTTTAAGAAAAACTGAGTACAGTAACCTGGGTAGAGTAGCCACAGCACTGTTCCTTGTCCACTGCTAAATTGGCATTAAATATTAAAGTATATTGATGCATTGTATAATTATGATGTACTTACACATTACACTTTGTATTGCCTTAAAACACTGTGAGTCCCTGGTTTGCATAAAACACTCGAGTTACAGTTACCAATGCTTGTTTCTTAGCCATATTAACACGTTTGTATTTATTCCACTGTTCAAGGCACATGCTGTGCACGTGTGAACCGTTCTGGCTGCTCAGCGTGTTGTGATAATCAAGGGCGCACCAGAACACGTTGAAAGAGCCTTCGCATTGGCTATTATTAACTCCATCGGCGCCTCCGTTTCCGGTGACCTGCAAGGAAAGGATATTAACAATCAACAAACGGTTGCAATCTTGCTGACTTTAGGTAACGTCTACTTTTTAAAACGATCTTAGTTTCGGTAGAAGCTCTTACCTGTTTTGTTTGAATGATGAACAATTCAGCAAACAGTTGAACTTAAAAGGTGGCATTTAAAAGTCTAGCGAAACTTCAAAAGAAGACACAGATGTGTTTGCAGAACAAGAAGACTGCATGTTTGTTTTACGAAAGACTCTGCATAGAGCAACTGTTGGCTGAAGCTTTTGAACAATTTAACCTTTAGAACTTTAAGGTTGTAGAACATTAATCGAGAACAGTGTGCCTTTCTCTAATAGACCAAAGTTCCAGGCTGCGCTGCTAAGAAGAACCAGTAATTCAGTCACCTCCCTTTTCCCAGAGAAGACCCATGAAAGGAGTCAGTCTTGGACCCCAGTGTTTTATCTTCTTATCTCTCATTCCCAATCCCCCCTTACCCGGGTGGCCAATCTGGGTAACAAGTGCACATTCCTTGCCACTCTGGTTGGCTTCAGAGGGAGTTGAGACCAGGCAACATCGAAGAAGGAACAAATCGGAGTTCACGGGGTTACTTCGTAACAGTGGCACTGAGGGCTTTTGAGTGCGCCAGCTGTTACAAGGAACAGGACCCTGTAGAGGCTCAAGACTGGCGTACCTCAGAACTGACAATAATCTGCAGCTGGAACCAAAGCAGCCAGGAAGGTGGACTCTGAGGGCTGCTGGTAAGAGATCCAAACCCCTTGGTCCAACAGCTGTTGTCCTTTGGAAACAGGGACAGAGTCAGTCTTGACCTGTGCCAGCAAGGAACTGCAGGCCTTGTAGCCCCTCCAACACACAGAGCTCATGCGGCCTTCCACGGAAAGAATGGGAAAATACAAGCAAACCAACCCCAGTTCAGAGCCCCAGATGATGACCGCCAGAGAACCGGTGCCTCCAGGAGATACTGTAATCATTCATGTGAAAAGGATGTTGGACTCTCAAGCATCCACATTTGATGCCATTCTTCACGTGTTCCAACTAAAACAGACTCAGTCGTACAACATGTCAAGCTGTTAAGAGCATATCTCAAAAACTTGGCTGACATGGTGGACAACGTAGAAGCCACACACGCACCACAGTGAGTGCCAGAGATGAAGGGAGTCCCCAGCACCAACGTACTCATGAGAGAACTGGTTCCCCATGACAGTATTACAAGGCAAGACTTCAAAATGTCTCTCTGTGGAGAAGTTCACAGGCTTCCGGTTGGGCGGCCCCCTCTGAAAGACCACCTCCCATAGTCAATGGTGGCCTGCCCATTCAACTTCAGGACAGAGACTGGCGGCTGCTAGAAATAGCTCGCACCAAGGGGCTGCGGTAGATAAGCAAGTAAGTAGGCAAGACATATCTGGTCTACACTGAAGTGGTTCAGTGCTAAATTTCTACCTACATGAAAATTAAAAAAACACTTGAGTGTGCTGAACATACAGTACTCCCTCATGTACCCAGCCAAATTTAGGACCATCAACCAGGGCAAACAGTCTTCCTAATGACATCAGTGGATCAATGGGGCTGGCTCCAGATGACGGGTATCAGTATACTGCCCACAATGAGGCCAGAGGTTTGGAGCTAAAACTGCAGCTGCCCGGAAGTGATACGCAAGACAATTGAAAATACACCCTACACTTCAGGAGCTGGCTGAGGCCAGGGCCCAAGTGGTTTTAGATGTTTGGTTTCAAACCTCAAGCCAATCAAAAGCGAGGTCTACTAGAAACCATGTGCCCAGGCAGCTTCCGTTGAGGACCAAGACAAGCCGGATGAAGGGGATCTATGACAGAATATCGACTACAAACATATCGACCTACAAGAATATCGAGTCAACAATATCGAGGGCAAAAATATCGACATCCTATCTACAACATGGTAAGTACAAAAATATCGAAAAAATAATATCGTTGTAAAAAATATCGATGTTAAAAATATCGATTTTTTTTTTAATATATATAAATGTAAAAGTAAGTATATAACACTAATAAATAAAATATACATATTTAAAAGTATCTAATAATGTTTAAAATTAATAAATAAAAATATATACAGTAAAGATATAATATATATGTACTGAACAATAAGTATTAATAATTAATTTACTAAAAATACCCCATTACCCAAGAACTGAAAACTGACCCTGAACCCTAAAAATACCCCTTTACCCAAGAACTGAAAACTGACCCTGAACCCTAAAAATACCCCTTTACCCAAAAACTGAAAACTGACCCTGAACCCTAAAAATACCCCTTTACCCATGAACTGAAAACTGACCCTGAACCCTAAAAATACCCCTTTCCCCATGAACTGAAAACTGACCCTGAACCCTAAAAATACCCCTTTACCCATGAACTGAAAACTGACCCTGAACCCTAAAAATACCCCTTTCCCCATGAACTGAAAACTGACCCTGAACCCTAAAAAATACCCCTTTACCCATAAACTGAAAACTGACCCTGAACCCTAAAAATACCCCTTTACCCAAAAACTGAAAACTGACCCTGAACCCTAAAAATACCCCCTTACCCAAGAACTGAAAACTGACCCTGAACCCTAAAAATACCCCTTTCCCCATGAACTGAAAACTGACCCTGAACCCTAAAAATACCCCTTTACCCATGAACTGAAAACTGACCCTGAACCCTAAAAATACCCCTTTCCCCATGAACTGAAAACTGACCCTGAACCCTAAAAAATACCCCTTTACCCATAAACTGAAAACTGACCCTGAACCCTAAAAATACCCCTTTACCCAAAAACTGAAAACTGACCCTGAACCCTAAAAATACCCCCTTACCCAAGAACTGAAAACTGACCCTGAACCCTAAAAATACCCCTTTACCCAAGAACTGAAAACTGACCCTGAACCCTAAAAATACCCCTTTACCCAAAAACTGAAAACTGACCCTGAACCCTAAAAATACCCCTTTACCCATGAACTGAAAACTGACCCTGAACCCTAAAAATACCCCTTTACCCATGAACTGAAAACTGACCCTGAACACTAAAAATACCCATTTACCCATGAACTAAAAACTGACCCTGAACACTAAAAATACCCCTTTACCCAAAAACAGAAAACTGACCCTGAACCTAAAAATACCCCTTTACCCATGAACTGAAAACTGACCCTGAACCCTAAAAATACCCCTTTACCCAAAAACCCAAAAATGACCCTGAACCCTAAAAATACTCCTTAACCCAAAGGTAAATAATATTATTTAATTACCAATTAATTACTAATTTAAAATATGTACCAAATTATATTAATTAATTAACTAATTAATATTAATTATTTGCCAATTAATTAGTTATAAATATTTAAAAACATATATTAATTAATTAATTATTATTAAATTACTCCCCACCCTATTCCCCTATAAACCCACATCCCGCTACAGAAAATATATATCAATTAATCAATTAATTATTTCCCAATTATCAATATTAATTAGCAAATAATTATAATTAATTAATTAATCCTTCTAATTATTAATCAACTTACCATAATTAAATTACTTCCCACCCTATTCCCCTATAAACCCACAACCCGCTCCAGTACTAAAACATCAAATGTCCTTATAAATTTCTATATTATTATAGAAAATGTATACACATATAATAGTAATTATTTTAAATACTTAAATTAAACATATAACACATACATAATAAAAAACTATAAAATAATACAAATATCGATATTAGTGTCATCGAAATTATTAACATCGATATATATGCTATCGATATTACTAACTTCGATATTACTTACATCGATATTAAGTATTTCGATATTACTTACCTTGGGTCGATATTCTGTCCTACGATATTCTTGCCTTCGATATTATGCTCCTTCGATATTACAGACTCGATATTATGGTAAGTCGATATTTCCAACTCGATATTTTGACTGTCTACCGGATGAAGGGCCTACTGCTGACTCCTCAATTAGCAGATTATATCATTTGACTGGTTCCACACTCTCTGCAGACTCTAGACCATGCATATAGATGTTAAGGAGGGCACAGTGCACCCCCGTTAGAAGTGAACCTGGTGGTTTCTCTTTATGTAACAGAGCCTGGCTGTTAGGCCACACTTGAGGAAGCAAAGCGTCAGGAATCACAAACTGGAGTTGCTGAAGATCCAGATGAGGAAACAAGAAAAGGAGAACGTCATGGAAGCTAACCTTGCATTGGAAGAAAGTAAGTCGCTTTTGGCACATGAATTGAACATGACAGAGCTGGACATCAAGGTCAAAGAGGTGAAGTCCAGTGCAATTGATGGCAGCGTACAGCCAGTGTAAGTGTGTAAGTTCTACATTTCCAAATATCTAATGCAGAATGTCCAGAAGGGGTAGGATATTTATGCTTGATTTGCATCTTATGAGGCAGCACTGTGTATGAATGAGGTGCCTGAGAAACAGTGGGGTACGGGCCTGTGCAAATACGTTGAGGCCAATGGGAGAAATACCCTGACACCTTTGAAGGAGGCAGGTGCTCAGAACTATCCCAATATGAAGCAAGCTTTATGCCTCAGGTATGGGCTCACACCTGAGCAGTACAAGAAAAGTTTAGGGGGGATATGTACAAGGAAGTGGTGGAGAGAGGCATCTCCCCGCCACTGCTGAAACGCAAGTCTGCACCATAGTTACAAGAATGTGGTGCAGGCTTGCATTTCCCCCTGCCAAGGTGCTAAGTTTCACAACTTAGTGCCAACACTGACACCCTTGCACCATAGGGCACGGGTGTCTGTGTACAGGGGAAACATGAGAACCCTTGATCCTTTAGGGATCATGGAAACAGTACAGTATTTTTTGCTCAGTTGAACGTGTTCACTTAGTCTCAGAGAGATATGCAGAATAAACGATGGGGACATTTTCAATAAGCTTTTTTTGTACCAGCGTCATTTTTGTATAAAACATGTTTGCTGTGACAATCACTCTGCAGAAACAGATGTATGAGACTACAAGCACCGACTAAGTAGATAAAAGGTAGAATACCACCATGGTGCAAAAACAGAGAATATATGGAGGCATATAGACATTACAGTAACAAGCGTACTCCTACGATGCAAACCCTACCTGAGTGCACCAAAGTGTACGTAGCATGTATGTGGGTGTAAAGCCAGGATCCCCTAGGAAAGAGCCAACCCCATGACCTGATGGGAGAGAAGGAAGGACCCCATATTGGTCTTGACTTGGACAACCCGCAAGGGATGTCAGACCACTGCATGCTGGAGCTTCTGCAGGCCGGGACCTCAGCATCTAGTGTCAGTTTGGAAGCTTCTCCTCTGCTCGTCTAGTGTTGGTATGGTTCTTTTATACCAAAGAGATAGGCTCTGGGCTCCGTACACAATCGGTGTGTTGTGAGTATGATTATGTAAATGAGCCTAAATCAATACCTGCTTTTATGCAAAGTATTTATTTTGTCCTTAGTTGAAAATAACCGTGACGTTTATGCAGAGCATGTTCATGCTGTGATGTAAGTCATGTGTAGGGAACTTTTCTATGAATGTTCATGCATAATAAATGAGGCTAGGTTCAAGGAAACCGATCAACATTTATTCAGAATATAATGAGGCAAATGGTCAGAGCTAGAACCATAATGCAGAGCAAGGTAGGGTACATGTAGTTAAAGAGTTGTGTAGCTACATAGGCCGATATCGGGGTTCATTGGGGTTCATAACACCCACACCTCATCCAAAAGACGATAAGGGAAACTAATGATAAAATATGCCTGGTAAAAGCATAAAAAGGTTTTCATAAAAATCTAAAAACATTTAAAAATCTAAAAACATGTTATATGTAAAAATGTTGCTATTAAAATTCAAAAAAAGCTCTATAAGACTAATAAAAGAAATCAATATCGGATCAGACTGACTGAATATTCTGAAAGCCATAATGTTTGTTGAGAGCGGGAGAAAAAGAGAATAGAAACTGATGTTTCGCATTCCAATATGGTTGTTTTGGAAAAAAGGCAGAATTGTTCCCATCACATGGACAGCCTAACTTTGTATGTGTCCTATGTGGATGACTTCAACATCCACAGACAATGGTCGCTGTAACACCAGTTGAATCAGGACAATGGAGCAAAGGTGTTCATCTTCAGGTCCTGGAGTAGCCGCTGAGTAAACACTCACAACCTGTGTGCTTGCTGTGGAGACATTGACCATTCTGACAGGAGCTAAAGAATTCTGTGGAGGCTCTATGAATGCTGTCATAAACATTGGACTATGCTGAGGACATTGTAATATGTGGGCTTTTAATAGGTCCAGTAGTACGTCTAAGTCAGGTGGCACAACCAATGGAAGAGTCAGAAATGTGTCCAAAACACATCCGCATCCGCAGAGTATGAAACAGTACACAAGCAAGATGCAGTCAACCCAGACTGCATCAACTATAGGAATAAGGAATAGGAATGACAATAGGAACCATTGCTCACGGAGCTCCTCAAGCTGCGGCGAGTACCATACATTTACAGCAACGTCTCACCTGAAGTACCTTTTCCATATCTTGAGGATTTGGGCCGTCCATTGCATAGAAGGAAAATTAAAACCAGGATACCCACTACAAGTAGTAGGGCCAGCGTTAGCCCACCAAAATCGCTTCCCAATACAGAGTGCATAAATGCAGGAATAACTCTGAAAATCGTCTGAAAGGTACTCTATAAGTACAGAACCTATGCTTTTAGATAGTTGTATCATACCCCTCATATTAGACATGTTAAAGATTGAATGAACCATTTCTATGAAATGGAACAGAAAATGTGTTCAAACTAGTGCCTGTATCTCAGCTGAAGAACTTGCAACATGGTGATCAAAAGTTTCTTGGGCTGAGGTTAAGGCCACCTCCTTCTGAAAAAGCATGTCTTTCAGTCTGCTCAGAGAATCAAACCATATAAAGAAACCATTCAACAAAGGCCATAGCATCGCCTTTCTAAGTGTGTGGGTTGGTGGAAACAATACTTGCGTAGAACAAGTACCCTGGAACTTACTGTAACCAGCTATGCAATGCCTGGTACCTTCCCACAAAAGCCTCGATCATACAACATCAAATAGCTCCCAATTCAACAGCAGTTTGAACATCATATGAATCCCAGCAACTAAAGCATTACAGGCGCCGTAAAGCAAAGTGTCTTTACAAACTAAACAACCACTTAAGGCTCTTTTGCAGTCTGTAAAACTGAAAATCTCTATGGTAGTTCCCAGTACTCATGTAAGTATCCCTCTCCTAATGCATCGTACCTGCCTATCTGGTGATACTGGAGACCGTATTGGTAAAGCCTTGGATTAACCAGTCTGTGGGAGGTGACCCAGCCATGGTGAAAGCTAATTGGTCCAATTTTTCAATGTCTAGCATTGCATATTTTGAATCTCTTTGTGCCATTTTTGTCTGTCTTTCTGTTAGACTGCAAGCAGAAAACAGGGTTGTAATGTTGATATAACACCAGGGCACATGACCCCAATGCATTGAGTGTAGTGTCCAGCTTGGTTATAGAATGGATAACATTTTTGATTTTCCGTGTTGTAATATAGTCAAATCCTGTTCTATTATATCTATTGCAGAAGACACAATGTTGCCCAGTAAATACATTTTGGATGATAGTGTGGTCATGCCATTGTGGACCACAGCCAAAGCCTTTTGTAAGTTAACCCTGTCAATCTCAATCAATTACTCAGCAGTCTCCTGTTGAGAGAGTGTCCATACTTTGCTGAACAGGGCATATAAGAAGCGCTTCTGTCGTGGCTTCTGGGGACCTGACAAAACATCTCTAAGATCCATGACATCTGAGAGACAAGATATTGTTTGTATCACATGGGACAGGGTTGATGTTTTTAGCCATTCTAGGCATAACTTCCCAACATGTAAGATGTCACCACCCCTTGTGTTCTGCTTTGTACATAGTGCTGGGTAGGCCTATGGATACTAAACCCTGGGATGGTAGCCCAGAGTCCTGACTGGCACTTATTTGTGTCGATTAGCCAAACCAACCATCCCATCCAATTGGGGTCTGATAAATTGAACAAATCATCATGTATAATGGCATCTAATGTATCCACACTGTACAGTGTGTAATTTTGCCACCCCTCAAAGTTTGTACAATTCCTTCAGGAACTGGAACTGCTGTAATTTTCATGAAGGACAGGTCTCTCTGGTCATGGTGTGATGATGCATGCGGTTTCAGGCCCAATTTCTGATGGTGTACTGCAGAACGTTCTGGGTGATAATGTCCATTTAGGAGGGATGTATGACGGTACGACGCAGGCTATTACCACGCGTACCGTTACAACGCGTGTTTTACAACGCAAGCCGTTACCACGACTTGCGCTGTAGGGTGCTGACTTTGGAATAGTTTAATTTACTATTCCAACACCAGTCCCCATGGATAGTAGGGAAGGAGTTCCTCCAGCGCAAGTCGTGGTTACAACTTGCGTTGTAAGAGACGCGTCGTAATGGTAGCGCAGGGTAACATCCGCATCGTAAAGGATGTTCCCCATTTAGGAGCAGGACCAATACAGTCACTATACCAATCCAAAGGACTGAGAACAGCAGACCAATTAGCATCCAGAGCTGCAGTCAGGGAGAAAGAAAGTAAGTCTTTTTTAAGCCAAAGTTAGAAATCACAAATTTGTTGTTTGGAGTAAACATGCGGTGGCGGTAACTAGGGTTCAATTGGATCCAAAATCAATGAAGTAGCCAGACGCAATTCGATCTATTTTTGGTCACTCAGGAGGTTTCTGGATCTGACAGTTTATTGGTTTTGAGACATAGTCACATAGATTTCTGTATTTGGCTGAATTGAGATCTGTGTTTCATTTGTACTTTGTTGCTGTTCAATTTCACTCCATTGTTGGTAACTCCTTCACTTTGTAGAGTAGAATCTTGGAATGTTATTAATATTTTGATATGAAGTTCCTGAATGGTAACGAGATGAGATTGTGACTATCCAGGAGCCAATCCAGCCAACTATTTAGTATCGACTTCATAGTGTGGTTTGATCAGGACAATTGAGGCAAATCTCTTTTCTTTTTTGCCAGTAAGTGGCATAAGAAGTACTGTTGTTGATCCCTTGAAAGCCAGGACAAGTGAAGGCGTTCTGTAAGAAGGCCCAAATTCTTTTTTGTCCACAATTGTTTCTCTGACCAGGTCTTCAATCTTTGGGATCCTTGTAGGTCTTGCAAGAACAGCTTTCATTTCCCCAGTGGTGGTGTGTTTTACTTGGATGTTGCTTTGTAATGCCTGGATTTCATTGAGTTCCTATAAAACAGCCGAAGGGTCATTGATGTCAATGGCTTTTTATCCGTAACCTGTCAGGAACACAATTACCTACATTTCTAGACTCCCACCTGTACTGGGAAAACACAGAAGTTACAGTTACCCACTGTGTTTGCAGCAACGTCCCCATCTCTGTTGGCTATTTCGAAGACTGTTGCTGGCAATCATTTTCTCTGGGCAAAATCCAATCCAAGATGGAGGCTCCCATAAAGCTCAGTATCGGTGCTCTAGTCTTTTTCCCCAGTGCTCGTGCAACACTGTTCCTCTGGCGCATTCTCTCCTAGAGCAGCACACTTTAACTGTCGTTTAGGAGGAATAGCAGTGTCTCAGTAATGCGCTCGCTCAACAAGTCCAATTCCAGTGCGACAATTCAGATTTGTCTTTTTTTTGGTCTCCACCTCTGCGGAGTGTTATGTACACGCCCGGGGTATTCCCCATTTTGTTTAAAGTAGTGTTTGAGTTTTTCTGAGAGGAACAAGTCTGCAAGTCTGTCAGAGACGAGCAGAATTTCGACAAAGCTTCTGCTGCGCAGTACATCTGAAGAACAGTAAGAATTGAGTAACTCAGAGTACTGGAAATTTACAAATTGACTGAGACTTTTGACATAAACTATATTTTCCAAGACATTTAATGACAACTATATTAATGAAATGTCACAGTATTCTACTCCTATTTGAGTTATCAATATTGCTTCACTTCAACAATAAGTTTGTCAGCTCAAGTTTAGAAATGTTTCCGGATCGCTCATAGAGAGATGCAACCCTGCAAGTAACTCTGGTACATTAGAGAGCATGTGAGATTAGTCAGAACCTGGGTGGTAGAGTAGGATTGCAAAATAATTGTTTGTCATTCCACTACAACTGTCTTAGTCACCTCATCTGCATAACTCACGTACCTACACATACTTTTTCTATTCCCATTCCTCTTCCCCCATGGGTGTGAGTGCGGACATGTTGTCCCACTGACAGCCGTGGTAGGGACTGAGGAGTTGTGGTCTGCTCCTGTGGATTTTGGCATGCAGGTGAGATTCCTGACAGATTGGAGTGCCAGCTTCAATAACCACCTGAGAAGAATGGCTGAGGGGTTAGATATTAATGCTCTGGGAAATCTAATTGACAACATGCAAAAACAACAGACCCATGCCATGGAAGAAAACAAAGAATTACAAGAGGAAATTAAAAGGTCCCACTTAGAAAGTCGACAGCTTATTCCTTTAGCACCCCCAGAATGCTTCCATGGAGACCCCTCTAAGTCACAGATATTTTTAACCCAATGTCCTCTACACTTCCTACGCAGACCAGTCATTTTCACTGATGATCAGGCAAAAACTGCCTTTGTATTGTCTTATCTGAGCGGGGATGCTGCCTCTTGGTCCATGCCTATTGTGTCAAGAAACGATCCTGTGTTATATGATTTTGAGAAATTTAAGACAGAATTCCTCTGAGTCTTTGATCTAGATCTAAAGCAAGGAAACAGAGATCTGATCTCTGATTATTTATTTGGCACAGCTTAATAAGTTAATTGCGCCTGGATTCTTCAATTTTTCTACATCCAGATCCAGAGCAACCCTTCTGTGTGGAAGCCGCTGCTTCGGACCTGCCATAGGTGGAATTCCATCCCAACGACACAAGAACACTGGGCAACTTCATCCTGTGGCCTTCCGATCTAGAAAAAACTGACATTGAGGTGGGCAATTTTATATTTTTTGAAGGCAAATTTGTAGCCCATCATGGCAAACTCCAAAATGATGTTGCTCATCCTGTTCAATTGATCTAATAGTTCATCATCCGTCAGATAAATCTCATCTAGGTTGGGCTATGCCTCCTCATCACAATTTTACAGCAACTCTGAAACTCTTGCTGAGACCAAACCGGGCTATTCTTATACCTTTGGGGCAGTCTACATGATTGGAGCTGAGAGCCAAGTGCTGAAAACACTGTCAAATATCTGCTTTCATGTGCTATATTTTGTCAAAAGAAACCATTTGAGATATCTACTGTTGTTATGTATTTCTTCCGCCGAATGTTGCTCATTAATGTAGCACTGTGTGCATTATGTACTGCAAATGTTTTCATGCATGTGTTCATTTGCCTGTCGTCTAAAATGGGATAGTACACATTGTTGGGTTTATTTAAGGGAAAAAAGGATTATTCATGGAGAAGGTGCAATTTTCAATCACACCTTGGTATTGGAGTTTAATCAAAGATCTCCCTGACTTGCTTCTCTGCATCATGTTTTATTGGGTACTGCATCCGTGGTGTAGGAGTAGTTTTAACTGGAATTTCATGGTGAGATGACTGAGCATCCCACCCTACATGATTGCAGTTAAGTGCAGGAGCTGGTGCTAATGTCCACTCCTGCACATATTTGTGTTTTAGTGAATCTGGTACTAGGTAGGTGAAGAATGGTAATAATACATCTTCCCCTTTAGAGTAGTCCATAACAAACTCAGGAGACCAATCTCTTTCAGGCAGAATAGGTATAGTTTCACCTTCATTGAAGGTGAATTAATTGTACCCAGATTGACCTGAAACTGCACAGATCACCAAATTAGTGGTATTTACATGTGTGTGTAAGCATTTGCAAATTAGCATGTCAGCTTCTACAGAACAAATAATGTATGCATGTTCCTGTGTCCAATGTTGAACTGAAAAATCGGGTCTGATTAGGTTGTTGGAAGGTTTTGCCGCATACTCATTCTGCATTTGTTTCAATACTGGTATGACTGGTAATGAGGGCCTACAATGAGTTTTAGTATAAATGACAGTGAAAACGGTACCCCAAGTGGTACGGTGGAGAAGTGTGGCTCAATGATTAGAGCGGCAGACCCTGATGCAGAGGTCTAGGCCAGGACCAGGGTTCAATTCCCCGCTTCGGTGGGTCTTGGGCTCAAAAATTCCACGGACCTGATAATTCTCGCTTTGGTGCCTATTCCAATCATGGAGTCCCACTCTGCAACTCTGGGCAATAGCTTGCTTAATCTCCACAACGGCCCCCACAACGCTAAGGATGCCTGGCCTCCACCTTAGGGGTGCCCAGGAGTGAACGCCTCACAGGGAAACCCAGGATGGGTTCCACAGCAGTATTTGTACAAGCGCCTTGAGACCCTTGCGGGTGAGTAGTGCGCTATACAAGTATCAATTTACATTTGCATTCCTTTATCGGAGGAGCTATTTTCTTTGGCAAGCAAATTGACAATTTTCTGTGTTGTGGACCCATATGAGTACATACTGCCTCAAGCCGTGCTATTTTCTTTGCTTTCCAGAATGGTATTTGTTCATGTCTAGTTGTTTGTTGCCATCCCTTGCGGTTGACCAATTTGAGTGACCCTTGAAGGTTGAATTGTAAGTGTTCGCGTTATGAACTTTGTAAGATTTATTTATAGTTTTACTATATCTCTGTAAAATGTACATAGTTCTGCTGCTGGCAATTCATCAATCTCTGGATGAAGTGTGTAAGCAGCTAGGACCGGCCAGATCGCTTCAACTCTCCTGACCTGACTGAGTCTCATATTTGTTGTGATGTGGGGCAGGGCATCTTTAACCAAATTAATGTGCCCTTATGGAGAGTATAAATATCAATATCAATAAAACTTTATTTCAGTGTCGTTTTGCAAACCATAAAAGCACAAATACAGCAATACAAAATTCATTATTAAAGAAAGCCATCATCAAGATAAAAAAATACAAAGATAGCAGCAGTTTATAGCAGTACAAATTTTGCCAGAATGTATTAAATACAGTTGCAAATAAAACTCATTACAAATCCAAACATTTTCTATACTTTACAATAGATTTTAAAAATTCTAATACAAAAGTATACTATCACTATGTAATAATTGTAAGTAAATCATAGCTGGTCTGATCTGGCGAAAATTGTCACCAGATAGCGTTTGCGGGGAAATTCATATAATTTACTTAAAAACATAAAATGCAGCATGTCCTGCTGAGACTTTCCGTCGCAGCTGCAGGGAGCTGCTTCTTTACAATAAGTGGATTTTGTGGCCTAACAAACAAGCGGTCGCTCCCCACGCTCCCTGTTCACCTGGTATCGTAGCGCTTTACTGCTCATTGCTGCAAATACCTAATTGTGCTCTGCTCTCATTGATTGTAATTTTAGTAGTGCCTGATTAATAGCGTAGCACTATATTGCATAACCCACATTGCGTGTATTATCATTTGTGCCTGATTAATAGCGTAGTGCTATATTGCATAGCCCACATTGCGTGTATTATCATTTGTGCCTGTTTGATCTGGTAGCGCTATATTGCAAAGTTCGCATTGCTTGTTAATATAATTTGTGCCTGATTGTGCCGGTGCCTCTGCCCACATCATAGCGATATTCCTGCGTGTGCCCCAATCTCGTCCTGTTTCGCTTTTGTGTTGCTGCCATTTAGTTGTTGTGCCTCCCAGCCCGTCTCTCCACCCCGCTCCCGCCTCCCAGCTGCCCCTCCCTCGCTCTGCCCCCCATTATCCACATATGTCAGAGCAGCTTACGTGCAGCGTTCACACGCAGCGAACGTGCCCCATGCGTGCCGAAGGTGCGCCAAAGGTAAGCCCGTCTACGCCCGTCCACGCCTGGACCGCGCCCAGCGCCAGACCCCCTGGTCCCCGCAAATTCCACTCCACCCGCATAACGTACGACACCGCTACCCTCTCAGCACTCAACTCCGGCCGTCTCCCAGACTGCTACCAAGCTGCCCCAGGACACACCCATGGACCGGTCACCTGCCACTCCTGCAAGTTCGAATGCATCAGGACCCACACCAAATCCACAAACTCCAAACAGAGCTCCGGCACTAACCACCTGAAGTGTATCCTGCTCAATACCCGCTCGGTTCACAAACACGCAACTGAACTATGGAACCTACTAGACACCACATCGCTGGACGTTGCCTTTCTTACAGAAACCTGGATGAACGCCTCATCAGCGCCCGACATCGCCATAGCCATCCCGGACAGCTACAAGATCATCCGAAAGGACCGCATCAACCAAACAGGAGGAGGCATCGCCATCGTCCATAAGAACACCATCCGCATCACGACCAGTTCCGACGATAACCTCGCAGCCGCCGAACACCTTCACTTCCAGATCCACACCGACCCTAAGACCACACTCAGAGGTACCCTCATTTACAGACCCCCAGGACCCCGTACACAATTCAGCAAAGACATCACTGACTTCATCAGCCCACACGCCCTCCCCTCTGAGGACTACATTCTACTGGGAGACCTCAACTTCCACCTGGAAAAGAACAACAACAGCAACCTCACCACCCTTCTGGACAACCTCGCCAATCACGGACTCAAACAACTTGTAGACACCCCCACCCACTACGCCGGGCACACGCTCGACCCAATCTTCTCCTCCAGCAAGCTTATCTCCTATAATCACGCCACAGGACTCCATTGGACGGACCACAGCTGCGTTCACTTCAACTACAAAAAGACCACGACCCACAACCACCCACAACTAATCCCCCGCAGAAACTGGAACAAAATTACCACCGACCAGCTCTTCACATCGCTTTGCCAAAACCCTCCGGCCAAATCATTGGACCCAAATCAAGCAGCCATCAACCTCACACAATGGATCACCCACAGCGCTAACGATTTAGCACCCTTGAAAAACCATCAAATCAAGCAAGGTAGTAAAAAAGCCCCCTGGTTCAATGACGACCTTAAGAAATCCAGGAAGATCTGTCGCACCCTCGAGAAAGCCTGGAGAAAAAACCCAACCACTGACAACTTGGCCACCTTCAAGAACGCCACACGCAAACACCACCAGCTGATCCGATCCACCAAGAAATCAGCATTCAAGGATCGACTCGACAACAACGCCCACAACAGCAAGGAACTATTCAACATCGTCAAAGAGTTTATCAAACCCACCGCCAGCACCAACGACATCACTCCCTCTCAAGACCTCTGCGACTCTCTAGCCTCGTTCTTCCACAACAAAATCGCTGACATACATAACAGCTTTGGTGACCAGTCCACCCCACCCACCTCCGAACCAAAACCCCCCTCCAACAACCTTTGCACCTGGAACCCAATCACCACTGAAGACAGCATTCGCTTGATGAACTCCATCCACTCCGGATCGCCAACCGACCCATGTCCCCACCACATTTTCAACAAAGCAGACTCCATTATCGCACCCCATCTCCGAGATGTCATCAACTGCTCCCTCAACTCCGCTACCTTCCCGGAAAGCTGGAAACATGCCGAACTCAGCGCCCTCCTGAAGAAACCCACAGCAGACCCCACTGAACTTAAGAACTACCGCCCCATTTCTCTCCTCCCATTCCCTGCTAAAGTCATTGAGAAAACCATCAACAGTAAGCTCGCCGCCTTCCTCCAATCCAACTGCTCCCTCGACCCATCATAGTCCGGCTTCCGAGCCAAACACAGTACCAAGACCGCCCTTATCGCAGCAACAGACGACATTCGAACTCTTCTGGACAACGGAGAAACAGCTGCCCTTATCCTACTGGACCTCTCCGCAGCCTTTGACACAGTCTGTCATAGCACCCTTATACAATGCCTCAGCAACGTCGGAATACAAGGAAAAGCATTGAACTGGATCATCTCGTTCCTCAGCGGAAGAACCCAGAGAGTCCGCCTCCCCCCTTTCAAATCGGAGGCCACTGAAGTCATCTGCGGCGTACCACAAGGATCATCACTCAGTCCCACCCTTTTAAACATATACATGAGTCCCCTCGCATCCATCGCGCGCCAACACAACCTCAACATCATCTCCTACGCAGACAACACCCAGCTGATCCTCTCCCTCACCAAAGACCCAAACACCGCCAAAACCAACCTACACGAAGGGATGAAAGAAGTAGCCGAGTGGATGAAGAACAGCTGTTTAAAACTGAACTCGGACAAAACTGAAGTCCTCATCCTAGGATCATCCCCCTCCGCTTGGGACGACTCTTGGTGGCCACCGGCCCTGGGCAACGCACCCAAACCTATGGACCACGCACGTAACCTGGGCTTCATCCTGGACTCCTCCCTCTCGATGACCAGACAAGTCAACGCCATCTCATCATCATGCTTCAATATCCTACGTATGCTCAAAAAAATCTTCCGTTGGATCCCCACCGAAACAAGAAAGACGGTCACCCATGCACTGGTCACAAGCCGACTGGACTACAGAAACAACCTTTACAACGGAACCACAGCCAAATTACAGAAAAAACTCCAACGCATCTAGAACGCCTCAGCCAGACTCATCCTAGACATCCCCCGCCAAGCTCACATTTCCGGTCACCTGAGAGACCTCCACTGGCTCCCCGTCAACAAGAGAATAACATTCCGTCTCCTCACCCATGCACACAAAGCCCTCTACGACCTAGGACCCAAATACCTCAACACGCGCCTGACCTTTTACACCCCCACCCGCCAACTACGATCGTCCAATCAAGCCGTCGCTGTGATTCCACGCATCCAAAGATCCACCATGGGGGGAAGATCCTTCTCCTACTTAGCGGCCAAAACCTGGAATTCTCTCCCCACCCACCTCTGCCTTACACAGAACCACCTGTCCTTCAGAAAACAACTAAAAACTTAGATATTCGATAAGCAACGTACCCCCCCTCCCTCAAGCGCCTTGAGACCCTCTGGGTGAGTAGTGCGCTATACAAATTTTAACTTGACTTGACTAGTTAATAAAAATTTCTCATAAGAGGTCAGGATGCCCATTAGATGATGCTCAATATATATGGAGATGTTTTTAACATAACATATGTCCTGACACTCGGTTTCTGAACCTCTATAGCTTTCCTCGTCATTTTCCTTTCCATGAGGAAAGCCGATTTAATTGCCTCCACGTCCCTCTTACTAATCAGGAGTTTTAAATAATTCACCACGCCCTAGGCCTAGAAAGCTTGACTTCAGATATTTCAGCCAGGGTATAGCAGTTGAGTTGTCCATGGACAGACAATCTTTTACAATCATATGCATGAGGGGGATATCAGGGTTTAACCACAATTTTAACCAACAAGACAGCGGGCGCAGGGAAAAGATGTCGCTGACATACTGGACCCCAGTTCTTCGTGAACAGTTATATTAGATGTATCCACCATTGATTTTCTTCAAACCACTTGCAATCAAAATTAGACCTTCCAAGCAGTGCTCCCAGACCCCTCAACCCACCCCCAAAAATCTAGAATACCCCCAAACAGCCCCCCAAAAACATGCAATACTACTAGGCCTAAGTTTAAATTGTGCCAAAATGCTCTCTGCTCTCTGAAACCCCCGTTTCCACCATGGATTTTCTTCAAACCATTTGCAATCAAAATTAGACCTTCCCAGCAGTGCTCCCAGACCCCTGCATTTTTTGGGGGGCTGTTTGGGGGTGTTCTAGATTTTTGGGGGTGGGTTGAGGGGTCTGGAAGCACTGCTGGGAAGGTGTCTAATTTTGATTGGAAGTGGTTTGAATAAAATCAATGGTGCAAAAGGTATTTTTTTTCAGCAGTATTGCATGTTTTTGGGGGCTGTTTCGGGGTGTTCTAGATTTTTGGGGGTGGGTTGAGGGGTCTGGGAGCACTGCTGGGAAGGTCTAATTTTGATTGCAAATGGTTTGAAGAAAATCCATTGTGGAAAAGGGGGGTTTGGGACTAGTTGCAGAGAGCGTTTTGGCACGATTTAAACTTAGGCCTAGCAGTATTGCATATTTTTGGGGGGCTGTTTGAGGGTGTTCTACATTTTTGGGGGTGGGTTGAGGGGTCTGGGAGCACTGCTCGGAAGGTCTAATTTTGATTGCAAGTGGTTTGAAGAAAATCAATGGTGGAAAAGTTTTGTTTTTTTAGCAGTATTGCATGTTTTTGGGGGCTGTTGCGGGTGTTCTAGATTTTTGGGGGTGGGTTGAGGGGTCTGGGAGCACTGCTGGGAAGGTCTAATTTTGATTGCAAGTGGTTTGAAGAAAATCCATGGTGGAAAAGGGGGGTTTGGGCCTAGTACCAGAGAGCGTTTTGGCACGATTTAAACTTAGGCCTAGTAGTATTGCATGTTTTTGGGGGGCTCTTTGGGGGTATTCTAGTCATCACAGTCATCACTCCATCCCCAGTGGGCATGCAGCAAGACATTTTGACCCTATCCTGAAAAGCTGTTGAGCTGGATGTGGGTGGCGTGGCACTGGTACCACCACGAATGCAGTTAACTACTACACCAATACGACCTACAGCTTCCATATTTTCTTGTCAGAAGGGCCAGCAGGTACCTCCATCCAGCTTGACCTCTGTTACCTCATGCAGTGGTGCACAACAGAGTCAGATTCGGCAATGCCCATCCTCCACTTCATCTGGCATTAAAAGTAGCACCTCCACCAGAAATCTCAACTCCCCAGTTTGGGACTTCTTTAGTGTTAGCAAAAAGGCAGAAAACATGGTCGTTTGTTTGATTTGTAAAATAGTAGTTAGTCGGGGTAAGCTTGGTACCAACTATGGTACCGGACGCCAGAGAGGTCATCTCCAAAAACACCACACAATCCAGTGAGAGGCGCACCTAAGGAAGATCTGGGAAGCCAAAAGTAGAACTGATCCATTCACATTGCATCTGAGATGAGGAGTGGCTGATCGTGCAGGGAGGAAGTCAAGAGCCGACCAACATTTTTTCTGGTATACCCAGTACCCCTGACAACAGCGCCCATACCCTCTATCCCTGCAACATGTATGAGGCACACTAAGAGTCTGGGAGGGACACCAATGCGAAAAAGTACATCAATGAGCCTAACTGGTTTGAAGACGTCTGCGTCATCATCTTCATCATCATCATCACGTAAAATGCTCCAGACCACCATTAGAAGCATGTTTTGGTCATTTGAACGCAACCACCCGACGGCACGTCTGTAAAACGCAAAGCTGGCTAAAATGCTAGCGCTGGACCTTCTCACTTTTTCTTTTGTGCAAGGGGTGGGTTTTCTAGAATTAGTGGCAACAGTCTGCTCTAAATGGAAGGTTCCTAGCCGGTCCTATTTTGCCAGAGTTGCTGTTCCAGCACTACATCAAGAAGTGCTGAAGGCGATTGGCGCAGCTTTGCAGAAGAGTGCTGTTCACACTATCCACTTGACAACAGACATGTGGACCAGTTGCCAAGCCCTTGATTACATGTGCATCATTGCACTCTGGGTCTCTTTTGCAGGGGTTAGAGACAAGTTAAAAGCAGGTGTTGACACGGACACAGTGTTTCAAGCTACTTGGAAAAAAGCAACAGTAGCCATGTTTGCCATGGAGAAAACTCATACTGCACCTAACCTTTTGAAGGAGTTTGAGAGGAAGGTCTATGAATGGCTACATCCAAGAAATCGCAAGATTGGTTATGTTTCCACGGATAATGGCAGTAATATAGTTAAGGCCATGCAGCAAGGTGGCTATTTTAGAGTGCCGTGTTTGGCGCATAGTATTAACATTGTTGTGCAAGATTTCTTGAAAAAAGAAATAACAGTCAGCAAGTTACTGGCCACCTGCTGAAGAATCTGCACATATTTCAGCCATTCTTTTAAGGCCCGGAAGAAGCTGGGGAGCATGCAACATGAACGTAGACTGCCAGTCAAAGGACTCATCCAGGAGGTGGCAACACGTTGGAACTCAACCTTCTACATGCTTGAGCGTCTGTCTGAGCAGTGGGGGGTAATCAATGAGTATGTCTTTGCACTGGGTTCTATTATGATAGACATGAGGCAAGAGTTGGAGGAATGGAAGCTCGTTGCAAGCCTGGCAGAAATGCTTTGTCCTTTTGAGGTCTTTAGCTGTGAAGTCAGCAGCGAGGACTGTTCTTTGGGCACAGCTATCCCATTGTTGCGCATGCTAGAGCACCAACTGCAGGCGGTGTCTTCAACGTTCTGAGATGATGCTGAAAAACAAGACACATATCAGTTAGCGGAGAGGTTATTAAGTCGCCTAGTTGATAATGAAAGGCTTAAAAAAATACATACAGAACAACTTTACATTTGTGCCACTATTCTGGATCCACAGTACAAAAAGGCCGTGGCCAGCAAAGCATTCATTCTTTTTGATGAATCAGATGTTCAGGGAGGCACCAGACTCCAGTGGAAACATTACCTATACAAGCCGCAAACTGCTGGATTTGATTGGTAAGACGACCACAAATACATTCGATTGTGCTCACATGGGTCCGATGGATACTTACGGCCCATTTAGCTGTTACAACTGTAGATGGGAAAGTACCCTTACACTGAACCCTGTGAAATTACATCTACCCACATTTCCTCTTAAATGCATCTATACGAACGCAAGATCACTACCCAAACATTCCACTCACATCTGGGACCTTCTTAATGAACATCAACCTGATTTAGTGTGTTTATCTGAAACATGGCTTGATGACCAAAATATCCCAGATATAGTCACAGTCTTCCCGCAGACTATAAGATACTGAATGTTAACAGAGTCAAGAAAAAGGGTGGCGGTGTACCTCTACTGTTCAGAGACCACCTTTCATGCAGACAAGAGAGTATCGTGCCGGTTAAAAACTATGAAGTTCTGGCATTTACGGTGTCCATAAACACCAATGTGCTATTCAGAGGCATTTTAATCTATAATCCCCCAGGCTGCACATTAAATTTTAGTTCACAATTACTCACACAGATCATGCCTGTCTGTTTGAAGAACAAGAACATCCTCCTCCTTGGAGATTTCAATATACATCTGGACAACAGCAGGAGCTCCTTGACGAACCTATTAGTGGAAGACATGGCTATCCTGCAGCTATCTCAGAGAGTCCATCAACCAACACACATTGCAGGACATACATTAGATTTGATATTTTCTAATATCGAATCTATTGACATCGACCCTTCAACCCCATTGGTATGGACCGATCATTATATGATCACCTTTCGCATGAATCTCCCCATCCCCCAGACCAAAAAACACAGTGCATTCACAGCAAACATGAGAAATTGGAAATCTTTCACACTTGATAAATTCAGTAATCATTTCTCACACCCCTCTTGTACAAGTACTAATATTCATGAAGAAATAGACCTCCTTCATAATAACATTAAAAATGCACTTGAACATTGTTCGACCACCCAATCCCGTCACAAACCAGGCAACAAAAAATCAGAGAGATGGTACGGACCTGAGCTTAAACTCTTAAAAAGAAACTGCACCTCCCTTGAGCATAAATGGAGAGTATCCAAGACAGATGAGACCAAAGACAGCTTCAGGAAAGCTCAAACACTCTATCACAGAGCGATCAGAAAGGCAAAAAAGGATTACTTCACACGCAGAGTATCCGAGAATAAAAATTCATCAAAAGAACTTTTTAAAATTGTCAGAGAATTATGCAACCCAACCAATTTCTCCTTACATCTTACTCCCTCACAGGAGAACTGTAACAAGCTCAATGATTTTTTCTGCGAAAAAATTGATACCATCTATGCCTCCTTTCCAAAACCAAGGACGGAAAAAAACGAACAATATGTACCAACCGTTGCACATACCATCTGTCACAGTTTTGGCCCTTTTTCAGAAGAGTAGGTAGAAAAAGTCATGCTTGAGGTCAAGTCTGGTTCACCACTTGACCCATGTCCACATCACATTTTCTCCCAGCTTACCCCTGTAATATGTCCAGTAGTTACTAGAGCACTTAATCTCTCCCTTAGTTCTGCAGAATTCCCAAAATCATGGAAACAGGCCCTAGTTACCCCTTTAGTAAAGAAGGCTGGGGCAGACGTTAACAATCCAGCCAATTACAGACCAATATCCCAGTTACCTTACTTATCCAAGGTCCTGGAGAAGTTGGTCAACAGACGACTTTCCACATTTTTGGAAGTTAACGGTTTGCTGGACGCTTCACAGACAGGGTTCCGGACAAACAATAGCACCGAAACTACACTCTTAGCGGTGACAGACAGTATTAGGACCAAGGTGGATCAAGGTAGTACAGTTGCTCTGATACTCCTTGATTTATCAGCGGCTTTTGATACCGTACCCCACCATCAATTATTGAACACCCTGGCAGAGAAAGGAATTCAAGACAAAGCATTAGGATGGCTACAATCGTTCCTAGCGGATCGAACCCAATCAGTTCGCCTGGGTGACTATACATCCCCTCCGCGACCTATAAAATACGGAGTTCCCCAGGGAGCGTCGTTGAGCCCAACTCTGTTCAACGTGTTCGTCTCCTCGTTGGCAACCATCGGTAAAAAGTGGGGTGTCGAAATGTGCTCCTATGCGGATGACACCCAGCTGATGGTCACCATTGATGAAAATGATGACTCTAAAACTAGATTGACGAACTGCCTGACTGAACTGGCAACTTGAATGCAGGACCACTGTCTCAGACTAAATGCTGACAAATCTGAAATTCTATTGTTCTGCAGAGGCACACAGGTCTGGGACAACAGCTGGTGGCCGAGCGACTTGGGCTTGCTTCCCAATCCTACTACAAAAGACAAAAATTTAGGAAAAACACTGGATAAGGACTTATCCATGAAATCCCATGTTTCCATAGTTTGCAGCAGAGGCTTCGGCCTTCTGAAGATGCTTAGACGAGTCTTCCCCTGGGTTCCGACAGATTGCAGGAAAACACTAGTCCAATCACTATTGATGAGTAGGTTGGACTACGGTAATTCACTGTTTGTGGGAATGGCAGACTACCTCTTCTCCAAATTACAGATGGTTCAGAATGCCGCTGCCAAAGCCATCTGTAATAAAAGAAAATACGACTCAGCCAAAAACTGCATGCGTGAGCTTCATTGGCTTCCAATGCGACAACGAGCCATTTTCAAACTGTTGTGTATTTCACACAAAGTACTCCACAATACAGGCCCCATCATCCTACATGACATGATCAGATTTCATAAACCCTCTAGAAACCTACGATCTATGACGTCAGGAAGAGCATCCATCACCGGAGCTCGGACTGTCAGGATGGGAGAGCGGGCCTTCTCTCACATTGCCGCAACAAAGTGGAACGAGTTACCCCCTAAACTCAGAACAACTGACTGCTTCCTTTCATTTAGGAAACAACTAAAAACATTCCTCTTCCCCAGGCCAGATCAATAATTCTCAATTAGTGCTCCCGTCAAATCACCTGCAACTTTTCCTCAGCACCGTGATGTCCTTTCAGGATGAATGTTAGCTCTTTACAAATAAAATAAATAAATAAATAAATAATAATAAATAAAAATGTTTCAAAGTACAAACATTGGCTAGCTCTGTCAGTCACTTGGTTCGAAAAAGAGCAGCAGAAAATTGAAGGAGCCGGCAGAGGTACTACTGAATCAGCAGGCCATCCGGCGTCAAGTTTCACTTCTGAATCTGTAGCCAAAGGGAGTCACTTTCCCTCACAACCGTTAACGACACCTGCACCAGGCCCAGCCATAATATTGTCAGATGCGGATTGGATAACTCATCAAGGGTTTGCTCGTTCCAATGATGCAAAGACCACAGATGGTACGCAAAGTGGAGCAACCCTGGAGAACCTTGAGTTGATGGTGCAGGCCTATCTGAATGACCCAACAGAGGTCTTTGTTAATAAGAACCCATTGCTGTATTGGTATTGGAAAAGGCCTCTATGGCGACTGATCACCAACCTGGCTCTAAATATTTGTCTTGCCCACTTGCAAGTGTGTCTTCTGAACGTGTTTTCAGTGCTGCTGGTGCCATTGTAACTTCAAAAAGGACCAGCTTCTCGCCCAAAAATTTGGAGAGGTTGACACTGATCAAGATAAATCAGCACTTCATACCACCAGATTACATAATACGTGAATGCACGCAGGAAGAAGAGGACACCGACTTAGGTGATGGAAGTTCTTCTCTGTTAGCTGACCTACTCCCATCTCAATTCATAGAGTTTGATGACGAGCTCTACTTCCCTGACACCGAGGCCTGAAAATGACTTCCTTTTTTTTTGTCCTTATTCACTTTTATTCCTGTGTTCTCTTTCTTTGTTTTGCAACTTTTACCACAACAAAACTTTAATCACCTAATCACAACAAGTCTATCAGCAGCACTGTCTTCATCTTATTTCCTTATTCATTTGAAGGTGCCGCAGTCTGCATTCCTGAGGTTCACAAGTTCACAACTCAATCATGCTCCTCTATCCTCCCCCTCCAGACTCCCTCTATCCTTTTCCCTCAAGGCAGATGGCTGGATTACTCAGAATAAAGAAACTTTGTCTTCGTAGACGAGTCTCTTCAAGTGGGACTGGAATTACTGACTACATGCTTGCTGATTGCTGACAGTTACTTCTGAAATTGACAGGAGAGGCTGCTCTGTGGGCCCTCACTTTCAGAAGAAGATGCAGACAAAAAGTGGAACAGGTAATGAATAATGAGAAGAAGATGGCATGCAGTGGACAGCAATGGCTGTCTGGCCCTGATGAAAGCAATTACAGTTTGTTTGTTGTGCATGAAATGAATCATATGTCTTCTGTTATTATTTAATCTGATTTAGTACAATGTTTTATTTCGATATAGAAATATCTTAAAAGCACATAACAATAAAAAATACAATTCATGTTGTTAATAAAAACACTTAATAAATAGTTAAAAAGACGAGTTAAAACAGTATTAAACCATTTACAGCTTTGAGTTAGATGAAAAAAGAAAAACAAGGGATTGCCTGAGAAAGGGTTCATCACATGGCTTTAAATCTGATCCCCCACTCCCAGCTAAGAAATGTGGCTACCCCACACGCCAGTACTGTATTAGGGTTAGATTGTAAAATTCTTAGTGCTGGGGCATAGCCTCTGGTCTCAAGTAGGCGACAGACAGGTTTTAGCCATTTGGATCTAGGCTTATTGTAGGCACTGCAGACAAAAAAACCATGTGGGATAGTTTCTAGTTCAGTGCTGCAGTGCGGGCAGGTGGCAAGCGTCTGATAGAGGGGTTTCCATTTAGAGGTGCGTTCACGGACTGGTAGGGTTCCCATTCTAAACTGACCATATAAGGCCTTATCTTTCGGTTTTCTAATAAAGTCCATGTAGGGTTCGAGCAAGGGTACGGATTTATGCAATCAAAACTCATCAGTGAGTCTGCCTAAGTTATCCGCTCTAGATTCTTGGGCGTCGACCCACCGCCAGTAAGCCCGCTTGACTTTCAGTTTAGATAATGAAGCACGGGACTCCCACGCCACCCATAGGCCAATGGCCATCAGAAGTTCCTTCATTTTAGAAAGCCAGACTATTTTGTGTGACCCCTGCAAGCTCATGACTTCTTTAAGACCGTCTGCGTAGCTCTCTAACTCTGGTGTGAGCCACAGGCGAGCCCAATAAAGAAGCGGACGCAGAGTTATAAGATCTTTATTAAATCTGCGTCCAAGGTCATATTTAACGGGCTTGCTAGGGGTACTCCTGGGTATAGACAATAGCTTCTTGTAGAATTTGTTTTCGGCAATTACGAGGGGGTCAACATTATTAAAACCCCAGAGCACTGCCCCGTACAGTGCCCTGCCTACTGCTTTTGCAGAATAGATCTCTAAAGCAGGAGCTATGGGTCTTGATACTGAGGATCTGTGCTCCCTGCTTCTGGCGCCCACAACCCGTTTATGGTTTAAAGCCATTTTTTCAATGTGGGGGTTCCACTTGAGTTGGTCGGATATCCTAATCCCAAGATAGTCGAACATTTTATTTAATATTTTACACACTACATGTAACTCAAGTCTACTCTGCTTTTTTTTAACCTTGTTTAATTCAAATTGTACTTCAACTGCAGGGGCCACTACGTTGCATTTTCCAATATGCAAAATGTCCTTGGACATACTGTTTGTCAATATACCATGATGATTGATTAAATAATATATCTTTTTTCTTTACAGTCACTCACCGGGATAGATGGATCATCAGCGCCGGTTTACGAAACAGCTATGGCCAATTCATGAGAGCTAGCCAATGTTTGTACTTTGAAACATCTGCTTCATCAAAAAGAATGAATGCTTTGCTGGCCACGGCCTTTTTGTACCCTGGATCCAGAATAGTGGCACAAATGTAAAGTTGTTCTGTATGTATTTTTTTAAGCCTTTCATTGTCAACTAGGCGACTTAATAACCTCTCCGCTAACTGATATGCATCTTGCTTTTCAGCATCATCTCAGAACATTGAAGACACCGCCTGCAGTTGGTGCTCTAGCATGCGCAACAATGGGATAGCCGTGCCCAAAGAACAGTCCTCGCTGCTGACTTCACGGCTGAAGACCTCAAAAGGACGAAACATTTCTATCAGGCTTGCAACGAGCTTTCATTCCTCCAACTCTAGCCTCATGTCTTTCTTAGTAGAACCCAGTGCAAAGACATACTAATTGATTACCCCCCACTGCTCAGACAGACACTCAAGCATGTAGAAGATTGAGTTCCAACGTGTTGCCACCTCCTGGATGAGTCCTTTGACTGGCAGTCTACGCTCATATTGCATGCTCCTCAGCTTCTTCCGGGCCTTAAAAGAATGGCTGAAATGTGTGCAGATTCTTCGGCAGGTGGCCAGTAACTTGCTGACTGTTATTTCTTTTTTCAAGAAATCTTGCACAACAATGTTAATACTATGCGCCAAACACGGCACTCTAAAATAGCCACCTTGCTGCATGGCCTTAACTATATTACTGCCATTATCCGCGGAAACATAACCAATCTTGCGATTTCTTGGATGTAGCAATTCATAGACCTTCCTCTCAAACTCCGTCAAAAGGTTAGGTGCAGTATGAGTTTTCTCCATGGCAAACATGGCTACTGTTGCATGTTTCCAAGTAGCTTTCTGGTGGAGGTGCTACTTTTAATGCCAGATGAATTGGAGGATGGGCATGGCCAAATTTGACTCTGTTGTGCACCACTGCATGAGGTAACAGAGGTCAAGCTGGATGGAGGTACCTGCTGGCCCTTCTGACAAGAAAATATGGAAGCTGTAGTTCGTATTGGTGTAGTAATTAACTGCATTCGTGGTGAGACCAGTGCCACGCCACCCACATCCCGCTCAACAGCTTTTCGGGATAGGGTCAAAATGTCTTGCTGCATGCCCTCTGGGGCTGGAGTGATGACTGTGATGACTGGGTCGTCGTAAGACTGTTCATCAGCAGCAGAATACACCACTTCTTGTTCATAGTCATCATCACCCATAATTGAAAGCATTGCGGTAACCTTCCATGTAGGCTTAGCTACCTTTGTCGGCTCATGGCGTGCCTCCCTCTCAGACTGCATTGGTGGGTTCCAATCAACATCAAGCTCATCAGAAGGAAAGGGGCTTGAGGAAGAACTTGTAGTAGCCTTCCTTGACCTTTTTCTTGCTGGGGATCTGGAAGACAATGTTGTAGAGTTGTCTGTGGCCACACGTGATGTCATATGACAATTGCTGCACACACCGCCGCTGCAGGTCTTCTTCCTGGCACTGGTGGTTCTCTTGTGCACCTAAAAGCAAAGGAAGCCAGAGAAACATCAGTTAAACCCCCTAAAAAGTCAAAATACACACAAAAATATCCACATTCCCATGTCATCCATGCCCTCAATTATGTTTGAATTCAAAAGGCCCCACACAAAGCCTTGGTCCATGCACCACTCACTACCCCTGGGCATAATGGGTGAAAGCAAGGCAAACTGGGTGCAGGCCTGAGCACACTGCCTGGCTTCAAAATGGCCCCTTGTCCCCCAGCCACATGGCCAGGCCCTGCCTTGACCAGGCCTCAAAATGGTCCCCACCCACATGGCCAGGCCCCAACAACACCCCAACAAGTCGATAAACACACAAGAATCACCACAATCAAATGCCATCCATGACCTCAATGATGTTTAAATTCAAGAGGCCCCACACAAAGCCTTGGTCCATGCACCACTCACTATCCCTCGGCATAATGGGTGAAAGCAAGGCAAACTGGGTGCAGGCCTGAGCACACTGCCTGGCTTCAAAATGGCCCCTTGTCTCCCAGCCACATATCCAGGCCCTGGCCGGACCAGGCCTCAAAATGGCCCCACCCACATGGCCAGGCCCCAACAACACCACAAAAAGTCAAAAACAAACAAAAACACCACAATCCAATGCCATCCATGCCCTCAATGATGTTTAAATTCAAGACAACCCACAGAAAGACTTGGTCCATGCACCACTCACTACCCCTGGGCCTACTGGCTAGTTAGGCTTTACAGGCATCGCAAAATTAAAAAAAAACAAAAAATCCACATATAACAGTGAGCTAAAATTCCATGACATAAATGAGATTTAAGTTCAAATAAACTCACAGAAACAGTTGTATCATGCCCCCATGACTAACCCTGGGCCTACTGGATACTGTGGCTACCAACAATATATATTTTTTTAAGTTTAAAAGTTTGAAAATTGTAGTTGCAGCAACTGAAAACCCCAAACAAACAACACCAACTTACTTGTAAAATCTCAAATCCAAAAATGATCCAAACTCCAAAGTCCAAAAAGTGCTCAAATACAAATATCCAGCAGCAGCCACAAAAAGTAATCCTTCCAGCTACAGATCCAAACCAAAAGTGACCAGGACATGGACAAAGCACTTGGAGGAGCCTGCTGGACAGAAACAGGAAGTTAGAGACTCTGGAGCATTTCCTTTCTCCCACAAAATTGACTCCTTGCACAACAAACGCAGCCAAATGTCAATCTGAGGAGTTATTCTGATCAAAATCATCATTTTCAGAAGGTTTTTGCTGCCTGCGGTGGATATCTTGTGCAGAATAGCAATTTTTGCAAGTTCGGGAAAGCGAGCTGTTCAAATCTTCCGCCGGAATTCAGCTGCGCACCGTGTCTACGTGTTAGCAAGTGTTTACTCCCGCGATGCGTGATCGCGGGTCCTTATGATGTAATCGCGTTGTCAAACTCTCGCTGTGCAAGATGGCGTGCCACGATGACGTAATCGCTGTCGAAAAACTCTTGCGCAATCACGCAAACCGGGAGAAAAACAACTCGGGGAACTCAGAATCACGGTAAGTCAACGCTGCACGTGCGATATTGTATTTTTGAAGTGCGACCAAGCACAAAAATCTGCCAGCTTGTGAATTTGCGGATTTTTGGGCAAATTCACGGGATTCGCGGACCGCGAAATTGCCAAAAATCCACAAATTCCGCGAACGGAACAGAGTTTGCGCCCACGCTTAGTTGTGCTGTGACAAGGGCTTCTCGGGTGTCTCGAGATTTTGATGTCATCTCTCAAACAACATGAGGACAAAAGTACTGATAAACTTAACAATAGTATAAAAGGTTATTAAGATCAATACGTTTCAAGGGAAACAAAAACATGCATTACACAAAATGTTACGAAATCTGTTAAACCTGATGGTATCAACCATAATTTGTGTATTAGATGTGGTAATCCCACTCATGCAAAAGGTAGTAGGTGTCCTGTCCTCACCTTCACTTGCAACTACTGCAAAACATTTTTACGAAGGGTTGCTTAAAGAGGAAAAATACTATTAAACCTGTTGTGGGTGTTGTTGTGGGTGTTGTTGACACCAATTCTGAAAATGATTCAGAAGTTATTTCTGTCATTCGCGAAGAGAGTGAGTTAACCTCACTGATGGTCAATGAACACATCAACTCTTCTTCTAGTGTTATTGAAGGTGATCCTTCTGATTGCGAAGATCCCATTGTAGAGTATTTGCAGTACATTCCTTCACTTACTGGTAGGTTCAGGTTCTCGCATTACAATGATCACAAAGCAAGGTGTTGTACCTGTGAGACACAAACTTAGGGGGGTACCTTTTAATGTCAAGTCAGATTTAGAGAAGGAACTCAAGGAATTATGTGCTAAGGGAGTCATTGAGCCTGCTGAATCTTGCCTTTTGCTCTCTCCCTTGGTGGTGGCCCGAAAAAAAAATGGACAGCTCAGGGTTTTTGTCGACTCAAGATCCTTTAACAAGGAAATTTGGGTTGATTCTCATCCGCTACCCAAGATATCTGATTTGTTTTCTGATACCAAGGGAGTTAAATGCTTTAGTAAACTTGATCTTGCTAGCATCAAGTTAAACTTTACCCAAAGTCCAAACACCTCACTGCATTTCTGTCACCATTAGTGACTTTCCAATACCGATGGATGCCATTTGGCTTAGCCTCAGCGGCTTCCATTTTCCAAAGAGTCATGAACAACATCCTTAGCGATTTTGATTCTGTACTTGTGTTTCAAGACGATATTCTGGTATTTGGCAAAGACTCCCATTCTCATGATTTTAATCTTCAAAATGAATTATCGTCATTCGAAGAACATGGAGTGGTATTGAAATCTGATTTTTTTTTATTTAATTGCGACAAAGTGGAATACTTGGGACATGTTGTGTACCAGGAAGGTGTCAGTCCCAGACCAGGTTTATTAGAAGCTATCACTTATGCCCCTCCTCCTTCAGACTTGACCCGTGTTAAGTCCCTATTAGGACTTTGTGAATATTATTTAAGCATTGGCGAATTTTGCGAATTCGCAATTGGCGAATTTGCGGATTTGCGAATTGGCAATCCGCAAATTTCGCGAATTTGCGCAAATTTGCAGATTTTTTTGTTTTTGCGTGTTCGCGAGGCGCTTTGCGTGTTAACGAGGCGCTTTGCGTGTTCACAGGTGTTAGCGAGGCACTTTGCAATTTCGCTGTTTTTTTTTGCCTGCATAATCACTGCCACCCTCTTGTTTTTTGGTGCACAGACAAAATATCGGCTCCAAAATATCGACTGGACATAATATCGACTTTTAAATATAGACTGGACAAAATATCGACTGGACAGAATATCGACTACAAAAATATTGTTTTTAAGGTAAGTGAAGTAATATCGACTGTATAATATATAGATAGCAAAAATATCGAATTTTTTATAATATATAATATTTTATAGTGTATTTTTATGTAATAATATGTGTGAAAAGTGTGTATTAATGTTATAAATAATTTTATTAAATGAATTTTGTTTTTATAATAATTGCGTAATGTAATTCTGTAGCGGGTTGTGGGTTTATAGGGGAATAGGGTGGGAAGTAATTTAATTATAATTAATTAAATATGTAAATTAATTAATTGATATTAATTTAAAATTATTTGTAAATTAATTTATATGTGTTAATTAATTTAATAGTAATTGCAAATTAATTAATAATAATTGATTAATTGGTAAATATGTAAATTTTACTAATTTAATGCAGTAGCGGGTTGTGGGATTATAGGGGAATAGGGTGGGAAGTAATTTAATTAATAATAATTACATATGTTAATATATTTATTGATAGTAATTAGTAAATAATTGATAATTAATTTATATGTGTTAATTAATTAAATAGTAATTGGTAATAATTTTATATTAATTGATTAATTTGTTAATATGTGATTTTTAAAAATTTAATTATTACAACTACGCTTTCCAACGCTTTCCCTACTGTTGCACCCACTGGAGTGGGAATAGTAATTTTAACTCCTACACTATCCAACACTTTCCCTACTGTTGCACCCACTGGAGTGGGAATAGTAAATTTATCCCCTACGCTATCCAACGCTTTTCCTACTATTGCACCCACTGGAGTTGGAATAGTAATTTTAACCCCTACGCTATCCAACACTTTCCCTACTGTTGCACCCACTGGAGTTGGAATAGTAATTTTAACCCCTACGCTATCCAACACTTTCCCTACTGTTGCACCCGCTGGAATGGGAATAGTAATTTTAACCCCTACGCTATCCAACGCTTTCCCTACTGTTGCACCCACTGGAGTTGGAATAGTAATTTTAACACCGACGCTATCCAACGCTTTCCCTACTGTTGCACCCACTGGAGTTGGAATAGTAATTTTAACCCCGACGCTATCCAACGCTTTCCCTACTGTTGCACCCACTGGAGTGGGAATAGTAATTTTAACCCCTACGCTATCCAACACTTTCCCTACTGTTGCACCCACTGGAGTGGGAATAGTAATTTTAACCCCTACGCTATCCAACGCTTTCCCTACTGTTGCACCCACTGGAGTTGGAATAGTAATTTTAACCCCTACGCTATCCAACGCTTTCCCTACTGTTGCACCCACTGGAGTGGGAATAGTAATTTTAACCCCTACGCTATCCAACACTTTCCCTACGGTTGCACCCACTGGAGTGGGAATAGTAATTTTAACCCCTACGCTATCCAACGCTTTCCCTACTGTTGCACCCACTGGAGTTGGAATAGTAATTTTAACCCCTACGCTATCCAATGCTTTCCCTACGCTTGCACTCTTTGGAGTGGGAATAGTATTTTTTACACTTCTGGTATCGTACGGTAATATAATAGTATCTTATTTAATTATAGTATGTTACTAGATATATATGTTTTAACAAATATGATTATAAAAAATTATTTGTATTAATTAATTTTATTATTTATTTATTATAAGTTAATTTAAGTATTTGTAAGTATATTTTAGTAATTAAATTTTAATATTAATTTAATTTAACACTGTTTTTAATAAAGTCAATATTTTTTACAACTATATTATTGTAAACAATATTTTGTACTCGATATTTTTGTACTTGCCTGTTTGTAGATACAAACTCGATATTTTGACTGTCGATATTTTGTCCACGATATTTTTGCAAGTCGATATTTTGTCCCTCGATATTATTTCAGTGATCCTTGTTTTTTATGCCCATCTGCCCTCTGTACCACTCGTTTCTGTGCCCTTCTGCCCCACTCATGTTTTGTCCCCTTCTGCCCTCTGTCCCACTTTTGTGCCCTTCTGCCCTCAGCCCCACTTAGAATGGCACCGGCAAGCTGCCAGCGCCATTCTAAAATAGATAGAAATAGCTTCAACAGGAAGCACTAATAGATAAAGTAAAGCAGGTGCTCCAGTTGAAGGTCAAATTAAGTTACACAATCATTAATCACCCCAAGTTTGGGGTGATTAATAATTGTGTTACTGAATTTGAGCAGCACCTGCTTTACTTTATATATTAGAGCTTCCTGTTGAAGCTGACTTTTGTAACTATTTTAGAATGGCTCTGGCAGCTTGCCGGCGCCATTCTAAAAGAGTTACAAAAGTCAGCTTGAACTTTTGACCCAATCTGTTCCGCTCGCGGATTTTGTGGGACATTCGTGAATCTCTCGGATTGCGAATTTACCAAAAATCTGCTAAATCCGCGAGCGGAACGGATTTTCCGCCCATGCTTAATATTATTCAAAATGCATTCCTGATTTTACCACTGTCGATCACCCTATTAGTTCTCTTTTAAAAAAGGGTGTACATTTTGAATGGGGTGAAGAATGTGTTTTTGCCCTGGATCGTGTGAGATCAGAGTTGTCCAATTGCAAAGCTCTTAAACCTTTTGATCGCAATCATGACTGTTGCATCACAGTTGACGCTAGTCAGGTTGGTCTAGGGGCCATGTTAACTCAAATTGTAGAAGGTCTTGAGGAGACTATTGGATTCACCTCTAAAAACCTGAGAGCTGCTGAACAACAATATTCAGTCATCAAAAAGGAGTTGTTAGTTTGTTGTTGGGTCATAGAAAAATGTTGTCCGTATGTATAGGACAAAAAAAAGTTTTTACTAATTACTGACCACAAACCCCTTGTAAGCATTCAGGGTGATAATGTGAGTAAGTGTTGTATGCCAAGGATTCTCAGACTGCTTCCCCTATCAGTTTGATGTCAAACACATTGCTGGTGGGAAAAAATTCAGGGCAGATTTTCTGTCCAAGTTTCCTATCATTAGCAATGAACAAGACAGCATCAAGTCTAATGACATAATTGACGAAGATTGTGAAGATTGTTTTGTTGTCACTCTCAACATTCCAGAACTTAAAGTTGGTTCAGAAGGGGAATGGAGATCCACTTTTCTAGATGATTCTCTTCTTTGTGATGTCTGTGTCCTTGTTAAGATTGGATGGCCACGTGAGAAAGTTATTTCTCCATTATTACAACCCTTCTGCAAAATTGAAAGTGAGTTATCTTTGGAAGATGGTTTATTGATGAGAGGAGAGAAATTGGTTTCTCCTTCGTCTCTCCGACTAAACATTCTTAAGAGGGTTCACAAAGGACATTTAGGTGCGACACGAACTAAACGTCGTATCTGTGATGCCTTTTGGTGGCCGTCCATGGATACCAACGTAGAGGACATGCTTTAGGAGTGTTGTGTTTGCAAGACTTCAGACAAGTCTCTTAAAGTGTTTGCCCCTCCTCTTTCACCAATTGAATGTCCTGATGGCCATGGTTCAAAGTTGGAATTGATATTTAAGGGCCCTGCGATGTTTAGAGTGGACAGAATAAGTACATTCTTTTTCTTATGGATTATGCATCTAAGTGGCCTGAGATTAAGCTCATCAAAGATGCCAATGTCAGAACTTGCATCGATTTCCTTTCTGAAATATTTTTGAGGGAGGGTTTTTCCGGAGATAGTGGTGTCAGACAATGGAAAACTATTTGTCAGGAGGGAATTTCAGCTTTTCCTACAGTGTTCCAGTATCAAACATGTTAAGAGCTCTCTTTATCATCCCCAGAGTAATGGTTTGGTTGAGAGAATGAATCGTGTTGTTGGTGAATATGTCAAATGGGCTAGAGTGGGACATAATTATGTTGTGCGAGCTCTCAATGACATAATTTGTTTTTTTAGGACCACTCTAAGGGCCCTGCGATGTTTAGAGTGGACAGAATAAGTACATTCTTTTTCTTATGGATTACGCATCTAAGTGGCCTGAGATTAAGCTCATCAAAGATGCCAATGTCAGAACTAGCATCGATTTCCTTTCTGAAATATTTTTGAGGGAGGGTTTTTCCGGAGATAGTGGTGTCAGACAATGGAAAACTATTTGTCAGGAGGGAATTTCAGCTTTTCCTACAGTCTTCCAGTACCAAACATGTTAAGAGCTCTCTTTATCATCCCCAGAGTAATGGTTTGGTTGAGAGAATGAATCGTGTTGTTGGTGAATATGTCAAATGGGCTAGAGTGGGACATAATTATGTTGTGCGAGCTCTCAATGACATAATTTGGTTTTGTAGGACCACTCTACATTTCTGAAACAAAGTTGCACCATTTGTTCTCATAAGAGAAAGAATAGCCAACACATTGTTCAAACCTGGTTGGATGTCGAAATTTGTTAAATCTGATACCTGTGTTGATAATTTTATGTCTTTTGTCAAAGAGAATGTGTCAGATACCCAGTCAAAACAGAAAAAATGGTTTGACTCCAAGAGAGATATCAAATTGTCATATCTTAATGCTGGTAACTATGTCAAAATTAAGTCTCCTACTTATGCCAAGAAGGGAAAAAGTAAATTTGGTAAACCCCTTCGTGAAGTCAAGATCTATGGCAATGCTGTTCAAGTCAATGGCGGACATTGGTAGAATTTGTCAAACGTTTCTAAAGTTGTTCATTATTCCAATTCGTCCAATTCTTGCAGTTCTGATGAGGTAATAGATGCTTGATCTGAATCTCAGAGCACATTTTCTATTTCTGATTCTGTCATTCAGCAAGTTCCCATGCCTACTCATTCTGTGAGAAGGAGCTCAAGACCTCACATACTACCTGCTTATTTTTGATAATTTTCTTTTATTTTGTTTTGTGTTCTTTCCTTGTGTTTTGCTTAAGAACAGGGGACAGTAGGTAGTAATGTGCTTATGTGTGTGTTGCCATTTTATTAATTGCAAGTGTTTTGATGTAAAGAGTCCTTTCCTTATGATGTCACCTGTGGAATTCTTGTGTTGCCTAGATACTCTGTAGTTGCTGTTAGTTGAGATTTTATGCTGAGCCTGATTGAGCCATTTCCTACAGGCTCCACGACCATGTAGTTTCAATAAATACAATAAGAATTTATACATGTTTCCGCCTCAATCACTACAGAGGGGCATCCTCCTTCCCTGGTCACTATGAAATGGGGATGAGGCTGATCTTCCGGCTGCTCTCTTCTTCACCTGTCTTGCCTCCCAAGCGCATGGTGGAGTCTGATTCTTGGAGGCTATTATAGATTGGGGCAGGGACCTCTGCACTACTGAGGAGCTGCTGTGAACTACCAAGATATACCAACAATATCTGCCTGGAAACAATGACAAACAGGGGGCCCTGTGGAGCTGTAACCTGAAGTCGGCCAATACCACGGGTGGAACCTGACTTACCGGTTCCTTTTCCCCAGCTTTCTGAGACAAGATTTTCCTTAGGGTTACTGATCTTTCTGCAGTGAGACGATTGTGATTGACTGTGCCGAACCAGGCCTCCCTGACGGCTGAACCACCGGCCATTGTGACTGGCATCCCAATGCCATGGAGCTCACAACACAGCTTGCCACCCGCAGGTGATAAGCTGGACATGGTCCTCAAAGTCATTAAAAGCTCCTGAATTTCCAAGGAGAACAAATTTGGCTCCCTGGTAACAGAGCTGAGCTTCTTAAGTGCTGACCACCACAAACTAGCAGACAGGGTAACAGATGGGGAGACAGCACTGACTGGCTAACATAGATTTATTAGGTGACAGGGGTACACATTGGCTTTCCACCAACTGCTCTGCGGGTCAAGTGGGAGGACGACATAGGGAAGGTGCTAAACAACACTGAATGGAAGCAAGCCATGGATTCCCCCACTTGGTATCTTGGAATTATCGTTTAAAAATCCACCAGTTCTCTTTCCGACACAGAGCCTATTTGCCGTCAGAGCAGCTCAACTGTTATTTTTTCGCAGCAAACCTCTACTGCCCGCTGATGCTCCTTTTCTGCCGATTTGCAGCATTTGTTCCGATCATGTCCGTTAGGACCTGCCCGGTCTACAAGTGCCGTTCCATTTGGCCTGCATCCTTTGTTGGCCACTTGCCTGATCCTCAGGGACCCTGCCAAGCGGCATCTCAAGGACCCTATGTGAGCATATCATCTGCTCTGCCTGTGGATGTGTGTGGAAATTTAACTCCCTCAGTATCCCTGCCATGAGCCATCCCAAGGGACCTGTGGGAGCATTACATATACTCTGGCTGTGGCTGTGTCCCGTCATTAGCTCCCCCAATGCCCCTGTCGTGAGGCATCCCAAGGACACTGTATGAACCTTCCATCTATCTATAGTAATTTTCTTTCTTTTTGATGTCTTTCCTGTGTTTCTTCTGCCTCACCTCTAACTTGTGGCTGCAATGCCCACTTGTTTCCAGTCCAGGGAGTACCTGGTCTGGCAGTTTGGGCTGGTCTGTTCCCATTGGGCGCAGGGTCAACACTGATTTGCATATGGGTGGGTTCAAACTGGAGTGGCATGATGAGCAAAGACACAATGGATTTAGGCCCAGATCTCTCTACTGAGGTGAATGTATAACATTGTTCTGCATTCTGTCCATCAACTATTGCTTTTGCATTTGTCACCCTGAGCGGGACGGCTATGCTCAGACGTGAGCCCCATGCTCTACATGCCACTGCAATCAAGCTATCCTGGCTGATGAGGGATGAAAGCCCGAAACCGGACATAGATGCTTGTTTCCAGTCCGGGAAGGACCTGGCCTGGTAGTTCAAGCAAAACTGTGTCCATGAGGAGCAGGGTCAAGACTGATTTTCATATGGCTGGGTCCAAACTGGGACTGCATAGTGAGCAAAAGAATTGATGGATTAAACCCAGTTCTCTTGACTAGAGGTGTGTGGTTGAAACGCTTTATACTCCATCCACCTTCTTATTGTGTTTGCTGAGATTCAATTCATCACTTTTTATATACACTTCTGTGTCAACAACAAGGCTATCACTATTCACAACAAAAATGAAGGTGGAAAGTTCCTCAGCTTGCACATGGCAATGTGAGCCCTGTGTCTTTTCCCACAACCAAAAGATAAAATATTTTGTGGGATGTTAAGTGTGGGCACCAAGGCAACACAGTATTTAAAAAAAATAATTAAAAAAGCAAAACTCCATGGGGCCTCTTACAAGGATCCAGCAGGGATGCAGGATCTCAGGGCATTCCCTCTGAATCCCAACACAAGATGTTTGTGCGCAACAGTGCACAGAAAATATTCACAAAATAGAGCAGGAGCTAATAATTTATCATTTACAGCTCTGGCATGGACAACCCCATAAAGCCATGCAGGTTATTGCTATACCATTTTAAGTGTCCGTAAAAAGCGACCGCGGCAACAACAAGCATTGTTTAATATTGTGGGGGCTTCAGGAAACAATCATTCTGGGACCAGTTTCAAAGTATCACTCCTCATTAGCT
Source organism: Lissotriton vulgaris (assembly GCF_964263255.1). Classification (NCBI taxonomy): domain Eukaryota; kingdom Metazoa; phylum Chordata; class Amphibia; order Caudata; family Salamandridae; genus Lissotriton; species Lissotriton vulgaris. Next base: position 8,753,592 of record NC_141687.1, read on the forward strand.
AGTGGCCACTTACTTTGAATATAGCAAACACAAGAAGATGATGGATGCTGTTCAACCACTCACCTCTCAGCCACTGGTAACTTCTCAGGGAGGCATCCCAAGACATCACTATGTTACACAATACGCCACCTTATGCAAATCAGTCTTGACCCTGCTCTAGTGGGACCTGTTCAGTCCAAACTGCCATGCCAAGAGCTCACTGGATTTAAAAAACAAACAACCCAAGACAGGTTTTGCTCTTAATAGAGCTCATCAGCCAGGTATAGCTTGAGTGCTTGGGGCCCATGTCTGGGCTTAGTTGTCCCACTTAGGCCAAAACAATGAAGTATTCAAAAAGTGATGTGAGGGATAGAATGTTTGCAATAAGCCCAACCGCAGGTATTTACTCAGGGTCAAATCCCAATTCATCACTTTTATATACACCATGCACCTCAGTTTGGACTCAGACATATGGAAATCAGTCGTCCTCCTGTTTCAATCAGAAAAGGTCCAGAGCAAAATACCTGAACTTTCTGAACCAGAACATAAGCAACCCAGTACCGGATGGGGTCACCAGAAGCTAAAGGCTATTGACTAGGGAGGAGGGCTCCTCGCCCTTTCCCCTTTTTATAAAATTAGGCATCAGGGGGTTGGGGTCTCCGGGGGCCTAGCAAAGGTTTGGGGAGGAGAGTTGCGCGCCTCTTTCCCCAAAAACGTATAACAGAGCCCCCGGGCTCTGAACCAACCAGGGTTTTTTTAACAAGCACATGAGTCAAGTTTTTAAACATTTTTCAGCTGATTTGTGATTCACCATGAATCAAACATTTTAAAACAAGGTTATCTCATATGAAGGTCCTTATGTAACCCACAAGGCCTATATATTTTTTAACCTTCAAGTCTCTAAAACCACTGAACAGAACAACAAATCCCTTACGGTTTCTAACCAAATATCTAGCTTTCTGCCAAATCTAGCCTCATTCCGTTCAGCCAATTTTGGCTTTGGATGTATCTGATTTTCCTGTAGAAAAATGCTTTTTGGGGCTTCTGCTTGAAAGTTGACCTAAAACCTTTCCAGGAAGGAGCTGAGGTAGATAAATATTTTGGGATAGTTTCATGAATATTTACTGAACCGTGGCCTTGTGTTTGAACTGGAGGTCTCTAGTTGTCAATGGTATACACCTTTATCCAAATTGGGACTTTTGCGTCTAAGTCAGGGAAAGGATAACCCCTGATCACCTCCTTGGTAGCTTGGCATGAACTGGCAGGCTTATCTCAGAGGCAGTGTGTTAAGCATTTGTGAACATATACAGTAATCCAGTGAACACACTACAGATGGACACCACACCAGGTTGTATAAAAATAAGTATTCTTTATTTAGACTTATCACAAGACCACAAACATAGAAAATCTTCAATACTGTAATCACAATTAATACTTCACGATGGTAGAAGCAATTCATAGATAGTTTCTTCACTTAAAGCAGTCTTCAGCAACAGATAACCCCAACTGGAGGTATTGCGACATCGAGGTCAAAGTGTTCCAAAAGTACAGCACTGACCGCGAGGTGCGAGGCGATGGGTCTGGAGTTAAAATGGACCCCCAGAGAAAAGTACCTTGGAAAGCAAAAACAAAGAAAGCTCACGTTGTCAGGGAGATGTGATGTGATGAAGTGTTCAGTCAGTTTAGTTGTATTCTTTTTACACCGGATATTACTCCGTTGTTCGCAGATCTGCTACTTGATCTTTCTGGTGGCATGCCCAAGTAGAATAAGCCGCAGGGGCATGTGATAAGATATATAGGGTTACTAGAATTGCAGTTTGTGTGGGCTTTTTGGATCCAGGTTCTGTTGGGTTCAAGGTCAAGTGTTTTGGAAGCAGTGGTAAAATGGCAGATACTGCAATTCCCACAGGGGAAGTGCCCAACTATATTGGGTAGGCCCCTAGCATTGAGGACTGGTATATTACAAATAGGCACAGAGTTTTTAGGTCAAGCAATCCTTAAGGCTACTCACCCTTTCAAAAGAGAAAAGGGGTTTATCCCATTTCATGTTCCCAGTTTCAAGGATCTTCCCATGTTTATTTATGGCTTTCATGACTGCATTGGAGGCTGTACTGTACGTAGTCACGCATGTCAGCGGGATTATCTCTTTGTTTGTGGGGTTGTCTTCCAACAGTGTATCGCTGTGCTGATTCCTCGCTTGCTTGTAAGTTTTTTTGAGGATGTGCTCAGGGTAGCTTAGGTTCTGTAGTTTCCCTGATAATCCCATAGATTGGGAGCAATGGTCATTTGTACTGCTGCAGTTTCTCCTGATCCTAAGGTATTGTCCATTTGGGAGATTTTCCCAGAGCGCTCTTGGGTGGAAGCTGGTGAAGGCTAGGAGGTTGTTTTTTTTATGTTGGCTTATAGTATGTTTTTGTGGCAAGCCTTTCTTCCTCTTTTGTGATGGTTATTGCCAGGAGCACCATCTCCTCCTTTTCATGGGTGTGGGTGAACCACAGGTTAGCATCACAGGTATTGAGCCATTTGAAAAAATCCATCAGGATGCCCTCTGGACATTCTCTATATATCTTTTTCAGCATGATATACAGGGTGCAAAAGGGTTGTCTGTGGCCAGGATGCACTTTTCACTCAAAATCATACGCATACAGACCGGCCACACTTGGGGCAAAAATCCTGCCCATTGCAGTTCCCGTAGTTTGAAGAAAAAGTTTTCCCTCATACTCAAAGAAATTTCTTTTCGGTGCTGTTGTGGCACATTCGATAATGAACTGTTGTGGGACCTTATAATCCCATTGCCACCTCCGTTAAAGCCTTGGCTAGAACAGTAATGGTTGCATCTTGGTGAATGCTTGTGTACAAACGTTCTATGTCCATAGTGACCAAGATGTTTGAGTCTTCAAGACTTTACCTGAAACCATGGATATAAAAAAACCCTACTTAGCTGCAATACACCAAAACTCTCCTTTCATTCTTGCAGAACATTGCCACACAATCTTAAACTTGAATTGCTGTATTAAAATAGTTCATTGAATTTGCGGGTGTTGGAGAGGATTCTGTCTTGGAGGAAGTTCTTCTTTATGGATTTAATGAGTTGGTGGTGTGCTGTGGTGGCTGTTCTGTAGGTGGTGCATTACAGGGGTTTTGCTTTATTGTATTGTATTGTATTCTTATATAGCGCTACTATCACCCCACGGACATCTTGGCGCTCAAACAGTAAGTGACGGTTATACCTGCAGTTCCAGATTGAAGCAGATTGAAGCAGAGAACTAGCCCATAGGGAACAATAGGGTCTTCCAACCCTTCCTGAATTCTGAGAAGCAGTTGGCCACCCTAAGATACTGTGGCAGTCCGTTCCATAATTGTCCAGCTGCCACGCTAAAAGCCCTGCCACCCATTCTGGACCGTTTAAATCTGGGGACCAGGATTAGGCCAGTGTTAGCAGACCGTAACTGTCTAGGGGGTTCATACCAATTGAATTTGTCCTGTAATGGTGAAGGTCCCTATCCATGAGCCGCCCTAAAGACGATGCACAGTGATTTAAAGTTGACCCGTTCTTTTATTGGTGGCCAATGGAGGTCTCCCAATGCCAATGATGTTGAGGAGCTCCATGGTCTGTTCAAAGCCACCTTAGCTGCTGCCGACTGCACCCTTTGGAGCCCTTGAAAGATGTACTGAGGGGCCCCCAGGGACAGGGCATTGCAGTAATCCAGCCTGCATAGCACTAGAATCCTCACTACCAGGGCTCTAGAATCGGCTGGTAGTAACGGGAGGAGCTTTCTCAGTATGCGGATTAGCTTAAAGCCAGCTTGGATGGTTTTGTTGGCCTGTGACACCATTTGAAGATTGGCATCCATTTGCACTGCCAGGATTGCTAGTGTGTGTGGGATGGGTAACTGAGAGCTTGAAGGCATTGAAACCGTTTTTAACATTTGTCCTCTGCATTTTAAAAATTGTAGTTTGCACAGAAAATTATTGCACTTGGAATAGATCGTCATTTTAAAAATTGCACAGCGTCCTGAGGCGGAAAGCCGGGACCTGCATTCAAACATTGTTGTCAATTTTAAAACTGGATTAGGGTTTTAAAAGCACTTGCACTTTGTTACTGACCCGATTGTAGCCGAGTAGGGGCTGCTCGGGCCGCCATTTTGGGTGAGGAGAAGGTGGAGGGGTAGCATACCAGCGCTAAGCCCCTCACGCCCTCCCGCCCTCGACAGGCACCCTTATATAGGAGGCTCAGCGGACAGGCACAGCGGGGGCGCCGGCGGGGCGCCGAAGGTGCGCCAAAGGCAAGCCCATCTGCGCCCGTCAGCGACGGGCCGGGACCAGGGGCCATACCCCCTGCCCAATTAACTACATGGCGTACAAGCCGCATTATTTCGTACTCTAGCAGCGAGCTCAGGAATCTCAACTGCTTAGGGGTAAGAAAGACTGCACAATGTGCTAGATTGGGACCACTTGATACTATGGGCCCTTTCTGTTGTCGGAACTGCCGATGGGGAAGTGACACAGGGATAGAAGTCAGTCTGACAGACACCCCAAACCTGGCCCTTAAATGCATTTACCTCAATGCTAGATCCCTACCCAAACACGCGACGGAGCTATGGGACATATTGACCGACTTCAAACCTGATTTGGCGTTCATAACTGAGACCCAGCTTGATACCCACAGTACCCCAGATATCCCGACAGCCCTTTCAGCGGAGTACAAAATACTTAACTTGAATAGAGCGAAGAAAAGAGGCGGAGGGGTAGCTTTGCTATTTAGGGAATCCTTCACCTGTAGACAAGAAGCGATCACACAGTCCAACAGCCATGAAGCAATGGCGTTCTCAGTATCCATAAACACCAACATTCTATTTGGTGGAGTGATAGTTTATAACCCCCCTGCCAGCACATTAGACTTTAGCGCCCAACTCTTTACTCAAATCTTGCAGGTCTGTCTTAAAAACAAGAATATTTTTCTAATAGGGGACTTCAATGTACACTTTGATAGCAGTAAAAACCCTTTAACTAAACAGCTAGTGGAGGACATGGAAATTCTACAGCTGACACAGATAATTAATCAGCCAACACATAGGGCAGGACACATTTTAGATCTCTTGTTTTCTAATATAGGAACCAATGACATTAATGAGATTAAACCAATGATATGGACAGACCATTCTATGATCGTGTTTACTATCAATGTACTTACTAAACATTCCAAACCTTTGGCTTTAGCAGCAGCATCAAGAAGGAGCTGGAAAAAAAATTCTGAAGAAAAATTCCAGCAATATTTTACATATGTATCCACAGGAAAAAATAACATTAATGACAAAATAGAACAGCTCCAGAATAACATCAGGAGCGCACTGGAACAGTGTTCAGCCTCACATTCTAAACACAAACGTAAAGGCACAATCTCTGAGAAATGGTATGGACCTGAATTAAAATCTTTAAAAAGGAAATGTACATCTTGTGAACATAAATGGAGACTTAATAAAACCCAAGAGACGAGAGCAATATACAAAAGAGAACTTGCGCTTTACAATAAAGCTATCAGGAAAGCAAAGAAAGAATACTTCTCACGGAGGATAACAGAAAGCAAAAACTCATCAAAAGAACTATTTAAAATAGTCAAAGAGCTATGCAGCCCTGCTAGTCTCTCACTGGATCTTATTCCCTCGCAAGAAGGCTGTAGCAAAATTAATGAATACTTCTGCGAAAAAATAGATATGATCTATGCCTCTTTTTCCAACACTGAATTGAAACAACTAAAACCCTGTGTATCATCCCTAGCTCAGGCTAGCTGTCCTAGACTCGACCCATTCTCAGAGGAGGAGGTGGGCAATGCTATGTTGGAAGTAAAATCAGGATCTCCACTGGACCCATGCCCGCACCATATTTTCTCACAGTTAACACCAATAATTTGTCCGGCTGTAACCAAAGTTTTTAATCTCTCTCTGAGTTCTGCTGAATTCCCGAAGACTTGGAAAAGCGCCATAGTCACTCCCTTACTAAAAGAAAGCAGGGTCTGATATCAACAATCCGGCAAACAACGGGCCTATTTCTCAACTACCATATTTGTCTAAAGTGATGGCGAAATTAGTGAACAGGCAGCAATCCAATTTCTTAGAAACCAACGATTTATTGGATATTTCCCAAACAGGGTTCCGGGCTAATAACTTTACAGAGACAACACTCTTGGCAGTGAAGGACAACATTAGAACCAAGGTAGATCAGGGAAAAACAGTTGCCCTGATTTTATTGGACCTCTCGGCGGCATTTGATTCCGTTCCACACTACCGACTCCTGGAAAACCTTGCAGCTAAGCGTATCCAGGAAAATGCATTAGGGTGGCTGCAGTCCTTTCTGCAAGACAGAACACAGTCAAAACGGATGGGTGATTTGGGTTCCCCTCCCCGGAATATCAATTATGGGGTCCCACAAGGGGCCTCATTGAGTCCAACCCTATTTAATGTGTTTGTCTCATCACTAGCCGAAATAGGGAGAAAGTGGGGTGTCGAGATCTTTTCTTATGCAGACGACGCCCAGCTGATGATTACATTGGATGAAGAAGATGACCCTAAGGACAGGTTATTGAACTGTTTAACTGAACTAGCCAACTGGATGCACAACCATTGCCTTAAGCTAAACGCAGATAAATCTGAAGTACTGTTGTTTGGAAGACATACACAGCTATGGGACGGCAGCACAGAGGGGAGAACAAACAGTCACCAGGCCGTGGAGCACACCAGCGGCGAACTCCCGGCAGCGGCAGCAGTGGGGCAGAGTCACAGGCTCACAGGAGGAGCTGTGCAGCGTGAGGGGTGACCTGACCTGAGAACAAGGTCTAGGTCACACTCACTGCTGCGCGGCGTCTTCCATAAGAGGCCAAGTGGGAGGGAGGAGCAGCTGAGAGGCAGGAGCGGGTTGGCCAATGGGTGAGGGACGGGACACAGAAGGAAAAAGGGGGCGGGCTACAGGGGGGCAGCGGCTGGAAGCGGGGAGCGGGGTTCACGGAGGGCACGGGGCACAAGAAGAGAATAAAAGCAGAACAGTAAACAAAAAGCCAAGAACAGATTACCAGTAATACAGGTGCTAAGTCGAAGTCAAATTAGCAGCACAGAGGGGAGAAAAAACAGCCACCAGGCCGCGGGGCACACCAGCGGTGAACTCACAGCAGCGGCAGCAGTAGGGCAGAGTCACAGGCCCACAGGAGGATCTGTGCGGCGTGAGGGGCAACCTGACCTAAGAAAAGGGTAGAGGTCACGCAAGGGACCCACAGAGAGTCGTTTAGGTGTTGGTCTGGATCTGGAAGAATTATTGTGGCCAAAGGAATTCACCTTCTTGATAATGGCCAAAGTAGGATTGGTTGGCCCCATTAACTTTTGAACCATTGATTAGGGCATGCTCAGGAGTCATTCCCACCAATTAGTAGGCCTTGGTGGTAAATTCCGTTCCGCTCGTGGATTTTTCAGGATTTGGGTAATTTTGTGTTTCACTGAGAATGCTGAATTGCCAAAATTTCCGCCTTCTGCAGCTTCCCGGAATTTTTTGCTTGATCGCGCTTTAAAAATGCATGTTCGCAAGATATTTCTCCCGGGGTACGCAAACAGGGTTCATAAACAGGAAAAAGGCATCGCGAGTCGGCGGAACAGGCAATTCCGCATGTTTGCTGAACTTTTGCCTGCTTGCTGAGAATTTTTACTGTTTCGCACGCAAAGCTTTGCGTAGCAAGACTACGCAAATTCCTCCCACCCCTACCCATTGGCTCATGCCAGGCATAAATGTGGTACAAAAGGGGGTGGTGATGGACGGAGCATCTGAATCAATCAAACACTCACACCCAGTCAAAAGATCTGGGTTTAATCCATCACCGTTCTTTAGCCCACTCTGCCACCCCAGTTCAGACATGGCCATATGCAAATCAGTCGGACCCTGTGCCTCATGGGAACAGTCTAGCCCGGACTGCCAACCATGTCTTCCCTGGACCGGAAACAAACTTCCGAGGACCGGTTTCTGGCATTCCAGCCGTCTTCAGCCCGGCTTGTTTGAATCCAGTGGCAAAGTGAGCAAGGGACTCACGTCTGAGCATACCCTGCCAAACTTATGGCAGCCAAAAGCGGTACAAAAGGGGGTGGTGATGGACGGAGCATCTGAATCAATCAAAGACTCACACCCAGTCAAAAGATCTGGGGTTAATCCATCACCGTTCATTAGCCCACTCTGCCAACCAAGTTCAGACTTGGCCATATGCAAATCAGTCTGACCCTGTGCCTCATGGGAACAGTCCAGCCAGAACTGCCAAACGATGTCTTCCCTGGACCGGAAACAAACTTCCAAAGACTGGTTCCTGGCATTCCAGCCGTCTTCAGCCCGGCTTGTTTTAATCCAGTTTCAAGGTGAGCAAGGGACTCACGTCTGAGCATACCCTGCCACACTTATGGCGGCCAAAAGCGGTACAAAAGAGGGTGGTGGTGGACGGAGCATCTGAATCAATCAAACACTCACACCCAGTCAAAAGATCTGAGTTTAATACATCACCGTTCTTTAGCCCACTCTGCCACCCCAGTTCAGACATGGCCATATGCAAATCAGTCTGACCCTGTGCCTCATGGGAACAGTCCAGCCTGAACTGCCAAACCATGTCTTCCCTGGACCGGAAACAAGCTTTCGAGGACCGGTTTCTGGCATTCCAGCCGTCTTCAGCCCGGCTTGTTTGAATCCAGTGGCAAAGTGAGAAAGGGACTCACGTCTGAGCATACCCTGCCACACTTATGGTGGCCAAAAGCGGTACAAAAGGGGGTGGTGATGGACGGAGCATCTGAATCAATCAAACACTCACACCCAGTCAAATGATCTGGGTTTAATCCATCACCGTTCTGTAGCCCACTCTGCCACCCCAGTTCAGACATGGCCATATGCAAATCAGTCTGACCCTGTGCCTCATGGGAACAGTCCAGCCCGAACTGCCAAACCATGTCTTCCCTGGACCGGAAACAAGCTTCCGAGGACCGGTTTCTAACATTTCAGCCATCTTCAGCCCGGCTTGTTTGAATCCAGTGGCAAAGTGAGCAAGGGACTCACGTCTGAGTATCCCCTGCCACACTTATGGCGGCCAAAAGCGGTACAAAAGGGGGTGGTGATGGACGGAGCATCTGAATCAATCAGATACTCACACCCAGTCAAAAGATCTGGGTTTAATCCATCACCATTCTTTAGCCCACTCTGCCACCCAGTTCAGACATCGCCATATGCAAATCAGTCTGACCCTGTGCCTCATGGGAACAGTCCAGCCCGAACTGCCAAACCATGTCTTTCCTGGACCGGAAACAAGCTTCAGAGGACCAGTTTCTGGCATTCCAGCCGTCTTCAGCCCGGCTTGTTTGAATCCAGTGGCAAAGTGAGCAAGGGACTCACGTCTAAGCATACCCTGCCACACTTGTGTCGGCCAAAAGCGGTACAAAAGGGGGTGGTGATGGACGGAGCAGCTGAATCAATCAAACACTCACACCCAGTCAAAAGATCTGGGTTTAATCCATCACCGTTCTTCAGCCCACTCTGGCACCCCAGTTCAGACATGGCCATATGAAAACCAGTCTGACCCTGTGCCTCATGGGAACAGTCCAGCCCGAACTGTCAAACCATATCTTCCCTGGACCAGAAACAAGCTTCTGAGGACCGGTTTCTGGCATTCCAGCCGTCTTCAGCCCAGCTTGTTTGAATCCAGTGGCAAAGTGAGCAAGGGACTCACGTCTGAGCATAACCTGCCACACTGATGGCGGCCAAAAGCAGTACAAAAGGGGGTGGTGATGAATGGAGCATCTGAATCAATCAAACACTCACACCCAGTCAAAAGATCTGGGTTTAATCCATCCCCGTTCTTTAACCCACCCTGCCAACCCCAGTTCAGACATGGCCATATGCAAATCAGTCTGACCCTGTGCCTCATGGGAACAGTCCAGCCCGAACTGCCAAACCATGTCTTCCCTGTACCGCAAACCAGCTTCCGAGGACCGGTTTCTGATATTCCAGCCGTCTTCAGCCCGGCTTGTTTGAATCCAGTGGCAAAGTGAGCAAGGGACTCACGTCTGAGCATACCCTGCCACACTTATGGCGGCCAAAAGCGGTACAAAAGGGGGTGGTGATGGACGGAGCATCTGAATCAATCAAACACTCACACCCAGTCAAAAGATCGGGGTTTAATCCATCACTGTTCTTGAGCCCACTCTGCCACCCCAGTTCAGACATGGCCATATGCAAGTCAGTCTGACCCTGTGCCTCATGGGAACAGTCCAGCCCAAACTGCCAAACCATGTCTTCCCTGGACCGGAAACAAGCTTCCGAGGACCGGTTTCTGGCATTCCAGCCGTCTTCAGCCGGGCTTGTTTGAATCCAGTGGCAAAGTGAACAAGGGACCCACGTCTGAGCATACCCTGCCACACTTATCGCGGCCAAAAGTGGTACAAAAGGGGGTGGTGATGGATGGAGCATCTGAATCAATCAAGCACTCACACCCAGTCAAAGGATCTGGGTTTAATCCATCACTGTTCTTTAGCCCACTCGGCCACCCCAGTTCAGACACGGCCATATGCAAATCAGTCTGACCCTGTGCCTCAGGGAACAGTCCAGCCCGAACTGCCAAACCATGTCTTCCCTGGACCGGAAACAAGCTTCCGAGGACCTGTTTCTAGCATTCCAGCCGTCTTCAGCCCGGCTTGTTTGAATCCAGTGGCAAAGTCAGCAAGGGACTCACGTCGGAGCATACCCTGCCACACTTATGGCGGCCAAAAGCGGTACAAAAGGGGGTGGTGATGGATAAATGTGGTGATGGATAAATGTAGCACCTCAAGGCATCCAGTCCAGAACATTCTTGTGGAACATCAAAAGTGGATCAGACCTGCTAAGACTTGATAACAGCTGAGTAAACTGGACCTGCACTTCCCTCTGTGTCCAGAACAAAACAACAATTTCTCATGGTCATAAGGCTGACCTCCTTTCAAAGCTACAAGGACAAATGGAACTTCAAGAGGCCTATTCCTGCAACTGCCCAGCTGACCAGTGCCAACTAGACCTGTCATGGACCCTACTGGTTGGCCTCTGCCTGACACACTCTGAATTTCTCAGTGCCTCCCCCAAGGTATTGGAGGGCTTTACATGTGTACTCCAGTGGTAAATTGGTACTTGAATGACTAAAAGTCTAAATGCAAAATCTTTGACTGCTGTGAACCTAATTATTGTATCCAACCCATGCTCCTTTGTAGTAATCGTCAAATTGAGCCAACCAATGACTATCATTAGAATTTACTGCTTCTCTGTATTTTTTTTGCATAAACCTTACCCTTATTAGATTTTTTTTAGATGTAATTCTTTTTTAGTAAACTTTAGATTATTTTTCCTAATCCAGTTTGGATTTGAAAAAATAAACTAAATACATTTTTATTGTTGTGCAGTTTGTGAATACAAACTTTACTCATTACCTCCAAGTTAAAAATGTATGCCCTGTGCTATAGCTACTAGGGGGTTCGGCTCAGGTTAATATAGTGACTTTTACAATTCTTTACAATGTTTAATAAATAATTTATTTTAAATATGAAAAAATGGTTCAAAATTCTAGCACTGCTGGTTTCTGGATAATAAAAAGCATGCTCGGCTACTGAAAGTTGAAAAGTGGCCATTAGGTGTTTACTGCTTTAAACAGAAGAGACGGGGGCGTGGCCAAGATGGCGGCCGGAGCAGACGTCTGAACGGGTAGCTCCTCGCCCTGAACCCCCATATCACCCTTTTATAGTTAGCTGACCCCCCCATTAACCCCAAAAACAGAGTCTCCTGGAACTGCAAGCACCTTGCCCCCCTGCAGTGAGCGGATTGCAGCGGGCGTGGCTCCGGGGGCTGGCCCCGGCAGCATGTATCGAGGCAGGCCAGAGAAGCTCTCGTGAGACGGCGGGACTGGCTGGTTCCCCCTGATCGAAGTGCCCCCATTCCTGGGCTGGTAGGGGGCTCAAAAGGGTGATTGCCCCCTAGGCAGATCGCTGACTAAGGGAAAAAGGGACAGCCCGGAAGACGAGTGGCGCGAGAGCCCGCCAAAAGAGATACAGTGGAGGAGTGGCGGTGGCAGGCTCGGAAACCACTACCAGAGGCCCCGGCTTGGGCCTACGAGGGCCGCAGACAGCACGACGGCCGGGAGACACGGTGGGGTGCTGGACAGGGAGGCCCCCACAGAGGTGAGGAGCAGGATTCAGGACTAGCTCGGGGGGCCTGGAGATCGAGCCCCCGGTGGGAGGAGTGAGGGGGCCCACACGGCGTCAGGCCTGAAGCATTCGAACCCTGCAGACACAGGCGGGTGCAAACAGGGAAGAATTCCCGAGGGCAACTGAGCGGTGAGGCGAGATAGTGCTGGGTATCCGCAGAGCCCCGGAGCGGAGTTTGGAGCCCCGCCCATAGATGCAGCGCGGCCTCGGGGAGCGAAAATCGAGCTACCGGGGCCTAGCAGGGCCAGTTCACCGAAACCCCGCAGCGCAAATTGAGGCGGGTCCAGAAGGGAGGCCTGGTGGGGCCCGATGGCAGACACGGAGGAGGGTGAACCCGAACAGTGGGCCCAGGGGACGGAGCTCTCCCCTGACCCATTGGGAGACAAGACCGAAGCACGGACTTCATCAATACTGACAGAACCCAAGGAAAGCCGACACAAGGGGATCGTTCGGCCGGTAGACATCACACCCGCATTGGCGCGCCTATCACCCAAGCTAATTCCGCACAAAGAAAGCCCCCTGGCGTTGTCGGCGTGAAACCCTGCTCTCTGGGGGACCACTGCTACCGGGAGCGGCATGGTTAACGCGGGACGCAGGAACAACCACACTATCCCAGATATGCTCAGCAAGAAAATCCCAAAAGGGGGAAAACTCAAGCATCCCCCAGCCTTCAGTCAATGCCACTGAGACACCACGAGGGGACAGAGAAGTACCCATCACAAAGACATTCCTGGAATCTCTCTTCAACACCCTGCGGGACGATTTCCAGGCATTAAAGCAGGACATAGCTGGCGAGCAGAGAGAACTCCGAAGGTATATTGACAGGCTAGGGGAACGAGTGGCGTCAGTGGAGGAATCCGGCCATGCCCGCAGTGAGGAGCTGGTTCACCTTCAACAAGAGGTCCTTCGCCTGCAGGAACAACAAGTGCACTTACAGGCTCACGCGGAGGACCTAGAGAATCGTTCCCGGAGGTACAACATTCGGTTGAGGAATGTACCGCTCAAAGCTGAGGGGAATAGCATCACCTGTTACCTGTAGGATCTCTTCAGGGAAGTACTGAGGGAGCCATCTGACTTCGTCATTCGTATTGATCGTGCACACAGAGTGGGCCTGGCAAGACGTGCACGGCCCTGCCGCCAGACATTCTGGCATACCTCCCAGACTTCCCTCTGAAGGAGCGGATTTTACAGGTTGCCCGTCAGAAGCAGCCTCTGCAGTTCTGAGGCGACTCCATCGGGCTGTTCCAAGACTTGTTGGCCATCACGCTGCAAAAGAGAAAAGCTTTCAAAGTGGTCACGACATTTTTACGCGACAACGAGGTGCCATACTCGTGGGGCCTTCCGTTTCACCTCATCTTCAATTGGCAAGGGAAGCTGCACCAGCTCCGCTCTCTTAGCAACACATGTGCTCTATTGAACATTGACTTACCAGAGGATGGGGCCTCCTCACACAGGTTACAGGACGGGCCTACACAGCATTCCCGTGATGGGTGGCAACAGATTCGTCGACGGCGCAACTCCAAAGCACGTCTCAAACCTGACCCCACGACGATGGCCCAGGAACGTGAATGTAAATGTAAATGTAAATGTATAGGCATTTATATAGCGCACTACTTACCCGTAGGGTCCCAAGGTGAAGAGGTCGTCCAAGAGGTGGTCAGAGATACCACAGCTCCTTCCTGAAAAGCCTTGCATGGGGGGGCAGCCTTTAATGCTTTGATTTGATGAGGGGGAGAAGGGCGGGGAGCCAATAAGGGCCGCCACGGCCATGTTTCCCAACATGACGACTTAATACAGACCTGACCTTGGTCATACGATGCCCGAGACTATGGTTTACATTTGGGGTTTTCACGAGGGGAGGGGGGGGTTGGAGGGAGGGAGGGTCGTCCAGTGCTCCACGCAGGTCTTAGCCACCCGGGAGGTGAATCCGCACCCGGCACCGCCCAGACTGGGGAATAGCATTACTGACTTCATTGTCCCCACATGCCACCTACCACCTTTAAGATTTTGACCCTTAATGTACGGGGTCTAAACTACCCAGTCAAACGACGCGCAATATTGTCCCAATTAAAAAAGCACACTAGCTGACATTTGTTTGTTGCAGGAAACTCATCTACTGCCCGTGACTGTCATCGACTCCGCTCACACAAATTCCCGACTCAACTCTTCTCCTCTGGTTGCAACAAGAAGGCAGGGGTGATGATCCTGTTAGCAAGGCATTTTAAGGGGGAGGTCCTACATAAATGCGCCGAACAGAAGGGGAGACTACTGGCGTACAGATTCAAGATAGGAGGCCTCACGTTCACGATAGGGTCCCTATACAGCCCCAATGAGTACCAAGAACACTTCCTACAATCAGCCTTGACAGATATCACAGCGACATCAGATAGATACATGGTAATTGGGGGGGACTTTAACATGGTCTTTGATACGGGCCTAGACAGGTCCGCACAGCGCACTCCACAAACTGGGGCGTTTTCGCCTGGGTGTGAGGGCCGGTGTAAGGACCGGATAGCAGAATTAGGTCTTCACGATCTCTGGCGGCGCACACACCCCCAGGACAGGGAATATTCATATTACTCAAATGCGCACAAAACATACGCCAAGCTAGATCATCTCCTGGTCACGGAGCAGGTATGTGCCTTAGCTACTGCGACAGAGATGGGAGTGCTATCCCTGTCGGACCACGGGCCAGTCACTACCACACTCTACCTGCCACCTACATCATACCCACCAGGGTCTGGCGTCTCCAGGACACCCTGCTGCCTCCAGTGGTGAGCAGTGGTGAAGCGTATTCAGGACACTATGTGCGATTACGTGTCTCACAATGCCAACTCCAACACATCCACCACAATGGACGGCCATGAACGCTGTTATTAGGGGCGAATTTCTGGCCCTCTCCTCAGCGGAAAATAGGGATAGGCAATGCAAGCGAGACAAGCTCACCCAGCGAGTGCATGAACTCGAACAAATGCATCAACGAACGGGGGCTCCTAGAATTTGGAAGCAACTTAAAGTGGGAAGGAAACTTCTGGAGGCAATGGATATGGATCGAGCGGAATACGCAGCTCTATGTCTGCGACAAACCTACTATACGGGAGGAGACATATGTGGCCGACTTCTGGCCTATAGGCTCCGGGTTGCACGCCAACAGCAGTTAGTGAAAGAGATTGCTGAGCCTGACGGTGCCCTAGTCACAGAGGATGCCCAAATAGCGGATACCTTCCGAAACTTCTATGAGGCTCTTTACACGGGTAGCCCTCAAGACGATTCCACAGCGGAGGAATACTTAGATTCACTCTACCCTTACTGGCCCCCTCGCAGGTGGAGTATCTGGATAGAGATATCCGCATTGAAGAGGTGATCTCAGCTATTGCCAGGCTTAAACATGGCAAGGCCTCAGGGCAGGATGGCTACATGACCCTCTTTTATAAAACATTTTTCACGACGCTGGCACCGATCCTCACCCACCTTTTCAATTCCTTCTCTGCACCAGGCGCTATCCCGCCAGATCTCCTGCAGGCCTCCATAACAGTCATCCCCAAAAAGGGGAAAGATAGGACCAAGTGCGGCTCCTACCGGCCAATATCTCTTTTGAACGTGGATCTTAAATTATACACTGGGATCCTAGCGGGTCGGTTGGCCCTCCATTTGCCAGGACTCGTGGACCCGGACCAGGCGGGGTTTCTCCCCAGACGGCAAACAGTGGATAACACCAAGAGGATTGTCCATCTAATAGAAAAGGCCTCCCCGGTCCCCAGGGAGAGAATGTTGCTGTCAGTGGACACTTAAAAAGCGTTCGACCGAGTCCATTGGCCATACTTGCTCCGGGTACTGACGAAGGCAGGCATTGGAGAGAAGTTCCGCTCCCTCATATTTAACTGCTACAAATTCCCCTCGGCAGTGGTGCGCGTGAATGGGTACAGCTCGCAGAGCTTCAATATTGAGAGAGGCACGAGAAAGGGGTACCCGTTGTCGACCCTACTCTTTGCCCTGCACATGGAGCCCTTCGCCCAGAGGATCTGACAGAATAAGGCTGCGACAGGGGTGGGATTTGGCGGCTTTACCCACACCGTCAGTCTCTACGCGGACGATGTTATCCTGTCGTTGGAGAACCCACGAACGGCCCTACCGGCCTGCATAGCGGAGCTTGACACCTTTGCGAGAGTGGCGGGTTTCAAGATAAACATGAACAAATCTATAGCTTTGGATTTGTCACTCAGTCCTACCACCAAGGCCTACTTGCAGGACCTCTTCATCTTGCAATGGTCATCAGATGTGGTGCCGTATTTGGGAATCCAGTTGGCTCCCACAGTGTTATGTTATGTTATGTTATTGGTTTTTATACCGCGCACAGCTGCCCCAGCAAAGGGGCGTCCTGGCGCCAGTGTCGGCCATGGTGAAGGCCAACTATGCCATGCTAGGCGGGAAGATACGAGAGGAGTTGGGTCGTTGGTTGCGCAGTACCCTCTCTTTGCTGGGTAGAATAGCTGGGGTCAAGAACACTGTCCTGCCCCAAATTCTCTATCTATTCAGAGTACTGCCGCTGCAGCCCCCCACGGGGTGGCTTCAGCAAACACAAGCAGACCTCTCGCTGTTTATTTGGCATGGACGGAAATCTAGAATAAAGAGAGCACTGTCTACTATAGCCCCGGAAGCCGGTGGGCTGGGGATACCGGACCTGAAGAAATACTTTCAGGCAGCTCAGTTGCGCTACCTGGTGGAGTGGAGCAAGTGGGAGTCAGATAAGCACTGGCTCTTCCAAGACCAGTCGGTAGCGGGACGCCCCATACAGGACATACCCTTTCTGCGCAAAACCCGCTAACTTGTATGCTTCCTTTATCACGAAACTCCCCCTGCAAGCGTGGGACGCCACTAACACCATACAGTAGCTTACCACCTTTCCCTCCCCGCTGACTCCACTGGTTGATAATCCAGATTTCACCCCGGGGATGGAAATGGGGGCCTTTACACATTGGCGGCCTGCGGGGTGTCGAGCGCTATGCCACATGTATAGTCCGGATGGCGTCATTCCCTTCGCACTCCTTAGGCAGGAATACGCACTGCCCGAGACGGAATGGTTGCACTACATGCAAGTTCGCCACTGGCCACTGCACCCACAAGTAAGGGATACAGCAGATAGGAAACTGCTACCCAATGAACGGTGGCTCCTAACCCGCACTGCGGACGCGAAACTGATATCTGATCTCTACAAATTCTTACAACCACCACCCACACACCTCCACAACCTGGGTAGAGAGCACTGGGAATGGGAATTGGGCAGAACTTTGAGTCATAAGGAATGGGAGCAGATATCACACAGGGCTCGTCGCTCTGCATACCATACGGGGCTCACAGAAACATTCACCAAAGTGACGACCTATTGGTACTATACCCCAGAACGCATACACGAGATGAACCGCAGCAAAGATAACACCTGTTGGAGAGATTGCGGGCAAGTAGGCACATTATCGCACATCTTATGGGATTGTCCACGTCTGCAATCCTACTGGAAGCAGGTGATAGATGACATTGACACACACTTTGGGACCGAACTGCCTCAATTTCCTGCATACATCCTCCTAGGGCTCCCGAACCGATTGACATACCCATTCGCTCCCGCAGGGGGCGACAGATTGCCAGCGCCCTGGGCTCTGCGGTACAGAACATCCTCACACACTGGCGCACCCCCACAGTCCCCTCCCTTACAGGATGGTTACATAGGTTGTGGCATGTACTGGGGATGGAGAAATTGCCCCTTACCTTAGCTGGTGATATAGACCAGTTTGAAGAACTTTGGCAGCCGTTCGACTCCTTGCTGGTCACAGAATTTAGAGGAATCACTGGCCTGAGATACCTTCAGCTACTACGGCTTACTGCATCTGAAGGGACAGATGCAGGAACGGACCTTGGATGAGACATTGCTCCTGGGTGGCGGCTGGGAGGAAAAGGGTGGGGTGGAACTAAGCACTGGACGAAGGGTGGGAGGGGCTGGTCGGTCAGGGGAGTTTGGGGGTTGGAGGGGGGAGTTATCTGGGGGGGTTACATATTGTTTTGCAACACGCTATATATCTATGTCACTCCACAGGCTTGACTCATATGGACTGTTGGCTAGAAGGCCTCGCACGCGCCTCTAGCCATCGCAGATGTGTATCTCATATGCAATGTACGTTCTGTTTTCTTGTGCTGCTGCAATAAAAATGATTTAAACCTAAACAGAAGAGACGTTTTGTTCCTGCAGTGGCACAAACGAAGAAATGTCTCTGCTGGAGGCACTAATGGCGACATGTCCCTGCAACTGGCACTAAGGATGTCCTGTCCCTGCTGGCAGCACTAAGAACACCCCGATCTTGCGGAGGCACTAAGGGTACAGCTAACCATCTACCAATGACATCTGTGACAGTAGTGTGTCTTCTGCACCTAGTAATGACGGATGAAAGCAAACAAAGCAGAGTGGACTCCCCTGGTCGGTGTGTACTGTGTATGAGGAACAGTGCTTGCACAATGAGGACTGTCGACCAGGATATTTCTGCACCAACTGGCATTTTTTTGTTGCCCTGAGTTCAGCGCTGTGCTACTAGTGAAACAACTTTGATAGGCTCTGGGCACACAACCCACCTGTATTGATGTTGTTGAGTTTTTCAGATTTGAATAATGCATCCAAGCATGCTACTGTTACTCCTGGGAGTAATTTCAGTAATTACCCATTACTCGTCATACAAATTTACAGGAATTATGCAATTATGCCTGTGAGAGTAAGTAAAGGTATGTAGGGCAAAACACCTACTGCAGTAGAACTGGAGCAAAAGAGCAACTTTCTAAGAGAGAGTGAGCTGCTGCCGGCTACTACTGTTTATGTCCTATAGCATTTAGGGCCATTTTCTTAGCACAAAAATCACCCTCTGCCCATATTGGAAGCAATGGTGTATTTTACTCCAAGACAATAGTACAAAATTCTAAATTACACTTGTCACTTAATTACGCAAAATTAAGTAATGACACTAGAGCAGAGGTCTTCAAACTTTTTTGCTCTGAGCCCACCTAAGCAAAATTGTTTAGGTCGGAGCCCGCCTCCAAAATGTTACGGCAAGGATTGGCAGAGCAGGAGGGAGATAGTTGCATGCAAGTGGTAGGTCTTATGAGTTGATTTCCGGAGTAATTTTTCTATAGCTTATAAACTGCACTAAATATGAGAGTTATAAAACAGCTAATGCATCAAACAAAAACAAGCATTACCTCAAACATACATATGCCCATAATTGGGGTGGTGTGAGCCTCTCACACCCTTGGACCCCAAAGCAAACTACACCTGCTGCACTAATGAGAATTGTAGTCCTGAGTAGCAGGCTACTCCTCTGCATCGTTTACCTCTTCCCCACCATGACAGACCATCACCTCGGTCCTAATGCTAGAAAGGAAAATAAGCTACCATGCCCCTTTCTTAAAGGCAGACAGTCATAAGTGTGATGCAGTGGGCCCCCAAATCCTTGGGCTCCAGTCCTGCTGCATCTGCATCCTTAACCCTTTCGATGCTCATGACGAGCTCAGCTCGTCATGATGCACAGTTGAGCTGTGCTGATGACGAGCTGAGCTCGTCATAAAAGAAGGGGAATAGCAATTTCCAGCATAGGGGGGGGAAAACGCCTAGCAGCCAAGGTGTTAATAATAATCAGCAGTGGCCACTTATAATCCTGGCAGCAGCGCCAGCTTCACTAATGAATGAACCTTTTTAAAAACAATTCAAAATCACTTATATTGTCCCCTTCTTTTGGGTATCTCTCAGAAAAAGCTGTCTCTGGCCATTTGTAAACATAAACATTAGTCCCCATACAGTGCTTCCTATTCTGGACCTTCTCTTTGACAATATCTATGAATCTCACTCCTTTCATCTGTCTCTTAGACCGTTACTGTGAGTCCCCAGGGGTCAAGAGGATTAGGGATCTGCATCTGAATGTAATCCTGCTGGCCTTCTACCTGCCACCCATGGACTCAGCTTTCACAAAAAATGCCCCCGAATGGTTAATGCTGACTTTGAGGTGCCTCTGCCTGAAAGCGAAGGGTGTGGAGGTAGTGCAGAAAGTTAAAAAATAAACCAGTTGTTAATTGATTGAGTCACTTAAAGCCGGGCCACTGGAATTACGAGTTTCTGCAGCAGCAGCGTTTTCCACATAATTTAATTTACTGCATTTGCTACATAATCCACAATCTGCAGAATCCAACAAAAGAAACTTGATTCTAGCTCACACAAAACACAATTTACTTAAAACGTGGCAAAGTGTTCTAGAGCATTGGAAGGCCCTTTTCAAAGATTGACTGGTAATTTTGTAGTTGCTTTCTGCTGTATTTAGGTGTTTTATTGATTTGACACATAATCCACCATCTGCCACATTATCTGCGGATATTACCAAAAACAAAAAAATGGTTCTGGGTCAAACGGTTCCAAAGTTAGAAAAAATGCTAACAAATGGTGCTGGGTGGTGGAAGGCACTTTGCAAAGCTGGCCTGATCTTCTTTCTGTTGCTTATAGTTATATTGTGGTATTAAACTGGTCCTAATGAGGTGCGATCCATGCCCAGACAGTGTTACCAAGTTTTAAAATGAAAAGAGAATGGAGCAATACTATTAAAACAACGTGCTGCATAATTTGCCTATTCTTGCCGCATCATTTACTCAACTCTGTCTCATAATTTGCCCCTCTTCTGCCACATAATTCCAGTGGTCTTGATTATACCCTGGACCTCAAGCTAAGCATTCTAGTTTTGTGTGAGGTACAGGCGCTCGCCAGTAGCTCTCAGGCACCTTTCACATGCGTACCGAATGTCAGAACCACCCACTCTTTGATGTGCGCATGTTGAATGTTAATAACATTTTAAACAAAAAATATTAACTCTTAATCCCATAAAATAATATGACAACAGTGAACCGAGACAAGTAAAAGCAGCAATCCCTCCTCGTGCTTAAAACCAAGACACTGACCAGCAAGACTCATCCTAGTAAAACACAACCAAAAGCACGAAAAGATAAACGAGGGGAAAACGCAAAGTACAAAAGTTGTAGTTATTACTGCACAGTTAAAACGCATATTCAAACAACCTCTCAAACAAATGTAGTTTTCATTGGTCCTTTTATTTATGTTTTGGTTTTCAAAACATAAAAGACATTTCCATTTACAAAGCCAGTAGCTTAAATTCTGGCAAATGCAAGACAAATGCTTGTTAGTAATATCTTTGACCTTGCCAGCCAAACTCAGTGACCCCTGCCCCCAGGGCTCCCAAATCACTGCTCGGAAAAAACTAAGACAGCCTGGAAATGCAGCAAATAAACATTGCTCGTACTTCCAGGCCCTCTTCATTTACATGAACTTGCAGAGGCATCTGCACCACCCCTGGGAACCCATCCACGCCCCCCCCCAGGGGGGCGCGTCCCACAGTTTGAAGACCTCTGCACTAGAGAGAATTACGCCAGTAACACCCATTTATTATCTGAGCTCCAATGCCCACACCTGTCATTAACTCTATGATTAATTAGTTTACCTAGGGGTTACATGAGATGAAAGTAGAAATGTTGGTTTTAAACTATAAATTTAACACCCATCTTTCACTCTGTTTTTATCTAAACCAGGATTTTTGTAAAGAAAACACCAATGCCCAGATTCATGTACAAATCATGCAACTCAGTGAAGCAAATACGTTTGCAGCACAGTGCTGTTTTGCATGACCGGGAGAGAGATCAGACCAGCACCAGATCTACTACCATGTGGCGCTGTTCTCTCTCTCCCTTCTCTGGCGCACTTTTGGAAACCATTTACCAACACCGACACCCTTGTGCCTTAGTGTTATGTTATGTCTTGTTATGTTATGTTATGTTATGTTATTAGCATTTATAACGCGCACAGCTACTCACAGAGTGTCCCAGCGCAAAACACAGATAGGCTGAAATCAATTGTTCATTAGATTAAAAATCAGAGTTTTCATCTCTTTCCTGAAGAGCTTCGTGTCCTGGATGCCGTGAAGGTCCACGGGAAGAGAGTTCCAAGCCACCACTGCCTTATAAGCCAGGGAACTACCACCAATTCTCTTAAGGCGAAAGTGCAGATTGACCGCCAGGTGTTGCGCCGCTGAGCCCAGCTGTCTCGGGGGGGACATGGACCTTAAAGCGCTTTATGAGGTAAAACAGAGCCAAGTTCATACAGGGCTGAGAGAGCCAAAGTAAGGGCTTTAAATGTTACTCTTTCAGTCACAGGAAGCCAGAGAAGATCATGGAGAGGTTGCCTTATACCAGATCTCCCTGGAATGTTAAGAGGAGATCTTGCGGCAGCTTCTGGACTACCTGCAGCCTCTTCAGCTGGTACCCTGGCAGCCCAACATACAGGGCATTCGCATAATCAATGCATGAGAGGACTAAGGCAAGAGTGACTATTTCCATAGGTACCCTGGAGAGGAGTGGAAGGATGTAAGGGTCCCTAAGCAATGCCCAGCCAGCATTTTAATCTGTGTTGAAAACTAGAAGTTTTGGTCAGACCAAATTCTGAGGTTTTTGGTATGCTGACCCCCGAACTTGGGCATTGGAGAGCTAACCGGCCACAGTGATACCCGAAACTGGGTAGGAAAATGTCACAAACAAAAAGATCTCTGGATTGTCCTTGTTATACTGTGCTGCATGGAAAGGAGCCATTTAAAGTTCTAGTTTGAGAGGTGGATGAATAATTTTTTTCCCAAGTGAATAGGAGTTGGGTATCATCATTATATGCAATGATCTTGACACCCAACAACTGTTACACCTGAATTAGTGGGGTGATATATATATGGAAGAGGTGGGGCCTCAAGGTGGAGCCCTGAGGTACTCGAAGACTCAGAGATTCCGATATCCAAGAGGTGAGCCAGGAACAAGGAGTGAGGCACAGTATTGAATGCCGTAGAGAGGTCCAACAAAATCAGAGTCACTCTGTCACCAGCATCCAAACAATCCCAAATAGCTTCAGAGATTTCAACAAGGGCCGCCTCAGTACTATATGAGGATCTGAAGCCCGATAGGGCATAATGGAGCAGGCCAGAACCTTCAACATAGTTGGTGAACTGTTTATTAACATAGTGTCTAAGTTGTGTGCAGCATAGTTTTTTCTACTGAAAGGAGTTATCTCAGTTGAAATACTATGCTTTAAGGTGTTTGCAACACACATGCAAAAAGGATAAAATGAGGCAAAATGTTAACAATTCTCGTTTCACGGTGGCTTAGTGGAGGTGCAGAATTTTGGAGCAAATCACAGTTGGCATCTTTTTGTAGAGGGGGATTTGCATAAAACGCATTGGAATGCCCATGCACCACCATCAGGATACCTCCTTGACAAAAGGCAATCAGCGCTTTATGCAGCTTTAAAGTACTATGATCTCCAATCCATAACATGCACTTGCAGTGAGTTTTATAACTTAACATTTTATAACACACTTCTTCAATACCTGTAAGAGTCTCCAGCAATCAGTATTTTGTTTGCATTGACAGATCATGGGAGTGTTATCTACCTCCTTCAATAATGTTTAAGTAAACTGTTAAGTGATGTATTAAATGATGTATGTCGGCATTTACCTCCAATTTATATGTGAGAATTCTAGTGGCACTATTGAAAACGTAATTGTATTTATAAACTGCAGCTTGCTTCTATAGTAGAAAGCATTATGCTGTTGATTAATCTCCTTCCTCACTCTCTCACTTTTCTTCCATTGTGTCTATTTTCCCGTCACATCCAGCACTTTTCAACAGCATTCCTACATCATTAAGTGCTATTTAAAAAACATATCATATGGTCTGTCTCTATGGATAATCGAGGTCTAGGTTGTTTATGTGTATTGGTGCCTGTGGGTCTGTAGGCAGGGGCGCATTTTTTTTTCTGTTGATCCATGTGCATGAATTACTCTAGGAGCAGCTGGAACAGTGTACGTGTGGAAGGGGTTCAGCAGCCTGTAACACCCCACAGGAGTGGGGTGTTACAGGCTGCTTAAAAAAATATATAATAATAAAATTTGGCTCATACATTGGTGACCTCACAAATGCTATGAGGTGATATACCTGCTCCCAGGACACCCCCGCACCGCACGGCCACCAGTTGCTGCGTGTGCCCCCCGCCCGCTGCCTCTCTCAGCCTCGCTGAGCCTGCCGCCTCTTCCCCTCCCCCGCAGCCCCAGCTGGATCGCTCTCCCCGCCTGTATGCTGCCACGCTAATTTTTGTACTGTTTGAATTTTCTGTCACTGCATTGTTCTGCTTTGTTGTTCGTGTTTTCTCCCCCTGAGCCTGTGATTTTATTCACTTTTCCTCCCCGTCTTTCCCCTGTGCCCCCCGCCCCGCTCCCCGCCTCCCAGCTCCTCCCTCACACTCCGCCATATATGGCGACCATGCAGACGCGCAGCGTTGACGCGCAGCGGGCACGCCCGAAGCGCGCTGAAGGTAAGCCCGTCTGCACCAGTCTGCGCCTGGACCGTGCCCAGTGCCAGGACCCCTGGCCCCCGCATACTCCAGCCCTCCCGCCGGACCTACGATGCCACCGAACTCTACGCACTCAACGCCGGCCGAACCCCGGGTTGCTACCGAGCCACCCCGAGACGCACCCACGGACCCTTCTGCTGCCACTCCTGCAAGTTCACCTGCATCTGGACCTGCACTACTCCTGCACCGACCAAGACGAACAACAGCAGCAGCCACCTCAAGTGCATCCTGCTCAACACCCGCTCTGTCCACAGACACGCCATCGAGCTCTGGAACCTGCTCGACACTACTTCACCAGACGTCGCCTTCCTCACGGAAACCTGGATGAACGCCTCTTCAGCGCCCGACATCGCCATCGCCATCCCAGACGGCTATAAGATCATCCGAAGGGACCGCATCAACCAGACCGGAGGAGGCATCGCCATCATCTACAGGTACACCATCCGCATCACGACCAACACCGACGACACCCTCGCACACACCGAGCACCTGCACTTCCAGGTACACATCAACCCCAAGACCACCCTCAGAGGCACCGTCATGTACAGACACCCGGGACCACGCACACAATTCAGCGAAGACATCGCCGACTTCATCAGCCCGCACGCCCTCCCCTCGGCTGACTACATCCTCCTCGGGGAGCTCAAATTCCACCTGGAGAACAACAACGACTGCAACACCACCACCCTGCTGGACAACCTCGCAAACCTCGGACTCAAGCAGCTGGTGACCACCCCCACCCACTACACAGGACACACACTCGACCCAGTCTTCTCATCCAGCAAGGACATCGCCTTCAGCCACGCCACCGGACTCCACTGGACGGTCCACAGCTGCGTCCACTTCAGCTTCAAAAGGACCACGATCCACCGCCAACAGCAACAGGTTGCACGCAGAAGCTGGAACACGATCACAGCCGACCAGCTCGCAACTTCCCTGAGCAAGAACCCACCCACCAGCGCAACGAACCCCAGCCAAGCGGCCACCAACCTCACAAATTGGATCAGGGACTTCACAGACGACCTCGCCCCCCTGAGGACCCGGCCTAGCAGACCCGGGAGCAAGAAAGGCCCATGGTTCACCGACAAACTCAAGAGCTCCAAGAAGAACACCCGAGCCCTCGAGAGAACCTGGCGCAAAGACCCAACACCTGACAACATGATTGCCCTCAAACTCGCCACCCGAAAACACCACCAGCTCATCCACGCAACCAAGAAAACTGCATTCAAGGAACGACTGGACAACAATGCACACAACAGCAAGGAACTCTTCAACATCGTCAAAGAGCTCTCCAACCCCAACGCCGGAAACAACGACATCACCCCTTCGCAAGACCTCTGCAACTCCCTCGCCTCCTACTTCCACAACAAGATCAAGGACATACACAACAGCTTCAGCACTCAACCGATGCACGCCACGTCCGAACCACCGCCCCCCACCACCACCCTCCGCGCCTGGACCCCGATCTGCACCGAAGATACCGTCCGCACGATGAACTCCATCCACTCCGGATCTCCGACCGACCCCTGCCCTCACTACGTCTTCAACAAGGCCGACGTTGTCATCGCACCCCACCTGCGGGACATCATCAACACCTCCTTCGACACCGCGACCTTCCCGGAGAGCTGGAAGCACGCCGAACTCAGCACTCTACTAAAGAAGCCATCAGCCGACCCCACCGACCTCAAGAACTACCGCCCCATCTCGCTGCTCCCGTTCCCTGCAAAAGTCATCGAGAAGACTGTCAACAAGCAGCTGGCCGCCTTTCTCGAGACGAACGGATCCCTCGACCTCTCGCAGTCTGGCTTCCGAGCCAACCACAGCACCGAGACCGCCCTGATCGCAGTTACCGATGACATCCGAGCACTGCTTGACAACGGAGAAACAGCGGCCCTCATCCTCCTAGACCTCTCCGCGGCCTTCGACACTGTCTGCCACCGTACACTAGTGCAGCGACTCAGCAACGTCGGAATCCAGGAGAAGGCACTGGAATGGATCATCTCCTTCCTCGCCGGAAGGACACAGAGAGTCCGCCTCCCCCCGTTCAGATCTGAAGTCACCGAAGTCATCTGCGGCGTTCCTCAAGGGCCCTCGCTCAGTCCAACCTTCTTCAACGTCTACATGAGCCCCCTCGCAGACATCGCACGCCAGCACAACCTCAACATCATCTCCTATGCCGACAACACCCAGCTGATCCTCTCCCTCACCAACGACCCCGCCACCGCCAGAGCCAACCTTCACGAAGGGATGAAAGAGGTAGCCGAATGGATGAAGAACAGTCGCCTGCAACTGAACTCGGACAAGACGGAAGTCCTCATCCTGGGATCCTCAGCCTCCGCCTGGGACGACTCCTGGTGGCCCCCCGCCCTAGGCAGCGCACCCCAACCAACAGACCACGCATGCAACCTGGGCTTCATCCTGGAATCCTCCCTCTCCATGACCAGACAAGTCAACGCCGTCTCCTCGTAGTGATTCAACATCCTGCGCATGCTACGTAAGATCTTCCGGTGGATCCCCACCGAGACCAGGAAGACGGTTACCCAGGCCCTTGTCACCAGCCGGCTGGACTACGGTAACTCCCTCTACGCCGGAACCACCGCCAAACTCCAGAAGAGACTCCAGCGGATCCAGAACGCCTCAGCACGACTCATCCTTGACATCCCCCGTCGCAGCCACATCTCCGGACACCTGAGAGACCTGCACTAGCTCCCGGTCAACAAGAGAATCACCTTCCGTCTCCTCACCCACGCACACAAAGGCCTACACAACCAGTGCCCAGGATACCTCAACAGCCGCCTCAACTTCTACGCTCCCAAACGCCAGCTTCGATTGACCGGCCACGCCCTCGCCACCATCCCCCGCATCCGAAGAGCCACCACAGGGGGACGATCCTTCTCCTACCTCGCCGCCAAGACATGGAACTCCCTCCCGACCCACCTCCGCCAGACCCAGGACCACCTCGCCTTCAGGAAACAACTCAAGACCTGGCTGTTCGAGCAGCAGCGGACCCCCCTCCCCTAGCGCCTTGAGACCCTCTGGGTGAGTAGTGCGCTATAAAAATTCCTTGATTGATTGATTGATTGATATATAACTTAAGGTCTGGTTCATCTAGGAGTGCGTGTAAGGCCTCCTTAGGGTTATGAAAAACGGTATACCCAATACATCCATCAGGGCATCATCTATGCTCTGTTTGCATCTGGCAGCAATACAATAATGCAACTAACACTAAACGGCAGTACTTCTTTTTTTAGCAGAAGCATACACTCAGAGTTTGTGAATAAGTAAAAAGTAGAACTCCCAGCGCAAACTGTTTCCATTGTGAAACAGGCCCTCTGAGTGTGTGTTTCAACAGTAACATAGGGAAATGCAGAGATGCGGTGGGGATCTAGGCATTGTGAAGTATTGTGGAAAATACAGATTCTTATTTATCTTGAAATGAAATATTCAAAATATGTTTTTGTAAAATAATATTGTCAATTATTAGATACATCTACTTTGAATATAGAAAACTTCTACATTACTATCTTATGAATTTTGAACTAAAATTTTACTGAATGGGAATATTTTTAATGTGAATTAATTAGATTTTCTGAATCTGTGAGCTCTAAACCTACAGTAGCAACACAAACAGGCTTGCATTAGGGTGCAATTCCCAAAATCATGGAAACAGGCCCTAGTTACCCCTCTAGTAAAGAAGGCTGGGGCAGACGTTAACAATCCAGCCAATTACAGACCAATATCCCAGTTACCTTACTTATCAAAGGTCCTGGAGAAGTTGGTCAACAGACGACTTTCCACATTTTTGGAAGTTAACGGTTTGCTGGACGCTTCACAGACAGGTTTCCGGACAAACAATAGCACCGAAACTACACTCTTAGCGGTAACAGACAGTATTAGGACCAAGGTGGATCAGGGTAGTACAGTCGCTCTGATACTCCTTGATTTATCAGCGGCTTTTGATACCGTACCCCACCATCAATTGTTGAACACCCTGGCAGAGAAAGGAATTCAAGACAAAGCATTAGGATGGTTACAACCGTTCCTAGCTGATCGAACCCAATCAGTTCGCCTGGGTGACTATACATCCCCTCCGCGACCTATAAATACGGAGTTCCCCAGGGGGCGTCGTTGAGCCCAACCCTGTTCAACGTGTTCGTCTCCTCGTTGGCAACCATCGGTAAAAAGTGGGGTGTCGAAATGTGCTCCTATGCGGACGACACCCAGCTGATGGTCACCATTGATGAAAATTATGACTCTAAAACTAGATTGACGAACTGCCTGACTGAACTGGCAACCTGGATGCAGGACCACTGTCTCAGACTAAATGCTGACAAATCTGAAATTCTATTGTTCGGCAGAGGCACACAGGTCTGGGACAACAGCTGGTGGCCGAGCGACTTGGGCTTGCCTCCCAATCCTACTACAAAAGCCAAAAATTTAGGAATAACACTGGATAAGGACTTATCCATGAAATCCCATGTTTCAATAGTTTGTGGCAGAGGCTTCGGCCTTCTGAAGATGCTTAGAAGAGTCTTCCCCTGGGTTCCGACAGATTGCAGGAAAACACTAGTCCAATCACTATTGATGAGTAGGTTGGACTACGGTAATTCACTGTTTGTGGGAATGGCAGACTACCTCTTCTCCAAATTACAGATGGTTCAGAATGCCGCTGCCAAAGCCATCTGTAATAAAAGAAAATACGACTCAGCCAAAAACTGCATGCGTGAGCTTCATTGGCTTCCAATGCGACAACGAGACATTTTCAAACTGATGTGTATTTCACACAAAGTACTCCACGATACAGGCCCCATCATCCTACATGACATGATCAGATTTCATAAACCCTCTAGAAATCTACGATCTATGACGTCAGGAAGAGCATCCATCACCCGAGCTCGGACTGTCAGGATGGGAGAGCGGGCCTTCTCTCACATTGCCGCAACAAAGTGGAATGAGTTACCCCCTAAACTCAGAACAACTGACTGCTTCCTTGCATTTAGGAAACAATTAAAAACATTCCTCTTCCCCAGGCCAGATCAATAATTCTCAACTAGTGCCGCCGTCAAGTCATCTGCAATTTTTCCTCAGCGCCGTGATGTCCTTTCAGGATGAATGTTAGCGCTTTACAAATAAAATAAATACAAAATAAATACAAATACTTTGACCTGGCTGACTGCTGGCCAATGGGCATCAGCTCAAGTCTGCATTTTCCCCACACCACCGACAAAAGCAGAAGAACTTCGAGTTTAGTGGGAGGAGGGGAGCTCCCGCACAGTCCTAATTACACCCTTTGTCTCCAAGTATATTTGTGTTTATGTGGCCCAAAAAGAAGTTCCATGAATTCTATTCATTTTAGTTTGTTTCTCTATGTGCATTTTTTATGTCTGCGGTGCTGTGGGACTCATTGTGTATGCACATGTATATTTATTTGCACGTGTGTTTCTGTGAATCTACCTGTCTATATGTATGTTTGTGTGTATATGTTCTTAAGAGCACACACTTGTGTGAGTGTATGTGTGTAAGCTGTTCTGTGTGTGTGTCTTTGTGTGTGCATGAAAAGCCATTTCGCCCAGGTAGGTCATGCTTGGATGAGATCCACAAGGTCAAACAGATGCAGGTGGGTGGAGTTGATGTAAGTCATGAAGCTGCAAAGGATTGAAACAAATAAGGCATATTATTGGATGCTGGAGGAGTGGAAAATCCTTCCCCATGTGCAAGGTCAGGTATATAAGGGCAGTCTGCCTCAAATTAAATTATAGAGCACCCCAGCCATCACTGCACACCTGTGTGTACTGGACAGGCCTGTGGAGCTCCTGAGAGTGAGTATTATGATTCTCAATCCCAAAGTATAGTCCTGGGAGAGATTAGAGAGACAACTCCAGACAGGGAATGAGAATCACCCTGAGGAAGAGATTTGGATGTTCAGAATGTGGCATGTACCACAGTATGAGGAAGAAATGAACATGTCAGCTATGAATGGAGATTCCCAACGATGAATATGGAGAATAGACTTGATAACAAGGAGATGGCATATGGCATCTTTGGAAGTGAAAATTAATAAGGGTTTCCGCTGCCCACACTTGGATTTGTGAATTGTAACCTGTCCTAAAGTTTTACCCAATGTTTAATCGGAGCGTGCTTGGAGGGAAAGAGGTAGCTAACCTCTGTACAGTGAACAACTGAATAAAGCAAGTGTACCTAATCACCTGGCCCTATCCACACAGCTGGGTGCAAAACTCAGTTTGCTCTACTAGTTCTCACTAAATTATATACCTTGAACTTCATTGCATTACATTAATTCAACAACAATCTCAACTATAATACAATAAAAAATCATTTTTGCATACTTTCTATTACAATAAACTGTAGTTAATAAGAAATATGGATGCACAATGTTAAAGCACAACAATGGAGGATCATCTCACAATGAACTCTGGTGAAATGCAACAATTAAACCTAATATCGTGTTGGTACCATAAAAAGTGTCCTTGGACCATGCCCACATCACCTTCACCCGTGACACACAGGACACACAGTGTTAATGTAGAATGCCTCACGTGTTTCAAACAAAAACAACTTACTGGTATAGTGAAAAAGTGTCAACTCAATCCAGGGCCAATACAAATGTGAAACCTAAAAACCACTGAGATTGAGACTTACTATTGCCTTATGTTAGTAATCCCTATTACCTAAGTTTGCAACACATTTAAACTCAATATCTTATTCCTTAAGTGTTAGTTTAAATGTTTCGCATCCCTTGTCTTTCACCAACTTTATCCGCAGAGGGTTTGGTAACATAAACTTATGTACTCACCCTTTTAGAGGTTCCATAGAGTCCTGACCTGTAGTGTCGAGAATTTCTTACATTGGTGTAGAAGCTGGCATTCATTTTTCAGCCAGGTAATATGCGCAACACATACTTAGGTAATAGGGATTTACTAACAGGAAGGCAATAATAAGTCTCAATCTTGTTATTGTTCTATTGTCTCATCAGGTTTGAGGTTTCATATTTGAATTGGCCCTGAATTGATTTGTAACATGTGAGGCATTCTACATCAACACTGTGTCCTGTGTGTCATGGGTAAAGGTGATGTGGGCATGGTTCAAGGAGATTTTTTAAGGTACCAACACAATATTAGGTTTACTTGTTGTGCTTTAACATTGTGCATCCACATTTCTTATTTTCTACAGTTCCCCTGAAGAAGGGATCTTGCATCCCGAAATGCATTGGGACAGACAACAAAGAGAATAACTTCATAAATGTTGTGCTTTGAAAGAGTTTATCTTTAATGTTCTTGTTAATACAATGTTCATAATTGTACAGCACACTCACAAAAATTGAAATAGAAAGTATGCAGAAATGATTTTTTATATTGCATTATAAGTTGAGATTGTTGCTGTATTGAAGGGCCAAGTGATTAGGTACACTTGCTTTATTCAGCTTTGGAAGTAAGGCAGGAGATAACTGTCAGTGTGAATGGGGAAAGGATATTAGTGATAGCAAGTGTGCGGTACAAGAGATTAAAGCAGTGAACATGGGATGCGCTATACTTAATTTGAGCCGGTGGTTTCCGGGGCTTGGCACCGCCAGTTATGGCAGGTGTCACAAGACTATTTTATTAGTCAGACAGACATTAAAGTGCTAATACGTCCTAAGCCATTTTCACAGCTTTGGGGGGCCTCAAACACTCTGCATTGTCACTGTGGTAGTTGTGTATGTACTGACATTTGCAGCTCGGGCAATGGAAACGGGTGGTGCCAGATGGCGTGGCCTCCTGACGAGGGCCCTAGCACTTATCCTTTGCAAATTAAGCTTTGGGTAAATCTGGTTAAAACCGTAAGTATGGGGTATTTAACTCAATAGGCAAGAGATGGCAGCAATGGAGGTACTACAGGAGACTACAGACAGTGAGTATGGGATACAAGTTATTAGAGACACTGAGCATGGGGTAGAGGAGGATAAAGAGGAAAAATACGAGAGGTACCCCTTAACCAGATTCAAGGGAAATAGGGTTAACTAACCAGTAAAATAAAGTGTTCCCTTGAGCGTAAATGAGTAGGAGAAGCCAGAGGGTCAAGAAAAAACAATTACAAAATACAATTATATATAAAGAATTCTTACAATGTATTTGAAAATACAAATGTTAAAAGGAGAGTGGTCCAAAGTGGAACCCACTCAACACAGATAAAACAATAAAAAGTTTTTTTAACATTCAATTTTGACCAGCAAGATTGAGTCACAAGGACAGAAAGGACTGTAAGACATGGAATTTGTGCAATACTGGTTGTATATTCAGACTCTATTGTTAACACCTAAGCTATGTGCACTATAATACAGTATATCAGCAAAGATGTTGAGATCCTGAATTATACTGGGTGAAGCGTCAACGCGTTTCGGTGGTTTTTCAAAGTTTTGTCCACCTTTATCAAGACACCATTTAATTTCTGTTGAGGTATTGGGGTCAATACAATTGCCCTAGAAGAGTGAACATACAATAAGGTTTGATAAGTACATGGTGATTTACATTTATCATACAGAACACAATTAGCTACTTGACCTGTAGCAATTGGTACATGGCTGTGCATATATATAGACCATTCTAGTAACTTTTGTACAAACTAATTGGTTATTCGGGGTGTGCTGTTTATCTAACTGGAAGGAAAGGATACATTCACTGTACAAATCATTGTAAATGCTCTTGCGGTATCTTAACCAATGGAACAACCGTTCTGGTGCATACATGTGAGGAAATCGACTGTGTTCATAATTCCTCAACGATGGCTAATCCAATTTTTAATAGTTTACTTTGTTCTATATCCCTCTGTCTTTGGGGAGAGACTGTTCTGCTTTCCTAGATAGTATATGGGGGAATGGATTATGGATTCCTCGGGGGAAAATGATCAAGAATAAAGGTTGTGATAAATGTACATTTAATAATCGTATACCAGATTGACGAGCCTAGGACACTAAAGTCTATTCTATCACTTTTGTATGACTTGGAAATAACGTTTACCTTGGAGTCAATCTGGTATATGATTATTAAATGTAAATTTATCACAACCTTTATTCTCATACCCTAATAGTCTGTTCCTATATAGAGAACCATTCAATTTTGCGGCCAAGCAGAACAGCTCCTCCCCAAAGGTAGTTGGCCAAAGAAATAATAAACTGTTTAGAACTTGATCATTTTCCCCCGAGGAACTAAGACCATAATCCATTCCCCCATATACTATCTAGGAAAGCAGAACAGTCTCTCCCCAAAGACAGAGGGATATAGAACAAAGTAAACTATTAAAAATTGGATTAGCCATTGTTGAGGAATTATGAACACAGTCGATTTCCTCACATGTATGCACCAGAACGGTTGTTCCATTGGTTAAGATACCGCAAGAGCATTTACAATGATTTGTACAGTGAATGTATCCTTTCCTTCCAGTTAGATAAACAGCACACCCCGAATAACCAATTAGTTTGTACAAAAGTTACTAGAATGGTCTATATATATGCACAGCCATGTACCAATTGTTACAGGTCAAGTAGCTAATTGTGTTCTGTATGATAAATGTAAATCACCATGTACTTATCAAAACTTATTGTATGTTCACTCTTCTAGGGCAATTGTATTGACCCCAATACCTCGACAGAAATTAAATGATGTCTTGATAAAGGTGGACAAAACTTTGGAAAACCACCGAAACGCGTCGACGCTTCACCCAGTATAATTCAGGATCTCGACATCTTTGCTGATATACTGTATTATAGTGCACATAGCTTAGGTGTTAACAATAGAGTCCGAATATACAACCAGTATTGCACAAATTCCATGTCTTACAGTCCTTTCTGTCCTTGTGGTTCAATCTTGCTGGTCAAAATTGAATGTTAAAAAAACGTTTTATTGTTTTATCTGTGTTGAGTGGGTTCCACTTTGGACCACTCTCCTTTTAACATTTGTATTTTAAAATAAATTGTAAGAATTCTTTAAATATATACTTGTATTTTGTAATTGTTTTTTCTTGACCCTCTGGCTTCTCCTACTCATTTACGCTCAAGGGAACACTTTATTTTACTGGGTAGAGAAGGATAAAGACAGAGGGGCATATGTACAAGGACATAACGCCGCCTTAGCAATACTTTTTTGATTTTATGGTGGGCTTTTTTTCATCGCCTTATTTACAATTTGCCGCTAACTGAAGATAGCGGCACTTTTCTGATGAAAACATCATATTTAAAGATCGCCACTTTTGTGAGCAAGACTTAACGAAAATGAGATGCAAGGTGGGCCTTCCTGTGAATAAACTGCCAGTAATCCCACTTCGCAATATTTACAATGAATTCCTAAAAACTGCCTCTAAGTTCAGTTAGAGGCAGTTTTTTAAAACCAGAAAATAACTGGTCTTAAAATTGGTGCAAACACTTGGGTCAACATTTCAGAGGTGTTGGTGCTGGACAGTGCTGCAAAGAATGTTGCTGCGCTGCCGTGTGCCAAAGCAAAAGCTCAAAGCAAAAGCTCAGCAATGCGCCCCACAATAAGATTGGGTGCAGTCTTCAGCCTCACTCATGAAAAGTGTTGCATAACTGCGACAACACAGCAATGCAACACTTTTCACTTTCCCCCCTTCAGACACAATGGCTGCACTATATTTACTGTACGGCACTCCATTTCATAAGGATTTACAGATATGTCAGTATTCCTGATGTATTTGTCAGCACCAAAGTCACGCATTGCTACAATTTTCTCAAAAGCATGATGCACCTCCAGCAATGCATGGGCCAGGCCTATCCCTATGGCACTGCGTCAACCTTATGCCCGCCTTGAGGCAGACATAAAGTTTTAACTCAGTGGTGTCCTAGAATTGTTGCAGTGAAATCTTATAGATTTCACTGCACCACTCCTATGAGGCCTTGTTACATGGGATCGCCAACCCTGCGTACATCCTACCTGACACAGGCATAATGTGCCATAGGGGTTCACAAGGTCACGCATATGCCTAGATGTGTCCCTTTGTAAAGAGTTTAGTTTGGTGTCCAAGGTGTCTGGTGTCGCCTTCTCGGGTGGCCAGCGACCCCCCAGATGCTTGGTCTACTGACACGGAGGAGCTGCCAGGTTGTCGGTGCAGTTGGAGATTCATCGGTGGAGTTTGCATGCTTCGGTGTTGGCATCTCTGAGAGTTGGCGGAGTGGTGGTGCTGAGGGAGTTGCCAAAGATTTCTTTCATGGCCTTGATACAGCTGTGGCTTGGGGGGGATGATGGCGGTCGTGTATGGTGGATGTGATGAAGGCATGATGTTTACTATGATGGTTGGTCTAGGAGAGTTCGGGGTGTTGCTGTAGTTCATAATCATCAAAAATATTTATTCAATTCAAAGAATCATCAACGCTTATAAGACAGATCTTTGTACATATTATAATTTACATTAATCTAATAATAAGCATAAAAACATATTATACTTACAAGGTCCTAAAATGCAAGACATATATACTGTTAGAAATTACTTTTTTTAGTCTTGACCCCCTACTGTACATAATCTTCGGAATACAGAACAAATATAACAATTCAATTATCACAAGCGGACCAATTTACAGTCCACTACTGCTAGGATTTTCAGATCATTCCAGCTACAACCATTAAGAGATTAAAAGTGTATACACTGTTGTTAAAATCCGTTGTTTAAACTTTTTTTTAAATTTAAGCCCATTCTTTCAGCTTATGTGACTGACAGCTAACAGTTTGCCACTGTCAGTTTTTAAGGTTCTAAGGGACTCTAAGTAGCTCCTGATGTTCAAACTTCTGCACAAAGGCTTGATCCACTTACGCCTGGGGCTAGCATATGCTGCGCAAAATAATAGAACACATGCAGTATCCTCATTAGCACCTAATGTACACAGTGAGCATTTAGGATCACTGGCCCTCAGTTAAACTCTTGCCCATTTAGCTGCAAAAGCATTGACTTGTGATATCTCAACCTGAATCTCATATAGTTGGGGTTAAATCTCGTCTAAAAAGGGCTCAAGGCTCGGAGTCAGTTTAAAAACAAAAATTAAGTTGTCAGTCTCCCCTCCTCAGGATTTCAAGTGACTTTGTGTGTTATGAATTCCCAGTATATAGATTTGATCTCTCTCTTTGAATCAGGGGTCAACAGGCTCAGGGTTGTACAATATCGGCTCAAACCTAGATCAGACAGCCATTTGCGGACAGGGAAGAGTGGCAAATACATCCAGATGCAGTAGATCTCTCAGGGTCTGCCTGTAGATCTCTAACTCCTCCGTTGTCCAGATTCTGATCCCTTAGGCCAATAGTCTCCATACAGCAAGAAACTCTATTCTTTTTATCCCAATATCAAATGAAAGAGGGATCATTGGGGTATTTTTGGGCGTGCGTGTCAGCATTCTCTTGATTTTATTTTCCTCTATGATGAGAGACTGTATGTTTTCTCCACCCCATTGCTCAGATCCATAGAGTGTAGCTGTTTGAGCTCTGGCTTTATAAACTGCTAATGCGGGAGTAATGGCCTATGATGAGGTAGATTGCTGCTTCTTCACTACAGGAATAGAGTTCTGCATTAGGGTTGTATTTGGCTTATTTATTTGAGACTTCCATGTAAGTTTCGAGTCCAGAGTAACACCTAGATATACAAAATTTGGGACACATTCCATAAGCTCCCCGATCAATTTTAATTTTTTCTGAAAGTTTTTAGGTGGGTTGATAGCTATGTATTTAGTTTTGTTGGTGTTTAACTCAATTCCCTTTGTCTTGCAATAAATATCAAAGCTATCAAGTACGTTTTGGAGACCTTTATGTATTTGAGACAACAGTATTGTATCATCTGCAAAGGTGAGAGCACAAGTATGGGTGCCTTCAAGATTAGGGAAATTGTGTGAAGCTGAGGGTAGATGTTTTAAAATGTCGTTTACATATAATAGGAACGGGGTTGGTGCCAGGACACAGCGCCATCTTTCACTGGTCATTAAGTTGCTTGTTTTTATTTCCTGTGCTTTCCCCTCTGCCTCCATCCAATCACTTTCCCTTTCGTTTGAATCCAAATGTAAATTACCATGATGAGCAAACTTTTTTGAGTTGTATCAAAATAGTCTTATTACTATTAGTCTTATGAATAATCCTATTGGTCTCAAACTTTGTATTCTCTTCCATGCATGACAACGTATTTACTGTGCTTGTCAATGCCTACCAACTATACAAACTGGTATCAGGCCTAATTAAATTGCTCCCAACATGCAACTTGCATGGATTACAGTACACACAAAGACACAAATAGACACACAGAACCTCACACACACAACCAAACACACAACCACACCCACAACCACACACACAACCACAACCACATACAACCACACAAAACCACACACACAACCACACCCACAACCATACCCACACACACATCCACACCCACAACCACACACACAACCACACAAAACCACACACACAACCAAACACACAACCACACACACAACCACACAAACACAACCATGCACTCACACATACATGTGTTACCATCCTTGTGGGGACTATGTGTGAATACCTGCCTTGTGGGGACTAAACTTTCCCAATGTTTTTAAAATATACTAATAACAGAAACATGTTAAGAAAAAATTCATGATACAGGAACCTGCTTCGAATTTGAAAATGTATTGTTATTTAACCCCTTCAGTGTAGCACACATTCAGCGGACGTCGTGTGCACTACCTCGGTAGTGATGCGCACGTCCACTGAATGCTCCTGCCCTGCCCCCGCAATAGAACCTTCAGCACGAGCATGGAACGTTCGCGCTGCGGAGGGGTTAATAGTGCGTACAGCAACATCCTTGTGGGGACTTGAACACGTGCTACAATCCTTGTGGGGACCCAGTCCGTAAGACTATTTGTGATTGAACACAGTCAAAGTTACATGGCTAAATGTTTATTTTATCAACAATATACACAAACAACATTATAATCTATTCATATATGAATCGCTGCATATATGAATAGATTCTGTCAAGAGCTGACTACTGCAATGGGATTTTTATTCAATCTTCAGAAAAAATGTTTGTCCAAGCTAGAGATAGTGCAAAATGCTGCAGCCCGGCTTTTGCTGAACATCCCTAGACACAAATCTGTGTCAAAGGCAATAAAAGACTTACATTGGCTGCTGATAAAGAGACAAATTGAGTTTAAGGCTCTTTGTATTGTCTTTAAGGAATCACAGGACATATGACCCAGCTTTTTTAAGTGGAATTTGCTACCTTACATTCCAACACCTTGTCTTCATTCATCTTCTGCCCATGATTTGATTGTCCCCAGGTTAAAAACATGTTCCTGGAGGGTAGAAACTTTTTGGTGGGCGCAACCAGGCTATGGAATTCTCTCCCAATTATGCTGAAACAAGAAACTCACCTATTCATTTTTAGAAAAGCAGTAAACACGTGGCGGCTTAGTCTTTAAGGTGTATTTCGAACCTCCTAGCTTCCCACCTGTTTCTGTTGAGCAAGTGCGTTGACACCCTCGGGTGACTGTTTCGCAGCATACAAGTATCACTTTCATTTCATTACATTATACCAGTGGTATACATTAAAGACTGGACCTGGACAGCAAATTCTGTTCTGTTCGCGGAATTTGCTGAATTTGGGTAATTTTTGGCTTGTTCGCACTTTCAAAATGGGTATTTGCTATATATTTCTCCCTGAGCACAAAAACAGCAATTGCAAACAAGAAACAAGCATCGCAAGCAGGGGGAACAAGCAATTCCACGTATTCACGGAACTTCTGCGTGCTCGCAGAGATTTTTTACCATTTCGCTGAG
Source organism: Lissotriton vulgaris (assembly GCF_964263255.1). NCBI lineage: Eukaryota > Metazoa > Chordata > Amphibia > Caudata > Salamandridae > Lissotriton > Lissotriton vulgaris. The sequence continues at coordinate 8,793,083 of NC_141687.1, forward strand.
CTTTGCCTAGCGCGAGTACGCACATTTCGCCCACCACTATTAAATACTGATTATTTTAAGGTGCCAGAACATATCATATCATGCTTAAAGACACTTTAAGCTGTATTTAACCTATGTATTAGTGCAAAGAATCTTAGAAGATAAGGGAACTAACACATAAAGAAATTAAGATATGGAACCAAGGCATATGGTCAAGTGAAATTCAGAGCTTGATTAGCTGCTTACATTTTTGCCAAAATAGATGTTCAAGTCTCCACAGAGATAGTGGGTGAGAGATAGTGGGTGAAGATCATTTTGTTTAGGTCTCCAAACAAATATTTTGTACATTCAAAGCTTAAATCCCATTATGAAGAGTGTGAAGCTAATATTGTTCAAGTCCACACTGAGGTTGTGTGTAATTATAGGAATGCCCAAGTCTACACAGAGATGGAATGTTATGATAGCCATGTTTAAGTCCTCACAAAGATAGTGTGTTATTATAATGGTGTTTAAGTCCCCAAAAGATAGAACATTAAGGTGATTGTGTTTAGGTCCTCGTTAAAATAGGGACTAATTCACAAGGGTAAACTAAGACAAAAAGTCTAACTTCACTACTTTTCAGTATTCACAAAGCCCCACCCAGAGAATGTGAAGCTGATGATATTCAAGTCAAACCACACAAGGAGATGATGGATGGAGCACTGAAACTTTTCAGTCACTCACCCTCAGTCACAGATCTTGGTTGAATCCATCATTATTCTTTAGCTCACTTCGCCACCCCAGTTCAGAACCAGCTATATGCAAATCAGTCTTGACCCTGTTCCTCATGGCAAAAAGAGCTTGCGTTTAATTAAAGGAATGCTCAAGTCCCCACAGAGATTGTATGTTTTTCTAGCGATCTTTAAGTCCCCACAGAGATAGTACATGAAGATGATTAGTGGAGAAGTGTGGCTCACTGGTTAGAAGCGGCAGACCCTGAAGCAGAGATCAGGCCCGGGACCAGGGTTCAATTCCTGATGCGGCAGGGTCTTGGGCTCAATGTCCGCGGACTCGATAATTCTCGCCTCGGCGCCTACTCTAATCATGGGTCCCACGCTGCATCTCTGGGCAATAGCTTGCTTAATCTCCACAACGGCCCCAACTACACTGGGATGCCTGGCTTCACCTTGGGGGTGCCCAGCAGGGGCATCTCACAGGGAGAGCCAGGAAGGGTTCCACAGCATTATACAGTGCCGGGACGCCCCGTTGCTGGGGCAGCTGTGCGCTTTACAAGTGTACTACATTTACATGATTGTGTTTTAGTCCTCATTAAAATAGGGCTTAGACAAAAAATCGAACATTTCTACTTCTCAGTTTCACAAAGTTAAACTTAGACCAAAAGTCTAACTTCACTACTGTTCTGTATTCACAAAGCCTAATACAGTGTAAGAAAAGCTGATGATATTCAAGCCAAAACAGAGCTTGCGTGTAATTCCAGGAATGCTCAAGTCCCCACAGAGATGGTGTGGTGACTATGGTATTACCACGGTCGCCAAGGAGAATGTGTGTGATTATAGACATGCCCTGGTCCCCACAGAGATAGTGTGTGATTTTTGAGATGTGGAGGTCACCACAGAGATAGTGTGTGATTATAGAGGTTTTGAGGTCCCCAAAGAGATAATGTGTGATTATGCTTTACATGAGCACCAGTTACATTACGGATGGACACATTCATATTTTGGTAGGCACCTGAAGATTAAGGGATTTTTTTCCAGAATCGCAGGATGTTGAGCGTCCCTGCTGAGACTCAAACATGGTTCCCCAGATTCGAGGTCAACCGCTCCAAACGTTAGTAGTAAGTTTAACCAAAAGTCTAACTTTACTACTTTTCAGAATTCACAAATGTAAGTTACGAGTAGTATCTTTACAACTGCAGAGTTTCTGCACTCCGGGCGGAGTTTCCATACTCAGGTAGAGTCTCCACACTCTGGGCAGAATCTCCGCACTCGGGGCAGAGATGCAGATCTCTGCCCGGAGTGCGGAAACTCCACAGTCGTAAAGATGCTGCTCGTAACTTACCTTTTTGGATACCAAAAAGTAGTAAAGTTACACTTTTGGTATAAAATCTAGACCAACAGTCTAACTTTTCCATTGTGAAACGAGCACATAGTGTGTGAAGATAATGATGCTCAGGCATGTTTAAGCCTTTGCATTGTGTGTGATTATAGTGGTTTTCAAGTCCTTTCTGACATAGTGCTTGGAGATTATCTTGGGCAAGTTCATATATTGATAGTAAACAAAGATAATGATATTAAAATATCCACAAAAATAATGTATTATTACAGGCTTTTTCAAGCCTCCACATACTGTGCAGGGCTCGAAAAATCATAAAAAATGCACTAGAACTACAGGTCTAGTAACCTACAAAATCTCCTCGAACTAAGTGAAATGCACTTGACCTCTGACTCTGAAAGCTGAGCAAATGTGACAAGTTAACAAGATTTAAAAGAATTTGTATTGCTCCTTTACTTTGTGAGCAATAAAGATGCCTTTAAATCTTGCTTTCTTGTCACATTTCCTCTGCTTTTCAGAGGCAGAGTTCAAATGTCAGTTTGTCTTCCTACTCCAGAAAGGGCAAGTAGGACCTACAAAAAGCAGGTCCTGAATTAATCTGACTTGCACATGCAATTTTTTCGAGCCCTGCTGGATGAATATGGCTGTAATGAAGTCTCTACCAACATAGTGGGAGAAGATTATCATGGTCTTGTCCATACATCGATAGTGTGTAAAGATTATGACATTTAAGTCCCCACAGAGATAGTGTATGAATTCAGTCATGTTTAAACCTTTGTATATTGTGTGATTTAAGTGGTGTTCAAGTCTCTGCTTACATAGTGTATGAAGATTATCATGGTCAAGTCCACACAGTCAATGTGTGTAAAGGTAATGGTATTCAAATCCTCACAGAGATAATGTGTTATTCTAGTGAGTTTCAAGTCTCCACAGAGATAGTGTGTGATTATTTAGATGTTAAAGTCCCCACAGTGATAGTGTATGTTTATTGGGATGTTCAAGTCCCCACAGAGTTAGCGTGTTATCATACGGATGGCCAAATCCCCATAGAGATAGTGTGTGATTATTGGGATGGTCAAAAATGAACAGAGATAGTTTATGAATATGGAGATTTTCAGGATCTCACAGAGATGGTGTGTGAAGGTAAGCTTGTTCAAGTCCCCATCAAGAAAGTGTATGATGATAACTTAAACACACAGATTGGGCCTGATTCCCAAAGGTAAAGTTAGATGTATAAGTTAATTATATTAAAATCTTCACAAAAATAATGTAAGATTACAGGCATTTTCATACTGTGTGATTATAGTGGTGATAAAGCCTTTACCAACATAGGGAGTAGAGATTATCATCGTCTTGTCCATACGATTTTGTGTAAAGAGTACCAAATTCAAGTCCCTACAGGGATAGGGTGTGCTTCTTGGGATGTTCAAGATCTCAGTGATGGTGTGTTAAGGTAGGCAGGTTCAAGTCCCCATAACAAATGTGTGTAAAAATAATGTATAAGCCTTCACTCAGCTAGTTGAGGAATATAATGATGTTGAATTCTTTACAGAGTTAGGGTGCAATCATAGGCTTGTTCAAGCCTCCACATAGTAATTGAACATTGTGGTGTTCATGTGTCACTAACAGGATGTGGCCGTGATTTTTCGTGGTATTTCTACATTGTTTTTAAAGGCTATTTTGATTGATTGTCACATCACTGTTCATTTTGCATACCTGCACTATAAAAAAAGAAAAACTTACCTCACCACCCGCTGCTTTGGTGTGGCTAGAAGTCCTGTGTGGCTTCTGCGCCATATTGGTTGAGGGGTGTTTGGGCTTTGTTTCCATCCTCAGACCCCATCTTGAGAGGCGCACTAGTTGTTTGGCTGCTCCTACAGGCAACCACATTTAAGCAGGAGGATGCAAGTGTGCAGCGTGCGCACACAGCGGGCGCGCCGATGGCGCGCGACAGGCAATCCCGTCTACACCCGTCCACGCCCCGGAGGCGCCGGCGCCGGCAATGCTGCCCGTTTGGCCGTCGATCAAGGGCGTCTAACCTATGATAGAGAAGTACTGCTGAAGCTAGGTAAGGTAGAAGGTAAAGTGACCTCTGCCTGGGCTCATGTGAAAAAGGTTGGTAAGACCTTTATTGGGGGACTGATTAATAGCTGGTCTCTTGTTAAACATTCTTTTGAGGTATCAGGCTTGATAGAGGATATGGGACTTGACGCTTTGTTTCTAACGAATGTCTGACATAATATCGACAGACAGAATATCGAAATACAAAAATATCGGCACAAAAATATCGAAATCAAAAATATCGGAGTCATTTCTTCATAAAGATAAGTACAAAAATATCGAAAAATTAATATCGTAGTACAAAAATATCGAAATTAAAAATATCGTTTTTTTAAATGTATTAATAATAATGTAAAAATAATTTTAAAATACATATAATTTTACAAATATTAAATAAAAATATTAAAACAAAATTAAAACTAATACATATACATTTAAAATAAATAAAACACTTAATAATTTATTGTAATTTTATTTTTTTTAATTTCATTTAATTGATTTAATGTAAATTTATTTTATTTTTACCCTGTACGCCTGTACCCCAAAAACCCAAAACTGACCCTGAACCCTAAAAATATCCCTGTACCCCAAAAACCCAAAACTGACCCTGAACCCTAAAAATATACCTGTACCCCAAAAACCCAAAACTGACCCTGAACCCTAAAAATACCCCTTTACCCAAAAACTGAAAACTGACCCTGAACCCAAAAAATACCCCTTTACCCAAGAACTGAAAACTTACCCTGAACCCAAAAAATACCCCTTTACCCAAGAACTGAAAACTGACCCTGAACCCTAAAAATACCCCTTTACCCAAACACTGAAAACTGACCCTGAACCCTAAAAATACCCCTTTACCCAAAAACTGAAAACTGACCCTGAACCCTAAAAATACCCCTTTACCCAAGAACTGAAAACTGACCCTGAACCCTAAAAATACCCCTTTACCCAAAAACTGAAAACTGACCCTGAACCCTAAAAATACCCCTTTACCCAAAAACTGAAAACTGACCCTGAACCCTAAAAATACTCCTTTACCCAAAATTAAATAATATTATTTAATTACCAATTAATTATTAATGAACAATAACAATAAAGTAAATATATTAGCACATTAGCTGTAAATAATTTAATTTAATAATTAATATTATTTTTTCCCAATTAATTATTTAAGAATAACAAAAAATGATAAATAAAAAAATTACTCTCATTAATGTAATTAACTAATTAATATTAATTAATTACCAACTAATTAATAATTAAAAATATGTACACAATTATATTAATTAATTAACTAATTAATATAAATTAATTACCAATTAATTATTAATTAAAATATTTACAAACATATATTAATTAATTAATTATTATTAAATTACTTTCCACCCTATTCCCCTATAAACCCATAACCCGCTACAGAACATATTTATCAATTAATCAATTAATTAAAATTAATTAAAAATTAATTCTCAATTAAATAATTAATAATTCCTACTAATTCATAATTAATTTAACATAATTAAATTACTTCCCACCCTATTCCCCTATAAACCCACAACCCGCTACAGTACTAAAAGACAATATTTAATTAAATTACATTAAAAATAAATAATAAAACATAATAAATACAATATAATATACACTAAATTTATTTAAAAATTGATATTAGTAACATCGAAATTATTTATTTCGATATTATTGACATCGATATTTAAAACTTCGATATTACTGATATCATACTAATATCGATATTAAGACTGTTGATATTACTTACCTTCTATATTTTGTCCCATCGATATTTAAACTTCGATATAATTGTATATCGAAATTTAAAACTCGATATTTTGTCTGTGTACCGTTTCTAACGGAGACCTGGACCAAGGTAGAGTCAGCTGTAGATGTAGGTTACGCTTGCCCTAAAGGCTATACAATTCTTCATAAGTCTAGAACCATGGGTAGAGGAGGAGGTGTGGGTGTGATTTTTAAAGAGGAGTTGGACTTTAGAGTTCTACAGGTAGATGAAGTAGAGGGGATAGAAATGCTGGTGTTTTCCCTACACTCTTCTAGTGGGAACCTCCTTACAGGATTGTTGTGTTATAGACCTCCAGGTGGGACTACACACTATCAACATTTCTTTAACACTATCACCAATTTGGCCCTGGCACATTCCAACATGATCATCTTAGGGGGCTTTAATCTCTGGGAAGATGGGAATGTCAGCAGCCAATTGCGTGATCTTAGACATACTTGTACAAATCTAAATCTCTCCCAGCTGGTGGAAGATTCAACACATCAAGCGGGGCATACCCTTGATCTGCTATTTTCCAACCAGTCCACTACAAGGATATTAAATATAACACCTCAGACCTGGTCTGACCATTACATTATCCAATTCAGCATTAGGATGCTACACTAAGGAGACAGGACTGGTCAGCAAAGCTCCTACAGGAGAGGCAGGAAATGGGTAAAGTTGGATAAGATTGGAACTCCTATACTTGACCTGGGTGCCACTCACTTTGCACCCACGATGACCGTAGAAGGAAACTATAAAGTGTTTACTAAACACATAGCTGACATCTTGGACCATTTATTGTATTTATTTATTTTATTGCACAGTTACTTAAAACCATCTGCAATATAACTTACATGCGGTTTTAAAAACAAATTGAAACAATTGTTTTAAAAATACATACTTATACAATAAAAGAACATTGGGTTTACTTGCAACCGTGTAAATACTAAGTAAGAGGATAAATTATATACATTTATAATAATAATAATAAGCATTTATTAAGCGCCTGGCTGCACAAAACTGTGTGTCCCCGCGCTGACTGCAAATGCAAAATCCACCTAAAGGAAGAGAACAGGCAAACGGGGATTAGTTTTTGGGAAATAGGTGAGTTTTGAGTCTGGCTCTGAATCGTGTTTCAGATGGTTCCATACGTAGCTGAATTGGCAGGGCATTCCAAAGCTTCGTGGCCAAAAAGCGGAAGGATTTTCCTCCCATCTTCGCTTTGGTGATGCGAGGGATTTTAAACAGCATCGTGCCCGCTGATCTAAGATTTTTGATTGGCCTGTGGATGGTCAAGAGGCCTCTTAGATAGCTAGGGCCTTTGTTTTGGGCAATGCGATGTGTGTAGCAGAGAGTTTTGAATATTATTCTTTCTTTAACAGGGAGCCAGTGAAGCTTGGCAAGTGCATTTTTTGCCGATGCTCTACGGGGGAGACCGAGCACCAGTCGCGCTGCAGAGTTTTGTATGCATTGTAACTGGTGCAGGCTCTTTTGATTAAGACCTAGTAAAAGAACATTACCATAGTCTAGATGGGGAGATATTAGAGCATGGACTATAGTTTTTCTTGCTTCAATTGGAAGCAGGTCAAGTACTTTGCGCAGCACTTTAAGGGTGCTGTAGCATTTCCCTGTCACTTTATTTACCTGGGCTCTACCTGAGAGATTTGGGTCAAGCATGACACCGAGGTTCTTCACCTTCTCTGCAGGCACAGGAAGTTCTCCCAATTCGCTGGGCCACCAGGCGTGGGACCAGACGGAAGGGTTCTTCCCTACAATCAATACCTCCGTTTTATCTCCGTTCAAACGGAGACAGTTGGCGTTCATCCATGTCGCTATCCCTAGCATACAGTTTGAGAAGTTGGAGGCTAGGTATCTACTGTCTGGTGTTATTTTGAACACCAACTGGGTGTCGTCAGCATAGCTGACAATGCCCACCCCAAATTCCTCTACAATGTGTGCCAGGGGTTCCATGTAGATGTTAAATAAGGTAGGGCTCAGACTTGAGCCCTGTGGAACCCCATGGCTAACACTGCGAGGAGATGACTTGAAGGGAGGGCAGTGAAGTTGGAAAGTTCTGTCAGAGAGGTATGATTGGAACCATTTGAGAGCAGAGTCTTTAACTCCCATGTCTGAGAGTCGAGACAGCAGCGTGGTGTGCAGCATTTAAAAAGTCTGCAAATGATTGTCAGTTCATTGTCGGTTCGGCCTTGTTGGAAAATACTGGTTCAACAGACTAAGTTGCCTTTAATAATGCCTGTCCCCTCTTATTCCATAAGCCTAAGACGCAGCTCGGCCATGTATCTCCCAAATCTTGCAAAGTCCTGTGGTGTAGTACCGGAAAAGAGAACCGAAATTGCTTCTTTCACTGTCTGTACCCCGTTACAGAGCCATATTTGTTTTAAAAGAATCCTACGGGACCGCAACTTACCGAGGCAACAACAAATCAAGTGTAGCAAAGATTCAAATTGATAATCAAAGATTCTGCATCTGATTCTATTTTTTAGAGATCTCCACCCGGGATTTAGTTCCTTAATGGGGAGGGGCACCAATCTGGCCCATACAATGTTTTTTAGTGCTTTCCTTCCCAGAGCTTTCTTCAGGTATAGCTGGATTTTACTCCCGGCAAATGATTTTATCAGCCAAGGTGAGCATCTTCCTGTTGCGTGTTCTGCTAGATCACTTTGGTGCGACAGTTGATAACATTGTTTATTGATTGAATTTTTGATGGCCGGGTAGTTTACCGTTCCCTGATCCCAATTTTCTGTTGCTAATCCCAGTGTTTCCACTGCTTCCTCTGTGTAACGATACCACGGGTTAATTAACTCCCCAAAAATTGGCTTCAGCATGCTCTTTAGGGTTCCAGCTGGAGCTGTTAGGACTTGGTAGTAGTATTTCGCGTGCGTTCCCAAGCATTCTTTACTTTGTTGCTTCAGACCGAATTCTAGACGAATTAGGCTGTTGCGTGTGTGTTTGGGCAGTTTGAAAATCCGTTTGTAAGCCTGGCATTGTGCTTTGTCTAACATTAATTCCATTTTACCCGGGAATGCCTGCTGTGCGTAACCCGCAATAGCCCTAATTTTTGCTTGTATTACTTTCCTAATCGGAACAGTTGTTGGGCTTTGCATCATCTCATTTAATTTGCATAAGGCGTACGTTGTTGAATTTGCTTTAGCCTTCATTTTAAGTAGATGTATTGTTGCTTTACCGGTTTCACTTAGCCAGCAGCCTAGGTAATTATAGGATTTTGCTGTGACGATGACTTCTTTGCCCACATAACATTTCTAAAGAGCCTTTTTTGGATAGTGTCCAAAAATAACTACTTTAGTTTTTTGAGCATTTATTATAAGTTCATTTCTTTCATTGTAGTTATTGAGTGCATCGAGGCCCCTTTGTAGCCCGATTTTTGTGTGGTCCATTACCACCAAGTCAACTGCATACTGTAATATTTGCAGTTTGTTGGTTCCAATTTTCAGAATTACAAGACTAGCATTTTGAGGCTTCTTCCCCAGGTCAGCGGTATATAAGTTAAACAATGTGGGGGCAAGAACGCATCCTTGTTTTAGGCCACGGTTTGTCCAACACTTCTTCGTTGTGGTATTATCTGCTAGCTTCACTTTAATCCAGGTGTTACTGTACAATGAAATGATGGCGCTAAGAAGACCTACTGGGATATGCCAGTTGCGCAACTTATTCCAAAGCTTGTGTCGAGGCACTCTGTCAAAGGCCGCTGAGTAGTCAACGAAGCATGCAAAGATTGGTTTATTATTTTTGCAGTTAGCGTGCTGGTTCAAATACGACATGGCCACGATGTTGTCAATTGTGGAGCAGGCTTTGCGGAATCCGGTCTGGTAGGAGGGGAGGATTTCATTCTCTTTGATCCAACTATTTAATTTGTTCAATAAGGTGCTGGCATAGGCTTTTCCTTCAACATCTAAAAGGGCAATTAGTCTATAATTTTTTGGATATGTGTTATCTCCTTTTTTGAAGATAGGATGTAAAAAAGATCCTCGCCATGAATCTGGCACCTTTGCTTTCAATCGGTGTTCAATGAACAAATTGGATATAATTTTGCCCCAGTATACCGGATCTTCTCTAAAAATGGCTCCTGGAAGACCGTTCGGTCCGGGTGCACCGTCTTTTCTTATCTTTTTTATTACCTTTTCAACTGCCGTACGGTCTTGTTCTTTACCCCAGAATTCCACTAAGCCATCCTCCTCTGTTATTGCGCTCTCTGAGGAACAAATGTCAGGGCTTCCAGGGACTATGATACCCTCCTTGTCAATGTAGATTGTGGCAACATGTCTGAGCCAGGCGTCTACGTGTATGGAATCGCGCCTGTCTACTTTACCTTTCTCCAGGCTAGCTATAAATTGCCAGAGCTGACGTTGTTTGTTTGATTTAGAGAGCTCGTGTAGCGCTATGCAGTCTTTTTCTAATTTATTTTGTTTCAGAGACCATAACTGGTGTCTGCGCTTTCTCGATAGATCTTTTCACAATTCCCTTGTTTCTTCTGTTCCTGCCTTCCTGTATGCTCTTTTAGCCCTCTTAAGCTTGCTTATTGTTGTGCGTAGTATTTTATTGTTGTAAAAGGATGTTGTCGTTGAGGTGGACATGCTCTGTGGCCCAGGTCTCTTGTAGACATACTATGTCCGCCTCTTGCAGTGACTTAATTACTGTTTCGTATTTGAGTGCTTCATGTATTCCTGCCACGTTCCATGAAATGATTTTAAAGTTAAAAGGAGATTTCTGATTCATGTAGGGTAGAATTGCGGTTTCTGAAAAAGTGGATTTGGCAGTGGGTCATCCTTGTCTATTCCGTGGGGTATCTGGTAGGGCTGCCTGCTCATCAGGAATAAAAAGAGCCGAGTTGTGATTCTCGGTCTGTCCTGCTAAATTGGTCGTTCCATTGAATATTTGGTGGCCCGTCATCTTTTACTGTCCTGCTTATATTTTTATCTTCCTGTCTGCTTACTAGTATGGTTAGTTTTTTATAGTTTTTATCTGAGTGTATATTTGTTGTACCTCGCAGTATCCCCTGTGGGTACTGCCTAGTTGTTGTAATGCAGTTTAAATTTGCAGGCTCTAGGAGGATTGATGGATATTTTTCTTTTTCCGGTGCGGTTACTACGATCCCCCATCTCTAAAAATATCTTTTGCGCTAAGGACTGCTTCAAACATATGATGGTTTGACCAGGTCACTACAGTGTCTTCTTTGCAAATGTCACCCTCTTTTGGTTCGAACTGAACAGAAATTATTTCTTTACTCTTTATATGAGTCAACGAAGGTATATGTCGAAGGAGCCTTAGTAAATTCCCCCTGTTTAATGTATCGTGTCTACCCTTTGATTTATATTGTGGTTTAAAAATTGTTTTGCACGTATTTTTGGTTTGGGCTGAAGTTGTTGTTGTACTGGACCGGGGTTCTATATGTAGAATTTCTTTACAGAGCGTCTCTCCTAGTGTATTTTCAAGGTCAATGTGCACAGTGTTTAGGTGTTTTGAGCCCTCTCCTGTTATACCATTGAGTGATCCACGTTCATTTTTTTCTGTAACCGTTTCATTTACTGTTTGTACCATGTTCTTTGCTATTCCACCTTTTTCGGTGGGAATTGTTTCCTGTCCCATGGTATTAGTGGTATGTGCGTCATCACCCAGAGATTTATTTTGTTGTTGGCTCTTAATGAATATTGGATATCATTTATTTGATGAGTGCTTTTCCTGGATTAACGGATCATTGCTTGTAGGTTCTGGGGGGACGTATGTAGATTGCCCCCAGCTCCTTCTGATTCGTATGAACTTTTGGCGCTTTAACTGTTTTTTTTTGCTTTTTCTTCATACGTCGCGACACATTCTGATTAGTAATGCCGGGTGGATTTTCCTGTTTCTTTTTCTTGCCTGGTGCACTGCTAATTTCCACCAATTGGGAGGTAATTAATGGTTCCGTTTTTATGTTTATGTTACAGTTTATACCATCCTTTTACGATGCTTTTTCATTGGTAAGTTGCTCTATTGTCACAGATCGTCTGTTGCCTACTATTTGAGATGATTGTGTCTTTAAATCTTCAATAAGGGTGGAAAGCACTTCTGGGATAGATGCCAGTTTGTCAATAGTTGGCCCACAGGCACATTCTGTATTTAGAGTGGTTGCGTATGCTTGAGCTCGTGTTATCAACCGATTTAAATCCGCTAGTTTTTTATCGATCCCCGAGATTGTTGTTGCCATGATGTTGAGCAAGTCCACTTGGACGTCCATCTTGTTTGATTGATAGTTCAGGGCCTCAAGTGTGAGTTGGGATGTCTTAAAGAATATGTTCCATATTGCTCTGGCGTCTGTGATTGCTACTGGTTGTATACTGTCAATATTATTACCATGGTTGTCCCTTTGTAGAGGTCTTATTGGACGACGATTCAGTATTAACTATTATTTGATTTTGCGTGTGACCTTTGCTATATGGGAATGTGTGTTCCGGTGTTTGAGCGACCCTACTGTGGTTTGTGACTCCCTCTCCACCTTGATTTTTTTCTCCTGGTTCCTCGTGGATCATGCTGTTTTGCAAACTAGCCGATGGTGCTATGTGGGTCAAGGTTTGGATTTTACTATCAATTTGACTTGTTTCCACATATTGATACGCATGTTGAGTGAGGTTTGAGACATGCTTATTAATTTTCACATGTACTTCAATCGGTTGAGGGGCCCCCATACTCTTGAGTTGCTCTTGCAGGTTTAGTGACTTTTGTTTAACCGGGAGTACCACAGAGAGTATGTCCTGATATGCTGAGTGGTCCCCGTTCATCAAGAGATCCTGGTCCTTAATAGACCCCCACGATTGGTTCATTTGTTCTTTGCTTTCTTGGTCCTGCTGGGACCCGATTTGAGTTTGAGTTGTGGGCCCTATCTTAATTTGTTCAGATTTTACAGTCATGTTCCCTATATGAATAAGTGGTGGGATTGGGGATAGTAGCCCATGACTCTGCCCTACCTTCTCATCCTGATGAAATAACATTGTGTCCACTGGGTCTTTTAAAAAAATGAATTTACTTGGTATGCTACTTGATTTAGCAAACATTTTGTAGACTGGTGAGATTAGGGGCTGCACCACGCCCTCTAGTTTTGCTTTATTATTTATTACGGTTCTACCTTGTAATTTCTTTTTCCTTTTTGTTGATGGAATTGTTGTTCTCTCTCGCCCTGACCTCATACTGTCTATAGTATGTTATATGCTATAATGTTCAGTTTAAGCTCTAATTATTCTTATTTCGTTCTTTTATTTCTTATTTAGTGCCAATTGGTTAATCGTTTGATTGTGCCTTGAACTCTATATTTGTGACAGTCCTGCTGCTAGCATGTGGTTTATTTGGGATTTTGGTATTTTGGTATTTTTACTCCTTTTTGTTTTGTTTTCCCCTTTTTCACCTGCAGTGTCTCCAGGAATAATAGAAAAATGCCAGCTCCAACTCTAACTCCAAATCCAAAGAGCAACAGAATTTGCAGGCCCACGTCAGTTGACACACAAGAAACTCACCAGCCGCTAGTCGGTTGCTGCTCTTCGGTCTTCGCTCGGCCGTGGTGTCCAATGTTTTCCAGTAAGCTCTCCGGTTCCCTCAATTACCATCGCTGGGGTCGCTGCCGGCCACCACAGCCCCACTGCAGCCTTTCACAGCCTTCGTCGCTGCTCTAATTCAGCCTTTATGTGATTAATCGGCCTCTGTGAATCCTGCCTCAGTCCGCAGCCCCGGTGCGAATCACAGTTCCCTGCTGCGGCTCTCAGATGGCTTTGAGATGGCTCCTGATCATGCCACCGATTATGCCACTGTACGGCTACGGGCTGGGCAGACGCTCCGGGGGGTTTTCCCCCGCCGGCCGCTTGACTGACGCCGACCACACCCTTTCCTCGGTGATTTAGCGGCTGATTAGCGGCTGATTAGCGTTTTGCCGGCGGTGTCCCGGTTCTCTGTTCCTGCCGCATACGTCGGGAGTTAAATGTCTCTCCCCCGACCGCGAAAAGATCAACTGGAGGGCAGCAATACCCCCTGCGATGCAGGGGGGGTCACTGCGTCTTTTCTTTGTCTCTTCGCGTCTTCTCCTGTTTCTCCTGTTTCGCGCCATCGGCGAGTCGGCGTACTGCAAACTGTGGACTCGCTTGCGTCGAATCCGTGTCTCTCTCCCGCAGCACAATCACCGTAGTAATCCCTATAAAATAAATAAAAAACAGAAGCAAAATCTAGGCTCCGTGGTATAGTGAGGAGCTGAAACAGCTCTGCGTGCTCCATAAGAAGGCGGAAAGGAAATGGAGGAAATGGTATGATGAGGAAGACAAGAAAGTCCTCAGTCGGATACAACTGCAATATAAAGAGGAAATCCTTAGGGCCAAGGCAGATTTCTATGCCAGCTCAACTATACAGGCGCCTAATGCGTCTAAAGCACTGTTTAGAATTATCAAGGACCTCTCCTCCCCCATATGTATGGAGAATAAAGTGGCAGAATCCCAAAAATAATGTGATGAAATTGATCTACATTTTCAGGATAAGATTGCAAATATTGTGAATACTCTGCACGCTAATGATAGTGGTGAACAACTTAACCCTGAACAATGGATTGAGGCAGATTCACAACAGCCTGTATCCCTGGATAATTTCCAGGCATTAACAGAAGCAGCTTTTGACAAGTTGGGAGATAATGTATCCTCTGGCTCTCCCATTTATCCTTTTCCCCAAAAATGTGGAAATGTTTTGGGCAAAATACCTTTCCATGGCTGAGGCAGATATGCAACCAGTCTCTGGAGGAAGGAATGGTCCCGGAATGTTGGAAATTGGCTGTGGTGACCCCATTGATTAAAAAGCCCTCCTTGGACCCGTCAATTCCGGCAAACGTTAGGCCCATTTCCCTTCTTCCCTATACGGTGAAGAATTTAGAGTAAGCAGTCAGTAGGTCTCTGTCGTGCTTTCTGGAGGAGAACCACTTACTGCATAAAGACCAGTATGGTTTTCGCCCTAGGCACTGGACCGAGACGGCATTGATCACGATGATGAATAATCTACGTATGCGTGCCGACAACAGGAATGTCACTGTCCTAGTGCTTCTCGATATGTCTGCCGCATTCGATACAGTGAACCATCTTTTACTAATGAAAAGACTGAAGAAGATAGTGGTGAAAGGCTGGGCACTGCAATGGCTTCAGCAGGTGGTTACTTTAGCAAGTTTCCATCATAAAGTTCTCTGGAGTCTGCTTAGTCAATTACGCCGATGACATGCAACTAGCCTTTTCCTTGGAAGGGGACCATGCATTATCTATGAACATGTTCCAGCAATGCATGCGGCAGACGACTGACTGAATCAGAAGGATCTCACTGCAATTTAATAGCAGAAAGTCGAAGGTAATGTACTGCTCAGTAGGTAGGATGTCCAGACAACTGCCTCCTGACTTTAGACTCTTACCAGAGGAAGAACCTCTAACCCCGGTTAGGAAAGTTCGTAATCTGGGGGTGGTGTTTGATGACGACCTCCAGATGGAATCACAGGCAAATAATACCGCTAGCTTATGCTTCGCCCTTATTCACATGCTACAGAAAATACTCCCTTTACTACCTAAAGAGGCATGCCCTCTGGTGGTAAGTAGCACTGTGGGAAGCAGGATGGATTATTACAACTCCTTATATCTGGGGGCCCCTGTATACATCTTCCAGGGACTGCAAAGAATCCAGTCTGCAGCAGCCAAATTGGCCCTTGGTCGGCCACGGAGCTCCACTACTAGCTTGGCTCTGAGAGAACTACACTGGCTGCCCATTAGGGAAAGAGTCCATTTTAAAGCTCTGTGTATGTTTTTTCGAGCTGTGCACAAGCTAGGTCCCGTACATGTTCAAGTCGATACAGTGATTGTCGGTAACATTAATGGTTCCAGTTCCCACAGACATAGAGTGTGATTATTGGGATGTTCAAGATCTCAGTGATGGTGTGTAAAGGTAGGCATGTTCAAGTTCCCATAACAATTGTGTGTGAAAGTAATGTATAAGCCTCTACACAGCTAGTGTGTGAATATAATGATGCTGAAGTCTTCACAGAGTTAGTGTGCAATCATAGACTAATTCAAGCCTCCACATAGTAATTGAATATTGTGGGGTTCATGTGTCACTAACAGGATGCAGAGATTATCATATTCAAATCCATACAGTGAATGTGTGTCAAGAAAATTATATTCAATTGCAGACAGAGATAGTGTGTGATTATAGTGATGTTAAGGTTCTCACAGAGATAGTGTGTTATTCTTGGAATTTTCAAGACTCAAAGAGGTAGTTTATAGGTATTTGAATGTTCAAGCCCCCACAGAGAGGGTTTGTGATCATTTGGATGTCCAACAACCCAAAATCGTAATTTATGATTACTGGAATATTTAAGTCCCCAATCAGCTAATGTGTAGTTATTGGGATATTCAAGTCCCCACAGTGATAGTGTGTGGTTATTGGGATGTACAAGACCCCACAAAGATAGTGTGTGACTATTGGGATGTTCAAAACCCCACATGGGCAATTTGTAATTACTGGGATGTTCAGGTCCTCACAGAGATAGTGTGTGGGTATTGGGGTTCAATAATCCCACAGAGATGGAGTGGGAATGTCCATATCGCCACTGGAATGTCAGTTTTTCTGACATTCCTTTGGCCATAGGGGCTTCACCTTATTCACAAGATGGTATCAAGCCACATACTTTGGCTTAAGGCTGCCTTGTCAATAAGGCACTCTTTCACGCTATACTTAGTGTGAAAGGGGTGGGCAATGGGTGTTGCAGTGGATGTTCTGCCACAACACCCATTTATTTTGATGCTGCCCCAGATTTACAATGGTGGCGTAAAAATGGGGCAATGCCAAAATTAAGACCAGTGAAAACCTGGTCTTAAACAGGTGAAGTTAGGAGAAATGTTATATTTCTCCTCATTTTTGCTGTTTCTATGTGTGCGGCATTGTGCAACACACATAGAAATAGCAAATTGCCATGTATGATTGTTTTTGTGCAGGAAGGTTTCCCTGGCTGATGAGCCTTCCTAAGCTAGAGTGGTGGGAGGAGCTGACACTTGTAACTGATGAGGGCTGTCCCTGTTTCCACACAAAGAAGTCTGCATCCCCTGTAGTTATATCTGGAGTCAGGGTAGGAATGGTCGGGATTGTGTGCACTACAAAGAACTTACTTTGATGTCTCACTTCATCAAAGGCCAAAATGGGAATGAATACTGGACCCCTGACACCATATATTCAGAACAGTTCTGGACTCAAGACATTTTGCCAGGAAGAAGCACAAAGTGGTTACAAAGAAATTAATGTCAACTTGGGCACATGCAGTAACCCTGTAAGTGCTTCATGAGAGGCGCCTCCAAAGTTGTTGCCTACTTGCAACTATTCTCTGACCCTGCTCTGACCCTCGAAGCAGGGTCAGAGAATAGTTACAAGTATGGCATATTGCTCCAGGCTGTCACAAAATTTAAACCACAACAGGAATCACTTACAGATAAGGAAGTAGGTGCCGGACTTGGAGCTCAAGTTCGGTAACACATTAACCAGCCCCCGGTTGAGGCTGGGCAGGTGTGCTTCCTTCCCATAATCTACAGTGGTGAACCCGAGGGTGCTGTGACGAATCAGAAGGTGTAGTTGTGAACCAGAGGGTGCTGTGATGAACCAGAGGGTGGCAGTCGAGAACCAGAGGGTGGCAGTGGTGAACCAGAGGGTGCTGTGATGAACCAGAGGGTGGCAATGATGAACCAGAGGTTAGCGGTGATGAACCAGATGGTGGCAGGGGTGAACCAGAGGATGCAGTGGTGAACCAGAGTGTGATGTGATGAACCAGAGGGTGGCAGTGGTGAACCAGAGGGTGACAGTGACCTCTGACCCTCTGGGCGGGTCACCCAACGCACCGCGCACACTCTCCGTGAGTGAGCACCGGCTGCCCCCGATCCTGCAGAGTGCCGCCGCTGCCCGTAGCTGTGCTCCTGGTCCGCTGTTGTGGTAGTTCCTCTGCTGCGCTGAGTTGTTTTCCCTGTATTAATTTTAATTTTATTCCCTCTGCTGTCCTCTTGTTGTGCCCAGCCCCTGCCCTCTGTTTATTTCGTTTTTTGCTCTTCCTCTTGTTGTGCCCAGCCCCTGCCCTCTGTTTATTTTGTTTTTGTTCTTCCTCTGTTTGTGCCCAGCCCCGGTTGCGTTTCCCGCCACCTCCCGCTCTCTGCCGCTGCCCTCCTGTGGCCCGGCCCCCTTCCCTCTGGCTCCCTTCCCATTCGCCACCCCCCTCGCTCCGCCCCCCCTACTCTCCACATATGGCAGAGTGGCAAATGCGCAACGTTGACGCTCAGCGGGCGTGCCCTAAGCGCGCGGAAGGCGCGCCAAAGGTAAGCCCGTCTGCGCCCGTCCGCATCTGGCTTGCACCCAGCGCCCGGACCCCTGGCCCCCGCAGATGCCAGCCCACCCGCCGGACTTACGCCGCAACCGAATTCAACACACTCAACACCGGTCGGATCCCCGGTTGCTACCGAGCCACTCCGAGACGCACCCACGGGCCCTTCAGCTGCCATTCCTGCAACTTCTCCTGCATCTGGACCAGCACCGCACCTGCACCCGCCAAGCCGAGCACCAGCAGCAACCACCTGAAGTGCATCCTACTCAACACTCGCTCTGTCCACAGACACTCCGTGGAACTCTGGAACCAGCTCGACACAACATCTCCAGACGTCGCCTTCCTCACGGAAACCTGGATGAACGCCTCCTCAGCGCCCAACATCGCCATCGCCGTCCCGGACGGATACAAGATCACCCGGAGGGACCGCGTCAATCAGACTTGAGGAGGCATCACCATCGCCCACAAGAACACCATCCGCATCACGACCAACACCGACGACACCCTCACAACCGCCGAACACCTGCACTTCCAGATCCACACCGACCCCAAGACCACCCTCAGAGGCACCCTCATCTACAGACCCCCAGGACCACGCACACAATTCAGCGAAGACATCGCCGACTTCATCAGCCCGCACGCCGTCCCCTCCGCTGACTACATCCTCCTCGGGGACCTCAACTTCCACCTGGAGAACAACAACGACCACAACACCACCACCCTGCTGGACAACCTTGCCAACCTCGGACTCAAGCAGCTGGTGACCACCCCCACCCACTACGCCGGCCACACGCTTGACCCCGTCTTCTCCTCCAGCAAGGACATCTCCTTCAGCCATGCCACCGGACTCCACTGGACGGACCACAGCTGCGTCCACGTCAGCTTCAGAAAGAACACAATCCACCACCACCAGCAACAGGTTGCACGCAGAATCTGGAACAAGATCACAGCCGACCAGCTCGCCGCAGCCCTGAGCCAGGACCCTCCCGCCAGCTCAGCGAACCCCATCCATGCCGCCAACAACCTCACGATGTGGATCAGCAACTGCGCAGACGACCTCGCCCCACTTAGGACCCCGCCCAGCAGACCCGGCAGTAAGAAAGCACCCTGGTTTACCAACGAACTCAAGAGCTCCAAGAAGAAATGCCGAGCCCTCGAGAGAGCCTGGCGTAGAGACCCAACACCAGACAACATGACCACCCTCAAGTTCGCCACTCGAAAACACCACCAAATGATCCACACCACCAAGAAAACAGCATTCAAGGAACGACTGGACAACAACGCCCACAACAGCAAGGAACTTTTCAAAATCGTCAAAGAGCTCTCCAACCCCAGCGCCGGAAACAACGACATCACCCCATCGCAAGACCTCTGCAACTCCCTCACCTCGTACTTCCACAACAAGATCGCATACATACACAACAGCTTCAGCACACAGCCGACGCACCCGACGCACCCGATGATCGCACCAGCGCCCCCCACCACCACCCTCCGCGCCTGGACCCCGATCAACACCGAAGAGACCATAGGCACGATGAACTCCATCCACTCCGGATCTCCAACCGACCCCTGCCCCCACCACGTCTTCAACAAGGCCGACTCCGTCATCGCTCCCCATCTACGGGACATCATCAACGCCTCCTTCGACACCGCCACCTTCCCGGAGAGCTGGAAGCAAGCCGAACTCAGCGCACTCCTGAAGAAACCATCATCCGACCTCAAAAACTACTGCCCCATCTCGCTCCTCCCGTTTCCTGCTAAAGTCATCGAGAAGACCGTCAACAGGCAGCTGGACGAATGGATCCCTCGACCTCTCGCAGTCCGGTTTCCGAGCCAATCACAGCAGCGAGACCGCCCTCCTTGCAGCCACTGACGACATCCGAGCCCTGCTCAACAGCGGGGAAACAGCGGCCCTTATCCTCCTTGACCTCTCCGCGGCGTTCGACACTGTCTGCCACCGCACCCTAGTGCAGCGCCTCAGCAACGTCGGAATCCAAGAGAAGGCACTGGAGTGGAACATCTCCTTCCTCGCCGGAAGGACACAGAGAGTCCGCCTCCCCCTGTTCAGATCAGAAGCCACCGAAGTCATCTGCGGCGTCCCTCAAGGCTCCTCGCTCAGCCCCACCCTCTTCAACGTCTACATGAGCCCCCTTGCGGCCATCGCACGCCAACACAACCTCAACATCATCTCCTACACCGACGACACCCAGCTGATCCTCTCCCTCACCAACGACCCCGCCACAGCCAGAGCCAACCTACACGAAGGGATGAAAGACGTAGCCGAGTGGATGAGGAACAGCCGCCGGAAACTGAACTCAGATAAGACGGAAGTCCTCATCCTGGGATTGTCACCCTCCACCTGGGACGACTCCTGGTGGCCCCCGGCCCTGAGCAGCGCACCCAAACCAATTGACCACGCACGCAACCTGGGCTTCATCCTGGACTCCTCCCTCTCCATGACCAGACAAGTCAACGCCGTCTCCTCTTCATGCTTCAACATCCTACGCATGCTACGGAAGATCTTCCGGTGGATCCCCACCGAAACCAGGAAGACGGTCACCCAGGCCCTTGTCACCAGCCGACTGGACTACGGCAACTCTCTCTACGCCGGAACCACTGCAAAACTCCAGAAAAGACTCCAGCTGATTCAGAACGCCTCAGCACGACTCATCCTGGACATCCCCCGACACAGACACATCTCCGCACACCTAAGAAACCTGCACTGGCTCCCCGTCAACAAGAGAATCACGTTCCGACTCCTCACCCACGCACACAAAGCTCTCCACAACCAAGTCCCAAGATACCTCAACAACCGCCTCAACTTCTACACTCCCACACGCCAGCTCAGATTGACCAGCCACGCCCTCGCCGCCGTCCCACGCATCCGAAGATCCTTCTCCCTCCTTGCCGCCAAGACGTGGAACTCCCTCCCCACCCACCTCCGCCTGACCCAAGACCACCTTGCCTTCAGGAGGCAACTCAAGACCTGGCTGTTGGAGCAGTAGCGGACCCCCCCACCCCAAGCGCCTTGAGACCCTCCGGGTGAGTAGCGCGCTATACAAATGCCTTGATTGATTGATAGTGGTGAACCAGAGGGTGGCAGTGATGAACCAGAGGGTGGCAGTGATGAACCAGAGGGTGACAGTGGTGATCCAGAGGGTGACAGTGGTGAACCAGAGGGTGCTGTGAGGAACCAGATGGTGGCAGGGGTGAACCAGAGGGTGGCAGTGGTAAACCAGAGGGTGGAGGTGGTGAACCAGAGAGTCCTGTGATGAATCGGAGGGTGGAAGTGGTGAACCAGAGGGTGGCAGTGGTGAACCAGAAGGTGGCAGTGATGAACCTGAGGGTGGCAGTGATGAACCAGAGGGTGGCAGGGGTGAACCAGAGGGTGCTATGATGAACCAGAGGGTGGAAATGATGAACCAGAGGGTGGCAGTGGTGAACCAGAGGGTGGCGGTGATGAACCAGAGGGTGACAGTGATGATCTAGAGGTGGCAGTGGTGAACCAGAGGGTGGCAGTGATGAACCAGAGGGTGGCACTGGTGAACCAGAGGGTGCTTTGATGAACCAGAGGATGGCAGTGATGAACCAGAGGGTAACAGTGATGATCCGGAGGGTGGCAGTGGTGAACCAGAGGGTGGCAGTGATGAACCAGAGGGTGGCAGTGATGTTCCAGAGGGTGGCAGTGGCGAACCAGAGGGTGTCTCTGGTTAAACAGAGGGTGGCAGTGGTGAACCAAAGGGTGCTGTGTTGAACCAGAGTGTGGCAGTGATGAACCAGAGGGTGACAGTGATGAACCAGAGGGTGGCAGTTGTGAACTAGAGGGTGGCAGTGATGAACCAGAGGGTGACAGTGATGAACCAGAGGGTGGCAGTGGTGAACCAGAGGGTGGCAGTGATGAACCAGAGTTTTGGCAGTGGTTAACCAGAGGGTGGCAGTGATGAACCAAAGGGTGACAGTGATGAACCAGAGGGTGGCAGTGATGAACCAGAGGGTTGCAGTGGTGAACCAGAGGGTGCTGTGATGAACCAGAGGGTGGCAGTGACAAACCAGAGGGTGGCAGTGGTGAATCAGAGGGTGACAGTGGTGAACCAGAGGGTGTTGTGATGAACCAGATGGTGGCAGGGGTGAAGCAGAGGGTGGCAATGGTGAACCATAGGGTGGCAGTAGTGAACCAGAGGGTGGCAGTGGTGAACCAGAGTATGCTGTGATGAACCAGAGGGTGGCAGTGGTGAACCAGAGGGTGATGTGATGAACCAGAGGGTGGATTTGACAAACCAGAGGGTGACAGTGATGAACCAGAGGGGGACAGTAGTGAACCAGAGGGTGGCAGTGGTGAACCAGAAGGTGGCAGTGGTGAACCAGAGGGTGACAGTGATGAACCAGAGGGTGGCAATGGTGAATCAGTGGGTGGCAAGGATGAACCAGAGGGTGGCAGTGGTGAAACAGAGGGTGGCAGTGATGAACCAGAGGGTGGCAGTGATGAACCAGATGGTGCCAGTGGTGAACCAGAGGGTGGCAGTGGTGAACCAGAGGGTGGCAGTGATGAACCAGAGTTTTGGCAGTGGTTCACCAGAGGGTGGCAGTGATGAACCAAAGGGTGACAGTGATGAACCAGAGGGTGGCAGTGATGAACCAGAGGGTTGCAGTGGTGAACCAGAGGGTGTTGTGATGAATCAGAGGGTGGCAGTGACAAACCAGAGGGTGGCAGTGGTGAACCAGAGGGTGACAGTGGTGAACCAGAGGGTGTTGTGATGAACCAGATGGTGGCAGGGGTGAAGCAGAGGGTGGCAATGGTGAACCATAGGGTGGCAGTAGTGAACCAGAGTGTGGCAGTGGTGAACCAGAGGATGCTGTGATGAACCAGAGGGTGGCAGTGGTGAACCAGAGGGTGATGTGATGAACCAGAGGGTGGATTTGACAAACCAGAGGGTGACAGTGATGAACCAGAGGGGGACAGTGGTGAAGCAGAGGGTGGCAGTGGTGAACCAGAAGGTGGCAGTGGTGAACCAGAGGGTGACAGTGATGAACCAGATGGTGCCAGTGGTGAACCAGAGGGTGGCAGTGGTGAACCAGAGGGTGGCAGTGATGAACCAGAGGGTGGCAGTGGTGAACCTGAGGGTGACAGTGGTGAACCAGAGGGTGTTGTGATGAACCAGATGGTGGCAGAGGTGAAGCAGAGGGTGGCAATGGTGAATCAGAGGGTGGCAAGGATGAACCAGAGGGTGGCAGTGGTGAACCAGAGGGTGGCAGTGATGAACCAGAGGGTGGCAGTGATGAACCAGATGGTGCCAGTGGTGAACCAGAGGGTGGCAGTGGTGAACCAGAGGGTGGCAGTGATGAACCAGAGGGTGGCAGTGGTGAACCTGAGGGTGACAGTGGTGAACCAGAGGGTGTTGTGATGAACCAGATGGTGGCAGGGGTGAAGCAGAGGGTGGCAGTGGTGAATCAGAGGGTGGCAGTAGTGAACCAGAGGGTGGCAGTGATGAACCAAAGGGTGATAGTGATGAACCAGAGGGTGGCAGTGATGAACCAGAGGGGGACAGTGGTGAACCAGAGGGTGGCAGTGGTGAACCAGAGGGTGGCAGTGGTGAACCAAAGGGTGACAGTGATGAACCAGAGGGTGGCAGTGGCGAACCAGAGAGTGCTATGATGAACCAGAGGGTTGCAGTCACAAACCAGCGGGTGACAGTGATGAACCAGAGGGTGACAGTGGTGAACCAGAGAGTGGCAGTGGTGAACTAGAGGGTGGAGTGGTGAACCAGAGGGTGACAGTGATGAACCAGAGGGTAGCAGTGGTGAATCAGAGGGTGGCAGTGATGAACCAGAGGGTGGCACTGGTGAACCAGAGGGTGGCAGTGATGAACCAGAGGGTGGCAGTGATGAACCAGATGGAGGCAGTGGTGAACCAGAGGGTGGCAGTGGTAAACCAGAGGGTGGCAGTGATGAACCAGAAGGTGGCAGTGATGAACCAGAGGGTGGCAGTTGTGAACCAGAGGGTGACAGTGGTGAACCAGAGGGTGGCAGTGGTGAACCAGAGGGTGGCAGTGATGAACCAGAAGGTGGCAGTGATGAACCAGAGGGTGGCAGTTGTGAACCAGAGGGTGACAGTGGTGAACCAGAGGGTGTTGTGATGAACCAGATGGTGGCAGGGGTGAAGCAGAGGGCGGCAGTGGTGAACCAGAGGGTGGCAGTTGTGAACCAGAGGGTGGCAGTGGTGAACCAGAGGGTGCTGTAATGAAGCAGAGGGTGGCAATGGTGAACCAAAGGGTGGCAGTGATGAACCGGAGGGTGGCAGTGGTGAACCAGAGGGTGGCAGTGGTGAACCAGAGGGTGGCAGTGATGAACCAGAGAGTGACAATGATGAACCAGAGGGTGACATTGATGAACCAGAGGGTGGAAGTGATGAACCAGAGGGTGGCAGTGGTGAACCAGAGGGTGCTGTGATAAACCCGAGGGTGGCAGTGATGAACCAGAGGGTGACAGTGATGAACCAGAGGGTGACAGCGGTGAACCAGAGGGTGGCAGTGGTGAACCAGAGGGTGGCAGTGATGAACCAGAGGGTTGCATTGATGAACCAGAGGGTGGCGCTGCTAAAATGCCCGGGAGCCCTGTGGGTGTGAGCCCCCACGCTGCTGAGCTGCCCTGGGGTTGTGAGCTCACACGCTACTGAACTGCCCTGGGGCCCAGTTGGTGTGAGTCCCCGTGCTGCTGAACTTCTCCGGAGCCCTCTCAGTGTGAAAATCATTTGTGCTCAATTGCCTGGGAGCCCTCTGGGTGTGAGCACACATTGTGCAAAGTGTCCCCCTGCCCCCAGTGCATATATACCCGTACTGCACAGCACCATTATGCTCTTGCACCATGAAGTCTGGTGCCTGCTTGCTCCTTATCCGTGTAGATGGTACCACCATCTGGTGCAGGCAAAATGTAAAGTCATAACTTGCTACACAGCACCAATAAACATGTGTCCCCCCTGGCACATGTATAGGCATGTAACAGGCGTGGAGCACCCGCATGCCACTGCACCCTACTGCCCAGCGCTAGCATATGCCTGTACGGGGCAGTTTAGTATTAGATGGGACATTGTCCAGCAGCAGCAGCTGCATGCGCCTGAACCCACTGAGCAGGATCAGAATGGCTTTGTACCAACACGCGCAGCAGAGCTATCTTGGACATCTGAAGGATTCTGGGGTCCTGTGCCAAATGTATTTTTGCATCCATGAGTTTCCCGAGCGCCATCCCTGTGTAGCTCCTGTGACCAGGAGGCTTCTTTCTCCTCATCTGCTGCTCTGGTCGGTCTCTGACCCTTTATAAACAAGATGCATGTAAACTCGAATAGAAGCCCCGCCCGTTTGGCCCTGTCCACCACACACTAGCTTTTAGAAATGGGATCTCTGGACGGCCAAGGCTAGCACCAAAGTCAGTCAGAGACCACTACTCTAAGTCAGGGCAAGGGAGTTACACACCAAGAATAACCCCTGCTCACCCTCTAGGCAACGTGGCGCGAGCAGTAAGGCTTATCCCAGAGGCAATGTAGGTTAAATGTTTGCGCGCGCACCCAGCAACAACACCCAAGGCCCACCACAAAGGAAACTCCACACAATGTTATATATGAAAAGAGCCTTTGTATTGTACCAAACACATTAGATAAAAACACACACTTTACAATGTGCCAACAGGCACATGCAGTATTTACAGGGGATGTATGTACAGGACAGGGCCACATGGACCATTGTCAGGAATAAGCACTTTTAGACTTAGAATGACAATTACTGTAGCACAAAAATAGAAAATAGCGGACACAACCAGTAATCACTGGTAAGAGGTTAGTACCACCTACGCAACCTTAGGAAAATATAACACAGGGAACCAAGACCTCACTAGCAACACTTGTACTAGGATAACAACCACCTAAGTATCACAATACATTTAGGGGGATAGGCATAAGAACATTACACATGAAGCATCACAACATTCAGAGGTGTAGGGGAAAAGCAGATGACGCATTCAAACACATTCAGAGGTGCAGCAAAGAACAATTGCAAAGAAATTACATGAGCCACAATCTGTGACTGTCCCCAGGCCAACTGGCCTCTCTGGGGCTAGGACGCCCTGTGTCCCAAATGTCAGGGGGCCTAAACTGAGCAGCTGCCCACTAAGTGCTGGGCAGCTGTAGAGATGATGTGGCCAACACGGTGGAGCTTCACAGGCTCTGGCAAAGAACACTTGTTTCCCCTTGAGCCTCATGGGCTCGAGAACAAACTGTGGGGCAATTGGGAGCGGCCCATCTACACCGAAAGAACAATGCCCCCTTTAATGTGGGAGTCCCTCTTGGGGGACTCGAGAACAACTGCGGCCCTCAAGAGCCTCTCAGGGCTCGTAAAACAAATATGCCCCCTACGTTGGAGTCCCTCTCAGGGGACTCAAAGTAAATTATGCCCCCAAGAGACTCGTGGGCTCTGCACAAATGCCCCACTCGTCGTTGGAGTGGCCCTCTGTCAACCCGGGCCACTCTAGGGGACAAGGAAACTGCCCAGGCCCCCACGGGGCCTTTCAAGATAATTGCTGCCCCCAACATTGGAAGGGCCTTGACCGGCTCTACCTCACACGTGACCTCACGCGGTGAGCACACTGGGGGGGGCAGGAACCGGCAATGTGCCCCGATGCCCCGCTCTGCAAATACAAACACCGGACCCCACTCACCGGTCTCTGGGGCGGGCCCAGCGCTCTCCTCCTGCTCCGGTTTCCTCCCTCACCCGGTCTCACTCCTAGGGACCGGGTTCTGTCACGGGCAGCAGACGGGGCTCTCTCCCTCGGGAGAGCCTCGCTGAGGACAAGACGCTGCTGTAGGCTGCTTCTTGTTCCGCAGTGGGGGCGGGACTTCCGGATTACCTCGGGCCGGCAGCCAATCACGGCGCGGCCCGGGGAATGATGCCACGGGGGTATCCGGGGCCGGCAGCCAATCAGAGCGTGGCCCGGGAGGGATGTCACAGGTGGTCCCGGGCCAGCAGCGGTGAACTCGGTGCCACAACGAGGGGTAGGATTTTTCAAAATCAATAATAAAGCGAGGTGGGCACTCGCTTGGGGGGCACAAAACGGCACCAGGTCCCTGGTGGGGTGGGCACCCTCTAGGATCTTAAAAATCGGCTAAATAAGCGGAGTGGGCTCCCGTGCCGAAAATAAGCGAAGGGGGATCCCCACGCCAGGGAATCCCTCAGGAAAAGGATCGCCGCACCAGCGGCGCAATGCGCTACTTTGAGGGGGAGTCCAGCACTCTCCAGGCGCTGGCAGGGCACAAGGCTCCAGAGAACACCAAAAAGTCCTTCAGGAGGTGGGGGGCAGGGCTGGGCCCAGGTGCCAGCTCACAGGATCCTCCTAGGCAGGGAGGCAATCCCCAGTGGCCGTCCTCCTGGCGCCCAGCAGCAGCAGGCCACCCTCCAGAAAGGATCCAAGAAGAGAACAACCTTTCTGGGGACACAGCCCCTTTTTATACATTACATCTCTTTGTATGTGTGCAGGGTGGGGGGAAAACCAGTTGCAGCTGGTTTTGGAGCACTCTGATGTGCTCAACTACCCTTTCCTTTCACTGGCTAGGCTAGGGACACTAGACGCACCACAGGGGGTGGAGCGAGCATTGTGTGGGGAAAGCCCAGCCCTATTCAGGTCCCAGGTGTACTCCTCCCTCACATCACTCATGCTAATCTCAACACTCACCACCCGGGCAGACCCATCATGACTCATGGAGCCAGCTCCAGCCTATCACAAGCCAGACACAAATTGCACAAACATGCCAACTTCTAGAAGTGGCACTTCCACACTAGACACAATCACGCCGCATACATCATTGCACAGCTTTCAATCACACAAGTCCGCACATACCAAACTCGCTCCTGCACTCCCCGCGCATCAGCAACTACCAGGTACACATACATTTCCCATGCATTCCTATGGGAGGGCAGGCCAACCTCACCACACGCATGCACTTTACCCTGGGACACAGTGGTAAAGTGCACAGAAACCAGAAATCACTATCACCAGGTCACATACCAATAGCAAAAAGTTCAGGGGTGAACCTGCCAGAATGGCCAAGTCCAACACTAGCGGTATGAAACGTCTTCCTGCCCGTCCCCATTATAATAGCCAGCTCACTCAAGGGACCTCGGCTCCTTTTGGCGCGCTGGCAAAGTTACAGTCACACGTGGTCACATATTTGTGCAAATGGCACAAAAATCTGCGAGCTCGTGGGAATATTCACAAACTCGCACATTTTTTTGCCTGTTAGACCTGGCACCTTGGCGTGAGTCTCCCACTTTTTTGCTGATGTGCCTCCGATGTTTTGCTGGTTTTCCGATACTCAGGGCACTGCGCCTCGGCTGAACCGTGCCGCAGTGCAAGTGCTCCCTACTGTAAATTGTACATGCGATTGGTCTCCATGATTGGTTCTTGGATTTACTGTTAGTCCCTAGTAAAGTGCACGAGAGAGTGCCGGGGCTTGTAGATGCCAATACTGCTGGTGGGCCTGCAGCGCCGGTTGTGCCACCCACCGAAGCAGCCGTAAAGATGTGTCTGGGAACTGCGACCGCAGAACCCGCGTGCGGTCTCGTACTGTCACGCTAGCTGGGCAAGTGTCCCCACTTGCCAGCACCGACCCTTCCCTTGACTACATGTTAGTCACCCCTATGGTAGGCCTGCGGGCAGGGTGCATTGTAGGTGTAAGGTAGGACAAGCCCTGATGTGCGTGGCATGTCCTAGTAGTGACTTACAACCAAGACCGTATTTCACTATTGAAGGCTACCTGCTCCATTAGGCCAGACTGAGCTGCTGGAATTATTACACCCTATAATCCCCGCAGGCTCAAGGTGCATGGTAGCGAGTCATGCTTAGTATGCCTGAACTCAGGATGATAAAATATTTCTTGTAGTCAAGTTTATTTTAGTATCCTGGGTTTGCAAATGCTACTTTTAGAAAGTTAGCATTTGCTTGCTTAACCATTTCAGCCCGCCTCTGCTGGTATGTGTATCTGACTGTCTGGGATGTGTGAGTGACAGGGCTGGAGGGATGACAGGTGGTGACTGCGCAGATTACACCTTAGTGGGAGGTAGGAGTGCCTCTTGACTCGAACTGTAGCTGTGCTCGACCACCACAATGCTGGCTCCACCCTCCTGGGGAGCGGCGGATGACTCTGCCGACGCCTGGCCCAGGAAGGGCGAAGCCCCCATCAACAAGGTACTCTGGCCACCCCTGTCCGGACAATGCTGGCTCCACCTCCTGTGGGGCGTCTGATGCGCCTGCCCCGCACACTGAAAGCAGAAGCCGGAGTACACCCACCGGGGTACTCAAAGACTGAGAGTGGCTATGCAAAGGCCCCCCTGGCCTGCGAGAACAAAAGAATTGGCCTATAAAAGAAGGAGCCCTGCTCCTTGGAAATTAGATCCGGTTTGGGCCACAGAAGGACTCTGCCCTACGAGAAGGACCGTGAGAGACAAGGAAGGGTGCTGACTCTTGCCTGTGTTTGGTGCCTTGCTGCTGAAGGAGAGGAAGAAGAAAAGACTACGAAAAGACTTTTGCTTTACTTTGTGCCAAACTCTGCTAAAGAGATCTCCAAGGGCTTGCAACCGAACTTGCCCCCTGACCAGCGTCCCAGGACCAGTGGACGCTACCCCCTTGGAAGAAAGCGACTGCGGGTGCTGACCAACGCCGCAGCACCGACGGAGGAGTCTCCTCCAAGGCAACGACATCCCCCCTGACCACCGTGACCGGGGCCCAAAGCAACAGCGAGAGCAAAGTAAGGACCAGCCGCCGCTGGCCCGAACACCGTGACCGCAACTGCACCGGGAGCCCGAGAGCAAAGTGAAGGAGGACCCGTCCGGTCCGAGCTCTCGAGGTGACTGCATAACGTGCAGCCACTCACCTGCAAAGACGGACAGTTGCCCTGTGAGAATCCGCAAGGTCGGTAGCCTGCCCGACAGCCCAGCTGTGAGCCCACAGCTGCCCCGGCACTTGGCTGGGTACGTCCTGCACTTGGGGACCGTACTGCCACTTGCCGCCACCGCACAGCCGCCGCCTCCAGGGTCGGAGCGAACGACAAGGAGAGGACCCTGCCGCCACAGAACACCGCTGCCCCGGATGACCAGTGACCTGCTCGGCTGAAGAGCCGCAACGATCAGCGACCCCGGGAAGGCAACGCGACGTGGGACAGATCCCCTGGAAGCCGCTGGCTCCACAAGAACTTTGGTTCACACCGGCCTACGGGCCTCAAAAGAACTGCATAAGAACTGTGGTAACCTGAACTAAGTAAACTTGCAACCGTGATCATAAAGTACGTTGACTGTATTCACAAGCCTGCTTAAAATCTATATAAAGATATATATTTTTACAGAATACAGTCTGGTCTCGTTGTGTGGTGGGTTGGTTGTAAAGGTGTACTATTGCAAGTGTTTAACCCTATGTGCCCCAAAGATTAGCCTACGACTGCTTAAGCCACACTACCTAGAGGGTAAGCAGAGGTTGTCTGGAAGGTAACCCTCAGCCCTGACGAGGAAGAGAGAGTCCCTGCTTGTCGCTAGTGTTGCACTGCGCCAACTAGAGCCTCCCCCTTCCTACATTGGACGCAGCGGTGAGGATTTCGAATTTACACTTGCGATATCTATACCTGAGCTTCTGACCACTACACAAGGATTACGGTCCAGTTACTTAGCCACAGACTTTGAATTTTGAATTTTGCCGAAAGAAGATTCCGAGTGCGAAAACCATGCCGGGCACAAAGAGCCTGGATGGAGCGGAGTCCACGACCTCCGAGGTGTTGGAGGTGGAGTGGGACGCCGCGAAGCTGGATAAATACACCAGAGCTGAACTGAAGTTTTTTTGCAAGAAACTCAAGGTTCCGCACGTTGGTTGCAAGAACAAGCCAGAACTCTACAAGGCCCTGAAAGCCTGGATAGAGTCCAGAAAGGCCCCGGAGGATAAAGACGCCCTCGCAGAGCAAGACGCGACGGAGGAGCAGAATGCACTTGGGGACCTGACTGACCTCGAAAGGCAAGACAGCGTGCACAGCTTTGGAAAAGGCCTGTCGCCAGAGGAGCTGGCGGACAGGAAGGAAACGAGGAATCACGAAAGGAAGCTGGCAGAATTGAAAATCCAGCTGGAGCTTGAAACGAAAAGAATGGCGCTGGAAGAGCGAAAGCACCAGATGGATTATGAAGTAAAAATGAGGGAGATAAGTCTCAAGGAGAGAGACTTGGATCGTCCTCCCTCTGGTGGCAGCGCATCACCAGTGCAGGTAGAGTCAAGAGTGCACATCCCGAAGGACGTAGTTAAGGAGTTCTTTAAGGGGGATGACATAGGACAGTGGTTTAGGGCATACGAGGTAGCCATGTCCTCCCACCGGGTCCCTGACAAGGATTGGGGAGCGGGGTTGTGGGGAACGTTCCTTAGCGAAGGGAGAGATACCTTGCTAGATTTGCCCGTTGACAATCAGAGATCCTATGCCCACATGAAAGAAGCTTTAATGAACAGGTACGGGCTTACCCCTGAAATGTATAGACAGAAGTTTAGGGGATGTACTAAGCGGCCTGGGAATACGTATGTGGAGTATGTGACTTACTTTTGCAGAGCACTGGATGGTTGGGTGAAGGGTAGCAAAGTGAATGATTTTCAAGGTCTCTTTGATTTAATTGCATGGGAGCACTTGTCTGATCACTGTTTTCCTGAGTTACGCCAACACCTGATCGATAGCAAGCTGTCCAACCCGAGGAAGCTTGCTGAGGAGGCGGACCGCTGGCTCAGCACCAGGGTCCACAAGGGTCCCGTGGGAGACTCCGCCAAGAGTGGGCAGGGTCCCCAGCAGAAGAGTGGGGGGGACAAAGGGGGAAAGCAGAAAGGGTTCCAAAAAGGCCCCCAAAGTAGTTCCCAAGGGAGCCCGCAGCAGGGTTCTCAGCCTCCCCCACCTCCGAAGCAGAATGGGGCCCCGACAGGTAAACCTGTTCCAAAGGGGTCCTTCAATTGTTTCAAATGTGGCGAGCCTGGGCACATATCCAGTGACCCCAAGTGTCGCCTGTTTGGAAAACCCGCACCCACTGGTGCTCCGCCCCGACAAGTGACTAGCGTTCACCTGGGAGAAGAAATGATGGTCCCGGGGGGTGGAGATCCCGTTCACATGACCCTAGTCTCACTAGGAGACCGTAAGATGATCCCTACGAGCTACCTGCCCTCTAACACTAAGAAATATGGGCAGGTGGTGATCATCAATGGTAAGGAAGCTGAGGCTCTTAGAGACACAGGAGCCAGTGTGACTGCAGTGAGGCAGCACCTGGTGTCTCAAGAGCAGGTTGTACCCCATGCCTACTGTAGGGTTATCAACGCTGATAATTCAGAGAGTCAGTGTCCGATGGCTGCAGTTCCCTTCGAGTGGGGGGGGGTCTCTGGTACTCTGCAGGTCTGTGTAAGAAAAACCATGCCTGTTGACTGTTTGCTAGGGAATGACTTGGAGCACTCCCCTTGGGAAAAGGTGGAGAAGACGACTCACCTGCGGATGGTGGGTCTGCCTGACTGGGCGTGCGTGACCACCCGGTCGATGGCAGCCAGTAGGGGTGATCGAGAGGTCCTGGGGCCTGAAGGAGAGGCCTAGGAACCGGCCTTAGGGAGAAGGCGCAGGGGGCGCGGGAAACCGGCTCCTGAAGTTCCCACGGTCCAGGAGGAAGCAGACCTTGAGGGGGATGCCCTGGAGCCTACAGGGGAACAGATCGCCGAACTGGGGGACCCGCCTGAGCTGACCCATTGGCAGCAAGAAGGAGGACCCTCCAGGGAGGAATTCTGCAAGGAGCAGAAAGAATGCCCTTCTCTCGTGGGTATGCGGCAGCAGGCTGCAGACCAGGCCAATGGTGTTCAGGCCAAAACACATTACGTGTACTGGGAGAACGACCTCCTGTATTCAGAGCCTAAGGCTGCTGAACCTGGGTCAGCCCATGTGCTGGTGGTACCCCAGAAGTTCAGAGCCTTCCTACTGGGTCTGGCTCACGATGTGCCTTTAGCAGGACATTTGGGGATGGACAAGACCTATGACAGGCTTGTCACCCACTTTTACTGGCCCCAAATGCATAAGAGTTCAGATGCTTATTGCAGAACCTGTCCAACTTGCCAGGCAAGTGGGAAGACGGGAGGGAAGAACAAGGCTCCCCTCCAACCCTTCCCTGTGGTCGGTACGCCATTCCAGCGAGTGGGTATTGACATTGTTGGGCCTCTGGACCCCAAGACAGCCATGGGCAACAGGTTCATCCTGGTCTTGGTGGACCATGCCACCCGGTACCCTGAAGCCATCCCTCTGAGGACAGTGACGGCTCCCGTGGTGGGGCGTGCACTGATGGGAATTTTCTCACAAGTAGGATTCCCTCTAGAGGTGGTGAGCGACAGGGGGACCAATTTCATATCAAAGTATATGAAGTCCCTTTGGCAGGAGTGTGGCGTAACGTATAAGTTCACCACGCCCTACCATCCCCAAGGTAACGGGTTGGTTGAAAGATTCAACCGAACCCTAAAAGGCATGATCATGGGCCTGGAAGGTCCAATGAGGCGTAAGTGGGACGTCCTCTTACCATGCCTGCTCTTTGCATATCGCGAGGTGCCACAGAAGTCCCTAGGGTTCAGCCCCTTTGAACTGCTGTACGGTCACCCCGTGAGAGGACCGCTGAGTTTGCTAAAAGAATGCTGTAAAGGAAGGCTGGGAGCAATCTCCCAGGAAACCTTCCCAGAATGTATATAGCTACATGCTGGCCTTCAGGAACCAGACCATACGCTTCAGACAACTTGCCGAGGCAAATCTGGAAGCGAGCCAGGAGGAAATGAAGCGGTGGTACGATCAGAATGCCACTCTGGTCGAGCTTCAGCCTGGACAAGAGGTGTATGTCCTGGCCCCAGTGGAGCCCTGCGCCCTTCAAGATAAGTGGACAGGCCCATTTGAGGTTGTGGAGCGCAAGAGCCCCGTGACATACTTGGTGGACATGAAGACGCCCAGGAACCCTTTGCGGGTCCTACATGTCAACCGCCTCAAGCCCCACTTGCGAAGGTCCAAAGTGGGCATGTTGTTGGCAACCGATGACGGAATGGAGGAGGAGTCGGAGCCTCTCCCTGACCTCTTGGTGGCCTGTGAGAAGGATGGGTCAGTGGATGGAGTTAACCTCTCACCCACCCTGACCGCCGAACAACAGGAGGACTGCCGCCAGTTGCTGGGGCAGTTTCCAGACCTGTTTTCCCTGGTTCCGAGTGTCACAGATTGGTGCGTCCATGATGTGGACACTGGAGACAGCTTACCTGTGAAGCACAAGGCTTACAGGGTGACTGACAGGGTCCGGGCCTGCATCAAGGAGGAGGTCTCCAAGATGCTTGCCCTCGGGGTGGTTGAGTCTTCCAGCAGTCCTTGGTCCAGCCCCGTGGTCTTGGTTCCGAAGGCTGCTGCGCCGGGAGCCACACCCGAACTCCGGTTCTGTGTGGACTACAGAGGACTCAATTCAGTCACGAAGACTGACGCGCACCCCATCCCCAGAGCTGACGAGCTCATTGATCGGCTAGGGGCTGCCCGGTTCCTCAGCACGTTTGATTTAACGTCTGGGTACTGGCAGATCGCCTTGACCGATGGGGCAAAGGAGAGGTCGGCATTCTCTACACCAGATGGGCATTTCCAGTTCCGGGTTATGCCATTTGAAATGAAGAATGCCCCTGCCACCTTTCAGAGTTTGGTCAACCAGGTGTTGGCTGGACTGGACGAGTTCAGTGCCGCCTACCTGGATGACAGCGGCACCTGGCCCAAACACCTGCGACACCTCTGGGAAGTGTTGATGGCCCTGCGCAGAGCAGGCCTCACAATCAAGGCAAGCAAGTGCCAGATTGGGCAGGGTTCAGTGGTGTACTTGGGACACCAAGTTGGGAGTGGCAAGGTAGCACCCTTGCAGCCCAAGATCGAAACCATCCTGGCTTGGGAACCCCCCAAGACCCAGACTGCAGTGAGAGCCTTCCTGGGGCTCACTGGGTATTACAGGAGGTTTGTCAAGGGCTATGGCACGATCGTGACCCCCTTGACACAGCTGACTTTGAAGAAGCAGCCCAGGAATGTGATTTGGACTGACACCTGTCAGAAGGCTTTTGACATCCTGAAGACTGCCATGTGCACGGCGCCCGTGCTCCTGGCTCCTGATTTCTCCAAGGAATTCATAGTGCAAACAGACGCTTCAGAGCATGGTGTAGGGGCTGTTCTTTCACAGATGACTGAGGAGGGCTTTGACCAACCCGTAGCCTTCATAAGTCGGAGGTTACTTCCACGGGAAAGTAGGTGGAGTGCAATAGAGCGTGAAGCATTTGCTGTGGTCTGGGCCCTGAAGAAGCTAGGACCCTACTTGTTTGGGTCTCACTTCCGAGTTCAGACGGACCACAGGACCCTCAGATGGTTGATGCAAATGAGGGGTGAGAACCCGAAACTATTGAGGTGGTCCATTTCTCTACAGAGTATGGACTTTACGGTGGAACACCGCCCTGGCACCGATCACGCCAACGCTGACGGTCTGTCCAGATTTTTCCGCCTTAGTGATGTGGAACTCCCTGGGGAAGGGTAGTTCCCCCCACATTTCAGCTGGAGGGGACACATGTTAGACCTGGCACCTTGGCGTGAGTCTCCCTTCCACTTTTTTGCTGATGTGCCTCCGATGTTTTGCTGGTTTTCCGATACTCAGGGCACTGCGCCACGGCTGAACCGTGCCGCAGTGCAAGTGCTCCCTACTGTAAATTGTACATGCGATTGGTCTCCATGATTGGTTCTTGGATTTACTGTTAGTCCCTAGTAAAGTGCACGAGAGAGTGCCGGGGCTTGTAGATGCCAATACTGCTGGTGGGCCTGCAGCGCCGGTTGCGCCACCCACCGAAGCAGCCGTAAAGATGTGTCTGGGAACTGCGACCGCAGAACCCGCGTGCGGTCTCGTACTGTCACGCTAGCTGGGCAAGTGTCCCCACTTGCCAGCACCGACCCTTCCCTTGACTACATGTTAGTCACCCCTATGGTAGGCCTGCGGGCAGGGTGCGTTGTAGGTGTAAGGTAGGACAAGCCCTGATGTGCGTGGCATGTCCTAGTAGTGACTTACAACCAAGACCGTATTTCACTATTGAAGGCTACCTGCTCCATTAGGCCAGACTGAGCTGCTGGAATTATTACACCCTATAATCCCCGCAGGCTCAAGGAGCATGGTAGCGAGTCATGTTTAGTATGCCTGAACTCAGGATGATAAAATATTTCTTGTAGTCAAGTTTATTTTAGTATCCTGGGTTTGCAAATGCTACTTTTAGAAAGTTAGCATTTGCTTGCTTAACCATTTCAGCCCGCCTCTGCTGGTATGTGTATCTGACTGTCTGGGATGTGTGAGTGACAGGGCTGGAGGGATGACAGGTGGTGACTGCGCAGATTACACCTTAGTGGGAGGTAGGAGTGCCTCTTGACTCGAACTGTAGCTGTGCTCGACCACCACAATGCTGGCTCCACCCTCCTGGGGAGCGGCGGATGACTCTGCCGACGCCTGGCCCAGGAAGGGCGAAGCCCCCATCAACAAGGTACTCTGGCCACCCCTGTCCGGACAATGCTGGCTCCACCTCCTGTGGGGCGTCTGATGCGCCTGCCCCGCACACTGAAAGCAGAAGCCGGAGTACACCCACCGGGGTACTCAAAGACTGAGAGTGGCTATGCAAAGGCCCCCCTGGCCTGCGAGAACAAAAGAATTGGCCTATAAAAGAAGGAGCCCTGCTCCTTGGAAATTAGATCCGGTTTGGGCCACAGAAGGACTCTGCCCTACGAGAAGGAACGTGAGAGACAAGGAAGGGTGCTGACTCTTGCCTGTGTTTGGTGCCTTGCTGCTGAAGGAGAGGAAGAAGAAAAGACTACGAAAAGACTTTTGCCTTACTTTGTGCCAAACTCTGCTAAAGAGATCTCCAAGGGCTTGCAACCGAACTTGCCCCCTGACCAGCGTCCCAGGACCAGTGGACGCTACCCCCTTGGAAGAAAGCGACTGCGGGTGCTGACCAACGCCGCAGCACCGACGGAGGAGTCTCCTCCAAGGCAACGACATCCCCCCTGACCACCGTGACCGGGGCCCAAAGCAACAGCGAGAGCAAAGTAAGGACCAGCCGCCGCTGGCCCGAACACCGTGACCGCAACTGCACCGGGAGCCCGAGAGCAAAGTGAAGGAGGACCCGTCCGGTCCGAGCTCTCGAGGTGACTGCATAACGAGCAGCCACTCACCTGCAAAGACGGACAGTTGCCCTGTGAGAATCCGCAAGGTCGGTAGCCTGCCCGACAGCCCAGCTGTGAGCCCACAGCTGCCCCGGCACTTGGCTGGGTACGTCCTGCACTTGGGGACCGTACTGCCACTTGCCGCCACCGCACAGCCGCCGCCTCCAGGGTCGGAGCGAACGACAAGGAGAGGACCCTGCCGCCACAGAACACCGCTGCCCCGGATGACCAGTGACCTGCTCGGCTGAAGAGCCGCAACGATCAGCGACCCCGGGAAGGCAACGCGACGTGGGACAGATCCCCTGGAAGCCGCTGGCTCCACAAGAACTTTGGTTAACACCGGCCTACGGGCCTCAAAAGAACTGCATAAGAACTGTGGTAACCTGAACTAAGTAAACTTGCAACCGTGATCATAAAGTACGTTGACTGTATTCACAAGCCTGCTTAAAATCTATATAAAGATATATATTTTTACAGAATACAGTCTGGTCTCATTGTGTGGTGGGTTGGTTGTAAAGGTGTACTATTGCAAGTGTTTAACCCTGTGTGCCCCAAAGATTAGCCTACGACTGCTTAAGCCACACTACCTAGAGGGTAAGCAGAGGTTGTCTGGAAGGTAACCCTCAGCCCTGACGAGGAAGAGAGAGTCCCTGCTTGTCGCTAGTGTTGCACCGCGCCAACTAGAGCCTCCCCCTTCCTACATTGGACGCAGCGGTGAGGATTTCGAATTTACACTTGCGATATCTATACCTGAGCTTCTGACCACTACACAAGGATTACGGTCCAGTTACTTAGCCACAGACTTTGAATTTTGAATTTTGCCGAAAGAAGATTCCGAGTGCGAAAACCATGCCGGGCACAAAGAGCCTGGATGGAGCGGAGTCCACGACCTCCGAGGTGTTGGAGGTGGAGTGGGACGCCGCGAAGCTGGATAAATACACCAGAGCTGAACTGAAGTTTTTTTGCAAGAAACTCAAGGTTCCGCACGTTGGTTGCAAGAACAAGCCAGAACTCTACAAGGCCCTGAAAGCCTGGATAGAGTCCATAAAGGCCCCGGAGGATCAAGACGCGACGGAGGAGCAGAATGCACTTGGGGACCTGACTGACCTCGAAAGGCAAGACAGCGTGCACAGCTTTGGAAAAGGCCTGTCGCCAGAGGAGCTGGCGGACAGGAAGGAAACGAGGAATCACGAAAGGAAGCTGGCGTGTGATTTGCTCATCATGCCATCAATGACAGAAGCATTTGCTTCTCTCTGCAAAAACTCCACACATACCTTGATTCCAGGCCTTCATGATCTGGATGAGCTCTATCCTCATTTCTACATGCTCTGCAATACATTTCATAATGGAGGAAATTTCCTTTTCTGTTCAAATGATCAAGATACAAACTTGCTCCTAGCAAGAATAAGAGTAATTTGCAATTGTCTAGAATTTCAAAGAGCACTAGCAATCTGAATTTGGCTCATCTCAAACTACTGTGTTATAAGCAAAAACATATTTGTAGGTATCTGCATCAATGAATGAATCTATTCTCTTACTGGGCCATAACACCTCATTCTTGAGTTTTTGACTCCACTAAATCATGTTAAGAGTACACCCCTATAACTCAAGTTCGATACATTCTGTAGACTTCATTGTACAACCAACATGCAGCTCTGTGCTCTGAAAAGGGCACCCCTGCTCATAATATAACTCAGAGGTGTTCATGACCACAACATGAATATGAAGCCCTATTTAAATGCTACAATATAAATCTTTACAAAAGGGGTTGGTAATGGACGGAGCATCTGAACCAATCAAACACTCACACCCAGTCAAAAGATCTGGGTTTAATCCATCACCGTTCTTTAGCCCACTCTGCCACCCCAGTTCAGACATGGCTATATGCAAATCAGTCTGACCCTGTGCCACATGGGAACAGTCCAGCCCGAACTGCCAAGCCATGCCTTCCCTGGACCGGAAACAAGCTTCCGAGGATCACCCCCTTTTGTAGCGCTTTTGGCCACCATAAGTGTGGCAGGGTATGCTCAGACGTGTGTTCCTTGCTCACTTTGCCACTGGATTCAAGCAAGCCGGGCCGAAGAGGCTGAAATGCCAGAAACCGGTCCCCGGTAGCTTGTTTCCTTCCCAGTGTAAGAATTGGCTTTTGTAGTTTGGTTTGCCCTGTTCCCATCATGCACTGGGACAGGAACAGACTAATTTGCATACAGCCAGGTTCTGAAACTGGGATGGTGCAGTGAGCTAAAAAACGGTGTTGGATCTAGCCCTGATCTCTTGACTGGGTGAGAGTATTCTGTTTAATTCAGAGACTCTGTCCCTCACCACCCCTTGTTGTAAATATTTTTGTCCACCCTAAGCGTGGAAGGGTATACTCAGATGTGAGTCCCTTGCTCATTGCACCATCAGGATTCAAGCAAGCCGGGCCGAAGAGGCTGACATGCCAGAAACCGGTCCCCGGTAGCTTGTTTCCTTCCCAGTGTAAGAATTGGCTTTTGTAGTTTGGTTTGCCCTGTTCCCATCATGCACTGGGACAGGAACAGACTAATTTGCATACAGCCAGGTTCTGAAACTGGGATGGTGCAGTGAGCTAAAAAACGGTGTTGGATCTAGCCCTGATCTCTTGACTGGGTGAGAGTATTCTGTTTAATTCAGAGACTCTGTCCCTCACCACCCCTTGTTGTAAATATTTTTGTCCACCCTAAGCGTGGAAGGGTATACTCAGATGTGAGTCCCTTGCTCATTGCACCATCAGGATTCAAGCAAGCCGGGCCGAAGAGGCTGAAATGCCAGAAACCGGTCCCCGGTAGCTTGTTTCCTTCCCAGTGTAAGAATTGGCTTTTGTAGTTTGGTTTGCCCTGTTCCCATCATGCACTGGGACAGGAACAGACTAATTTGCATACAGCCAGGTTCTGAAACTGGGATGGTGCAGTGAGCTAAAAAACGGTGTTGGATCTAGCCCTGATCTCTTGACTGGGTGAGAGTATTCTGTTTAATTCAGAGACTCTGTCCCTCACCACCCCTTGTTGTAAATAGGACTGTTCCCATGAGGCACAGGGTCAGACTGATTTGCATATAGCCATGTCTGAACTGGGGTGGCAGAGTGGGCTAAAGAACGGTGATGGATTAAACCCAGATCTTTTGACTGGGTGTGAGTGTTTGATTGATTCAGATGCTCCGTCCATCACCACCCCCTTTTGTACCACAATATAAATCTTGGCATATGATTTCATGCATACATAAACATGACTTGTTGATTGGCGATCTTGCTTAAGGGCCTGATATGATTTTTGCAAATGGGGAAGTATCTGTTGGGATGGCAGACGTCATTACCTCCACCATCCAAAGGGTACTATGCCCTCCAAATTTAGAGATGACCGCTAGCCCTGTGGATCATCAACCTAATTAAAAATGACTGCATGCCATGTAATCATCTCTGTACATTAAAAGGAACCATCACCAAAACAGTTCCTTTCATTCTACTAGAGGTTTGGTATATAGCTGGTGGTGGTTTTGACAGCCATTTGCCAACATTTCTCAAAGTGGAAGTTTGTTCTTGAAAAACAAACATTAATGACTCCCACACCCTGGATATTCTCTCATAAATAGGGCTGGTTGTGAAAGGTCCGTTCTCTGGTGGCCCCTACCCTGTCGGATACTTGGAGCAAGTATTTCATCAACAGAGTCAATCGGGGATCCATCAACAGAATACTCAAAGTACTCACATCTCTTAAGTAAGGTTGGCCAACCAAGGATTTGGTGGGCTTGGTCCTTTGTCATGTTTGTAACAAAGTACGCTGTCTGTAAAAATAGGCCCTGAGTGCCTTTCGAGCTTGATTTAGATTTTGGTGGCCGGATACTTTGTCATAAACATGACAGCTATCCTATCCATCCAATGACAAGTGCATTATATCCACATGTACTTGTAATAAGGCCAATGGGATATCAGTCACGTTTGTGATGGAGTACCTGTTCACCAAACTCTTAATCAGACCCTTTTTCATAAATGGTTAATGGGGGCAAAGCTAATATTATGGATGGGTTTGTGTTTTTCTAGGGTTTATAGGTTTAAATAGAGAAGTTTGGAGCCAACTATCTTGAATAAATATAGAGCCTGTTACTCTAATATTGATGTGCTAGATAGGAGAAAGAATGGAAGATTGTGTGCTTTTGATGCGAAGAATGCCAAAGTATTCAGTTCCAGGTTTTTTATAGTGAAATCATGCATATTATGCAAAACTATCATTTACTAGTTTAAGCCAGCCTTAGACACTTTAGATATGGTTTACTGACCGGTATGGAAAAGTTATGAAGCAGTGCAGGGAATATTGTTCCCATAAGCTTTGTATTTTTACAAAACTGGGGTAACGAATAGCCATCAAATAAAATAAAGATCCACAAATAAGAATAAATTCAAGCAGGCAGGCACATTTTCACTTTTACCACATGCTCCTGGATAGGCTTTTTGACAGATTTTTTTAACATAGTATTTTATGGTTACCTCAATCTCATCAGAGACAATGGTCATCAAAACCCTTTTAGTGTCTGAGCTGTGTCCTCAAATCAGAAAGGTAGTTCCTAAGTGCTTTTGTTTTTTCGGGTCCTGCTGTTCATTGTCATTCAACCACTCACTTCACACTTTCTAAGGAACTTTCAAAGGTGTCAAAATCCCAACTAGTAGACTGATTTTTGTCTCAATTGCTCACTTTCAGAAGACTGGCTTGATATCTTCAATTCACGGATTGTCCTAATACACCCTCACACAAGAGGGTTTAATTTACAGGCATATATATAAATGTTTACTCATGATAAAAAGTCAAAAAAGCAAACCATGCTTTCCGTATGAGAATAAATGTGCTTTCAAACACGAAACTCCCCACAATTGGATGATAATTGTGTAATTTTGATATAATTGCAGAAAATGGCCCTAATGTAAACCAGTAAGAAATTGTTTCAAAAGCAAAACTGAACAGTATAAAACGCTTGGTTGCTGATGTGCACAAGTTCGAATACGTTGTTTATGATTACACGAGCACTTTAGTGATGTAGG
This sequence comes from Lissotriton vulgaris, assembly GCF_964263255.1. Taxonomy (NCBI): domain Eukaryota; kingdom Metazoa; phylum Chordata; class Amphibia; order Caudata; family Salamandridae; genus Lissotriton; species Lissotriton vulgaris. The sequence goes on from NC_141687.1 coordinate 8,835,648, forward strand.
CCATATTTTAGAAAAATATTTGTGTAAAGAATGACGACAAGTTTTACAAACAAGCATGTCAGACTGGGACATAAAATAGGTCCTGGCATTTGTGAATCGGGGCAGTGTTGAACTTGTAAAGAAATGCTTTATAGGTGTTTTGCAATGTATGGAGACTGCATGCATTTGTGCAATGTTGGAGGAAACATTTGTGGCAATATTTAAGAAAATCAACTGTAAAAACTGTCCCGTCAGAACATACATACAACTGTCAGACCAGCTCTTCTGGCACTGCCATATTGCTTTGTTGTACTATCTGACCCATCTAAGAAGGAAATAGGGATGTGAACTCAACTGATCTTTTAAGTAAAATATATATAATAATAATAATCTTTATTCGGCATATAAATAATACCACAAAAGATACCCATATATTTTTTTTAAAAGTAAAACATCAGGTAAACAAAACACCTCTCGAGAGGTTACCACATACCAAACAAAGATCATGTATATACACTTTCATTATCCCCCTGCAACACATTTCTTTCAGGTCCAGACCCCACTCGTATTTTATAACTTTAGAGGAGCTCTTAGGAAATTGGAAATACAGAAAAGTGTAAAAACATCTGATGACAATTTTAAAAACAAGGCTACACGTGCTAGTCTAAAACAGGATCTTTTTAAAAGGCCCTTCAGATACATTTGTCTAGCATATGCATAAAACGGGCAGTGTAGGATGAAGTGTAGGGTATTCTGTGGAGACCTATTGTCGCAGCCATAGGGTCCTCTATCTTCTATGTTCAATGTAAAATCCTCAGGAATGGCCAATAAATAATGGAATAAATTTAATCTGAAATGCGTGAATAAAAATCTGTTGTGTGAGCTGATTGTAAACAATAAATAAGGTTCTATTCCCTGTGTTGATTTCACTAATACATGGGCTTGGAGAGTTCTATAGCCTCACGATGCCCCATAGCATACTTAAAATACAGGTCTTTAATGAGTGCCTTATCCTGGGTTCTCACGTTATCAGGGTTTAGGAAGAGTTCTACACGTCCTTATCTCGAAAGAGAGTCCTTCACATGTTTTAACCAGGGAATCTTGAGCGCATGCTCGAGCGAGAGACACTTCTGTATAACTCTCTTTCTGAAGCCTGTCTCTTCATTTGTCCACACTTTTACCCAACCTAGTAACGGCTTAACTGCCACCATATTGGAGATGTATTTAAGCCCCAGTTCCTAGTGAACAATGTATGCAGGGGTGATTTGCGGTACTTTCAGCATACGCCTGAAATATTTATTCTCTTCTGTTTGAAGTTTATTAGCCTCCATAAAACCCCAAACCTCGCTTCCATATGAAACCTTTGAAAACAGATAGAATTATATAATTTTAAAATCGTTCCTGGGGTCCAACGTCCTAATCTGTGTGCAAAATTGGCAATTGCTCCTGTGACCTGTTCAAGGCAAGACAATTCTCCTCTAATAAAAATCTAAAATTCCAGTGTCTATCAAATAATATACCTAAATGGGTAAAGGCTGGAACTTTCACTAAGATGTGTGTACCTACTGTAAAATTGTAGGATTTGCTGGACTTTTTAATATAATATACAATTTTGTGAGATTGGGTGACATGTCCAAATTAATAATGAAAGTCATGGAGCCATCTATTAGGAGCTGCAAAGCCTTTAGAGTACGAGCGAGTAATACCGCATCGCCTGCATAAACAGGAACAGGAACCGCTCTTGTTCCTATCCTCTGGGTGTCTGCGTGTAACAAGCTCAGGGCGGCATCGTGACCGTTGATATATAATGTAAATGAAAACGGTGCTAGTATGCAGCTCTGTCTAACTCCACTGGAGCACTTAAAATGGTTTCTTACCTTCCCCTCCTGCATGTATCTAACTGTTGCTGTGGCATTAGAATATATTAGCTTCAAGATATTTATTATTCCTTGTTCCACCCCTAGCTCACCAAAAATTATCAACAGTTTGCAACAGTTCACTTGGTCAAAGGCCTCAGTGAGATCCATAAAAGCAAGATACATTGCCCCTGACTTCACTACTGTGTATTTTGCAGTGATAAGATACAGATTAAGAAATTGATCTGTGGTGGACTTCCCCGGGCGAAACCCATATTTGACCCCCTTTATGATTTGATTTGAATCTGCCCATTCCATCAGTCTATTTAAAATTACCCGCCCCAAACTTTCACTAAAACATCGATAAGGGATATGGGGCGATACCATCGTGGGCTATCCCTATCACCTTTCTTAAAGATAGGAACAATTGTGGCAGTAGCCCAGGATGCTGGCATTACTGAGCTCACTGCCACATTTAGCAGCCTAGTTAAAAGCTGTGCCCATACCTCAGTATTACTATGAAAGAGGTCTAGAGGGAACCCTTCCGGGTCAGCCGTCTTGTTCCTTGTGAGTCCCTCAATACCTGTTTTTACCTCATCCAAAATGAATATAATAGGGGTGAGTTTTGTACTGGGGTTACGGTCTGCGGATATTCCGATCTCTGGGGCTGATTATACAGACCCTGTACATGCTGCTGCCATTGCTCTGGTAGAATATTGTTACTTAGTACAGGTCTATTTGCGTCATTAAAACAAGGGTTATTAATAACTTTTCAGAAGTGGGTCGAATCCTTCAGCTCTGCTGCCTGTGAGCTCCTCCCAGGCATTCTGTTGCAGTTGCACCTTTCTTTCCTTGACGGCTTGCTTATAGTTTATACTGGAAGCCGCCACCCATTCCCTATCCCTCCGAGACTGCTTAAGGGCCGCTTTCAGCTCTATTAAGGCCCGTGAGCACAGGCTATTGAACCATCTGTGGATTCCCATGTTGAATGCCTGAACAGAGGCTCTCAAAACACTATCAGATACCTGGGCAATATTCCTGAAGGCCTCTATTAAATCCACTCCTTGCACATCTACATCCAGACATGTCCAGAAATCCTGCTTAGCGCTATGAAACAAAGAGACATTAAAAGCAACAGGAATGACCTGGGTCCAACGCAGCCTCTTTCCTTGATCCGTTTCAGCAATCTTTGTCCCCCCCTGTTAGTCTATGTGGTACTATATTGTGTTGTGCAGCAATCAGACACAAAATCAGCGGGTTGTGGTCACTGAACCCACTATATATCGAATATTACAAGAAATGATGCACCTTAACACTGTGGTAGAGACAAAAATGTAATCGATGAGCGAAAAACAACCTCTCCCTTTAAAGGTCAGGTTAACCGGTCTGGCCTGGGTGGTGACAATCTGACCCATCAGGTGATATAGCCCTTACGCATTTAATATGTCACTCAATTCACGCCCCTCCTGTGTGTGCTCCATATGTGGTCCCTCTCTCCGAGGGCAACCTCAGGCTTGGGCATAGGTGACAATTAAAATCATAATATCCCCCTCATTTTGTTCCTTTTAAATTAAATGTTTTAAGAGTTACCACTTTATTCCAATCAAGATGACTTCAGGTGTGCCATACTTTTGTCATAAGTACGACTGTTAGCGCTCTAGTTGTTCTTTAGAACACTCTGGGACTTTCTGTCATTGGGCTATAGTTGGGCTACATCTGGCTGATATTTGGGCTACATTTGTTTTTTTTGTCTCTGGTGGCCATCTTTGGGCTACTTTGGGCTACATTGGGCTATATTGGGCTACATTGGGCTACATTTGGGCTCTAACATATATATAGCCCAATGTAGCCCAATATATATTTTTTCAAAGTTAATTTTCTCAGCAACTACTGAACAGATTTACACCATTCAAAGAAAAGCGAAATCTGCGAGCCGGACTCTACCTTTCTATCACATTTCTTATAAATCCATTCAGCCGTTCGAGCTGTAGCCGTGTCTAAACGTCCTATGGAAAATAACATGGGGAAAACACGTTTTGGGACCCCCCTTTTATCTCAGCCCCAACTTGACGAATCCCCCCCAAACTTTCAGGGAAGGAGCGGAGAAAAGCAGGCCATCTTCTTTGAGAAATCTGCAAAGATTCGTCCACCAGCGCCAAAGTTATTCTCAATAGAATGTTGCGGATTTCCTATGGAAACTAGGTCCTAACTACTGTCATAGGGCTATAGTTGGGCTACATCTGGCTGATATTTGGGCTACATTTGGGCTCTTTTGTCTCTGGTGGCCATCTTGGGAGACTGCATATCAGAATTTTTTTAATGAAATATAAGAGGATTTGAGAAGTCACTCAAAATGTGCCCTAATGTTTCTTTCTTCAGCACTAATCATAATTTCTATGGCAAAATGAACCCCCTCACTTTGTTCCTTTGCAAATTAAATGTTTTAAATGTTAACATTTTATTCCAATCAAGATGACTTCATGTGTGCCATACTTTTGTCATAAGTAAGACTGTTAGCGCTCTAGTTGTTCTTTAGAACACTCTGGGACTTTCTGTCATTGGGTTATAGTTGGGCTACATCTGGCTGATATTTGGGCTACATTTGTTTTTTTTTGTCTCTGGCGGCCATCTTTGGGCTACATTGGGCTACATTGGGCTACATTTGGGCTCTAACATATATATAGCCCAATATATATTTTTTCAAAGTTAATTTTCTCAGCAACTACTGAACAGATTTACACCATTCAAAGAAAAGCGTAATCTGCGAGCCGGACTCTACCTTTCTACCAAATTTCTTATAAATCCATTCAGTCGTTCGAGCTGTAGCCGTGTCTAAACGTCCTATGGAAAATAACATGGGAAAACACGTTTTGGGACTCCCCTTTTATCTCAGCCCCCACTTGACGAATCCCCCCCAAACTTTCAGGGAAGGAGCGGAGCGGAGCAGGCCATCTTCTTTGAGAAATTCGCAAAGATTCGCCCACCGGCGCCAAAGTTATTCTCAATAGAATGTTGCGGATTTCCTATGGAAACTAGGTCCTAACTACTGTCATTGGGCTATAGTTGGGCTACATCTGGCTGATATTTGGGCTACATTTGGGCTCTTTTGTCTCTGGTGGCCATCTTGGGAGACTGCATATCAGAATTTGTTTAATGAAATATAAGAGGATTTGAGAAGTCACTCAAAATGTGCCCTAATTTTTCTTCCTTCAGCACTAATCATAATTTCTATGGCAAAATGAACTCCCTCATTTTGTTCCTTTGCAAATTAAATGTTTTAAGTGTTAACACTTTATTCCAATCAAGATGACTTCAGGTGTGCCATACTTTTGTCATAAGCAAGACTGTTAGTGCTCTAGTTGTTCTTTAGAACACTCTAGGACATTCTGTCATTGGGCTATAGTTGGGCTACATCTGGCTGATATTTAGGCTACATCTGTTTTGTTTGTCTCTGGTGGCCATCTTTGGGCTACATTGGGCTACATTGGGCTACATTTGGGCTCTAGATATATATAGCCCAATGTAGCCCAATATATATTTTTTCAAAGTTATGTTTCTCAGCAACTAATGAACAGATTTACACCATTCAAAGAAAAGCGTAATCTGCGAGCCGGACTCTACCTTTCTACCAAATTTCTTATAAATCCATTCAGCCGTTCGAGCTGTGGCCGTGTCTAAACGTCCTATAGAAAATAACATGGGGAAAACACGTTTTGGGACCCCCCTTTTATCTCAGCCCCCACTTGACGAATCCCCCCCAAACTTTCAGGGAAGGAGCGGAGCGGAGCAAGCCATCTTCTTTGAGAAATTCGCAAAGATTCGTCCACCGGCGCCAAAGTTATTCTCAATAGAATTTTGCGGATTTCCTATGGAAACTAGGTCCTAACTACTGTCATTGGGCTATAGTTGGGCTACATCTGGCTGATATTTGGGCTACATTTGGGCTCTTTTGTCTCTGGTGGCCATCTTGGGAGACTGCATATCAGAATTTTTTTAATGAAATATAGGAGGATTTGAGAAGTCACTCAAAATGTGCCCTAATTTTTCTTTCTTCCGCACTAATCATAATTTCTAAGGCAAAATGAACCCCCTCATTTTGTTCTTTTGCAAATTAAATGTTTTAAGTGTTAACACTTTATTCCAATCACGATGACTTCATGTGTTCCATACTTTTGTCATAAGTAAGACTGTTAGCGCTCTAGTTGTTCTTTAGAACACTCTGGGACTTTCTGTCATTGGGTTATAGTTGGGCTACATCTGGCTGATATTTGGGCTACATTTGTTTTTTTTTGTCTCTGGCGGCCATCTTTGGGCTACATTGGGCTACATTGGACTACATTTGGGCTCTAACATATATATAGCCCAATGTAGCCCAATATATATTTTTTCAAAGTTAATTTTCTCAGCAACTACTGAACAGATTTACACCATTCAAAGAAAAGCGTAATCTGCGAGACGGACTCTACCTTTCTACCAAATTTCTTATAAATCCATTCAGCCGTTCGAGCTGTAGCCGTGTCTAAATGTCCTATGGAAAATAACATGGGGAAAACACGTTTTGGACCCCCCTTTTATCTCAGCCCCCACGTGTCAAATCCCCCCCAAACTTTCAAGGAAGGAGCGGAGCGGAGCAGGCCATCTTCTTTGAGAAATTCGCAAAGATTCGCCCACCGGCGCCAGAGTTATTCTCAATAGAATGTTGCGGATTTCCTATGGAAACTAGGTCCTAACTACTGTCATTGGGCTATAGTTGGGCTACATCTGGCTGATATTTGGGCTACATTTGGGCTCTTTTGTCTCTGGTGGCCAACTTGGAAGACTGCATATCAGAATTTTTTTAATGAAATATAGGAGGATTTGAGAAGTCACTCAAAATGTGCCCTAATTTTTCTTTCTTCCGCACTAATCATAATTTCTAAGGCAAAATGAACCCCCTCATTTTGTTCTTTTGCAAATTAAATGTTTTAAGTGTTAACACTTTATTCCAATCACGATGACTTCATGTGTTCCATACTTTTGTCATAAGTAAGACTGTTAGCGCTCTAGTTGTTCTTTAGAACACTCTGGGACTTTCTGTCATTGGGTTATAGTTGGGCTACATCTGGCTGATATTTGGGCTACATTTGTTTTTTTTTGTCTCTGGCGGCCATCTTTGGGCTACATTGGGCTACATTGGACTACATTTGGGCTCTAACATATATATAGCCCAATGTAGCCCAATATATATTTTTTCAAAGTTAATTTTCTCAGCAACTACTGAACAGATTTACACCATTCAAAGAAAAGCGTAATCTGCGAGACGGACTCTACCTTTCTACCAAATTTCTTATAAATCCATTCAGCCGTTCGAGCTGTAGCCGTGTCTAAACGTCCTATGGAAAATAACATGGGGAAAACACGTTTTGGACCCCCCTTTTATCTCAGCCCCCACGTGTCAAATCCCCCCCAAACTTTCAAGGAAGGAGCGGAGCGGAGCAGGCCATCTTCTTTGAGAAATTCGCAAAGATTCGCCCACCGGCGCCAGAGTTATTCTCAATAGAATGTTGCGGATTTCCTATGGAAACTAGGTCCTAACTACTGTCATTGGGCTATAGTTGGGCTACATCTGGCTGATATTTGGGCTACATTTGGGCTCTTTTGTCTCTGGTGGCCAACTTGGGAGACTGCATATCAGAATTTTTTTAATGAAATATAAGAGGATTTGAGAAGTCACTCAAAATGTGCCCTATATTTTCTTTCTTCAGCACTAATCATAATTTCTATGGCAAAATGAACCCCCTCATTTTGTTCCTTTGCAAATTAAATGTTTTAAGTGTTAACACTTTATTCCAATCAAGATGACTTCAGGTGTGCCATACTTTTGTCATAAGTAAGACTGTTAGCGCTCTAGTTGTTCTTTAGAACACTCCCTGGCTCTATTCTTCCACAACAAAATTGCAGACATCCACAACAGCTTCGACAACGAACCCGGAGACGAACCCACCCAACCATATGATGAACATCCTCCCCCCTTGAACACTCTCAACAACTGGAACCCAATCTCCACTGAGGACACCATCCGCCTGATGAACTCTATCCACTCAGGATCCCCCACAGACCCATGTCCTCACCACATCTTCAACAAAGCAGACTCCGTCATAGCACCGCACTTCCGAGACGTCATCAACTGCTCATTCAACTCCGCCACCTTCCCGGAAAGCTGGAAACACGCTGAACTCACCGCCCTTCTGAAAAAACCCACAGCGGACCCCACCGAACTCAAAAATTATCGTCCCATATCGCTCCTTCCTTTCCCAGCCAAAGTCATCGAGAAAGCTGTCAACAACCAACTCTCCGCTTTCCTAGAAGCCAACAAATCCCTCGACTCCTCACAATCTGGCTTCCGAGCAAAACACAGCACTGAGACCGCCCTCATCGCAGCAACAGATGACATTCGAACTCTACTGGACAATGGAGACACAGTCGCCCTCATCCTCCTCGACCTCTCTGCAGCCTTCGACACAGTCTGCCACAGCACCCTTTTACAACGCCTCAGAAACATCGGAATACAAGGAAAAGCACTTGAATGGATCACCTCGTTCCTCACCGGAAGAACCCAGAGAGTCCGCCTTCCACCATTCAAGTCCGAGGCCACTGAAGTCATCTGTGGCGTACCACAAGGATCCTCACTCAGTCCCACCCTCTTCAACGTATACATGAGCCCCCTTGCGGCCATCGCTCGCCAACACAACCTCAACATCATCTCCTACGCGGATGACACTCAACTGATCCTTTCTCTCACCAATGACCCCAGCACCGCCAAAACCAACCTACACGAAGGAATGAAAGAAGTTGCCGAATGGATGAAACAAAGCCGTCTGAAACTAAACTCAGATAAAACAGAAGTCCTCATCTTAGGCTCATCCCCCTCTGCATGGGACGACTCTTGGTGGCCGGAAGCCCTTGGAAAAGCACCCATCCTGACAAACCATGCACGGAACCTAGGCGTTATCCTGGATTCTTCACTCTCAATGAACAGACAAGTCAACGCCGTATCCTCATCCTGCTTCAACATTCTTCGCATGCTCAAAAAAACATTTCGCTGGATCCCCACCGAAACCAGAAAAACAGTCACCCATGCCCTGGTCACGAGACGACTGGACTATGGTAACACCCTCTACGCAGGTACTACCGCTAAACTCCAGAAGAAACTCCAACGAATCCAAAACGCCTCAGCCAGGATCATACTAGACATCCCGCGTAACGAACACATCTCTGGCCACCTGAAAGACCTCCACTGACTACCCGTCAATAAGAGGATCACTTTCCGACTACTAACCCACGCACACAAATCACTCTACAACATCGGACCAGAATGCCCCAACTCACGACTGTCCTTCTACACCCCCTCCCGCCAACTACGTTCTTCCAGCCAAGCCCTCGCCACTGTACCCCGCATCAACAAGACCACCATGGGAGGCAGATCCTTCTCATACCTGGCAGCTAAAACATGGAACTCACTCCCCACCTACCTTCGCCTTACCCAGAACCACCTAGCATTTAGAAAGCAACTTAAAACGTGGATATTTGACAAGTAATCCTCCTCTCCCCCCTAAGCGCCTTGAGACCCTCTGGGTATGTAGTGTGCTATATAAATTATCTGACTTGACTTGACTTGACTTGTCATTGGGCTATAGTTGGGCTACATCTGGCTGATATTTGGGCTTCATTTGTTTTTTTTTGTCTCTGGTGGCCATCTTTGGGCTACATTGGGCTACATTGGGCTACATTTGGGCTCTAACATATATATAGCCCAATGTAGCCCAATATATATTTTTTCAAAGTTAATTTTCTCAGCAACTACTGAACAGATTTGCACCATTCAAAGAAAAGCGTAATCTGCGAGCCGGACTCTACCTTTCTACCAAATTTCTTATAAATCTATTCAGCCGTTCGAGCTGTAGCCGTGTCTAAACGTCCTATGGAAAATAACATGGGGAAAACACATTTTGGGACCACCCTTTTATCTCAGCCCCCACTTGAAGAATCCCCCTAAACTTTCAGGGAAGGAGTGGAGCGGATCAGGCCATCTTCTTTGAGAAATTCGCAAAGATTCGTCCACCGGCGTCAAAGTTATTCTCAATAGAATGTTGCGGATTTCCTATGGAAACCAAGTCCTAACTATAACTACCTACTGGCGACCGCCAGTAGGTAATATACATATATATAATTCTGATATATATATATATGTATATATATATATATATGTTTTTGTTTTTTGTTTTTTTTTTTCACTGAAAAAACCATAGGTTTCAGGCCTTATATAGTTAGGAATTAGCATTGATGAAGTTGTGTAGCTAAGTAAATATGTAAGTATGATCCATTGTTTGCATAAGTGAGTAGGATGGCTTCATATGTGAATAGGATGTGTGCTGGTCTGTAATGTTGAAATAGGCATATAAATATTTTTGTTAGTGTTCTTTTGTTCATTGACAGCATGTATGAGTGAATCTATAGGTAAGTGATTAGATGTGTGTATAGTTCTATGAATAACTGAGTGGGTGTTTAGAAATTTCTATTGGTGTGCCAATGGTTTCAAATATGGCACTTTCTATTTTACAGTGAGTGATGAAAGATTATACCAGTGTGTGATGAGGTGTATTTGATTGTCACATGGATGATGTCATCAGTGATGTCATTTGAGATGTCATCAGTGATGCCATTAGTGATGTCACTGACCACGTCATGAATGATGCACTTTTTGTGACATTCCGGTGGCGCAGAAGACTGAGTGATATTTATCAGGCCGGACTAAGCCACTTTTTGTGGCGTAATCCTGCCTGATAAATATCAGTCCCTTTAACGCAGTGTCCTGCATTAAAGGGTTGTGCAATGGGTGTTGCTGGGGGCGTTCCCAGCAGCATCCATGGACTTGAGTAATTTATAGCATCCTCAAAGTCAGTCTTTCAAAAATTCCAAAGTATAGGACATGATAATCCGAATCCAAATGTTTCTCAAGAAAAGTCATAAACCGTGTCCGTGGGTCATATCTGCCCAAACGCCGATATTCCGAACGATTGAAAATTACTTTTGAGGATGCTATAAATTACTCAAGTCTGCCCGAATTGTGTGGGTAAAATTGATACCTAGTCACTTTGAATAAGAATGTACTTACATCTCGTCTAACATTTGGAAGAAATATCTAGTAATATGACAACAGGATACCGACATAACTTGAAGGAAATAAGAACGCCCTGAAGAAGTTCTGTTGAACAGAACGAAACGCATTGGCTGGCTGTGGTACATAAACTTAAGGAGAATAAAAGCATTTGAATATACACCAAGATTCAGCGCTTCAATAAGGACTCTAAGTGATATGTTTTGATTGGATTTGTTGTGCAAGTTGTGCCGAACTTTGGAATATTCTCCACTACTTTCTACTACTCACTCTCTACTACTCTCTCTCTACTACTCTCTACTACTCACTCTCTACTACTCACTCTACTACTCACTCTCTACTACTCTCTACTACTCACTCTCTCTACTCTCTCTCTACTACTCTCTACTACTCACTCTCTACTACTCACTCTACTACTCACTCTCTACTACTCTCCACTACTCACTCTCTACTACTCTCTCTCTACTACTCTCTACTACTCACAATACTACTCACTCTCTGCTACTATCTACTATTCTCTCTCTCTGCTACTTTCTCTCTACTACTCACTCTCTACTACTCTCTACTACTCACTCTCTACTACTCACTCTCTACTACTCACTCTCTACTGCTCTCTACTACTCTCTACTACTCACTCTCTACTCTCTATTACTCACTCTCTACTCTCTAGCTCTCTCTACTAGTCTCTACCTCTCTGCCTCTACCTCTCTACCTCTACCTCTCTACCTCTCTCTACACGCACACATATACACTTATATATATATGCATATATATGCATATGCATTTATATATATGTATGTGTGTATATATATATACAAACATTAATAAACATGTATAATCTGCATATCTATATAAATACAAATATAAATGCATGCACACATATACATGTATGCATACATATGCATGTTATTTACATGAAAGTTTGAAAAACACTAATAAAAGCGAAGCTAAAAAGCCACCTCATTACAAGCAGAATGGCTTTAACTTAAACGAGTTTACTTTGGTTCCATCAAGAAGGCATTCAGATGTGTCACACATTTGCCATAAATTCTGAATGTTAGCACTCTAGTTGCTCATTAGATCACTGTAGTAAAGCTACTGCTCACCAGGGAAGTCTGCTGCTAGTATTCAAAGTGCATGTTTCAGTCTGCATGTCAGAATTTTTGTTTATGAAATAGAAGAGGATTTGAGAAGTCACTCAAAATGTGCCCTAATTTTTCTTTCTGAAGCACTAATCATACTTTCTATGGCAAAATAAACCCCCTCATTTTGTTCCTTTTTAAATTAAATGTTTTCAAACTTACCACTTCATTCCAATCAAGATGGCTTCTGGTGTGCCATACTTTTGTCATAAGTAAGAACGGTTAGCGCTCTAGTTGTTCTTTAGAACACTCTGGGATATTCTGTCATTGGGCTATACTTGGGCTACATCTGGGTGATATTTGGGCTACATTTGGGCTCTTTTGTCTCTGGTGGCAATCTTGGAAGACTGCATGTCAGAATTTTTTAATGAAAGAGAAGGGGATTTGAGAAGTCACTCAAAATGTGCCCTAATTTTTCTTTCTGCAGCACTAATCATACTTTCTATGGCAAAATATACCCCCTCATTTTTTTCCTTTTTAAATTAAATGTTTTAAGAGTTACCACTTTATTCCAATCAAGATGGCTTCAGGTGTGCCATACCTTTGTAATAAGTTGGACTGTTAGCGCTCTAGTTGTTCTTTAGAACACTCTAGGAGGCTGCAGTAGAACACAAAGGAATCAACTGACAGTCTCTGTCCTTGTTGGATGTACATGTTTTACTGAGAATGTCAGACTTCATTCTCACATGACTGAGAAAGATAATGTGAATTTACAGAAAATATGCTTTCAATTTAGCTTAGAGATCCCCTTCCAAACCACTGTGGGAAAAGCATTAGATAATAGTTTTCTTTCAAACATGATTCATGATATCCCAGCAGAAGGCTTTTTCACATGGTAAAATGACCTTAGAACACACCACAATTCCTAAAATGAGTATGGTACCATCAACAAATGATTTATAATGTAACTAAAGTCTTAAAACCTTCTATTAACTGCAATGCTTTTAAATGAGGTGCTATCATGTACGCGTACCCCGCAATTAAAAAAAAAATAATAATAATAATATTCATTTTTAGGCCTGGGGGGTCCTTGTGTCCCTGATCCCTTTGCGTGTTTTGCACCTTTGTTTTCTGCTTTCCTGTGCCTCAGTCTACCGAGGCATAAGATGGCTGCCAACAGTTTCTGGTTTGGAGTGTTGACAGACATTGGCAGCCAATCAGCATGCAGCTCGTTCTCAGAATGGTACAGAGTACAGTAAGCTGCTATAGATATATATATTTTTTTTCTTTTGATTTTCCGAGGAACTACTGGAGGGATTTACACCATTTAAACAAAAGGCACTTCTGCATACCAGTCACTACTGTTTGGCCAAGTTTGGTGTAATTCTGTTCAGCGGTTTGGGCTGTAGCCGTGTCTAAACGTCCTATGGAAATTAACATGGGGAAAACACGTTTTGGGACCCTCCTTTCTTCTCAGCCCCCGCCTGACGAATCCCCCCAAAACTTTCAGGGAAGGAGCAGAACTGAGCTGGCCAAAATTTTGGAAAATTGCACGCAAATTCCTCAATCGACGCCAAAGTTATTCCAAATAGAATGTTGCGGATTTCCTATGGAAACTAGGTCCTAACTATATATACCTACTGGCGACCACCAGTAGGTATTTACCGTAATTACCTACTGGCGGTCACCAGTAGGTATATATAGTTAGGATTTTTTCTCTATGTAACTTTTGAAAATTCTATGTCTAATAACTTTGGCGTTTGTGGACGGAATCAGCTGAAATTTTCAGGACAATGGCACATTTTGTTTCTTATCAGCCCCTGAAAATTTGGGGGGGTTCGTCAAGGGGGGGCCGAGAAAAAAGGGGGGTCCCAAAACGCGTTTTTCCCATTCATTTTTCCATAGGGCGTTTGGCCTCACTTTTAGCTCAAACGGCTGAATGGATTTACACGAAACTTGGCAAAATTGTAGGGACTGTTAGCCCGATGTGCCTTTGCTGGGTCTCAATATATGTGCTCCAGTGGATTTTGAGAAATTAACGTTTAAAAAAACAGATATATCTGTGACAGCGTCCCGGATAGCGCTCCAGATCGAGTACTTTTGGCGTAACGAAGCAAAGCTGATTGGCTCTCCGGTGTCTGTCAACATTCTAAACAGTCCGGTGCGGCCGCCATCTTGTCTCTCGGTAGGATCGAGAGACAAGAAAAGGAGAAAAACGAAGGGCGAATTTAATGAAAGGGGGCAAGGTAGACCCTTCTTGACCCCCTAGAAATGATGTTGGGGTTATTAAAGGGTCCCATGGGGCAAATAAAAAAAATTTGATTTTTTGCTGAAGAAGCGCTTTCCGGTTCGCGAACTGGGTAGCGAATCGGGACGCGAAACGGGAATTCGCCATTTTGTGTTTCGTTTTAATTAAATTACAAGATGGAGGAAAAACAATGTGAGAAATGGGTATAAGGGGGTACGGGAGACGTATCCTGACCCCCTATGTTTTCTGAGGGTGGCTGAGGATGCTCATATATGTTGATACTTGTCTTCCAGCGGCTGCGTGTGAGCATTTTTTTTTTTTTTTGCTGCGTGACGTCATTTAACGTTCGATTCGAAGGAAATCAGGAAGTGTTGACCGCCATTTTGACACTGCGAGTAAATATATTGTAAAAAATAATTGTTATAAATTAATCCGTATTGATAAACATTGTCTGCGCCATCTTGCTTTTCTTCCAATGCCACACTTTTGTCGTGCACGGCAGCCATTTTAGATGCCTTGACCAGACCCACTCTCTGCACGACGCCGATCGTGACGTCTGTTAACGTTCGATTCGAAGGAAATCAGGAAGTGTTGACCGCCATTTTGACACTGCGAGTAAATATATTGTTAAAAATAATTGTTATAAATTAATTTGTATTGATAAACATTGTCTGCGCCATCTTGCTTTTTTTCCAATGCCACACTTTTGTCGTGCACGGCAGCCATTTTAGATGCCTTGACCAGACCCACTCTCTGAACGCCGCCGATCCTCAGCATGGCTCCCCACCTTCGCAAGCATCTCCCCCACGCACTGGTCACCCCCGCTCTCTGTTTTATGCATGGGCCATAAACCTCCCCCCATCTGCGTTGCTCTTCCCTGAGAATCACACCCTGTGCCCGCCCGACACCACCCTTTCACCCTATTCACTACCGCACCCTCTGACACTCCTCTTCCTCTGTGTCCGGTTGTCCAGGCGGGTCCCAGGCTATCACCTAGCCCTGCGGATGTAGTTTATGGCCCAACTGTAAAGAATCACCCCTCTTCAAAGGAGTTACAGTAGATCAAGGCCCCCACCCCATGAGATCCATCACACCACACGTGTTCCTACTATCTGATAACGATCCTGTATTGTGATTGGGGAGGGGATTCTCACTGTAAGGGTGTGTGGGACCGAGCCTGAAGCGAAAGATTCCAGGGATGCCATTTTGTACATCAAAGTCTTCACAATTATGTGTCACATTAAAAATATATAGCACTCCAACAAAGTAGTAGGATTATAACACTTTATTAACTTATAAATATATACATCGCAACAAAAACAGTAAACACCATAAACATTTTTTATTAAAACAGAAGCAACAATAGTCAGTAGCGGTCTGTTGTGCGAATAGTTCCAAGGCAGCACAACATGCTGAGTTCTTCACGGCACCCAGGTGAAGAACCATCCCTTCTTTAAACCCCATGGTGACCAACTATAGTTTATTCTCTAATTCGTTCCCTTGCCATAACAAAATAAAAGTCTTGGGTTTCCTTGTGTTTCTTAATAGCATTGGTGTCTGCACACTTCTTTGTCAATTCTGTGAACATGACAGCTGCTTCATAGACAGACGATATCTTTGTTAAGTCATTAGTGTTAAGTGTGTCTGAAACTACAGTGCCCTTCTGTCAGTAGCGGTCTGTTGTGCGAATAGTTCCAAGGCAGCACAACGTGCTGAGTTCTGGACTGCACCCAGGTGAAGAACCATCCCTTCTTTAAACCCCATGGTGACCAACTATAGTTTATTCTCTATTTCGTTCCCTTGCCATATCAAAATAAAAGTCTTGGGTTTCCTTGTGTTTCTTAATAGCATTGGTGTCTGCACACTTCTTTGTCAATTCTGTGAACATGACAGCTGCTTCATAGACAGACGATATCTTTGTTAAGTCATTGGTGTTAAGTGTGTCTGAAACTACAGTGCCCTTCTGTTTTACTTTCCTCAGACACTACAGAGTTTTGTGTGTTGTTCTTCTGAGCGACAACTATTCCAGAGGTTTCAGGTTCACTTGTTTTGTCCTGCAGTGAGTTAACAGCTTCAGAGACTTCATGTTTATTTGCTATGTCCTGCTGTGCGTCAACTGCTTCAGAGACGTCAGCCTCATTTGTTATGTTTGACTATATCCTGGACCTGCCTGGCCGCGCCCAAAATGGCGCCGGTATAAATGGGACTCGTAACTCCTTGTTGTGTACTGGTTGCCCAACCTTAATATCACGAGATACGTATGCACCGTATGCGCCCCTGGGTGCCGCACTGGTTTTGGTATCCTACAATGCTGCTCCGAAAAATGGCGTGGGGCGCCCCGGGAGGGGGATGGGGGGGGAGGCGGCGTGAACAAGCCTCCCCAGGTGGAGGCTCATCTGTTGTAGTGGGGCGCCCCTGTGGGGCGCCCCTTTAGCGTTTCACTTGCCATTCAGCGGTTTTCCGCTCGAGTTGCTCCCACTCTTGCGGTGCAGCGATAGGCGGCTGCCACAGGACTCTTAAAATGGCGGCCGGCTCTTCGGATTTGGGCCTGGTCCACTAAAATGGCTCTGGGACACCTTGGAACTCGGACGCTTGTCTGCTAGGGCTTGGGCTCCATTCTCGAAAGCGTCCCCTTAGCCTTCAAGATTCTACAAAAGTCTTGGGGGCCCCCGACTCCCGCAGGCTTCCGGTGGGAAGTGGCTGCCATGATTGCTTGCGGAATGGCCACGACGGAGCAACGAGATGGTGGTGCTCTCATGCTGATGCCAGCTTTAGTCTGAAACATCCAGAAACACTGTAGACTCTCAATTCGATGAGTTCCGGTGGAGCCCCAACATGACCCGGTAGGGAAGAACTTGCCCTCCCCTTTTTTGAGTGATGGTTCTTGTTGCCTGTCCCCTCTGTTGTCATCTAACGGAACCTTTTTTGATTGCCGAGTGCGAAAAAAAAAGGTGGGTCTTTTATCGTTTGGGAAAAAAAAATGTTTTAATCCAATGAAAAGTGTTATTTTTAGGTCATATGATCAAGCCTTCCATCATTAGGAAACCAAAAGTAAAATGAACCAATGAAAAGTTTTATAAACAAGTCACATGATCTGTTATGCGGCTTTGGGTTATAAAAAGCATACAAAACCCGTTGGCCCATGAGGCGGCGTCAGTAGCGAACTTTTATGCCCAAATTACGCAAAGATTTAGCTAATCTGCTAAAGGGGGGAGTCGCTTTTTCTTTTGATAATTTATTCACCCATCCGTAGCCTCTCTAATCTCCATTACAATGTGTTTGTTGCTGTCGCTAGCTGATGAAAAAACTAAAGTGACAACTTCCTTATCCTTAATTTGTCTTTCTTTGTTCCTTAAGATGTCATCTGTGTCAACCTCTTCCGAGAATGCTGATGCGTTAGGGATTTCCTTGTGTTTCTTAATAGCATTGGTGTCTGTACACTTCTTTGTCAATTTTGTGAACATGACAGCTGCTTCATAGACAGACGATATCTTTGTTAAGTCATTGGTGTTAAGTGTGTCTGAAACTACAGTGCCCTTCTGTTTTACTTTCCTCAGACACTACAGAGTTTTGTGTGTTGTTCTTCTGAGCGACAATTATTCCAGAGGTTTCAGGTTCACTTGTTTTGTCCTGCAGTGAGTTAACAGCTTCAGAGACTTCATGTTTATTTGCTATGTCCTGCTGTGCGTCAACTGCTTCAGAGACATCAGCCTCATTTGTTATGTTTGACTATATCCTGGACCTGCCCGGCCGCGCCCAAAATGGCGCCGGTATAAATGGGACTCGTAACTCCTTGTTGTGTACTGGTTGCCCAACCTTGATATCACGAGATACGTATGCAGTTTTGAAGCACATGGCGAGCAGGGACGAGAATTGATTGAACATTTTGACATCCCTATTGATATTAAGTTCTGTTGTGTTATTGATTACTGTACTATTGAAAGTTTGAATTAACGTCACCCATGGTACTTGCCCTCAAATGTATATCTAGATAATTTTATTGTAACTGGCCCTGTCGTACTTTAATTATAAAATGTACGTCCACCGATTCCGTAAATGGTAGACACCTTAGTTCTTGCAATCTAATGGGTCGCCCTTTACGTTCTTCTACAGTGTAAATGTGCCCTCATCATATACGATTCCAGTTTGCTCCGTGGCCGGCCCACGTGGTTATAGGCCCGTATTTGTATACTGACATTTTCACAATAAAGTTTTTTTTTAAAAAACATGGTAGTAGTACCTACATTGGTAAAGTTTTGAATAATAGCCACTGTTTTCGAATCAGTAAAAGGCAAGTGAACTAAAGCAGTCCAATTACATGACTGTTAAAAGGTATAATACGCAGGAACGCAGTAAAGAAAAATGGTCAAGGGCTGTTGTGTTTTCCACTCCTGCAACATAAAGTGATCGATAGGAATATTTTACTTGCAGGACAGTTGTAAATTTCCCGGGAAAATACATTAGCCTGGAACTTTGTAAGTGATAAACTGTAACTGCATCTGGGTCCTTTGCTTTACAAGTCAGAGTGAGAAAAAAAAGGTGGGGCTTTCATCATTTGGGAAAAAAAAATGTTCGAAAGCAATGAAAAGCGTTATTTTTAGGTCATATAACCTAGCCTTTCATCATTAGAATAACAAAAGTAAAATGAACCAATGAAAAGTTTTATTAACAAGTCACATGACCTGTTATGCTTACGTTACGCGCTGCGCGCCGCGCTCTGGATCGTTTCCGGGAAGCTGCACCTTGGGCACCGGAGCACTTCCGGGTGCCCTAAAGCGGCGCGTCATATGACGCATTACGCGACAACGTAAAATGTTTTTACCTACCACGTACTTGACATTTTACAGCATT
The DNA here is from genome assembly GCF_964263255.1 of Lissotriton vulgaris. NCBI lineage: Eukaryota > Metazoa > Chordata > Amphibia > Caudata > Salamandridae > Lissotriton > Lissotriton vulgaris. Next base: position 8,854,821 of record NC_141687.1, read on the forward strand.
TGATATTTGCTATTAAAAAACCATTGAAATTCATTGAAAAAACCATAGGTTATAGACCATATATAGTTAGGAATTAGCATTTACAAAACCTTATTTTACTCGCACAAAACCATAGAAATTCGCATATATAGTTAGTTGCAATAACTATATATCGCGCACCCGCAATCCACTGCTGATGATGTCACATATTACATCATTCATGACATGGTCAGTGACATCACTGATGACATCACTGATGACAACATCCAGTGACTGTATGTTTCTGTAAAGTTAAAATATGTCTTACATATTGAAGAATGAGTGGATGTATAAGTGTCTGGATGAAGGATTTAGTAGGTGCATGACTGACTGTATGAGTGAGTGATTAAATGTGTCTCACTGAGTGCATAGGTTAGTGACTAAACTGTCTTAATTTGTGCATCATTATGTCTGTTCTGTAAACTGCTGCTTGTGTTCATCAGTAGCTATATAAGTAACTATTTGGGTTATTGATTGGTTGCCCAAGTATTTGTATGGGAGACTGAGTGTGTGTGTGTGGGTGACTGGAGGTGTGTGACTCTGTGCATAGATGTGTGAGCAGTTGATTCACTAGATGTATGGGTTCAAAAGTGCATGTGGAAACAGCTGTATGGGCGGTTGACTGTGTGCATGAGTGTATTGGTGAGTGAATGGATATCTCAGTGCAACATGTCAAAGTAAGTACATATGTAAAACACAGTACATGTGAGAGTTGACATATATAAATTACTGTGCATAAGAGCCAGTGAATGTGTAAGTGACTGTATGGATCATTGTGAACTTGTATCAGGGATTGTATAAGAGAGTCAATATGTGTTAGTATATGTTTGAATATGTAAGGTGGGTATAACTGTATAGTTGAGGAAATGGAGGTGTGATTGATTCTTTGCATGACTGACTAGGTGTGTGAGTAACTTCATGGATGAGTGACAGTCTGTGAGTGTCTATTTACACTGATTGTATCTAAGGTTATATTAGAGTCGGAAGAGGTTCATTGTATTATCACATGAATGATGTCATCAGTGATGTGATAAGTAATATCAAATGAGATGTCATCAGTGATGTCATTTGAGATGTCTTCAGTGATGTCATCAGTGATGTCATTTGAGATGTCATCAGTGATGTCATCTGTGATGTCACTGACCATGTCATGAATGATGTAATATGTGACATCATCAGCAGTGGATTGCGGCTGCGCGATATATAGTTATTGCAACTAACTATATATAATCGAATTTCTATGGTTTTGTGCGAGTAAAATAAGGTTTTGTAAATGCTAATTCCTAACTATATATGGTCTATAACCTATGGTTTTTTCAGTGAATATATATATATTTCTGATATATAAATATCAATGGAGACTTTGGGGGCGATTATGATGGCAGGAAATCCCGGACCGCTGGGCCGGCAGTGAGGACCACCTGCCCGGCGGTCGCAGATTTCCCGCCATCACCCTTAAAATTCCCACTGCCAAATTAGGATGGTGGTGGGAAGGGGAAAGGTACCTCAGCAGATGGAAAGTCTGTCTGTCGTGTTCCCGCAAGGTGGGCCTTTTCCGCCCACCTTGCGGGACCAGGTACAATGGGGCAATGGATTTAATGCCGTGCAGGCACCGCCGTTGCTATCAGGATGGCTGCCAGTATGGCAGGCGCATCCTAATTTTGTTTGGGGGACCGCCGCGCCTATGGGGGGCAGTCCCTTTTGCACCAAAAGTCCGCCCGCCATTGTAATGGGTCTCTTTGGCTTTTGAAGTTATGTACAAACACCCTTTCAGTCATGATCAAAGGGCCCGATTCACAGAACTAACTTAAGACATAATCCTAAAAGTACTACCATTTTGGTATTCATAGAAGGCACTTACTCATTTACTCATTTATGAGTAAGTGCCTTCTGTGAATACCAAAATGAGTAAATAGTATATATAAATTCCTTTTTTCGGTTTAACACATTGGCAAACCATAAAAGCACATTTTATAAAAATACAATCTAAAAAATATATAAAATCTTCATGTTCATACAAATATTTGATCCAGAATAAGTCAATACATTTTAAAAGACTAGAGATTGTTAATTCATTGTAATTTCTAAGGCCACAACCAAGATGTATTATTACAGATTTTTTCTATGCCTTATAACACATTTTAAAAAATTCACAACATGATAACAAGCAGATTCAGATTCCAACATTTGTAGGTGAAGCATTGCAGGACGGCATTGTCTCAAACCCCATTGCCTCAACAATGGGAATAACCATATTTTCCGATGTGAAGTATGGAATTTACAACACAGTATAGTGTGTAGATTAGTTTGTTTTGAATTCTCATCGCACGGACAGAGAGAAAGAGTTTGTTCCCATCTATTTCCTACATAAAAGGCTATTAGCCTGAAAAAAAGGTCAAGCCTAAATCTTGTCAGCAACATTCTCTCATAAGACCTAATTTGTAGTGTTAAATAAGGCTGAATGCTTTCTGTGGCCTGGACCATATTAGCGTGGAGGACCAAGGGTTTTAGAGCCTCAGCGGCCAGCCTTAGTGACTCTAAATGACTTAGTGCCAGTTGTTTCAATGTTTTCTTCGATATGTCGATGATGTTTTCAGGTTGGAGATAGTAATTCTCCTTGCCTAGATCTTTAAAAAAAAATCTGACATACCGGAGCCATAGAATATTATCTGTTCTATCAAGAGTCATCAACTCTGCTACAATTGACTGTGTAAGTAGATTTTTTTCGGAAGTCCAAATACGCCTCCACAGCAATAGCGGCTGGATTTTTATGAGATCCTCTAAATAAGGGACACCAAGTTCCACTTGAATTGCGTATATGGAAGTGGAGCTTGGTATTGCTAGGAGGAATCTGAAAAAAGAATGTTCTACAACCTGAAGGGTAGTTATGTCTACGTGGCCCCAGAGACCGGCCCCATATAGTGCAAAGAGTAAATAGTAGTACGTTTAGGATTTTGTGTTATGTTAGTTCTGTGAATTGGGCCCCCAGTCCACAGATGCACAGATACTGTATTGTTAATGAAACCCGGGACAAACGCAATAGACTTATTAGCATTTTGACCATTGTCTATGCTGAATGTGGACTTTTTGTGAAAAGTGTTAGCTACAGACACTAGGTTGCATGGGTTACCCTGGCCATAAAAAGTCTGTTCCAGGGCAGAATATGTCAGTTAATTTAAGAAGCCTGGTTCTCATTCTGTCAGGGATAGTAGATTTGGAAATGTGACCACTAGTCAGCTCATTGGACACTGAAAAGAGCCTAGAACCTGAACACATGTACTCTAGGGTGAGAATAGTTTCTCCCAGGTTTGAGTGATCCTCGACACTTAAGAAAAATTACAGTCCCTCATTGGGCAGATCTGGCTGCCATAGGAGAGTAAGTTCTTGTTTCTGATAGGGACAGTCTGCTAGACCCACAAAGAAAGATGAATAAAAAGAACATACCCCTTGATAGGATAGTATTTGTTACGCAATACTCCCATGTGAGCAACCAAATTAAAAACATTGTCAACAGACACTGGAATATTTTGAACCATAATAGTGAAACCCAACTCAACATACCATTGTTTTCGTTCCGCAGGAACAAAACAATCAGGAATAGTTTAGTACACACGTATAAACTCCCTACTGAGAACCAACGTACCCTGACGGGCAACCTGGCCTCAGGAAACTATAAATGCGGAGCCTGTTCTGTAAGCCCCCAATGCATCATTGGCAATAACTTTGAATATAATGGTAAGAAACTCATACCCTCAACATTTAACAACTGCCGCAATCAGAACGTGGTGTACCTACTGTTGTGCCCATGTAACTTGGGTTATATTGGGGAAACAAGTAGAGAATTGAGAACACGTGTCTTAGAGCACAAATCCGCCATACGTACTGACAAATGTAATGTGCCCTTAACAGAACATTTCAAAACTATGAACCATTCCTGTGAAGATAGCAGGTGGTTTATATTAGAGAAAATTAGGATAAACAGAAGAGGAGGGGACATTGAGAAAATAAGAAAAGTCAGGGAACAATGGTACTTTTGTTACCTAAACACTATAACACCTAAACACATCCGACGGAGGTAGCTGTGCGCTCTACAAGATCCATAAATAAATAAATAAAATAAATAAAAATTATTAAAGGTCTAAACACTCGGGAAGATTGGGCCAAATGTTTGTAACTGCTTTCAGGGTGCTTATAGAGCGATGCCAACACAATAAAAGAGTTCCAACTCGCAGACACATTCGCTGTGTCCCACTGTAAAGTAGTTCCCTTACAATTGGCAATTGTAAACAGAACCTTGTGAATCTTTAGTCCGGTAACCCCTATACTTTGGAATAGAGAGAATCGGATAACTGCTATTAGTTTCCACACTATGTAGTAATAGCGCGTAGTATGAATTCAAATACATTTAACAGCCATTCTAATGAAATGCTAGACACAGGGTGAGGAATTATTTTTAAAAAACTCTTCCTTAACTCTATTTTTAGCTTTTATGTACCCAAAATATAAGAATTAGAATCAGATCGCTTCATTTTGTAGATATTTATCCCTAACTATATAACTAAATAAAGTTTGTTGTTCTAATGATTTACCCAAATCGTAAAACCCAGATTAGAATTTTAAAAGCCCAACTATGACGGGTATTTGCTGTTGAGCCCAACAACAACACTACATGGAGACGCAATCGGCTAACTTTCTAACCAATGCAAACATCCCATTTATTGTGGCAAGTCCCCTTTAATAGGGTTTCCAAACCAACACGGCAACACGGCAACACGCTGACATAACAGCGGAGGACCAGAGAGGCAACCGCGTTTTCGCGAAGGGGAGTGACTATGATCGCTCCAGTCTAGGCCAATAACATTCTAGCATCAGTAGGCGCAGGATGCAAATATCCATACTCCGGGCTCCGACCTTGTGATTGGCCCATTGTCACTTACTCTAGCCCAATCACGAGACATCTGAGCATATTTAAAAAACGGCGGGAAGCTGTGTTCTGTGTACTTGATACGGAACCCCCATGATCAGCGGGAGCGGTTTTCCCTCTGAGGTAAGATCCCTGCCTGTGTAATTTATAGAAGAAGATAGAGTAGTGAGCCCTTTTTGCCGCCTTTAGTCAAATCCTTGACTATGTCATACCCTTTTCTCTTCCCATATCAGGCTATTTCGTCCCGATTGTATTGACGGCCAAAGTTCACCCAGCCATAGCGCTTTAAGAGAGGTGAAACCTTTTCGAATTCAGGTATGCAATTTTCTCAACCTAGGAGGCTTATTAATTAGAGTACTACTAGCAAAGTAGATCAGAATATATCTCTAATGAGCGGCTGGATATTGTATTTATATTTCGTCAGGCCCACTATCTACAAAAAGGAAGGGTAGCTTTCCAGTTCTTTTTTCATCTATACTCTATGAGACTGACGGCAAGCGCCTGCAACAGCAGGTATGTTATCACAGGCTTAGTGAGTACTGTCAGCAAAGCGAGATACAATGAATCACTTATGAGTGTATGGCTCTTTTCTTTAGATTCTGCCAGGATTATTATCTATAAGAATAAAAAGGGCAGTTTCCCCGCTTCCTCTCATACAAAACTTGCGAGACGTCCGGCAAGCCCCTGCAAGAGCAGGTATGTTGTTAGAGGCATTGGGGCTATACAGCTAGCATAATAGCACCTTATACCATGATTTAATTAATATAATCTTCAAAATCGATCTCTCCCACATTCAATAGGAGTATTCTTTACCAACGCTGAGATATAAATCCACAAGATATACCAATAGAGAGCGTAAATTCCAGAAACCCTCTCCCCGTTCCCCTGGAAGATGCAGATATAATACAGGTATAAGCCCCCACAGCATTGCCACTAGACATAAGTAGGGTAGATATAAAGACCAGATAGAACATTTCCCTAAAGCAGTCTTTTTAATAAATGTACAGGATAGTTTCCGAGAATTCGTGAAATATTGACACCTCAACAATAAGTGCGCTAGTATACGTACAGCAGAGAACCGTAGACTTCCAGGACATAACTCCATAGGTAAGAAAGCCTATTAAGAATCTCTGTAGTTAAGAAACAAGAACTTACAGGGAACTAAGTTTAACAGTGTGCCTCCCCAGGATGATAATAAGTACATAGTTACTGTCCAACAAGTAGAAAATTGTATTGCAGATAACAGGTACAGAGATCTCTATATATTGTATGTGTAGATACGTAGCTTTTCTTAGGGTAACATTACCAAATACAGCAGATGATAGGGTGGCTGTATAGATACAAACATAGACTTTAGAATTCTGTAAAAGATAGCGATTGGGTGTACTCTCAGAAGAATACCACCTATGATGTTTACCAAAGACGCTACAAGACGAATATGTTAATAATGTAGAAATTATATCATGTATGAATGTATAATTGTATGTATATTTATTGTAGGGAAATTGTACAGACCCTTCATTATAACAGACAACAAAGAAATGTCTTGATGAAGGTGGACTCCATTTGTACTGAACCACCGAAACGCGTCAACTCTTTTTTATTGTACAATTTAAGTCTCCATCACCTATGTTTATATTCAAAATCAATAGTGGTAAAACATAGGTGTTAATATCTGGCAGCTTTAAATGTACCAACTGTATTTTACAAGTTTTGTGTTTTACAATTTTTGTCTGTCTTTTCAATTGTGCAGGCCACAATAGATTGTGTTATTACTTGTATGTTCTTTTTAATTATTTGATTAGGTAACCATGATATGTATAGGTATGTAATGATGTTTTTTATCTTCGGTTGCATAATAAATATGTTGTATTTTATACTTTTGTGATTGCATTAGTTTTGACTATAGTGTGTACTCTGAGGCTATGTTTTAGCTTTTCTTGTATTTATCTCAAGGGAACAACTTCTTTCTCTGGTTAGATAACCTCACTTCCCTTGACTGTTTTAAGGGGTTCCTCTCTCTTTCTTAAACTTGTTTCTCTTACCCAGTACTTTGTTTACAATTTAACCAAGGATAGCCTATGCGCCAGCATTCGAAGGAAAGAAGAATGAGCAGAACCATGTTAGTCACCACATCCCATTCAGCTTGGACCTTCTTAGTCTGGAAAGTCCTTTGAAGTAGTTATACTGCTTAATTTAAAGAGAGAAAGAAGAGCTGGTTCTTGAACACGGAGCTGGATTATGCCGGTCAGAGTAGGTTACCTGATCTAAGGGGAGAGGATCAAGGTTCACCAATCTGAAAGTACATGTGTGGGTGGAAACCTCTATGGATGCGAATGTTGTCCAGGATCCCTGCGATAACCCCAGACCATCTGCCCAAGAGAAGCAAGAAAGAGTCCCAGGATAAGGGGCAGCTCTGTCACCTTCACAAGTAGAGAAAGCTTAGTCTGCTCTAACTCCCCTGTACTTGTGAGGCCCCTGAACCTACTTGCTTTGTCACTGCTGTATGAGACCCAGACATCTGTTCTTAATCCCCCAGACTGTAGGTCCTTGTGGCTGGAGGGTGTTGGTCATAATCTGTATCAGTTTGGACATTCACTGTAACACTCACACCTAGGGAATGTGTGAAATTGACAAGATTTGCAATGTAATTATGCCAAATGCATTCCTGCCATTTAGTACTGAATTTAATGTGAAACACTTCTTTGCATGAATTTGTGATGCAAGGACGCATTTCACAGTAAAATGATTGCACAAAAAAACCACAAGAGGTGGGATCAATAGCTCATCGCGCTTAGGTGATAGACATTATTCCCGAATGCTTGTTGAAACAGCTTGTAACTACACAATATGGTGTAATGGCATAAAACTGCAAACATTTCAGATAAAAAGCAAAATGAGAAATTTCTGAAATTACAACTGCAAAATTTACATTTCATCTGGGCCAATGCATGGCACCTATGATATTTTAATTAAAGTCATAGTAACATAGTAATTCATACTCTATGTTTCCCATTCGGGTGGGTGCCATTCAACTGTAAATTTTACAAACAGTAGATTCTGAGATGCAGGCCGTTGCAAAAGAAAACACACTTTATGGTACAAACAGTGGGAACCAGCCCGCCCACTAGTTTGCCAAGTGTCACCAACCAAATATGCCGGTGAAGAACCATGATGCTTATTGGTCATGAGTGGCTAGCCACCTAGCTGCGTTTAACTTCCCATGTCTCAGCTTTTCACCATTAACATCTTTCTAACTGCACTCTGTCTGCTCTTATAAACGCCACATTGAGCCCAACTGGGAAATTCCTGATGGGATACTCTTTTGTACCCTGAAGAATCTTGGACATGTCAATTCTCTGTAGTTTCTCCATAATGAGTAGGTCCCATGTCTCAAGTGCCATTCCTCGATATCTGGTAGGCGCTTTCCCCCTAGCCTGAGATGATCGGCTGACTAACCACACAGAGTACCTGTGCCAATCTGCTGAGCATGCAGTGGATATATATGTGTGTAGGGAAGCCCAAGCACATGTATGTCAGGGAATCTGGCAATACTCATTTGAAACATGCTATCATTAACATCCATGACCAGAACTGCAGGAGTTTAGGGCAGTCCACCTTGTGTATAGTAATGTGCCACGCTCCTCCGCACTGTCTCCGGCATGTGTCAGGGCATCTCAGGCACCATATGTAGTAGAGATTTGATCGCAATAGAGTAATAGTTTAGTAATAGCTGATCTTGCCCTAATACGTCTTAACAACTACTGTGATATATCTGTGAGCAGATGACTTAATTACAGTTAGTGGGGGTTTGAGACAATCTTTTGTCACTGTCCTCGGCGAGGAGCCATCTTTCAAAGATTGTGAGAAAGACATAGAGGCAAATTAACAAGAAAGTAGTGAAGCATGTCGTTAAGTCGAGAACGCTAATGGTGCGCTCTGTCACTTTAGAAACTCAGGGCTGCAGCATATTTACAAGAGTATGGTGCAGCCCTGGGTTTCGCATGTGTTTGCGCTAAATTTAGCTGACTAGCACCATCAAAGGCATGCTTGTACCATGGTGCAGGCATGCCTACTTTGAGGGGAAGGATGGTTTATGTGCAGAAGGTCCCCCTTTCCGCACATAAAAAATCTCGAAATTGTGTTTTGTAACTACTGTTTGTGATGCTTAATGCAGCACACATAGAAGTTGCACAACATCATTTTTTTTAAATGATTGTTTACATGCAGGAAGGGACATCTTCCTGCGCATAAACAATCATTGGTGTTTTGCTGTTTCTATGTGTGCTGCACAATGCAGCACACATGGGCACGGGAAAAGAAAGGAGTAACATAGCATTTCTCCTCGTTTTGCCTGTTTAAGACCAGGTTTTGCTGGTCATAATTTTGGCGCTGCCTCCTTTACGCTGCCATTGTAAATAGGAGGCAGTGTTAAAATCAATTGGTGTTGCGGTGGAACAACCACAGCAACACCCATTGCCCTCCCCTTTCATTCTTAGTGTAGCGTGAAAGGGGGCCTTATTTTCAAGGCAGCGTTAAGCCACATTAAGTTGCTTAATGCTGCCTTGTAAAGAAGTCAAAGCCACTTTTGCCACCGCACCGTCTGAAAAAGTGACATTGTGATGGCAATAGGGGATTGTAAATATGCCCCATGGTGTCTAGTCTTGTGGTATCCAATCAGTTGAACCGGAGTTATGAGGTTTTAAAGTTCCTAGTGAAAAATTGCACCTAAAAGATCAAAGCGCCAACCATGGGTATCTAGTACAGTGAGACCGAGACAAACTCCGAAGTTATGGCTGACCTCTATGAAGGGCATTCAGATGCACAAGGTGGATTAGGCCTGGTCTCAGCTTACTTTCCAATTTAAAAGAAAAAAAAATACTGCATCATATGATCTCCTCTTGGGACACTCATTTCAACAATATGATTTTGTAATTTATTATTAAGTGTTGATGCAATTAAATTGTTAAGAACTATTTTTGCAATATGTTTTTGAAAACATTTCCCTTGCAATCTCTTCAACTTTCTACAACCTTTACCCAAACTCAAAGGGGATTATTGGGTTGTTTATTTGTCTATTACTTTTTGAAAATTAGATGATGTAATCCCTTTGTTCAAGGGTGCTTATTTTCCCCCAGTGATTCAGGATATGCAAAGCCGGATGGAAGGATGCTTTAGACATGGATACGGTTGTCTCTAGTGGGTACATCATACCCGATATACATGGAGCTTGTGATTTCATGATGTAGCATGTTATGTGAAGACTGGAATCATATCTATCCTGGAGTAGGTCCTCTTCAGGATGTCCCTGCAAAATCTGTTTTAAAGCGATCCTGGCACAAACTTGATGCTGACCACTATCGGGACCTCCTGCACAGCCAAACACCAAGGGGCACATTAGGCTGGCGGGCGGACAAACCGTCTTAAAAAGGGACTGCCCACCATAAGGGAGGGGCCCCGTGGGTGCCATTATGATGTGCCCGACACAGTGACGGGAGCATCCTGCATTCCTAACATTGTGGCAGGTGGTACACTCAGTACCACATGGCCCGGTGGGGGCAATCTGCCCGCCATCCTAATGGGGGCCATAATCTTCCATATAATCCTAAAAGGGCTGAAAGCATCTTGTCTGATTTGCTCACTCCCTCCCTTGAAACTCTTATCCCCGCCAAGTGGTCTCAGAGTGGCAGAACCCAGTTGAGCCCACGGTTCAATGACAAATCTGGCCCTGGCCTGGAAAACCTGCAAAGCCCTGGAACAAATGGCTTGGAGAGAGCAATATGATCCAGCCCTGAAAGTACATTATTGGGTGGCCTTCAAAAAATATCATAAATCCATCCAGAAGGAAAGAGCTGCATATTTAGCAGATTAAATAAAAAATTGCAGCAATCCTGCAAAATGTATTTTCTCCTTGCTTAAGCATCCCAAATCTTCAGGGCAACCTAACACATCACTGCTTTTTTCATTAAGAAGGTTGAGGACATTTTCAAAACCTTTCCCCACTCTGTGATTACAACAGGTCCCTTACTTCAGCCTAGCATCGCCCCTTCACTCTCTGCTTTCCCTGTGCTCTCCCAAAAATTCATGCACACCATTGACAATACACTTAAATCAGGATCCCCAGCAGATCCCCTTCAGAAATTCCTACCTCAGCTCCTTTCCTCCTTCTGTGATCTCATAAATCTGTTTATGTCGTCTGCTGTAGTCCCCATGTTTGTTCTTTTATGTTATTTAAACGTATAAAGTGCGCAGCTACCCTAAGGTGTCCTGGCGCTGAAAGAGCAGGCCACTTTGAATGCTGGTTAAGTGACCGATTCAGGAAAAAAAGCCCCTTTCTCAAGGAAAGGAACTTGGTTGCACTTCTGAGAGGGAGGGGAAGGCCGTTCCATGCTTTAGCTGCACAGTTGAAGACACTCCTACCGCCTCGGCAGTTTTTTTTTTACTCGCTGAGTTTTTATTAGTTTTGCCTCAGCAGAGTGCAGTGCTCTGCCGGGAACATACCATTGGAGGTGTTGTCTCAAGTAGGCTGGGCCCAAACCCCTTAGGGCCTAAAAACCATGCAAAGGACCTTAAATTCTACCTGTTGTTTCATAGGAAGCCAGTGTAGGTTCCGAAGTCCCTTCTTCACTGAGACGAAACTCGGAATACCCAGGAGGAACCTGGATGCTGCATTTTGCATGACTTGAAGTCGGCCTAAGTGTCTTATTTGAATGTTAAGATAAAGGCTGTTGCAGTAATCAAGTCAAGACAAGATAAAAGAGCAGTAACTACTGTCCTGAGGTTATCCTCCGGAAGAAGAAATGTAATTTTCCTCATAATCCTGAGAGATGGAAGCAAGAAGAAACTACTCAGCTGATCTGATCCATCAAGAAGAGTGTAGAGTCCACCCTCACCCCCAAGTTCTTCCCCTTGGCGGTAGGGACTGGGGGTGGACCCATGGTTTCAGGCCACCAGTTAGGTGACCAGAGGTTCGAGATATTACCAAAGATAATCACCTCAGTTTTCCCACTATTCAGCTTGAGGCAGTTTGCTGACATCCAGCCTGCTATGGCTTGCATGCAATTGTGACTGTCTTGACCCATCTCAACCTCTTTGCCCTTCTGTACCGACAACACTATTTGTGTGTCGTCAGCGTAGGAGGTCAGCTGGAGCCCAAAAGATCGTATAAGGGCTGCCAGCGGGGATTCATATACATTAAATAATGTAGGGCTGAGCGCAAGGCAGGGAGAAAGGCCTCGATCGATCCTTGCCCAGATCCACTGTTTGGGATCTATTAGTGAGAAAAGATTTTAAAAGGGCATGGGCCTTGCCTTGAACCCCCCTTTTGGCTAACCGGTCCAACATCACTTCGTGGTGGACCGTGTTGAAGGCCGCCGACAGATCGAGTATGATCAGGATAGCAGCACCTCCCTGGTCTAATGTCTCTCTGATTTCTTCAGTAGATTTAATCAAGGCCAACTCTGTGCTGTGTTCAGCACGGAAGCCAAATTGCATTGGATCTAATAGGCCGTTGGTCTTGAGAAAGGAGCTTAGTTGAAAGTTAATTTTCTTTTCAATCATCTTAGCCGGCAGCAGAAGGCGGGAGATGGGTCCGTAATTGTTTGGATCTTTCGGGTCTAGGCTGGCATTCTTCAGGAGTTGAAGAATTGAAACTTTCTTCCAAGCCTTGGGAAACAGACCTGACCTCCAGATAGTGTAGAAGACCGGGGCAAGGGCCAGACCAATAGTGTTCGGGACGAGTTTGACCACTGATACTGGGATTGGGTCTAAAGGGGACCCAGATTGGATAGCAGACAGGAGCTTGTTAGCGTCTCGAGCCTCCAATGTCGTGAAGCTATCTAGGATGGGGATTAACTTGGAGTCATTTAACGGCCTCCAGACCCCCATCTTAGTGCCATCCTTTGGCAGATTGCTAAAAGAGGAGAAGATAATGTCCACTTTATGCCTTTGTGTTTTGGCGCTTATGGGAGTTGTGAGTTTTGTTATCGTTTTAAAAAGTTCCCTAGTGGAGGATTTGTCATTGCTAATATGATCCTCAAAGTACATCTTTTTTGTATCCAGAAACAGCTTTTTGTAATGGGAGAGACTTTCTTTATAGGCCTCTTTGGAGATGTTGGTATATCCTCTCCTCTAGGCGCGTTCCAGCCATTTGCATTCAATTTTAAGCATGTTTAAACTGTCCGAGTACCAAGGGGCTGATGGCAAAGCCCTCTTAGGAATGCACCTTTTGACCGGAACTAGTGTCCTACAAGCTGAGTCAAGCCAACCTGTGTATTCCGCCGAAGCCTTTTCAGCTGAGGAGGGCCAGGCACACATCGTTGCTTTAAGACAGTTGTCTAAATCTAGGCTTTTAATATTTTTCCAGGCCCTCATTTCCACCTTGGGTAAAGGCCCCGGCTTGGATTTGAGATGCCTAGTAATAGGAATTTTTAAGAAAATGGCTGCATGATCTGACCAAGAGAGAGGCAAAACTACTTCGTAGTGAATGTTATTTATTTATTTATTTGCGGTTTTGTATAGCGCTTGAATAAACTCCCATAGGAGTATCTCCGCGCTAAAAGACAACAGAAACATAGGCAAGGACAATGATAATAATACAGCACCAGAACACCCAAGTTAGCTGATATTTAAGTATCTCATAGCATAATTATTTGGACCTAAACAAAAAGGTTTTCAATTGCTTTCTAAAAGCAAAATGATCGGAACACTGTCTTAGTTGGAGGGGAAGGCTGTTCCATAAAATAGGACCCACCACTGACAAAGCCTTGCCACCCAGTCTGGTCCTACTGATCTTGGGTACCCTTAGCAGCAACTGCTCGCTTGACCTAAGTGTACGTGTGGGAACATATGGAACAAATTTATCAACCAAATAGACAGGTCCTAAATCATGTAATCCTTTATGTACAATGCAGCAAGCCTTCAATTTCACTCTTTGGAGAATGGATAACCAATGGAGTTTATCCAACAGAGGTTTAGAGGAAGATCTGGGGGGAGCATTGAGGACTAGCCTGGCTGGTGTGCATTAAACCACCTGCAGTCGGTCCAGCACCTCTTCGTTTGCAGACACCAGGAGACCATTACAGTAATCAAGTCGGCTGATCACTAGAGCCTGAACCAGAGTCCGTCTAATGGAGTCCGGAAGGAGCGGGAATATCCTACGGAGGAGTCCTATCACATGGAAACAGGATCCCACCGTAGCATTTCCATGTTGTTTCATAGTCAGCTCCGGCTCCAGACATACTCCAACGTTCTTGATTACTTGTTTTGGTTCTGGAACTGGTCCCAGATCTAATGGCCACCAATCAGGGGACCATTGTATCTTGGCCTCACCGAAAAGCATCACCTCAGTCTTACCAACATTGCACTGAAGAAAGTTGGAAGACATCCACTGGGATACTGCTTTCATCCCCTCGGAGAAAGATTGTATAGCCTCCAGGGTCAGTGATTTAAATGGAAAAAGCAGCTGGGTATCGTCAGCATAGGACACTGGACAGAAACCAAAAGCTCTCGTTATATCTGCCAGGGGAGCCACATAGGTGTTAAAAAGAGTTGGGCTCAAGCACGAGCCCTGTGGCACCCCCTTGGTCATCTTAACCTCATCCGACCGGAAATCACCCATGGTGACACATTGGGTTCGGTCGGAGAGAAAGCTCTTTATCCAGTACAGCGCCTTGCCACCCAGTTCATTCACAGTCAGTCGTTCGATCAAGATTTTATGAGAGATGGTATCGAACACTGCCGATAAATCCAGCAGCACCAGGACAACGGAAATACCCCTGTCCTGGTACATACGGAGATCATCAGTTATCGACAGCAGGGCCGTTTCAGTACTATATTTCGGCCTGAAACCTGATTGTGAAGGATCGAGGCTTCCCGATTGTTCCAGGAAGTTGGACAAATGCTTATTCGTATGCTTTTCAATGATTTTCCCCAGAAAAGGCAGCAGGGAGATAGGTCGAAGACTGGACATATTGGTCCTCGGGATGGTGGTGTTCTTCCGGATAGGTCTAACTAGAGCCTTTTTACACTCTCGTGGGACACGTCCCGTTTTTAACAAGAGGTTCACCAAGCTCTGAATATCCGGACCAAGTACTCTCCCCATCGCTCCCATTGATCTTGCTGGTAATAGATCAGAAGGGCTCCCACTTTTGATGTTATCGATCAACATCTCTACCTCTGGCAGAGTGATATAAGGAAAGTCAAGAAATATATCAGAATTAGTGGAGAAGTGTGGCTCAAGTGGTTGGAGCGGCAGACCTTGATGCAGAGGTCTGGCCCGGACCAGGGTTCAATTCCCCGCCTCGGCGGGTCTTGGGCTCAAAATTTCCCCGGACCTGACAATTCTCGCCTTGGTGCCTATTCCAATCATGGAGTCTCACTCTGTAACTCTGGGCAATAGCTTGCTTAATCTCCACAACGGCCCCTCGCAGCGGGATGCCTGGCTTTCACCTTGGGGATGCCCAGTAATGGGTTATCTCGCAGGGGAATACCAGGACGGGTTCCCTAAGCAAGCGCTGGGATGCTTTCGGGCAGCCATGCGCTCTACAAATCAAATTTCATTTCATTTCATTAGTAACAACTGCTTGCACCAGCATGTGAATATCCTGACTATTTATAGAAGGAATAGATGCCTCAATCTTCTCATAGATAGCGTCAATCTTATCGGTGAAAAAACTTGAGATGTCGTCACAAAGATGTTGGGACGACATGTCAGCACTTTCACATGCCACTGGTTTTAGAAAGGTGTTTACAATTTAAAATAGCACTTTCGGATCGTTAACTGCCGTCTCCAATTGTGAGGTAACATAGCTCTTACGTGTGTTAGGTTGGTTAGAAAAGATTCCATCTAAAGCTTGACCTGCAGTGTGAGTGGGATGTGATACTAGTTGAATGAAGTTCCCCTCTCTTAAAATTTGTTGTAATTTACATTGTCAGGATCAGAGGGGTCCTCCAGGTGAAAATTTAAATCTCCTAGAATCGTGAAGGACTTGGCACAGAAACCCTCCTCTAACAGAAATCCAACTGACACTAAAAACACACCTCTAGTCCCAGGTCCCAGGAGGACGATAGAGGAGAATGGCTTTAAAAGTATCATGATGGGAAATGCGAAAGTTCACTGATAAAGCTTCACAGGTCAGATTGGAGGAAGGAAGAAAGGAGGGCTCCAGGGAGTTATGATAAATTACAGCAAGCCCACCGCCTTTCTTAATGGGTCTGTCTTGAGTATAACATATATACCTGGCGGTAGAGCTTTAACAAGATCCAGGCCAGAGGTTTTATCAGACCAGGATTCCTTGATGAAGGCCAACATGATTTTGTTTTGTTCTATCAGCATGGCGAATTCCACGCTATGTTTTATTAATTATCTCGCATTCAAAAGCATAGCTTTAACAGGTGCGGAGTGTCCTGCAGTTGGAAGGCCATTTTTTGGCCAAGCCTTCGGCCTGATCGTATGTCCCCTTAGGTGAGGGATTATCATATGGCATCTAGAGAGGGAGCTAAGTAACTCTTTATGAGCGTCTCAGGCGGTAGCCTAGGGCAGCACATGTGTCTGCCATTAGGGTCTAACTTCAAGAGGACATCTCTAGAATATGTCAGAGCCTCCGCCTTAAGAGAGCCAGGGGGACAGGCCCTGGGCCCGGTCCAGGCATGGATGGGCACAGACGGGTGCACACGGGAGCAGACGTTCTTGCCTTCGGCGCGCCCGCTGCACGCGTCTGCTGCGCCCGTCCTCTGCGCTTGTGCATCAGTGTGTCTAATTAAAGGTTTGCGGCAGATGAAAACTGGCCCGCTAACCTGTATCCGGTCTACTGTTTCCTGCTTCGATTCACTAAGGATCGAGCAGTCCCAGGAGCCGTGATACTGAGCCCCAAAATGCTGTGCATATAGCGACAACAAATACGGTGAATAAAGTGCAAGTAGTAGTTTAAAAAAACAATTAAAATCAATGTGCAAATAAACCAAGTTTAAAGTACACAAACCGTCCTGACAGCCATTGAACACAGCTCTAACCAAGAGGCAGCGCTGCACGGTCGCGTCAGCATGTCTAATTAAAGGTTTTTGGCAGATTAAAACTAGCTTGCTAACCTGTATCCGGCCGGCTGTTTACTGCTTCCGATTCTCTAAGGATCGAGCAGTCCCAGAAGCCATCACCTGAAAATGCGTCAACGTGATTCCTTTACTCAAAAATACCCATGCTGGATGATCCAAAGCTGGAAAATTTCCATTCTAGCTCTCTCCTCCCTTGGTATCTAAGGTTACTGAAGCTGAACAATAACTCCATTCTTTCCACTTTCATTAAAGCTAACAACCTGCTGGAAACTTTCCAAAATGGCTTCCGCCCATGTCACACCACTAAAACTGCCCTTCTGGCTGTCTATAGAGCTCACTAGATGTAGGACAAACCTTGGCACTTATCCTTCTGGACCTAAGCACTGCATTTGACAGTGTCCCATCGGATCCTTCTTCCGTGCTTGGAAGATCTTGTCCTCGTTGGCCTGGCCCTGGGCTGGTTCACTTCCTTTCTATCTGAGAGATCCTTCCAAGTGTCTATCATCCCCCTTCTGTTCTCAGAGGCACTCTGTGCACCAAGGGGCTCATGAAGGCTCTGCCTGGAGCCCTACTCTATTTAACATCTATATTCAACCCCTGGCAGCAGTTGCTAAGCACAGGGGCCTAACTGTGGTCTTCTATGCGGATGACACACAGCTAGGGGTTGCATTATATCACAACTCTGCTTAGGATGTGCTCAAATGTAAGTATGATTTAACAGCTATTGCAGATGTTATGGCGTCTAACTGCCAGTAAATCTGAGATCCTATTAGTAGGTACAAATACTCTTCTGTGCAGTGAGCACTGGTGGCCGTCCACCCTTAGCTTCCCGCCTGCCCCTAAGCAGACGGTTAAAAGTCTTGCCATATGGGTCGACTCTGCACTGACCTTAAAGGCTCAAACAAAAGCGGTAGCCGAAGTCTTCTTTGGGCTCCTATGCATCCTCAGACCTGTGCTGTTTTTTTATGCTAATACCCATCATGGTATTATCCAGGCCACAGTTCTATCTAGGCCACATCACGCAGGCTCTCTTTAACTAGGGGCCAATAGAGCAGAGATACACCGCCTACAAAGGGCAGAAAACGCTGCTGTTTGGATGCGACTTGGTCTGCAGAGAACCTGCTTTATTTCTAATTCAATCAGGAGATTACATTGACTTCCGGTAGAGAAACGTATCCACTGCAAAGCTCTTTGCATCTCCCATAGAATTATGAATTCCCAATCCCCAACATTTTAGCTAATCTTCTTACACCCTACACACCCACCTGCCAGCTGCGCTCCATTAGTCAGCACCCAGCTATTGTCCCTTGGGTAAAGAAAGCAATGGCAGGAGGGCGCTCCTTTCATGCTCCTGCTCCTAAACTCTGGAATTCCCTCCCTGCGAGCATCAGAAGCATTCAAAATCACGAGTCATTCTAAAAAGCTATAAAAACATATTTCTTTCCTAAATAATTTGTCCTCTTTTCATCAATCTGTCTGCCCTTATGTTGGTATGAGATCAGCACTGGGACGCCCCTTTGCTGGGGCAGGTATGCGCTCTACAAAACTTATAACATAACATATTACCGAAGAAATTTCTTGATTGCGCAAAGCTATTTGTAAGCCTTACAGAAGTTATGGACAAAACGGGTTGGCTGGCAAAGAAATAAAAATAAGGAAGCCTTTTCTTTAAAAAAACTGGATACTTTGGATTTTTTCTCATCGGCTGCACCTTCATAAATCTTTTCCCATCTTTGTAAGAGATTGTCTTCAGTGAATTCAGAATGTTAGAGAGCTCTTTGTGGGAGATAGTCTTGAACGTGAATGGGCTGGGTATAGGTGATTGTGTGGTCGATACTGATGAATGGCTGATGTTAAATCTGACTTTATTGACTGCACAAAGCTGGACTTCTCCCAGCCCTGCAATTTACACACTGTGAAGGCGAACCAGCCGACTTGCTCCATATGGTCTGGGCCTGGACGGTAATATTTAAATATTGGGCATCAATTGCATCTGAATTGAGTAGCATATTGGGGTGGGAGGTCCCCCTTAATCCTCTTGATCTTCTTCTGGTGGTGATGGAGGGAATGGACGGCTCCCGAGCAGACATGTTGTTTCTAGGAACAGCCGTGTTCATTGCTAAAAGAGATGTTGCAATGGCTCAGAAAGACTCAAAATCTCTCTCTATTTCAAAATGGCACAGGGGAGTTGATTGGTGTGCTGTCAAAAAGTGGTTTATGAGGCAAGAGGATGTCCAAGCAAGCATGAACGAATATGGGGCAAATGAACAGGGCCATTGGATTGATTACTCTTGGCACTAAGGGCGAGCGCTTTCCTTTTATCTTTTTAAGCCAACTTGATGGGGAGATAATATTTGGATTTGCAATTAAATGTTTTACATGACACAGTGACACACATGTTACTTTGGTTACCTCGTTTTACACAAGGCCAATAAAATTTGATATAAAAAAATGACTTTATAGATTTTTCCATGAATAAGGGATTGAAAGTGCTGCATCTGTTGGCTGTGGTTGGGATGGTTGGTACTGGGTTGGCACACTGTTTGACAGCCTTAAATTGGGAAATACCTTTGTTGATTGCGCTGTTGAATACCCTCTTGTAGTATGTGGCTTTCGCTGGGGTGATAGTGGAATGACAGCTGCAGCAGAGTGGTTTCAGAAGGATCGGGTCCTCCTGCAATTTCTTCTTCTAAATTTCTTCTACAGTCTTCAAGTACCGTGCTTCTTTTCAGTAAGTACTTGGATATATCAGGGTGCTAACAACTTATTCTTGGTGTCACAGGTTTGGTTTTCAGAGTAGCAAAGCGTTCTAGCCATCTTGAAGGTTTTATCTTTCGACAGCTGGAAGGGGAATTGAGGCTGTATCTGGTGACATGACTGTCTTCATTGGGGACACAGTGCCTCAACAGTCAACACTATTAGTTGGTCTCATAGATGGTGGGGGCCAACGAATGGGCATATAAAGACCTGTATGAACCAGCACTTACATTGCATAAAGAAACTGATGGACAAAATATTCCTGCACTCATTGCTTAATTTGAGCTGAAGGTTTCTGGTGCCCAGCACCAGCATTTAATCATAAACACTGGAGCTTTTCATGAGCACCAGTTAAGGACACATTCATTTATGATAGGTGTTAGACCTGACATCATTGTGTGAGTCTCCCTTCCATTTTTGACAGATTGCCTCCCCTGTTTTGATATGTTTATGCTGGAATTATGCTTTGGACACTGTGCCACTGCTAATCAGTGGCACAGTGCAAGTGCTCCCTATGTTAAATTGATATACTAATTGGTTATTCCATAATTGGGTCATTTGATTTATCTGTCAGCCCCTAGTACAGTGCACCCTGTGTGCCCAGGGCTTGTAAGTCAAATGTTGCTGGTGGGGTTGCAGCACTGGTTGTGTCACCCACAGAAAAAGATTGTAAAGTGTATCTCAGACCTGCCATTGCAAAGCATGTGTGCAATGTCGACTTGGCCAAGTGCACCCACTTGCCAGTCCCTAAACCTTCCATTTGCTTCATGTTAGACACCCCTATGGTAGGCCCAAGGACAGGGTGCATTGTAAGTATAAGGTAGGACATGCTCTGATGGGTGTAGCATGTTCTAATAGTGAATTACAGCCATTTTCGTTTTTCACTATTGAAGGCTACCTGTTCTCATGGGCCAGAATGGGCAGTTAAGATTGTTACATTCTTATAATCCTACCTGACTTAGGGAACATGGTAGAAATTTGAATTTAGTATGCCTGAACTCAGAATGATAAACTACATCTTTTAGTAAAATTTATTTTAATAACCTGTGTTTGCAAATATCAGTTTTAGAAAGCAGGTATTTGCTTGCCTAACTAGTTGAGCCTGCCTCTGCTGGGTTGTGTATTCCTTGTCTGGGTTTGTGTGTGACAGGCTGGGGAAGCCCAGTGGTGAATAGAGAGATTTACATCCAGATGGGAGGGAGGAGTGCACTTTGGACCTGAATAGGGCTGGGCCTTCCCTCTACAATGCTGGCTCCACCCCCTGTGGCTTGTCTGATGTCTCTGCCCTGCACTGTGAAAGGAGAGGAGGAATCATGTCAACAGAGTGCTCCAGAGCTGTATATTTCCTCCCCTGTGCTGGCGCCACCTCCTGTGGAGCATCTGATGTCACTCCCCTGCACAGTGAAAGGACGAGGAGAGTCATGTAAACAAAGTTCTCAGGAACTGGGTTGGACTAGGCAGGGTATAAATATCGGGACCCTGCTCCTAAGAAATTAGATCACTTCTGGAACAAGAAACCTTTCTGCCAAGGAGAAGAACCAAGGAAGCTGCATGAGTTGTACTGCCCCTCTGCCAGTGTGCTGTTTGCTGGGTTGGCCTGCAGTGGTTGCTTCATTGCCAAGGGAAAGGAGAAGGAACTTTGGAAGGACTTTCATCTACAGAATATTCACTAAGGGTTTGAACTGTGCTTACCTCCTGCTAAAGTCTCAGGGCCAAAAACTTCACCTCCAGTTCCCTCCTGAATTTCCTTGCTGGGAATTCTGGCTCCAGTCACTTGCGTGCCACTGGGGGCTGGAAGTGCGACGCATTAAGAAGAAACATGTCGCTGCCGCAGCTAAAATCATCGCAACGCCGGAGAAATGAGCCTTGGTCGCATCTCCCTGGAAGTGTGTGTTCATCGAAGCTGCTTGCTATCGCATCGCCGGAGAAGCATGACGCCATCGAGAGAGTCACCATCGCATCACTGGAGAAGCGCGTCGCAGGGCCTGTCGCGGCTCCAGAGTACAGAGTCGTCGCACGGAGGCCAGGGCGTCATCACATCGACATCTCATCGCCGCATCAAGGGCGCCATCTTCTCGTATCGCAATTGGATCATCGCATCGCATCATGGCGCCATATTGCGCACCGCCGAGAATCTACGCATCACCTCTACACCGGAAAGGCTCATGACCAGTCCCCTACTCTGTGCAAGCATAGAGGAAGGACGCCACCATTCCCCCGGGTCACGGAACTGACACATCTCCACTTCTGCGAGTCTTTTTGTTTACTTTGCGTTACGCATCCAGGTACTTTGTTGAGAACTTTGTCGCATCTACCATCAACTTGAACTAAGTGACTTTAATCATCTTTTAAGTAACCTTAAGGGCTCGATTCCGATCCGGTAAAAAAAATCCCTGTACGATTCGTATGCGTAGCCGTTTCCGTATGACTCGTAAACACACCGTACGACCCGGCGAGTACGATCCGGACCGGGTGATCAGGACGCTATTCGTACGGTCCGCGTCAGGTAAGGGCGATTCGTACGGAAAAGCGCTCAATCACATACACACCGTACGCCGCGTACCCCCCATGATCGCCGGGGGTACGCGCCGTACCCCTGCGATCATGTGGGGTACGCGGCGTACACCCAGCGTACATGGGGTGCGCACCGTACACCCACCCTACATGGGTACATGGGGTACGGTGCGTACCCCATGTACGCTGGGTGTACGCCGCGTACCCCCCATGATCGCAGGAGTACGGCGCATACCACGGCGATCATGGGGGGTACGCGGCATCCCCGGGGGGGGCGTTCTGTACTTGTTTCGGCGCGAACTATGCGTTTACGGCTGTTTCCAGCTCCCGTAAAAAAAAGGGTTGTACGTTGCGTACCCGACACGAATCGTACTTGCTGGGTCGTAAAAACCAGCCGCGAACCGTAGCGATGTCACGTACAGCGGGTTCCGAGTGAGACTCGTACGGATATTTTAGTCGTACGGAGTCCTGTACGACTCGTACGGTCCTTGGCTCCTGGTACGGATCGTACTTCGTCGTACGTACGGGGACGTGTACGGGTACGATTCGTACGGGGAAAATTGCTCCGTACGACGATTCGGAGCGCATTTTACCGGATCGGAATCGAGCCCTAAGTGTAGTACTGTGGATTTTTGTTGTTTGTAGTCTTGTGTCTAGTCTATATAAAGAATACTTATTTTTATAAAAACCTGTGTTGTGTCCATCTGTAGTGTTATCACTGTATTACTGTGTATATTCAGAAATCCTTAACACACTGCCTCTGAGATAAGCCTGTCTGCTCGTGCCAAGCTACCAAGGGGGTGAGCAGGGGTTAGTAAGGAGTATAATCCCCTTATCCCGACTTAGAAGTAAGGGTTCCTATTTGGACAAAGGTGAATACCATTGCCAACTAGAGACCCCAAGATCTAACAGTAGGTATGGCAAGATTAAGTGATTCACCCAGAATCAGAGGAAGTTGAGCCGACCTCAAGACTCCAACCTGGCTCTCACTGGATCCGCAGTCAGCAGCTCTGGCCATTACACAACATCCTGACACCACTTTCATGGTTAGTAGTTGGTTTTATTTTGGGCACTGCTAACAGGAAAAATAGGCTGGTTCATGCTGCCTCCTGACGAGAGCCCCGTACTTATTTTCTTCATATTAACTGCTGTCTGCACTACTTAAAGAATGGAGCTGGGATGCAAAGGTCATGAGTGGATGCTATGATTGGAAAGTTTAGAAAATTGTCACAGATACTGTGGGATTGGATAAGGTAAGAACTCAAAAGACCCCAAAGTGGAAGGATGGGGGATGTAATACAATTGAGAAATTTCTGAAAATGGATAACATAGACGTATCGATTTGGGAAATGTATTCCTGCGAAGATCTTCATGAGGAACACAAACTCCACTTCTCAAAACTGTATAGATAATCACAGCTTAAATATGCCTCCCTCCCACTCAAGAAAGACTGATTGGAAATCAAAAATTAAACACTCTGAGAGAACCAATAGGAAAGTGCCATCTACCAAGACTATAAAACACACCCAAACTTCGGGAATGACCCTGCAGACAGGGCCAAGTCATCTGTTTCTCACACCTGAGTGTCTGAAAAGTATCAGCGCTCTGTCCATCATCTCCTTGTGTTTGCTTAGTTTGCCTTAAGTGTGGCAGGGTATGCCCAGACATGGGTCCCTTGCTCACTTTGCCACTGGATTCAAGCTAGCCTGGCTGATTTGGGGTTTCACCACGAAACCGGTCCCAGGATGCTTGTTTCCGGTCCAGGGAACGCCTGGCTTGGCAGGACTGCTCCAATGAGAAACAGGGTCAGACTGATTTGCATATGGCTGTGTCTGTTCTGGGGTGGTGAAGCGAGCTAAAGAACGATAATGGATTCATCCCGGTTCTATGACTGATGTGAGTGTCTGAAAAGTTTCAGCGCTCTGTCCATCATCTCCTTGTGTTTGTATTGTTTGCCCTAAGTCGGCAGAGTATGCCCGACATGGGTCCCTGGCTCACTTTACCTCTGGATTCAAACTAGCCTGGCTGATGAGGGGTGTTACCAGGATACTTATTTCCGGTCCAGGGGAGACCTGGCCTGGCAGTTAAAGTTGGACTGTTCCAATGAGGCACAGGGTCAGACTGATTTGCATATAGCTGGGTCTGAACTGGGGTGGCAGAGTGGGCTAAAGAACGATGATGGGTTCAACCCAGATCTGTGACTGGGGATGAGTGTCTGAAAAGTTTCATTGCTCCATAAATCAGGTCCTTGTGTTTGCTTTGTAAGAAAGGAGGACAAGGCAGCCATCTAGTTTCCTTCGTACAGTAAAAGTCAGACTGCAGAAATGTGGCCTTCTCTTGTCTGTGCACTCAGAAAACAAAATTTAGTTAAACACTTTTTAAAAATGAGTGATGGATTCTTAGATCAGCTGGATTGCAAGGACTAGTCACTCATGCATTAAAGTCAGGCTCACTGGAAATATGCAAACTTGCAGCCATGGTGTTTTCTACACAAATATGGATTTGCCTCCTTTCCGACATAATCCATCATCTGCTGCATAATCTGCAGATTTTAACACAAAAATGATTTCTAGCACAAATGAATCAACAATTACCAAAACACAGTGTCACTTGTTGCTGTGCAGTGAAAGTCCTTTGCAAAGGTTGAGTGATCACCTTTATGTGCATATTGCTGTGTTTGGGTGTCAAACTGATACTAATGAGGTGAAACCTTTGCCCAAACAGTGTTAATGTGTAAAAATGACAAAATAGGTAATTCTATCACAAAATGTGCTGCATTAGGCTGCATAACTTGCCTTTTCTTGACACATAATTTAGTCAAACATGCCACATAATTTGCCCCCCCCCCTGCCGCATAATTCCAGCGCCCCTGAATGGAGTGTACTGGACCGGAGACTCCAACCTCACCTGTCACAAAAAGGTACATTTATCAAACATAGCTTTACATTTGCCATGCTTACGAAACTTCTAAACTGAGAGTCAACTATTTAGCAGAGCAAGCATGCGTATTTCACAGATAATATTATCCCATATTATTGATAGGGTAACTGGGGTGCCTGGATTTGCGGAGTCTGTCTTCTTTTTTCACCATATGTGCCCTCCAAACTTCAACAGATTTAGCACGTGTCTGATTTCAATTTAGTTACCACAGATCATTCTGTGTAAAGGTTGCATTGAATTTCTCTTACTTTGATGAAGTCTGTGTTGGAGGAAGCTGGCATTTAAGATATGCAGTGGCCCTGGGTCCTTGCAAAATTAAATTTCTAAGTCTATGTTCGGGAAACACTAGGGTTTTTGATTTTCAAAATGTTGTCACCACGATTATCGGACATTTCACACATTCCTTTTTATATTTTCCTTGCATCCTGTAAATTATTATTCCCTTATATAATGCTAAAAAATAAAGATCCAGAATGAAAAACATAAAAGTAGAATTTGATGAATGATTCTTTTGAGAGTGCAGAGTTTATGAGCTGACATCCAGGAGAGGCTTGTGAGACCTCAGTGTCAAGAAGCCACGCGGCACAAGTAAATACAACTGTATGTATGTATGTATAGGCATTTATATAGCGCACTACTTACCCGGAGGGTCCCAAGGCGCTTCGACCGCTGCGAAACCCTTCCTGGCTTCCCTGAGAGATGGTCCCTTAACGGGTATCTCCAGGGTGAGACCAGGCATCCCCGGCGGTCTGGTGGGGCCGTTAGTGAAGATGAGGCAAGCTAATGCCCAGAGTTGCCGAGTGTGATCGCTGATCAGAGTGGGCACCGAGGCGAGAGAATTATCGAGTCCGCTGACCCTGGTCCAGAAACCTGCCGCGCCGGGAATCGAACCCTGGTCCCGGGCCGTCCTCTGCTCTCGGGTCTGCCGCCTCTAACCAGTGAGCCACACTACTTCACAACTAATTTCACTCTCTGTGCTTGTCAAAGCACTCTCGCTCTAAAACACCAACGTAGAATACTAATTATCGATTTGAAATGAGAAATATCGGGTTTCTCTAGTCACGGAGACTTAACAGTTTCCTGAAATTGGCATATAGTTGATGGGTTATTTCAGAATGAATTTCCAGTCTGTGCATAAAGATGCAGAAATGCCAAGGTCAGGGAATAGGAGTTCTGCTCACCTTTTTACTCGTAACAGGATAGCATTCACGGAATGTGTCAGTGGCGATAGCAACAGGTTCTTTGCGTCTGCAGATGATTCCTTCCTCCTTCGGAAAGAGCCCTTTCACTGCCTGTTCTCCTTGGCAGCCCTCCCCCCTGAAGGTGTGCTGGGTGTGGTCCCTGCAGCGCAAGAGAGTCTCTATTGTCATGCTCTTGGCTGGGAAAGAGGTGTGAAGGGGGCTTCCCTCGGCGCTGCATGACAAAGACATTGACTGCCGGCTCCGCCAGGCCTCTTTCAACCCACGCCCCCAGCAGTTTTTGCAGAGCTGAGAGCCTTCCCCAGCAGTCTGATTACTCAAGCTGTCTGCCTTTGCTTATAATTCCTGTCTTTTGACACAAGAAGCGAGGATACTTAGTATGCGTCTTACTGTCTTCCTTTTAGTGCGCACGCATTCTTTGAGCCTCAGGGGCTTCCTTTCATTAGCCCCTTTCTTCTTGCATTCTCCGTCCTAAAAGTCCAGTGTGCTCAGTGCGTTTGTACGAGGAAGTAGATCTCTGTCCCAGATGTAAAGTTTACGCTTAAGAAGGCGTGTGCTCATAAAATATTCTGTATTCATGAGTAAACTCAGGGCGTACACAACAATTACTCTTAGCAGCACATCTGCTGAAGCTGTTGAAACCATTACTAATAATGCTTTCATGTATGAAATATCACCCACTGCCATCCCCACAAAGGGCTTTTACACGTTCATTTACCCTGGGTATCCAGTCATTTTTAAGTACAGCTCGCGGCGAGAGCATTAAAGGAGAGTGTACATGAATGCAGCGTGTAGATGAAACTTAGTCGTGTTTGCTCCAGGACTGTGAATGGGACTAAGAAAATTGTTCGTTATTATGAAGTTCTTGTGCATGAACAATGAGCACTAAAGAAGTGCTCTCATGAAACAATTGTGAGCCTGAACGAAGTGCACGTAAACGACTTTTGGCGAGAAAACAGCGAGCCTATAAAAAAACATGTGTGCTTAAGGCAGGGCACAGCCATGAAAGAAACCAGTGCGTGCATCAACGAACATGTGCATAAAGGCAGTATGTGCATGAATCATACATGCCAACATTTCAGGAGAGCAAAGTGGGAGATTAAATGAAAAACGGAAGAATGGGACTTTGAATCGGGTTACTGACATGCATGGGCTTCGGAAGTGGCTGCTGTAGGATCGGACATTTGAAACGCAAATGCACGTTTTTTTCTTACCTTTCAGAAGCATTGAGCATAAGGCAGGCAGAGAGGGTGATGCAAGTGTTGGGCACCGGCCTGGCAGTTTGTTGGTAGTGCATGCACCCCCACCCCCCTGTGGCAGACCGGGCTGAAACAACCCCCCCCCCCAGTACTTCGCAGGTCTTTAAAAGACGATTCCCTTGTAAATGACGCTTTGTTGGCTTTTCACCCCTTCGAGAGCCCCTGAATCACCATTCGTTCTTGGAAGAATTAGCACTTTACACAATACCAAGCCCTGTCAGCTGAAACCCCCAAGGAATTGGGGTTTTTGCTTGTAGGAATCGGGAGGCGGGAGACTAGCCTTCAAATCGGTAGTCTCACACCTGAATCGGGACGGTTGGCATGTCTGATGAATCCAATGCATGCATTAAATGAGTTTAGACACAAAGTAATGTTGAAGAGACAACTGTGTGCATAAACTGTTATACCACATTTTCACCCTTCCATTCACTCACTGACATCCACCATTTCACCTTTGCATTCTTCCATCCATCATTTAATCTGCATCCATCCATCTACTCTGCCATGCATCCATTATAATCCATCCAATCACTCTGCCATTAACAGTCTGCCATCCACCCCTCCATTCTGCTATCAATCATCCATTCACACATTCAACTACTCTGCCATCCATTCTTTCATTTTTTCGCACACCCTTCCGTCCCTTTACTGTCCCATCATTTACCTGCCCATCAAACTATCCATCCATCATCCCTTTACTCTGCAATCCTTTCACATATCCATCCACCTATTCATTTACTCACCCACCCATTCATCCATCCATCCTCTTATTCTGCCATACTATCCATCGACCTATTCTTTTCCTCATCCTTTCACCCACTCGTCCACCCATTCAATATTCCTTCCTTCTTTCTCTTTTGTATTTGCACACCTTTCGTTATTCTGTGCTCCTGCTTGCTATTCTATTGACTCTATATTCCTTTTTTGCGTTAATTATGAAGTTTTGTCTGCTGAGCTGCAGACATAGGAGGCCCAAACTGAACCCCGATCCTGCTTTTGTTGCTGAACCCGAGGTTCACAACATCACTGATTATCTCATTCTATGTATATCATCAAAAGTGCTTCGAGGCTACTGCGAGGTGGACAAACATTGCTTCTGTTAGCGGCCTGAGAGAATGTAGCCTTTACCACAAAACAAGGCTGTTTTCTCACTCATCTCGCCAGCATCTAAAAACACATATTCCATTGTGCAAAGTAATATTTAAACAAAGGCAAAGCAATATAAAGGCCCTGTGTGTTTGATGCAGGATTAAACTGAAACATTTGCCACTCATGCCCCTAGATTACTGGCCAAAAGCAAGAACATCCGTTTATATTGTATCGCATTATATCACACCTTAATTCTTTAATTGCATGTAATGATCAAATGTCATTAATGAAGTAATCTGGGGTTCAAACCTGACACAAATTGCCTTCAGTGATCCTATAAAAGCACTAACAATTTTAGACCCAAATGGTCTAAATTCAATAGCTTCATGCAAATAAAGTTTTATATTAATAAATAGAGGAAAGGTTAATTTGAATGAAAAATATTTGAATAAACATAGGGCTATGCAGCTTTTACCTTGAAAAGTCTATCCTTCTGCTGCTAGAGTGTGTTTCCGGTAAGCAAATTGTGTTTAAGACTGCAGTACCACCACCTGTCTACAGAGACAGAGCAATTTTTTAAAATGTTGTAAAATTTGGCACAGATGTTCCTGAAGTCATTCTTTATCATTTAGAAGACCTTGCCTTGTGGGGACCTGGTTTCAGGTTCCCACAGAGCAATCAAGTCCCCACAGCGTGAGTGTGTTCTCACACTCAAGTCCCCACAAGGATAGTAACACAAACACACACAACCGCAGTCACACACAACCACACAAACAACCACCACACACACACAACCACACACACAACGATACACAAAAACATACACACAACCACAACCACACACACATCCACACACAACCACACACACAAAACCACACAGCCACACACAACCACCCACCCACACACAGCCACACACACACACACAACCACATACACAAACACACACAACCATAACCACACACACAACCAGACACACAATCACACACACAACCACACACACACAATGACACAACCACACACACACAACCACACACTGACAACCAAACACACAACCACACACACACAACCACACCCAACCACACACCTACAACCACACCCAAAACCACACATGCACACAACCAACCACACACACAACCACACACACAACCACAACCACACACACAACACACACAACCACACACAACCACACTCTACCACACACACACAACCACACACACGCGCACACGCAAACACAGCCTCTCCCTGCCTATCAGCCTTTTCTCAGCCAGGTAGCGCCATCACAATCAGTTTCACTTTCACGCAGTCAGTTTCACTTTCACGGCGGCGTTCACTGTGAAAGTGTTCGTGTTTCTAGTTTTATTCAGCATTCACTCTTGTTTCCCAGTGCTTGACAATCCAATCTCTACAATATTTAAGCAGCCTGCACGTCTCCTGTTAATCATACCACTCCATGCATTTTCTCCGAGCCACATAGATATCAGGTTTCTTATCCTTCCTTCAAGCAATAACCAGAATTCTAAACTGCATTCATGCCCCACTTAGTTTTAAACAGCAACCAGTAATTCTAATTGTTTTGTTTCACAGGGGATGTGTCTTAGGAGAAAGGCAGTGGCACCCACATGGCACTATACGCTGGTGTGTCCAAAAGAGTTGTTTAAAAAAAAGTTTTATGAAAAAAGGACTCTTTTTAAAATTCTGATTCCACCAGAATCCGAGTCCTCCACAACACCCTGTTTGTTTGGCTGTGAAAAGTAGAACAATATTGTCCCATTTTTATTATTCTATATCCTCGATTCAATTCTTGGGTGTTTTTTTAACTTGTCTCTAGTTTATTGCGAATGTTACAGTTACTAATTCCAATTGTGTTAGCTTTGGCTTATTTGCAATGCAAACTTTATCGCAATAAGTTGATGTAACAAGCTGCACGTTCGCTACGGAAGCCAATTCATTTGCTAATTATTTTCCACATAAGGTTGCAAGACCTTAAGTGGAGTTTTCAGGATTTTGAATAGTTTCTTGTTTGAAGATGTTACTCGCTACTGCGCACCCCTCGCCTGTACTAAGGTTACAAGTGACCTGGCACCCACCTATCAGAGGTTCTTGCATCCACCCAAGTCTGGCCTGGCACTGGTGCGTCCCAGCCTGGCACACACCGGGTGATGATCTCCTCACCTCCTTCTAGACCCCAGCTCACTACTGTTTGCAGTCTGTCACTTACCCCTCACCTCCCTGGCACTCACCCTACACACCTCAGGCCTGCAGTCACTCCTCACTCCTGGCACTCACCCTACTCCCTCTCAGGCACTCAGCATTGACTCTCGGTGTCACTCAACTGTCACCTCCCTGACACTCCACCTCGACACTCCTGGTACTCATACTTCCCCTCCCTGGCACATATCCTTCACCTCCCTGACACTCACCCATGTCCCTCCTGACATTCACTACTCGCCCCCTTGGCACTCACCCTTCACCTCCATGGCAGTAGCCCTTCACCCCCCTGGCCTGGCAGCTACTCCACAGCCCTGGCACTCATACTTCCCCTTCTCGACACTCACCCTTCCCCTCCCTAGCACTCACCCTTGACCCTCCTCACTCTTACGTCTCATCTCCCTGGCACTCACTCCTCACCTCTCTGGCACTCACCCTTCACCCTCATCGCCTGAACGTCACCCTTGCCCCTCCTGGCATTCACTCCTTACCTTCCTGCCACTCACCCTTGACGCTCCTGGCAATAGCCCGGTTTCCTCCAAGAAAAAAAAGACCAAGCTTTGGCATAGCAATAGGTCTTGCTTTTGGGACCTTATAAGTGTTTATCCACGCAACAGTTGGTGTTGTTGCACCAAGGATATTGTGCTGCATAACTAAATACTTAGAAGGTCCCAAAAGCGAGACCTATTGACTATGCCAATGCTTTTTGTGGATATGGATGATCTCAGCCCCATTCCATGTGTCTGGGATAGGCTCTCCACTAGCTATTGCATTGCACAAATGGTTCATATAGGGACTCAAACTTCTGAGGTATGTTTCCAAAGGTTTCCGGGAATTTTATCTGGGCCAGGGGGCTTTGCTGACTTCATACTAACTATAGCTAGCATAGTGTCCTCAAAACTAAACTGAAGGTACATAGTATGAGCTTCAGGCATGGTACCTCAGTGAGTATTCATGGGTCAGGGGCAACTACATCTGGTGCAGCATAAAGCATGGAAAAATATCTGCACCATGTAACTGGATCCAAAAATGGACAGTATTCACCTTACTTGCTTTGTCGCCCTGTGCTAATAATTTCCAAAATTTGAATTGATCTTTTGTTTTTGCGGCTACAATTAAGTCACTCCAGCTAGCATTCTCACAGTCCCTCAGGGCATTAATTTGTATCTTTTTATAATTTTATCTTTCAATTCTAATCTTGTTTACATCTTAAGGTTTTAGGGCTCCCAAGAGTCTGCTTTTGACTTTGGAACATTCCTTGTTGAACCATGGGTTTGAGGATTCTGGTCGCGATCTTGGTTTAATGATATTTCTCTGGGTTTTAGTTAGCTGCATATTTATATTCGAAGACATTTTTTGGGTGGATCTGAGTGAACAATATAGCCCCCAGCCATGACTCTTCGTAGCCCTTTAATAGTTTGCAGAAATTGTTGAAAATGTTAGTAAGGGGCTCAACCTGGTCTAAAATCGCTAGCCATTTGACAGGTATTCAATTGTTTTTTACTAATGGCAGCAGAGTCTCTTCTCTTAGGCTTGTTGGATTTGATGGATATTTAACAAACCAACTCACTGCTAGATCTAAACATAATGGGAAATGATTGCTCCCCCATCTTTAATCAACCCTGAAGTCTTGGATTTTATTCCAATGCGCTATGCTTGCCATCACGTAATCAATTGCATGCCCATAACCCTCTTTCAATAGTAAAGTAGAATATTTGGGTTGCGTTGTAGAGCATGCCACCTTTTTGTAGAGGAATTCCCATGACCAGATCTTACTCATGGAATATCATGTCCATTCCAGACATCGGTTCATAGCAACAATTAAAATTGCCGCCCACCAGGACTGCTCCCT
The DNA here is from genome assembly GCF_964263255.1 of Lissotriton vulgaris. NCBI lineage: Eukaryota > Metazoa > Chordata > Amphibia > Caudata > Salamandridae > Lissotriton > Lissotriton vulgaris. Next base: position 8,887,632 of record NC_141687.1, read on the forward strand.
GCAACTCAATACTATCAAGCACTTCCTCAAGATGTCGGATACCCAATGCTTCCTTTGTACACCTCCTTTGTTCTTAAATATATATTGTAAAGGTGAGTGAGTAGTCCATTCTCAGAATGAAACTTTAACCCTAGTATGTCCTTGGAACCAGAGTTCACTGTCTCCAAGGGTTTTCCTCTCTTCATTGGTATGGCCCCTATATGAAACGTTCTATAGCCTAGTTTGTACAAAGGCTCAACCGCCCATGTCTTCTGGAAGAGGCACAGGTCAAAATTATTTACATAGTCCTGCCAGTCTTGGTCAGAAAGATTGTGATGTAACCCAGCAAGATTCCAGGACATTAACTTTAGGGTTTTTGGGGAAATATCACAGGGAGGCCTATCAGGGGTTCTTTGTAGGGAGCTACGTCTATTATTGACAGTATCCGTGTGAGTTGTTAGTGGATCTTGTAGATTAATCCTATGCCAATGGGCACCATATAGAACAAGTAGTTCCTGCTCAGGACTCGGGGGCCTCGAGTTTGTATGACTGTATGTGCTTCCCTTGAATGGGGCCCCTCTAGGCCACGCATATAGCCAATCAACTGATTCAAGATTGTGGGTCCCCTAAGATGCTAACAATAGACTGTTTCTCTCCGATACTAATGTTTTTGTTAGTCTAAACAAATTTTTGACTCAAAAAGTGAATGTGTCCTTAAGATCATGGATATTAAATTATCTACACTGTTTTTGGCTTGAAAAGTAAATTTTATGTTGTCCAGGTTCCCCGTTTTTTGCAGAATGCGTTCTGCTTTTTAGATGTCAGATCTTACTATAAAACGACATTGGTGTTTATTTCTAATCCAATGCTTGACTTTGTTTATTAGGGACTCTCCATACTCTCTTTTTCCATTGTTTAAACTTGGGACATTGGTAAGGAAAATACTATGTCCGTTTTCCCTAGGACTAGATATTATTATTATTATTATTATTATTATTAATTGATTTGTAATGCGTGCAGCTACCCTAGACAGGGTATCCCAGCGCAGACATGTCTGCTACTGCATACCAAATGGACGATATGTATTGGGGTAAGAGATATGCTCCCCTTAGATGTTGGCTACCGATAGCCCCCCGGTCCAGTCCAGTCTAAAGTTCTGGTTCAGCACTTCCTGCCCCCCACCATTTGAGCCATTCTGCGAGTAGGCCTTAAGGGGATTGTAATTTGGTTCCCCTTGCCTTAAATATGGGGGGATCCTTGGCCTAGCCTCCAAGGTGGTATGTAATTTGTGGTTGTTGGCTGGTAAGGATTGACAAAGACAATTAGCAGTTGAAAAATTCTTATTACAGGGAGCCTCTATAGGGGCAGGAATGGGGAGAGCTCTAGGTGGGCACCTATACTCTGTTCCTGAATTCTGAATACAGGTGGCTTTTCCTCTTGGAGGCTTACTATTCCCTTGTGTATCGCTTAAGATGAAATTGGATTGAGGTGTATGGTGACCAACTATTCCCTTGAGAGTTTTTATCTTGTTTTGTCTAATGTTTAATCTTTGGTGTAGAGTAGCCATGAGTGCATAGATGTCTATGCACTTGGTCTGGGTCGTGATTTCCCTACTACTGACTTTCGCATGGGAAGTATGTAGGATTTGCGTTACCTGGTATTCCTCTTGGCAATTTGCTGGCAATCTATTTTAACATGATATTGTCGGTCCTCGTTTTTTGGTGAGCTAGCTTGGTCAGGAACCACTGGCCCGACATAACGGGATTTACTTCGAAGAGGATAGAGGAATAGGAGCAACATTTTCACTGTTAGCGTGATGGGCTATAATAGGATCTTTTTGTTATAGTTTGATGATATCTTTTTAGTGCCATTAGATGTTAGGTCCCTTTCACCAGCTAGGATTGTCTCCATTTATTCTATAAAGAGATCAATTGCTGCTAGAGTGCAATTATCAGCTGCTGACTTAGCCGGCTTACTGAGTTTTGCTAGCTTCTTCTTCCCCGTCGCGGCCTCTACGGCCTTCCTCTTACCCATTGTAGCTGCTGTATGCCCCTCGGGTCTCAATTTGTGTCAAATTCCGACTGGGTTACTTAATCGGTCTACTTTTGATGTAGAGATACAAACCATAGGGTACCTATATTGTAAATACTAATCTCCCCCGATATGACCATGTGATAGAGTCACAGCTTCATAAACAATCAGAGCATTAAATGAGAACAATTTAATTGATACAATCTTTCCAGTTGGTGCCTCAATGTGGGACGACACCTAAACCTGTTACCAAGCACAGAGAACAATTGCAGCACTGTCCCAGGAGTCTCATATAATTTCGAGCAGAGGAATGGTGGATGCTTGGCTTCGAGAACTGAGCTTACATAGGTTCATGAAAAAGATGAGGAAATAACAAGTACACTTCCCTTGATGGCTAGACAATTATATCAAAGTTTGTGATTGAGTTTCAACATCATGGTTGCCCAGGAGGTACACCAAATGTACGTGCACTGTTAGAGTTCAATGTATAACTGCAGACAGTGATAATTGCGCAGTTAGCAAAGTCTTACCGGGGTGGCAGAGTTGTAGGTTTTGGGCTAAAGAAGGGGCCCAGCCCTGCCTCCTCCTGACGCTGATGGGTGAAGATGGGCCTGCCCTTGTTCCGGGCTTTCACCAGGCATGCCTGCGGGTTCCTACGTCAGGTTTTAGAGCACGCCAAGGCGCAATCTGCTGACACTGTACTGGACGCCGGTGGAGTAGGGCAGTGTGGTTCCTGTGGTCCTCCTTGGACAAGTGGCAACAGGAAAAAGCAGGAAAGCTTCAATGATCACTAGAACCGTCATGTCAAGCTGGATGGCATAGCCTCTGATTGGCATGGATAGTCCCTCACTTTGCCTGGGGGTGTCCCGCACTGCAGTTCCCAACACGCTCTGATGTCAGCTGTTGCAGGGGTAAATGACAGGGAATTCATTGATATGTAGTCCCCCAGCAGCCAGTGCACAGCAGCTCTGCCCCCTGATGCTGGTCTCCAAAGTATTGCGTAGGCGCTACACAGTTTGTTGTCACCCGCTGATGACTGCTGGTCAGTTCAGGTCCCCTACAGTTGCTGTAGTTGAAGACGGGGTTGAGCATATGTCTAGCTATGTGAGTTGGTATAGTGAGTAGCTGCTTGAGTACGATGGTGAGGTTTGTCAGGAGAGTAACGGTGTTCTGGTCAATGGGGGTGTCCAGGTGGAAGTTGAGGTGTCCGAGTAGGATGTAGTTAGTGGATAGGAGAGCCAGGGGTGCGATGAGGTCTACAATGGCATTGGTGAATGGGGGTTCCTGTGTTGGGTGCCTGTAGATGAGGATTCTGTGGAGGGAGGAGTTGGATTGGTCAGGATCTGAAAGTGGAGGTGTTCCATGGTAGCCGTAGGGTCTTTAGAATGCTTGGTCTGTCAGGTTTTGCTCTTTTAGACGATGACAATTCGTCCTCCTGGGCACTCAGGGTGGTCTGTGCGGGTGACTTGTATCCCTTCGTGGATGGTGGTGGCGATGTTTGGTCTCGAGCTAAGGTTGGTCAGGTTTCCATGAACAAGACAATTTCTGTAGAGGTGGCATTGAGGTCCAAATTTCTGTTGTTTGTTTTGTGGAGGGACCACTCATTGAGGAGGATGCAGTTGAGCCGGTCTGCTGTGCTGGTGGTCGGCTGGGCAAAAGGGGACCGGCACACAAAGGAAACATAGCATGAGACTATCAGAAAGTTATCATCATGTTATGTTTCCTCTTCCTTCACTGCTTGAAAGCAGTGGGGTGATGCTCTTCTGCCATAGCAGAGGAGCCGCCACTTGGGGGCATCACCCACAGCTGCAAGACCTGAGCCTGACTTGACCACCCGGGGCCTCCTCCACTATGTACCCCACCCTCTCCTCACCTGGACATTGACACCATGGCGCAATCCACTGCACTCTCTCCAAATCTGTACTCAGCTAGCAGAAGCCTCAGCCAGGTGGGATTTCACAAGACTAGACACAGCAGTCACCACCAAGTCTGCTGGGGAACCTCCCAATGCAGGTGATGGAAAAGGGTCCCTTATGCATGAAGTTGCAGCACTCCAGCCACACGAGTTCTGTGCAGCTCAGGGGCCTCACCCACCTTGGCGTCTGGCCAGTGCAACATTCTCCGCCCTGTGATGCAGAGAGGTGACTGCCCCCCCATTGGTAAAACTCCTTTGTGGCATGTGGAATGCAATGCAGACCTTCCTATGCAGTTGTGCAGGAGCGCTTCTACCGTTCACAGCTCCAAGGGGGCTTATCACACAGGTAAGGAACATTTCTCCATGAGACCTGGCAGACTTCACCACCAGGTACGTGCGATTGCCGACACCTCAATGTCTACCGACGAGCGCCGAGACACCTCCGGGTCTTTGCGCGCTGTACAAATTGCAAAAATAAATAAATAAATACCACTATGGCCAAGGAACTCTCAACCCCTTTGAACCCCACTCTGAGTCCTATACACAGGCACAGTGAGTCCTCCGAGCCCCAGGGACAGTCCGCGCTTTCAAGGTTTTGGCTGCCATGGTGTTGAGAGGAGGGTTCTATGAAATCTGATGCATCACAGGTTTTCCCCAGCGATGCGCCTCTTTTCATATATGTAGCCCTGAATCGGTATTTCCTATTCCCGTGGGAATCCGGCTGGTCACCCTGGCTGTTGTGGGGGTTGAGGAGGTTGTTGAGCTGTGCTGCACTTGTCACTGCCTGCTCCATTCTACATTCCATTGTTTTACTCCTCACCCACGCACACAAAGCACTCCAAAACGCCGGACCAGCTGGACCAGCCTACCTGAACAGCAGACTCTGCTTCTACACCCCCACCCTCCAGCTCCGCTCCGCCAGCCTCACCCTCGCCACTGTTCCCGGCATGCAACAAACTACCTCCGGCAGCAGATCCTTCTCTTACCTCGCCGCCAAGACCTGGAACATCCTACCTACCCACCTACGGCAGACCCAAGACCTACTCGCCTTCAGAAGACTCCTCAAGACCTGGCGCTTTGAGCGGTAGCAGCACCCCCTCCCCTCAGCGCCTTCAGACCCTCACGGGTAAGTAGCGTGCTTTATAAGTACTCTGATTGATTGATTGATTGATTGATTACTTGTATGTTTTTCATTGGAGGTGGACTTATTGCCTAAAAGGTGAAGTTCTGCTGACTAAAGTGAGCTTTCTGCTCGCAAATTGATCTTTCGTCAGTTTTCGCCTGCTAATGTCCAAATTTGTATCACTTTCACAATGTTAGCAACAGTTTTCACCATGGCTACCAGAAACTATTGCCATGTTGCAACGCATTGTAAATACATCGCTAACAGGGTGATAGTTTTTGGTGCTAGGCCGCGATAAGAAAAATGCAGTACACATACCCCAGTGAGTATAGGGAATACATGGGATTATAGACAGGGAATATGGAGTATTTAAGTCAATAAGGAAGCGATCATAAGACTAAATGTAGTGAAGTAGATAAGAGACAGTGAGTATGGGAAAGAAGAGATTAGACCACTAGAAAAGGGAACCCCTGACAAGTAAATAATGGCAAGTATAACAGGGGATATGTGTCAGAGTGCTCAGAATCCACTGGAATCGACGATGGTCCCAACGCCGCACCACCTCAAGGACCACCAGCAGAAGACTACTAGTAACCCCTAAAGCAGCGGGGAAAGGGGAAGTGGAAGAAAAAGAGAGAAAACAGCCGCAGGTTGGTGGGTTGTGCTTCTCCGGTATTGACTTCAAGCTGGTGTAAACGCAACCCCCTAGGAAGAACAACTTAATGCATTCACAAGCTCACCATATCATACTATATGTACTGACAGTTTTATTACACGAAGCCTCTTACCCCAAGGAAACCTGGACTATGCTTCTCTCTTGTACGTGGCTGTTGTATGATCGTCACAGTTCCTGCACAAATAACACTATTAAGACACAGTTCCTTCCTAAGTTTTAAGTGAAAATACCTTGGGATTGTTTTAAGGAAATTACCTGGGATTTGGTGTTGTCCCTTATTTAAATATTCTTCTGGAAGCCTTGAATTCGGTAACCTATGTATGAACCTAACCCTCACTATTAGTAAACTAAATTCTGACCCCTAATGTCCCTACACTGTTCTCTGATAAGTTGAGCGAACTTTAGTCCATGTCTTCTAGTCTCAAACACGAACTCCAATGAAAAACAAGAAGTATACGTTAAATCAACAAAGTCTCTCGCAAAGTCACCTGCCAATAATCCCACGTTGCGCATGCGATAGTTCTCAGACAAGAATCAAGAAGCGCTGACAGGAAATCTCTGGAAAATCTCCACACGAGAGCCCCGCTGTGTCTCCAGTGAAGAAGTCAGTTGAAGTGCGCAGTTACTTGACCGAATGTGCGCTTCATTACCACAGCTGCTCGCGAGCTCAGGAAGACTAGAACTGTCCTTCTGCATTGTTCGTAGGCTTCCTCTGCCGCCATGTTGGAGCACCCGCTCTCCCAGGGTTTGAAGGCAGTGCTGCATGAATAAGGTCGTTACCCTGTGCTGCCTCTTCCAACGAGGGTACTTGGAGGCATTCTTAGTTCTACGCTGAGTTTTCACTTGAACTGCCCTAACGCTAGCTATCGTGCCTGGAGTCTTGACAATATGAGAACAACCAACAACAAGGGATTACTTGCCCAAAAGCTTCAAAGAGGCCCTAGATGAGGGTCCAGATACTTACAAACACACATCGTTGCAGACAAAGACAAGCAATTAAATTGTTTAATCAAAATAATTTTTCATTTTCATTTTCATGTGATCAAAAGCAATTTATCACATTTTGGCAGAATAAATACATCACAAAGTAATACTTAACATCACATTTGAACAATTACCATGTCCCACAGACTTCATTCAAACAACACAGTCATACTATCATATGCACTATCGTCATTCATACAGCACAACACAGTTTCATTGTGCGCATTGGAGTCTCTGCTTCATGCCTGACACATCGGCAGTATAAGAAATTAAGTCACGCAGGACCCATGTAATCCTTGGCTCCATCTTTGTTGCTCACGGTCCATGGGGAGACATGAGCACTCATCAACCGAAGACTAGAAGTGGCGAGGCCCATCTCACGCAGAGCATGACCCACAGCACTGGACACTCACCATCACCTGATGTGTCCAGGTCACTAGAATTGTACAAAGGCAGGAGAGGAGAAGTGTGCATCTTTACATCAATAATAACCAAAACCATCCAATCTATGACATCACCAATCAAGAGTGGCTAAGGAACAGGAGCAAACTATGAAATTCTCACTAATATTGACAAAGTGTGCTCTCTCTTTCAGATCTTCAAAATGTGGGAGTACATTGTGTTCCTGCTTCTTGCCCTGAGGGCCTCTGCATTCTGTCCTGATTGTGGTGAGTGTTATTTGTCTGACAGGTTTATGATGTGATGATTTGTACATGTACAGCTTTTAGCGCAAGAGAACTCCCCAATTAAAGTGATGATCTAATGTTTGTATGCATTGTGAGTTTAGTGTAGCAAAAGCATGTGTTACCTCACATCCTCCCCAGGGCACGAGGAAGAATCAGGAAGAGTGTTCAATGACTCTAGGACGGAAAACTACAAATGCTGGTGTGACATAATATTGCAAAACAGCATTATCACATAATATATTACATACCACATCACACAATATTTTCACATTATATCACAATGAAATGATATAACTTATAGTACATTTCTATACATTGATATTTATATATATATTCACTGAAAATAAAGGTTAAAGTGACGGTTTAGTTAGGTGAATATGTCAATGGCTTGAGCCACCACCATGCACTGCATATGACCTCCCATATCACATCACTCAAGACATCATTTATAACATCACTGATGACATCTCAATTCACATCATTGATGACATCTCTGATGACGGCAATGATCAGGAAGGAGCCGGGTTTTGCATTCTAGACTCCACTCTGGAACTCCTGGTTGATGTTTCTTTATCACCCACTTGTAAGTGTGGAGGAGAGAGAAACTCATCTCCTAATTATACATACCAAGGGTCATGGCACTGAAGAAGTATGATGGTCAAAATAGCGCCTCGCACATAGCAAGTATATCTCGTCTCGTAATTTGCGAGGCGCTATTTTGGATGTTCAACAGTGTGTAACACACTAATAGCAATTCACAATGGGGTCACAAATAGAGAGGCTCATGAATATTAATGAGCCTCTCGCAATTTTCGACCCCATTAAGAATGGCAGGCCCTCCCATGTATGGTGGCCTGCTGAGCTCAGCAGACCACCATATCTAGGACTGCTTTCAGATAAAGCAGTTCATTTATTTGAATGTAACCCGTAAAGAAAACGGGATGCATTTCAAATAGAAAAAAAAATGTTTTTGTTTCATTCTTTAAGGGTAGGTAGTGGTCCATGTGACCACTGCCTGTCCTTAAAAAATATTTCCCATGCATTTACAAAGGGGAAGGGGTCCCTTGGTGACCCCTTTGCGACCCGATTACCTCCCTCTTGAAGAGGATGGTAATTTGCAAGTGTTTTGCAACCACAATTGCGTTCCCAAAACATTTGTACATGAGGTTGCACTTGCTATTAGGAATGGAACGCCCCTTCCTAATAGCGACTCGCAAAACCCTCTTTTGCGACTCTCAAAAAATTGCGACTCACAACATAGGGTTTGTTCATTCCCCATGTTGTTTTTGCATGGACAAATGGGTTCGCAAACCCGTTTGTGCATGCAAAAATGGTCGTACATCTGGGCCATAGACTCTTAATACAAGTTTAGTATATTTATTACAACGTCAAGAATAGTTGAACATACAAACACCTCATTATGAGAGTGTAAAGGTACATGGGCACTATACAAAACCAAATCTACAAATTTAATGTAGGTGTTGCAACATGCACATAGTCACCAATTCAAGAATGAAGACACAAATGATTATAGTGGTGAACAAGCAAGATGGCTGCAGGGTAGGGGCTCAGAATTCGAGCTCCCGACTGGGGATCACAAACAATCTGAAAATCCCACCTGACCCCCCACATCCACACTACCAAAAGAATCAGGACTCACCGGAACCGATCAGGAGAAGAACTGGCGGTGACAGCGGGCCTGTATTCGGAGTGAGCTCAGCGTCCCACGCCCAATGCCTTTAGGACGGCTCTCACTCCTGTCTGCGGTGGTTGTTGTGATGGTGCCTGCCAAACGACCCCTGGACAGCCCTGATCTGGACCCGCAGTAGTTGCGAGGCCGACAGTGGGCCACACCTGGGCATGGGTTGCTAGAGCCTGGATTGGAGTACATTTCTCTGCTGGTTCTGCCCAGAATGCCGTCCCGATAGAGAGACAGACTGACTGACCCCAAAATGGCTGCTTCCGCCCCACTCGCAACTCACAGCTCCTAATATGCCCTGCCAAGCACGAAACACGGAAGCAAATCCGAATTCCTCCCACGGTGCCCAGACCGTAGGAGTCCGTTGATTGAAGACATCGGCTATTGGATCTACGATGAGCACCGTCTCGTAAGTTGAGACTGTCTGACCCTAAGATGGCCGACTCAGTCCCTCAACCCCGAGATTCTTTCTCCCATGAAAACTCTCATAAGCAGACTTTACTTAACGCAGATTGCTACTTACTCTCAATGTCTTCAATGACAAGCAAATCACCCTCATCTCACAGCCAGTCGGTACGCATCCATGAAAGTTCACCACTCTATTGCTTGTTTGGCCTGACCCAGTGATGACCGCCACCCGGTAACTTATGACCACTCGAAATTATGCAAGTGACCTGGTCCATCCATATGAAGAGGGCCTCCTCCCAGACCACGAACACCCCCTCACTTGCACCACGGGCAAAGGGAGCTGCTGACATTTTTTTCAAACTGAGCAGATAGAGCTGAGGAGGAACCCCTTGACATCACTGATGACATCTCAAATGACATTACTGATGACATCACTGATGTGACAATCTGATACATCTCATCATTCACTAGTATAACTTTTTAACACTCATTATAAAATATGAAGCATTGACACACCAATACAAGTTCCTAAAAATCCATTTAGTGATTCCTAGATCTACACACACATCCAAACACTTACCTAAAGATTTACTCATACATGCTAATAAAGATCACTATAACATTTTTAAATATACTTATACACCTACATCAACATTACACACCAGCTCACATTACATCCACTTATGCAGTCATCCTACTCATTTATGCAAAAAAGTGATCATACTTATATTTACTAAACTACCCACTTACACAAACAGCAGCTTATGTATTCATGTAGATAGTAACTCATGCGTAATGTGTTATAAAATCACTATTATTATTACAAGTATACAGTTATCCATACGTCACTCATACAATCACTGAGTCTTATGTATACTTATTTATATACAACAACTGTCAGATACACTGCGTTCCGTATTTCTAGTTTTTTGGACATGTATCATTGAGAAATATATTTACTCATCACCACACTCATAAAGAGATTCACTCACCCAAACAACTGTTTGCACATACAGTCTTAACCTCATATACCTACTAAATCAAATATTTACACATCTTTGGACAGTCACATACCACCCACCCAACCACGCACACATTCATTCACTATCCCATACAAATACTGACCTAACAAATTATTAACTAATATAGACTTTGACATAGCTAGTAACCAACGTATGTAGTAGTTTATACAACAAGAGATAGAGTGATACAGGTATTCACACTGTTTAATCAATATTCCATATATTTAGTGAGACACTTTAAAATTGTCAATTAGACAGTCAATAACATTGCTACTAAATCCTCCATTCAGACACTTATACATCCACTCAGTATTCAATGCAGATTGCTATACATATATATATATATACAATACTTATTTAACTATCGTACCAAAACACATTCACTGGATGATGTCACCAGTGATGTCATCGGAGATGTCATTTGAGATTTCATCAGTGATGTCACTGACCATGTCATGAATGATGAAATATGTGACATCATCAGCAGGAATTGCGGGCACGTGAGTTATAGTTATTACAATCAACTAAAATGGTGGAATTTCAATGGTTTTGTACGAGTGAAACTAAATATAACACCCCATAAACCTGTGTTTCTTTCAGTGTATATATATATATATATATATATATATATATATTTACTGAAAAAACCATAGGTTATAGACCATATATAGTTAGGAATTAGCATTTACAAAACCTTGAAAATTCACTGAAAAAACCATTGGTTATAGACCATATATAGTTAGGGATTAGCATTTACAAAACCTTAATTTACTCGCACAAAACCATTGAAATTCGCATATATAGTTAGTTGCACTAACTATATATCGCGCACCCGCAATCCACTCCTGATGATGTCACATATTACATCATTCATGACATGGTCAGTGACATCACTGATGACATCACTGATGACAACACCAAGTGACTGTATGTTTCTGTAAAGTTAAAATATGTCTTACATATTGAAGAATGAGTGGATGTATAAGTGTCTGGATGAAGGATTTAGTAGGTGCATGACTGACTGTATGAGTGAGTGATTAAATGTGTCTCACTGAGTGCATGGGTTAGTGACTAAACTGTCTTAATTTGTGCATTATTATGTCTGTTATTCTGTAAACTGCTGCATGTGTTAATCAGTAGCTATATGAGTAACTATATGGGTTATTGATTGGTTGCCCAAGTATTTGTATGGGAGACTGAGTATGTGTGTGGGTGGCTGGGAGGTGTATGACTCTGTGCATAGATGTGTGAGCAGTTGATTCACTAGATGTATGGGTTCAAAAGTGCATGTAGAAACAGCTGCATGGGCAGTTGACTGTGTGCATGAGTGTATTGGTGAGTGAATGGATATCTCAGTGCTACATGTCAAAGTAAGTACATATGTAAAACACAGTACATGTGAGAGTTGAATATATAAATAACTGTGCATAAGAGCCAGTGAATGTGTGAGTGGCTGTATGGATCATTGTGAACTTGTATCAGGGATTGTATAAGAGAGTAAATATGTGTTAGAATATGTTTGAATTAGTAAGGTGTGTATAACTGTATAGTTGAGGAAATGGAGGAGTGATTGATTCTTTTCATGACTGACTAGATGTATGAGTAACTCCATGGATGAGTGACAGTCTGTGAGTGTCTGTTTACACTGAGTGTATGTAAGGTTATATTAGAGTCTGAAGAGGTTCATCATATTATCACATGAATGATATTATCAGTGATGTGATCAGTGATGTGATCAGTAATGTCAAATGAGATGTCATCAGTGATGTCATCAGTGATGTCATTTGAGATGTCATCAGTGATGTCATCAGTGATGTCATTTGGGATGTCATCAGTGATGTCATTTGAGATGTCATCAGTGATGTCATTTGAGATGTCATCAGTGATGTCATCAGTGATGTCACTGACCATGTCATGAATGATGTAATATGTGACATCATCAGCAGTGGATTGCGGCTGCACGATATATAGTTAGTGCAACTAACTATATATGCGAATTTCAATGGTTTTGTGCGAGTAAATTAAGGTTTTGTAAATGCTAATCCCTAACTATATATGGTCTATAACCTATGGTTTTTTCAGTGAATTTTCAAGGTTTTGTAAATGCAAATTCCTAACCAAATGTGGAGCATACTCTATTCTTATCCTATTGTATTCTTTAACCACATCCGCGCTAGTTGAATTCTCCTTCTATGCTGAGATTTGAAAAAACCCATGCTCCATGACGAGCTGGGCTCGTCATCAGTGTGCGAGGAGGCTACACCATGACGAGCCCAGCTCGTCATGAGCCTGGAAGGGGTTAACACAATCTAGATCTGCACAAATCTTTGTCTCATCACACTCAATCAAGTACAATCCTGATAAAGTTCTGACTCGTGATAATGCTACATAAGCCATACCCTCTTTAAACACAGATCTTCCAATGTTCACCAAAGCACTATATACACTTAAACATTGAGATTTATGAATTGTCACCGTATATGCCAAACAAACAGGAAACTGTTTTCGGCGAACATATAAGTCTTTTACAAGCAAAAATCTAGCAGAACAACGACTGATTTGTTGTACTTGCTCAATGCCATCAAATTTTATTTTAAAAAATTCAATTCCATCTCTATTTCTATAATTCACAAAATCAACAACATAACCCATTGCTCCATTTACCAGACCTCTTTCAACATTTAAATTCCTTCTCAAAATGATACGACAATTTAAACACACATTCAGAGTCTTTTCAAAACCAGCTGTTTTAGAAATACTTTTGTCTAAAGAATCCAATTTTGTTTTCAAATTTTCTGACAAAACAATTGTTGCACCCATATGCTCTATTTTATCTATTGCTTCCAGTTTCACAATTTCTTCATTTTCCAACTTTAACATTTTGTTGTTGAAGATGGAACATTCTTGCAGAGTTGGCATCAAACATATCCCAGATTTCTTCTCAGTCATTTTTTTTTAAATATTCTCTGGAAGAATGTTTTCATTTGGATACAATTTTGAAATTAATCGAGCATGTAAAGCTTCTTTCCCAAGCTCACTCACTTTTCTGATTCTTACATCTTGTAGAATATTTTTATAATCTTCATCCTTTGCCTGTCGCATATTTTGAAGCAGTTCAGTATATTTAAAATTTAACCATATATTAACGTTTCCAATGCTTCCAAGGGACTTCCTGGTATCTTCATGCGTAAGCATTTTAAACACTGGTTGTCCTTTTACTGGAGTCAACTGCAGTAGATCTCCAAAAACAATAATGTGTTTTCCTCCAAATAACATATCATACTCTGTTCTAAGAATGTCTTGCATTCTCAAATGCACAAAAGCAAGCATTAGATTTGAGACCATGCTTACTTCATCAATGATAAGAAGTTTCATTTTCTTCAAGACTCTGGGAACTTCATAACGCGCATCTCTAGATAGCTTGTTGTAATGCAATTTATTATCACGCTCAACTGGCAGTATCAGTAAACGATGTAGAGTAATCCCTTTTATGTTATGTGCTGCCAGTCCAGTTGGAGCGGTTACAACACAAGACAGCGGTGATTCAGTCCTTTTCTGCAAATAAGTTGCAATGGCTTTAATCAGAAAACTTTTTCCTGTTCCCGCTTCTCCACTTACGTACAGTCGAACATTCTTAAATGATGTACATGAGCACACTTTTTTTCTCATGTCTGAATCCATGTTTAATCTGTTCTGTGACTTCGTCATATATCTTTTTCTGCTCAACGTTTAGTTGCTTTACCAAATCTTTTAAGTTAACTACATCCTCTTGAGCTTGTTCCATAGCTCTTTCCACCTCATCCATGGCAGTTGCAACTTCATTTTGGATAATTGGTCCTCCTAGTGGATCCTGACTCAATGAAGTAGAACTCTGACTGTCTTGAGAACTGTATCTAGTAATCTCTTCAGCAATTGTGGTTTCTTGCTCTATTTCTTCGTTCAACATTTGCAGATAATTTGGAAAAACAGGACATTCTATGGTATCCTTAGTTGCATTAAAAGAGTCTTCATGACAGAGAAAATCTTCAAGTAGTTCCTCTTCTGTACGCCATGGCTTAAAGAGTTGCAAAAGAGCTAAATAGTAAAATTCTCTTATGTGTGGAGCTTCGCAACTCAATTTTCGATGATTAGTCAAATGGCCTTTTCTCTGCTTCACTAGACATCCTTCATACCCAATGACAGCATATTTTCCATTATTGATATCTTCTGTGATGTTCCTCTTATAACTGAGGTTTTGCAGAACTTCATACAAACAAGTGTTCTCAAGGTGAGTACTTCTATTTGGATAGTATGTATCCAACATGTTTGTCTTCAAAATATCTGTACTATTTGGTTCTTCCTCCGCCAAATACTCAATTTCTTGTACAGATTTTAAAACTCGGTTTTGTGTTGCAGCAAGACCTAGACTCACCCAAATTATTGTTCTTGATTTGGCATAGAGACTTGCTGATGATAACTGATCAGAACATTCATAACCTCCAATTCCTCGATGCGACAACATCTTCAGACTGAAACTGTATAATTTTTTACTTATACTCTTTTCATGCAAAATGTCTTCCCACATTTCCTTCAGTTCAGTCTTTTCTTTTTTTGTGATGTAAGATGTCACATATCGAGCCACAGCAATAGAGTTGTCAGCAACAAACTGAATATCCATGTTAGCATTCCACATGGATAAAATCACTGGGTTGTAGTCGTTGATATACTTGGACTCTTCGTTTCTTTTTAAATTGTATGTATTTTTTGGTGATTTCCTTGTCACAGTATGTCGCAGAGAAGACATCAAATTATTTACTCTTCCTTTAGAAATCACTGGTCGTGGAAACGCAAAACGACATTTTGTGTAGAATTTCTCCTTGTTTTTAAATTTTCGACGACAGTACTTTCCACAACGATGAGATTGAAAACGTAAAACTTGTTGCCTTAAACAGTTTTCTTCAGTAGTTTTCGGAACAGCACATGTTGAATATTCTTCAATGAAACTCATCACTGTGTCATCCGAATCAGTTCCAAATTTGGGTGCATCTTTAATCCATAACAACATAGGTATATGAGGAGCACCTCTCGCTTGATATTCCTTCCTCCAAAAGAAATCCAAAACCTCTCCAAGGGGAGGATTTTTTTTGTTGGTAATAAAAGACATCATAGAACTGAAAATCCAAAAACAACTAACTAGGAACAGAGAACGGCAAAGGCGAAGAACCTATGACAGCGAAAATAAGGAAAAATATAAACAAGCTCTTGCCTCTTATAAAGCTATGATAGTAGCAGCAAAAAAACACTATTTCACTACCAATATAGAGACCGCGAAAAATTCCAGCAGACAGCTATATAACATTGCTAAAACCCTTTCTGGAAATACCCCGGACCTCAACCCTCCCCCATCACAAGCACTATGTGATGCCTTATCCAAGTTCTTCTTCACGAAGGTCAATGACATCTACCAAGCTTTCAACTCTGACCTCGTCAGCAGTCCTGCCACGTCTTCTATGATTACACCGAAAAACACCATGACCAATTTTAAACCCCTCACCACGGATCAAATTAAGGGCATAGTAAAATCGATCAAAGCCGGGTCAGCTTTGGATCCCTGCCCTACTTCGGTGATTGCAACCGTACCGGATACAATCATTCCCATTATCACACATGTCTGTAACACCATACTGACATCTGGAATTTACCCTGACTCATTAAAGAACACGCTGATTAAACCCCTGCTAAAAAAGCCTGGTTTAGACAAAGGTGAACTAAAAAACTACCGCCCAATCGCAAGCCTGCCTTTTTTAGCAAAAGTCATCGAAAAGGCCATGAACCAGCAACTCTCGGAATTTATTGAGAGCTACAACCTGCTGGATGATACACAGTTCGGTTTCCGTAAACACCATGGAACGGAAACCGCTCTCATCAAGGCAGCTGATGACATAAGAGTCATCCGTGATCAGGGAGGAACAGCACTGCTCGTCCTTCTCGATCTCTCAGCGGCCTTCGACACGGTCGACCACAAGATCTTGGTCGACCGTGTCGAAAGGATGGGTATTCAGCTTACTGCCAAGGATCTTCTTGCCTCTTTTCTGGCCAACAGAACCCAGGCGGTCACCATGGGTCCTTTCCAATCAGCGGATCTGTCGCTGCCGTGTGGGGTTCCTCAAGGCTCATCCCTCAGTCCGACACTATTTAATATCTATGTGTCGGACCTTGCAAGTGTCATAAAAGCACACGGGATGAGCCTCACCTCATACGCTGACGACACCCAGCTGGTCTTGGCCATAAAGGGCGATGGACAGGAGGTGGCAGAAAGATTCCAAAGGGGGATGACTGCTATCGGTGAGTGGATGGCAAGAAATTGCCTGAAGCTCAATTCCGATAAAACTGAGGTGGTCATCTTTGGCAACCTTTTGCCAGCCTGGTCGGCAGCTTGGTGGCCATCGGCTCTGGGTGTCCCTCCCACCCCCACCGCTAAGGTCAGAAACCTAGGAGTGACATTTGATGACAAGCTCTGTTTCATGGCCCATGCAAACAAGGTGGCAGCCAACGCCCATTTTAAGCTCAAAATAATAAAAAAGATCATCCCTTATTTGCCAGATTCAGCAGCCAAGACGTTAGTCACCTCCTTGGTCCTGATATCGTTGGATTACTGCAACGGTCTATTGCTTAATGCACAAAGCAGAGTCACGAAAAAGCTTCAGACTGTGCAGAACGCAGCGGCACGCGTGCTATCCAAAAAACCCAAGTTTGCTCCCATCTCAGACACCCTGAAAGATTACCACTGGCTAACCATTCAAAATAGGGCCAAATTCAAAGCACTATGTATAGTCTATAAGACCCTGCAGGATCAAGGACCGCGCTTCCTCAAAAAGCTACTAATTCCTTATAATCCGTCCAGAACGCTTCGTTCCTCCTCGCTGAACCAACTTGTGGTCCAACGAAGCAGAACAGTCTCATGGGGTGATCGCCGCTTTGCTGTCGCAGCCCCTAAAATCTGGAACTCCTTGCCGAACCACATTAAAATAAGTTCCACACTCCTCCAGTTCAGGAAAAAACTGAAGACGTGGTTATTCAACCAGTAAACCCAGCCACCATTCTTCTGATCAGGGATAGACAGCATTGCATTCCAGCGCCGAGACGCCTACGGGTATTTGCACGCGCTCTATAAATGCCATAAAATAAATAAATAAATAAATAGCTTCAAATCTATGATTAAAATATCTGCAAACATTCATTGGATCTAAAGAACACAGTTCTCCAGGTGTTTTCAATTCTATATTTTGTATGTTTCCATTTGCCTCTCGTAGAAATTGAAGTAAGTCGTCCCATGCATACTCAGCACAGCTAAGAGTGAGGAACCATGTAGGAGTTCCTAAGTTTCTTAGCATACATTTCAATTCCCCATGAAGATGGAACAAATACTCGTTCGTTCCACGCTGACATGCCATGAGATTGATTAGCTGGGATTCCAAAATACTGTCTTGCAGATTGACTTTCTCCATAAAGTCCCTCGCCGAAACATTTTGCAGATGAGCTCCACTTTTCAGTATATGACTAACTGCATAAGAATGCCCAGATAAATCACTTTCATACAGTAGATGAAACAAATACGGAATGCATTGGCGAAACCTTGGATCTTTAGCATATAATCTTAAAGTCCGGTATTCAGCTGCAGGAATTTGAACTGGTCGATCGTCATATCGTCCACCTCGACCTGTTGGAAATAACTGTGGAAAACAACGAGCTTCCAAACTTTCTTCCCATACACTAATAGGACTTCCTTTTGCTGCTTTCATTTGAAACTAGTCAATTGCATTCCCCATTACTTCTTTGGAATGCAAAGGATGAACAGTATAATGTTCATATATTTCTTCACTTCTAGACACATCAACTTTTTCAATTTGGCCAACTGAACAATCACTGTCTTCTTCTGTAGCTGTTTCCTCTGCTCCAACACTTACATCTTTATAGTACTCATTGTTTTTGACCAAATACAACGATGCCTTTTTGACTTTCCTAACACCTACTAAATCTTGCCAGATTTCTTACTCTTAGTCGGAACCCCATTACCTAGAATAACCAGAGGATCCTCTTCTACTCTTTCTACACCAATTGTATCAATATTTTTCTTGACATCTAGAGGCAAATAAACAACTCTTCCCTTTAATCCTCTTTGTAAATCTGTAGGAGGTAATTTCCCTATCTTAGGCTCCTTGCGAACAATAGCTTGAAAAGGATGGACACATTGAATCAAAATTGATTCATAAGTATTTAAATCCATCAATTCAGAAGGAATATCTATCAACTGAAGATTATTATGAGCAGCTTTAGCAGGCATTCTATTTTCATTTAATTTTTTTAAACAATAATTACAAATACGCTGATCAAAACTCAAATCAAAAGAATTCTCCACCAACAAATAACTTACAAAATCCTTCCATTCACTATTATTTTCCAATTCACATTTTGCATATAAATCAACTAGCCTAGTCTGAATCTTATAATGAGTCCGTCGACAACACACACAAGTTAAATTAGGCCTTTCACTTGATTTCACCTTAAACTTGGTAATTTCCTCGTCAAATTTTTCTGTACTTGAAATCTGTACATTGTCTTCCACATTACCATCCATTACTATATCCATTTCTACACTGTCCTCTTTGTTCCCAAAATAACAAAACTCAAATTCTTCAAAAATAGTCTTCACATCTACTTCAGATCTATGCAAAAGAGCACTTTTTAACTCTTTAAGCTTAAGTGCCGGACTTTTTGCATAATACAACCTTCTCACTAATTTCCTCACCTTATTATGATGCACTGCTAACATCCTAAAATGATGAAAAACACTCTGACATAATTTTCTAGAAAGACAAGCCAGTGAATGCCCATGCAAACCTGTGTTTTCTCTCACTCTGCATGGATCTAACTCTTGCAAGATCTTCACTTTCTGTTTTACACTTTTCTTACTATATGTACGTAATTTTTTTTGAAGCAAATCGATTGAATCCTGTTGCACACTACAAATACTACTGCACTTCCATGTGTACACTGGACCCCTAGTACGTCTCCCTAAAACTTCATCAGCTAACACCTCTTCTGCATCTCAAGACACAAGTTTCTCTTTTTCAATCACACAACGATCTTTCACCTCATATGCTCGACCACTGGTGTGAACTGCATGCACCAAATCATTTTCCTGAAAGTAACTCTCCTCATTAAAAAATGACTCAGAACTTGAACTATGTATCCATTCTCCAGAAAATACTTCACAAAAATTAGTCCGATTAATTATTCTTTTCCATCTACTGTTCGATTTGAAAACATCAATTGCCTTATTTAGTATCCTAATTCTATTAATTACTCAAATAAATAATTTTTTCTTAACTTCAAAAGCCTGATCAACAATCTTCTCTACACTTTTCTTTTTCTTGTAAAAAGCAGCTCTCTGTTTACCTTTCTTTTCATTTTTTAGCAAATCTAAAACTACCCTATTGTGAAACATTCGTCTACGAATGTCCCTAAATTGATTTAACCTTCTATTGCTATCCATATTCTTCTCTCCTGCTCCAATAGAGACATTTTTTGAGGGCCTCTCCTTCCTTTTTAAATTTGCTCTATCCTTCTGGATCTTCACATTACCGTTAACATTTGTTTTTTGTTTTACATATGTTGCGAAAAAAAGACTTAGTTGTCTTACCAGGACCTTGTTGGGCGTTTTTTGAAGTACTTGTTGTAGAGGATTATTTTACTTCTGATGCTAATTTTGTTATTTTCCGTATGGTATTTTTTCTTCTCCTGTGCCTTAATGGCATTTTTGCTTACTTTTTAAATGTTGATTTCAATCTGTGGTAAAGAAAAATTAACACAATATAGACCACTATTAGCAAACAACAAAGCAATCACAATAAGCAAACGATATAAACACTAATTTGCAACATATCTAAGTTTATACCACAGCAACTATATAACTAGGAGTAAAACAAAGAAACACAGCTAGAGGGAGTAACACAAAAACACAGAGAGACTCATACAAAGAAACAGGTAAAGGGAGTAAAACATACAAAAGGACTAAGACAAAGAAAGTGTATAATATGTTGAAAGACAGAAAAAGGATGTAATAGGGAAAGGGAGTAAGTCAACAAAAGGGAGTAAATCAGAAAAAGGTTGTAAAAGAGACTAAAACAGAGAAAGCCTGTAAAGGAAGAGACAGAAAGTAAGTTTCAGAGAGGGCGTAAGAGGAAGTATATCAGAGACAGGATGTTACAAGAAAAAGGAGAGACAGAGGGTGTAACAGGAAGAGAGAAAAAAAGTCAGAAACAGAAAGAGAGACGGTATAAAACAGACAGAAGGTGTAATAGAGAGTAACTCTAGGCTAGAATATTACAAAGAAAAAGGTTGATTAGATAGTATCTGCATGATTCAAGAAATATATTAACACATTTCACAATCATGTCATCTATGTTTCCTCAGATTACTCACATTTTTGGATAATGCTTAGTTAAAACATTTTGCTGCTTAGAGAAATTATCTTTTTAGAAACACAGCACAGGACCTATGTACAAGCATTCAATTTCACTACTGAAACCTCACTGTTTTACAAAATACAAATCCCCTATCTTGCAAATGTTCATAGCAAGCATTATCAAAAAGCAAGACACAAACCAACAGCAAAGAAACTCAGGGCCTTATTTATGAAGGCCTTGCACCACTGGTGCGTCACTTTTTTCCCTTGTTAAAAGTGATGCACCGGCGCCACAAGGCAATCATAAATAAGGTCCAAATGTAAATACCATTGATTTGCCACCAAAATCGTTTTTGGAATAACATTTAAGAAACAAAGCACAGGACCTATGTACAAGCATTAAATTTCACTACTGAAACCTCACTGTTTCACAAAATACAAATCCCCTATCTTGCAAATGTTCATAGCAAGCATTATCAAAAAGCAAGACACAAACCAACAGCAAAGAAAATCAGGGCCTTATTTATGAAGGCCTTGCGCCACTGGTGCGTCACTTTTTTCCCATGTTAAAAGTGACGAACCGGCGCCACAAGGGAATCATAAATAAGGCCCAAATGTAAATACCATTGATTTGCCACCAAAATCGTTTTTTGAATAACATTTTAGAAACACAGCGCAGGACCTATGTACAAGCATTAAATTTCACTACTGAAACCTCACTATTTCATAAAATACAAATCCCCTATCTTGCAAATGTTCATAACAAGCATTATCAAAAAGCAAGACACAAACCAACAGCAAAGAAACTCAGGGACTTATTTATGAAGGCCTTGCACCACCGGTGCGTCACTTTTTTCCCATGTTAAAAGTGACGCACCGGTGCCACAAGGCAATCATAAATAAGACTCTTACAAAAACAGGAGCCAAGGGGGAAACAGAGACAGGCCGCCCCCCACTCAAAAGTCTCTATTACAAAAGTGGCCTGCTCCTAAGTTGCTCAGAGGCTGAACAAGTTTAAGAAATTTATGTGATAGAGCAAAACTTTAGCTTCTATCCATAGGGCTACACTCCGTTGTGATATTCAATCTGGCAATGTTGCCAGTTTGTGTGTGTGTATGTCAGTGTCACCACTATGCTACAGGTATGCCCTCCCTTCCATGTATGTAAAAAAAGGGGAGGGGAGGTTGACAGTGTCTCACGGAAGCAACACCAAGGGGAGGATTGTATCAGACTGGTACTCGCCTGATTCCTCACTTCTCATCATCGACTACTGTCAACCTTTTAAAGAAAAATGGGAGAAAAACCAACATAAAGAAAGTGCATATAGGTCCAACAACCCTGTGGTGTTGTGAGTGCTAGAAACCCAATGTGATATTATTGTGCCCCATTACGTGAAAAAACAACAAAATACCACGCTAAAAAGAGTGCAAACTAGCTGGCAACTCACAATTTTATTCTGTGTTGCTAGTTCACTCTGATTAAAAGTCAACCGACATGTTTCATCACTTTACTTTTAGTGATTTCTTCAGGGTTTAGTTGATGGGTCAGCGTTTTGCATGCACCTTTCACACGTCTTCCCTTATTGTACCTGTAGTTCATGGTGCGACACAACAGACAGACACACACATATTAAAAGTTTCAGCGAGTAACACTCAGCCCAGTACTCACTTACATCTGACAAATCTCAGCTGTGTCAATTTACCAGGTGGCCTGTCGAGATGAGCCTACCCGGCTACTGGCAACATTGCCAGATTGAATATCACAACGGAGTGTAGCCCTATGGATAGAAGCTAAAGTTTTGCTCTATCACATAAATTTCTTAAACTTGTTCAGCCTCTGAGCAACTTAGGAGCAGGCCACTTTTGTAATAGAGAATCATAAATAAGACCCAAATGTAAATACCATTCATTTGCTCCCAAAATCGTTTTTTGAATAACATTTTAGAAACACAGCGCAGGTCCTATGTACAAGCATTCAATTTCACTACTGAAACCTCACTATTTCACAAAATACAAATCCCCATATCTTACAAATGTTCATAGCAAGCATTATCAAAAAGCAAGACATAAACCAACAGCAAAGAAACTCAGGGCCTTTTTTATGAAGGCCTTGCGCCACCAGTGCGTCACTTTTTTCCCATGTTAAAAGTGACGCACCGGCGTCACAAGGCAATCATAAATAAGAACCAAATGTAAATACCATTGATTTGCTCCCAAAATCGTTTTTTGAATAACATTTTAGAAACACAGCGCAGGTCCTATGTACAAGCATTCAATTTCACTACTGAAACCTCACTATTTCACAAAATACAAATCCCCTATCTTGCAAATGTTCATAGCAAGCATTATCGAAAAGCAAGACAGAAACCAACAAACTCAGGGCCTTATTTATAAAGGCCTTCCGCCACCGGTGCTTCCCTTTTTTCCCATGTTAAAAGTGACGCACCGGCGCCACAAGGCAATCATAAATAAGGCCCAAATGTAAATACCATTAATTGGCCACCAAAATCGTTTTTGGAATAACATTTAAAAAACACAGCGCAGGACCAATGTACAAGCATTCAATTTCACTACTGAAACCTCACTGTTTCACAAATTACAAATCCCCTATCTTACAAATGTTCATAGCAAGCATTATCAAAAAGCAAGACACAAACCAACAGCAAAGAAACTCAGGGCCTTATTTATGAAGGCCTTGCGCCACCGGTGCGTCACTTCTTTCCCATGTTAAAAGTGACGCACTGGCGCCACCAGGCAGTCATAAATAAGGCCCAAATGTAAATACCATTGATTTGCCCCCAAAATCGTTTTTGGAATAACATTTAAAAAACACAGCGCAGGACCAATGTACAAGCATTCAATTTCACTACTGAAACCTCACTGTTTCACAAATTACAAATCCCCTATCTTACAAATGTTCATAGCAAGCATTATCAAAAAGCAAGACACAAACCAACAGCAAAGAAACTCAGGGCCTTATTTATGGAGCCTTGTGCCACCGATGCGTCACTTTGTCCCATGTTAAAAGTGACGCACCGGCGCCACAAGGCAATCATAAATGTAAATACCATTGATTTGCCCCCCAAATCGTTTTTTGAATAACATTTTAGAAACACAGCGCAGGACCTATGTACAAGCATTCAATTTCACTACTGAAAACTCACTGTTTCACAAAATACAAATCCCCTATCTTACAAATGTTCATAGCAGCATTATCAAAAAGCAAGACAGAAACCAACAGCAAAGAAACTCAGGGCCTTATTTATAAAGGCCTTCCGCCACCGATGCTTCACTTTTTTTCCATGTTAAAGTGACGCACCGGTGCCACAAGGCAATCATAAATAAGGCCCAAATGTAAATACCATTAATTGGCCACCAAAATCGTTTTTGGAATAACATTTAAAAAACACAGCGCAGGACCAATGTACAAGCATTCAATTTTACTACTGAAACCTCACTGTTTCACAAAATACAAATCCTCTATCTTGCAAATGTTCATAGCATGAATTATCAAAAAGCAAGACAGAAATCAACAGCAAAGAAACTCAGGACCTTATTTATGAAGGCCTTCCACCACCGGTGCATCACTTTTTCAAGTTCAAGTTCAAGTTCAAGAATTTGTATAGCGCACTACTCACCCAGAGGGTCTCAATGCGCTTAAGGGAGGGTGGGTTCATTACTTATCGAATAGCCAGGTTTTTAGCTGCTTTCTGAAGGAGAGGTGGTTCTGTGTAAGGCAGAAGTGAGTGGGGTGAGAATTCCAGGTTTTGGCCGCTAAGTAGGAGAAGGATCTTCCTCCCTTGGTGGATCTATGAATGCGCGGAATTGCAGCGAGGGCTTGATTGGATGATCGTAGTTGACGGGTGGGTGTGTATAAGGACAGTTTTGTGTTGAGGCATTCAGGTCCTAGGTCGTAGAGGGCCTTGTGTGCATGGGTGAGGAGACGGAACGTTATTCTCTTGTTGACGGGGAGCCAGTGGAGGTCTTTCAGGTGATCGGAAATGTGAGCTTGACGGGGGATGTCCAGTATGAGTCTGGCTGATGCGTGTTGGATGCGTTGGAGTTTTTTCTGTAGTTTGGCTGTGGTTCCGGCGTAAAGAGTATTTCCGTAATCCAGTCGGCTAGTGACCAGTGCGTGGGTGATTGTCTTTCTTGTTTCGGTGAGGATCCAACAGAAGATTTTTTTGAGCATGTGTAGGATGTCGAAGCAAGAAAATGAGACGGCGTTCACTTGTCTGGTCATCGAGAGGGAGGAGTCTAGTATAAAACCCAGGTTACGTGCGTGATCTATAGGTATGGGTGCTGTACCCAGGGCCGGTGGCCACCATGAGTTGTCCCAGGCAGAGGGGGATGATCCTAAGATGAGGATTTCCGTTTTGTCCGAGTTTAGTTTTAGACGGCTGTTCTTCATCCATTTGGCTACTTCTTTCATTCCTTCATGTAGATTGGTTTTGGCGGTGTTTGGGTCTTCGGTGAGGGAGAGGATCAGCTGAGTGTCATCTGTTTAGGAGATGATGTTGAGGTTGTGTTGGCGCGCGATGGAAGCAAGGGGACTCATGTAAACGTTGAAGAGGGTGGGACTGAGTGATGATCCTTGAGGTACTCATCAAATGACTTCGGTGGCCACTGATTTAAAAGGGGGGAGGCGGACTCTTTGTGTTCTTCCGGTGAGGAATGAGATGATCCAGTCCAGTGCTTTTCCTTGTATTCCAAAGTTGCTGAGGCGTTGTATGAGGGTGCTATGACATACTGTGTCGAAGGCGGCGGAGAGATCAAGTAGGAGGAGGGCAACTGTTTCTCCGTTGTCCAGTAGCGTTAGGATGTCATCTGTAGCTGCGATGAGGGCGGTTTCGGTGCTGTGTTTGGCTCCGAAGTCGGACTGTGAGGGGTCGAGGGAGTTGTTGGATTCAAGGAAGGCGGCGAGTTGACTATTGACGGCTTTCTCAATGACTTTGGCATTGAATGGGAGGAGTGAGATGGGGCGGTAGTTCTTAAGTTCAGAGGGGTCTTCTGTGGGTTTCTTCAGAAGGGCACTGAGTTCGGCGTGTTTCCATCTTTCCGGGAAAGTAGCGGAGTTGAAGGAACAGTTGATGACATTGCGGAGATGGGGTGCGATGATGGAGTCTGCTTTGTTGAAGATGTGGTGGGGACATGGGTCGGTTGGTGAGCCTGAGTGGATAGAGTTCATCAGGCGGATGGTGTCTTCAGTAGTGATTGTGTTCCAGGCGCAAAGGTTGTGAGAGTGCTGTTTTGGTTCGGAGGTGGGTGGAGTGGACTGGTCTTTGGACTGGTTTTCAAAGCTGTTATGTATTTCTGCGATTTTGTTGTGGAAGAAAGAGGATAAAGAGTCGCAAAGGAATTGGGAGGGAGTAATGTTGTTGGTGCCGGCGGTGGGGTTGGTAAATTCTTTGACGATGTTGAATAGTTCCTTGCTGTTGTGGGCGTTGTTGTCGAGTCGATCCTTGAATGCTGATTTCTTGGTGGAACGGATCAATTGGTGGTGCTTGCGGGTGGCGTCCTTGAAGGTGATCAGGTTGTCAGTGGTTGGGTTTTTTCTCCAGGTTTTCTCGAGGGTACGACATAACTTCTTGAATTTCTTAAGGTCATCGTTGAACCAGGGTGCCTTTTTGCTACCTTGTTTGATTTGGTGGTTTTTCAAGGGTGCTAAGTCGTCAGCGCTGTGGGTGATCCATTGTGTGAGTTTGGTAGCAGCTTGGTTTGGGTCCGATGATATGGCGGGAGGGTTTTGGTTAAGTGATGTGAAGAGTTGGTCGGTGGTGATTTTGTACCAGTTTCTTCGAGGAATAGGTTGGGGGGTTGTGGGTCTTGGTCTTTTTGTAGCTGAAGTGAACGCAGCTGTGGTCTGTCCAATGGAGAGCTGTGGTGTGATCAAAGGAGATGTGTTTGCTGGAGGTGAAGATAGGGTCGTGCGTGTGTCCGGCAAGGTGGGTGGGGGTGTTAACAAGTTGTTTGAGTCCGAGATTGCTCATGTTGTCCAGAAGGGTGGTGGTGTTGCTGTCGTTTTTCTTTTCCAGGTGGAAGTTGAGGTCTCCCAGTAGAATGTAGTTCTCGGAGGTGAGGGCATGTGGGCTGATGAAGTCAGTTATGTCTTCGTTGAATTGTGTGCGGGTTCCAGGTGGTCTGTAGATGAGGGTGCCTCTAAGTGTGGTCCTGGGGTCGGTGTGGATTTGAAAGTGAAGGTGTTCGGCTGTAGCGAGGGTGTCGTCTGAGCTGGTTGCGATACGAATGGTGTTCTTATGGACGATGGCGATGCCTCCTCCTGTTTGGTAGGTGCGGTCTTTTCGGATGATCTTGTAAGCGTCCGGGATGGCTACGGCGATGTTGGGCGCTGATGAGGCGTTCATCCAGGTTTCTGTAAGGAAGGCGACGTCCGGCGATGCAGTTTCGAGTAGGTCCCAGAGTTCAGTGGCGTGTCTGTGGACTGAGCGGGTGTTAAGCAGGATGCACTTCAGGTGTTTAGAGTCGGAGCTGTGTTTGGAGTTAGTGGATTTGGTGTGGGTCCTGATGCAGGCACACTTGCAGGAGTGGCAGGTGAAGGGTCCGTGGGTGAGTCCTGGGACAGCTTCGTAGCATTGTGGTGTGCGGCCGGGGTTAAGGGCAAAGAGGGTAGCTACGTCATATGATATGCGGGTGGAAAGGGATTTGCGAGGACCAGGGGGTCGGGCGCTGGGCACGGTCCAGGCGTGGACAGGCTTACCTTTGGCGCACCTTTGGCGCGCATGGGGCCCATGTTAAAAGTGACACTCGAGCGCCACAACGCAATCATAAATAAGACCCAAATGTAAATACCATTGATTTGCCCCCAAATCGTATTTTGAATAACATTTTACAAACACAGCGCAGGTCCTATGTACAAGCATTTCATTTCACTACTGAAACCTCACTGTTTCACAAAAGACGATTCCTCTATCTTGCATATTTTAATATCAAGCATTTCCAAAAAACATGCCACAAACCAACAAGAAAAAATCTCAATCTGCTTCCTAATTTGAGGTAACGCAGGTGACATAATTCTAAAACATTCAAATATATTTCTTTACAGAGGCAGACACTATTAATTGCTTCTCAAAAAAATAAAAGCCATTCTTATACCCCAAAATCGTTTTTTAAATAACTTTCTACAAGCACAGCACAAGTCCTATGTACAAGCATTCAATTTTACAACTGAAACTTCACTTTCTGCTTCCAAATCTTCTCCATAGAGCAAACAAGTCTCTATCTAAATTAAATGAATCATTACTTACCTTTACAAATGCTTTGGGAGATTAAGAACAGTGTCAGACACACACACCAATTTTTCTTTAGCAGAGCAAAAGGTGTGCACTCAATACACTGAAAACAAGACTGGCAGAGAAAACCTCTAATTCTACACACATATGCCTTATTTCAACCAATCAAAACTCTTCCCTCACTTTTTTAAAACCAACACCCTTCCCCCTCTCAGACCTTTCTATCTGTTACCATAGCAACTCCCTCCTAACTGAACTCTTAGGTTCAAAAGTGTATTCTACAATGTTGCAAATTAAGTCAGCAAGGATGTTTGACCTCTCAATACACCAGCTTATCCAGGGCATTTTTGCTTTTAGTAACTTTTTCTTAACCATTCAAATTGCTTCTTTCACACAACACAACCATGCACCCTAACTTTCAGTTTTCAACTATCTGAATCCTCCAATCATTGCAAGAGCAGAGAAACTCCACAATTATTTTTTTGTAAACTCCTACTGTTCCAACTGCCGTTTCATTCCCACACTTTATCTGACTGCACCAGAACCTTCTCTCAACATGTATTCTGTGTGGATTATTGGACATAGCTACATCCACTGGGCTCAAAGGTATGCAGCTAGCACACATTTTCACAACCTTGATTTATCAAATGTGGAAATCAAATGGATTGGCCACAGAGGATTAAAATGTCACCAATTGATACCATTGGTTAAAACCTTTTTACATCTGCCAAACCCTGACCTCTTAATAGTGCACTGTGGTGGAAATGACTTGGGCACTATGACTGGGGTTGGTCTGGAAATGCTTTTAAAGGACACCTTTGATCAATTGATGACACTTTTTCCACAAACTGCCTTGGTATATTCTAATATATGCCAAAGGCAGAAATGGAACTGGTCCAACCAATTTTGTCCACAATTTGAGAAAGCACAGAAACATGTGAATACATCTGTTTCTGCTTACATGAGAGACTATGGAATGGGTTCAATATACAACAATAACTTGCGTTACAACATGCAAGACATCTACAGAGGAGATGGTGTGCACTTCTCAGATGAGGGGAATAGAATATTCCTCCTGAATTTAAGACTGTGCATTGGAACCTACATGTAGGTACTTAAATCAGCCACAGAACCCAAAAGCTCTTTTCAGGGCTACCCTACCTCTGATCACTCATAATGATTTTCTTTTTCTAACTTTTTTCACTATTTTTCACCAAAGTACGCTTCCCGGTACGCTTCCCGGTGCGCTTACCGGGCGCTCCCCCTGTGAAATTAAAAAAATAATAATATTTTTTTGGCCTATATGAGCCTCCTAAGCCCCCCTCATAAAACCTAGGGGGTCAGGGGCTGTCTACTGTGCCCCCTTCTACCCATTCCCAACGTTGTTTGTCCTCCATCCTGTGTCTCGATTGTACCGAAACACATAATGGAGGACTCCTGTAACGCTGCCGGTGCATTTACCGGAGCGCGCACCGGTAAGCGCTCCCTAAAAAAAGGTGGGAAAGTAATTTACAGAAAAACCACTGGAGACACATTCACAAAATATAGAATAGGCCCTACTACATAGCAGTCCCTACCATTTACCCAAATTTGGTGGAATTCCATTGAGACATTTAGGCTGTAGGCCTGTCTAAATATCCTGAGGTAAATTACATGACAAAAACACATATGAAGTGTTAGAATTTACAACCAATTAAAAAGTTACTTTCATTTTCTACGATTATTTCCTGACATTTGATTGGTTATGTACATGAATATATATAAAGAAAGAGAGGGAAACACAGCCATTTTGACTACTACTTCCTGAAGTTTATTTGAAAAAGAATTACACTGAGAACTTCAACTGCTTTCTCAAAGGTAAGTTGTTATTTTGGAAAGTGAAGTATGTTGTGCACTTTAAGTTAATTTGAGAAAAAATATTCTGATAGTTATATACTATCCCTCTGTAATAGTTATAGATTGAGATAGGCTTCTCTGTTATAGTTATGGATTGAGTTAGGCTTCTCTTGTATAATTATACATTTACTTAGGCTTTATCACATACACTTTTTTATATTTCTAATTCCAGCCTGATACCATACACTGCCCAAAGATAACTTCACTGTTAAAAAATCAAAACTACCTGTCTGAACTTAAACCCAACAGTGCCCTATCTCTACTGATATATTTATTTTTTATGCAATTTACAGCAACAAAATGGAAGGAGAACAGAATATTTCTTTTGAAATTGTTTTGGACAACAACCCTGAAGAAAAAATTGCTGAGAATGATAACTTTGATTTTATGGATGAGTCTCTGGACCATGAATTAGTTCAGTGTGTGGAATCAATAGAATCACTGAATGAAAATGAGGACATTCCAGACAATATATTGTTAGAAGTTTTATGAAATTATGAAAAAGAATCAGAAGAATAAATTTATATTTAATAATCAAAAATTGTTCAAAACATTATTCATTTGTATATGTAATTCATCAAGTAGTTCCAAAATGTTTATAATATAAAGTGAGACTTATAGTATACTGTGCAAATTTTTTGTGTTACATAGTAAGTTTGCTCATAGTTACTTCCTTTCTCCCACTATATTATCTCCAATGTGTATTGAACATCTCTTTATCATCTCCTGCCTCCATGTTGTTTCTGCTTTCCTGACAGACTATGGTATGAATTCCATATACCACAATAACTTCTGTAACATACAATTTTTGAAAAGTCTGTCATTCTTTTTTCCCCATGGTACGCTCCCTGGTGCACTCCCGGGTGCGCGTACCGGGCGCTCCCTCCACGAAAATCGAAAATAAAATGATTTTTTTTTGCCCTGCGGTGCCCTTTTATAGCCCCCACATCAAACCTAGAGGGTCAGGGGGGGTCTACCCTGCCCCCTTATGGTCATTTCCCCCTTTTTTTCTTTGCCACCTCTTGTGTCTCGATCCTACCGAGACACAAGATGGCGGGCGCTCCGAACTGTTTTGAATGTTTACAGACACCCGTGAACCAATCAGCTTTCCGTGCGCAAGTCGCGTTGCACGCCCGGTGCGCTCCCCGGTGCGCGTACCGGGGCGCGCCTATAGATATATATATATATTTTAACCTAAATTACTCAAAATCCACTGGAGCACATATCTTGAGACATAGCAAAGGCACATCCGGCTACCAGTTCCTACAATTTTGCCAAGTTTGGTGGAAATCCATTCAGCTGTTCGGGCTAAAAGTGAGTTTGACCGCCCTATGGAAATTAACATGGGGAAAACACGTTTTGGGACCCCCCTTTTATCTTGGCCCCCGCTTGACGAATCCCCCCAAACTTTTAGGGAAGGACCGGAGCTTGACGAGGCAAATTTGAGTAAATTTTCAGGCAGATTCGACAACCGGCGCCAAAGTTATTCCAAATAGAATTTTGAGATTTTGCATTGAAAAAAATCCTAACTATAACTACCTACTGGCGACTGTATATATATATATATATATTCACTGAAAAAACCATAGGTTATAGACCTTACATAGTCAGGAATTAGCATTTACAAAACCTTAATTTACTCGCACAAAACCATAGAAATTCGCATATATAGTTAGTTGCAATAACTATATATCGTGCACCCGCAATCCACTGCTGATGATGTAGCATATTACATCATTCATGACATGGTCTGTGACATCACTGATGACATCACTGATGACATCACTGATGACATCTCATTTGACAATACTGATCACATCACTGATAATATCATTCATGTGATAATACGATGAACCTCTTCAGACTCTAATATAACCTTAGATACAATCAGTGTAAACAGACACTCACAGATTGTCACTCATCCATGGAGTTACTCACACATGTAGTCAGTCATGAAAAGAATCAATCACTCCTCCATTTCCTCAACTATACAGTTATACACACCTTACTAATTCAAACATATTCTAACACATATTTACTCTCTTATACAATCTCTGATACAAGTTCACAATGATTCATAAAGCCACTCTCACATTCACTGGCTCTTATGCTCAGTTATTTATATATGTCAACTCTCACATGTACTGTGTTTTACATATGTACTTACTTTGACATGTAGCACTGAGATATCCATTCACTCACCAATACACTCATGCACACAGTCAACTGCCCATACAGCTGTTTCCACATGCACGTTTGAACCCATACATCTAGTGAATCAACTGCTCACACATCTATGCACAGAGTCATACACCTCCCAGCCACCCACACACATACTCAAGTCAAGTCAAGTCGGTAATTTATATAGCGCGCTACATACCCAGAGGGTCTCAAGGCGCTTGAGGAAGGGTGGGGAGTTATTTGTCGAATATCCAGGTTTTAAGTAGCTTTCTGAATGCTAGGTGGTTCTGAGTGAGGCAAAGGTGAATGGGAAGTGAGTTCCAGGTTTTAGCCGCCAGTCTCCCATACAAATACTTGAGCAACCAATCAATAACCCATATAGTTATTCATATAGCTACTGATTAACACATGCAGCAGTTTACAGAACAACAGACATAATGATGCACAAATTAAGACAGTTTAGTCACTAACCCATGCACTCAGTGAAACACATTTAATCACTCTCTCATACAGTCAGTCATGCACCTACTAAATCCTTCATCCAGACACTTATACATCCACTCATTCTTCAATATGTAAGACATATTTTAACTTTACAGAAACATACAAACACTGGATGATGTCATCAGTGATATCATCAGTGATGTCACTGACCATGTCATGAATGATGTAATATGTGACATCATCAGCAGTGGATTGCGGGTGCGCGATATATAGTTATTGCAACTAACTATATATGCGAATTTCTATGGTTTTGTGCGAGTAAATTAAGGTTTTGTAAATGCTAATTCCTAACTATATATGGTCTATAACCTATGGTTTTTTCAGTGAATTTCAATGGTTTTTTAATAGCAAATATCAAAAGCTGTAAAATGTCAAGTACGTGGTAGGTAAAAACATTTTCGTATTTATGCACGCCGATGTGCTTTGAACGCTGCCCCCCCCTCCTCTTTTCTTTTAGGAGTAGTCTCTCTTTGCAGATAGTGAAGGGTAGGTAACGTAAGCCTTTGCCCCCATTGTAACCCGTCGTGCCTGCTTCCCTCTACATTTGATTGATTGTTATCCAAGCATTTACTGTTTTAGAATTGGGTGCTCTCATGCTGATGCCAGCTTCAAACTGAAACATCCAGAAACACTGTAGACTACCAATTCAATCAGTTCCGGTGGAGCACCAACGTGATGCATGTCCCTTCTCTTGTCATTTAACAGAACGTTTTGGACTGCTGAAAGGGGTTGTATTCCGACCGCTGGTTGGTGGAGAAATTTTGACTATATTCTGGACCTGCGTTGTCGCGTAATGCGTCATATGACGCGCCGCGTTAGCGCACCCGGAAGTGCTCCGGTGCGCAAGGCGCAGCTTCCCGGAAACGATCCAGAGCGCGGCGCGCAGCGCGTAACGTAAGCATAACAGGTCATGTGACTTGTTAATAAAACTTTTCATTGGTTCATTTTACTTTTGTTATTCTAATGATGAAAGGCTTGGTTATATGACCTAAAAATAACGCTTTTCATTGCTTTCGAACATTTTTTTTTTCCCAAATGATGAAAGCCCCACCTTTTTTTTCTCACTCTGACTTGTAAAGCAAAGGACCCAGATGCATTTACAGTTTATCACTTACAATGTTCCAGGCTAATGTATTTTCCCGGGAAATTTACAACTGTCCTGCAAGTAAAATATTCCTTTTTCGAGAAAAAGGGCGTTTCTTCGTCCCATGAGGGAGCTGTTGAGCAAAAGAGGCTCGGCCTGCGGTCTTAGCCGCTGATAGGCATGAATATCAGATTCTTATCGATCACTTTATGTTGCAGGAGTAGAAAACACAACAGCCCTTGACCATTTTTCTTTACTGCGTTCCTGCGTATTATACCTTTTAACAGTCATGTAATTGGACTGCTTTATTTCACTTGCCTTTTACTGATTCGAAAACAGTGGCTAATATTCAAAACTTTACGAATGTAGGTACTACTACCATGTTTTTAAAAAAAAACCTTTATTGTGAAAATGTCAGTATACAAATACGGGCCTATAACCACGTGGGCCGGCCACGGAGCAAACTGGAATCGTATATGATGAGGGCACATTTACACTGTAGAAGAACGTAACCGGCGACCCATTAGATTGCAAGAACTAAGGTGTCTACCATTTACGGAATCGGTGGACGTACATTTTATAATTAAAGTACGACAGGGCCAGTTACAATAAAATTATCTAGATATACATTTGCGGGCAAGTACCATGGGTGACGTTAATTCAAACTTTCAATAGTACAGTAATCAATAGCACATCAGAACTTAATATCAATAGGGATGTCAAAATGTTCAATCAATTCTCGTCCCTGCTCTCCATGTGCTTCAAAACTGCATACGTATCTCGCGATATCAAGGTTGGGCAACCAGTACACAACAAGGAAATACGAGTCCCATTTATACCGGCGCCATTTTGGGCGCGGCCGGGCAGGTCCAGGATATAGTCAAACATAACAAATGAGGCTGACGTCTCTGAAGCAGTTGACGCACAGCAGGACATAGCAAATAAACATGAAGTCTCTGAAGCTGTTAACTCACTGCAGGACAAAACAAGTGAACCTGAAACCTCTGGAATAATTGTCGCTCAGAAGAACAACACACAAAACTCTGTAGTGTCTGAGGAAAGTAAAACAGAAGGGCACTGTAGTTTCAGACACACTTAACACTAATGACTTAACCCTTTCCATGCTAATGACAAGGTCAACTCGTCATGGGCTTTACCTGCTCTGTGCTTATGACGAGTTGACCTTGTCACGATCCTATACGATTCAAGGATCTTCAGCACCCAGGGGGAAAACGCCTAGCAGCCAAGGTGTTAACAAAGATATCGTCTCTCTATGAAGCAGCTGTCATGTTCACAGAATTGACAAAGAAGTGTGCAGACACCAATGCTTTTAAGAAACACAAGGAAATCCCTAACGCATCAGCATTCTCGGAAGAGGTTGACACAGATGACATCTTAAGGAACAAAGAAAGACAAATTAAGGATGAGGAAGTTGTCACTTTAGTTTTTTCATCAGCTAGCGACAGCAACAAACACATTGTAATGGAGATTAGAGAGGCTACGGATGGGTGAATACATTATCAAAAGAAATGGCGACTCCCCCCTTTAGCAGATTAGCTAAATCTTTGCGTAATTTGGGCATAAAAGTTATATTATTGGAAGTAGATGGTTATAGTTCTGGTTAATTTCCATTCAGAGTGTCCTACACAGCACCACTCTAGGTAAACACTACTTTATGTAAAACCTGGGACATAGCACTCATTGGAATGTTTGTGATCTTTCCTGTTAAGCTGCATCATAAGTTTTTTTAACCATTCCATATAAAGTCATGCATAAAAATGAATACACAGACACAAATAACATGTGTATCCAAAAACAAAATACAGATTTCGGCCTTATTTATTGCCTCTAGTTTTCAAAGGCAAATTTCTGTGGAAAACATGCACATTAAGAGTTGCCTTTCCTTAAACCTTTGTTTTTAAAAAAAAAATTGGAAGAAACAAAAAGTCTTCCCTTCCATAAATAACCCAAGACTTTTATTTTGATATGGCAAGGGAACGAAATAGAGAATAAACTATAGTTGGTCACCATGGGGTTTAAAGAAGGGATGGTTCTTCACCTGGGTGCCGTCCAGAACTCAGCACGTTGTGCTGCCTTGGAACTATTGGCACAACAGACCGCTACTGACTATTGTTGCTTCTGTTTTGATAAAAAAATTTTAAGGTGTTTACTGTTTTTGTTGCGATGTATATATTTATAAGTTATTAAAGTGTTATAATCCTACTACTTTGTTGGAGTGCTATATATTTTTAATGTGACACATAATTGTGAAGACTTTGATGTACAAAATGGCATCCCTGGAATCTTCGGCTTCAGACTCGGTCCCACACACCCTTTCAGTGAGAATCCCCTCCCCAATCACAATACAGGATCGTTATCAGATAGTAGGAACGCGTGTGGTGTGACGGATCTCATGGGGTGGGGTCCTTGATCTACTGTAACTCCTTTGAAGAGGGGTGATTCTTTACAGTTGGGGCCATAAACTACATCCGCAGGGCTAGGTGATAGCCTGGGACCGGCCTGTACAATCGGACACAGAGGAAGAGGAGTGTCAGAGGGTGCGGTAGTGAATAGGGTGAAAGGGTGGTGTCGGGCGGGCACAGGGTGTGATTCTCAGGGAAGAGCAGCGCAGATGGGGGGAGGTTTATGGCCCATGCATAAGACAGAGAGCGGGGGTGACCAGTGCGTGGGGGAGATGCTTGCGAGGGTGGGGAGCCATGCTGAGGATCGGCGGCGTTCAGAGAGTGGGTCTGGTCAAGGCATCTAAAATGGCTGCCGTGCACGACAAAAGTGTGGCATTGGAAAAAAAGCAAGATGGCGCAGACAATGTTTATCAATACGAATTAATTTATAACAATTATTTTTAACAATATATTTACTCGCAGTGTCAAAATGGCGGTCAACACTTCCTGATTTCCTTTGAATCGAACGTTAACAGACGTCACGATCGGCGGCGTGCAGAAAGTGGGTCTGGTCAAGGCATCTAAAATGGCTGCCGTGCACGACAAAAGTGTGGCATTGGAAAAAAAGCAAGATGGCGCAGACAATGTTTATAAATACGGATAAATTTATAACAATTATTTTTAACAATATATTTACTCGCAGTGTCAAAATGGCGGTCAACACTTCCTGATTTCCTTCGAATCGAACGTTAACAGACGTCACGCAGCAAAAAAAAAAAAAAAACGCTCACGCGCAGCCGCTGGAAGACAAGTATCAACATATATGAGCATCCTCAGCCACCCTCAGAAAACATAGGGGGTCAGGATACGTCTCCCGTACCCCCTTATACCCATTTCTCACATTGTTTTTTCTCCATCTTGTAATTTAATTAAAACGAAACACAAAATGGCGAATTCCCGTTTCGCGTCCCGAATTGCTACCCGGTTCGCGAACCGGAAAGCGCTTCTTCCACAAAAAATCTAAAATTTTTTATTTGCCCCACGGGACCCTTTAATAATCCCAACATCATTCCTAGGGGGTCAAGAAGGGTCTACCTTGCCCCCTTTCATTAAATTCGCCCTTCATTTTTCTCCTCTTCTTGTCTCTCGATCCTACCGAGAGACAAGATGGCGGCCGCACCGGACTGTTTAGAATGTTGACAGACGCCGGAGAGCCAATCAGCTTCGCTTCGCAAAGCTCTGTTACGTGAAAAGTACGCAAACTGGAGCGCTATCCGGGACGCTGTCAAGATATATCTGTTTTTTTAAACGTTAATTTCTCAAAATCCACTGGAGCACATATATTGAGACCAAGCAAAGGCACATCGGGCTAACAGTCCCTACAATTTTGCCAAGTTTCGTGCAAATCCATTCAGCCGTTCGAGCTAAAAGTGAGGCCAAATGCCCTATTGAAAAATGAATGGTAAAAACGCGTTTTGGGACCCCCCTTTTTTCTCGGCCCATCCTTGATGAAACCCTCCCAAATTTTCAGGGGCTGATCAGAAACAAAATGTGCCATTTTCCTGAAAATTACAGCCGATTCCGTCCACAAACGTCAAAGTTATTAGACATAGAATTTTCAAAAGTTCCATAGAGAAAAAATCCTAACTATATATACCTACTGGCGACCGCCAGTAGGTAATATATATATTACCTACTGGCGGTCGCCAGTGGGTATATATAGTTAGGATTTTTTCTCTATGGGATTTTTGAAAATTCTATGTCTAATAACTTTGGCGTTTGTAGACGGAATTGGCTGAAATTTTCAGGAAAATGGCACATTCTGTTTCTGAACAGCCCCTGAAAGTTTGGGGGGTGTTCGCCAAGGGGGGGCCGAGAAAAAAGGGGGGTCCCAAAACGCATTTTTCCCATGTTAATTTCCATAGGGCGGTTGGCCTCACTTTTAGCTCGAACGGCTGAATGGATTTGCATGAAACTTGGTAAAATTGTAGGGACTGTTAGCCCGATGTGCCTTTACTAGGTCTCAATATATGTGCTCCAGTGGATTTTGAGAAATTAACGTTTTAAAAAATATATATATCTGTGACAGCGTCCCGGTTAGCGCCCCGTTCGTTGGCTCTTCGGTGTCTGTCAACATTCTAAACAGTCCGGAGCGGCCGCCATCTTGTCTCTCTGTAGGATCGAGAGACAAGAGGAGGAGAAAAACGAAGGGGGAATTTAATGAAAGGGGGCAAGGTAGACCCCTCTTGACCCCCTAGGAATGATGTTGGTGTTATTAAAGGGTCCCGTGGGGCAAAAAAAAAAAATTCGATTTTTCGCGGTAGAAGCGCTTACTGGTATGTGAACCGGGTCGCTCACCGGTTGCGTAACGGGAGTTCGCCATTTTGTGTTTCGGTTTAATTAAATCACAGGATGGATGAAAAACAATGTGGGAAATGGGTATAAGGGGGCACGGGAGACGTATCCTGACCCCCTAGGTTTTCTGAGGGTGGCTGGGGAGGCTCATATATGTTGATACATGTCTTCCAGCGGCTGCGCGTGAGCGGATTTTTTTTTTGCTGCGTGACATCTGTTAACGTTCGATTAGAAGGAAATCAGGAAGTGTTGACCGCCATTTTGTCACTGCAAGTAAATATATTGTTCATTTCAAAGCGTTGGAACATGGAAAAGGGAGAAGGTAGAGATTGTCTTGCTGCGTAGTTTCTCTCAGGGTGTGCAGTAAGGCCACGGATGTTGTTATACTCACGGTGGGGTCTTCGAACACTTTAGCAAATGATGATCCAAGTTAAGGCAAAGGAGGGTGTCAGTCGAGGGGGGGAGCAATGGTGATTCTCACTGTAAGATAGGTAGTGCGGACCCTTGTCCCCCCTTTTGTAATCTGTAATGCCTATCTTCTCCCCACTGATTGGTAATTGGTTCTACCCGGACCGTTTATTAAAGGTAGCTCGTCCGGCCCCACCGGAGGGCACCCCTAATAAAGAGGACATATATATAAAATACAGATTAGCCACGGTACCTTCCTAGCAAATTATTGCAAAACGAAAGGAATCGAACAAAATCAGTAGGCCACTGATAGGATCCTTTCCGACCTTGCTAAAACAAGAAACACCAGGAAATAGCCCTCCGCAAAAGTATGAAACCAGGGGGAGGAGCCAAGCTCGCGGTCGGGATGGCCACGAGGTAGTTCGGCTCCGCCGCCCTCGCTGCCTAAGCATGCCTGCCTTACCACCCACCCCGCCCAATAACCGACAAACCCTATACAAATGAAAGTCTGCTGATACCCACTATCAGCGTCACCAGATTGGACTAGATCACGCACAATTGGACTATGTCTTTTTCTGGTTATACAGTAACATCTTTGTGCTTGTTGCCACATTACAAATATATAGCACTCCAACAAAGTAGTAGGATTATAACACTTTAATAACTTATAAATATATACAACGCTCCAACAAAGTAAACACGTTAAAAAAAAAACATTTTAAACAACTATTTACATGGCAGCCTGCTGCAACATCCATCTCAAAGCATTCACCGTCCGCTTGACACTGTACCTGCCCCTCCCTCCCCGGAGTAGCAACAATGGGCTGCTTTGGGCTGTCTTTTAGTCGGCTTTTGGCTATAAAAAGCCTACAAAATCCGTCGGCCTGTGAGGCGGCGTCAGTAGCGGACCGTTGTGCGAATAGGCCGAAGGCAGCACAAGGTGCCGAGATCCGGACGGCACCGAGGTGGTGTCCAGCAAGTTGCCGCACTGGTCTGGCCATCCTACAATAATGCGCCGAAAGACGGCGTGGGGCGCCCCGGGGGGGGAGGCGGCGCGAACGGGCCTCCGCCGCCTCCCCAGGTGGAGGCTTCTCAGCTGCAGTGGGGCGCCCCGTGGCATCCAACTGAGTTGCGCCCGCTCTTGCGGCACAGTGCCTTATCTGCCATCCAGCTGAGTTGCGCCCGCTCTTGCGGCACAGTGCCTCACCCGCCATCCAGCTGAGTTGCGCCCGCTCTTGCCGCTACAGCGTCTCGCCCACCATCCAGCTAAATTGCGCCCACTCTTGCGGTGCAGCGATAGGCGGCTGCCACAGGACTCTCAAAATGGCGACCGGCTCTTCGGATTTGGGCCTGGTCCACTAAAATGGCCCTGGGACACCTTGGAACTCGGACGCTTGCCTGCTAGGGCATGGGCCCCATTCCCGAAAGCGTCCCCTCAGCCTTGAAGATTCTACAAAAGTCACCGGGGCTTCCGACTCCCGCAGGCTTCCGGTGGGGAGCGGCTGCCATGATTGCTTGCGGAATGGCCACGACAGAGCCACAAGATGGTGGTGCTCTAATGCTGACGCCAGCTTCAGTCTGAAACATCCAGAAACACTGTAGACTACCAATTCGATCAGTTCTGGTGGAGCCCCAACGTGACCCGGTAGGGAAGAACTTGCCCTCGCCTCTTTTGACTGATGGCCTATCTCTTCTGTTGTCATTTAACGGAACCTTTTTTGACTGCCGAAAGGTGTTCTGGTCCGACCCTGGTTGGTGGAGACATTTTGACTATATCCTGGACCTGCCCGGCCTCGCCCTAAATGGCGCCGGTATAAAGGGGACTCGCAACTCCTTGTTGTGTACTGGTTGCCCAGCCTTGATATCACGAGATACGTATGTAGTTTTGAAGCACATGGCAGGCGGGGACGAGTACTGATTGAACATTTGGACATCCCTATTGATATTAAGTTCTGATGTGTTATTGATTACTGTACTATTGAAAGTTCGAATTAATGTCACCCATGGTACTTTCCCGCAAATGTATATCTAGATAATTTTATTGTAACTGGCCCTGTCGTACTTTAATTATAAAATTTACGTCTACCGATTCCGCAACTGTTAGACACCTTAGTTCTTGCAACCTAATGGCCCACCCGTTACGTTCTTCTACAGTGTAAATGTCCCCTCATCATATACGATTCCAGTTTGCTCCGTGGCCGGCCCACGTGGTTACAGGCCCGTATTTTTATACTGACATTTTCACAATAAAGGTTTTTAAAACAAAACATGGTAGTAGTACCTAGATTGGTAAAGTTTTGAATAATAGCCACTGTTTTCGAATCAGTAAAAGGCAAGTGAAATAAAACAGCCCGATTACATGACTGTTAAAAGGTATAATACGCAGGAACGCAGTAAAGATAAATGGTCAAGGGCTGTTGTGTTTTCCACTCCTGCAACATAAAGTGATCGATAAGAATCCGATATTCAGGCCTATCAGCGACTAAGACAGCAGGCCGAGCCTCTTTTGCTCAACGGCTCCCTCATGGGATGAAGAAACGCCCTTTTTCTCGAAATAGGAATATTTTACTTGTAGGACAGTTGTTAATTTCCCGTGAAAATACCTTAGCCTGGAACATTGTTAGTGATAAACTGTAAATGCATCTGGGTCCTTTGCTTAAAAAATAAAATATAAAATATATTTTTGAATTAGAATAAGAATACATTTTACAGCTTTTGATATTTGCTATTAAAAAAACATTGAAATTCACTGAAAAAACCATAGGTTATAGACCATATATAGTTAGGGATTAGCATTTACAAAACCTTGAAAATTCACTGAAAAAACCATAGGTTATAGACCATATATGCACTAACTATATATCGCGCACCCGCAATCCACTGCTGATCATGTCACATATTACATCATTCATGACATGGTCAGTGACATCACTGATTACATCACTGATGACATCTCAAATGACATCACTGATGACATCACTGATGACATCTCAAATGACATCACTGATGACATCACTGATGACATCTCAAATGACATCACTGATGACATCTCATTTGACATTACTGATCACATCATTGATGACATCATTCATGTGATAATACGATGAACCTCTTCAGACTCTAACATAACCTTAGATACACTCAGTGTAAACAGACACTCACAGACTGTCACTCATCCATGGAGTTACTCACACACCTAGTTAGTCATGCAAAGAATCAATCACACCTCCATTTCCTCAACTATACAGTTATACACACTTTATTTATTCAAACATATACTAACACATATTTACTCTCTTATACAATCTCTGATACAAGTTCACAATGATCCATACAGCCACTCACACATTCACTGGCTCTTCTGCACAGTTATTTATATATGTCAACTCTCACATGTACTGTGTTTTACATATGTACTTACTTTGACATGCAGCACTGAGATATCCATTCACTCAACAATACACTCATGCACACAGTCAACCGCCAATACAGCTGTTTCCACATGCACTTTTGAAACCATACATCTATTGAATCAACTGCTCACACATCTATGCACAGAGTCATACACCTCCCAGCCACCCACACACACACTCAGTCTCCCATACAAATACTTGGGCAACCAATCAATAACCCATATAGGTACTCATATAGGTACTGATCAACACATGCAGCACTTTACAGAACAGATATAATGATGCATAAATTAAGATAGTTTAATCACTAACCCATGCACTCAGTGAGACACATTTAATCACTCACTCATACAGTCAGTCATGCACCTACTAAATCCTTCATCCAGACACTTATACATCCACTCATTCTTCAATATGTAAGACATATTTTAACTCTACAGAAACATACAGTCACTGGATGATGTCATTAGTGATGTCATCAGTGATGTCACTGACCATGTCATGAATGATGTAATATGTGACATCATCAGCAGTGGATTGCGGTTACGCGATATAAAGTTAGTGCAACTAACTATATATGCAAATTTCAATGCTTTTGTGCGACTAAAATAAGGTTTTTTTAAATGCTAATCCCTAACTATATATGGTCTATAACCTATGGTTTTTTCAGTGAATTTTTAAGGTTTCGTAAATGCTAATTCCTAACTATATATGGTCTATAACCTATGGTTTTTTCAGTGAATTTCAATGGTTTTTTAATAGCAAATATCAAAAGCTGTAAAATGTATTCTTATTTTAATGCAAAAATATATTTTATATGTTTGTAATATAATTTTTTTATTTTTATATTTTTTTATTCATTTTTTATTTGTTTCGCTACCGGTCCGCGCACTGGGTAGCTTCCCGTTAGCTCAATTTGGTTCCGCGACCCGGTCCGTGAACCGGTAAACGTTCCGATAGCGCAACTACCGCGTTAGAAAACAGCATCATGACGCGTCGCGTAAGCGCGACGTATCGCGTTGGCGCGTAATGCGTCTTATGACGCGCCGCGTTAGCGCACCCGAAGCGCTCCAGAACGCGAACCGAGGC
Organism: Lissotriton vulgaris; assembly: GCF_964263255.1. Classification (NCBI taxonomy): domain Eukaryota; kingdom Metazoa; phylum Chordata; class Amphibia; order Caudata; family Salamandridae; genus Lissotriton; species Lissotriton vulgaris. The sequence continues at coordinate 8,931,183 of NC_141687.1, forward strand.
GCGAAGCGCAGCGCCCCGGAAGCGCTCCGGGACACGTAACGTAAGCATAACAGGTCATGTGACTTGTTCATAAAACTTTTCATTGGTTCATTTTACTTTTGGTTTCCTAATGATGTAAGGCTTGGTCATATGACCTAAAAATAACACTTTTCATTGGTTTAGAACATTTTTTTTCCCAAATGATGAAAGCCCCACCTTTTTTCCTCACTCTGACTTTCATTTTTATGAGAGAAAGACCTACTTTCATTGCTTAGAAATGGCTTCATTGATTGCTGCAGCTGGTGGACCCCTACCACCACCACAACCTCCTAGGAAGAGAGGACCACCTCCTCAGGTTATCCTACAACAAGAGGAGGAAGAAGAGGAAGAGGAACAAGTGACCAATAATTTTTTACCTGAACAGCCAAGGAGGTCCCATGCCAAAGAAAGTTATATATGGCAATTTTTTAAATTTCCCCAAGGACAAAAAAAGGTAAATGCCCGGTATGTTACCTGCCTGATCTGCCAAAATGAACTGTCCAGAGGGACAGAAAAGAAATATAGCTATGGGAATTATACCATGCATCGGCATATGGAAAGATGGCACCCTATAAACTATAGTGCTGCACAAGTACGTGACCTGCAGAATAACCCCTCACCTGTGGCCAGTACATCCAATCAAGAGGCAGTGACGGGACCAGAGGCGAGGGTGACGGTCCCAAATATACAGATGAACTTTGAGAACATGAAATGTACCTGTATTTTTTGCGGCAAATTAATTACCTATGGAGAGAGGAGTATAACTCTAATCAATACAGCTTTTGAAAATCATCAATGTACAAAATGCCCCAGAAAATAAATTATCTCTTTTTTTTGTTGCTCCTGTTGAGCCCTTTATAATGAATCATTTTCATTTTCCCACCCCCCAAAAAAAACAAAAAAATATATAAAACCGTTCAAAAAATACAAAAAAACTAAAAAAATGTTCAGAAAAATAATAAAAAAATATAAAACAACATAAATAATAAAAAAAAGTTCTTTTCAGAACTACCTCCCCTTTATAAGAAATTGCTAGAATATTTAGCACTCTGGCAACCTCTATTTCTTTTGATTCGCTTCCCGGTTCACGCTCCGGTACGCGAACCGGGAGGCGAACTAAAAAAAAAAATTTTTTTAAAAAAAGAAGAGTAAGTAAACAGAGAGTAATGTTAAAAGAAAGACAAATAGAGGGAGTAACACAGAGATACTGTTTAAAGAGGGACTGAGAAAAGGAGTGGAAAGAGTAGTGTAAGTAAGTAATAGAAAAAGAAATGAGGGAAGTAGCAAAGGCAAGAAACTGAGGGTTAAAGAAATGAAGCAGTGGAAATAATAAAAGTTAAATGTGATAGAGATGTAACGTAAAGAGGACTAAACACTTACGTTATAATTGCCGTTAACTTAGTCACTTGTTATTTTTATACTTTTAATCTGTGTAAGAAAGAACAAAAATTTTAAAATAATAGAAGGTAGTAAAAGATGAGTGAGCATGAGACAAGATGAATACATATTAAAAATCACAATTCAAAGTACAAAATTAATTATACATATTTAATGGTTTATTTTTGCTGTTCTCAGAATATATCAAATTTCACTGAAAACAGTGAGTTGAAGGTATTCATCATATAACAGCGGGGAAAAAAAACAATCAAAATGATTGTGTTTAAAAAACCCATATAATATAATCAATCAGAAATCAGAACTCCTCAAAAGTAACTTACTTTCCATGTCTTCAAAGGATCTCCTATGAACAGTTTATACTCTGTTGTGCTGTTATTATTTTCTGCCCGCCACTTTCTGAAAGATAAGCTCCATCGTTTTAAGAAAAATGAGACATACAAAGCAATTTAAAACAGCACACTAAATTACAACAACACCTAGAATCATTATAGTCCAGTTACCTACCCTAAATTCTCACTTCTGAAAATAAGTCAAAAGGCAACATTGCTTCATACTCAAATGGTAATCATTACCAAAAGACCAGCCTTTTTTATATTTCAAATAAGCTGTTTAATATCCTGATGTTGTCAAAGGACCATCATAAGATATATTAGCTGCAGTTACAAATGTTCTTCCTGAAATCGATGACTGTGTAGCCAAAACATTTTTAATTAGACTTGAAAACTTATTTTCATCCAGTTTATGTAGTTGAAATTGTAAAATGACATTTCACCCATAAGTTTCTATAAAAAATGTGGACAGCATTGCAGACTTACATTTCCTCTACTCCTTGTTTTAATCTACTGCTTGAATTAGCTTATTAACACAAAGAGTTTTTGCTCTGTACTACACTTATCCACAAGGCCATATAGTAGGAGCCATTAGAACCTATTGAAATTCCTCTGAACAAATCCCGAGATTCCTTCCCTAAAATTTTGGTTGGAAGAACACCAGGTAAGAATTTTGAAGGTGGAAAGGCAATCTTTTTTTGAAAGTTAAAACAGAATCATTGCAGAATGACCAGCCGTATCCAGATTTTAAATACGCTGTGAAATGTCCTGAAGTTGTTGAAGGACCGTCATGATATATAATTGCTGTAGTTACAAAAGTCCTTCCTGATATTGACAACTGCGAAGCCACAAAATTTTTAATTAAAGTTGTCAATTTAGTTCCATCAGACCTACATCGTTGGAACATTAAAATGACATACTGGCCATAACTTCGTATAATTAACGTGGACAGCATTGCAGACTTACATTGGCTACACTCCATGTTTTGATCGGCTGCTTTTACTAGCTTATTAAAGGATACTGATTTACTGTCAGGCAAAGTTAAATATATAAATCTTTCTGAGTCTACACTAGTAGTACTTGCTAGCCTACAGTTCTCACAATCATTCTGTCATTGATAAGAAAGGCCAAACAGATAATCTACATCTACACCTTCATCTTGCAATACATCAAGCATATACATTAAAAACTCCTGAAAATCCTGCTGAATATTTTGAGAGAATTGCGTTTGACCTGAACATTTGTCTAACAGATTACGAATTTCAGACACACTTTCTACTCTTGTTCTATCAGCGCTACATTTCTCTAACACAGAATTCAACAAACAGCATAAACTTTGTTCCGAATTGATCACAATCTGTTCTTTTAAAGTGTCTAGTGAAAAGACAACATTAACCACTACATTAGCATAGCAGTTGACACCAGAACTATTTTCAAATTGAAAACCAACAACATCTTCAACAGAATTCATTTTCTTTCTGCTTACAATTTTCGGTTCATCGACTTTTGGTCTTTTTGCTACAACCTCCCTACTATTACTGATATTTCTTCGTTTCCGGCCTACCACACGTTTCTCAAACAAGGGATATTGAGGCAAATGTGGCGCATACTCTCTTCTTAACCTATTGTATCACTTAACACAATCTAGATCCGCACAAATGTTTGTGACATCACAGTCAATCAAGTACAAACCTGATAAAGTTCTGACTCGTGACAATGCTACATAAGCCATACCCTCTTTGAACACAGAACTGCCAATATTCACTAAAGCAGTGTCTACACTTAAACTTCGCGATTTATGGATTGTCACCGCATATGCCAAGCAAACAGGAAACTGCTTACGGCGAACATATACGTCTTTTACAAGCAAAAACCTAGCTGTGCAACGACCAATTAGCTGTACTTCCTCAATGCCATCAAATTTAATTTTTAAAAATTCAATTCCATCTCTATTTCTGTATTTCTCAAAATCAACAACATTACCCATTGATCCATTTATCAGACCTCTTTCAACATGTAAATTTCTTCTCAAAATGATACGTCAATTTAAGCACACATTCAGAGTCTTTTCAAAACCAGCAGTTTTAGATATAGTCTTCTCTAATGAATCCAATTTAGATTTCAAATTCTCAGACAAAATAATTGTTGCTCCCATATGCTCTATTCTGTCAATAGCTTCCAGTTTCACAATCTCTTGGTTTTCTAAATTTAACATTTTGTTGTTGAAGATGGAACATTCTGCAAGAGTTGGCATCAAACATATTCCAGATTTCTTCTCAGTAATTTTCTGAAAAATATCCTCTGGCAGAACGTCTTCTCCTGGATACAAATTTGACAGTAATCGTGCATGTAAAGCTTCTTTCCCACGCTCGGTCACTTTCCCAATTCTAACATCTTGTAGAATATTCTTGTAATCTTCATCCTTCGCCTGATGCATATTTTCACGCAGCTCAGCATAATTGAAGTTTAGCCATATGTTAACGTTGCCAATGCTCCCTAGGCACTTCCTGGTATCTTCATGCGTAAGCAGTTTAAACACTGGTTGTCCTTTTACTGGTGTCAGCTGCAGAAGATCACCGAAAACAATGATGTGTTTGCCACCAAATAACACATCATACTCTGTTTTAAGAACTTCCTGCACAAAGGCAAGCATGACATTGGAAACCATGCTTACTTCGTCAATGATAAGAATTTTCATCTTCTTCAGGACTCTAGATACTTCACAACAAGCATCTCCAGATAACTTGTGGTATTGTAATGTGTTATCATGCTCCACTGGCAGCATCAGTAGCCGATGCAAAGTAATACCTTTAATGTTATGTGCTGCCAGTCCAGTTGGAGCGGTGACAACACAAGACAGCGATGACTCAGTCTTTTTCTGCAGATAACATGAAATTGTTTTAATGAGGAAACTTTTTCCAGTTCCTGCTTCTCCACTCACGTACAGTCTGACAGGCTTCAACGACCTACATGAGCACTCTTTCTTCTCATGACTTAATCCATGCTCAATTTGTTTGGTAACTTCGTCATATATTTTCCTCTGCTCAACGTTGAGTTGTCTTTCCAAATCTTCTAAGTTAACCGCATCCTCCTGAGCATGTGCCATGGCTCTTTCTACAAATCGCAGCTTCATTTTCGATAACTGGTTCTCCTAGTGGATCCTGACTCAATGAAACAGAACTCTGACTGTCCTGAGAACTGTCTCTAGCAATCTCAGCTGCAATTGTTGCTTCCTGCTCAATTTCTGCATTCAACATTTCTAGATATTTTGGAAAAACAGGACATTCTATGGACTCCTTGGCTGCATTGAAAGAGTCTTCGTAACAGAGGAAATCTCCAAGCAGTTCCTCTTCTGCACGCCAAGGCTTGAAAAGTTGCAAAAGAGCTAAATAGAAAAACTCTTTTCATTCTGGAGATTCGCAATTCAATTTTCGATGATTTACCAATTGACATTTTCTTTGCTTGACCAGACATCCCTCACTTCCAATTACAGCATACACTCCTTTATCAATATCTTCTTTGATGTTCCTCTTGAAAATGTAATTTTGTAGAACCTAATAGAGACAAACATTCTCCAGGTGACTGCTTCTATTTGGATAATATGTATCCAACATGTTGGTCTTCAAAATATCTGTACTGCTTGGCTCCTTCTCCGCCAAATTCTCAATTTCCCGTACAGGTTTCAGAACTTGATTACGCGTTGCAGCAAGACCAAGACTCGCCCAAATGATACTCCTAGATTTGGCATAGAGACTTGCTGAAGATAACCGGTCAGAACATTCGTAAGCTCCGATTTCTCGATGCAACAACATCTTCAGACTGAAACTGTACAACTTCTTACTGAGGCTGTTTTCATGGGAAATATCCTCCCACATATCCTTCAGTTCTGTCTTTTCTTTTTTTGTGATGTAAGACGTCACATACCGAGCCACAGCCATACAGTTGTCAGCCACAAACTGTATATCCATGTTAGCATTCCACATGGACAAAATCACTGGGTTGTAGTCATTAATGTACTTGGACTCTTCGTTTCTTTTCAAATTGTATGTGTTTTTGGGTGATTTCCTCGTCACATTATGTCGCAGCGAAGACATAAAATTGTTCACTCTTCCTTTAGATATCACCGATCGTGGAAATGCAAAACGACATTTGGTGTAGTACTTGTCCTTGTTTCTGAATTTACGACGACAGTACTTTCCACAACGATGGCTTTGAAACCGTAAAACTTGTTCTCTTAGACTTTTATCTTCCTTTGTCTTTGGAACAGCACATGTAGAATACTGTTCTATCAAACTCATCACTAAGTCATCCGGATCTGTTCCAAATTTGGGTGCATCTTTGATCCATAGCAGCATATGTATATGAGGAGCACCTCTTGCTTGATACTCCTTTCTCCAGAAGAAATCCAACACCTCTCCAAGAGGTGGATTTTTCTTGTTCGTGATGAAAGACATCATAGCTTCAAATCTATGATTGAAGTACCTGCATACATTCACTGGATCCAAAGAGCACAGTTCTCCGGGTGTCTTGAATTCAATATTTTCAATGTTTCCATTTGCCTCTCGTAGAAATTCAAGTAAGTCTTCCCAGCCATACTCAGCACAGCTGAGAGTGAGGAACCAAGTAGGATTTCCTAAGTTCCTAAGCATACATTTTAAGTCACCATGACGACGATACCAATACTCATTAGTACCACGCTGACATGCCATGAGATTAATCAGGTGAGAATCCAAAATACTGTCTTGCACATTGACTTTATCCATAAAGTCCCTTGCCGAGATATTTTGCATCTGTACACCACTTTTCAAGATGTGGTTCACTGCATAAGACAGTCCAGACAGATCACTTTCAAACAGTAGATGAAATAAATAGGGAATGCATTGACGAAACCTAGGATCTTCTGCATACAATCGTAAAGTCCGGTATTCTGAAGCAGGAATTTGATCAGGTCGCTCATCATATCGTCCTCCTCGACCTGTGGGAAATAACTGTGGGAAACACCGAGCTTCCAAACTTTCCTCCCAAACACTAATGGGACTCCCTTTGGCTTGTTTCATTTGAAACAACTCAATAGCATTCCCCATGACTTCCTTGGAATGCAAAGGATGAACACTATAATGTTCATATATTTCTTCATTTTTAGAGGCTTCTACTTTCTCAATTTGCCCAGCACACAAATCGCTGTCCTCTTCTTCACTTATTTCCTCTTCTGCAACATATACATTCTTGTAGTACTCATTATTTTTTATCAAATACACTGTTGCCTTTTTGACTTTCCTAACATCCACTAAATCTTGCAGATTTTCTTACTCTTTGTCGGAACCCCATTAACTAGGATATCTAGAGGTTCCTCTTCCACTTTCTCTACTCCAATTGTATTAAGTTTTTTCTTCAAATCTAAAGGCAAATAAACAACTCTTCCCTTTAATCCTCTCTGTAAATCTGATGGAGGCAATTTCCCTGTCTTTGGCTCCATTCGTACAATAGCCTGAAAGGGATGGACACTTTGAATCAAAATAGATTCATAAGTATTTAAATCCTTCAATTCAGAAGGAATGTCAACCATTTCCAGATTATTATGAACTGCTCTAGCAGGCATCAGGTTTTGGTTTAATTTGTTAAAACAATAAGTACACATACGTTGGTCCGATCCCAAATCAAAACAATTTTCTACCATCAAGTATGTGGCAAAATCCTTCCATTCACTATTGTTTTCCATTTCACTTTTTGCATATAAATCCACTAACTTAGTCTGATTCTTATAATAAGTCCGTCGACAACACACACAAGTGAAATTAGGCCTCTCACTTGATTTCACCTGAAAGATGGAAATTTCCTTGTGAAACTTATCTATATTAGAAATCTGTACACTCTCCTCCACATTACCTTCTTCTACTGGGTCAATTTCAACATTGTTCTCTTTACTAGCAAAGTAACAGAACTCAATTTCTTCACAAATATTCTTCACATGTAGTTCTGAACCATGCAAATGAGCAGTGCTCAATTGTTTAAGCATAATTGCTGGACTCTTAGCATAATACAACATTCTAACTAATTTCCTCATTTAATTATGGTGCACTGCTAGCATCCTGAAATGATGAAAAACACTCTGGCATACTCTCCTGGAAAGACAAGCCAGTGAATGACCACGCAAACCTGTCACTTCTCTCACTCAGCAACGATCTAATTCTTGCAACAACTTTATTTTTTGTTTTAAACTTTTCTTATTAAATGTCCATACAAAATCACAAAGCAAATTGATAGAATCCTGTTGCACACTGCAAATAGAACTACACTTCCAGGTGTACACTGGTCCCTTACGATGTCTCCCTAAAACCTCATCACTTAACACCTCTTCTGCATCTGCAGACACAAGTTTTTCTTTTTCAACCGGACAACCATCTTTTACCTCATATGCTCGACCACTGGTGTCAACTGCATGCACCAAATAATTGTCCTGGAAGTAACTCTCCTCACTGAAAAATGCCTCACGACTTGAACTATGCATCCATTCTCCTGAGAAAACTTCACAAAAATTACTACGATTAACTACTCTCTTCCATCTACTATTTGATTTGAAATCATAAATTACCTTGTTTATTTTCCTAATTCTATTGATTATCAAAATAAATAACTTTCGCTTAATTTCGAAAGCCTGATCAATAATTTTCTCTACATTTTTCTTTCTCTTATAAAAAGACACTTTCTGTTGACCTTTCCTAAAATTTTTTAACAAATTGCCAATTATCCTGTTGCGGAACATTCGTCTACGAATGTCTCTAAACAGATTTTTCCTTCTACTACCATGCACAGAGTTATCTCCTGCTCTAGCAGTTACATTTTTGAAGGGCCTTTCCTTCCCGTTTAAATTGGCTCTCTTCTTCTGAACTAAAACATGTTCTCTAGTGATACTTTTTTGTCTGCAAATGTTTCTTAAAAAAGATTTTGTTGTCTTACCCGGAATTTTTTGGGTGACTTCACAACTTTTAATTCTAGAGGACTGCTGCAAAGGTCCATTATCTCCATTTTTACCAAGGTGGGGTGTAAGTCGCTTTGTTTCTTTTTTTTTTCTTTGCCTTGAGGGCATGTTTGAATTTTTAAGAATATCTTGAGTTGAATCTGTGGAAAATGTAATAAAAAAATGTTATTAAATACTATTACCAAACAGTAAATCAATAACAGTAAGCAAACAATTGAATGGAAGGATTTTGCAACATACTTGATGGTAGAAAATAGCAATGGAATAGAATGCTTCTACATATGACCTGTGCTCTGTTATATGTTAATCTCAACTAATTTCGAGACTCTATTTCTATTTAAAGATTGTTCCAGAACAGACATTGTTGATGTTATTGTTATTGACTTAAAATTGCCAAGCGCACATGAAGGCATATTTACTAGACCCTTGCACCAGGGGGAAGTGACTTAAAATTGCCAAGCACACATGAGGGCGTATTTACAAGGCCCTTGCACCAGGGGGAAGTGACTTGAAATGGCCAAGCACACATGGGGGCTTATTTACAAGGCCCTTGCACCAGGGAGAAGTGACTTAAAATTGCCAAGCACACATGGGGGCGTATTTACAAGGCCCTTGCACCAGGGGGAAGTGACTTGAAATGGCCAAGCACACATGGGGGCGTATTTACAAGGCCCTTGCACCAGGGAAAAGTGATTTGAAATGGTCAAGCACACATGACGGCGTATTTACAAGGAACTTGCACCAGGGGGAAATGACTTAAAATTGCCAAGCACACATGGAGGCGTATTTAGAAGGCCCTTGCACCACTTATGCATCGCTTTTAACATTCACACTGTGGAGCACCATGGGGCAAAAACAGCACAGATGCATCATGCATCTATTCCACAAAAGCAATGCATTGCAGGAGTCACATCGCAAGTAAATAAATTCTTATAAATTTAGAAAGCATTCCTTTTCCTTAAAAACGATTTTCTGATCATAATTTGAAAACACAGCACAGCTCCTATGTACAAGCACACCTTGTCAGTACTAATACTTCACATTATCTACAATTACAATTTGTAAAAGAATGCAAAATCTTCTTTGACACATAATGCAAACACTTGACACAAAAAAATATTTTAAATGCACAGCTGGCTTCCTTATTTTCTCCAAAAAGCATACTAGTCTCTACCAAATTAGTCTCCCAGATTCATGGGAGAAGTGACTTAAAGTTGTCTAGCACACATAGGGGCGTATTTACAAGGCACATGCACCAGGGGAAAATGACGGCCAAGCACACATGAGGGCGTCTTTACAAGGCCCTTGCACCAGGGGGTAGTGACTTGAAATGGCCAAGCACACATGGGTGCGTATTTACAAGGCCCTTGCACCAGGGGGAAGTGACTTGAAATGGCCAAGCACACATGGGGGCGTATTTACAAAGCCCTTGCACCAGGGGGAAGTGATTTGAAATGTGCAAGCACACATGACGGCGTATTTACAAGGAACTTGCACCAGGGGTAAGTGATTTAAAAATGCCAAGCACACATGAGGGCATATTTAGAAGGTCCTTGCACCAGGGGTAAGTGACTTAAAATGGCCATGCACACACAGGGGTGTATTTACAAGGCCCTTGCACCACTTATGCATCGCTTTTAACATTTACAATGTGTAGCACCATGGGGCAAAAACAGCACAGATGCATCATGCATCTATTCAACAAAAGCGAGGCATTGCAGGAGTCACATCGCAAGTAAATACATTCTTATTAATTTTAAAAAAGCATTCCTTTTCCTTAAAAACGATTTTCTGATCATAATTTGAAAACACAGCACAGCTCCTATGTAGAAGCACACCTTGTCAGTACTAATACTTCACATTATCTACAATTACAATTTGTAAAAGAATGCAAAAGCTTCTTGGAAAACATAATGCAAACACTTGACACAAAACATCATTTGAAATGCACAGCTGGCTTCCTTATTTTCTCCAAAAAGCATACTCGCCTCTTTCTAAAATAAAGGAACCATATCTCACCTTAGCAAATTCTTTTTGAATTTCAAAACAGTCTCAGAAACACACCAATTTTCCTTTAGCAGAGCAAAAGGTATGCACTCCAGAGGCTGCAACCAAGAAAGGCACAGAAATGCTGATATTCATCACACATATCTCTCATGTCACCCAATCAAAACTCTTCCCTCACTTTTTTCAAATCAACACCCTTCCCCCCGCTGCCCTTTCTGGCCTTTTTCCATAGCCCTACCTCCTGACAGACCTCTCATGTTTACAAGTTCACACAACAATGTTTCAAATGAACTCTGAACTCTCACTACACCTGCTAATCCACTGCAATCTTTCTTAAAATAATTTTTTCTTAACCATTCAAATTACATCTTTCAAAGAACACATCCATGCACCCTAACTTTCTGTTTTCAGCAATGGAAATCAACCAATCACTGCTAATGAACCATTAACACTGAAACTCCACAGTTTTTTTTCTTTACAAACTCCTACTGTTTCAACTGCCATTTTATTCCCACACTTCTTCTGACTGCAGCAGAACCTCCTCTCACCATGTTTTCTGTCTGGATTCTTGGACATAGCTACATCCACTGGCTCACAGGTATGCTGATAACAGAAATTTACACAACCTCAATTTACAAAATGTGGATATCAAATGGATTGGGCAAAGAGGATTGAGATGTCACCAATTGATACCATTTGATACCATTGGTGAAAACCTTTTTGCATTTGCCAAACCCTGACCTCATAATAGTGCACTGTGGAGGAAATGATTTGGGCACTTTGACTAGGGTAGGTCTGGAAATGCTCTTAAAGGACACCTTTAAGCAATTAATCGCACTTTTTCCTCAAACTGCCTTGGTATATTCCAATATATGCCAAAGACAAAAATGAAGGTGGTCCAATCAATTTTCTCCACAAATTGAGAAAGCGAGGAAGCATGTAAATAAGTCTGTTTCAGCTTATATGAGAGACCATGGAATGGGCGCCATCTACAACAATACCTTGCGTTACTACATGCGAGATATCTACAGAGGAGATGGTGTGCACTTCTCAGATGAGGGAAACAGAGTTTTCATACAAAATTTAAGACTGTGTATTGGTACCTACTTATAAGTACCTAGAACTTACACAGAACACAAAAGCTCTTTTCAGAGCTACCTTAAGTATAATTACTCTTTCCAAATTTCGAATGTACCTTTTTTCACTAATTTTCACTTATGTTCGCTTCCCGGTTCGCTACCCGGTTCGCGTACCTGCAGCTAACCGCGCGAAAAATTCAATTTTTTTTTATTCCAACATATATGAGCCTCCTCAGCCACCCTCAGAAAACCTAGGGGGTCAGGATACGTCTCCTGTGCCCCCTTATACCCATTTCCCACATTGTTTTTCCTCCATCTTGTGATTAAATTCAACCGAAACACAAAATGGCGAACTCCCGTTACGCTACCGGTGAGCGACCCGGTTCGCGTACCGGGAAGCGCTTCTACCGCGAAAAATCGATTTTTTTTTATTTGCCCCACGGGACCCTTTAATAACCCCAACATCATTCCTAGGGGGTCAAGAAGGGTCTACCTTCATTAAATTCCCCCTTCGTTTTTCTCCTCCTCTTGTCTCTCGATCCTACCGAGAGACAAGATGGCGGCCAGTCCGGACTGTTTAGAATGTTGACAGACACCGGAGAGCCAATCAGCTTCACTTCGCGAAGTTCCGTTACGCGTCAGGTAGGCGAACCGGGGCGCTAACCGGAGCGCTGTCACAGATTTATCTGTTTTTTAAAACGTTAATTTCTCAAATTCCACTGGAGCACATATATTGAGACATTGCAAAGGCACGTCGGGCAAACCATATCTACAATTTTGCCAAGTTTTGTGTAAATCCATTCAGCCGTTCGAGCTAAAAGTAAGTCCAACCGCCCTATGGAAAACTCAATGTTAAAAACACGTTTTGGGACCCCCTTTTTTCTCGACCCCCACTTCACGAAACCCCCTTAAACTTTAAGAGAACGCTCAGAAACAAAATGTGCCATTTTCCTGAAAATTACAGCCAATTCCGTTCACAAACGCCAAAGTTATTCCACATAGAATTTTCAGAAATCCCATAGGAAAAAAATCCTAACTATATATACTTACTGGCGACCGCCAGTAGGTAATACATATATATATATATATATATATATATATATATATATATATATATATATATATATATATATATATATATATATATATATATATATATATATATATATATATATATATATATATATATATATATATATTCACTGAAAAAAACAGGTTTCACAGTTTCACACCAGTTATAGTTAGCATGAAGTTTTACTCGCACAAAACCATTGAAATTCCCACGTTATATTTAGTTGGACCCACTATAACTTGCGCGCCTGCAATGCACTGCTGATGACGTCACATATTACATCACTCATGACATGGTCAGTGACATCACTCATGACATCACTGATGACACCATCCAGTGAATGTGTGTCTTTCTGAAAAATAAATATGTTTTATATTTATATTTGTAAAGGTCGATGAAAGAATAAATGTTTAAATAAGTGTCTAAATGGATGTTTTTATAATAAAATATTGATTGGTTAACTGGCTTATAAAGTGTATCTTAGTGAATACATATATTAGCGAGTATTGTTTAAATATTCAAATGTTTGTATCAGTGTTTCACTTTGTGTATAAGTGGCTGCATGGGTTGGTGACTGACTCACTCACTCACTCACTTCACTCACTGTGAAGGCTGGTGTTTGACCAGGTAACACACATACCTCTTTAAAAGCAGCGCACAAGAGCAGGTAGCGCTTAGGCTAACAGTAGCACGACCGCTTCATTTTAAATATCCCGTTTTGTATTTTATTTCCTCATTGTTTATTTTTTCCCTGTTTTTAGGCAGTGACTCGGCCCTCACTTGCACTATACTTGTTTTGAGCATCGCACTTGGCGGGTCCATTCTCACTCGTTTAGAATTTGAATTGAACTGGCAGCGCCATCTTTGGGGTAATCATTGCACACTCGGCGGCGCCATTGTGGTTAGCGTGCTAGGGGTTTACAGAGACCTACTTAAGGCGAGCAGTAATTGAGGAAAGGTGTTTGACCAGGTAACACACATACCTCTTTAAAAGCAGCGCACAAGAGCAGGTAGCGCTTAGGCTAACAATAGCACAACCGCTTCATTTTAAATATCCCGTTTTGTATTTTATTTCCACATTGTTTATTTTTTCCCTGTTTTTAGGCAGTGACTCGGCCCTCACTTGCACTATAATTGTTTTGAGCATCGCACTTGGCGGGTCCATTCTCACTCGTTTAGAACTTGAATTGACTGGCAGCGCCATCTTGGGGGTAATCATTGCACGCTCGGCGGCGCCATTGTGGTTAGCGTGCTAGGGGTTTACAGAGACCTACTCAAGGCGAGCAGTACTTGAGGAAAGGTGTTTGACCAGGTAACACAAATACCTCTTTAAAAGCATCGCACAAGAGCAGGTAGCGCTTAGGCTAACAGTAGCACGACCGCTTCATTTTAAATATCCGGTTTTGTATTTTATTTCCTCATTGTTTATTTTTTCCCTGCTTTTAGGCAGTGACTCGGCCCTCACTTGCACTATAATTGTTTTGAGCACCGCACTTGGCGGGCCCATTCTCACTTGTTTAGAACTTGAATTGAACTGGCAGCGCCATCTTGGGGGTAATCATTGCACGGTAGGTGGCGCCATTGTGGTTAGCGTGCTAGGGGTTTACAGAGACCTACTTAAGGCGGCCATGCCTACGCGCAGCGTTCGCGCGCAGCATGAGCTCGCCGGAGTCACGCCAGAGTCCAGCCGGTCTGCGCCCGTCCGCGCTCAGACGGGCCCAGGGGCCAGGACTCTCAGTCGGACTATTACTTACTCTGCTGACACTCTGCATCAGCTTCATGCAAATGAAGTGGGGCTGGATCCGATCACTATTGACAAGCTAAAAAAAATGCCCATTTTGAGACCCCCCAACACGAGGAACCATTGTCGCAAACATCCACTGAAGGTGGTTAGTCTGAATACACGATCCCTTCATAAACATCATCTTGACATATATACTCTCCTACAGGAGGGAGACATTGATATCCTAACTTTAACTGAGACTTGGCTAGATGAAAACTCAGCTCCAGATATTATAGCAGCTCTTCCTAAAGAATATGACGTAGTTTGGCACAAACGTGCAAATAACTTGCGAGGTGGAGGAGTTGCAATTTTATTTAAGAAGCACCTGATAGTGGAAAACCTAATTGCAGAATCGTTGGATCTTGCAGACCTACTTGGCGAAAAATTTGTCTTTGAGAATTCATGTCCGATGATTCTCACAATTTATCGACCCCCTAATTTTACACCAGCATTTAATGATCTTTTTGGCCCCATTATATCAGATATCTGTTCCAGATACCAAAACGTGGTGGTAACCGGTGATTTTAATTTTCACTGGGAAAAATCCATCAAAGACTCAGTATCTCGACAACTCGAATTTGCTTTGTCCTCAATTGGCCTGAAACAACTGGTAAATGGCCCTACACATATCAAAGGTTATATGCTTGACCTGATTTGGACCTCAGATCCCGAAGTTACCATAGAAGGTTTCTACCTTGTATCTGGTCAGACCACTATTTTATTCATTGTGTTATCCCCATTAAGGGGAAACTCCTTTTCAAGCCCCAAAAATGAAGCCAGTACGTCAATGGAAGAAGGTTAATTCACAAGCCTTGTTAGACACTATTCCACAACATTTTACTCCATTTACTGGAGATTTAGATGAGGACTACTCGCTTTTAACTCAGACTCTATCTCAGGCAATCGATCAGATAGCCCCGGAGAAGTTACAAAGCGCAAAGGGGCTGGGGAAGGGTGCGCCTTGGTATACTCCCTCCCTGGGAGAATATAAAAAAAAGCTCCGTTGCGTGGAGAGGAGATGGAGGAAATCAAAGGATGATACGGACAGGGAGCAATATAAAACTTCACTAAATGTGTATAAGAAATGTATATTGGCTGCTAAAGCTGAATATTTTGATATCGGCATCAAGCGGGCACACAATGTGAAGAAAAAAACCTTTAATATTTTGTCAGAACTGACAAAAAAACGGTAAATGCGGATACAAAGATTGATTGCAATACTTTTCAACATTACTTCTTAGAGAAAGTAGAGACTATCCTCTCTGAGATAAAGAGCAATACAGTAAGCGGGTTTATCCCGCGACAGAATACTGATATTCCTCAGAACTGCACTATCTTGACTTTTCCAGAGCTTGATTTAACTAAGCTTCAGCAACTTATGTCCTCCATAAAATCAGGATCACCGGCGGACCCGTGTCCCCCAAGTGTTTTCCGGGTAGCGCTCCCTATCCTGGCAGATCACATAGTCTCCTTCTTAAATAATTCACTGCAGGAGGGATACCGCCCAATGAGGCTTAAAGAGGCCCGGGGCAGACCCCTGATAAAGAAACCAGGAGCTGACCCAGCAAATCTAAAAAACTATTGACCGATTTCTCAGCTGCCATATATGTCCAAAATTCTGGAACAGCATGTGCTGCAGTCGATGTCTGCCTTTCTGGAGTCATACAATCTTCTCCAGGGGCGTCAAGCAGGCTTTCGGGCACACCACAGCACCAAGTTGGTGATGCTCTCGGTGCTGGATGAGCTCAGAGACATGACTGACAGTAGGAAACCAAGTGCCCTGATCCTTTTAGACCTATCAGTGGCATTTGATGCTGTCAGCCATGATCTTCTCCTGGACAGACTGACTGGCTTTGGAATAAAGGGCATGGCCTATAAATGGCTAAAGTCCTTTTTGATAGGGAGGCGGCAGAGGATTCAATTGGAAGAGGAGATCTCTGAGGCGGGAAATGTGGAATGTGGGGTCCCGCAGGGCTCTGCGTTATCACCACTGCTTTTTAACCTCTACCTGCAGCCCCTTATTGAGTCCCTGGTACATATGAGCTGTCGAGTGTTTAATTACGCTGACGACACCCAATTGTTATTTAGCATTGAGAACTCAAATAGGGCACAGACACAGGTGCAAGAGGTCCTTAGATATACAGTCAGTTGGATGACTAACAACTTGTTGAAAATCAACCTTGGGGCGACCTGTTTTGGCCAAAAGAACTTGGGCCCACCCCAATACCAGCGTCAAATGTAAAAAGACTGGGTATAAAAATTGACAAAGA
Organism: Lissotriton vulgaris; assembly: GCF_964263255.1. Lineage (NCBI taxonomy): Eukaryota > Metazoa > Chordata > Amphibia > Caudata > Salamandridae > Lissotriton > Lissotriton vulgaris. The sequence continues at coordinate 8,948,118 of NC_141687.1, forward strand.
AATGTCAATGACTGCCCAGATTTCAACTGTTGTGGGAACCTGCATCGGCCTAATAGGGCAACTGTGCAGACTAGTCCCTCTCCTGCCTGAATCTATGCTCTAGACTGTGGTTTCGGCCACAATAATATCAAGATTGGACTATGGCAATGTCCTTTATTTAGGCTTGCCAAAGAACCTAATTAACAGATTGCAGGTTGTTTTTAATGACGGTGCACGCCTAATCTTCAAGCTTCCTAGAAGATCTCATGCGTCCCCTCTATTGCTCAAACTCCACTGGCTCCCCGTGAAACAGAGGGTGGAGTTCAAAAGCTTGTGCATAGCACATAAGGCAATATATGGGCAGGCACCTGTTTATATAAAGGATCGTTTGACGCCCTACAATCCGAAACGATCTTTAAGATCGTCTGATGCTCAGTTGTTGATCTGCCCTCGTTTTAAAATGGCGACAAAGGGCGGTAGATCCTTTTCTGTACTTACCCCACTGGTGTGGAACAAGTTGCCAGTTTCCATGCGCAAAGAGGCTAATCTTCTTCGTTTTAGAAAACAGTTGAAAACCATTCTGTTTAGGGAGGCATTAGGATCTATATGATAGTATATACAGTATTTCATCCCCCCTGCTGGTAAGAATATGATGTAGTTCCTTTGGTCTAAAGTGCCTTGAGACCTGTAGGTGAGCCGGCGCTATACAAACCAAAGTAACATAACATAACATAACAATGCCTGCCTCACTAGTGTCTTCATGAGTAACTACATATGTTTTAATCTAGTATATGTGAGTATTGATGTATATAAGTGAGTATATGTGAGAGTGAGAGATTGAAAGAGTTGCTGTTTAAATAAGTATGTGTTTCTGTAAGTGATTGTTTTAGAGAGTAAGTATGTGTAAGTTTCCTTAGAAGTAATGTGCTAGTGTGTGTATAGCTGTATATGCAAATAAATCGATGTTAAATAGTTTATTTGCATGTGTGAGTATGTGTGTGAGTAACTTTTGGATGACTATCGGTGTGTAACAGGATGTATATGTGTATTTCTACATATGATGAGTGAGTATATGTATGAGTGACTATATAGAACTGTTTCTGAATGAGAGGGTGTGTATATAGATGGTGGGATTACTGAATTGGTTGTTGTTACTGGTATGGGTATCTCCATTTTTTTGAAAATGTTAGTTTCTATTTTTGAATATGTGTTTCAAGGGTTACATTACACTGAAAGGAGGTCTGTCAGTCTGTCACTGACCATGTCATGAGTGATGTAATATGTGACGTCATCAGCAGTGCATTGCACGCGCAAGTTATAGTTAGTCCAACTAACTATAACGTGGGAATGTCAATGGTTTTATGCGAGTAAAACTTCATGCTAACTATAACTGGTGTGAAACCTATGTTTTTTTCAGTGAATTTAATAGGTTTTTTAAATGTTAATTCCTAACTATAACTGGTCTGAAACCTATGTTTTTTTCAGTGAATTTCAAAGGTTTCTAAAAAGCTAATTCCTAACTATAACTGGTGTGAAACCTATGGTTTTTCCAGTGAATTTAATAGGTTTTTTTTTTAATGCTAATTCCTAACTATAACTGGTGTGAAACCTATGTTTTTTTCAGTGAATTTCATAGGTTTTTTAAATGCTAACTCCTAACAATATATAGGGCCTCAAACCTCTGAAATGTAATATTTTTTATAATGAATCCTATATTGTATACTTATATAATAATATATATATATATATATATATATTTTTTTTTTTTGCCTTGGTGCGCTCCCTATGGAAAGTAACATGGGGAAAACACTTTTTGGGACCCCCTTTTATCTTGGCCCCCGCTTGACGAATCCCTCCCAAACTTTCAGGGAAGGACCGAAGCGCCGCAAATTTGAGGAATTTTTCAGGCAGATTCCTCAACCGGCGCCAAAGTTATTTCCAATAGAATGTTGAGATTTTGCATTGAAAAAAATCCTAACTAAACTACCTACTAGTGTTAAACCTATGGTTTTTCAGTGAATTTCAATGTTTTTTTAAATGCTAATTCCTAACTATAACGATTGTGAAACCTCTGTTTTTTTCACTGAATTTCTTAGGTTTTTTAAAAGCTAATTCCTTTCTACATCGAGTTTGTAACCTACGATGTTTTATTTTTTATTTGCTGTTTTTTGTAAGTATTAATTATTAATAATTTATTTTTGAAATAATATTTTTCCATTTTTTTTAATCATTTTTTCCTGGGGCGCTCAGGTTGCGCGCACTGGTAAGCTCTCCGGAGAGCGCACCGAGAGCACTATTTCTGCGTTCGTTAAAAAAAGTATGAAAAGTGAATAATAATGCAAGACATTTAGTACCATACTTATAAAAGCACTATTTTTGATTTACGAAATGAAAATGATTTTGCATTTCCGTGAAGCTATCGAAACATCACTTAGGCACGCCGCGCAAGCGCCCCCGGAAGCGCCTACGTTTGCGCCGCGTAAGCGCCCCAGGAAGCGCCTGCGTTCACGGAACCGCTTCGGTGCGCACAGCGTAAGCGCGTCGTCCTGTGACCTTAATATAACTCTTTTCATTGGTTGCTAACATTTTTTTTTACAAAGAATGAAATCCCCACCCATTTCCTTCACTTCTTTTTTCACTTTTGTGACTGCAAGACCTGCCTTTTTGCTGTTGGATCTTTGTTGGAATAATATCTTGGATTACCATGGCTGCCAGACCATCCAGCAGTGAAGATGACTCCAATGAATTTCTTGATGAAGAGGTTCCTCAGCCGAAAGTAAAAGAACACTTCATATGGAAGTTTTTTCCAATTCCTAATGACCAAAAAAAAGTAAATGCTCCAAAAGTGGAGTGCAGGATTTGTCACACTGTCCTGTCACGGGGTGACCACACCAAGAAATATTTTTTTGGTAACTCCACAATGTTTCGCCATGTGGAGAGGAGGCAGCCACAGAATTTTGCCTGGGAGAGTGTCGGGGCTCTGGCACAAGAGGTTCCCAGTGATGGGGCCTCTACTTCAACCGGAGGAGCAACTACTTCAGTGAGGGGGTGATCGCAAGAGCTGATTCCTAACATTCAGCCTGCTTTTAATAAAGGCGTTCTTAAATGCAGAGACTCTGATCAGCTACTTTTCTATGGGGAACCAGATGTTCTGTTCATGGTTCGAGCATTGGAGAACCATCGCTGCCGTTCCCAGCCCCCAATTTTTTATTTTTTTTTGCTCCCGTTGAGCAGTTTCCATTCCCTGTTTTTGTTTTTGTTCTAAAAACAGGAAAAAAGAAGAAAAAAAAAAGTTCCTTACAGAACTACCTCCAATTCTCAAAAAAGAGCTGTTTTCTTTACATATTTTACAATTCTGTTTTCCCCGTGGTGCGCTCAAGGTGCGCGTACCGGAGCGCGCACCTGGGAACGCACCCAGCGCTTACCCCGCGAAATTTAAAAAAAAAATATATATTTTGCCCTACAGGGTCCTTCTAGGCCCCCCTCAGAAAACCTAGGGGGTCAGGCGGTGTCTACTCTGCCCCCTTTTAATTAAATCCCCCTTTCTTTTTTTTACCTCTTGTGTCTCGATTCTACCGAGACTCAAGATGGCGGACACTCCAGACTGTTTAGAATGTTGACAGACACCCGACAGCCAATCAGCTTTCCACTCGCGCACACCCATAGCGCGCCGGGTGCGCTCCCCGGTACGCGCACCAGTGAGCGCTCGGAGCGCGCCTATAGATATATATGTGTTTTGGAAGTTAATTTTCATAAAAACCACTGGAGCAATTTTCACCAAACATAGCAAAGGCACATCTACGTACCAGTCCCTACAATTTTGCCAAGTTTGGCGTAATTCAGTTCAGCGGTTCGGGCAGTAGACTTGTCAGACCGTCCTATGGAAATTAACATGGAGAAAACACGTTTTGGGACCTCCTTTTTTCTCAGCCCCCACTTCACGAATCCCCCTGAAACTTTCAGGGAAGGAGCAGAGCGCGGCGAGACCATTTTAAGGAAAATTACAGGCAGATCCCTCAATCGGCGCCAAAGTTATTCCCAATAGAATGTTCGGAATTTCCTATAGTAGCCAATCCAGTAGGTAATATATATATATATATATATATATATATATTACCTACTGGCGATAGCCAGTAGGTATATATAGTTAGGATTTTTTCCCTATGGGATTTTTGAAAATTCTATGTCTAATAACTTTGGCGTTTGTGGACGGAATCGGCTGAAATTTTCAGGAAAATGGCACATTTTGTTTCTGAGCAGCCCTTGAAAATTTGGGGGGGTTTTGTCGAGGGGGGGGCCGAGAAAAAAGGGGGGTCCCAAAACGCGTTTTTCCCATGTTAATTTCCATAGGGCGGTTGGACTCACTTTTAGCTCGAACGGCTGAATGGATTTGCACGAAACTTGGCAAAATTGTAGGGACTGTTAGCCCGATGTGCCTTTGCTAGGTCTCAATGTATGTGCTCCAGTAGTTTTTGAGAAATTAACGTTTAAATCAAGATATATATCTGTAACAGCGCTCCAGGCTGCGCTCCGGTTCGCTTACTTTTCGCGAAACGGAACTTTGCGATGCGAAGCTGATTGGCTCCCCCGTGTCTGTCAACATTCTAAACAGTCCGGAGCGGCCGCCATCTTATCTCTCGGTAGGATCGAGAGAGAAGAAGAGGTGAAAAACGAAGGGGGAATTTAATGAAAGGGGGCAAGGTATACCCCTCTTGACCCCCTAGGAATGTTGTTGGGGTTATTAAAGGGTCCCGTGGGGAAAATAAAAAAAAAATCATTTTTCACGGTAGAAGCGCTTCACGGGCCGCGAACTGGGCCGCAAACTGGTAGCGAAACGGGAATTCGCCATTTTGTGCTTCGTTTTAATTAAATTACTAGGTATAAGGGGGTGCGGGAGACGTATCCTAATCCCCTATGTTTCATGAGGGTGGCTGAGGAGGCTCATATATGTTGATACATCTCTTCCAGCGGCTGTGCGTGAGCTTTTTTTTTTTTTTGCTGCGTGACGTCTGTTAACGTTCGATTCGATGGAAATCAGGAAGTGTTGACCGCCAATTTGTCACTGCGATAAAATATTTTGTTATAAATGAATCCTTATTGATAAACATTGTCTGCGCCATCTTGCCTTTTTTCCAATGCCACAATTTTGTCGTGCACGGCAGCCATTTTAGATGCCAGGCTGGTCCCAGGCTATCACCTACCCCTGCGGATGTAGTTTATGGCCCCAGCTGTAGAGAATCCAGACATGCCAACCCTCCCGATTCAGGCGTGAGACTACTGATTTCAGTGCTAGTCTCCCGCCTCCCGATTTCTGCAAGCAAAAACCCGGGGGCATATTACCAACAACTAGCGATAATTTTTGTCTCTAACTTGTTTAGAGACAAAAATGATCGCCGCACATCGGCGATTTTTATCGCAGATAAACCTTGCTATTAGCAAGGTTTATCGCAAATGCGATAAAAAACGGCTGCAATGCATGAATATCGCAGAAAAGTCAGCGATATTCATGTATTATCGAGCAAATGCTCTTAGCCATGTTATCCACCTCCCATTGGATAACATGGCTAAGAACTGCTCAGGGCACTATCACTGACATGCAAAGCGGGGCCCACGATGGTCGCTATCTCCTTTTAGCTGTCACTAACTGGTGTTAGCGACAGCTTGGTAATAGGGAGATAATATTATCTCCGCTTTCTTGGCTTTTAAAGCCAAAAAAGCGGAGATAAACCCCCTTGATAATATGCCCCATGATTCCTCGGGGGTTTCAGCTGACAGGGCTTGGTATTGTGTTACGTGGTAATTCTTCCAGGAAACGTCAGAGGGTCGATGCAGGGGTTCTAGAAGGGGTGATAAACCATTTAAGCCTCATAAACAAGCGCATGGTCTTTTAAAGATCTGTGAAGTACTCGGGGCGGCGGTGTGTGTGTGTCCTCTTTCAGGAGCGGGCGGGGGGGGGGGGGCACTGCCAGCAACTTCCAGGCTAGGCAGTGTTCAACACTTGCATCACCCTTTCTCTGCCTGCTATTGCGCTCCATGCTTCGGAAAGGTAAGAAAAAGAACGTTCATTTGAGTTTGAAATGTCCGATCCTGTAGCAGTACACTTGCAAAGCCCACACATGACAATAACCCGATTCAAGGCCCCATACACCCGTTTAAAAAAAAATTTATAACACTCTAACAAAGTAAGATTATAAAACTTTATTAACTTTTAAATATAATGAACGGAACAAAAACTGTAAAAACTTTTGAACATTTTTCACCAAAAAAAGCAACAATTGTCAGAAGCTGTCTTTTGTGCGAATAGTCCCAAGGCAGCACAACGTGCTGAGTTCTGGATGGCACCCAGGTGATGTCGCCTGGGTGCCGCACTGGTTTTGGTATCCTACAATGCTGCTCCGAAAATTGGCGTGGGGCGTCCCGGGTGGTGCGGGGGGAGGCCTCGTCAGTAGCGGTCTGTTGTGCGAATAGTCCCAAGGCCAGTAGAACGCGCTGAGATGTTGATGGCACCCAGGTGATGTCCAGTAAACTGCCGCACTGGTTTTGGTATCCTACAATGCTGCTCTGAAAATTGGCGTGGGGCGGCCCGGGGGGGGGGGCGTGGGGGAAGCGGCGTGAACGGGCCTCCCCAGGTGGCGGCCATCCAGCTGAGTTGTGCCCGCTCTTGCGGCTACAGCGTCTCGCGCACCATGTTGTTGAGTTGCTCCAACTCTTGCAGTGCAGCGATAGGCGGCTGCCACATGACTCTTAAAATGGCGGACGGCTCTTCGGTTTTGGGCCTGGTCCACTGAAATGGCCCTGGGACACCTTGGAACTCGGACGCTTGCCTGCTAGGGCTTGGGCTCCATTCTCGAAAAGCGTCCCCTCAGCCGTGAAGATTCTACAAAAGTCTTGGGGGCCCCCGACTCCCGCAGGCTTCCGGTGGGGAGCGGCTGCCATGATTGCTCGCGGAATGACCACGACGGAGCTACGAGATGGTGGTGCTCTCATGCTGACGCCAGCTTTAGTCTGAAACATCCAGAAACAAGGTGGGGCTTTCATCGTTTGGGAAAAAAAAAAATTCTAAACCAATGAAAAGTGTTATTTTTAGGTCATATGACCAAGCCTTCCATCTTTAGGAAACTAAAAGTAAAATGAACCAATGAAAAGTTTTATAAACAAGTCACATGACCTGTTATGCGGCATAGGGCTACAAAAAGCGTAGAAAATCCGTTGGCACGTGAGGCGGCGTCAGTAGCGGACCGATGTGCGAATAGGCCCAAGGCAGCACAATGCGCTGAGATCCGGATGGCACCGAGGTGGTGTCCAGCAAATTGCCGCACTGGTGTGGCCATCCTACAATGCTGCGCCGAAAGACGGCGTGTTCAGCTGAGTTCCGGTCACTCTTCCGGCACAGTGACTCGAACGCGCCGAGATCCGGATGGCACCGAGGTGGTGTCCAGCAAGTTGCCGCACTGGTGTGGCCATCCTACAATGCTGCGCCGAAAGACGGCGTGGGGTGTCCCGTTGGCTTATGAGGTGATGTCAGTAGTGGACCGATGTGTGAATAGGTCGGAACCAGCACAAGGCGCCAAGATCCGAATGGCAAGTCCTGGATGTTGAGTGCCATAGTTGAGAGTTCTGAGCAGTGCTTGGAAGACTGTCTGAAGCTTATTTGCACCTGCTGCAGCTTCACTATTGCCCTGGTGTGGCCAAAGGTCGCACATGACATAGGCGGCCGGCTCCCGAGGTCCGGCAGAACTTTTTTCCTTTTCTTTTCTGCTTCTTGTCCTACAATCCGTTTCATCTGAAAACACGACCAGGTCCCTGAATGTGTGCAGGGGGACGCTATTGAGTGAATGAAAATGGCGGCTTGACACAAAGCTGACTCAAGCGTTGCTGTTGATGCTATACAGACAAAAATTGGTTTTCAGTTTGTACATTCTTCAGGATTTTTTTTCCATCCAAGGCTGATTGAGAGTTTGTAGAAAAATGGCTTCAGATTTTCCACATACTACTCTTCAACATTCTTCCTAAATGTAACAATGTGAAACTCACTAGGAGAACGGCTGTTTATGTTTCCTTTCAAAATGCTGCCAATAATATTTTCTGAATGGAAGACACCATCTTGTAGCATAAAGGGCCGAAAGGGGTTCTGGTCTGGCCGATGGTTGGTGGAGACATTTTGACTATATCTTGGACCTGCCCGGCCTCGCCCAAAATGGCGCCGGTATAAATGGGACTCGTAACTCATTGTTGTGTACTAGTTGAACAACCTTGATATCACGAGATATGAATGCAGTTTTGATGCTCATGGCGGGCGGGGACGAGAATTGATTGAATATTTCGACATCCCTATTGATATTAAGTTCTGATGTGTTATTGATTACTGTACTATTGAAAGTTCGAATTAACGTCACCCATGGTACTTGCACGCAAATGTATATCTAGATAACTTTTTTGTAAGTGGCCCTGTCGTATTTTAATTACAAAATGTACGTCCACCGATTCCGCAATTGTTAGACACCTTAGTTCTTGCAACCTAATGGCTCGTTCGTTACGTTCCTCCATAATGTAAATGTCTCCTCATCATATACGATTCCAGTTTGCTCCGTGGCCGGCCCACGTGGTTATAGGCCCGTATTTGTATACTGACATTTTCACAATAAAGCTTTTTAAAACAAAACATGGTAGTAGTATTTACATTGGTAAAGTTTTTACTTTTAGTCACTGTTTTCGAATCAGTAAAAGGCAAGTGAAATAAAGTAGTCCAATTACATGACGGATAAAAGGTATAATATGTAGGAACGCAGTAAAGATAAATGGTCAAGGGCAGTTGTGTTTTTCATTTCTGCAACATAAAGTGATCGATAAGAATCTGATAATCAGGCGTATCGGCGACTAAGACAGCAGGCCGAGTCTCTTTTACTCAACGGCTATGTCATGGAACGAAGAAACGCCCTTTTTCTCGAAAAAGGAATATATTTTACTTGCAGGACAGTTGTAAATTTTCCGGGAAAGTACATTAGCCTGGAATATTATAACATATATGTTTTAAAAAAAATAATGTTCGAAAACAATAAAAAGCGTAATTTTTAGGTCATATGACCAAGCTTTTCATCATTAAAATAACAAAAGTAAAATGAACCAATGAAAAGTTTTATTAACAAGTCACATGACCTGTTATGCTTACGTTACGCGCTGCGCGCCGCGCCCCGGATCACTTCAGGGTGCGCTAACGCGGCGTGTCATATAACGCATTACGCGACAACGTAGGTCAAGAATATAGTCAAAATGTCTCCACCAACCAGCGTTCGGAACACAACCCCTTTCAGCAGTCCAAAAAGTTCTGTTAAATGACAACAGAGGGGACAGGCAACAAGAACCATCAGTCAAAGAGGGGAGGGCAAGTTCTTCTCTTCCGGGTCATGTTGGGGCGCTACCGGAACTGATCGAATTGGTAGTCTACAGTGTTTCTGGATGTTTCAGACTAAAGCTGGCGTCAGCATGAGAGCACTACCATCTCGTAGCTCCGTCGTGGCCATTCCACGAGCAGACATGGCAGCCGCTCCCCACCAGAAGCCTGCGGGAGTCGGGCGCCCCCAAGACTTTTGTAGAATCTTCACGGCTGAGGGGACGCTTTCGAGAATGGGACCCAAGCCCTATCAGGGAAGTGTCCGAGTTTAAAGGTGTCCCAGGGCCATTTTAGTGGACCAGGCCCAAAACCGAAGAGCCGGCCACCATTTTGAGAGTCCTGTGGCAGCCGCCTATCGCTGCACCGCAAGAGTGGGAGCAACTCAACTACATGGTGAGCGAGACGCTGTAGTCGCAAGAGCGGGCGGTAAACAGCTGAATGGCGGAAGAGGCACAGTGTAGCAAAAGCGGGCGGAATGGCAACTGAAACGGTAAAGGGGCGCCCCACTACAGCGTGTGTTCAGGTCAAACGGATTGTGGGACAAGGTCCAGAATAGAAGAGTCATCAAAAGGCAAAAAGTTCCGCCGGACCCCGGGAGCCGGCCGCCTATGTCGGGGGCGATCTCAGGCTACACCAGTGCTATAAGACTTGGGGAGGGGGTCGGAGCCAAGCGTCTTCTCCGAGTCCATGGCCATCACACCGCCCCTCGGGGGCCTCCGTCAAGCTGTTTAGGAAGGTAACATATCACATTCTTTTCAAATGCAGTCAGGTCCACAAACGACACTCACTTACTTTGAGAATAGTGAAGCTGCAGTAGGTGGAAATAAGCTTCAGACAGTGTTACAAGCGCTGCTCAGAACTCTGAACTATGGCACCCAACATCCAGAACTTATGCCATTTGAGAATGGCAGTGACATTGAAGCAACTCAGGGACCAAAACCATTAACGTACTTTCACGTATGAAAATCTTACTTGGGGAGGGGGCAGGAGCGAAGCGCCCCCTCCCAGTCCGCGCCACCACACCGTATGTTGAAAATCTGAAGCCATCGTTCTACAAAGTCAACCAACCTTGGATTGAAAAATCTAGAAAAATGTACAAACTGAAAACCAGTTTTGGTCTGCATAGCATCAGTAGCAACGCTTGCTATCAGAGTGCATGAGTTTCATGCTCGATCGATTGAGCTAGCCGGATCGGGCAATAAAAAGTATAAAATAGTTATGTAAATAGTTATTTAATAAAATGTTTTACCCTGTTTCTTTGCTGGTGTGTTGTCTATATTTTTAATATTTGCATAGGGTTTGTCGTTATTTTGGGCGGGGTGGGTGACGGAGCCGAGCTGTCTTGCAGCCCTCATGGTGTGGAGCTCAGTTCATCTCACTATTTTCGTATTTCTCATGAAGGGTTGTTTATAATATTTCTATTTTAGCGAGGTCAAAAAGAGATCCAATTAGTGGCCTACTGATTTTGCTCGATTACTTTTATTTTTTTACATGATTTTTCACGATCTGCAAAGACTAAACAGAGTATTGCGACTTTGTGCTTGTTTGTAAATAGAGAATGAACCAAAGAGAATCAATTGTAAAACAGTAAATGCTTGGATAATAATCAATCAAATGGAGAGACAAGCAGGCAGGACGGATTACAACGGGGGCAAAGGCCTGCGTTAACTACTCTTCACTATCTACAAAGAGAGAGTACTACTAAGAGAAAAGAGGGGAGGGGGCAGCGTTCAAAGCACATCAGCGTGCATAAATACGAAAATGTTTTTATCTATCACGTACTTGAAATTTTAAAGCTTTTCATATTTGCTATTAAAAAACCATTGAAATTCACAGAAAAAACCATAGGTTATAGTCGATATATAGTTAGGAATTTGCATTTACAAAACCTTGAAAATTCAATGAAAAAACCAGAGGTTTTAGGCCATATATAGTTAGGGATTTGCATTTACAAAACCTTATTTTACTCGCATAAAACCATTGAAATTCCATATATAGTTAGATGCGCTAACTATATATCGCGCACCCGCAATCCACTGCTGATGATGTCACATATTACATCATTCATGACATGGTCAGTGACATCACTGATGACATCACTGATGACAACTCAAATGACATCACTGATGACATCTCAAATGACATCACTGATGACATCACTGATGACAACTCAAATGACATCACTGACAACATCACAGATGACATCATTCATGTGTTAATACGATCAACCTCTACAGACTCTGATATATCCTTAGATACACTCAGTGAAAACAGACACTCACAGACTGTCACTCATCCATGGAGTTACTCATACACCTAGACAGTCATGCAAAGAATCAAACACACCTCCAATTCCTCTACTATACAGTTAGCAAAAACAACAGGTGATGGACCGAATGAGGATCAATGTCACACATTCAACCCAGTCAAAAGATCTGGGTCCTAATCCATCGTTTTTTTGCACTCCACACCACCCTGGGTTAGACAATGGCGATATGCAAATCAGCTCTGACCCTGTGCCCCATGGGAACAGTCCAGTCCGAACTACAAAAGCCATGTCCAGCCAATGCCCAGACGTGGGTCCCAGGCACTCCACACCACTGGAATCAAGCTAGCCGGGCTGATGAGAGGTGTTACCTCGAAACCGGTCTGGTCCTCGGATGCTTGATTCCGTTCTGGGAAGGACATGGCTTTTGTAGTTCGGACTGGACTGTTCCCATGGGGCACAGGGTCAGAGCTGATTTGCATATCGCCATTGTCTAACCCGGGGTGGTGTGGAGTGCAAAAAAACGATGGATTATGACCCAGATCTTTTGACTGGGTTGAATGTGTGACATTGATCCACATTCGGTCCATCACCTGTTGTTTTTGCAAATACCGCTCTAAGTGTACTGGGGTTGCCCAGACGTGGGTCCCAGGCACTCCACACCACTGGAATCAAGCTAGCCGGGCTGATGAGAGGTGTTACCTCGAAACCGGTCTGGTCCTCGGATGCTTGATTCCGTTCTGGGAAGGACATGGCTTTTGTAGTTCGGACTGGACTGTTCCCATGGGGCACAGGGTCAGAGCTGATTTGCATATCGCCATTGTCTAACCCGGGGTGGTGTGGAGTGCAAAAAAACGATGGATTATGACCCAGATCTTTTGACTGGGTTGAATGTGTGACATTGATCCACATTCGGTCCATCACCTGTTGTTTTTGCAAATACCGCTCTACTATACAGTTATACACACCTTACTTATTGAAACATATTCTAACACATATTTACTCTCTTATACAATCCTTGATACATGTTCACAATGATCCATACAGCCACTCACACATTCACTGGCTCTTATGCACAGTTATTTATATATGTTAACTCTCACATGTACTGTGTTTTACATATGTACTTACTTTGACATGTAGCACTGAGATATCCATTCACTCACCAATACACTCATGCACACAGTCAACCGCCCATATAGCTGTTTCCACATGCACTCTTGAACTCATACACCTAGTTAATCAACTGCTTACACATCTATGCACAGAGTCACATACCTCCCAGCCACCCACACACATACTCAGTCTCCCATACAAATACTTGAGCAACCAATCAATAACCCATATAGTTATTCATATAGCTACTGATCAACACATGCAGCAGTTTACAGAACAACAGATATAATGATGCACAAATTAATACAGTTTAATCACTAACCCATGCACTCAGTGAGACACATTTAATCACTCCCTCATACAATCAGTCATGCACCTACTAAATCCTTCATCCAGACACTTATACATCCACTCATTCTTCAATATGTAAGACATATTTTAACTTTACAGAAACATACAGTCACTGGATGATGTCATCAGTGATGTCATCAGTGATGTCACTGACCATGTCATGAATGATGTAATATGTGACATCATCAGCAGTGGATTGCTGGTGCGCGATATATAGTTAGCGCATCTAACTATATATGGAATTTCAATGGTTTTATGCGAGTAAAATAAGGTTTTGTAAATGCAAATCCCTAACTATATATGGCCTAAAGCCTATGGTTTTTTCATTGAATATATATATATATATATATATACATATGTATATATATATATATATATATATATATATATATATATATATTACCTACTGGCGGTCGCCAGTAGGTAGTTATAGTTAGGATAATTTTCAATGTTAAATCTCAACATTCTATTTTGAATAACTTTGGCGCCGGTTGACGAATCTGCCTGAAATTTTCAGGAAAATGGTCTCATGGCGGTCCGGTCCTTCCCTGAAAGTTTGGGGGGGATTCGTCAAGCGGGGGCCGAGATAAAAGGGGGGTCCCAAAACGCGTTTTCCCCATGTTAATTTCCATAGGGCGGTCGATTTCACTTTTAGCCCGAACGGCTGAATGGATTTCCACCAAACTTGGCAAAATTGTAGGGACTGGTAGCCCGATGTGCCTTTGCTATGTCTCAAGATATGTGCTCCAGTGGATTTTGAGTAATTTAGGTTCAAAAAAATATATATATCTATAGGCGCTCTCCCGTGCGCGCACCGGAGTGCGCTCCAGGCGCGACACGCGACTTGCGCGCAGGAAGCTGATTGGATCTCAGTTGTCTGTAAACATTCTAAACAGTGCGGAGCGGCCGCCATCTTGTGTCTCGGTAAAATCGAGACACAAGGGGTTTGAAAAAAAAAGGGGCAAATGACCATAAGGGGGAAGAGTAGACCCCCTCTGACCCCCTAGGTTTGATGTAGGGACTAAAATAGGGTCCTGCAGGGCATTAAAATTTTTTTTTCGTTTTGCGCGGGGGAAGCGCATGGTACGCGCACCGGCGAAGCACGGGGAAAATCCAGGACCATATTTATGAAGGCCTTGCGCTGTTAGTTTTGCGCTTCCTGTGCGTCAATTTTTGTGACGCACCAGCGGTGTAAAAAAATGCGCATTGTTATGCAATATTTAAAAAGTGACGCATCTATCTAGATGCGTCACTTTTTAAATATAGTGCAACGAGGTACATTTTATTACACTGCTGGTGTTATGCGTCACTTTTCTGTGCGCACTCCTTATGACATTCCAGATGTGTCATATTTAATGTATGACGAATCATGTTGCAGATACAATATGGCGCAGAGTTTTAAAAAGTGACCCATGTACCTAGATGCGTCACTTTTTAAAAATAGCGTCAGGTATAATGCATGCAGAGGGGGTGTTCTCCCGCAAAAAGCTTTGTAATAGCGACGCAGTGAAATCTTTGAGATTTCACTGCGTCAGTTTTAGGATGCTGTTGCGTCAAAATCTTGTGCCTGCTTTACAGCAGGTGTTAGACTGAGGCAAGACCTTTCATATGCTGCTTTCCCCATTTGAAAGGACACATTACTGGAGTTGCGTCACTTTTGTGACGCACTCCAGCAATGCGTTACTTGGAATGTCATAAGGAGTGCGCACAGAAAAGTGACGCATTGCACCAGTAGTGTAAAAAAATGTGTTGCGTTGCGTTATATTTAAAAAGTGAGGTATCTAGGTAGATGGGTCACTTTTTAAAATCAAGCGCCACATTATATCTGCGTGAGGTATAATGCATGCAGAGGGGGTGTTCTCCCACTAAAAGCTTTGTAATAGCGACGCAGTGAAATGTTTGAGATTTCACTGCGTCACTTTTAGGATGCTGTTGCATCCTTTAAATATAGTGCAACGAGGCACATTTTATTACACTGCTGGTGTGATGCGTCACTTTTCTGTCCACAGTCCTTATGACATTCCAGATGTGTCATATTTAATGTATGACGAATCATGTTGCAAGGAGTTACAGATACGTCAGTATTTCTGACATATGTGTAAACATAAAAGTGATGCGAGGCCGGCGCAAAATTTTGACGCAATAGCATCCTAAAAGTGACGCAGGGAAATCTCATAGATTTCAGTACGTTGTTATTACCAAGCTTTTTGCGAGGGATTGCCCCCTCTGCATACATTATACCTGATGCAGATACAATATGGCGCAGAGTTTTAAAAAGTGACCCATGTACCTAGATGCGTCACTTTTTAAAAAATAGTGTCAGGTATAATGCATGCAGAGGGGGTGTTCCTTGCAAAAAGCTTGGTAATAATGACGCAGTGCGTCACTTTTAGGATGCAGTTGCGCCAAAATCTTGCGCCTGCTTCACAGCAAACCTTTCACATGGTGCTTTTTCCATGTGAAAGGACACATTACTGGAGTTGCGTCACTTTTGTGACGCACTCCTGCAATGCGTTACTTTTGTGTTTACAGATATGTCAGAAATACTGACATATCTGTAACTCCTTGCGAATTGATTAGTCATATATTAAATATGACATATCTGGAATGTCATAAGGAGTGCGTCCAGAAAAGTGACGCATCGCTATTTTCACGTAGCGATGCGTCACTTTTCAGAAATGAGGCCTCCAGTTTATTCACTGTGTCATAACTTTCTTTTCTAACACTCACCTTCTTTCAGTCCTCCTACTTCACTTCCTTTCACCTCTCATACCTTTCTGTTCTTTCTTACTCATTCTCCTTTCAATTATCAATGCACTATATTTCACTTACTCTTCATTTTTTAAGATTATAGCTCTTTGATGAGAATTGGAGGTAGTTCTGAAAAGAACTTTTGGTTTTCTTCTTTTAACTGAAGAGGAACAAAAACAGGGAATAGAAACTGCTCAACAGGAGCAAAAAGAAAAGAAAAAAATTAGGGGTGGGAAGGGCAGTGATGGTTCTCCAATGCCCGAACCATGAGCAGGACACTTTGCTCCCCATAGGTGAGGAGTTGATTGCAGTATCTGCATCTGACGACCCCATGGTTGAATGCAGGTTGAATGTTTGCTACCTGCCCCTGAGATTGTTCTCTTCCAGAAGAAGTTGCTCCTCCTGTTGATGTAGAGGCCCCATCTCTGGGAACCTCCTGTGCCAGAGCCCTGACACTTTCCCGGGCAAAATTCTGGGGGTGCCTCCTCTCCACATGGCGAATCATGGTGAAGTTGCCAAAAGAGTATTTTTTTTGGGGGTTACCCCGTGACAGGACCTGTTTGCAGATCCTGCACTCTACTTTTGGTGCATTCACCTTCTTCTGGCCTTCTGGAAACTTAAAAAATTTCCAGATGAAATGTTCCTTCACCTTTGGGGTAGGAGGCTCTTCATCAATGAAATCATTGGAGTCATCTTCACTGCTGGATGGTCTGGCAGCCATGATGAATCCAGGAATATGGAGCAGCAAAAAAGGCAGGTCTTTCAGTCACAAAAGTGAAAGAAGAAGTGAAGGAAATGGGTGGGGATTTCATTCATTGTAAAAAAAAACTGTTAGCAACCAATGAAAAGTGTTATTTTAGGGTCACATGACCCGACGCGTTTACGCTGCGCGCTCCGGAGCACTTCCGGGTGCGTTTACGCAGCGCGATCGTAGGCGCTTCCGGGTCGCAAACGTGGCGCGATCGTAGGCGCTTTTCCGTGCGTTTATGCGCCGCGCACGTATGCGCTTCCGAGGGCACTTACGTTGCGCGCCGAAGTGACGTCATCAATCTTTTATAGAAATGCATAATCATTTTCCATATTAAAAAAAACAAATTTTATTTGTATGGTACGAAATGTTTTGCATTATTATTAACTTTTCATTCATATTTTTTTTTCACGAACGACAGTTGCGCTCTGGGTGCGCTTTCAGATGAGCTCTCGGAGAAGCTTACAGGAGAGCTTAGCTGAAAGCTTCCCGGAGCGCGCACCCAGAGCGCAAAAGAAAAAAATTATAAAAAAAAATGAATACTTAAAAAAAAACAGCAAATTGTAAAAAAAAAAAAGGTTAGAAACTCGATATACAAAGGAATTAGCATTTAAAAAACTATGAAATTCACTGAAAAAACCATAGGTTTCACACCAGTTATAGTTAGGAATTAGCATTTAAAAAACCTATGAAATTCACTGAAAAAACCATAGGTTTCACACCAGTTATAGTTAGGAATTAGCATTTAAAAAACCTATTAAATTCACTGAAAAAACCATAGGTTTCACACCAGTTATAGTTAGCTGGAAATTTTACTGATATAAAACCATTGAAATTCCCACGTTATAGTTAGATGGACTCACTATAACTTGCGCGTGCAATGCACTGCTGATGATGTCTTATTAAGCCAGTTAACCAATCAATTTTTAAAAACCATCCATTTAGACACTTATTTAAACATTTATTCTTCCATCAACTTTTACATATACATATATAAAATATATTTATTTTTCAGAAAGACACACATTCACTGGATGGTGTCATCAGTGATGTCATGAGTGATGTCACTGACCATGTCATGAGTGATGTAATATGTGACGTCATCAGCAGTGCATTGCACGCGCAAGTTATAGTGAGTCCATCTAACTATAACGTGGGAATTTCAATGGTTTTATATCAGTAAAATTTCCAGCTAACTATAACTGGTGTGAAACCTATGGTTTTTTCAGTGAATTTAATAGGTTTTTTAAATGCTAATTCCTAACTATAACTGGTGTGAAACCTATGGTTTTTTCAGTGAATATATATATATATATATATAATATATTACCTACTGGTGGTCGCCAGTAGGTACTTATAGTTAGAACCTAGTTTCCTTATGAAAAAAGTTTTTTTGATTTGCCAATATCTTTAGCTATGTTTGAAGAATCTTCGCACCATTTTTGGTTCGCCCCTCTCAGTCTCTCTATTGAAATTTTGGGGGTAATTCATGAAGCGAGGGCCGAGTAAATAGGGGGTGTCCAAAAGTGCATTTTCCCAATGTTAATTTCCAGAGGAAATTTTGGAACAGCCTACAGTCCGAAAAGCTGACTGGAATTACACCAAATGTAGCAAAAAGGTAGATCTTGGTTCAGAAAGAGCCTTTTTTATTAAATGGTGTAAATCCGTTCAGTAGTTATTGAAATGTTAAAGGAAAAAGAAATACAGATATCTGGGCAGAGGCTAACCACACATCCCCTTCCAAACAGGAGCTTCAGTTTAATTGGCTGCCAACACTCCAAACCAGGGCGTGTTGGCAGCCATCGTGTGCCTCGCGTAGACTGAAAACCAAAAAGGTGAGACATACTGTAATATCCTGCTATTCTCAATGTGATGCCTTTCTACCATCTATGGAATGTTCATTGGAGCAGCTATCAGAATGTTGGTGTTCTGCCTAGATAGTGACAGTTGGATGGGCTGAGCACCTAGATGGATGCTCCTGGTGGGGTCTCCCTATGGTCTCCAACTGAGCTTATTATTGACTTAACCTAACTGCTCAATAAACCTACTTGGGAACTACCTACAAGCGTGGACTACGTTATTACATTATTTTGGTGACGAGATTTAAAGAACCCTCTTGTGGACTACGTTATTACACATACATTACAAACAAGAAAAGGGGGCATGGTAAAAACACCCTGACCCCCCAGGCCTGCTCAGGTGGTCCCATAGGGACCCCCAGGCATTATAAAAAGCATTTTATTTAAAATACATTTGGACGGGTCGCGCCGGTGCATAAATCAGTTCAAAAAGTTTTAATAACGAAGTCCGGAGGCTTCCCCGTTTAGTTTTTAAAAGACCCCAGGTGAGCCAGGTCTCAGGGGGCAATTTAATTTATGTAGCAGGAACACTTCTCAATGACTATGAAAGGACAGCAGACAGCAACAAAGAGCAGTCATGATGCATCTCACTGACAATGGAATGGATAACCACCAGCAACAAAGCAGCCATGATGTTTCTCACTGACTACGGAAAGGACAACTGACAGCAACATAGCAGCCATAATGCTTATCACTGATTATCAAAAAGAATACTGACTAGGGGTGGGCGGAATTTGCGTAATCGCGTTTCACAAATCTCCACGAAACGGTAAAAAATCTCCACGAACAGGCAGAAATTCCGTGAACATGCGGAATTGCTTGTTCGCAATGCTTTTTTACTGTTCTCAATCGCTGTTTGCATGTTCTGGGGGGAATATCTTGCGAACACGCATTTGAGAATGCGAACAAGCAATAAATTTCACGAAGTCGCGGAAAGAGCAGTAATGATGCTTCTCACTGAATATGGAAAGGAGAACTGACAGCAACACAGAGCAGCAATGATACATATCACTGACTATTAAAAAGACAACGTACTGCAACAAAGAGCAGCCATGACTCTTCTCACTGACCATGGAAAGGACCGTTGATAGCAACAAAGAGCAGCCATGATGTGTCTCACTGACCATGGAAAGGACAACTGACAGCAACAAGGAACAGCCATAATTCACTCACTGAAAATGGAAAAGAGAACTGACAGCAACAGAGCATCAGCACAATCACTAGTGATACATTTCACTGAACAATCATTTGTGATTCCAACATATAAAATGACTAGAGCATTGTCACTCATTGATTATAAAACCATGAATATTGTACATGAGAGATATTACACAGGGGACATGCATGGTGACCTTTCGGAGTGAAAGCCCCTCACAGAATCTTAGAGCCTCCCTTCTTGCCTCATCAGCAGTGAAGGTGACATTCAATGAGATGGTCACAGCCAGCATCTGAGTGAAAAGCTTCCCAGTTGATCCCTCTCTTACTTAAACCTGATTTGTGCCACTTTCATTTATCAGTATGGGTGTCTAAAGATAGCTCCGCAGCTATGGAACTCCATCCCCACTGAGATAAAAACTCTCCCTTCCATCGAGTCTTTTAAAAAGGCTCTTAAAACCTACTTCTTTAAGAGGGCATACATATGAGAGAATAGGACTTGGTAGGGTTCTAGCTTCTGCATTTGACTTAGGCGCCTTGACGCCCATTGGGCAAAGTATGCGCAATACAAGAAATATTTCATTCATTCATTTTTGAGGATCTCAGAGAGCAGAGGAAGATGCTCTTCATATGGGTACAACATAGTACTAGTTGGGCTGTAAAGTGGGTTATCTTCATAATGCTCTTCATACCTCCTCATCACTTGAACATCTCCCAGGCATCTGCAGTTAGAGGCAAAAGTGCCCAGAGAGCTGGCGCTGCCCATTTGTTCCCCATCCCCCAGATGGGGACTTAAGGAACACAAAGGTGAGAGCCGTACAATATGTATTTCAAGAGATAAATACATATTTGACAAACATCCTGGAAAGCATGCTACTAGCACAATTTCTCAACTTAGAATAAACTGTAGAAAATGAACAGCTATGGCCTGCTGAGGTGTCACATTCATTTTCAGTTTCATAAATGTATTTATGGCAATGGATCATTTTTCAAACCGTTCTTATGAAACTGAAATGGGATTTTATTACTTGAACACCTGAGTCGTAAAGCAGCTAATGATTTGTCATGACGTGTTCAGCTTCGTGATGCATCTTTATTTCCCCTGCTGCTTTTATTGCTGTCTTTGCTGCTCTGCTGCTGTCGGTAGCTGATTGGCCATACCAAGACACCAGGTTGTACCATCCTCAATCGATTCACTGAACCATGTTTCCTAAGCGAGACAAAGTAATGTCACTTGAGCAGTGTATGGTTTTCTGATTTGTGGGTCACCAATTATGTGATCTCCTCAGCTTCAGTGAGGTACCGTGAATGGCCTTTGGTGTAACCACGTCACTGCCAAGTAGCAAGATATAGAAAGGTAAAGAAAAGAGTGCAATTGGCGCTTATTTCCTTGAGGCAAATATTTTGTACCTGGGCACTAAACAGGACACTTGGAACCAGAATTACAATACAGTTTTGAAGACATTTGTGCTGCACAAGGAAGTGCTCACTGGTGTAAACCCAGCACAAATCATTTTAAGCAGCTTACTTTGTATTTGAATTTGTAGTTGAGGATGTACCTCATAACGGGAATTAGCACAGAGGTGAGTAAGCCACTGACATCTGAAGCCAGGCTTGAGCCTGAAACATAGGTCTGGCTCGGTTCGGGCTTTCCTTCCTTTCCCACCCCCCTCAACGACCCCCTCCCTCGCTGCTGCACTTGAGCCTTTTGCAAGCTCAGGATATATTAGTGGTGACTATAACACAATTTAATCCTGCGGCCTTTGTGTTAGGTTTTGTGTGAGAGTGTGAAACCCATGCTGTGCTGTCTGATGCTCTTGTATGTGGTACCCAAGAGGCCTGCATAGCTCCAGGACAGCCACCTGAGGGTAACTCTGTGCTTGATAGATATTACTCATTTATTAATGCATGAGTAAAGTACTCATTGCTGCAATTCTATCTGGAACCACTATCTTCATCAGAAGGTCCCTAACAGGGGCATTGAGGGGCAAACCTGCTGGAAAACAGGGCAATGTTGAGCCACCTTCACCCCTCCAGACCTTATGGGGGAGCCTCTTGTGTTCACAGTCAGTCAAGTCCTGGTTGATGATCAGCTTGTCAACATAAATATTCCCTCCTTCCAGAGTCCCTGATTCGGGTGCTGAATTGGAGGTGAGGGGCCATGGTAAGCACAAGAGTGAAAGAGACACCAAAGAAGAGAGTGGAATAAGTTATGGAGACAATAAATTACACTGGCAGTGAGTAATAAGAAAAGTAAATAACAATAATCAATTGCATCAGCCAATTGTGTGTCCGCGCTAAACCCTGTCACCCTCGGCCTGGGCCCATCTCGCCAATGCCCAAGGCCGGCCCTGCTCATCTCAAGGCCCTGTTGGAACCTCAAGCCCACAACGAGCTGCGCTTTCATGTGGCTTCTACCCACCGCCCCCTGTTCCACTCAGAATGAGAGGTCATGGCCACACTCTAGAACTGGGGAATGAGATTGGGTCTCAGCGCCGGCTCAACAGCCTTGAGTCTGGGCCTGATTACGAGGTTGATGGCCCATTAGATCATTGAACCCGTGATGGAGGTGCGGCGGCAGTCGTGAACTGCCACACTATTGATCCAGGATCCCTTTGTCCCTCTCCATAGGAGCTTAGGCGCTATGTATGTGCTATTCCCCTCAGTGCCTGCTTTTGTAAACATCACAACAATCTAAATACAGATTTGTAATGTAATTTGTAATATGAATTGTATCTTATACCCTGATATCTCCATCCATGGCATTGACATTCTATTTCTATGTATTTAAATTGCGAAAAGCAAAGATTTATTTTCTAGACCAATATCTTTCATTCTTTCTCTCCTTTTCTCTTTTACTCGGCCTCTCTATTTTTTTTTCAATCTCTTGTTCTCTTATTATCTTTTTCTTTCTTTCTCTATCTCTCTTCTTTTCTCCTCTTCTCTTTATTCTCTCTCTTTTTTGTCTGTCAGTATCTCTCTTCTTCTCCCTTCCTCCTTCTCTTTTTCCATGTTGTCCTCTTTTTTTCTCTCATGCTCTCTCTTATTTTCATTCTGTTCTCTCCCTCTTTCACACTCTTGCTTTCTCTCTCTTGTTCAATCACTCTTTCTTTCTCCCCCCCTCTCTCTCTCTCTCCCATTACACTGTTATCTCTCACTCCCTATTTCACACGGTTGGGCTCTGACTCCCTCTCTTGTTCTCTCTCTTATCTCTTTCTGTCTCTTGGCCTTTAGTATCTCTTGTTCTTACTCCCTCTCTTGTGTTCTGTGATTCACTTTCTTCCTCCCTCTCTTGGTCTCTGTCCCCCTCTTTCTCTTGCTCCATCTCTATTTCTCCATCTTCTCTGTCCTCTCTCCCTCTCTCTGCTTCTCTTATTCTCTCTCTTTATCTCTTCATCTATCTTTCTAGCTCACTCTCCCTTTCTCTCATTCTTTCTCTTTCTCTCTTGGTCTTATCCTCTCTTTCTCATCTCTTCCCTGCTCTCCCTTTTTATCTTTCTCACCCCCTTGCTGTCAGGCTCTCTTTAACTTTCTCTGTCTCTTCCATCCTCTCTTTCTCTCACTCTGCTTCCCTGTGATTGGGTGAAATTAATAAGAAGACACTGTACTGGGAGATATACATAATACATACCTTTATGGTTTGAAAATGTGTATTTCTGTATTGCAGTTGATTCAGATGTTGTTCGCCTCTCTAATGCTGTGGATCCTTGTGCTGGGGTTGTGCTGGTTACAGTAAACTCTGAGGAAGGAACAATTTGTGACTTGTATTGGGATATGAACGATGCCGCTGTGGTCTGCAGACAGCTGGGGTGCGGAGCACCAATCTCAGCCCCTGGAGGGTCTGTCTTTGGAGCCCCCCGAAACAAGTTTCCTAAAATAACCAGTGTGGGCTGCCGAGGAGATGAGTCCAGCGTGTTAAAGTGTTCCTTTAGCTCCCAACCACAAGCATCTTGTTCCCAAAAAAGGGATGCGTCGGTACACTGCACAGGTAAGGAATGCATCAGAGGTAATTTCGACAAATCAGACGTTTTTCCAAAAGTAAGAGAAATTCTATGATAGTAAATGGTGACAACCAGGCAGCTGCCTGATGCTTTTTTTCCTCTTCCTTTCTTATACAGTGCTGGTTTGTGACATATGTGTTTCTTGGGTCTGTTCTATACAAATTTTTCACTCCCTCCCACTTCCTTAATTCTAACCAGGAGGGGAGTCCCATGGTTGAGGCAATAAACATTTGGCTCTCCAGGCTAGTGTCCTTCCATTTTGTGCCCTCATGGAACATGGCTTTTTTCCAAACACTAGTTGCAAAACTCAAATTTTGCAGAGTATAATTACCACTGTTGAGGGGGTTTTTAGATTGAAACTGCCAGAGACAGTCGCCAGTTTCATCCCAGCTTGTGTCAGTCTCCTGTGCTTCTCCCAGTCATCCATGCCTCTGTGTATAATATCCACTCCCCTCTCATTGGGGCTGATAAAGGAGTTATATCAAGTCTGAGGGATCCAGGTCTGAATGTTGAAATGCTTCCATCTCCCTTCCCTCTTCCCCCTTCCACATCCAGTCACATATTTATGATATGTGTTATTTTACTCAAACTTGATCAGCTTTTCAAAAGGCTACCTTTATTTAAGGGTGGGCGCAAATCACAAAAGTGTCACAAAAGTGAAATTAATCTTTTAGCAAGCAGTAAGAGAGGTGATGATTTTGAGATCCTCCCTAACCCAGGGGGAGAACCAAGAAGATACCTTCAAAACAAAGAGCAGATCTTGCTGAACGATTCGAATCGGTGGTGGTCCCATCCTCTTAGGACTACCACAAGCACAGGTATGGGCACAAATACAGTCCCAATTAAAAGCCCCCGCAAAGCATTATGGGACGAGATTAGCAGTGGGAAGTGAATATTATAGTATCCAAATAATTCTACAAGGAGCTGCAGTTCACCTTGTCATCCCCAGATGTCCCTGATGAGGCAAATGCAATAGCATTTAAAATACTATACATCAAGCTGCAGTTCACCTCGTCGTCCCTAGATGTCGCTGATGAGGCAAATACAATAGCATTTAAAATATTATACATCAAGCTGCAGTTCACCTCGTCGTCCATAGATGGCGCTGATGAGGCAAATGCAATAACATTTAAAATATTCTACATCAAGCTGCAGTTCACCTCGTCGTCCATACATGTCCTGATGAGGCAAATGCAATAGCATTTAAAATATTATACATCAAGCTGCAGTTCACCTCGTCGTCCCTAGATGTCGCTGATGAGGCAAATGCAATAGCATTTAAAATATTCTACATCAAGCTGCAGTTCACCTCGTCATCCCTAGATGTCCCTGATGAGGCCAATGCAATAGCATTTAAAATATTCAACATCAAGCTGCAGTTCACCTCGTCATCCATAGATGTCCCTTATGAGGCAAATGCAATAGCATTTAAAATATTACAAATCAAGCTGCAGTTCACCTCGTCGTCCCTAGATGTCCCTGATGAGGCAAATGCAATAGCATTTAAAATATTATACATCAAGCTGCAGTTCACCTCGTCGACCCTAGATGTCCCTGATGAGGCAAATGCAATAGCATTTAAAATATTATACATCAAGCTGCAGTTCACCTCGTCGTCCCTAGATGTCGCTGATGAGGCAAATGCAATAGCATTTAAAATATTCAACATCAAGCTGCAGTTCACCTCGTCGTCCATAGATGTCCCTTATGAGGCAAATGCAATAGCATTTAAAATATTACACATCAAGCTGCAGTTCACCTCGTCGTCCCTAGATGTCCCTGATGAGGCAAATGCAATAGCATATAAAATATTATACATCAAGCTGCAGTTCACCTCGTCGACCCTAGATGTCCCTGATGAGGCAAATGCAATAGCATGTAAAATATTATACATCAAGCTGCAGTTCACCTCGTCGACCCTAGATGTCCCTGATGAGGCAAATGCAATAGCATTTAAAATATTATACATCAAGCTGCAGTTCACCTCGTCGTCCCTAGATGTCCCTGATGAGGCAAATGCAATAGCATTTAAAATATTATACATCAAGCTGCAGTTCACCTCGTCGACCCTAGATGTCCCTGATGAGGCAAATGCAATAGCATTTAAAATATTATACATCAAGCTGCAGTTCACCTCGTCGTCCCTAGATGTCCCTGATGAGGCAAATGCAATAGCATTTAAAATATTATACATCAAGATGCAGTTCACCTCGTCGTCCATAGATGTCCCTGATGAGGCAAATGCAATAGCATTTAAAATATTATACATCAAGCTGCAGTTCACCTCGTCGACCCTAGATGTCCCTGATGAGGCAAATGCAATAGCATTTAAAATATTATACATCAAGCTGCAGTTCACCTCGTCGTCCCTAGATGTCCCTGATGAGGCAAATGCAATAGCATTTAAAATATTATACATCAAGCTGCAGTTCACCTCGTCGACCCTAGATGTCCCTAATGAGGCAAATGCAATAGCATTTAAAATATTATACATCAAGCTGCAGTTCACCTCGTCGTCCCTAGATGTCCCTGATGAGGCAAATGCAATAGCATTTAAAATATTATACATCAAGATGCAGTTCACCTCGTCGTCCATAGATGTCCCTGATGAGGCAAATGCAATAGCATTTAAAATATTATACATCAAGCAGCAGTTCACCTCGTCGACCCTAGATGTCCCTGATGAGGCAAATGCAATAGCATTTAAAATATTATACATCAAGCTGTAGTTCACCTTGTCGTCCCAAGATGTCCCTGATGAGTAAAATTCAAAAACATTGAAACCTTTTCATGAATGCTAATAATTATGCAAATCTTATCCCATAATACTGTGCAGGGGCTTTTAGTTGTATTTTTGCCCATAACTGTGCTTGGGGGATCACCACTGAATTGGTCAGAATGATATGCTCTTTGTGCTCAAAGCATCTGCTGTGTCCTCCCCCTAGTTTAGAGGGGACCCCAAAATCATTATCTCTCTCATTGTCTGATGTTTATCATTACCATAGTTCATTTTTGTGAATTAGTTATATGCTTTTAAGCATGTAAAGTTGGTTTATTAAAGCATTTGTTAATGCAGTTTAATAACAGATTCTGCTATGCGAAAAAGATTTTTTTAGACAAAAATCTGTTCGCATAGCAATTACTGCTCATGCTTAGAAAGAACTTATTATGGATCTCAACTTAGATATTTCATCTAACACCAAAATCTGGATAATCAATTCTACATCAGACCTTTGCAAAGACCTTACAGCATTGGGCTACTCAATCTGTCAAGATCACAGCTCTGACAAGAATGGAAGTGGTCTTGCCTTTATAATTAAAAACTCTTATAATAATTTGAATATATTTCCATCTGCAGACCTACATTTGAAGTAAGTAATAATGGGATTATTCTTTGGAGTGGGCAGTCTCCACCCGCAAGGAATAATAACACTACCTTTCAGAGTAAAAATCATAGCCACAACACTAACCTGAGCTCAGCCCCCTTGTAGCTTTTGCACCGGGCATGAAGCTCAATTTAGGGCAATGTATACAGTATGTATGCAGTATCAAAACAGTAATAAACTAAATGTGAACAATAGAGTCGATTTTAATAAAAAGAATGTCATCATAGCAACAATAATATAACAAGGTGAACCATAGAAATAAGCCTATGCACACAAGGTCAGCTACAACAAGAGGGACGACCCCGTCAAGAGCTCTATGATCCGACTTAGGGCCCAAGTTAGAGTTTGGTGGATGGAGATCCCATCTGCCTAATCACAAGTATCATTGGATTTAATGCAGTTGTAATTTGGTGCATGGAATGTCCGTCATGTTTGTGACAGAGTAACTCATCAGAATTATGATGGGACTGATACAGCGGACAAGGGAATCTTTATAGGGAGGAAAACGTATGCTTTGAATCATTATGGGTCATATTTGACTGGAAGTAGACAGCCAGATATCATCTCCAGTTATTTCCTTGGTTGGGTTGGTGGGTCAATCAGAATTGTAGTCATTCTCACTGTGGCAGATTGTCCATTTGACAGAGGAAAGATCCGAGAGCAGAGCACTTCCAAGGAGTTGATACCCACAACTTGAATTTCAAAGGCTCAGACAGAACACCGCATATGTATCTAGAGTGGGACAATTATGGTGGGGGCATGAGTCCTTAAATATTACTGTTCATCAACCATGAAAACACCACAACTTCTAGGTGGAACAAGGAATATGGACCAAGATCTGTTAGTCTCTTTTCTGGGTGAGGGGCTAGCCCTTAGGAAGTGATGACCACTTGCCTTGAGCCTGCCTGACAAGTCCACTGGATCCGGTGAGTAGGAGGAGGACACCAGGGGAAGCAAGACCCAGCAGAAATCTTGGAATAGATATTGCTGGGCAATCTTTGAGATGTTTGATCTGGTGGAGGTCAGATGTGAGGTCCACATGCCAAAGTTGCCAGCCCCATGTGTAAGTGAGGGATCCACCATGAAGTGCAGACCTTTGTCCGTGTGTGCACCAAAGTCAACAACTGTGCCAGCACTCCCCCCAAGCCAGTGCCTTGAGACCCTCACTGGTGAGTAGCCATGCTTCAGAAAACTTAATTGATTAATTGATTGAAGCAAAGCTAATTCTGCTCTGCTTCGACTAAGCGAGATCATGTCAACTGCTCCTGCTTACTCAAAGCAGAGCAGAATTGCTTTATGACAGAGGGAGCTGCATGTACAGTAGCTCCCTCTGTCCAAAAGCAATGCCGGCTCTCACAGGACGCAAAGTGCCAGGAAGCACAACTTGGGCCTTGAGGTACCCACCCTGTCCACTATGTGAAAAACTGGGTGCTCTCGGTAGAACCAGGGCACCCAGTATTGTGGACAGGCCCTCGAGGGTGGGGTCCCAGAACACAAATCAATCTAGGAGGAGGGCCATGTGGCTTCCCTCCCATGGTTGAAAAAAAAGGCAGACCCCAGGGGATTTTTCCCCGGGGCCAAAAGCAGCCTGGGGAAGTAGGACCACATGGCCTCATTCCCTTATAATAAAATAAAGAAAAGAAAAAGCTACCAGCATGGTGGAAGAACCCCACCACCTGTCTGCACCACTCTGCAATTACGCCTCATGGCACACTGCTGGTTGGGGGATGAAGTTTCCTTGGCTGCTAGATGTACTTGGTGGCCAAGAACACCTCCTGTTACTTCCAGTAAATCCCACATAGTGGGATTATCGAGAGGTTTTCAGAGAAAACACCCTCTTTCTCTACCATTCTGAAAACCTGCCTCTAGGTGCACTGCTAATGGGGTTATGACGACTCCTTGGATGCTGAGGGTTCTTGGGGACCCAGAAGCCCCCCTGTTACCTCCAGTAAGTTTGACAGAGCAGGATTCCTAGGAGCTGGTCGGTGGCCCTGCCCCCTTTTGTCCATCACTCGGCAAATGTTACTACTAGCTAAAAAACATAGAAATTCCCTGAAATAAACAAAGAGTACAGGGATGTTATAGTTAGGAAATAGATTTTGAAAAACCTTGGAAATATACTTAAAAAAACTAAAGTTATAGAGAGATTATATTTAGACTCAGATTTCGATTTTTAAAAACAAGTGAAATTTGTCAGTTATAGTTACCTGAGTTAACTATGAATTATGCCCCCACTATGCCTTGCTTATGAAATCACATAATACATTACTGATAACATGGTCAGTGACATCACTCATTACATCTCAAATGAAAACATTGATGACATCACTGATGAAACCACTCAGTGAGTGTAAGAATGTTATTAGAGTTTATGATTTTTGAACACATATATAACAAAAGTTAAATAATTGTAATCACCCACGCAGAGACCACTCACAGACCCACTCACACTTCACTTGCAGATCCAATCAGATATGCATGTACCCACTCACAGAGCTACTCAGAAACTGATGCACATACTCACAGACGCACTCAGAAACAGATGTACATACTCACTGACCCACTCAAAAACTGACACACCCAGTCACAGACCCATTCACTCAGAGACTCACTCAGAGGCTCATGCACTCAGTCGCAGACCCACTCAGGCTTATGCACCCACTTGCAAACACAGTTTGACACTAAAACACGATTTACAAAATCATTGCAACTTATACAGATGTAAAATTAGAGATATACATCAAAAATGTGTTGTTGTACCTTAAACATATGCTTTTGGTTTGTGGATCTGCAACAGGGATTACAAATCAATACTATTTAGTATTGTCAATAGGGTGGCTATGAAGAGAGCCTTTATAATCATTCTGAGTATATGAGAGCTATACATAAAACCAGTTGCAGAGTTTCTGGTTGCTGGAAAACACCCTGTTGCCTTCATCTGTAAATTCCATGCATGTTGAAACCTAGATTATTGTTGTAGCTAGAGCCCATGTTATTGTCTCTGAGGAATGTAGAAACAGCTTTATTAATGTTTCCTGGCTTTGTCAATCTGTGGACAAAAATGGTTTGACCACTTCCATTTCTGCTTTTTGCATATGTTGGAATTCACTAGGACATTGCTAGACAAATGTCTCCCTAATTGGACAAAGGCCTCTCTCATTGCATTTCCAAACCAACCCCAGTAGCAGTGCTTGAGTCATTTCCACCACTGTTCACTATGAATAAGGGTAATAAAGGGTTAAACGATACTGACCAATGAGAAGTAGTATAACAACAAGAAAAAAAACTGAAGGTAATGTTTTCATTTGATAAGCGTATGTGTATCAGTGGAAAAAGAGTTGGACCAATTGTTGTGTAGAAAATTGTATATAAGTGGAATGGTAGCAGTCTTTGTAGTGTACAACAAGAATCCATTGATTTTCGGTCAGTTTTAATGCAGAACGTTTAGGAAAAAAACGGTGATTTTGCAAATGTGAAGGTACATTTTTTTAAAGCTTATATTTTGGATTCCCACAACCTGTCATTTTACACAAAAGTTCAAACAGCTTCTTGTCAGCAGTAAGACATACTCATACCTTAGAAATCACAGAAAAACATCTGCAACAATAAGTAGAACAGAAACTTCAAAGGATATTAATGACTATAATCCACTAATTTTGAAAATGTGGAATGTGAACATGGATATCCAGTTTGTTGTAGACCGTACAATTGCTGTTCCTCATTATGTACATCATATCACAAAATCAGAGAAAACAGAGATGAATGAGACGTGGGAAGAGATTAGTAATTTACAAGGAAATTCACTAGCATATCTATCCAAGAGAGTATGTCAAAGTGTTTTTCATCACTTTGGGAATGTTAGCTGTTCATCACTCTGAAATGTGGAAGTTAGTTAGGAGACATTACTAAATTAAATCTTCTGCACTATATTTGGGAGAAATTAATACAGCTCTTTTGCATGGTAGAGTAGCTGATGTAGAAAAAGTTTGTGATGAAGTCCAGCCTAGTTTATTTGTGCTTGAGGAGGAGTGTACAGAAAGTGAATACTTGTTATCTGCATCTGTAGTAAAATAGGACGAAGAGAATACTGTTGATACATTTGTACAATAGATTGAGGAAATCAACACTCCTTCTCAGGGGTCTTGCTGATACTTAGTCCTTCACAAGCTGAACAAAAGGTTGGTACAGAAACTGAAATATCAAAAGAAACATTTATTAAACTCACATGAGTTGAGGCTGCGTCACACAGAAGCCGTGGCAACTGAATGAGGCAGTCTGCAGAATGCTGAAATATGGGGCTTTATATATGTTTTACAATTACATAGTAAGCATAAATGCAAGAGGCAGTCCTGGCTCATGTGAGCACACAAAAATGCCTAATATGGACATGCAAGTTCAACTTGTTCGATCAAGTGGGAGGAGCTAACAGTTTTCAGAACGTAGTAAACACATTCCTATCTGAAACTAATCAGTAACAGCTGCAGACCCTACCGGGCATTTCTGGGCATGCGTTGAAGTGGAGGAAGCTAAATATATCCTGTTACTGGGCAGACTTCAGGCGCAGCTAACAGGAAGGTAGGACAAAGCACATGGTGAGCACATGGCAGCACATGGCAGACAAGATGGCTGCCAGAAATACAAAATGGGTTCTGCTAACGCTAACCCATTGCTGCTAATTTACGACATAGATTACAAAGTTCGGCATAGCTTCCTCTGAAAAATAAAACGGCATTTGTATTTGTTGTCGATGCACTCACTGCAAAAGTCAAACTAGGAATGTTGTTTTATATTTAAAAAATTAAAAAAGAAGAATTATAAGTGGCAACATTTTGCTCTTTATTTGTAGAAAAATGATTTGACATATTCATTCATTAACTTCTATGTAAGTTCTGTTACAACAAGTTAGAAGAAAACAAAATGCCAGTTAAAGCAGTACAAATTAGAGTTGGTACCTATTCCTCAAGAACATGCATATTTAAATGTTTATGAGTCTCTTCTGATCAAATGTGTACACCCATTGTAGGGCTGTAGTTCATATGGAGACTAAAACAGGAAAGGCACAACAAACTGACCTTCAAAAAGGCCTTACAGTAAGAGTTGTGTACTTACCTTTTTATTTTAATCAGAATATTACAAATTTTGATGTAGCCAGGGAGGATAATGAACCATTTGTGATTTTTAGTAAATGGTGTGCCCAAAAAGAAAAGAATAATTTTGCAAGAGATAGTAGATATAAGTAAAAAATGTAACATTATAAAAAATGTTTTGAATAAAAATGTTGATGTTCTTGAAGATGCGAAATGTACAGGATGAAACATTATCATTAAGTGGGCACTTCGAAAAAGCAGAATGATCCAGATCAGAAGAGATTCATGAACACTACAGCATCTATTCTCTACTTTAAAAAGAAGTGATTGGTGATGCCATTGAAATGTTTCAATTGAAGCAGGCAAAAGGAACTCCCATGAGTATATGGGAGAGAAGTTTGGTAGCTGGGTGTTTTCCACAACTCTGCCCCAGTGGAGAAGATGGACGCTTTGATGACAACACTGTCATCTGAATACCAGTCAACAAGATTATACTCAAAAGTTCCAAGAAACCAGCACTGCATCCCATTCATATTTCATATTCCATTTGAAGTGATTTATCTGGTCTTTGTTATCTAATTAACCATTTTTGAAGACTAGACTAAATCTCCAAAATCCCTCTGCAGGAGAATTCATGGACAAATATTGTGGAAGGGATGAAAACTTGGAACATCGCTTAATCAATATGATGGCATGTCAACGTGGCACAAACACGTATTGGTATCATTACCATTTGGAACTCAAATAGATGTTGAGAAAAATAATATTATAATAATAAGGCGTATCACTGAGGCTCCAACAAGTATTGGTATGATCACCATGGGGAACTCGAATGCATGTTAAGAAAAACAGAAGGATATACTTGGTTTCGAACACTCAGTTGTGCTGAGTAATCATCTAATGACCTGCTTGAATTCTTACAAGAAGTGCATTAAAACATAATGAAAATCAAACTGAAAACAGTGGAGAACTGTTTTTCTTGGATGTATGACGGTACAACTCGTGGTATTACCACGCGTACCGTTACAACGCAGGTTTCACAACGCAAGTCGTTACAACGACTTGCGTTGGGGGCGCTGGATAGTGAATAGTTTAATTTACTATTCCAACTCAATTCAATTTCAATTTTATTGATTTATGATTTGCAACTCGATTGAGGTCCACATAAACAAGCACATAACATAATAAAACAGCAATTGCAAATACAAAAAATCCATATAATACACTCTGTTAACCCAAAACTAAATAAAAAGTCATATCCATTAGTACAGTTCTAAAAAACATTTAAAAGAGTTAAAAATTCTGTAGCAAAACATTTAATTGGGGGGGTTATGAATAGCATCTACTAGAGAGTTGGCAGACAAAATACTTAATTTTAAACAAATTGGTCTCACCCACTTTCGGCGGTGAGCCATTAAGGCAGGGCATTCGAAAAGAACGTGGGCAGTATCCTGGATCGAATTAGTACACAAATTACATTTGTCGGAAGAACCATACCATCTAGCTAATAATTTATTTAAAGGGAGGAGATCCTGCCTCGGGAGGAACCAAAAACGTCGTATGCCATGAGGAAGGTTCCAAGAGGCATAAGGTTGCATACGCTTAAGTAAACAAGAATTATTAACAGAAGATGCACCTTTCTTTAAAATAAGGGAATCTCTATCCCTCCTAAATCTTAAATTCCATGTTGCCAGTTTTAGGGTGGACTTTAGCTGATGTAAAGAAAGTGAAAAAAGAGTTGATTCTTCCAATTCAAGTAGTGTAACGGCCCTTCTGAAATTCTTTATAAGTAGGGAATATTCTTTTAGGGGGCCCAATAATTCTTTTTGCATGAGGTGTCTTAAAGTGGCCGGTGTTCCCCTTTGCCAGACAAGAAACCCAGCGTATTACTCCTGCTAGGCCCTGTACCCAACTGCTTCGTATGCCAAATTCAAGCCTAAGAGATGCCACCGTACAAGCACTATTGACCGTAATTAGATATCTCAACAGTCTGCCCTCGACAGTGTACAAGAAACCCCATTGCCCCAAATCAAGAAGTTCAATGCCGTAAAGCAGTGAGGCAGGAATTTTTGCCCGGAAAGCCTCTAGCAAGTGAACAAAATGTCTTTTGCCTGTGGCTTTATAAAGTGCACTTAATCCTTTACACTGTCATAGCCTTCCGAGTAATATTATCTATGTGGGCCTTATCACTCAAGTTACCACATACTATCTTCCCTAGGAAAACATAGGATTTTACAATTTCCAGCTTGTGACCACCTAGAGACCAATTAAAATTCCCAGATTTCATTTTTTTCTTTCCCATCATACACATTATTTTGCTTTTAGAGATATTAATCTTCAGATGATGGGACTCGGCAAATACATGCAGTGCCTACAGGCGGTTATTTAGTCCTTTTGGGGTAAGGTCTAGTAATAGTATATCATCTGCGTACATCAAGCATGTAATAGGTTTGTCCCCCAGCAATACCTGCACTTAAGGATAAGGTCTGGGGTAGTTAACACACATAAAGGGAAAACAATAAAGGAGCCAATAGACAACCCTGTTTGAGACCATTGACCGAGGGAATCACTTGGGATAGGCCTCTCTCCCCTCCTAATAATACTCTGCACCAGGTATCAGAGTGGAGGTCCTGAACTAAGTCTAAGAGCCGGGCTGGCATACCTAAAGCCGATAGTTTCCTCCACAGCAAAGGGTGATCAACTTTGTCGAAAGCTGTGGAGAAATCTATAAAGGCTGCATAGACTCTCCCCCCTCTGACCCTGATATATTTATCAGATATTACTTGCAGAGTTGTTAAATTATCCATGGTGCAATGGTTCTTTCTAAAGCCCGTCTACTCTAAGGGAAGTATATTGGTCTGGTCCACCCAATCATTGATTAATTTCAAAAGACATTTTGCAAAGACTTTGCCAATTGCTTCCACGAGGGCAATTTGGCGTTAGTTTGGGGGAGACAACCGGTCACCCTTTTTAAAAAGGGGAACCAAAATACTCACCTTCCAAGATGGAAGATCCTTTCCGCTCAAAAAGCAAATGTTAAACACCGGGCAAAGCAATTTGCTCCATTTTATACTATTTAGCTTTAAGACAGAAATTGGGAGTTAATCCAGTCCCATTGCCCCGGAAGAGTGCATTTCCCTAATAGCCAATTCAATAGCATTTTCCGAGAGTGGGACCAAAGGCTGACTATCCTCACTGAAATTTATGTGGGGGACCACTGTTCCATTACTTGCATAAAGGGCTGTTACATAGTCCACCCATGTCTGCCCTTCGATGGGAATTGGTAGCGAATTTGTTCTGGCCCCACAACCCTCGCCTATGAGGGACCAAAATTGTTTTATTTGTTCATTAAAGGCGGCCTCTCTTAGTTTTATCCAGATAGTATCCTCCCCCTCTTTTCGTAATTTGGCCAGTAACCTTCTCCTCCTTCTTTTTAATAGGGCTATTCTGTACGCTCCTTCTGACGATTTACATAGATATTGATCCCTTACTAACTTATTTTTTTCTATGTTAAGCAGTCGAAGGGGACTGAAGGGTATTGTGGTATATCTTTTCCTATTAGGATTTTTAGCGACAGAAATCACCACCTTCATAGAGTCAGAAAAACACACAATTTCTGAACTATGCCAATTAGTAAGGTCATTTATTGCTACATCAAGGATGCTCTCTAAGCCTCTTAGAGCCTTTGCATTCCAATAGCATCTCCCGGATTTAGCACCAAAACTTACCAAATCACCGTTAAGTGACCACTGGTCTGATTTGGGGGGATTTATTTTCACAGAAATAGATAGTAATTTGTGGTCGCTAAAAAGCGTTTCAATAACCCTGAGATCCTTCAGTAGGGCAAAGGTAGAATTCTCCACTATTACATAATCTAATATAGATTCACCCTGATTAGATTTATGGGTGAAATTTGCAGGGGTATCGGATAGAAGCCTTCCATTCG
The DNA here is from genome assembly GCF_964263255.1 of Lissotriton vulgaris. Taxonomy (NCBI): domain Eukaryota; kingdom Metazoa; phylum Chordata; class Amphibia; order Caudata; family Salamandridae; genus Lissotriton; species Lissotriton vulgaris. The sequence continues at coordinate 8,984,154 of NC_141687.1, forward strand.
CAATGATCCCATCCATCTCAGAGAGTTCTTCAAGAAGTATCTTCCCTCGCTTATTTCTTTTAATGTTCTCAGGGAAGAGAGCTTGTGGAATCTGCTGTGATTCTTCTTTGTATTTATCTCGGAACAGGCTCATACTCAGATTAGAAATTTTACAATTCAGGTCCCCTACCAAAACTATATGAGGCGAGGGAGTTTTCTCCACAATTCTCTGTACATAGGAAAAGACCTTTTTTAGAATTGGGTTAGAACTAGCATCAGGGGGAATATATGCGTTGATCAAAACTAACGGTTTTGAGACTTCAACATTGTCAAAACTGAACAACGTTACAGCCTGAAAGAGATTACAGGGATCCAGATAATGAGAGAAATTCCATTTTATCTGGTTGGACAATAGACAGGCAATACCCCCGCATGGCCTCTCCGGGAGTGGGAAGCACAATAATCCAGTGCGAAATAATCCCTTCCTACCAAAATGTTCTCCGAACACCACGTCTCTTGGAGACAGATCACACTGGCTTCTTAGGACATGAGGAATTGAATTTTTCGGGGCTATTCTTCAACCCGGCGGCGTTCCAAGATAATATCAATATGTGGCCGCTAAAGATGAGAATGCGGCACCGACTGATTTGTCAATTTCCTCGAGGGAACACCGGGTAGCCAGTTCCATCGGAGTCTCTCGTCCACAGCATTATCCTGGGGAGGGGGCATAGGAGTATTAGTGTATGACACAAGGCGGAGATCTTTAGATATACTGATTTTCAGATCATCAAAACCTCCAGACCGCTCTGTTTTGCCAAAGGCTGCCTGCAGTATTGAGAAGGGAGAACCTAGGGATTTAAAGGTTTTAAAAGGTCTACCAGAGAGGACATTCCCCCAAAAGGGCATAACATCGATCCCTCTGCTCTGGAAATCTTCTGACCATTGCAGGATTAGGTTTACTACTAATTTAGAGTAGAATTTTACCCTTGTTTGAGTTCCAACCTCTGTTTTCAGAATCAGAACTTTATCTATGTCTGCAGATTGTATTAATTTCAAATTTTACGGATTCCTGAAAACATTTAAGGAGTAAGGATCTATTTAGGGTGCAGTCAGCGTCAAACAGAGGGAAGAAGTCGAGGATAAGGGTATCAATACTTTCCTCTTTAGGCATTTCAGGGGGTTTCTTAAAAACCACTGCTCCCTCCCCTTATCAGAATAAGGTCTGGCTAGAGGATTGAGAACTGTTAAAGCAGGGCAAGTAAATTTAATCTCATTCCCCAGAGGTACTGGGCTAGATGGACCCCCTTTTTCAGTATTGCGCTCCCCAGAAGAGCAGTAAGGGTTAAGAAGGGAAATAGCGGGAATAGATGGTGAGGGGACCGGCCTTTGTACTAAGGGGATTGAGGTATCTACAACTCTTTGTACATCCCCACTTTCATTTTTTAGTACCAACAGGGAAACCTGATGTGACTCTTTTTTAATGGACAAATCCAGATGATCTCCAAAAAGGATTTTTCTCCGCCTATTTTTTTCTATTCTTCTAATTAATTTCCTCTTTTTCCTCCCGTTCTTTTTACCTTTCCCTAATTTACCCTTTTCTCTATTGTCTTCCGGTTCTAATGCTTCTTTATCTCCCTCACCCCTCTGCATGTTAAAAATCGGGAAAAGTTCTTTGTCTTCCTTTGAAGCGGTTTCCTACAGGACCTCTACTGCTGGGTCAAGATCAACCATACAATTGGAGGTCATAACTCTCAATGGGGGGGCTAGTTTTTCCCTGTCACAAAGTAGTTGAGATGTATTTAGAGCCCCATTCTCTATCTTGGGATCTTTCTGCACTACAGGGTCTTTCTGCACTATAGTCCTGTCGGTTGCTCAATAAAACCTTCAATATTTGAGTTACTGTTTCCAGTACACAATCAGAGCCCTGACAAATTTTTCTAGTAATAATAAAATGGAAGAAAGTAAATGTTCAAGAGAGGAAAGGGAGTCAGAAACAGGTTTATCTAACCTAATCGGATGAATAGCGTTGATACCTGTTATATTGAGATTGGGGCTCTTCGAAGTGTTTGTCTGGGAGATATTTGAGGGGGTACTACAATAAAGATGGAGGCCAGGGGGAGCAGATACTGCTGGGGTCTTTATAGCGTAAAGAGCCTTACCTGTACGTCCTCAATATATCTCCGGCAAAGCTCCATATCTAAATCAGAGGAGGCTAAATCATTATTTCACCCTCCTCGTGGAAGGGAAGAACTAAATGAATGTTTTGGAGGAGACTCGCTGGAGTTAGGAAAAGGAACATGTACTATAGCCCCCACTGATTTCGCGATAACTTCTGGCTGGGTTTGAAATAGAGGAAGGGATTGTATATTTTTTTCCCCTACAGTTAACCGAGAGTTAGACACACAATTGTCTGGAGAGGGGAGACTTTCTGCTACTTCAACTAATGTGGTAGCTCCCTTTTTTTTGTTGTTCTCTTCTACCAAACCCTCAGTAGTGTGGTCTTTTACCAAAAGGTCTTTTTCAACAATGTTGTCGGGCGTGGTCCCCACAGATGTGGCTCTATTCTTTCCCCTTTCCCAAAGGTTAAATAACTGGCAAGTACCCTTTAGTTGTGTAACATGGCTATCCATTTTTCGGAGTGGGTTCGATTTAGTTTTGGAACACGACCTTCCCACTAGTATTTTCCCAGACCTTAACTTTTTGGCCGTCATTTCAAAGGCCAAAGGGGAACACAGGAGAGCACTGAAAACTATAATAGAATACTATAATACTCACAATTACAACCACAGACAAACTAAGAATAGAACACAAACATGAAAATATTTTTTTTTGGAAAGGGTATGGGAACAGAACAGCCTACTTCAGCCTCTGAGTGCCTCACAGGGCCCGCCCTTTGCCCGGGATTCGCCCTGTGCTCCATCCCGCGCGTGTCCCGCGAGCGCGGAACCCTATTACACTAAATAGGTAGAGGAGGTGGGGGCGGGAAGAGGACCAGCTGAAGCAAGTTGAAATCCGCACAGCCCGCTGGTCCTCGCAGTCCCATGGGGTGCAAGGAAAGTCTCAAGTCACTACCCTCCACTGAATCAACACACGAGCGGCGCCCACGGAGTGGGTGCCAGGAGAAGTGGGCTCAGCGTCCAGGAAGCAGCACTCCGCACAAGATTCGTTTGAAGGGTCAGCACCCTCACACATTCGCAGCACAGGAATCCAACGAGGATGAGAACAGCTCGCTCCTTTAGTCGCGCTGGGAGGTGGGGGCGGGAAGAGGACCAGCTGTGGCAAGTTGAAATCCGCACAGCCCGCTGGTCCTCGCAGTCCCGCGGGGTCCAAGGAAGTCTCAAGTCACTACCCTCCACTGAATCAACACACGAGCAACGCTCGCGGAACTGGGGCCGCGAGAAGTGGTCTCAGCGTCCAGGAAGCAGCACTCTGCACAAGATTCGTTTGAAGGGTCAGCACCCGCACACACTCGCAGCACAGGAATTTAACGAGGATGAGAACAGCTTGCTCCTTTAGTCGCGCTGGGAGGTGGGGGCGGGAAGAGGACCAGCTGTGGCAAGTTGAAATCCGCACAGCCCGCTGGTCCTTGTAGTCCCGCGGGGTCCAAGGAAAGTCTCAAGTCACTACCCTCCACTGAATCAACACACGAGCGGCGCCCGCGGAGTGGGGGCCACGAGAAGTGGGCTCAGCGTACAACAAGCAGCACTCCGCACAAGATACGTTTGAAGGGTCAGCACCTGCACACACTCGCAGCACAGGAATCCAACGAGGATGAGAACAGCTCCCATCTTTAGTCGCGCTGGGAGGTGGGGGTGGGAAGAGGACCAGCTGTGGCAAGTTGAAATCCACACAGCCCGCTGGTCCTTGTAGTCCCGCGGGGTCCAAGGAAAGTCTCAAGTCACTACCCTCCACTGAATCAACACACGAGCGATGCCCACGGAGCAGGCGCGGGAAGTGGGCTCAGCGTCCAGGAAGCAGCACTCCGCACAAGATTCGTTGAAGGGTCAGCACCCGCACACACTCGCAGCACAGGAATCCAACGAGGATGAGAACAGCTCGCTCCTTTAGTCACGCTGGGAGGTGGGGGCGGGAAGAGGACCAGCTGTGGCAAGTTGAAATCCACACAGCCCGCTGGTCCTCGCAGTCCCAAGGGGTCCAAGGAAAGTCTCAAATCACTACCCTCCACTGAATCAACACAAGAGCGGTGCCCGCAGAGCGGGGGCAGCGAGAAGTGGGCTCAGCGTCCAGGAAGCAGCACTCCGCACAAGATTCGTTTGAAGGGTCAGCACCCGCACACACTCACAGCACAGGAATCTGCCGCCTTTCCTCTTGAACATGTTCTCTAATGCACCCGTCCAACTCCAGTCCCCGTGGATAGTAGGGAAGGTGTTGGATAGTAAATTAAACTATTCCCTATCCTAGAGCGCCCTCCAGCAAAAGTCGTTGTAACGACTTTCATTGTAAAACCTGCGATGTAATGGTACCGCGTTGTTAGAGTTTACTTGTAAAGGATGTTCCCCGTTTTTCTTAGATCCAGCCAATGTTTGAAGATAATTTAACCACAGGTTTGAAGCTAGGATGTCTTTCATCAGCAATAAAAGAAATCCTGCTCCTGGCAAAGTAACTGATTTATTTTTACAAAAAGAGGAGTACCAGGCCAGAGGTGCTCCTCATTATGGATAAACAATGCACCAAAATGTGGGACAGATAGTGATGAGGCTGTTTTGTCTTTCATCAAACAGTATGTCACAGGTGCAATCCTCAAAGACATTGCTCAAAATACCTTGAAAGTAGAGGTGGGAAACACAATAGACCCTTGGAGGGTTGGGTGACTAATGTATCAACGGGTAAAAATGCCTACAAGGAATTCTTTTTCAATAAATATTCTCATGTTTTCGAATAATCGTCAGTCATAAGCTCTACACAGTAGCTTACATTAAGTTATTTCAAAAGTTAAATTACTTATTTCAACATGAACAGATCTGCAGAAAAATATTCCAGGTGGGTGTATCCTTCTGAAACAAAAATTTATGTTGAGACAATATTAAAGGATACAAAACATGTTACACATATGAACACACATCATCACACAGTGAGTGAGATTTGAGAGTTATTTAATACTCTAGTCATCTTGTTGCCACTAATGTGGTCACCTATTCCCAAAAGTATGTACAAAAGGTTAATGTGACTGACCACACAGAAAACGAATCCTTAAGTGAAAAAGTCACGAGGAAATTAGGTGTAGTTGTCGACGTTTGGGTCTATGTTCTTAAGGCATCTGCTAGAACATCTTCAGGACGATAAATTCACATGTTGAATGACCCTAAGGAAACTCAATCAATCAATCAATCAATCAATCAATCATAGACATTTATATAGCGCACTACTTACCCGGAGGATCTCAAGGCGCTAGGGGGGGGGAGTGCTGCTACTGCTCGAACAGCCAGGTCTTGAGCTTCTTCCTGAAGGAGAGGTGGTCTTGGGTCAGGCGCAGGTCGGTCTGAAGGGAGTTCCAGGTCTTGGCGGCCTGGTAGGAGAAGGACCTTCCTCCTGCTGTCGTTCTCCGGATGCGGGGGACGGCGGCGAGGGCGTGGCTGGCTGATCGGAGATGTCGATTGGGAACGTGGAAGTTGATGCGGTCGTTGAGGTAGCTGGGGCCTTGATCGTGTAGGGCTTTGTGTGCGTGGGTGAGGAGGCGGAAGGTGATTCTTTTGTTGACGGGGAGCCAGTGCAGGTCTTTCAGATGTCTGGAGATGTGGCTGTGACGTGGGATGTCGAGGATGAGTCTGGCTGAGGCGTTCTGGATCCGCTGGAGTCTCTTCTGGAGCTTGGCGGTGGTTCCGGCGTAGAGGGCGTTGCCGTAGTCCAGTCGGCTGGTGACGAGGGCCTGGGTGACCATCTTCCTTGTCTCGGTGGGGATCCACCGGAAGATCTTCCGTAGCATGCGCAGGATGTTGAAGCATGACGAGGAGACGGCGTTGACTTGTCTGGTCATGGTGAGGGAGGAGTCCAAGATGAAGCCCAGGTTGCGTGCGTGGTCTGTCGGTTTGGGTGCACTGCCCAGGGCGGGGGGCCACCAGGAGTCGTCCCAGGCGGAGGGCGAGGAACCCAGGATGAGGACTTCCATCTTGTCTGAGTTCAGTTCCAGGCGGCTGGTCGTCATCCATTCGGCTACGTCTTTCATCTCTTCGTGAAGGTTGGCTCTGGCGGCGGCGGGGTCGTTGGTCAGGGAGAGGATCAGTTGGGTGTCGTCGGCGTAGGAGATGATGTTGAGGTTGTGTTGGCGTGCGATGGCTGCGAGGGGGCTCATGTAGACGTTGAAGAGGGTGGGGCTCAGTGAGGATCCTTGAGGGACGCCGCAGATGACTTTGGTGGCCTCTGACTTGTACGGGGGTAGGCGGACTCTCTGTGTTCTTCCGTCGAGGAATGAGATGATCCATTCCAGTGCCATCTCCTGGATTCCGACGTTGCTGAGGCGCTGCACTAGGGTGCGGTGGCAGACAGTGTCGAAAGCCGCGGAGAGGTCTAGGAGGATGAGGGCCGCTGTTTCCCCGTTGTCCATCAGGGCTCGGATGTCATCGGTGGCAGCGATGAGGGCGGTCTCGGTGCTGTGGTTGGCTCGGAAGCCAAACTGTGAGGGGTCGAGGGATCCATTCGTCTCGAGGAAGGCGGCCAGCTGCTTGTTGACGGTCTTCTCGATGACTTTGGCTGGGAACGGGAGGAGCGAGATGGGGCGGTAATTCTTGAGTTCGGTGGGGTCCGCTGTAGGTTTCTTTAGTAGGGCGCTGAGTTCGGCGTGCTTCCAGCTCTCCGGGAAGGTGGCGGTGTCGAAGGAGGTGTTGATGATGTCCCGCAGGTGGGGTGCGATGACCGCGCGGCCTTGTTGAAGACGTGGTGAGGGCAGGGGTCGGTCGGAGATCCGGAGTGGATGGAGCTCATCATGTGGATGGTGTCTTCGGTGCTGATCGGAGTCCAGGTGCGGAGGGTGGTGGTGGGGGGCGGTGGTTCGGTTATGGCGTGCGTCGGTTGAGTGCTGAAGCTGTTGTGTATGTCCGCAATCTTGTTGTGGAAGTAGGAGGCGAGGGAGTTGCAGAGGTCTTGCGATGGGGTGATGTCGTTGTTTCCGGCGTTGGGGTTGGAGAGCTCTTTAACGATGTTGAAGAGTTCCTTGCTGTCGTGTGCATTGTTGTCCAGCCGGTCCTTGAATGCAGTTTTCTTAGTGGCGCGGATGAGTTGATGGTGCTTCCGGGTGGCAAGCTTGAGGGCGGTCATGTTGTCCGGTGTTGGTTCCCTTCACCAGGCTTTCTCGAGGGCTCGGCAGTTCTTCTTGGAGCTCTTGAGTTCGTCGGTGAACCAAGGGGCCTTCTTGCTGCCGGGTCTGCTAGGCGGGGTCCTCAGTGGGGCGAGTTCGTCCGCGCAGTTGATGATCCACTTCGTGAGGTTGTCGGCGGCCTGGCTGGGGTTCGCTGAGCTGGGGGGGGGGTGCTGGCTCAGGGAAGCGGCGAGCTGGTCGGCTGTGATCTTGTTCCAGCTTCTTCGAGCAACCGGTTGCTGGTGGTGGTGGATCGTCGTTCTTCTGAAGGTGAAGTGGACGCAGCTGTGGTCCGTCCAGTGGAGTCCAGTGGCGTGGCTGAAGGCGATGTCTTTGCTGGATGAGAAGACGGCATCGAGTGTGTGTCCGGCGAGGTGGGTGGGGGTGGACACTAGCTGCTTGAGTCCGAGGTTGGCGAGGTTGTCGAGCAGGGTGATGGTGTTGCGGTCGTTGTTGTTCTCCAGGTGGAAGTTGAGGTCCCCCAGGAGGATGTAGTCGGCGGAGGGGAGGGCATGCGGGCTGACGAAGTCGGCGATGTCCTCGCTGAATTGTGTGCTTGGTCCCGGGGGTCGGTAGATAAGGGTGCCTCTGAGGGTGGTCTTCGGGTCGGTGCGGATCTGGAAGTGTAGGTGTTCGGCGGTTTTCAGGGTGTCGTCGGTGTTGGTCGTGATGTGGATGGTGTCTCTGTGGATGATGGCGATGCCTCCTCCAGTCTGTTTGACGCGGTCTCTTCAGGTGATATTGTATCCCTCTGGGATGGCGATGGCGATGTCGGGTGCTGAGGAGTCATTCATCCAGGTTTCCGTGAGGAAGGCAACGTCAGGAGCTGTGGTGTCGAGGAGGGTCCAGAGTTCGATGGCGTGTCTGTGGACGGAGCGGGTGTTGACCAGGATGCACTTGAGGTGGTTGCTGCTGGTGTTCGGCTTGGCGAACTACATAGGTAGCTTAGAATAATTGATGTAGTCTTGTCCGTTATAATCATATTCAGGGTCAAGATCACAGCTGTTGAGTAGCTTGTTAGCATGCTGACTGTGGATGCAGCAGATCGCTATACGGAGAGTTAGTTGTCTTTGAACAATAATTGAAGTGATCAGCCATGCCAACACTGCTACATTTGTGTGTAATCGCCAGCTACTTAACATTTGTGATCTCGAAATGTGAGTTACTGTGTCGATTTTATGACTGATGATTGCTTGAAAACATGAGAATAATTATTAAAATAGGATCCCTTGTAGGCACGTTTAACTGTGGAAAATACTTTGAGACAAGTTTTGAAAATTCAAACCCATAGGTGAAGAAAATATTGCCATTGAAAATACAGATATGAATGTACATTTTTTAAAAGCTGGTAGTTTGGATTCCCACAACCTATTTTTTCACACAAAAGTTCAAACAGCTTCTTGTCAGCAGTAAGACATACAAATACCTTAGAAATCAAAGGAAAACATCTGCAACAATAAGTAGAACAGAAACTTCGAAGTATATTAATGACTAAATTCCACTAATTTTGAAAAAGTGGAATGTGAACATGGATATCCAATTTGTTGTGGACAATACAATTCCTGTTCCTTGTTATGTACATCATATCACAAAATCTGAGAAAACAGAGATGAGATGTGAGAGGAGATTTCAACGTCAGTTTGAAAATGCTTTCACAAACAGAGATAGGATATTATGAGTGCTCAGATTTATTGAGCACATTGAGAGAGATCGTTTGGGTAAGTCTAGGACTAACCAGTACACGGAATGGAGTATTAAAGTCTTTTCCAGATATCCAATACTTAGCAGAGTTTGTGCCAGAATATACTGATATTGTTCAAACAAATATGTTTGAATCATACTACCAAGAAGGAATCCACATCTTGAAAATATATCCTCCTATGAAGTACTTCAACACCACAGGTATAAAAGAAATGTAACAGAAAATGTACAAGGTAAACGGTATGCAATAGTTGAATATGATGTATGCTTGGTCAAACGTGCCAGAGGAAATCTTAATAACCATAGAAAGCTCAGTTTCCAAACTCCAGATAAGAGAACATTTTTCTGTTTAGCACTTCTGCAACTCTTCAAGCCTTGAATTTCTGGAGATTGTGACTGCTATGACCATTCGCTCAATGCTATAAAAGACAGTATTCAATGGTCAGTCCTTCCTATCTATTTAAAAATATTAAATGATGAAATTGAACAAGAAGAAATCATTGCATCTGAAATAACTAATGAAAGTTCACAAAGAAGCCAAAGTTATGAACCATTGAGTCAAGATCTTCTTGGACAATCAATTATTCAAAATGAAGCAGTAATTGCCATGAACGAGATGGAAACTGCAATGGAAAAAGAGAGACTGGATATTAATGTTTTTGAAATGTAAGAAGGACCATAAAACACCGAACAGAAAAAAATATTAATGGAAATACAAGAACAAATACAACATGGATTACTTCATGAGAAGAAAGACTGTCAATGTTCATCATTTAAACCTACTCTATTATGCATCAGTGGTCAAGCTGGAACAGGGAAATGTTTCTTAATTAGACTTTAAGTGATCTGCTAGAGCCAAGACTGTCCTTGTTGCCCTGCTTCTTCACCAACCTTGAGCTACTCAACTCAAAGGGGGAAGGGAGCATAGATAGCAGACATAGTAGCATGAGGTCGACTAACTGAGAAGGAGTTCAGATTGAGATAAATAAAAGAATAGAATCACTCCCAGCCACAGTGAATGACCTGACAGAAGGTTCAATGTCAAACCTCGAGATGACAGCTACCTCAAGTATCTTAATGCTGGAAGTAATGCTGATCCTTCAAAAAACTTTGCAAGGAATGTTTGAAGTAGGATGATGAACAATGGCATTTAAGAACCCAGACAAGACTAGTTACAACTGATTGTGGCTGAACTGAAACAAATTGAAGATCATATGCCCTCTATAGTTAGCCCAGTTATTGAAGAAAATTTTGTGGAAGGCATACATCATTGGATGAGAGGGGAGGAAGAAGTATATCCACAGATTGAAAAATAAAGAAATGCAGAGATATAAATGGACATTGAGTGGATGGGCAGTGAGCAAAAAAAATGTTAAACATATCAAAGAATGCCAGATCATAGGCTACAATTGCAAATGAATGTGCTAAATGTATTAATATATTAGTGGAAAGTAACGAGAGAAAAGAAAAAAGGGGACAATGGCTTATGTCTATACCTTGAAATAACACATCAAAGGAAAGAGGGAAAAAGGCTAAAGAAATTGAGCCCATTACATCGGTCTCATCTTCTTTTTTCCTTCTCCAAGTGTGCAAACCTGAGTGATATAGGGACTAATGACCTAAGAAAAGTGGGATTTATAGTAAACAGCATAGGAAAAGAAATAACAAAGGTCTTGTTTTACTCCCGACTGGTTAAGTCAGCACTATTAAATGCGGAAAGGACTTACTTAAAGAAGGATTAGATTTACCCCCAAACCAGAAATATTGGTAGGGGATAAATGTGAAAAACTCTTTCTGTTAAACCATGCATGGCTAGGATTTAGACAAATTAGGCTGATTAAGTAGGGATGAGAAGATAAGGATTATCTCTGTTATCAGACCCTATGCAATGGATGCAGCTGGAAAAGGTTTAACCTTAGTAAATAGATACAAGGTGCTACCACTGTCAGAAAATGAGGAAAAAAGCTGGGTAAGTGAAATTGATTAGAGGGGAGGGTCTCCAAATAGCATGGACGTACTAACTTGAAATATAAATGAATTTAGCAGAATATCAAAATCAGAAAATATTAAAAAAAGAAATTGTTTGCCTAAAGGAAACTTGTCTATGCGATGAAAACCCTCTGATTCAAGGGTATGCCTAACTAAATTCACTGGCTAGAAAGGGAATATTTGGGTGTGCATCCAGGGGACAAATAACATTGATATCGACTAAAATAGTCAAGAAAGTAAAGTAAAGTAGAGTAAAAGTAAAGTAAAGTGAAGATGGCTAGTGGCCGGTAGTGTGACCCTTTTGTATCCTACCCCAGAGTATGAAGGTATTGTCATAGTCAATGTGTATATGCAAGGGATTGGAGATAAAAAGTATCAATTAGAACTGGAAAAATGTGCAAGGTATAATCGTTGTACACCATAGATATCTGTTTATACTGATGGGAGACTTTAACCATAAACTAGAAAGTCATGGAGTCGACCAGTAGTATAAAGAGTTACTGGCAGCTTGCAAGATTACACTTGCTTGTTTTCCTAGGGGGGGGGGTGTAGCATGAACTATAGCCCTAGGGAATATTCTGGGCTCATTGGGTCTAGTTTGTATAAATGAAAGGATGGAATTAGATCGGCCAGCAAATCGCACATTCAGGACAGGTAATTAACTATATCCTATAGATTACATCTTTATCCATGCTTGGGACTTTTTACTCATAACAGCCTTTAAGGTAAGGAAAGAGGAGGGAAGTGACCATTGGCAACTAATACTTAGGATTGTAGGAGGCAATAATAATTCAAGAGACACAATTATCCCTCTGAAATTGGACTACCCCACACTACTCACTACTCGTCTGACAGAGGAGTGTACAGGAAAAATAGCTGTGTTCCAGCAGGTCCAGACACTAGAGATCATCCCTAACACTGAAAATATAGGATGGATCAAAAAAGTTATTTCTGAAACAGTGTTTAAGGGTAAACCTATGAAGAAATAGTAGTAAGGACTATGGAAATGGGGAAACTCAGTGTAAAAAAAAGAACTGGCTTAATAAGGAATATAGGAAACTATAATTGAATATGAGGAAAATGGAAAGACATTTGAGATTATGATTTATACACTGAGGAAAACATATAAAAACTCCATTAGAAAACACAAAAGAATATATAAAGAGATGTGCTGGAGAAGATTACTGAAAGCTATAGAAACTAGAAATTTAAAAATGTTCTGGAAATGTGTCCAAGATGGCCCCGGTAGGAAACAGGGGGCTATGAACAGTGTGGTGACTGAAGATGCCTGGGAGAGTTACCTGGGAGAACTATATGGGAAAGGGATTGGGCTAGAAAGACAGAAAGATACATCATGGACAGAGGTGGAACAAGATATTTCACAGTATGCAATGTAAGACAAATTATATCCAAGTTAATACTAACACGGGCAGCTGGCCCAGATAATCTCCTGGCAGTAATTATACAAAATAAACCAGATTGGTGGGAAGATTTCTTCAGCAAAATGTATTATAGCATCCTTGATTCTGTGACAATGCCGGAAATAAAGGAGAGCAGCAATTCTTAGACCTATCCATAAACGAGGAAGTATAATGTTATCCAAAAATTACAGATTAATTAATCTCTTGGATATCAGTGAAAAGGTGTTTGCAAAAATTATTTTGGAACAACATAGGGAGTGGGCCAATGACAATCAAATCGTACCTCCAGAACAGGGTGGCTTCAGGGAGGGCCACTCCAGAATTGATCATTGTTCTGCTTTGGCTCGGAAGACTATGGAACAGAGGGGTAGTCTGTTCTGCTGTTTCTTAGACTTCCGGGCCGCTTTTGACCTGGTAGACCGGGAATGGCTATGGGACATGCTAGGTAACCTGGTTATCCCTAAGAGTCTCCTGTCCAAAATACAAGTGTTACATAGTCAGAATTAGGCCCAGGGTATTCTAAACACAGATGGAGCACTGTCACAGAAGACATTGCATGAAAATGGCTTAAGATAGGGGTGTGTCTTTGTCCTGATGCTTTTTTCCTTTGCCGAGAATGTTGCGGGTACCAGTCCAAAAACAGATGGGAAACATATTGCATGCTTACTTTATGCAGACGACTTGGTGAATATGGACCAAACAGAGATAGGGCTGCCAAGAAAGCTCAAAGTGTTTGGTGAGTACTATAGTCGTAGGAAGTTAACAGTAAACTTAGAAATCAACTAAGATTCTGTGCTTCAGCAACAAGAGAAATAATTTTAGCTAGTTCCTCAGCTCCATAAAACTGGAGACAGTTAAGGAGTACAAATACCTAGGAATCTGGTTTGAGAAATCTATGAACTGGAAAGTACACCTGTACACACTAAGAATAAGGGTCTTATCCTCAGATAGTGGCCTGAGTAAATTTAATAACACCTATAGAGAAATGACGGATTGACCAGTTCTGAAAGCTTACATGGCTATGGAACCTCCACAGTTCTTATACAGAATTGAATTGCTATTCCTAAGTGGTAAGTGGAAGTGGGATGGTGAAGAAGTGAAACAACTAAATTAATTATTGTCATTACCCAGATCTTCCGTGATCTAGGCAATAAGATTAGAAACTTGAATGGTTTCATGGGAGAAAATGGCCAGTAAGGAGCTACTAAGAATCTGGCAATGCCTCAGCTGTGAAGAGGAGCAAATAGTTTCCTTTTGATGTAAATGTGAGACCCTATAAAGTGAAATGAAATGGGCAAAGGAGATCAGAGAAATGGTTGTTATGGTATGAAGGGAATAGAGGGTTAACGTATGCCAGCAGAACTTTCATCCTACGACAAGCAAGAAGGAACTTTCCAACCCCAGCATCAACACCAACGACATCCCACCTTCACAAGACCTGTGCGATTCACTGGCCACTTTCTTCCATCGCAAGATCACAGACATCCACAACAGCTTAGATGCCCTCACCACCTCGGCAACCACTGAGACCCTTGCTCTCATGACCACCACCCGCACCAACCGCCTGCTCTCCCAGACCAACACCAATGACAACACCATCAAAATCATCAACAGGATCCACTCCGGATGCCCAGAAGACCCCAGCCCACACCACATCTTCAACAAAGCCAGCAGCACCATCGCACCCCATCTCCGGAAAATCATAAACTTTTCCTTCTAAACAGCGACCTTCCCAGAGAGATGGAAGCACGCAGAGATCAACACCTTACTCAAGAGACCCAAGGAGGACCCCAAGGACCACAAGAACTTCTGACCCATGTCCCTGCTCCCATTCCCTGTGAAGGTCATCGAAAAGGCCATCAACAAACAATTGACCAGCTTTCTCCAGGAGAACAGCATCCTGGACCCATCCCAGTCCGAGTTCCGCAGCAACCACAGCACCAAAACTGGCCTCATCGCCGCCACCAATGACATCAGGACGCTGCTTGAAAATAGAGAAATCGCAGCCCTCATCCTCCTGGACCTGTCATCCGCCTTCGACAGGGTCTGCCACCGCACACTACGAACACACCTCTATGATGCAGGAATCCAAGAGAAGGCCCTGGACTGGACCACCTCCTTCCTCTCCAGCAGAACACAGAGTGTCCGTCTCCCCCCTTCCGCTCCAATGCCACTGGGATCATCTGTGGCGTACCCCAAAGCTCATCCCTCAGCTCAACGTTGTTCAACGTCTACATGGCACTGCTCACCCACATCGCACGACGGCACAACCTCAACATCAACTCTTACGCCGATGACACCCAGCTGATCTTCTACCTCACCAAAGACCCCCACACTGCCAAAACCAACCTCCATGAAGGAATGAAGGCCGTCTTCGAGGGATAAGGAACAGCTGACTGAAGCTGAACTCGGACATGATGGAGGTCCTCATCCTCGAATCCACCCCCTTGGTGATGAGTACAGGCCTCAACAAGGCCTGCAAGTGCAAAGAGTTCGCCCTTCTGTGCACAAAGTCCTCAGACTACACAAAGAATTTGGCACGGAAACTGGAAATACAAAAACATAGTTTAATAAACCTTTAAAGGTGGTCCTACAGCCCACACAACACTCTATAGCATTGTACAGGGTAGCACAAAGAACTCGAGTACACAGTCCCCTTTTATACACAAAGAAGGGGCTCATAAGTAGGCGGGTACAACTCAGAACATGATTTACGACCATATATGGACATTTCTGAACATGATAAATACATGGGTGGAGTTACCGGTTCTTGAGTCCCGCGAAAATGCACATTCCTATCTATGCTAATCAGAGACAGATGTGATTTCTACTGAGCATGCGCTAGACGCACAAAGGGCTATTTATAGACTGTTGCTTAGCAATTCCTGAGGGCGATTAGCGAAGAGGTAGGACTCATCACATGGCGAGTACATGGCAATATGTAGCAAACAAAATAGAGGACAGAAAACAAAAATGGAGTCTGGTCATATCAAGCGTTAGGGCGGGAAAACTCTAAAGGTGAATTACGATATCATGTCTTTAGCTAATGCTTAACATTATCGTTTTATTTACAACATTGGCCTGGGATGACTCCTGGTGGCCGACTGCACTAGGAGCTCCCCCTACACCCACTGACCATGCACGCAACCTAGGGGTCATCCTCGACTCTATCCTTTCCATGACAAAGCAGGTCAACGCTAAGCATGAGCGAATTTTGCGGATCTCGCGTTCGCGAATTTTGCGGATTTGCGGATTCGCAATCCGCAAAATCCGCGAATTCCCGCGAATTTGCGGATTTTTTTTTTTTGTGTTCGCCCGTGTTTCTGCCAGTTCGCGAGGGTTTTTACAATTTCGCAATTTGCGAACTTACCTGTCGGGTCGCAAGTTTTGCGAACTTGTTGTTTCTACGTGTCCAGCCTGTTTGGGACACTCTTCTTCTTCACTGCCACTCTCTGTCACCACTGCCACTCTCTGACTACTCATGCCACCCTCTGGCCCACCCATGCCACCCTCTGTTTCATCACCACACCCTCTGGTTGTCCAGTGTACATTATTTTCGGCAAAGCAAAGCACACCTTCCCTGCCTCAAGTGACCTGAATTAATTTGGGGCTGATTAATGTGTCACAGAATATTTTTTTAGCTGGCACCTGCTTCCTTAGTGCGCCCTGATTAGTGATCTTTTGCACTTGCTAAGTGCTTTCATTGTTGCAAAATTAGTTACAACACCTGCCCTGCCCCAACTGACAATAATGAATTAGGGGCTGATTAATGGATTTTAACTTCCAGCCTGGCTCCTGCTTGTCTCCCTCAGCTGTAATTCAGGACCTTTGTGGCATATGTGTAACTATTCTGAGGTTCAGAGCAGGGTCACATAATAGTTTCAACTGGCAACTGAACTCTGGAGGGGCCCCTCAGGAAGCACTACAGGAAAAGGCTACTAATGATGAGCCTGAACTTTTGGACCTGGTAAGTAGTTACTTTCAGTTTTGCTAAGATCGTATTTCTGCAATTTTGCACTTATTCGCGGGGCGCGAACTCACGCGAACAGTGCGAGCAGTGCGAGCAAAATCCGCTGCTCGCGGATTTGCGGATTTTGCGGGAGATTCGCGAATCTCGCGGATTGCGGATTTCCCGAAAATCCGCAAAATCCGCGAGCGGAACGGATTTTCCGCCCATGCCTAGTCAACGCCATATCCTCCTCCTGCTTCAACACCCTCCACATGCTTTGCAGGATTTTCAAGTGAATCCCCACCGAAACAAGAAGGACGGTCACCCAGGCCCTCGTCAGCAGTAGACTGGACTACGGAAACGCACTCTACACAGGAGCATCAGCCAACTCCTGAAATGGCTCCAACACATTTAGAACACCTCTGCATGCCTGATCCTCGACATCCCTTGCCGCAGCCACATCACACCCCACCTGAAAGACCTGCACTGGCTCCCTGTCCACAAGAGGATAACCTTCAAACTCCTCACCAACACACACACAAGGCATTCCACAACAACAGACCAGTGTACCTAAACAGCCGACTCAGACTCGACCCCCCCACCTGCCAGCTCCGCTCCGCAGACCACAACCTCGCCACCATCCCGCTCATGCAAAGAGTGACCGGCGGCGGCAGATCATTCTCCCAACTTGCCGCCAAGACATGGAACATGCTCCCCATCTGCCTGCGGCAAATCGAAGACCTTTGACATTCAGAAGACTCCTCAAGACCTGGCTCTTCGAACAGTAGCAGCTTCCCCTCTCACAGCACCTTGAGACCCCCACAGGTATGAAGTACGCTTTACAAATGCTATGATTGATTGATTGATTGATTGATTGATTGAAGGAATTTAGAAGTTTAGGGAAGGAAATATCATGGGACCCGGATAGGCAATACTTGGAAGGGAAAATATCTGTATGTTTTTTGATTAAACCTTGGTAAAATGGTCAACAGTTCCCATTTATCAATACACTTCCAAATAGTTGGTTTTGGAAAGAACTATTAAAAATAAGGATTGGGATTAATCCATATATGAATGATTGGGGAGAGGATGTAGCCTTACGGCTAGAGCTGTCAACCTCGAAACTGTGGAACCGGGTTCCAGTCTTAGCAACAACACTCAAGCAAATCCCTTAATCTGCCTGTGCCCAACAAAAGTGAATGTGTCCTCATGTAACAAAACTGGTGCTTATATAAAGTGCTCTGATACCTATCGGGTCTAGTGCGCGCTATCTAAAACTCTGTACCAGTAACCTATGCATAAAATGTCATATTTTGCACATGTTACTAGATTTTCTAAATAGTCTTGATGCACAAAAACTGTGGCTATCACCAATCTTTCTAAAATACAAGGTTAGGAATCATGCACAGGCAGTAGACTTGTTAACTGAAATGCACTCACTAGATGTAGCATATGCAATAGGGAAGTTTATGCTTTATGGTAAAAAAGTTTTGAAAAATTTGTAGAGTGGATGTTTTCTTACTGGTATTGAAATATACTCCAATTTTTATAAATGATACTTGGAATTTATAGAATATGTTTTTAGAAGATTTTGTAATGGATTTGTAGTTTCATACAAGTGTTATATATTCTATAGCTTGAGATAGTTTTTAAATCAAAGATTGCTATGTTTGTATGTTCGCATAAGTTTAAGGACCTAAGGGCTTAAAAAACAATCTTTTTGACTGACTGACATCTACTACTGACATATGTGCTGAGCGATTCTTATACTCAACACTACCAGAGTAAAAAACAGTGTCTTTTGAAAGATAGATTAACATTGCAAACCAAAATATGACATGTCTAAATTGTAGGTTTGATATGATGTCTGCGATGCAAAAACAGATAAGTGGAATATACCTCATTTTAGTGCTGCAAAGAAGTAGAACAGATGGGTCTAAGTTGTAAACTGAAATTGCAAACTTCAAAGCTGGTCATGTATTGACTTCTGGGAAAACGTGCACAGCAATGGCTATCATCTTTCATGAAGGACATAATATAACATCTGTAAACTACACTGTTTATTTAAAGACTGGCAGTGGATGGACACATTTCAATGATAGCTACCTTAAATTCAAAGCCAAACTGCCATTCAAACAATGAAAATATTATCTTTTGTTTTGTATACCAAAGTTCTAAGGACTTATTGCGGCCAATTGGGAGTGCTGTCCCTAAAAAGTAGTCTCCAATACAACAGTTCTATTATCTAGTGCAAAGTAGTTCATATAACATGGATGGATAACACTGTCTAATTAAGGTTTAATACAGGAAGAATGCAATGGAGTTATAGCAACCTTCAATTGATTTGAAAAATATCTTTTGCAGTACGAATAAGTTATGTTTTCTTCCTTCAAAGAATGTGCTACATGATAGTTCTTCAAAAAATTTATTGTATTTGATCAGCATGAACCACAAGTATTTTAGACATCAATCAGCCTACTTGGAGTGATATTTTGATAAATATTTGGAAATGTATCCAAAATATACATTTATTCATAGTACTGTACCAGGAATATTAATAATAATAGAACATGTTGATGCAATTGTTTTCAATAGTATGCTAATTCTGGGTAAATGAACTAATTAGCAGATTGCAGGGAGTTCAATCATAGTAACAAATATTTATAATGATGTACTGCACAGTTCTGTTTTTTTTTTCTAGAATCCAAATGATAGTTTTTTCCCCCACTGGGCAAATATTAAACTACATACAGATGACTGTGTTGGGTGAAGTAGTATGAAAGCTAAGAACACTAAAAATGGGAAAGTAGCACTTTATTCACATTTTAATGTAGTGGTACAGTATAAGAAATATGTATTGTAATAATACTGTATTTTTAAAAGTCACATGCTAATATATTTCTGCCTTTTTCTTTTTAATAATGAGGAAAGTTCAGCATTCTAAGATGTAGCAAAATACATATTGTGTCCTACTTACTAACATATGGAAACACACACACCACATTAGAACTGACACACTCATTCAGATATCTAGCACCCAACAAGAGCACGACTCAGATCCAGGGAAGTCGGCCTTTAAACATATCTGAAGCCTGGTTCACTTTAGGCTGTCTATCCTGTTCGGCTGCTAGGTCAACTTGGCATTTAAAACCCCTTTGAAGTTTCAAACTTTTTAAAGTATCCCACAGCTAGGCCATTGGCTATGTTCCTTTCTGTATAAAAGCTCATTAACGTACTTAGAAATTTCAGTGAGAGACATGTACACTGACAGGCCCATATGCTCAGTATTCCACCCTTGTTAAAATCTGATATAAGCACATACAAATGGGGAGACTCACTAATATGCCCCCTGAGGCACTCTCAAAAGTGTCTTAACATTTACTCGCATGCATAGACAGAACTCTTACGTATGTAGCACTGATGGTTAAATAACCCAATAGTAACTAACACACCCAGGTGATAATCCATGTTACCCATACCTATACATTTATGGTGCCACACAATACCAAACAAACCAAGTAATAAACCAACAAACTTACTTACTTATGGAAACAAACCCTCACATAGGAACTGAGGCACTCTTACAGATATCTAATAAAGAAACAACAAAAGCCAGTCACCCATCCAGGGAAGCAGGTCTTTAAATATGTTTTGGCCTGGTACATTTCAGCCTGTGTGTCAAGTTCTACTGTTTGGCTGAGTTGGAATCTAAACCTGTTTCAGAAGCTTTAAACTACTCTTTAACCACATATAATTCATCCCTTAGCTAGCCTGGTACAGTGTAGCTAGGGCACAGGGTATCATGTAAGCTTCTAAACATTCATTCATATGCAGAGACACAACTCTTATGTGTGTGGCACTAATGGTGGCTGTGACACACTCACTTAAATGACCCAACAGTAACTAACATACCTAGGAGCCAATCCACGAGCCCCTTACTTAAACATATATAGAACCAAACATTAATTTACAGATTTAGTTAAGTGGCAACAAACTTACTTACTCATAGCAACTCAGACACTCATTCACATTTCTAGCTAAAAACTTGCACTACCAAGTCAGTCATCAAGGGATGTACACCTTTAAAACAGTGTCAGGCCTGGTATACTTCAGGCTCGGCATCCTATTCTAATGTTAAGACAACTTGGCATTTAAAACCCTTTGGCAATCCTCTACCTACTGTTCTGCATCATGTACCTCAACCCCAAGGTGGTCTTTAACTAGGCCATAGGTTACGCTCCTGTGAGAAGTTGGCCTGGTATATGCTGCCCACTAATTAAAGTGGGCACCTTGCACCAGTCCAAACAGCCCTTTTGGTGATTTAAGAGTTTGAAAATAACCTTAGAAAGCTATCCAAGTGTTAGCTGTAGAGAGCAGCCTTCAGGGTATGTCTTGAATGAATTTAAAGCAGCTTGTTTTACCAGAACGAAGGAGAACCACAAAGTAGTTACAAACATATGAATTTATTAGTGGAACACTATCTAGTATGACACAGTATCTCCTACATGGAGATAATCACAAAGCACACACTACTTAAGCAAATAAATTATGGTAAATAGCATTAATACACAGTGGGTCCTAGGGGAGATGAAATCCTATACTAAGTAAGTAGTATAAGAAACACGATTCAAGTCAAGACAGTGTCGAGAGTACGTAGAATTGCTGGGACCATTATGAACCACCCAAGGTGAGTTGATAGGGACCCCAAGGATTGCATGTGTAGTGTGGAAAAAGACCGGATACTCCATACAAGTCTATGGGAAAGTCACAGTTGAAGTTTTAGAGTTTAAGGACCCTTCCCAATGGACTACGAAGAAACCCAGTGGAAGGCAGAGTTTTGGAGAGCCACCCACCCGTGGATACCGAGGTACACAAGTAACCTATCGAAGTCGGGTGCATAGACTCCGAAGGCTGAAGGGGTGTCATGGGTGGCGTATTACATTTTTATCTGGTCTTCTACATCGTATATCTCACCCCTAATGTAAGTTGTAGCTATCCAATATGATACACTCATATGAGCTTAAAACCTAATAGGAAGAGAAGCAACGATGCATCAATAACATGATTTGCATTTACAAACATACCTCCATATAAGAACTGAGACACTCACACTCACACTATCAAGTGAATCATCCTGAAAAATAGTCCTTTAAATAAGTCTCAGGCATGGTACAAAAGAGAATGTGACCCAGTTCTACTGCTAGGCCAACTTGATATTTAAAACTCCTTCATAATGTTTACCTACTGTTCCACTATTGAAAAATCACCCCTAAGTTAGCCTAGGTAGTGTATACTATACACACCTATGTGAATACAAGCTAACACATGTAGGGAGAGGTTGGTCTATCAAAAGATCCTTCAACCACCAAAGCCAACTTTTACAGATGCCTGATGGACGTTGCCAACTGCATAAAAGACAACTGTTTCATCGTAAGGATGGACTAAATGAAAGTCTTCATCTTTGGAACTGTAACCTGCCATGGAATGACACATGGTCTCAACAAACAGACCACGCCTTTGTTCCATCTTAGACAGCAAGCTACAATGAACATACTGGTAAACATATGCAGAGACTCAACTGTTATGTATGTACCACTAACACACATAGTGACATACTCAATAAAATAACCCTAGGCACAATCCATAGTACTCCTTATATATAGACAAATAGAGTGAACAATGTACTAAGAAATGTTAGTACCTATACATGTAAACTGACACATTTATCAAAATATCTAGAAAAGGTCTTAAAGTACCAAGTGAACTGACACTCACAATCAATTCCACCTCTTACACATAAATTAACAAACCAAACTGTCACAAACAGCAATGTGTGGCTCACTGGTTAGAGCAGGCAGACCCTGAAGCAGGGGTCAGACCCGGGACCAGGGTTCAATTCCCGACGCGGCAGGGTCTTGAGCTCAAATGTCCATGGACTCGATAATTCTCGCTTCGGTGCCTGACCTAATCATGGGTTCACACTCTGCAACTCTGGGCATTAAGCTTGCTTAATCTCCACAACGGCCCCCCTACGGTGGGATGCCTGGCTTTCACCTTGGGGATGCCCTGTAGGGGCATCTCACAGGGAGAGCCAGGACAGGTTCCCAAGGCAAGCGCGGAGATACCCCTTCGGGGGTCGATTCAGGCGCTATATAAGAAACATAATAATAATAATAATGTACAAACTGACTTTACTATATATACAATTATCACGATATGTAAGAATGTTATGACTCTACCAAGTAACCATACAGAGTAGTAGACTTTTCAACATGTTACAGGCCGAGTGCACTTACCTGGGTGCATGCAGTTTTACTGCTAAGTCAACTTGGTGTTTAAAACTATTCTACACATGTAACCTGCTTTCCTACCACAGAAAAGTCACCTCTAAAGTAGCCAATACCTATGTCATATATTAAACTACTATATATTAAGCCTGGGCTGTGAACTGCTCTCTGCTCGCATTCCACAACATTAATTTGGCGAGAAAAAGTGAGGAAAGCCAACATCCCGACGAGATTTATCCTCGTTCGCGATCGTCAACATCAAGTTGGTGAGCGGGAGCGTGGAAAATCAATTCCCCGAGAGATTTCTCAATGCAGGGGGGGCAGGTTACTTATTGAAATGGTCGCGTATGCTCTTGACTGCTCGCATTGAGAAATTACCCGTTCGTGTTGAGTAAGCTACCCGTTCAAATTGAGAAAGCTGCTGCTCGAGTAAAAATCCACTCGAGCTGCAGAAAAGGAAAGCAGCGCCCACTTGCGCTGTGCATGGTGCTTTTCGCAATGATTTCACAGTGCGCACAAGCATCCAGCACTGTGCAATCACCGCGAACAGCATTTTTCTACTGTATGCCACTGCTTCTGGTGCTCCGCGTAATGCTGCAGAGGATTTTTTTTTTCACTTCACGGAGTTGCGCGTAGCGCAACCACGCGTACTCCACCCAGGGTTACTATGTATATAAAATGAAACATAAATAGTTAGAAGTGTCAGTGTAGTGAATGCACAGTTGCATGCCCATATAATCAGTTACTTTCCACTCTAATTTGAATCTCACATACACATAGAAAAAGGGAGAAGCTCTAACACACCCAAGAGCCTATCCATTGCTGCCCCTTACATATGCATTTATAGAACAATAGATTCACAGAGCGAGCCAGTGATGTACCAAACAACTTTCTTACATATGTAAAGACACCCACAAATAGGGTCTGAGACAAACGTTCATTTAGTAAACAACTAACACCACCAAGTCACACATCCAGAGAAGAATCTCTTTAAACACATCTCAACACGTGTACAGTAGAGGCTTCGCATCCAGATCAACCACTGGGAGGATTTGGCATTTCAAACCTCTTGACTAGTGTTAACCTGCTGTTCCACCATATATATGTCACTGCTAAGGTATCCTATCGCTAGGCCATACATTATGCTCCCATGTGCAGAAAGCTAACACATGTAGTTAGACATTTCACTAATCTACATTCACACTTTCAGCCCCTCATGCTGAGTTATGTATCCAGACTTTCACTCTGATTTCAATCTCATGTAAGCACATACAAAAGGGCACACCCCACAAAATCATCTTGTCAGACACTCTCACAGCTATCTAAACATTCACTCACATGCACTAACTAAATCTTATGTATCTGGCACTAATGCAGACAATGGCATACTCAATTGAGTAACCCAATAGTAACACACCCAAGACACACTCATGGCACTTCTAACATTGACATTTACAGAGCCATATAACTACAACAAGAGCCACCAATGTACCAGGAGATATTCCTACATATAGAAACAGACTCCTATGTAGGGACTGAGGTGCTCATTCATAAATCTAGTAAAAAATTGACACTAACAACTAAAACATGCAGAAAAATATCCCTTTTCACAAGTCACAGACCTCATATATTTCTGTATACAGTTTTTAGTTTTGTATATTTGTATATATTTTATGTTGCCATAAAGAACAGTGCAACTGCAGCAATACATTGTGATGCTTATTATGCCATAAATACAAAATCAATATTTAGCTAATGAAAAACATAATCAGCTAAAACAGAATACCAAAGGCTAGAATGATTAAGATATTAAAGGCTATATACAGGCAGTAAAAATATTTAAAGGTTATAACAATTACATTTGTCTCTTCAGGTAAACAGAGCTAAATATAATAAAGACAATAAAAGAGAAAGGATATAACAACATTTAATTATATAGACCTTTTCCTAAATAGTTATGACCATACAAATCATTGTGACTAGGTGAATGGAGTAACCCACATTGTAAACAAGCCCCAGATCATCTTCCCTTTAGTTCTACCCTTTCTACCTCTTCCCTCATAACGTGATTTTTCTAAATTGTAAATGTGTAGAAATCATCCTTTCCACAGTTGAAAAGTTGGGGGTTGCAGATCTTTTTTTTTTCAAGTTTGATTTTATTGAAGAAGGGGAAAGGGGGGGAAAGTGAAGAAACAGGAAAATGTATATGACAATAAGTTACAACTTAAAGGAAAGCATGAGTGAGTGTAAAATACATTAAAGAAAACAAGCAATTCATCAAATTTCATATAAAGCAAATATTAACGAGCATGAAATGACACAAAACAGAGTAAATATGCAGAAAGCAAATGCTTTGTGTGATAACATAGGAAATTAAGTCTGGAGAAAAGGGGGCAGTTTGGTATTCATGGAAGTTTGCGTACTTCAACTGCATCAGGATCCAGGGAGGGGCGTGCCGGAGCATAGGAGGAGAGATAAGTTACCAAAGGAAGCCAAATGAGATCCCGTTTAATTGCCAGGGTGATAGGGGATACATAGTTGGTGTCAAGTCGATGGTGAAAACAGACTACGTTCCACCAAGAGCGACAGGAAACATTCGTAGCTTGCTTCCAATTAGAAGTGATAATGTGAAAAGCGACAGCTATCAAGAGGTCAAGGAGTTGGTAATGACATGGGGATTGAGGGAGGTCTGGTGAGAGAGAGCCTAGAAAGATATGAGCAGGGGAAAAGGGAGTTTGGAATTTGAAAATCTTTTGTATTTGAGTCCAAACTGAATTCCAAAACACGCATATAGGTGGACATTCAAACAACACATGGTTTAGGTCTGCAGAAGGACAGGGACAAGACCAGCATGTAGAGGAAGTCTCTGACGAAAAGTGTGACAGGGCAAGTGGGGTGATTAAAATCCTGATATAAATAAAGTATATAGTTTGGGTAGTGTGAGCAGCTCTAGAGGGCTTATGAAGTTTTGTCCAGACTCTATCCCAGAGAGGAACCGGCCAGAGTTGAGAAAGATCAGATTCCCATGCAACTTCAAATCTAGACTTCACTCTAGTAACCGTGTAGCGAATAGAGTTATAAAGGGAAGATGCAGAGGAATTAGCTTCCAGTACTGAAGACGTGGACTTGCAATCCATAGGGACATCATTGGAAGATGGCAATGATTGGAGGTAAAGAGTGAGAGCAGGGTAAAGCAGGTCATATTGAGAGCGAGCACTAGAGGGTAATAAGAAAGAGGATTTGAGATCTGAAAAGGAAAGAGGGACACCATTTAAGAGCAATTGAGAGATCCAACATAGACCTCAAGAGTGCCAAACTTTCCAGTAAAAGGTGCGGTTACGAATTTTAAGAAGCAAATTATACCAGATAAGTTGTTTGTGAGGGGAGAGAAGGGAAGGATACGACGAGGTTAAGAAAGGATGAAGAAGAGTACGACAATGAGAGATAACAGGGGTATAACGGCAAGCTGGGTAGGACGTGAAGGACTAAAATTCACGGAAATGAAAGGGAGAAATAAAGGAGGATTCCATAGTTAACCAGATGGGGGGATAGAAATGAAGATCAGACGAAAGCCATTGAGTTCTTTGTTTCAGAGAGAAAGCTCGATGATAGTCTCTAAAATCAGGAAAACGGACACCAGCCTGAGCCTTGTCTTTTCGCAAAGAGGCGATGGCTATCCGAGGACGTTTACCTTGCCATAAGAATTTTAATAGTAAAGAATCAATCTTTTTAAAGAAAGAAACTGGAATACGCAATGGGAGCATAGAGATAGTATAAAGAAGGAGGGGAGAAAGCATCATCTTTATAGAATTGAGTCGTCCCCACCAGGATAAAAAGAGTGGATGCCAACGTGCGATGGCTGTCTCCATTTTCTTAGAAATATAATCAAAATTCAATTTGAGGGTATCAGATAAAAGAGGAGCGAACCAAACACCTAAATATTTAATTTTAGAGGGTTGCCAAGAGAAGCCAGATTGAGTGAAAAAATGCTTTTGGCAAAGAGAGTTCAAAGGAAGGATTTCACATTTATCAATGTTGAGACGGTAACCAGATGCAGCGGAAAAAAGAAGAGACTTGCTGCAGAAAAGGAGATAGAGAAGAGAGAGGGTCGGAGCAATACAAAAGAATGTCATCAGCATAAACTGAAAGTTTAACCTGATGAGAGCCAAAATGAAAACCAGACATATTGTCATCCTGACGAATCTTAGTAAGAAAGGGTTCCAAGGCTAAATCAAATAATAGAGAGGATAAAGGGCAACCGTTGACAAAAATGGAGGCCTGAGGATTAGAGTAAAGTAAGGATATGGTAGAAATAAAATTTGAGGGAATGCCAATCCAACGGAGAGCCTGAAACATCCCATCTAATTCTATCAAAAGCTTTCTCTGCATCTAAGGAGATAGCTCCGAAAGGTAGATCCAACAAGGAAACTCTGCTGAGAATGTTAATGAAGACTCGTGAGTTATCGGAGGAAAGACGGCCTTTTACAAAACCAGATTGTTTGGGTACGATTAAATCCGGCAGAAGGGGGTCCATTTGCAATGCTAGAATCTTGGCTAGTATCTTATAATCTGTATTAACCAAGGAGATTGGTCGCTAGTTCTTGCAAAGGGAATGATCTTTGTCCTCTTTGGGAATTAGGCAAATTAAAGCCTGTTGAAAGGAACTACGCGAAGATCCCGTTGCAAGAAAAGATTGAAATAAGAGTAGAAGTTTGGGAAAAAGGAGGGAGGAAAAATGAATATAAAATTCAATGGAGAAGCCATCAGGGCCGGGAGCTTTCCCATGCCTTAACTGAGAAACACCATGAGAAATTTCTACCATAGGAAGATGTAATCTTATTAAAATGTTATTCTTTCGGAAATTCCTGTACTTTTTTCGGACCATCTGTTTAAATTTCGACCCATTAATATTTAAAGATATGGATAATATATTCTCTCGTTTTATCTGGGGATATGGAAGAAGACGTAGAGCTCAAAAATATATTATCCTACCAAGGGAAAGAGGGGGTCTGGCGCTTCCCAACTTTAAAATCTATTGGTGGGCAACCATCCTTAAATACAGTAAAGCTCTCTTAACCCCCAGGCAAGAGCCCAATATAGATATGTTAGTCCCAACCCCACAGGAACTCATTCTAGGCAAAGAGGCAAGTGATCATTTGTGGAGGTTAACATATGACTGTCATTTCAAAAAGGTCCACTTTAAAACACTTAAAGGTATTTATATTGTTTGGAACCATGTGCGAAAACTCTTGGGACTCGGTAGGTTCTCCCACTATACCACCCTAGTTAGAAATTCCAATCTCCCTGAGATCTTTACAGATTATTGTATGATACGATGGGTAAGCTCGGGAATCACACAGATTAGCTTGTTATATGACGGTACGGGCTTCCGCTCATTCTAATCCCTAAAAACTAAATTTGGGCTAGAATCGCGTGACTTTTTTAAATATTTGCAAGTTAGGGATTTTATTGCTAAAAGGGGGGTGGCAGTAGGTCCATGAATAAAATTCCAGCAATCGAAACAGTGGTGTGCACTAATAGTGTTAAAATTGGTGAAATTTATAAAGATTTAGTTGTAAGTCTCCCAGATGATTTAGACAAGCATATCCGTCATTGGCAAAACAAACTAGAATTAACAGAACCTCTTACGCGAAAAACTCTAGAAATCTCAAATTGCTTATTAATGTCAACCATACTTCAAGCCCAATTTTACAAGACGTTTTTTCAACTTTATTACACACCAGCTAGAATATCCAAATGGAGTACCTGTAAAGGCACACTATGTCCTCGATGTGCAAAGCCCGAAGCAGATCTGGTACACATGTTAGCTACATGTCAAACCCTAAATACTATCAGACAAGATATATCAACGTTTTTGTCAGGAATATTTGAGAGTAATATTGAGATCACCACTGCGGAAATAATACTGGGGTTAGATAGGAACGTTAGTTCCGCCAACATGCAGGGATTACTGTTTATCTCAATGGCGGTACTTAGAATCTGCTTAACATCTGCATAGTTGGACTCGTACCCGCCTACATTCCAGCAATGGCGGGCACGATTCCTTGCTACCTATAGCCTGGAAATAGCCATATACAAACATAAGGGCCTTAAAAGAAAAAAAAAGGGTTAGAAATATGGTATCCCGTTACACAATGGATCGAGAGATCAGACTCGTAATGTTGATTAATTGCTTGTATAAGAAAGTATTTTCTTTGTATGGATTTGCACATCCGTTGTGTGTCTCGCTTATTGTTTGCATAACGCCTTATTTAAAATATTTCTATTTATATTCATTGCCTTTTTGCGTGGGGTTGTTTTTTATAATTGGGTGGGATGGGTGGGAAAGAATGATAAAAAAATTATCAATAAAGAATTGTTTAAAAAAAAAGAGAAATTTCGGAAAGCGATATGTCTACATCCAAAGATTCTAGATCAACATGGGACGTCGGAGAAGAGGGAAGGGACTGGAAGTAGGAAAGAAGTTCTGCGGAAGATGGAACCTCTTCAGGGGTATAGAGAGTGTCGTAGAACTTGACAAATTCGGTAAGAATTTCTTTATCTTTAAATCGAGATTCACCAGAGGTAGTCTGAATAGATTCTATCTTCGTGCCCCGGGGGTTGCAGATCTAACCAGGCTGAGGCCACAAAATGGGGTATATTCATAGGAACTTGTGTTAACTACCCCAAGAGAAGTGTAACGCAACAAGGCAGTAACATGTGATAGTCACCAGATAACGTGTCAAATGTCAGCGAAAAATCAACACGATGCCGCAAATATGCGAACGCAAAAAAACATGCGTTGATGCCATTCGTGGTACAGAAATCAGCAAACACCAGCAACTGGCCTGCAAATTCTACGCCTCTGGTGGGAAAAAGCACCATAGAAAATAGACAAAAAACAATTCAAACTGCGCAGCAACATGGATGCACCCAGACCAAGTGCAGAGGACAAGCCAAACACCATAAGCCCCATGGAGGACCAGCCGGTGAACCCCGGGATCAGGGAAGGGCAATGACAAGAGGATGAGGAAGATGGGGTTGAGTCCGCAGGAAGACCGGGTCATTGTCACGGAGGTGACAGAACACCATCAGCAACTGTTCAGCACCTCCACTGCGGCACTGGACTCCCAAACGGAAATATGGCAGGCCATCGTTACTAACATCAATGCAGTCAGAGTGTCCAGGAAGTCACTGGAGGAGGTAAAGAGGTGCTGGCCTGAAGTGTACAGCCAAACCAAGGAGAAGCTAGCCGCCAACAGAAGGGCAGCAACACCGACTGGAGGTGGGAGTCCTGCGACACAGGAGGAGCTGGATGAGCTGGAGCAAATGGTGGCCACAGTCAGGAGTGTGGACACAGTGGCAGGATTGGGGAACCCGGACACAGCATGATATGACCTGAACCAACAGCAACATGGTGAGTAACCACCAGGGACGGGGGATGAAGGGCACATTGGCACCCATGCACATTTATGTGTGTCACACTGCACACCCACAGTGATCGTGGAACATGTCCCTGATTGCCTTGGCACACTGCAGCACACATAGAAATGAAAATTAGGCCCCCATCCACAATGTGCACAGTCGGCTCCCCCATATCACCAATATCACAACCGACCCATGCACATGTGCTGAATCCAGCGAAGCAGCGGCTCTTTGACCCAAACTGACTATGCAAGTAACACTGCATGCCCGATAGCATGGAAGCATCAAAAAAAAGTGGCATGGCCCACAAATCGACATGGAGGTTGCCCAGTGACATTCGTAAAGGAGTAGGTCACACTCTGACATGTCCACTTGCACCCACAACCCTTGTCGTACAATACACGGAGCAGACAAACAATGCACCACGCCACAAAATCTGTCCAAGAGCACATATGACCCAACTCAAAAGCAAATCGAGACCCAAAAAGCACACCGCCTCCTCACCCACGCACACAAAGCTCTACACGACCGAGGCCCGAGTTACCTCAACAGCCGAGTCAACTTCTACGCTCCCAAACGCCACCTCCGCTCAGCCAACCACGCCCTCGCCGCCGTCCCCCGCATCCGAAGAGCGACTACAGGAGGAAGGTCCTTCTCCTACCTGGCCGCCAAGACCTGGAACTCCCTCCCCCCCGACCTGCGCCTGACCCAAGACCACCTCTCCTTCAGGAAGAAGCTGAAGACCTGGCTGTTCGAGCAGTAGCGGCACCCCCCCCCCCCCCCCCCCCCCCAGCGCCTTGAGACCCTACGGGTATGTAGCGCGCTCTACAAGTGTCATTGATTGATTGATTGACAGTTCAAACGCACCCTGCCTCAAAGGGAGAAGGCTACATGAAATCAAAGCTGCAGGGGCAACTCCCTCGAAATGCAGCACACACACATAGCATTCAGAAAACATCAGCAATGACGCCAATGTGCCACAAAGTGAAACATCAGCACCACAGGACAGAGCTCACAACAGGTTCTGCTCGTGCGTAGTAACTGTCCATTCACATCTGGCATTGCCTGACACTATGTGATAATAATGAACGGGTTCTACCACACATCCGTCATGTAGTCGAAAAACACACTGACTGCCATCAAATAGCCAGCTCCCTCAAAACAGTCACAATGTACATTGGCATGCAGCCTGAAATTAAACATATGCAAATGATCAATATACATGTGAAACTCATTGACCTGTATCTTCCCTTTACATTGCAGAGGGACAATCAGTACCTCCTGCAGAGCACACCATCCTTCCCATCATTGATGAGGAGGAAAACAAACTTGAACACATATGTCAAGACACCATCCAACGGATACTGGACAGCCTCTACACTCCACCCCCAGGAGCAGGGCAGACCAGCTGCCTTGAGGTGACCCCACCACCTGCACCAACCACACAGTGGAAACACAAACCACTACGGCTGTCTCCCAGAACCCCCCTGACCAATGCATGGAATTCCAACGGCGTGAGTTGGGTTGCCAGGTGGAGTTGGCTGATCAGCTGCAGGTGGGTTTTCTGGCAGCCAAACTCAATGCCATACATGGGTGTTTTTGTCCCATCTGGAGACCACGTACAGTCCCTATCGGACACCCCCTGTATGCACCATGCTTCACCACAGACCTTGGCTGACCTCGCTGGTGCCATGAATCAAATACAAGAATTGTCTGGTCAGACAGGCACCAGCCAAGACAGCACATAGTTTGCATAGATGCAGAGGTCAATGGAGACCCTGGAGCAGATGCAGGCTAGAAGTATGTCTGCCATGGCTGGACACCAGCGAGTAGTAGATGGGAACTTCAATGCCCTGCTGTACTTCATCTTGCCATTGCTGCCACTGAGCCTTTCCTAGATGACTGCAGCAGGAACATCCATACGTACAGCTCCGACCCCTGATGTGTCCGGGGCACACAGTGATGCTACCCCATCACCTTCGCAGTCTGATGTGTCAGTGGCACACAGTGATGCAGCCATCACCCCGCCACACACACCAGCCACACTGGACACAGAACCCGTATCAGAGAAGGGAGAAGGGGATGGGAACTACTGTGTGAGGAAGGAGGCAGTAGCATCCATCACCGCCATATGGCCTGTCCCTGCCTGGATACGGCCCATGCATCATTCCCTGGGAAATACCTCCTACTGACCCCCGGAACACTCTGTGACATTCCCCCGGACCCCAACACATACTCCCATTTCATCACTGCTGGCCAATTACACAGTAATCCTGCTGCGGACTGCACTCTCCCAATTCCTAATCACTTCAGAATCACCAAAGGACTTTGGTTGGCCATCCAAGCCCACCATCCAAGCCCAATGTAATGTGGGCTTGGATGGCCATGCATAACTCCAGCTTCGCCAATCACCTGATTGTGAAATAAACATTCTAAATCACACAGATGTGTCATCACTATGTTCACTCACGTATGGCTGAATGCAGGGACAATGAATGCACATGAAGGTACACCTGGTAACTGACATCTATGTCTATCTCTGAGACACATGGCCAATTGGATGACTGGGAATGTGAGTACTAGCTGTGTCCCCATTGCACATCAACAACAATCTCACAACCCCCCAACATAGGAACATTCCATGTGTTGAATAGGGCTGTGTGTAGGAGTGACCAAAACGGTAGCAAGCCAGGAGTGGTGCCTTAGACCACGTGTGACAAAAGAAGTTCACATTGCATACCTACTTACACACACCTGTGTAGAGACATTCTGTTGTGATATATGACATTGCTCCACATGGGCAAAGGTTGGACACCATACTCTCATTGCTGAAATCATGTAAGTGCACATGTCGTCCAGCACCTATCCAAAAACAATGTCTGGCCAACATAGGTGGGGCTTGCCAAAGGGACACCCCCATTGCACATGTGTCAGCCACTTCCTCCCTGTGTAGCGATGATTCTTTATGTGGCACACAAGTGGACAATCGACACAACACACCGCACAGTTAGACACCATTGGATTGGCATATACTTTTTTGACATGTGCGTGTCAGTATGGACGAGGCAACGGCCACAACAGGCAGGGACATTCATAAGGCACTTACACGTAGCATGGGTACATGTAGAGGCTCAGTAAATGTTGCGGCTGAAATGGAGAACATTCATCACAGATGGCAAAGCTTTCAGCCTACCTTGCCTTGCTGGATGAGTGATGTGTTGTTTGGAGTCTCCCATTGCCCCATATGAGGGGGCACGACTCACTTCCCATGGGATCTGCTTAGTGCTCTGCCTCCAGAGTGCGCCAATTGTCAGCTCTGCTGACAGTGATCAGGTGTGAGGGTCCGCAAGGTGCACATGCCATGCTACATTGCAATGTGTGTGCTCTCCCTCAGCAGTGTGTCCGAATTAGCAACATTAACAAATGATGCTGTGTTGCTCCGACCATGTACATGCATCACCTTGCACATGTGTGCACACACACGTTGTTCCATGCACATGCCTCCAGAGCCCGTATGAAGGCAGATGTGTCCTCTGTTGTGATGGGATATGTGAGCAATCCCCAAGATGCAACAGGTTGTTGGGACATGTGCTGTGGGTGACAATCAGATGTGGCTGTAGTTACTTGTCCATGAATGCCTATGCAGCTTCATGTGCAATGTGTTCCAATAGTACGTCATTGTCGTGTTCAAGGAACACCAGGGTGAGCCAATCCATTAAGTAGTCTAGGCAGGTGTGCTCAGCCCAGGCTGATTCACCAATCCACAACTTAGCCCAATAGGGGAGAGCCTCAATGTGGTCACTGCACACGAGGAATTGTGCAATCTCCCATGCATAACTACCAATACATACGCAGTATGTCAAGGCATCCTATGCACGGCTGTCTCGGTTACACTCCTGTTCTTGATCCAACAGAGGGCGCAACACATCAACAGTTGTGTTGGTTTGACAGACATCCATGGGGCACTTGAATGTTCATTTTCGGCAGTGGAACCAGGGCTATTCGCAGGTGATGTAGGCAATGCGGAAGCTGAGCCAGTAACTGATCTGCAGCACTGCCATTGGCAGTGTGCCCAGTAAATGCAGGATACATGCACAGTACTGTTCCACGTGACGGGGGTTGTGCATGTGCCCGGTATGGCCTGCCATTGTGTTGGTGTGTCTCTTGGAACCAACACTTTTCTAAACTGCAGCAGTGGTGTGGAGGATATGCCACAGCTCTGAGCAATGACTCAAATGTGTGTGCAACGTTGGGGAGAATGGGTTGCTGTTTCCGTGAGTGTCAAGGGCATCCCCTGCGGGGGTACTACAGGAAGGGGCTTTTGAGAGTGGTGTGTGGATGAGTCGGATAGTACATTTGTGGAATGTATGGTGTGGGAGTCGTCCCCATCTGCCATGGCATCTCTCTTAGGGTGTTCCAGGCGTGTTCTGGACCAAGGTCAGAGATGCAGGTGTCCTCCCTCCTTCCACATTGGGACAATGGAACTTTCATCCCTGATGTTTGTCTGATTAGTACTTGCATTTTCGGAATGTGATGTGGCTTTGGCGCTGAGATTTTGATACTGCTTTTGAAGAAAAATAGAAACCTTCTCAGGGGTCCCACTGATACCTGTTCCTTTTAAACAGACAAGGAAGAAATTGGCACAGAAACTGAAATATAAAAAGAATGCAAGATGAGGGAGACTATGTCACACAGTGCCCTCAGAAACTGTATGAGGAAGTCTAAGAAGTCTAAGGAGTACAGAAAACTGGGGCCTTATATATGCTTAGGGTTACATATTTAGCATAAGACCAAGGGGAGGTCCTGGCACAAGATCAGCTTTCTCTACAAAGTGGGAGGAAAGTTACTTCTCCATACATCAGCAACAATAGCCTGACAGTTATATGAGAGGAGCAGGTGCACTATACTAGCTAGGCCCTTCTGGGCATGTTCAAGGCTCTGAAGAGGGAAACAGCACATGGCGAGCACATGGCTACCTAAAATTGCTGCCAGGTACAAAAACGGCTTTCAGCAATCTTTAACAGATGGTCCTTTTAGCATGAGCTAAATACATTCCTATGATCCAGTAGGAACATAGAAAATGTTTGCATATTAATTTTTCATAAATGTATTAATATCCTAATTCAGTGCTAGGTGGGCATTTTCCATTCTAAACATTTCATTAAGCTGTTACATATGAGGTATAAGCAGGAATACAAATGAAACAGAGCATTGGGTCATAATTAACATACAGATAGCAGGAGAGAGTAATGACCATTATCACCAACCGAATTATCATTTTTCACAACGCTAAGCAGAAGCAAATCCTAGAATCATCTAGTAAACATTTTCAGGGGTCCTATGCATTTCAGTGACCATCCATTTCAATTTCAGAATAGCCAACAGCACATATCTAATAAAAAAATGTCACTAGACTTTTCTAGTGTTTTTTATGAGGGCTAGAACATCAATTTAATACATTCAAGGAAAGGGCAAAGTCACATTTTTCAATTGCTCAGACAAATGTTTTTCATGCAGAATAAATATAACTAATGCAAATATTAAAGCAACTAAACAGATTATTACAAAAACAATCCTGGCTCCAAGGGACCAGGAGGGCCACACAAGGACATAAGAATTAGGATGAAGAGCTGCAAAGGGTTGCTCCTCCTCAAAAATGGGACGACCAAAGGGATACATTATTAACAAGAAAAAGAAGAAGTCCTTGGGGAAATTGAAGCCGTTGTACAACCAATCCAGAGGGGATTCTTCTCTCTGTGTCCATTTGAGTCCCACTGTGGAGCTGCACAACTCGCAACTCAAGAATAACAGCCCAGTTTCAAGGGAAAAGTTTCTTCTTTCAGGATAGGGCAGTCACCCACCAGGGCGAATGCTCTCAGCGATCCTGTCCAGTGTCTCAGGCAGTGCTCCAGTTTTTTTTCACTTCAATCTAACAGGCACCAGAGACACAGCACCTGTACCCTAAAATCAAGTCCTTCCCTAACTCCTATATTGCTCTGCTGGTGCAATGCTCATTTATTGGGTCCACACATTGCATCCAGTGTGCTCAGGCACCTCTTGAGCAACAAAGGAGCAAACTTGCACTCACTTTGGGACCAGGATTCAGAGACCTGATGCTGGGATCTCTGAAGCAACCTTTGTTTCAAAAGGGGTCATCTCAAGCAAAGCTTCCTCGCCATTCTGGTCGGTCTGTGACTCATAGCTGGGCATGAAAAATTCGATCCACAATTTTTCCTTGCTGGATTGTGACCCCGTCTTTCGCCCAAGACAGTGGCAGGGGTACAGAATTAACGTCCCCGGGCTTCCGCCTTCACTGAGATCCTAGTTGCCAGCAATGCCTGTGCTGGTTACCTTCACCTTGACCTCAAGCTGGACTGGTGCTGACGCTGACTCCCCAGGCTGAATCTGATGTCCGGGCCCCTCTGGCAATGGTTGTAAGGCAGCAAATATATATTGGAGGACAGGACACAAGGTTTTTGACAAGGCACAGAACAGAGAGGATAGTATCAGAATACTTCCCAGTCTTGGAACGCCTCATATATTAGCAAGGCACCCAAGAAACACTTTCATCTATGTGAGAGTAAACAAAACAACAGCCTGGACCTATTGGCAAGAATAAAATGAACTCTTTGGTGAACTGACAAGAGTAATACATCACCCAATCCCAAGCGGCCAAGGAAGTCTGTATTTATTTTCTAATTCTTAGGAAAAGAGAAAAACAACACAGACATACCCCAAGTCCTTACATTGGTATATTCCGGTGTACTAATCTGAAAACCCTAAAGAAAAAAGTAAATGTTCTAGACTTTTGCTGATAAAATTTACATTACTTGTATTGGACAGCAGACACTTTTAAAATGATTTCTCTTAATAAAAGCACCTACATTGTACGTTTAGGACCATGCTCTCATGTTATAGGAGCAACAGGAAATTCTAAAACTGCTAATTTCACAGGGGTTTTTACCTATAAAACAATATTTCCTTCAAAAATGTTTGCTAAGGGTCACATGGACATCTTTCCTGCTATCTACGTTTCATGACTGTCAGTTTATTTACACAGACTAACTAATAAAAACTAACAATGCCCTTCCAAAACTATGTAGCATGAGAATAACATACACTAATGGTGTTATCACCTAAGAATTTTAGAACAAAAACTACCCACATCTAGTTCCCCTTAAAGGTCAAATAAGAGAACACAATCTAGACTATTCATCCTGTCATAATTTCATCAAACAGGATGGCCAGTAACATGTTATGTTGTTATGTTACAAGTTTGCTGAAGCGCGACAGCTGCCCCAGCAACGGGGCGTCCCGGCGCTGAGAAACCATAGCATAACCAACTGGGAGGGGGGGTCAAGGGTTTAAGGCAGTGGGAACAGATGAGTTTTTATTGCCTTGCGAAAGGCAGATAGATTGTCAAGGCGGCGGATGTTCGTGGGAAGGGAATTCCAGAGTTTTGCTCCTAAAGCTCTGAAGGAGCGACCCCCGACACAGCAGAGTTTCGTGCGGGGAACCACTACTAGATGTTGACCTAGGGAGCGCAAATTGCTCTGGGGGGTGTAGGGTGTTAGAAGCGGGCGGAGGAGTTCAGGGCCATCAGTTTTGAGGATTTTAAAGGCAGTGGTAAGGGCCTTAAATTGGATTCGTGCTTCCACTGGGAGCCAGTGGAGTCTTCGTATGGTGGCTCTAGCAGAGCATCTTCTTGGAAGGCCAACTATAGCTCTGGCCGCAGAATTCTGAATACGTTGAAGCCTAGTAGTTTCTGCTTTGTTAGACCCTAACAGTAGAACGCTAGCATAGTCCAGCCGGGAGAGGATGATGGATTGGACTATGAGCTGACGTGTTTTGGGATCGAAGAACCCAAGAATGGGATTAAGGCTTCTTAGTAGGCCAACACACATAGCTGCTACTCTTTTGGTGTGAATTTGGGAGCTCAGCGAAGAGTCCAGCCAGACTCCCAGGTTTTTTACCAAGGATTTAGGGGGAGGAATGGGGCCCATCAAAGATGGCCACCATTGGTCATTCCAGCAGCTGGGGTTCTTGCCAAGGAGCAGCACCTCGGTTTTCCCTGCGTTCAGTTGTAAGCAGTTACCCGTCATCCATTGGGCGACTGCAGCCAGTCCATCCCTGAATCACTTGGCAGAGGTTGAGGGGGCCTCAGTGAGGGTGATTACCAGCAGTGTGTCGTCGGCGTACAACACCAGCGTGAGGTCCCATTCTCTGGCCACTGCCGCGAGAGGCTGCACATACAGGTTAAAAAGGGATGGACTGAGAGCCGAACCTTGCGGGACTCCTTGGCCGATAGAGTGAGATTGGGAGGTGAACGGAGGTGCTGAGACACGGAAGGATCTGCCCGTCAGGAACGAGCGGAACCAATTGAGGGCCAGGTCACTGATCCCTATATCTTCCAGGCGACTCAGCAGGATGTTATGGGAGACCGTGTCAAAGGCTGCGCTGAGATCAAGTAATATCAGCGCAGCACGTTGACCGGCATCTAGTACCTTCCGGAGATGTTCAGTGGTGGATAGAAGGGCGGACTCCGTACTATGCCCTGGCCGGAACCCGTGTTGGGAGGGGTCCAAGATGTTGTTTTGGGCCATGTGGTCTGATAGTACTGAGTTGGCATGAGCTTCTGCTAGTTTGGACACCCAGGGAAGCAATGAGATGGGCCTGTAGTTTTCCGGTTTTGTGGGGTCCAGGGTAGTTTTTTTGATAATGGGGGTAACCCATGCCTGTTTCCAGCAGGTAGGAACAATTGCCGAGGAGAAGGAGAGGTTGAGGAGTGTGGCCAAGGATGGAAGAAACAGGTCCAGAGCCTCTATAAATTGAGCCAGTCTCATGGGATCTGTAGGGGCGCCTGATTTCACCTTTCTACAGAGTTTAGCTAGATCCCCGTGGGAAATTGCAGGCAAGCATGTAAGTCTGGTGCCTTTAAAAGAGGAGTTGGAGGAATTAGTGCGGTCAGGGGGATTCTGTGGGAAGGTGTTGTAGATTTTCCTCACCTTTTCAATAAAAAAAGGTGGCGAGGTCCTCACACTGCTGAGTGGAGGAAATGCACGAGACAGAATTGCCGCAGTTTTGCAGCTTTTGAAATAATTTAAAAATGGTTTTCGTGGGGTTGGAGCTGGAGTCGATTTCCTTAGCGTAGAAGGATGCGTGGGCCGCGCGTATAGCTTTATGGTATGATTTTAGTTTGGACAGGTAGAAAGCTTTGTCCTTGTCCCTATAGTCCTTTCTCCAGTTACGTTCTGCTACTTTGCATTCCTTTCTAAGAAGTTTCAGATTATCATCATACCATAGGTTAGAGGGGGTGCTTCGTCCTCTAGTCCATTTGGCAGGTATAAGGGCGTCGAGTCCTTTAGTGATCCAGTCCTGAAAAGAGGCATAGGACTTATTAATGTCATTAGTGGTTGCGAGGGTAGGTTCTCCTAAGATGGCGAAGAGATCCTTGTTTTGTAGTTTGTGCCAGGGCCATTTAAGACAGGAAGGAGGCGAATCCTTGTTGTATTGGTTATCGGCCGATATCACAAATTTAATGAGGAAGTGATCAGTCCAAACCTTGGGTTTAGGTGGGTCGGATCTGGCTTCCAAGATATTAGTGAAAACAGGGTCGAGTAGGTGACCAGCAGAGTGAGTAGTGGACTGGATAAGAGGAATCAGTTGTAGGGCAGTTAGGTCCGCCAAGAGATTACTGATGGTGGGATCTGAGGTGGAGTCAAAGTGGAGATTGAGGTCTCCCAAAATAGTAAAGTTGGTGGAGCTCATGACCAAGGCGTGGGCTACCTCTAGGAGTTCCTCCATGAATTTAGAGTTGGGCCCCGGGGGTCGGTAGATAAAAAGCCCTGAGAGGGAGAAGTGGGGGCTGGTGATGATTTTGAAGCGGGCGCACTCACATCCCGTGATCTCTTCCTTCAGAAAGGAGCAGGAGTATAACGTTCTGTAGATAACGGCAATGCCGCCTCCCCTACAGTCCCTATTGATGGATATCGTAGAGAATCCATCCGGCAGCGTGAGATTTGGAATGCTGGTTAGCTCATCCTTAAGCCATGTTTCGCAGAGGAACAGTATGTCTGGATTCTCATCATTCAATAGAGTGTTGACCTCAGGGTGGTGTTTTACCAGTGACCTGACATTAAGCTGGTGGATCGTGAGGGGAGTATGTTTTCTCATGCTGGTTTTGCGTTGAGGTAGGCTTGGCTTAGGTATGACGAAATTGCAGGATTTACAATGTAGATCGGTCTGTCCAATGCTGCCCACTTGCTTGTCACAGCGTTGGCCCGGGCTAAGTGCAAGGAGGCAGTTTTTATCATAGTGGTACGCTATCCGTGTGATTTGAACAGGGGGGCTGGCGAGAGGCGATGTCTTGGTGATGACGGGCGAAGACGGACTTGCTTTAGGCACGCCTTCGGCGTGCAAACGCTGCGCCCGCTGCACGTACGGTGAATGCACATGATTTATTGAGGGAGGGAGGGCGGGGGGTGTGGCTTCCAAGGGGGCGTGGCCTATCTGCATGCCGGCAATAGCGCCGTCAATTGTTTGTAGTTTCTAAGTCCGCTGACAGCGCGGAGACAGCTGTGCGGTGTGCTCAGGATCCGAGTCCTGTGGTGCCAGGGCAGGTAGGTGCTTTTAAAATCAGCAAATTAACAAGTGACACAGAAAGTTTTAAAAGAATTACAGCTAACTCCCGGCTTCCGCCTCAGGAGGATACTTGGTTATGGCAGACAACGCTTGTATTCAGCGTTATATACCGAGCGAGGAGGGGGCATGGCCTCCAAGGGGGTGTGGCCTATCTGCACGCCGGCAATGGCGCCGTCAATTGTTTGTAGTTTCTAAGTCTGCTGACAGCGCAGAGACAGC
The DNA here is from genome assembly GCF_964263255.1 of Lissotriton vulgaris. NCBI lineage: Eukaryota > Metazoa > Chordata > Amphibia > Caudata > Salamandridae > Lissotriton > Lissotriton vulgaris. Next base: position 9,025,077 of record NC_141687.1, read on the forward strand.
TGTGCGGTGTGCTCAGGATCCGAGTCCTGTGGTGCCAGGGCAGGTAGGTGCTTTTAAAATCAGCAAATTAACAAGTGACACAGAAAGTTTTAAAAGAATTACATCTAACTCCCGGCTTCCGCCTCAGGAGGATACTTGGTTATACCAAGGCTGCAGCATAAGGGAGGAGATTATGCCTGGTCAGAAAAGATGTTTCTTGTGGACGTGTTTATTATGTTTTTGTTCGATGGTATTGACAACTGTTATTATACATAACATATATACTTATTAATTTTATTAACCCCTTCCATGCTCATGACGAGCTCAGCGCGTCATGCAGCGCGGTTGAACTGTGCTGATGACGAGCTGAGCTCGTCATGATCAATGGACTTGATGAGCTTCCAGCACAGGAGGGGAAAAGCCTTAGCAGCGATGTGGTTAATGCTAACAATGTTTTAAACAGTATTACTGAATAGCCAATTAACTGTCTCATTGCTATTTTGCAGACAGCTTAGACAGGCTATAAAAATATTGAGTAAAAGAGAAAGAAACATACATTTTGCCTACCTTAATTTGTAGAGGAGCCAGCCTCCTTCCCCCATTTTGACAGTAGGAAACCTGAAACATGTTTCACTTCTGTCAACACTATCAACCCCTATTTATAGCAACTGGGACTATACAGTTATAGGAGATAAATGGAAAATTTGAAGAGCTAAAGAACATGAATAACCAACCCCCAATCCTTTTGGCAAGTATACTAATGGTAAAATAAGGGCACATGAATTCAAACTAAATTTCATTGCCTCAGCTTTTGTACAGTAATCCTCACACTGAAAGCATTGGTGTTGTATATATATATATATATATATATATATATATATATATATATATATATATATTACCTACTGGCGGTCGCCAGTAGGTATATATAGTTAGGATTTTTTTCCTATGGGACTTTTGAAAATTCTATGTCTAATAACTTTGGCGTTTGTGGACGGAATTGGCTGAAATTTTCAGGAAAATGGCACATTTTGTTTCTGAGCAGCCAATGAAAATTTGGGGGGTGTTTGTCAAGGGGGGGCCGAGAAAAAAGGGGGTCCCAAAACGCGTTTTTTCCATGTTAATTTCCATAGGGCGGTTGGCCTCACTTTTAGCCCGAATGGCTGAATGGATTTGCACGAAACTTGGCAAAATTGTAGGGACTGTTAGCCCGATGTGCCTTTGCTAGGTCTCAATATATGTGCTCCAGTGGATTTTGAGAAATTAACGTTCAAAAAAAGAAATATATCTGTGACAGCGCTCCGGGCAGCGCTCCGGTTCGCGTACTTTTCGCGTTACGGAGCTTTGCGAAGCGAAGCTGATTGGCTCTCCGGTGTCTGTAAACATTCTAAACAGTCCGTAGCGGCCGCCATCTTGTCTCTCAGTAGGATCGAGAGACAAGAGGAGGCCAAAACAAAGGGGGAAATGACCATAAGGGGGCATAGTAGATCCTCCCTGACCCCCTAGGTTTGATGAGGAGGTTTTAAAAGGGCCCCACGGGGCAAAAACATTTTTTTTTATTTTTTATTTTTTTGCGTGGGAAGCTCCCGGTTCGCGAACCGGTAAGCGGCCCGGGGAGTGTACTATGAGGAAAAAAGAATTATAGACTTTTCAAATATTGTATGTTAATTGATTGTTCGTTTTTTTTTTTTTTTTTCATTTATTTATTTATTTTGATTAAAAAAAATTTATTGGTCAGAATTTTCATAGTTCAATAAAACTTCCAGCATTACATCATCTGGAATCTCCTCAAACATGCATGTTTCGATGTCTTGTAAGCATTCAATAAATTGTTCATCAAAAGACTGATCCATAAAATCTTCATCCAAAAATTCTTCATTTAAAATCTCTTCTGTTGTAATGTCGAAGGAAACATTGATTTTTTCGTGCTCCCCTTCCATTTTTTTGCTGTAAATTGCATAAAAAAATAATTATATTAGAAGAGTTAGGGCACTGTTGGGTTTAAGTTCAGACAGGTAGTTCTGTTTTTTAAACAGTGGAGTTAAAGTAAGTAAATTCATAATTATAGCAGAGAAGTGTAAGTCAATCAATAAATATAACAGAGGAGGCTATCTGTATCTATAACTATAGCAGGGGGACAGTAAATAATTATCAAAAAACGTTTTTACAAATTAATTTAAAGTGCCACTTACAAATTATCAATTTACTGTACAGGGAGGTGAAAAGGCTCTTGAAATGTAGTTCAGGAAGTAGTAGTGAAAATGGCTGTGTTTCCTTCTCTTCTTTTATATATATTCAGGTACATAACCAATCAAATGTCAGGAAAAAAAAATTGAAAATGAAAGTAACATTTTCATTGGTTGTCAATTCCAACACTTCAGATGTGTTTTGTGAAGTAATTTACCTCAGGGTATTTAGATAGGTCTACAGGCTAAATGGCTAAATGGAATTCTAAACAAATTTATGAAAATGGCAGGGAATGGTATGTAGTATGAGCTAATCTATATTTGGTGAAAGTTTTTCCAGTCGTTTTTCTATAAATTACTTTCCCACCTTTTTTGATGGACCGCTTCCCGGGGAGCTCCCCGGTACGCGAACCAGCAGCGTTACGGGAGTCCACCATTTTGTGTTTCAGACGAATTAAGATACAAGATGGAGGGCAAATAATGTTCAGAATGGGTAGAAGGGGGCACGGTAGACGTATCTTGACCCCCTAGGTTTTCTGAGGGTGGCTGAGGAGGCCCATATGTGCAGGAAAAAAACATTTTTTTTAGAAATTTTGCGCGGTTAGCTTCCGGTTCGCGTACCGGGTAGCGCTCCGGGGAGCGTAGTTTGTTGAAAATTAGTGAAAAAAGTTAGAGTAAAATAATAATTGTGAGTGATCAGATGTAGGGTAGCTCTGAGAAGAGCTTTTGGGTTTATGGTACATTTAGGTACTTATAAGTAGGTACCAATGCACAGTCTTAAATTCAAAATGAAAATTCTGTTGCCCTCATCTGAGAAGTGAACTCCATCTCCTCTGTAGATATCTTGCATGCAGTAACGCAAGTTATTGTTGTACATGGAGCCCATTCCATGGTCTCTCATGTAAGCTGAAACAGATTTGTTTACATGCTTCCTCGACTTCTCAATTTGTGGACAAAATTGGTTCGACCACCTCCATTTCTGTCTTTGGCATATATTTGAATATACCAAGGCAGTTTGAGGAAAAAGTGCCATTAATTGCTCAAAGGTGTCCTTTAAAAGCATTTCCAGACCTACCCCAGTCAAAGTGCCCAAATCATTACCTCCACAGTGCACAATTAACAGGTCAGGTTTTGGCAAATGCATAAAGGTTTTCACCAATGGTATCAATTGGTGACATTTTAATCCTCTGTGGCCCAACCACTTAATTTCCACATCTTGTAAATTGAGGTTAGGTAAATTTCTGTTCTGTTCTGTTCTGTTCTGTTTGAGCCCAGTAGATGTAACTATGTCCAACAATCCAGACATAAAACATGGTGAGAGAAGGTTGTGCTGCAGTCAGATGAAGTGTGGTAATGAAAGGGCAGTTGAAACAGTAGGAGTTTGTAAAGAAAAAAAACTGTGGAGTTTCAGTGCTAATGATTCATTAGCAGTGATTGGTGGATTTCCATTTCTGAAAACAGAAAGTTAGGGTGCATGGATGTGTTCTTTGAAAGATGTAATTTGAATGGTCAAGAAAAAATCATTTAATGAAAGATTGCACTGGATACGCAGGTGCACTGAGAGTTCAGAGTTCAATTGAAACATTGTTGTGTGAACTTGCAAACATCAGAGGTCTTTCAGGAGGTGGTTGCTATGCAAAAAAGGCAGAGAGGGCAGAGGGGGGAAGGGTTTTGATTTGAAAAAAGTGAGAGAAGAGTTTTGATTGGCTAACATGAGAGATATGTGTAATGAATATCTGCATTTCTGTGCTTTCTATAGCTGCAGCCTCTGGAGTGCATACTCTTTGTTCTGCTGAAGACAATTTGGTGTATTTCTGAGACTGTTTTGAAACTCATAAAGAATTTGCTAAGGTGAGAAAAGATGTATTTAATTTTGATAGACTATAGTATGCTTTAAGGACAAAATTATGAAGAAAGCTGTGTTTTTAAAATGTTGCTTTGTCTAAAGTAAGCATGGGCGAATTTTGCGAATCTTGCGTTCGCGAATTTTGCGGATTTGGGAACTCGCAATCCGCAAAATCCGCGAATTCTCGCGAATTTGCGGATTTTTTTTTTTTGTGTTCGCGCGGGTTTCTGCCAGTTCGCGAGGGTTTTGTACAATTTCGCAAACGCGAACTTACCTGTCGGGTCGCAAGTTTCGCGAACATGTTGTTTCTACGTGTCCAGCCTGTTTGGGACACTCTTCTTCATCACTGCCACTCTCTGTCACCACTGCCACTCTCTGACTACTGATGCCACCCTCTGGCCCACCCATGCCACCCTCTGTTTCATCACAGCACCCTCTGGTTGTCCAGTCAGTGTACATTATTGTGGCAAAGTAAAGCACACCTTCCCTGCCTCAAGTGACCTGAATTAATTTGGGGCTGATTAATGTGTCACAGAATATTTTTTTAGCTGGCACCTGCTTCCTTAGTGCTTCCTGATTAGTGATCTTTTGCACTTGCTAAGTGCTTTCATTGTTGCAAAATTAGTTACAACACCTGCCCTGCCCCAACTGACAATAATGAATTAGGGGCTGATTAATGGATTTGAACTTCCAGCCTGGCTCCTGCTTGTCTCCCTTAGCTGTAATTCAGGACCTTTGTGGCATATGTGTAACTATTCTGAGGTTCAGAGCAGGGTCACATAATAGTTGCAACTGGCAACTGAACTCTGGAGGGGCCCCTCAGGAAGCACTACAGGAAATGGCTACTAATGATGAGCCTGAACTTTTGAACCTGGTAAGTAGTTTCAGTTTTGCTAAGATCGTATTTCTGCAATTTAGCGCTTATTCGCGGGGCGCGAAGTTGTACTGGGAAGCCGCGAACTCACGCGAACAGTGCGAGCAAGCCATAAAATCCGCTGCTCGCGGATTTGCGGATTTTGCGGGAGATTCGCGAATCTCGCGGATTGCGAATTTACAGAAAATCCGCAAAATCCGCGAGCGAAACGGATTTTCCGCCCATGCTTAGTCTAAAGTGTTTTACAAATAGATTTTGCTTCTTTGAGAAATTGTAATTGAAAATAATGTGAAGTATTAGCACTGTCAGGGTGTTTTTGTACATAGGAGCTGTGCAGTGTTTTCAAATTATTACTTGAAAATCGTTTTTGAGGAAAAGGAATGCTTTTAAAATTTATCACAAGGAAAAAATGGTGTCTGCTTCTTTATAAGGCATTTGAGTGTCTCTGATGTTATTTTTCCCATTTTAATTTTAGAGCTTTCGCCGTGGGGCTTGTTCCTTGTAAATATGCTCCCACCTGTGCTTGGCAAATTTAGATTTTGATTCTCTGAGTTACATAGCCATGTTAAAAGTGACCCAAAAATGGTGCAAGGGCAATCAAAAAACGCTTTCATGTGTCTTAAGGACATTTTAAGTCATTTCCTCTTGAATGTAGGTATACAATTGATTTATATGTTGTGTTTAAAAACGTTTTTTGAAATCAATTACATTTCTGGATATGTACTGCTAGAGCTTCATAGGTTGTTTGGGGCATATTTATAAGGCATTTGAGTGTCTATGATGCTATTTTTCCCATTCAAATTGAAGAGCTTTCTCTGTGGGGCAAGTTTCTTGTAAATATGCTCCCACCTGTGCTTGGCAAATTTAGATTTTGATTCTTGGAATTACATAGCCATGTTAAAAATGACCCAAAAATGGTGCAAGGGCAATCAAAAAACGCGTTTTTATGTGTCTTAAGGACATTTTAAGTCATTTCCTCTTGAATGTAGGTATACAATTGATTTATATGTTGTGTTTAAAAACGTTTTTTGAAATCAATTACATTTCTGGATATGTACTGCTAGAGCTTCATAGGTTGTTTGGGGCATATTTATAAGGCATTTGAGTGTCTATAATGTTATTTTTCCCATTTAAATTGAAGAGCTTTCTCCGTGGGGCAAGTTTCTTGTAAATATGCTCCCACCTGTGCTTGGCAAATTTAGATTTTGATTCTTGGAGTTACATAGCCATGTTAAAAGTGACCCAAAAATGGTGCAAGGGCAATCAAAAAATACTTTCATGTGTCTTAGGGCATTTTAAGTCACTGGGGAAACACAGGTGATGTGATTGTGAAATGAGGAAAAGAAACTCTACATTTTTCAATTACATCACTAGTGTTTCCTAAGTTTACGAATGACATTGTGCAGATGAAGTTTAGGTCTGTCCACGGACACAAAAGAGGTCTGGCCTTTGTTCAAGAGTGAAGTGGACATGACTTACTTCATTGGTAGGCCTTCACATGTATTAGCTCCTCTGTATTCTTCAACAAGCGTAAATCTCATCTGCAACCGTGAGTAGGCCTCACCTCAAACAAACCTCTGGATAGGCCACACCTTATCGTCATCCTGAATCAATCATTTAAAATGTTAGGGACAGATTTATGATAGGTGTATGCCTGTTTTGTACCACTGTGCGTCACTTTTGTGACGCAGTGGTGGTGCAAAAGATTTGCTATATGGCGACATATTTACAACTTGATGCATCTAGGCAGATGTGTCATGCTGTAAAGTCCTGTGCCACATGAAACCTGCGTCAGGTTTCATATAGGTGTTTTGTTGCAGGGTGGGCATTCAACAATTTTACTTTTATAGTCTCTGAGATTTGTGTCTTAGTCTGCAACATCTCATTGTTGTTCTCTTTTTTTAAAGATAACGACAACATCAAGCATGAGTGATAATGAGCAATCAGTTGATCTCGATCCTATCGTTGAACTTGTCATTGAAACGTCAGTGGAAGTAGATCCCTTACATCATTTAAATCCTGAGGATGATGAAGAATATGATGAGAATGCCGATTTGTCAGAATTGTTTGACTTAGGGTGGGAAGCTGATCTGCTTGAGCCTATGTAGTAAACCGTTTTATTTAAAATTAAACAAAAGTTCAAAAATAGTTTGTGTGTAGTGTCTTTATTCAAATAATCAAATATGCTCATAAAATTAGTTCAGATTCACATATAAAACAACACAGGTAAAATGTAGAAGCATTCAATTTCTTTGCTAAATTTGCCAATGCACTAAAAATTGTTCTATGTTAAAATATTAAGTAGGGTGTTAAGTTTTTGATGACTGTTATTGATTTACTGTTTGGTAATAGTGGTTAATAACATTTTTTATTATATTTTACCACAGATTCAACTGCAGATCATTTCAAAATTTGAAAATGCCAACTAAGAATCGAATTAGAAAGGCTAGAAAACGTCAAAGACAGCAGGTTCATCTATTACTGCAGCAGTCCTCTACAAAAAAAACTTGTCAAGTCACCAAGAAAGCTCCGGGTAAGACTACAAAATCATTCATAAGAAATATTTGTAGTAAAAAAAGTATTTCTACAGAAAATGTTTCAGTCCAGAAAAAGAGAAGCAATTTAAACGGAAAGGAAAGACCAATCAAAAATGTTACTGCTAGAGCAAGAGATAACTCTGTGCATGATAGTAGAAGGAAACAACAGTTTAGGGACATTCGAAAACGAATGATCCGCAACAGGATAATAGTCAATTTGTTAAAAAATATTAAGAAAGGCCAACAGAAAGTGGCATTTTATAAGAAAAAGAAAAATGTAGAGAAAATTATTGATCAGGCTTTCGCAATTAAGCGAAAGTTATTTATTTTGGTAATCAATAGAATTAGGAAACTAAACAAGGTAATTTCTGATTTCAAATCAAATAGTAGATGGAAGAGAGTAGTTAATCGTAGTAATTTTTGTGAAGTTTTTTCCGGAGAATGGATGCATAGTTCAAGTTGTGAGGCATTTTTTAATGAGGAGAGTTATTTCCAGGATAATGATTTGGTGCTTGCAGTTGACACCAGTAGTCGAGCTTATGAAGTGAAAGATGGTTGTCCAGTTGAAAAAGAAAAACTTGTGACAACAGAGACAGAAGAGGTGTTAGGTAATGAGGTTTTAGGAAGACGTCCTAAGGGTCCTGTGTACATTTGGAAGTGTAGTAGTATTTGCAGTGTGCAACAGGATTCCATCAATTTGCTTTGTGATTTTGTACGGACATTTAATAAGACAAGTTTGAAGCAGAAAATGAAGTTGTTGCAAGAATTAGATCCTTGCAGAGTGAGAGAAGTGACAGGTTTGCATGGTCATTCACTGGCTTGTCTTTCCAGGAGAGTATGCCAGAGTGTTTTTCATCATTTCAGGATGCTAGCAGTGCATCATAATAAAGTGAGGAAATTAGTGAGAATGTTGTATTATGCTAAGAGTCCAGCAATTATGCTTAAACAATTATGCGCTGCTCTTTTCCATGGTTCTGAAATAGATGTGAAGAATATTTGTGAAGAAATTAAGTTTTGTTACTTTGGAAGTAAAGATGAGAATGTTCAAATTGACCCAGAAGTAGAGGGTAATGTTGAAGATAATGTACAGGTTTCTAGTACAGATAATTTTCAGAAGGAAATTGCTACGTTTCATGTGAAATCAAGTGAGAGGCCTAATTTCACTTGTGTGTGTTGTCGACGCACTTATTATAAGAATCAGATTAAGTTAGTGGATTTATATGCAAAAAGTGAAAGGGAAAATAATAGTGAATGGAAGGATTTCGCAACATACTTGATGGTAGAAAATTGTTTTGATTTGGGATCGGATCAACGTGTGTGTACTTATTGTTGTAACAAATTAAACCAAAACCAGATGCCAGCTAGGGCGGTTCATAATAATCTGGAATTGGTTGAGATTCCTTCTGAATTGAAGGATTTAAATACTTATGAATCTATATTGATTCAAAGTATCCATCCCTTTCAGGCTATTGTAAGAATGGAGCCAAAGACAGGGAAGTTGCCTCCATCAGATTTACGGAGAGGATTAAAGGGAAGAGTTGTTTATTTTCCTCTAGATTTGAACAAAAACATTAACACAATTGGAGTAGAAAAAGTGGAAGAGGAACCTCTGGTTATCTTAGTTAATGGGGTTCCGACAAAGAATAAGAAAATATGGCAAGATTTAGTGGATGTTAGGAAAGTCAAAAAGGCAACATTGTATTTGATAAAAAATAATAAGTACTATAAGAATGTATATGTTGCAGAAGAGGAAGTAAGTGATGAAGAGGATAGCGATTTGTGTGCTGGCCAAATTGAGAAAGTAGAAGCCTCTAAAAGTGAAGAAATATATGAACATTATAGTGTTCATCCTATGCATTCCAAGGAAGTCATGGGGAATGCTATTGAGTTGTTTCAAATGAAACAAGCCAAAGGGAGTCCCATTAGTGTTTGGGAGGAAAGTTTGGAAGCTCGTGTTTCCCACAGATATTTCCAACAGGTCAAGGAGGAAGATATGATGAGCGACCTCATCAAATTCCTGCTTCTGAATACCGGAATTTACGATTGTATGCAGAAGATGCTAGGTTTCGACAATGCATTCCCTATTTGTTTCATCTCCTGTTTGAAAGCGATCTGTCTGGACTGTCATATGCAGTGAACCACATCTTGAAAAGTGGTATACAGATGCGAAACATCTCGGCAAGTGACTTTATGGATAAAGTCAATGTCCAAGACAGTATTTTGGATTCTCACCTATTTAATCTCATGGCGTGTCAGCGTGGTACTAATGAGTACTGGTACCGTCGTCATGGTGATTTAAAATGTATGCTGAGGAACTTAGGAACTCCGACATGGTTCCTCACTCTGAGCTGTGCCGAGTATGGCTGGGAAGACTTACTTGAATTTCTACGAGAGGCAAATGGAAACATTGAAAACATCGAATTCAAGACACCCGGAGAACTGTGCTCTTTGGATCCAGTCAATGTATGCAGGTACTTCAATCATAGATTTGAAGCTATGATGTCTTTCATCATGAATAAGAAGAATCCACCTCTTGGAGAGGTGTTGGATTTCTTCTGGAGAAAGGAGTACCAAGCAAGAGGTGCTCCTCATATACATATGCTGCTGTGGATCAAGGATGCACCTAAATTTGGAACAGATCCGGATGACTTAGTGATGAGTTTCATAGAACAGTATTCTACGTGTGCTGTTCCAAACGCAAAGGAGAAGAAAAGCCTAAGAGAACAAGTTCTACGTTTCCAAAGCCATCGTTGTGGAAAGTACTGTCGTCGTAAATTCAGAAACAAGGACAAGTTCTACACCAAATGTCGTTTCAACTTTCCACGACCGGTGATTTCTAAAGGAAGAGTAAACAGTTTGATGTCTTCTCTGCGACATAATGTGACGAGGAAATCACCCAAAAATACATACAATTTGAAAAGGAACAAAGAGTCCAAGTACATCAATGACTACAACCCAGTAATTTTGTCCATGTGGAATGCTAACATGGATATACAGTTTGTGGCTGATAACTGTATGGCTGTGGCGCGGTATGTGACATCTTACATCACCAAAAACGAAAAGACAGAATTGAAGGATATGTGGGAGGACATTTCCCAAGAAAAGAGCCTCAGCAAGAAGTTGTACAGTTTCAGTGTGAAGATGTTGTCGCATCGAGAAATCGGAGCTTACGAATGTTCTGACCGGTTGTCTTCAGCAAGTCTCTATGCCAAATCTAGGAGTATCGTTTGGGCGAGTCTTGGTCTTGCTGCAACGCGTAATCGAGTTCTGAAACCTGTGCGGGAAATTGAGTATTTGGCAGAAAAGGAGCCAAACAGTACCGACATTTTGAAGACCAACATGTTGGATACATATTATCCAAATCGAAGTAGTCACCTTGAGAATGTTTGTTTGTATGAGGTTCTACAAAATTACATATTCAAGAGGAACATCAAAGAAGATATTGAGAAAGGAGTGTATGCTGTAATTGGAAGTGAGGGATGTCTGGTCAAGCAAAGAAAATGCCACTTGGTAAACCATCGAAATTTGAGTGGCGAATCTCCAGAAAAAAAGGAGTTTTTCTATTTAGCACTTTTGCAACTTTTCAAGCCTTGGCGTGCAGAAGAGGAACTGCTTGGAGATTTCCTCTGTTACGAAGACTCTTTCACTGCCGCCAAGGAGACCATAGAATGTCCTGCTTTTCCCAAATATCAAGAAATGTTGACTTTGGAAATTGAGCAGGAAGCAACGATTGCAGCCGAGATTGCCAGAGACAGTTCTCAGGACAGTCAGAGTTCTGTTTCATTGAGTCAGGATCCACTAGGAGGACCTGTTATCGAAAATGAAGCTGCCAATGCTATGAATGAAGTGGAAAGAGCCATGGCACATGCTCAGGAGGATGCGGTTAACTTAGAAGACTTGGAAAAACAACTCAACGTTGAGCAGAGGAAAATATATGACGAAGTTACCAAGCAAATTGATCATGGATTAAGTCATGAGAAGAAAGAGTGCTCGTGTACGTCGTTGAAGCCTGTCCGACTGTACGTGAGTGGAGAAGCGGGAACTGGAAAAAGTTTCCTCAGTAAAGCAATTTCTTGTTATTTGCAGGAAAGGACTGAGTCATCGCTGTCTTGTGTTGTCACCGCTCCAACTGGACTGGCAGCACATAACATTAAAGGTATTACTTTGCATCGTCTACTGATGCTGCCAGTGGAGCATGACAACAAATTACAATACCACAAGTTATCTGGAGATGCTTGTTGTGAAGTTTCAAGAGTCTTGAGGAAAATGAAACTTCTTATCATTGACGAAGTAAGCATGGTTTCCAATGTCATGCTTGCCTTTGTGCATTTGAGAATGCAAGAAGTTCTTAAAACAGAGTATGATGCGTTATTTGGTGGCAAACACATCATTGTTTTCGGAGATCTTCTGCAGCTGACACCAGTGAAAGGACAGCCTGTGTTCAAAATGCTCACGCATGAAGATACCAGGAAGTGCCTAGGGAGCATTGGCAAGGTCAATATATGGTTAAACTTCAATTATGCTGAACTGCATGAAAATATGCGTCAGGCGAAGGATGAAGATTACAAGAATATTCTACAAGATGTTAGAATTGGAAAAGTGACCGAGCATGGGAAAGAAGCTTTACAAGCACGATTACTGTCAAATTTATATCCAGAACAAGACATTGTGCCTGAGAATATTTTTCAGAAAATTACTGAGAAGAAATCCGGAATATGTTTGATGCCAACTCTTGCAGAATGTGCCATCTTCAACAACAAAATGTTGCATTTAGAAAATCAAGAGATTGTGAAACTGGAAGCTATTGACAGAATAGAGCATATGGGATCAACAATTATTTTGTCTGAGAATTTGAAATCAAAATTGGATTCATTAGAGAAGACTATATCTAAAACTGCGGGTTTTGAAAAGACTTTGAATGTGTGCTTAAATTGCCGAACCATTTTGAGAAGGAATTTACATGTTGAAAGAGGTCTGGTAAATGGATCAATGGGTAATGTTGTTGATTTTGAGAAATACAGAAGTAGAGATGGAATTGAATTTTTAAAAATTAAATTTGATGGCATTGAGGAAGTACAGCTAATTGGTCGTTGCTCTGCTAGGTTTTTGCTTGTTAAAGACATATATGTTCGCCGTAAGCAGTTTCCTGTTTGCTTGGCATATGCGGTGACAATCCATAAATCGCAAGGTTTAAGTGTAGACAGTGCATTGGTGAATATTGGCAGTTCTGTGTTCAAGGAGGGTATGGCATATGTGGCATTGTCACGAGTTAGAAGTTTATCGGGACTGTACTTGATTGACTGTGATGTCACAAACATTTGTGCGGATCTAGATTGTGTAAAGGAATACAATAGGTTAAGAAGAGAGTATGCGCCACATTTGCCTCAATATCCTTTGTTTGAGAAACGTGGGGTAGGCCGGAAACGAAGAAATATCAGTAATAGTAGGGAGGTTGTAGCAAAAAGCCAAAAAGTCGATGAACCGAAAATTGTAAGCAGAAAGAAAATGGATTCTGTTGAAGATGTTGTCGGTTTTCAATTTGAAAACAGTTCTGGTGTCAACTGCTATGCTAATGTAGTTGTTAATGTTGTCTTTTCACTAGAGACTTTAAAAGAACAGATTGTGATCAATTCGGAACAAAGTTTATGCTGTTTGTTGAATTATGTGTTAGAGAAATGTAGCCCTGATAGAACAAAAGTAGAAAGTGTGTCTGAAGTTCGTTATCTGTTAGACGAATGTTCAGGTCAAACAGAATTCTCTGAAAATATTCAGCAGGATTATCAGGAGTTTTTAATGTATATGCTTGATGTATTGCAAGATGAGGGTGCAGATGTAGATCACCTGTTTGGGCTTTCTTATCAATGGCAGCATGACTGCGAGAACTGTAGGGTATCAAGTACTACTAGTGTAGACTCAGAAAGATTTATATATTTAACTTTGCCAGACAGTAAATCAGTGTCCTTTAATAAGCTAGTAAATGCAACTGATCACAATATGGAGTGTAGCCAATGTAAATCTGAAATGATGTCAACATTATTTATACGAAGATATGGCCAGTATGTCATTTTAATGTTCCAACGATGTAGGCCTGATGGAACAAAATTGACAACTTTAATAAAAAAATGTGTTGCTTCGCAGTTGTCAATATCAGGAAGGACTTTTGTAACTGCAGCAATTATATATCATGAGGGTCCTTCAACAACATCAGGACATTACACAGCTTATTTAAAGTCTAGAAACGGCTGGTCATTCTGCAACGATTCTGTTATAACTTAAAAAAAAAATTGCTGTATGACCTTAAAAATTCTTACCTGGTGTTTTTAAAACCAAAATTTTAGGGAAAGAATCTCGGGATGTGCTCTGAGGAATTTCAAGAGGTTCATGGAGTAGAGGGAATGTAAATCTGCAATGCTGTCTAGATTATTGGTCAAAACTTTTGATTATAATGTCATTTTAAAAATCCAACTATATAAACCTGATGCAAGTAAGTCTGCTTCATAGTAAGCAGTATCAGTGTCATAGGAAAAGTAGAACATGAGTGAGCAAGAAGGGTAAGATATTAGTAGTCCAGGATTGTGAAAGTAATCTTAAACGTTTTCTTTCTGAAACTTGCGAAAATAAAAAATGACGGAATTCCAAGAGTTGTAAATCGCTCTAACATGATTTGGCCTTGTGGAAACATGTGGTAGAATGTGAGAAGTCTTTTATCGTATGTAACATATTTTTCAAAACGATAGAGGTTTTCTTTCAGAAAGTGGCGGGCTGAAAATATTAATAGCACAACAGAGTGTAAGCTGTTCATAGGACATCCTTCGACATCATGGAAAGTAAGTTAATTTTAAGGAGTTTTGAATTCTGATTTCTTATGTTGTATGGGTTTTTTAAACACAATCATTTTGATTGTGGTTTTTTTTCCCCGCTGTTACATGATGAATACCTTCAAGTCACTGATTTTAGTGAAATTTGATACATTCTGAGAACAGCAAAAATAAACCATTTAACATGTATAATTAATTCTCTACTTTTTGTACTTATGATATACATTTAGAAATGTGAGGTAGACATGGAGAAACTGAGGCTTCTGTAAGTGTCAAAGTTAATGCATACAGTGCTGCACTTCTGGGTACTGTTTTATTTTAAAACCTGAATAGGCCTCACCTCAAACATACCTCTGTAAAGGACACATCTTATTTGCATCCTGAAACAATCATTTAAAATGTTAGGGACAATTTTATGATGGCTTTACATCTCTTTTGCGCTGCCATTGCATCACTGTTGTGAGACATCAGCAGTGCAAAAGATGCACCATGTTCCAAAATAGGCCTCACTTCATCAGCATCAAGATACTGTTTGTTTAATATATATATCTTTAGGATTGTGTAGGGGGCCTAGAGAAGCAGAGGCTTCTGTAAATGTCAAAGTTGTTGAAAAACTGTTTGTCCTTCAACCTTTTCCCTTGTCTTTTCTAATTTTTAAATACATGTTTTAATATTTTTCAAATGTTTGTTCTCTCTTTCACAGATTGAAAGTATGAAAAAAAATTTAATAAGTTAACAAGAATTATAAGGTAAATGTTTTCTACTCTTTTCGTTACATTTCTATCACATTCACCTACTATAGGGCTTCAGACTATAGAGCTTTAAACAAAGTTTAACTAAATGTGGAAATTTGGAGCTGTGCCTGTGGCTTTTAGTTCAATGCGCAAGTGCATTGACCTAAAATGCGTGTGCACATTACCAAATCGCCGTCTGTTCCCTCAGGCGCACTCCTCCCACACCTTTGAAGTGAAGATTAGCTTCACTTCAAAGGCCCCGGCTGCTTTACACCCTCATTCTGCTGTCCCCGCTCCGTCCCCTCCCCTGTCCGCCGTGTACATTTCTCGTCCCCCACCTTCCCCCACAGTAACGCCACTCACACACGCAATGCCACTCACACACGCAACGCCACTCACATACGCAACGCCACTCACACACACAACGCCACTCACACACACAACGTCACTCACACACACTATGCCACTCACACACGCAATTCATCCATGCAACGCCACTAATCCACGCAACGCCACTCATTCACGCAACGCCAATCATCCACACAACGCCAATCATCCACGCAACGCCACTCATCCACGCACCACTCATCCATTTGCAAAACCAAAAGGACAAACTCTTCTATTGTGAGACCTATTGCATTTTCAATGCTTGATTCTTTCACTTCCTTATCTATTTTGTTTTCCACAATTATATCCTCTTCCATCTTTTCTTCGGTAAATAAATCTATTAAACAGCATCTCTGGTTTAGTCCCTATAGCTGTCTTTCTTTTAACATTACTCTCTGTTTACTTCCCTTGTACTTACTCCTTTATTTTTTTTAAAAAAAATTTGGGGTTAGTTCCCGGTTCGCGTACCGGCGAGCGAACCGGAAAGTGAACTAAAAAAACAGCTTGCCAGAGTGTTACACTTTCTAGCAATTTTTGTATAAAGGGGAGGTAGTTTTTTTTAATGTTTTTGTAGTTTTATATTTTTTTTTCTCTTTTTTGAACATTATTTGTTTTTTTTGTATTTTTTGAACAATTTTATGTTTTTTTTTGTTTTTTTTGAAAGGGAAAGAACAAAAAACAGGTATTGAAAAGGGCTCAACAGGAGCAAAAAAAAAATTATTGCTTGGGGCGTTTAGAGCATTGGTGTTTTTCAAATGCTAAATTTATTAATTTAACACTCATATTAGCACATGAAATTAAAGTGCCACAATATAAACAAGTAAACTTCATATGAACAACATTTTTGGGGATATTTGGCACTGTTTCACGAGCCTCGGCAACCGTCAGAGAAATATCAGCTGATGTCCTGGCCACAGAAGTTGGAGGGTTCTCTTGCAGGTCACGCATCTCTGCCCGGCTATAATTTAGTGGATGCCACCTCTGCATATGACAGTGCATAGTGTGGTTCCCATAACTGTACTTTTTTTCAGTGCCCCTGGATAATTCATCTTGGCATATAAGGCACGTAACATAGCGTGCATTAACTTTTTTCTTTCCTGCTGGAATAGAAAAAAACTGCCAGATAAAACTATTTTTGTAATGAGATACCCGGGGTAACTCTTTCAAAAATCGTGGTGCCTCTTCTTCCTCTTCCTCTTCTGGATCCTCTTCCTCCTCTGGGTTTCCAAGGAACTGTGGAGGTGGTCCACTCTTCTTATGAGGAGGTGTTGGTGGTGGTGGTGGGGGTCCAGCAGCTGAAGCTACTACTGAAGCCATTTTTTTCACAGAGCAAAATAGGTCTTCCTTTCTCAAAGTTGAAAGTCAGAGTGAGAAAAAAGGTGGGGGCTTTCATCATTTGGGAAAAAAAAAGTTCTAAACCAACGAAAAGTGTTATTTTTAGGTCACATGACCTAGTCTTACATCATTAGGAATCCAAAAGTGAAATGAACCAATGAAAAGTGTTATAAACAAGTCACATGACCTGTTCCGCTCACGTTACGCGGTGCGTGCCGCGCCCCGGATCGCTTCCGGTTCGCGGTCCGGAGCACGTCCGGGAGCGCTAACACGGCGCGTCATAAGACGCATTACGCGACAACGTGATATGTTGCGCTTCCGCGACGCGTCACGATGTTGATTTCTAATGCGGTAGTTGCGCAAACGGAACGTTTACCGGTTAGCGGACCGGGTCGCGGCATCAAATTGAGCTAACGGAAAGCTTCCCGGTTCGCGAACAGGCAGCGAAACAAAAAAAAATAATTAAAAAATATATATCATTAAAAACATTCAATTACAAAAATTTTAAATATATTTTTGAATTAGAATAAAAATACATTTTACAGCTTTTGATATTTGCAATTAAAAAACCATTGAAATTCACTGAAAAAACCATAGGTTATAGACCATATATAGTTAGGAATTAGCATTTGCAAAACCTAGAAAATTCACTGAAAAAACCATAGGGTATAGACCATATATAGTTAGGAATTAGCATTTACAAAACCATATTTTACTCACACAAAACCATTGAAATTTCATATATAGTTAGTTACCCTAACTATATATCGCGCACTCGCAATCCACTGCTGATGATGTCACATATTACATCATTCATGACATGGTCAGTGACATCACTGATGACATCACTGATGACATCTCAAATGACATCACTGATGACATCACTGATGACATCATTCATGTGATAATACGATGAACCTCTTCAGACTCTAATATAACCTTAGATACACTCAGTGTAAACAGACACTCACAGACTGTCACTCATCCACGGAGTTACTCATGCACCTACTCAGTCATGCAAAGAATCAATCACACCTCCATTTCCTCAAATATACAGTTATACACACCTTACTAATTCAAACATATTCTAACATATTTTTACTCTCTTATACAATCACTGCTACAAGTTTTCAATGATCCATGCAGCCACTCACACATTCACTGGCTCTTCTGCACAGTTATTTATATATGTCTACTCTCACATGTACTGTGTTTTACATATGTACTTACTTTGACATGTAGCACTGAGATATCCATTCACTCAGCAATACACTCAGGCACACAGTCAACTGCCCATGCAGCTGTTTCCACATGCACTTTTGAACCCATACATATAGTGAATCAACTGCTCACACATCTATGCACAGAGTCATACACCTTCCATCAACTCACACACATACTCAGTCTCCCATACAAATACTTGGGCAAACAATCAATAACCCATATAGTTACTCATATAGCTACTGATCAACACATGCAGCAGTATACAGAACAACAGATATAATGATGGACAAAATAAGACAGTTTAGTCACTAACCCATGCACTCAGTGAGCCACATTTAATCACTCTCTCATACAGTCAGTCATGCACCTACTAAATCCTTCATCCAGTGAATTTCAATGGTTTTTTAATAGCAAATATCAAAAGCTGTCAAATGTGAAGTACGTGGTAGGTAAAAACATTTTCGTGTTTATGCACGCTGATGTAAAATGTAAATGTAAATTACGTGCTTATATAGCGCACGACTACCCGGAGGCATCTCGGCGCTTGCTTAGGGAACCCGTCCTGGTATTCCCCTGCGAGATAACCCAACAGGGCATCCACAGGGTGAAAGCCAGGCATCCCGCCGCGAGGGGCCGTCGTGGAGATTAAGCAAGCTATTGCCCAGAGCTGCAGAGTGTGAACTCATGATTCAAGTAGGCACCGAAGCGAGAATTATCGAGTCCATGGACATATTGACTCAAGACCCTGCCGAGGCGGTAATTGAACCCTGGTCCCGGGCTGACCCTCTGCTTCAGGGTATGCCTCCTCTAACCAGTGAGCCACTCTTCTCTGATGTGCTTTGAACGCTATCCCCCCTCTCCCCCCACTCTTTTCTCTTAGGAGTACTCTCTCTTTGCAGATAGTAAAGGGTAGTTAACGCAGGCCTTTGCCCCCGTTGTAATCCGTCGTGCCTGCTTCTCTCTCTCTATTTGATTGATTGATATCCAAGCATTTACTGTTTTAGAATTGGTTCTCTTTGGTTCATTCTCTATTTACAAACAAGCACAGAGTCGCAATACTCTGTTTAGTCTTTGCAGAAAGTGAAAAATCGTTTAAAAAAACAAAAGGAATCGAGCAAAATCAGTAGGCCACTAATGGGATCTCTTTTTGACCTCGCTAAAATAGAAACATTAAGAACAACCCCTCATGAGAAATACGAAACTAGTGAGATGAACTAAGCTCCACACCATGATGGCTGCAAGACAGCTCGGCACCGCCACCCACCCCACCCAAAATAACGACAAACCCTATGCAAATATTATAAATATATACAACACACCAGCAAAGTAACAGGGTAAAACATTTTATTAAATAACTACTTACATAACTATTTTATACTTTTTGTTGCCCGATCCGGCCTGCTCAATCGATCGAGCATGAGAGTCATGCACTCTGAACTCCTTGGCCTCAGTCAAGCATTAATAGTAAGATTTTCGTACATGACTATACTTTTTGCCTTTTGGTGACTCTTCCATTTTGAACATTTTTCCACAATCTGTTTGACCTGAAACGATTACACAAATAAAACATTTGTGAGTTTTAAATTTCCGGAGAAGTATAATTCATCAATAGCTTTCTCTGTAGATCTTTTTCCATTAACAATCCCAGTTCCATCACCCGCCCAGGATATCACTACTGTTAGTTGTCATTGTTGCTTCTGTTTTAATAAAAAATGTTTTAAGGTGTTTACTGTTTTTGTTGCGATGTATATATTTATAAGTTATTAAAGTGTTATAATCCTACTAATTTTTTATCGATTATTCCTCTTTGAAATATTCCCTGTCTACAAACAGAGAAGAATAGGAATATTCTGTCTCCCTTTGCAGATAGTGAAGGATAGGTAATGCGGACTTTTGTCTCCCGTTGTAATCCGTCATGCCTGTTTTTCTCCCCACTGATTGATTGATTGGCTGGACATTTATTGTTCAAGGAATAGTTCTTTCGAGGTATTCTCTGTTTGCAAATAACGTGGAATAGAAATATTCTGTCTAGTCTTTGCAAGTAGTGAAGGGTGGGTAATGCGGACCTTTGTCCCCCGTTGTAATCTATCATGCCCATCTACTCCCCACTGATTGAGAAACTAGTTCCACCCGGACCATTTATTAGAGGTACATCATCTGGCTCAACCGGAGGGTACCCCTAATAAAGAAGACATATGTAAAATACAAAGTAATCACTGTATCCTGTTAAACAGAAACTTTAGCATGAAACACACTTGAAAAGGAAGGGAAAGAAATCGAACAAAATCGGTAGGCCACTGATGAGTTTTTGACTTCGCTAGAAATAAGAAACATGGAAGTGGTGAAAGAAGCCAAGCTTGACGTTACGGCAGCCACGAGGTAGCTAGGCTCCGCCACCCCCCCACTGCTCCAAGCATGTCTGTCCCACCGCCCGCTACGCCCAACAACGGTAACATGAAATAGATACAAATCAGCAGATACCTACCCCCATTCCGGAAACTCCCAAAGTGCAACAGGTTCGCGGCTAAGCCCATCCGGAAGACAAGGCCTTCGGCACGTGTAGGGCCCGTCCTGCTGGCAGCCGTCGGCCGGGGAGGTCATCGCCTAAGGTGGGCCAGGAGAGGAGCCGAGGCCGACGGGATCCCTTGTCCCATCCTCCTTCTTTTTTCAATAATGGCTGCGACAACACTGGGGGGGATGTCTTGCACATGCCACCGAACCCCCGCCCCCCGGGCCAGGAGAGGAGCCGAGGCCGACGGGATCCCTCTTCTTTCTTTAATAATGGCTGCGACAACACTGGGGGGGATGTCTTGCACATGCCACCGACCCCCCCCCTCTCCTATCTCCTGGTCTGGCCTCCCCGTTCGGTCCTGAAGCGGCGCCCTGCAGGCCACGGGGGGGATGTCTTGCCTCTGCCTAGGACCCCCCCCCTCTTATCGCCTGGTCCGGACATCACGGATATCAACGCCAGGTGTCGGCGTGGGGTGCGCTGGAAGGGAGAGGCGGCAGGAACGAGCCTCTCCCACCCCCCCAGGTGGGGGCCCCTCAGCTGCACCCCCAACGCTCCACTCACCCGACAAAAGGTCTCGTCCACTATTGCGAGGCAATGATGCTCCGCTCACCCAGCGGGGATTTCGTTTACTTTTGCGGTACAACAACGCTTTTGAGTTCAGCTAGAAAATGAGTAGTGCGTCCAGAAACGTTCTCCTCAACTTTGAAGATTCTATAAGAGCCACGGGGGCCCCCGACTGCCGATGGGGAATGGCTGCCATGATCACCCACGGAACGACCACGACGTAGCCGCGGGACGTCGGCGCGCTCATGCCGGCGCCGGCCTCAGTCTTGAAATGATCAAAATCCTGCAAGACTACCAACTTGATCAATTCCGGTGGGACACCAGTATGACCCGGTAGGAGAGATTGTTGCCTCCCACCCCACTTTGACTGATGGTTCATGTCGCCAGTCCCCTCTGCTACCCTTCAATGAAAACTTTTGGACTGCCGAAAGAGGTCCCGGTCCAACCACGAGTTGGTGGAGACATTTTGACTATACTTGGACCTTCCTGACCTCACCCAAAATGGCGCCGGTACAAATGAAACTCTCAACTCCTTATTGTGCCCCGATTGCTCAGCCTTGATATCATGAGATATGTATGCAGTTTTTAGCACATGGATTGATATGGGATAAGACTGATTATATGTTCGGACAATGAATTGATCCGGGATGGGTATTGATTATACGTTCGAAAAATGAATTGACATGGGACGGGTACTGATTACACGTTCGAACAATGAATTGATATTAAGTTCTAATGCATCATTGATTACTGTATTTATTATTGAAGATTCGAATTGTCGACACTTTTGGTACTTGCTCACAATGAATTATCGATATGATTTTGTTGCACTTGTCGCACTTTTTACTATGAAATCAACGACCACTGACTCTGTTATGTTTTCCACAAATAAATACCCCCCCACCCCCATTTACAGTTCCAGCCTGCTCCGTGGCCGGCCCACGAGCAAACGAAGTTGTAACGCGTAGATTGGTAAGTTTCGAATAAATGGCCACTGTTTCCGAATTTTTATTTTTTTTTTTAAAAAGCAGGTGAAATGAAGCAGCTCAATTAGTTAAGGGTTAATAAGTATAGTACGCAGAAACATTGAAAATATGAATGGTCCAGGTTTGTTGTATGTGTTTTTCATTTTTGTACAGCATAAAGCAATCGATAAAGATCCTGGTATTTAGCCTCTACTTTATATGCTACCTGTATCAGGGAAGTTGTTTTAAATGCCCCTAAGCCACCCCGAAGGAATGTCACCTGGCCCCCCTAGTACGAACGAAAACGACCCCGTACCACTATAGGTTATCTCTCTTCCTCAAAAATGACACAAATTACTTTCTAGGACGTTTTGGACATTGATGATTTTCATATGATCTATTTATTAAAGTAATACTCATCTCTCCGCATGAAATTAATTTTCCACATGCTACACAAGTCAATCTCATCTGCCCAAAGTTCTTTTGCAGATTTGGGACCGTTTCCCTTGCCTCTGACTCACTTATTGCTAAGTCATTGGTGGTAGGCATGGGCGGAAAATCCGTTCCGCTCGCGGATTTTGCGGATTTTCGGGAAATCCGCAATCCGCGAGATTCGCGAATCTCCCGCAAAATCCGCAAATCCGCGAGCAGCGGATTTTGCTCGCACTGCTCGCACTGTTCGCGTGAGTTCGCGCCCCGCGAATAAGTGCAAAATTGCAGAAATACGATCTTAGCAAAACTGAAAGTAACTACTTACCAGGTTCAAAAGTTCAGGCTCATCATTAGTAGCCATTTCCTGTAGTGCTTCGTGAGGGGCCCCTCCAGAGTTCAGTTGCCAGTTGAAACTATTATGTGACCCTGCTCTGAACCTCAGAATAGTTACACATATGCCACAAAGGTCCTGAATTACAGCTAAGGGAGACAAGCAGGAGCCAGGCTGGAAGTTAAAATCCATTAATCAGCCCCTAATTCATTATTGTCAGTTGGGGCAGGGCAGGTGTTGTAACTAATTTTGCAACAATGAAAGCACTTAGCAAGTGCAAAAGATCACTAATCAGGGCGCACTAAGGAAGCAGGTGCCAGCTAAAAAAATATTCTGTGACACATTAATCAGCCCCAAATTAATTCAGGTCACTTGAGGCAGGGAAGGTGTGCTTTGCTTTGCCGAAAATAATGTACACTGGACAACCAGAGGGTGTGGTGATGAAACAGAGGGTGGCATGGGTGGGCCAGAGGGTGGCATGAGTAGTCAGAGAGTGGCAGTGGTGACAGAGAGTGGCAGTGATGAAGAAGAGTGTCCCAAACAGGCTGGACACGTAGAAACAACAAGTTCGCAAAACTTGCGACCCGACAGGTAAGTTCGCAAATTGCGAAATTGTAAAAACCCTCGCGAACTGGCAGAAACACGGGCGAACACAAAAAAAATAAAAATCCGCAAATTTGCGGGAATTCGCGGATTTTGCGGATTGCGAATCCGCAAATCCGCAAAATTCGCGAACGCGAGATCCGCAAAATTCGCCCATGCTTAATTGGTGGATGTTTTTGCCAGTCGGGGGTTATCCACCAAATCTCGAAGTTGTGCTTTATAATAATTAAGAGGGTGCCACCTCTCCATGTGCCGATGCATGGTATAATTACCATAGCTATATTTTTTTTCGGTCCCTCTCGAGAGTTTTTTTTTTGCAAATGAGGCAGGTAACGAACCTGGCCTTAACTTTCTTTTCATGAGAAGGAAAAGAAAAAAATTGCCAGATAAAATTCACTTTCACATGGGACGTTCTTGGCATTTCTTTCAGAAACTTTTACATCACTGTGTCATTTCTTTGTCTATCCTGGTTAAAGCAATGTCATGTTTAATATAAGCACTTCCACATAGGATTGGGTGCATTGTTATAAGGCATGCTTTAAAAGTGATTTAATGAAATGAGCGACATTTCACTGAGTGAGTTCAGCAACACTGATATATGAAAACATTGGTGGTAAATGATATTAAATGTTACATGGTGTTCTTTGCAGGAGTTTAAGTCCTTTGTTGCAGTGGCAATTCTGCCTCAGGATTAGGGGCCAGGGGGGCTGAGTGGTAATTGTATGATATGTAGAGTGAAATGACAAGCTCTCCTCATGAGAAATAAAACTCTGTTCTTGTGTTCCTGCTTCCAGAGCCCGTCTCTTTTTTGGTAACCGTTCAAGATTGGAACTAAGTGGCGTCTTGTGCCAGCAGCCTGGGCATCGGTTGTAATCTGGGCTGAATTTTCCTCAGCACGGGGTGTGATTCTCAGGGAAGAGCAGCGCATATGGGAGAAGGTTTCTTTACAGTTGGGGCCATAAAATACATCCGCAGGGCTAGGTGATAGCCTGGGACCGGCCTGGACAATCAGACAAAGAGGAAGAGGAGTGTCAGAGGGTGCAGTAGTGAATAGGGTGAAAGGGAGGTGTCGGGCGGGCACAGGGTGTGATACTCAGGGAAGAGCAGCGCAGATGGGGGGAGGTTTATGGCCCATGCATGAGAGAGAGAGCAGGGGTGACCAGTGCGTGGGGGAGATGCTTGCGAGGGTGGGGAGCCATGCTGAGGATCAGCGGC
This sequence comes from Lissotriton vulgaris, assembly GCF_964263255.1. NCBI lineage: Eukaryota > Metazoa > Chordata > Amphibia > Caudata > Salamandridae > Lissotriton > Lissotriton vulgaris. The sequence goes on from NC_141687.1 coordinate 9,049,619, forward strand.
GTGCAGAGAGTGGGTCTGGTCAAGGCATCTAAAATGGCTGCCGTGCACGACAAAAGTGTGGCATTGGAAAAAAAGCAAGATGGCGCAGACAATGTTTATCAATACGGATTAATTTATAACAATTATTTTTAACAATATATTTACTCGCAGTGTCAAATTGGCGGTCAACACTTCCTGATTTCCTTCGAATCGAACGTTAACAGAAGTCAAGCGGCAAAAAAAACAAAAAACGCTCATGCGCAACCGCTGGAAGACAAGTATCAACATATATGAGCCTCCTCAACCACCCTCAGAAAACATAGGGGGTCAGGATACGTCTCCCATACCCCCTTATACCCAATACTCACATTGCTTTTCCTCCATCTAGTAATTTAATTAAATCGAAACACAAAATGGCGAATTCACGTTTCGCTACCAGTTTGCGACCCGGTTCGCGAACCGAGAAGCGCTTCTACCGCGAAAAATCTTTTTTTTTTTATTTGCCCCACGGGACCCTTTAATAACTCCAACATCATTCCTAGGGGGTCAAGAAGGGTCTACCTTTCCCCCTTTCATTAAATTCCCCCTTCGTTTTTCTCCTCCTCTTGTCTCTCGATCCTACCGAGAGACAAGATGGCAGCCGCACCGGACTGTTTAGAATGTTGACAGACACCGGAGAGCCAATCAGCTTCGCTTCGCAAAGCTACGTTACGCGAAAAGTACGCGATCTGGAGCGCTATCCGGGACGCTGTCACAGATATATCTGTTTTTTTAAACGTTAATTTCTCACATATATTGAGATCCAGCAAAGGCACATCGGGCTAACAGTCCCTACAATTTTGCCAAGTTTCGTGTAAATCCATTCAGCCGTTCGAGCTAAAATATATATATATATTACCTACTGGCGGTCGCCAGTAGGTATATATAGTTAGGATTTTTTCTCTATGGAACTTTTGAAAATTCTATGTCTAATAACTTATATATATTAGATATATATATTACATATATATATTACCTACTGGCGGTCTCCAGTAGGTATATATAGTTAGGATTTTTTCTCTATGGAACTTTTGAAAATTCTATGTCTAATAACTTTGGCGTTTGTGGACGGAATCGGCTGGAATTTTCAAGAAAATGGCACATTTTGTTTCTGAGCAGCCCCTGAAAATTTGGGGGGGTTTCGTCAAGGGGGGCCGAGAAAAAAGGGGGTCCCAAAACGCGTTTTTCCCATTCATTTTTCCATAGGGCGTTTGGCCTCACTTTTAGCTCGAACGGCTGAATGGATTTGCACGAAACTTGGCAAAATTGTAGATATGGTTTGCCCAATGTGCCTTTGCTATGTCTCAATATATGTGCTCCAGTGGATTTTGAGAAATTAACGTTTCAAAAAACAGATATATCTGTGACAGCGTCCCGGGTAGCGCTCCGGTTCGTGAACTTTTCGCGTAACGGAGTTTTGCGAAGCGAAGCTGATTGGCTCTCCGGTGTCTGTCAACATTCTAAACAGTCCGGAGCGGCCGCCATCTTGTCTCTCGGTAGGATCGAGAGACAAGAAGAGGAGAAAAACGAAGGGGGAATTAAATGAAAGGGGGCAAGGTAGACCCTTCTTGACCCCCTAGGAATGATGTTGGGGTTATTAAAGGGTCCTGTGGGGCAAATAAAAAAAATTAGATTTTTTGCGGTAGAAGTGCTTTCCGGTTCACGAACCGGGTAGCGAATCGGGACACGAAACGGGAATTCGCCATTTTGTGTTTCGTTTTAATTAAATTACAAGATGGAGGAAAAACAATGTGAGAAATGGGTATAAGGGGGTACGGGAGACGTATCCTGACCCCCTATGTTTTCTGAGGGTGGCTGAGGATGCTCATATATGTTGATACTTGTCTTCCAGCGGCTGCGCATGAGCGTTTTTTTTGGGTTTTTTTTGCTGCGTGACGTCTGTTAACGTTCGATTCGAAGGAAATCAGGAAGTGTTGACCGCCATTTTGACACTGCGAGTAAATATATTGTTAAAAATAATTGTTATAAATTAATCCGTATTGATAAACATTGTCTGCGCCATCTTGCTTTTTTTCCAATGCCACACTTTTGTCGTGCACGGCAGCCATTTTAGATGCCTTCACCAGACCCACTCTCTGCACGACGCCGATCGTGACGTCTGTTAACGTTCGATTCGAAGGAAATCAGGAAGTGTTGACCGCCATTTTGACACTGCGATTAAATATATTGTTAAAAATAATTGTTATAAATTAATCCGTATTGATAAACATTGTCTGCGCCATCTTGCTTTTTTTCCAATGCCACACTTTTGTCGTGCACGGCAGCCATTTTAGATGCCTTGACCAGACCCACTCTCTGCACGCCACCGATCCTCAGCATGGCTCCCCACCCTCGCAAGCATCTCCCCCACGCATTGGTCACCCCCGCTCTCTCTCTTATGCATGGGCCTTAAACCTCCCCCCATCTGCGCTGCTCTTCCCTGAGAATCACACCCTGTGCCCGCCCGACACCTCCCTTCCACCCTATTCACTACCGCACCCTCTGACACTCCTCTTCCTTTGTGTCTGATTGTCCAGGCCGGTCCCAGGCTATCACCTAGCCCTGCGGATGTAGTTTATGGCGTCAACTGTAAAGAATCACCCCTCTTCAAAGGAGTTACAGTAGATCAAGGCCCCCACCCCATGAGATCCGTCACACCACACGCGTTCCTACTATCTGATAACGATCCTGTATTGTGATTGGGGAGGGGATTCCCACTGTGAGGGTGTGTGGGACCGAGCCTGAAGCGGAAGATTCCAGGGATGCCTTTTGTACATCAAAGTCTTCACAATTATGTGTCACATTAAACATATATAGCACTCCAACAAAGTAGTAGGATTATAACACTTTAATAACTTATAAATATATACAAAGCACCAAAAACAGTAAACACGTTAAAAAAAACAAATTTACACACAGCAACAATGGTCAGTAGCGGTCTGTTGTGCGAATAGTCCGAAGGCAGCACAACGCGCCGAGATCTGGACGGCACCCCCTTGCCATTCAGCGGTTTTCCGCCCACTTTTGCTGCACTGTGTCTCGTCAGTAGCGGTCTGTTGTGCGAATAGTTCGAAGGCAGCACAACGCGCCGAGATCTGGACGGCACCCAGGTGATGTCCTTTACTTGCCGCACTGGTTTGGGCATCCTACAATGCTGTACCGAAAAACAGCGTGGGGCGCCCCGGGGGGGGGGGGGGGAGGCGGCGTGAACGGGCCTCCCCAGGTGGAGGCTCGTCTGCTGTAGTGGGGCGCCCTTTTACCGTTTCAGTCACCAATCAGCAGTTTTCCGCCTGCTTTTGCTGCACTGTGCCTCATCCGCCATTCAGCTGTTTACCGCCCGCTCTTGCGGCTACAGCGTCTCGCTCACCATCTAGTTGAGTTGCGCCCACTCTTGCGGTGTAGCGATAGGCGGCTGCCACAGGACTCTTAAAATAACGGCCGGCTCTTCGGATTTGGGCCTGGTCCACTAAAATGGCCCTGGGACACCTTGGAACTCGGACTCTTGTCTGCTAGGGCTTGGGCCCCATTCGCGAAAGCGTCCCCTCAGCCTTGAAGATTCTACAAAAGTCTTGGGGGCCCCCGACTCCCGCAGGCTTCCGGTGGGGAGCGGCTGCCATGATTGCTTGCGGAATGGCCACGACGGAGATACGAGATGGTGGTGCTCTCATGCTGACGCCAGCTTCAGTCTGAAACAAACAGAAACACTGTAGACTATCAATTCGATGAGTTCCGGTGGAGCCCCAACCTGACCCGGTAGGGAAGATCTTGCCCTCCCCTTTTTTGAGTGATGGTTCTTGTTGCCTGTCCCCTCTGTTGTCATCTAACGGAACCTTTTTGGATTGCGGAGTGAGAAAAAAAAAGGTGGGGCTTTCATCGTTTGGGAAAAAAAAATGTTTTAATCCAATGAAAAGTGTTATTTTTAGGTCATATGATCAAGCATTTCATCATTAGGAAACCAAAAGTAAAATGAACCAATGAAAAGTTTAATAAACAAGTCACATGAGCTGTTATGCGGCTGTGGGCTATAAAAAGCCTACAAAATCAGTTGGCCTGTGAGGCGGCGTCAGTAGCGGACCGATGTGCGAATAGGCCGAAGGCAACACAACGCTCCGAGATCCGGATGGCACCGAGGTGGTGTTCAGCAAGTTGCCGCACTGGTGTGGCCATCCTACAATGCTGCGCCGAAAGACGGCGTGGGGTGCCCGGGGGGGGGGGGGGGGGGGGATGGGAGAGGCGACGTAAACGCACCTCTTCTGCCTCCCCAGGTGAAGGCACCTCATCTGCAGTGGGGTGCCTCTTAGCGTTTCACTCACCTTCCAGCAGAGTTCTGCCCGCTCTTGCGGCACAGTGTCTTGCCCTCCATCCAGCTGAGTTCCGTCCACTCTTGCGGTACAGTGACTCGAACGCGCCGAGATCCGGATGGCACCGAGGTGGTGTCCAGCAAGTTTCACTGTTGTGGCCATCCTACAATGCTGCGCCGAAAGACGGCGTGGGGTGCCCGGGGGGGGGGGGAGACAGCGCAAACGGGCCTCTCCCTCCTCCCCAGGTGGAGGCACCTCATCTGCAGTGGGGTGCCTCTTAGCATTTCACTCGCCTTTCAGCTGAGTTCCGCCCGCTTTTGCGGTACAGTGACTCACCCGCCATCTAGCGGAATCGCGGTGCAGCGATAGCCGGGTGCAACAAGACTCTCAAAATGGCGGCCAGCTCTTTGGATTTGGGCCTGGTTCACTAAAATGGCTATGGGACACCTTGGAACTCGGACGCTTGCCTGCTAGGGCATGGGCCCCATTCACGAAAGCGTCCCCTCTTTTGACTGATTGTTCTTGTTGCCTATTTCTTCTGTTGTCATTTAACGGAACATTTTTGGACTGCCGAAAATGGTTCTGGTCCGACCGCTGGTTGGTGGAGACATTTTGACTATATCCTGGACCTGCCCGGCCTCGCCCAAAATGGCGCCGGTATAAATGGGACTCGTAACTCCTTGTTGTGTACTGGTTGCCCAACCTTGATATCACGAGATACGTATGCAGTTTTGAAGCACATGGCGGGCGGGGACGAGAATTGATTGAACATTTTGACATCCCTATTGATATTAAGTTCTGATGTGTTATTGATTACTGTACTATTGAAAGTTCGAATTAACGTCACCCATGGTACTTGCCCGCAAATGTATATCTAGATAATTTTATTGTAACTGGCCCTGTCGTACTTTAATTATAAAATGTACGTCCACCGATTCCGCGAATGTTAGACACCTTAGTTCTTGCAATCTAATGGGTCGCCCGTTACGTTCTTCTACAGTGTAAACGTTCCCTCATCATATACGATTCCAGTTTCTCCGTGGCCGGCCCACGTGGTTATAGGCCCGTATTTGTATACTGACATTTTCACAATAAAGGTTTTTAAAAAAAAACATGGTAGTAGTACCTACATTGGTAAAGTTTTGAATAATAGCCACTGTTTTCGAATCAGTAATAGGCAAGTGAAATAAAGCAGTCCAATTACATGACGGTTAAAAGGTATAATACGCAGGAACGCAGTAAAGATAAATGGTCAAGGGCTGTTGTGTTTTCTATTCCTGCAACATAAAGTGATCGATAAGAATCTGATATTCATGCCTATCAGCGACTAAGACAGCAGGCCGAGCCTCTTTTGCTCAACGGCTCCCTCATGGGATGAAGAAACGCCCTTTTTCTCGAAAAAGGAATATTTTACTTGCAGGACAGTTGTAAATTTCCTGGGAAAACACATTAGCCTGGAACATTGTTAGTGATAAACTGTAAATGCATCTGGGTCCTTTGCTTTACAAGTCAGAGTGAGAAAAAAAAAGGTGGGGCTTTCATCATTTGGGAAAAAAAAAATGTTCGAAAGCAATGAAAAGCGTTATTTTTAGGTCAATTGACCATGCCTTTCATCATTAGAATAACAAAAGTAAAATGAACCAATTAAAAGTTTTATTAAAAAGTCACATGACCTGTTATGCTTACGTTACGCGCTGCGCGCCGCGCTCTGGATCGTTTCTGGGAAGCTGCGCCTTGCGCACCGGAGCACTTCCGGGTGCGCTAACGCGGCGCGTCATATGACGCATTACGCGACAACGCAGGTCCAGAATATAGTCAAAATGTCTCCACCAACCAGCGGTCGGAATACAACCCCTTTCAGCAGTCCAAAAAGTTCTGTTAAATGACAAGTGAAGGGACAGGCAACAAGAACAATCAGTCAAAGAGGGGAGGGCAAGTTCTTCTCTACCGGGTCACGTTGGGGCTCCACCGGAACTGATCGAATTCGTAGTCTACAGTGTTTCTGGATGTTTCAGATTGAAGCTGGCATCAGCATGAGAGCACCCTGTGGCTACGTCGTGGCCATTCCGCGAGCAATCATGGCAGTCGCTCGCCACCGGAAGTCTGCGGGAGTCGGTGGCCCGGGTGACTTTTGTAAAATCTTCAAGGCTGAGGGGACACTTTTGGGAATGGGGTCCATGCCCTAGCAGTCAAGCGTCCAAGTTCCAAGGTGTCCCAGGGCCATTTTAGTGGACTAGGCCTAAATCCGAAAAGCCGGCCGCCATTTTGAGAGTCCTGTTGCAGCCACCTATCGCTGCACCGCAAGAGTGGGCGCAATTCAAGTGGATGGTGGGCGAGACACTGTAGCCGCAAGAGCGGGCGCAACTCAGCTGGTTGCGTGAAGCGCTGGGGTGTACCTGAGAAACCTCCACCAGGGGAGGTGGGGGAGGCTCGTTCGCGCCGCCTCTCCCTTCTAGTGCATCCCACGCCGTCTCCTGGCGAAGGAATATGTGATGGTCGGACTAGGGCACCGCAGGACGTGTCTTCAGGTCAAACGGATTGTGGGACAATGTTCAGAATGGAAGAGTCACCAAAAGGCAAAAAGTTCTGCTTGACCCCGGGAGCCGGCCGCCTATGTCGGGGACGATCTCAGGCCACACCAGGGCAACAAGACTTGGGGAGGGGGTCGGCGCCATCACACCGCCCTTAGGGGGCCTCCGTCAAGTGGTTCAGGGAGGCACCGCATCACATTGATTTCCAATGCAGTCAGGTCCACAAACAGCCCCCACTTAATTTGAGAATAGTGAAGCTGCAGCAGGTGCAAATAAACTTCAGACAGTGTTACAAGGGCTGCTCGGAACCCTCAACTATGGCACCCAACATCCAGGACTTATGCCATTTGTGCAAGGCAGTGACATCGAAGTAACTCAGGGACCAAGGAACATACCATATCCAGAGTCCTTCCCAGAGCGTCTGCCTTCCTTGTTACCTAGTTATGGTTCTTTCACTCCCACTCCAGGGTTTTAGTCTGTGGATGGAAAACCATGAACCTACACTCACGTATGAAAATTTTACTATTGATGCTTGACTGAGGCCAAGGAGATCAGAGTGCATGAGTCTCATGCTCGATCGATTGAGCTAGCCGGATCAGGCAACAAAAAGGTGGTGGTGGGGGTGGCGGCATCAGCAAGGCATCCTCACACACAACTTGTCGGACATCAGATCTGGATGTACTGGGGACGAGTCTTGGCGCATGGTGTCGTCCCCGGGCAATTTGCACAACGGTTCTCCACCCCTAGGCCGCCAGCTATGCTACCTCGACAGGAATAGTGATGGATGTTGCAGCAGGCTGCCATGTAAATAGTTATTTAATAAAACGTTTTACTCTGTTACTTTGCTGGTGTGTTGTATATATTTATAATATTTGCATAGGGTTTGTCGTTATTTTGGGCGGGGTGGGTGGCGGAGCCGAGCTGTCTTGCAGCCATCATGGTGTCAAGCTCAGTTCATGTCACTAGTTTCGTATTTCTCATGATGTAAATGTAAATGTATAGGCATTTATATAGCGCACTACTTACCCGTAGGGTCCCAAGTCTCTTTGACCGCTGCGAAACCCTTCCTGGCTTCCCTGAGAGATGGTCCCTTAATGGGTATCTCCAGGTTGAGACTAGGCATCCCCGGCGGTCTGGTGGGGCCGTTAGTGAAGATGAGGCAAGCTAATGCCCAGAGTTGCCGAGTGTGATCGCTGATCAGAGTGGGCACCGAGGCGAGAGAATTATCGAGTCCGCTGACCCTGGTCCAGAAACCTGCCGCGCCGGGAATCGAACCCTGGTCCCGGGCCATCCTCTGCTCTCGGGTCTGCCGCCTCTAACCAGTGAGCCACACTACTTCATGAGGGGTTGTTCCTAATGTTTCTATTTTAGCGAGGTCAAAAAGAGATCCCAGTAGTGGCCTACTGATTTTGCTTGATTCCTTTTGTTTTTTTAAACGATTTTTCACTATCTGCAAAGACTAAACAGAGTATTGCGACTCTGTGCTTGTTTGTAAATAGAGAATGAACCAAAGAGAACCAATTCTAAAACAGTAAATGCTTGGATAATAATCAATGAAATGGAGAGAGAAGCAGGCACGACGGATTACAACGGGGGCAAAGGCCTGCGTTACCTACCCTTCACTATCTGCAAAGAGAGAATACTCCTAAAAGAAAAGAGGAGGGGGGGGGGCAGCGTTCAAAGCACATCAGCGTGCATAAACACAAAAATGTTTTTATCTATCACGTACTTGACATTTTAAAGCTTTTCATATTTGCTATTAAAAAACCATTGAAATTCACTGAAAAAACCATAGGTTATAGACCATATATAGTTAGGAATTAGCATTTACAAAACCTTGAAAATTCACTGAAAAAACCATTGGTTATAGACCATATATAGTTAGGGATTAGCATTTACAAAACCTTAATTTACTCGCACAAAACCATTGAAATTCACATATATAGTTAGTTGCACTAACTATATATCGCGCACCCGCAATCCACTGCTGATGATGTCACATATTACATCATTCATGACATGGTCAGTGACATCACTGATGACATCACTGATGACATCTCAAATGACATCACTGATGACATCTCAAATGACATCACTGATGACATCACTGATGACATCTCAAATGACATCACTGATGACATCACTGATGACATCTCATTTGACATTACTGATCACATCACTGATAAAATCATCCATGTGATAATACGATGAACCTCTTCAGACTCTAATATAACCTTAGATACAATCAGTGTAAACAGACACTCACAGATTGTCACTCATCCATGGAGTTACTCATACATCTAGTCAGTCATGAAAAGAATCAATCACTCCTCCATTTCCTCAACTATACAGTTATACACACCTTACTAATTCAAACATATTCTAACACATATTTACTCTCTTATACAATCCCTGATACAAGTTCACAATGATCCATACTGCCACTCACACATTCACTGGCTCTTAAGCACAGTTATTTATATATTCAACTCTCACATGTACGGTGTTTTACATATGTACTTACTTTGACATGTAGCACTGAGATATCCATTCACTCACCAATACACTCGTACACACAGTCAACTGCCCATGCAGCTGTTTCCACATGCACTTTTGAACCCATACATCTAGTGAATCAACTGCTCACACATCTATGCACAAAGTCATACACCTCCCAGCCACCCACACACATACTCAGTGTCCCATACAAATACTTGGGCAACCAATCAATAACCCATATAGTTACTCATATAGCTACTGATTAACACATGCAGCAGTTTACAGAACAACAGACATAATAATGCGCAAATTAAGACAGTTTAGTCACTAACCCATGCACTCAGTGAGACACATTTAATCACTCACTCATACAGTCAGTCATGCACCTACTAAATCCTTCATCCAGACACTTATTCATCCACTCATTCTTCAATATGTAAGACATATTTTAACTTTACAGAAACATACAGTCACTGGGTGTTGTCATCAGTGATGTCATCAGTGATGTCACTGACCATGTCATGAATGATGTAATATGTGACATCATCAGCAGTGGATTGCGGGTGCGCGATATATAGTTAGTGCAACTAACTATATATGTGAATTTCAATGGTTTTGTGCGAGTAAATTAAGGTTTTGTAAATGCTAATCCCTAACTATATATGGTCTATAACCAATGGTTTTTTCAGTGAATTTTCAAGGTTTTGTAAATGCTAATTCCAAACTATATATGGTCTATAACCTATGGTTTTTTCAGTGAATATATATATATATAGAATGATGGTAGTAACGCGGTTGTACAGCCGCGCATTGGGTGACATGCACTGTCAGAGTTTCCCCTACCGAATGGAATCCCGAGGTCTATGGGGAGGCAGTTTGGGGACCCGAGGAGGTGCGCTTCTTTCTGTTAACAAACAGGAATTTCGCTTTTAAAAACACATGAACTGCTGAGACATTTCCGCGATGCACTGCGATGTGTATATCCCCCCATGCAGCACTTACCTGGGAACATTAAGAGGCATCCTGGGTGTTGGAGTTCACGAACACTCTGTGGACTGATTACAAGTGAGCAGATTACATCAGGGAGGCGGGGCGGACCCTCTACCAATAAGAGGGAGGCAGAATTCAGTCCGTGTGTTTGGAAGCTACCTGGAGACTTGGGCGCGGATGAAGGCTGATCCTAATGCCGAAATGCATTCGCCAAATACGAAATAAAGTGTGCCTCCAAAGTGTTCCCCTGCGTGGTCCCTGCTCATTCGGAAGAAGGAGTTTGTGTTCATATATATATATATATATATATATATATATATATATATATATATATATATATATATATATTCACTGAAAAAAACAGAGGTTTCACACCAGTTATAGTTAGCTGGAAATTTTACTGACATAAAACCAATGAAATTCCCACGTTACAGTTATTCGGACTCACTATAACTTGCGCGTGCAATGCACTGCTGATGACATCACATATTACATCACTCATGACATGGCATTACTGAATTGGTTGTTGTAACTGGTATGGGTATATGCACTTTTTTGAAAATGTTAGTTTCTATTTTTGAATATGTGTTTCAAAGGTTACTTTACAGTGAGAGGAGGTCTGTCACTGTGTCACAAGGATGTTGTCATCAGCAGTGCATTGCACGCGCAAGTTATAGTGAGTCCGAATAACTATAACGTGGGAATTTCATTGGTTTTATGTCAGTAAAATTTCCAGCTAACTATAACTGGTGTGAAACCTCTGTTTTTTTCAGTGAATTTAATAGGTTTTTTAAATGCTAATTCCTAACTATAACTGGTGTGAAACCTATGGTTTTTTCAGTGAATTTCATAGTTTTTTTTTAATGCTGGTACATTCTGTCATTGGGCTACAGTTCTGCTACATCTGGCTGATATTTGGGCAATTTTTTTTTTGTCAGGTTTTTTTTAATGCTGGTACATTCTGTCATTGGGCTACAGTTCTGCTACATCTGGCTGATATTTGGGCAATTTTTTTTTTGTCTCTGGTGGCCATCTTTTGGCTACATTGGGCTATATTTGGCTACATTGGGCTACGTTTGGGCACTAACATATATATAGCCCAATGTATCCCAATATATATTTTTTCAACGTTAATTTTCGTAAAAACAACTTAAAAATAGGGCTTCCAGTCCATACAATTTTCCCCATTTTTTTTTATTTATTCTTTTTTTTTTTTTTGGGGGGGGGAGGGGAGCGCTCCCAGAGCGCGCCCAGGGTAGCGCCCCGGAAAGCACAATTATAGGAAGCGCCCAGGGGCGTGCACCGGGGAGCGTCCCGTAAGCGCCAATATCGCGAACGAAAACATGATCGTGACGTATCGCGTAGCCGCGTATGCGTGAAACGCACAACGTAAGCGCACCGACGCGCTTACGCTACGTGACCCAGGGCACGCCCCGGGCACGCCCCTGGGCGCGTAGCGTAAGCGCGTCGAGTCATGTGCCCTAAAAATAACACTTTTGATTGGTTCATAACAGTTTTGGTTTCATAATGATAAAACCCCTAGTCATGTGACCTAAAATTAACACTTCTCATTGGGTCAGGATATTTTTTTTTCAAAATGAGGAAAGCCCCCACCTTTTTTCCTTATTCTACCTTTTTGCTTTGAGAGAGGAAGACCTTTACTTTTATCTATAGAAAATGGCTACATTAGCTGCAGCTGCTGGATCTTCTGGACCACCACCACCACCACAAGGACCTCCTCAACTTCACAGTGGTGCAGATTCAGAACAGGAGGAGGATGAGGACGAAGAGGACAGTAGATTCGTCCCAGAGGACAACATAACATACAAACCAAAAGAGCACATCATTTGGCAATTTTTTTCTATCCCGAGTGACAAAAAAAAAGTGAATGCACCTAAAGCAACCTGCCTTATCTGTCATCAGGAGATGTCAAGGGGGAATCCCAACAAGAAGTATTCCTTCGGCAACCACACAATGATTAGGCATATGCTAAGAAAACATCCCAACAACTATTCTAGGGCAGAGGTCAGGGAACTGGCCAAAAACCCTGTACAATCTTCTGCCAGCACCTCCAAAACTACTGTTCCCACCCCATCAGGACCGGAAGTTAGGGAGACATGCTCCATCATACAAACCAACTTTTCAAATTTTAAAATGGATTGTTAATTTTGTGGTCAAATGATTGGCTATGGTGAGCAATGCATCACTCTTATTAATCGTGCTTGGGAAAACCACAAGTGCCAAAGGAAATATTAATTTGTTGCCCTTTTTTTTTTTCTCCTGTTGAGCCCGTTTGAAATGCTTGGTTTTTGTTTCTCTCCTTAAAAAATACAAAAAAAACAAAAAATGTTCAGAAAAACCAAAAAAAGCAAAAAAAGTTTAAAAACTCCCCAAAAAAATATAAAACAACAAAAGGAATAAAAAAACAGTTCTTTTCAGAACTACCTCCCATTTATATAAAATGACTTAAATTTTAAAACTCTGCCATTCTCTTTTCTCCCTGGTGCGCTCCCCGGTGCGCTCCCCGGTGCGCGTACCATGCGCGCCCCCCGCGATAATCCAAAAAAATATATATTTTTTTTTACCCCGCGGGGCCCTTTTATGGCCCCCACATTAAACCTAGGGGGTCAGGGGGGGTCTACCCTGCCCCCTTATGGTCAATTCCCCCCTTTGTTTTTGACACCTCTTGTGTCTCGATTTTACCGAGACACAAGATGGCGGCCGCTCCGGTCTGTTTCGACTGTTTTCAGACACCCGACAGCCAATCAGCTTTCAGTGCGCACCTCACGTGGCGCGACCGGAGCGCTCGCCGGCGCGCGCACCGGTGCGCGCTTACAGATATATATATTTTTTAAAACTTAAATTACTCAAATTCTACTGGAGCACATATCTTGAGACATAGCAAAGGCACATCGGGCTACCAGTCCCTACAATTTTGCCAAGTTTGGTGGAAATCCATTCATCCGTTCGGGCTAAAAGTGAAATCGACCGCCCTATGGAAATTAACATGGAGGAAACGCGTTTTGGGACCCCCCTTTTATCTCGGCCCCCGCTTGACGAATCCCCCCCAAACTTTTTAGGAAGGACCGGAGCTCGACGAGGCCATTTTGTGGAAATTTTCAGGCAGATTCGTCAACCGGCTCCAAAGTTATTCCAAATAGAATTTTGAGATTTAACCTTGAAAAAAATCCTAACTATAACTACCTACTGGCGACCGCCAGTAGGTAATATATATATATTATATACAGTAGGTATATATAGTTAGGATTTTTTCTCTATGGGATTTTTGAAAATTCTATGTCTAATAACTTTGGCGTTTGTGGACGGAATTGGCTGAAATTTTCAGGAAAATGGAACATTTTGTTTCTGAGCAGCCCCTGACAATTTGGGGGGGTTTCATCAAGGGGGGGCCGAGAAAAAAGGGGGGTCCCAAACGCGTTTTTCCCATGTTAATTTCCATAGGGCGGTTGGCCTCACTTTTAGCTCGAACGGCTGAATGGATTTGCACGAAACTTGGCAAAATTGTAGGGACTGTTAGCCCGTTGTGCCTTTGCTAGGTCTCAATATATGTGCTCCAGTGGATTTTGAGTAATTTAGGTTCAAAAAAAGATATATATCTGGGCGGAGCCTAACCACACATCTGATCTGATTGGCTGTCAGCACTTCATCCAAGAAGTGTTGGCAGCCATCTTGGGACCAATATACATGATAGCACCTCATTAAAAAGCATTTGTAGTTAATAGAGGGTTTTAGGACTTTAGTTACATTATAAATCATTTGTTGATGGTACCATACTCGTTTTAGGAATTGTGGTGGGTTCTAAGGTGATTTTACCATGTGAAAAAACCTTCTGCTGTGATATCATGAATATTGTTTGAAAGAAAACTAATATCTCATGATTTTCCCACAGTGGTTTGGAAGGGGATCTATAAGCTAAACTGAAAGCATATTTTCTGTAAATTCACATTATCTTTCTCAGTCATGTGAAAATGAAGTCTGACATTCTCAGAAAAACATGTACATCCAACAAGGACAGAGACTGTCAGTTGATTCCTTTGTGTTCTACTGCAGCCTCCTAGAGTGTTCTAAAGAACAACTAGAGCGCAAACAGTCCTACTTATTACAAAGGTATGGCACACCTGAAGCCATCTTGATTGGAATAAAGTGGTAACTCTTAAAACATTTAATTTAAAAAGAAACAACATGAGGGGGTATATTTTGCCATAGAAAGTATGATTAGTGCTGCAGAATGAAAAATTAGGGCACATTTTGAGTGACTTCTCAAATCCTTTTCTATTTCATTAAAACATTCTGACATGCAGTCTCCCAAAATGGCTACCAGAGACAAAAGAGCCCAAATGTAGCCCAAATATCACCCAGATGTAGCCCAAGTATAGCCCAATGACAGAATGTCCCAGAGTGTTCTAAAGAACAACTAGAGCGCTAACAGTCCTACTTATTACAAAGGTATGGCACACCTGAAGCCATCTTGATTGGAATAAAGTGGTAACTCTTAAAACATTTAATTTAAAAAGAAATAACATGAGGGGGTATATTTTGCCATAGAAAGTATGATTAGTGCTGCAGAATGAAAAATTAGGGCACATTTTGAGTGACTTCTCAAATCCTTTTCTATTTCATTAAAACATTCTGACATGCAGTCTCCCAAAATGGCCACCAGAGACAAAAGAGCCCAAATGTAGCCCAAATATCACCCAGATGTAGCCCAAGTATAGCCCAATGACAGAATGTCCCAGAGTGTTCTAAAGAACAACTAGAGCGCTAACAGTCCTACTTATTACAAAGGTATAGCACACCTGGAGCCATTGTGATGGGAATAAAGTGGTAACTCTTAAAACATTTAATTTAAAAAGGAACAAAATGAGGGGGTTTATTATGCAATAGAAGGTATTATTAGTGCTGCAGAAAGAACAATTAGGGCACATTTTGAGTGACTTTTCAAATCCTCTTCTATTTCATTAAAACATTCTGACATGCAATCTCCCAAAATGGCCACCAGAGACAAAAGAGCCCAAATGTAGCCCAAATATCACCCAGATGTAGCCCAAGTATAGCCCAATGACAGAATGTCCCAGAGTGTTCTAAAGAACAACTAGAGCGCTAACAGTCCTACTTATTACAAAGGTATGGCACACCTGAAGCCATCTTGATCGGAATAAAGTGGTAACTCTTAAAACATTTAATTTAAAAAGGAACAAAATGAGGGGGTATATTTTGCCATATGAATTATGATTAGTGCTGCAGAAAGAAAAATTAGGGCACATTTTGAGTGACTTCTCAAACCCTCTTCAATTTCATTAAAACATTCTAACATACAGTCTCCCAAGATGGCCACCAGAGACAAAAGAGCCTAAATGTAGCCCAAATATCACCCAGATGTACCCCAAGTATAGCCCAATGACAGAATGTCCCAGAGTGTTCTAAAGAACAACTAGAGCGCTAACAGTCTTACTTATGACAAAAGTATGGCACACCAGAAGCCATCTTGATTGGAATGAAGTGGTAAGTCTGAAAACACTCAATTTAAAAAGGAACAACATGAGGGGGTTAATTTTGCCATAGAAAGTATGATTAGTGCTTCAGAAAGAAAAATTAGGGATCATTTTGAGTGACTTCTCAAATCCTCTTCTATTTCATTAAAAAAATTCTGACATGCAGACTGAAACATGCACTTTGAATACCAGCAGCAGACGTCCCTGGTGAGCAGTAGCTTTACTACAGTGATCTAATGTGCAACTAGAGTGCTAACATTCAGAATTTATGGCAAATGTGTGACAAATCTGAATGCCTTCTTGATGGAACCAAAGTAAACAAGCATTGAAAATGCAATAGATCTCGCCCTCGTTTAAGTTAAAGCCATTCTGTTTGTAATAAGGTGGCTTTTTAGCTTTGCTTTTATTAGTGTTTTTTCAACTTTCATGTAAATAACATGCATCTCTATGCATATAAGTATATGTATGCATGCATTTATGTTTGTATTTATATAGATATACAGATGATATATGTTTATATATGTATGTATATATATATATTCACTGAAAAAAACATAGGCTATAGACCATATATAGTTAGGAATTAGCATTTACAAAACCTTGAAAATTCACTGAAAAAACCATAGGTTATAGACCATATATAGTTAGGAATTAGCATTTACAAAACCTTGAAAATTCACTGAAAAAACCATAGTTTATAGACCATATATAGTTAGGAATTCGCATTTACAAAACCTTATTTTACTCACACAAAACCATTGAAATTCCATATATAGTTAGTTGCACTAACTATATATCGCGCACCCGCAATCTACTGCTGATGATGTCACATATTACATCATTCATGACATGGTCAGTGACATCACTGATGACATCACTGATGACATCTCAAATGACATCACTGATGACATCACTGATGACAACATCCAGTGACTGTATGTTTCTGTAAAGTTAAAATATGTCTTACATATTGAAGAATGAGTGGATGTATAAGTGTCTGGATGAAGGATTTAGTAGGTGCATGACTGACTGTATGAGTGAGTGATTAAATGTGTCTCACTGAGTGCATGGGTTAGTGACTAAACTGTCTTAATTTGTGCATCATTATGTCTGTTGTTCTGTAAACTGTTGCATGTGTTGATAAGTAGCTATATGAGTAACTATATGGGTTATTGATTGGTTGCCCAAGTATTTGTATGGGAGACTGAGTGTGTGTGTGGGTGGCTGGGAGGTGTATGACTCTGTGCATAGATGTGTGAGCAGTTGATTCACTAGATGTATGGTTTCAAAAGTGCATGTGGAAACAGCTGTATGGGCGGTTGACTGTGTGCATGAGTGTATTGGTGAGTGAATGGATATCTCAGTGCTACTTGTCAAAGTAAGTACATATGTAAAACACAGTACATGTGAGAGTTGACATATATAAATAACTGTGCATAAGAGCCAGTGAATGTGTGAGTGGCTGTATGGATCATTGTGAACTTGTATCAGGGATTGTATAAGAGAGTAAATATGTGTTAGTATATGTTTGAATAAGTAAAGTTTGTATAACTGTATAGTTGAGGAAATGGAGGTGTGATTGATTCTTTGCATGACTGACTAGGTGTGTGAGTAACTCCATGGATGAGTGACAGTCTGTGAGTGTCTGTTTACACTGATTGTATCTAAGGTTATATTAAAGTCTGAAGAGGTTCATCGTATTATCACATGAATGATATCATCAGTGATGTGATCAGTAATGTCAAATGAGATGTCATCAGTGATGTCATCAGTGATGTCATTTGAGATGTCATCAGTGATGTCATTTGAGATGTCATCAGTGATGTCATCAGTGATGTCACTGACCATGTCATGAATGATGTAATATGTGACATCATCAGCAGTGGATTGCGGGTGCGCGATATATAGTTAGTGCAACTAACTATATATGGAATTTCAATGGTTTTGTGTGAGTAAAATAAGGTTTTGTAAATGCGAATTCCTAACTATATATGGTCTATAACCTATGGTTTTTTCAGTGAATATATATATATTGGCGGTCGCCAGTAGGTATATATAGTTAGGATTTTTTCTCTATGGGATTTTTGAAAATTCTATGTCTAATAACTTTGGCGTTTGTGGACGGAATTGGCTGAAATTTTCAGAAAAATGGCATATTTAGTTTCTGAGCAGCCCCTAAAAATTTGGGGGGGTTTCGTCAAGGGGGGGCTGAAAAAAAAGGGGGGTCCCAAAACGCGTTTTTCACATGTTAATTTCCATAGGGCGGTTGGCCTCACTTTTAGCTCGAATGGCTGAATGGATTTGCATGAAACTTGGCAAAATTGTAGGGACTGTTAGCCCGATGTGCCTTTGCCAGGTCTCAATATATGTGCTCCAGTGGATTCTGCTAAATTAACGTTCAAAAAAATATATATATCTGTGACAGCGCTCCGTGAAGCGCTCCGGTTCGCGTACCTGACGCGTAACAGAACTTCGCGAAGCGAAGCTGATTGGCTCTCCGGTGTCTGTCAACATTCTTAACAGTCTGGAGCGGCCGCCATCTTGTCTCTCGGTAGGATCGAGAGACAAGAGGAGGCCAAAACAAAGGGGGAAATGACCATAAGGGGGCACAGTAGATTCTCACTGACCCCCTAGGTTGGATTTGGAGGCTTTAAAAGGGCCCCGCAGGGCAAAAATAAAAAAATAATAAATCGTTTTTTTTTGCGTGGGGTGCGCCCGGTACGCGCACCGGAAAGCGGTCCAGGGAGCGTACTATGAGTAAACAAGAATGATAGACTTTTTAAATATTGTATGTTTATTGATTGTTCGTTTTGTTGTTTTTTTTGTTTTTTTTATTTAAGTAGCAATATGTAGGTACCAATGCAGAGTCAAAAAATTAATGTACACCGTCTCCTTTGTAGATATCTTGCATGTTGTTTCAGAAGTTATTGTGGAATATGGAATTCATACCATAGTGTGTCAGGAAAGTAGAAACAATATGGAGGCAGGAGATGATAAAGAGATGTTAAATACACATTGGAGATAAAATAGTTGGAGAAAGGAAGTAACTATGAGCAAAATTATTGTGAAACATAAAAAAGTTGCACAGTATACTATAAGTCTGACTTTACATTATAATCAATTTGGTACTAGTTTATGAATTACATATAAAATGATTAAAGACTCGAACAATTTTTGATTATTAAATATAAATTTATTTTTCTGATTCTTTTTCAAAATTTAATAGACTGTCTAATATTTGACTGTCCGAAATGTCCTCTTGTTGAGTGAACATAACTTCCCACATTTTATCGTCCTCATAATGAAGTAACAAATCCACAGGATCTGCACATTGTAGAAGTTCTTGGTCTCGTGATTCGTCCATGAATTCCAAGTCAATGTGTTCAGTGATTTCCTCATTGTTCATCTCTAGGGCAATTTCAAAGGAAACGTTCTGTTCTCCTTCCATTTTTTCTGCTGAAATTTGCATAAAAAATAAATATATCAGTAGAGATAGGGCAATGTTGGGTTTAAGTTCAGACAGGTACTTGTGAGTTTATAACAGAGAAGTTATCTATGGGCACTGTATGGTTTCAGGCCTGAAGTAGTACTATTAAAAGTGCCTGCGAAAAAGACTAAGTAAATTCATAATTATAACACAGAAACGTAAATCAATCCAAAATTATAATAAACAAGCCTTTCTCAATGTCTAACTCTTACAGAGGGATCGTATATAACTATCTGAAAATGTTTTCCAAATTAATTTAAATTGCATAACATAGTTCTCCGGACAAATTTATAAAATAACATCCTACCTTTTAAAAACAAGTTTTAGTTGTCAGTGAAAATGTTCTTGCAATGTACTTCAGGAAGTAGTAGTCAAAATGGCTGTGTTTTTCTCTCTTTCTTTATATATATTCAGGTACATAATCAATCAAATGTCAGGTAAAAAAAGTAGAAAATGAAAGTAACATTTTAATTGGTTGTCAATTCCAATACTTCAGATGTGTTTTGAGAAGTAATTTACCTCAGGGAATTTAGAGAGGTCTACATGCTAAATGGCTAAATGGAATTCCAACCAAATTTGTGAAAATGGTAGGGATTGGTATGTAGTATGAGCTAATGTATATTTGGTGAAAGTGTCTCCAGTGGTTTTTCTGTAAATTACTTTCCCACCTTTTTTAAGCGAGCGCTTCGCAGTGCGTGCCCCGGTACGCGAACCTGCAGCGTTACAGGAGTCCTCCATTTTGTGTTTCGGTAGAATTGAGATACAAGATGGAGGGTAAATAATGTTCAGAATGGGTAGAAGGGGGCACGGTAGACATATCCAGACTCCCTAGGTTTACTGAGGGTGGCTGAGGAGTCCCATATGTGCGAGAAAAAATATTTTTTTTTTACATTTTTCGCGTTGTTAGCTGCCGGTACGTGAACCGGGTAGCGAACCGGGAAGCGAACATAAGTGAAAATTAGTGAAAAAAGGTACATTCGAAATTTTTAAAGAGTAATTATAGTTAAGGTAGCTCTGAAAAGAGCTTTTGGGTTCTGTGTAAGTTCTAGGTACTTATAAGTAAGGACCAATACACAGTCTTAAATTTTGTATGAAAACTCTGTTCCCCTCATCTGAGAAGTGCACGCCATCTCCTCTGTAGATATCTTGCATGTAGTAACGCAAGTTATTGTTGTAGATGCAGCCCATTCCATGGTCTCTCATGTAAGCTGAAACAGACTTATTTACATGCTTCCTCGATTTCTCAATTTGTGAACAAAATTGATTGGACGACCTCCATTTTTGTCTTTGGCATATATTGGAATATACCAAGGCAGTTTGAGGAAAAAGGGCCATCAATTGCTCAAAGGTGTCCTTTAAGAGCATTTCCAGACCTACCCCAGTCAAAGTGCCCAAATCATTTCCTCCACAGTGCACTATTATGAGGTCAGGGTTTGGCAAATGCAAAAAGGTTTTCACCAATGGTATCAATTGGTGACATCTCAATCCTCTTTGCCCAATCCATTTGATTTCCACATTTTGTAAATTGAGGTTGTGTAAATTTCTGTTATCAGCATACCTGTGAGCCCAGTGGATGTAGCTATGTCCTAGAATCCAGACAGAAAACATGGCGAGAGGAGGTTCTGCTGCAGTCAGATGAAGTGTGGGAATGAAATGGCAGTTGAAACAGTGGAGTTTGTAAAGAAAAAAAACTGTGGAGTTTGAGTGCTAATGATTCATTAGCAGTGATTGGTGGATTTCCATTGCTGAAAACAGAAGGTTAGGGTGCATGGATGTGTTCTTTGAAAGATGTAATTTGAATGGTTAATAAAAAATGATTTTAAGAAACACTGCAGTGGATTAGCAGGTGTACTGAGAGTTCAGAGTTCATTTGAAACATTGTTGTGTGAACTTGTAAACATGAGAGGTCTGGCAGGAGGTAGTTGCTATGGAAAAAGGGCAGAAAGGGCAGAGGGGGGAAGGGTGTTGATTTGAAAAAAGTGAGGGAAGAGTTTTTGATTGGGTGACATGAGAGATATGTGTCATGAATATCAGCATTTTTGTGCCTTTCTTGGTTGCAGCCTCTGGAGTGCATACCTTTTGCTCTGCTTTTGGAAACTTGGTGTGTTTCTGAGACTGTTTTGAAATTCAAAAATCATTTGCTAAGGTGTGATATGGTTCCTTTACTTTAGAAAGAGACTAGTATGCTTTTTGGAGAAAATAAGGAAGCCAGCTGTGCATTTAAAATGATGTTTTGTGTCAAGTGTTTGCGTTGTGTTTTCCAAGAAGATTTTGCTTCTTTTACAAATTGTAATTGGTGATAATGTGAAATATTAGTACTGACAAGGTGTGGTTGTACATAGGAGCTCGGCTGTGTTTTCAAATTATGACCAGAAAATCGTTTTTAAGGAAAAGGAATGCTTTTAAAATTTATGAGAATTTATTTACTTGCGATGTGACTCCTGCAATGCGTCGCTTTTGCGGAACAGATGCATGATGCATCTGTGTTGTTTTTGCCCCATGGTGCTCCACAGTGTACATGTTAAAAGTGATGCATAAGTGGTGCAAGGGCCTTGTAAATACACCCCTATGTGTGCTTGGTCATTTTAAGTCACTTCCCCCTGGGGAAAGGGTCTTCTAAATATGTCCTCATGTGTGCTTTGCAATTTTAAGTCACTTCTCTCTGGTGCAAGTTCTTTGTAAATACGCTGTTATGTGTGCTTGGCCATTTCAAGTCACTTCCCTCTGGTGCAAGGCCAGGGCCTTGTAAATACGCTCTCATGTGTGCTTGGCCATTTCAAGTCACTTCCCCCTGGTGCAAGGTCCTTGTAAATACGTCCCCATGTGTGCTTGACCATTTCAAGTCACTTCCCCCTGGTGCAAGGGCCTTGTAAATACGTCCCCATGTGTGTTTTGCCATTTGTAGTCACTTTCCCCGTGGTGCAAGGTCCTTGTAAATACGCCCCCATGTGTGCTTGGCAAATTTTGATTTTGATTGTTTGAGTTACATAGCCATGTTAAAAGTGATGGAAAAAAAGGTGCAAGGGCCTTAAAAAAACGCTTTCATGTGTATTAGGGCATTTTAAGTCAGTTCCCCATGAATGTAGGAATATAATTGTTTTACATAAAAGGTTTAAAAACGTTTTTTGAAATCAATTAGGTTTCTTGATATGTACTGCTAGTGTTTCATAGGTTGTTTGGGGCATATTTAGAAGGCCTTTGAGTCCCTTTGATGTTATTTTTCCCATTTTAATTTAAGACATTTCCCCGTGGTGCAAGGTCCTTGTAAATACGCCCCCATTTGTGCTTGGCTAATTTAAGTATTGATAGGGTGTGCTTCTACATAGGACGTAGACTACATCTGCACAATGAGATAACTAAGCTGAAGAAATACAGGTGATGTGATTGTTAAAGGTGCAAAAATATTTGCACGTTTTTCAATTATATCACTTGTGTTTCCTAACATTACGAATCACATTGTTCAGATGAGGTTTAGGCGTGTTCAGGGAGATGGAGGAGGTCTGGCCTTTGTTCAAGAGTGCAGTGGACATGATTCACTTCATTGGTAGGCCTGTACATGTATTATCACCTCTGTACTCTTCAACAAGCCTAAATTTCATCTGCAACCCTGAGTAGGCCTCACCTCAAACAAACCTCTAGATAGTCCACACCTTATTGTCATCCTGAATCAATCATTTAAAGTGTTAGGGGCAGATTTATGATGGCTGTGCGCCTCTTTTGTGCTGCTGTTGCGTCACTTTTATAATGCAGCAGTGATTTACAAGATGCACCATGTTGCAAGATAGCAGCCGCGGGCCGTGGAGGGAGAAACGGTGGGGCAGGGAGGCAGGGAGGGGGAGGGGCAGGGTGGAGGGCCCTAAACACTGGCATATGGATTATTGCAGGTAAGTATACAATTTAACGTGCGTCAGGTTTCATGTGGGCGTTTTGTTGCAGGGTGGGCAGTCATTTGCATGAAAGCCCTGTAAAACTAATACAGTAAAATTAAGTAGATTTCACTGAATCATCTTTATGGCATTGCTGAATCAAATCCTTACTGTTATTGATTTACTGTTTGGTAATAGTGGTTAATAACATTTTTTATTATATTTTACCACAGATTCAACTGCAGATCATTTCGAAATTAGACAATGCCGTCTAAGGATAGAATCCGAAAGGCTACAAAACGACAAATACAGCAGAATACTAAATGCTTGCAGCAGTCCTTTACAATAAAATCTCTTCAAGTCACGAAAAAAGCTCCAGGTAAGAGAACGAAATCATTCCTTAGAAACTTTTGTAGAAACAAAAGAATAACTACAGAACAAGTTTTAGTCCAGAAAAAGAGAGCCAAATTAAACGGAAAGGAAAGAACAATCAAAAATGTTACTGGCAGAGCAGGAGATAACTCTGTGCATGGCAGTAGAAGGAAAAATCAGTTTGGGGACATTCGTAGACGAATGTTCCGCAAGAGGATTATTGGCAATTTGTTAAAAAATTTAAAGAAAGGTCAACAGAAAGTGGCTTTTTATAAGAGAAAGAAAAATGTAGAGAAAATTATTGATCAGGCTTTTGAAATTAAGCGAAAGTTATTTATTTTGGTAATCAATAGAATTAGGAAACTAAACAAGGTAATTTATGATTTCAAATCAAATGGTAAATGGAAGAGAGTAGTTAATAGAAGTAATTTTTGTGAAGTTTTCTCAGGAGAATGGATGCATAGTTCAAGTTGTGAGGCATTTTTCAATGAGGAGAGTTACTTTCAGGACAATGAATTGGTGCATGCAGTTGACACCAGTGGTCGAGCTTATGAGGTGAAAGATGGTTGTCCTGTTGAAAAAGAAAAACTTGTGTCAACAGAGACAGAAGAGGTGTTAGGTAATGAAGTTTTAGGGAGACGTCCTAAGGGACCAATGTATACCTGGAAGTGTAGTTCTATTTGCAGTGTGCAACAGGATTCCATCAATTTTCTTTGTGATTTTGTACGGACATTTAATAAGAAAAGTTTAAAACAGAAAATAAAATTGTTGCAAGAATTAGATCCTTGCAGAGTGAGAGAAGTGACAGGTTTGCATGGTCATTCACTGGCTTGTCTTTCAAGGAGAGTATGCCAGAGTGTTTTTCATCATTTCAGGATGCTAGCAGTGCATCATAGTAAAGTGAGGCAATTAGTTAGAATGTTATATTATGGTAAGAGAACAGCAATTATGCTTAAACAATTATGCACTGCTCTTTTGCATGGTTCTGAAGTAGATGTGAAGAATATTTGTGAAGAAATTGAGTTTTGTTACTTTACAAGTAAAGAGGAGAATGTTGAAATTGACCCAGAAGAAGAAGGTAATGTGGAAGCTAGTTTACAGGTTTCCAGTACAGATAATTTTCAAAAAGAAATTGCCACGTTTCAGGTGAAATCAAGTGAGAGGCCTAATTTCACTTGTGTGTGTTGTCGACGCACTTATTATAAGAATCAGACTAAGTTAGTGGATTTATATCCAAAAAGTGAAAGGGAAAATAATAGTAAATGGAAGGATTTTGCAACATACTTGATGGTAGAAAATTGTTTTGATTTGTGTTTGGATCAACGTGTGTGTACTTATTGTTGTAACAAATTAAATCAAAACCGGATGCCTGCTAGAGCGGTTCATGGAAAGGGGCGACCACTCGGTCCCCCCGAACGTATGGCGGAGTACCACGATCCCCCCGGGAAGCCATCTTGGGCGGGAGGCGAGTCTCGGCTGGTATGCCCGAAGCGGCGTAGCCGGGGCGCGCCTTTTCCCGCCCTAGAGTGGGTTGGCCTAGACACTGCCGCGGCTGGCCACGCCCTAGGGGCAGGCAGGGGCGGGTTTACGCCCGCCCTGAAGACGGATAAAAGGAGAAGCAAGATCCGAAGGCATCCTCTTGTTCCTGTGCTCTGAAGCTGCACCTCCTCGCTGCACGTGAGCTCGAGACGGAACGAAGAGCCAATTTTGAGCGTTGTAATCGTTCTTGTTTGTTTTTCAGATACTCTGTTGGAGAATGCCGAAGAAGGCGGGAAAGCGCATGACTACTGACCAGATGCTGCGCGTTCTCATGAAGGAGGTGACCGACCTAAAGAGGCGAATGGATAAAGAAGAGGAAGGGGGGCCGAAACGTCCTTTGGCGGGAGCAGCCCCGGGAGGGAAAAACAAGAGGCCCAGGAGGGGAGCAGCTGGGGGAGACAACCCGGGTCCCAGTACCCCGCTCGAGGCACCAACTCCCGTGCCGGAGGAAGGGAATCCGATTCCCGTTGTGGTCACCCCCGTGTCCGGGGAAGATATGCCGCCCGAGCTGGCAGCACAATTAGCAGCGTGGTTTGGAAAAGGTAGCGAGGGCGCCACGGCTGTCGACGCACAGGAGCTAATGAAGCAACTGCGTGAGTCACGGGAAGCAGCGAAGGTGTCCACTCCGGCTGCCGCTGTAGAGAAGCCACAGGGGACGGGTGCAGTAGCAGAGGCAACGTCCGGTGCAGGTAAGCGGCCATTGCCGATTGCGAGGGATGAGTCAGCACCCTCTCGTAGGGAAAAGTTGGGTCAGCATGTTCCTTTGGCTATTAAAGAGAAGATATGGGCAGGGGAGTACGTAAACATCTTCTCGTTGCTTACTGATCACTATGAGATGGAGCATGTTAAGGGCCAGAAGGAGCTCATGCATCCGAGTGTTTGGCGCGCAAAAATGGCCGACTTTAAGGTAAATGAAAACATTGGCAATTGGGGCCAAGCGTGGGGGGTTTTTACATCGATCTTGGGGGAACGAAGGCCCGATCTGTTACCCGAATTGCCGATTTATCAGTCACGAATCATGGGGTACTCGGTATCACACGAGGGTAATCATTGGTTCTGCTATGATAACCTGTTTAGAAAGGCTAAAGAACATGATAAAAACTTAACGTGGGATTGTTATGATTCTGTGTCATGGTCCAAAATGAAGGAGACTGGTATGTTAAAATTGCCATTAGTAGGGAGTATCGTTGGCGAATCCTCCCGCCAGTATGCGGGGACGCCCTTTCGGTCAGGTGCGGGTACCGACAATTACTCGAAGCCTGCCGGCAATACAGGAAAAAGGGGGGTTTGTTGGAACTTCAACAGGGGTAAATGTACTAGGCCCCAGGGATCGTGCAAATTTAGACACGAATGTAGTGGGTGTGGGCAATCATCCCATCCTGAGTCCACGTGCAGAGCCAAAACGGGTGATAACGGGGGTAGAGGAGGCGCCAAACAGGTCTAACATAGTCCGAGGGGCGCCTTTACCTACCCCGATTGATACCTTGGCAATGATTCCTTGGCTCAGTGAATACCCGGATCGTACTTCTGCTGGGGTGTTGCGGAACGGGTTTTCTTATGGTTTCCGCATCCCAGTGGGGGACTTTCAAGGTGCAGCAAAATGTAAAAATCAGCTATCGGTCTTTCAGCATACGACCGTGGTACAGGATAAGATCAGGAAGGAGGTTACTCGAGGTCGAGTCGCCGGTCCGTTTAGTGTACCACCGGTTCCTAACTTTGTTTGTTCCCCTTTAGGTGTGGTCCCAAAGAAGGACCCGGGTGAGTTTCGGCTGATACATAATTTATCAGCCCCACGTGGTCTTTCCGTAAACGAAGCGATAGACCCGGAAGTGTGTTCGGTGCGGTACGCATCCTTCGATGAGGCCGTAGCCATTTTGAATCGCCTGGGGCCCGGGGCGCTGATGGCAAAATCTGATATCGAGTCAGCATTCCGGTTGCTCCCGGTACATCCAGACGATCAGCGTCTCTTAGGTTTCATGTTTCAGGGTCATTATTACATGGATAGGTGTATGCCGATGGGGTGCTCTATATCTTGTGCCTATTTCGAAAAATTCAGTAGTTTTCTACAATGGGTCTTCACAAGGAAGACGGGTTTCCAAAATGTGATGCATTACCTTGATGATTTTTTGTTCCTGGGGGCAGCCGGGGATCCGGAATGTGGGCAGGCTTTGGCGCAGTTTTGTGTCTTGATGAATCAGTTTGGCGTGCCATTGGCACCAGGTAAGACTGTGGGGCCTTCCACTTGCCTCGAGTTTCTGGGGATCGAGTTAGACTCCGCAGAAGGTTGTTTTCGTTTACCAGCTGACAAAGTGTCAAAGTTCAGGACATCCCTGCAAATGTGTATAAGTGGACCTAAGGTTAAGCTGCATCAATTACAGCAGTTAGTTGGCCAGTTGAATTTTGCCCTGAGGGTTATACCAATGGCCCGCCCCTTTTCCCGTTCGATTGCTCAAGCCATGGTCGGCCTGAAGGAGTGCCATCATCGCACAAGGCTCTCGGCAGAGGTCCGCCAGGACATGCGCATTTGGTTGGCATTTCTGGCGGATTTCAATGGTCGAGTCGTCTGGAACAAACCGGCCGTGTCCTCTGAGGAGCTGGGGCTGTGGACAGATTCGGCAGGGAGCATAGGTTTCGGTGCCATCTTCGGCACAAGATGGTCGGCACAAAAGTGGCCGACATGGTGGCATGACAGTGGACTGACAAGTAACATTGCTTTCCTGGAACTTTTCCCCATTTTAGTGGCCCTGAGAACTTGGCCCGAAGGGTTCAAAGATCACTCTGTGGTATTTTGGTCTGACAATATGACCGTGGTCGAGTGTATCAATAGTCAGGCAGCACGATGCAAATGGATTTTGAGACTGCTCAAGGAAATTGTTTTACTGTGTATGCAATTGAATGTGCTATTCAGAGCAAGACATGTCCCAGGGGTAATGAACCAGGCGGCTGATGCACTGTCTCGTTTTCGTATGCAGGCTTTCTGGGGTTTCCTTCCCACAGCGGACCCGGAGCCGGCACCCTTTCCCGAAGCTCTCTGGTCTCTCGGTGCCCCCAACTTCGTAACCTCGTGGGAGAGAGTTTAGCACCCAGGACGAGGAAGGCATATGAAGGGGCGTTCCGGTCCTATTTGGCCTTTTTGGGGACTGATAGAGAGGAGCTTTGGGGCCAGGAGGAATGGGTGGTGAATTTTCTGATGTCCTTACATCTGGTCGGGAAATCGGTGGCCACGGCTCAGAGGCATCGGGCTGCCATTTCCTTTGTTGCTAGGGCTCATGGGATCCATGACCCGACAGCGTCTTTCGTTGTACAGAAAGCGCTACGGGGGTGGCAACGCCTTGAGGGTCGCAGAGTAGACGAGAGGCGCCCGATAAGTTTGGATAGGCTGGCCCAGTTATTATCCAGACTCCCCGCTACGTGTTCATCTCAGTTTGAGACAGTGTTATTCCGAGCCGCTTTTACGCTGGCATTCCATGGGGCTATGCGGGTAAGCGAACTAGTGGCGAGGAACAAGCAGGATGTGACAGGAGGATTGTGCCAGGAGCACGTCCAGATCAGAGGGGAGACGATGACGGTCTCATTTGTCAGGTCCAAGACCGATCAAAGTGGGATGGGTGACTGCGTAATCATACGCAGGATTTCCGGGTCCCCCATGTGCCCGGTAAGGTGTCTAGAAGATTATTTAGCACGAAGGGTGGC
Source organism: Lissotriton vulgaris (assembly GCF_964263255.1). Classification (NCBI taxonomy): domain Eukaryota; kingdom Metazoa; phylum Chordata; class Amphibia; order Caudata; family Salamandridae; genus Lissotriton; species Lissotriton vulgaris. The sequence goes on from NC_141687.1 coordinate 9,078,428, forward strand.
ATCATGGGGGGGGGCCTTGTTGAGACACGCTGACGCCACCCCACTGACAAAGTTTCAGTTTCAGCGGGTGCTTGCGATGTCGATTGCCGCTGCGGGCTTGAACCCGGGCGAGTTTGGGACCCATTCCTTTCGGATAGGGGCTGCTACAGAAGCTACAGCCAGGGGTCTGGATGTTGAACAAGTTAAACGGGTGGGGCGTTGGTCCTCCAATTGTTATAAAAGGTATGTGCGGTTGCACATGTTGTGAAGCTGTAACAATGTACTCACGCTTCTTGTTTTGTTTGGTTTTCAGTTGCGCAAGCCTACGAGGCGGGCGGACTTTGCAGTCGACCCAACACCGGGCCAGCGGTCAGACATCACCGGCTGTGAAAAAGGAGGTGTGGGTCGTGGGCCACTCATACGTGAGACGTGCCGCAGACGTATTCAAGGCAGGTGATATGATTCACGTAGCTGGGGAATACGGGTACAGTGTGTCCTTCTACGGAAGAGGCGGTCTCTGTATTGACCAGTTTCAATCATTTTTTGAGGGTTTGCTAGGGCGGACGAGGTCACCGCCGTCTGTAGTCATAGTACATCTTGGGGGTAATGATTTGGTCACCACTGGTAGACGACTTCTTCTTGAGGCGATGCTTTCCACTGTAAGTTGGTTAGCGAGGAGAGTTCCAGGGTGCACAATTGCGTGGTCCCATATGATCCCACGAAAAGTGTGGCGGGGGGCTATTTCGGTTCCTGCTTTAAATCATTCTGTTAGAAAGCTTAATAACAAAGTGAGTAGGTTGTTCCGTTCCAAGACACTGCATTCTATTTCACATGGGTGTATTAATGATGACAGTATGTATTTGGGGGATGGAGTGCATTTGTCTCGGGTGGGGAATGAGTTACTCATAGGAGACTTCTTAGCATGGCTAAAAATGTTACACCATGACCTTTAGGTAGGAGTGTTGTGGGGGGTCCGGATAGCCGGTCAACTATCCGGCATGTGGCGGTAAGGTCATGATCGGTGAGCACTAATTGGAAGATCCCTATGAGTGGGCGTCACCCAGCACGGATGGGAGCGCTCGGGGGAGGTGGCCATTGGCCCCTCAACGGGGAGGCGGTCCCTTCTAAGGATGGGTCGCCGAAAGAAAAGGAAAGGCGGTCAAGGCCCCTTCCTGGGTAGGAGGGGTTACAGCCCCCTCCTGGGGAATTTCCCGGGGCCAGGACGTCTGCGACGGCAGATGTGGTAAGTTGTGTGGGGTTTGGGGGGGGGTCTACGCTACCTTCTAGATACCTCACACGAGTCCTCGTACGACCTCTAAGTGGCGTCGAGTTTTATTGGGGCCCCCGTCAAGTCAAGGGAAATTGGTAATTGCACTTGAGGTACGCCTCTGGGCCGCCCCTCACAAGTGAGGGCGATATTTCTGGGTTAGGGATCTTGACACCGGTTACGACCTTGCCGTTGGCCCTTAAACGTTAGGATGTACAATTTCAAAATTTCAAGTAAATGTTTTGTAGGATGTTAGTTCGGCTAGGAGAACCTTTGTATTAGAGAATCTGTTAAGGTTAGCCAAACATCGCAATGTGGTAATGAAATTGTACATAATATGAAACTGTTTATTTAATGTTTTAATTTTGTTTCATATTTTAATAAATACGGCCGGGAGGGTTACTCCCTCCCGTCTTCCAAAGACTTCAGAACTGTTTCCGGTTTCCCATCCTTGGGGATTGTGTTGAGAGGGGGTGGCGGGTATCTCAGCCATATGGAAAGGGGCGACCACTCGGTCCCCCCGAACGTATGGCGGAGTACCACGATCCCCCCGGGAAGCCATCTTGGGCGGGAGGCGAGTCTCGGCTGGTATGCCCGAAGCGGCGTAGCCGGGGCGCGCCTTTTCCCGCCCTAGAGTGGGTTGGCCTAGACACTGACGCGGCTGGCCACGCCCTAGGGGCAGGCAGGGGCGGGTTTATGCCCGCCCTGAAGACGGATAAAAGGAGAAGCAAGATCCGAAGGCATCCTCTTGTTCCTGTGCTCTGAAGCTGCACCTCCTCGCTGCACGTGAGCTCGAGACGGAACGAAGAGCCAATTTTGACCCACCCACCAGCCCCTGAGGACAGCAAGTGGTTTTTGAATAAAGTTGATGGATAACTCTGATTTTCGTTTACAGGTTGTGGTATTATCGTGATGATTTTGAGTATGTAATAAAGAATGGTCGATTTGTGTTACGTTTCGCAAATAAAGAAATTCTGCTTTAGTGTTCATTGGTAAGCATGCTTTTAATAAAAGTGTAGTTGCTACTGTCTTTTAGTTTAGTCATTTAGTTAGCATTGTCGTATTTATTTTGGTCGGGCGGTAGGGTCATGATCGGTGAGCACTAATTGGAAGATCCCTATGAGTGGGCGTCACCCAGCACGGATGGGAGCGCTCGGGGGAGGTGGCCATTGGCCCCTCAACGGGGAGGCGGTCCCTTCTAAGGATGGGTCGCCGAAAGAAAAGGAAAGGCGGTCAAGGCCCCTTCCTGGGTAGGAGGGGTTACAGCCCCCTCCTGGGGAATTTCCCGGGGCCAGGACGTCTGCGACGGCAGATGTGGTAAGTTGTGTGGGGTTTGGGGGGGGTCTACGCTACCTTCTAGATACCTCACACGAGTCCTCGTACGACCTCTAAGTGGCGTCGAGTTTTATTGGGGCCCCCGTCAAGTCAAGGGAAATTGGTAATTGCACTTGAGGTACGCCTCTGGGCCGCCCCTCACAAGTGAGGGCGATATTTCTGGGTTAGGGATCTTGACACCGGTTACGACCTTGCCGTTGGCCCTTAAACGTTAGGATGTACAATTTCAAAATTTCAAGTAAATGTTTTGTAGGATGTTAGTTCGGCTAGGAGAACCTTTGTATTAGAGAATCTGTTAAGGTTAGCCAAACATCGCAATGTGGTAATGAAATTGTACATAATATGAAACTGTTTATTTAATGTTTTAATTTTGTTTCATATTTTAATAAATACGGCCGGGAGGGTTACTCCCTCCCGTCTTCCAAAGACTTCAGAACTGTTTCCGGTTTCCCATCCTTGGGGATTGTGTTGAGAGGGGGTGGCGGGTATCTCAGCCATATAATAATCTGGAATTGGATGACATTCCTTCTGAATTGAAGGATTTAAATACTTATGAATCTATTTTGATTCAAAGTGTGTATCCCTTTCAGGCTATTGTAAGAATGGAGCCAAAGACAGGGAAATTGCCTCCATCAGATTTACAGAGAGGATTAAAGGGAAGAGTTGTTTATTTGCCTCTAGATTTAAAAAAAAATATTAATACAATTGGAGTAGAGAAAGTGGAAGAGGAACCTCTGGTTATCTTAGTTAATGGGGTTCCGACAAAGAGTAAGAAAATATGGCAAGATTTAGTGGATGTTAGGAAAGTCAAAAAGGCAACATTGTATTTGAAGAAAAACAATAAGTATTACAAGAATGTATATGTTGCAGAAGAGGAAGTAAGTGAAGAAGAGGATAGCGATTTGTGTGTTGGTCAAATTTAAAAAGTAGAAGCCTCTAAAAAGGAAGAAATATATGAACATTATAGTGTTCATCCTTTGCATTCTAAGGAAGTCATGGGGAATGCTATTGAGTTGTTTCAAATGAAACAAGCCAAAGGGAGTCCCATTAGTGTTTGGGAGGAAAGTTTGGAAGCTCGGTGTTTCCCACAGTTATTTCCAACAGGTCAAGGAGGAAGATATGATGAGCGACCTGATCAAATTCCTGCTTCTGAATACCGGACTTTACGATTGTATGCAGAAGATCCTAGGTTTCGTCAATGCATTCCCTATTTGTTTCATCTACTGTTTGAATGCGATCTGTCTGGACTGTCATATGCAGTGAACCACATCTTGAAAAGTGGTGTACAGACGCAAAACATCTTGGCAAGTGACTTTATGGATAAAGTCAATGTGCAAGATAGTATTTTCGATTCTTACCTGATTAATCTCATGGCGTGTCAGCGTGGTACTAATGAGTTCTGGTACCGTTGTCATGGTGATTTGAAATGTATGCTGAGGAACTTACAGCCTGATTCATGTACGGGCCGTTTTGCGTGTCCCTAATAGCGAATAATAGCGACTCGCTATTGAGGAAACGCAAAACGGCATTCATGTACTTTTCGGGGAAAAAATAGCGACTCGCACGAAGGCGCTAAAGCCGTTAGCGACCTACAAAAAACGCAGAATAATCGCTATTTCCGGCCACCAGCGATCGGGATTGCGACTCGCAATCCCGATCGCACGGGATTGCGACTCGCAATCCCGTGCGATCGGGATTGCGAGTCGCATTCTCGCGGGATCTGGAAAACGGGAAGACACATTCCGAGCACCGTGATGACATCACAACCAGGAAGCAGCCAAATCCCACCCCCAAACACCACAGTGACGCTATCATTCGAGTGTACACGAGGGAAAGCTGCCGCTAAACCTCCGTTAGCGACTCCCGACCCGGCCGAAATAGCGACCGCCATGTCCGACGAACCTCTGCCTGGCCCCAGCAACAGCGCTGGCCGCAAGCGCAAACTAAAGTTCACCGAGCAGGAGCTGGAGAACCTTATAGAAGGGGTGGTGGCCAAACACGACCAGCTCTTTGGTGCCAACTCCAGGAGGGTCCCAGAACAGGAGAAGCGGAGGATCTGGGTGGGGATTGCCTCCAGCGTCAACTCTGTGGGCGTTGCGGACAGGTCGTTGGGGGAGCTGAAAAAGCGCTGGTACGACCTCCGAAGGCGTGCCAAGGAGAAGGTGGCGGAGCGCCTTGGTGAGGCATCAGGCACTGGAGGTGGTGGACCGACTGTCCCACCCAACACCCCCCTGGAGGACCAGGTAGAGGACACCTTGGAGAGGGAGGCGTGTGTTGGCGTGACCACTCTGGACTCCTCCCGCCCCACTCAAGACACCCAAGGTAAGTGGCATGCGACTGCGACCCTGTCCCCTATGACCGTCCCTGACCAAATAGGCTCACTCATTGGCCCTTAATCATGCCTATGTTGTGCATCAGAAAATGCCCTGAGGCATTGTGGGAGACGTAGTATGTCCACAATGTAGTAGTACCACAATGCGGCCAGAAAGGTTCCTAAGTGTGCAAATCCACAGCCATCCAGGGAATGTCACCCAGCATGCATGTAACATCTGCACGTCTGACATTCACATGCACCTAATGAGTATCCACTTACCCTCACAGGTGCGGATGATAGCAGTGACAGCGAGAGGCTGCTGATTGATGAGGAGGCCCAGGAGGAGGAATCCCTACCCGCTACCCAGCCACCAGCCCCTGCCACTGCACCAACACCAGCAGCCAGGCCCCCCACCTTACCTGCTGCAACATCTGCAGGCCCACCGGCTGCCAAGGCCAGGCCCACCACCTTACCTGCTGCAACATCTGCAGGCCCACCGGCTGCCAAGGCCAGGCCCCCCACCTTACCTGCTGCAACATCTGCAGGCCCACCGGCTGCCAAGGCCAGGCCCCCCACCTTACCTGCTGCAACATCTGCAGGCCCACCGGCTGCCAAGGCCAGGCCCACCACCTTACCTGCTGCAACATCTGCAGGCCCACCGGCTGCCAGAGCCAGGCACCCCACCAATGTGCCTCCAGTGCCTGCCGCACCTGCAACACCAGCTGCTGCACCACCTGCAGCTCGTCCAACACGATCTGGGCCAGCCACATCCGCTACACAGCGGCCGAACAGCAGGAGGGGCAATGGGCATCTCCATGCCTGCATGAGCGTGGAGCGGCGAATGCTCCGTTTACACCAGCGCCAGTCGCAGCAGCAAGGAGCCATCCAGCTCCAGCTGCATAAGATCGGCCGCAATGTGGCGGGAGTCGGCGAGCGGGTGGACCGCATGACGGCGGCCATGGAGCGCATGACGGCGGCAATGGAGAAGAATACTGCAGCGCTGGTGAAGAAGCGCAGAGTTGCAAGCAGGCGCCACCACCAGCTGTTGAGCCGGCTGTCGAGCTATAGTCGCTCAAATTATGTGGCAGCAAATGCCACCACCCAGCTGTCGCGGCGCTCTCTGACCCAGCAGCACCAACTGGTCCAGTGCTGCGAGGACATTACCCGGGTGCTGGAGCACTTGACCACCGCCGTGATCCCACTGCTTACACCTGTGCTACCGGCCATCGTAGGGGGAGATGATGCGAGTGAGGCTGCCTCCAGCGTGAACAGCAACTCTGCCACGCAGGCCCCCCCACCTAGGCGCAGCACCAGGGCTACGCCTGGTACAGCTGCCCAGGATGAGGAAGAGCCTCACAGGCGCCTGGGAAATGTGCGCCGGAGTCGCCAATGACATTGTGTCAGGGACACAGGCGCAGGCTGAAGCTAAGCCTGCCATGAACCTTTACATGCAGTATGCAGGAATACTGGATTTTGAAAATAGTTGTTACCATGACCCTTTTATCTTGTGATTCAAACAAATACATTTATTTTGCTGCACACATTCGCCTTGTGTAATCATTACATTTTGCATGCAATTGTGATATGTGGGGTGGGGGAAGGGGGTGGGCTAGAAATTGTTAGCTGTGATGTGGTTGCGACGTCTGTGGCCTTCAGCTGGGTTCTCCCCGCGTGCATGGTGCGCATGTGCTGGTGGCCGGTCGTCCCCCTCAGATTCACTGCCTGAGATGTCAACTGGTATCCGGCGCTTGGTTGCAATGTTATGAAGCATTGCACAGACAGCCACAATGCGGCAGCACGCTGCAGGACTGTAATACATGGCCCCACCTGTCTTGTGCAGTATACGGAACCTGCTCTTGAGCAGGCCAAATGTCCTTTCAATACAGTTCCTTGTCCGGATGTGCGCAACATTGTAGCGCCGTTGCTGAGGTGTGGCAGGGTTGAGGTAAGGGGTCAGGAGGTATTCCCGTAGGGCGTAGCCACTGTCACCTGAATGAGAGGAGCAGATGTTGATTGCCTGTGCAGCGCAGTTACTTCATAGCAATGTGACATTGTCGACAAAGTGTGCATACCAAGTAGGTGTCCTTCCCCATACTCTCCTCTGATCAGTCGTGTGTGGAGTCCGCTGTGCCTGAAGATAAAGGAGTCATGGGTACTCCCTGGGTACTGGGCCACAATGTCAGTGATGATGGTCTTGGCATTGCAGACCATCTGTATGTTGAGGGAGTGGTAGGACTTCCTGTTGCAGTACATATACTCCGTGCCAGCTGGTGGGCAGACGGCGACGTGGGTACAGTCTATGCAGCCGAGGACATGGGGAAAATGGGCAACATTATAAAATTGTAGTTTAGTGAGGTCCAATTCCTGTTGGCTCGTGGGAAATGTGATGTGCCGGTGGAGCTGGCTGAGCATGGCGTCAACAAAAGTGTGGAGGCAGCGTGACATGGTGGGCTGGGATATCCCCCCAGCAGCGGCTACTATGCCCTGGAAACTGCCGGAGGCCAGGAGGTGCAGGCTGCACAATACCTGCACATGTGTGGGCACAGAATTGTTTCGCCTTGTTGGGTGCTGCATGATGGGGTCGAGTTCTTGTATCAGCCAGGTGATCATTTCCCCATTCAGCCTGTATTTTGCATAAATCTGTTCTCTGGTTTGGCCCAGCAAGGTGACCCGCTGCCGGTAAATCCTTGCCTGCCTCATGCGTCTCCTCCGTGCTGCTCGCTGTAGCCTTCGCCGCCTCACCACCATGTACATTGTGGAACGCCTAATGCTGCTGCTGAATGTCCTTATGTGTGATTGGTCAGGCCTGGACCTGTTGGTGATTGGCTAACAGTTTTTCAAATTTAGCTTCATCATGGCTTTTATGGTTACCACCTGCTTTGAGTTGTCCTTAAATTGCGCCGCGCAAACGTGCGATTTAGCGCTTTTTTCGCTAATGTATTTCTTTCATGAATGCCGATTGAGACAATATTGCGTTTCGCTAATCATTTCGCAGATTCCGTGGTTGGTCGCTATTTCCGTATCGCTAATGCTCGACTTCCCAGAGTCTGCGACTATTACAGCGTAATCGCTATTCCAATCGCTATTATTTTTTAGCGATTTCGCTATTTCGTACTTGAATGCCGATTCCGTGTTTTGCACCCGCAATTGCGTTTTCGCAGCCATTGCGGGCGCTATTTCGCTTCATGAATCAGGCTGTTAGGAACTCCCACATGGTTCCTCACTCTCAGCTGTGCCGAGTATGGCTGGGAAGACTTACTTGAATTTCTACAAGAGGCAAATGGAAACATTGAAAATATCGAATTCAAGACTCCCGGAGAACTGTGCTCTTTGGATCCAGTTGATGTATGCAGGTACTTCAATCATATATTTGAAGCTATGATGTCTTTCATCATGAACAAGAAAAATCCACCTCTTGGAGAGGTGTTGGATTTCTTCTGGAGAAAGGAGTACCAAGCAAGAGGTGCTCCTCATATACATATGCTGCTGTGGATCAAAGATGCTCCCAAATTTGGAACAGATCCAGATGACTTAGTGATGAGTTTCATAGAACAGTATTCTACATGTGCTGTTCCAAAGACAAAGGAAGACAAAAGTCTAAGAGAACAAGTTTTACGGTTTCAAAGCCATCGTTGTGGAAAGTACTGTTGTCATAAATTCAGAAACAAGAACAAGTACTATACAAAATGTCGTTTTGGATTTCCACGATCGGTGATATCTAAAGGAAGAGTGAACAATTTGATGTCTTCTCTGCGACATAATGTGATGAGGAAATCACCCAAAAATACATACAATTTGAAAAGGAACGAAGAGTCCAAGTATATCAACGACTACAACCCAGTGATTTTGTCCATGTGGAATGCTAACATGGATATACAGTTTGTGGCTGATAACTGTATGGCTGTGGCTCCGTATGTGACATCTTAGATCGCCAAAAAAGAAAAGACAGAATTGAAGGATATGTGGGAGGACATTTCCCATGAAAAAAACCTCAGTAAGAAGTTGTACAGTTTCAGTCTGAAGATGTTGTCGCATCGAGAAATTGGAGCTTACGAATATTCTGACCGGTTGTCTTCAGCAAGTCTTTATGCCAAATCCAGGAGTATCATTTGGGCGAGTCTTTGTCTTGCTGCAAGGCGTAATCGAGTTCTGAAACCTGTACGGGAAATTGAGTATTTGGCGGAAAAGGAGCTAAACAGTACAGATATTTTGAAGACCAACATGTTGGATACATATTATCCAAATAGAAGCAGTCACCTCGAGAATGTTTGTCTGTATGAGGTTCTGCAAAATTACATATTCAAAAGGAACATCAAAGAAGATATTGAAAAAGGAGTGTATGCTGTAATTGGAAGTGAGGGATGTCTGGTCAAGCAAAGAAAATGCAAATTGGTAAATCATCGAAAATTGAGTGGTGAATCTCCTGAAAGAAAAGAGTTTTTCTATTTAGCTCTTTTGCAACTTTTCAAGCCTTGGCGTGCAGAAGAGGAACTGCTTGGAGATTTCCTCTGTTACGAATACGCTTTCAATGCAGCCAAAGAAACCATAGAATGTCCTGTTTTTCCCAAATATCTAGAAATGTTGAATGCGGAAATCAAGCAGGAAGCAACGATTGCAGCCGAGATTGCTAGAGACAGTTCTCAGGACAGTCAGAGTTCTGTTTCATTGAGTCAGGATCCACTAGGAGGACCAGTTATCGAAAATGAAGCTGCCACTGCTATGATTGAAGTGGAAAGAGACATGGGACATGCTCAGGAGGATGCTGTTAACTTAGAAGACTTGGAAAGACAACTCAACGTTGAGCAGAGGAAAATATATGACGAAGTTACCAACCAAATTGATCATGGATTAAGTCATGAGAAGAAAGAGTGCTCATGTACGTCGTTGAAGACTGTCCGACTGTACGTGAGTGGAGAAGCGGGAACTGGAAAAAGTTTCCTCATTAAAGCAATTTCATGTTATTTGAAGAAAAGGAGTGAGTCATCGCTGTCTTGTGTTGTCACCGCTCCAACTGGACTGGCAGCACATAACATTAAAGGTATTACTTTGCATCGGCTACTGATGCTGCCAGGGGAGCATGATAACAAATTACAATACCACAAGTTATTGGGAGATGCTTGTTGTGAAGTATCTAGAGTCCTGAAGAAGATGAAACTTCTTATCATTGACGGAGTAAGCATGGTTTCCAATGTCATGCTTGCCTTTGTGCATTTGAGAATGCAAGAAGTTCTTAAAACAGAGTATGATGTGTTATTTGGTGGCAAACACATCATTGTTTTCGGTGATCTTCTGCAGCTGACACCAGTGAAAGGACAACCTGTGTTCAAAATGCTCACGCATGAAGATACCAGGAAGTGTCTAGGGAGTATTGGCAACGTCAATATATGGTTAAACTTCAATTATGCTCAACTGCGTGAAAATATGCGTCAAGCGAAGGATGAAGATTATAAGAATATTCTACAAGATGTTAGAATTGGAAAAGTGACCGAGCATGGGAAAAAAGCTTTACATGCACGATTACTGTCAAATTTGTATCCAGAAGAAGACGTTGTACCTGAGAATATTTTTCGGAAAATTACTGAGAAGAAATCTGGAATATGTTTGATGCCAACTCTTGCAGAATGTGCCATCTTCAACAACAAAATGTTGAATTTAGAAAACCAAGAGATTGTGAAACTGGAAGCTATTGACAGAGTAGAGCATATGGGAGCAACAATTATTTTGTCAGAGAATTTGAAATCTAAATTGGATTCATTAGAGAAGACTGTATCTAAAACTGCAGGTTTTGAAAAGACTCTGAATGTGTGCTTAAATTGTCGTTTAATTTTAAGAAGGATTTTACATGTTGAAAAAGGTCTGGTAAATGGATCATTGGGTAATGTTGTTGATTTTGAGAAATACAGAAGTAGAGATGGAATTGAATTTTTAAAAATTTAATTTGATGGCATTGAGGAAGTACAGCTAATTGGTCATTGCTCTGCTAGGTTTTTGCTTGTAAAAGACTTATATGTTCGCCGTAAGCAATTTCCTGTTTGCTTGGCATATGCGGTGACAATCCATAAATCGCAAGGTTTAAGTGTAGACAGTGCATTGGTGAATATTGGCAGTTCTGTGTTCAAGGAGGGTATGGCATATGTGGCATTGTCACTAGTCAGAACTTTATCGGGATTGTACTTGATTTAGTGTGATGTCACAAACATTTGTGCGGATCTAGATTTTGTTAAGGAATACAATAGGTTAAGAAAAGAGTATGCGCCACATTTGCCTCAATATCCTTTGTTTGAGAAACGTGTGGTAGGCCGGAAAAGAAGAAATGTGACCAATAGTCGGGAGGTTGTAGCAAAAAGACAAAAAGTCGATGAACCTGAAATTATAAGCAGAAAGAAAAAGGATTCTGTTGAAAATGTTCTGGTGTCAACTGCTATGCTAATGTAGTGGTTAATGTTGTCTTTTCTCTAGAAACTTTAAAAGAACAGATTGTGATCAATTCGGATCAAAGTTTTTGCTGCTTGCTGAATTCTATGTTAGAGAAATGTAGCACTGATAGAACAAAAATAGAAAGTGTGTCTGAAATTCGTAATCTGTTAGACAAATGTTCAGGTCAAACGCAATTCTCTCAAAATATTCAGCAAGATTGTCAAGAGTTTTTAATGTATATGCTTGATGTATTACAAGATGAAGGTGTAGATGTAGATCACCTGTTTGGCCTTTCTTATCAATGGCAGCATGAGTGCGAGAACTGTAGGCTATCAAGTACCAGTAGTGTAGACTCAGAAAGATTTATATATCTAACTTTGCCAGACAGTAAATCAGTGTCCTTTAATAAGCTAGTAAAATCAGCTGATCACAACATGGAGTGTAGCCAATGTAAGTCAGCAATGTTGTCCACATTATTTATAAGAACATATGGCCAGTATGTCATTTTAATGTTCCAACGATGTAGGCCTGATGGAACAAAATTGACAACTTTAATTAAAAATGTTGTGGCTTCGCAGTTGTCAATATCAGGAAGGACTTTTGTAACTGCAGCAATTATATATCATGACGGTCCTTCAACAACATCAGGACATTACACAGCTTATTTAAAGTCTAGAAACGGCTGGTCATTCTGCAATGATTCTGTTTTAATTTTCAAATAAAAATTGCCTTTTGACCTTAAAAATTCTTACCTGGTGTTTTTAAAACCAAAATTTTAGGGAAAGAATCTCGGGATTTGTTCTGAGGAATTTCAAGATGTTCTACTGGCTCCTACTCTATATGGCCTTGTGGATAATTGTAGTACAGAGCGAAAACTGTTTGTGTTAATAAGCTAATTCAAGCAATAGATCAAAACAAGGAGTAGAGGAAATGTAAGTCTGCAATGCTGTCCACAATATTTATAGAAACTTATGGGTGAAATGTAATTTTACAATTTCAGCTACATAAACTGGATGAAAATAAGTTGTCAAGTCTAATTACAAATTTTTTGGCTATATAGTCATCGATTTCAGGAAGAACATTTGTAACTGCAGCTATTATAAGTTATGATGGTCCTTTGACAACATCAGGATATTACACAGCTTATTTGAAATTTAAAAAAGGCTAGTCTTTCGTCAATGATTACCATTTTAGTATGAAGCAATGTTGCCTTTTGACTTGTTTTCAGAAGTGAGAATTTAGGGTAGGTAACTGGATTATAATGATTGTAGGTGTTGCTGTAATTTAGTGTGCTGTTTTAAATTGCTTTGTATGTCTCATTTTTCTTTAAACGATGGAGATTATCTTTCAGAAAGTGTCGGGCAGAAAATAGTAACAGCACAACAGAGTATAAGCTGTTCATAGGACATCCTTTGACGTCAGAGAAAGTAAGTTACTTTTGAGGAGTTCTGATTTCAGATTGATTATATTTTATGGGTTTTTTAAACACAATCATTTTGATTGTGTTTTTTTTCCCCGCTGTTATATGATGAATACCTTCAACTCACTGTTTTTAGTGAAATTTGATACATTCTGAGAACAGCAAAAATAAACCATTTAACATGTATAATTAATTCGGTACTTTTTGTATTTATGATATACATTGAGGACTGTGTAGGAGGCATGGAAAAAATGAGGCTTCTGTAAGTGTCAAGGGAGGTGAGTAATGTACATTGCTCTGTTGCATACAGTCCTCACCTTCTCCGTACTCTTGGAAATGCTAGACTATATCTGCACAATGAGATACCTAGGCAAAGGAAAAACACAAGTGATGTGATTGTGGAATGAGCAAAAAAAATTGCACGTTTTTCAACTACATTACCTGTGTTTCATAACATTACGAATCACATTGTGTAGATGAGATTTAGGCCTGTTCAAGGAGATAGAAGAGGTCTGACGTTTGTTCAAGAGTGCAGTGGACATGACTCACTTCGTTGGTAGGCCTGCTCATGTATTATCTCCTCTGTACTCTTCAATAACTTAAATTTCATCTGTAACTCTGAGTTGGACTTGGACTCACCTGAAACAAATCTGTGGATAGGCCACACCTTATCAGCATCTAGAAACAATCATTAAAAATGTTAGGGGTAGATTTATGATGGCCGTGCGCCTCTTTTGCGCCGCTGTTCCGTCACTTTTGTAACGCAGCAGCAGTGCAAAAGATGCACCATGTTGCAAGATAGGTCTCACTTCATCTTCAACAAGATACCGTCAGTTTAAAGTGTATATATTTAGGACTTTGTAGGGGGCATGGAGAAGTGGAGGTCTCTAACTTTATTTTTTTGTAAAATTGGATGATTGTCAATCTTTTCCCTTGTCTTTTCTAATTTTAAAATACATGTTTTAATATTTTTCAAATGTTTGTTCTTTCTTTCACAGATTGAAAGTATTAAAATAACAAGTAACTAAGTTAACGACAATTATAAGGTAAATGTTTTGTACTCTTTTCGTTACGTTTCTATCACATTTAACTTCTATTAGTTCCACTGCTTCATTTGTTTAACCCTCAGTTTTCTGCCTTTGCTACTTACTTCATTCATTTCTCTATTACTTACTTACTCTACTCCTTCCACTCCTTTTCTCAGTCCCTCTTTAAACAGTATCTCTGTTACTCCCTCTAACTGTCTTTCTTTTAACATTACTCTCAATTTATTTTCTCTTTTTAAAAAAAAATAAAAAAAATTTGAGTTCGCTTCTGGTTCGCGTACCGGCGTGCGAACCGGGAAGCGAACCAAAAGAAATAGAGGTTGTCAGAGTGCTAAACATTCTAGCAAATTCTTATAAAGGGGAGGTAGTTCTGAAAATAACTTTTTTTTATTATTTTCTTTGTTTTTTTTGGGGGGGGGAAATGAAAATGATTCGTTATGAAGGGCTCAACAGGAGCAACAAAAAAAAAAGATAATTTATTTTCGGGGGCGTTTGGGACATTGATGATTATCAATAGCTAAATTGATTAAATTTATGCTACTCTCTCTGTAGCAAATGAGTTGTCCACAATGAATACAGACATGTTTTATGCTCCCAAATTTCATTTGAATATTTGGGACCATGTCGCTCGCCTCTGGTCCCGTCACTGCCTCTTCATTGGTGGATGTACTGGCCACAGGTCGGGGGTTATCCACCAGATCACGTACTTGAGCAGCACTGTAGTTGATAGGGTGCCACCTTTCCATATGGCGATGCATGGTATAATTACCATAACTGTATTTTTTTTCTGTTCCTCTGGACAGTTCATTTTTACAAATCAGGCAGGTAACAGACCGGGCATTAACCTTTTTTTGTCCCTGGGGAAAAGAAAAAAATTGCCATACATAATTTGGTTTGACATGGGACCTCCTTGGCTGTTCAGGTAAAAACATCCCAGTCCCTTGTTCCTCTTCCTCTTCTTCCTCTTCTTCCTCTTCTTGTTGGAGGATGACCTGAGAAGGTGGTCCTCTCTTCCTAGGAGGTGGTGGTGGTGGTGGGGGTCCACCAGCTGCAGCAATCATTGAAGCCATTTGTAAGATAGTCAATGTAGGTCTTTCTCTCATAAAAATGAAAGTCAGAGTGAAGAAAAAAGGTGGGACTTTCATCATTTGGGAAAAAAAATGTTCTAAACCAATGAAAAGTGTTATTTTAAGGTCATATGACCAAGCCTTCCATCATTAGGAAACTAAAAGTAAAATGAACCAATGAAAAGTTTTATAAACAAGTCACATGACCTGTTATGCTTACATTTCGCGCTCCACGCCGCGCCCCGGATCGTTTCCGGGGCGCTGCGCTTTGCGCCTTGGTTCGCGCTCCGGAACACTTCCGGGTGCGCTAACGCGGCGCGTCATAAGATGCATTACGCGACAACTTTGGTCCCCTTTGTAACCCGTCATGCCTATCTCAATGTGAATGTGTTGTGCACCCCACACAAAGAAAACAACATTTTTTTTTTATTTGCCCCGCGGGGCCCTTTTAAAGACATTCTTTAGTCTAATTAGGTTGGCCTCTATTGTATGTATTTTTTTTTTGATTTTTTTTTCTTTCGCTCCCGGTCGGCAAACCGGGTAGCTTAGCGTTACCTCAATTTGGTGCCGCGACTCGGTCCGCGAACCGGTAAACGTTCTTTTTGCGCAACTGCCGCGTTAGAAAACAACATCGTGACGCATCGTGTAAGCGCGACGTATCGCGTTGTCGCGTAATGCGTCTTATGACGCGCCGCGTTAGCGCACCTGGAAGTGTTCCGGAGCGCGAACCAAGGCGCGAAGCGCAGCGCCCCGGAAACGATCCGGGGCGCGGCGCGGAGCACGTAACGTAAGCATAACAGGACATGTGACTTGTTTATAAAACTTTTCATTGGTTCATTTTACTTTTAGTTTCCTAATGATGGAAGGCGTAGTCATATGACCTTAAAATAACACTTTTCATTGGTTTAGAACATTTTTTTTCCCAAATGATGAAAGTCCCACCTTTTTTCTTCACTCTGACTTTCATTTTTATGAGAGAAAGACCTACATTGACTACCTTACAAATGGCTTCAATGATTGCTGCAGCTGGTGGACCCCCACCACCACCACCACCTCCTAGGAAGAGAGGACCACCTTCTCAGGCCATCCTCCAACAAGAGGAGGAAGAAGAGGAAGAAGAGGAAGAGGAGCAAGGGACTGGGATGTTTTTACCTGAACAGCCAAGGAGGTCCCATGTCAAACCAAATTATATAAAGCAATTTTTTTCTTTTCCCCAGGGACAAGAAAAGGTTAATGCCCGGTATGTTACCTGCCTGATTCGTAAAAATGAACTGTCCAGAGGAACAGAAAAAAAATACAGTTATGGTAATTATACCATGCATCGCCAAATGGAAAGGTGGCACCCTATCAACTACAGTGCTGCTCAAGTACGTGATTTGGTGGATAACCCCCGACCTGTGGCCAGTAAATCCACCAATGAAGAGGCAGTGATGAGACCAGAGGCGAGCGACATGGTCCCAAATATTCAAATGAAATTTGGGAGCATAAAACATGTCTGTATTCATTGTGGACAACTCATTTGCTACAGAGAGAGTAGCATAAATTTAATCAATTTAGCTATTGATAATCATCAATGTCCCAAACGCCCCCGAAAATAAATTATCTTTTTTTTTTTGTTGCTCCTGTTGAGCCCTTCATAACAAATCATTTTCATTTCCCCCCCAAAAAAAACAAAGAAAATAATAAAAAAAAGTTCTTTTCAGAACTACCTCCCCTTTATAAGAATTTGCTAGAATGTTTAGCACTCTGACAACCTCTATTTCTTTTGGTTCGCTTCCCGGTACACGAACTGAAAGCGAACGCAAAAAAAAATGTTTTTTTTTAAAAAAGAGAAAATAAATTGAGAGTAATGTTAAAAGAAAGACAGTTAGAGGGAGTAACACAGAGATATTGTTTAAAGAGGGACTGAGAAAAGGAGTGGAAGGAGTAGAGAAAGTGAGCAATAGAGAAATGAATGAAGTAAGTAGCAAAGGCAGAAAACTGAGGGTTAAACAAATGAAGCAGTGGAACTAATAGAAGTTAAATGTAATAGAAACGTAACGCAAAGAGTACAAAACATTTACCTTATAATTGTCTTTAACTTAGTTACTTGTTATTTTAATACTTTCAATCTGTGAAAGAAAGAACAAACATTTGAAAAATATTAAAACATGTATTTTAATATTAGAAAAGACAAGGGAAAAGATTGACAGTCATCCAATTTTACAAAAAAATAAAGTTAGAGACCTCCACTTCTCCATGCCCCCTACAAAGTCCTAAATATATACATTTTAATCTGACGGTATCTTGTTGAAGATGAAGTGAGGCCTATCTTGCAACATGGTGCATCTTTTGCACTGCTGCTGCGTTACAAAAGTGACGGAACAGCGGCGCAAAAGAGGCGCACGGCCATCATAAATCTACCCCTAACATTTTTAATGATTGTTTCTAGATGCTGATAAGGTGTGGCCTATCCACAGATTTGCTTCAGGTGAGTCCAACTCAGAGTTACAGATGAAATTTAAGTTATTGAAGAGTACAGAGGAGATAATACATGAGCAGGCCTACCAACGAAGTGAGTCATGTCCACTGCACTCTTGAACAAACGTCAGACCTCTTCTATCTCCTTGAACAGGCCTAAATCTCATCTACACAATGTGATTCATAATGTTATGAAACACAGGTAATGTAATTGAAAAACGTGCAATTTTATTTGCTCATTCCACAATCACATCACTTATGTTTTTCCTTTGCTTAGGTATCTCAGTGTGCAGATATAGTCTAGCATATCCTAGAGTATGGAGAAG
This sequence comes from Lissotriton vulgaris, assembly GCF_964263255.1. Classification (NCBI taxonomy): domain Eukaryota; kingdom Metazoa; phylum Chordata; class Amphibia; order Caudata; family Salamandridae; genus Lissotriton; species Lissotriton vulgaris. The sequence continues at coordinate 9,096,059 of NC_141687.1, forward strand.
GTGAGGACTGTATGCAACAGAGCAATGTACATTACTCACGTCCCTTGACACTTACAGAAGCCTCATTTTTTCCATGCCTCCTTCACAGTTCTCAATGTATATCATAAATACAAAAAGTACCGAATTAATTATACATGTTAAATGGTTTATTTTTGCTGTTCTCAGAATGTATAAAATTTCACTAAAAACAGTGAGTTGAAGGTATTCATCATATAACAGCAGGGAAAAAAAACACAATCAAAATGATTGTGTTTAAAAAACACATAAAATATAATCAATCTGAAATCAGAACTCCTCAAAAGTAACTTACTTTCTCTGACGTCAAAGGATGTCCTATGAACAGCTTATACTCTGTTGTGCTGTTACTATTTTCTGCCCGATACTTTCTGAAAGATAAGCTCCATTGTTTAAAGAAAAATTAGACATACAAAGCAATTTGAAACAGCACACTAAATTACAGCAACACCTACAATCATTATAATCCAGTTACCTACCCTAAATTCTCACTATTGAAAACAAGTCAAAAGGCAACATTGCTTCATACTAAAATTGTAATCATTGACAAAAGACTAGCCTTTTTTAAATTTCGAATAAGCTCTGTAATATCCTGATGTTGTCAAAGGACCATCATAACATATAATAGCTGCAGTTACAAATGTTCTTCCTGAAATCGATGACTATATAGCCAAAACATTTGTAATTAGACTTGACAACTTATTTTCATCCAGTTTATGTAGTTGAAATTGTAAAATGGCATTTCACCCATAAGTTTCTATAAATAATGTGGACAGCATTGCAGACTTACATTTCCTCTACTCCTTGTTTTGATCTACTGCTTGAATTAGCTTATTAACACAAACAGTTTTCTCTCTGTACTACAATTATCCACAAGGCCATATAGAGTAGGAGCCATTAGAACCTCTTGAAATTCCTCAGAACAAATCCCGAGATTCTTTCCCTAAAATTTTGGTTTTAAAAACACCAGGTAAGAATTTTTAAGGTCAAAAGGCAATTTTTTTTTGAAAATTAAAACAGAATCATTGCAGAATGACCAGCCGTTTTTAGACTTTAAATAAGCTGTGTAATGTCCTGATGTTGTTGAAGGACCGTCATGATATATAATTGCTGCAGGTACAAAAGTCCTTCCTGATATTGACAACTGCGAAGCCACAAAATTTTTAATTAAAGTTGTCAATTTTGTTCCATCAGGCCTACATCGTTAGAACATTAAAATGACATACTGGCCATATGTTCGTATAAATAATGTGGACAGCATTGCTGACTTACATTGGCTACATTCCATGTTGTGATCGGCTGATTTTACTAGCTTATTAAAGGACACTGATTTACTGTCTGGCAAAGTTAAATATATAAATCTTTCTGAGTCTACACTACTAGTACTTGATAGCCTACAGTTCTCGCAGTCATGCTGCCATTGATAAGAAAGGCCAAACAGGTGATCTACATCTACACCTTCATCTTGTAATACATCAAGCATATACATTAAAAACTCTTGACAATCTTGCGGAATATTTTGAGAGAATTGCGTTTGTCCTGAACATTTGTCTAACAGATTACGAATTTCAGACACACTTTCTATTTTTGTTCTATCAGTGCTACATTTCAGTAACATAGAATTCAGCAAGCAACAAAAGCTTTGATCCGAATTGATCACAATCTGTTTTTTTTTAAAGTTTCTAGAGAAAAGACAACATTAACCACTACATTAGCATAGCAGTTGACACCAGAACTGTTTTCAAATTGAAAACCAACATCTTCAATAGAATCCTTTTTCTTTCTGCTTATAATTTCAGGTTCATCGACTTTTTGTCTTTTTGCTACACCTCCCGACTATAGGTCACATTTCTTCTTTTCCGGCCTACCACACGTTTCTCAAACAAAGGATATTGAGGCAAATGTGGCGCATACTCTTTTCTTAACCTATTGTATTCCTTAACACAATCTAGATCCGCACAAATGTTTGTGACATCACACTCAATCAAGTACAATCCCGATAAAGTTCTGACTCGTGACAATGCCACATATGCCATACCCTCCTTGAACACAGAACTGCCAATATTCACCAATGCACTGTCTACACTTAAACCTTGTGATTTATGGATTGTCACCGCATATGCCAGGCAAACAGGAAATTGCTTATGCCGAACATATAAGTCTTTTACAAGCAAAAACCTAGCAGAGCAATGATCAATTAGCTGTACTTCCTCAATGCCATCAAATTTAATTTTAAAAAATTCAATTCCATCTCTATTTCTGTATTTCTCAAAATCAACAACATTACCCATTGATCCATTTACCAGACCTTTTTCAACATGTAAATTCCTTCTTAAAATTATACGACAATTTAAGCACACATTCAGAGTCTTTTCAAAACCTGCAGTTTTAGATATAGTCTTCTCTAATGAATCCAATTTAGATTTCAAATTCTCTGACAAAATAATTGTTGCTCCCATATGCTCTACTCTGTCAATAGCTTCCAGTTTCACAATCTCTTGGTTTTCTAAATTCAACATTTTGTTGTTGAAGATGGCACATTCTGCAAGAGTTAGCATCAAACATATTCCAGATTTATTCTCAGTAATTTTCCGAAAAATATTCTCAGGTACAACGTCTTCTTCTGCATACAAATTTGACAGTAATCGTGCATGTAAAGCTTTTTTCCCATGCTCAGTCACTTTCCCAATTCTAACATCTTGTAGAATATTCTTATAATCTTCATCCTTCGCTTGACGCATATTTTCACGCAGTTCATCATAATTGAAGTTTAACCATATATTGACGTTGCCAATACTCCCTAGACACTTCCTGGTATCTTCATGCGTGAGCATTTTGAACACAGGTTGTCCTTTCACTGGTGTCAGCTGCAGAAGATCACTGAAAACAATGATGTGTTTGCCACCAAATAACACATCATACTCTGTTTTAAGAACTTCTTGCATTCTCAAATGCACAAAGGCAAGCATGACATTGGAAACCATGCTTACTTCGTCAATGATAAGAAGTTTCATCTTCTTCAGGACTCTAGATACTTCACAACAAGCATCTCCCGATAACTTGTGGTATTGTAATTTGTTATCATGCTCCACTGGCAGCATCATTAGCTGATGCAAAGTATTACCTTTAATGTTATGTGCTGCCAGTCCAGTTGGTGCGGTGACAACACAAGACAGCAATGACTCAGTCCTTTTCTGCAAATAACATGAAATTGCTTTAATGAGGAAACTTTTTCCAGTTCCCGCTTCTCCACTCACGTACAGTCGGACAGTCTTCAACGACGTACATGAGCACTCTTTCTTTTCATGACTTAATCCATGATCAATTTGGTTGGTAACTTCGTCATATATTTTCCTCTGCTCAACGTTGAGTTGTCTTTCCAAGTTTTCTAAGTTAACCGCATCCTCCTGAGCATGTGCCATGGCTCTTTGCACTTCAATCATAGCAGTAGCAGCTTCATTTTCGATAACTGGTCCTCCTAGTGGATCCTGACTCAATGAAACAGACCTCTGACTGTCCTGAGAACTGTCTCTAGCAATCTCGGCTGCAATTGTTGCTTCCTGCTCGATTTCCGCATTGAACATTTCTAGATATTTGGGAAAAGCAGGACATTCTATGGTTTCTTTGGCTCCATTGAAAGAGTCTTTGTAACAGAGGAAATCTCCAAGCAGTTCCTCTTCTGCACGCCAAGGCTTGAAAAGTTGCAAAAGAGCTAAATAGAAAAACTCTTTTCTTTCAGGAGATTCACCACTCAATTTTCAATGATTTACCAATTGCCATTTTCTTTGCTTGATCAGACATCCCTCAATTTCCAATTACAGCATACACTCCTTTATCAATATCTTCTTTGATGTTCCTTTTGAATATGTAATTTTGCAGAACCTCATACAGACAAACATTCTCGAGGTGACTGCTTCTATTTGGGTAATATGTATCCAACATGTTGGTCTTCAAAATATCTGTACTGTTTGGCTCCTTTTCCGCCAAATACTCAATTTCCCGTACAGGTTTCAGAACTCGATTACGCCTTGCAGCAAGACCAAGACTCGCCCAAATGATACTCCTGGATTTGGCATAAAGACTTGCTGAAGACAACCGGTCAGAACAATCGTAAGCTCCAATTTCTCGATGCGACAACATCTTCAGACTGAAACTGTACAACTTCTTACTGAGGCTCTTTTCATGGGAAATGTCCTCCCACATATCCTTCAATTCTGTCTTTTCTTTTTTGGTGATGTAAGATGTCACATACCGAGCCACAGCCATACAGTTATCAGCCACAAACTGTATATCCATGTTAGCATTCCACATGGACAAAATCACTGGGTTGTAGTCGTTGATATACTTGGACTCTTCGTACCTTTTCAAATTGTATGTATTATTGGGTGATTTCCTCATCACATTATGTCACAGAGAAGACATCAAATTGTTAACTCTTCCTTTAGATATCACCGATCGTGGAAATCCAAAACGACATTTTGTATAGTACTTGTTCTTGTTTCTGAATTTACGACGACAGTACTTTCCACAACGATGGCTTTGAAACCGTAAAACTTGTTCTCTTAGACTTTTGTTTTCCTTTGTCTTTGGAACAGCACATGTAGAATACTGTTCTATGAAACTCATCACTAAGTCATCTGGATCTGTTCCAAATTTGGGAGCATCTTTGATCCACAGCAGCATATGTATATGAGGAGCACCTCTTGCTTGGTACTCCTTTCTCCAGAAGAAATCCAACACCTCTCCAAGAGGTGGATTTTTCTTGTTCATGATGAAAGACATCATAGCTTCAAATCTATGATTGAAGTACCTGCATACATTCACTGGATCCAAAGAGCACAGTTCTCCGGGTGTCTTGAATTCGATATTTTCAATGTTTCCATTTGCCTCTCGTAGAAATTCAAGTAAGTCTTCCCAGCCATACTCGGCACAGCTGAGAGTGAGGAACCATGTGGGAGTTCCTAAGTTCCTCAGCATACATTTCAAATCACTATGACGACGGTACCAGTACTCATTAGTACCAAGCTGACACGCCATGAGATTAATCAGGTGAGAATCCAAAATACTATCTTGCACATTGACTTTATCCATAAAGTCACTTGGCGAGATGTTTTGCATCTGTACACCACTTTTCAAGATGTGGTTCACTGCATATGACAGTCCAGACAGATCGCATTCAAACAGTAGATGAAACAAATAGGGAATGCATTGACGAAACCTAGGATCTTCTGCATACAATCGTAAAGTCCGGTATTCAGAAGCAGGAATTTGAACAGGTCGCTCATCATATCTTCCTCCTTGACCTGTTGGAAATAGCTGTGGGAAACACCGAGCTTCCAAACTTTCCTCCCAAACACTAATGGGACTCCCTTTGGCTTGTTTCATTTGAAACAACTCAATAGCATTCCCCATGACTTCCTTAGAATGCAAAGGATGAACACTATAATGTTCATATATTTCTTCATTTTTAGAGGGTTCTACTTTTTAAATTTGACCAACACACAAATCGCTATCCTCTTCTTCACTTACTTCCTCTTCTGAAACATATACATTCTTGTAGTACTTATTGTTTTTCTTCAAATACAATGTTGCCTTTTTGACTTTCCTAACATCCACAAAATCTTGCCATATTTTCTTACTCTTTGTCGGAACCCCATTAACTAAGATAACCAGAGGTTCCTCTTCCACTTTCTCTACTCCAATTGTATTAATGTTTTTCTTCAAATCTAAAGGCAAATAAACAACTCTTCCCTTTAATCCTCTCTGTAAATCTGATGGAGGCAATTGCCCTGTCTTTGGCTCCATTCGTACAATAGCCTGAAAGGGATGCACACTTTGAAACAAAATAGATTCATAAGTATTTAAATCCTTCAATTCAGAAGGAATGTCAACCATTTCCAGATTATTATGAACCGCTCTAGCAGGCATCCGGTTTTGATTTAATTTGTTACAACAATAAGTACACACACGTTGATCCAAACACAAATCAAAACAATTTTCTACCATCAAGTATGTTGCAAAATCCTTCCATTCACTATTATTTTCCCTTTCACTTTTCGCATATAAATCCACTAACTTAGTCTGATTCTTATAATAAGTGCGTCGACAACACACATAAGTGAAATTAGGCATCTCACTTGATTTCACCTGAAACGTGGCAATTTCCTTTTGAAAATTATCTGTACTGGAAACCTGTAAACTAGCTTCCACATTACCTTCTTCTTCTGGGTCAATTTCAACATTCTCCTCTTCACTTGTAAAGTAACAAAACGCAATTTTTTCACAAATATTCTTCACATCTACTTCAGAACCATGCAAAAGAGCAGTGCATAATTGTTTAAGCATAAATGCTGGACTCTTACCATAATACAACATTCTAACTAATTGCCTCACTTTACTATGATGCACTGCTAGCATCCTGAAATGATGAAAAACACTCTGGCATACTCTCCTTGATAGACAAGCCAGTGAATGACCATGCAAACCTGTCACGTCTCTCACTCTGCAAGGACCTAATTCTTGCAACAATTTTATTTTCTGTTTTAAACTTTTCTTATTAAATGTCCGTACAAAATCACAAAGAAAATTTATGGAATCCTGTCCAACACTGCAAATAGAACTACACTTCCAGGTATACATTGGTCCCTTAGGACGTCTCCCTAAAACTTCATTACCTAACACCTCTTCTGTCTCTGGTGACACAAGTTTTTCTTTTTCAACAGGACAACCATCTTTCACCTCATAAGCTCGACCACTGGTGTCAACTGCATGCACCAATTCATTGTCCTGAAAGTAACTCTCCTCATTGAAAAAATGCCTCACAACTTGAACTATGCATCCATTCTCCTGAGAAAACTTCACAAAAATTACTTCTATTAACTACTCTCTTCCATCTACTATTTGATTTGAAATCATAAATTACCTTCTTTAGTTTCCTAATTCTATTGATTACCAAAATAAATAACTTTCGCTTAATTTCAAAAGCCTGATCAATAATTGTCTCTACATTTTTCTTTCTCTTATAAAAAGCCACTTTCTGTTTACCTTTCTTTAAATTTTTTAACAAATTACCAATTATCCTGTTGCGGAACATTCGTCTACGAATGTCCCCAAACTGATTTTTCCTTCTACTGCCATGCACAGAGTTATCTCCTGCTCTACCAGTAACATTTTTGGCTGTCCTTTCCTTTCCGTTTAAATTGGCTCTCTTTTTCTGGACTAAAACTTGTTCTGTAGTTATACTTTTGTTTCTACAAATGTTTCTAAGGAATGATTTTGTTCTCTTACCCGGAGCTTCTTTCGTGACTTGACAAGATTTTATTGTAGAGGACTGCTGCAAGCATTTAGTATTTTGCTGTCTTTGTCGTTTTGTAGCCTTTCGGATTCTATCCTTAGACGGCATTGTCTAATTTCGAAATGATCTGCAGTTGAATCTGTGGTAAAATATAATAAAAAATGTTATTAACCACTATTACCAAACAGTAAATCAATACCAGTAAGGATTTGATTCAGCAATGCCATGAAGATGATTCAGTGAAATCTACTTAATTTTACTGTGTTAGTTTTACAGGGCTTTCATGCAAATGACTGCCCACCCTGCAACAAAACGCCCACATGAAACCTGACGCACGTTAAATTGTATACTTACCTGCAATGATCCATATGCCAGTGTTTAGGTCCCTCCACCCTGCCCCTCCCCCTCCCTGCCTCCCTGCCCCACCGTTTCTCCCTCCACGGCCCGCGGCTGCTATCTTGCAACATGGTGCATCTTGTAAATCACTGCTGCATTATAAAAGTGACGCAACAGCAGCACAAAAGAGGCGCACAGCCATCATAAATCTACCCCTAACACTTTTAATGATTGATTCAGGATGACGATAAGGTGTGGACTATCTAGAGGTTTGTTTGAGGTGAGGCCTACTCAGGGTTGCAGATTAAATTTAGGCTTGTTGAAGAGTACAGAGGTGATAATACATGTACAGGCCTACCAATGAAGTGAATCATGTCCACTGCACTCTTGAAAAAAGGCTAGACCTCCTCTATCTCCCTGAACACGCCTAAACCTCATCTGCACAATGTGATTCGTAATGTTAGGAAACACAAGTGATATAATTGAAAAACGTGCAAATATTTTTGCACATTTAACAATCACATCACCTGTATTTCTTCAGCTTAGTTATCTCATTGTGCAGATGTAGTCTACGTCCTATGTAGAAGCACACCCTATCAATACTTAAATTTGCCAAGCACAAATGGGGGCGTATTTACAAGGACCTTGCACCACGGGGAAATGTCTTAAATTAAAATGGGAAAAATAACATCAAAGGGACTCAAAGGCCTTGTAAATATGCCCCAAACAACCTATGAAACACTAGCAGTACATATCAAGCAATCTAATTGATTTCAAAAAACGTCTTTAAACCTTTTATGTAAAACAATTATATACCTACATTCATGGGGAACTGACTTAAAATGCCCTAAATCACATGAAAGCGTTTTTTAATGCCCTTGCACCTTTTTTTCCATCACTTTTAGCATGGCTATGTAACTCAAACAATCAAAATCAAAATTTGCCAAGCACACATGGGGGCGTATTTACAAGGACCTTGCACCACGGGGAAAGTGACTACAAATGGCCAAACACACATGGGGACGTATTTACAAGGCCCTTGCACCAGGGGGAAGTGACTTGAAATGGTCAAGCACACATGGGGACGTATTTACAAGGACCTTGCACCAGGGGGAAGTGACTTGAAATGAACAAGCACACATGAGGGCGTATTTACAAGGACCTTGCACCAGGGGGAAGTGACTTGAAATGGTCAAGCACACATGGGGACGTATTTACAAGGACCTTGCACCAGGGGGAAGTGACTTGAAATGGCCAAGCACACATGAGAGCGTATTTACAAGGCCCTGGCCTTGCAGCAGAGGGAAGTGACTTGAAATGGCCAAGCACACATAACGGCGTGTTTACAAAGAACTTGCACCAGAGAGAAGTGACTTAAAATTGCAAAGCACACATGAGGACATATTTAGAAGACCCTTTCCCCAGGGGGAAGTGACTTAAAATGACCAAGCACACATAGGGGTGTATTTACAAGGCCCTTGCACCACTTATGCATCACTTTTAACATGTACACTGTGGAGCACCATGGGGCAAAAACAACACAGATGCATCATGCATCTGTTCCGCAAAAGCGACGCATGGCAGGAGTCACATCGCAAGTAAATAAATTCTCATAAATTTTAAAAGCATTCCTTTTCCTTAAAAACGATGTTCTGGTCATAATTTGAAAACACAGCACAGCTCCTATGTACAACCACACCTTGTCAGTACTAATATTTCACATTATCACCAATTACAATTTGTAAAAGAAGCACAATCTTCTTGGAAAACATAACGCAAACACCTGACACAAAACATCATTTTAAATGCACAGCTGGCTTCCTTATTTTCTCCAAAAAACATACTAGTCTCTTTCTAAAGTAAAGGAACCATATCTCACCTTAGCAAATGCTTTTTGAATTTCAAAACAGTCTCAGAAACACACCAAGTTTCCAAAAGCAGAGCAAAAGGTATGCACTCCAGAGGCAGGAACCAACAAAGGCACAGAAATGCTGATATTTATGACACATATCTCTCATGATACCCAATCAAAACTCTTCCCTCACTTTTTTAAATCAACACCCTTCCCCCCTCTGCCCTTTCTGCCCTTTTTCCATAGCAACTACCTCCTGCCAGACCTCTCATGTTTACAAGTTCACACAACAATGTTTCAAATGAACTCTGAACTCTCACAACACCTGCTAATCCACTGCAGTGTTTCTTAAAATCATTTTTTATTAACCATTCAAATTACATCTTTCAAAGAACACATCCATGCACCCTAACTTTCTGTTTTCAGCAATGGAAATCCACCAATCACTGCTAATGAATCATTAGCACTCAAACTCCACAGTTTTTTTCTTTACAAACTCCACTGTTTCAACTGCCATTTCATTCCCACACTTCATCTGACTGCAGCAGAACCTCCTCTCACCATGTTTTCTGTCTGGATTCTAGGACATAGCTACATCCACTGGGCTCACAGGTATGCTGATAAAAGAAATTTACACAACCTCAATTTACAAAATGTGGAAATCAAATGGATTGGGCAAAGAGGATTGAGATGTCACCAATTGATACCATTGGTGAAAACCTTTTTGCATTTGCCAAACCCTGACCTCATAATAGTGCACTGTGGAGGAATGATGTGGGCGCTTTGACTGGGGTAGGTCTGGAAATGCTCTTAAAGGACACCTTTGAGCAATTGATGGCACTTTTTCCTCAAACTGCCTTGGTATATTCCAATATATGCCAAAGACAAAAATGGAGGTGGTCCAATCAATTTTGTCCACAAATTGAGAAATCGAGGAAGCATGTAAATAAGTTTGTTTCAGCTTACATGAGAGACCATGGAATGGGCTGCATCTACAACAATAACTTGCATTACTACATGCAAGATATCTACAGAGGAGATGGCGTGCACTTCTCAGATGAGGGGAACAGAGTTTTCATACAAAATTTAAGACTGTGTATTGGTACCTACTTATAAGTACCTAGAACTTACACAGAACCCAAAAGCTCTTTTCAGAGCTACCTTAACTATATTTACTCTTTAAAAATTTCGAATGTACCTTTTTTCACTAATTTTCACTTATGTTCGCTTCCCGGTTCGCGTACCGGCAGCTAACCGCGTGAAAAATTAAAAAAAAAAATCTTTTTTCTCGCACATATGGGACTCCTCAGCCACCCTCAGTAAACCTAGGGGGTCAGGATACATCTACCGTGCCCCCTTCTACCCATTCTGAACATTATTTACCCTCCATCTTGTATCTCAATTCTACCGAAACACAAAATGGAGGACTCCCGTAACGCTGCAGGTTCGGGTACCGGGGCACGCACTGATAAGCGCTCGCTTAAAAAAGGTGGGAAAGTAATTTACAGAAAAACCACTGGCGACACTTTCACCAAATATACATTAGCTCATACTACATTCCAATCCCTACCATTTTCACAAATTTGGTTGGAATTCCATTTAGCCATTTAGCATGTAGACCTCTCTAAATTCCCTGAGGTAAATTACTTCACAAAACACATCTGAAGTATTGGAATTGACAACCAATTAAAATGTTACTTTCATTTTCTACTTTTTTTACCTGACATTTGATTGATTATGTACCTGAATATATATAAAGAAAGAGAGAAAAACACAGCCATTTTGACTACTACTTCCTGAAGTACATTGCAAGAACATTTTCACTGACAACTAAAACTTGTTTTTAAAAGGTAAGATGTTATTTTATAAATTTGTCCGGAGAACTATGTTATGCAATTTAAATTAATTTGGAAAACATTTTCAGATAGTTATATACGATCCCTCTGTAAGAGTTAGACATTGAGAAAGGCTTGTTTATTATAATTTTGGATTGATTTACGTTTCTGTGTTATAATTATATATTTACTTAGTCTTTTTCGCAGGCACTTTTTAATAGTACTACTTCACGCCTGAAACCATACAGTGCCCATAGATAACTTCTCTGTTATAAACTCACAAGTACCTGTCTGAACTTAAACCCAACATTGCCCTATCTCTACTGATATATTTATTTTTTATGCAAATTTCAGCACAAAAAATGGAAGGAGAACAGAACGTTTCCTTTTAAATTGCCCTAGAGATGAACAATGAGGAAATCATTGAACACACTGACTTGGAATTTATGGACGAATCACGAGACCAAGAACTTCTACAATGTGTAGAATCTGTGGATTTGTTACTTCATTATGAGGACGATAAAATGTGGGAAGTTATGTTCACTCAACAAGAGGACATTTCGGACAGTCAAATGTTAGACAGTCTATTAAATTTGGAAAAAGAATCAGAAAAATAAATTTATATTTAATAATCAAAAATTGTTCGAGTCTTTAATCATTTTTATATGTAATTCATAAACTAGTACCAAATTGATTATAATGTAAAGTCAGACTTATAGTATACTGTGCAACTTTTTTTATGTTACACAATAATTTTGCTCATAGTTACTTCCTTTCTCCAACTATATTATCTCCAATGTGTATTTAACATCTCTTTATCATCTCCTGCCTCCATATTGTTTCTACTTTCCTGACACACTATGGTATGAATTCCATATTCCACAATAACTTCTGAAACAACATGCAAGATATCTACAAAAGAGACGGTGTGTATTAATTTTTTGACTCTGCATTGGTACCTACATATTGCTACTTAAATAAAAAAAAACAAAAAAAAAACAAAAAAATGAACAATCAATAAACATACAAAAGTCTATCATTCTTGTGTCCTCATAGTACACTCCCCGGACCTCTATCCGTTGCGCGTACCGGGCGCACCCCACGCAAAAAAAACGATTTTTATTTTTTTTATTTTTGCCCCGCGGGGCCCTTTTAAAGCCTCCACATCAAACCTAGAGGATCTACTATGCCCCCTTATGGTAATTTCCCCCTTTGTTTTGGCCTCCTCTTGTCTCTCGATCCTACCGAGAGACAAGATGGCGGCCGCTCCGGACTGTTTAGAATGTTGACAGACACCGGAGAGCCAATCAGCTTCGCTTCGCGAAGTTCCGTTACGAGTCAGGTACGTGAACCGGAGTGCTACCCGGAGCGCTGTCACAGATATATATATTTTTTTGAACGTTAATATATCAAAAACCACTGGAGCACATATATTGAGACCTAGCAAAGGCACATCGGGCTAACAGTCCCTACAATTTTGCCAAGTTTCGTGCAAATCCATTTAGCCGTTCGAGCTAAAAGTGAACTTTTGTTTCTGAGCCTCCCCTGAAAGTTTGGGGGGGGTTTCATCAAGGGGGGGCCGAGAAAAAAGGGGGGTCCCAAAACGTGTTTTTAACATTGAGTTTTCCATAGGGCGGTTGGACTCACTTTTAGCTCGAACGGCTGAATGGATTTCCACAAAACCTGGCAAAATTGAAGGGACTGGTAGCCCGATGTGCCTTTGCTATGTCTCAAGATATATGCTCCAGTGGTTTTTACGAAAATTTACTTTGAAAAATATATATTGGGCTACATTGGGCTATATATATGTTAGAGCCCAAATGTAGCCCAATGTAGCCCAAAGATGGCCACCAGAGACAAAAAAAAAAACAAATGTAGCCCAAATATCAGCCAGATGTAGCCCAACTATAGCCCAGTGACAGAATGTCCCAGAGTGTTCTAAAGAACAACTAGAGCGCTAACAGTCTTACTTATGACAAAAGTATGGCACACCTGAAGTCATCTTGATTGGAATAAAGTGTTAACACTTAAAACATTTAATTTGCAAAGGAACAAAATGAGGGGTTTCATATTGCCATAGAAATGTTATATATGTATATATATATATATATATATATATATATATATATATATATATATATATTCACTGAAAAAACCATAGGTTATAGACCATATATAGTTAGGAATTAGCATTTACAAAACCTTGAAAATTCACTGAAAAAACCATAGGTTATAGACCATATATAGTTAGGAATTCGCATTTACAAAACCTTATTTTACTCACACAAAACCATTGAAATTCCATATATAGTTTGTTGCACTAACTATATATCGCGCACTCGCAATCCACTGCTGATGATGTCACATATTACATCATTCATGACATGGTCAGTGACATCACTGATGACATCACTGATGACATCTCAAATGACATCACTGATGACATCTCAAATGACATCACTGATGACATCACTGATGACATCTCATTTGACATTACTGATCACATCACTGATGATATCATTCATGTGATAATACGATGAACCTCTTCAGACTCTAATATAACCTTAGATACAATCAGTGTAAACAGACACTCACAGACTGTCACTCATCCATGGAGTTACTCACACACCTAGTCAGTCATGCAAAGAATCAATCACACCTCCATTTCCTCAACTATATAGTTATACAAACTTTACTTATTCAAACATATACTAACACATATTTACTCTCTTATACAATCCCTGATACAAGTTCACAATGATCCATACAGCCACTCACACATTCACTGGCTCTTATGCACAGTTATTTATATATGTCAACTCTCACATGTACTGTGTTTTACATATGTACTTAATTTGACATGTAGCACTGAGATATCCATTCACTCACCAATACACTCATGCACACAGTCAACCGCCCATACAGCTGTTTCCACATGCACTTTTGAAACCATACATCTAGTGAATCAACTGCTCACACATCTATGCACAGAGTCATACACCTCCCAGCCACCCACACACACACTCAGTCTCCAATACAAATACTTGGGCAACCAATCAATAACCCATATAGTTACTCATATAGCTACTTATCAACACATGCAACAGTTTACAGAACAACAGACATAATGATGCACAAATTAAGACAGTTTAGTCACTAACCCATGCACTCAGTGAGACACATTTAATCACTCACTCATACAGTCAGTCATGCACCTACTAAATCCTTCATCCAGACACTTATACATCCACTCATTCTTCAATATGTAAGACATATTTTAACTTTACAGAAACATACAGTCACTGGATGTTGTCATCAGTGATGTCATTTGAGATGTCATCAGTGATGTCATCAGTGATGTCACTGACCATGTCATGAATGATGTAATATGTGACATCATCAGCAGTGGATTGCGGGTGCGCGATATATAGTTAGTGCAACAAACTATATATGGAATTTCAATGGTTTTGTGTGAGTAAAATAAGGTTTTGTAAATGCGAATTCCTAACTATATATGGTCTATAACCTATGGTTTTTTCAGTGAATTTTCAAGGTTTTGTAAATGCTAATTCCTAACTATATATGGTCTATAACCTATGGTTTTTTCAGTGAATTTTCAAGGTTTTGTAAATGCTAATTCCTAACTATATATGGTCTATAACCTATGGTTTTTTCAGTGAATATATATATATACATACATATATAAACATATATCATCTGTATATCTATATAAATACAAACATAAATGCATGCATACATATACTTATATGCATACAGATGCATGTTATTTACATGAAAGCTGAAAAAACACTAATAAAAGCAAAGCTAAAAAGCCACCTCATTACAAACAGAATGGCTTTAACTTAAACGAGGGCGAGATCTATTGCATTTTCAATGCTTGTTTACTTTGGTTCCATCAAGAAGGCATTCAGATGTGTCACACATTTGCCATAAATTCTGAATGTTAGCACTCTAGTTGCACATTAGATCACTGTAGTAAAGCTACTGCTCACAAGGGACGTCTGCTGCTGGTATTCAAAGTGCATGTTTCAGTCTGCATGTCAGAATTCTTTTAATGAAATAGAAGAGGATTTGAGAAGTCACTCAAAATGGTCCCTAATTTTTCTTTCTGAAGCACTAATCATACTTTCTATGGCAAAATTATCCCCCTCATGTTGTTCCTTTTTAAATTGAGTGTTTTCAGACTTACCACTTCATTCCAATCAAGATGGCTTCTGGTGTGCCATACTTTTGTCATAAGTAAGACTGTTAGCGCTCTAGTTGTTCTTTAGAACACTCTGGGACATTCTGTCATTGGGCTATACTTGGGGTATATCTGGGTGATATTTGGGCTACATTTAGGCTCTTTTGTCTCTGGTGGCCATCTTGGGAGACTGTATGTCAGAATTTTTTAATGAAATTGAAGAGGGTTTGAGAAGTCACTCAAAATGTGCCCTAATTTTTCTTTCTGCAGCACTAATCATAATTCATATGGCAAAATATACCCCCTCATTTTGTTCCTTTTTAAATTAAATGTTTTAAGAGTTACCACTTCATTCCAATCAAGATGGCTTCAGGTGTGCCATACCTTTGTAATAAGTAGGACTGTTAGCGCTCTAGTTGTTCTTTAGAACACTCTGGGACATTCTGTCATTGGGCTATACTTGGGCTACATCTGGGTGATATTTGGGCTACATTTGGGCTCTTTTGTCTCTGGTGGCCATTTTGGGAGACTGCATGTCAGAATTTTTTAATGAAATAGAAGAGGATTTGAAAAGTCACTCAAAATGTACCCTAATTTTTCTTTCTGCAGCACTAATAATACCTTCTATTGCATAATATACCCCCTCATTTTGTTCCTTTTTAAATTAAATGTTTTAAGAGTTACCACTTTATTCCCATCACGATGGCTCCAGGTGTGCTATACCTTTGTAATAAGTAGGACTGTTAGCGCTCTAGTTGTTCTTTAGAACACTCTGGGACATTCTGTCATTGGGCTATACTTGGGCTACATCTGGGTGATATTTGGGCTACATTTGGGCTCTTTTGTCTCTGGTGGCCATTTTGGGAGACTGCATGTCAGAATGTTTTAATGAAGTAGAAAAGGATTTGAGGAGTCACTCAAAATGTGCCCTAATTTTTCATTCTGCAGCACTAATCATACTTTCTATGGCAAAATATACCCCCTCATGTTGTTTCTTTTTAAATTAAATGTTTTAAGAGTTACCACTTTATTCCAATCAAGATGGCTTCAGGTGTGCCATACCTTTGTAATAAGTAGGACTGTTAGCGCTCTAGTCTTTCTTTAGAACACTCTGGGACATTCTGTCATTGGGCTATACTTGGGCTACATCTGGGTGATATTTGGGCTACATTTGGGCTCTTTTGTCTCTGGTGGCCATTTTGGGAGACTGCATGTCAGAATGTTTTAATGAAATAGAAAAGGATTTGAGAAGTCACTCAAAATGTGCCCTAATTTTTCATTCTGCAGCACTAATCATACTTTCTATGGCAAAATATACCCCCTCATGTTGTTCCTTTTTAAATTAAATGTTTTAAGAGTTACCACTTTATTCCAATCAAGATGGCTTCAGGTGTGCCATACCTTTGTAATAAGTAGGACTGTTAGCGCTCTAGTTGTTCTTTAGAACACTCTAGGAGGCTGCAGTAGAACACAAAGGAATCAACTGACAGTCTCTGTCCTTGTTGGATGTACATGTTTTACTGAGAATGTCAGACTTCATTTTCACATGACTGAGAAAGATAATGTGAATTTACAGAAAATATGCTTTCAGTTTAGCTTATAGATCCCCTTCCAAACCACTGTGGGAAAATCATGAGATATTAGTTTTCTTTCAAACAATATTCATGATATCACAGCAGAAGGTTTTTTCACATGGTAAAATCACCTTAGAACCCACCACAATTCCTAAAACGAGTAGGGTACCATCAACAAATGATTTATAATGTAACTAAAGTCCTAAAACCCTCTATTAACTACAATGCTTTTTAATGAGGTGCTATCATGTATATTGGTCCCAAGATGGCTGCCAACACTTCTTGGATGAAGTGCTGACAGCCAATCAGATCAGATGTGTGGTTAGGCTCCTCCCAGATATATATCTTTTTTTGAACCTAAATTACTCAAAATCCACTGGAGCACATATATTGAGACCTAGCAAAGGCACATCGGGCTAACAGTCCCTACACGTTTGCCAAGTTTCGTGCAAATCCTTTCAGCCGTTCGAGCTAAAAGTGAGGCCAACCGCCCAATTGAAATTAACATGGGAAAAAGGCGTTTTGGGACCCCCCTTTTTTCTCGGCCCCCCTTTAATGAAACCCCCCCAAATTGTCAGGGGCTGCTCAGAAACAAAATGTTCCATTTTCCTGAAAATTTCAGCCAATTCCGTCCACAAACGCCAAAGTTATTAGACATAGAATTTTCAAAAATCCCATAGAGAAAAAATCCTAACTATATATACCTACTGGCGACCGCCAGTAGGTAATATATATATATATATATATATTACCTACTGGCGGTCGCCAGTAGGTATATATAGTTAGGATTTTTTTGAATAGGGATTTCTGAAAATTCTATGTTGAATAACTTCGGCGTTGATGGATGGAATCGGCTGAAATCTGCAATAAAATGGCACATTTTGTTTCTGAGCGTCCCCTGAAAGTTTGAGGGAGTTTCGTCAAGCGGGGGCCGAGAAAAAAGGGGGGTCCCAAAACGTGTTTTTAACATTGAGTTTTCCATAGGGCGGTTGGACTCACTTTTAGCTCGAACGGCTGAAAGGATTTCCACAATACTTGGCAAAATTGTAGGGACTGGTAGCCCGATATGCCTTTGCTATGTCTCAAGATATATGCTCCAGTGGTTTTTATGAAAATTACCTTTGAAAAATATATATTGGGCTACATTGGGCTATACATATGTTAGAGCCCAAATGTAGCCCAATGTAGCCCAATGTAGCCCAAAGATGGCCACCAGAGACAAAAAAAACAGATGTAGCCCAACTATAGCCCAGTGACAGAATGTCCCAGAGTGTTCTAAAGAACAACTAGAGTGCTAACAGTCTTTCTTATGACAAAAGTATGGCACACCTGAAGTCATCTTGATTGGAATAAAGTGTTAACACTTAAAACATTTAATTTGCAAAGGAACAAAATGAGGGGTTTCATTTTGCCATAGAAATGTTATACATATATATATATTCACTGAAAAAACCATGGGTTATAGACCATATATAGTTAGGAATTAGCATTTACAAAACCTTATTTTACTCACACAAAACCATTAAAATTTCATATATAGTTAGTTGCACTAACTATATATCGCGCACCCGCAATCCACTGCTGATCATGTCACATATTACATCATTCATGACATGATCAGTGACATCACTGATGACATCACTGATGACATCACTGATGACATCTCAAATGACATCACTGATGACATCACTGATGACAACATCCAGTGACTGTGTGTTTCTGTAAAGTCAAAATATGTCTTACATATTGAAGAATGAGTGGATGTATAAGTGTCTGGATGAAGGATTTAGTAGGTGCATGACTGACTGTATGAGAGAGTGATTAAATGTGTCTCACTGAATGCATGGGTTAGTGACTAAACTGTCTTAATTTGTGCATCATTATATCTGTTGTTCTATGAACTGCTGCATGTGTTGATCAGTAGCTAAATGAGTAACTATATGGGTTATTGATTGGTTGCCGAAATATTTGTATGGGAGACTGAGTGTGTGTGTGGGTGGCTGGGAGGTGTATGACTCTGTGCATAGATGTGTGAGCAGTTGATTCACTAGATGTATGGGTTCAAAAGTGCATGTGGAAATAGCTGTATGGGCGGTTGACTGTGTGCATGAGTGTATTGGTGAGTGAATGGATATCTCAGTGCTACATGTCAAAGTAAGTACATATGTAAAACACAGTACATGTGAGAGTTGACATTTATAAATAACTGTGCATAAGAGCCATTGAATGTGTGAGTGGCTGCATGGATCATTGAAAACTTGTATCAGTGATTGTATAAGAGAGTAAAAATATGTTAGAATATGTTTGAATTAGTAAGGTGTGTATAACTGTATAGTTGAGGAAATGGAGGTGTGATTGATTCTTTGCATGACTGAGTAGGTGCATGAGTAACTCCATGGATGAGTGACAATCTGTGAGTGTCTGTTTACACTGAGTGTATCTAAGGTTATATTAGAGTCTGAAGAGGTTCATCGTATTATCACATGAATGATGTCATCAGTGATGTCATCAGTGATGTCATTTGAGATGTCATCAGTGATGTCATTAGTGATGTCACTGACCATGTCATGAATGATGTAATATGTGACATCATCAGCAGTGGATTGTGGGTGCGCGATATATAGTTAGTGCAACTAACTATATATGAAATTTCAATGGTTTTGTGCGAGTAAAATAAGGTTTTGTAAATGCTAATCCCTAACTATATATGGTCTATAACCTATGGTTTTTTCAGTGAATTTTCAAGGTTTTGTAAATGCTAATTCCTAACTATATATTGTCTATAACCTATGGTTTTTTCAGTGAATTTCATTGGTTTTTTAAAAGCTAATATCTGTAGCTGTAAAATGTATTCTTCTTTAAATCCAAAAATATATTTTATATGTTTTTTATAAAAAAAAAATTTAAAATATTTTTTTATCTTCGCTCCAGGTTCGCGAACCGGGAAGCTTCCCATTAGCTCATCTTGATGCCGCGACCTAGTCCGCGAACCGGTAAACGTTCCGTTTGCGCAACTGCCGAATTAGAAATCAACATTGTGACGCGTCGCGGAAGCGCGACGTATCACGTTGTCGCGTAATGCGTCCTATGACGCGCCGCGTTAGCGCTCCCGGAAGTGCTCCGGACCGCGAACCGGAAGCGATCCGGGGCGCGGCGCGCACCGCGTAACGTGAGCGGAACAGGTCATGTGACTTGTTTATAAAACTTTTCATTGGTTCATTTCACTTTTGGTTTCCAAATGATGTAAGACTAGGTCATATGACCTAAAAATAACGCTTTTCATTGGTTTAGAACTTTTGCTTTTCCCAAATAATGAAAACCCCTCCTTCTTTCCTCACTCTGACTTTCATCTTGGTGAGAGAAAGACCCTTTTTCATAGTTGAGCAATGGCTTCAGTAGTTGCTTCAGCTGGTGCACCCCCACCACCACCTTCACCTCCTCATGGGAAGAGAGGACCACCACCCCAGTTCATCACCAACACAGAGGAGGAAGAGGATGAACTAGAGGAAGAGGAGACAGAAGGACCACAGTTCTTACAAGAGGTGCCCCGTGTTTCCCATCGGAAAACCAGTTTCATTTGGCAGTTTTTTTCACTCCCCCGAGGGCAGAAGAAAGTAAATGCTAAGTATGTCACCTGCCTCATTTGTAAAGACAAGTTATCAAGAGGCACTGATAAAAAGTATAGCTTTGGGAACTATACCATGCATCGGCATATGAGCAGGTGGCATCGATTGAACTACAGCCGTGCAGAGTTGCGTGACCTGCAGGATAATCCAACAACAACTCCTGTGGCCAGGTCAACTTTGCAAATATCGTTGACAGGAGCAGAGGCACGGGAAACCGTGCCAAACATTCAGCAGAACTTTTTACATATCAAATTAACCTGTTTGTATTGCGGTGCATTGCTTTCATGTGGTAACATGAGCATATCGTTAATGAACGTTGCTTATGAAAATCACAATTGCCCTAACCGCCCCAGACAGTAATTTTTTTTTTGCTCCTGTTGAGCCCTTTTCAATGCCTGTTTTTTGTTGTTTCCCCTCCATCAAAAACAAAAAAAAAACATAAAACTGTTCAAAAAATACAAAAAAACCCAAAAATGTTCAAAAAAAAAAAAAAACATTAAAAAAAAAGTTCTTTTCAGAACTACCTCCCCTTTCAAATAAAATTGCTAGAATGTTTAGCACTCTGGCAAGCTCTATTTCTTTTGGTTCGCTTCCCCGTTCGCTGCCCGGTTCGCGAACTAGGAGCGAACCAAAACATTTTTTTTAAAAAAAAAGAAGAGTAAGTATAAGGGAAGTAAACAGAGAGTAATGTTAAAAGAAAGACAGCTATAGGGAGTAAACCAGAGATACTGTTTAATAGATCTATTTACCGAAGAAAAGATGGAAGAGGGTATAATTGCGAAAAACAAAATGGATAAGGAAGTGAAAGAAAAAAAAGAGAGTAGAACAATAACAAAGAAGAGTTTCTTGGAGAATGTGAGTGAATGTTCAAAATAAGATTAAAACATGTGGAATAACAGAGAGAAAAAATAGAAAACAGAAAAGAAAAAATAACAGAAAAAGATTAATTGAAACAGCAAAGAAATGTAAATAACATGGAGCCATATCATCAACATAGGCAATAAAAGTTTTGCAGCTTTTATCAGCAGAAATATGTCGCCAAAGCATTCTAATTAGCTTGATACATATGGCCCCAAGTGAGGCCTGTCTTGCAACATGGTGCATCTTTTTCATCAGTGCTGCATCGGTTTCATGTGGCACGGTTTTAAAACAGCATGACACATTTGCCTAGATGCATCAATTTGTAATTTTGACGCCTCATAGCAAATCTTTTGCACCGCCACTGCGTCACAAAACTGACGCACAGTGGCGCAAAAGAGGCATACACTTATCATAAATCTGTCCCTAACATTTTAAATAAATAATTCAGGATGACGATAAGGTGTGGTCTCTCCAGAGGTTTGTTTAAGGTGAGGCCTACTCAGGGTTGCAGATCAATTCTACGCTTGTTGAAGAATACAGAGGAGATAATACATGTGAAGGCCTACCAATGAAGTAAGTCATGTCCACTTATTACATCATTCATGACATGGTCAGTGACATCATCAGCAGTGGATTGCGGGTAGAAAGAGTAGAAAACATTTACCTTATAATTCTTGTTAACTTTTTCAATTCTTTTTTCATACTTTCAATCTGCGAAAGAGAGAACAAACATTTCAAAAATATTAAAACATGTATTTAAAAATTAGAAAAGACAAGGGAAAAGGTTCAAGAACAAACAGTTTTTCAACAACTTTGACATTTACAGAAGCCTCTGCTTCTCTACGTCCCCTACACAATCCTAAAGATATATATATTAAACAAACAGTATCTTGATGCTGATGAAGTGAGGCCTATTTTGGAACATGGTGCATCTTTTGCACTGCTGATGTCTCACAATAGTGATGCAATAGCAGCGCAAAAGAGATGTAAAGCCATCATAAAATTGTGTCTAACATTTTAAATGATTGTTTCAGGATGCAAATAAGATGTGTCCTTTCAAGAGGTTTCTTTGAGGTGAGGCCTATTCAGGTTTCCAAAAAAAACAGTACCCAGAAGTGCAGCACTGTAAGCATTAACTTTGACACTTACAGAAGCCTCAGTTTCTCCATATCTACCTCACATTTCTAAATGTATATCATAAGTACAAAAAGTAGAACATTAATTATACATGTTAAATGGTTTATTTTTGCTGTTCTCAGAATGTATCAAATTTCACTTAAATCAGTGACTTGAAGGTATTCATCATGTAACAGCGGGGAAAAAAATACACAATCAAAATGATTGTGTTTAAAAAACCCATACAACATAAGAAATCTGAATTCAAAACTCCTTAAAATTAACTTACTTTCCATAACGTCGAAGGATGTCCTATGAACAGCGTACACTCTGTTGTGCTATTAATATTTTCAGCCCGCCACTTTCTGAAAGTAAACCTCCATCGTTTTGAAAAATATGTTACATACAATAAAAGACTTCTCACATTCTACCACATGTTTCCACTTGGCCAAATAATGTTGCAGCGATTTACAACTCTTGCAATTCTTGTAATCAAATCCCTTCATTTTCTATTTTTCGCAACTTTCAAAAAGAAAACATTTAAGATTACTTTCACAATCCTGGACTACTAATATCTTACCCTTCTTGCTCACTCATGTTCTACTTTTCCTATGACACTGATACTGCTTACTATGAAGCAGACTTACTTGCATCAGGTTTATATAGTTGGATTTTTAAAATGACATTATAATTAAAAGTTTTGGACCAATAATCTAGACAGCATTGCAGACTTACATTCCCTCTACTTCATGAACCTTTTGCAATTCCTCAGAGGAAATCCCGAGATTCTTTCCTTAAAATTTTTGTATAAAAACACCAGGTAAGAATTTTTAAGGTCAAACGGCAATTTTTTTTTGAAAGTTACAACAGAATCGTTGCAGAATGACCAGCCGTTTCTAGACTTTAAATAAGCTGTATAATGTCCTGATGTTGTTGAAGGACCAACGTGATAGATAATTGCTACAGTTACAAAAGTCCTTCCTGATATTGACAGCTGAGAAGCAACAACATTTTTTATTAAAGTTGACAATTTTGATCCATCAGGCCTACATCGTTGGATCATTAAAAAGACATACTGGCCATATCTTCGTATAAATAATGTTGACATCATTTCAGATTTACATTGGCTACACTCCATGTTGTGATCAGTTGCATTTACTAGCTTATTAAAGGAGACTGATTTACTGTCTGGCAAAGTTAAATATATAAATCTTTCTGAGTCTACATGAGTAGTACTTGATACCATACAGTTCTCGCAGTCATGCTGCCATTGATAAGAAAGCCCAAACAGGTGATCTACATCTACACCCTCATCTTGCAATACATCAAGCATATACATTAAAAACTCCTGACAATCCTGCTGATTATTTTCAGAGAAGTCTGTTTGACCTGAACATTCATCTAACAGATAACGAACTTCAGACACACTTTCTACTTTTGTTCGATCAGTGCTACATTTCTCTAACACAGAATTCAACAAACAGCATAAACTTTGTTCCGAATTGAACACAATCTGTTCTTTTAAAGTCTCTAGTGAAAAGAGAACATTAACCACTACATTTGCATAGCAGTTGACACCAGAACTGTTTTCAAATTGAAAACCGACAACATCTTCAACAGAATCCGTTTTCTTTCTGCTTACAATTTTCGGTTCATCGTCTTTTCGGCTTTTTGCTACAACCTCCCTACTATTAGTGATATTTCTTCGTTTACGGCCTACCACACGTTTCTCAAACAAAGGATATTGAGGCAAATGTGGCGCATACTCTCTTCTTAACCTATAGTATTCCTTAACACAATCTAGATCCGCACAAATGTTTGTGACATCACAATCAATCAAGTACAATCCCGATAAAGTTCTAACTCGTGACAATGCCACATATGCCATACCCTCTTTGAACACAGAACTGCCAATATTCACCAATGCACTATCTACACTTAAACCTTGCGATTTATGGATTGTCACTGCATATGCCAAGCAAACAGGAAAATGTTTACGGCGAACATATAAGTCTTTAACAAGCAAAAACCTAGCAGAACAACGACCAATTAGCTGTACTTCCTCAATGCCATCAAATTTAATTTTTAAAAATTCAATACCATCTCTACTTCTGTATTTCTCAAAATCAACAACATTACC
This sequence comes from Lissotriton vulgaris, assembly GCF_964263255.1. Lineage (NCBI taxonomy): Eukaryota > Metazoa > Chordata > Amphibia > Caudata > Salamandridae > Lissotriton > Lissotriton vulgaris. The sequence goes on from NC_141687.1 coordinate 9,120,912, forward strand.
CATTGATCCATTTACCAGACCTCTTTCAACATGTAAATTCCTTCTCAAAATGATTCGGCAATTTAAACACACATTCAAAGTATTTTCAAAACCCGCTGTTTTAGATATAGTCTTCTCTAATGAATCCAATTTTGATTTCAAATTCTCAGACAAAATAATTGTTGATCCCATATGCTCTATTCTGTCAATAGCTTCAAGTTTCACAATCTCTTGCTTTTCTAAATTCAACATTTTGTTGTTGAAGATGGCACATTCTGCAAGAATTGACATCAAACATATTCCGGATTTCTTCTCAGTAATTTTCTGAAAAATATTCTCAGGCACAACGTCTTGTTCTGGATATAAATTTGACAGTAATCGTGCATTTAAAGCTTCTTTCCCATGCTCGGTCACTTTTCCAATTCTAATATCTTGTAGAATATTCTTGTAATCTTCATCCTTTGCCTGACGCATATTTTCATGCAGTTCAGCATAATTGAAGTTTAACCATATATTGACGTTGCCAATGCTCCCTAGGCACTTCCTGGTATCTTCATGCGTGAGTATTTTGAACACAGGTTGTCCTTTTACTGGTGTCAGCTGCAGAAGATCTCCGAAAACAATGATGTGTTTGCCACCAAATAACACATCATACTCTGTTTTAAGAACTTCTTGCATTCTCAAATGCACAAAGGCAAGCATGACATTGGAAACCATGCTTACTTCGTCAATGATAAGAAGTTTCATTTTCCTCAAGACTCTTGAAACTTCACAACAAGCATCCCCAGATAACTTGTGGTATTGTAATTTGTTGTCATGCTCCACTGGCAGCATCAGTAGACGATGCAAAGTAATACCTTTAATGTTATGTGCTGTCAGTCCAGTAGGAGCGGTAACAACAAAAGACAGCGATGACTCAGTCCTTTCCTGCAAATAACAAGAAATTGCTTTAATAAGGAAACTTTTTCCAGTTCCCGCTTCTCCACTCACGTACAGTCGGACAGGCTTCAATGAGGTACATGAGCACTCTTTCTTCTCATGACTTAATCCATGATCAATTTGCTTGGTAACTTCATCATATATTTTCCTCTGCTCAACGTTGAGTTGTTTTTCCAAGTCTTCTAAGTTAACCGCATCCTCCTGAGCATGTGCCATGGCTCTTTCCACTTCATTCATAGCAGTGGCAGCTTCATTTTCGATAATAGGTCCTCCTAGTGGATCCTGACTCAATGAAACAGAACTCTGACTGTCCTGAGAACTGTCTCTGGCAATCTCGGCTGCAATCGTTGCTTCCTGCTCAATTTCCAAAGTCAACATTTCTTGATATTTGGGAAAAGCAGGACATTCTATGGTCTCCTTAGCGGCAGTGAAAGAGTCTTCGTAACAGAGGAAATCTTCAAGCAGTTCCTCTTCTGCACGCCAAGGCTTGAAAAGTTGCAAAAGTGCTAAATAGAAAAACTCCTTTTTTTCTGGAGATTCGCCACTCAATTTTCGATGGTTTACTAATTGGCATTTTCTTTGCTTGACCAGACATCCCTCACTTCCAATTACAGCATACACTCCTTTCTCAATATCTTCTTTGATGTTCCTCTTGAATATATAATTTTGTAGAACCTCATATAGACAAACATTCTCAAGGTGACTGCTTCGATTTGGATAATATGTATCCAACATGTTGGTCTTCAAAATGTCGGTACTGTTTGGTTCCTTTTCCGCCAAATACTCAATTTCCCGGACAGGTTTTAGAACTCGATTTCGCGTTGCAGCAAGACCAAGACTCGCCCAAACGATACTCCTGGATTTGGCATAGAGACTTGCTGAAGACAACCGGTCAGAACATTCGTAAGCTCCGATTTCTCGATGCGACAACATCTTCAGACTGAAACTGTACAACTTCTTGCTGAGGCTCTTTTCATGGGAAATATCCTCCCACATATCCTTCAATTCTGTCTTTTCTTTTTTGGTGATGTAAGATGTCACATACCGAGCCACAGCCATACAGTTGTCAGCCACAAACTGTATATCCATGTTAGCATTCCACATGGACAAAATCACTGGGTTGTAGTCGTTGATGTACTTGGACTCTTCGTTCCATTTCAAATTGTATGTATTTTTGGGTGATTTCCTCGTCACATTATGTCGCAGAGAAGACATCAAACTGTTCACTCTTCCTTTAGAAATCACCGGTCGTGGAAAGTTGAAACGACATTTGGTGTAGAATTTGTCCTTGTTTCTGAATTTACGACGACAGTACTTTCCACAACGATGGCTTTGGAAACGTAGAATTTGTTCTCTTAGGCTTTCCTTCTCCGTTGCGTTTGGAACAGCACACGTAGAATACTGTTCTATGAAACTCATCACTAAGTCATCCGGATCTGTTCCAAATTTAGGTGCATCCTTGATCCACAGCAGCATATGTATATGAGGAGCACCTCTTGCTTGGTACTCCTTTCTCCAGAAGAAATCCAACACCTCTCCAAGAGGTGGATTCTTCTTATTTGTGATAAAAGACATCATAGCTTCAAATCTGTGATTGAAGTACCTGCATACATTCACTGGATCTAAAGAGCACAGTTCTCCGGGTGTCTTGAATTCAATGTTTTCAATATTTCCATTTGCCTCTCGTAGAAATTCAAGTAAGTCTTTCCAGCCATACTCGGCACAGCTCAGAGTGAGGAACCATGTTGGAGTTCCTAAGTTCCTCAGCATACATTTTAAATCACCATGACGACGGTACCAGTACTCATTAGTACCACGCTGACACGCCATGAGATTAATTAGGTGAGAATCCAAAATACTGTCTTGGACATTGACTTTATGCATAAAGTCACTTGCCGAGATGTTTCGCATCTGTATACCACTTTTTAAGATGTGGTTCACTGCATATGACAGTCCAGACAGATCGCTTTCAAACAGGAGATGAAACAAATAGGGAATGCATTGACGAAACCTAGGATCTTCTGCATACAATCGTAAAGTCTGGTATTCAGACGCAGGAATTTGATGAGGTCGCTCATGGAAAGGGGCGACCACTCGGTCCCCCCGCACGTATGGCAGAGTACCACGATCCCCCCGGGAAGCCATCTTGGGCGGGAGGCGTGTCTCGGCTGGTATGCCCGAAGCGGCGTAGCCGGGGCGCGCTTTTTCCCGCCCTAGAGTGGGCTGGCCTAGACACTGACGCGGCTGGCCACGCCCTCGGGGCAGGCAGGGGCGGGTTTACGCCCACCCTGAAGACGGATAAAAGGGGACGCAAGACCAGAAGGCATCCTCTTGTTCCTGTGCTCTGAAGCTGCACCTCCTCGCTGCACGTGAGCTCGAGACGGAACGAAGAGCCAATTTTGAGCGTTGTAATCTTTCTTTTGTCTTACAGATACTCTGTCGGAGAAATGCCCAAGAAAGGCGGGAAGAGAATGACGACTGAACAGATGGTTCGGGTCCTCATGAAGGAGATGACCGAGCTGAAGAAGCGGGTGGCGGAGAGAGACGGGGAAGGGGGGCCGGAACGTCCGTCGGCTGGAGCAGCTCCAGGAGGGAGAGCCAAGAGGCCAAGGAGGGGACCAGCTGGGGGAGACGTCCCGGTTCCCTGTACCCCGCTCGAAGCGCCAACCCCAGTACCGGCGGAGGGGAATCCGATTCCCGTGGTGGTCACCCCGGTGTCCAATGAAGATATGCCGCCCGAGCTGGCAGCACAACTTGCAGCGTGGTTGGGCGAAAGTAGTGAGGGCGCCACGGCTGCCGAGGCGCAGGCGCTGATGAAGCAATTGCGCGAGAAACGGGATGCAGCCAAGGTGTCCGCGCCGGTTGCAGTAGTTGACAAGCCACAAGGGACGATTGCGACCGCAGAGGCAGCGTCCGGTGCAGGTAAGCGGCCATTGCCGATTGCGAGGGATGAGTCAACACCCTCTCGTAGAGAAAGGTTGGGTCAACATGTGCCTTTGGCAATTAAGGAGAAGATTTGGGCGGGGGAATATGTGAACATCTTCTCGTTGCTTGTTGATCATTATGAGGTGGAGCATGTTAAGGGTCAGAAAGACCTCATGCATCCGAGTGTTTGGCGCGCAAAAATGGCCGCCTTTAAAGTGAATGAAACTATTGGCAATTGGGGCAATGCATGGGGAATCTCTACGTCGATCTTGGGGGAACGTAGGCCCGAGTTGCTTGCCGAGTTGCCGACCTATCAGTCGCGAATCATGGGGTACTCAACATCATACCAGGGTAACCATTGGTTCTGCTACGATAATCTTTTTAGAAAGGCTAAAGAGCATAATAAAAGCTTAACCTGGGATTGTTATGATTCTTTGACATGGGATAAAATGAAGGAGACAGGTATGTTGAAAATGCCATTGGTAGGAAGTAATGTTGGCGAATCCTCCCGCCAATATGGGGGGACGCCCTTTCGTTCAGGTGCGGGTACCGACGATCACTCGAGACCTGCCGGCAATACAGGAAAAAGGGGGTTATGCTTTAATTTCAACAGAGGTAAATGTACTAGGCCCCAGGGATTGTGTAAATTTAAACATGAATGTAGTGGGTGCGGGTCGCCCCATCCTGAGTCCACGTGCAGAGCCAAAACGGGTGATAACGGGGGGAGAGGAGGCGCCAAACAGGTCTAACATAGTCCGAGGGGCGCCTTTACCTACCCCGATTGATACCTTGGCGATGATTCCCTGGCTCAGTGAATACCCGGATCGTACTTCTGCTGGGGTTCTGCGGAACGGATTTTCGTATGGTTTCCGCATCCCGGTAGGGGACTTTCAGGGTGTGGAGAAGTGTAAAAATCAACTTTCGGTCCTGCAGCATACGACCGTGGTACAGGATAAGATCCGGAAAGAGGTTACTCGAGGTCGGGTCGCCGGCCCGTTTAGTGTACCCCCGGTGCAGGATTTTGTTTGTTCTCCTTTAGGGGTGGTCCCCAAGAAGGACCCGGGTGAGTTCCGATTGATTCATAATTTATCAGCTCCACGTGGTTTTTCTGTCAACGATGCAATAGATCCGGAAGTATGTTTGGTGCGGTACGCATCCTTCGATGAGGCCGTAGCCATTTTGAATCGCCTGGGGCCCGGGGCGCTGATGGCGAAGTCAGATATCGAGTCAGCGTTCCGATTGCTCCCGGTACACCCAGACGACCAGCGTCTCCTGGGTTTCATGTTTCAGGGTTATTATTACATGGATAGGTGTATGCCGATGGGGTGCTCTATATCTTGTGCCTATTTCGAGAAATTCAGTAGTTTTCTACAATGGGTCTTCACAAAGAAGACGGGTTTCCAACATGTAATGCATTACCTTGATGATTTTCTGTTCCTTGGGGCAGCCGGGGAGCTCGAATGTGGCCGGGCCTTGGCCGAATTTTGTATGTTAATGAAGCAGTTTGGTGTGCCATTGGCACCAGGTAAGACGGTGGGTCCTGCGACTTGCCTCGAGTTTCTGGGGATCGAGTTAGACTCCAGTGAGGGTTGTTTTCGTTTGCCAGCTGACAAAGTGTTGAAGTTCAGGGCAGCCCTGCGAGGGTGTATAAATGGATCTAAAGTTACGCTGCATCAATTACAGCAGTTGGTGGGACAGTTGAATTTTGCCCTGAGGGTTATACCAATGGCCCGCCCCTTCTCCCGTTCAATTGCCCAAGCTATGGTCGGCCTAAAGGAGGGCCATCATCGCACGAGACTATTGGCTGAGGTCCGCCAGGACATGCGCATTTGGTTAGCATTCCTGGCGGACTTTAATGGTCGAGTCGTCTGGAACAAACCAGCCGTGTCCTCGGAAGAGCTGGGGCTATGGACAGATTCAGCAGGTAACATAGGTTTTGGTGCCATCTTCGGCACAAAATGGTCGGCACAAAGGTGGCCGACATGGTGGCATGACAATGGTCTGACAAGTAATATTGCTTTCCTTGAACTTTTCCCCATTTTGGTGGCCCTGAGAACCTGGCCCGAAGGGTTCAAAGATCACTCTGTGATATTTTGGTCTGACAATATGACCGTGGTCGAGTGCATCAATAGCCAGGCTGCACGATGTAAACTGATTTTAAGACTGCTCAAAGAAATTGTTTTACTTTGTATGCAACTGAATGTGCTATTCAGAGCAAAACATGTCCCGGGGGTAATGAATCAGGCGGCTGATGCACTGTCTCGTTTTCATATGCAGGCTTTCTCGGGTTTCCTTCCCACAGCGGACCCAGAGCCGGCACCCTTTCCCGAAGCTCTCTGGTCTCTCGGTGCCCCGAACTTCGTCACCTCGTGGGAGAGAGTCTAGCACCAAGGACGAGGATGGCATATGAAGGGGCGTTTCGGTCCTATTTAGCCTTTTTGGGGACCGATAGAGAGGGGCTTTGGGGCCACGAGGAATGGGTAGTGAATTTTCTGATGTCCTTACGTAGGGCTGGGAAATCGGTGGCTACGGCCCAGAGGCATCGTGCTGCCATTTCCTTTGTTGCCAGGGCTCATGGTATCCAGGACCCGACAGCGTCTTTCGTTGTACAGAAATCGCTGCGTGGGTGGCAACGCCTTGAGGGTCGCAGAGTAGATGAGAGGCGCCCGATAGGTTTGGATAGGTTGGCCCAGTTGTTGGCCACACTCCCTTCCACATGTTCATCTCAGTTTGAGACAGTGTTGTTCCGAGCCGCTTTTACGCTGGCATTTCATGGGGCGATGCGGGTAAGCGAACTGGTGGCTAGGAACAAACAGGATGTGACAGGGGGTTTGTGCCAGGAACACGTTCAGATCAGAGGAGAGACAATGACTGTCTCCTTTGTCAGGTCCAAGACCGATCAAAGTGGGATGGGTGACTGCATAATCATACGCAGGATTCCCGGGTCCTCCATGTGTCCGGTAAAGTGTTTAGAAGACTACCTAGCACGAAGGGTGGCATCATGGGGGGGGACCTTGTTGAGGCACGCGGACGCCACCCCACTGACGAAATTTCAGTTTCAGCGGGTGCTTGCGATGTCAATTGCCGCTGCGGGCTTGAACCCGGGCGAGTTTGGGACCCATTCCTTTCGGATAGGGGCTGCTACAGAAGCTACAGCTAGGGGTCTCAATGTTGAACAAGTGAAACGAGTGGGGCGTTGGTCCTCCAATTGTTATAAGAGGTATGTACGGTTGCACATGTTGTGAAGCTGTAATGATGTACTCACGCCTCTTGTTTTTGTTTGGTTTTCAGTTGCGCAAGCCTACGAGGCGGGGCGGACTATGCAGTCGACCCAACACCGGGCCAGCGGTCAGACATCACCGGCTGTGAAAAAGGAGGTGTGGGTCGTGGGCCACTCATACGTGAGGCGTGCCGCGGACGTATTCAAAGCAGGTGACTTGATTCACGTAGCTGGGGAATACGGGTACAGGGTGTCCTTCTACGGAAGAGGCGGTCTCTGTATTGACCAGTTTCAAACATTTTTCGAGGGTTTGTTAGGGCGGACGAGGTCACCGCCGTCTATAGTCATAGTACATCTAGGGGGCAATGATTTGGTCACCACCGGTAGACGACTTCTCCTGGAGGCAATGCTTTCCACTGTAAGTTGGTTGGCGAGGAGAGTTCCGGGGTGCATAATTGCGTGGTCACATATGATCCCACGAAAGGTGTGGCGAGGGGCTATTTCTATTCCTGCTTTGAATCATTCTGTTAGAAAGCTTAATAACAAAGTGAGTAGGTTGTTCCGTTCCAGGACATTGCATTCTATTTCGCATGGCTGTATTAATGATGACAGTATGTATTTGGGGGATGGTGTGCATTTGTCTCGGGTGGGGAATGAGTTACTCATAGGAGACTTCTTAGCATGGTTGAAAACGTTAAAACATGACCTTTAGGTAGGAGCTTTGTGGGGGGTCCGGATAGCCGGTCAACTATCCAGCCTGTGGCGGTAAGGTCATGATCGGTAAGCACTAATTGGAAGATCCCTATGAGTGGGCGTCACCCAACACGGATGGGAGCGCTCGGGAGAGGTGGCCATTGGCCCCTCAACAGGGAGGCGGTCCCTTCTAAGGATGGGTCGCCGAAAGATAAGGAAAGGCGGTCAAGGCCCCTTCCTGTGTAGGAGGGGTTACAGCCCCCTCCTGGGGAATTTCCCGGGGCCAGTGACGTCTGCGACGGCAGATGTGGTAAGTTGTGCAGGGTTTGGGGGGGGGTCTACGCTACCTTCTAGATACCTCACACGAGTCCTCGAACGACCTTTAAGTGGCGTCGAGTTTTATTGGTGCCCCCGTCAAGTCAAAGGGAAATTGGTAGTTGCACTTGAGGTACGCCTCAGTGCTGTCGCCCCCTCACAAGTGGGGGGGTATTTCTGGTTAGGGATCTTGACACCGGTTACGACCTTGCCGTTGGCCCTTAAACGTTAGGATGTACAATTTCATAATTTCAAGTAAATGTTTGTAGGATGTTAGTTCGGCTAGGAGAACCTCTGTATTAGAGAATCTGTTAAGGTTAGCCAAACATCGCAATGTGGTAATGAAATTGTACATTAATATGAAATTGTTGATTTAATGTTTTAATTTTGTTTTAATAAATACGGCCGGGAGGGTCACTCCCTCCCTCTTCCAAAAACTTCAAGAACTGTTTCCGGTTTCCCTCCTTTGGGGATTGTGTTGAGAGGGGGTGGCGGGTATCTCAGCCATATGGAAAGGGGCGACCACTCGGTCCCCCCGCACGTATGGCAGAGTACCACGATCCCCCCGGGAAGCCATCTTGGGCGGGAGGCGTGTCTCGGCTGGTATGCCCGAAGCGGCGTAGCCGGGGCGCGCTTTTTCCCGCCCTAGAGTGGGCTGGCCTAGACACTGACGCGGCTGGCCACGCCCTCGGGGCAGGCAGGGGCGGGTTTACGCCCACCCTGAAGACGGATAAAAGGGGACGCAAGACCAGAAGGCATCCTCTTGTTCCTGTGCTCTGAAGCTGCACCTCCTCGCTGCACGTGAGCTCGAGACGGAACGAAGAGCCAATTTTGAGCGTTGTAATCTTTCTTTTGTCTTACAGATACTCTGTCGGAGAAATGCCCAAGAAAGGCGGGAAGAGAATGACGACTGAACAGATGGTTCGGGTCCTCATGAAGGAGATGACCGAGCTGAAGAAGCGGGTGGCGGAGAGAGACGGGGAAGGGGGGCCGGAACGTCCGTCGGCTGGAGCAGCTCCAGGAGGGAGAGCCAAGAGGCCAAGGAGGGGACCAGCTGGGGGAGACGTCCCGGTTCCCTGTACCCCGCTCGAAGCGCCAACCCCAGTACCGGCGGAGGGGAATCCGATTCCCGTGGTGGTCACCCCGGTGTCCAATGAAGATATGCCGCCCGAGCTGGCAGCACAACTTGCAGCGTGGTTGGGCGAAAGTAGTGAGGGCGCCACGGCTGCCGAGGCGCAGGCGCTGATGAAGCAATTGCGCGAGAAACGGGATGCAGCCAAGGTGTCCGCGCCGGTTGCAGTAGTTGACAAGCCACAAGGGACGATTGCGACCGCAGAGGCAGCGTCCGGTGCAGGTAAGCGGCCATTGCCGATTGCGAGGGATGAGTCAACACCCTCTCGTAGAGAAAGGTTGGGTCAACATGTGCCTTTGGCAATTAAGGAGAAGATTTGGGCGGGGGAATATGTGAACATCTTCTCGTTGCTTGTTGATCATTATGAGGTGGAGCATGTTAAGGGTCAGAAAGACCTCATGCATCCGAGTGTTTGGCGCGCAAAAATGGCCGCCTTTAAAGTGAATGAAACTATTGGCAATTGGGGCAATGCATGGGGAATCTCTACGTCGATCTTGGGGGAACGTAGGCCCGAGTTGCTTGCCGAGTTGCCGACCTATCAGTCGCGAATCATGGGGTACTCAACATCATACCAGGGTAACCATTGGTTCTGCTACGATAATCTTTTTAGAAAGGCTAAAGAGCATAATAAAAGTTTAACCTGGGATTGTTATGATTCTTTGACATGGGATAAAATGAAGGAGACAGGTATGTTGAAAATGCCATTGGTAGGAAGTAATGTTGGCGAATCCTCCCGCCAATATGGGGGGACGCCCTTTCGTTCAGGTGCGGGTACCGACGATCACTCGAGACCTGCCGGCAATACAGGAAAAAGGGGGTTATGCTTTAATTTCAACAGAGGTAAATGTACTAGGCCCCAGGGATTGTGTAAATTTAAACATGAATGTAGTGGGTGCGGGTCGCCCCATCCTGAGTCCACGTGCAGAGCCAAAACGGGTGATAACGGGGGGAGAGGAGGCGCCAAACAGGTCTAACATAGTCCGAGGGGCGCCTTTACCTACCCCGATTGATACCTTGGCGATGATTCCCTGGCTCAGTGAATACCCGGATCGTACTTCTGCTGGGGTTCTGCGGAACGGATTTTCGTATGGTTTCCGCATCCCGGTAGGGGACTTTCAGGGTGTGGAGAAGTGTAAAAATCAACTTTCGGTCCTGCAGCATACGACCGTGGTACAGGATAAGATCCGGAAAGAGGTTACTCGAGGTCGGGTCGCCGGCCCGTTTAGTGTACCCCCGGTGCAGGATTTTGTTTGTTCTCCTTTAGGGGTGGTCCCCAAGAAGGACCCGGGTGAGTTCCGATTGATTCATAATTTATCAGCTCCACGTGGTTTTTCTGTCAACGATGCAATAGATCCGGAAGTATGTTTGGTGCGGTACGCATCCTTCGATGAGGCCGTAGCCATTTTGAATCGCCTGGGGCCCGGGGCGCTGATGGCGAAGTCAGATATCGAGTCAGCGTTCCGATTGCTCCCGGTACACCCAGACGACCAGCGTCTCCTGGGTTTCATGTTTCAGGGTTATTATTACATGGATAGGTGTATGCCGATGGGGTGCTCTATATCTTGTGCCTATTTCGAGAAATTCAGTAGTTTTCTACAATGGGTCTTCACAAAGAAGACGGGTTTCCAACATGTAATGCATTACCTTGATGATTTTCTGTTCCTTGGGGCAGCCGGGGAGCTCGAATGTGGCCGGGCCTTGGCCGAATTTTGTATGTTAATGAAGCAGTTTGGTGTGCCATTGGCACCAGGTAAGACGGTGGGTCCTGCGACTTGCCTCGAGTTTCTGGGGATCGAGTTAGACTCCAGTGAGGGTTGTTTTCGTTTGCCAGCTGACAAAGTGTTGAAGTTCAGGGCAGCCCTGCGAGGGTGTATAAATGGATCTAAAGTTACGCTGCATCAATTACAGCAGTTGGTGGGACAGTTGAATTTTGCCCTGAGGGTTATACCAATGGCCCGCCCCTTCTCCCGTTCAATTGCCCAAGCTATGGTCGGCCTAAAGGAGGGCCATCATCGCACGAGACTATTGGCTGAGGTCCGCCAGGACATGCGCATTTGGTTAGCATTCCTGGCGGACTTTAATGGTCGAGTCGTCTGGAACAAACCAGCCGTGTCCTCGGAAGAGCTGGGGCTATGGACAGATTCAGCAGGTAACATAGGTTTTGGTGCCATCTTCGGCACAAAATGGTCGGCACAAAGGTGGCCGACATGGTGGCATGACAATGGTCTGACAAGTAATATTGCTTTCCTTGAACTTTTCCCCATTTTGGTGGCCCTGAGAACCTGGCCCGAAGGGTTCAAAGATCACTCTGTGATATTTTGGTCTGACAATATGACCGTGGTCGAGTGCATCAATAGCCAGGCTGCACGATGTAAACTGATTTTAAGACTGCTCAAAGAAATTGTTTTACTTTGTATGCAACTGAATGTGCTATTCAGAGCAAAACATGTCCCGGGGGTAATGAATCAGGCGGCTGATGCACTGTCTCGTTTTCATATGCAGGCTTTCTCGGGTTTCCTTCCCACAGCGGACCCAGAGCCGGCACCCTTTCCCGAAGCTCTCTGGTCTCTCGGTGCCCCGAACTTCGTCACCTCGTGGGAGAGAGTCTAGCACCAAGGACGAGGATGGCATATGAAGGGGCGTTTCGGTCCTATTTAGCCTTTTTGGGGACCGATAGAGAGGGGCTTTGGGGCCACGAGGAATGGGTAGTGAATTTTCTGATGTCCTTACGTAGGGCTGGGAAATCGGTGGCTACGGCCCAGAGGCATCGTGCTGCCATTTCCTTTGTTGCCAGGGCTCATGGTATCCAGGACCCGACAGCGTCTTTCGTTGTACAGAAATCGCTGCGTGGGTGGCAACGCCTTGAGGGTCGCAGAGTAGATGAGAGGCGCCCGATAGGTTTGGATAGGTTGGCCCAGTTGTTGGCCACACTCCCTTCCACATGTTCATCTCAGTTTGAGACAGTGTTGTTCCGAGCCGCTTTTACGCTGGCATTTCATGGGGCGATGCGGGTAAGCGAACTGGTGGCTAGGAACAAACAGGATGTGACAGGGGGTTTGTGCCAGGAACACGTTCAGATCAGAGGAGAGACAATGACTGTCTCCTTTGTCAGGTCCAAGACCGATCAAAGTGGGATGGGTGACTGCATAATCATACGCAGGATTCCCGGGTCCTCCATGTGTCCGGTAAAGTGTTTAGAAGACTACCTAGCACGAAGGGTGGCATCATGGGGGGGGACCTTGTTGAGGCACGCGGACGCCACCCCACTGACGAAATTTCAGTTTCAGCGGGTGCTTGCGATGTCAATTGCCGCTGCGGGCTTGAACCCGGGCGAGTTTGGGACCCATTCCTTTCGGATAGGGGCTGCTACAGAAGCTACAGCTAGGGGTCTCAATGTTGAACAAGTGAAACGAGTGGGGCGTTGGTCCTCCAATTGTTATAAGAGGTATGTACGGTTGCACATGTTGTGAAGCTGTAATGATGTACTCACGCCTCTTGTTTTTGTTTGGTTTTCAGTTGCGCAAGCCTACGAGGCGGGGCGGACTATGCAGTCGACCCAACACCGGGCCAGCGGTCAGACATCACCGGCTGTGAAAAAGGAGGTGTGGGTCGTGGGCCACTCATACGTGAGGCGTGCCGCGGACGTATTCAAAGCAGGTGACTTGATTCACGTAGCTGGGGAATACGGGTACAGGGTGTCCTTCTACGGAAGAGGCGGTCTCTGTATTGACCAGTTTCAAACATTTTTCGAGGGTTTGTTAGGGCGGACGAGGTCACCGCCGTCTATAGTCATAGTACATCTAGGGGGCAATGATTTGGTCACCACCGGTAGACGACTTCTCCTGGAGGCAATGCTTTCCACTGTAAGTTGGTTGGCGAGGAGAGTTCCGGGGTGCATAATTGCGTGGTCACATATGATCCCACGAAAGGTGTGGCGAGGGGCTATTTCTATTCCTGCTTTGAATCATTCTGTTAGAAAGCTTAATAACAAAGTGAGTAGGTTGTTCCGTTCCAGGACATTGCATTCTATTTCGCATGGCTGTATTAATGATGACAGTATGTATTTGGGGGATGGTGTGCATTTGTCTCGGGTGGGGAATGAGTTACTCATAGGAGACTTCTTAGCATGGTTGAAAACGTTAAAACATGACCTTTAGGTAGGAGCTTTGTGGGGGGTCCGGATAGCCGGTCAACTATCCAGCCTGTGGCGGTAAGGTCATGATCGGTAAGCACTAATTGGAAGATCCCTATGAGTGGGCGTCACCCAACACGGATTGGAGCGCTCGGGAGAGGTGGCCATTGGCCCCTCAACAGGGAGGCGGTCCCTTCTAAGGATGGGTCGCCGAAAGATACGGAAAGGCGGTCAAGGCCCTTCCTGTGTAGGAGGGGTTACAGCCCCCTCCTGGGGAATTTCCCGGGGCCAGTGACGTCTGCGACGGCAGATGTGGTAAGTTGTGCAGGGTTTGGGGGGGGTCTACGCTACCTTCTAGATACCTCACACGAGTCCTCGAACGACCTTTAAGTGGCGTCGAGTTTTATTGGTGCCCCCGTCAAGTCAAAGGGAAATTGGTAGTTGCACTTGAGGTACGCCTCAGTGCTGTCGCCCCCTCACAAGTGGGGGGGTATTTCTGGTTAGGGATCTTGACACCGGTTACGACCTTGCCGTTGGCCCTTAAACGTTAGGATGTACAATTTCATAATTTCAAGTAAATGTTTGTAGGATGTTAGTTCGGCTAGGAGAACCTCTGTATTAGAGAATCTGTTAAGGTTAGCCAAACATCGCAATGTGGTAATGAAATTGTACATTAATATGAAATTGTTGATTTAATGTTTTAATTTTGTTTTAATAAATACGGCCGGGAGGGTCACTCCCTCCCTCTTCCAAAAACTTCAAGAACTGTTTCCGGTTTCCCTCCTTTGGGGATTGTGTTGAGAGGGGGTGGCGGGTATCTCAGCCATATGGAAAGGGGCGACCACTCGGTCCCCCCGCACGTATGGCAGAGTACCACGATCCCCCCGGGAAGCCATCTTGGGCGGGAGGCGTGTCTCGGCTGGTATGCCCGAAGCGGCGTAGCCGGGGCGCGCTTTTTCCCGCCCTAGAGTGGGCTGGCCTAGACACTGACGCGGCTGGCCACGCCCTCGGGGCAGGCAGGGGCGGGTTTACGCCCACCCTGAAGACGGATAAAAGGGGACGCAAGACCAGAAGGCATCCTCTTGTTCCTGTGCTCTGAAGCTGCACCTCCTCGCTGCACGTGAGCTCGAGACGGAACGAAGAGCCAATTTTGACCCACCCACCAGCCCCTGAAGACAGCAAGTGGTTTTTAATAATGTCTGAATAAAAGTTTGATGGATAACTCTGATTTTCGTTTACAGGTCATGGTGATTATCGTGATGACTTTGAGTATGCAATAAAGTCTGGTCAATTTGTGTTATGTTTTGCAAATAAAGTATTTCTGCTTTAGCGTTTATCAGTAAGCATGCTTTTAATAAAGTGGTTGTTGCTACTGTCTTTTCATAGTTAGTCATTTAGTAATTTAGTTAGCATTGTCGTATTTATTTTGGTCGGGCGGTAAGGTCATGATCGGTGAGCACTAATTGGAAGATCCCTATGAGTGGGCGTCACCCAACACGGATGGGAGCGCTCGGGAGAGGTGGCCATTGGCCCCTCAACGGGGAGGCGGTCCCTTCTAAGGATGGGTCGCCGAAAGATAAGGAAAGGCGGTCAAGGCCCCTTCCTGTGTAGGAGGGGTTACAGCCCCCTCCTGGGGAATTTCCCGGGGCCAGTGACGTCTGCGACGGCAGATGTGGTAAGTTGTGCAGGGTTTGGGGGGGGTCTACGCTACCTTCTAGATACCTCACACGAGTCCTCGAACGACCTTTAAGTGGCGTCGAGTTTTATTGGTGCCCCCGTCAAGTCAAAGGGAAATTGGTAGTTGCACTTGAGGTACGCCTCAGTGCTGTCGCCCCCTCACAAGTGGGGGGGTATTTCTGGTTAGGGATCTTGACACCGGTTACGACCTTGCCGTTGGCCCTTAAACGTTAGGATGTACAATTTCATAATTTCAAGTAAATGTTTGTAGGATGTTAGTTCGGCTAGGAGAACCTCTGTATTAGAGAATCTGTTAAGGTTAGCCAAACATCGCAATGTGGTAATGAAATTGTACATTAATATGAAATTGTTGATTTAATGTTTTAATTTTGTTTTAATAAATACGGCCGGGAGGGTCACTCCCTCCCTCTTCCAAAAACTTCAAGAACTGTTTCCGGTTTCCCTCCTTTGGGGATTGTGTTGAGAGGGGGTGGCGGGTATCTCAGCCATATCATATCTTCCTCCTTGACCTGTGGGAAATAGCTGTGGGAAACACCGAGCTTCCAAACTTTCCTCCCAAACACTAATGGGACTCCTTTTGGCTTGTTTCATTTGAAACAACTCAATAGCATTCCCCATGACTTCCTTGGAATGCAAAGGATGAACACTATAATGTTCATATATTTCTTCACTTTTAGAGGCCTCTACTTTCTCAATTTGGCCAGCACACAAAACGCTATCCTCTTCATCACTTACTTCCTCTTCTGCAACATATACATTCTTATAGTACTTATTATTTTTCTTCAAATACAAAGTTGCATTTTTCACTTTCCTAACATCCACTAAATCTTGCCATATTTTCTTATTCTTTGTCGGAACCCCATTAACCAAGATAACCAGAGGTTCCTCTTCCACTTTCTCAACTCCAATTGTGTTAATGTTTTTGTTCAAATCTAGAGGCAAATAAACAACTCTCCCCTTTAATCCTCTCTGTAAATCTGCTGGAGGCAACTTCCCTGTCTTTGGCTCCATTCTTACAATAGCCTGAAAGGGATGGATACTTTGAATCAAAATAGATTCATAAGTATTTAAATCCTTCAATTCTGAAGGTATCTCAACCAATTCCAGATTATTATGAACTGCCCTAGCAGGCATCTGGTTTTGATTTAATTTATTACAACAATAAGTACACACACGTTGATCCACTCCCAAATCAAAACAATTTTCTACCATCAAGTATGTGGCAAAATCCTTCCATTCACTATTATTTTCCCTTTCAGTTTTTGCATATAAATCCACTAACTTAATCTGATTCTTGTAATAAGTGCGTCGACAACACACACAAGTGAAATTAGGCCTCTCACTTGATTTCATCTGAAACGTGGCAATTTCCTTCTGAAAATTATCTGAACTGGAAACCTGTACATTATCTTCAACATAACCCTCTACTTCTGGGTCAATTTGAACATTCTCATCTCTACTACCAAAGTAACAAAACTCAATTTCTTCACAAATATTCTTCACATCTATTTCAGAACCATGCAAAAGAGCACCACATAATTGTTTAAGCATAATTGCTGGACTCTTAGCATAATACAACATTCTCACTAATTTTCTCACTTTATTATGATGCACTGCTAGCATCCTGAAATGATGAAAAACACTCTGGCATACTCTCCTGGAAAGACAAGCCAGTGAATGACCACGCAAACCTGTCATTTGTCTCACTCTGCAAGGATCTAAATCTTGCAACAACTTCATTTTCTGCTTCAAACTTTTCTTATTAAATGTCCGTATAAAATCACAAAGCAAATTAATGGAAACCTGTCGCACACTGCAAATAGAACTACACTTCCAAATGTACACAGGACCCTTAGGACGTCTTCCTAAAACCTCATCACTTAGCGCCTCTTCTGTCTCTGTTGTCACAAGTTGTTCTTTTTCAACTGGACAACCATCCTTCACTTCATAAGCTCGACCACTGGTGTCAACTGCAAACACCAAATCATTATCCTGAAAATAACTCTCCTCATTAAAAAATGCCTCACAACTCGAACTATGCATCCATTCTCCGGAAAAAACTTCACAAAAGTTAGTACGATTTACTACTCTCTTCCATCTACTTTTTGTTTTGAAATCAGAAATTACCTTGCTTAGTTTCCTAATTCTATTGATTACCAAAATAAACAACTTTCGCTTAATTTCAAAAGCATGATCAATAATTTTCTCTACATTTTTCTTCTTCTTATAAAATGCCGCTTTCTGTTGGCCTTTTTTTAAAATATTTTTCAATAAATTAACTATTATCCTGTTACGGAACATTCGATGTCGAATGTCCCTAAACTGTTCTTTCCTTCTACTATCATGCACAGAGTTATCTCTTCCTCTACCAGTAACATTTTTGATGGGTCTCTCCTTTCCATTTAAATTGCTTTTCTTTTTGTGGACTGAAACATTTTTTGGAGAAATACTTTTTTTACTACAAATATTTCTTAAGAATGATTTCGTGCTCTTACCCGGACCTTTCTTGGTGTTTTGACAAGTATTTGGGGAAGAGGACTGCTGCAATAAAACATCATCCTGCTGTCTTTGACGTTTTCTCGCCTTTCTAATTCTATTTTTTGTAGGCATTTTCCAAACTATGAAAGAATCTGCAGTTGAATCTGTGGAAAAATATAATAAAAAATGTTATTAACCACTATTACCAAACAGTATATGAATAACAGTCATCTAAAACTTAATGCCCTACTAATTATTTAACATAGCAAATCTTTTGCACCAGCACTGCTTCACAAAAATGACACTCAATGGTACAAAACAGGCATAGAACAATCATAAATCTCTCCCTAATATTTTAAATGATTAATTCAGGATGACGATAAGATGTAGCCTATCTAAAGGTTTGTATAGGCCCAGATCTTTGGACTGGGGTGAATGTGTGTCATTGATCCACATTCGGTCCAACACCTGTTTTGTTTATTTGAGGTGAGGCCAACACATGGTTGCAGATAAGATTTTCTCTGAAAAAAACCATGGAGAAAATACATGTGAAGGCCTACAAATGAAATAAGACATTATTTGAAAACCATTACATTTCTGGAAATATGCACTGCTAGTGCTTCATAAGTTGTTTTGGGTCATATTTATAAGGCATTTGAGTGTCTATTATCCTATTTTACGTTCTTCATGGTGCAAATTTCTTGTAAATACGCTCCCACCTGCGGTTGGCAAATTTAGATTTTGATTATGGGAGTTACATAGGCATGTTAATAATTTCCCAAAAAAGGTGTATGACCCCAAACAACCTATGAAACTCTAGCAGGACATATTCAGAAATTTAATTGATTTCAAAAATGGTTTTTAAAAACAACATATCTGTTTCAGCTTACATAAGAGACCATGGAATGGACTTCATATACAACAATAACTTGTGTTACTGCATGCCAGAATGGTGCACCGAATATGCAATTACAATTTCTCAAAGAAACAAAATCTATTTCTATATCACTACAGACAAAGCCACAGTTTAAAAACACAGCTTTCTTCATCATTTTCTCCTTAGCAAGATTTATCGCAAAT
This sequence comes from Lissotriton vulgaris, assembly GCF_964263255.1. Taxonomy (NCBI): domain Eukaryota; kingdom Metazoa; phylum Chordata; class Amphibia; order Caudata; family Salamandridae; genus Lissotriton; species Lissotriton vulgaris. The sequence goes on from NC_141687.1 coordinate 9,139,503, forward strand.
GCGATAAAAAACGGCTGCAATGCATGAATATCGCTGAAAAGTCAGCGATATTCATGCATTATCCAGCAAATGCTCTTAGCCATATTATCCACCTTCCATTGGATAACATGGCTAAGAACTGCTCGCAAATGCAAAAAAAAACGGCCACAATGCATGAATATCGCTGAACAGTCAGCGATATTCATGCATTTTCCAGCAAATGCTCTTAGCCATGTTATCCACTTCCCATTAAATAACATGGCTAAGAACTGCTCAGGGCCCCATAAGGAACACTATCCATTTTAAAAGGAAAACATAACATCAAAGACACTCAAATGCCTTATAAATATGGCCCAAAACAACCTATGAAGCTCTAACAGTACATATCCAGAAATGTAATTGATTTCAAAATTCGTTTTTAAACACAGCATATAAATCAATTGTATACCTGCATTCATGAGGAAATGACTGAAAATGTCCTTGAGACACATGAAAGTGTTTTCTGGAATGCCCTAGCACCATTTTTGGGACACTATTAACATGGCTAGGTAACTCCCATAATCAAAATCTAAATTTGCCAAGCGCAAGTGGGAGCGTATTTACAAGACACTTGCCCCATGAAGAACGCTTTCCATTTAAAAAGGTAAACATAACATCAAAGACACTAAAATGCATTCTAAATATGACCCCAAACAACCTATGAAGCTCTAACAGTACATATCCAGAAATGTAATTGATTTCAAAATTCGTTTTTAAACACAGCATATAAATCAATTGTATACCTGTTTTCAAGAGGAAAGAACTGAAAATGTCCTAGAGACACAGGAAAGCGTTTTCTTGAATGCCCTACCACCATTGTTTGGACATTATTAACATGGCTATGTAACTCCCATAATCAAAATCTAAATTTGCAAAGCACAAGTGGGAGCGTATTTACAAGAAATTTGCACCATGAAGAACGTAAAATAGCATAATAGACACTCAAATGCCTTATAAACATGGCCCAAAACAACCTATGAAGCTCTAGCAGTACATATCCAGAAATAAAATTGATTTCAAAATTCGTTTTTAAAAACAACATATCTGTTTCAGCTTACATAACAGACCATGGAATGGGCTCCATGTACCACAATAACTTGTGTGACTGCATGCCAGAATGCTACACCGAATATGCAATTACAATTTCTCAAAGTAACAAAATCTATTTCTATATCACTACAGACAAAACCACATTTTAAAAACACAGCTTTCTTCATCATTTTCTCCTTAATTCATACTATTCTCTATCTAAAATAAATAAATCTTTTCTCACCTTAGCAAATACTTTTTGAGTTTTGAAAACAGTCTCAGAAATACACCAAATTGTCTTCAGCAGAAGAAAAACGATGCACTCCAGAGGCTGCAGCTATTGAAAGCACAGAAATACAGATATTCATTTCACATATCTCTCATATTAGCCAATCATAACTCTTCCCTCACTTTTTTCAAATCAAAACCCTTCCCCCCTCTGCCTCTCTGCCTTTTTTCCATAGCAACCACCTCCTGGAAGACCTCTCATGTTTGCAAATTCACACAACAATGTTTCAATTGAACTCTGAACTCTCAGTGCACCTGCGTATCCAGTGCAATCTTTCATTAAAAGTTTCTTCCTTGACCATTCAAATTACATCTTTCAAAGAACACATCCATGCACCCTAACTTTCTGTTTTCAGAAATGGAAATGCACCAATCACTGCTAATGATTCATTAGCATTGGAAATCCACAGTTTTTTTTCTTTACAAACTCCTACTGTTTCAACTGCCCTTTCATTACCACACTTCATCTGACTGCAGCACAACCTTCTCCAACCATGTTTAAGGTCTGGATTGTTGGACATAGTTACATCCACTGGGCTCAAAGGTATGCTGAGAACAGAAATTTACACAACCTCAATTTACAGGATGTGGAAATTAAGTGGTTGGGCCAAAGAGGATTAAAATGTCACCAATTGATACCATTGGTGAAAACCTTTATGCATTTGCCAAAACCTGACCTGTTAATAGTGCACTGTGGAGGTAATGATTTGGGCACTTTGACAGGGGTAGGTCTGGAAATGCTTTTAAAGGACACCTTTGAGCAATTAATGGCACTTTTTCCTCAAACTGCTTTGGTATATTCCAATATATGCCAAAGACAGAAATGGAGGTGGTCCAACCAATTTTCTCCACAAATTGAGAAAGCGAGGAAGCATGTAAACAAATCTGTTTCAGCTTTCATGAGAGACCATGGAATGGGCTCTCTGTACAACAATAACTTGCGTTACTACATGCAAGATATCTACAGAGGAGATGGAGTTCACTTCTCAGATGAGGGCAACAGAATTTTCATTCTGAATTTAAGACTGTGTATTGGTACCTACTTATAAGTACCTAAATGTACCATAAAACCAAAAGCTCTTCTCAGAGCTACCCTTCATCTGATCACTCACAATTATTATTTTTTTCTAACTTTTTTCTGTAATTTTCAACAGACTACGCTCAAAGAGCGCTATCCGGTACGCGAACTGGAAGCTAACCGCGCAAAATTTTTAAAAAAAAGTTTTTTCTTCGCACATATAGTCCTCCTCAGCCACCCTCAGAAAACGTAGGGGGGCAAACTACTTGTACCATGCCCCCTTCTACCCATTCAGAACATTATTTACCCTCCATTTTATACCTTGATTCGACCGAAACACAAAATGGTGGACTCCCGTTACGCTCCTAGTTCGCGGACCGGACCGCTTTCCAGGAAGCGGTCCAAAAAAAGGTGGGAAAGTAATTTACAGAAAAACGACTGGAGACACTCTCACCAAATATAAATTAGCTCATACTACATAACAATCCCTTTCATTCTCACAAATTTGATTGAAATTTAATTTAGCCATTTAGCCTGTAGACCTCTCCAAGTACCGTGAGGTAAATTACTTCACAAAACACATCTGAAGTGTTGGAATTGACAACCAATGAAAATGTTACTTTCATTTTCTACTTTTATTACCTGACATCTGATTGGTTATATACTTGAATATATAAAGGAAGAGAAGAAAACACAGCCATTTTGACTACTACTTCTTGTTGTACATCACATTTCAATAGCTTCCAAAAACTTCAACTTCTTTGTGAAGGTAAGTTATAATTTTTAAAAATGAAATATATTGTGCACTATAACTTTTTCTGCTACATATACACTATCCCTCTGTACTAGTAATGTATTTAGATAGACTTCTCTGTTATAGTTATGAATGGAGTTAGGCTTGTCTTGGTTAAATCACATACACTTTTTTATAGTCCTATTTCCACTCTGATACTATACACTGCCAAAAGATAAATTCACTGATAAAAACTGTCTAACTGACTATCTAAAATTAATCCCAACAGTGCCCTATCTCTACTAATATATATTTTTTTAATCCAAATTTCAGGAAAAATGGATGGCGAAAACCAAGTTTCTTTTGAAATGGACCTGCAAGAAAGCAGCCAGGAATTGATTGAACAAATTGACATGGAATTTATGGATCAAAGCTTGGATAATGAACTGCTGCAATGTGTCCAAGCAGTAGATGCCCTCCTTGCAAATGAGGACATTTTACAAGCTCACAGCTTGCAAACAATATTTCAAGAAAATAATGACATTTCAGACACTGAAATGTTAGAAAGTTTAATAAATTATGAAAAACAATCAAAATAAAAAAAAAAATTAAAAATAAAGAAAACAAAAAAAAACAACAAAAACAACAAACAAAACAACAAATATTTAACATTTAGTCTTTGAAAAGTATATCATTCTATTATCCTTATAGTACGCTACCTAGAACGCTTTCCGGTTCGCGTACTAGGCGCTCAACGCGAAAAAAAAAACAAGAAAAGATTTTTTTGAACCCTGCTGGGCCCTTTTAAAACCTCCACATAAAACCTAGGGGGTCAGGGAGGATCTACTATGCCTCCTTATGGAAATTTCCCCCTTTGTTTTGGCCTCCTCTTATCTCTCGATCCTACCGAGAGACAAGATGGCGGCTGCACCGGACTGTTTAGAATGTTGACAGACACCGAAGAGCCAATCAGCTTTCCGTGCGCAAAGTTCCGTTACGCGAAAAGTACGCGAACCGGATCGCTGCCCGGACCGCTGTTACAGATATATATCTTGATTTAAACGTTAATTTCTCAAAATCCACTGAAGCACATATATTGAGACCTAGCAAAGGCACATCGGGCTAACAGTCCCTACAATTTTGCCAAGTTTCGTGTAAATCCATTCAGCCGTTCGGGCTAAAAGTGAGTCCAACCGCCCTATGGAAAACTCAATGTTAAAAACGCGTTTTGGGACCCCCCTTTTTTCTCAGCCCCCCCTTGACGAACCCCCCCCAAATTTCCAGGAGCTGCTCAGAAACAAAATGTGCCATTTTCCTGAAAATTTCAACCGATTCCGTCCACAAACGCCAAAGTTATTAGACATAGAATTTTCAGAAATCCCATAGGGAAAAAATCCTAACTATATATACCTACTGGCGACCGCCAGTAGGTAATATATATATATATATATATATATATATATATATATATATATATATATATATATTACCTACTGGCGATAGCCAGTAGGTATATATAGTTAGGATTTTTTCCCTATGGGATTTTTGAAAATTCTATGTCTAATAACTTTGGCGTTTGTGGACGGAATTGGCTGAAATTTTCAGGAAAATGGCACATTTTGTTTCTGAGCAGCTCTTGGAAATTTGGGGGGGGTTCGTCAAGGGGGGGCCGAGAAAAAAGGGGGGTCCCAAAACGCGTTTTTCCCATGTTAATTTCCATAGGGCGGTTGGACTCACTTTTAGCCCGAACGGCTGAATGGATTTCCACGAAACTTGGCAAAATTGTAGGGACTGTTAGCCCGATGTGCCTTTGCTAGGTCTCAATATATGTGCTTCAGTGAATTTTGAGAAATTAACGTTTAAAACAAGATATATATCTGTAACAGCGCTCCGGGCAGCGCTCCGGTTCGCGTACTTTTCGCGTATCGGAACTTTGCGAAGCGAAGCTGATTGGCTCTCCGGTGTCTGTCAACATTCTAAACAGTCCGGTGCGGCCGCCATCTTGTCTCTCGGTAGGATCGAGAGACAAGAGGAGGCCAAAACAAAGGGGGAAATGAAGGAAAGGGGGCAAGGTAGACCCCTTCTGACCCCCTAGGATTGATGAGGGGATATAATAGAGCCACGCTGGGCCCAAAAAAAAAAAAAAAATCCGATTTTTTCGCCGTAGAGACGCGTCTTGGTACGCGAACCGGGCAGCTAACCGGGCAGCTAACCGGGAAGCTAACCGGCAGTGTAACGGGAGTCTGACGAGTAGCTGATTGGCTGTCAACATTGTAAACAGTCCGGAGCGGCCGCCATCTTGTCTCTCGGTAGGATCGAGAGGCAAGAGGAGGCCAAAACAAAGGGGGAAATGAAGGAAAGAGGGCAAGGTAGACCCCTTCTGACCCCCTAGGATTGATGAGGGGATATTATAGAGCCACGCTGGGCCCAAAAAAAAAAAAAAAATATTCCGATTTTTTCGCCGTAGAGACGCGTCTTAGTACGCGAACCGGGCAGCTAACCGGGCAGCTAACCGGGAAGCTAACCGGCAGTGTAACGGGAGTCTGAGGAGAAGCTGATTGGCTGTTATCATTGTAAACAGTCTGGAGCGGCCGCCATCTTGTCTCTCTGTGGGATCGAGAGACAAGAGGTGGAAAAAAAAAAGGTGTAAATGAATGAAAGGGGTAAGGCAAACCCCTCCTGAACCCCTAGGATTGATGAGGGGGCTATTAAAGTTCCCTGGGGGGTGAAAAAAAAAATTGCGATTTTTCGCGGTAAAGGTGCTTCCTGGTACGTTAACCGGGCAGCTAACCAGCAGCGTAACGGGAGTCCGACATATTTGTTTTTTGAACGTTTGTGATATGTGCACGTGTGGATTTTGTCTAATTAAGGTTAAAAAAATATATATATATCTTTAAGCGTGTTCTGGCGCGCTTACGTTTTGGGTTTGGTTTGCGCTGCAGAGACGATACGTCACGGTTATGCGATGCATCATTAGGCGTCTCACGGGCAACGTGATACGTCACTTAATAAAGAATATATTTTACAGCTATAGATATTAGCTTTTAAAAAACCAATGAAATTCACAGAAAAAACCATAGGTTATAGACCATATATAGTTAGGAATTTGCATTTACAAAACCTTGAAAATTCACTGAAAAAACCATAGGTTATAGACCATATATAGTTAGGGATTAGCATTTAAAAAACCTTATTTTATTTGCACAAAACCATTGAAATTCCATATATAGTTAGTTGCACTAACTATATATCGCGGACCCGCAATCCACTGCTAATGATGTCACATATTACATCATTCATGACATGGTCAGTGACATCACTGATGACATCACTGATGACATCTCAAATGACATCACTGATGACATCACTGATGACATCTCAAATGACATCACTGATGACATCACTGACATCTCATTTGACATTACTGATTACATCACTGATGATATCATTTATGTGATAATACATCTTCAGACTCTAATATAACCTTAGATACACTCAGTGTAAACAGGCACTCACAGACTGTCACACATCCATGGAGTTACCCACACACCTAGTCAGTCATGCAAAGAATCAATCACACCTCCATTTCCTCAACTATACAGTTATACACACCTTACTTATTCAAACATATACTAACACATATTTACTCTCTTATACAATCCTTGATACAAGTTCACAATGATTCATACAGCCACTCACACATTCACTGGCTCTTATGTTCAGTTATTTATATATGTCAACTCTCACATGGAGTGTGTTTTACATATGTACTTACTTTGACATGTAGAACTGAGATATCCATTCACTCACCAATATACTCATGCACACAGTCAACTGTCCATACAGCTGTTTCTACATGCACTTTTGAACCCATACACCTAGGGAATCAACTGCTCACACATCTATGCACAGAGTTATACACCTCCCAGCCACCCACACACATACTCAGTCTCCCATACAAATACTTGGGCAACCATTCAATAACCCATATAGTTACTGATATAGCTACTGATTTAAACATGCAGCAGTTTACAGAAGAACATAAATAATGATTGCCAAATTAAGACACTTTAATCACTAACCCATGCACTCAGTGAGACACATTTAATCATTCTCTCATACAGTCAGTCATGCACCTACTAAATCCTTCATCCAGACACTTATACATCCACTCATTCTTCAATATGTAAGACATATTTTAACTTTACAGAAACATACAGTCACTGGGTGTTGTCATCAGTGATGTCAGTGAATATATATATATATATATATATATATATATATATTCATAGAAAAAACCATAGGTTATAGTGGATATATAGTTAGGAATTTGCATTTACAAAACCTTGAAAATTCAATGAAAAAATCATTGGTTTTAGGCCATATATAGTTAGGAATTAGCATTTACAAAACCTTATTTTACTCGCATAAAACCATTGAAATTCCATATATAGTTAGAAGCGCTAACTATATATCGCGCACCCGCAATCCACTGCTGATGATGTCACATATTACATCATTCATGACATGGTCAGTGACATCACTGATGACATCACTGATGACAACATCCAGTGATTGTATGTGTCTGTAAAGTTTAAATATGTTTTACATATTGAAGAATGAGTGGATGTATAAGTGTCTGGATGAAGAATTTAGTAGGTGCATGACTGAGTGTATGAGTGAGTGATTAAATGTGTCTCACTGAGTGCATAGGTTAGTGACTAAACTGTCTTAATTTGTGCATCATTATGTTTGTTGTTGTGTAAGCTGCTGCATGTGTTGATCAGTAGCTATAAGAGTGGCCATATGGGTTATTGATTGGTTGCCCAAGTATTTGAATGGGAGGCTGAGTGTGTGTGTGTGGGTGGCTGGGAGGTGCGTGACTCTGTGCATAGATGTGTAAGCAGTTGATTCACTAGGAGTATGAGTTCAAGAGTGCATGTGGAAACAGCTATATGGGCGGTTGACTGTGCATGGGTCTGTTGGTGAGTGAATGGATTTCTCATTGCTACATGTGCAAGTAAGTACGTATGTAAAACACAATACATGTGAGAGTTGAGATATATAAATAACTGAACATAAGAGCCAGTGAATGTGTGAGTGGCTGTATCGATCACTGTGAGCTTGTATCAGGGATTATATAAGAGAGTAAATATGTGTTATTATATGTTTGAATAAGTAAGATGTGTATAACTGTATAGTTGAGGAAATGGAGGTGTGATTGATTCTTTGCATGACTGACTAGGTGTGTGAGTAACTCCATGGATGAGTGACAGTCTGTGAGTGTCTGTTTATACTGAGTGTATGTAAGGTTATATTAGAGTCTGAAGAGGTTCATTGTATTATCACATGAGTGATGTGATCAGTGATGACAAATGAGATGTCATCAGTGATGTCATTTGAGTTGTCATCAGTGATGTCATCAGTGATGTCATTTGAGATGTCATCAGTGATGTCATTTGAGTTGTCATCAGTGATGTCATCAGTGATGTCATTTGAGATGTCATCAGTGATGTCATCAGTGATGTCACTGACCATGTCATGAATGATGTAATATGTGACATCATCAGCAGTGGATTGCGGGTGCGCGATATATAGTTAGCGCTTCTAACTATATATGGAATTTCAATGGTTTTATGCGAGTAAAATAAGGTTTTGTAAATGCTAATTCCTAACTATATATGGCCTAAAACCAATGGTTTTTTCATTGAATTTTCAAGGTTTTGTAAATGCAAATTCCTAACTATATATCCACTATAACCTATGGTTTTTTCTATGAATTTCATTGGTTTTTTAATAGCAAATATGAAAAGCTTTAAAATGTCAAGTACGTGATAGATAAAAACATTTTCGTATTTATGCACGCTGATGTGCTTTGAACGCTGCACCCCCCCTCCCTCCCCTCTTTTGTCTTAGTAGTACTCTCTCTTTGCAGATACTGAAGGGTAGTTAACGCAGGCCTTTACCCCCGTTGTAATCCGTCGTGCCTCCTTGTCTCTCCATTTGATTGATTGTTGTCCAAGCATTTACTGTTTTAGAATTGGTTCTCTTTGAATCATTCTCTATTTACAAACAAGCACAAAGTCGCAATACTCTGTTTAGTCTTTGCAGATAGTGAAAAATCGTGTAAAAAAATAAAAGTAATCGAGCAAAATCAGTAGGCCACTAATTGGATCTCTTTTTGACCTCGCTAAAATAGAAATATTAGGAACAACCCTTCATGAGAAATACGAAAATAGTGAGATGAACTGAGCTCCACACCATGAGGGCTGCAAGACAGCTCGGCTCCATCACCCACCCCGCACAAAATAACGACAAACCCTATGCAAATATTAAAAATATAGACAACACACCAGCAAAGAAACAGGGTAAAACATTTTATTAAAAAACTATTTACATAACGTTGGTTTATAAGATGATGTCAGTAGTGGACCGATGTGTGAATAGATCGAAAGCAGCACAAGGCTCCAAGATCCGGATGGCAAGCTCCTGGATGTTGGGTGCCATAGTTTAGAGTTCTGAATTTGAGCCTTTTTCAATGTCTGTGCTTTGTTGAATCAAATTTGCGGCTTGACACAAAGCTAACTCAAGCGTTGCTACTGATGCTATGCAGACCAAAACTGGTTTTCAGTTTGTACATTTTTCTAGATTTTTAATCCAAGTTTGGTTGACTTTGTAGAACGATGGCTTCAAATTTTCAACATACGGTGTGGTGGCGCTGACTGGGAGGGGGCGCTTCGCTCCTGCCCCCTCCCCAAGTAAGATTTTCATACGTGAAAGTACGTTAATGGTTTTGGTCCCTGAGATGCTTCGATGTCACTGCCATTCTCAAATAGCATAAGTTCTGGATGTTGGGTGCCATAGTTAAGAGTTCTGAGCAGCGCTTGTAACACTGTCTGAAGCTTATTTCCACCTACTGCAGCTTCACTATTCTCAAAGTAAGTGAGTGTCGTTTGTGGACCTGACTGCATTAGAAAACAATGTGATATGTTACCTTCCTAAACAGCTTGACGAAGGCCCCTGAGGGGCGGTGTGATGGCCATGGACTCGGAGAAGACGCTTGGCTCCGACACCCTCCCCAAGTCTTATAGCACTGGTGTAGCCTGAGATCGCCCCCGACATAGGCGGCCGGCTCCCGGGATCCGGCGGAACTTTTTGCCTTTTGATGACTCTTCAATTCTGAACCTTGTCCCATCCAGCTGAGTTGCGCCCACTCTTGCGGCTACAGCGTCTTGCCCACCATCCAGCTGAATTGCGCCCACTCTTGCGGTGCAGCGATAGGCGACTGCCACAGGACTCTCAAAATGGCGGCCGGCTCTTCGGTTTTGGGCCTGGTCCACTAAAATGGCCCTGGGACACCTTTGAACTCGGACGCTTCCCTGATAGGGCTTGGGTCCCATTCTCGAAAAGCCTCTCCTCAGCCGTGAAGATTCTACAAAAGTCTTGGGGGCCTCCGACTCCCGCAGGCTTCTGGTGGGGAGCGGCTGCCATGATTGCTCGTGGAATGGCCACGACGGAGCTACGAGATGGTAGTGGTCTCATGCTGACGCCAGCTTTAGTCTGAAACATCCAGAAACACTGTAGACTACCAATTCGATCAGTTCCGGTAGCGCCCCAACATGACCCGGAAGAGAAGAACTTGCTCTCCCCTCTTTGACTGATGGTTCTTGTTGCCTGTCCCCTCTGTTGTCATTTAACAGAACTTTTTGGACTGCTGAAAGGAGTTGTGTTCCGAACGCTGGTTGGTGGAGACATTTTGACTATATTCTTGACCTACGTTGTCGCGTAATGCGTTATATGACACGCCGCGTTACCGCACCCGGAAGTGATCCGCGGCGCGGCGCGCAGCGCGCAACGTAAGCATAACAGGACATGTGACTTGTTAATAAAACTTTTCATTGGTTCATTTTACTTTTGTTAATTTAATGATGAAAAGCTTGGTCATATGACCTAAAAATTACGCTTTTTATTGTTTTCGAACAATATTTTTTTTTCAAACATATGTTATAATATTCCAGGCTAATGTACTTTCCCGGAAAATTTACAACTGTCTTGTAAGTAAAATATATTCCTTTTTCGAGAAAAAGGGCGTTTCTTCCTTCCATAACGGAGCCGTTGAGTAAAAGAGATTCGGCCTGCTATCTTAGTCGCCGATACGCCTGATTATCAGATTCTTATCGATCACTTTATATTGCAGACATGAAAAACACAACTGCTATTAAGCATTTATCTTTACTGCGTTCCTACATATTATACCTTTTATCCGTCATGTAATTGGATTGCTTTATTTCACTTGCCTTTACTGATTCGAAAACAGTGACTAAAAGTAAAAACTTTACCAATGTAAATACTACTACCGTGTTTTGTTTTAAAAACCTTTATTGTGAAAATGTCAGTATACAAATACGGGCCTATAACCACGTGGGCCGGCCACGGAGCAAACTGAAATCGTATATGATGAGGAGACATTTACACTGTAGAAGAACGTAACGAGCGGGCCATTAGGTTGCAAGAACAAAGGTGTCTAACAGTTGCGGAATCGGTGGACGTACATTTTGTAATTAAAATACGACACAGCCACTTACAATAACATTTTCTAGATATACATTTGCGGGCAAGGAGTTACGAGTCCCATTTATACCGGCGCCATTTTGGGCGAGGCCGGGCAGGTCCAAGATATAGTCAAAATGTCTCCACCAACCATCGGCCAGACCAGAACCCCTTTCGGCCCTTTATGCTACAAGATGGTGTCTTCCATTCAGAAAATATTGTTGGCAGCATTTTGAAAGGAAACAGAAACAGCCGTTCTCCTAGTGAGTTTCACATTGTTACATTTAGGAAGAATGTTGAAGAGTAGTATGTGGAAAATCTGAAGCCATTTTTCTACAAACTCTCAATCAGACTTGGATGGAAAAAAAAAACCTGAAGAATGTACAAACTGAAAACCAATTTTTGTCTGTATAGCATCAACAGTAACGCTTGAGTCAGCTTTGTGTCAAGCCGCCATTTTCATTCAATCAATAGCGTCCCGCTGCACACATTCAGGGACCTGGTCGTGTCTTCAGATGAAACGGATTGTAGGAAAAGAAGCAGAAAGGAAAAGGAAAAAAGTTCCGCCGCACCTCGGGAGCCGGCCGCCTATGTCATGTGCCACCTTTGGCCACACCAGGGCAATAGTGAAGCTGCAGCAGGTGCAAATAAGCTTCAGACAGTCTTACAAGCACTGCTCAGAACTCTCAACTGAGGCACTCAACATCCAGGACTTGCCATTCGGATCTTGGCGCCTTGTGCTGGTTCCGACCTATTCACACATCAGTCCACTACTGACATCACCTCATAAGCCAACGGGGCACCCCACGCCGACTTTCGGCGCAGCATTGTAGGATGGCCACACCAGTGCGGCCACTTGCTGGACACCACCTCGGTGCCATCCGGATCTCGGCGCGTTCGAGTCACTGTGCCGGAAGAGTGACCGGAACTCAGCTGAACACGCCGTCTTTCGGCGCAGCATTGTAGGATGGCCACACCAGTACGGCAATTTACTGGACACCACCTCGGTGCCATCCGGATCTCGGCGCGTTCGAGTCACTGTACCGCAAGAGTGACCGCAACTCAGCTGGACACGCCATCTTTTGGCGCAGCATTGTAGGATGGCCACACCAGTGCGGCAATTTGCTGGACACCACCTCGGTGCCATCCGGATCTCGGCGCGTTCGAGTCACTGTACCGCAACAGTGACCGCAACTCAGCTGGACACGCCGTCTTTCGGCGCAGCATTGTAGGATGGCCACACCAGTGCGGCAATTTGCTGGACACCACCTCGGTGCCATCCGAATCTCGGCGCGTTCGAGTCACTGTACCGCAACAGTGACCGCAACTCAGCTGGACACGCCGTCTTTCGGCGCAGCATTGTAGGATGGCCACACCAGTGCGGCAATTTGCTGAACACCACCTCGGTGCCATCCGGATCTCAGCGCGTTGTGCTGCCTTCGGCCTATTCGCACATCGGTCCGCTACTGACGCCGCCTCACGTGCCAACGGATTTTCTACGCTTTTTGTAGCCCTATGCCGCATAACAGGTCATGTGACTTGTTTATAAAACTTTTCATTGGTTCATTTTACTTTTGGTTTCCTAAAGATGGAAGGCTTGGTCATATGACCTAAAAATAACACTTTTCATTGGTTTAGAACATTTTTTTTCCCAAACGATGAAAGCCCCACCTTGTTTCTGGATGTTTCAGACTGAAGCTGGCGTCACCATGAGAGCACCACCATCTCGTGGCTCCGTCATGGTCATTCCGCGAGCAATCATGGCAGCCGCTCCCCACCGGAAGCCTGCGGGAGTTGGGGGCCCCCAAGACTTTTGTAGAATCTTCACGGCTGAGGGGACGCTTTTCGAGAATGGAGCCCAAGCCCTAGCAGGCAAGCGTCAGAGTTCCAAGGTGTCCCAGGGCCATTTCAGTGGACCAGGCCCAAAACCGAGGAGCCGTCCGCCATTTTAAGAACAATGTAGCAGCCGCCTATCGCTGCACTGCAAGAGTGGGAGCAACTCAACAACATGGTGAGCGAGACGCTGTAGCCGCAAGAGCGGGCGCAACTCAGCTAGATGGCCGCCACCTGGGGAGGCCCGTTCACGCCGCCTCCCCCACCCCCGGGCCGCCGCACGCCAATTTTCGGAGCAGCATTGTAGGATACCAAAACCAGTGCGGCAGTTTACTGGACATCACCTGGGTGCCTGTCGTACATGTTGTGTCAGCCATGTGACACTGGACACAGTCCCATCAATATCTCAACGCGTTCTGCTGCCTTGGGACTATTCGCACAACAGACCGCTACTGACGAGGCCTCCCCCCGCACCACCCGGGACGCCCCACGCTGTTTTTCTGTGCTGCATTGTAGGATCCCAAAACCAGTGCGGCACCCAGGCGACATCACCTGGGTGCCGTCCAGAACTCTGCACGTTGTGCTGCCTTGGGACTATTCGCACAAAAGACAGCTTCTAACCATTGTTGCTTTTTGTGTTGAAAAATGTTTAAATGTTTTTAGTTTTTGTTCCGTTCGTTATAGTTAATAGTTAATAAAGTTTTATAATCTTACTTTGTTGGAGTGTTATCTATTTTTTTAAAAACGGGTGAATGGGGCCTTGAATCGGGTATTGTCATGTGTGGGCTTTGGAAGTGTGCTGCTGCAGGATCGGACATTTCAAACTCAAATGCACGTTCTTTTTCTTACCTTTCCGAAGCATGGAGCGCAATAGCAGGCAGAGAAAGGGTGATGCACGTGTTGAACACTACCTGACCTGGCAAGTTGCTGGCAGTGCCTCCCCGCCCGCTCCTAAAAGAGGGCACACACACACCGCCGCCCCGAGTACTTCACAAATCTTTAAAAGACCATGCGCTTGTTCATGAGGCTTAAATGGTTTATCACCTCTTCTAGAACCCCTGCATCGACCCTCTGACGTTTCCTGGAAAAATTACCATGTAACACAATACCAAGCCCTGTCAGCTGAAACCCCCAAGGAATCGTGGGGCATATTATCAAAGGGGTTTATCTCCGCTTTTTTGGCTTTAAAAGCCATGAAAGCGGAGATAAAATTATCTCCCTATTACTAAGCTGTCGCTAACACCAGTTAGTAACAGCTAAAAGGAGATAGCGACCATCTTGGGCCCCGCTTTGCATGTCAGTGATACTTATCACTAATGACATGCAAAGTGGCGTACCAAGATGTTAGCGACTGGAAACAGTCCCTAACATCGCTATCTTCTATTACCAACTTTTGGAGATATTCGCGCTAAGCGCGAATATCTCCAAAATCTAACACCTGCCCTGAGCAGTTCTTAGTCATGTTATCCAATGGGAGGTGGATAACATGGCTAAGAGCATTTGCTCGATAATACATGAATATCGCTGACTTTTCTGCGATAATAGCAAGGTTTATCTGCGATAAAAATCGCCGATGTGCGGCGATAATTTTTGTCTCTAAACAAGTTAGAGACAAAAATTATCGCTAGTTGTTCGTAATATGCCCCCGGGTTTTTGCTTGCAGAAATCGGGAGGCGGGAGACTAGCACTGAAATCAGTAGTCACACGCCTGAATCGGGAGGGTTGGCATGTCTGAATTCTCTACAGCTGGGGCCATAAACTACATCCGCAGGGGTAGGTGATAGCCTGGGACCAGCCTGGCATCTAAAATGGATGCCGTGCACGACAAAATTGTGGCATTGGAAAAAAGGCAAGATGGCGCAGCCGCTGGAAGAGATGTATCAACATATATGAGCCTCCTCAGCCACCCTCAGGAAACATAGGGGATTAGGATACGTCTCCCGCACCTAGTAATTTAATTAACGAAGCACAAAATGGCGAATTCCCGTTTCGCTACCAGTTTGCGGCCCGTGAAGCGCTTCTACCGTGAAAAATCATTTTTTTTTTCTTTTCCCCACGGGACCCTTTAATAACCCCAACAACATTCCTAGGGGGTCAAGAGGGGGATACCTTGCCCCCTTTCATTAAATTCCCCCTTAGTTTTTCACCTCTTCTTCTCTCTCGATCCTACCGAGAGACAAGATGGCGGCCGCTCCGGACTGTCACGCAGCAAAATAAAAAAAAGCTCACGCACAGCCGCTGGAAGAGATGTATCAACATATATCAGCCTCCTCAGCCACCCTCAGGAAACATAGGGGATTAGGATACGTCTCCCGCACCCCCTTATACCTAGTAATTTAATTAACGAAGCACAAAATGGCGAATTCCCGTTTCGCTACCAGTTTGCGGCCCAGTTCGCGGCCCGTGAAGCGCTTCTACCGTGAAAAATCATTTTTTTTTCCTTTTCCCCACGGGACCCTTTAATAACCCCAACAACATTCCTAGGGGGTCAAAAGGGGGATACCTTGCCACCTTTCATTAAATTCCCCTTTCGTTTTTCACCTCTTCTTCTCTCTCGATCCTACCGAGAGACAAGATGGCGGCCGCTCCGGACTGTCACGCAGCAAAAAAAAAAAAAGCTCACGCACAGCCGCTGGAAGAGATGTATCAACATATATCAGCCTCCTCAGCCACCCTCAGGAAACATAGGGGATTAGGATACGTCTCCCGCACCCCCTTATACCTAGTAATTTAATTAACGAAGCACAAAATGGCGAATTCCCGTTTCGCTACCAGTTTGCGGCCCAGTTCGCGGCCCGTGAAGCGCTTCTACCGTGAAAAATCATTTTTTTTTCCTTTTCCCCACGGGACCCTTTAATAACCCCAACAACATTCCTAGGGGGTCAAGAGAGGGATACCTTGCCCCCTTTCATTAAATTCCCCCTTCGTTTTTCACCTCTTCTTCTCTCTCGATCCTACCGAGAGACAAGATGGCGGCCGCTCCGGACTGTTTAGAATGTTGACAGACACCGGAGAGCCAATCAGCTTTCTGCGCGCAAAGTTCCGATAAGCGAAAAGTAAGCGGACCGGATCGCTGCCCGGAGCGCTGTTACAGATATATATCTTGATTTAAACGTTAATTTCTCAAAATCCACTGAAGCACATATATTGAGACCTAGCAAAGGCACATCGGGCTACCAGTCCCTACAATTTTGCCAAGTTTCGTGCAAATCCATTCAGCCGTTCGAGCTAAAAGTGAGGCCAAAGGCCCTATGGAAAAATGAATGGGAAAAACGCGTTTTGGGACCCCCCTTTTTTCTCGGCCCCCCCTTGACGAAACCCCACCAAATTTTCAGGGGCTGCTCAGAAACAAAATGTGCCATTTTCCTGAAAATTTCAGCCGATTCCGTCCACAAACGCCAAAGTCATTAGACATAGAATTTTCAGAAATCCCATAGGGAATTAATCCTAACTATATATACCTACTGGCGATAGCCAGTAGGTAATATATATATATATATATATATATATATATATATATATATATATATATATATATATATATATATATTACCTACTGGCTATCGCCAGTAGGTATATATAGTTAGGATTTTTTCCCTATGGGATTTTTGAAAATTCTATGTCTAATAACTTTGGCGTTTGAGGACGGAATCGGCTGAAGTTTTCAGGAAAATGGCACATTTTGTTTCTGAGCAGCCCCTGAAAATTTGGTGGGGTTTCGTCAAGGGGGGGCCGAGAAAAAAGGGGGGTCCCAAAACACGTTTTTCCCATTCATTTTTCCATAGGGCGGTTGGACTCACTTTTAGCTCGAACGGCTGAATGGATTTGCACGAAACTTGGCAAAATTGTAGGGACTGTTAGCCCGATGTGCCTTTGCTAGGTCTCAATATATGTGCTCCAGTAGTTTTTGAGAAATTAACGTTCAAAACAAGATATATATCTGTAACAGCGCTCCGGCCAGCGATCCGGTCCGCTTACTTTTCGCGAAACGGAACTTTGCGCGCAGAAAGCTGATTGGCTCTCCGGTGTCTGTCAACATTCTAAACAGTCCGGAGCGGCCGCCATCTTATCTCTCGGTAGGATCGAGAGAGAAGAAGAGGTGAAAAACGAAGGGGGAATTTAATGAAAGGGGGCAAGGTATACCCCTCTTGACCCCCTAGGATTGTTGTTGGGGTTATTAAAGGGTCCCGTGGGGAAAATAAAAAAAAATGATTTTTCACGGTAGAAGCGCTTCACGGGCCGCGAACTGGGCCGCAAACTGGTAGTGAAACGGGAATTCGCCATTTTGTGCTTCGTTTTAATTGTTTAGAGACAAAAATTATCGCCGCACATTGGCCACAATGCATGAATATCGCTGAAAAGTCAGCGATATTCATGCATTATCCAGCAAATGCTCTTAGCCATGTTATCCACCTTCCATTGGATAACAGAAAGCTGATTGGCTCTCCGGTGTCTGTCAACATTCTAAACAGTCCGGAGCGGCCGCCATCTTATCTCTCGGTAGGATCGAGAGAGAAGAAGAGGTGAAAAACGAAGGGGGAATTTATTGAAAGGGGGCAAGGTATACCCCTCTTGACCCCCTAGGAATGTTGTTGGTGTTATTAAAGGGTCCCGTGGGGAAAATAAAAAAAAAATGATTTTTCACGGTAGAAGAGCTTCACGGGCCGCGAACTGGGCCGCAAACTGGTAGCCAAACGGGAATTCGCCATTTTGTGCTTCGTTTTAATTGTTTAGAGACAAAAATTATCGCCGCACATTGGCCACAATGCATGAATATCGCTGAAAAGTCAGCGATATTCATGCATTATCCAGCAAATGCTCTTAGCCATGTTATCCACCTTCCATTGGATAACATGGCTAAAAACTGCTCTGTGCGTGAGCTTTTTTTTTTTTTTTTGCTGCGTGACGTTTGTTAACGTTCGATTCGATGGAAATCAGGAAGTGTTGACCACCATTTTGTCACTGCGAGTAAATATTTTGTTATAAATGAATCCTTATTGATAAACATTGTCTGCGCCATCTTGCGTTTTTGTCCAATGCCACAATTTTGTTGTGCACGGCAGCCATTTTAGATGCCTTGACCAGGCCCACTCTCTGCACGCCGCCGATCCTCAGCATGGCTCCCCACCCTCGCAAGCATCTCCCCCACGCACTGGTCACCCCCGCTGTTTCTCTCATGCATGGGCCATATACTTCCCCCCATCTGCGCTGCTCTTCTCTGAGAATCACACCCTGTGCCCGCCCGACACCTCCCTTTCACCCTATTCACTACCGCACCCTCTGACACTCCTCTTCCTCTGTGTCCGATTGTCCAGGCCGGACCTAGGCTATCACCTAGCCCTGCGGATGAAGTTTATGGCCCCAGCTGTAGAGTATCCAGACATGCCAACCCTCCCGATTCAGGCGTGAGACTACTGATTTCAGTGCTAGTCTCCCGCCTCCCGATTCCTGCAAGCAAAAACCCGGGGGCATATTACCAACAACTAGCGATAATTTTTGTCTCTAACTTGTTTAGAGACAAAAATTATCGCCGCACATCGGCGAATTTTATCGCACATAAACCTTGCTATTAGCAAGGTTTATCGCAAATGCGATAAAAAACGGCCGCAATGCATGAATATCGTTGAAAAGTCAGCGATATTCATGCATTTTCCAGCAAATGCTCTTAGCCATGTTATCCACTTCCCATTGGATAACATGGCTAAAACTGCTCAGGGCAGGTGTTAGCTTTTGGAGATATTCGCGCTTAGCGCGAATATCTCCAAAAGTTGGTAATAGGGGATAGCGATGTTAGCGACTGTTTCCAGTCTCTAACATCTTGGCACGCCCACTTTGCATGTCATTAGTGATAAATATCACTGACATGCCAAGCGGGGCCCAAGATGGTCGCTATCTCCTATTAGCTGTCACTAACTGGTGTTAGCGACAGCTTGGTAATAGGGAGATAATTTTATCTCCGCTTTCTTGGCATTTAAAGCCAAAAAAGCGGAGATAAACCCCCTTGATAATATGCCCCACGATTCCTCGGGGGTTTCAGCTGACAAGGCTTGGTATTGCGTTACGTAGTAATTCTTCCGGGAAACGTCAGAGGGTCGATGCAGGGGTTCTAGAAGGGGTGATAAACCATTTAAGCCTCATGAACAAGCGCATGGTCTTTAAAAGATTTGTGAAGTACTCGGGGCGGCGGTGTGTGTGTGCCCTCTTTCAGGAGCGGGCGGGGGGGGCACTGCCAGCAACTTGCCAGGCCAGGCAGTGTTCAACACGTGCATCACCCTTTCTCTGCCTGCTATTGCGCTCCATGCTTCGGAAAGGTAAGAAAAAGAACGTGCATTTGAGTTTGAAATGTCCGATCTTGTAGCAGTGCACTTGCAAAGCCCACACATGACAATAACCCGATTCAAGGCCCCATTCACTCGATTTTTTAAACATATATAGCACTCCAACAAAGTTAGATTTTAAAACTTTATTAACATTTAACTATAATGAACGGAACAAAAACTGTAAAAACATTTAAACATTTTTCACCCAAAAAAGCAACAATGGTCAGAAGCTGTCTTTTGTGCGAATAGTCCCAAGGCAGCACAACGTGCAGAGTTCTGGACGGCACCCAGGTGATGTCGCCTGGGTGCCGCACTGGTTTTGGGATCCTACAATGCTGCTCCGAAAATTGGCGTGGGGCGTCCCGGGTGGGGCGGGGGGAGGCCTCGTCAGTAGCGGTCTGTTGTGCGAATAGTCCCAAGGCAGCAGAACGCGCTGAGATGTTGATGGCACCCAGGTGATGTCCAGTAAACTGCCGCACTGGTTTTGGTATCCTACAATGCTGCTCCGAAAATTTGCGTGCGGCTGCCCGGGGGGGGGGGGGGGGGGGGCGTGGGGGAGGCGGCATGAACGGGCCTCCCCAGGTGGCGGCCATCCAGCTGAGTTGGGCCCGCTCTTGCGGCTACAGCGTCTCGCTCACCATGTTGTTGAGTTGCTCCCACTCTTGCAGTGCAGCGATAGGCGGCTGCCACATGACTCTTAAAATGGCGGACGGCTCTTCGGTTTTGGGCCTGGTCCACTGAAATGGCCCTGGGACACCTTGGAACTCGGACGCTTGCCTGCTAGGGCTTGGGCTCCATTCTCGAAAAGCGTCCCCTCAGCCGTGAAGATTCTACAAAAGTCTTGGGGGCCCCCGACTCCCGCAGGCTTCCGGTGGGGAGCGGCTGCCATGATTGCTCGCGGAATGACCACGACGGAGCCACGAGATGGTGGTGCTCTCATGCTGACGCCAGCTTCAGTCTGAATGATCCAGAAACAAGGTGGGGCTTTCATCGTTTGGGAAAAAAAAATGTTCTAAACCAATGAAAAGTGTTATTTTTAGGTCATATGACCAAGCCTTCCATCTTTAGGAAACCAAAAGTAAAATGATCCAATGAAAAGTTTTATAAACAAGTCACATGACCTGTTATGCGGCATAGGGCTACAAAAAGCGTAGAAAATCCGTTGGCACGTGAGGCGGCGTCAGTAGCGGACCGATGTGCGAATAGGCCGAAGGCAGCACAATGCGCCGAGATCCGGATGGCACCGAGTTAGTTTCCAGCAAGTTGCTGCACTGGTGTGGCTATCCTACAATGCTGCGCCGAAAGACGGCGTGTCCAGCTGAGTTGCGGTCACTCTTGCGGTACAGTGACTCGAACGCGCCGAGATCCGGATGGCACCGAGGTGGTGTCCAGCAAATTGCCGCACTGGTGTGGCCATCCTACAATGCTGCGCCAAAAGACGGCGTGTCCAGCTGAGTTGCGGTCACTCTTGCGGTACAGTGACTCGAACGCGCCGAGATCCGGATGGCACCGAGGTGGTGTCCAGCAAATTGCCGCACTGGTGTGGCCATCCTACAATGCTGCGCCGAAAGACGGCGTGTTCAGCTGAGTTCCGGTCACTCTTCCGGCACAGTGACTCGAACGCGCCGAGATCCGGATGGCACCGAGGTGGTGTCCAGCAAGTTGCCGCACTGGTGTGGCCATCCTACAATGCTGCGCCGAAAGTCGGCGTGGGGTGCCCCGTTGGCTTATGAGGTGATGTCAGTAGTGGACCGATGTGTGAATAGGTCGGAACCAGTACAAGGCGCAAAGATCCGAATGGCAAGTCCTGGATGTTGAGTGCCTCAGTTGAGATTTCTGAGCAGTGCTTGTAAGACTGTCTGAAGCTTATTTGCACCTGCTGCAGCTTCACTATTGCCCTGGTGTGGCCAAAGGTCGCACATGACATAGGCGGCCGGCTCCCGAGGTCCGGCGGAACTTTTTTCCTTTTCCTTTCTGCTTCTTTTCCTACAATCCGTTTCATCTGAAGACACGACCAGGTCCCTGAATGTGTGCAGGGGGACGCTATTGATTGAATGAAAATGGCGGCTTGACACAAAGCTGACTCAAGCGTTGCTGTTGATGCTATACAGACAAAAATTGGTTTTCAGTTTGTACATTCTTCAGGATTTTTTTTTCTATCCAAGTCTGATTGAGAGTTTGTAGAAAAATGGCTTCAGATTTTCCACATACTACTCTTCAACATTCTTCCTAAATGTAACAATGTGAAACCCACTAGGAGAACGGCTGTTTCTGTTTCCTTTCAAAATGCTGCCAACAATATTTTCTGAATGGAAGACACCATCTTGTAGCATAAAGGGCCGAAAGGGGTTCTGGTCTGGCCGATGGTTGGTGGAGACATCTTGACTATATCTTGGACCTGCCCGGCCTCGCACAAAATGGCGCCGGTATAAATGGGACTCGTAACTCCTTGCCCGCAAATGTATATCTAGAAAATGTTATTGTAAATGGCCCTGTCGTATTTTAATTACAAAATGTACGTCCACCGATTCCGCAACTGTTAGACACCTTTGTTCTTGCAACCTAATGGCCCGCTCGTTACGTTCCTCTACAGTGTAAATGTCTCCTCATCATATACGATTTCAGTTTGCTCCGTGGCCGGCCCACGTGGTTATAGGCCCGTATTTGTATACTGACATTTTCACAATAAAGGTTTTTAAAACAAAACACGGTAGTAGTATTTACATTGGTAAAGTTTTTACTTTTAGTCACTGTTTTCGAATCAGTAAAAGGCAAGTGAAATAAAGCAGTCCAATTACATGACGGATAAAAGGTATAATATGTAGGAACGCAGTAAAGATAAATGGTCAAGGGCAGTTGTGTTTTTCATTTCTGCAACATAAAGTGATCGATAAGAATCTGATAATCAGGCGTATCGGCGACTAAGACAGCAGGCCGAGTCTCTTTTCCTCAACGGCTCCGTCATGGAACGAAGAAACGCCCTTTTTCTTGAAAAAGGAATATATTTTACTTGCAGGACAGTTGTAAATTTTCCGGGAAAGTACATTAGCCTGGAATATTATAACATATATGTTTTAAAAAAAATAATGTTCGAAAACAATAAAAAGCGTAATTTTTAGGTCATATGACCAAGCTTTTCATCATTAAAATACCAAAAGCAAAATGAACCAATGAAAAGTTTTATTAACAAGTCACATGACCTGTTATGCTTACGTTACGCGCTGCGCGCCGCGCCTCGGATCACTTCCGGGTGCGCTAACACGGCGTGTCATATAACGCATTACGCGACAACGTAGGTCAAGAATATAGTCAAAATGTCTCCACCAACCAGCGTTCGGAACACAACCCCTTTCAGCAGTCCAAAAAGTTCTGTTAAATGACAACAGAGGGGACAGGCAAGAAGAACCATCAGTCAAAGAGGGGAGGGCAAGTTCTTCTCTTCCGGGTCATGTTGGGGCGCTACCGGAACTGATCGAATTGGTAGTCTAAAGTGTTTCTGGATGTTTCAGACTAAAGCTGGCGTCAGCATGAGAGCACTACCATCTCGTAGCTCCGTCGTGGCCATTCCACGAGCAATCATGGCAGCCGCTCCCCACCAGAAGCCTGCTGGAGTCGGAGGCCCCCAAGACTTTTGTAGAATCTTCACGGCTGAGGGGACGCTTTCGAGAATGGGACCCAAGCCCTATCAGGGAAGCGTCCGAGTTCAAAGGTGTCCCAGGGCCATTTTAGTGGACCAGGCCCAAAACCGAAGAGCCGGCCGCCATTTTGAGAGTCCTGTGGCAGCCGCCTATCGCTGCACCGCAAGAGCGGGAGCAACTCAACTACATGATGAGCGAGACGCTGTAGTCGCAAGAGCGGGCGGTAAACAGCAGAATGGCGGAAGAGGCACAGTGTAGCAAAAGCGGGCAGAATGGCAACTGAAACGGTAAAGGGGCGGCCCACTACAGCGTGTCTTCAGGTCAAACGGATTGTGGGACAAGGTCCAGAATTGAAGAGTCATCAAAAGGCAAAAAGTTCCGCCGGACCCCGGGAGCCGGCCGCTTATGTCGGGGGCGATCTCAGGCTACACCAGTGCTATAAGACTTGGGGAGGGTGTCGGAGCCAAGCGTCTTCTCCGAGTCCATGGCCATCACACCGCCCCTCAGGGGCCTCCGTCAAGCTGTTTAGGAAGGTAACATATCACATTGTTTTCTAATGCAGTCAGGTCCACAAACGACACTCACTTACTTTGAGAATAGTGAAGCTGCAGTAGGTGGAAATAAGCTTCAGACAGTGTTACAAGCACTGCTCAGAACTCTTAACTATGGCACCCAACATCCAGAACTTATGCCATTTGAGAATGGCAGTGACATTGAAGCAACTCAGGGACCAAAACCATTAACGTACTTTCA
Source organism: Lissotriton vulgaris (assembly GCF_964263255.1). Classification (NCBI taxonomy): domain Eukaryota; kingdom Metazoa; phylum Chordata; class Amphibia; order Caudata; family Salamandridae; genus Lissotriton; species Lissotriton vulgaris. Next base: position 9,163,683 of record NC_141687.1, read on the forward strand.
CGTATGAAAAACTTACTTGGGGAGGGGGCAGGAGTGAAGCGCCCCCTCCCAGTCCGCGCCACCACACCGTATGTTGAAAATCTGAAGCCATTGTTCTACAAAGTCAACCAACCTTGGATTGAAAAATCTAGAAAAATGTACAAACTGAAAACCAGTTTTGGTCTGCATAGCATCAGTAGCAACGCTTGCTATCAGAGTGCATGAGTTTCATGCTCGATCGATTGAGCTAGCCGGATCGGGCAATAAAAAGTATAAAATAGTTATGTAAATAGTTATTTAATAAAATGTTTTACCCTGTTTCTTTGCTGGTGTGTTGTCTATATTTTTAATATTTGCATAGGGTTTGTCGTTATTTTGGGCGGGGTGGGTGACGGAGTCGAGCTGTCTTGCAGCCCTCATGGTGTGGAGCTCAGTTCATCTCACTATTTTCGTATTTCTCATGAAGGGTTGGTCCTAATATTTCTATTTTAGCGAGGTCAAAAAGAGATCCAATTAGTGGCCTACTGATTTTGCTCGATTACTTTTATTTTTTTACACGATTTTTCACTATCTGCAAAGACTAAACAGAGTATTGCGACTTTGTGCTTGTTTGTAAATAGAGAATGAACCAAAGAGACCCAATTCTAAAACAGTAAATGCTTGGATAACAATCAATCAAATGGAGAGACAAGCAGGCACGACGGATTACAACGGGGGCAAAGGCCTGCGTTAACTACCGTTCACTATCTGCAAAGAGAGAGTACTACTAAGAGAAAAGAGGGGAGGGGGGGCAGCGTTCAAAGCACATCAGCGTGCATAAATACGAAAATGTTTTTATTTATCACGTACTTGACATCTCATTTGAAATAACTGATCACATCACTGATGATATCATTCATGTGATAATACCATGAACCTCTTCAGACTCTAATATAACCTTAGATACAATCAGTGTAAACAGACACTCACAGACTGTCACACATCCATGGAGTTACTCACACACCTAGTCAGTTATGCCAAAAATCAATCACACCTCCATTTTCTCAACTATACAGTTATACACACCTTACTTATTCAAACATATACTAACACATATTTACTTTACTCTCTTATACAATCTCTGATACATGTTCACAATGATCCATACAGCCACTCACACATTCACTGGCTCTTATGCACGGTTATTTATAGATGTCAACTCTCACATGTACTGTGTTTTACATATGTACTTAATTTGACATGTAGCACTGAGATATCCATTCACTCACTAATACACTCATGCACAGTCAACCGCCCATACAGCTGTTTCCACATACACTTTTGAATCCATACATATAGTGAATCAACTACTCACACATCTATGTACAGTCACACACCTCCCAGCCACCCATACACACACACTCAGTTTCCCATACAAATACTTGGACAACCAATGAATAACCCATACAGTTACTCATATAGCTACTTTATAAATGCAAATCCCTAACTATATATGGCCTAAAACCAATGGTTTTTTCATTGAATTTTCAAGGTTTTGTAAATGCAAATTCCTAACTATATATCCACTATAACCTATGGTTTTGTCTGTGAATATATATATATATATATATATATATATATATATATATATATATATATATATATTCACTAAAAAAAACATGGGTTATAGACCATATATAGTTAGGAATTAGCATTTACAAAACCTTATTTTACTCACACAAAACATTTGAAATTCGCATATATAGTTAGTTGCACTAACTATATATCGTGCACCCGCAATCCACTGCTGATCATGTCACATATTACATCATTCATGACATGATCAGTGACATCACTGATGACATCACTGATGACATCTCAAATGACATCACTGATGACATCACTGATGACAACATCCAGTGACTGTATGTTTCTGAAATTTCAAAATATGCCTTACATATTGAAGAATGAGTGGATGTATAAGTGTCTGGATGAAGGATTTAGTAGGTGCATGACTGACTGTATGAGTGAGTTATTAAATGTGTCTCACTGAGTGCATGGGTTAGTGACTAAACTGTCTTAATTTGTGCATCATTATGTCTATTGTTCTGTAAACTGCTGCATGTGTTGATCAGTAGCTTTATGATTAAGTATATGGGTTATTGATTGGTTGCCCAAGTATTTGTATGGGAGACTGAGTGTGTGTGTGGGTGACTGGGAGGTGTATGACTCTGTGCATAGATGTGTGAGCAGTTGATTCAATAGATGTATGGGTTCAAAACTGCATGTGGAAACAGCTGTATGGGCGGTTGACTGTGTGCATGAGTGTATTGGTGAGTAAATGGATATCTCAGTGGTACATGTCAAAGTAAGTGCATATGTAAAACACAGTACATGTGAGAGTTGACATATATAAATAACTGTGCATAAGAGCCAGTGAATTTGTGAGAGGCTATATGGATCATTGTGAACTTGTATCAGGGATTGTATAAGAGAGTAAATATGTGTTAGTATATGTTTGAATAAGTAAGGTGTGTATAACTGTATAGTTGAGGAAATGGAAGTGTGATTGATTCTTTGCATGACTGACTAGGTGTGTGAGTAACTCCATGGATGAGTGACAGTCTGTGAGTGTCTATTTGCTCAGAGTGTATCTAAGATTGTATTAGAGTCTGAAGAGGTTCACCGTATTATCACATGAATGATGTCATCAGTGATGTGATCAGTAATGTCAAATGAGATGTTATCAGTGATGTCATCAGTGATGCCATTTGAGATGTCATCAGTGATGTCATCAGTGATGTCATCAGTGATGTCACTGATCATGTCATAAATTATGTAATATGTGACATGATCAGCAGTGGATTGCGGGTGCGCGATATATAGTTAGTGCAACTAACTATATATGAAATTTCAATGGTTTTGTGTGAGTAAAATAAGGTTTTGTAAATGCCAATTCCTAACTATATATGGTCTATAACCTATGTTTTTTTCAGTGAATTTCAATGGTTTTTTATTAGCAAATATCAAAAGCTTTAAAATGTCAAGTACGTGGTAGGTAAAAACATTTTCGTGTTTATGCACGCTGATGTGCTTTGAACGCTGCCCCCCCCCTCCTCTTTTCTTTTAGGAGTATTCCTGCTGCAACATCGATCCAAACAAGCCTTTGTGTTTGTGGCTCAAAATCAACCATCAATAGTAAGATTTTCATAGGTGAGTGTAGGTTCATGGTTTTCCATCCACAGACTAAAAGCCTGGAGTGGGAGTGAAAGAACAATAACTAGGTAAGAAGGAAGGCAGAAGTTGTGGGAAGGACTCTGGATATGGTATGTTGCTTGGTCCCTGAGATGCTTCGATGTCACTGCCTTGCACAAATGGCATAAGTCCTGGATGTTGGGTGCCATAGTTGAGGGTTCCGAGCAGCGCTTGTAACACTGTCTGAAGCTTATTTGCACCTGCTGCAGCTTCACTATTCTCAAAGTAAGTGGGGGCTGTTTGTGGACCTGACTCCATTGGAAAACAATGTGATGTGGGGCCTCCCTGAACCGCTTGACGGAGGCCCCCGAGATAATTGCGCCTTCTCCACACCTTGTCCCACAATCCGTTTGACCTGAAGACACGTCCTGCGGTGCCCTGGTCTGACCATCACATATTCCTGTGCCAGGAAACTGCGTGGGGTGCACTAGAAGGGAGAGGCGGCACGAACAAGCCTCCCCCACCTCCCCAGGTGGAGGTTTCTCAGCTACAGCCCAGTGCTTCACTCGACCAGCTGACTTGGGCCCGCTCTTGCAACACAGTGCCTCGCTCGGCCAGCTGAATTGCACCTGCTCTTGCTATTACAACGTCTCACCCGCCATCCAACGGAATTGCACCCAATCTTGCGGTACAGCGACAGGCGGCTGCTACGGAGCTCATGAAATGGCTGTCGGCTCCACAGACTTGGGCCTGGCCTGTAAGGATGGCTCTGGGCAACCGTAGAACTCGGACGCTTGACTGCTAGGGCATGGGCCCCATTCCCAAAAGAGTCCCCTCAGCCTTGAAGATTCTACAACAGTCACCGGGACCCCCGACTCCCGTAGACTTCCGGTGGGGAGCGACTGCCATGATTGCTCGCGGAATGGCCACGACGTAGCCACGAGATGGTGGTGCTCTCATGCTGACACCAGCTTCAGTCTGAAACATCCAGAAACACTGTAGACTACCAATTCGATCAGTTCCGGTGGAGCCCCAACGTGACCCGGTAGAGAAGAACTTGCCCTCCCCTCTTTGACTGATGGTTCTTGTTGTCTGTCCCTTCTGTTGTGATTTAACAGAACTTTTTGGACTGCTGAAAGGGGTTGTGTTCTGACCGCTGGTTGGTGGAGACATTTTGACTATATTCTGGACCTGCGTTGTCGCGTAATGCGTCATATGACGCGCCACGTTAGCGCACCCGGAAGTGCTCCGGTGCGCGAGGCGCAGCTTCCCGGAAGCGATCCAGGGCGCGGCGCGCTGCGCGTAACGTAAGCATAACAGGTCATGTGACTTGTTAATAAAACTTTTCATTGGTTCATCTTACTTTTGTTTTTCTAATGATGGAAGGTTTGGTCATATGACCTATGAATAACACTTTTCATTGGTTTCGAACATTTTGTTTTCCCAAATGATGAAAGCCCCACCTTTTTTTTTCTCACTCTGACTTGTAAAGCAAAGGAGCCAGATGCATTTACAGTTTATCACTAACAATGTTCCAGGCTAATGTATTTTCCCGGTAAATTTACAACTGTCCTGCAAGTAAAATATTCCTTTTTCGAGAAAACGGGCGTTTCTTCGTCCCATGAGGGAGCCGTTGAACAAAAGAGGCTCGACCTGCTGTCTTAGTCGCTGATAGGCATGAATATCGGATTCTCATCGATCACTTTATGTTGCAGGAGTGGAAAACACAACAGCCCTTGACCATTTATCTTTACTGCTTTCCTGCGTATTATACCTTTTAACCGTCATGTAATCGGGCTGCTTTATTTCACTTGCCTTTTACTGATTTGAAAACAGTGGCTATTATTCAAAACTTTACCAATCTAGGTACTACTACCATGTTTTGTTTTAAAAACCTTTATTGTGAAAATGTCAGTATACAAATACGGGCCTATAACCACGTTGGCCGGCCACGGAGCAAACTGTAATCGTATATGATGAGGGGACATTTACACTGTAGAAGAACGTAACGGGCGGGCCATTAGGTTGCAAGAACTAAGGTGTCTAACAGTTGCGGAATCGGTGGACGTACATTTTATAATTAAAGTACGACAGGGCCAGTTACAATAAAATTATCTAGATATACATTTGCGGGCAAGTACCATGGGTGACGTTAATTCGAACTTTCAATAGTACAGTAATCAATAACACATCAGAACTTAATATCAATAGGGATGTCCAAATGTTCAATCAGTACTCGTCCCCACCCGCCATGTGCTTCAAAACTGCATACGTATCTCGTGATATCAAGGTTGGGCAACCAGTACACAACAAGGAGTTACGAGTCCCATTTATACCGGCGCCATTTTGGGCGAGGCCGGGCAGGTCCAGGATATAGTCAAAATGTCTCCACCAACCAGCGGTCGGACCAGAACCCCTTTCGGCAGTCCAAAAAGGTTCCGTTAAATGACAACAGAAGAGATAGGCAACAAGAACCATCAGTCAAAAGATGGGACGCTTTCGGGAATGGGGCCCATGCCCTAGCAGGCAAGCGTCTGAGTTCCAAGGTGTCCCAGGGCCAATTTAGTGGACCAGGCCCAAATCCAAGGAGCCAGCCGCCATTTTGAGAGTCCTGTTGCAGCCGCCTATCGCTGCACCGCAAGAGTGGGTGCAACTCAGCTGGATGGTGGGCGAGACGCTGTAGCCGCAAGACCACCTCGGTGCCATCCGGATCTCGGCGCGTTGTGCTGCCTTCGGCCTACTGTAGCAGCAAGTGCAGGCGCAACTCAGCTGGACAGCGAGTGAAACGCTAAAAGGCACAACACTGCAGATGAGGTGCCTCCACCTGGGGAAGCGGGAGAGGCCCGTTCGTGCTGCCTCCCCTCCTCCCCGGGCACCCCACGCCGTCTTTCGGCGCAGCATTGTAGGATGGCCACACCAGTGCGGCAATTTGCTGGACACCACCTCGGTGCCATCCGGATCTCGGCGCGTTGTGCTGCCTTCGGCCTACTGTAGCAGCAAGTGCGGGCGCAACTCAACTGGACAGCGAGTGAAACGCTAAGGGGCGCCCCACTGCAGATGAGGTGCCTCTACCTGGTGAGGCGTGAGAGGCCCGTTTGCGCCGCCTCCCCCCCCGGGCACCCCACGCCGTCTTTCGGCGCAGCATTGTAGGATGGCCACACCAGTGCGGCAACTTGCTGGACACCACCTCGGTGCCATCCGGATCTCGGCGTGTTGTGCTGCCTTCAGCCTATTCGCACATCGGTCCGCTACTGACGCCGCCTCACAGGCCAACGGATTTTGTAGGCTTTTTATAGCCCAAAGCCGCATAACAGGTCATGTGACTTTTTTATAACACTTTTCATTGGTTCATTTTACTTTTGGTTTTCTAATGATGGAAGGTTTGATCATATGACCTAAAAATAACACTTTTCATTGGATTGAAACATTTTTTTTTCCCAAATGATGAAAGCCCCTCCTTTTTTTTTCTCACTCGGCAGTCCAAAAAGATTCGTTAGATGACAACAGAGGGGACAGGCAAGAAGAACCATCAGTCAAAAGAGGGGAGGGCAAGTTCTTCCCTTCCGGGTCACGTTGGGGCTCCACCGGAAATCATCGAATTGGTAGTTTACAGTGTTTCTGGATGTTTCAGACTGAAGCTGGCGTCAGCATGAGAGCACCACCACCTCGTGGCTCCGTCGTGGCCATTCCGCAAGCAATCATGGCAGCCACTCCCCACCGGAAGCCTGCAGGAGTCGGGGGCCCCGATGACTTTTGTAGAATCTTCAAGGCTGAGGGGACGCTTTCGGGAATGGGGCCCAAGCCCTAGCAGTCAAATGTCCGAGTTCAAATTTGTCCCAGGGCCATTTTAGTGGACCAGGCCCAAATCCGAAGAGCCGGCCGCCATTTTAAGAGTCCTGTGGCAGCCACCTATCGCTGCACCACAAGAGTGGGCGCAATTCAACTGGATGGTGGGCGAGACGCTGTAGCCGCAAGAGCGGGCGCAACTCAGCTGAATGGCGGATGAGGCACAGTGCCGCAAGAGCGGGCGCAATTCAGCTGAATGGCGACTGAAACGCTAAGGGGCGCCCCACTGCAGCTGAGGAGCCTCCACCTGGGGAGGCGGGGGAGACCCCTTCGCGCCACCTCCCCCCCCCCGGGCGCCCCACGCTGTCTTTCTGCGCAGCATTGTAGGATGGCCACACCAGTGCGACAACTTGCTGGACACCACCTGGGTGCCGTCCGGATCTCGGCGCGTTGTGCTGCCTTCGGCCTATTCGCACAACGGACCGCTACTGATGCCACCTCACAGGCCGACGGATTTTGCCGACTAAAAGACAGACCAAAGGAGCCCATTGTTGCTTTGAGATAGATGTTGCAGCAGGCTGCCATGTAAATAGTTGTTTAAAATGTTTTTTTTCAACGTGTTTACTTTGTTGGAGCGTTGTATATATTTATAAGTTATTAAAGTGTTATAATCCTACTACTTTGTTGGAGTGCTATATATTTTTAATGTGACACATAATTGTGAAGACTTTGATGTACAAAAATGCATCCCTGGAATCTTCCGCTTCAGGCTCGGTCCCACACACCCTTACAGTGAGAATCCCCTCCCCAAGCACAATACAGGATGGTTATCAGATAGTAAGAACGCGTGTGGTGTGACGGATCTCATGGGGTGGGGGCCTTGATCTACTGTAACTCCTTTGAAGAGGGGTGATTCTTTACAGTTGGGGCCATAAACTACATCCGCAGGGCTAGGTGATAGCCTGGGACCGGCCTGGACAATCGGACACAGAGGAAGAGGAGTGTCAGAGGGTGCGGTAGTGAATAGGGTGAAAGGGAGGTGTCGGGCGGGCACAGGGTGTGATTCTCAGGGAAGAGCAGTGCAGATGGGGGGAGGTTTATGGCCCATGCATGAGAGAGAGAACGGGGGTGACCAGTGTGTGGGGGAGATGCTTGCGAGGGTGGGGAGCCATGCTGAGGATCGGCGGCGTGCAGAGTGTGGGTCTGGTCAAGGCATCTAAAATGGCTGCCGTGCACAACAAACGTGTGGCATTGGAAAAAAGGCAAGATGGCGCAGACAATGTTTATCAATACGGATTAATTTATAACAATTTTTTTAAACAATATATTTACTCTCAGTGACAAAATGGCGGTCAACACTTCCTGATTTCCTTCGAATCGAACGTTAACAGACGTCACGCAGCAAAAAAAAAAAAATCCGCTCACGCGCAGCCGCTGGAAGACATGTATCAACATATATGAGCCTCCTCAGCCACCCTCAGAAAACATAGGGGGTCAGGATACGTCTCCCGTACCCCCTTATACCCATTTCTCACATTGTTTTTCCTCCATCTTGTAATTTAATTAAAACAAAACGCAAAATGGCGAATTCCTGTTTCGCTACGGGCTTGCGACCCGGTTCGCGAACCAGGAAGCGCTTCAACCGCGAAAAATCTAATTTTTTTATTTGCCCCACAGGACCCTTTAATAACCCCAACATCATTCCTAGGGGGTCAAGAGGGGTCTACCTTGCCCCCTTTCATTAAATTCCCCCTTCGATTTTTCTCCTCCTCTTGTCTCTCGATCCTACGGAGAGACAAGATGGCGGCCGTTCCGGACTGTTTAGAATGTTGACAGACACCGGAGAGCCAATCAGCTTCGCTTCGCAAAGTTCCGTAACGCGAAAAGTACGCGAACCGGAGCGCTACCCGGGACGCTGTCACAGATATATCTGTTTTTTAAAATGTTAATTTCTCAAAATCCACTGGAGCACATATATTGAGACCTAGCAAAGGCACATCGGGCTAACAGTCCCTACAATTTTGCCAAGTTTCGTGCAAATCCATTCAGCTGTTCGAGCTAAAAGTGAGGCCAACCGCCCTATGGTAAAATGAATTGGAAAAACGTGTTTTGGGACCCCCCTTTTTTCTCGGCCCCCCCTTGACGAAACCCCCCCAAATTTTAAGGGGCTGCTCGGAAATAAAATGTGCCATTTTCCTGAAAATTTCAGCCAATTCCGTCCACAAACGCCAAAGTTATTAGACATAGAATTTTCAAAAGTCCCATAGAGAAAAAATCCTAACTATATATACCGCCAGTAGGTAATATATATATATATATATATATATATATATATATATATATATATATATATATATATATATATATATATATATATATATATATATGGAGAGAGAGAGAGAGAGAGAGAGAGAGTCCAAATCGCCACTCACTGTCAAAAAGGGTCCAACACTACCGGGATAAAATCAAGAGGATTTATTCAGAGTAAGTTCACAGTGCAAACAGAGTAACAACTCAGCAGACACATTTCAGCAGTTCAGCTTTCCTCAGTGCGTTTTACAATGGCACAGCCTCACAACTGGCCATTTAGGTGTCCCCTTGACCTCTCCTCATACAGTCTTTATCGAGGTCACTCCTCTCCCTTAAAGAAATATTTCAACTTGCGCTGATGAAACATGCTGCTGCATGCTGGTATTTGCAGTCCGTTTGTGTTTCCCCCTTAAGTAAGTGGGAAATCCAAAATACCAGGTGGCATCCCATGACTGTGGCCCCCGGGCTTCACTCCACCACAGCTTCCTGTCCAACATGATGTTTTTGCTGAGACCCTTCGATTCTCCCGCAGGCAATGCTGCTCCTCTCTACCCATGCAGTGATGTATTCACACTGTGGTGCATTGAGATAGATAGATAGATAGATAGATAGATAGATAGATAGATAGATAGATAGATAGATAGATAGATAGATAGATAGATAGATAGATAGATAGATAGATAGATAGATAGATAGATAGATAGATAGATAGATAGATAGATAGATAGATAGATAGATAGATAGATAGATAGATAGATAGATAGATAGATAGTTAGTTAGATAGATAGATAGATAGATAGATAGATAGATAGATAGATAGATAGATAGATAGATAGATAGATAGATAGATAGATAGATAGATAGATAGATAGATAGATAGATAGATAGATAGATAGATAGATAGATAGATTAATAGACAGATTGTACAGTATATTTAACAGTAGAGCTTTATTTGTGTACTTTTCAAACTCATATTTTTGTAGTGAGTTTTCAGAGACATTGTATTTCTGGTTTTGCTGCAACAGCAGAAGTCACAATGACGTCTGTAACCATGGATATCTCGAATACATCTCAAAATGATAAAACAAATGCAGACATTTATTAGCCACCACCACATTCAAAACTTATAACTGCAAAATGGATTGTGAACAACACACTAACCCCATTATTATCTGTATAACTGTATAGTAGCACAGACAACTCCCTTAATATCTATTATAACACAGTGCACACCTTTTTCAGTTTAATCTATGACTGCATGCATCACAGTATCACAAAGTCCATTATTCACTGTATAAATATTTGAGGGGATCTGTGAAACAGTACACAAATACTTCTATTACAAAATGAGTGGCTGCCTCAGTGCATTTATGAGTGAGTGCATCAGGGTCACAATGGGTCTTAGGATTGCGTGCGTAGGTCCCTCACTCAAACTGTGAGTAGGTCCATGAGTGCCTTTGTGCATTTTTAAATAAGTATACAACTGTATGACAGGATCATTGAGTAGATACATGAGTGTTTAAAGAGGTGTCTGAATAGGTGAGTAAGTGGGTGCATGAGAGTCTGAGTGGATCTGTGAGTCAATGCATGAATCTCTCAATGGGCCTATGACTGGCAGAGTGAGTGTCTGAGTGGTTCTGTAATTGGGGGCATGGGTCTGTGAGTGTGACTGTGTGTGGGTTCATGAGTCTCTGAGTCTATAACGAACTGGGTACATAAGTATGCGATTGAGTCTATGTGTGGCTCTTTGAGAGATTGGATGGGTGTGAGCGTTTGAGTGGGTCTTTGAGTGGGTACATGAGTGCTTGAGTGGCTCTGTGAGTGGGTGTATTAGTGTCTCAATGGGTCTCTGAGTAGGTGAGTGAATGGGTGCATGCATAAGTGTCTGAATGGGTGTGTTACTTGGAGGGCGAGTGTCTGGGTGGGTCTGGGAGTGGATGCAAGAGCCTTGACTGGGTGAGTGAGTGAGTGGGTGTGTGTATATCTTGTGAGTTTGTGAGTGGGTGTATGAGCTTCCCAGTGTATAAATAAGTGACTGATTGACTCCATAATTCTCTGTGAGGGTCTGTGACTGAGTGTGTGAGTGACTGTATGGGTGTGTAGTGGGTGTATGAGTAGATGAGTGAATCTGTGAGTGGGTGTATGAGTGTTTCAGTGGGTCTTTGAGGTCATATGTGTCTGTGTGAGTAGGTCTTGACTGGGTGAGTGAGTGAGTGGGTGTGTGTATATCTTGTGAGTTTGTGAGTGGGTGTATGAGCTTCCCAGTGTATAAATAAGTGACTGATTGACTCCATAATTCTCTGTGAGGGTCTGTGACTGAGTGTGTGAGTGACTGTATGGGTGTGTAGTGGGTGTATGAGTAGATGAGTGAATCTGTGAGTGGGTGTATGAGTGTTTCAGTGGGTCTTTGAGGTCATATGTGTCTGTGTGAGTAGGTCTGTAAGAGGGTAGGTCAATCTCTGAGTGGGCCTCTATACGGTTGTATGACTCTCTCATTTGAGTCCATAAGTGGGTGCATGAGTATGTGAGTGGGTCATTGAGTGGGCGCAAAAGTAGGTATGAGACTATATACATGAGTTTATTACTGATTCTCTAAGTAGGTGCATGAGTCTCTGAGTGGGTCTGTGCAGGGGTGTGTCGCTCTCTGAGTGAGTCTGTAAGTGGGTGCATAAGTACCTGCGCACTCCCATTGATATGTCTTTAGCCCCGGGGAGGTGGTGTTCCCATACGTATATATATATTACTTTCAGGTAGCCTATAACCAGAGATGTTGGACTTATGCAGTAGGGAACAAAAAACTAAATGGCAGGGCTGAGAAAATTAAGTGGACGGAAAGTCAAATTATGAGGCATAATGAGGCATATTTTTTTTAAGTATTACTTCATTATTTTGTCATTTTACACAAGGTGATACTGTCTTTCCAACAGTTTCACCACAATTGCACCAGTTAATAACCAAATACAGATATAAGCAGACAGAAAGGGGCAGTGAATACTGTCTGTACAGTAGCCTAACTCTCCATTGCACTTGTTTTGTGTAACTTAAAAGAGAAACATTTAAAAAAAATGCATTTTGCACTCAAAAAGTACCTGAACAGTCTGCTTGGGTATAAACAAAAAAAAAACACTGCATGACTTTTCGAGTAATATTATTGGTGAACACATTTTAAGAAAGGCTGCTGTTTCCTTGCTCGAAGGAGAATGTTTCCCCACACTGACATCTTGTTTACATGAGGCAGTATAACATGACATTTTCACATCACAAAATTATGCTGCATAATTAAAATTACACACAGGCATAGTATAACTGGTGGTACATTCTTAAGGATTATGGGGTCCTCAGAGGTTAGTCACCATCCAAGACTCCTAAATAGCAACAGAAATAAAAAGCCTTTGTTCTTAATGTACCTAACTATGCAGCTATGGCACTCATAGTGCTAAAAATCCCCCACACATATGCATGCTTATTTGTGCTTTAGAAATTATAAATACATGAATCAGAGTTGACTCTTTGAGAGTTGAGTTGCATCCATTCAGCAACAGCCTTGATGCAGGAGTTAAGGGTGAGTGCTGTATCTTTTGTATTTTATTGCTGATGCAGGATGAATTATCACAGTATCAACAGCACATGACAGGTATCAAGCCTTCAAGATTCATCAAGTCTTTAGTAAAGATTGCGATCCAAGATAGATGCAGGGCAGCAAACATTTACATTTAGGTAGAGCTTTCCTGTTGTCATATTCAAAGTCACTCAGAAAGGTTTATTCTCACCGCCATATGGACATATTTTAGAATTTCACAGTTGAGATAACATCTTAGAAGTGTGAGGGTGTAGAGGGAATAATCGCTGACCAACGACCATTGTTCCTGTCAGAAGGATTGTATTATTGTGGCCACTGTGGTAAAAATCTGATGAGTGAAGCTGTGTCCAAAGGGACACCCAATGTATTGATTATGGACTCTCTGTTTCCATGCCTTAGATCCCATTCAAATGAGGAATGCATAGTTGCAAATAGAGGATGCTGCTCTCTGCTAGGAGATTCAAAAAAGAATAGTCCCATTTCGAAAGGATTTACACTCACATTCTATGTCACTGAACAGCACCTTTTTTATTGATGAAAAATATTGTTATATTTGTTCCTTTTCTTTACATTCCTTTCCAATGCCTTTTTAATATCTTCCCAGGTCCTGATCAGGTCCGGTTGGTGAATGGCCCCTCTCTCTGTGCTGGAAGAGTGGAGGTCAGGCACAATGGAGTGTGGGGTAAAGTCTGTGATGACGCCTGGGATCAGAAGGACGCGTCGGTGGTCTGCAGACAGCTTAGATGTGGAGCTGTACAAAGCTATGGTTATAATTCATCATTCGGGGTCAGCCCGTTGCCAGTTCTGATGAGTAATGTCCAATGCCAAGGAGATGAGTCTGCCCTGTGGAAATGTGCACAGCGAGGCTGGAGTATTAATACCTGTCCAACAGGGAGGAACGCTGGAGTGACTTGTAGAGGTAAGAGGTGGAACCTGTGTCTAAAAACAAACATCCTTACATAGTGAAGACTTTAAACACTACTGTCAAAATACAAAAGTGACCACTGGTGGCAAGCATTTCATCAGGTGGGGCTATATGAACCATTAATGCACTTCATTAAACATAAGTCTACTCTGGAGCCAAGGGTGAAGTTAAAGACCCCTTCCTCACTAGTCAATCCCTGCTCCGTGTCGACCAACCTATAAGGTTTCTTACCTGAGTCTAACGTCATCTACTGAAGATTTGTTCAATTTGAAGCACCTAGTGATGATACTATAACTTATCGATAATCTTCACTACCCTGAGACCCAGTCTTACACAGCATAGTGTACTACCTTCCACCCCTCAGTCGGTCCATTCTGCCTTCCCTCCATCCTTCTATATGTCCCTCACTCCCTCCCTCCATCCTACCTTCCCTCCCTCTGTCCATCCTGCCTTTCTTCTACCCTTCCCTCCATCATCCTTCCCTCCACTCTTCACCCTCTATTATTCCCTCCCTTCCCCTGTCCTTCATTTTTCTCTGTCCATCTTACCTTCCCTCCCTCCCTCTCTCCTTCCCTCCCTCCCTCTCTCACTCTGTCCTTTCCTACCTCTCTTCCTACTTCCTTCCATCCTGCCACTTCCCTCCCTCCTTCTATCTATCCTGCCTTGCTTTCCTCTCTCTTTCTGTCCTGTCTTGCCTCCTTCATTCGCTTGCTCACTCCCTCCCACTGTTCTTCTATCCCTCTGTCCATCCTGCCTTCTTTTCTGTGTCTCCCTCTCTCCGTCCATCCCTCCACCCTTCTCCCTTCCCTATATCCCTCCATTCCTCTCTCCTTCCCTCCCATACCTTCTTACCTCCCTCCTTCCATCTGTCCCACCCTCCTTCCCTCCCTCTCTCCACCCTGTCCTGCCTCCTTTCCTCCCCCTCTCTCCCTTCCACTGTCCTTCTCTCTCTCTGTCCATTCTGCCTTCCCTCCACACTTCAATCCGTCCCACACTCCTTCTCTCCCTCCCACTCTCTGTTCTTCCCTCCCTCGCTCCCTCCCTCCCTACCACCTTTATTTTCTTTGGCACCTTCATAAGCTTGGCACTTGCAGGATAGAGGGAAGCTCAGACCAAGGGCGGGCCCGTCCGTGCCCGTCAGAGGCCATAAGAGGCTGGGCTGGGCCATCCCCCTTACTCGTATGCCCCGGCCCATTAATTTATCAGAGCCAAGAGGATATCTTTGCAATCGCACAGGAGGCGGTGACATTGAGGGTGTAAAGAACTGTGATGCAGCGATCCTCACTCCAAGGTATTGAACTGCTCTCTCCCTTATCTGGAACTTGTTGTGCTTATTTAACTGTGAAACATTCGGGAGGCTGTTGCAATCACATGTGAGATGAGTAATCGAAAAGAGACAAGTTCAGCTGCGGGGGGAAGTGTAAGGGGGACCCTGGACGCTTTTATAATAAGGGCGGAGTCACTTTTAAATCATGAAATTCAGCTAAGTGAGAAGAGGCTCTCATTGTGTAAGTTATTGAACAGAGGAGATCGTCCATGGGCCCCATTGCTAGATGTCCATCCCCCTTACTGGGATTGCCCCGGGACAAAGCATTAGGGGAAACAGGGTCACCACTAAGGCTATAATACACTCTCCCTTACCAACAGTAGGGGCGGGCTCATCACCACAAACCATAGAGCTAGATGATGACGACCATGATTAATCGTATACTTTCTCACAAGAAGAGAGGGGAAAACTAGATCGCATTTCCTTGACACCGTAACTTCTAGGGCGAAGGGAGGCGGAGGATGTAACACCCACTCAGGAGGTAGTGGAAAAAATTTCTCAAGAGCCCAGAGAAGAGGTGGTCACGCGTTCAAAAAAGGATTTGCAGGCTAAGGGTATCATTACCAAGACAAACACCCCTAGTGAGATCAAACCCCAAGCTAGGAACACAAGGAAAGGGGGACATCATGCCCCGAAAAACCGGAAACAGAGAGGAGGAGTGAAAGGGAAGGGGGCCATGGAAGAAGGGGCACCGACAATTCCCATATGGTGTACAAATTGCAGTGCTGGAGGGATGGAACAAAGATTTAGTCATAAAGTTGAAGTCCCTACTAATAGCTCACCTGGGGCCGCCGGCATGAGAGGCCTACAGTGATAGAAGGGCAACTCTTACAGCTAACTACAACAAGTAGCATGGAGACCGTAATAGAGAAGGGGCCACGGACTACGAGAAGAGGAGACGTTGAGACTAACACACAACCCACGCTAGGACAGTTGAATTAGGGCACTAGTGGGGCAAATGATAAAGAAATCATCCATGCTACACCCAGACAAAGAAGACTTCAAGAGAGGGATGTACTGTCAGCCAGGTCCATGGCCACTTAAGCACATTGGAAGCCAAAAGGCAGATACAGGGGGAGAGACCAGTGGACTGATCAAATACTGACAATGCATCCCGATCACAGGGGGATGGATTTGTCAATCCTACTGCATTAGTGCCACCAGGAGTGGACACGGCACCTAATACCCAGGACCTGCCAGTATTAGACTTACTCCCAGCTGCAAGCCCTTATACAGTGGTCTTGACAGGGATCCACGCAAGTACAATGGGTAGGGAAGAGACCACGCGTTCCTTGATAAACAAAGCAGCCCATTGGCTGGCCACTAATGCAGGTTTTAGTATCAGCAACCATAGGCACATCATAATGGCCAGACGAGTATCTTGGATCGGAAAAAGTAGGAATGGATTTCCGGGAGATTGTGTGATCTTAAACTTTAGACACCCGAAATTGGTAAGAGAATTGTTGTATCACCAAAAGAAGGGAATATACCAGGAGGAAGTGGTACCAGGGTTAGATTGCTCCCACTGGGCTTCTTTTATAGAGTCCAAATGCATGCCCAGAACAGGGAAGATTCGAGGCAAACAACGGCAAGGTTAACTCAGGGAGAGCATCTAGTGCCAATATTTAACCGATTTGCCAAGTGTTTCTGCCCTAATCGACTGAGACTGACTGTATGAGGGGTCAATTATAGAACATGGGAGTGCCTGGGAGGACGTGTATCAGGATAAGGTTATTGGAGGACTAGGCGGGGAACTGACTGCTATATCAACAGATACAGATAGCCCATATTATGAACGATATTGAGTCTTGTCCCCCTAGAGGGCCGGTACCTCATATGGGGCATATTGTCCCAAGGTCCAATTCCCCACCAGAAGGAGGGTAGGGAACCAATAACATAATCACTTGGAATATAGCGGGCATGTCCAGTAAATTAAAAAATCAGGACTGATTAGATTACATAAGGGAATTTAACATTATTTGCCTACAGGAGACGTGGGAGGCAGATCCCTCCTACTTAGCCCTGGAAGGGTACGAAATGTTTTTTATTCCAGCAGTAAGCTCTGCGGCAGGGCGAGCTAAGGGAGGTCTTATCACTTATGGGATCTGAGGTTAAGGGGAAAATGGGAGGACTTAGCTTGGGACTCCGCCTGTACTCAGGGTATACAGTTAACGACCAGGGGATTGAAATTCATTTTTATTAATTTTTATAATGCTATTAAAGGAGGCCAAACACTGGCAAAGCTGGATCATAGGCTGACAGGAATAGAATTAAAGGGGGCAAATAGAGCTCAGTTGGTGGTGATGGGAGACTTTAATTGCCACTTGTGTAAACATTTAATTAATAACACTGGGGGATTGGGCATTCTGCCCAATGGAAGAGGGACTCCACATGGAACACACTAGGGAGGGATTGGAATTAAGTAAGGTGTTGGGCACCCATGCCCTCGCACACACATTGGACTTGTTAAGAGTAATTGGGGACCCGGGCATCTCCCCAACCTTTCAAGGCAAGGGACGGGGCTCTATTATTGATTTCATCTTTGTACCCACCTCTTTAATATGTTGGATACTGAGTTTTAACATTGAACTAAGCACCTTTAGTGATTACAACCCGTAGGTGTTGATCCTACAGGATCCTGACCCAGCCAAATATTCCCCCTGTAACCAGAATAGTGGTCTTTTTACAGCCACAGAACAGGGAAGGAGATTAAGATGGTCAAATATTAACTTTGACAAATTTCACAAGGCACTACTGATGGAGGAACATCATCAGGTATGGAAGTGCCTAAACTCCACCATAGAGGGGGCGGACCTAATTAAAACATTTGAGGGGGTTGCCCATTGTATAGATGGGCTGCTGCTCTAGCGACTTGAGAGATTTGAAGGCAGCATTAACCACATCGCTGCTGTGGTTATTTTTCCCCTGTGCTGAAAAAAATAAACACTAATGTTACATGACGAGCTCAGCTCGTCATCAGCACAGCTCAACTGTGCCTCATGACGAGCTGAGCTCGTCATGAGCATGGAAGGGGTTAAAGACTGTCCCCAAAGACAAGATGAGGGTGTCTATGTGTCGGGGGAGGTACAAGCAGGCCTTGAAATATCACAAAACCTCACTGCAAAATCTGTCATGGGAAAACTTGAGGGAAGCGGCTGAAGCTAGGGATATGACCGCTTTCTGGAAAACTGTGAACGGACCGTATTTCCAAGATGGGAACAAGTCTAAACTTGTCTGCCACGTTTTACCAGAGGCCTGGATGGAGCATTTTAAAGGTCTCTACAATCCTGATAGTATGAGTACTGCACTCCCATCCGAAGGGGTAGGAAATCAAACAGCTCAGGAAACCTTTTTCACCTTAGGCGAGATAAAAGCGGGAATTGAGGGATTAACCCGCAAAAAGGCCCCGGGACCAGATGGGATCCTCTCCGATCTTCTGCTTTCTCAGGTAGACCTGTGGGCTCCATCTTAGTAAGAGTGATCAATGCGGCAGTAGAGGCAGGCATGCCCTTATCTTGGTCCACTGCAATAATAGTTCCAATTTTCAAGAAGGGTAATATAGACTGTTGCGTGCTTATCTAGGATCCTGATCGATACTGTGACCTTATGCCCCTATTCGGCTATAATTCCATTTATTCCCTATATTGGCATAACCGTTCAAGTGCAATATTCAGAAACTCATCTCTGGCCTCACACGAACAGAGCCACATTCCAGAATAGCTTTCTCTGCCACTTCCTTTGCAACCAATTAGTGCAATGACAGAGCAGAAGTCACTATCTGAGATTCCTAGATTAACACTCTGAGTTCTTCAACAAGATAAAAACTCAGCAAACCTGGAAATCCCCGCTTGCTGTGTTTTGATTAGTAATAGAACTCTAATGAGCACTGATAGACGATCACTTCCTAGTGACATCTTATTGACGTCTTATGTCCAGCAAACTTACGTCAAACATGGCACCTTTCAGGTATAAATATTACCAACGTTGCCTTAAGCAATTGCCTGTTGTTAGTTGCTGTTGGTGAAGCTGATACTGCCAGCTATCTCGCTGCTGCTGAAGAAGCTGTCATGCTGATGACACCATAGCTGCTATCGCTGCTAACTAGCGAACGATGGTGTGGTGAACCTAGGAGCTGAACAGCCGTCCCCCTGCAAGAGCCCAGCAGATGCAAGCTTCCCGCGGACGCTGTCCCCCCTCCTTCTCCTCCTCGACGTGCTGAAGAAGAGACGCTGCCTTTCTCCTGCCGAGAAATCCAGCTCCAGCGTTTCTGGTCTACCCTTGCAGGTGACTGGGATATCGAGCCCTGAGGGAGATACCAGACCTCCATCATTCTATTCCAGAGGTATGGTGTTGACTAAACCCTTGAGACAGAATTCTTGAAGCAAACCTTGGCAAAACCAACTTAACTTAAAGCTACTTACTTACTCCCCTCCCAAGTATTAGGCTTAAGTCAGGTACACTGGGGTAGGCGTAGTTAGAAGCACCAGTTGAGTATTTTAGCCTAATGTATATATGGATGTATATATGTTTTATTACTTTTAAACCATTGTATGGCTAAGAAACCATATCAATGCTTTTACAGTATTATTTCGCAATACTTATCTTACTGTACGTACTTTTTATAATAACAAGTCTTGCAATTGTGGCAATACATTTCGCTTGTACGAGAAGAAAGACTGTTCAATAAATGTTAACCTTTTATTGACAAACGTCCGTCTCTCTATTCTCTACATATTGTGAAAGTAAACTGCACCAACCTGACTGAGTAAAATAACTGTCTATTGTTTCACACGACCCTAGAGATTGACTCTTGATCTGAGGAGCAAAGTTGTCATGTTGCACGGTTGTTGAAAAACTGAATCCCTTCTTGTCTGTGCCAGGGAAGCTGATCACTTCCTATTTCAGTCAAGAAAGTTTCCAGTGACCTCTGAGCTAGTTGGTAACAAACCCAATTAAGTTTAGCATAGTCAGTAGAGGCCTGGAAGATCCGCACTTCTACGTTGATACTACTGTTTATGTTATTCCAATGCGCAGGGCCTATTGGGAAAATAGGAACTACGCTACAAGACAACCCTCAATGCTATAGGCCCATCTCCCTTATTGACGTCACTGTGAAAGTCATGGGGAGAGCTATTTTGAATCGGCTTCTGGCATGGGCAGATGAGCATGACATCATCTCAGACATCCAGTACGGCTTCAGGCAAGGCTGCTCAACAACTGACCAATGCCTTAACCCCTTTCTCCTGACTGCCAAGTACACCGTCGCCAGTAATGAAACAGTGTACTTGGCTTTCACGGACTTAACAGCTGCATTTGATAGGGTCAATCATAGGAAACTGTGGGATCTTTTAGGGCCATGGGCGTGGATCCAGGACTAGTCAATATCTTAAGCACCCTACACCAGTACACCTCAGCCCAGGTCCGATATAATGATGAGGGTGACACCTCTAACTTTTTTCCTTGCTCTAGGGGTGTGAGAGAGGGCTGTATCTTGCCAGCTTTTTTTTACCTTATACCTTAATGGTTTAGACAAGGGATTGGGGGCGTTAGGTGCGGACAGCCCGAGGATAGGTAACAGAGAGATACCAGTCCTGCTGTACGCGGACGACACAGTGCTTCTCTCGCGCACCGTGCGGGGCCTCCAGCATCTGATTGATGGTTTTGATATTTTTATGGAGAACCTGGACTTGTCCGCTAACCTCTCAAAATCTTACAATATGGAGATGGGAAAAAGATCAGTCGGGAAATTTACCTTTAGGATTGGTTCCCACCCTATAGAAAAAGTGCAGGCATTTTCCTATCTGGGAATTTTATTTGACACCCACACTAGGTTCAATAAACTGATTGATGAGAAATGTAGGTCTCTTTCCAGTTTCACTGGGGCAATTATGAATTTCACAAATAGACTGGGTCTATGGGCCCCAGAACAAATTGTGAATTTGTATAGGGCCATTTGCAAGGCAAAAATGTTATATGGTAGCGAGGTATGGGGATTCATTGACCCTTCAAGGATACAGGTGGAAGAAAATAAATTCTTTCGAAGGTTACTCAGAGTCCCACAGATAGGTCTGTCGTTACTATACTGAGATAGATCCTTGCCCTTCTTAGGGATGAGACAAAGTATGGCCTGAGCAAAAGAGCCTTGTGCCCTTCCATATTTGAAAAATAAGTCATAAGAATCAACAGTTTAGAAAGCTGGTGCTTGAAATATAAAAGAAGAAACATACAGAAAAACCTTCAGGCTCAGGAGTTTTATCTTTTGAAAGGTGATGAATGGCGCTAGAGATGTCTTATTCCGAAATTGGACTATTCAGAGAGTGTTTTATGGAGATTTGGGAATTGCATTGAGAATAAGCATCAATCTGATCAGTTGAAGGAGAGGAATCAGGGGTTTTTAATTAGTGTAGTATGTTGTGAAGCACTTTAATATCTTGGGGTCACTAATGTGCCTGGCTCTATTATTATCTGTAATAGCAACAATCTTGGACTTTTGTTTTTTAAGGTAGTTATCCAGAGATTGGCCAGGCTTATCTGACAACCATACATTTTGGCATTAAACTTAAGCAAACTATCGCTATCCCAGGACTCCTTATTATATTGCATTTTAGCTTTAATGAGTTTAGACAAGGTATCTGTGTGATTTGAATAATATATTCATGTTCTAGGGTTTTAACTTGCGTTGAATCTCTAAGGGTCAGATGTACTACATGATTTTGCATGCGCAAACTGGTTTGCAAACCTTTTTGTGCACGCAAAATCACTGTTGGCCATTTACAATTCCTAAATAATGGGTCACAATTTATTTGTGGCTCGCTATTTAGGAATTGCGAGTAGCAATTAGGAAGGAGCGATCCCTTCCTATTTGCATCTGCAATTCTATGTGTTAATGTTTTTTTACCACAATTGCAGTCGCAAATTACCACCCTGTTCAAGGGGGTGGTAATGCAGTCACAATTTGGAAGGGGACCCCTTCCAGTTTGTGACTTTGTCCAAAAATATTTTTTAAGGGCAGGCAGTGGTCCCAGTGACCACTGCTTGCCCTTAAAAAATGAAACAAAAACATTTAATTTTTTTTTAAATGCATCCCATGAAAGTGAAGAACAAAAAGAACAATAATATTGAGAAGGGGGGAACAAGAAAACAGACACCGCTCTCAAATGAAGAACCCTATATAAGTACAAATGATGAGAAAAAGTAGTGGAAGGACAATGTGAAAGAGACAACAACTTAACCAACATGGCACCATAGGGACTTAACATACTTAAATGAGACAGCACAACTGAACAGAACTTGGACATTCAAATCAATGGACAATGTTGAACAGAGACATCTTCATCAAAAGAAGGGAAGGATAGGGACCTGCAAAGAGAAAAAGAAAAGACCGAGTGGTAAATAACAGATGGAGAACATTTAAGATTTACTAAGTTCCATGTCTTCTCCTTCGTGCATGTGTATAATTTATTGAGCTATGCTGTAGATTCATAAGTTATTGTGTCTGTTACCAAATCTTCTGATAACTTCTTTAACTGCATAACCTCTTTAAATAAAATATCCACCTTAGCTATAATATCCTGAGCATAACCAATTCTTTTTTTCAACCTTAGTAAGTCCTGAATCCAAAGTTGACCACTTTTCCCCAATTCTTTGAAGTGTCGTAGTATTATCTGCCTTGAAAGGTTGTATATTTCTCGGTTCGTCCTCAGTGTCAAAGGGAGAGGTTATTTGTTTGGAGAAGAGGGTCCTTTTTTATCCCTTTTATTAGCGCTGCCACCATTTTCTGTGTGCCCATTGGTATTAGAATTGATGGAAGGATGAGATTTACTTGAGTGCATAGAATCCATGTTTGTATTAGCCAAAGATCACCAGGATAGCTTTTATAGTACCTCAATATCCACCAAGGCAAAATTGAAACTGGATGCACAGCTGCTGACCAAGTGGTATGATAAAGCTAGACTTATTTATTGAGAAATATAGTCAACATAAAAGCAAACTAATCAATAGGAACCGGTACGCTCTCATGGAATTTCCTTGAAAAACACCTATCTTGAAGTCTTTGAAAGTTGCCCCAAAATATCAAAAACCATGGAGAGGGCAAGAAAATAAGGATGAATGTGTGTTTCTCAAATTTGGATAGTCTGATTATCGCCAGTAAGCCCACATTTCTGGAGGGGTAATAAAAAAAATCACTGGTGAGCTGACTCCTGAGGTAAAACGATCCTCAGATATAGTAAAATGGTGTCCTATGTGCGGAGGGCACCGGAAGCGTCAAGAAAAAAAGAAAATTGGTAGCGACTAGACCAATTAAGGGTTTACTAACCTACCTCGCTGCTCCCAGGAGCTACCGACATCCTTTTTCATGATTTTATAGCCGCATTGTGCTGATTAGATGTCCCCTATGAAAGACTGTTCTTTGACGCTTAGGAGGGGCTCTATTGAGTGGCCAGCTTGTCTTGCTGCCGTAACCCGAATCTCAAACAACTGAATGTTGATTTAAAATTCTACTAATTGATTTCAAGCTAGGTGCATGCAGGTGGTTAGGCTTCCTCAGCAGATCTGAATCTGTGGGACATCCTTAGAAAAGGGCTTTTATTAAGCCTGCTCTGAGAGCAGCTGTTACTGCGATGTGTAACCTGGGATCTTGCAGACAGACCAATAGCTTCTAGCCACCTTCCCTGCTGTTATTTCACAGTCGTCTGTATTTGTCGGAAGCAGCTTACCACCAAAGCTTTCTGTAGTGGAACAACGGTGGGGCTCTTCAGGGGTCTTGACAGTGTAAGGAATCCTGAAGTCAGGGAGACGGCAACATTAGTGAACCCTCACCCCTGAGTGGCTGTCAGGAGGAATCTCATGAGATGAAGGCCCTCATTATCAGGTGTTATCAAACATGTGAACTCTGACCCCAAGGTGTTAGATATTTGGTGTGATGATACCTGCCCGTTGCAGGTTTATGAGGAGAAATGTGCACACGTTGGTGCTCACCAAAGGAAAATCTGTATATCCCTTTCATCAATTAACAGAATGTGCATTTTTTATTGCATGTGAGTCTGATGAAAACACAAAAGTCATAAATCCTGTGTGTAACTTAACAGAATTGAATAAGTGAGTAAAAAACATGAATGAATGGTTTTATAGAGCATGACAGTTACCTCATGGGGTGTCCTGGCACTATCCTAAAGCTACAGAAATCACCCCACCAATTCCAGATGAAAACATAGTGAATAGTATTGTCTCACGGATCGTTTGTGTGAAGACTCAATGTTAATGTGGCAAACTTGGACAAGAAGAGGGTTCCACTATCCAGCAGCCACAACCAAGAAGGAACACCCCCTGACCTGGTATGGCTTATCCTGGGCATGTGTACCAGGAGGGCACCCTAGGATCAGAGCCTTCTATCGACCCTTCACTGCAGGGATCACCTCACACGTCGAGCTAGTAGTGAGGGTCTCTATAGCATTCCTTCAGTGCTATCTCTGATATGTAGTCACCAAAATGACCATTGCAACCTTGGCATAAATCCAGGCCCAATTTACTAAGATTTCATGCAGTGCAACATAACGAAACATAACTTCCTGCACTGCGTCAAGTGATAGAGAGAGCTCTCTGCACTAAGATATGATGTACTTCTATTCTCTCATTGTGCCTATGTTACAGGCAGAAATAACATCCTGCACAAAACAAAATCCTGAAAGACATAGTCCACTTTCGATGTCTGCTGCAGAACGCAAGAGTAACTAATGAGAAGAAATGAAGATATTTCTTCTTGTTATGCCTCTCTTGTGTGGGCACACCATCTTTCCACAAAACCCGGTTTGCTGCATCAGTAATTACATAAAATAAATTTAAACCTCCTCCCGGACACAGTGTAAAACATCGCATCACAAAGCACTGCTTTGTACACTTTTTTTAAAACACCGCTCAAAGGCAATGGAACTCAGATTGTCCACTGAAATGAAGAGTGGAAATTGAGAGTGTAGAGCAACACCCTGGCAAACCAAAAAAAAAGCAATGTATGGACAGAAAGTGAAGTAGATTTGCAACTTGCTAATAAAACACATCTCCATAATAAGCAGTAACAAATGAGATCTGAAATTCCTAATGATTCAGTAAAGCAAATGGCACCACAGAAAGAATCTGTCTGTAGGCAATGTTTAGGGTACCTGAAGAATCAGAGAACTATTCATTGCATTGTTGTATTGGTTCAATGATAGAATACTATTGAGTGCAGCAGTAGAGAAAGTTTTGGATAGCGAAGGGGTAACAATTACTATTTCCACTCCAGTGAGTGCAACAGTAGGGAAAGTGCTAGATAGGGGAAATGTAAAAATTACCTTTCCCACTCCAGTAGGTGCACCAGTAGGGAAAGTGTTGGATAGCGGAGAGGTAAAAATTACTATTCCCACTCTAGTGAGTGCAACAGTAGGTAAAGTATTGGATACAAGAAAAACTAGAATTACTAATAACATTTAAACAATTTTAAAAAAATCTTAAAAATAAATAAACAATAAAACATATTAAACATATAAAAAGAACGTATATTATACTGTTAATTACATATAACAACACCTACAAATATGATATATAAAAAATATTAAATACATTTATAAACAATATTTATTTAAAATATTTAAAAGGAACAAATATTCACACACAAACAAATTATTTAAAACCTAAATGTATGTATTTTATTTCCTACCCTATAATACCACACCAATAAAAAAGTAATCAAATTTTTTATTGAAATGTATTTCCGTAATTAACATAATAATAATGAATTTAAAATACATGATTACTAAAAAAAGCTGATAAACATTTATTGAGTACACATTCTTTTAACACTATAATATCCAAAACACACACCTAAAATGTAATTGCACAATTACAAACATTAATTACAAATTAGTTATTTTAAAATAATTAACAAATAATTAATAATTCATCAAATCAATAAAAAAAGATATTTCTTCCCACCCTTTGCACCATTTCTATCTATAAACACCACAACACACAGCTAAAATTAATTACACAAATACCATAATTAATTACACATTAATTATTTTAAATTAATTAACAACTAACTATTAATTCATCAATACAAAATAATTTACTTCCCACCTTTTTCACCATTTAAAGCTAATAAACACCATAACACACACCTACAATTATTTTGACAATTACCATAATGAATTACTAATTAACTAATTTAAATTAATTAACAACTAATTATTACTTCATCAATAAAAAATAAATTACTTCCCCCTTCCCATTTACACCTGTAAACACCACAACACACACCTAAAATATTTACATAATTACCAACATGAAATACTTATTAATTAATGTAAATTAATTAACAGCTAATTAATAAACAATTATGAATACAGTAATTTACAATGTTAACACTATTACATCACAACTAAACAAATATTAATGAATAAAAATTATTCAATACATTTTGTATAATTAAATTACTACCCACCTTATTCCCCTATAAACCCACAACCGTCTACAGAACTAAAATGTCAAATGTCAAATGAAAAAATAATAACTGCTATTAAAAATCAATAACATTTATATAATTAAATTACTTCCCACCCTATTCCCTATAAACCCACAACCCGCTTGGGAACTAAAAACGCTAAATTCAATACATTTTTTAGTTAACTACTACCATTTCAACAAATATAATAAAAATACAAATAATTCTTATACAAAAAACAAACATCATACACATGTAAAATATATACTAAAATACATACCATTAATAAAAATTCAATATTTTTAACAACTATATTTTTACAAACAATATTAAACACACTTTTACCTAAAATCGATATTCTTGACCACGAGGATTTTACTGTCAATATTCTTGATCCACAATATTTTTACCGCAATATTTCTGCCATTCGATATTTTTACCTCAATATTCAGCAATATTCAGCAGGTCAGAATTCTGTCTTGGTGCCAGCAAGCACAGGCTGCAAGTCAGAGCACAGAGAAGTTGGGACAACCAGGTGGGCAATCTCTAAGGTAGCCACCTGGGTGTATGCCACACCGCCGTTGGCACAAGATTCATGTGAGAGGTGAGAAGGCATGTTTTTTTAAATCAAACTCAACATATTTATGTGATATCATAGAAACGCCGGATCCGCCAGGGGCAAGTCCATGTTATCCTCTGGACTGCTGATCACTTATAGTGTACTTTAACGGTAAATGCCATTACAGTGACATACATACTTGCACTTACATGCCCAAACCTTCAATATAAGGCACCCTGCTTCCTGGGTTCAGGGACCTTGCTTAAGGGTCACTGACATACATTAAAAGCAGTACATTGACTTTGCCACACATGGTGTGGTCAAAGTTGAAATGGAGTAGTATACGCTGTTCTTGCAGTGTTCAGTGTCAGGTCTGCTGTCAGTATTTTACTTGGGTCCCTCAGGTTGACACAAACAGTGACACAAGCCCTGGGGATCCCTTTACCACCCATGCCACCGGTACAACATGTACCATATGGTAAGGACTTATAATAACAGGAGTAAAGTATTTGCCAATTGGAATTGCCAATTCAAACATCCCAGTTTTAGGGAGTGGGCACTAGCACTGGGGCCTGAACAGCAGCCTCCAGGGCACTTAAAGAGTCATATCCATTAGCATTGGGAAGCGAACATCCAAAAAGGGCACTTTCCTACTACTGCTCAGCCCACCACACTGGACAAGGGAACCGCTAGGCTGTGTTCTGAGACTCGAGACTTGAGAGGTCCCATCAGAGTCATCTCAGGGCCGGTGAGCGACCGGGACCCTGCAGTGTTCTGCCTCTGTTGGCCATGAGAAACTCCCAGCTGGCCTACTTGGAGGAGCAGATCACCCCCTCCCCTACTGATGCCTTCCTTGACCTATGCTCCTATTGGCTCAGACAAGGCCTCTAAGCATAGTGTGACTGCAGCAATATACCGCAACATGCACCCTTAGCCTCAAACTGGGGCCACATTGACAAGTTTACTTTACTAGGAAGCTAATATCAGCTCATAATAATTGCCTACAATTAAGCACTTTGCGCGCTGACTATAGCTGCCATATTGGAGGACTGATTTGATATCGGTGAAATTATTGCCTTACTGGGTGGTTTATGAGCAATCATGGGCAAGCCGAGGGGTCCAAAATATGTCAGGAACAGGGGCACACTTGTTGTGAATGTATCTAGGACCCCAATTAAATATTCCCGATTTATGCCCTTATGTTGTTATAACAAATCATATCCTTATAAAGGCATAAGAATCATATCCATATTTATTCATAGCCAATGCAGTCCAAATACGGCAAGGCTACTTCCTTAGACTCCTAGAGAACACAATGAGTTCTTTCAACAAACCAAACCTCCAGCCGCCCGGGAATTCCCCCTGCTTTTGTTTTGATTTGTCCTAGAACTTCTGAGAGTCCTGAAAGAACTGCCTGTTCTTAGTGACAGTTCTTAGTGACGTCTTATGTCTAACCTTACGTCAAACACGGCACCTCCCAGGTATAAATATACCAGCGTTTGCCTTAAGCAACAAACAGTGATTTGGAGCAGAGCGGCTGTCTACTTTCCCAAAGCCCAGCGGATGCGAGTGCTGAAGGTAGCCGACCCTCCCATTTGACGCACTGAGAGAGACGCTGTCTTTTCTCCTGCCGAGAAAATCCAGCTCCAGTGTTCCCAGTCACCCTTGCGGGTTTCTGGGCGATCGAGTCCTGAGAACGAGATACAAGACCTCCTTCATTCTAAAACCAAGGTACGGAGCAGATTGATACTGAACAGCCTCAAGTGTAACTCGGATAAATCCGAGATACTTTTCTTTGGCTGCCCATCGGATCCGGATTGGCATGGTTGGTGGCCTGCCGACATGTTCCCTCCAGCTCAGTCTTCTGAATGGGCTAAGAACCTGGGAATTGAAATTGACAACGGGCTTACGCTCAAATCCCAGGTGTCAACTCTCACAGGATCATGTTTCGGCATCCTCAGGATGCTTCGAAGGTATTTTCCATTGCTTTCTGAGGAACATTGGAGAATAACTGTACAGGCCCTCATTGGATCCAGACTGGATTACGCTAACATTCTGTATCTGGGTCTTCCGGAATATCTTTTACAGCGTTTGCAGGTGACCCAGAATGCTGCGGCACGAGCTATTTTTGGCCTGCATCGTCGAGCTAGTGTCTCGAACTTGCTGCAATCTCTCCATTGGCTCCCCATACGGAAGAGGGTAATGTTCAAGGCCCTGACACTAGCCCATAAAGCCCTGCACGCTACAGGTGCAAAATATCTACAGAAGAGGCTGGATTTTTACCGGCCGACACGATCCTTAAGATCGGAGTCACTGGCACTTGCTGTAGTTCCTCGTATAAAGAAGGCTCGTGTGGGTGGTCGGTCCTTTAGATTCCTGGCCCCTCAGTTGTGGAATTCTTTACCGCTGTCCTTACGGTCCACATCTAATCTGCTTGCCTTTAGGAAGGGTTTAAAGACTTGGTTATTTTATGGTTAGAGTCTCTCTATCCTTGGGTTCTGTTTTCCTTTTATTGCTGTTATGTTTTTCAGTCTCCTTTCTGGGTTAGGAGCACAAAGCGCCGGGACACTCCTTTGGAGTAGCCGTTGCGCTATAGAAAACCCATAAATAACATAACATAACAGATTAGATCCTTTGAGAATTCTTGATTCAGATTCTTGGCAAAACTAACTTAACTTAAACTGCAGCTCACTTACTCCTTCCCACGTACTAGGCTTAGGTTAGGTACACTGGGGTAGGCGTAGTTTACAGAAGGCCATAATGCCGCCTCCATGTCTGGATTGCTATTTGGATACAATACTTACATTCAACAAATGACCCTGGAAGTAACGCTCACAAGATAGGGTTTTCCTGGCATCATGCCACAACAGCTGTGGTCACTTAATATAACGTAGCTACCGCTGTGAAAGATGTCTGAAAAAGAGCTCTATCTGTGTAGCTGGGGTGCCGTGCAGATGGCATGAAAGTTTGTTTGATGAACCTTTGCAAGATCCATTCAAGTGTATACCTTCGCATAGGAGTGTACCGATCAGTGATGTTTTACAATTATTACCACTAAGAAATACCTCTTTCTTTTCCCCACTCCAACATCTATGTGTATAGGGTAAATTCAAAGGTTGATTTGATGTATCCTTCACCCAACCTTTCATACAGGCCTGCTGGTATATACTCTTGGCAGTATTGAAACTGAAAAGTTGTTATCGGGATTGTAATGGTACCATGTATTATCCATTCAATGACAGGTCTTTCTGACATTGTCAACGGTAATCTCTGTTAAAACAAAACACAGTTTAAATACACAAATGTTGCACAATATGGATGAGCCCTAGGGGCCACCTAAACCATATACTACAACAGAGGTATAAGAACCACCTATCTGAAAGGAAGTAGCCCTAGGGCCTTGGTAATTGCTGGAGCTGTTCGGGACTAACAGTGAAGAAGTCGGGAAAGGCCAGCGGGACTCGGGTGCAGTGCTTAAAGTGCATGCATACACCAATGCAATGTCAATGGTGCGTAAAAGTTACAAAGTTAGTGTTTAAGGAACCTTCCGTGTGACCTATAAGGATAAAACTTAAGACCTAGACACTAGAGGTGTATACCAGTGTAGGAACACCGGCGTTGCTGAGTTACCTCACCCACAGGAAGCGGGTGCACAGGTGCAAAGTAGTGTCGGGTTTCGTCACGCCCTGGTGCCTGAAGATGAAGATGCTGCAGGCGTCGAGACGAGAAGAGTTCCGATGGATCCAAGGGTGAATCTGAAGTGGTGAAGACCTGAAAGCAAAGGGGACAATGTTCAAAGTCACTAGCCAGTTACTACCGTGGAACCAGGATGGAACCAGGCGATGTCGGGTGCAAACAGGCGATGAGGTGCAGCTTGTCTCCTTAGCCACATGGACACGAAGAGGTAGAGGACGTTCAGGAGTCGATCACAAGCTGTCCCACAAAGGCTGTAGCTGATGGCAGTGTCGGTAACTTGATTGGAGCAAACAGGCTTTGGCTAATGCAAGCCATGCAGGAAGTGAAGAAAGCTTATCCCTCAGACCCGCAAGGTCAGAGCTGGTGCTCCTTTTTACAGGAGTGAGGGCAAGTCTGGAGCAACCAGACCCACAGTGTTGATTTCGGATTTCGTCGCCAAGATGGCCGCTAGCCACATGGCAAGTGACTGGAATGGCGCATCAAGTGGCAAGATGCAAAAGGGCCCCACGCAGATCGTGGAGATGCTGGGGGGCTGATCTTTGGTGTAAATGCTGCTCGGTGGTGGGGATTCTCAAATCCTAAAACACAGGATCGAGGGTGCCTCAGGTGCTGCGCAGTCAGCTTCTTGGTGGTCTTTCAAGATATCCAGTCCCACGTCTCTCGGTGCCTCCACAGGTGCCTTCTTTACAGGGACTGTGGATCTGGCTCTGAGATGTCTGGGAGTCTGGGTCTCGTTGGGCTCTGGGCTCGGGCTCCAGCAGGAGGTGGCAGCAAAGCAGATGTTGAGTTGCTGGATGGTGCCTGAGTTCACAGGGTGGCCACTCCTAGGCCACAAGGGAGATACTCTTCAGTCTTCTGTGCAGCAGAATGTCGAAGTCCAGTCATCTTCTTAGTTTCAAGTTGATTCAGGATGATCTGAGGTGCTATGGCACTGCTCCCACTCTTATTCCCAATCTGAGGGGTGGATCACCAGCTAGGTCCCTCCTCTGGGTGGGACCAGGAAGGGGGGTGGTTACACCCCCTTTCCTTTGTCCAGCTCCGTGCCAGGACTGGGGCTGGAGAGCCCCAGCACCGGTTTGGACTGGCTTATGCACGAGGACACCTTGTGTGCCCCAGGCATGTCTGATTCTATTCAGCCCTGTCCTACCCAATACACAAAATCCTGTCTGGGGTGGTGCTCGCACCTCCCAAGGCAGGAAACCCTTTGTCCAAGCCTCCCTCGCTGGAAGGACTCCCAGCAGCAGGAGGTCAGACTTGTGTCTGTGGTGGCAGCATCCATTTTGTGATGCTGAGGCTCTGGTTAACTTTAACCGGGGTTCAGGTTATGTACATGTCGTGTCCCTCTAGAAG
This sequence comes from Lissotriton vulgaris, assembly GCF_964263255.1. Classification (NCBI taxonomy): domain Eukaryota; kingdom Metazoa; phylum Chordata; class Amphibia; order Caudata; family Salamandridae; genus Lissotriton; species Lissotriton vulgaris. The sequence goes on from NC_141687.1 coordinate 9,195,845, forward strand.
GGTGGAATGCTATCCCCGTCAACAGGACTGTCGAGGGGATAGTATTCCAAATCATATGACACCTTACTCGACATGTTTTGATAAAACCAAACCAAAGTTAGCATATAACCGCGAGGATTATAATGCACTTAAGAGTATATGGTATGGCAATATCCCGGAACAGCTAAGGGAGTTGTTTCAGACAGCTGCAGACGGGCTCAGCTCGTGCCAGAGCACCATCTCACATGAAACCAAGCACAACCTCCAGGGTTGCTGAGGCCTTCCATAGGAGTGGCTTATAGGTTAACATGTCTCCAGTTAGGTTTAGATATAGGGATACTATATCTAAGTAAGAGGTGATTACAACAACTTACCCCAGCTGAGTGATCATCCAGTTGTGTCAAATATGGAGGCCAGGCCAGGGGTGGCACAATACATGCTGCAGCCCCTGGTAGGCCTTGAAAACACCTATGCCCGGGGTACCTGGAGTACACTGTTACAGGGGTCTATAAGGTGAACCAGTTCCAATTTGTAATGCACCTAGAGTGCATTGGCATTAATTTAGAGAGAGAACAGAAGGCTGTGGGTCTGATTAGTAGGCCCACAGCCACATTAAGTCATAAACCAGTGAAGCAAAAAGCAAAAATATGGGGTGACCATAGAATAGCAGGGTATAGAGACAAAATATCGACTCCAAAATATCGACTGGACATAATATCGAGTTTAAAATATAGACTGGACAAAATATCGACTGGACATAATATCGACTACAAAAATATCGTTTTTCAGGTAAGTGAAGTAATATCGACTGTATAAAATATAGATAGCAAAAATATCGATTTTTTAATAATATATAATATTTTATAGTGTATTTTTATGTAATAATATGTGTGAATAGTGTGTATTATTGTTATTAAATATTTTATTACATGAATTTTGTTTTGATAATAATTGCGTAATGTAATTCTGTAGCGGGTTGTGGGTTTATAGGGGAATAGGGTGGGAAGTAATTTAATAATAATTAATTAATTAATATATGTTTGTTATTATTTTTAATTAATAATTAATTGATAATTAATTAATATTAATTAGTTAATTAATTAATATAATTTTGAATATATTTTGTATTAGTAAATAATTGTTAATTAATTAATTGTAATTAGTTAATTACATTAATTAGAGTACATTTTTTATATATATAATTTTGTGTTATTTTTAAGTAATTAATTTTGATAAAATAATATTAATTATTAAAATAATTACACCTAATGTTCTAATATATTTACTTTATTGTTATTGTTAATTAATAATTAATTGGTAATTAAATAATATTGATAAATTTTGGGTAAAGGAGCATTTTTAGAGTTCAGGGTCAGTTTTCAGGTCATGGGTAAAGGGGTATTTTTAGGGTTCAGGGTCAGTTTTCAGTTCATGGGTAAAGGGGTATTTTTAGGGTTCAGGGTCAGTTTTCAGGTCATGGGTAAAGGGGTATTTTTAGGGTTCAGGGTCAGTTTTCAGTTCATGGGTAAAGGGGTATTTTTAGGGTTCAGGGTCAGTTTTCAGGTCATGGGTAAAGGGGTATTTTTAGGGTTCAGGGTCAGTTTTCAGTTCATGGGTAAAGGGGTATTTTTAGGGTTCAGGGTCAGTTTTCAGGTCATGGGTAAAGGGGTATTTTTAGGGTTCAGGGTCAGTTTTCAGGTCATGGGTAAAGGGGTATTTTTAGGGTTTAGGGTCAGTTTTCAGTTCATGGGTAAAGGGGTATTTTTAGGGTTCAGGGTCAGTTTTCAGGTCATGGGTAAAGGGGTATTTTTAGGGTTCAGGGTCAGTTTTCAGTTCATGGGTAAAGGGGTATTTTTAGGGTTCAGGGTCAGTTTTCAGGTCATGGGTAAAGGGGTATTTTTAGGGTTCAGGGTCAGTTTTGGGTTTTTGGGTAAAGGGGTATTTTTAGGGTTCAGGGTCAACAAATAAGATTTTAAAAAATTATTTTTATTATTTTCATTCATTATTTTATTATTATAATTTAATTTAAGTCGTTTTAAGTATATTTTAGTAATTAAAATTTAATATTAATTTAATTTAACACTGTTTTTAATAAAGTCGATATTTTTTACATCTATATTTTTGTTAACGATATTTTGTACTCGATATTTTTGTACTTACCTGTTTGTAGATACAAACTCGATATTTTGACTGTCGATATTTTGTCCACGATATTTTGGCAAGTCGATATTTTGGCAGTCGATATTATTTCAGTGATCCGAATAGCAGACCCTACTCTCCTACAAACAGCACTGCTGAAAACATTTGGAACTATTTTTTCCCATGAAAGCGAAATCATTTTTTCCCAATTTCCAAAATAATTACCTTTTTTTTGGCACATGGTACTCTGCTTAAAGTAGAACTATTCTTAGAGAACAGAACGTCTATTTTTAGAGACTCTAGAGACAATATTTTTAATCAGCCTCTAGCACATTTACAATCTTGTATAAATATGTGATGAAATGGTCTCGACCGTTTCTTCTGTATTAAGAGCCATTTCATTAATGTAATTTTCGTGATTCATTCACTCAACATTCTAAATGAACAAAATTTTATCTGAATGATACCACTGCTTGAAAGCGTACAGTATACTATTCATTTTCGTGGATCTATACCATTTCAAATACATTTGATGTATTTTGGGGTGGGTTGGAAAACACATGCATACTTATATGTTTATATATTGCTTAGTATTTAGTAATGATGGACATTATACGTGGAGTGGGTGTTGTCAACGTATCTAGGACTCTAATATTATTCCCAATGTATGCCCTTATGTGGTTATTAGAAATCATATCCTTATAATGGCATAAGAATCATATCCATATTTAGTCATAATCAATGCAGTCCAAATACGGGAAGGCTACTTCCCTAGACTCCTAGAAAGTACAACGCGTTCTTTAAAAAAACCAAACCTCCAGCAGCCCGGGAATTCCCCCTGTTTTTGTTTTGAATTGTCCTAGAACTCCTGAGAGTCCTGAAAGAACTGCCAGTTCTTAGTGACAGTTCTTAGTGACGTCTTATGTCCTGCTTACATCAAACACGGCACCATCCAGGTATAAATATACCAGCATTTGCCTTAAGCAACACACGGTGGTTTGGAGCAGAGCGGCTGTCTACCTACCCAAAGCCCAGCTGATGCGAGTGCCCAAGAAAGCTGACCCTCCCATTTGACCCATTGAGAGAGACGCTGTCTTTTCTCTTGCTGAGAAAATCCAGCTCCAGTGTTCCCAGTCACCCTTGCGGGTTGCAGGGAGATCGAGTCCTGAGAAAGAGATACAAGACCTCCTTTATTCTAAAACCAAGATACGGAGCTGATTAGATCCTTAGAGAATTCTTGATTCAGATTCTTGGCAAAACTAACTTAACCTAAACTGCAGCTCAATTAATCCTTCCCACGTACTAGGCTTAGGTTAGGTACACTGGGGTAGGCGTAGTTTAGAAGCACCAGTTGAGTATGTTTAGTCAAACATTTATCATTGTATGTATTGTATATATTTTATCCATTTTAAGTACCAAACATAATTCCGACACTAACCACCTGTAGTGCATCTTGATCAACACCCGCTCAGTCCACAGACACTCCATTGAACTTTTGAACCTACTCGACACTACATCGCCGGATGTCGCCTTCCTTACAGAAACATGGATGAACGCCTCTTCAGCACACGACATCGCCATAGCCATCCCAGAAACGTACAAGATCATCCGAAAAGATCGCACCAACCAAACAGGAGGAGGCATCGCCATAGTCCATAAGAACACTATCCGCATCACCACCAGTTCTGATGATAACCTCGCTTCCACCGAACACCTCCACTTCCAGATTCAGACCGACCACAAAACCACACTCAGAGGCACCCTCATCTACAGACCACCAGGACCCCGCACACAATTCAGCGAAGACATCGCTGACTTCATCAGCCCACATGCCCTCCCCTCCGATAACTACATCCTACTGGGAGACCTCAACTTTCACGTGGAAAATAACAACAATAGCAACACCACCACCCTTCTGGACAACCTGGCCAATCTAGGACTCAAACTACTTGTAGACACCCCCACCCACTACGCCGGACACACACTCGACCCTATCTTCACCTCCAGCAAGCACATCTCCTTCGATCACACCACAGCTCTCCATTGGATGGACCACAGCTGCGTTCACTTCAACTACAAAAAGTCGACGACCCACAACCCCCCACAACCCATCCCTCGAAGAAACTGGAACAAAATAACCACCAAACAACTCTTTACATCGCTCCAACAAAACCCTCCCACCTAATCATCGGACCCAAACCAAGCAGCCAGTAACCTCACCCAATGGATCACCCATAGCACCGACGAACTTGCACCTTTGAAAAACCATTAAATCAAGCAAGGTAGCAAAAAAGCCCCCTGGTTCAATGATGACCTTAAGAAATCCAAGAAGCTCTGCCGTACTCTCGAGAAAACCTGGAGAAAAAACCGAACCTCTGAGAACCTAGCCACCTTCAAGAACGTCACCCGCAAACACCACCAACTAATCCGATCCACCAAGAAATCAGCATTCAAGGATCGACTTGACAACAACGCACAAAACAGCAAAGAACTTTTCAACATCGTCAAAGAATTTACTAACCCCCACCGCCGGCACCAACGACATCTCTCCCTCCCAAGACCTCTGCGACTCTCTATCCTCATTCTTCCATAACAAAATCACCGAAATACACAACAGCTTTGAAAACCAGTGCGACAAAATGTCCACTCCACCCATTCCCGAACCAACACCGCCCGTTAACAACCTTTGCGCCTGGAACCCAATCACCACCGAAGACACCATCCGCCTGATGAATTCCATCCACTCAGGATCGCCAACCGACCCATGTCCCCACCACATTTTCACCAAAGCAGGCTCCATCATCGTACCTTTTCTCCGCAATATCATCAACTGTTCCTTCAACTCCGCTACCTTCCCAGAAATCTGGAAATATGCCGAACTCAGCGCCCTTCTGAAGAAACCCACAGTAGACCCCTCCGTACTTAAGAACTACTGCCCCATCTCGCTCCTCCCATTCCAGCCAAAGTAATTGAAAAAGCCGTCAATAGTCAACTCGCCGCCTTCCTCGAATCCAACAAATCCCTCGACCCCTCGCAGAACGGCTTTCGGGCCAAACACAGCACCGAAACCGCCCTCATCGCTGCAACAGACGACATTCGAACACTACTGGACAACGGAGAAAGAGTTGCTCTCATCTTACTTGACCTCTCCGCAGCCTTCGACACAGTATGTCATAGCACCCTCATACAACAACTCAGCAACATCGGAATACAAGGAAAAGCACTGGAATGGATCGTATCGTTCCTTGCCGGAAGAACCCAGAGAGTCCGCCTTCCTCCCTTCAAATCAGAAGCCACCGAAGTCATTTGCGGCGTACCACAAGGATCATCACTTAGCCCCACCCTCTTCAACGTATACATGAGTCCCCTCGCTTCCATCGCACGCCAACACAACCTCAACATCATCTCCTACGCAGACGACACCCAGCTGATCCTCTCCCTCACTAATGACCCGAACAACGCCAAAACCAACCTACACGAAGGAATGAAAGAAGTAGCTGAGTGGATGAAAAACAGCCGTTTAAAACTGAACTCGGACAAAACGGAAGTACTTATCTTAGGATCTTCCCCCTCTGCATGGGACGACTCTTGGTGGCCACCAGCCCTAGGAACTGCACCCACACCAACGGATCACGCACGTAACCTGGGCTTCATCCTGGACTCCTCCCTCTCAATGACCAGACAAGCCAATGCCGTCTTATCATCCTGCTTTAACATCCTACACATGCTCAAAAAAGTCTTCCGTTGGATCCCCGCTGAAACAAGAAAGACGGTCACTCATGCACTGGTCACCAGCCGGCTGGATTACGGAAACACCCTTTACGCTGGAACCACAGCCAAACTACAGAAAAAATTTCAACGCATCGAAAACGCACCAGCCAGACTCATACTGAACATCCCTCGTCAAGCTCACATTACCGGCCATCTAAAAGATCTCCACTGGCTCCCCGTCAACAAGAGAATAACGTTCCGTCTTTTCACCCACGCACACAAAGCCCTCTACGACCTAGGACCCGAATGCCTCAACACGAGACTGTCCTTCTACACCCCCAGGCTTAGGTTAGGTACACTGGGTAGGCATATTTAGAAGCACCAGTTGGGTACGTTTAGTCAACTTTTAACATTGTATGTAATTGTATATATTTTATCCGTTTTAAGTATCATATGGCTCAGAAAACCATATCAATGCTTTTACAGTATTATTTCATAATACTCCTTTTACTGAACGCACTTTACTTTATGCATGAGAAAGAAGACTGCTCAATAATTAACACCTTTTATTGAAAACGCATGTCTCTCTATTTCTATGCACTCTGGTGAAAGTAAGTATGCACAATTGACTGAGTGAAATAGCTATCTATTGTTTTCACACGACTCTGGAGATATACTCCTTATTCTGGAGGGAGCAAAGTTGTCATGTTTATGCAGTTGTCAGAAACTAATCCCTTCTTGTCTAATCAGGGAAGTTAACTCCACCCTGTTCATTCGGGAAAGTTTCTAGTGACCTCTGAGCTAGCTAGCATACCTAATTAAGTCTAACTTATTCAGTAGAGACCCAGTCGACCTCAGTCCTACGTCTAAACTACAGTTTATGTTATTCCAATGCGCCGAGCCTATTGGAAATATAGGAACTACACTACACAATAATCCGGTTGTGATGGAGGTGCATACTCCCTCAGAGCTACTGATGCAATTTCCTTAAGGGGCACGTGGCAAATTTGAGTCTAGCCTGCAAGCCATATTGAATGTTAAGTCTACTAGGAGCGAACTAGGGAATTTAAAGTGGATCACATAAATATGTCTGAAAATCATGTGACCACCAATGAATCTGCAATACAAACCATTGAAACCTTCCGTGCAAGTCATGCAGACAAAAATTCAGGTGCTGCAAGTGGAAATAGCAGACGATGCAGAGGTTCACTCTAGTAGGAATAATGTGTACATGTTAGGCTACTGGAGGGAGTGGAGGACTCCAGCATTGATTTATACCTGTACAAATGGCTCCCACTACAGTGCTACCCAGTAACAAATTCACATTCTTTTCCATAGAGTGAGAACACAGGGTATCTGGATGAGCACCACAACATGGGACCACTCCCAGACCAGTGGTTGCACTGCTATGTAACTACTGACATGGAAACCACATCCTCCAGGTCTCTCACAGCAAGAGATCCTGGACTGTTGAGATGTGCAATGTACACTTACTTCAGGATCTCATGACAGAGAACCAGAAAAATAAAAATTATTTCTGGAGTGTGAGAAGTTGGCCTGGCATATGCTGTCCACTATTCTAGTGGGCACCTTGCACCTGTCCAAACAACCCTTATTGATCTTAGACTTACAGAAAACATACATAGAAAACTATCCTAGTGGTAGCTGTGGAGAGCAGGCTATGTCTTGAAGGCATGTAAAGCAGCTTGTTTTACCAGTCTATAATCTTGTGAATGACAAAATGAAAGGAGACCCACACCAGGTATATATAATAAATATATGTATTTATTCTAAACACATCCCTCTAGTCTCTTTATGAGGCTAGAGGCAAACATACATTCAGTAAACTTATTTAGCACACAGTAAATTAGCACAATATACGTTGAGCCCTAGGGGCGTACCAAACCATATATTAAGAAAGTGGTATAAGGACCACGACTGACATAGATACAAGGCCTAGAGCCTTTTGAACCACTGGGTCCACCAGGAACCACCCAAGATAGTGAAATAGAGGACCCACAGGGGACGCGGGCAGTGTCTGAACACAGCTGCAAATCACTATTAACTTCCATTGGGAAAGTCACATTGGAATTTTAGAGATAAAGGACACTTAGAAGAGGACTTAGAGCAAACCTCTTTAGAACTAGGAGGTTCTAGAGTCAACACCCATGGGAGCACAGGAGTACTCGAGTTACCGCACCCAGAGAAGTCGGGTGCATAGGTGTCTCTTAGAGTCGGGTTTCCTCGTCGTTTTCAATGGCAATCTGCTGCCATGTGCTGCTGGTGTCCAAGTCGAAAGTGTTAGGGTGGATCCAAGCCTGGATGAATGGTGAGAAGAACCTGGAAGCAGAGGGGACAGAGTCTGGGTCACTTGCCAGTGACCAGGAAGGCGATGAGCGGATGCCCACCAATGTCGGGTGATTTCAGATGAAGATGGTGAAGCTTGACTCTTCAGTCATGAGGACCAGGAGGTGTCAATGACAATCAGGAGCTGGATTCCAGCTCTCCCACAAAGGATGCTGAGTGCTGCGGAGTCGGTATCTGGATTGGTCCCAACAAGCCTGGGCAATAGCAAACACCAGCAAAACGTGGGGGTAACCATAATAAGCAGATCTTACTCTCCTACACAACCCCCCAAATGCAGGGACATTAAACTAACCTTGACCAGTTGAGTCTTCACGTTCTAAGTGGAAATATCTGGAGAGTCCATCTGCATTGACATTGTTTCTCCCAGGTCTGTGCTCCACTGTATAGCCCATCCCCGGTAGGGAAATGGACCACCTCAAAAGTTTTGGGGCTGTCACCCTTCATCTGTTTTAGCCATAAGAGTGGCTTATGGTCAGTCTGAACAGTGAAGTGAGTGCCAAACAAGTATGGCCTCTGCTTCTTCAGAGACTGAACCACAGCAAAGGCCTCCCTCTCAATAGCTGAATGAACGTTACTCTCTAGGGGTCAGCCTTCTGCTAATAAAAGCTACTGGCTGGTCCTGACCTTCATCATTCAATTATGACAGTGCAGCCCTTACCCCCAACTTAGATGCATCTGTTTGGACAATTTATTTTCTGGAGTAGTCAGGACTTTGCAGAATTGGTGCAGTGCACATGGCCTGCTTCAGGTCATCAATTGCCTTTTGACAGAACACTGTCCACTGAACTTTCTTAGGCATTCTTTTAGAAGTTAAGTCATTCAAGGGTGTCACGATGGAACCATACCCCTTGACAAATATTCTGTAGTACCCATTCAGGCCCAAGAAAGCTCTGACCTGAGTCTGGGTAGTTGGAGCAACCCATTCCATTATGGTCTGGATTTTGCTCCATATAGGTTGAACCTGGCCTCCACCTACAAGGTGGCCCAGGTACACAACATGACTGCTGTATCTGGCACTTAGTAGCCTTGATAGTTAGGCCTACATTTTGCAGGGTCTCCAAAACATTTCTCAGGTGGACCAGTTGGTCCTTCCAGGTGGAGCTAAAGACAGCAATATCATCTAGATATGCTGCACTATAGTCTTCCAGGCCTGTTAGGACTTTGTTCACCAACCTTTGAAAGGTGGCAGGTGCATTCCTCAGACCAAAGGACATTACCACAAATTGATAGTGCCCACTAGGGGTTGAGAGTGCTGTATTTGGCTTTGCATCATCAGCTAATCTGATCTGCCAGTACCCAGCTGTTAGATCAAATGTGCTCTGAAATTTGGCTGAGGCCGACATATCTATAAGCTCATCTGCTCTTGGGATTGGATGGGCATCAGTCCTAGTGACTGCATTGATACCCCTGTAGTCAACACAAAACCTCATCTCTCTCTTACCAACCTGATGTGAGGTTTAGGTACCAAGACCACTGGACTAGCCCAACCACTATTTGAGGGTTCAATAACTGCAAAATTCAACAGTTTCTAGACTTCAGTCCTGATACAGTCCCTGCCATGATCAGGTTGACTGTGAATCTTATTTTTAACAGGCAGACTGTCCCCAGTATCCACTCCATGAGTGCACCAGGTAGTCTGACTAGGAGTCAGGGAAACATATGTCTGAACTGATTGAGTACCAGTTTGCTGCTGATCAGTGAGGGTGCCTGCAAAGACCACACCATCAACTGACCCATCGTCAGGGTTCTGTGAGAGGATGTCAGGGAGTGGATAACTCTCTACCTCATGTCCCGCATCAGTAGGCATGAGCAAGCCCATGTCTGTCCTGTCAACATATGGTTTCAGTCTGTTGACATGAAGCACCCCATGGAGGCTCCTGGGAGAACCTAGATCTACCAAATAGGTAACCTCTCATTCTGTTCAACAATAGTGTGGGGTCCACTCCACTTGTCTTGGAGAGATGCTGGGGCCACAGGCTCCAACACTTACACTTTATTGCTTGGCTGGAAAACAGTCAGTACAGCCTTTTGGTCATGCCAGACTTTCTGTAATTCCTGGCTAGCCTCAAGGTTTTTAGTTGCCTTTTTCATATACTCATCCATCCGGGAGCAGAGATCAAGTACATATTCCACTATGTCCTGTTTAGGGGTTTTGAGAGGTAACTCCCATCCCTCCTTCACCAGACACAATAGGCCTCTTACAGGATGCCCAAACAGAAGTTCAAAAGGGCTGTAGCCAAACCCCTTCTGAGGAACCTCCTTGTATACAAATAAAAGGCAGGGCAGTAGGATGTCCCATCTATGCCAAAGCTTTTGTGAGAGACCCTTAATCATACCCATCAAGGTTTTGTTGAACCTTTCAACTAAACCATTGTTTTGTGGGTGATAGGGTGTGGTTAATTCGTAGTTCACTCCACACTCCTTCCACATTACTGTCAAGTAGCTAGACATAAATCTGCACCTCTGTCAGATACTACCTCCTTAGGGAAACTCACTCTTGAAAGCACTACCAACAGAGCTCTTACCACAACAGGTGCTGTAGTGGTCCTAAGGGGATTTGTCTCTAGGTACCTAGTGGCATGGTCCACCACCACTAGGATAAACCTGTGCCCATAGGCTGTCTGAGGACCCATTGGTACAACAATGTAAATCCCCACTCTCTCAAATGGAACCCCCACCACAGCTAGTGGTATCAGGGGGCCTTTGTGGTGCCACCTGCTTTACCTCTGGCTTGACAGGTTTATGTTTATGTTTATATGCTTATATAGCGCTCGAATGCCGTGGCGTCTTGGCGCTGAGAGTGTGGACAGGAATAGTGCACTGTGCTTGATGGAGGCTTATGCAGATGTAAGCAACTAGGTTTTCTAGCTCATCCTGAAAAGCTGTAAGTTGGGTTGGAGCTTCATTGTAATATTGCCTTACCCCCCATCTTGCCCATCGGGTCTTTGCGATCTTAATGAGGCCCAGGCTTGCAGACCGAGGAACACATGGAGGGATATATGGTGGGAACATCTGCACCACCACCATATATTGCCTTGTGCACAAGGCTGAGGCACTTGAAACTCGCTGTTTGACCGGAAGCCAGTGGAGTGATTTAATTCCGGCAGAGGTTGCCTGTCCTCTGGGAATGCCCAGGAGTAGTCTTGCTGCGGCATTTTGTAGACACTGTAGTTTTCTCAGCTGGAATTTGTCAATGCCCAAAAAAAGGGCATCACAATAATCCAGCTTGAATAGAAAAAGTGCTACCATCACCGTCTTTTGCAGCTCTAGAGGGATGTATGGAAAAAATGCTCAGAGTTTTTAATAAGAGAAAGCAGGATGAAATTAGGCTGTTTACCTGGGTGCCAAAGTTAATTTTATCATCAAAGACTATCCCTAGGTTCCTGACCTTATTTACCATGATGGGGCATTCTCCGGCCTTGGTTGGCCACCAGGACCTTTTCCAAAGGGGCTGACCCAGGCCGAATTTCATCACCTGTGTCTTGTCTGTATTTATTTTTAGGAAGCTATGGCTCATCCAGGTCATAATCTCTGTGAGACAGACATGGAACCAGGCTGCTGTAGTCTCAGGCTGATTGGTGATACAGATGACTAGTTGTGAGTCATCAGCGTAAGAGACCAGGATGAAACCATGCTTCCTGATAAGGTTGGCCAATGGGGTGACATTGAGGTTGAACATCCTCGGGGAAAGGGCAGACCCCTGTTGAACACCGCATGGGAGATGAAAGCTGTCCGACTTCATCCCAGAACAGCCTCTGCTCTCTTTTCTCCAAGAAAGAGGACAAGAGGGCCAAGGCGGCCCCCCTACTCCCACGTCCCTCAGCCACTGCACCAGAACTGTATGGTTCACTGTGTCAAATGCGGCTGATAGGTCCAGGAGCATGAGGACCGCCCTCCCCCCTCTTCCACCACCCTTCGAATCTCTTCTGTAGCAAGAATTAAGGCGGATGTGGTGGAGTGGGGTGAACAGAAACCGTGCTGGGAGGTGTCCAGCAGATTATTTACATCCAAATAATAGGTCAACACTGAATTAAATTGTTTTTCCAGGACTTTGGCCACAATTGGTATGCCAGCAATGGGACGATAGTTTTTTAGTTCATTGGGGTCCAGATTAGATTTCTTCAGAAGGGGTGAAATGCTTTTTTCCAGATTTCTAGGTAATGGCCAAATTCCAGAACTTGATTTAAGAGGGGGGTAAGATTTTTGCAAATCTTGTGGGCAACCTGATGCATAATGGAGGGAGGGCAAGGGTCGGTAGGGGAGCCGGATTTTATGGAGAGCAGCAGTGTTTGACTTTCCTCATTGGTTATTGGCTGAAAGCAGAATAATTTACAATCCGTGGGTCTCATTTGTATTTTCATGTCTTGAGGTCCGGAGACAGTTAGAAAATCATTGTAGATTCCTTGCACCTCATCTTGAAATTACCTGGCGAGTTTATTACACAAGGTTTGATCGGGATAAAAAGCATTATCCTGTTGCGGCTTAGCTAACAAAATAACAGATTTAAACAGTTCCTTTACGGAGTTGCTAGCCTCCTATATTTTAGTAGTGAAAAAAAAGTTTTTTGAGGCAGTGATTGCCTCCTTATATTGAGAGATAGCCAAGTTATATGTGGATTTCATAGATGTGTTGTAATCTTTTCTCCAAAGGCGTTCAGCTCTCCTAGCGTTGGTTTGTAGGCATTTAAAGCTAATGAGTGTACCAGGGTGATGACAGGTGACTCAGCAGCGACAAAACTCCTTTGTGTCTTCAGACATATAGGACCAGTGAAAGTGAGGGACAATTCTGTCCAAAGGCTTGCTTTTGCCCAGGTGTCCTGCTGAAGCAATATCATAGACTGGTGTCAATAGGAAGACCCTGAATTTCAAAGGTATAACCAACCTCCTGGCTGAGACAGGTGGGAAGGCACTGCCTTTACTCTACTGTTCCTTTTCTTGGGAGGCACCTGGTCCATTATTCCAGAGCCCATGGCCTGTTCAGTGTTAGACTTTTTGACCTGTGACATAGTCACAGCAAACACATGTGCGGAGATCCCTAACATTTCTATATGGGTCCTTTACTCTACTTCAGACCATGCTGAAGTCTCTAAATCATTTCCAAGCAAGCATTCAACAGGGAGGTCTGAACTTACCACAACCTTCTTGAGGCCAGTTACCCCTCCCCAGGAGAAATTAACAACTGCCAGGGCATGGTTGGTCCTAACATTGCTAGCATTGGTCACTTGGTAAAATTCACCAAGTATGATCTGTCCAGGGTCCACAAGGTCTTGTGTCACCATTGTGACACTTGCTCCTGTGTCCCTGTAGACTTAAGCCTCTTTTCCAATTATCAAAAGTTGTTGTCTGTATTTGCCCAAGTTACTGGGACTCACACTCATCACAAATCAAGACAGCCTGATTTGGCACTCTGACTAGGCCAGAGTCCACCTCAGAACCCAGGGTTAACCATACTACACCCTCCTGCTGAGTACAACCACTTGGAGCTGAACTAGGGAGAACAGTTGCCTTAGGGGCAATGGTGTTAAATCTTACTTAGTGCAATCACTAGTCCAATGGCTGTTCTGCTTACAGACTTTACACCATGGTTTCTCTTGGCCTTTCTCTTTGGAAGATTGGGAATCCCAACCATTAGAAGATGTGTGGGGGCCTTGCAAAGACTTCTGGGGGCATATTACTAGGCAATAGCGATAATTATTACTATTGCTTGATTAGCGATAAAAATTTATTGCCGAGCTGCGGCGATTTTTATCGCATTTAAACCTTGGTATTACCAAGGTTTATCGCAAATGCAATAAAAATCGGCAATAATGCATGAATATCGCTGAAAAATCAGCGATATTCAGGCATTACTGAGCTAATGCTTTTAGCCATGTTATCCACCTCCCATTGGATAACATGGCTAAGAACTGCTCCTGGGCAGGTGTTAGCTTTTGGAGATATTCACTCTTAGCGCGAATATCTCCAAAAGTTGGTAATAGGAGATAGTGATGTTAGTGACTGTTTCCAGTCGCTAACATCTTAGCACGCCCACTTTGCATGTCATTAGTGATACATTTTTCTGACATGCAAAGCGGGTCCCAAGATGGTCGCTATCTCCTACTAGCTGTTGTTAACTGGTGTTAGCGACAGCTAGGTAATAGGGAGATCATTTTATATCCGCTTTCTTGGCTTTTAAAGCCAAAAAAGCAGAGCTAAATCCCTTGATAATATGCCCCCTGGTCTTTACACATCTCCTCAATCTTATTAGGATCTTGCTTCTTCTGGTCACCACCTTGGTTCTGTACCTTCTGCTTCACCCTGGTTCTGACCCATTTGTCTGCCTTCTTTCCCAATTCTTGGGGAGAAGTCAGATTAGAGTCTACCAGATGCTGATGCAACAGCTGATTCTGACACTTATTAAGGATTTGTTCCTTCATAATCAAGTTTTATATTACTGTATAATCACACACTTTACTGCCCAATAACCTGCCCTCCAGAGCCTTAATAGCACAATCAACAAAGTCAACCCAGTCCGAGTCTGTGTCTTTTGGGTATCTCTGAGCTGTATTCTATACTGCTCATTGGTTAGGCCAAACTCATCTATTAGAGCACTCTTCAGGACTTTGTAATCATCAGCATCCTCTTCTCTGACAGTGAGGAGCTTTTCTCTACAAGATCACTGGCCACTGCTCCTTAGGGACCTTCTGTACTTTGCAGGCCCTTTCCAGTGCAGTTATCCATTTACGGATGTCATCCCCACTCTGGTAGGGAGAGACAATCGTGTTTAAGTTTCTATGGTCATAAGACCTTTCCCTACCACTAGGGAAGTTGCTGCCACCATGGGACTCTAGTATCATCCTTTTACTTGCTTTTTCAAGCACTAGGGTCTCACTTTCTAAGGCTACTTTCTGTCACTTAATCCTCAATTGAGCCTTTTGTAGTCTCATCTGATTCTCTCTCTTCTCCTGGGAGGTATCCCGCATATCAGAAGAAACAGAAGTCCCTATGGATGTGTCAGAATGGCTACATTCCTGTGAAGGAGATCTTGGCCTTCTGGGCATATCCCCAGCTCTTCCTGGGGGGACAAAGAAGGGACCCAATGGGTCTTCATCTCCATTTCCAGTAGAAGCTGCTCTGTCCACATCTAGGTCATTGTCACCTTCCTGGTAAGCATGAGAGTCTGATTCCAGTGGGATTGGACCACTAGGATCCTCCTCATCTGCTGCTACCACCCCACTGCCTACCCGTTCATGCTCCGAAGCATTGCTCAGGTCATCTAACAGTAATACCTCTCTGAGGAGTTGGGTGGTGGCACGTTTGCCTGTCTTCAGTTTCCTCATAGTAAACAGAGCCCTTAACTGAGAGAAAGGGAATGTGTCATACTTCGATGTCTGCAATGTACTGACATCTGGCAGGGACACACTGATTCCTGGCCCTGAAGACATTACTAGTGAGGTGTGGTGTATGCACTACCTATTCTAGTTGTTACCTACTAAACTCTCTTGAGTTGTAGAAAGGGTGTGCTAACCCCTAAACACACAACTCTAAGTTCAGTAGATATTACTGTATTTAAGCTTGTATTATATGTACCTTTGGTACCTTTAGTAGTTTTCAAATAGTCAATCACTTGAGATTTCTGGTAAAACAATGGCACGCTGGACTCCCACACGCTGCACACCAACGTGAGAAGTTCGGCTGGAATATGCTGTACACTATTCTAGTGGGCATCTTGCACCAGTGTAAACAACCCTTATTGATGGTAGGTTTAGACAACCTTTATAGAAAGCTATCCTATTGGTAGCTGTGGAGAGCAGCCTTCAGGCTAAGTCTTGGAGGAATGTAAAGCAGCTTGTTTTACCAGTCTATAATCTCATGAATGATCAAATTAAAGTACACCACAAGGTATATATATAAATGTATGTATTTATACTAAACACATCCCTCTAGTCTCTTTATGAGGCTAGAGGCAAAAGTACATTCAGTAAACTTATTTAGCACACAGTTAATTAGCTAAATATACGTTGAGCCCTAGGGACGTACCAAATCATATAATAAGAAAGCGGTATAAGAACTACAACTGACATAGATATAAGGCCTTGAGCCTTTAGAACCGCTGGGTCCACCAGGAACCACCCAAATTAGTGACACAGGGGACCCATGGGGGACGCGTGCAGTGTCTTAACACAGCCACAAATCACCATTAACTTCTATTGGGAAAGTCTCGGTTATATTTTTAGAGATAAAGGACACTTAGAAGAGGACTTGGAGCAAACCCCTTTAGAACTAGTAGGTTCTAGAACCAACACCCACAGGAGCACTGGAGTACTTGAGTTACCTCACCCAGGGAAGCTGGGTGCATAGGTATCCCTTCGTTTCGGGTTTTGTCATCGTTTTCAATGGCAATCTGCTGCAAAGTGCTGCTGGCGTCCAAGTCAAAAGTGTTAGGGTGGATCTAAGCCTGTATCAAGGGTGAGAAGAACCTGATAGTAGAGAGAACAGAGTCTGGGTCACTAGCCAGTGACCAGGAAGGCGATAAGCGGATGCCCACCCATGTCAGGTGATTTCAGGTGAAGAAGGTGAAGTTGACTCTTCAGCCATGTGGACCAGGAGGTGTTAAAACAACCAAGAGCTGGATTAGAGCTACCCCACAAAGGATGTTGAGTGCTCCCATGTCGGTTTCAGTATTGGACCCAACAAGCCTTGGCAACACCAACACATGCAGAAAGCAAAGATTTGCTTCGGTGCAGACCAGCAAGGTCTGAGGGACTCACCACTTGGTGGGTAGTCAGGGTGTTGTGAACGTATCTAGGACCCTATTTAAATATCCCTGATTCATGCCCTTATGTGGTTATAACAAATCATATCCTCATAAAGGCATAGGAATCATATCCATATTTAGTAATAACCAATGCAGTCCAAATACGGCAAGGCTACTTCCTTAGACTCCTAGAAAGTACAACAAGTTCTCTAAACAAACCAAACCTCCAGCAACCTTGGAATTCCCCATGCTTTTCTTTTGATTTGTCCTAGAACTCCTGCGAGTCCGAAAGAACTGCCAGTTCCTAATGACGGTTCTTATTGACGTCTTATGTCCACCCTCACGTCAAACACAGCACCTTCCAAGTATAAATATCCCAGCATTTGCCTTAAGCAACACACGGTGGTTTGGAGCAGAGCGGCTATCTACTTACCCAAAGCCCAGCTGATGCAAGTGCTAAAGAAAGCCGTCCCTCCCATTTGACGCACCGTCTTTTCTCCTGCAGAGAAAATCCAGCTCCAGTATTTCCAGTCACCCTTGCGGGTTACTCGGAGATCAAGTCCTGAGAGCGAGATACAAGACCTCCTTCATTCTAAAACCAAGGTACGGAGCTGATTA
This sequence comes from Lissotriton vulgaris, assembly GCF_964263255.1. NCBI lineage: Eukaryota > Metazoa > Chordata > Amphibia > Caudata > Salamandridae > Lissotriton > Lissotriton vulgaris. The sequence continues at coordinate 9,213,395 of NC_141687.1, forward strand.
GATCCTTAGAGAATTCTTGATTCAGATTCTTGGCAAAACTAACTTAGCTTAAACTGCAACTCCCTTACTCCTTCCCACGCACTAGGCTTAGGTTAGGTACACCGGGGTAGGCGTATTTAGAAGCACCAATTGAGTATGTTTAGTCAACTTTTAACATTGTATGTAATTGTATATATTTTATCCGTTTTAAGTGTCATATGGCTCAGAAACCATATCAATGCTTTTACAGTATTATTTCATAATACTCCTTTTACTGAACGCACTTTACTTTGTGCATGAGAAAGAAGACTGCTCAGTAAATAACACCTTTCTATTTCTCTGCACTCTGGTGAAATTAAGTATGCACGATTGACTGAGTGAAATAGCTATCTATTGTTTTCAGCACTCAACCGACGCACGCCACGACCGAACCACCGCCCCCCACCACCACCCTCCGCGCCTGGACTCCGATCAGCACCGAAGACACCGTCCGCATGATGAACTCCATCCACTCCGGATCTCCGACCGACCCCTGCCCTCACCACGTCTTCAACAAGGCCGACGCTGTCATCGCACCCCACCTGCGGGACATCATCAACACCTCCTTTGACACCGCCACCTTCCCGGAGAGCTGGAAGCACGCCGAACTCAGCGCTCTACTAAAGAAACCAACAGCGGACCCCACCGAACTCAAGAATTACCGCCCCATCTTGCTCCTCCCGTTTCCAGCCAAAGTCATCGAGAAGACCGTCAACAAACAGCTGGCCACCTTCCTCGAGACGAATGGATCCCTCGACCCCTCACAGTCTGGCTTCCGAGCCAACCACAGCACCGAGACCGCCCTCATCGCTGCCACCGATGACATCCGAGCCCTTATGGACAACGGAGAAACAGCGGCCCTCATGCTCCTAGACCTCTCCGCGGCATTCGACACTGTCTGCCACCGCACCCTAGTGCAGCGCCTCAGCAACGTCGGAATCCAGGAGATGGCACTGGAATGGATCATCTCCTTCCTCGACGGAAGAACACAGAGAGTCCGTCTAACACTGCACAAGTCAGAGGCCACCAAAGTCATCTGCGGCGTCCCTCAAGGATCCTCGTTGAGCCCCACCCTCTTCAACGTCTACATGAGCCCCCTCGCGGCCATCGCACGCCAACACAACCTCAACATCATCTCCTACGCTGACGACACCCAGCTGATCCTCTACCTGACCAACGACCCCGCCGCCGCCAGAGCCAACCTTCACGAAGGGATGAAAGACGTAGCCGAGTGGATGACGACCAGCCGCCTGAAACTGAACTCAGACAAGACGGAAGTCCTCATCCTGGGCTCCTCGCCCTCCGCCTGGGACGACTCCTGGTGGCCCCCCGCCCTGGGCACCGCACCCAAACCGACGGATCACTCACGCAACCAGGGCTTCATCCTGGACTCCTCCCTCTCCATGACCAGACAAGTCAACGCCGTCTCCTCGTCGTGCTTCAACATCCTGCGCATGCTACGGAAGATCTTCCGGTGGATCCCCACCGAGACCAGGAAGACGGTCACCCAGGCCCTCGTCACCAGCCGACTGGACTACGGCAACACCCTCTACGCCGGAACCACCGCCAAGCTCCAGAAGAGACTCCAGCGGATCCAGAACACCTCAGCCAGACTCATCCTCGACATCCCACGACACAGCCACATCTCTGGACATCTGAGAGACCTGCATTGGCTCCCCGTCAACAAAATAATCACCTTCCGTCACCTCACCCACGCACACAAAGCCCTACATGATCAAGGTCTGAGCTACCTCAACAACCGCATTAACTTCTACGCTCCCAAACGCCACCTCCGATCAGCCAGTCACGCCCTCGCCGCCGTCCCCCGCATCTGAAGAACGACAACAGGAGGAAGGTCCTTCTCCTACCTGGCTGCCAAGACCTGGAACTCCCTCCCGACCGACCTGCGCCTGACCCAAGATCACCTCTCCTTCAGGAAGAAGCTCAAGACCTGGCTGTTCGAGCAGTAGCAGTAGCAGCACCCCCCTCCCCCCAAGCGCCTTGAGACCCTCCGGGTAAGTAGTGCGCTTTATAAATGTCTTTGATTGATTGATTGATTGATTTTCACACGACTCTGGAGATATACTCCTTATTCTGGAGGGAGCAAAGTTGTCATGTTTATGCAGTTGTCAGAAACTAATACCTTCTTGTTTAATCAGGGAAGTTAACTCCACCCTGTTCATTCGAGAAAGTTTCTAGTGACCTCTGAGCTAGCTGGCATACCTAATTAAGTCTAACTTATTCAGCAGAGACCTAGTCGTCCTACGTCTAAACTGCCGTTTATGTTATTCCAATGCGCAGAGCCTATTGGGAATATAGGAACTACAATACAAGGGCATGTCTGGAGCAAATAGGAAAGGCCAAAAAACAGAGGCGTTACCTTCGTGGGGACCCACTAGTCAACAGACCAGGGATCGTAAAGGAGCCTCAAGCGGAAAAGCTAGAAGCAGGCTCAAGGACTACTCGTATAGTGTTGGCCCACAATCTTCAGAGTAGATGGTGCTCAGGGCATGAACTATTAGTAGCCCAAAGCACAACTTCATTAAACCTCCAGGAGTTCTGGTTCAACTTCACTCGTGAGGGCTGCGGGTCTCAGCTTTGCTGGGATCTCGTGTCATCCTGTGAGAAGTCTGAAAGTCCATGCCGAGTCACAAATCCCTTGGGATTCAGTGGGAACCTTGGAAAAGCAGACCAGCAAGATGCTTGTTTGGTACCTGTTTGAACAGAGGAGTCACTCCTTGACCCCAAGGGAGATTTTTCCGTCTTCTAGTCATGTAAAATGTCCAAGTTCCGGGATATATGTTGCAGAGTTTCGCCCAGGTATAATCTAATTTCCTAAGGACTGGGGTCCCATACTTATAACAGGAAAAGGGGTTGGACATGCTCTGGATACCCACCTATGGGAGGGTGTGGGAAGAGGGGTGGTTACACCAATCCCCTTTGGTCCAGTTTTGTACCAGAGCAAGGGCTGAGTATGCACAGGGACACCAAGTGTGCCCCATCACTGTCTGAAAAGCATTCAATGAATGTAGCCACCCAGCCCAAATATATTAAAGCCCGTCTGGGAGGTGGTTACACCTCCCTGTGACACGAAACCTATTGTCCAGGCCTACCCTGCTGGAGTTTCGTCAAGCAGCAGGAGGTCAGACCAGTGTCTGTGGCTGCAGCATCCATTTTGTGATGCTAGGGTTCCTTTAAACTATTACCAGTTAGGTCAGGGTGTACATGTTTCTCCCTCTAGAAGGGTGGAGTTCTACGTCCACCGCCAGGACTGGTGGTGGGGTTAAGAGTCATGTTTTCATGCAGCCATTCCAAATTTAGTATTTACAGCAAGGCTATAATGCACTTAAGAGTATATGGTCTGGCTGGATCACAGAACAACCTTAGAGAATAGGCTCCAAAAGCTGCAGAGGGGTCCAGCTCATGCATGGGCACCCTCTTACACAAAACCAAGCACTCTGCCTTCAGGACTGATAAGGCCTGCCCTAGGAGTAACTTATAGGTTTATATATCTCAGTGATTAAAGGTAGATATAGGTAACCTATATCTTAGTAAGGGGTGCATGCACCACCTTACCCAGGCTGCAGTAGCAGACCTGTGGTGCCATTTGGAAGGCTTCCCAGGGGTGGCATAATACATGTTTCAACCCTTGGTAGTCTTCTAGGGTACCTATGGCCTTAGTACCTAAGGTACCATATACTATGGACTCAAAAGGGTAACCCTGTAACCAATCTGGAGTGTACCTAAAGTACATGCATTCAATTTAGAGAGGAAGCAGCTAGGCTGGGGTCCTGAATAGCAGGGCCCCAGCCAGACTATGGTCGAGAAACATTGAAACACCAGCAAAAAGTGGTGGTAACCATAGTAAGCAGATCCTACTCTCCTACATGGAGGTCAAGAAGCGACTATGCCAGCAGAACGTATGCTATTCATTGATGTTCTCGGCCAAGTTCTGTATACGGATGGCACGACCACTACATACTTTACCACCCCAATTGAGGTCTGGACGAGACTTAAATACAAAGGAGAGTCATGACCAAATTGTCTTCCGGACTCCAATGCTGGATGACAAACCGCTATAGAAAAGTAGTAGATGTAATAGAATCACAGCATATTTCTTAAGTGAGGCCACCAAGGGGCATCAATTCTTCCCATTTGGGAGAGGTTTTAATGGAGGCTGAGGATTGCTCCTAATTTCAAAATCCTCTGTTTCATGTGGGAGGGGGACATTGCAAAGATATGTAGTGGGTGGAGACTTAAGGATGCCTAATCAGGTCATTGCACAGTTTTCCCACTCTTAATACATTGTTAGGCACATTCTGTGGCCCCCACCAGGAAATGGGAGTTGGGGTGTTTTTGTTCTGTTGCCCGATTCACCACTATGTCACCTTTCATGATCAGGTAGAAATGTGGGAATGGTGGGGGAAAGAGGAGCATGTAGATGGCTATTTGTCCCTCCTATGAGTTCATGGCAGGAATTGATGGAAACCTCCCCACCTGTTATTAGTATGGGAGGGATAACAGCCATAATTCTCTCTAATTACTTAATAATACTTGAAATTATGCATAATTATGCAACTAGCTTTATCCAGCATTTGGAGCTATTCTTGTAATGTAAAATGTACCCTTGCATCCAAAATGGACCAGTGAATTAATTTTGTGCTAATACGCCAGACGACACATAAAGCTGTAGACTGCAACTTCTCAGTGTGAAAGATGGGGGCCCCTACCTTACAGGATAAACCCTAGCAGGGAATCTATACTTTTAGGAAAAATAGAATTTGCACCGGGTTATGTGCAAGGATTTAAATTACCCAGTTAAGACGCTGAAAGAAGATTCAGGTACTAGTGAATTTGTATATAAACTAAATATAGACTGCAACTTCTCACTCTTTCTTAGTTTGTTGTTCCTATCCCCCTGTTGTAGGATTTCTCTCCTTTTTACTCAGGCCAGTGTAAAAGCATAATATGGGTAATTGTGCATCACAAGAGTAATGTGTAATTACTGAATTGACTTTGGTTTCTCTGGTGTAATTAGAATTTCTCCCAGGCCTATGTATAAGGTTTTGACTTGGAACATTTGCAACATGGCTACTGCTAAGTTATTATAGAATCCACAGCTACCTGAAAAGGAGCACACACACTTTCCAAGCCTCTAGAAAACCAGTTTAATCTCCTACGTGTTCTCCTCAGGGTTAATTAATTGACAAAAATATGCTTAGTGGTACATATTTAAGGTAGTGATCCGCTGTCTCTGTATTAAAACAGCAAATGTGTTAATACAAATGTTTAGCAGGGAACTCGCTGAGGATTAGATAAAAGAGCTGGAACTGCCATCCCGGTCCAATGAACAGGCTTTTCAGAGAAAGACACGGACTACCTCGGTAGACTATAGAGCTGTGCAGTGCAGACTCAGTTGCTGAGACTATTTATTTATTTATTTATTTGCGTGTTTATACCGCGCTAGGATCACCTCCCAAAGGAGTATCTCCACGCCTTTGGCAGCTAAGAACACAACTAACGGAGCTTGACCATAGATATGGATCAATTTTGAAAATGGAAGGTTTTTAATTGTTTCCTAAAAGGAAAGTGGTCCTTGCACAGTCTCAAAAACAGTGGGAGGCTGTTCCACAAAGTTGGACCAGCAACAGCGAGAGCTCTTCCCCCTTGTCTTACTTTTCTGAATCTTGGGACCTGTAGCAAGGCCTGTTCACTAGATCTCAAGGAGCGTGTCGGTATATACCAGGAGAATTTATTAGTCAAATATGCTGGGCCCTTCTCCTGTAGACACTGATGCACTATACAGCAGATCTTAAACTTCACCCTCTGTTTGATGGATAACCAATGCAACTTTTTCAGAAGGGATTTAGAGAGGGTGCGAGAGGGCTGGTTCAAAACCAGACGGGCAGCAGTATTCTGGACCACCTGGAGCCTAGAAATTACTGCTTCATTTGTTGATAGCAGCAATCCATTGCAGTAGTCAAAGCGACTCAATACTAGGGCCTGCACCAAAGTTCTCCTAGTAGAGTCTGGTAGTAGGGGAAATACCTTTCGTAGCATCCCGATGATATGAAAGCAGGAGCCCACCACTTGATTGCCATGATGTTTTAAGGAAAGCTCCTGATCTAGTCGGACGCCGAGGTTTTTCACTACCTGCTTAGGCTCTGGAGCCGGGCCAAGATCTTGAGGCCACCAGTCTGGAGTCCACAAAAGTTTGGCCTCACCGAACAGCATCATCTTGGTCTTTGCAACATTACACTGCCGGAAGTTAGATGCCATCCTGTGTGCCACCGCCTTCATCCACTGAGCAAAGGAGTTCCTGACCTCCACCGTAAGGGTTTCAAAAAGAAAGAGGAGTTGGGTGTCATCTGCATATGACACAGGAATAAATCCATGAGATCTCATGATGTTAGTTAGGGGGGCCACATAGATGTTAAAAAGAGTAGGGCTCAGACAGGAGCCCTGTGGCACCCCCTTAGAGATCTCCAACTCCTCTGACCGGTAAGTCCCCAGAGTAACCCTTAGGGTGCGACCTGTCAGGAAACTCCTCAGCCATGACAGCGCCTTGCCTTCCAGGCCGATGTTAACTAGCCTGGTGGTCATGATGTCATATGACACGGTGTCAAACGCCGCAGACAGATCCAGCAGACCCAGGATAACATAATGACCTTTATCCTGGAACATGCGTAGATCGTCTGCGACTGACAGCAAGGTGGTCTCAGTGCTGTGTCTTGGTCTGAAGCCCGACTGGGATGGATCCAGACCGCCTACTAGCTCAGTATAGCTGGATAAATGGCGATTTACATGTTCTCTATCATTTTCCCTAGAAAGGGAAGAAGAGAAATAGGCCTTAGATTCGCCAACTCCGTCCAGGGAATGGCAGTATTTTTCCTCAGTGGCCTTACTAGCGCCCTCTTCCAGTCCATGGTGACCTGCCCTGTACAGAGGGAAAGATTAATCAAGTTCTGGATTTCCGGTCCAAGAACTTCTACCAGCTTAGGCAAGATACGGGCAGGAATGCTATCATAAGGACTGCCACTCTTGATTTGTGCAGCCAATGAGTTTACCTCCTCCAAGGAGATAGGAGGAAGCTAGAGAGGCATTGAGTAAGTGGTCCTGATTGTACACTTGACTGGGATCTGTTGTTATTATTCATTCCCTCAGCCGTCTTTGAGGCCACTATCTTCTCATAGATAGCCTCTATGGACTGTCTCCATAACTTTTCCAGTTTTCTAGTATGCCGTCTTTGAGGCCACTATCTTCTCATAGATAGCCTCTATCTTCTTCATAAAGAAGGTAGAGATCTCATTACACAACTCTTGAGTGGCTACCTCCACAGTCTCCCAGGCTGCTGGTCTAGTAAAGGTTTGTAGGATGTTATACAGAACTCTAGAGTCTTTCCCTGTCTCTATAAGTTGTGCTGCAATATGATTTTTCCGAGCAGTCCTGATAGCTTTATGGTACAACTTAAGAGAGGATCTGTAGAATACTTTATGTTCCAGCCTCCTGGACTGTCTCCATAACTTTTCCAGTTTTCTAGTATTTTGTTTCAAAGATCTTAACTCTTCAGAAAACCAGATTTCTTGCTTTTTTGCTGGGCGGGGTTTATAGATTTTCTGAGGGATAGTAGTATTTATTGCATCCCTTACTGCCTCCTCAAACCTGTACAACTCTGTTGTTATATCTCCTGTAGTGTGTTCATACAGGGAGACTTTATACTGGTCTCTAAAGGCTTCCACCGTTAGTGTATGCCAGGGTCTCCTTTTAGTGGCCAGAGTATTTATTATTAATGGCAGTATGGAACTTTAGGATGAAATGATCTCTCCATTCTACTTGTTCAGGAGGCATAAATTTAATTAAAGGTGAGTTGGACATTACCAAATCCAGAGTATGGCCTGCCTCATGAGTAGGACCGTCATTGATCTTTTTCAGTCCTAGGGAGTCTAGGTCCATTAAGAGAGTTCTTGCCCCCTTGCAGTTCTCTAGCTCACTATGGACATTAAAATCCCCTACCAAGAGGAAATTCTGGTTATCTTGCACAAATGGTGCTAAAGCCTCTATTAGCATGACTGGAAAGGTCCCAATCGGACCTGGTGGTGATCGCTGGAACCAAATGGGGCTTAAGCCAGATTTCTGTTAAAAAACAAAGGTCTGGTTCCTCAGTCAGTATGAGATCCCAGACCTGGATGGAGTGCCTCACTAATGATCGAATATTACAGAGTATATTTTTGCTCCACGTAATGGAGTTATCTCCTAGGATGTTAGTGGGAGCAGTTTCTTGTCTTCTAGCTGGTATAACATCAGCTACCTGTAAGTGCCTACTCTGCTTCGTATCGGGGTCAAACTGCCTATGGCATCTGTGGCAAGAAAAAGGGCCTTCTACGGGGGTATCAATTCCAATATCACAGGCATTAGAAATATCAGTGCGTATCTCTAGCAATACCTACGAAGTGTATGTTCTTCGTGTTGTAGACAATATTCCCTGGACATGTAATGGCCGCGCCATAATCTCCTGCCCCATAGCCCCGTCCTGTCGCGGACGGGCACAGACGGGCTGGTCTTCGGCTAATCTTAGGCGCAGGAGTAGGTGCCACCCTGCGCGCAAACGCTGCGCGCTAGAGCTGACGAGGGGCTAAATAGCCCAGGAAGTCCCAGAGTCTAGAGCGCTAACCGCTCGCTTCCCAGTATGTCCTGCCTCAGCCCCGCCCTCCACACACCGGGATTGGCTGCCGAGCATGCAGGCCGGGTTGGGATTGAGACTGACGTAGCCTCGGTGTTTGCGGGTATGAGAAATTATTGCAGTGTGCCTCTGATTGATTAATTAACAACCTAATTCCGTTATATTTAAAAACACACAGTAAACACAATTTTAAAATGCACGAACTAAAACAATTCGGTCGTTTTTCAAATTCAATTCCAAATTACAATTACAGCGCCGCTATTTGTATTGGTAACGCCAAGCGGGGTCAGGAGAAGCTGCCACCACCTCCCTACCGCCAGCAACATGTGGAGGGTGATAAGGCGGATTATATGCTAACCTGGTGACTGAGATTCAAAGCACTCAAAGTGTCCATATCTGTGATCCAAGACAGCACAGGGGTAATGATACTTGAAAGTGAATCACCCAAAATCAGTTTTCAAATCAATTGTGGCTCCACATCCCTGTGTGAAAAATTAATATAAAAGTGGAACTGTGAAATGATCACTCTACAGGTCACAGGAATGGAGGTAACAAAGTGTCTCTGTTTATTCTGTGTCTTTCTTTTCCCTAAGTTGGCAGGATATGCCTAGACATGGATCCTTTGCTCACTTTGCCACTGGATTCAAGCAAGCCTGGCTCATGAGTGGTGTTACCCTGAAACTGGTCTCAGGATGCTTGTTTCCGGTTCGGGGAACGCCTGGCTTTGCAGTTCCGGCTGGACTGTTCCCATGAGGCACAGGGTTAAGACTGATCCGCATATAGCTGGATCTGAATTGAGGTTGCAAAGTGAGCTAAAGAAAGATGATGTATTCAAACCAGATCTGTTACTGGGGGTGAGTGTCTGAAAAGTTTCAGCTCTCCGTCCATCATCTCCTTGTGTTTGCTTTGTTTACCCTAATTTGGCAGGGCGTTGGTCCCTTACTCATTTTGCCACTGGATGCTTATTTCCGGTTCAGGTAAGACCTGGCTCAGCAGTTCGGGCTGGACTGTTCCCATAAGCCACAGGGTCAAGACTGATTTGCATACATCTGGGTCTGAACTGAGGTGTTGAAGCAAGCTAAAGAATGATGATTGTTTCAACCCAGATCTGTGACTAGTGGTGAATGTCTGAAAAGTTTCAGCACTCCGTCCATCATCTTCTTGTGTTTGATTTGGTTGCCCTAAGATTCAGGGTATGCTCAGTCGTGAGTCCCTTGGTAACTTTGCCACTGGATTCAAGCTAGCCTGGCTGATGAGGGGTTTAACCCCGAAACCAGTCCAAGGATGCTTCTTTCCTATTCAGGGAAGACCTTGCTTGCCAATTTGGGCTGGACTGTGTCCAATAGGCACAGGGTCAAGACTGATTTGCGTAAAGCTGGGTCTGGACTGAGGTGGCGCAGTGAGCTAAATAACGATGATTGATTCAACCCAGATTTGTGACTTGGGGTGAGTGTTTAAAAAGTTTCAGCACTCCATCCATTATCTCCTTGTGTTTGATTTGATTAATCTACAAATCAATTTGAAAGATGAGTTGATAAGTTGTTTGGGAATGTATGTGGTGCATCTTTTTACACTAAGGAATTATGGGGAAAATTATCGAGACAGGCGATAAAATTATCGCCACTTTATCATGCAGAAAACTGCAGATAAAGCAGCGATAATGGGCTTGATAATATGCTCTATGAAATTCCAATTGAAGACAATGTTAGATGTGAAGGACATCTAACATGTGCTTCGATTGGAATTCCATAGAGCATATTATCAAGCCCATTATCTCTGCTTTAGCTGCAGTTTTCTGCCGATAAAGCGGCGATATTTTTATTGCCAATCTTGATGTATATTTTTCCCTTGTTAAACGTTTTATAGTAGTAAATGTGTTTTGCTATATTGCATGCTGTTATTTCTTTTGTTTAATATCACATTGTGCATCTGTGTACATTAAGGAATTATGGCCCATATTATCAAGAAAGGGCGATACAATGTCGCCGCTTTTATCGGCAGGAAACTGAAGCTAAATCAGCGATAATGGGCTTGATAATAGGCCCTTGTAACTTCCCATAGCACCCCAGGTTCTTATGTTGACCTGGGCTCCTATGGTTATTCACAAGGGCATATTATCAAGCCCATTATCGCCGCTTTAGCGACAGTTTCCTGTCGATAAAAGCGGCGATAATGTGTCGCCCTTTCTTGATAATATGGCCTATATTTGTACCTTTTTCCATAATTTCTAGCCTCTCTTTTTATACTCCCTTCTCTCTCCTCTCACTCCTTTCTCTCTCTTGGTACTACTTTTTTTTTATATAGTCCTCTGAGGTCATATTGCCCTTATTTGTCTTCATATTTTCCTGTTTCTCCTCTTATTCCTTCTGTCTCCTCACTTTCTTCCCTTTCTCTTCATATTTCATTTTTTTCTTCACACTCTCTGTTCTGTCCTCTTTCACGTTTCTCTCCCACTGTTTATAGTATGGATCGATTTAGAAAGCCCCTTGTGCGTCTTTGTTGTTTTATTGTTTTCGTTTTTTTTATGTAATAGTTGCAGAAATAATGTAGACAGTTGCATATGTATTTGGAAAATGAGTCAGAGTTGTTAACTGAAATGTAGTAATTATATACATGGAATATGTATAGTCACTTAAATGTTTTTCAGTAGTAAATGGTAAATTGCATGGTCTCATTTTTTTTGTCTAATATCACACTACGCATGTGTGTACATTAAGGAATTATGGGGCATATTATCAAGACAGGAGATAAAACTATCTCCACTTTATCGGCAGACAACTGCCAATAAAACAGTGATAATGGGCTCGATAATATGCTCTATCGAATTCCAATTGAAGGCCATGTTAGATATGAAGACATCTAACATGGGCTTCAAATGGAATTTCATAGAGCATATTATCAAGCCCATTATCGCTGCTTTATCAGCAGTTTTCTGCCGATAAAGCAGCGATAATTTTATCTCCTGTCTTGATAATATGCCCCTATATTCGCCCCATTTTAAACGTTTTACAATAGTAAAAGTGTTTTGGTAAAATGCATGGTCTTATAATTTTTTGGGTAATATCACACTGTACATCTGTGTACATTAAGGAATTATGGGGCATATTATCAAGGACTTAGGGTAAAATTATCGCTGTTTTATCGGCAGGAAACTGCCGATAAAACGGCAATAATGGGCTTGATAATGCGTCCTTGTTAATTCCCATAGAAGCCCATGTTCTGATAATAACATGAGCTTCTATGGAAATTAACAAGGGCGTATTATCAAGCCCATTATCACCCTTTTTATCGGCAGTTTCCTGCAGATAAAATGCAGATAATTTTAAAATCAGGTCCCTGATAATATGCCCCTGAATTTGCCAGTTTTTGCACATTTTCTACACTCCCTTGTCATACTCCCTCCTCTGTCGTCTTACTCCTTCCTCATTATACTATCTTCTTTTTCTTATACTCTGCTCTCTCTTTCATCATTGCTCCTCTTTTTGCATATTTGTCCTCCTCTTTATATTTTCTCTTGTCTTTATACTCACCACTGTTGTCATAGTTCTTACTGTCTTCTCACAGTATTCCCTCTCCCCTTATACGGTCAGTCTTCTTTTATATTTGTCTTTTCTCCACATTTTTGTCTCTGAGTCTTTTTAAATTCCTTCCTCTTTCTTCATATATACTGTTCTGTTCTTATATTCTCTGTTTGTTCTTATTCTCGCTGTTCTATGCAGGTACTCCCTATTGTTTTCACATACTTTTCTTTTTGTTCTCATACTCTTCTTTCTGTACTCACATTTCTCCTCTCTTTTCTTATACTTTGCACTCTCTACTAATATTGTCGTGTTTTCTTATTGTCATATTCCTCTCCTCATTTTCCCCCCTGTTCCTATACTACTCCCTGTTTTCATATTCTCCTCTCTCTTCTCTTACTTCTCCATGTCTCCTCATACTACTGAGTTTTTCTTATATTTCCTTTTGCCCTATACTCCTTCTCTCTGTGTTCATATTTTCCTCTTTTTCTTCATATTTCTGTTCTGTTTTCATTTTCTGTCCTATCTGTTTACACTTTTTAAATCTGTTCATATTGTTTGCTCTCTTCTCCTACTCCTCCTGACTCCCTGCATACACTCTGCAGCACTTTCCTCATATTCTCCGTCTTTTCATACTGACCTCTCTTTTTATATTTGTTTTCCTTGTCATGCTTATGCCTCTTTCGTCATACACTTTTCACTCTTTATAATCCTCCAACTGTTTATGCTCTTTCTTTTCTCCTCAGACTGTATCCTCTGTTCTTGTACACCCCTTTTTGTCATTATGCTCCACTTTTCCTCACATTCTCTGTGCTCTCTTCTGGTACTATTCTCTCTCTCCTTCTACACAGTCTTTTTATAGTATTATTTTTTTGCTCTTATAGTTGCGCGTCTTTTCACATATTCCTTCTTTTTTCTTTACAGTCTTTCTCTCTTTTCTTATAGTGCCCCCTCTGTCCTCTTACTCTCTTTTTTCTTCTTATACTCTTTCTTCTCTCCTCATATTTCCAACTTTCTCTTCATACTCTCCCGTACCTATTCATACTTTCCAGTTCATTTATACTTATTTTATCCCGTTATATTGCAGTGTCTGTTTATACTCCCCTTTTTCATTTAATTTTCCCTTGTTTTATACTTCTTCCTCTCTTGTTGTAAGTACTTTTATTTTCATAGTCTCACGTTTGTCCTCATAATCCTCCCTCTGGTCTTATAAGTAATAATATAGAATATTTCATATATTTATTTTTGTAATATTATATATATTTTTTAAAATAGATTCTGTTCATCAATACTGAAAAAACTGTATCATGCCTACGAAGTTTCAAAAGATGAAACAACGAAAGAAAGGTGATTATTTGAAGAGAAGTCATCCACAAGATTTACATGAAGAACCATGTGTTAAGAAAAAGAAAATAGTCCTGGTAAGAGAAGGAACACGTTTAAGTTCTGAGCCTTTTTTTAATGAAGAAAGTTATCTTCAGAGTAAAGATTTGTTGCATGCAGTTGAAAATAGTGGTCTTGCTTATAAGGTTAGAAATGGTTGTCCTATTGAGAAAGGAAAATTGTTCCTGGAAATGCAGAAGAGGTGTTAGCTGATTAAGTTTTAGGGAGACGTCCTAAAGCTTCAGTGTACACTTGGAATTGTAGTAGTATTTGTAGTGTACAGCAAGAATCTATTGATTTTTTACACAATTTCTTACGTAACTATACTAAGAAAAGTGTTAAACAAATGATTAAGATGTTGCAAGGACTAGACCCTTTCAGAGTGAGAGAAAATACTGGTTTGCAAAGTCATTCTCTGGCTTGTGTTTCTAAAAAAGTATGTTGAAGTGTTTTTCACCATATCAGGATGTTAGCAGTACATCATTCTGAAATGAGGAAGTTAGTCAGAAGATTGTATTAGGCAAAAAGTCCAGCTCTACTGATAAAAACGTTGAACAGTGCTCTTTTACATGTATCTTTATCAAATGTAAAGAACATTTGTGATGACATTGAGGTTAGTTATTTTGGTCTTGAGGAAGACAGTGCAGAAATTGAGATATTAATAGAAGGAAATGTAGAAGGGAATATACAACATTGTAGTACAGAAAATTTTGAGCAAGAAATTACTAAGTTTAAGGTGATTTCAGGTGAAATGCCAAATTATTGTTGTGTCTGTTGTCGACGAACTCATTATAAAAATCAGATCAGGACTGTTGATTTGTATTTAAAAAGTGAAAAGGAAAATAATAATGAGTGGAAGGATTTTGCAACATATTTGTTGGTAGAGAATTGTTTTAATTTGGGTCTGATCAGCGTATTTGTAAATATTGTTATAACAAATTAGACAAGAACAAATTGCCTGCTAGAGCTGTGCATAATAATCTCGAGTTGGTAAATATTCCTTCTGAACTGATGAATTTAAATACCTATGAGTCTATTCTTATTCAATGTCTGCATCCATTTCAGGCTATTGTTCGTATGAAGCCTAAGACAGGATTATTGCCTCCTTCTGATTTACAGAGACGATTAAAGGAATGAGTTGTATATTTGCCTCTAGATTTAAAGAAAAGTATTGAAACAATTGGTGTAGAAAATGTAGAGGATGAACGTTTAGTTATTCTTGTTAATGGCATTCCTACTAAGAGTAAGAAAATCTGGCAAGAATTAGTGGATGTTAGGAAAGTGAAAAAGGCAACGTTGTATCAGGTAAAAATAATCAATATTACAGAAATGTGTATCTAACAGAAGAAGAAATAACTATAGAAGAAGATAGTGACTTGCCATCTGGACAAACTGAAAAAAGTGGATGTGTCCAGAACTGACGAAATCTATGAACATTACAGTGTTCATCCACTGCATTCTCAAGAAGTGATGGGAAAACTATAGAGGTATTCCAAATGAAAGAAGCAAAAGGAAGTCCCATTAGTGTATGGAAAAAAGCTTGGAAGCTCGTTGCTTCCCACAGGAAAAGGAGGACGATATGATGACCGACCTGTGCAGATTCCTGCATCTGAATACCGGACATCAAGATTATATGCAGAAGATCCAAGATTTCGACAATGCATTCCGTATTTGTTTCATATTTCGTTTAAGAGTGATTTGTCTGGACTTTCTTATGCAGTAAACCATATATTGAAAACAGGTGTAGATCTACAAATTGTTTTGGCAAAGGAATTAATGGATAAAGTACTGCAGAAAGATAATGTTTTGGAATCTCAGCTGATTAATCTCATGGCATGTCAGCGTGGTACTAATGAGTACTGGTACCTTTTTTCATGGAGAACAGAAATGTATGCTAAAGAACTTAAGAACTCCCACATGGTTCCTTACTCTAAGCTGTGCTGAATATGCTTGGGATGATTTACTTCAATTTCTTCGAGAGGCAAATCCAAATATACTAAATATTGAATACAAGACACCTGGAGTATTGTGCTCTTTGGATCTAGTTAATGTATGCAGGTATTTCAATCATAGATTTGAAGCTATGATTTCTTTTATCACCAATAAAAAAAATCCTCCTCTTGGAGAGGTTCGGGACTTCTTTTGGAGAAAGGAGTATCAAGCAAGAGGTGCTCCTCACATACACATGCTAATATGGATCAAAGATGCTCCCAAATTTGGAACAGACTCAGATGATAGTGTGTTGTCTTTTATTGAAGAATATGCTACATGTGATATACCCAAAAGTACACAAGATAAGGACTTAAGACAACAAGTCTTACGATTCCAAAGCCATCGTTGTGGGAAATACTGTCGCAGAAAGAACAAATCTAAGGACAAATTCTACACCAAATGCCGTTTTGGATTTCCACGTCCTGTAATATCGAAAGGAAGAGTGAACAGTTTTATGTCATCTTTGCAACATACTATCACAAGAAAGTCTCCAAGAAATGCCTACAACTTAAGAAGAAATGAAGAGTCAAAGTACATAAATGACTATAACCAAGTCATTTTGTCCATGTGGAATGCTAATATGGATATTCAATATGTTGCAGACAATTCCATTGCTGATGCTCGATATGTAACATCGTACATAACAAAATCAGAAAAGACGGAATTGAAGGAAATGTGGGAAGAGTTTTCCCACGAGAAGAGTCTGAGTAAGAAATGATATACTTACAGTTTGAAGATGTTATCTCATCAAGAAATTGGAGCATGGTGTGTCTTGACTGCTGACGGGAATGGCGGCGTGAGCTCGGAGCTCCGCTCCTGATCCCGCTATTATCCTGACTGCAGAGCTGCACACCGAACGGAAATGAGTTCGCACAGCGGCGATATTGACCAGGACTGTAGATACGTGGTCGGACACCGAAGAAATCGCACCGTGACCCGCCTGGGTGACGAAGAGCAAGCAGAGTGACCTCCGATCGACGGAGCCCAAGATGGCAGCTCCGAGCTGAGCGGACAGCGGCAGCGGATACTCAAGGGAGAGAGTGGAGCTCCGCCGAGGCTCAGGTGAAGGACATATAAGCACAGCAAGCCTGGTGCGCTCACGCAGATAGGTGGAAAGGGCGAGTGAAGCGACCGGCCCGAAGCCGAGCCTGAGGGTGTGGATCGGGCGCAAGTGAGATCGCTACTGCAGGGCCAGACGGCGGAGAAGGGGGCGTCGGCACAACAGAGAGGCCGCCACCGCAGAGCAGATCGGAACACCGATTGCGAGATTGCGGGGGCAGTACGATGACGGCCTGGAGTGCGCCTGGCCTGGGCCAAGATTGAACTGAGTTCGGTTGATACCCGGCAGGTCGGGGGACGAGAGCGAGGCCAGCAGAGACTCCCCTAGAACCTAGAAAACACCTGAGTGGAGCCCGTGTTATCTAAGACACTCCTAGGCTCCTAGTGGGCGCTTGGAATTCGGAGTAGGTGTAAAAGAACACGGGGCAGATCATATTGGGGGACCCGGGCAGCCGGAAGGCAATTAGGAAAAGTTGGGTGCATTCACATAACGCCGCCCTTCTGTGATCTTGTCCCCTGGAAGGCGCCCCTGTATAGCGCCAGGTCCTGCCATCGGATACACAGAGGGACAAGGCCTGAGGCCCGACCCATATAAATGCTGCTAAGGCATATTCGGACATGAAGCGAGAGGGTTAAAATCTCTGGCCTACCACCGGAAGTCCCCGAGGGGAGAGCAGGAATTAAGACTGAGAGGCTTACGGAGACCGCCGCCTCAGAGGTACAACGAACCATTGGCCGGCTACAGTCGACGAACCCCTTGGAACACCGGAGAAGGCGAGACACTAGCACACGGACCACCCCCTCCCCTCCGACGCAGTAGAATTTGGGCCACTAGGTGCTACATAAGGAGATCACAAGAATTGGGAGGTGATCCGAAGCATGGGGAAGCCTAAGGGGAAGGCAGATGGCACCTCGACAGCAGAGACGCAGGACCCCGGCGTGTGTGGGGCCTGCGGACCTCCAGCAGCTACAGGACCGCATATTAGATGCCATAACAGCCACAAAAGACGCCTTGCAAAGAGACATCGCGCAGGTGGCATCCGGGCTCAGACTGCTCCGAGCAGACCATGACAAGTTGGCGGACAGAGTCAAACAGAATAAAGTGACGCTGCAGGAGCTTGCACCCGTTCAATTAGATCTGAAGGGGAAAATGGAGGATGCCATTGCCCGAATACAAACGTTAGAGAAGAGAGCAGAGGATGCTGAAAATAGGAGTAGACGTAATAACATCCTGGACTCCTGGCTCAAGACGACAGTGGCCCCGGAAGGCCTGACCCCTTTCTTCACGCTTGAGCGCGCACATCGAGTTCTGGCCAGGCCTCCTAAACCAGGCCAACCACCTAGGCCGGTCATAGCAAGGCTACTCCACTACAAAGACAGGGACTTCCTGCTGCAAAAAGCGCAGGTGGATGGCCCATACCAAGTAGACAATAGTAAGGTCACCATGTTCCCGGACTACACCTACGAAACGCAGCGGTCGAGGGCCTCCTTCCTGTCGGTGAAACACGCGCTCAGGGATGAGGGAATACGGTATTCTCTGCTCTTCCCGGCCAAATTGCGAGACACGCATCAGCAAGAAAAGGAGCTGCTGAGAGCGACACAGGTACGAAAATCGCAAAGACTCTGCAAGAAGCGACGGGATACCTGGGCGTCATCAGCTTCGCAAACAGCGGGGGAACGGGAGGCGGCACTGCAAGCAGGGGTAGAACTATCGGTTGCTAGTCCGCCCGTATCGAAGTGAGGAACAGACTCAGAGGGGAATAACATGGGGTCAGAAACAGATGTATCAGAGACACAAGGAGCCAAGGGCCCGAAGGTGACACTGAACTCAGCAGACGAAGTACTGGATGCCTGACACGTGAGACCTTGGACCTTTTCTCTTGTCATTGATTGCCCGGCATTGTTGGGGCTATATTAAGTTGACCAGTGGTTGAGGATTCGATAGCCGCACACCTTTTATCAGGAATCCTAAGGGCGCGGATTACAGTTGGCGCAGCCGCCGTTGGACCAGAGCCTACCCCTAACAGCCCTTAAGGCTTCTGCAGTGACGACTGCAGGATAGACTGATGCTAAGTTGAATGAGGGTGGTTTGGACGGGGGCTGATGGGTTGCTTTTGGTCCTGTTCTGGGGAATGGAAGGAGGGCCAATGTTGGGGAGGTTATTTTGAAGCGAATGCTTAAAGTTACTGTTGGGAGGGAGGGAGGAATAAGTGGGGGGGTGACACCACTCAGGCCGAAACGGAAGCTGATGTACTGCTACGACGTGAACTATGGAACAATGGCTAGTGCAAATGCATTGCGATGTATAACATGGAATGTGCAGGGGCTGCACACGATGACGAGAAGACACAAAGTGCACGCCTATCTGGTCCGCAGGGGGGTACATATAGCGCTACTGCAAGAGAAGCATCTCACAAAATCGGAGGGAGTTGCACTACAGAGAAGATGGAGGGGTCAGGTATTCAACACCACTTACTCAGCATTCGCCAGAGGGGCTCTGATATGGGTTAGGGCGGGCACCCCGTTTCAGGCGACCAGGCACATAGTGGACCCGGAGGGCAGATAAGTGGCAGTGGGGGAAGACTGCAGGGCAGGGACGTAGTGCTGTGTAGCATATATGCACTGAACACTGACCAGCTGACCTTCTTAACAGGACTGTCAGGGACACTGGCACACTTTTTAGCGGGCCCTATCCTGATTGGGGGAGACTTCAATTCAGTAGCGGATACAACATTAGAACGATCCCACCCACCACTGAGGGACTCCCCTGTACACCGCCTCACAAAGGGTAGACTGGATTGGCAAGAGAGGTGGGGTTTGACGGACGCTTGGCGTGCACATCACCCGACTGAGCGCGACTTCTCGTACTTCTCAAGCCTGCATGACCTCCATGTTCAGATTGATTCAATTCTGTGCTCTCAAGCGGTAATGCAGAAAGTGACAAGGACTGAGTACCTAACCAGGACAATCTCGGACCATAACCCCATGCTGATTAATCTAGACTGGGTAACTGAGACACCGTGCGTCCCGACTTGGAAGCTGCAGCCTGAGACACTGGAAGACCCATTGTTTCATGCGGAACTAGAGGAGGGGCTAACCTAATACTTCGCTGTAAATGAGGGGTCCACGGCCTCTAGAGCGACAGAATGGAACGCCTTTAAAGTGGTGGTTAGGGGTCAGTGCATAGGGAAACACGTGGGCATGAGGAAGGTGTTATTGGAGGACCTGCAAAAGGCAGATTCCAAGCTGTGAGAAGCAGAGAAGGCGTGACCGGGCCACCCTGAGCTCCAGGGAGAGGTCAGCTCGGCTAGAGAGGCAGTAGCAGTGGAAGTGGAGCGCCTCCGCAGCTTTGACTACAGAGCATATACTCTCCGGTAAGGGTGGGCGTAAAATCAGTTTCGCTGGCAAATTTGCGGATTTTCCGCGATTTCGCGATCCGCGAATCTCGCAAAATTGCGGTAAAATCCGCGAATCAGCAGGGACGAATTTTCAGCCAAGCAAGGGTTACAGCAGCAGGTGCAAAAGTTGAACCTAATTTCTTTGTAACCTTTTACAAAAGGGTTACAAACAAATTAACTTCAACTTGGACACCTGCTGCTAATTGCTTCCTGACGCCTCCTTGCCTACTTGCAACTATTCTCTGACCCTGCTCTGACCCTTGAAGCAGGGTCAGTGAATAGTTACAAGTAGGCAACGAGGCAGCTGTCCAAGGAATTAAACCTCATCAGGAAGCACTTACAGGTATAAAAACAGGAAGAAGGGAGAGGATGGCAAATACACCCATTTTGAGTTGTCAGGAGGGGTTAAACTAAAAGAGACCTTTATAGCACAATTTTCATATGCATTTTGCTAAAAATAAAAAGCTGTATGTTCTGTAGGGGCAACTCAAGAATCTGGCCCTTCAGAGATCCGGCCTCTCTTTCTTTCTCTCTTTCTCTCTCTCCCTCTCTCTTTCCCTCTCTTTCTCTTTCTTTCTATCTATCTATTTATCTATCTATCTATCTATCTATCTATCTATCTATCTATCTATCTATCTATCTATCTATCTATCTATCTATCTATCTATCTATCTAACTATCTATCTATCTATCTATCTATCTAGCTTTCTCTCCCTCTCCCATAAACGACTGCATGGGTAACTTCGCTATGCAAGCGGCTCGCGAAGATGCAAAAATCCCAACGAACAGGCAAAAACCCCGCGAACACGCAAAAAACCCCGCGAACACGCAAAAAACAAAAATCCGCAAATTCGCACAAATTCGTGAATTTTGCGGATCGCGAATTCTCAAATCCGCGAATTCGCGGATCGCGAATTCGCAAAATCCGCCCATGCTTACTCTCCGGGCCCACGTCGAAGGGGACAAAGCCGGGACGCTGCTGGCGTGGCTAGCTAACCCCACTAAACGCTGTTCCCCGATACTGGCCGTCGAGGGAGAAGGGGGCCATATACAGTACTCCCAAACACATATACTCCACAGCTTTCAGAGACACTATGAGGGACTATACAGGAGTGCATTGGTGGGGCAAGAGGACAACATTGATGCCTTCCTTGAGGTCCTCCAGTTACCGCACCTAGACCAAGAACAGGCGGACGACCTGGGCAGAGACATAGAATTGGGAGAGATAAGAGGGGCAGTTAAACGGATGGCCCGCAACAAAACGCCGGGTTTAGATGGGTTGCCCATTGAATTCTAGAGTAAATACCTGGACTTCTTAGCGCCGCTGCTCCAAACGGTATATAATGAAGCCAGGAAGGCTGTGCGCGAAGCGCTGGTGATACCACTACTGAAGCCCAGGAGGGAGAGCGGCAGTCCGGCGTCATATAGGCCACTATCCCATTTTCAGGGCATAGATAGTAGAGGGGGACAACAATTCATCTCCCTGTATGCTGAGGACCTCCTGCTGTTTCTAGAAGAAGGATCGAAGGCGTTGAAGGGGGCGGAGAGACTACTAGAGCGCTTTGGAGAACTCTCGGGGCTAAAGGTCAACTGGCCTAAGACTTGCTTGTTTCCTTTGCAAAGAGATATAGCACGTCCAGACCACCGACCTGAGCTCAATTGGGTGCCCACCTGTCTGAAATACCTAGGGGTATATATATACCACACGGCAGCAGACATGATGGAAGGTAATGTAGGCAGATGCATGCAGGCATTGAAGGGCAGCATGACCTTTTGGGCCACGCTCCCGCTCTCGGTCACTGGGCACATCTCTTTGTTGAAAATGATCGCCCTGCCGCGGCTCCTATATTACTTCCGCACCCTCCCCATCTGGATTCCTAGATCCTTCTTTCGCCAACTGAAGTCTCAGCTGATCACCTTTCTATGGGGCTCGGGCAGATGCAGAGTAGCGCTGGCGATGCTCACCCACCCGAAAGATGAGGGCGGACTGGCAGTCCCTGATTTTGAGCTTTACTATCTTGCTGCTCAACTTCAGATTTTTACACAGGAGGTGGCGAGGGTGTACCGAGGTCCGGAGGAGGAGAGGAATGGGGGTACACTACGGCACGTTCTAGCCTATATCTCATTGCAGCAGAGGATCACCCTTAGAGATCTGTCACCTGAGGACCGGACGTTCAGGCTCTGCTGGAACCGGTCCCAGAGACATGCGGGGGTGCAACACCCATATGCCCCAGAGATACCCTTAGGTATGGTGACAGCGCTCCCCCATGGAGGAGATTGGTCGCAGTTGCAGAGCTGGGAAGACGTGGGTATACAAGTTATTGGAGACCTCTACTAGGACAGGAAGCTTCTCCAGTTTCAGGAGCTGCAGGAGAGATTCGGACTACCAAGAGGGGGGTACCTTTTGCATGCTGCAGTGACTCGAGCCATACAGGCGCACTGGAAGGGGGGCCTCGAAGAACCAAAGACAACCATGGCAAGTCAATAGGCCATGATGGCAGCCGGAACCTCTAAGGCTGTATCGTGCCTGTACTCTAGAATGCTCTGGGAGAATCTGCAGCCACTGACGATATTAAAGACCAAGTGGGAAACGGATCTTAACAGAGAGATTCCTGAGACGACTTTGGCCCGGCTAGTGAGGCGAGCCAGAAATAGTACGAGAAATGCGCGCTTTCAACTGATCCACTTTTACGTACTGCATAGGGCTTACATGACCCCGGGCAAAATCAGGAAGTATTTTGGAGCGAATGAGGCGGCATGCCCACGATGCGCTTTGGAGGGCGCGGAGCTGGAACATAGGTTGTGGTCCTGCCCTGCCCTCCGCGAATACTGGCGAGCGATAGGAGAATCCTTAAATGAAGCGACGGACAGGACACTGCAATACGATGCAGCGGTATACCTACTCCACTGGTTCCCGCACACACCCAAAAAGAAAACCTCAAGCAAATTTATAGATATGGGTCTGGTTATAACTAAAAGAGAAACCACACGACACTGGAAGGCGAGAGTGGGACCTACACAAGGGAGATGGCTTAATGAGTTCTTGAGGTGGGCTGCATGCGACAGTACATACCGATATCAGACAGCTCGCCGTAAACCGGACATTAGAGCATTAGACACGGCAGCGGCTTGGGAGGCATTGGTTCAGGCCCTAAGAGATAGTACATTACAGGAGGATGAGGAAGCCCCAGATCTGACCGGAGGTAGCTCCCAGAACACACCGGATGCATCACACAACTAAACAGACACTGACTCCTGATAGTACCTATACATTACACAGCAGCGAGTCCTTCTGAGTGGGTGGTGGACACTAGGGAGGGGGGGGTTGGGATGTTAGGAACATTTAACCAATGTTGAGGAACCTCATGCGGAGGAATACGAGAAAAGCAGACAAGCGCATTTCCAAGAGAGGGGATTACATCTGCGAAATCCTTGCCAGTCCTCTAGACATTAACTAATTATCGCCGCCCGACCTCCGGGTTGTGGGCCCACAGGCTGTGTACAGGGGGGACTGCAGAATGGAAATTAGCAGAACTGAGATGTAATTTGTAAGTGGCAATAATATTGTGCTATATGTCTGCAATACAAATTATATTTTTTTAAAAATCAAGAAATTGGAGCATATGAATGCTCGGATCGCTTATCATCTGCAAGTCTATACTACAAATCTAGAAGAATCATTTGGGTGAGTCTATGTCTTGCTGCAACACAAAACCCAGTTCTCAAATCTATACAAGAAATTGAATATTTAGCTGAAAAAGAGCCAGAAAGTACAGATATTGTGAAAACAAATATGTTGGATACATAGTATCCAAATAGAAGTCATCATCTTGAGAACATTTGCCTCTATGAAGTGCTGCAAAACTATACTTTTAAACAGAATATTACAGAAAACATCAATAATGCTATATAGGCCGTGATTAGTTCCGAAAGATGTCTGGTGAAACAAAGAAAAGGACATTTGATTAAGCACTGTAAACTGAGTTGTGAAACACCTGACAAAAAGGAATTTTACTATTTAGCTCTTCTGCAACTTTTCAAGCCATGGCGTTCAGAATTGGAATTACTTGGAGATTTCGAGAGCTATGAAGATTCCTTCAATGTAACTAAAGATACTATAGAATGTCCTGTTTTTGCTAATTATGTGAAAATGTTGAGATTGCCAGAGACAGTTCTCAAGAGAGTCAAACTTCTGCTTTGTTGAGTCAGGCCCCACTAAGAGAACCAATTGTTCAAAATGAAGTAACAACTTCTATGGAAAAGGTGGAAACAGCAATTTATCATGCTCGAGAAGATGTGACAAACTTAGGAAACTTGGAAGAAGAACCAAATCTTGAGCAGAAAGAAATATATGAGCAAGTGAGAGAACAGATTGATCATGGATTACTTCATGAGAAGAAAGAGTGCTCTTGCTCATCATTTGAACCGATCCGAATGTATGTGAGTGGACAAGGTGGAACAGGAAAAAGTTTTTTAATTAAAGTAATCAGACTTTTTCTACAGAAAGCAACTGAGTCGCATTTGTCTTGTGTTGTCACTGCTCCAACTGGAATAGCAGCCCACAATATTAAAGGAATGACTTTACAACGTTAATTAATGCTACCAGTAGAGCATGAAAACAAATTAGAATACCACAAGCTATCTGGAAAAGCTTGTTGTGAAGTTTCAAGAGTCTTGAGGAAAATGAAACTTCTTATTATTGATGAGGTAAGCATGGTATCAAACCTAATGTTTGCTTTTGTGCATTTAAGCATGCAGCAAATTCTTAAAACAGAGTATGACGTATTATTCGGAGGAAAACAAGTCATAGTTTTTGGAGATCTTCTACAAGTTAGTCCTGTAAAAGGGCGACCAGCGTTTAAAACACTGGCGCATGAAGATACTAAAAAGTCTTTGAGGAGGATTGGAAATGTAAAAATTTGGTCATATTTTGAGTATAAGGAACTTATTACAAACATGTGACAGGCAAATTATGCTGATTATGGAACTATTCTTCAAGATATAAAAATTAGAAAATTACAGGACATGGCAAACAAGCTTTACAGAGATGATTACTTTCCAATTTCTTTCCAAACGAAAATATTGTCCGAGAGAAAATATACATGAGAATTGCTGAAAACAAATCTGTAATCTGCTTAATTCCAACACTACCTGAATGTTCTAAATTCAATGAAGAAATGTTAAAGTTGGAAAATAAAGAAATTATAAAATTGAAAGCTATTGATAAAATAGAACATGAAGGAATCACTATTATTTTGAGTGAAAATTTGAAGAGGAAATTGGAGCAATGGGTAACATTGTTGATTTTGTTAATTATGTAAATAGAGAAGGGATTGAATTTTTGAAAATCAAATTTGATGAAATTGCTGAAGTACAACAGTTTAGTCATTGTTCATCTCGGTTTTTGCTTGTAAATGATTTGTATGTACGCAGAAAACCGTTTCCCATTTGTTTGGCATATGCGGTGACCATTCTTGAATCTCAAGGTTTAAGTGGACATATGTTCTGGTTCTAGTCAATTTACACAGAATATTCAGCAAGATTGTCAGGAATTTCTAATGTTTATGCTTGGTGCAGTAGTGTGGCTCACTGGTTAGAGGCGGCAGACCCGAGAGCAGAGGACGGCCCGGGACCAGGGTTCGATTCCCGACGCGGCAGGTTTCTGGACCAGAGTCAGCGGACTCGATAATTCTCTCGCCTCGGTGCCCACTCTGATCAGCGATCACACTCGGCAACTCTGGGCATAAGCTTGCCTCATCTGCACTAACGGCCCCACCAGACCGCCGGGGATGCCTGGTCTCACCCTGGAGATACCCATTAAGGGACCATCTCTCAGGGAAGCCAGGAAGGGTTTCGCAGCGGTCGAAGCGCGGAGATACTCCTCCGGGAGTCGATCCTAGCGCTATATAAACTTGCAATTAATTAATTAATTAATTGGTGTACTGGAAGATGAAGGTATAGATAACAAAAACATTTTTGGCCTTTCTTATAAATGGCAACATGACTGTCAACATTGTTTGTTTACATGTAGGACTAACATAGACACTGAAAGATTCATATATTTGACTTTACTTGACTGTGAATCAGTGTCTTTTAACAATATAATTAGAGGAGCAAGTCAAAACATGGAGTGTAGCCAATTTAAATCAGAAATGTCATCAACATTATTATATACAAAGAAATGGACAGTATGTCATTTTAATGCTGCAACGTTGTAGGGCTGATGGAAGAACATTGGAAACTTTAATTATAAATTTTGTAGCTGGTCAATCTTCAATATCAGGAAGAACTTTTGTAGCTGTTGCAATTATTTTTCATGATGGACCTTCTACAACATCTGGGCATTACACTGTTTATTTAAAATGTCTGAAAGGTTGGATACATTGTAATGATAGTCAACTAGTTTTTAAGCAACGTTTGCCTAAAGAGTTATCAAATTCTTACCTAATATTTTTAAAGCCAACATTTGAAGATCAAAATTGGGCCTTTCAGGATTACTGATGTTAAGGTAGATTAGTCTGGTGTTGTAGAGTATTTTGTAAGTGAGGGTGAGGAGCTTGAAGGAGATCCTCTAGTTGATATTGAGGCAGTGTAGATGCATCAGGTGGTGGGTGATGAGGCTGCAGCAGGGGACAATGATGATCACTCAGGTGGAGGTCTTTTGGATTTGATGTAGTTGTTGCAGGTGTTTGGCTGGAATTCCTGTGTAGAGTGTTCTGCCACAGTGTAGTCTGCTGCTGATGAGGGCCTGTGTCACTGTTCTTCTTTTGGTTAGGATCCACTTATAAATGCGGCGGAGCATGTGGAGGGTGTTAGAGCAGTACGAGGAGATGGTGTAGACTTGCTTACACATGGAAAGGGAGGTGTTGAGGATGAATCCTAGGTTATGGACGTGGTTGGTAGGTGTTGGTACTGTCCACAGTGCAGTCAGGTAGCAGTAGTAGTCTGAGGCTGAGGGGGTGGGTCTGAGGATGAGTACCTTCATTTTGTGCGAGTTCATGTTTAGAGAGCTGCTGTTTATGTAGTTGGTGACGTCCTTCATTGTGTCGTGGAGGTTGCTTTTGGTGGTATGTGCCTTCTTGGTGAGGAAGAGAATGTGCTGGGTGTTGTTGACGTAGGAGATGTTGTTGAGGTTGTGATGGTGGGCTACTTGTGTGAGGGTGGCCATGTAGATGTTGAATAGCGTCAGGTTGAGGGATGAGCACTGGGAGACGGAGCAAATGATGTCAGTGGTTTTGGATCAGAAGGCTGGGAGGCAGATGCTCAGGATTACTATTGAACAATTTCGAAAGTAAGAATTTGACGCATACTATTTGGCCGTGCGGAAAAGTATGTGAAACCAATAACGAGTTTTGTTGTATATTTTGTCAGCATATATTTGTAAGTAACAATATTTACAGTGTATGAAAATTAATCATAATGCTTTGTCATTTGATGATTGTTTGAGATGTGTCATATTTACGTAAGAAATTGCTCTTAGAAAAAAAACATTTAAGATATGTTTTATTTCTATTTTTTAGATTGTTATTGAGAATGTTGAATGGGTTTTTTAAGATAATAATATTGATTGTCCTTTTTTTTGCCCGCTGTTATGTGCTAAGTACTATTGAACTCACTGTTTCTTGTGAAATTCAATATATTCTGAGAACAGCAAAAAAGGCAAATGTAATACTTTACAAATTATTTTGTGTTGTAAAAGATATATTGTAACTGTATTTTTTTGTGTCCTCCACAGATGGTAATTTTATAATATATAATTTTTTTATTATTTATTATGCTTAAGGTTAGTACAAGTAACTGATAAAAATGGTCGAGGGAATGTGCTTCAACCAAGGTGAAGTAACAAAACATGGATGGTGACCATAAGTGTGTAAAGATGGTTTGTATCTTTTAAAGACATTTAAAAAAATTATATACTGAGTGTACCTGTCAGAACCCCTAATTAATCAGTGGATACAATAATGACTTATCTAAACCTGAGCTGGCGCAGGAGAGATGAAGAACGCGCAAGGAAACAGACTTGGAGTGATTTAGTGCAACAGAAGAATTCTAAGATGGCCGCCTCGAGGAAAGACGCAGTGGAGGTCTAGTCACTTACCACACACCTGTGGGAAATCCTTGGTGAGGCGCGTGCTCCCTAACGAGTGCACACTTCACCTAAGACGTTCCCGAGTTCAGACCCGTTTTCAATTGCTCCATAGATATTCCTGAAGAGAAAGCACAAATATTTCTGAAGAGTTAAAGAAGGTTCCCGGTTAAACTTACCTTAGTTATCTTGCCCGCAACTAAAATTAAGAAGGAACATTAGTGAAAAACACAAGATATTCAAGGATTGACAGAATAGATAACAAGCAACTGCTTAATGAAAGTTTGGTAGGAGAAACACAAAGAAATTAATAATATAAAAATTAGACCATGAACTGAAAGGCCTAGGTTAATGAATCTTATGTAATTATAGGTTATCAGCAGTGAAAAAAATAAAGAATGACAAGCTACAAGGTTGCAGATAAACACTAGAGGAGAGGCTAGTTCGAAAGACCAAGGGGTAGGTAATTAGTAGCGTTAGACTAATTTATAGATAAGGAATAGAGATAGAGTAGGGTAGGTTATTAAATAATTGTTCTTTGTTGTGCATCCATGTCAAGGGATTGTCTGTGAATAAAACAAGACAGCCGGAGAGAAGGTCGCAAGGATGAAATCCAGAGGTTGCGAGCTAGTGTCTTCTTCTTCATTATTTTTTCCTATCCGCCTTCTCCTGTGTATTTTTTTTAGAGATTAGAGGATCTGGAGGATCCTGGAGGGGGATCCTGGAGGGGGAGTTGGGAACTGGCATCATCTGTTCCTGTGCAAGTATTCGGTAAGAGTTTCGGGGCTTACTGTTCCTGACAGTACCAGTGTTCTATTCCTGTTGTTGTGAGTATTTTTGACTTACATAAGGAATTACTACTTTCTAATTATGTTAAAAGGTGTTTAGGAGTTTATTTGTGTGAAAACACATGAAGTATTCAAAAAGTAGTGTGATAATGATATCTAAATATACACAGATACACAGTGTTATTTTGGACAATCAATAGTATCTCTTGTATTTTACTAAAACACATTTACTATTTTGGAATGGGTAAGGTGAATAGACATATTCTACATTTTTAATACTGTATTTTACTATAACAGCCTGAGTCTTTTCCTATAGTTATAAGGAGTGACTGGTTTCAAAATTTAAGAAAACCTAGGAACAGGATATCCTTAAAAATAATTATATTTATATAACTTTGTAAAGGAGTAAAACTCTAATAATGGAATTTTATTAGACAGTGGTATTTATATAATATTTTTTAAAGGTCAAAATAGTAAGCGTGGGCGTAAAATCATTTTCGCGTAGAAATTTTTGACGATTTAGCAATTTGCGAATCGCGCAAATTTGCCCAATAATCCGCAAATTTGCAAGCTACGAATTATTTTGCTTGGTCGCGCTTGAAAAATACAATATTGCAAGCGCAGCATTGACTTACCGTGATTCTGAGTCCGCCGAGTTGTTTTTCTCCCGATTTTGCGTGTGCTGCGCCATTTTCGATCTTGCTGTGTGATCGCACGAGAGTTTTTTGGACGCAATTACGTTATTGCGGCTTCCCATCTTGCACAGCGAGAGTTGACAACGCGAGTACCTCATAAAGGCCCGCGATCACGCATTGCGGGAGTAAACAATGCCGAACACATAGATGCGGTGCACAGCTGTCTTCCGGCAGGAGATTTGAACAGCTCGCGTTCCCGAAATTGCAAAAATTGCAATTCTGCACAAGAAATCCACTGCAGGAAGCATAAACCTTGTGAAAATGATGATTTTGATCAGAATAACTCCTCAGATTGACATTTGGATGCACTTTTTGGTGCAGGAGTCAATTTTTTGGGGTGGGGTGGGAGGAAGGAAGTGCCCCAGAGTCTCAGACTTCCTGTTCCTGTCGAGCAGGCTCCTCCCAGTGCTTTGTCCATGTCCTGGTCACTTTTCATTTGGCTGTGGAGCTGTAAGGATTACTTTTGTGGCTGCTGCTGGATATTTGTATTTGAGGACATTTAGGACTTTTGATTTTGGATCACTTTTGGACTAGAGATTTTACAAGTAAGTTGGTGTTGTTTGTTTAGGGCATTGCAGTTGAGGCAACTACAGTTCTAAAACTTTTTTTCACAATTTTAACAAAATATATATTGTGGTGGATAGCCACAGTATCCAATAGGCCCTGGGTAGTCATGGGTGCATGATACAACTGTTTCTGTGATTTTTTTAAACTTAATTCTCATTTATGTCATGGAAGTTTAGCTCAATGTTATATGTTGATTTTGTTTTTAAAATGTGGGGTGCCTGTAAAGCCTCACTAGCCAGTAGGCCCAGGTGTAGTGTGTGTTGCATGGACCTAGTCTTTCTATGGGGTGTCTTGAATGTAAACATCATTGAGGGCATGGATGGCATTGGATTGAGTGATTTTTGTGTTTTTTTACTTTTTGGGGTGTTGTTGGGGCCTGGCCATGTGGTTGTGGGACATTTTGAGGCCTGGTACAGGCAGGGCCTGGCCATGTGGTGGGGGTCAAGGGGCCATTTTGAAGCCTGGCAGTGTGCTCAGGCCTGCACCCAGTTTGCCTTGCTTTCAACTATTATGCCCAGGGGTACTTAGTGGTGCATGGGCCTAGTCTTTCTTTGGAGTGTCTTGAATTTAAACATCATTGCAGGCATGGATGGCATGGGTGGCATGGGATTGTGGTGATTTTTGAGTGTTTTTCGACTATTTGGGTTGGTGTTGGGGCCTGGCCATGTGGGTGGGGGCCATTTTAAGGCCTGGTACAGGCAGGGCCTGGCCATATGGTGGAGGTCAATGGGCCATTTTGAAGCCAGGCAGTGTGCTCAGACCTACACCCAGTCTGCCATGCTTTCAACCATGATGCCATGGGGTACTCAGTGGTAAATGGGCCTAGTCTTTCTGTGGGGTGTCTCGAATTTAAACATCATTGAGGGCATGGATGGCATGGGATTGTGGTCATTTTTGAGTGTTTTTTGACTGTTTGTGTTTGGGCCTGGTCATGTGGGTGGGGGCCATTTTGATGCCTGTGAAGGCAGGGCCAAGCCATGTGGTGGGGGTCAAGGTACCATTTTGAAGCCTGGCAGTGTGATCCGCCTGTACCCAGTTTGCCTTGCTTTCAACCATTATGCCCAGGGGTACTCAGTGGTGCATGGGCCTAGTCTTTCTGTGGGGTGTCTTGAACTTAAACATCATTGAGGGCATGGATGGCATGGGATTGTGGTGATTTTTGTGTGTTTTTCTACTTTTTGGGGTGTATAACTGATGTTCCTCTGGCTTCCATTGCTTTTAGGTGCACAAGAGAACCATCAGTGCCAGAAAGAAGTCCTGAAGCAGTGTGTGCAGCACAACGTCACGTGACATCACGTGTGGCCATAGACAAGACAACTCTGCAACTCGTGCAACTGCAGCCTGCTGTTCTGACATCTCAAGAAGATGGCCCCTAAGAAAGTTGGCCGTAACTCCTCAGTGAAAAAAGTTGCCAGTGTCACTGCCAGTAAGAAGGAGCAGAAGAAGCAAGTGGCACCACCTACCAAGGAGACTGGTGGGCCCACCGATGCTTTTTTTGGGAAAAAAACTACGCCTGCAGCAGCAGCGGTGTCCGCCGGGGACCAAGCTGGAAGCAGCACCTCCGCATCATTGGG
Source organism: Lissotriton vulgaris (assembly GCF_964263255.1). Classification (NCBI taxonomy): domain Eukaryota; kingdom Metazoa; phylum Chordata; class Amphibia; order Caudata; family Salamandridae; genus Lissotriton; species Lissotriton vulgaris. Next base: position 9,245,153 of record NC_141687.1, read on the forward strand.
CTCAGTGCCACCACGCCAAGTTAGGTCTAAGACCATGAGTGCTACTGTGGCAGCCACTTTGGTTGTTCAATCACCATCGACCAGGGATCTTGGCTCATCACAAGAAAGTACCATCCAATCAATACCAGGTGTAAATCAGCTGACGAGTGTTCAACAACCACAGCCACAAACACAGGTGCAACTAGTACAAGCGCAAGTACATGCGCAAGTACATGGGCAAGGAGAGGCGCAAGTAGAGCCGCAAGGAGAGGCGCAAGTAGAGCCACAAGGAGAGGCGCAAGTAGAGACGCAAGGAGAGGCGCATGGACAGGTGCATGGAGAGGTGCAACTAGAGGTTCATGGAGCTGCACAACTGCCTACAACGCTTGTTCCTCCAGAAGTAGGGGCACATCAGGAAATTGATATTCAAGAGGGGGTATCATCCAAGGAAGCTACTCCTCCTGATGATGATTATCCATTGTCTTCCAGATCCCCAGCAAGAAAAAGGTCAAGGAGGGATACTGCTACTACTACAAGTTCTTCTTCAAGCCCCCTTCATTCTGATGACCTTGATCGTGATTAGAACCCAGCCATGCAGTCTGAGAGTGAGTCACGCCCTGAGCCTAATATTGGTAGCTAAGCCTAAAAGGAAGGCTCTCGCAAAGCTTCGACTTATGGGTGATGACGACGAACAAGAAGTGGTGTCTTCTGCTGCTGATGAACAGTCTGACGACGACCCAGTCATCACAGTCGTCACTCCTGCCTCAGCGGGCATGCAGCAGACACACATTTTGACCCTATCCCGAATAGCTGTTGTGCGGGATATGGGCGGCGTGGCATTGGTACCAACACCGTTAACTACAACACCAACACGACCTACAGCTTCCATCTATTTTAGTCAGAAGGGCCGGCATGGACCTCCATCCAATTCGACCTCAAGTAGTGGTGCTGTAAGTGAACAACAGAAACAAATTCGGCCACACCCATCCTCCACTTCATCTGGCATTGAAAGTCAAAGTAGCACCTCCACCTACAGCAGACATCACCAGTCCCCAGTTTGGGACTTCTTTACTGTTAGCGCAAAGGCGGAAAACATGGTTGTTTGTTCGATTTGTAAAGTATCCGTTAGTCGGGGTAAGCTTGGTACCAACTATGGTACCGGAGGCCAGAGAGGTTATCTCAAGCAACACCACACTATCATTTGGGAAGCACACATGAGGAAGATCGAGGAAGGCAAAAGAAAAACAAATCCAAATGTATCCCTTGATATTGCATCTTATGATGACAAGAGGCTGATCGTGCAGGGGGAAAGTGAAGAAGCGACAGACATTTTTTCTGGTACACCCAGTTTTGCTGGCAGCAGTACTGCAGTGGTATCACCCACACCCTCTGCCCCTGCAACATCTATGAGGCACACTAAGAGTGTGGAAGAGACACCAATGCGACAAACGACATCACTGGGCCTAACTGGTTTGAAGACGTCATCATCATCACGTAAAATGATCCAGCCCACCATTCGCGGAATGTTGTGGTCGGAGGCGCCATTTGAACGCAACCACCCAATGGTACTTCTGTATAACGCAAAGCTGGCTAAAATGCTAGCGCTGGACCTTCTCCCTTTTTCTTTCGTAGAAGGGGTGGGGTTTCTAGAATTAGTGGCAACAGTCTGCCCTAAGTGGAAGGTTCCTAGCCGGTCCTATTTTGCCAGAGTTGCGGTTCCAGCACTACATCAAGATGTGCTGGCGGTGATTAGGGCAGCTTTGCAGAAGAGTGCTGTTCACACTATCCACTTGACAACAGACATGTGGACCAATTGTCAAGCCCTTGATTACATGTGCATCACTGCACACTGGGTCTCTTTTGCAGGGTCTTTTGCCGGGGTTAGAGACAAGTCAAGTGCAGTTGCTGACCTGGACACAGTTTTTTAAGCTACTCGGACACATGCAACATTAGCCATGTTTGACATGGAGAAAACTCTTACTGCAAAAAACATTTCGGAGGAGTTTAACAGTAAGGTCTCTGAATGGCTGCAACCAAGAAATCGCATAGTTGGTTATTTTTCCACGGATAATGGCAGTAATATAGTTAAGGCCATGCAGGAAGGTGAATATTTCAGAGTACCTTGTTTGGCACACTGTATAAACCTGGTTGTTCAAGATTTCTTGATAAATGAAAACAAAGTCAAGAAGTTACTGACCACCTGCCGAAGAATCGGCAAACATTTCAGCCATTCTTTTAAGGCCCGGAAGGAGCTGAGGAGCATTCAACATGAACGTAAAGTGCCAGTCAAAGGACTCATCCAGGAGGTGGCAACACATTGGAACACAACCTTTTACATGCTTGAGCGTCTGTTTTAGCAGTGCATGGTAATCAATGACTATGTCTTTCAACTAGGTTCTACTATAAAAGACATGAGGCTAGAGTTGGAGGAATGGAAGCTAGTTAAAAGCCTGACAGACATGCTTCGTCCTTTTGAGGTCTTCATGCGTGAAGTCAGCAGGGAGGACTGTTCTTTGAGCAAAGCTATCCCATTGTTGGTCATGCTAGAGCACCAACTGAAGGCGGTGTCTTCAACTTTCAGAGATGATGTTGGAAAGCAAGATGCATATCTGTTGGCGGAGAGGTTATTAAGCCGCCTCGTTGCCAATGAAAGGCTTAAAAACATACTTACAGAACAACATTACATTTGTGCCACTATTCTGGATCCACGGTACAAAAAGGCTTCATTCTTTTTGATGAAGCAGATGTTTCAAAGTACAAACATTGGCTAGCTGTGTCAGCCACTCGGTTCAAAAAAGATCGGCAGAAAATTCAAGGAGCCGGCAGAAGTCCAACTGAATCAGCAGGCCGTCCAGCGTCAAGTTCCACTTCTGAATCTGTGGGCGAAGGGAGTCACTTTCCCTCACAGCTGTTAACAACACCAGCAGCAACCGTATCATCATCCTCACCTGCACCAGGCCCAGCCATAATATTTGGGAAGCGGATTGGCTAACTCATCAAGGGTTTGCTCATTCCAGTGCTGCGAAGGCCACATATGGTATGCAAAGTTGAGCAACCGTGGAGAACCTTGAGTTGATGGTGCAGGCCTATCTGGATGACCCAATAGAGGTATTTGTTAATATGAACCAATTGCGGTATTGGTACAGGAAAATGGCTCTATGACCACTGATCACCAACCTGGCTATAAATTATTTGTCTTGCCCACTCGCAAGTGTGTCTTCCGAACGTGTTTTCAGTGCTGCTGGTGCCATTATAACTTCAAAAAGGACCGGCCTCTTGGCCAAAAATGTGGAGAGGTTAACACTGATCAAGATGAAACAGCACTGGACACCACCAGATTACAAAGTACATGAATGCACCCAGGAAGAAGAGGACACCGACTTAGGTGAAGGAAATTCTTCTCTGTTACCTGACCTACTCCCATCTCAATTCATGGAGTTTAAGGACAAGCTCTACTTCCCTGACACCGAGCCCTGAAAATGACTTCCTTTTTTCCGTCCGTTATTCACTTTTATTCATGTGTGTCTTTCTTTGTTTTGCAACTTTTACCACAACAAAACTCTAATCACCTAATCACAACAGATCCATCAGCAGCACTGTCTTCATCTTATATTCCTTATTGATTTGAAGGTGCCGCAGTCTGCATTCCTGAGGTTCACAAGTTCACAACTCAATCATGCTCCTTTATACTCCTCCTCCAGACTCCCCCTGTCCATTTCCCTCAAGGCAGATGGATGGATTACAACGAGTCCCCTCAAGTGGGACTGAAATTACTGACTGACTACATGCTTGCTGATTGCTGACAGAGTTACTTCTGCTATTGACAGGAGAGGCTGCCCTGTGGGCTCTCACTTTCCGAAGAAGATGCGGACAAAAAGTAGAACAGATAATGAATAATTGAGAAGATGGCATGCAGTGGACAGCAATGGCTGTCTGGCTCTGATGAAACCAATTGCTGTTTGTTTTTTGTGCATGAAATGATGATTCATATGTCTTGTCTTAGTAATTATTTAATCTTTCACACAGTAATTGTAACTCATGTCAACAACTCTGTTTTTTTTTACCTTGTACTTCAAATTCAGGGGCCACTATGTTGCATTTCACAAAATATGCAAAATGTCCTTGGAGCGGACTCACTTGCCAATATACCATGATGATTGATAAAATAATATATCTTTTTTCTTTACAGTCACTCACTGGGATGGATGGATCATCACCGGCGGTTTACGGAAGAACTACGGCCAATTTGTGAGTGGCAAACAGGTAAACCAGTCTACAACAACTACTACAGCAGGACTACATGTCTGTCTATTCATGGTATGTATTGGTCGAGGGCAAGGCAGTGTACCGTTGTTGTTATGCCAGACAGAGTCCACTCCGGACAGCAGTTCATGTAAAATCGGGGCTATGTGGCTTGCTGCATACAATTAGATATGCTTTGTCTGTCTGACAAAGAGCCTAGGTATGCTACATCATGCCTGCCCTGACCAACTGCATGGCACTGCCCCAAGCTTGGGCCAAACATCCGTTATGTTTGCAAAATTTGCTTTTTTTCGGTATTTCTCAAATCTCGCTAAAGTACCGAAAAATCAAATTCTTGAGCGGAATGGATTTTTGGCCCATGCTTGCGGAAGGGCCATGTAGACGGTCAAGGCAGGCACCACTGAGTGAAGCATCCTCCTGATGTATCATACCTAGGCTCTTTGACACAGACAGACAAAGCATATCTACGGTTTGGGGTTCAGTGCGATTTACTGGGGTTTTTGGGGTTAAGTTGGTATGGTTCACGCTGATTCTAGGGCTCAGGGTCCGATGCAGGCTCATTCATAATGATATTGGCAATGTTTTAGGGGGCTTTGGTGTTCTTTGGTCAAGAATTGGCAGAATTTTGGCCTTTTTGGGTCTTTTGCGGGCGCGTGTGTTTGAGTGAAAACTAGTCGTAGACCTTCTTCTTCTTCAAAGAGCGCAGTGGTTTGATTTGTTCTGCCTTGCTGAGATTCTTGTGAATCGCTGGAACAAGTGAATGTCCAGGTAAGTTTCAAGAGGATCGAAGTAGTGGAAGTGCTGAAAACAGCAATGTTTTGTGAACAGCGCAATTTGCCATGTTTCGAATATACCAGAGGTACACAGACAAAATATCGAGTTTTAAATTTCGATATACAATTATATCGAAGTTTAAATATCGAAGGGACATAATATAGAAGGTAAGTAATATCGGCACTTTTAATTTCGATATTAGTAATATCGAAGTTTTAAATATCGATGTCAGTAATATCGAAGTAAATAATTTCGATGTTACTAATATCGATTTTTAAATAAATTTATTGTATATTATATGGTATTTATTATGTTTTATCATGTATTTTTAATGTAATTTAATTAAAAGTTGTGTTTTAGTACTGTAGCGGGTTGTGGGTTTATAGGGGAATAGGGTGGAAGTAATTTAATTATGTTAAATTAATTATTAATTAGTAGGAATTATTAATTAATTAATTGAGAATAATTTTTATTAATTTTAATTATTGATTAATTGATAAATATGTTCTGTAGCGGGTTATGGGTTTATAGGGGAATAGTGTGGGAAGCAATTTAATTGTGTTAAATTGATTATTAATTAGTAGGAATTATTAATTAATTAATTGAGAATAATATTTAATTAATTTTAATTATTGATTAATTTATAAATATGTTCTGTAGCAGGTTATGGGTTTATAGGGGAATAGGGTGGGAAGTAATTTAATTATGTTAAATTAATTATTAATTAGTAGGAATTATTAATTAATTAATTAAGAATGATTTTTAATTAATTTTAATTAATTGATTAATTGATAAATATGTTCTGTGGCGGGTTATGGTTTTATAGGGGAATAGTGTGGGAAGTAATTTAATTATGGTAAAATAAGTAATAATTAGTAGGATTTATTAATAAATTAATTGAGATGTTTTAATTTAATTTTAATTAATTAAATAATTGATAAATATGTTCTGTAGCGGGTTATGGGTGTACTGTTGCATTCTCTGGAGTTGGAATAGTAATTGTCACCCCTACTCTATCCAACACTTTCCCTACTGTTGCACTCTCTGGAGTGGGAATAGTAATTTTTACCCCTACGCTATCCAACACTTTCCCTACTATTGCACTCTCTGGAGTTGAAATAGTAATTGTTACCCCTACGCTATCCAACACTTTCCCTACTGTTGCACTCTCTGGAGTGGGAATAGTAATTTTTACCCCTACGCTATCCAACACTTTCACTACTGTTGCATTCTCTGGCGTGGGAATAGTATTTGTTACCCCTACGCAATCCAATAGTAATTTTTACTCCTACGCTATCTAAAATGTATTTTAGTTTTGTATTACTTTTATGTTGTTATTAATTGTTATTTACATGATTATTTATTGTATATAAATGTATTAGTAATTTATTATATTATTATTTCTTTATAAGTTATGAAAATAATTAATTTAGAGTTATTATTATTGAAAAAAATATTATGTATTATATATTTATTAATATTAATTTGTATTAAATTATGTATTAATTTTAACTATTATAGTACATTTTTAAATATGTTTATTACATTTATAAGTATATTTTTGTTAATATTACATAATTATTTTATATTAAAAAAACGATATTTTACAAAAAACTATATTTTTGTCATTCTATATATTTTTTTCCATATATTTGTACTTACCTTGTTAGGGATAGGATTCCGATATATTTGGCATTGATATTTTGGTTCCGATATTTTTGTATATCGATAATTGTGACTTCGATATTTTGTCAGACATTCATACCAGTATTGCATGTTTTTGGGGGGCTGTTTGGGTGTGTTCTAGATTTGCGGGGGAGGGTGTGGGGGTCTGGGAGCACTGCTGGGATAGCATAATTTTGATTGGAAGTGATTTGAAGAAAATCCATTTCTGGGAAAGAGGAGTTAGGGCCTAGCTGCAGAGCGTGTTTGGACCGATGTTGACTGGTTGGCTAAAAATTTTCTAAGTATGAGTTTTTGCATTTTTGCTTTTTGCTTGTTTAGGGGTGTTCTGCTTTTTTGCGGGTGGCTGCAGGGCTCTGGGGGCATAGCGCGGAAGGTCTAATATCGGAATCAAGTGTTTTGGACCAAATCCATGGTGAAAAAGTGTTTCTGTTTTTGCTCACTTGCCAATTTTTGGGGTGCTGTTTGGGGGGCTTCTAGGTAATTGGGTGTGGGTTTTGGGGTATGGGAGCCTTCTGGCACAGTCTAATTTTGATTGCATTTTTTTTCAGAAAATCCATGGTGGAAAAGGGGAGTTAGGGCCTAGCTGCAGAGCGTATTTGGTCTGAATTGAAGGTAGGCCCATTTTTGCTTTTTGCCTGTCTGGGGGTGTTCTGCTTTTAGCGGGTGGCTGCAGGGGTCTGGGGGCATAGCTCGGAAGGTCTAATATCGGAATCAAGTATATTGGACCAAATCCATGTTGAAAAAGTTTTTCAGTTTTTGCTCACTTGCCTGTCTTTGGGATGCTGTTTGGGGGGCTTCTTAGTTTTTGTGGGTGGGTTTTGGGGTCTGGGAGCACTGCTGGCACAGTCTAATGTTGATTGAATTTGTTTTTCAGGAAATCCATGGTGGAAAAGGGAAGTTAGGGCCTAGCTGCACAGCGCATTTGGAATGAATTCCAGGTAGGCCCGAAATTTGCTAAGTCTCACTTTTTGGGGTTTTGCTTTTTGGCTGTTTGGGGGTGTTAAACTTGTTTTCGTCCGAGTTGACTGGTCTGGGGGCATTGCTTGGAAGGTCTAATACTGGATAAAAGTGGTTTAGAGAAAATCCATGGTGGAAAAGTTTTTTGCTCTTCAGCGTTTTTGCTCACTTTTGTGTTTTTGGGGGCCTGCTTGGGGAGGTTCCTGGTGTTTGGGGGGGTTGGGGGGTCTTGGAGCAACGCTGAGTATGGATACTTTTGATTGCAAGTGGTTTGGAGAAAATCCATGGTGGCAAAGGGGAGTTAGGGCCTAGTTGAAGAAAGCGTTTGACACTATGTTTAACTTAGGGCTCGTTAGGGTTAGCAGTATTGCATGTGTTTGGGGGTGTTTGAGATTTTGGCAACTGGGTTCTGGGGTCTATTCTTGGAGCACTTGTCGAGAAATGTCTAATTTTGGTTGCAAGTGGTTTTAAGAAAATCCATGGTGGGAAAGGGGGGATTTTGGCCTACTTTACTTTCAAAGCATGTTTTGACACCATTTTCCACTAGGCCTCAGACAGGTAGCAGTATCGCACGTGTTTTGGGGTCTGATTGGGGGTATTCTACATTTTAGCATCTGGGTTTAAGGGTCCGGGATCACTGATGGGAAGGTCTAATTTTGTTCTAAAGTCGTAATTTACATTACACCTAGCTTGAGGGGAAAGTTCCGCAAAATTCACCCATACTTATTTATCCTTCAAAAGGAAACTCAGAGTACGCCCTTTTGAAACTATTGTACTGTCGATTCTGAAGCTGAAAGTGTGACTTTTTGCACTACACAGCGTACGTACCTTATATTTTATTCTCAGTGGTGTTTTAATATCACTACCTGTTTTTCCAACAACATTTACAGGGCGGCTATCACCCTGTGCAATGGAAAAAAGGATGAAGTCAGGCTTCACATTAGCGAGCCGCAATTCAGCATCCGCCAGGCAGGCAGTGGACAGGGTGTCTTCTGGTCATCCAACATTGATCGTAGGAGCGTCAGATGGAATGGAGGAGTACCGCAAATAAGAGGAATGGCTTGATGCATGCAACTTCCCAAATTCAACAGGACAAGTACAACAACATACAGTAACAGTATCCATTCATTTCTACCTATCTTTTAAGTAATGTTATTGCTGTGAACTTCTATGAGTGTGACTCTGATATTCTTTGCTCTCTGCTTCTAAATTTGCTATGTTTTTGCTATGTTTAACAGTAATTTAATGTTCTAAGTGTTTATTCTCTCTGAGGGCAGAGAGGCAAGTGAAATTGCGTAATGACTGCTGTCCTGTACTGTCAACTTGTTTCTTCGTACTTACTAGTAAGTTGCAGTAAGTAGTAGTGCTACTTTGCAGTAACCTAACCATCCATTTAGTAAACAACTTCTGGCATGCAGTAGTGCACTTCCTTTATGTCCCTTTAAAGATTCATCAATATCTTTAAATCCAAAGATTTGTTTCTCTTCATTTGTTGTCCAACTGTCGATGCTGTGTTTTTTTCCTCTCTACCAAACTGTCCCAAAAACCCCATTCCCATCCAATTTTCAAACCCTAACCCTCTTCCCCCGGGCTGTGTGGTATTTCATTGTGGTGTGACTGACAACAACAATAAATTCCACACACTTGCTGGGGAGGATAAGGTCAAAGCAACCAAAATCATTATAATCAGAAGTTCATGTGCGCCATCGTGGATTGATAAGAACATCCTCCTCCTACATGACGTGAACAATCAAATGCTTAATGCTTATGTTACGTTGATGACGTGTCCTTTGCCTTAATTTCCTATAGCAGTCAAACTCCACGCAAATACTACTATTTAAATTAATTTAGCACTGCTTAGGCTACAATTTAGGGCACTGTTCTCTACCGTACTATCTAATGTACTGTTTCTAATGCTACGCTCAGGCCACTCAATGTTTCATTTCCTTTTTTTTCATATGGTGATACTGCCAGTGTGTACCACTACTGCTACCAGCACAACAATGATATTGCATCTGTCGAGGATTCAAGTCAACAACCAACCTTAATCACCATTTGCAATGCAGGCAGCCCTGGGCTTCCCCGATTCTCAAACACAACTCAAAGGTAAGATAAGCATATTGGAGAGGTAGTAGAATAATGGGCTAGGACTAAGTTGGGAGGAGAGCAGAGACTGAGAGTACTACTAGTAAAGTACAGTAGTAGGGCTACTGAATTGACTAACTCGGTTACTTGCATTTTGGTACATTTCAGGACTAGATGTTTCATTCATGCTGATAAGTTTGAAGAAACCAAAAAGTCCAGTAACCAGCGCCAACCCCCACACAAAATAACATGAGCGCATATACTGTGTTTTGGTATGAAAAATATAATTATTAAGAAATATAAATTATTGATGTTGTTGTCACAAAAATAAAATAAATTCCCACAACTCACCCCCCTCACTAACCAAACCAATGGCCAAAAATCCAAAAGTCCCCTTTCCCAAAAACCCAATTCCCACCCCCAACATTCTTTAAAAAAGGGGCACAGGACAGTCACTTCCTCTGGTGACATAGTGTGGATAGCTGGTGCTGCATGTCCCGCAGCTCTTTACGGAGGCCCCGGAGCTGGCGCTGATATTTTTCGCCCAACCGCTCCAGGTAGTCCACTCGCTTTCGGAGGCGGCGCAGACGTGCCATCCAGGCTCTGGGGGGGGGCAGCTGTTGTTTTTGCTGCTGTGCGGCAGCAGCGGGTGGCTGTCGGGCCATGGCTCCGTTTGGCTGGAGGCTTCTGGCTGGTGGACCCGGGGGCAGTGGAGGAGGATGTACTGGTTGATGTGTTGTAGTGTAGTTCCTATTTTCCCAATAGGCTTTGCGCATTGGAGTAACATAAACAGCAGTGTTGACGTAGGACTGAGGTCATCAAGGTCTCTACTGACTATGTTAAACTTAATTTAGGTTTGCGCCAGATATTTCAGAGGTCACTAGAAATGTTCTTGAATGAATAGGGAGGGATGAACTTCCCTGACTCAGACAAGAAGGGATTCAGTTTCTGACAATCGCATAAACATGACAACTTTGCTCCCTCAGAATAAGTGTATCTCTAGAGTCGTGTGAAAACAATAGGCAGCTATTTCACTCAGTCAGCCGTGCATACTTATTTTCACCAGAGTGCAGAGAAATAGAGAGACGGGCGTTTTCAATAACAGGTGTTATTTATTGAGCAGTCTTCTTTCTCATGCAAGAGAAGTGAATTGCCACAATTGCAATACTTATCATGAAGTAAAGTGCGTACAGTAAAAGTAGTATTATGAAATAATACTGTAACAGCATTGATATGGTTTCTTAGCCATATGATTCTTTAAAATGGATAAAATATATACATACATAAAAACATTTGACTAACATACTCAACTGGTACTTCTAACTACGCCTACCCCGGTGTACCTGACCTAAGCCTAATACTTGGGAAGGAGTAAGTAAGTAGCAGTTTAAGTTAAGTTGGTTAAGATTGTTTTGCCAGAGGAGGAGCTATGACACCAACCAAGATAGCCGCATAGCCTCCCGGCTCCGCTGACCCCCGTCCTCCGCTCGCTTATCCTGTCAAATATCTTCATCTCCTGCCCCGGATTCGTGTGGGTGAACCAGTCTGCATCCCGATGGTGTGATTGCAGAATTTTTCTGATGTTCTGGTGTGAAGTAACATCGAAAATGTTTTGAGGCCTAACTCAGACTGGAAGCCGGGGTCTCGATTTCTGGTCTACCCGGGTCCAAAGTGAACAACAACGGACTGCCGAGGGTGGTTGGGTCTGGTCCCTGGAACATTCGAAAATTTCTCTGAACTACTTTGCAACCATCTGCTGCCTGGTGCTGTACCTGAGGTGAGGCGACGGGTGGTGCGCGGTGCTGCTTTGCGGGGGGCCCCGGCGCGGAGGCCCGGCACTAGCACCACTGGTGCCCCGGTGTAGGGGTCCCACCGCGCGTTGCTGCATGTTGCTGACCCGTCCCTCACGGCCTGTTTCTGCTCCGGTGTATCCTGCCCCAGAGAGAGAGCCTCTCCATGGGGATTGTTATGCCTGCGGCCGAATGGAACCCGGCGGAGCGGACTCAATGTGGCCCTTCCTTGCGGAGGGTAATGGCGGAAGTTGCGGCGCTTCACGCGATGGTGAGGGCCCAGGTCAATCATTGGCTGTCGGCAACAGATGGAATCATAGGACCGGGAACGAGCCCTGACTTGCTCCTTGAGACCCGGCAGCCGACTTGCCCCCTGTTGGACGCCCCACTGGTGTGTTTGGACCCGGTGTTGGAAGCTGTGCCTGCCCCCGAAGAAACGGACTTCATTGTGTGTGCTGAGATTGGTGACTCTCTTAAGTTCTCGGAAACATTGGTCCTACAGTTATCGGAGCATTTCACTGCTTCCCCCATCCTCGACACTGTTGGCCCACACTTTGATCTGTGTCGGAACGAGTCGCACCCCCTCCCCAATCGGTCTCCCAATATGGTGGATGGAAAGATGCTTGGCTTCGGGGACGGGGAGGGACATCGTTGGTGCAAGCTGTGTGCGTTGGGAGCTGCTATTCCTCTCCTAATTGCTGACTCAAGCTCCGGCTGCTCCTGTGTGAACTTTGACTTTCCGGGGATGTGGCTTCTCTTTTCCGAGGGACACGGCAACTTTGTTAGACGGGGCCAAGGCTGAGATTGTGGGTTGAATCGTTTACGATGGATCTATTGGTAACGGGACTGCTTCATCAACAGACGGATTCCGGGGTGGGGGGTTTGTGGTTCCCCCCGGGGTATTTTTGTAGGGTGGACAACTTTACTTGTGTCGGCTTAGGGGAGCCCCTTTGATAGGGCGGGGGGGGAGAGACCGGGAGCGCATAGACTATCGCCTTCCTCCGCTTCCCCGTTAGATGGGGTTTCCTTTCTTTCTCTTTTTCTCCTCTTCTATATTTCGGGTTGGTTCTCGGGCGACAGGCACACTGCTGGGGGGGTCGTAGTCATCTGCAGGGGTGCAGGGTGGGGGATTGGGGGAGGGGATCTTTAGTTTTTATTTTTGTTTCTATGTCCTTTTTTCTCTTCTCTTATCTTTCTTTGTCTTTTTCTTTTCTGGGTCAGTGCAGTGGGTTTCCTTCTGTATCAATCCCTGCTTTTTCATCTGTGCCTCAATTTTCGTGGTGTTTTTTGGGTCTTAGGGCAGGTAACTGCAGGCGCGAATTGACCGTAATATTCCTTCACATCCTGACCTCTTGTTTCAGCGCCATTGACTTGATAGCTTTATGTTTATTGTCGATACGTCTACTATTCTGCCTGCCATTTTCGCTGCAAAGAAATTGTTCGGCACCTGATCCTCCCATCTTATATTATAAAATGAAAACCTTTTATATCCTGTTTTTCTAATTGTGCTGTTCAGTGGCCAAGAGTACGCTAACATGGAGATTCTGCTCCCCGAGGTGCTGCATGTGATTAAAATTGCTTTCTGTTAATCTAACTGCTTAGCGGCCGGCCCCCGGGGTTGTAGGTCCATATTTGTATTTGGTTTAAATGTCAATAAAGGTTTTCAAACAAACAAAAAAAAAAAGAAGATTGTTTTGCCAAGAATCTGCATCAAGAATTCTCTTAAGGGTTTAGTCAGCTCCGTACCTTGGTAATAGAATGTGGGAGGTCTGGTATCTCTTTCCTCAGGACTCGATCTCCCAGCAACCCGCAAGGGTAGGCTGGAAACACCGGAGCTGGATTTTCTCGGCTGGAGAAAAAGACATCATCTCTCTCAGTGCGTCAAACGAGAGGGGCGGCTTCCGTGGGCTCTTGCATCAGCTGAGCTCTCGGGCAAGTAGATGGCGGCTCTGCTCCAAACCACCGTGTGTTTGCTTAAGGCAACTGTTGGTATATTTATACCTGAAAGGTGCCGAGTTTGACGTAAGGTTGGACATAAGACATCAATAAGAACTAACCGTTCTTTCTGGACTCCAGGAGTTCTTGTTCAAATCAAAACAAAAGCAGGGGGGATTTCCCGGGCTGCTGGAGGCTTGGTTTGTTTAAAGAACGCGTTGTGCTTTCTAGGAGTGGATGGGAGTAGCCGTGCTGTTCTTTTGACTGCATGGGCTATTACTGAATATGGATATGATTCTTATGCCTTTATCAGGACATTATTGATTATAACCTCATAAGGACAAGAATCAGGAATATCGAATTAGGGTCCTAGATATAAACACAGCACCCACTCCCAGGATTAATGTCCATCATTACTAAAAAATTAAGCAATAGTAAACATTTAACGAAGCATGTGTGTTTTCTGACCCACCCCAAAATACTTCTTTCGCATTTGAAATGGTATATGGTAAATACACGAAAATGAGTGTTGGTACTGTACGCTTTTCAAGCAGTGTCATCATTCAGATAAATGCATATATATCAGCTGAATGAATTGCGAAAATTACACATGAAATGGCTTTGAATACAGAAAAGAAGGTCGAGACCATTCCATCACATATTTATACAAAATGCTGTGTATGTGCTAGAGGCTGAGGTAAACTATTGTCTCTAGTATCCTAAAAATAGAAGCTCTGTTCTCTAAGAATAATTCTACTTTAAGCAAAGTACCATGTGCCAAAAAAAAAGGTCAATATTTTGAAAAATGGACAAAAATAATTTTGCTTTCAGGGGAAAAAAAGGTCCAAATATTTTCTGTAGCTTTGTTTAAAAAAAACTGAAGGCCGAATTCAGAGTTCATGGACCGCTGTGAGCTCATTGTTTTTTTAAGAGTTATTCTCGTTGACTGGAGAGAACATTATTTCAGACAGACCCGCAAAAAATTGGTCTACAACATCAGGTGAAAGTTCGACTAAGTTTGAAAATACTGCAACTGTGCAGTTCTCTGCCTGATTGCTATCATCGATGTTTGGATCAGCAATGCTCACAGAAGGTTGTACCTGTTTGGTGCTGCTTTCCTCTCATACCTCTCCGCCACCTACTCAGTCAGTCAGTCAGTCAGTCAAAATTTCTTTATTCGATTAATTAAAATCATAAAAGAAGAACGAGCAATACACAGTAACATTTCATCATGACACATAGTAATACATACAGGAAAATTTATGAATTTACAGAGTTTTTATAAAAATTTTAAAATTTATAAAATTTATAAAAAACCCTAAAAACACATTATACAAGAATAAAATTGTACCATAATCTAAAAAATTCATTTAAGTATAGATGGTAATCATTGATCAAGGACACAGTGCCTGGCGTTGAAGCGATGCTTATTTATGCGTGCGCCAGCAACCAAAAAACTAGCAACATGAAATGCCACTTTTAAACTGGATAAAAGTTGCAGAAATAGCATAGCAGGTTTAACTTGAGTAAAACCCATATTGCACAGTATAGGCAGCAGGAATTTTTTTCTGCACTCTTTGTAATGACCACAGAACAGGATAAAGTGCGTTGTGTCTTGAATAGAAAATTGGTCACAATCACAAGGATCGGCATATTCAGGTCTAGACCACTTTTTAAAATTGCCCAGTATAAAAGGAATTAAATCAAGGCGGAATCTTGTTAGGAGGAAACGATGGTATGGTTTATGTACCGAACAGAGATATGGTTCCATACCTGGAACAGTTATTATCATACAATGTTTCCTAACCGTATGTTTATTCAACTCTGTGGCTTCCCTCTCCAGGACATAACGCTCAGTCAAAAGATTTTTGACTGTCTTTGTGTCTTCTAGATTTATCAAATGTGGGGAGGAAAAAAGTTCAGATCGGCCAACTGGGGTTAGCTGCGTCTTGACATATTTTAGCCAAGGAATGTTATGAACATTGTCCAAGGCTAAGCAATCTTTAAAAATATGATGGTTTAGAGTGAGCTCCTGATTGAGCCACACTTTCAACCAGCCAATAACTGGGGCTGCCTTCAGGGTGTCGGTAATGTAGCCCAAGCCGAGCTCTGTATGTATTATGTAAGTAGAAATTGACTGGGGGACGGCGAGCAGAGTTCTCAGGAATTTATTTTCAACTTTTTGAATTTTATCATACTCATGATTAGTGTGCCCCCAGATGACAGAGCCGTATTGGGCAACCGATAAACATTTAGATTTGTAGACCTTTATAATGCTCTCCATGGGGCGAGCACCCAGCTTTTTAGCAAAGCCAAGCAGCCCAGCAGCCGCTCTTGCTACTGCGTTGCTTTTGGCCAAAAGCTGGGGGCCCCACTTGCCTTTTTCGTCAAAGATCACGCCCAGGTAGGGGAAAGATGGAACTCTCCTGACCTCCTTCCCTGAGCAAAAGAAAGTTTTAGACTACTATCATTACGTGGGATTTTTCTACATTGGTTTTCATGTCCAGTGAGGACATGAAATCCCCAAAAGCTGACAGTAGTTTGCTTAGTGCCACTCCAGAGCGTGCTAAAAGGACGGCGTCATCCGCGTACAGGAGGACAGGAATCTTTATTTCTCCTGCGCGCGGAATGTCCATGTGGGACGCAGCCAAAACTGCCTCAAGACCATTTATATAGAGTGTAAAGAGAAGGGGTGCAAGGATGCATCCCTGCCTAACCCCTCTCCCTGAATCAAAGTGACAGGTACATCTCCCTTCTCTGGTCACTCTGACAGACGTCTTGAGGTCTCTATGTAACTCTGCCAAGTATCCCACTAATGGGGCATCAAAGCCCATGGCCAAAAGGACCCCCCACAGCTTAGCCCTGTTGACCAGGTCAAAAGCTGAGGAGAGGTCCATAAAGGCCATGTACAGGGAGCCCCCCTTGGCTGCTACATACTTACTAATGATCAATTCTAAATTCAAACACTGATCCAGGGTTCCCCTTTTTGCTCTGAAGCCGTATTGTGCATTTGATAAAATGCCCTTTTCTTCTAGAAGCAGGGTCAATCTACCTAAGAGAACTCTTCCCAGAATCTTGACACTTGAGTCGATTAGGGAGATTGGCCTATAACAGGCTGGGTCTGTTCTTTGTCCCTTTTTAAAAATAGGTATTATGGTGGATTTCGACCAGCTACTAGGAAAAACAAAATCTCTTGTGGCATTAAAAATGTTGGTAAGAATTTTGGCGCTTAATTCAGGGGCACTCTTAAAAAAGTCAGCGGGAACCCCGTCAGGGCCTGGAGCCTTTTTAGAATGTGTGTCGCTGATAGCTTTTTTTACCTCTTCTATACTAAAAGGAGAAATGGGAGGGACTGCTTGTGTGGATTGTAATCCACAGCCTGAGGTGTTATCAGGACAACTGTAGATATTGCTGAAGTGTGTGACCCATTGGTCGTCCGGAATGGTGCAATCTGCTCTCTGCTTATCTGGATCGACAAAAAAGGGATGATTTATTATCGCCCAAAATTTTGAGCTATCTCTCTGGATTTCGGGCGAGAGCAAATCGTTCCAGGCCTCAGTTTTGATCTCTGATTTTCTCTTTTTGATGGCGTCGTTGTAGTTTTTCCTTAACAGCGCTATCTGTACTTTATCTCTTGGCTCCGCTTTTAAAGCCTTTAGGAGAATTGAGTGGGCCTTTGAACAACCTGTGTTAAACCATTTTTTACCTCTACATGTCCGACCCTTATTCCTTACAGTCAGATCCAGGTCAATTTGGTTGCAGATAATATTAAAAGCCTCTATCAAACTAGAAGACGGGTTGTTTTTATCTAGGCAGATTGCGACCTCACCCTCAACTTTGGACAGGGTATCCTGTATAAAAGTGATCGGGGTAACTTGATCCCACTTCAGCCTACGGTTCTGATCTCCCAGAACTAAATTAGTCGCGCATGAGGCTGCAGCTTCTCTCTTTCCAAGAACTCCCTGGGATAAAATCTCTAAAATTACTGGGTTATGATCACTGAAAACTGAGGTTTCTACCTTATAGGTTGAGACCTCAGACAAAATACTAGACGACAAAAAGATATAATCTACTATTGTGCCAGAGTTGTTACCCACAAATGTCGGTAACCTCAAGTCTCTATTACTGCTAGAGAATTCATAAAGATTAAAAGTTGCTAAAAGTGATTCCAGTGCCTCCCCACGCGGTGAGTGTTCAAAGTGCGGAATACAGAGATAAGGGGGAAAATCTTCATATTCCTCACGGCAATCCCTGTCGCATGGGTGGATATTGTAGTCTCCCATGAGAATCACGTCAAAGCCGTGGGCACTGTTTTCGCTGTGGGAAGACAAAAAATCCTCTAAGGTTTCCAAATGCTCGTTGAGCAGTTGACTGACAGGAGAATTATAAAAATTAACTAATAGGATAGGCTGTGAGTTAAAAGTAGTTAATTCAACTGCTAGTATGTTTGTTGAGTTAAAGTTAATTCGTCTTGGCTTTCCCCGAATGTTTAAGGAAATATAAATAGCCAAGCCTCCCTTTGCCCTTCCAGATCTAGCACATCTGGAAGGGCATAGCAGATACAGATACAGAGAACTGGGAAAAGCCGTCTAGAGCAAATCCGTCGGACGTCTCCCAGGTCTCCTGGAATACAAGAATGTCGTGGGAACTAACCATTTCCAGCCAGTCCTTGTTACCAATTTTTGAGTTAATGCCAGCGATGTTCCAGCTCAAGATACTACACACCCTGTTGCTTTTATTTTTTAGATCTAAATGTACTGGGGCAGGAAAAGAAACAGGTAAAAAATCCTCATTGTTAGTATCTTCTATAGGAGCGAGTCAATCATTCTGGTCCATGAAGGACAATGGGGCATAGCGGTTAAATAACTGGAGAGGTTCGACAAAAGAGTTTTGCCGTGATAGGAAGGGATATTGAGCTACAGAATTATGCCTTATATCCTGCCCTTGTCTGGGGTTGGAATCCCAGGGTCTGTCCCACCCCAGCGCTGGAGTCCTATAGTATGTGACATTTTGTTGCTCCCCATAGAAAAACTTCAAAGTAAGAGGAACAACAGTGACTTTTCTGCGTTGAGGGGGGAATAGATTGGCCAGGATGTTTGAGAGAACGTCTTGGTTCGAGAGGGTCACTGCCACGCAGTCCCCCTTAAACTTTTTCAGGCGGTTTCCCAGCCAAGGGACCCTGGTCGCAGACGTAATGACATTTGCCAGATGATGTTTCCCCCCAGGGAATAACCGCATATTGTTGGTTAGCCAGTGCAGAGCCTTACTAGTAAGGGAGGTAGGGCTTTCGACTATTCCCCCTTCCAGAGGGGGTACGTTTGCAAGCACCAGAACCACAGGGGTGGCCTCAACTAGAAATTGGTGGGGGACCGTTGTTTGGGTAGTTGCCGGGGGTGGTCCAACAGAAGGGGGAACATCTGTTGGGATGGAAACCAAAAGAGGGCCCTCAGAAATGGTAGACAAAGGTATTAATGGCTGGGGCAATGGATTATCAACAGGTAACTGAATCCCTTCATTATCACGAAAGACTTCATTAATCACATCTCCCCCTATGTTGTTGGGCATGATAGTGACTATCTTGGTGATATTTTCCACCCCATCTACTACCTTAGTGCTTAAGCCACCCAACCTCTTGACCTCTGCATGCAATTTGTCTAACTTAGATATTAAGGGTTTGACAATGGCATTGATTTTATGCTCAAGAAAGTCAGAGATCCTTTCGAAAAGAGCGTCCTCAAAATTATGACACTGATTATCCTCCATGACGTTTGCTTGTTTAGTCTTTGGGGTAGTAACCCTTTTCTTTCTTGCCCCTATACGCGGGCCACTCAGCTTTAGGGGGATCTTTGTGCATAAGCGTCTTGGTCTTGTAGCATGCCCTTTTGGTGTCATCTCCTTGGGTGCAGCTTGTGCATGTGTCTCTTGATCAGAGTCAGTGTCAGTATCAATAACACCCTCAGCCTGTGTGTTAGAAGTCTCAATAGCCGTATCTGCATTATCTGGTGCACTGCTTACATCCAGGAGAATGGGGCCGCTAATTACATTCTCCTGGCTAGTTTCTTGCAAAATAGTGTCATCAATCATGGTGGAAGCTGTAGGTGACAAACAGCGAAGGTCTGGGGATTGGCTTAGACTAAGAGAGTCTCTCCTTTGCATATTAATTTTCCTGACAGTCTGGACAAGAAAATTATCAAGGGTCTTCTGTGGGGCTTCCTTAGTTTTCGCAGGCATACTTTTCAGTGTACTCACAGCCAACGTTTAGAACTTTAAATACTTAATATATGCTTAACACAACGATATGGCTTACTTGATTTCGGTCCTGTAGAGTTTCTGGCCCTGCCCTGCCTCCTCGTGCCGCTGAGGGCCGTAGAGGGCCCGCCCTTTGCCCGGGCTTAGCCCCGGGCGTTCCCGCGCGCGACTCGCGGGGGCGAGGGGGGTGTCAGCGTTTTACCAGCGCCTCCAGGCGCTTCAAGCGCGTCACGGTCGCGCTGGTGCCCCAGGGGCTGCTGGGGATTGTGGTCCATAGCTCCCGGTGCCTCCCCGAATTCTCTCCGCCGTTTCCCTCACGGCTCTTCTCTGCCCGATGGCTATTCAGATATGGCAAAGACTGGTGTCCCCCCACCTACTCATAGTGGTGAAGTCTCAACGAATGCCGTCATCAGAATTGGTAGCCGCTGGGGACAACAAGATGCATGAGTCGTTACAGGACCAAGCAAAGTATCGATATCCATTGGCACTGCTGATTGTAGTGTAAGACAGACGTCCAACACGTATTCTTTTCCACATAGCAGACATCAAAGCACAGGTAAGATGCAATTCTGCCAGATTGGTCTGAATGATAGAAACCAGGTTATATTCAGATCTCTTAGCCGGGCCAATACGAG
The DNA here is from genome assembly GCF_964263255.1 of Lissotriton vulgaris. NCBI lineage: Eukaryota > Metazoa > Chordata > Amphibia > Caudata > Salamandridae > Lissotriton > Lissotriton vulgaris. The sequence continues at coordinate 9,265,506 of NC_141687.1, forward strand.
GACCTTAGTGATACGGTCTCGGTATCGTATTGCTAGGAGTCTTGTCTGTGGATTGGCTTGCCATATCGGTGCAGAAGGAGCAAAAATAAAATTCCTGCCACGAGTCCCAAGATTAAGGGTAGGCAGCCAAAGACAGAATGGACAAAATTCGGGAAGATGCCCAGAACTGTTTCAGAGGGTGCTAACAGTCCCGACAAAACTGTCTTAAATACATGTGCGAGGCCACTGGTATCAGACATGTTTAAGATTTGGCTTAACATTCCTACGAAACGCACAGGGCAATTTGTCGACACTTGCAGATCATACATTTCTTTCGATGACATTAAAGGCTTAGTTGTCTGTAAATGAATAGACTTCCTTCTGCTTAAAGTATCAATTCAAATAGAAGACATATTCAACGAAGGCCATAACGTAGCCCCCATATTTGGATTGCGTTGTGGATACAATACTTGCATACAGCAAACGGCCCTGGAAGTTACAGTTGTCAGATACGCTTTTCCTGGCAGCATGCCACAACAGCTGTGGTCACTTATGAAAACGTAACTGCCATTAGAAAGTAGTCTAAAAAATGGCTCTATCTGTTTTGCAGGCGTGCCATGCAGGTGACATGAAAGGTTATTCGAAGACCCTTCGCAGGCTCCATGCAACTTAATACCTTGACACAGAAGTGTACCGCTTAGTGATTTTTTACAATTGTTACCACTAAGGAATACCTCCTTGTTACCTTCACTATAACATCTGTGTGTATAAGGTAAATCCCAGTTTGATTTGATGTATTCTTTACCCAACCTTTCATACTGGGCTGCAGGTATATACTCTTGACAGTATTTAAACTGGAAAGTTATTATCAGAATTGTAATCATTCCGTGTATTATCCATTCAATGACAGGTCTCTCTGCCATTGTCAATGGTAATCTCTCAAGTTTTTCAATGCTCAGAATCGTATAGTCTGCTCCTTTTTGTGCCAAACTGATTTGTTTATCAGTAAGGTTAAAGATACTGAATAATGACGTTGTGTTGATTAAACGCCATGGTACGTAGCCTGAACGCAGATTTTGCAACGTCCAACCAAGCTGTACAATAGAACGTAATTGAGACTGACCATGTTGTAACATTAGTAAGTCTTGCTCTATTATATCAAAAGCAGATGATACAATGCTGTCCAGTGAATATATTCTGGAGGACAGAGTCGTTAACCCATTGTCCACTACAGAAAGTGATTTTTCCAAATTTATACGATCAATTTCTCGCATTTTTTCTGCTGTTTCAATTTGCATTACTTTTTAAGCTTTGTTGTATGCAGCATACATACCGGCCGCTATGAAATGTTTTTGACGCTGTTTGCGTGGTCCCATTATGAAATCACGCAAGTCAGCACCGTCTTTAAGTAAAGTCAAGTATTGCTTAATTTCAGCCAGTGTGGATTTCTCTAGCCACTCAAGGCATAGTTTCCCTACACTGTATGTTGTAACTATCCCTGGATGTTGTCTCTGGGAGTATCTTGGGTCTGGCCTGGTCATTTTGAACCTCTGTGTTTTGTTCAGGAATCTATCTTGACAGTTATTCGTGTCTGTTGGCCAGATCAACCACTTTTTCCAATCCGGATGTGTTCTGTTTTGGTGTAAAATATGGGATTTGTCTATCTCCACATCTGAAGTGCTGTCACTATCAGTTATGGGTTTCGGAATAGACGGTGTATTTAAGTCTTTTATCTTAGCTAGGCCATGACAAGTAGTTTGTTGAATTGTGTCATTCAAGAATATCATTTGTTCTGGGATCATGCAGGCCCTAAATAATGCTTCTAGGCCTTGTACTTGCCAATCTTTGGAACCCCAGATCGTTTTTGTTTCAATGGTGTTTTTCCAAAATTTGAAACCAAATGTAGACATTTTGTAATAAAAAATTTCAGAATAAATCAATTTAGTATTTGTCAACAATATTTTCATTCCTGTCTTAAATAACATTTTACTGTTATTAAACCTTGAGAAGTACAGGAATTTCTAATAAAATGTTTTCGAACTGCATTTTGGTGGAGTTGGACAGTGTTCCTTTTGGTTATAAGATAAAACATTTCTAGGCTGAGCAGTTGTATGCAAATAGTGATCACCATAAGGGTTGTAACAGTCTAACAATTCATAAATCGATGAACCCTGTAAGTAATCATGTCTGTGAATTTTGCTGACATTACTAAATCTGACATCATATTATTAATGTTTTCAAAGTCCCAATCCTCAGAGAAGGTACTTGGTGTCACAACGTCACTTAATGAAACCTTAAACTGGTGTGAATACTTCAAGAGCTTAACCGGGCCAAAAATGTCATAATCAGTTCTGTCCCATACTACCCCAACGGGTATCGGATTGGCTGAGATGTTTACAGATGTCAGTTCTCTTTTCTCGATGTGAGAGGATGTGTGAGGCTTTAGGACCAAGTTGATGTTCTGACTTGCTGTGTCCATTGTACTATATTTTCCATCAATGAATTTTCCCAAACGTAGAACCATGATAAGCCAAAGCAGGAGAGTAAGTAAACCTAACACAATCCAAAATTCAATCCATGGTGAAATCAGATATGTTTCTTTTAGTTGGTGAAAAAGTTCAATTACTTTGTCTTTGAAAGTTTTTGTTGGAGGCGTTTCATCATGCTCGCTTGGATCTTCAGAGAAGTCGTCGAAATTGATAAAGTAGGCAGATGCAGTTCTGTTAATTGTTGGAATTTGTTCCGGATTTTCATTTGCTTTTGCATTTTTCTTTGTTTCATTAGCATAGACAGAGGCTACATCATTGTAGACTGGTGTTTCTTGACGAACTGTTGCAATTTGGGTTTCAAGAGGCACAATTTCCATGGCATTATTGCATAGTCCTTTGTTATTCACCGCAGGTTTATCAAATATGATTAGTCTCTCAGTATGAGCCTCTTGGATTGTAGCAAATTTCGGTATTCTGCTATTTCTTGGGAGTCCACTTGGCCTACTACTTATTATTGGCCACATGATTGTGGTTTTACCAGGTTGATGGACACAACTCTGTTCTCCTTTTTACCAGCAAGGGGCGGTAGTACAACTGATCTTGTCCTGCTGATAGCTAAGACAGGTACTGATTTTCTGTAAGAAGGCCCAAATTCCTATTTCACCGCGATCTTCTCTCTGACCAGATTCCCAATCTTTGGAATCCAGACAGGTATTGCTGGGACAGGTGGGTTTTTTTCAGTGGCTGTCAGCTGTTGTTTCAACTTTATGTTACTCAGGTTTTTTCTTGTTTCATTTAAATCCTCTAAAACAGCCAAACGATCTTTGATATAAAAGGATTTTTCAACTACCACTGAAGTGTGACAATCAAGATCCTGAATGAGCATTCTAGTGCTGAACAATAGTTCGTATGGAGTGAGACCTTTTAGAGAATTTCTTGGCAAATTATTAAGACTACGTAGGACACTTGTTAAATGTTTGACCCACCCATCACCTGAACCTAATACCCTCGCCATTATAGATTGCTTTATGTCCCGGTTTTTTCTTTCCACTACCGCATTTCCCTCAGGATGGAAGGGAGAAGAATACCGCAATGCTATGCCCATGCTGTTCATGGCCTCTTTGTAAGCTCGAGAGCTAAACGCAGGACCCTGATCAGAATGTAGCATGCTAATTGCGTATGTGCCGATAAAGACTCGCAAATCTTTTATAACAGTTCTGGCGTCAGCCGAGTACTCGGGTCATCATTTTAAGTGAATTAAGTCTTAATAATTATGGGGACGCATTCCTCTGACTGGATTTCTGTGCTATAGATAGCCTGATGCTATCTAATAGTGGTATCTGGGCTATTGGCTGGTCAGGTTCACAACTGCGATCTCTGTTGCAGTCCTCACAATTTTTTGCAAAATTGTAGATATCTACGCTCATCCCCGGCAACCAGTACTCTGATTGTAATTCCATCAGAGATTTCAGGATCACTTCGTGCCTCAGACCCAATCCCATGTGTGCGTCTTCAATCTAGAAAACTCTCGGGTTCGTGTTTGGAATTACTCTATCCCCCACTTCTGGGATTTGAGCAAACGGAACGGAGTTTGCATCAATTAAGTATGTATTACTGAGTGGATAGTTGAGAGGTAAAGCTGCATAATCGCCTTTTAATGAGGCTTTTACCGCCAGCATGGTTTCCCCATCTACGTGTTTTTCTGAACGCTTTTTTGTGGCAGTTTCCTGCCGATAAAAGCGGCTATAATGTATTGTCTTTTGTTACTAATATGCCCCTTCATTTCTATTTTAGTATGTAAAACTTTGCTTTTTTTTGTGTAGCATTTGTACTCTCTACGCATGCACAGCCTCGTTTCTAAGTCCACGTTTTTTTCTTTTTCTTGAAGTTCAACAAGCAAACCTTTCTTTATTTCAGGTAGTAAATTTTTCGCTTTCTTTTTCCGGGTAGTGTGTCTCATCCGCTGCTGTACTTTCGTAATATATTAATAATCATATTTTTTCTAAATGTATTTGAAAGGTTATGTCGAGGCGCCAAACGTTGATTACGTACTCCGTCCACCGCCATTTTAGTAGTTCTTCACCGTTATTTTTATTATATCTGTTACTTAGAACTCAGTAGTTTTTAATCCTAGTCTTGAATATCTTACTATAGTATTTTAACAATATTTTTGTTGTGGACTGTCATACCTCTCCCCCACAAAATAAAAGAAGTATGTAGTTTTTTTAAATTTACTTTTATTAAATAAATAAATGTAAACGAAACTGAATTATAACTATAATAGAAGCAACTAGAAAATAACTTTGACAAACTCTATTACAAACAAATTGTTAATTGGACTCCAGAAGATGTCCGATTGGTAATCTGCAAAACAAAGAAGAAAATGAGAGTTTAGAATTATGTAGTTGTGAGTAAATAGGCTTAATAAGCATTACAAGTTTTAGTTACTATACAGTTTTACGTGTGCAGTGTGCCTCGTACATTTCAGTTCTGTTATACTGTTGCGATCAAGTGGTGTCTATATGTATATGGCTACTGCGTTACTGATACCGGTTATGCAGACTCATTTCTAATGTTTTGCTATGAAGGCTTTGTAGATCTAGGCCTCTGTGCTTACCGTTGTATAAACCTTGCGGCCAAACATTACAGACAGTTTATTCCACAACTTCACTTGGGCTGTTCTTCTACATGTCGAAGCAGACAGCAGTGTCTATACATTTAAGAGAGAAAGATAAATGATGTCACAGAGAGTGAAAGAGAGAGAAAAGAACATTAAAACTGTATCTCAGAGTCTGGAGTTCAGATTTTTTCAAGAAAAGTCAAACGTAGATTTAGAAGATTCTTCCGTCACTTTACCCATGTTAAAAGTGACTGAAAAGTGGTGTAATAAGGTTGCGATCTGTTTGTCAGACTGTTGTAACCTATCTGTTGTCACTGCTCGGTAATTATAGATTTTACAGAGAAGCTGCAGTACACTACGCACTCTGGGCCATAATATCAAGCCGGGGCGACAAACTTATCGCCACTTTATCAGCAGGAAAGTGCTGCTAAAGTGGCGATAATGGGTTTGATAATATGGTCTATGGAATTCCAATCGAAGCTCATGTTAGATGTCCTTCACATCTAACATGAGCTTCGATTGAAATTCCATTGCTCGACATGAACTCTGCTTCTATACGTCAAAGTATGTTCAATACGTTGCAGACAATTCCATTGCTGTTGCTCGATAGGCCGTGGTTGCTTCTGAAGGATGTTTGCTGAAGGAAACAAAAGGACATTTCGATTAGTCATTATATACTGAGTTGCGTGAATATATTGCCGACATTTCAGCTTTTATAAAAACGTTACTGCTCTTTGGAAAAAAATTAAATATGTAAATTAATACATTATATAGGAGTGCGTTCGTCTAAAATATTAAGTCGCAATTTGGTATGTAGTCAGCTACAACCCTTTGACTCCTTCTGATGCGTACTCAAGTGTCACTGCTCACCTTTTGTGGAAACGAGTTTCTTCATGATGTAGTCGTGATCTTCAACAAAGAAGTGTCATACATGTTGCTGAGTCTTGATACGTCTATGGCTCACAACATGCTCCCATCATCATCATCATCGCAGGTTCTTCACCCGCTCAGTGCTTCGGGAACTACTAACTCAGTGACGAAAGAGGCCACGCATGTAGTAGTGGGCCCTTTTGTTGGTGCATGCTTTAGGAACAACTGTAAAATGGCGTACAACACGTGCGCTCCGTCTTTTATATATATAGGGTCACATGTGTAGTGAGTGATGCGCTGAATGTGTGTGGTGTGGGTGTATACCAGCCATGAGGGAGTGTGTGTGTCGTTCTGACAATGGAAGTTTGGGCCTTGTACTTTTGTTGTGTTTACCTGGTAGCGTAAGAGTGTCCTTCTTTTTTCTATGTGTCGCTATAGAGTCACCATGTATGTATGTATGTAACCTACTTTGTGACGCATTTTATTGTACAATGCATTTGAAAAACCAGTTGTGGTAGGGTGTTTTTTAAATTAAACTGTGTACTCTGGTTATGAGTTTGTTGAGTGTAGAAGTATATATATATATTTTTTTAATTTTGTATTCTATCATAATTGTGGTGACTTTTCTGCTTTAGCGTGCAGTAGTATATTATTTTATAAAATGTATAACAAACTGTTGAAATCATGTTTGAAATTAGAATGGAAGCATGTAAGCTGCTCTCTGTGAGGAATAGCAATGCCGGCTCCCGCAGGAAGTGGGGAGCTGGCTGGGATCGTGGAGGCCTTGCGGCTGTTCCCACGGTCCGCAATGTAAGATTTGAGCCCCGGGGATGTGGTCCTCGGGAATCCACACTGTAAGCATCTTGAAGAGAGGTCTGGATGCACTATGAAGGTTTCTGTAAATGAAGTGGCAGTTTGAAAAGTGATATTTTTTCTAAAAAGGTGCATAACATGCAGTTTTGGAAAAAGAAAAGGATTGATTAGTTGTTCGAGAACATTCTGCACTAAGCTACGATTAATGTTTCTGTGTTTTAAAAGGCTGATTTTTATTGGTTAAGAATAAGTGTTAGCAAAGAACGTTACATGAAATAAGCTGGTATATTCTCAAGTGAAGCTTACTTGCTGTTTTAATTTGCAACAATGTATGATGAACTTTTCACCTGTGTGCTGAGTTAGGTGTTCCCTGAAGTCTTTCTATGGTAACTGGCAGATTGTGGAATGGGGGAAGGGTTGAAAGTCTTGTCGGTTGGAAAGGGTGAAAAAGTTTAAGCAATATAAATGTGTTTTATTTTGAATTTAATGTGGGAATAAATGTGATTTTTTATTTATTTGTATATGTGTGTAGATTGAGTGTGTAGTTTGATCTGAAAAGTTTGCTATTTCTATAGGACTTCTTGATCCCGTAGGACTGCTTAGGGGGATTTACAATGATGTCCAAGTTCAAAATCTTTGATGGCCTTTGTTGAGCCTTTGATGGCCCTGGGGAGCACCGTCTCAGAGGGTCGGCTCTTGTAGTGTTATAGTGTGCCTATTCGTGGGAGTCTGCTGTTTGCTATGGTTGGGCAAGAGTTCTCTTTGAAGTAGGAAAGCAGATTGTTTTTCGTCTGAGAATGCAGCAGGCCGGACTCCAGGAATTTTTATTTGGGTGGGCCAAGGGCGCATTCGGGTGGGCCACTGTGGGCCCAATTTGTCGCTTCTGGAGGTAGCCTACAAGCTCTAGATTACAACATATGTACATGCACACAGGCGGCATGAGGCAACAGATTGCTTCTGTCTGTACCCAGAGCAGGTGGAGAGTTATTTGAAAGTAAGACCAATGTGTGGACCTAACTTCATACCCTCGAATTCCAGCTGGCCAGGCAGTAACAGCAATGTCTGGACCTAACTGCAAACCCTCGAATTCCAGCTCCCTGGCTTCAACTCAAGTAGTTGAATGCTAAGCATATTATGAAGCATTCAAGATTAAGGAAGTCCTTATTACTACACGAAAGCCTTGACACCATTGCACTAGAAAGTCTGGCAATTTACTCGTTGCAATTTGCCCAACACTTATTTCTCTGCACAAATGTAACTTTATACATTTTATTTTGTTGTCATTTTTTTGCAAAGTACTTTCATAGATAAAAATTCTTGAAAAACAGTAACACATTTGAAAAAAGAGAAAGGAGTATTTTTGAAAACTGCCAGCAGTATTCACACCGACCATTTCAAAACTGCCAGTTCCAGTCAGAGGTAATCTTCTATTGTTCTTTGAAAACTCCCATACAAACTCATGCATACATAGATTTGCCGCAAGCTCTTTCTCATGTGGTAAAATAGTCAAAATCTGTTTCCAATCACGATTCATTGTGCGTCGGAAAGGTGTGAGGACGCGGGATAGGTTTGAAAAGGAGCTCTCACAGGCTGTGGTTGAAAGCCCTATAACCAGCAAAGATACATACATTTCATGAAGTGCTGGGAAAGCTTCAGCATCATCACGTACCAGTTCACAAATGGTGGCAACATCTGCACCATCTGGGACATTCTTTTGTTGGATTTGAAACAGTTAGTTCTGCTTAAGGTTTGAGCCAGATGCGTGGTTCAGCTCAAGGTCCTCTTTAATCCTCGTGCTCCAAAACAAGCCTAGCTTTCATTTGGCTCCTGCCTGCTGCCCAGGCTGTGATGTCATATGCCAAGTATGAAAGGTAATGCATACATCTGTAATGCCAAACAGGAGAGTGAGACACCTATCTATTGAGTGATTTGCACAATGTGAAACTACAAAACCTGGTATCCATCTTGGCTTCCATGCTTGACCCAATTGTGTGATCCGAGCCAAATCTTTATTTCCAAGAGCCTCCTTTATTCATCATCACATACGAGTGAACCTTCAAATACATGTGTTGTAGCTGTGCACCATAGAAAACACCTTTTCTGTTTAATTTAGTATAATAATGCTTCTTCTGCTCTAAGAATCTAAGCCACAAGTAGGTCACACATAACAGCTGTCCTTTTAGTTCAGATTTGATTCATACAGAAATAGCACTGGAGGCAAGAATCCTAATTGTGAGTGAGGTGTAACATGTGAGTATTTAAAAGTTCAAAAACAGTAGGGCAATAATCAGCCTGGAGGCAGTTTTCAAGACGGCAAAGCAGGAGTACTACAAGTCACCATTTAAATATAATGTGAAGGACTTTAGTGATAATTAGTGCAGAAATAGCAGGGCTGCAAATCAGGACTAAGATGCATTGCAAGAGCTCAAGAATCCAGAAGTGCAGGAGCTCTATTTTCTGAGTGCTTATTTGGCCCAGAGAAGTGTAGTAGTCTTTATTCGGAGTAACTATTTGCTCCTGAGAACATGCAGTAATCTCTTCCCGGAGAACCTATTTGCTCCTTAGAAGTGCTGGTACTCTCTATGCAGAGAATCTATTTCCTTCAGAGAAGTGATGTTAGCCCTCTGGAAAATCTTTATAACATTTAAGAAAGGACTTTTTTAATATTGAAGAGATTTCACAGGTGGTATGCTGTACAATTTACAGTGCAAACTTTCAGTTCTCTTCATTAATACATCCACCTGACCCACACTATGCAGCACACTTCCTTCAAGGCCTGATTATCAATTTTCTACCATCCTTCTACCATGCACCTTATCTCACAGCTAATCTTGGTCCCCAGCCCCATATCAGCCACCACCCGGCTTCATTTTCCTTATTAAAAATACATCTTTTACAGATATTTATCAAGTTTATTTGTGTATATCTTTGTTGCTTGTAATGAGACGTTTTTGCTTTATTGGTACTTATAAGTAAATGCTTATCCATAGACTAATTTTGTTGAGGAGCAGTGTTTTCTACAGTGCTGAACTTTTGACCTCTGTTGACAGTTGACTTTTGCATGATCTGTTGGGGGTAGGTTGGAAAGTTATGTCAGTTGGAAAGGTTTGGAATGTTAAATCAATAGAAATGTGTATTTTGTGAATTAAAGTGTTCAGGATTTTAATTTGTTATTTATATGTATGTATGTGTAAAATGAGAGGGGGAAATGTTCCATTTGACTGTTCTGCTGCAAACACTGAACTGGAGAGATTCTGCACAAGAATATCCACTGTGTCAGTGGTATTCTTCTTAATCTACAAATTAATTTGAAAGGTGAGTTGATAAGTTGTATGGAAGTGTGTGTGGTGCATCTTTGTACATTAAGGAATTATGGGGTATATCAAGACAGGCGATAATATTATTGCAAGTAATCAAAGAAAGAGTGTCCATAGAGGATGGGATACAGAAATGGTTGTCGCACGTGAAGTCTGAGGCCAGTTGTAAGTGGTCAGATAGTAAGACCAATTTCATGAAAAAAGCAATGCTTTTTCAGGAAACCCTCACTCACCCTAGTGGTGACATGCTTCATCATCGGGTCCACCGGGAGAGATCGAGTACCTCCCCGGTGTGCTGCGACGCCAGGAGACTGCGGAGCAGGTTTTTTGTGTGAGGATGAAGAGTGAAAAATTATAGTAGGGTTAAAAATGTCAAGGGTTGTACCAAAAAAACTTTTATTGGTTGGTCAACCTGACATGTTAAAAACTTATTATGTGTAGGGAAACTAGCCAAATACAATATACTGGTGTTACCCTAAGGAGAAGGTGAACATGTTTCTGCCCGTGATATGTGTTACTTTACAGGGCTTTCATCAGGACCAGTTAGCGAGTGTCCCAATGACAGGAGGGGCGCGCTAAGGCCCGCCCTGCCACTGGTCGTGAAAGTTAAAAATAGCACTATGTGTAAAATGGTGCAAAAAAAGAAGAAAGAAAAAACAAACTAATAAGTTTGGGGTTTTACCTCTATTGCGAGGAACCTAGAAGTCTGTAAAAGAAAGGTGACAAACAGACCAACAAATACAAAGACACAAAAAACATAAAATCAATGGTTTGTAATCATATGCAGTGGCCATAAAGAGTGACTTTGTGGCGTGACACGTGCTTGCATACCTATCAAAGGCCGTGGCCGGTATGCATGAGATGCGTAGTTGAGGAAGTGCCATAATCCGGGGTGGAAGGGCCTCAACTAGTACTGAAAAATATAATTCAGCGCGATCTGTTGTGCGTGACAGGTACAACAACAGCAAAGTAAAAGGAGACTTTATAGTGTTTAAGTCTATCCGTGCGGTAGGCCAGGCGTGGTTACCGGTATATACAAAGCTACCTACAGTGGGGCGGCGGGGAATGATCCCCGATGTGAAAAAACTTTGAAGCAGGGTTCCGGTGCAAATCGCCGTAACACTGCTGGCCGTGGCGTGTAAATTGATCAGGCACACAACGCTCCAATCGTAATATAGGAAATTATCCTCACTTGTAAAAAGATTGAGCCAAGCCCCATAGAACTCAGGAGGGGGGTGGGAGCGACAATGGCACACCCTATTCGGGAAGGGGAAAAAAACAAATACAAACAGAGGAGGTTTTAGGAACTAGCATGATCCCATTCACACGACTTATCTGATGTAGAGATGTCCCATAGTAAGTTTCTTACGCCCGCAATGCTCAGCACCCGCTCGGCACCTTGCTGCTCCCTCGCTGGATCTCGTGGAGCCTGAGCGAAGGGCAAGCCCGGCGTTAAGAGAGCGGTCGCTTGGCGTGGGCCAATCAGGGACCGGGGATTAAAGCGAGGCTTGGAATGCAAGTCGCGTGGGCCAATCAGGGACCGGGGATTAAAGCGAGGCTTGGAATGCAAGTCGCGTGGTCCCGCGAGATGTGGGGAATCCGAGATTGTGTCTCGGAATGAAGCCGAGGCTTGAAACACAAACTGGCTTGGATTGGGTGGATGGGGCCAGCCTTCAGTTATTGTCAATTCACTGCGGAGATGGATAAATCTGCCCTGGGTGGTGCACCCAGCGATCTAAAATCCACGGTGCTGGCGTTTTTGATGTGTCTACATTTATCTTTAATGATCCAGAATATGAGGAAGAGCTGGATAGTAATGAACAGAGGTAGGATTTACAGGCAAATACTACCTAGATAAGCACTTGATGAACAGTCAGTGCCACTCTGTTTTGTTATCATTTATGCAGCAAAGAATGGGGAGGTCCTGACTCCAGGTGTGTTCAGGGGGACAGAATGATAATCATAAACTGTGGTAAATTAATGTTTAAGGACACTGGTCCACGGAATTTGATCGTTAAGCCCATGGATATGGGTGCTGAGTCTATAGACCCAGCGCTGTTCCTTTTCAAACAGGATGTTGTCTTTGTTTTTCACGCAGTTAACCTGTTCGATCACTGTCCAGGTCATATCATTGGGGGTATGGTTGGCTTGCAAGTAATGTTCACTGAGTTTGGTGGTGATTTTTTTGCATCGGATGTTGCTACGGTGTTCCCCAATGCGTGTTTTTACTTTCCGGGTGGTCATCCCCACGTAGCGTTTTGCGCAGGGGCAGGTGATCAAGTAAATGACATTTGTCGAATTACAGTTTGTGTGGGATTTTTGCGTCCACACTTTTCCAGGTTCCAAGTTAAGTTGTTTAGTGTGAGTGGTAAGATGGCAAACACTGCAATCTGTGCAAGGAAAATGACCCGTGATTGGGGGCAAGTGCCAGGCTTCTGTGATAGACCTGGTAGGAGTAGCTGGAATTGGACCTGGTAATGGTCTTGTATGTACCAGGGCATCTTTTAGGCTCCTACCCTTCTTGAAGGAGAACAGAGGTGTTTCCCAATTGCTTATGTTGCTTGTGATGGTTCTCCAATTCTTGTTGATAGATTTTTTGACAGTGTCTGAGAGGGTACTGTAGGTGGTTACGCATGTGAGTGGTACTTCAGTAGTTGTCTTCACATTTTCCTCGAGGAGCGCGTCTCGGGGTTGGTTGCGCGCCCTGGATTGGCCTTTTTTGAGGACTCCTTGGGGTAACCTCTTTGTTTCAGTTTTCCGGTCAGTTCCTTGGCCTGTTCTTTGTAGTCGTTGATGTTACTACAATTTCTTCTCAACCGAAGGAATTGGCCATAGGGCAAGTTTTCCCGCAGGGGTCTAGGGTGGAAACTCCTAAAGTCAAGAAGATTATTTTTTGCCGTCGGTTTGTGATGGGTCACAGTTGTGAGAGAGGTTCCCTCTATCTTGATTACCACATCAAGGAAGATGATCGATTCTCTGCTGTAATTGTGGGTAAACCTCAGGTAAGGGTCAAGAGTATTAACCCAATTTAGGAACTGCAAGAGACTGTCTTCAGTCCCTGTCCACAGTAGAAGAATGTCATCAATGTACCTCCTCTATAGTCCTATGGAGGAGGCAAAAGGGTTGGTTGTTGGTAAGATGTACTTCGTTTCAAAATCATAAACGTACAACCCTGCTACGCTAGGAGCGAAGGTACTCCCCATTGAGGTCCCTGTGCATTGGAGGTACAGTTGTCCTTTATATTCAAAGTAGTTTTCTCTGAGTGCCATCCTTGCACATTTTAAAATGAATTCCTTGGGGGTAGTGTACGCCCAGTTCTCTTTGTCTAATGCTTCAGCCAATACCCGTAGTGTGTCTTCCTGGGGGATACTGGTGTACAGACTCTCTATTAAGCATGGGCGAATTTTGCGAATCTCGCGTTCGCGAATTTTGCGGATTTGCGAATTCGCAATCCGCAAAATCCGCGAATTCCCGCGAATTTGCAGATTTTTTTTTTTTGTGTTCGCCCGTGTTTCTGCCAGTTCGCGAGGGTTTTTACAATTTCGCAATTTGCGAACTTACCTGTCGGGTCGCAAGTTTCGCGAACTTGTTGTTTCTACGTGTCCAGCCTGTTTGGGACACTCTTCTTCATCACTGCCACTCTCTGTCACCACTGCCACTCTCTGACTACTCATGCCACCATCTGGCCCACCCATGCCACCCTCTGTTTCATCACCACACCCTCTGGTTGTCCAGTGTACATTATTTTCGGCAAAGCAAAGCACACCTTCCCTGCCTCAAGTGACCTGAATTAATTTGGGGCTGATTAATGTGTCACAGAATATTTTTTTAGCTGGCACCTGCTTCCTTAGTGCGCCCTGATTAGTGATCTTTTGCACTTGCTAAGTGCTTTCATTGTTGCAAAATTAGTTACAACACCTGCCCTGCCCCAACTGACAATAATGAATTAGGGGCTGATTAATGGATTTTAACTTCCAGCCTGGCTCCTGCTTGTCTCCCTTAGCTGTAATTCAGGACCTTTGTGGCATATGTGTAACTATTCTGAGGTTCAGAGCAGGGTCACATAATAGTTGCAACTGGCAACTGAACTCTGGAGGGGCCCCTCAGGAAGCACTACAGGAAATGGCTACTAATGATGAGCCTGAACTTTTGAACCTGGTAAGTAGTTTCAGTTTTGCTAAAATCGTATTTCTGCAATTTAGCACTTATTCGCGGGGCGCGAAGTTGTACTGGGAAGCCGCGAACTCACGCGAACAGTGCGAGCAGTGCGAGCAAAATCCGCTGCTCGCGGATTTGCGGATTTTGCGGGAGATTCGCGAATCTCGCGGATTGCGAATTTCCCGAAAATCCGCAAAATCCGCGAGCGAAACGGATTTTCCGCCCATGCTTACTCTCTATGTCCATTGTGACCAATATAACTGAATTTTCTACAAATGTGATCTCATTGAGTAGTTTGAGTAAGCTTTTCGTATCTTTCAAGTAAGTACTCGAGTTCTGCACTAGCGGTTTCAAATAATGATCACAAAATGTGGATAAAGGTTCCAAGACTGAACCGATCCCTGATACTATTGGCCTACCTGGAGGTGGGAACACATTTTTATGTGTTTTTGGCAGCGTGTAAAAATAGGGGATAGTTGGGCCCCCTGCCATTAGGTATGCTGCTTCATGTGGAGAGATGTGTCCATCGGTCTCCGCTTCCCGTACCATGGTTGTTATGCATGCCTTCATTTCTGTGGTCGGGTCTGTGGTGAGGAGCAGGTAGTTTGTTCTGTTATCCAGGAGTGTCATGCAGACTTTGTCATATTCAGAGGTGTCTTGGATAACAATCCCACCGCCTTTGTCGGCAGGTTTTATGGTTATTTCTCTGTCGTTTCTTAGGCTTTCCAAGGCCTTATGTTCTGCAGCTGAGAAGTTATTGAATCGCGTAGGGTCTTCTGAATTTTCCAAATCTTTCATAACCGCCTGTTCAAAAGCAGTAATTGCTGCAGGAATTGTGTGCGGTGGTTTTGGTCTAAAATTAGTGTCGAACTCTTGTTCTTCTGTCAAGGACTGATCTTTGGATTCGAAGAAAGCCTTCAGTTTAAGTTTCCTAAAAAACTGTGAGAGTTCACAGTGTAGGAGAAATTTATCAGGACGAGAAGTAGGGACAAATCCAAGGCCTTTTTCCAGGAATTTTGTTTCGTCTGGGGTTAGGACTTTTTTTGAAAGATTGGTAACTAGGCTTACACTGCGCTTGTGCTGGCTGTTGCTGTCCTGCTGCGGGTGTGTTTCCCCACTGCATCTTCGTCTTCCCAGGTCACTTGTGTGTTGCCTCTGTTCCGTCCCCGTCCCCTCCCGCCCCTCCCTAAAAAAGGCATAAGTGGGTGGTTGAGGGGAAACTGAGGGTGCATATATGGATTCCAGTTCATCATGGGGAACTGGGGTTGTTGGTAGAACAGTGGTGTAGGACCGTTATTTGGGTGACCATAATTCTGCCATCTGGGTTGTTGGTTTGGGTAGTTAAATCTACCCCTCCCTCCTCTTCGTCCTTTTTGTCTTGGACTCTGATTACTCGCTGTGCTCCCACTTGAGGAGTGACTGTCTGAATCGTCTGATTTATTAGTGTCCTTTTTAGGAGCACTATAATTAGGATCGGAGTAGGGATATACACTTTCAAATTTGAATTTTTTTAGGTCTTTTTGAAATTTAATCAGTTTGGCCTGCATAAGATTGTCCTTGTACTCTGTGAGGTCTTTATTTATTTCGTCCAACTTTTTCTTATAACCCGTTATTGTCGCTTTGTACTGGGCTTCTGTTTGTTGGATTTCTATCAGAAGAGTTTCGGATAGGCGGAGTGCTGTCTTTATAATGAGTACTAGCCAGTCTCTAGTACAATGCCAAGCAATCATGGCCCAGTCTCTTCTAAAAGTAGCATCATTCAGAAAGATAATATTATTGCCCCTTTATGGGTAGAAAACTCCTGATAAAGGGGCGATAATGTTATCGCCTGTCTTGATAATAAACCCCAATATTCGTCCATTGTTAAACGTTTTATAGTAGTAAATGTGTTTTGCTATAATGCATGCTGGTATGTTTTTTGGTTTAATATCAGTTTGTGCGTCTCTGTACATTCAGGGATTATGGGCCATATTATCAATAAAGGGCGATACATTATCGCCGCTTTTATCGGCAGGAAACTGCTGGTAAAGCGGTGATAATGGTCTTGATAATATGTACTTGTGAATTGCCATAGAAGCCCAGGTTAACACTAGAACCTGGGCTGCTATGGGAATTTACAAGGTCCTATGATCAAGCCCATTATTGACGCTTTAGCGGCAGTTTCCTGCCGATAAAAGTGGCGATAATGTATCACTGATATGGCACTGATAGGCATATTATTAAGAACCGGTGTTAAAATTACCTACGTTTTATGGGCAGAAAACTGCCTATAAAACGGCGAAAATGGTCTTGATAATACGCCCTTGTTAATTCCCATAGAAGCTCATGTTCTGGTGTTGACATGGACTTCTATGGAAATTAACAAGGGCGTATTATCAAGGCCAGACGCGGCCCGTGGAGGGAGTTGCGGTGGGAGAGGCGGGGCGGGGGAGGAGCAGAGTGGAGGGTGATAAACAACGCAATCTGGATGATTGTAGATAAGTAAACAATTAAAATAATGAAAACGAATTTCGGGCCATATTATCAACAACATAAGGCGATATATTATTGCCAGTTTTATCGGCAGGAAACTGCTGATAAAGCGACGATAATGGCCTTGATAATATGCCCTTGTGAATTCCCATAGCAGCCCAGGTTAACACTAGAACCTGGGAAGCTATGGGAATTTACAAGGGCCTATTATCAAGCCATTATTGCCTCTTTATCATCAGTTTCCTGCTGATAAAACCGGCGATAATGTATCGTCTTATGTTGTTGATAATATGCCTCTTCGTTCCGTGCCCTGCATCGCAACGAAATTGGGGGCATATTATCAAGGACCGTTGTTAAAAGTATCGCTGTTTTATCGTATTTGTAGCGTATGCTGAGAAAGATTAGCAGTAGAAACTATGGTGCGATCACTCTCTCTCTGTAAAATCAGAGCAGAGGGCGCGCTATGAGAATAGTTAGAAGTGGTCACTTTTTGGAGATCCGATTCAGCTGTGTGGCTTATTGTGCGATGTTAGCAGGCATTGCTTACATGATTACGGTAACTGAGCATGTGGTTTGCTATAAAAAAGTTGTGGTTAGTCCTTTGTATGAGAAGCTGGATATTTGCATCTGGCCGTCGATTCCGACCTTGAAAGAAGAGTCAACCAAATGAGCCGTATAAGAGCGCTATTGTCTCAAAAAGAGGTTGCTCTTACTTCTGCTAGAGAAACATGTGTCCTTCATGTAGTAAACACCCGCACAGAAGTGTATGCTGTATTAAATACAGACGTGCCCCAGAATTTTAGGGAGTTAATTGAGACTATCTTTAATGCGTCCTCAAGTGGGGGTTAGCTTACTTTTTAAAAGTTATGAGCATTTGCCTTGTGACTACTGTAGAAACTATATTTGGTGTCTTGTCGGTGTTTTTTCATTCAATTTTTTCCAGCATCTTTGGTGAATTGTGCTTAATGCTCACATTAGTTGCCGGTGTGTTTGTTTTATTTTGTTTACTTAAATATGGATGCACATTTTGCAGCCGACGACAATATTTCTCGGTTTTTGCTGGTCCGCAACCGAATGCTTAGTTACTATGGAGCGCTGCCTCTTGCAACGTTGAGTGCAGCTTATGGATTATCGTTTCCATTCTCCTTTTTCACATGCGTTCAACCTGTGTTCCATTGCCTGAGCTGTGATTTCGACTGGGCCCTGGATTTGTGTCTCTGCAGTACCGTGTCTCCCTACGCGGATTATGATCAGCTGATGAGCCCCATAGTTGCTCATGAATTGCTCTGTTCTGGCGGCAGGATTATGGCCATAGCAGCGACACATGGAATATTGGGACGTTGGAATGTTTTTGCAGCGGCGCATGACTTCTTGGCATACAGTTACATTGAAGATGTCCCGAGTTTTCATCCGATGGTGATAGAGGCTCCGGTGGTTGAGGAACATGTATGTTCATTCCCACTATTGAATTGGATGGCTGAAATGTTTTCAGATGAGAGGCTGTTGCTACATACTGTGCTTGTACACTGGTGGAATAAGACTGTTTGATTTTTCTACCTATTCTTTATTTTTTAGTTACTGCTTTTTATCAAAGATCGAATAATTTATTTTGCAAAATTTAACTTGACTCTGCTTTTTAGGCTTGGAGTCCGCGTTCATAATTTGCCCATGTTTACATTATGTGCTTTGGTCAAGGAAATGTGTTGTGGGCTGAGCCTTGCACTCACACCGTGTTAAGTTAGCCTGGGTTTATTAGAATCTAAAACGCCATTTTTGTTTTCCTGCTCTGGTTTGTACACAACACGCACTTGCACTATTGCTTAGAAAAGGCTGAGTTTTTTGCTTTATATGAGAATAATTTGATATACTACATTTGTAGACTGTGTCGCTACTTTAGTGTGTATAGTGAGAGCATGAAACATCAAGGTTATGTTGGATACTGTGTGTGTTATTCGGAATGATGTTCGCACATTTGAGCCATAAGAGATATGCATCTGTGGCATCTCTTATACTTGCACGTTTAGTAATGAAGTGTGCAGGCATGATTACACACAGTTTGAGAATATTCGTATCTTGACAGTTTGTGCAGAAGTCAATGTGATCAACTACTGCTGACTGAGTAACAGAGGTATGGGTCTGCCTATGTAGTCGTATGTGATCTTCTGTAGTTATAAACTAACCTGCTAAGTAGGGAGGGTGAAATGTAGGTATATTTTAAATTTGTTTCCCTTTTGCGTTATAGGATGCTTTCTCCCTTAGTAGTTTTTGGAATAGTAACA
This sequence comes from Lissotriton vulgaris, assembly GCF_964263255.1. Taxonomy (NCBI): domain Eukaryota; kingdom Metazoa; phylum Chordata; class Amphibia; order Caudata; family Salamandridae; genus Lissotriton; species Lissotriton vulgaris. The sequence continues at coordinate 9,284,503 of NC_141687.1, forward strand.
ATGCTGACAACTTTCTGAAAACATGTTTGCTTGTATTATGTGGGTACTGGGCATGAGATTACAGTGTTAGAAATATACATTTCAAAGTGCTTGTTTTGGACTTGTGTAAGAATGTAACAAAAGGGTGCTCTTGTTATTTACCTTACGTGAGGTAACCTAAGTCGCATGTTGTGGGTTGACTAATAATTGGTGTTTTTGCTATAGGAGGAAGAACCAATGAGTCACTGATTGCTAGTCTGTTAGCGGGTTTGGTTACTAAGGTGGGGTTTGGAACACTGTAATTCTCTGAGGTCGTAAGTCCTTATGCACAGTTGTGTGTAGGAGCAGAATTACTGCAACAGTAGTTACAAGAAAAAGGCTCGATAAAGGGCCTTGAGTTTGAATCAAAATATGAAATTGATGAATAATTGATAAGTGCAGCCAAAAAAGGGAGCAAGTGTGCAAATTTCATAGTGCCTTCGCCCGGGGTGGTTGTTATAATAAAAAGCATTGACAAAGGGCCTGCACTTTGAATTTGAATTAAAGAAGAATGATTGATAACACCAGCCAAGAAAGGGAGCAAGTAGGTGTATGTTTGGATGATGTGATGATTGAGCAGAAGATGAAGAAGGTGAAAAATAAGAAAGGCTGCAGACTTGCAAACTTTGTACTTCTTTGTAAGGGAAGTTCCTGTTTAGCTTTCCTGTGCATATATATATATATATATATATATATATATATATATATATATATATATATATATATATATATATATATATATATATATATACACTGAAAAAAACATAGGCTTCAGGCACGTTATAGTTACGAATTAGCATTTAAAAAACAATTGGAAATTCACTGAAAAAACCATAGGTTTCACCCATGTTATAGTTAGCTGGACATTTCTCTCATACAAAACCATTGAAATTCCTCCGTTATAGTTAGTTCAGCTAATTATAACTCGCGCGCCCCCAATGCACTGCTTACATCACTCATGACATGATCAGTGACATCACTCATGACATCACTGATGATATCTCAAATGACATCACTGATGACATTATCCTTGTGAAAGAGTGGGAGACCTCCTCTCAGCGTAATATAACCTTTGATACACACATTGAAAAATAGAAACTAAAAATTTCAAAACAATGGAGATACCAATGCCAGTTGCAACAACCTGTTCAGTAATTCCAACATCTACATACACATCCACTCATTCACCAACAGTTCTATATAGTCAGACATACATGTACTCACTCATTATATGTACTCATGCACTTATATATCCTGTTACACACAATACTCATCCATAGAGTTACTCAAACACATACTCACACATTCAAATATCAATTTACTTGCATATATAACGATACACACACTGCTACACTTACTTCTAATCACTTATAGAAACACATACTTATTTATATAGGAACTCTTCCAATCTGTCACACTCTCACATGTACTCACTTATATACCTCAATACTCACATATACTAATTTAAAACATATGTAGTTACTCAAAATGATACTGTTGAGACAGTCGTTCACTCACTAACACACCCATACACACACTCATCCATTGATACAGTCCTGCACGCATGCTGTCTTCAAAATACATACAGTGAGTCAGTTATTCAAGCATCTATGCGCTAAGTAATACCCCCCACTAAACCATACAGACACTCATACTGATACTCAAAACTCAACTAATAGCCCATATAGACACTCATATAGTTAATAACTAACCCATGCAGCCACTTATACACAAAGTGAGACACTGATACAGATATTTATATATTTAAACATTACTCGCTAATACATGGAGTGGAGAAGTGTGGCTCAATGGTTAGAGTGGCAGACCCTGATGCAGAGGTCTAGCCCGGGACCAGGGTTCAATTCCCCGCCTCGGCGGGTCTTGGGCTCAAAATTCCACAGACCTGATAATTCTCGCCTTGGTGCCCATTCTAATCATAGAGTCTCACTCTGCAACTCTGGGCAATAGCTTGCTTAATCTCCACAATGGCCCCCACAACCCTAAGGATGCCTGGTCTTCACCCTGGGGGTGCCCAGGAGTGGAAGCCTCACAGGGAAAGCCAGGACGGGTTCCACAGCGGTATTCGTACAAGCACCTTGAGACCCTTGCGGGTGAGTAGTGCGCTATACAAGTATTAATTTACATTTACAAACATGTTTTCAGTAAGATACACTTAATAAGTCACTTATATCATCAATTTCACAAAAAAACATCCATTCAGACAGGTATTTACCCATTTATTCGACCTTTAGATATACATATAAAAAAATATTTATTTTTCAGAAAGACACACATTCACTGGATGATTTAATCAGTGATGTCATCAGTGATGTCATTTGAGATGTCATGAGTGATGTCATCAGTGATGTCACTGACCAATGTCATGAGTGATGTAATATGTGACGTCATCAGCAGCGCATTGCGAGCGCGCAAGTTATAGTTAGCTGGACTAACTATAACAGAGGAATTTCAATGGTTTTGTATGAGAGAAATGTCCAGCTAACTATAACATGGGTGAAACCTATGGTTTTTTCCAGTGAATATATATATATATATATATATATATATATATTCACTGAAAAAACCATAGGTTATAGACCATATATAGTTAGGAATTCGAATTTACAAAACCTTATTTTACTCACACAAAACCATTGAAATTCCATATATAGTTAGTTGCACTAACTATATATCGCGCACCCGCAATCCACTGCTGATGATGTCACATATTACATCATTCATGACATGGTCAGTGACATCACTGATGACATCACTGATGACATCTCAAATGACATCACTGATGACATCACTGATGACAACATCCAGTGACTGTATGTTTCTGTAAAGTTAAAATATGTCTTACATATTGAAGAATGAGTGGATGTATAAGTGTCTGGATGAAGGATTTAGTAGGTGCACGACTGACTGTATGAGTGAGTGATTAAATGTGTCTCACTGAGTGCATGGGTTAGTGACTAAACTGTCTTAATTTGTGCATCATTATGTCTGTTGTTCTGTAAACTGTTGCATGTGTTGATAAGTAGCTATATGAGTAACTATATGGGTTATTGATTGGTTGCCCAAGTATTTGTATGGGAGACTGAGTGTGTGTGTGGGTGGCTGGGAGGTGTATGACTCTGTGCATAGATGTGTGAGCAGTTGATTCACTAGATGTATGGTTTCAAAAGTGCATGTGGAAACAGCTGTATGGGCGGTTGACTGTGTGCATGAGTGTATTGGTGAGTGAATGGATATCTCAGTGCTACATGTCAAAGTAAGTACATATGCAAAACACAGTACATGTGAGAGTTGACATATATAAATAACTGTGCATAAGAGCCAGTGAATGTGTGAGTGGCTGTATGGATCATTGTGAACTTGTATCAGGGATTGTATAAGAGAGTAAATATGTGTTAGTATATGTTTGAATAAGTAAAGTTTGCATAACTGTATAGTTGAGGAAATGGAGGTGTGATTGATTCTTTGCATGACTGACTAGGTGTGTGAGTAACTCCATGGATGAGTGACAGTCTGTGAGTGTCTGTTTACACTGATTGTATCTAAGGTTATATTAGAGTCTGAAGAGGTTCATCGTATTATCACATGAATGATATCATCAGTGATGTGATCAGTAATGTCAAATGAGATGTCATCAGTGATGTCATCAGTGATGTCATTTGAGATGTCATCAGTGATGTCATTTGAGATGTTATCAGTGATGTCATCAGTGATGTCACTGACCATGTCATGAATGATGTAATATGTGACATCATCAGCAGTGGATTGCGGGTGCGCGATATATAGTTAGTGCAACTAACTATATATGGAATTTCAATGGTTTTGTGTGAGTAAAATAAGGTTTTGTAAATTCGAATTCCTAACTATATATGGTCTATAACCTATGTTTTTTTCAGTGAATTTTCAAGGTTTTGTAAATGCTAATTCCTAACTATATATGGTCTATAACCTATGGTTTTTTCAGTGAATTTTCAAGGTTTTGTAAATGCTAATTCCTAACGATATATGGTCTATAGCCTATGGTTTTTTCAGTGAATATATATATATACATACATATATAAACATATATCATCTGTATATCTATATAAATACAAACATAAATGCATGCATACATATACTTATATGCATACAGATGCATGTTATTTACATGAAAGTTGAAAAAACACTAATAAAAGCAAAGCTAAAAAGCCACCTCATTACAAACAGAATGGCTTTAACTTAAACGAGGGCGAGATCTATTGCATTTTCAATGCTTGTTTACTTTGGTTCCATCAAGAAGGCATTCAGATGTGTCACACATTTGCCATAAATTCTGAATGTTAGCACTCTAGTTGCACATTAGATCACTGTAGTAAAGCTACTGCTCACCAGGGACGTCTGCTGCTGGTATTCAAAGTGCATGTTTCAGTCTGCATGTCAGAATTTTTTTCATGAAATAGAAGAGGATTTGAGAAGTCACTCAAAATGTGCCCTAATTTTTCATTCTGCAGCACTAATCATACTTTCTATGGCAAAATATACCCCCTCATGTTGTTCCTTTTTAAATTGAGTGTTTTCAGACTTACCACTTCATTCCAATCAAGATGGCTTCTGGTGTGCCATACTTTTGTCATAAGTAAGACTGTTATTATTATTATTATTATTATATTTCTTATATAGCGCCAGAATCGACCCCCGAAGGGGTATCTCCGCGCTTGCCTTGGGAACCCGTCCTGGTTTTTCCCTGTGAGATAGCCCCTACAGGGCATCCCCAAGGTGAAAGCCAGGCATCCCGCCGCGGGGGGGCCGGTGTGGAGATTAAGCAAGCTTAATGCCCAGAGTTGCAGAGTGTGAACCCATGATTAGGTCAGGCACCGAAGCGAGAATTATCGAGTCCGTGGACATTTGAGCTCAACACCCTGCCGCGTCGGGAATTGAACCCTGGTCCCGGGTCTGACCTCTGCTTCAGGGTCTGCCTGCTCTAACCAGTGAGCCACACTTCTCCACCTTGTTAGCGCTCTAGTTGTTCTTTAGAACACTCTGGGACATTCTGTCATTAGGCTATACTTGGGCTACATCTGGGTGATATTTGGGCTACATTTGGGCTCTTTTGTCTCTGGTGGCCATTTTGGGAGACTGCATGTCAGAATCTTTTAATGAAATTGAAGAGGGTTTGAGAAGTCACTCAAAATGTGCCCTAATTTTTCTTTCTGCAGCACTAATCATAATTCATATGGCAAAATATACCCCCTCATTTTGTTCCTTTTTAAATTAAATGTTTTAAGAGTTACTACTTTATTCCAATCAAGATGGCTTCAGGTGTGCCATACCTTTGTAATAAGTAGGACTGTTAGCGCTCTAGTTGTTCTTTAGAACACTCTGGGACATTCTGTCATTGGGCTATACTTGGGCTACATCTGGGTGATATTTGGGCTACATTTGGGCTCTTTTGTCTCTGGTGGCCATTTTGGGAGACTGCATGTCAGAATTTTTTAATGAAATAGAAGAGGATTTGAAAAGTCACTCAAAAGGTGCCCTAATTTTTCTTTCTGCAGCACTAATAATACCTTCTATTGCATAATATACCCCCTCAATTTGTTCCTTTTTAAATTAAATGTTTTAAGAGTTACCACTTTATTCCCATCACAATGGCTCCAGGTGTGCTATACCTTTGTAATAAGTAGGACTGTTAGCGCTCTAGTTGTTCTTTAGAACACTCTGGGACATTCTGTCATTGGGCTATACTTGGGCTACATCTGGGTGATATTTGGGCTACATTTGGGCTCTTTTGTCTCTGGTGGCCATTTTGGGAGACTGCATGTCAGAATGTTTTAATGAAATAGAAAAGGATTTGAGAAGTCACTCAAAATGTGCCCTAATTTTTCATTCTGCAGCACTAATCATACTTTCTATGGCAAAATATACCCCCTCATGTTGTTTCTTTTTAAATTAAATGTTTTAAGAGTTACCACTTTATTCCAATCAAGATGGCTTCAGGTGTGCCATACCTTTGTAATAAGTAGGACTGTTAGCGCTCTAGTTGTTCTTTAGAACACTCTGGGACATTCTGTCATTGGGCTATACTTGGGCTACATCTGGGTGATATTTGGGCTACATTTGGGCTCTTTTGTCTCTGGTGGCCATTTTGGGAGACTGCATGTCAGAATGTTTTAATGAAATAGAAAAGGATTTGAGAAGTCACTCAAAATGTGCCCTAATTTTTCATTCTGCAGCACTAATCATACTTTCTATGGCAAAATATACCCCCTCATGTTGTTTCTTTTTAAATTAAATGTTTTAAGAGTTACCACTTTATTCCAATCAAGATGGCTTCAGGTGTGCCATACCTTTGTAATAAGTAGGACTATTAGCGCTCTAGTTGTTCTTTAGAACACTCTAGGAGGCTGCAGTAGAACACAAAGGAATCAACTGACTGTCTCTGTCCTTGTTGGATGTACATGTTTTACTGAGAATGTCAGACTTCATTTTCACATGACTGAGAAAGATAATGTGAATTTACAGAAAATATGCTTTCAGTTTAGCTTATAGATCCCCTTCCAAACCACTGTGGGAAAATCATGAGATATTAGTTTTCTTTCAAACAATATTCATGATATCACAGCAGAAGGTTTTTTCACATGGTAAAATCACCTTAGAACCCACCACAATTCCTAAAACGAGTATGGTACCATCAACAAATGATTTATAATGTAACTAAAGTCCTAAAACCCTCTATTAACTACAATGCTTTTTAATGAGGTGCTATCATGTATATTGGTCCCAAGATGGCTGCCAACACTTCTTGGATGAAGTGCTGACAGCCAATCAGATCAGATGTGTGGTTAGGCTCCGCCCAGATATATATCTTTTTTTGAACCTAAATTACTCAAAATCCACTGGAGCACATATATTGAGACCTAGCAAAGGCACATCGGGCTAACAGTCCCTACAATTTTGCCAAGTTTCATGCAAATCCATTCAGCCGTTCGAGCTAAAAGTGAGGCCAACCGCCCTATGGAAATTAACATGGGAAAAACGTGTTTTGGGACCCCCCTTTTTTCTCGGCCCCCCCTTGATGAAACTCCCCCAAATTGTCAGGGGCTGCTCGGAAACAAAATGTTCCATTTTCCTGAAAATTTCAGCCAATTCCGTCCACAAACGCCAAAGTTATTAGACATAGAATTTTCAAAAATCCCATAGAGAAAAAATCCTAACTATATATACCTACTGGCGACCGCCAGTAGGTAATATATATATATATATATATATATATATATATATATATATATTACCTACTGGCGGTCGCCAGTAGGTATATATAGTTAGGATTTTTTCTCTCTGTAGGGACTGTTAGCCCGATGTGCCTTTGCTAGGTCTCAATATATGTGCTCCAGTGGATTTTGAGTAATTTAGGTTCAAAAAAAGATATATATCTGGGCGGAGCCTAACCACACATCTGATCTGATTGGCTGTCAGCACTTCATCCAAGAAGTGTTGGCAGCCATCTTGGGACCAATATACATGATAGCACCTCATTAAAAAGCATTGCAGTTAATAGAGGGTTTTAGGACTTTAGTTACATTATAAATCATTTGTTGATGGTACCATACTCGTTTTAGGAATTGTGGTGGGTTCTAAGGTGATTTTACCATGTGAAAAAACCTTCTGCTGTGATATCATGAATATTGTTTGAAAGAAAACTAATATCTCATGATTTTCCCACAGTTGTTTGGAAGGGGATCTATAAGCTAAACTGAAAGCATATTTTCTGTAAATTCACATTATCTTTCTCAGTCATGTGAAAATGAAGTCTGACATTCTCAGTAAAACATGTACATCCAACAAGGACAGAGACTGTCAGTTGATTCCTTTGTGTTCTACTGCAGCCTCATAGAGTGTTCTAAAGAACAACTAGAGCGCTAACAGTCCTACTTATTACAAAGGTATGGCACACCTAAAGCCATCTTGATTGGAATAAAGTGGTAACTCTTAAAACATTTAATTTAAAAAGAAACAACATGAGGGGTATATTTTGCCATAGAAAGTATGATTAGTGCTGCAGAATGAAAAATTAGGGCACATTTTGAGTGACTTCTCAAATCCTTTTCTATTTCATTAAAACATTCTGACATGCAGTCTCCCAAAATGGCCACCAGAGACAAAAGAGCCCAAATGTAGCCCAAATATCACCCAGATGTAGCCCAAGTATAGCCCAATGACAGAATGTCCCAGAGCGTTCTAAAGAACAACTAGAGCGCTAACAGTCCTACTTATTTCAAAGGTATGGCACACCTGAAGCCATCTTGATTGGAATAAAGTGATAACTTTTAAAACATTTAATTTAAAATGAAACAACATGAGGGGGTATATTTTGCCATAGAAAGTATGATTAGTGCTGCAGAATGAAAAATTAGGGCACATTTTGAGTGACTTCTCAAATCCTTTTCTATTTCATTAAAACATTCTGACATGCAGTCTCCCAAAATGGCCACCAGAGACAAAAGAGCCCAAATGTAGCCCAAATATCACCCAGATGTAGCCCAAGTATAGCCCAATGACAGAATGTCCCAGCGTGTTCTAAAGAACAACTAGAGCGCTAACAGTCCTACTTATTACAAAGGTATAGCACACCTGGAGCCATCGTGATGGGAATAAAGTGGTAACTCTTAAAACATTTAATTTAAAAAGGAACAAAATGAGGGGTATATTATGCAATAGAAGGTATTATTAGTGCTGCAGAAAGAAAAATTAGGGCACATTTTGAGTGACTTTTCAAATCCTCTTCTATTTCATTAAAAAATGCTGACATGCAGTCTCCCAAAATGGCCACCAGAGACAAAAGAGCCCAAATGTAGCCCAAATATCACCCAGATGTAGCCCAAGTATAGCCCAATGACAGAATGTCCCAGAGTGTTCTAAAGAACAACTAGAGCGCTAACAGTCTTACTTATGACAAAAGTATGGCACACCAGAAGCCATCTTGATTGGAATGAAGTGGTGTAGGAGAGTAGGGTCTGCTATCCTATGGTCACCCCAAATTTTTGCTTTTTGCTTCACTGGTTTCTGACTTAATGTGGCTGTGGGCCTGCTAATCAGACCCACAGCCTGCTGTTCTCTCTCTAAATTGATGCCAATGCACTTTAGGTGCATTACGAATTGGAACTGGTTCACCTTATGAGCCCCTGTATTAGTGCACCCTAGGTGCCCAGGGCATAGGTGTATCCAAGGCCTACCAGGGGCTGCAGCATGTATTATGCCACCCCTGGCCTGGCCTCCATATTTGACACAACTGGCTGATCACTCAGCTGGGGTAAGTCGGTGTAACCACCTCTTACTTAGGTACAGTATGTCTGTGCCTAACCCTAGACTGGACACATATGTTCCTATCAGCCACTCCTATGGAAGGCCTCATCAATCCTGGAGGCAGAGTGCTTGGAAATATGTGAGATGGTGCTCTGGCATGAGCTGAGCCTGTCTGCAGCTGTCGGGAACAACTCCCTAAGCCGTTCCGGGATATTGCCATACCATATACTCTTAAGTGCATTATAATCCTCGCGGTTAAATGCTATCTTTGGTTTGGCTTTATCAAAACATGTCGAGTAAGGTGTCATACGAATTGGAATACTATCCCCTCGCCAATTCTGGCGACGGGGATAGCATTCCACCCTTCTAGAGGGACACGACATGTGCGTAGCCTTAACCCCGGTTAAAGTTAAACAGAGCCTCAGCTTCACAAAATGGACGCTGCCACCACAGACACAAGTCTGGCCTCCTGCTGCTGACCGAAACTCGGCAGATGGTGGCCTGGACAAAGGGTTTCCTGCCTTGGGAGGTGCGAGCACCACCCCAGACAGGATTTTGTGTATTAGGTAGGACAGGGCTGAAAAGAATCAGACATGCCCGGGGCACACAAGGTGTCCCCGTGCATAGGCCAGTCCAAACCGGTTCTGGGGCCTTCCAGCCCCAGTCCTGGCGCGGAGCTGGACAAAGGAAAGGGGGTGTAACCGCCCCCCTTCCTGGTTCCACCCAGAGGAGGGACCTAGTAGGTGATCCACCCCCAGTTTGGGAATAAGAGGGGGAGCAGTGCCATTGCACAGCAGATCATCCCGAAATCAACTTAAAACTAAGAAGAAGACTGGACTTCGACATTCTGCTGCACAGAAGACTGAAGAAGAATCTCCCTTGTGGCCAAGGAGTGACCACCCTGTGAACACAGGTACCAACCAGCAACTCGACGTCTGCTTTGCCGCCGCCTCCCGCCGGAGACCGAGCCCAGAGCCCGACAAGAACCAGACTCCCAGACCTCTCAGAGCCCGATCCACAGTCCCTGCGAAAAAGGGACCCGTGGAGGCACCGAGTGACGTGGGACCGGACCTCTTGAAAGACACTCGAAAAGCTGACTGCGCAGCTTCTGAGGCATCCTCGACGTTGTGCTTTGGGGATTGAGAACCCCCACCACCGAGCAGCCCTTGCACCGAAGATCAGCCCTCCAGCATCTCCACGATCTGCGTGGGGCCCTTTTGCATTGTGCCACTCGACGCGCCATCCCGGCCACTAGCCACGTGGTCAGCGGCCATCTTGGCGACGAACCCGAAGATTTAAACAGCAGGTCTGGTTGCTCCAGACCTACCCAAGCTCCTGTGAAAAGGAGCCCTCGCTCTGACCTTGCTGGTCCGAGTGAACAGCATCTTTCAACTTCTGCGTGGCTTGCATTTGCCAAGGCCTGTTTGCTCCGATCAGGTCGCCGACACCGCCAACAGCGAGAAGCTTACGTGGGACAGCTCGTGACCGACTCCTGGACGTCCTCGACCCCGGGTATCCACGTGGCTGCAGAAAGAAGCTACCCGACAACGCCTGTTTGCACCCGACATCGCCTGGTTCCACTCTGGTTCCACGGTAGTCACTGGCTAGTGACTTTGAACACTGTCCCCCCTGCTTTCAGGTCTTCAACTCTTCAGATCCACCCTTGGATCCACCGGAACTCTTCTCATCGAGCCGCCTGCAGCATCTTCAGCTCCAAGCACCATCGACCAGCGTGACGAAACCCGACACACCTTCGACCCTGTGCACCCGCTTCCTGTGGGTGAGGTAACTCAGCTCCGCCGGTGCTCCTGCACTGGTACACATCCCAAGGGCCTGTGTTTTAAGTTTCAGCTCCGTAGGTCACTCGGAAGGTTCCTAACTTTCTAACTTTGTGCTTTTTACGCACCATAGACTTTGTATTGAGAAGTGCGTGCACTTTGAACACTGCACCCGAGTCCCGTGGGCCTTTCCCGACTTAGTTAACTCCAGTCTCGAATAGCTCCAGCGATTCCCAAGGCCCTAGGCCTCTTCACTTTCCTTTAGGTATCTCTTATACCACTTTCTTAGTATATGGTTTAGGTGGCCCCTAGGGCTCATCCATATTGTGCAACTTTTGTGTATTTTAAACTGTCTTGTGATTTTACGCTTGTGCTTCTGTGCTCATAAAGAGTCCAGGGGATTTTAATAGTTAATAAATCAATATATATTTTCAATATATATCTGTGTGGTGTCCCTTTCATTTGGTATTCAAGGGGGTTGTGTATGGTATAACAGCTGGCTTCACATGCCTTTCAGAGTTTAGCCTAAGACTGCTTTGTCCACGTTACCACTAGGATAACTGGTCTACAAGGTTGAATTACAACCATCATCATAAGGGTTGCTTGGCATGGTACAAAGTGATCACTAAGAATTAGTGAGCATTATATACCAGGCCAACTTCTCACAAGTGGTAAGTCTGAAAACACTCAATTTAAAAAGGAACAACATGAGGGGGTTAATTTTGCCATAGAAAGTATGATTAGTGCTTCAGAAAGAAAAATTAGGGATCATTTTGAGTGACTTCTCAAATCCTCTTCTATTTCATTAAAAAAATTCTGACATGCAGACTGAAACATGCACTTTGAAAACCAGCAGCAGACGTCCCTGGTGAGCAGTAGCTTTACTACAGTGATCTAATGTGCAACTAGAGTGCTAACATTCAGAATTTATGGCAAATGTGTGACACATCTGAATGCCTTCTTGATGGAACCAAAGTAAACAAGCATTGAAAATGCAATAGATCTCGCCCTCGTTTAAGTTAAAGCCATTCTGTTTGTAATGAGGTGGCTTTTTAGCTTTGCTTTTATTAGTGTTTTTTCAACTTTCATGTAAATAACATGCATCTGTATGCATATAAGTATATGTATGCATGCATTTATGTTTGTATTTATATAGATATACAGATGATATATGTTTATATATGTATGTATATATATATATTCACTGAAAAAACCATAGGTAATAGACCATATATAGTTAGGAATTAGCATTTACAAAACCTTGAAAATTCACTGAAAAAACCATAGGTTATAGACCATATATAGTTAGGAATTAGCATTTACAAAACCTTGAAAATTCACTGAAAAAACCATAGGTTATAGACCATATATAGTTAGGAATTCGCATTTACAAAACCTTATTTTACTCACACAAAACCATTGAAATTCCATATATAGTTAGTTGCACTAACTATATATCGCGCACCCGCAATCCACTGCTGATGATGTCACATATTACATCATTCATGACATGGTCAGTGACATCACTGATGACATCACTGATGACATCTCAAATGACATCACTGATGACATCACTGATGACAACATCCAGTGACTGTATGTTTCTGTAAAGTTAAAATATGTCTTACATATTGAAGAATGAGTGGATGTATAAGTGTCTGGATGAAGGATTTAGTAGGTGCATGACTGACTGTATGAGTGAGTGATTAAATGTGTCTCACTGAGTGCATGGGTTAGTGACTAAACTGTCTTAATTTGTGCATCATTATGTCTGTTGTTCTGTAAACTGTTGCATGTGTTGATAAGTAGCTATATGAGTAACTATATGGGTTATTGATTGGTTGCCCAAGTATTTGTATGGGAGACTGAGTGTGTGTGTGGGTGGCTGGGAGGTGTATGACTCTGTGCATAGATGTGAGAGCAGTTGATTCACTAGATGTATGGTTTCAAAAGTGCATGTGGAAACAGCTGTATGGGCGGTTGACTGTGTGCATGAGTGTATTGGTGAGTGAATGGATATCTCAGTGCTACATGTCAAAGTAAGTACATATGTAAAACACAGTACATGTGAGAGTTGACATATATAAATAACTGTGCATAAGAGCCAGTGAATGTGTGAGTGGCTGTATGGATCATTGTGAACTTGTATCAGGGATTGTATAAGAGAGTAAATATGTGTTAGTATATGTTTGAATAAGTAAAGTTTGTATAACTGTATAGTTGAGGAAATGGAGGTGTGATTGATTCTTTGCATGACTGACTAGGTGTGTGAGTAACTCCATGGATGAGTGACAGTCTGTGAGTGTCTGTTTACACTGATTGTATCTAAGGTTATATTAGAGTCTGAAGAGGTTCATCGTATTATCACATGAATGATATCATCAGTGATGTGATCAGTAATGTCAAATGAGATGTCATCAGTGATGTCATCAGTGATGTCATTTGAGATGTCATCAGTGATGTCATTTGAGATGTCATCAGTGATGTCATCAGTGATGTCACTGACCATGTCATGAATGATGTAATATGTGACATCATCAGCAGTGGATTGCGGGTGCGCAATATATAGTTAGTGCAACTAACTATATATGGAATTTCAATGGTTTTGTGTGAGTAAAATAAGGTTTTGTAAATGCGAATTCCTAACTATATATGGTCTATAACCTATGGTTTTTTCAGTGAATATATATATATATATATATGTTGCAAGAGCTCGTCCTGGCCTCCACGAAACCAAACAGCCACACCAGCAAAAGACGAGGTAGACCCAAATGAGTGCTTCTTTTTTTAATCAGTTATTAAAGTGCAACCACATCAGCCACGACGCGTTTCGGCAGATCCCTGCCTTGATCACATGACAACAGTTTCGTGGGATGCACCTCCTTTTAAAGTGCAAGTGCATGAATGGACATAGAAAATATACTATTTACAAATTGCTTTCATCATTTTCATGGTGTAACACGTAAAGACATGAAATAATCGTAAAATACATTTGTTAAGGCATATAATTCAATCTTAAAAAGATATTTCAGTAAAATACAATAGGTTATTAATGCCTATTTTCTAAGTATCCATTCACTGAGCAATATAGTGCATCACCGTGAATCTAAATAAAGAGAAGTTTAAACTAAAAACATTTGTATAAACGTGATAGAAAAAAACCCCTCTTTTTTCCAATGGACAAAAGAATGATACCCTTATGTGAAGAAATTATATAAAAAATTAACACACATATGTACCTTGCCAAAAAACAATTTAAGAAAAATTCTGTGTTTTTCATAGGGATAAATACAGGGAAAAGATTATTTTGAAAGGAATTATATACATATCTTTGTCTCTCGAAGGGTCCCTCCAATAGGTATGCAACCAAATATGTCTGTCAAGCTGAGTGATTCCCACAATTGAGCAACCTCTACAAAAATTGATAAATTAATGCTGTTGTTCAATCCACTCACGGTGTAATTAAAATTGCATAAATAGTTCAAAACCCCTCTGAAGTATCAAAAATATATTTATAAATAGATTATTTATCTTTTTAACTGTATAAAATCCATATGTACAATACAAAAACTGGTTCATAAGGTATATATATCTTGAAAGAAATGGAAAACATTAACTTTTCATTATGTTGTACTCAATTGATGAAAGCTATATAGGCTTCATGATATAAAGTGCAGGCAGTGAACAATAACTTCCTAGGAGAATAGAAGATTCATTCTAGGAATGTATATAAATCTTCAGTCATGTTGAGACCTTTAGGCTGCTTGGTATCTAAAGACAAGATGTGATGTGTCTCCAGCCTTCGCAGCATGCCCTCCCTGTCCCCTCCTCTTCTCTGCACGGGGACTGCGTCTATGATGTAATATCTGAGATCTTTTAGATTTCCACCATGGACTTCATGGAAATGTCTCGCCACGGGATAATTGGGGTCGTTGTTGGTGATCGCCCTGATATGTTGTAGGATCCTCTTGTGGCTGGGGAGCTTGGTGCTGCCTACATACTTTAATTTGCAGGTGCACTCTAGTATATATACCACAAACTCACTTTTACATGTGAGGTGATACCTAATGTTTTGTGGTTTGGGGCTAAAGGCTGTTAAATAGGAAGTTTTGTTCACTCCAAATGAACAAGCTTTGCAGCTGGAGCACTTGTAAAAGCCTTTTCGTGCTAGAGACAAACTTGTATTGTCCCTATATTCAGGGCTGCTTTTCACCAGCACATCCCCCATCGAAGTTGCTTTTCTGTATGTGATTGAGGGGTATTCAGGAAGGGAATCTCCTATTACTGGATCCTCTTTTATAAGATGCCAGTTACGTTGGATGATTTTACATATATATATGTATATTACCTACTGACGGTCGCCAGTAGGTAGTTATAGTTAGGATTTTTTTCAATGTTAAATCTCAAAATTCTATTTGGAATTACTTTGGCACCGGTTGACGAATCTGCCTGAAAATTTCCGGAAAATGGCCTCGTTGAGCTCCGGTCCTTCCTTGAAAGTTTGGGGGGGATACGTCAAGCGGGGGCCGAGATAAAAGGGGGGTCCCAAAACGCGTTTTCCCCATGTTAATTTCCATAGGGCGGTCGATTTCACTTTTAGCCCGAACGGCTGAATGGATTTCCAGCAAACTTGGCAAAATTGAAGGGACTGGTAGCCCGATGTGCCTTTGCTATGTCTCAAGATGTGTGCTGCAGTGGATTTTGAGTAATTTAGGTTAAAAAAAATATATATATCTATAGGCGCTCTCCGGTGCGCGCACCGGAGTGCGCTCCTGGCGCGACACGCGACTTGTGCGCAGAAAGCTGATTGGCTCTTGGGTGTCTGTAAACATTCTAAACAGTCTGGAGCGGCCGCCATCTTGTGTCTTGGTAAAATCGAGACACAAGGGGTTTGAAAAAAAAAGGGGCAAATGACCATAAGGGGGAAGAGTAGACCCCCTCTGACCCCCTAGGTTTGATGTGGGGGCTAAAATAGGGTCCTGCGGGGCATTACATTTTTTATTTTTTTTTTCGTTTTGCGCGGGGGAAGCGCATGGTACGCGCCCTGGGAAGCGAAGCACTGGGAAAATCCAGGACCATATTTATGAAGGCCTTGCGCTGCCAGTTTTGCGCCGCCTGTGCGTCAATTTTTGTGACGCACCAGCGGTGTAAAAAAATGCGCATTGTTACGAAATATTTAAAAAGTGACGCATCTATCTAGATGCGTCACTTTTTAAATATAGTGCAACGAGGCACATTTTTTTACACTGCTGGTGCGATGCGTCACTTTTCTGTGCGCACTCCTTATGACATTCCAGATGTGTCATATTTAATGTATGACGAATCATGTTGCAAGGAGTTACAGATACGTCAGTATTTCTGACATATCTGTAAACATAAAAGTGACGCGAGGCAGGCGCAAGATTTTGACGCAACAGCATCCTAAAAGTGACGCAGAGAAATCTCATAGATTTCAGTACGTCGTTATTACCAAGCTTTTTGCGGGGGATTGCCCCCTCTGCATACATTATACCTGACGCAGATATAATGTGGCGCAGAGTTTTAAAAAGTGACCCATGTACCTAGATGCGTCACTTTTTAAAAATAGCATCAGGTATAATGCATGCAGAGGGGGTGTTCCCCCGCAAAAAGCTTTGTAATAGCGACGCAGTGAAATCTTTGAGATTTCACTGCGTCACTTTTAGGATGCTGTTGCGTCAAAATCTTGCGCCTGCTTTACAGCAGGTGTTAGACTGACGCAAGACCTTTCACATGGTGCTTTTTCCATGTGAAAGGACACATTACTGGAGTTGCGTCACTTTTGTGACGCACCCCAGCAATGCGTTACTTGGAATGTCATAAGGAGTGCGCACAGAAAAGTGACGCATCGCACCAGTGGTGTAAAAAAATGCGCCTCGTTGCGTTATATTTAAAAAGTGACGTATCTAGGTAGATGGGTCACTTTTTAAAATCAAGCGCCACATTATATCTGCGTGAGGTATAATGCATGCAGAGGGGGTGTTCCCCCGCAAAAAGCTTTGTAATAGCGACGCAGTGAAATCTTTGAGATTTCACTGCGTCACTTTTAGGATGCTGTTGCGTCCTTTAAATATAGTGCAACGAGGCACATTTTTTTACACTGCTGGTGCGATGCGTCACTTTTCTGTGCGCACTCCTAATGACATTCCAGATGTGTCATATTTAATGTATGACGAATCATGTTGCAAGGAGTTACAGATACGTCAGTATTTCTGACATATCTGTAAACATGAAAGTGACGCGAGGCAGGCGCAAGATTTTGACGCAACAGCATCCTAAAAGTGACGCAGAGAAATCTCATAGATTTCAGTACGTCGTTATTACCAAGCTTTTTGCGGGGGATTGCCCCCTCTGCATACATTATACCTGACGCAGATATAATGTGGCGCAGAGTTTTAAAAAGTGACCCATGTACCTAGATGCGTCACTTTTTAAAAATAGCGTCAGGTATAATGCATGCAGAGGGGGTGTTCCCCCGCAAAAAGCTTGGTAATAACGACGCAGTGAAATCTTTGAGATTTCACTGCGTCACTTTTAGGATGCTGTTGCGTCAAAATCTTGCGCCTGCTTCACAGCAGACCTTTCACATGGTGCTTTTTCCATGTGAAAGGACACATTACTGGAGTTGCGTCACTTTTGTGACGCACTCCAGCAATGCGTTACTTGGAATGTCATAAGGAGTGCGCACAGAAAAGTGACGCATCGCACCAGTGGTGTAAAAAAATGCGCCTCGTTGCGCTATATTTAAAAAGTGACGTATCTAGGTAGATGGGTCACTTTTTAAAATCAAGCGCCACATTATATCTGCGTGAGGTATAATGCATGCAGAGGGGGTGTTCCCCCGCAAAAAGCTTTGTAATAGCGACGCAGTGAAATCTTTGAGATTTCACTGCATCACTTTTAGGATGCTGTTGCGTCCTTTAAATATAGTGCAACGAGGCACATTTTTTTACACTGTTGGTGCGATGCGTCACTTTTCTGTGCGCACTCCTTATGACATTCCAGATGTGTCATATTTAATGTATGACGAATCATGTTGCAAGGAGTTACAGATACGTCAGTATTTCTGACATATCTGTAAACATGAAAGTGACGCGAGGCAGGCGCAAGATTTTGACGCAACAGCATCCTAAAAGTGACGCAGAGAAATCTCATAGATTTCAGTACGTCGTTATTACCAAGCTTTTTGCGAGGGATTGCCCCCTCTGCATACATTATACCTGATGCAGATATAATGTGGCGCAGAGTTTTAAAAAGTGACCCATGTACCTAGATGCGTCACTTTTTAAAAATAGCGTCAGGTATAATGCATGCAGAGGGGGTGTTCCCCCGAAAAAGCTTGGTAATAACGACGCAGTGAAATCTTTGAGATTTCACTGCGTCACTTTTAGGATGCTGTTGCGTCAAAATCTTGTGCCTGCTTCACAGCAGACCTTTCACATGGTGCTTTTTCCATGTGAAAGGACACATTACTGGAGTTGCGTCACTTTTGTGACGCACTCCAGCAATGCGTTACTTTTGTGTTTACAGATACGTCAGAAATACTGACATATCTGTAACTCCTTGCGAATTGATTAGTCATATATTAAATATGACATATCTGGAATGTCATAAGGAGTGCGTCCAGAAAAGTGACGCATCGCTGTTTTCACGTAGCGATGCGTCACTTTTCAGAAATGAGGCCTCCAGTTTATTCACTGTGTCACCTCTACGACCGTTTCTTGCGTCAATACGTCCCTTTTGCATACATTACACCTGAGGTAGGAATAATGTGGCACAGGGGTTTACAAAGTGATGTATTTACCAAGAAACGCCACTTTGTAAATATGAATAAATAAGGTGCATTTTTTATTGGAATGTTGTGTCACAAAAAGTGATACTTTGGTGGCGTTAAAGTGACGCATGGCTTCATAAATGAAGCCTTCTACATTCAACTCCAGCAATGCATCTTTTCTTATCCTTCAACACTCCTGTTCTTTTTCAACATTTTCATTGAATATCAACATTCCCCATATTCACTCTTCTTCTCATAACTTTCTTTTCTAACACTCACCTTCTTTCATTCCTCCTACTTCACTTCCTTTCACCTCTCATACCTTTCTGTTCTTTCTTACTCATTCTCCTTTCAATTATCAATGCACTATATTTCACTTACTCTTCATTTTTTTAAGAATATAGCTCTTTGATGAGAATTGGAGGTAGTTCTGAAAAGAACTTTTGGTTTTCTTCTTTTAACTGAACAGGAACAAAAACAGGGAATGGAAACTGCTCAACAGGAGCAAAAAGAAAACAAAAAAATTAGGGGTGGGAAGGGCAGCGATGGTTCTCCAATGCTCGAACCATGAGCTGGACACTTTGCTCCCCATAGGTGAGGAGTTGATTGCAGTATCTGCATCTGACGACCCCATGGTTAAATGCAGGTTGTATGTTTGGCACCTGCTCCTGCGATTGCTCTCTCCCAGAAGAAGTTGCTCCTCCGGTTGATGTAGAGGCCCCATCTCTGGGAACCTCTTGTGCCAGAGCCCTGACACTTTCCCGGGCAAAATTCTGGGGGTGCCTCCTCTCCACATGTCGGATCATGGTAAAGTTCCCAAAAGAGTACTTTTTTGGGGGGTCACCCCGTGACAGGACCTGTTTGCAGATCCTGCACTCCACTTTCGGTGCATTCACCTTCTTCTGGTCAGCTGGAATCTTAAAAAATTTCCATATGAAATGTTCCTTCACCTTTGGGGTAGGAGGCTCTTCATTGATGAACTCAGGTTCATCCTCACTGCTGGATTCTCTGGCAGCCATGGTAATTCACAAAAGATCCAGGTGCAAAAAACAGGTCTTTCAGTCACAAAAGTGAAAGAAGAAGTGAAGGAAATGGGTGGGGATTTCATTCATTGTAAAAAAAACTGTTAGCAACCAATGAAAAGTGTTATTTTAGGGTCACATGACCCGACGCGTTTACGCTGCGCGCTCCGGAGCACTTCCGGGTGCGTTTACGCAGCGCGATCGTAGGCGCTTCCGGGGCGCAAATGTGGCGCGATCGTAGGCGCTTTTGCGTGCGTTTACGCGGCGCGAACGTAGGCGCTTCCGAGGGAACTTACGTTGCACGCCGAAGTGACGTCATCAAACTTTTACAGAAATGCATAATGATTTTCCTTATAAAAAAAACCTAATTTTATTTGTATGGTACGCAATGTTTTGCATTATTATTAACTTTTCATTCATATTTTTTTTCACGAACGATAGTAGCGCTCTGGGTGCGCTTTCAGGTGAGCTCACCGAAAAGCTTACCGGAGAGCTTAGCTGAAAGCTTCCCGGAGCGCGCACCCAGAGCGCAAAAGAAAAAAATTATATAAAAAAAATGAATACTTAAAAAAAAACAGCAAATTGTAAAATAAAAAAAAGGTTAGAAACTCGATATACAAAGGAATTAGCATTTAAAAAACCTATGAAATTCACTGAAAAAACCATAGGTTTCACACCAGTTATAGTTAGGAATTAGCATTTAAAAAACCTATCAAATTCACTGAAAAAACCATAGGTTTAACACCAGTTATAGTTAGCTGGAAATTTTACTGATATAAAACCATTGAAATTCCCACGTTATAGTTAGTTGGACTCACTATAACTTGCACGTATAATGCACTGCTGATGACATCACATATTACATCACTCATGACATGGTCAGTGACATCACTCATGACATCACTGATGACAGAGAGACTGACCTACTTTCACTCGCTAATATATGTATTCACTAAGATACACTTAATAAGGCAGATATCCAATTATTTTTTTTTTAAAACATCCATTAAGACAATAATTTAAACAAATATTCTTCCATCGACCTTAACATACATATATAAAACATATTTATTTATCTGAAAGACACACATTCACTGGATGGTGTCATCAGTGCATTACACGTGCAAGTTATAGTGAGTCCAACTAACTATAACGTGGGAATTTCAATGGTTTTATATCAGTAAAATTTCCAGCTAACTATAACTGGTGTTAAACCTATGGTTTTTTCAGTGAATATATATATATATATATATATATATATATATATATATATATATATATATATTACCTACTGGCGGTCGCCAGTAGGTAGTTATAGTTAGGATTTTTTTTCAATGTTAAATCTCAAAATTCTATTTGGAATAACTTTGGCGCCGGTTGACGAATCTGCCTGAAAATTTCCTCAACATGGCCTCGCGGCGCCCCGGACCTTCCCTAAAAGTTTGGGGGGATTTGTCAAGCGGGGGCTGAGATAAAAGGGGGGTCCCAAAATGTGTTTTCCCATGTTAATTTCCATAGGGTGGTCGACCTCACTTTTAGCCCGAACGGCTGAATGGATTTCCACCAAACTTGGCAAAATTGTAGGGACTGGTAGCCCGATGTGCCTTTGCTATGTCTCAAGATATGTGCTCCAGTGGATTTTGAGTAATTTAGGTTCCAAAATATATATATATCTATGGCAGCGCCCCGGTACGCGCACCGGGGAGCGAACCGGGCGCGCTCTCGACTTGCGCACGGAAAGCTGATTGGCTCTCGGGTGTCGGTAAACATTCCAAATGGTCCGGAGCGGCCGCCATCTTGTGTCTCGGTAGGATCGAGACACAAGAGGTGGCCAAAACAAAGGGGGAATTGACCATAAGGAGGCAGGGTAGACCCTCCTGACCCCCTAGGTTTGATGTGGGGGCTATAAAAGGGTCCCCCTGGGCAAAAAAAAAAAAAAAATCCGATTTGTGCGGGGGGAGCGCCTGGTACGCGCACCGGGGAGCGCACCGGGGAGCGTACCGGGGAGAAAAGAGAATGGCAGAGTTTAAAAATGTAAGTCATTTTATATAAATGGGAGGTAGTTCTGAAAAGAACTGTTTTTTTTCTTTTTGTTGTTTTATATTTTTTTTATTTTTTTTTAACATTTTTTACTTTTTATGGCTTTTCTGAACAGTTTTATATTTTTTTTGTATTTTCCTGGGGGAGAAACAAAAAACAGGGAATTGTAAATGTTTTTTTCGGGCACTTATGGTTATCCCCAGCACAGATGATAAGTTTAACACTTTGCTCACCATAGCAAATTAACTTACCACAATATTTGCACATGATTTTAAAATCGTTAAATTTGGGTTGTATGATAGGCATTGTCTCTGTTGCCTCAGAACCCGATGGAGTTGGTTCTTTTGATGTTGAGGGTCTAGATCATGATGGGGGTAGCTTACTGCAGAGGTCCCTTACCTCTGCAGCAGAATAGTTGATTGGGTGCCAACGGATCATGTGCCGAATCATGGTATGATTCCCGAAGGAATATTTTTTGTTAGGGTTCCCCCTGGACAGCTCAGCATCACAAATCAAACAAGTCACCTTCGCAGCGTTGACTTTTTCGAAACCCCTTGGGATTTTGTAGAACTACCATTCAAAGTGCTCTTTTGGTTTGTAGGGCTGATGAACTTCTTGCAGGAACTGCCTTGAACCTTCCTCCTCTTCCTCCTCCTCCTCCTCTTCTTCTTGACCACCAATGTGATCTTCTGGTGGTCTTTTTGATGGTGGTGGTGGTGGTGGTGGGGCAGATGCTCCAGCTGCTGCTGCTACTGTAGCCATTTTTAAGTAGAATATATTAGAGACAGATCTCCAAACAGGTCTTCCTCAGTCAAAGGACAAAGTCAGAATAAAGAAAAAAAGAGGGGGCTTTCATCATTTGGAAAAAAAACTGTTCTGGACCAATGAGAAGTGTTATTTTCAAGTCACATGACCAGGGCTTTCATCATTTGGAAACCAAAAGTGTTGTGAACCAATGAAAAGTGTTATTTTCAAGTCACATGAGCAGGGATTTCATCATTTTGAAACCAAAAGTGTTGTGAACCAATGAAAAGTGTTATTTTCAGGTCACATGACCCGACGCGCTTACGCTACGCAACCCGGGGCGCGCCCCGGGGCGCTTAGCGTAAGTGCGTCAGAACGTTTTGCGATCGTATGCGTATGCGTGCTTCCAGGTGCGCTTACGCTGTGCATCATATGACTCATCACGCGGCTATGCGATACGTCACAATGTTGTTTTCGTTCGCGGCAATAGCGCTAACGGGACGCTCACCGGTACGCGCCCCGGGCCGCGCCATAGCACTGCACTTACCGGTGAGCGCATCGGTACGTGCCCCGGGAGCGCACCGGGGCAAACAAATACAAAATATATATATATTACATAATTATATAATATAAAATTCGTTATAAAAAATATTACATTTCATACCTATAGAGATTTGAAATTTGAAATTCACTGAAAAAAAAATAGGTTTGAGGCCCTATATATAGTTAGGAATTAGCATTTAAAAAACCTAGTAAATTTACTGAAAAAAACATAGGTTTCACACCAGTTATAGTTAGCTGGAAATTTTACTGACATAAAACTATTGAAATTCCACGCTATAGTTAGTTGGACTCACTATAACTTGCGCGCCTGCAATGCACAGCTGATGACGTCACAGATTACATCACTCATGACATGGTCAGTGACATCACTCATGACAAAGCGGGGACCTCTTTGCGCGTTACTGGAAACCGCACCAAAATATCCACATTCCACACCTGATCCGAAGATAAAGTGAAGAGGCCACAGCAGGGGAACCGTTGGAGACAAACTTTATTCCATCACACAGGCAAGTGACAGTTCCGCATCACCCACAATCGGCGAATGCATTTCGGCGTATCATGTTGCCTTCATCAGCGCCAGGGGTGTGAATGTTTCAGAGAAAGGCGAGTGTCCCAGATAAAATATCTAGCCTTTCCTGATAGGTTGTGCAGCGTGCCGCTCCTTAAAGGTGTATACCAAACGCAAACACACCTGGTAGGTCGTGGATGGATCTGCGCCTACCAGTCCCAGCATGCAATGTCCATGTTTGTGTCTGGAAGGTGCTGAGTGAAGCGGATACACACTGCCTGGGCAAAGAACATTCCTTATCCCATGTTCATGAAACTCGTAGTCTCCTCCAGTCCCCAACCGCTTTACCTTGCAGTCACAGGGGTCGCTTTAGACGGGGTCAAGGCTGAGACTCAAACCTCTCCCAGCGTGAAGCTGAATAGCCTCAACACTGCCACACCTCTTCCCGGGCTGACAAGGGAGCTCTGGTAATTCCGGTACTCCGGATGTAATCCTCCACCGAAGCAGAAACCAGTTGTCCAGTGCCTACTTGAACAAAGCGGGGACCTCTTTGCGCGTTACTGGAAACCGCGCCAAAATATCCACATTCCACACCTGATCCGAAGATAACGTGAAGAGGCCACAGCAGGGGAACCGTTGAAGACAAACTTTATTCCATCACACAGGCAAGTGACAGTCCCGCATAACCCACAATTGGCGAATGCATTTCGGCGTATCATGCTGCCTTCATCAGCGCCAGGGGTGTGAATGTTTCAGCGAAAGGCGAGTGTCCCAGATAAAATATCTAGCCTTTCCTGATAGGTTGTGCAGCGTGCCACTCCTTAAAGGTGTATACCAAACGCAAACACACCTGGTAGGTCGTGAATGGATCTGCGCCTACCAGTCCCAGCATGCAATGTCCATGTTTGTGTCTGGAAGGTGCTGCGTGAAGCGGATACACACTGCCTGGGCAAAGAACCTTCCTTATCCCATGTTCATGAAACTCGTAGTCTCCTCCAGTCCCCAACCGCTTTACCTTGCAGTCACAGGGGTCGCTTTAGACGGGGGCAAGGCTGAGACCCAAACCTCGCCCAGCGTGAAGCTGAATAGCCTCAAAACCACCACACCTCTTCCCGGGCTGACAAGGGAGCTCTAGTAATTCCGGTACCCCGGATGTAATCCTCCACCGAAGCAGAAACCAGTTGTCCAGAGCCTACTTGAACAAAGCGGGGACCTCTTTGTGCGTTACTGGAAACCGTGCCAAAATATCCACATTCCACACCTGATCCGAAGATAAAGTGAAGAGGCCACAGCAGGGGAACCGTTGGAGACAAACTTTATTCCATCACACAGGCAAGTGACAGTCCCGCATCACCCACATTCGGCGAATGCATTTCGGCGTATCTTGCTGCCTTCATCAGCGCCAGGGGTGTGAATATTTCAGAGAAAGGCGAGTGTCCTAGATAAAATATCGAGCCTTTCCTGATAGGTTGTGCAGCGTGTCGCTCCTTAAAGGTATATACCAAACGCAAACACACCTGGTATGTCGTGAATGGATCTGCGCCTACCAGTCCCAGCATGCAATGTCCATGTTTGGGTCTGGAAGGTGCTGCGTGAAGCGGATACACACTGCCTGGGCAAAGAACCTTCCTTATCCCATGTTCATGAAACTCGTAGTATCCTCCAGTCCCCAACCGCTTTACCTTGCAGTCACAGGGGTCGCTTTAGACGTGGGCAAGGCTGAGACTCAAACCTCGCCCAGCGTGAAGGTGAGTAGCCTCAACACCGCCACACCTCTTCCCGGGCTGACAAGGGAGCTCTGGTAATTCCGGTATTCCGGATGTAATCCTCCATGGAAGCAGAAACCAGTTGTCCAGAGCCTACTTGAAAAAGGCGGGGACCTCTTGCGCGTTACTGGAAACCGCGCCAAAATATCCACATTGCACACCTGATCCGAAGATAAAGTGAAGAGGCCACAGCAGGGGAACCGTTGGAGACAAACTTTATTCCATATATATATATAAAATTTCTATGGCAAAATGAAACCCCTCATTTTGTTCCTTTTCAAATTAAATGTATTAACTGTTACCACTTTATTCCAATCAAGATGACTTCAGGTGTGCCATACTTTTGTCATAAGTAAGACTGTTAGCGTTCTAGTTGTTCTTTAGAACACTCTGGGACATTCTGTCATTGGGCTATAGTTGGACTACATCTGGCTGATATTTGGGATACATTTGGGCTCTTTTGTCTCTAGTGGCCATCTTGGGAGACTGCATATCAGAATATTTTTAATGAAATATAAGAGGATTTGAGAAGCCACTTAAAATGTGCCCTAATTTTTCTTTCTTCAGCACTAATCATAATTTCTATGGAAAAATGAACCCCCTCATTTTCTTCCTTTGCAAATTAAATGTTTTAAGTGTTAACACTTTATTCCAATCAAGATGACTTCAGGTGTGCCATACTTTTGTCATAAGTAAGACTGTTAGCGCTCTAGTTGTTCTTTAGAAGACTCTGGGACATTCTGTCATTGGGCTATAGTTGGGCTACATCTGGCTGATGTTTGGGCTACATTTGTTTTTTTTGTCTCTCGTGGCCATCTTTGGGCTACATTGGGCTACATTTGGGCTCTAACATATATATAGCCAAATATAGCCCAATATATATTTGTTCAAAGTTAATTTTCGTAAAAACCACTGGAGCACATATCTTGAGACATAGCAAAGGCACATCTGGCTACCAGTCCCTACAATTTTGCCAAGTTTGGTGGAAATCCATTCACCCGTTCGGGCTAAAAGTGAGGTTGACCACCCTATGGAAATTAAAATGGGGAAAACACGTTTTGGGACCCCCTTTTATCTCGGCCCCCGCTTGAGGAATCCCCCTGAAACTTTCAGGGAAGGACCAGAGCTTCGCGAGGCAAATATGAGGAAATTTTCAGGCAGAGTCGTCAACCGGCGCCAAAGTTATTCACAATAGAATTTTGAGATTTTGCATTGAAAAAAATCCTAACTATAACTACCTACTGGTGACCGCCAGTAGGAAATATATATATATATATATATATATATATATATATATATATATATATATATATATATATATATATATATATATATATATATATATATATATATATATATATATATATATATATATATATATATATTACCTACTGGCGGTCGCCAGTAGGTATATATAGTTAGGATTTTTTCCCTATGGGATTTCTGAAAATTCTATGCCTAATAACTTTTGCGTTTGTGGACGGAATTGGCTGAAATTTTCAGGAAAATGGCACATTTTGTTTCTGAGCAGACCTTGAAAATTTGGGGGGGTTTTGTGGAGGGGGGGCCGAGAAAAAAGGGGGGTCCCAAAACGCCTTTTTCCCATGTTAATTTCCATAGGGCGGTTGGACTCACTTTTAGCCCGAACGGCTGAATGGATTTTCACGAAACTTGGCAAAATTGTAGGGACTGTTAGCCTGATGTGCCTTTGCTAGGTCTCAATATATGTGCTTCAGTGGATTTTGAGAAATTAACGTTTAAATCAAGATATATATCTGTAACAGCGCTCCGGGCAGCTATCCGGTTAGCGAACCTTTCGCGTAACGGAACTTTGCGATGAGAAGCTGATTGGCCCTCCGGTGTCTGTCAACATTCTAAACAGTCCGGAGCGGCCGCCATCTTGTCTCTCGGTAGGATCGAGAGACAAGAGGAGGCCAAAACAAAGGGGGAAATTACCATAAGGGGGCATAGTAGATCCTCGTTGACCCCCTAGGTTTTATGTGGAGGTTTTAAAAGGGCCTAGGAGGGTCCAAAAAAAAAAATTTTTTTTTGCGTGGTAAGCGCCAAGTTCGCGAACCGGATAGCTTTCTGGGCAGCGAACTTTATGG
Source organism: Lissotriton vulgaris (assembly GCF_964263255.1). Classification (NCBI taxonomy): domain Eukaryota; kingdom Metazoa; phylum Chordata; class Amphibia; order Caudata; family Salamandridae; genus Lissotriton; species Lissotriton vulgaris. The sequence goes on from NC_141687.1 coordinate 9,312,143, forward strand.
ATAAAAGAATGAAAGACTTTTCTAATACTGTATGTTAATTGTTTGTTGTTTTTCTTGTTTTTTTTTGTTTTCTTTATTTATTTATTTTTTTTATTATGATTGTGTTTCATACTTTATTAAATTTTCTAACATTTCATTGTCAGAAATGTCATAATTTATTATAGGGTGTAATTGTTTTTCATTTTGAAGCAAGTTGTCTACTGCTTCAACACATTGTAGAAGTTCGTGGTCTCTACTGTCATCCATAAAGTCATCAAGTTTGTCTTGGCTGCTCTCCTTCAGTTCAATCGAAAATGAAACTTGCTGCTCGCCTTCCATTTTGCCTGAAATTTGGATTAAAAAAATATATATTAGTAGAGATAGGGCACTGTTGGGATTAATTTTAGATAGGCAGTTTTTATCAGTGAATTTATCTTTTGGCAGTGTATAGTATGAGAGTGGAAATAGGACTATAAAAAAGTGTATGTGATTTAACCAAGACAAGCCTTACTCCATTGATAACTATAACAGAGAAGTCTATCTAAATACATTACTACTACAGAGGGATAGTGTATATGTAGCAGAAAAAGTCTACTATATTAAGTCATAGTGCACAATATATTAAATTATAACTTACCTTCACAAAGAAGTTGAAGTTTTTTGAAGCTATTGAAATAGGAGGTACAACAAGAAGTAGTAGTCAAAATGGCTGTGTTTCCTTCTCTCCCTTTATATATATACAGGTATATAACCAATTAAATGTCAGGTAATAAAAGTAGAAAATGAAAGTAACATTTTCATTGGTTGTCAATTCCAACAATTCAGATGTGTTTTGTGAAGTAATTTACCTCACGGTACTTGGAGAGGTCTACAGGCTAAATGGCTAAATGGAATTTCAATGAAATTTGTGAGAATGGAAGGGATTGTTATGTAGTATGAGCTAATCTATATTTGGTGAGAGTGTCTCTAGTCGTTTTTCTGTAAATTACTTTCCCGCCTTTTTTTAGGACCGCTTTCCGGGAAGCTGCCCGGTTAGCGAACCTTAAGCGTCACGGGAGTCCACCATTTTGTGTTTCGTTCGCATTAAGATACAAGATGGAGGGCAAATAATGTTTAGAATGGGTAGAAGGGGTCATGGTAGACTTATCTTGACCCCCTAGGTTTTCTGAGCGTGGCTGAGGAGGCTTATATGTGCGGAAAAAAATTTTTTTTTTTTTAAAATTCCGCGAGGTTAGCTTTCGGTTAGCGAACCGGGTAGCGCTCCGGGGAGCGAATTTTGTGGAAAATTAGTGAAAAAAGTTAGAGAAAAATAATAATTGTGAGTGATCAGATGTAGGGTAGCTCTGAGAAGAGCTTTTGGGTTTATGGTACATTTAGGTACTTATAAGTAGGTACCAATGCACAGTCTTAAATTCAGAATGAAAATTCTGTTGCCCTCATCTGAGAAGTGAACTCCATCTCCTCTGTAGATATCTTGCATGTAGTAACGCAAGTTATTGTTGTACAGAGAGCCCATTCCATGGTCTCTCATGTAAGCTGAAACAGATTTGTTTACATGCTTCCTCGCTTTCTCAATTTGTGGACAAAATTGGTTGGACCACCTCCATTTCTGTCTTTGGCATATATTGGAATATACCAAGGCAGTTTGAGGAAAAAGTGCCATTAATTGCTCCAAGGTGTCCTTTAAAAGCATTTCCAGACCTACCCCTGTCAAAGTGCCCAAATCATTACCTCCACAGTGCACTATTAACAGGTCAGGTTTTGGCAAATGCATAAAGGTTTTCACCAATGGTATCAATTGGTGACATTTTAATCCTCTTTGGCCCAACCACTTAATTTCCACATCTTGTAAATTGAGGTTGTGTAAATTTCTGCTCTCAGCATACCTTTGAGCCCAGTGGATGTAACTATGTCCAACAATCCAGACGTTAAACATGGTGGAAGAAGGTTGTTCTGCAGTCAGATGAAGTGTGGTAATGAAAGGGCAGTTGAAACAGTAGGAGTTTCTAAAGAAAAAAAACTGTGGATTTACAATGCTAATGATTCATTAGCAGTGATTGGTGCATTTCCATTTCTGAAAACAGAAAGTTAGGGTGCATGGATGTGTTCTTTGAAAGATGTAATTTGAATGGTCAAGGAAGAAACATTTAATGAAAGATTGCACTGGATACGCAGGTGCACTGAGAGTTCAGAGTTCAATTGAAACATTGTTGTGTGAATTTGCAAACATGAGAGGTCTTCCAGGAGGTGGTTGCTATGGAAACAAGGCAGACAGGGCAGAGGGGGGAAGGGTTTTGATTTGAAAAAAGTGAGGGAAGAGGTATGATTGGCTAATATGAGAGATATGTGAAAAGAATATCTGTATTTCTGTGCTTTCAATAGCTGCAGCCTTTGGAGTGCATCCTTTTTCTTCTGCTGAAGACAATTTGGTGTATTTCTGAGACTGTTTTCAAAACTCAAAAAATATTTGCTAAGGTGAGAAAAGATTTATTTAATTTAGATAGAGAATAGTATGATTTAAGGAGAAAATGATGAAGAAAGCTGTGTTTTTAAAATGTGGTTTTGTCTCTAGTGATATACTAATAGAATTAGTTTCAAAGAGAAATTATAATTGCATATTTGGTGTAACATTCTGGCATGCAGTTACACAAGATATTGTAATACATGGAGGCCATTTCATGGTCTGTTATGTAAGCTGAAACAGATATGTTGCTTTTAAAAACGATTTAAGAAATCAATTACATTTCTGGATATGTACTGCTAGAGCTTCATAGGTTGTTTTGGGCCATATTTATAAGGTATTTGAGTGTCTAAGATGTTGTGTTCGCCTTTTAAAATGTAAAGTGTTCCTCATGGGACAAGTGTCTTGTAAATACGCTCCCACTTGTGCTTGGCAAATTTAGATTTTGATTATGGGAGTTACCTAGCCATGTTAATAGTGTCCCAAAAATGGTGCTAGGGCATTCCAGAAAACACTTTCATGTGTCTCAAGGACATTTTTAGTCATTTCTTCATGAATGCAGGTATACAATTGATTTATATGCTGTGTTTAAAAACGAATTTTGAAATGAATTAAATTTCAGGATATGTACTGTTAGAGCTTCATAGGTTGTTTGGGGTCATATTTAGAAGGCATTTTAGTGTCTTTGAAGTTATTTTTCCCTTTTTAAATGGAAAGCGTTCCTCATGGGGCCCTGAGCAGTTCTTAGCCATGTTATTTAATAGGAAGTGGATAACATGGCTAAGAGCATTTGCTGGAAAATGCATGAATATCGCTGATTTTTCTGCTATATTCATGCATTGTGGCCGTTTTTTTTCACATTGCTTCATAGGTTGTTTGGGTTCATATTTAGAAGGCATTTTAGTGTCTTTGATGTTATTTTTCCCTTTTTAAATGGAAAGCGTTCATCATGGGGCCCTGAGCAGTTCTTAGCCATGTTATTTAATAGGAAGTGGATAACATGGCTAAGAGCATTTGCTGGGAAATGCATGAATATCGCTGATTTTTTTGCTATATTCATGCATTGTGGCCGTTTTTTTTCACATTGCTTCATAGGTTGTTTGGGTTCATATTTAGAAGGCATTTTAGTGTCTTTGATGTTATTTTTCCCTTTTTAAATGGAAAGCGTTCCTCATGGGGCCCTGAGCAGTTCTTAGCCATGTTATTTAATAGGAAGTGGATCACATGGCTAAGAGCATTTGCTGGAAAATGCATGAATATCGCTGATTTTTCTGCTATATTCATGCATTGTGGCCGTTTTTTTTCACATTGCTTCATAGGTTGTTTGGGTTCATATTTAGAAGGCATTTTAGTGTCTTTGATGTTATTTTTCCCTTTTTAAATGGAAAGCGTTCCTCATGGGGCCCTGAGCAGTTCTTAGCCATGTTATTTAATTGGAAGTGGATAACATGGCTAAGAGCATTTGCTGGAAAATGCATGAATATCGCTGATTTTTCTGCTATATTCATGCATTGCGGCAGTTTTTTCCACATTGCTTCATAGGTTGTTTGGGTTCATATTTAGAAGGCATTTTAGTGTCTTTGATGTTATTTTTCCCTTTTTAAATGGAAAGCGTTCCTCATGGTGCCCTGAGCAGTTCTTACAGTCTGGATAGAAGCAAACAAATGCACACCTAGTATAAGTAATTACCAGGTGGACAACCCATTCGTGATTGATCACTTATATTTTATAGAAACGTTTTTTGAAATGTTTTTGGCATCAAAAGTTACACACCACATTCACAGAAAGTACACAAATGCATTGAAACCAAAATACAGTACATAACATAACATTATAACATACAAATATATTGATTATGAATACAATAAACAACTGTACTATGCCTCATAATGCAGTGTTATACTGAGGCACCAATCCTGAATTATAAATGAACAAGTGGACAGAGAAATGAAATGCTAGCCTACTTGTATCCACCACCCTAGGCACGTGTTAGTTTTAACATATGGTACAAAAATAGGAACACACAAAAAACTAAGCAGACATGTCAAATTTGTGCGAATTCTGTTCCTATTATGCCCTAATATTCGCAGTGTCTGGGTGGAGCAGGACGCCGACGCGTTTCGAACCCATAGAATTAGTAGAGGGTTCTCCTCAGGACAAGGATTGGGGGTCGTTGTTGCTGTGAATTTAAAAAAAATGGTATCAATGGAATGTTGACTACCACCTTACTGAGACTACCACACTGTACAGACACGTAAGGGTACCTTAGACTTGCAATGTCAGGAAACTCTCTGTGGGTTTTCCTGTGGGTAAGATGATATAAACCCTAATTAATCACTAAGCCACATACAATGCGTGAGCCTCCAAATGATCAGGGGAAGATGGGCACGTACCTTGGTGGATACACCACTATGAAGTGTGGGGGGTGCCGGTGTGCATGAGATCAGCAGTTACAAGGATTATGCCTGAGGAGATAAACAACGCTGTGTGTCAACAAATCGGACTCCTAATGCCCCTGATAGTCTTTAGCACATGTAACTGTCACTACCGGAGAGGTGAGAGGAGCACGTACCTTGTTAGGTAAACGTTCATTACTCTGCACGAGCTCAAGCGGCGGCCGCCGCTGTAGTTCGGAAACTGTGGGGACACAGAGAGACGGTGGTCAGTGTGGAGCCTGAAGACGTTTGCTGGCTCATTGTTGGTAACGTAAAAATCGAAGCGGGACTTACATTTTACACGATTAAATCGGTCTCCACACCAGACACCAGCTTCGCTGAACAGGTAGCGCGAGTGTGTTAGGGGCGTGTCCTGGTCTTTTTAAACGCGTAATGCGTTAGTGAAAGAATGGACGAGGGAGTACTGGGACTTGTAGTCCATTAGAAAGCGAGGGCATTTCCCGGTATTTTTAAGCCTGATACGTTAGTATGTGGGCCACTAGCACCAACAGGTACATTAGTGAAACTACAAAGTAGAAGAGGGCAGCTGGAGCCTTGTGTGTCCACTGAGTTCTCACTCCAAGATGTCGTGTGTTTGTGGCAATCTGGCCCTACTATGATCATGAAGGGGGGGAGGCAGGCAGTGTGGGTACATGAAAACGTGAGCGGTTGAGGATATTTATAAGCACATGAGCGACTGGCAGCAAAAAGCAGATGACGGCTGCAGACAAGCTAACTAGAGGTTGCTTAGTTCATTAAGGTCATTTAGTCCCACCATGGCAGTATTGAACCTCAGAATGAGGTAGGCCTCTTTCTGAGCGAGCCGGACATCAGGGTCCCCTCCGGCTCCCGGTGTGTTCTTGATGTTTGACAGGACTGTCCACTTCAGATCGTTGGATGAATGTTCTTTGCGCAAAAAGTGAGATACTAGGGGCGCAGTCAGTACTTTGTTATTTATCCTAGATCTGTGCTGGATGATGCGTTGGCGCACCTCCTGGGTTGTTTTGCCGATGTAGACCTTGCCACAGGGGCACGTGATCGCATAAACTGCGTACTTGGTCTTGCAGTTGGTGAAATTATTATGGCGCCAGAATTTCTGACCATCGGTGAACAGGGTTCCTTCTGTCGTCAAGTTGCACACTGAACATGTGCCACATTTGCGGTGACCCATGACTGGGCCCATATTGAAAAGGGTACTTTGTGATTCTTTTTTTGTGGCACCTCTGGTAGATGAAATTTGTTGACCAATGCTCCTGTTTTTTTTAAGAGCAAACAATGGTTTGCCGATGTGAGGCAGGATTTCTTCAATCAAGTGCCAATTACTGCGAATTATTTTTTGCACCGGATTGGTGTGGGGGCCAAAGGTGGAGACGCAGACCATTCTCTCGACGGTAGATTTTTCTCTCTTTTGCAAGAGGTGTTCCCGTGGGGTCCATCTTGCTCTCTTCATGGACTGTTTTAGAAGTTTTGAAGGATAGCCTCGTGCCCTCAGCTTGTTTGTCAGGGCATCGCCATGAGTAGTGAAATCTTCTGTTCTTGAGCAGTTCCGTCTTACCCGGAGGTATTGGCCGTATGGGAGATTGTTCTTCAGGCTTTTCGGGTGGAAACTTGCGAAATGTAACGCATTATTCCTATCTGTTTTCTTCTGAAAGAGTGTGGACATGAGGCCCTCTGGTGTTGATTTTATCTCCACGTCCAGGAATGGCATAGATCTGCAGTCGTATGCCAGACTGAATTTTATGTCTGGGCTGCGGTTATTCAACCATTGGTGGAACTCCTCAAGGGACTCAGGTGTGCCGTTCCAGATGCACCAGACATCATCTATGTACCTGAGCCACTGCCCAATGTGTGCTGCATAGGGGTTGTTATTGTAGACAAACCTGTCCTCATATTGAGCCATATACAGGATGGCCATTTCAGGGGCGAATGGACACCCCATCGCCGATCCCTTAATCTGTAGGAACATCTCGTCCTCAAAGATGAAAAAATTCTTTTTGAGGGCTAAGGACGCTAGATTCACGATGAGTTCAGTGGGCACTCGGTGTGGCCGCGGTCTTGAATTGAGGTACAATTCTATCACATCAATCCCATCCTGCTGCGGGATTTGGGTGTATAGAGAGGACACGTCCATTGTGACTAAGAGTTGGGTGTTTGGATCGAACTCAACTCCCTCAACTTTAGTCAGGAAGTCCATAGTATCTCGTAGAAAGGATGGTACTTTGATGGTAAACTCCTTCAGGAAAACGTCCACAAACTTAGAGATAGGTTCCAACACCGAGTCACAACCCGAGACTATCGGGCGGCCAGGTGGGGCATTTGGATCCTTGTGCACCTTTGGCAGAAAATACAGATGGGGGGTGCGTGGAAAGCGTTTGACCAGGTACTCTGCTTCCTTGGGGCCAATAATTCCATCATCTCTCGCATCTTTGACAATCCGTGAGATTTCATGGGTAATCTCAGCTGTCGGGTCATGTGTGATCAGACGGTACCAGTCGGTGTTATACACATGTTTCCTTCCTTCAGTCTTATACAGGTCTTTTGACCAGAGGACCACCGCACCTCCCTTATCTGCTGGTCTGATCACGGCTTCTTGCTGGTTCTTCAAGGTTGTTATGGCCTGTCTTTGGTCTTTAGTCAGATTGTTCGGTACGAATCTTCTTTTCTTTTCAAGCTCATTCAAAGAAGATAATACTTTCTGCTCAAAGGTAATGATGTTTTTTGCCATATTATTGTTCGGAGGACAGAAGAAAGATTTGTTTCTAAGGCCTGATACCTCAGTTTGTGGTTCATATGTCGAGTCTTTAAAGAACCATCTGAGGCGGATTTTGCGAAAGAACTCGATCACCTCTAATTTAACTTTCGTGAAGTCAATATGTGTACCAGGTACAAATGAAAGTCCCAATTGCAGTAGTTCCTCTTCTGCCTTAGTCAGGACTTTCTTGGAGATGTTAATGATAGAGGAGTTTTCTAGGATTTGTAATTCCGTTTGCGTGTTGACATTTCCCATTGTGGTTTGAATTTGGTCCGCTGTTGAGGTTGGCCCTGTCCTAAAAAAGGCCTCTTCTGTTGACCCCTGTTCGATGATCCTTCGCCTGGATCTGATTCTGCTGACGAGTCAGAAGATGAGGTTTCCGAAAATGTAAGAAATCTCTTCTTTGATCTTCCTTGATACGTGTTAAGATATCTAGTTGACTCGGAACGGGTATAGAAGTCCTCCTTCAAATATGGGTACACAGTCTCGAGGTTAAACGCCTTTTTGTCTTTCTCAAACTTCGTTGTTTTAAAGTTTATTGTATTGTCCTTGAATGTTGTGATCTCCTTTTCTATCTTTTCAAGGAGAAGTTTTGCCTCCGACTCTGTATGGTTGTCTTTGATAATTTGAAGCTGCTCTTCGATCTCCTCGATTTCTTTTTTACAGATTCTGTGAGCCGTTTCAACAGTATGGACCATAAGGTCCCTGCTGCATTTCGTACTGATGCAGCTGAAGCCTTTCTTGTACACTGGATCGTCGGTGAAGAGAACAGGAACGTTCTTGATCTGTAGCCCCCACGGTATAGTACCAGCTCTAAGATTGGCCAGCAGGAACTGGCCATGAAGTTCCGTTCTGATATGCTTTTTTTGTAGTCTCAGAAGCTTATCTGCCACGTTTTGCTGCTTAGCCGCGCCGCTCAATGTGAATGAAGTGAACAGTGTGGAGTCAGCAAGGAGTTTCTCAATGTGTTCCTCACTGAATGAAAGTGTGTCCTTCTCTGCCATTTGTTTTCCTATACGGAATGCAATTAATGTATTATTTGTATGAGGTAAAGCGACTTGAAGCCTTACGGGTAATGACCCGTTCGAGAACAAGGGAAAGAGAAAAAGGCTGGGTCCTGTCTCTGACCGGCTGGACCACTCTTTTATAACAAACACAAGAAAGTGCCGGACAGTCTGGATAGAAGCAAACAAATGCACACCTAGTATAAGTAATTACCAGGTGGACAACCCATTCGTGATTGATCACTTATATTTTATAGAAACGTTTTTTGAAATGTTTTTGGCATCAAAAGTTACACACCACATTCACAGAAAGTACACAAATGCATTGAAACCAAAATACAGTACATAACATAACATTATAACATACAAATATATTGATTATGAATACAATAAACAACTGTACTATGCCTCATAATGCAGTGTTATACTGAGGCACCAATCCTGAATTATAAATGAACAAGTGGACAGAGAAATGAAATGCTAGCCTACTTGTATCCACCACCCTAGGCACGTGTTAGTTTTAACATATGGTACAAAAATAGGAACACACAAAAAACTAAGCAGACATGTCAAATTTGTGCGAATTCTGTTCCTATTATGCCCTAATATTCGCAGTGTCTGGGTGGAGCAGGACGCCGACGCGTTTCGAACCCATAGAATTAGTAGAGGGTTCTCCTCAGGACAAGGATTGGGGGTCGTTGTTGCTGTGAATTTAAAAAAAATGGTATCAATGGAATGTTGACTACCACCTTACTGAGACTACCACACTGTACAGACACGTAAGGGTACCTTAGACTTGCAATGTCAGGAAACTCTCTGTGGGTTTTCCTGTGGGTAAGATGATATAAACCCTAATTAATCACTAAGCCACATACAATGCGTGAGCCTCCAAATGATCAGGGGAAGATGGGCACGTACCTTGGTGGATACACCACTATGAAGTGTGGGGGGTGCCGGTGTGCATGAGATCAGCAGTTACAAGGATTATGCCTGAGGAGATAAACAACGCTGTGTGTCAACAAATCGGACTCCTAATGCCCCTGATAGTCTTTAGCACATGTAACTGTCACTACCGGAGAGGTGAGAGGAGCACGTACCTTGTTAGGTAAACGTTCATTACTCTGCACGAGCTCAAGCGGCGGCCGCCGCTGTAGTTCGGAAACTGTGGGGACACAGAGAGACGGTGGTCAGTGTGGAGCCTGAAGACGTTTGCTGGCTCATTGTTGGTAACGTAAAAATCGAAGCGGGACTTACATTTTACACGATTAAATCGGTCTCCACACCAGACACCAGCTTCGCTGAACAGGTAGCGCGAGTGTGTTAGGGGCGTGTCCTGGTCTTTTTAAACGCGTAATGCGTTAGTGAAAGAATGGACGAGGGAGTACTGGGACTTGTAGTCCATTAGAAAGCGAGGGCATTTCCCGGTATTTTTAAGCCTGATACGTTAGTATGTGGGCCACTAGCACCAACAGGTACATTAGTGAAACTACAAAGTAGAAGAGGGCAGCTGGAGCCTTGTGTGTCCACTGAGTTCTCACTCCAAGATGTCGTGTGTTTGTGGCAATCTGGCCCTACTATGATCATGAAGGGGGGGAGGCAGGCAGTGTGGGTACATGAAAACGTGAGCGGTTGAGGATATTTATAAGCACATGAGCGACTGGCAGCAAAAAGCAGATGACGGCTGCAGACGTACGTGCCCATCTTCCCCTGATCATTTGGAGGCTCACGCATTGTATGTGGCTTAGTGATTAATTAGGGTTTATATCATCTTACCCACAGGAAAACCCACAGAGAGTTTCCTGACATTGCAAGTCTAAGGTACCCTTACGTGTCTGTACAGTGTGGTAGTCTCAGTAAGGTGGTAGTCAACATTCCATTGATACCATTTTTTTTAAATTCACAGCAACAACGACCCCCAATCCTTGTCCTGAGGAGAACCCTCTACTAATTCTATGGGTTCGAAACGCGTCGGCGTCCTGCTCCACCCAGACACTGCGAATATTAGGGCATAATAGGAACAGAATTCGCACAAATTTGACATGTCTGCTTAGTTTTTTGTGTGTTCCTATTTTTGTACCATATGTTAAAACTAACACGTGCCTAGGGTGGTGGATACAAGTAGGCTAGCATTTCATTTCTCTGTCCACTTGTTCATTTATAATTCAGGATTGGTGCCTCAGTATAACACTGCATTATGAGGCATAGTACAGTTGTTTATTGTATTCATAATCAATATATTTGTATGTTATAATGTTATGTTATGTACTGTATTTTGGTTTCAATGCATTTGTGTACTTTCTGTGAATGTGGTGTGTAACTTTTGATGCCAAAAACATTTCAAAAAACGTTTCTATAAAATATAAGTGATCAATCACGAATGGGTTGTCCACCTGGTAATTACTTATACTAGGTGTGCATTTGTTTGCTTCTATCCAGACTGTCCGGCACTTTCTTGTGTTTGTTATAAAAGAGTGGTCCAGCCGGTCAGAGACAGGACCCAGCCTTTTTCTCTTTCCCTTGTTCTCGAACGGGTCATTACCCGTAAGGCTTCAAGTCGCTTTACCTCATACAAATAATACATTAATTGCATTCCGTATAGGAAAACAAATGGCAGAGAAGGACACACTTTCATTCAGTGAGGAACACATTGAGAAACTCCTTGCTGACTCCACACTGTTCACTTCATTCACATTGAGCGGCGCGGCTAAGCAGCAAAACGTGGCAGATAAGCTTCTGAGACTACAAAAAAAGCATATCAGAACGGAACTTCATGGCCAGTTCCTGCTGGCCAATCTTAGAGCTGGTACTATACCGTGGGGGCTACAGATCAAGAACGTTCCTGTTCTCTTCACCGACGATCCAGTGTACAAGAAAGGCTTCAGCTGCATCAGTACGAAATGCAGCAGGGACCTTATGGTCCATACTGTTGAAACGGCTCACAGAATCTGTAAAAAAGAAATCGAGGAGATCGAAGAGCAGCTTCAAATTATCAAAGACAACCATACAGAGTCGGAGGCAAAACTTCTCCTTGAAAAGATAGAAAAGGAGATCACAACATTCAAGGACAATACAATAAACTTTAAAACAACGAAGTTTGAGAAAGACAAAAAGGCGTTTAACCTCGAGACTGTGTACCCATATTTGAAGGAGGACTTCTATACCCGTTCCGAGTCAACTAGATATCTTAACACGTATCAAGGAAGATCAAAGAAGAGATTTCTTACATTTTCGGAAACCTCATCTTCTGACTCGTCAGCAGAATCAGATCCAGGCGAAGGATCATCGAACAGGGGTCAACAGAAGAGGCCTTTTTTAGGACAGGGCCAACCTCAACAGCGGACCAAATTCAAACCACAATGGGAAATGTCAACACGCAAACGGAATTACAAATCCTAGAAAACTCCTCTATCATTAACATCTCCAAGAAAGTCCTGACTAAGGCAGAAGAGGAACTACTGCAATTGGGACTTTCATTTGTACCTGGTACACATATTGACTTCACGAAAGTTAAATTAGAGGTGATCGAGTTCTTTCGCAAAATCCGCCTCAGATGGTTCTTTAAAGACTCGACATATGAACCACAAACTGAGGTATCAGGCCTTAGAAACAAATCTTTCTTCTGTCCTCCGAACAATAATATGGCAAAAAACATCATTACCTTTGAGCAGAAAGTATTATCTTCTTTGAATGAGCTTGAAAAGAAAAGAAGATTCGTACCGAACAATCTGACTAAAGACCAAAGACAGGCCATAACAACCTTGAAGAACCAGCAAGAAGCCGTGATCAGACCAGCAGATAAGGGAGGTGCGGTGGTCCTCTGGTCAAAAGACCTGTATAAGACTGAAGGAAGGAAACATGTGTATAACACCGACTGGTACCGTCTGATCACACATGACCCGACAGCTGAGATTACCCATGAAATCTCACGGATTGTCAAAGATGCGAGAGATGATGGAATTATTGGCCCCAAGGAAGCAGAGTACCTGGTCAAACGCTTTCCACGCACCCCCCATCTGTATTTTCTGCCAAAGGTGCACAAGGATCCAAATGCCCCACCTGGCCGCCCGATAGTCTCGGGTTGTGACTCGGTGTTGGAACCTATCTCTAAGTTTGTGGACGTTTTCCTGAAGGAGTTTACCATCAAAGTACCATCCTTTCTACGAGATACTATGGACTTCCTGACTAAAGTTGAGGGAGTTGAGTTCGATCCAAACACCCAACTCTTAGTCACAATGGACGTGTCCTCTCTATACACCCAAATCCCGCAGCAGGATGGGATTGATGTGATAGAATTGTACCTCAATTCAAGACCGCGGCCACACCGAGTGCCCACTGAACTCATCGTGAATCTAGCGTCCTTAGCCCTCAAAAAGAATTTTTTCATCTTTGAGGACGAGATGTTCCTACAGATTAAGGGATCGGCGATGGGGTGTCCATTCGCCCCTGAAATGGCCATCCTGTATATGGCTCAATATGAGGACAGGTTTGTCTACAATAACAACCCCTATGCAGCACACATTGGGCAGTGGCTCAGGTACATAGATGATGTCTGGTGCATCTGGAACGGCACACCTGAGTCCCTTGAGGAGTTCCACCAATGGTTGAATAACCGCAGCCCAGACATAAAATTCAGTCTGGCATACGACTGCAGATCTATGCCATTCCTGGACGTGGAGATAAAATCAACACCAGAGGGCCTCATGTCCACACTCTTTCAGAAGAAAACAGATAGGAATAATGCGTTACATTTCGCAAGTTTCCACCCGAAAAGCCTGAAGAACAATCTCCCATACGGCCAATACCTCCGGGTAAGACGGAACTGCTCAAGAACAGAAGATTTCACTACTCATGGCGATGCCCTGACAAACAAGCTGAGGGCACGAGGCTATCCTTCAAAACTTCTAAAACAGTCCATGAAGAGAGCAAGATGGACCCCACGGGAACACCTCTTGCAAAAGAGAGAAAAATCTACCGTCGAGAGAATGGTCTGCGTCTCCACCTTTGGCCCCCACACCAATCCGGTGCAAAAAATAATTCGCAGTAATTGGCACTTGATTGAAGAAATCCTGCCTCACATCGGCAAACCATTGTTTGCTCTTAAAAAAAACAGGAGCATTGGTCAACAAATTTCATCTACCAGAGGTGCCACAAAAAAAGAATCACAAAGTACCCTTTTCAATATGGGCCCAGTCATGGGTCACCGCAAATGTGGCACATGTTCAGTGTGCAACTTGACGACAGAAGGAACCCTGTTCACCGATGGTCAGAAATTCTGGCGCCATAATAATTTCACCAACTGCAAGACCAAGTACGCAGTTTATGCGATCACGTGCCCCTGTGGCAAGGTCTACATCGGCAAAACAACCCAGGAGGTGCGCCAACGCATCATCCAGCACAGATCTAGGATAAATAACAAAGTACTGACTGCGCCCCTAGTATCTCACTTTTTGCGCAAAGAACATTCATCCAACGATCTGAAGTGGACAGTCCTGTCAAACATCAAGAACACACCGGGAGCCGGAGGGGACCCTGATGTCCGGCTCGCTCAGAAAGAGGCCTACCTCATTCTGAGGTTCAATACTGCCATGGTGGGACTAAATGACCTTAATGAACTAAGCAACCTCTAGTTAGCTTGTCTGCAGCCGTCATCTGCTTTTTGCTGCCAGTCGCTCATGTGCTTATAAATATCCTCAACCGCTCACGTTTTCATGTACCCACACTGCCTGCCTCCCCCCCTTCATGATCATAGTAGGGCCAGATTGCCACAAACACACGACATCTTGGAGTGAGAACTCAGTGGACACACAAGGCTCCAGCTGCCCTCTTCTACTTTGTAGTTTCACTAATGTACCTGTTGGTGCTAGTGGCCCACATACTAACGTATCAGGCTTAAAAATACCGGGAAATGCCCTCGCTTTCTAATGGACTACAAGTCCCAGTACTCCCTCGTCCATTCTTTCACTAACGCATTACGCGTTTAAAAAGACCAGGACACGCCCCTAACACACTCGCGCTACCTGTTCAGCGAAGCTGGTGTCTGGTGTGGAGACCGATTTAATCGTGTAAAATGTAAGTCCCGCTTCGATTTTTACGTTACCAACAATGAGCCAGCAAACGTCTTCAGGCTCCACACTGACCACCGTCTCTCTGTGTCCCCACAGTTTCCGAACTACAGCGGCGGCCGCCGCTTGAGCTCGTGCAGAGTAATGAACGTTTACCTAACAAGGTACGTGCTCCTCTCACCTCTCCGGTAGTGACAGTTACATGTGCTAAAGACTATCAGGGGCATTAGGAGTCCGATTTGTTGACACACAGCGTTGTTTATCTCCTCAGGCATAATCCTTGTAACTGCTGATCTCATGCACACCGGCACCCCCCACACTTCATAGTGGTGTATCCACCAAGGTACGTGCCCATCTTCCCCTGATCATTTGGAGGCTCACGCATTGTATGTGGCTTAGTGATTAATTAGGGTTTATATCATCTTACCCACAGGAAAACCCACAGAGAGTTTCCTGACATTGCAAGTCTAAGGTACCCTTACGTGTCTGTACAGTGTGGTAGTCTCAGTAAGGTGGTAGTCAACATTCCATTGATACCATTTTTTTTAAATTCACAGCAACAACGACCCCCAATCCTTGTCCTGAGGAGAACCCTCTACTAATTCTATGGGTTCGAAACGCGTCGGCGTCCTGCTCCACCCAGACACTGCGAATATTAGGGCATAATAGGAACAGAATTCGCACAAATTTGACATGTCTGCTTAGTTTTTTGTGTGTTCCTATTTTTGTACCATATGTTAAAACTAACACGTGCCTAGGGTGGTGGATACAAGTAGGCTAGCATTTCATTTCTCTGTCCACTTGTTCATTTATAATTCAGGATTGGTGCCTCAGTATAACACTGCATTATGAGGCATAGTACAGTTGTTTATTGTATTCATAATCAATATATTTGTATGTTATAATGTTATGTTATGTACTGTATTTTGGTTTCAATGCATTTGTGTACTTTCTGTGAATGTGGTGTGTAACTTTTGATGCCAAAAACATTTCAAAAAACGTTTCTATAAAATATAAGTGATCAATCACGAATGGGTTGTCCACCTGGTAATTACTTATACTAGGTGTGCATTTGTTTGCTTCTATCCAGACTGTCCGGCACTTTCTTGTGTTTGTTATAAAAGAGTGGTCCAGCCGGTCAGAGACAGGACCCAGCCTTTTTCTCTTTCCCCTGAGCAGTTCTTAGCCATGTTATTTAATAGGAAGTGGATAACATGGCTAAGAGCATTTGTTGGAAAATGCATGAATATCGCTGATTTTTCTGCGTTATTCATGCATTGCAGGCCTTTTTTTATCACATTTGCAAGCACTTCTTAGCCATGTTATCCAATGGGAGGTGGATAACATGGCTAAGAGCATTTGCTTCAAAGGTTGTTTGGGGTTATATACCATTTTTGGGAAATTATTAACATGCCTATCTAACTCCCATAATCAAAATCTAAATTTGCCAACCGCAGGTGGGAGCGTATTTACAATAAATTTGCACCATGAAGAATGTAAAATAGCATACTAGATACTCAAATAACTTATAAATATGATCCAAAACATCTTATGAAGCACTAGTAGTGCATATTTCCAGAAATGTATTGGTTTTCATTTAATGATTTACTTCATTGGTAGGCCTTCACATGTTTTTTTACCTTGGTTTTTTTTCAGTGAAAATCTTATCTGCAACCATGTGTTGGCCTCACCTCAAATAAACAAAACAGGTGATGGACTGAATGTGGATCAATGACACACATTCACCCCAGTCCAAAGATCTGGGCCTAAACAAACCTTTAGATAGGCTACATCTTATCGTCATCCTGAATTAATGATTTAAAATATTAGGGAGTGATTTATGAGTGTTGTATGCCTGTTTTGTACCATTGAGTGTCATTTTTGTGATGCAGTGCTGGTGGAAAATATTTGCTATGTTAAATAATTAGTACGGCATTAAGTTTTAGATGACTGTTATTTATTTACTGTTTGGTAATAGTGGTTAATAACATTTTATATTATATTTTTTCACAGATTCAACTGCAGATTCTTTCATAGTTTGGAAAATGCCTTCCAGAAGTCGAATACGAAAGGCTAGAAAACGTCAAAGACAGCAGGATGATGTTTTATTGCAGCAGTCCTCTTCCCCAAATACTTGTCAAAACACCAAGAAAGGTCCGGGTAAGAGCACGAAATCATTCTTAAGAAATATTTGTAGTAAAAAAAATTTTGCTCAAAAAAATGTGTCTGTTCACAAAAAGAGAAGTAATTTAAATGGAAAGGAGAGACCCATCACAAATGTTACTGGTAGAGGAAGAGATAACTCTGTGCATGATAGTAGAAGGAAACAACAGTTTAGGGACATTCGACAACGAATGTTCCGTAATAGGATATTAGTTAATTTATTGAAAAATATTAAAAAGAAAGGCCAACAGAAAGCGGCATTTTATAGGAAGAAGAAAAATGTAGAGAAAATTATTGATCATGCTTTTGAAATCAAGCGAAAGTTGTTTATTTTGGTAATCAATAGAATTAGGAAACTAAGCAAGGTAATTTCTGATTTCAAAACAAAAAGTAGATGGAAGAGAGTAGTAAATCGTACTAACTTTTGTGAAGTTTTTTCTGGAGAATGGATGCATAGTTCAAGTTCTGAGGCATTTTTTAATGAGGAGACTTATTTTCAGGATAATGATTTGGTGCATGCAGTTGACATCAGTGGTCGAGCTTATGAAGTGAAGGATGGTTGTCCAGTTGAAAAAGAACAACTTGTGACAACAGAGACAGAAGAGGCGCTAAGTGATGAGGTTTTAGGAAGACGTCCTAAGGGTCCTGTGTACATTTGGAAGTGTAGTTCTATTTGCAGTGTGCGACAGGTTTCCATCAATTTGCTTTGTGATTTTATACGGACATTTAATAAGAAAAGTTTGAAGCAAAAAATGAAGTTGTTGCAAGATTTAGATCCTTGCAGAGTGAGACAAATGACAGGTTTGCGTGGTCATTCACTGGCTTGTCTTTCCAGGAGAGTATGCCAGAGTGTTTTTCATCATTTCAGGATGCTAGCAGTGCATCATAATAAAGTGAGAAAATTAGTGAGAATGTTGTATTATGCTAAGAGTCCAGCAATTATGCTTAAACAGTTATGTGCTGCTCTTTTGCATGGTTCTGAAATAGATGTGAAGAATCTTTGTGAAGAAATTGAGTTTTGTTACTTTGGTAGTAAAGATGAGAATGTTCAAATTGACCCTGAAGTAGAGGGTAATGTGGAAGATAATGTACAGGTTTCCAGTACAGATAATTTTCAGAAGGAAATTGCCACGTTTCAGATGAAATCAAGTGAGAGGCCTAATTTCACTTGTGTATGTTGTCGACGCACTTATTATAAGAATCAGACTAAGGTAGTGGATTTATATGCAAAAAGTGAAAGGGAAAATAATAGTGAATGGAAGGATTTAGCCACATACTTGATGGTAGAAAATTATTTTGATTTGGGATCGGATCAACGTGTGTGTACTTATTGTTGTAATAAATTAAACCAAAACCAGATGCCTGCTAGGGCAGTTCATAATAATCTGGAATTGGTTGAGATTCCTTCTGAATTGAAGGATTTAAATACTTATGAATCTATTTTGATTCAAAGTATCCATCCCTTTCAGGCTATTGTAAGAATGGAGCCAAAGACAGGGAAGTTGCCTCCAGCAGATTTACAGAGAGGATTAAAGGGAAGAGTTGTTTATTTGCCTCTAGATTTGAACAAAAACATTAACACAATTGGAATAGAAAAAGTGGAAGAGGAACCTCTGGTTATCTTGGTTAATGGGGTTCCGACAAAGAATAAGAAAATATGGCAAGATTTAGTGGATGTTAGGAAAGTCAAAAAGGCAACAGTGTATTTGAAGAAAAATAATAAGTACTATAAGAATGTATATGTTGCAGAAGAGGAAGTAAGTGATGAAGAGGATAGCGATTTGTGTGCTGGCCAAATTGAGAAAGTAGAGGCCTCTAAAAGTGAAGAAATATATGAACATTATAGTGTTCATCCTTTGCATTCCAAGGAAGTGATGGGGAATGCTATTGAGTTGTTTCAAATGAAACAAGCCAAAGGGAGTCCCATTAGTGTTTGGGAAGAAAGTTTGGAAGCTCGGTGTTTCCCACAGCTATTTCCCACAGGTCAAGGAGGAAGATATGATGAGCGACCTCGTGAAATTCCTGCGTCTGAATACCGGACTTTACGATTGTATGCAGAAGATCCTAGGTTTCGGCAATGCATTCCCTATTTGTTTCATCTCCTGTTTGAAAGCGATCTGTCTGGACTGTCATATGCAGTGAACCACATCTTAAAAAGTGGTATACAGATGCGAAACATCTCGGCAAGTGACTTTATGCATAAAGTCAATGTCCAAGACAGTATTTTGGATTCTCACTTAATTAATCTCATGGCGTGTCAGCGTGGTACTAATGAGTACTGGTACCGTCGTCATGGTGACTTAAAATGTATGCTGAGGAACTTAGGAACTCCGACATGGTTCCTCACTCTGAGCTGTGCCGAGTATGGCTGGGATGACTTACTTGAATTTCTACGAGAGGCAAATGGAAATATTGAAAACATTGAATTCAAGACACCTGGAGAACTGTGTTCTTTGGATCCTGTGAATGTATGCAGGTACTTCAATCATAGATTTGAAGCTACGGAAGATCTTCTGGTGGATCCCCACCGAGACCAGGAAGACCGTCACCCAGGCCCTCGTCACCAGCCGACTGGACTACGGCAACGCCCTCTACGCCGGGACCACCGCCAAGCTCCAGAAGAGACTCCAGCGGATCCAGAACGCCTCAGCCAGACTCATCCTCGACATCCCACGAACCAGCCACATCTCCGGACATCTGCGAGACCTTCACTGGCTCCCCGTCAACAAAAGAATCACCTTCCGCCTCCTCACCCACGCACACAAAGCCCTACACGACCAAGGCCCGAACTACCTCAACAGCCGAGTCAACTTCTACGCTCCCAAACGCCACCTCCGATCAGCCAACCACGCCCTCGCCGCCGTCCCCCGCATCCGAAGAGCGACTACAGGAGGAAGGTCCTTCTCCCACCTGGCCGCCAAGACCTGGAACTCCCTCCCGACCGACCTGCGCCTGACCCAAGACCACCTCTCCTTCAGGAAGAAGCTGAAGACCTGGCTGTTCGAGCAGTAGCGGCTCCCCCCCCCCCCAGCGCCTTGAGACCCCACGGGTATGTAGCGCGCTTTATAAGTGTCACTGATTGATTGATTGATTGAGTCATCGCTGTCTTGTGTTGTCACCGCTCCTACTGGACTGGCAGCACATAATATTAAAGGTATTACTTTGCATCGTCTACTGATGCTGCCGGTGGAGCATGACAACAAATTACAATACAACAAGTTATCTGGAGATGCTTGCTGTGAAGTTTCAAGAGTTTTGAGGAAAATGAAACTACTTATCATTGACGAAGTAAGCATGGTTTCCAATGTCATGCTTGCCTTTGTGCATTTGAGAATGCAAGAAGTACTTAAAACTGAATATGATGTCTTATTTGGTGGGAAACACATTATTGTTTTCGGAGATCTTCTACAGCTGACACCAGTAAAAGGTCAACCTGTGTTCAAAATACTCACGCATGAAGATACCAGGAAGTGCCTAGGGAGCATTGGCAACGTCAATATATGGTTAAACTTCAATTATGCAGAACTGCATCAAAATATGCGTCAGGCAAAGGATGAAGATTACAAGAATATTCTACAAGATATTAGAATTGGAAAAGTGACCGAGCATGGGAAAGAAGCTTTAAATGCACGGTTACTGTCAAATTTGTATCCCAAACAAGAGATTGTGCCTGAGAATATTTTTCAGAAAATTACTGAGAAGAAATCCGGGATATGTCTCATGCCAACTCTTGCAGAATGTGCCATCTTCAACAACAAAATGTTGAATTTAGAAAAGCAAGACATTGTGAAACTGGAAGCTATCGACAAATTAGAGCATATGGGATCAACAATTATTTTGTCAGATAATTTGAAATCAAAATTGGATTCATTAGAGAAGACTATATCTAAGACAGCGGGTTTTGAAAAGACTCTGAATGTGTGTTTGAATTGCCGAATCATTTTGAGACGGAATTTACATGTAGAAAGAGGTCTGGTAAATGGATCAATGGGTAATGTTGTTGATTTTGAGAAATACAGAAATAGAGATGGAATAGAATTTTTAAGAATTAAATTTGATGGCATTGAGGAAGTACAGCAAATTGGTCGTTGTTCTGCTAGGTTTTTGCTTGTTAAAGATTTATATGTTCGCCGTAAACAGTTTCCTGTTTGCTTGGCATATGCGGTGACAATCCATAAATCGCAAGGTTTAAGTGTAGACTGTGCATTGGTGAATATTGGCAGTTCTGTGTTCAAGGAGGGTATGGCATATGTGGCATTGTCACGAGTTAGAACTTTATCGGGATTGTACTTGATTGACTGTGATGTCACAAACATTTGTGCGGATCTAGATTGTGTTAAGGAATACAATAGGTTAAGAAGAGAGTATGCGCCACATTTGCCTCAATATCCTTTGTTTGAGAAACGTGTGGTAGGCCGGAAACGTAGAAATAGCAGTAATAGTAGGGAGGTTGTTGCAAAAAGACTAAAAGTCAATGAACCGAAAGTTGTTAGCAGAAAGAAAGTGGATACTGTTGAAGAAATTGTTGGTTTTCAATTTGAAAACAGTTCTGGTGTCAACTGCTATGCAAATGTCGTTGTTAATGTTCTCTTTTCACTAGAGAGTTTAAAACAACAGATTGTGTTCAATTCAGAACAAATTTTATGCTGCTTGTTGAATTCTGTGTTAGAGAAATGTAGCACTGATCGAACAAAAGTAGAAAGTGTGTCTGAAGTTCGTTATCTGTTAGATGAATGTTCAGGTCAAACAGACTTCTCTGAAAATAATCAGCAAGATTGTCAGGAGTTTTTAATGTATATGCTTGATATATTGCAAGATGAGGGTGTAGATGTAGATCACCTGTTTGGGCTTTCTTATCAATGGCAGCATGACTGCGAGAACTGTATGGTATCAAGTACTACTAGTGTAGACTCAGAAAGATTTATATATTTAACTTTGCCAGACAGTAAATCAGTGTCCTTTAATAAGCTAGTAAATGCAGCGGATCACAACATGGAGTGTAGCCAATGTAAATGTGATATGATGTCAACATTATTTATACGTAGATATGGCCAGTATGTCATTTTAATGATGCAACGATGTAGGCCTGATGGATCAAAATTGTCAACTTTAATAAAAAAATTTGTGGCTTCTCAGCTGTCAATATCAGGGAGGACTTTTGTTACTGTAGCAATTATCTATCACGATGGTCCATCAACAACATCAGGACCTTATACAGCTTACTTAAAGTCTGGAAACGGCTGGTCATTCTGTAATGATTCTGTTGTAACTTTCAAAAAAAAATTGCCGTTTGACCTTAAAAATTCTTACCTGGTGTTTTTAAAACCAAAATTTTAAGTAGAGGGAATGTAAGTCTGCAATGCTGTCTCGATTAAAAATCCAACTATATAAACCTGATGCAAGTAAGTCTGCTTCATAGTAAGCAGTATCAGTGTCATAGGAAAAGGAGAACATAAGTGACAAAGAAGAGTAAGATATTAGTAGTCCAGGATTGTGAAAATAATCTCAAATATTTTATTTTTGAAAGTTGCGAAAATAGAAAATGTCGGGATTTGATTGGAAGAATTACAAGACTTGCGAATCGCGGCAACATGATTTGGCCTAGTGGAAACATGTGATATAATGAGAGAAGTTTTTTTTCTATGTAACATATTTCACGTATCGATGGAGGTTTTCTTTCAGAAAGTGGCGGGCTGAAAATATTTAAAGCACAACAGAGTGGATGCTGTTTATAGGAGATCGTTTGACGTCATTGAAAGTAAGTTAATTTTAAGAAGTTTTGAAATCAGATTTCTTAGGTTGTATGGGTTTTTTAAACACAGTCATTTTGATTGTGTTTTTTTTCCCCGCTGTTACATGATGAATACCTTCAAGTCACTCATTTAAGTGAAATTTGATACATTCTGAGAACAGCAAAAATAAACCATTTAACATGTATAATTAATGTTATGCTTTTTGTCCTTATGATATACATTTAGAAATGTGTGGTACATATGGGTAAGCTGAGTTCTGTAAATATCAATTTTAATGCTTAGAGTGCTGTACTTCTGGGTAGTGTTTTTTTTTTAAAAAAAAAAAGAGGCCTCACCTCAAAGAAAGCTCTTGAAAGCACACATCTTATTTGCATCCTAAAACAATCATTTACAATGTTAGACACAATTTTATTATGGCTTTACATCTTTTTTGCGCTGCTATTGCATCACTATTGTGAGACATTAGCAGTGCAAGAAAAACATCATGTTTCAAAATAGGCCTCAGTTCAGCAATATCAAGATACAGTTTCTTTCGAATATATATCTTTAGGATTGTGTAGGGAACGTAGAGAAGCAGAGACTTCTGTAAATGTCAAAGTTGTTGAAAAACTGTTTGTTTTTGAACCTTTTCCCTTGTCTTTTCTAATTTTTAAATACATGTTTTAATATTTTTTGAAATGTTTGTTCTTTGTTTTACAGATTGAAAGTATGAAAAAATATTTAAAAAAGGTAACAAGAATTATAAGGTAAATGTTTTCCACTCTTTTTACCCGCAATGCACTGCTGATGATGTCATTGACACTATCTCTCATTTACTCTCTCTAGCTGTCTTTCTTTTTACATTATTCTCTGTTTACTTCCCTTATACTAACTCTTCTTTTTTTTAAAAAAATATTTTTTTAGTTCGCTTAAAGTTCGCGAACCGGTCAGCGAACTTGAAGCGAACCAAAAGAAATAGAGCTTGCCAGAGTGATAAACATTCTAGCAATTTTGTTTGAAAGGGGAGGTAGTTCTGAAAAGAACTGTTTTTTTTTGTTTTTGTTGTTTTATATTTTTTTTGTATTTTTTGAACATTTTTTGATTTTTTTGTATTTTTAGAACTGTTTTATGTTTTTTTTGTGTTTTTTACGGAGGGGAGACAACAAAAAACAGGCTTTCAAAACGGCTCAACTGGAGCAAAAAAAAAAAATTACTTTTTGGGTGCATTAGGGCATTTATGATTTTCATATGCAATGTTCATGAGGTTGACACTCATGTTGCCATATGACAGCATAGCACCACAGTAAATACAAGATAACTTCATGTGCTGGAAGTTAGGTTGGATGTTTGGCACAGTCTCTTGTGCCTCTCTTCCCGTCAAAGACAATGTGGATGTAGATCTTGCCACAGGAGTTGCTGTCGGATTGTCTTCAAGATCCCTTAACTCAGCCCGGCTGTAGTTCAAGGGATGCCACCTGCTCATGTGACGGTGCATTGTATAGTTCCCCATACTGTACTTCTTTTCTGTGCCTCTCGACAATCTGTAGTCACAGATGAGGCAGGTGGCATATTTTGCATTCACTTTTTTTGTTCCAGGAGGGATGGAGAAAAACTGCCAGATGAAACTGGTTTTTCGTTTAGAAACCCTGGGCAACTCATCAACAAATTGATGTTCCTCTCTCTCCTCTTCTTCTTCTTCCTCATCTTCCTCCTCTCTGTTAGTCATAATTTGACTAGGTGGTCCTCTCTTCTTATGAGGAGGTGGAGGTGGTGGTGGGGGTGCACCAGCTGCAGCAACAATGGAAGCCATTGTGGATCTTCAGATAAATGGTCTTTCTCTCACCAAGATGAAAGTCAGAGTGAGGAAATAAGGAGGGGTTTACATGATTTGGGAAAAACAAAAGTTCTGAGCCAATGAAAAGTGTTATTTTTAGGTCACATGACCTAGTTATACATCATTTGGAAACCAAAAGTGAAATGAACCAATGAGAAGTTTGATAAACAAGTCACATGAACTGTTCCGCTTACGTTACGCGGCGCGCGCCGCGTCCCAGATCGCTTCCGGTTCGCGGTCCGGAGCACTTCCGGGAGCGCTAACGCGACGCGTCATTAGACGCATTACGCGATAACGTGATACGTCGCGCTTCCGCGACGCGTCACTGTTCCGCTAACGTAACGTTGACCGGTTCGCGGACTAGATCGCGGCATCAAGATGAGCTAACGGAAAGCTTCCCGGTTCGCGAACTAGAAGCGAAGAAAAAAAATATTAAAAAAAAATTATCAATAAATATCTAAATATATTTTGGGATTTAAAGAATAATACATTTCACAGCTACAGATGTTAGCTTTTAAAAAACCAATGAAATTCACTGAAAAAACCATAGGTTATAGACCATATATAGTTAGAAATTTGCATTTAAAAAACCATTGAAATTCAATGAAAAAACCATAGGTTATAGACCATATATAGTTAGGAATTCGCATTTACAAAACCTTATTTTACTCGCACAAAACCATTGAAATTCCATATATAGTTAGTTGCACTAACTATATATCGCGCACCCGCAATCCACTGCTGATGATGTCACATATTACATCATTCATGACATGGTCAGTGACATCACTGATGACATCACTGATGACATCTCAAATGACATCACTGATGACATCTCAAATGACATCACTGATGACATCACTGATGACATCTCATTTGACATTACTGATCACATCACTGATGATATCATTCATGTGATAATACGATGAACCTCTTCAGACTCTAATATAACCTTAGATACAATCAGTGTAAACAGACACTCACAGACTGTCACTCATCCATGGAGTTACTCACACACCTAGTCAGTCATGCAAAGAATCAATCACACCTCCATTTCCTCAACTATACAGTTATACAAACTTTACTTATTCAAACATATACTAACACATATTTACTCTCTTATACAATCCCTGATACAAGTTCACAATGATCCATACAGCCACTCACACATTCACTGGCTCTTATGCACAGTTATTTATATATGTCAACTCTCACATGTACTGTGTTTTACATATGTACTTACTTTGACATGTAGCACTGAGATATCCATTCACTCACCAATACACTCGTTCACAGTCAACCACCCATACAGCTGTTTCCACATGCAGTTTTGAACCCATAGATCTAGTGAATCAACTGTTCACACATGTATGCACAGAGTCACACACCTCCCAGCCACCTTCACACACACACTCACTCTCCCATACAAATACTTGGGCAACCAATCAATAACCCATATAGTTACTCATATAGCTACTGATCAACACATGCAGCAGTTCATAGAACAACAGATATAATGATGCACAAATGAAGACAGTTTAGTCACTAACCCATGCACTCAGTGAGACACATTTAATAACTCTCTCATACAGTCAGTCATGCACCTACTAAATCCTTCATCCAGACACTTATACATCCACTCATTCTTCAATATGTAAGACATATTTTAACTATACAGAAACAGACAGCCACTGGATGATTTCATCAGTGATGTCATCAGTGATGTCATCAGTGATGTCACTGACCATGTCATGAATGATGTAATATGTGACATCATCAGCAGTGGATTGTGGGTGCGCGATATATAGTTAGTGCAACTAACTATATATGGAATTTCAATGGTTTTGTGCGAGTAAAATAAGGTTTTGTAAATGCGAATTCCTAACTATATATGGTCTATAACCTATGGTTTTTTCATTGAATATATATATATATATATATATATATATATATATATATATATTACCATAGGTTATAGACCATATATAGTTAGGAATTAGCATTTACAAAACCTTATTTTACTCACACAAAACCATTGAAATTCGCATATATAGTTAGTTGCACTAACTATATATCGCGCACCCGCAATCCACTGCTGATGATGTCATATATTACATCATTCATGACATGGTCAGTGACATCACTGATGACATCACTGATGACATCTCAAATGACATCACTGATGACATCACTGATGGCATCTCAAATGACATCACTGATGACATCACTGATGACATCTCAAATGACATCACTGATGACATCACTGATGGCATCGCATTTGACATTACTGATCACATCACTGATGACATCATTCATGCGATAATACGATGAACCTCTTCAGACTCTAATATAACCTTAGATACAATCAGTGTAAACAGACACTCACAGACTGTCACTCATCCATGGAGTTACTCACACACCTAGTCAGTCATGCAAAGAATCAATCACAGCTCCATTTCCTCAACTATACAGTTATACACACCTTACTTATTCAAAGTACATATACTAACACATATTTACTCTCTTATACAATCCCTGATACAAGTTCACAATGATCCATACAGCCACTCACACATTCACTGGCTCTTATGCACAGTTATTTATATATGTCAACTCTCACATGTACTGTGTTTTACATATGTACTTACTTTGACATGTAGCACTGAGATATCCATTCACTCACCAATACACTCATGCACACAGTCAACCGCCCATACAGCTGTTTCCACATGCACTTTTGAACCCATACATCTAGTGAATCAACTGCTCACACATCTATGCACAGAGTCATACACCTCCCAGCCACCCCCACACACACTCAGTCTCCCATACAAATACTTGGGCAACCAATCAATAACCCATATAGTTACTCATATAGCTGCTGATCAACACATGCAGCAGTTTACAAAACAACAGACATAATGATGCACAAATTAAGACAGTTTAGTCACTAACCCATGCACTCAGTGAGACACATTTAATCACTCACTCATACAGTAAGTCATGCACCTACTACATCTTTCATCAGGACACTTATACATCCACTCATTCTTCAATATGTAAGACATATTTTAACTTTACAGAAACATACAGTCACTGGATGTTGTCATCAGTGATATCATCAGTGATGTCATCAGTGATGTCACTGACCATGTCCTGAATGATGTAATATGTGACATCATCAGCAGTGGATTGCGGGTGCGCGATATATAGTTAGTGCAACTAACTATATATGCGAATTTCAATGGTTTTGTGTGAGTAAAATAAGGTTTTGTAAATGCTAATTCCTAACTATATATGGTCTATAACCCATGGTTTTTTCAGTGAATATATATATATATATAACATTTCTATGGCAAAATGAAACCCCTCATTTTGTTCCTTTTCAATTTAAATGTATTAAGTGTTACCACTTTATTCCAATCAAGATGACTTCAGGTGTGCCATACTTTTGTCATAAGTAAGACTGTTAGCGTTCTAGTTGTTCTTTAGAACACTCTGGGACATTCTGTCATTGGGCTATAGTTGGGCTACATCTGGCTGATATTTGGGCTACATTTGGGCTCTTTTGTCTCTGGTGGCCATCTTGGGAGACTGCACATCAGAATTTTTTTAATGAAATGTAAGAGGATTTGAGCAGTCACTCAAAATGTGCCCTAATTTTTCTTTCTTCAGCACTAATCATAATTTATATGGCAAAATTAACCCCCTCATTTTGTTTCTTTGCAAATTAAATGTTTTAAGTGTTAACACTTTATTCCAATCAAGATGACTTCAGGTGTGCCATACTTTTGTCATAAGTAAGACTGTTAGCGCTCTAGTTGTTCTTTAGGACACTCTGGGACATTCTGTCATTGGGCTATAGTTGGGCTACATCTGGCTGATATTTGGGCTACATTTGTTTTGTTTTGTCTCTGGTGGCCATCTTTGGGCTACATTGGGCTACATTTGGGCTCTAACATATATATAGCCCAATGTAGCCCAATATATATTTTTCAAAGTTAATTTTTGGAAAAACCACTGGAGCATATATCTTGAGACATAGCAAAGGCACATCAGGGTACCAGTCCCTACAATTTTGCCAAGTTTGGTGAAAATCCATTCAGCCGTTCGGGCTAAAAGTGAGTCCAAACGCCCTATGGAAAACTCAATGTTAAAAACACGTTTTGGGACCCCCCTTTTTTCTCGGTCCCTGCTTGACGAAATCGCCCCAAACTTTCAGGGGACGCTCAGAAACAAAATGTTCCATTTGGGTCCGCGTGTTCATCCTTTTTTCTGACTGCATAAGAAAGGTTTGGGTGGAGAACAACAATATATATGTGATCAAGGCTTTTATGCCGAAACGTTATGGCGACAGCTGAATAAACGAAATAACCAGCATCCAACGTGGTCCGTGTCTGTTTCCAGCGCAATCGATATCGAGTGTGGTTGTAGCGGGAGAACGGAGGTTTTTGCATATATATATATATATATATATATATATATATATATTACCTACTGGCGGTCGCCAGTAGGTATATATAGTTAGGACTTTTTCTCTATGGGACTTTTGAAAATTCTATGTCTAATAACTTTGGCGTTTGTGGACGGAATCGGCTGAAATTTTCAGGAAAATGGCACATTTTGTTTCTGAGCAGCCCTTGAAAATTTGGGGGGGTTTTGTCGAGGGGGGGCCGAGAAAAAAGGGGGATCCCAAAACGCGTTTTTCCCATGTTAATTTCCATAGGGCGGTTGGACTCACTTTTAGCTCGAACGGCTGAATGGATTTGCACGAAACTTGGCAAAATTGTAGGGACTGTTAGCCCGATGTGCCTTTGCTAGGTCTCAATGTATGTGCTCCAGTAGTTTTTGAGAAATTA
The DNA here is from genome assembly GCF_964263255.1 of Lissotriton vulgaris. Classification (NCBI taxonomy): domain Eukaryota; kingdom Metazoa; phylum Chordata; class Amphibia; order Caudata; family Salamandridae; genus Lissotriton; species Lissotriton vulgaris. The sequence goes on from NC_141687.1 coordinate 9,341,424, forward strand.
ACGTTTAAATCAAGATATATATCTGTAACAGCGCTCCAGGCTGCGCTCCGGTTCGCTTACTTTTCGCGAAACTGAACTTTGCGATGCGAAGCTGATTGGCTCCCCCGTGTCTGTCAACATTCTAAACAGTCCGGAGCGGCCGCCATCTTATCTCTCGGTAGGATCGAGAGAGAAGAAGAGGTGAAAAACGAAGGGGGAATTTAATGAAAGGGGGCAAGGTATACCCCTCTTGACCCCCTAGGAATGTTGTTGGGGTTATTAAAGGGTCCCGTGGGGAAAATAAAAAAAAATGATTTTTCACGGTAGAAGCGCTTCACGGGCCGCGAACTGGGCCGCAAACTGGTAGCGAAACGGAAATTCGCCATTTTGTGCTTCGTTTTAATTAAATTACTAGGTATAAGGGGGTGCGGGAGACGTATCCTAATCCTCTATGTTTCATGAGGGTGGCTGAGGAGGCTCATATATGTTGATACATCTCTTCCAGCGGCTGTGCGTGAGCTTTTTATTTTTTTTGCTGCGTGACGTCTGTTAACGTTCGATTCGATGGAAATCAGGAAGTGTTGACCGCCAATTTGTCACTGCGATAAAATATTTTGTTATAAATGAATCCTTATTGATAAACATTGTCTGCACCATCTTGCCTTTTTTCCAATGCCACAATTTTGTCATGCACGGCAGCCATTTTAAATGCCAGGCTGGTCCCAGGCTATCACCTACCCCTGCGGATGTAGTTTATGGCCCCAGCTGTAGAGAATCCAGACATGTCAACCCTCCCGATTCAGGCATGAGACTACTGATTTCAGTGCTAGTCTCCCGCCTCCCGATTTCTGCAAGCAAAAACCCGGGGGCATATTACCAACAACTAGCGATAATTTTTGTCTCTAACTTGTTTAGAGACAAAAATTATCGCCGCACATCGGCGATTTTTATCGCAGATAAACCTTGCTATTAGCAAGGTTTATCGCAAATGCGATAAAAAACGGCCGCAATGCATGAATATCGCAGAAAAGTCAGCGATATTCATGTATTATCGAGCAAATGCTCTTAGCCATGTTATCCACCTCCCATTGGATAACATGGCTAAGAACTGCTCAGGGCACTATCACTGACATGCAAAGCGGGGCCCACGATGGTCGCTATCTCCTTTTAGCTGTCACTAACTGGTGTTAGCGACAGCTTGTAATAGGGAGATAATTTTATCTCCGCTTTCTTGGCTTTTAAAGCCAAAAAAGCGGAGATAAACCCCCTTGATAATATGCCCCATGATTCCTCGGGGGTTTCAGCTGACAGGGCTTGGTATTGTGTTACGTGGTAATTCTTCCAGGAAACGTCAGAGGGTCGATGCAGGGGTTCTAGAAGGGGTGATAAACCATTTAAGCCTCATAAACAAGCGCATGGTCTTTTAAAGATCTGTGAAGTACTCGGGGCGGCGGTGTGTGTGTGTCCTCTTTCAGGAGCGGGCAGGGGGGGCACTGCCAGCAACTTCCAGGCTAGGCAGTGTTCAACACTTGCATCACCCTTTCTCTGCCTGCTATTGCGCTCCATGCTTCGGAAAGGTAAGAAAAAGAACGTGCATTTGAGTTTGAAATGTCCGATCCTGTAGCAGTACACTTGCAAAGCCCACACATGACAATAACCCGATTCAAGGCCCCATTCACCCGTTTTTAAAAAAATTTATAACACTCCAACAAAGTAAGATTATAAAACTTTATTAACTTTTAAATATAATGAACGGAACAAAAACTGTAAAAACTTTTGAACATTTTTCACCAAAAAAAGCAACAATTGTCAGAAGCTGTCTTTTGTGCGAATAGTCCCAAGGCAGCACAACGTGCTGAGTTCTGGACGGCACCCAGGTGATGTCGCCTGGGTGCCGCACTGGTTTTGGTATCCTACAATGCTGCTCCGAAAATTGGCGTGGGGCGTCCCAGGTGGTGCGGGGGGAGGCCTCGTCAGTAGCGGTCTGTTGTGCGAATAGTCCCAAGGCAGCAGAACGCGCTGAGATGTTGATGGCACCCAGGTGATGTCCAGTAAACTGCCGCACTGGTTTTGGTATCCTACAATGCTGCTCCGAAAATTGGCGTGGGGCGGCCCGGGGGGGGCGTGGGGGAGGCGGCGTGAACGGGCCTCCCCAGGTGGCGGCCATCCAGCTGAGTTGCGCCCGCTCTTGCGGCTACAGCGTCTCGCTCACCATGTTGTTGAGTTGCTCCCACTCTTGCAGTGCAGCGATAGGCGGCTGCCACATGACTCTTAAAATGGCGGACGGCTCTTTGGTTTTGGGCCTGGTCCACTTACATGACGGATAAAAGGTATAATATGTAGGAACGTTGTAAAGATAAATGGTCAAGGGCAGTTGTGTTTTCCACTCCTGCAACATAAAGTGATCGATAAGAATCTGATAATCAGGCGTATCGGCGACTAAGACAGCAGGCCGAGTCTCTTTTACTCAACGGCTCCGTCATGGAACGAAGAAACGCCCTTTTTCTCGAAAAAGGAATATGTTTTACTTGCAGGACAGTTGTAAATTTTCCGGGAAAGTACATTAGCCTGGAATATTATAACATATATGTTTAAAAAAAAAAAATGTTCGAAAACAATAAAAAGCGTAATTTTTAGGTCATATGACCAAGCTTTTCATCATTAGTATAACAAAAGTAAAATGAACCAATGAAAAGTTTTATTAACAAGTCACATGACCTGTTATGCTTACGTTACGCGCTGCGCGCCGCGCCCCGGATCACTTCCGGGTGCGCTAACGCGGCGTGTCATATAACGCATTACGCGACAACGTAGGTCAAGAATATAGTCAAAATGTCTCCACCAACCAGCGTTCGGAACACAACCCCTTTCAGCAGTCCAAAAACGTCTGTTAAATGACAACAGAGGGGACAGGCAACAAGAACAATCAGTCAAAGAGGGGAGGGCAAGTTCTTCTCTTCCGGGTCATGTTGGGGCGCTACCGGAACTGATCGAATTGGTAGTCTACAGTGTTTCTGGATGTTTCAGAGTAAAGCTGGCGTCAGCATGAGAGGACTACCATCTCGTAGCTCCGTCGTGGCCATTCCACGAGCAGACATGGCAGCCGCTCCCCACCAGAAGCCTGCGGGAGTCGGGGGCCCCCAAGACTTTTGTAGAATCTTCACGGCTGAGGGGACGCTTTCGAGAATGGGACCCAAGCCCTATCAGGGAAGCGTCCGAGTTCAAAGGTGTCCCAGGGCCATTTTAGTGGATCAGGCCCAAAACCGAAGAGCCGGCCGCCATTTTGAGAGTCCTGTGGCAGCCGCCTATCGCTGCACCGCAAGAGCGAGAGCAACTCAACTACATGGTGAGCGAGACGCTGTAGTCGCAAGAGCGGGCGGTAAACAGCAGAATGGCGGAAGAGGCACAGTGTAGCAAAAGCGGGCGGAATGGCAACTGAAACGGTAAAGGGGCGCCCCACTACAGCGTGTCTTCAGGTCAAACGGATTGTGGGACAAGGTCCAGAATAGAAGAGTCATCAAAAGGCAAAAAGTTCCGCCGGACCCCGGGAGCCGGCCGCCTATGTCGGGGGCGATCTCAGGCTACACCAGTGCTATAAGACTTGGGGAGGGGGTCGGAGCCAAGCGTCTTCTCCGAGTCCATGGCTATCACACCGTCCCTCGGGGGCCTCCGTCAAGCTGTTTAGGAAGGTAACATATCACATTCTTTTCAAATGCAGTCAGGTCCACAAACGACACTCACTTACTTTGAGAATAGTGAAGCTGCAGTAGGTGGAAATAAGCTTCAGACAGTGTTACAAGCGCTGCTCAGAACTCTGAACTATGGCACCCAACATCCAGAACTTATGCCATTTGAGAATGGCAGTGACATTGAAGCAACTCAGGGACCAAAACCATTAACGTACTTTCACGTATGAAAATCTTATTTGGGGAGGGGGCAGGAGCGAAGCGCCCCCTCCCAGTCCGCGCCACCACACCGTATGTTGAAAATCTGAAGCCATCGTTCTACAAAGTCAACCAACCTTGGATTGAAAAATCTAGAAAAATGTACAAACTGAAAACCAGTTTTGGTCTGCATAGCATCAGTAGCAACGCTTGCTATCAGAGTGCATGAGTTTCATGCTCGATCGATTGAGCTAGCCGGATCGGGCAATAAAAAGTATAAAATAGTTATGTAAATAGTTATTTAATAAAATGTTTTACCCTGTTTCTTTGCTGGTGTGTTGTCTATATTTTTAATATTTGCATAGGGTTTGTCGTTATTTTGGGAGGGGTGGGTGACGGAGCCGAGCTGTCTTGCAGCCCTCATGGTGTGGAGCTCAGTTCATCTCACTATTTTCGTATTTCTCATGAAGGGTTGTTTATAATATTTCTATTTTAGCGAGGTCAAAAAGAGATCCAATTAGTGGCCTACTGATTTTGCTCGATTACTTTTATTTTTTTACACGATTTTTCACGATCTGCAAAGACTAAACAGAGTATTGCGACTTTGTGCTTGTTTGTAAATAGAGAATGAACCAAAGAGAATCAATTGTAAAACAGTAAATGCTTGGATAATAATCAATCAAATGGAGAGACAAGCAGCCAGGGCGGATTACAATGGGGGCAAAGGCCTGCGTTAACTACTCTTCACTATCTGCAAAGAGAGAGTACTACTAAGAGAAAAGAGGGGAGGGGGGCAGCGTTCAAAGCACATCAGCTTGCATAAATACGAAAATGTTTTTATCTATCACGTACTTGACATTTTAAAGCTTTTCATATTTGCTATTAAAAAACCATTGAAATTCACAGAAAAAACCATAGGTTATAGTCGATATATAGTTAGGAATTTGCATTTACAAAACCTTGAAAATTCAATGAAAAAACCATAGGTTTTAGGCCATATATAGTTAGGGATTTGCATTTACAAAACCTTATTTTACTCGCATAAAACCATTGAAATTCCATATATAGTTAGATGCGCTAACTATATATCGTGCACCCGCAATCCACTGCTGATGATGTCACATATTACATCATTCATGACATGGTCAGTGACATCACTGATGACATCACTGATGACAACTCAAATGACATCACTGATGACATCACTGATGACAACTCAAATGACATCACTGACAACATCACAGATGACATCATTCATGTGTTAATAAGATGAACCTCTACAGACTCTGATATATCCTTAGATACACTCAGTGAAAACAGACACTCACAGACTGTCACTCATCCATGGAGTTACTCATACACCTAGACAGTCATGCAAAGAATCAAACACACCTCCAATTCCTCTACTATACAGTTATACACACCTTACATATTGAAACATATTCTAACACATATTTACTCTCTTATACAATCCTTGATACATGTTCACAATGATCCATACAGCCACTCACACATTCACTGGCTCTTATGCACAGTTATTTATATATGTTAACTCTCACATGTACTGTGTTTTACATATGTACTTACTTTGACATGTAGCACTGACATATCCATTCACTCACCAATACACTCATGCACACAGTCAACCGCCCATATAGCTGTTTCCACATGCACTCTTGAACTCATACACCTAGTGAATCAACTGCTTACACATCTATGCACAGAGTCACACACCTCCCAGCCACCCACACACATACTCAGTCTCCCATACAAATACTTGAGCAACCAATCAATAACCCATATAGTTATTCATATAGCTACTGATCAACACATGCAGCAGTTTACAGAACAACAGATATAATGATGCACAAATTAATACAGTTTAATCACTAACCCATGCACTCAGTGAGACACATTTAATCACTCCCTCATACAATCAGTCATGCACCTACTAAATCCTTCATCCAGACACTTATACATCCACTCATTCTTCAATATGTAAGACATATTTTAACTTTACAGAAACATACAGTCACTGGATGTTGTCATCAGTGATATCATCAGTGATGTCATTTGAGATGTCATCAGTGATGTCATTTGCGATGTCATCAGTGATGTCATCAGTGATGTCACTGACCATGTCCTGAATGATGTAATATGTGACATCATCAGCAGTGGATTGCGGGTGTGCGATATATAGTTAGTGCAACTAACTATATATGCGAATTTCAATGGTTTTGTGTGAGTAAAATAAGGTTTTGTAAATGCTAATTCCTAACTATATATGGTCTATAACCCATGGTTTTTTCAGTGAATATATATATATATATATAACATTTCTATGGCAAAATGAAACCCCTCATTTTGTTCCTTTTCAATTTAAATGTATTAAGTGTTACCACTTTATTCCAATCAAGATGACTTCAGGTGTGCCATACTTTTGTCATAAGCAAGACTGTTAGCGTTCTAGTTGTTCTTTAGAACACTCTGGGACATTCTGTCATTGGGCTATAGTGGGGCTACATCTGGCTGATATTTGGGCTACATTTGGGCTCTTTTGTCTCTGGTGGCCATCTTGGGAGACTGCACATCAGAATTGTTTTAATGAAATGTAAGAGGATTTGAGCAGTCACTCAAAATGTGCCCTAATTTTTCTTTCTTCAGCACTAATCATAATTTATATGGCAAAATGAACCCCCTCATTTTGTTCCTTTGCAAATTAAATGTTTTAAGTGTTAACACTTTATTCCAATCAAGATGACTTCAGGTGTGCCATACTTTTGTCATAAGTACGACTGTTAGCGCTCTAGTTGTTCTTTAGGACACTCTGGGACATTCTGTCATTGGGCTATAGTTGGGCTACATCTGGCTGATATTTGGGCTACATTTGTTTTTTTTTGTCTCTGGTGGCCATCTTTGGGCTACATTGGGCTACATTGGGCTACATTGGGCTACATTTGGGCTCCAACATATATATAGCCCAATGTAGCCCAATATATATTTTTCAAAGTTAATTTTTGGAAAAACCACTGGAGCATATATCTTGAGACATAGTCAACCGCCCATATAGCTGTTTCCACATGCACTTTTGAAACCATACATCTAGTGAATCAACTGCTCACACATCTATGCACAGAGTCATACACCTCCCAGCCACCCACACACACACTCAGTCTCCCATACAAATACTTGGGCAACCAATCAATAACCCATATAGTTACTCATATAGCTACTTATCAACACATGCAACAGTTTACAGAACAACAGACATAATGATGCACAAATTAAGACAGTTTAGTCACTAACCCATGCACTCAGTGAGACATATTTAATCACTCACTCATACAGTCAGTCATGCACCTACTAAATCCTTCATCCAGACACTTATACATCCACTCATTCTTCAATATGTAAGACATATTTTAACTTTACAGAAACATACAGTCACTGGATGTTGTCATCAGTGATGTCATCAGTGATGTCATTTGAGATGTCATCAGTGATGTCATCAGTGATGTCACTGACGATGTCATAAATGATGTAATATGTGACATCATCAGCAGTGGATTGCGGGTGCGCGATATATAGTTAGTGCAACTAACTATATATGGAATTTCAATGGTTTTGTGTGGGTAAAATAAGGTTTTGTAAATGCGAATTCCTAACTATATATGGTCTATAACCTATGTTTTTTTCAGTGAATTTTCAAGGTTTTGTAAATGCTAATTCCTAACTATATATGGTCTATAACCTATGGTTTTTTCAGTGAATTTTCAAGGTTTTGTAAATGCTAATTCCTAACTATATATGGTCTATAACCTATGGTTTTTTCAGTGAATATATATATATATACATACATATATAAACATATATCATCTGTATATCTATATAAATACAAACATAAATGCATGCATACATATACTTATATGCATACAGATGCATGTTATTTACATGAAAGTTGAAAAAACACTAATAAAAGCAAAGCTAAAAAACCACCTCATTACAAACAGAATGGCTTTAACTTAAACGAGGGCGAGATCTATTGCATTTTCAATGCTTGTTTACTTTGGTTCCATCAAGAAGGCATTCAGATGTGTCACACATTTGCCATAAATTCTGAATGTTAGCACTCTAGTTGCACATTAGATCACTGTAGTAAAGCTACTGCTCACCAGGGACGTCTGCTGCTCGTATTCAAAGTGCATGTTTCAGTCTGCATGTCAGAATTTTTTTAATGAAATAGAAGAGGATTTGAGAAGTCACTCAAAATGATCCCTAATTTTTCTTTCTGAAGCACTAATCATACTTTCTATGGCAAAATTAACCCCCTCATGTTGTTCCTTTTAAAATTGAGTGTTTTCAGACTTACCACTTCATTCCAATCAAGATGGCTTCTGGTGTGCCATACTTTTGTCATAAGTAAGACTGTTAGCGCTCTAGTTGTTCTTTAGAACACTCTGGGACATTCTGTCATTGGGCTATACTTGGGGTACATCTGGGTGATATTTGGGCTACATTTAGGCTCTTTTGTCTCTGGTGGCCATCTTGGGAGACTGTATGTCAGAATTTTTTAATGAAATTGAAGAGGGTTTGAAAAGTCACTCAAAATGTGCCCTAATTTTTCTTTCTGCAGCACTAATAATACCTTTTATTGCATAATATACCCCCTCATTTTGTTCCTTTTTAAATTAAATGTTTTAAGAGTTACCACTTTATTCCCATCACGATGGCTCCAGGTGTGCTATACCTTTGTAATAAGTAGGACTGTTAGCGCTCTAGTTGTTCTTTAGAACACTCTGGGACATTCTGTCATTGGGCTATACTTGGGCTACATCTGGGTGATATTTGGGCTACATTTGGGCTCTTTTGTCTCTGGTGGCCATTTTGGGAGACTGCATGTCAGAATGTTTTAATGAAATAGAAAAGGATTTGAGAAGTCACTCAAAATGTGCCCTAATTTTTCATTCTGCAGCACTAATCATACTTTCTATGGCAAAATATACCCCCTCATGTTGTTTCTTTTTAAATTAAATGTTTTAAGAGTTACCACTTTATTCCAATCAAGATGGCTTCAGGTGTGCCATACCTTTGTAATAAGTAGGACTGTTAGCGCTCTAGTTGTTCTTTAGAACACTCTAGGAGGCTGCAGTAGAACACAAAGGAATCAACTGACAGTCTCTGTCCTTGTTGGATGTACATGTTTTACTGAGAATGTCAGACTTCATTTTCACATGACTGAGAAAGATAATGTGAATTTACAGAAAATATGCTTTCAGTTTAGCTTATAGATCCCCTTCCAAACCACTGTGGGAAAATCATGAGATATTAGTTTTCTTTCAAACAATATTCATGATATCACAGCAGAAGGTTTTTTCACATGGTAAAATCACCTTAGAACCCACCACAATTCCTAAAACGAGTATGGTACCATCAACAAATGATTTATAATGTAACTAAAGTCCTAAAACCCTCTATTAACTACAATGCTTTTTAATGAGGTGCTATCATGTATATTGGTTCCAAGATGGCTGCCAACACTTCTTGGATGAAGTGCTGACAGCCAATCAGATCAGATGTGTGGTTAGGCTCCGCCCAGATATATATCTTTTTTTGAACCTAAATTACTCAAAATCCACTGGAGCACATATATTGAGACCTAGCAAAGGCACATCGGGCTAACAGTCCCTACAATTTTGCCAAGTTTCGTGCAAATCCATTCAGCCGTTCGAGCTAAAAGTGAGGCCAACCGCCCTATGGAAATTAACATGGGAAAAAGGCGTTTTGGGACCCCCCTTTTATCTCGGTCCCCCCTTAATGAAACCCCCCCAAATTGTCAGGGGCTGCTCAGAAACAAAATGTTCCATTTTCCTGAAAATTTCAGCCAATTCCGTCCACAAACGCCAAAGTTATTAGACATAGAATTTTCAAAAATCCCATAGAGAAAAAATCCTAACTATATATACCTACTGGCGACCGCCAGTAGGTAATATATATATATATATATTCACTGAAAAAACCATAGGTTATAGACCATATATAGTTAGGGATTAGCATTTACAAAACCTTAATTTACTCGCACAAAACCATAGAAATTCACATATATAGTTAGTTGCAATAACTATATATCGCGCACCCGCAATCCACTGCTGATGATGTCACATATTACATCATTCATGACATGGTCAGTGACATCACTGATGACATCACTGATGACATCTCAAATGACATCACTGATGACATCATTCATGTGATAATACGATGAAGCTCTTCAGACTCTAATATAACCTTAGATCCACTCAGTGTAAACAGACACTCACAGACTGTCACTCATCCATGGAGTTACTCACACACCTAGTCAGTCATGCAAAGTATCAATCACACCTCCATTTCCTCAACTATACAGTTATACACACCTTACTTATTCAAACATATACTAACACATATTTACTCTCTTATACAATCCCTGAAACAAGTTCACAATGATCCACACAGCCACTCACACATTCACTGGCTCTTATGCACAGTTATTTATATATGTCAACTCTCACATGTACTGTGTTTTACATATGTACTTACTTTGACATGGTAAAACTGAGATATCCATTCACTCACCAATACACTCATGCACACAGTTAACCGCACATACAGCTGTTTCCACATGCACTTTTGAACCCATACATCTAGTGAATCAACTGCTCACACATCTATGCACAGTCATACACCTCCCAGCCACCCACACACACACTCAGTCTTCCATACAAATACTTGGACAACCAATCAATAACCCATGTAGTTACTCGTATAGCTACTGATCAACACATGCAGCAGTTTACAGAACAACAGACATAATGATGCACAAATTAAGACAGTTTAGTCACCAACTCATGCTCTCAGTGAGACACATTTAATCACTCACTCATACAGTCAGTCATGCACCTACTAAATCCTTCATCCAGACACTTATACATCCCCTCATTCTTCAATATGTAAGACATATTTTAACTTTACAGAAACATACAGTCACTGGATGTTGTCATCAGTGATGTCATCAGTGATGTCACTGACCATGTCATGAATGATGTAATATGTGACATCATCAGCAGTGGATCGCGGGTGCGCGATATATAGTTATTGCAACTAACTATATATGCAAATTTCTATGGTTTTGTGCGAGTAAATTAAGGTTTTGTAAATGCTAATCCCTAACTATATATGGTCTATAACCTATGTTTTTTTCAGTGAATTTCAATGGTTTTTTAATAGCAAATATCAAAAGCTGTCAAATGTCAAGTACGTGATAGGTAAAAAAAAAATTGTGTTTATGCACGCTGATGTGCTTTGAACGCTGCCCCCCCCTCCCCCCCCCCTCTTTTCTCTTAGGAGTACTCTCTCTTTGCAGATAGTGAAGGGTAGTTAACGCAGGCCTTTGCCCCCGTTGTAATCCGTCGTGCCTGCTTCTCTCTCCATTTGATTGATTGTTATCCAAGCATTTACTGTTTTAGAATTGGTTCTCTTTGGTTCATTCTCTATTTACAAACAAGCACAGAGTCGCAATACTCTGTTTAGTCTTTGCAGATAGTGAAAAATCGTTTAAAAAAACAAAAGGAATCGAGCAAAATCAGTAGGCCACTAATGGGATCTCTTTTTGACCTCGCTAAAATAGAAACATTAACAACAAACCCTCATGAGAAATACGAAACTAGTGAGATGAACTGAGCTCCACACCATGATGGCTGCAAGACAGCTCGGCTCCGCCACCCACCCCACCCAAAATAACGACAAACCCTATGCAAATATTATAAATATATACATACACCAGCAAAGTAACAGGGTAAAACATTTTATTAAATAACTATTTACATAACTATTTTATACTTTTTGTTGCCCGATCCGGCTAGCTCAATCGATCGAGCATGAGACGCATGCACTCTGATCTCCTTGGCCTCAGTCAAGCATTAATAGTAAGATTTTCATACATGAGTGTACGTTCATGGTTTTGGTCCCTGAGTTGCTTCGATGTCACTGCCTTGCACAAATGGCATAAGTCCTGGACGTTGGGTGCCATAGTTCAGAGTTCTGAGCAGCGCTTGTAACACTGTCTGATGCTTATTTGCACCTGCTGCAGCTTCACTATTCTCAAAGTAAGTGGAGGCCGTTTGTGGACCTGACTGCATTTGAAAACAATGTGATGTGGTGCCTCCCTAAACCGCTTGACGGAGGCCCCCGAGGGGCGGTGTGATGGCGTGGACTCGGAGGGGACGCTTGGCTCCGACCCCCTCCCCAAGTCTTGTTGCCCTGGTGTGGCCTGAGATCGCCCCCGACATAGGCGGCCGGCTCCCGGGGTCAAGCGAACTTTTTGCCTTTTGGTGACTCTTCCATTCTGGACCTTGTCCCACAATCCGTTCAACCTGAAGACACATCCCGCGGTGCCCTAGTCCGACCATCACAAATTCCTGCGCCAGGAAACGGCGTGGGATGCACTAGAAGGGAGAGGCGGCGCGAACGAGCCTCCCCCACCTCCACAGGTGGAGGTTTTTCAGGTACACCCCAGCGCTTTACGCAACCAGCTGAGTTGCGCCCGCTCTTGCGGCTACAGCGTCTCGCCCATCATCCACTTGAATTGCGCCCACTCTTGCAGTGCAGCGATAGGCGGCTGCCACAGGACTCTCAAAATGGCGGCCGGCTCTTCGGATTTAGGCCTGGCCCACTAAAATGGCCCTGGGACACCTTGGAACTCGGACGCTTGACTGCTAGGGCATGAACCCCATTCCCAAAAGCGTCCCCTCAGCCTTGAAGATTCTACAAAAGTCACCGGGGCCCCCGACTCCCACAGACTTCCGGTGGTGAGCGACTGCCATGATTGCTCGCGGAATGGCCACGACGTAGCCACGGGGTGCTCTCATGCTGACGCCTGCTTCAATCTGAAACATCCAGAAACACTGTAGACTACCAATTCGATCAGTTCCGGTGGAGCCCCAACGTGACCCGGTAGAAAAGAACTTGCCCTCCCCTTTTTTGAGTGATGGTTCTTGTTGCCTGTCCCTTCTGTTGTCATTTTACAGAACTTTTTGGACTACTGAAAGGGGTTGTGTTCCGACCGCTGGTTGGTGGAGACATTTTGACTATATTCTGGACCTATGTTGTCGCGTAATGCGTCATATGACGCGTCGTGTTGGTGCACCCGGAAGTGCTCCGGTGCGCGAGGCGCAGCTTCCCGGAAGCGATCCAGAGCGCGGCGCGTAACGTAAGCATAACAGGTCATGTGACTTGTTAATAAAACTTTTCATTGGTTCATTTTACTTTTGTTATTCTAATGATGAAAGGCTTGGTCATATGACCTAAAAATAACGCTTTTCATTGCTTTCGAACATTTTTTTTTCCCAAATGATGAAAGCCCCACCTTTTTTTTCTCACTCTGACTTGTAAAGCAAAGGACCCAGATGCATTTACAGTTTATCACTAACAATGTTCCAGGCTAATGTATTTTCCCGGGAAATTTACAACTGTCCTGCAAGTAAAATATTCCTTTTTTGAGAAAAAGGGCGTTTCTTCGTCCCATGAGGGAACCGTTGAGCAAAAGAGGCTCGGCCTGGTGTCTTAGTCGCTGATAGGCATGAATATCAGATTCTTATCGATCACTTTATGTTGCAAGAGTAGAAAACACAACAGCCCTTGACCATTTATCTTTACTGCGTTCTTGCGTATTATACCTTTTAACCGTCATGTATTTGGACTGCTTTATTTCACTTGCCTTTTACTGATTCGAAAACAGTGGCTATTATTCAAAACTTTACCAATGTAAGTACTACTACTATGTTTTGTTTTAAAAACCTTTATTGTGAAAATGTCAGTATACAAATACGGGCCTATAACCACGTGGGCCGGCCACGGAGCAAACTGGAATCGTATATGATGAGGAGACATTTACACTGTAGAAGAACGTAACGGGCGGGCCATTAGGTTGCAAGAACTAAGGTGTCTAACAGTTGCGGAATCGATGGACGTACATTTTATAATTAAAATACGACAAGCCAGTTACAATAAAATTATCTAGATATACATTTGCGGGCAAGTACCATGGGTGACGTTAATTCGAACTTTCAATAGTACAGTAATCAATAACACATCAGAACTTAATATCAATAGGGATGTCGAAATGTTCAATCAATTCTCGTCCCCACCCGCCATGTGCTTCAAAACTGCATACGTATCTCGTGATATCAAGGTTGGGCAACCAGTACACAACAAGGAGCTACGAGTCCAATTTATAGCGGCGCCATTTTGGGCGAGGCCGAGCAGGTCCAGGATATAGTCAAAATGTCTCCACCAACCATCGACTATGATAATGTTCATAAGCTCTATTGATTAGACTAACACTCCTCTCTCCACATGAAAGTAATTTGCCGCAAGTTAAACATGTCATTTTCATTTGTCAAAAGTTCTTCTGAAGATTTAGAACCGTTTCCCTTGCCTCTGATGCTGTCACTGCCACTTCATTAGTGGATGTACGGGCAGGTCGGGGGTTATCCACCAAATCTCGAATTTGGGCAGCACTATAATTAATCGGGTGCCACTTCTCCATATGACGATGCATGGTATAATTACCATAACTATATTTTTTTTCGGTTCCTCTGGAGAGTACATCGTGGCAGATGAGGCAGGTAACGTACCGGGCATTTACCTTTTTTGCATGTGGAGAAAAGGAAAAAAATTCGAGCGTCCGAGTTCCAAGGTGTCCCAGGGCCATTTTAGTGGACCAGGCCCAAATCCAAAGAACAGGCCGCCATTTTGAGAGTCCTTGTGCAGCCGCCTATCGCTGTTGCAGCAAGAGCGGGCGAAACTCAGCTAGACGGCGCCCCACTGCAGATGAAGTGCCTCCACCTGGAGAGGCGGGAGAGGCTCATTTGCGCCGCCTCCCCCCCCGCAGCATTGTAGGATGGCCACACCAGTACGGCAACTTGCTGGACACCACCTCGGTGCCATCCAGATCTCGGCGCGTTTTGCTGCCTTCGGCCTACTGTAGCCGCAAGTGCGGACGCAACTCAGTTGGATAGCGAGTGAAACACCAAGGGGCGCCCCACTGCAGCCGAGGAGCCTCCATCTTGGGGGCGAGGCACCACATCTCATGACTTTCCAATGCAGTCAGATCCTCAAACAGCCCCCACTTACTGACGCCACCTCACAGGCCAAAAGGGCACCCCACAGCGACTTTCGGCGCAGCATTGTAGGATGGCCACACCAGTGCGGCAACTTGCTGGACACCACCTCGGTGCCATCCGGAACTCGGCGCATTGTGCTGCCTTCGGCATATTCGCACATCGGTCCGCTACTGACGCCGCCTCACGGGCCAACTGATTTTTTGGGCTTTTTATAGCCCAAAGCCGCATAACAGGTCATGTGATTTGTTTTTAAAACTTTTCAATGGTTCATTTTACTTTTGGTTTCCTAATGATGGAAGGCTTGATCATATGACCTAAAAATAACACTTTTCATTGGATTAAAAAAAAAAAAAATTCCCAAACGATGAAAGCCCCACCTTTCTTTTTCTCACTCGGCAATCCAAAAAGGTTCTGGTAGATGACAACAGAGGGAACAGGCAACAAGAACCATCACTCAAAAAAGGGGAGGGCAAGTTCTTCCCTACCGGGTCACGTTGGGGCTCCACCGGAACTCATCGAATTAATAGTCTACAGTGTTTCTGGATGTTTCAGACTGAAGCTGGCGTCAGCATGAGAGCACCACCATCTCGTAGCTCCGTCGTGGCCATTCCGCAAGCAATCATGACAGCCGCTCCCCACCGGAAGCCTGCGGGAGTCGGGGGCCCCCAAGACTTTTGTAGAATCTTCAAGGCTGAAGGGACGCTTTCGAGAATGGGGCCCAAGCCCTAGCAGACAAGCATCCGAGTTCCAAGGTGTCCCAGGGCCATTTTAGTGGACCAGGCCCAAATCCGAAGAGCCTGCCGCCATTTTGAGAGTCCTGTGGCAGCCGCCTATCGCTGCACCGCAAGAGTGGGCGCAACTCAGCTGAATGGCGGATTTTGGCACAGTGTACCAAAAGCGGGCGGAATGGCAACTGAAACGGTAAAGGGGCGCCCCACTACAGCAGACGAGCCTCCACCTGGGGAGGCCCGTTCACGCCGCCTCCCCCCCCTCCCCTGGGCGCCCCACGCCGTTTTTCGGAGCAGCATTGTAGGATACCAAAACCAGTGCGGCAACTTACTGGACATCACCTGGATGCCATCCACATCTCAGCGCGTTCTGCTGCCTTGGGACTATTCGCACAACAGACCGCTACTGACGAGGCCTCCCCCCCCCCCGGGGCGCCCCACGCCGTTTTTCGGAGCAGCATTGTAGGATACCAAAAACCAGTGCGGCACCCAGGTGACATCACCTGGGTGCCGTCCAGAACTCAGCACGTTGTGCTGCCTTGGGACTATTCGCACAAAAGACAGCTACTGACCATTGTTGCTTCTTTTTTCAATTTTTTTTTAAATGTGTTTACTGTTTTTGTTGAGTTGTATATATTTATAAGTTATTAAAGTTTTATAATCCTACTACTTTGTTGGAGTGCTATATATTTTTAATGTGACACATAATTGTCAAAATTTTGATGTGCAAAGAGGCATCCCTGGAATCTTCCGCTTCAGGCTCGGTCCCACACACCCTCACAGTGAGAATCCCCTCCCCAATCACAATACAGGATGGTTTTCAGATAGTAGGAACGTGTGTGCTGTGACGGATCTCATGAGGTGGGGGCCTTGATCTACTGTAACTCCTTTGAACAGGGGTGATTCTTTAAAGTTGGGGCTATAAACTACATCCGCACGGCTAGGTGATAGCCTAGGACCGGCCTGGACAATTAGACACAGAGGAAGAGGAGTGTCAGAGGGTGCGGTAGTGAATAGGGTGAAAGGGTGATGTCGGGCAGACACAGGGTGTGATTCTCAGGGAAGAACAGCGCAGATGGGGGGAGGTTTATGGCCCATGCATGAGAGAGAGAGCGGGGGTGACCAGTGCATGGGGGAGATGCTTGCGAGGGTGGGGAGCCATGCTGAGGATCGCGACGTGCAGAGAGTGGGTCTGGTCAAGGCATCTAAAATGGCTGCCGTGCACGACAAAATTGTGGCATTGAAAAAAAGGCAAGATGGCGCAGACAATGTTTATCAATACGGATTAATTTATTACAATTATTTTTAACAAAATATTTACTCGCAGTGACAAAATGGCGGTCAACACTTCCTGATTTCCTTCGAATCGAACGTTAACAGACGTCACGCAGCAAAAAAAAAAACGCTCACGCGCAGCCGCTGGAAGACATGTATCAACATATATGAGCCTCCTCAGCCACCCTCAGAAAACATAAAGGGTCAGGATACGTCTCCCGTACCCCCTTATACCCTGTAATTTAATTAAAACGAAATACAAAATGGCGAATTCCCATTTCGCTACCTGTTCGCGAACCGGGAAGCGCTTCTACCGTGAAAAATATATTTTTTTTCCCCACAGGACCCTTTAATAACCCCAACATCATTCCTAGTGGGTCAAGAGGGGTCTACCTTGCCCCCTTTCATTAAATTCCCCCTTCGTTTTCCTCCTCCTCTTTTCTCTCGATCATACCGAGAGACAAGATGGCGGCCGCTCCGGACTGTTTAGAATGTTGACAGACACCGGAGAGCCAATCAGCTTCGCTTCGCGAAGTTCCGTTACGCGTCAAGTACCTGAACCGGAGCGCTACCCGGAGTGCTGTCACAGATATATATATTTTTTGGAACGTTAATTTATGAAAATCCACTGGAGCACATATATTGAGACCCAGCAAAGGCACATCGGGCTAACAGTCCCTACAATTTTGCCAAGTTTCGTGCAAATCTATTTAGCGGTTCGAGGTAAAAGTGAGGCCAAACGCCCTATGGAAAACTCAATGTTAAAAACGCGTTTTGGAACCCCCCTTTTTTCTCGGCCCCCCCTTGACGAAACTCCCCCACATTTTCAGGGGCTGCTCAGAAACAAAATGTGCCATTTTCCTGAAAATTTCAGCGGATTCCGTCCACAAACGCCAAAGTTATTAGACATAGAATTTTCAAAAGTTCCATAGAGAAAAAATCCTAACTATATATACCTACTGGCGACCGCCAGTAGGTAATATATATATATATATATATATATTTATATATATATATATATATATCCAATAACGAAGATGCAGTAAAGTACGCTCTCAGGAATCAAGACTCAGTCCAGAAGTATATTGAGACCTTGGTTTTAATCACACAGTGTGATTAAAACCAAGGTCTCAATATACTTCTGGACTGAGTCTTGATTCCTGAGAGCGTACTTTACTGCATCTTCATTATTGGATATTCAATTTCCGGTTGCTTCGCCGGAGTGTACGCCACTTGTCCACGGGTCACCACGTTGCAGCAGGAGCAGCTCTGTGTTTAATATATATATATATATATATATATATTACCTACTGGCTATCGCCAGTAGGTATATATAGTTAGGATTTTTTCCCTATGGGATTTCTGAAAATTCTATGTCTAATAACTTTGGCGTTTGAGGACGGAATCGGCTGAAATTTTCAGGAAAATGGCACATTTTGTTTCTGAGCAGCCCCTGAAAGTTTGGTGGAGTTTCGTCAAGGGGGGGCTGAGAAAAAAGGGGGGTCCCAAAACGCGTTTTTTCCATTCATTTTTCCATAGGGCGGTTGGACTCACTTTTAGCTCGAACGGCTGAATGGATTTGCACGAAACTTGGCAAAATTGTAGGGACTGTTAGCCCGATGTGCCTTTGCTAGGTCTCAATATATGTGCTCCAGTAGTTTTTGAGAAATTAACGTTCAAACCAAGATATATATCTGTAACAGCGCTCTGGGCAGCGATCCGGTCCGCTTACTTTTCGCGAAACGGAACTTTGCGCGCAGAAAGCTGATTGGCTCTCCGGTGTCTGTCAACATTCTAAACAGTCCGGAGCGGCCGCCATCTTATCTCTCGGTAGGATCGAGATTGAAGAGGTGAAAAACGAAGGGGGAATTTATTGAAAGGGTGCAAGGTATACCCCTTTTGACCCCCTAGGATTGTTGTTGGGGTTATTAAAGGGTCCCGTGGGGAAAATAAAAAAAAATGATTTTTCACGGTAGAAGCGTTTCCCGGGCCGCGAAGTGGGCCGCAAACTGGTAGCGAAACGGGAATTCGCCATTTTGTGCTTCGTTTTAATTGTTTAGAGACAAAAATTATCGCCGCACATCGGCCACAATGCATGAATATCGTTGAAAAGTCAGCGATATTCATGCATTATCCAGCAAATGCTCTTAGCCATGTTATCCACCTTCCATTGGATAACAGAAAGCTGATTGGCTCTCCGGTGTCTGTCAACATTCTAAATAGTCCGGAGCGGCCGCCATCTTATCTCTCGGTAGGATCGAGAGAGAAGAAGAGGTGAAAAACGAAGGGGGAATTTATTGAAAGGGGGCAAGGTATACCCCTCTTGACCCCCTAGGATTGTTGTTGGGGTTATTAAAGGGTCCCGTGGGGAAAATAAAAAAAAATTATTTTTCACGGTAGAAGCGCTTCACGGGCCGCGAACTGGGCCGCAAACTGGTAGTGAAACGGGAATTCGCCATTTTGTGCTTCGTTTTAATTGTTTAGAGACAAAAATTATCGCCGCACATCGGCCACAATGCATGAATATCGCTGAAAAGTCAGCGATATTCATGCATTATCCAGCAAATGCTCTTAGCCATGTTATCCACCTTCCATTGGATAACAGAAAGCTGATTGGCTCTCCGGTGTCTGTCAACATTCTAAATAGTCCGGAGCGGCCGCCATCTTATCTCTCGGTAGGATCGAGAGAGAAGAAGAGGTGAAAAACGAAGGGGGAATTTATTGAAAGGGGGCAAGGTATACCCCTCTTGACCCCCTAGGAATGTTGTTGGGGTTATTAAAGGGTCCCGTGGGGAAAATAAAAAAAAAATTATTTTTCACGGTAGAAGCGCTTCACGGGCCGCGAACTGGGCCGCAAACTGGTAGCGAAACGGGAATTCGCCATTTTGTGCTTCGTTTTAATTGTTTAGAGACAAAAATTATCGCCGCACATCGGCCACAATGCATGAATATCGCTGAAAAGTCAGCGATATTCATGCATTATCCAGCAAATGCTCTTAGCCATGTTATCCACCTTCCATTGGATAACATGGCTAAAAACCGCTCTGTGCGTGAGCTTTTTTTTTTTTTTTTTTTTTTTGCTGCGTGACGTTTGTTAACGTTCGATTCGATGGAAATCAGGAAGTGTTGAACACCATTTTGTCACTGCGAGTAAATATTTTGTTATAAATGAATCCTTATTGATAAACATTGTCTGCGCCATCTTGCGTTTTTGTCCAATGCCACAATTTTGTCGTGCACGGCAGCCATTTTAGATGACTTGACCAGGGCCACTCTCTTCACGCCGTCGATTCTCAGCATGGCTCCCCACCCTCGCACGCATCTCCCCCACGCAATGGTCACTCCCGCTCTCTCTCTCATGCATGGGCCATATACTTCCCCCATCTGCGCTGCTCTTCTCTGAGAATCACACCCTGTGCCCGTTCGACACCTCCCTTTCACCCTATTCACTACCGCACCCTCTGACACTTCTCTTCCTCTGTGTCCGATTGTCCAGGCCGGACCTAGGCTATCACCTAGCCCTGCGGATGTAGTGTATGGCTCCAGCTGTAGAGTATCCAGACATGCCAACCCTCCCGATTCAGGTGTGAGACTACTGATTTCAGTGCTAGTCTTTCGTTTCCCGATTCCTGCAAGGAAAAACCCGGGGGCATATTTCCAACAACTAGCGGTAATTTTTGTCTCTAACTTGTTTAGAGACAATAATTATCGCCGCACTTCGGCGAATTTTATCGCACATAAACCTTGCTATTAGCAAGGTTTATCGCAAATGCGATAAAAAACGGCCGCAATGCATGAATATCGCTGAAAAGTCAGCGATATTCATGCATTAGTCAGCAAATGCTCTTAGCCATGTTATCCACTTCCCATTGAACAAGCGCATGGTCTTTAAAAGATTTGTGAAGTACTCGGGGCGGCGGTGTGTGTGTGTCCTCTTTCAGGAGCGGGCGGGGGGGCACTGGCAGCAATTTGCAGGCCAGGCAGTGTTCAACACGTGCATCACCCTTTCTCTGCCTGCTATTGCGCTCCATGCTTCGGAAAAGTAAGAAAAAGAACGTGCATTTGAGTTTGAAATGTCCGATCTTGTAGCAGTACACTTGCAAAGCCCACACATGACAATAACCCGATTCAAGGCCCCATTCACCCGATTTTTTAAAAAAATATAGTACTCCAAGACAGTTACATTTTAAAACTTTATTAATATTTAAATATAACGAACGCAACAAAAACTGTAAATATATTTAACCATTTTTTGAAATTAACCAGAACTATAACGATAACAACAACAACAACAATAATATAACTTTTATGCCTAAATAACGCAAACATTTAGCTAATCTGCTAAAGGGGGGAGTCGCCATTTCTTTACAATAATCAATAATGAAAAATCCACATCAATAGGGTTGCCCGTTTTCTCGATGCAGCACTATAGTGCAATATACACAGCACCTGGGGTGTCAAGAGTGAACAGGTCTTTCTTTGTTCCTTAAGATTCTCCGAGAATGCTGATGCATTGGTGTCTGTACACTTCTTTGTCAATTCTGTCAAGATGATAACTGCTTTATAAACAGACGATATCTTTGTTTCGTCATTAGTGTTAAGTGTGTCTGAAACTACAGTGCCCTTCTGTTTTTTTTTCTTCAGGCTCTACAGAGTTTTGTGTGTTGTTCTTTTGAGCGACAATTATTCCAGAGGTTTCAGGTTCACTTGTTTTGTTCTGCAGTGAGTTAACAGCTTTAGAGAGTTCATGTTTATTTGCTATGTCCTGCTGTTCGTGAACTGCTTCAGAGACGTCAGCCTCATTTTTTATGTTTCAGTAGATCCTGGACCTGCCCGGCCGCGCCCAAAATGGCGCCGGTGTAAATGGGACTCGTAACTGCTTGTTCTGTACTGGTTGCCCAACCTTGATATCACGAGATACATATGCAGTTTTGAAGCACATGGCGGAGGCTTGTCTGCTGTAGTGGGGCGCCCCTTTATCGTTTCAGTCGCCATTCCGCCCGCTTTTGCTACACTGTGCCTCATCCGCCATTCAGCTGTTTACCGCCCGCTCTTACGGCTACAGCGTCTCGCTCACCATGTAGTTGAGTTGCTCCCACTCTTGCGGTGCAGCGGTAGGCGGCTTCCACAGGACTCTTAAAATGGCGGCCGGCTCTTCGGATTTGGGCCTGGTCCAGTAAAATGGCCCTGGGACACCTTGGAACTCGGACGCTTGTCTGCCAGGGCTTGGGTTCCATTCTCGAAAGCGTCCCCTCAGCCTTGAAGATTGTACAAAAGTCTTGGGGGCCCTCGACTCCCGCAGGCTTCCGGTGGGGAGCGGCTGCCATGATTGCTTGCGGAATGGCCACGACGGAGCTACGAGATGGTGGTGCTCTCATGGTGACGCCAGCTTCAGTCTGAAACATCCAGAAACAAGGTGGGGCTTTCATCGTTTGGGGAAAAAAAATGTTTTAATCCAATGAAAAGTGTTATTTTTAGGTCACATGACCTAGTCTTACATAATTAGGAAAAGAAAAGTAAAATGAACCAATGAAAAGTTTTATTAACAAGTCACATGACCTGTTATGCTTACGTTACGCGCTGCGCGGCGCGCTCTGGATCGTTTCCGGGAAGCTGCGCCTTGCGCACCGGAGCACATCCGGGTGCGCTAACGCGTCGCGTCATATGACGCATTACGCGACAATGCAGGTGCAGAATATAGTCAAAATGTCTCCACCAACCAGCGGTCGGAATTCCACCGCTTTCAGCAGTCCAAAAAGTTCGGTCAAATCTTAAGAGCGGGAGCAACTCAACTACATGGTGAGCGAGACGTTGTAGTCGCAAGAGCGAGCGGTAAACAGCTGAATGGCGGAAGAGGCACAGAGTACCAAAAGCGGGCGGAATGGCAACTAAAACGGTAAAGGGGCGCCCTACGACAGCGTGTCTTCAGGTGAAACGGATTGTGGGACAAGGTCCAGAATGAAAGATTCTTCAAAAGGGAAAAATTCCGCCGGACCCCGCGAGCCGGCCACCTATGCCGGGGGCGATCTCAGGCCTCACCAGGGCAACACGACTTGGGGAGGGGGCAGGAGCCAAGCGCCCCCTCTCAGTCCGCGCCATCTCACCGCCCCTCGGGAGCCTCCGTCAAGCGGTTTAGGGAGGCACCGTATCACATTGTTTTCCAATGCAGTCAGGTCCACAAATGGACCCCACTACTTTGAATAGTGAAGCTGCTGCAGGTGCAAATAAGGTTTAAACAGTGTTACAAGAACTGCTTAGAACTCTGAAGTATGGCACTCAATAACCAGGACTTATGCCATTTATGTAAGGCAGTGACATGGAAGCAACTCAGGGACAAAAAGCATGAACGAACATTCACGTATGAAAATCTTATTTGGAGAAGGGGTAGAATCCAAACGCCCCCTGCCAGTTCGCGCCACTACACTGTATGTGGAAAATCTGAAGCCATCGTTCTACAAACTCTCAACGCTTGCTATCAGTGCATGAGTTTCATGCTCGATCGATTGAGCTAGCCGGATCGGGCAATAAAAAGTATAAAATAGTTATGTAAATAGTAAGTTAATAAAATGTTTTACCCTGTTTCTTTGCTGGTGTGTTGTCTATATTTATAATATTTGCATAGGGTTTGTCGTTATTTTGGGCGGGGTGGGTGGAGGAGTCGAGCTGTCTTGCAGCCCTCATGGTGTGGAGCTTAGTTCATTTCACTATTTTCGTATTTCTCATGAAGGGTTGTTCCTAATGTTTGTATTTTACCGAGGTCAAAAAGAGATCGAATTAGTGGTCTACTGATTTTGCTCGATTACTTTTATTTTTTTACACGATTTTTCACTATCTGCAAAGACTAAACAGAGTATTGCGACTTTGTGCTTGTTTGTAAATAGAGAATGATCCAAAGAGAACCAATTCGAAAACAGTAAATGCTTGGATAATAATCAATCAAATGGAGAGACAAGCAGGTACGACGGATTACAACAGGGGTAAAGGTCTGCGTTAACTACCGTTCACTATCTGCAAAGAGAGAGTACTACTAAGATAAAAGAGGGGAGTGGGGGGGGGGGCAGCGTTCAAAGCACATCAGCGTGCATAAACACGAAAACGTTTTTACCTATCACGTACTTGACATTTGACAGCTTTTGATATTTGCTATTAAAAAACCATTGAAATTCACAGAAAAAACCATAGGTTATAGTCGATATATAGTTAGGAATTTGCATTTACAAAACCTTGAAAATTCAATGAAAAAACCATTGGTTTTAGGCCATATATAGTTAGGGATTTGCATTTACAAAACCTTATTTTACTCGCATAAAACCATTGAAATTCCATATATAGTTAGATGCGCTAACTATATATCGCGCACCCGCAATCCACTGCTGATGATGTCACATATTACATCATTCATGACATGGTCAGTGACATCACTGATGACATCACTGATGACAACTGAAATGACATCACTGATGACATCTCATTTGACATCACTGATCACATCACTGATGACATCACTCATGTGATAATACAATGAACCTCTTCAGACTCTAATATAACCTTACATACGCTCAGTATAAACAGACACTCACAGACTGTCACTCATCCATGGAGTTACTCACACACCTAGTCAGTCATGCAAAGAATCAATCACACCTCCATTTCCTCAACTATACAGTTATACACACCTTACTTATTCAAACATATTCTAACACATATTTACTCTCTTATACAATCCCTGATACAAGCTCACAGTGATCCATACAGCCACTCACACATTCACTGGCTCTTATCCACAGTTATTTATATATGTCAACTCTCACATGTATTGTGTTTTACATACGTATTTACTTGCACATGTAGCACTGAGATATCCATTCACTCACCAACACACCCATGCACAGTCAACCGCCCATATAGCTGTTTCCACATGCACTCTTGAACTCATACACCTAGTGAATCAACTGCTTACACATCTATGCACAGAGTTACACACCTCCCAGCCACCCACACACACACTCAGCCTCCCATTAAAATACTTGGGCAACCAATCAATAACCCATATAGCCACTCTTATAGCTACTGATCAACACATGCAGCAGCTTACACAACAACAGACATACTGATGCACAAATTAAGACAGTTTAGTCACTAACCCATGCACTCAGTGAGACACATTTAATCACTCTTTCATACAGTCAGTCATGCACCTACTAAATCCTTCATCCAGACACTTATACATCCACTCATTCTTCAATATGTAAAACATATTTAAACTTTACAGAAACATAGTCACTGGATGTTGTCATCAGTGATGTCATCAGTGATGTCACTGACCATGTCATGAATGATGTAATATGTGACATCATCAGCAGTGGATTGCGGGTGCGCGATATATAGTTAGCGCATCTAACTATATATGGAATTTCAATGGTTTTATGCGAGTAAAATAAGGTTTTGTAAATGCAAATCCCTAACTATATATGGCCTAAAACCAATGGTTTTTTCATTGAATATATATATATATATATATATATATATATATATATATATTGTCGTTCTCCACCAAACCTTTCTTATGCAGTCAGAAAAAAGGATGAACACGCGGACCCAAAGTTGTTTGTGCCGTTTATTCAAAAACCTTGCGTCAGCTGTGCTGTGCCATAATTACTATGGAAAACAGACTATACATGTGTAATATGTGTAATATCGGCTTGAATGCTCAATAATTTCACATTTAAATTCATGTATATAAAGAGTTATAAAAAAACAATAAATAACTGCTTAAAATGCATAGTATCAGGCATATACGTGGTACATAGATATAAAAAGGGTATATATGTGTATACAATTATAAATATATTTATAAAAATATTTATAAAATTACAGTTAAACAAACATGTATATCCACTATTCAAATGTACAAGCGGTAAAACTAGGCGATGTCCAATTTGAAAATTCTCAAATATATGTCCGTATTAACATGAGAAATATCAAAGGATGGATGCCTCAGAATGGAAACCCCCAACCGACATTTCGCCAAGTATTCACATTAACCACGTTTTAAAGTTGCCAAGCATTCATTTGCATTAAAGTCTATCAAAAATTAGAAATAATCATATCTAATCAAGAACTCTCAATAGTGCCCAAGTAGGCATGCACAGCATGCCAAGTCTAGCTTTTCGAAAGCACTGGCCGAACTTGCAAAGAAAACCCTTAGCCAATGGCAAGAGGAGAACTTGCTAAAATTTAAAGTGAAACCCAAGTGAAAAAAGAAAACAACATCTCAAATTAAAATCTCATAAGTTCATAGCACACAGTTATTACGAAGTTTAATAAAAAGAGATCACGATCTGCCAAGCGGTCAAATTTCATTAGAGCTAAAATTACAAATGATCATTGATATAAAGCAAACTCATAAACATGTATATAAATCCTCAGTTGCATTCAATCCAAAAGGGGATTTAGTATTCAGCTCCATATATACTTGGTCTTAAGTAGACGGAGTGCACTTTCCCGATTACCCCCCCCTACGGGACAACGGTATGCAGTCTATAGCAAAATTACTTAAAAAGGAGGGTCACTGCCATGAACTGCCTCAAAGTGCCTCGCCACAGGATACCTTAGATCTTTATTTGCAATTGCCCGTATATGTTGAAGGACTCTTCTGTGCACAGGCAGTTTGGTGCTGCCCACATAACGTAGTGCACATGGGCATTCTAAAACATATACTACATATTCTGTTTTACAGGTGATTCTTTTTTTCATTTTCACTAACCGTGGTAAAAATGGAGTATTGTACATCTTTACATTTTTTGCATGTTTACACGCTTTGCAGATAAGGCATTTGTAGAATCTCTTCTGTTTTGATAACCAGTTAGATGGCAACTTGATCTGGGGGCTACTTCTAACAAGACAATTGCCCATAGACCTAGCTTTTCTAAAGGTCAACTGGGGCAAAGGGTTCTGCTTAGTTAGGTCCTCACCGATTATTGGGTCCCTTAGGAGCAAATTCCAATGTTGTTTAAGAATCTTCCTAATAGCCCCATGCTGTTTATTGAAGGTCAGGATGACTCTAACTTTAGATGACTCTATATCTGTATTGCCTGGGTTTGCTTCCTTCGGGATTAATGTCTGTTCTCTAGTGAGAGATCTAGTCTTGTTAATTGCCTTATCAATGACTGATGCTTTATATCCTCTCAAAAGGAATCTCTTTTTGCAATCTTCCTGAGCTAGTTTGCATTCTTCATCACTGCTGCAGATGCGTTTTACCCGGAGCATCTCCCCATAGGGGATGCTCTGGATCAAGTGCTGTGGATGGTGACTAAATGCATGCAGCAGTGAATTACCAGCAGTGGGCTTACGGTAAAGTCTTGCAGATAGGGTACCATTAGATATAAAGACCTCTATATCTAAAAAGACAACTGATTCCTTACTCATATGAGCGGTGAATTCCAGATTCAAATGGTTAATATTCAACTGCTCGATAAATTGTTTGGCTAGCTCTTCCGACCCCCTCCAAATACTGAAAAGGTTGTCTATATACCTTAGCCGCAGGGGTACATGCCTGTTTAAGATGTCCTCATGTTGCCGTTTGAGGACCTGCTCCTCCCACAGTCCCATATGCAAACAAGCATAACTGGGGGAAAAGCAGGCCCCCATAGCAACTCCCCTTATCTGTTGATAGATAGTATTATCAAAGCAAAAATAATTGTGTTATAGACCCATTTTAACCATGTCAATAAGCATCTTATTATGCAGTGAAAAACATGCAGGTTTACGGTTTAAATAGTGTTCAACTGCTTTGACCCCATCAAGATGCCCAGGTGTATAAGGAGGTAACATCCATGGTAATAAGAATTAAATCACTCCCCCATGGTATGTCCTGAATTTTACGCAAAAAGTCTGAGGTATCCCTTAAATAGGACGGTAAAGATGTAACCCATTCCTGCAAAAAGTAATCTACATACTTTGATGTGTTTTCCATAATACTACCTATTGCAGAAAAATTCGGCTGTCCAGGTGGCCTCTGATCATTTTTATGAACTTTTGGTAGAAAGTATAAAGACGGAATTATCGGATGGTCATTCCTTAAAAAGAGATATTCATCATTGCTAATTAAGCCACCACTTTTCCATGCAACCAATCTACCATAATAATTCAACCAAGAAGCTTTTACAATTTGTAGATTGCTTTGTTTATAGCACGAAACAATATGCAATTGTAAAAAAGGCCTCTTCCATATATAGTGACCTTGGCCACAAGACTATGTTCCCCCCCTTATCCAATTGTTTTATAATTAGGTTTTCATTGTCTTGCAGGTTTTTTTATCAGCTCGATGTAACAGCACTGATGATGACTCAACTGGGCACTTTCATGGTTGGTTGACTTGTAAAGTTCTTTCAGGTCAGAGGTCACTTGCTCATGGAAGAGATCAAGGTTGTCATAAGACATTATAGGTTGAAACACTGATTTAGGTTTGAAAGGCGTTCTGATTGTCCCACCTATATCCACGTCTTCCAGTCCCAAATCGCTCGTACACGCACTTTGTTCATTCTGTAACTGTTGAAGGTCGTGAAATAGATTAACATCCCCAGCTGAAGATAAGGGAGGACTTGATGCAATGTGGGGAACATTCATAGTAACTTTTTTTGCCTTGAGTTTGTGAAACTTCTGTAGTTTTAGTTTTTGAATAAATCTGAAAACATCCATTTGAGTATCAGAATAATTAAAACTACTCTCAGGGCTAAAAGATAGACCACGTGCAAGAATGTGTGTCTCTGCTTGATTCAAGGTTACATCGGACAAGTTGATCACCGTGTTGGCTGCTGTTTCAGGGTCTATTTGTGGTTCCACCTCCCTCTTGTTGCTTTTTTTCGGAGGCTTGTTCACGTTTGCGCCGGTTGCTGCTCCTCCTCCTGGCACTGCGTTTTGCATTTGCTCGCTTGTTTTTTGTGGCAATTGTCGATTTCGGGATCTTAAGGTATCTCTCCTGTCCTGGCACAGGCAGTCCACCTCCTGTGCCAGGGATAATTTTAAAGTCCCTGCTTTTGCCACACGTGATACTCGACCTCCTTCCCCATCTGTTTCACTTTCTGTGGCGGTGCTTAGATCTGAACCCGATGTAGAGGCAAAAGTGTTGTCGCTCAAAGCACTTGTGCTTATTTGTTTAGCCACACTAACTTTAGCTCTTGCACCCTCGTATTTTCGTGCAAAGGTGAAAACATTTCCATTTTGGTAATCCAACTTGTCTCGATTAAACTTATACGCCTTGCGTTTTTTTATGACCTCCTCATCTTTTTGTAATTTGAACAGCATATCCTTCCTCATTTTTATATTGCTTTCTGGCTCCTCCATTTTTGCGATTTCCAAATTCACCTTGATTTGGAGTTTGAGCTTATCACTTTAGCATATTTAACCAAAATGCAAAGCAGTTTGGCAGAGGAGTCCAAATTGCAATCCGCCCATTCTGCTAGCATCACCGGATCAGGGTTCTCATAACTGGGGGTTAGAGTTATCCGCAAGCACCTTGGAACCCTGCCCACTTCCAAGTACCGAGCAAGCAACATCTGCTCCGACCATTTTGCTTGCTCGGACCGCATTAGCTTCTCCAATCTCTTAAATAAATCTTGTGCACTAGAGTTCACCTGGGGAGCAATCTGCTGATCCACCATTAACGGCTCCCTGGCCGGGGAATCATCAAAAAGTTTGACCGCAGCCGCCTCGCGGCTCTGTAACGCCTCCGCGGCCATGATGCAATTAGTAATGGGTTTAAGTTATAAGTTTCTTTGTTATGTTATGTTATGTTAAATTAATTTATTGAGCGCGCTAACACCATTAGGTTCCTTGGCGCTATACAGAGGGAGCAGGGAGGAGAGACAGAAAATAACAGGACATACGATGAGTAGTCTCTGAAAAATTTCCACACCCCCACCAGGCACACTCCTTCACTGGAAAATCCGTAGCATCCCCTACCTTTCTAGATATCTTCAGGGAGCATGGATTGACACCACTCGTCTGCCTTGATTCCGGCCGCTCGGTAGGGAACCATTTTCAGTGTCCAGGGGCTGCTGTGTGGTTCGCTCTTCTCCAGAGCAAACAGAGAAAGAAAAAAAGTAGATGAACCAGTTATTGTAAGCAGAAAGAAAAAGGATTAAGTTAAAGAAGGAAGGGAAACGCGGAAGGAGGCTACCTTTTCCGACAACAATACACGCGCAATGGCGATGGAACTTATCAAGGCTCCAATCACATCTTGAAGGATTCTAGAACAAGGAACTACACTTACAGTATTTATACGTGTGAAAGCGAAAGGCTTGGAGGAACAATGCCAGAAGATTTTTTACTAATTATCAATTCTTAGAACACATGCTGCTCAACTGAAAAGTGTTCGCCTTGAAAACGCCCGCGGAGGGCCAAACGCGCGTCGGCTGTGACAAGAAAAGAATAATTAAAAGAACAATGAATATTAATGAACATTGTGCGTTTCTATTGTGGACCAAAAGAACTCTTGAGATATTGGATTGATGTGGCCGGATGCCCATTGGATAATAGTGACTAAAAAGGATGTGCACTGGTGGTTTTTGTAAAGTGTATATGACACTCTGCCTCACCTTGAGTGGGTAGGTGATCGTAGATTGGTGCTAAAGGTGGATGAGCACTACATCAGACCTGCACTCCAACAGAGTGATATAATTGACACTTATTAGATCCATAACAAGGGAGAAATTCTTTGATGTGCTGATCGTGTTGAGCAAATCCGCCACTTACACCGCTTCCCTCACTTATTCTCATTCCCCAAGTTTACTCCCCTTTCCTTCACTCCCCTCCCACACTCAACTTCTTTCAGTCCTCCTGCTTTACTTCCCTGCCTCCCTCTTCCTTTCCTTCGCTCCATCACTCATTCCCCTTCCCTCACTCACCTTACTCGACTTTACTCACTCCTTCTCTCACTCCCTCTGTCCTCTCATTTCCTCACTCCCCTTCCCTCACTCCCTCTCTCTTAGCCTCACTCGCTCCGTCCCCTCACTCTCTCACTCCTCTTCCGTCACGCTCACTCCCTATAAAGTGTCTGTGACCACTACATTATAAGGCAGAAACTTGACTCATTTCCAAAATACAATTCCAATATGCACCAATCATTTTTTTACCAGCATTACATACTATCATGACACACAATGCAAAAAGAAACAGTACCCTATAAGCTAAAAGATGCAAACTGTGAGGATATACAGGTGACATTATAGAGAAATGTGAAAATATAATTCCTTATTTCACACAGACACTCAGTGTGATCCTTGTCAAAAATGTTAAACCCTTACATTTAACCAAAAAACATTTAGCATAGTAAATCGTTTTAGAGACAGAGCACAGACCATTTAAGTGATCACTACATTACAGTGCACAAACTTCACTCATTTGCAAAATACATTTCCAATATGCACCATTATTTTTTTTACCAGCATTGGAAAAACACATGACACACAATGCAAGAATAAAGAAGCTTCTTAATTTTCCCCATAGTGCATACAGCACTCTTTCTATATATATATTAAATGAATCATTACTAACCTTTAAAAATGCTTTTGAAGATTTAGAACAGTGTCATTGACACACACCAGATTTTCTTAAGCAGAATCTCTGAAATGCACCTCAGACACTGCAACCACAAATGGCCCTGATTTCCTGTAATTCTTCACACATATCCCTGGACTTAACCAATCAAAATTCTTCCCACACTATTTCAAAACCAAACTAACATTTTAATTGGTTCTACATTTCAACACTTTCAAACTCATATATTATTCACCCATCCTCCAAATGCTCATTCAGCCTATTAGCATGGTAACTCCCACCTAACTAAGCACACAGGTGAAAAGTTCATCATACTATGTTGCAAATGAACCCAGCAAGGGTTTTTGACCTCTCAATACGCCAGCTTATCCTGTGTAATGTTTCTTTAAATGACTTTTCTCAACCATTAGAATTACTTCTTTCAAAAAACAGAAGCATGCACCCTAATTTTCAGTGTTGAATTTTTGGGAAACCACCAATCAATCCTTCGTTTTCAAGTGCACTGAATCTCAAACATTTTTTTTTCAGAACTCCTACTTTCAAACTGCCATTTCATTTCCACAACTCATCTGAGTACAACCATATCTACCTTCAAAATGCCTGGATTGTGGGACATAGCTATGTTCACTGGAGTGAAAAGTATGCAGCAAACAGAGGTATTCCCAACCTTGATTTACCAAATGTGGATATTATGTGGATTGGCCAGAGAGGATTGAGATGTCACCATTTGATTCCATTGGTAAAATCCTTTATGCATCTACCACACCCTGACTTCATAATTGTGCACTGTGGTGGCAATGACCTGGGCACTTTGACTGGGGTAGGTCTGGAAATGCTTTTAAAGGACACCTTTAGGCAATTGATGTCTCTTTTTCCAAAAACTGCCTTGGTATATTCTAATATATGCCAAAGGCAAAAATGGAACTGGTCCAACCAATTTTGTCCACAGATTGAGAAAGCAAGGAAACATGTGAATAAATCTGTTTCTGCTTTCCTGAGAGACTACGGTATGGGTTTCATATACCACAATAACTTGCGTTACTACATGCAAGGCATAGGAGAGATGGTGTACATTTCTCAGATGAGGAGAACAGAGTCTTCCTCTTGCATTTTAGACTCTGCATCGGTACCTACTTGTAGGTACTTAAATCATCCACATAACACAACAGATCTTTTCAGAGCTACCCTACCTCTAAGCACTCTAAATTATTATTTTACTTGAATTCTTTTCACTGTTTTTCCCCGTGGTGCGCTCAGGGTACGCGCACCTGTAAACGCCCGTGTAAGCGCACCCTGAGCTTACTCGGCGAAATTTAAAAAAATAATTATAATAGTGTTTTTGACCTTCAAGGTCCTCCTAGGCCCCCCTAAAAATACCAACGGGGTCAGGGGGTCTCTACCTTTCCCCTTTTGGGTAGGTTGAAGGTTATGCGAGTTTGAAAGTGTTGATCTGTATAACCAATTAAAATGTTAGCTTGGTTTAGTATTTGTGTGTGAAAAAATTTGATTGGTTAGGGACGGGTATAAGTGTGAAGAATGAGAGGGAATGACGGCCATTTTGTGATTGCAGTGTCTGAGGTAGATTTGTGAGGAGTTTTTGGTTTACAGTTTCTGGTGTGAGAATTTTCAACAGCATTCTAAAAGGTTAGTTGTTAATTTGTAAGGGGAACTATGTTGTACACGTTAAGTTAATAAAAATAATGTTTTTTAATGTTGAATTTTCTTACTCTCACTGTCTTTCTCTCTCTCTCTTTTTATACTACCCTAACAGCATTGATGGATCTTGGTTGGTGTGGCCAAGTTCCTAGGTTGGGCATGGATTATTCGTACTAGGAATTTGAACATTTTATGATGGTTTTATATATTGATGCTGGTTTATAATAGACAATGTCCAAAGGCATTTTATTGTAAAGTCTTTATTAACTGTTTAATAACTTTTTAAATGTTCTTCTGATATGATGACTTATTAATATTTCATGAATTGTATATTGTCTTTTATGAATTTTATTTCAAAATAAAGACTTACTGAAACTGAGAGGAGTCAGTTGACATTGTTTTTGAAATATCTGTGACTATAATAGACAATTTGAATGGTCCACTTGATGTGAATACACATATTGAAGACCTTATTGAAGAAGGAGATGGCATGGGGGATTTTTATGATACAACTTTGGATTCTGAATTATTTGAATATTTGGAGTTCATTGCGCTCCAGAATTCTTCTTGGGAGACTACCGATGACGAAATTTCTGACGATTTAATGTTAGAAGTTCTTTCAAATTACGAAATTTCAGAACAATAAATTTATATTTAGTAATTAAAAATTGTTTGAGAAATTATACTTTTTTAAATGTAATTTATGAGGTAGTGGCCAAGTGATTGTGGTATGAAGTGAGACTTGAAGTATAGAGTGCAACATTTTTGAGTTACATAGTAAATTTACTCTCCTTCTCACACTATACTTTCTCCTGTGTGTATCTGACATCTCTTCTCTTTAATGTATTTTTCCATCACTGTACTTCACTTACTGCCCTTTTCTCATTAAAATCCTGAGTTCACTTTTTTCAATCTAGTTTTCTAACTCTCTCCATCCCCTCACTGCTCTTCTCTGAGGGACTTGAAAGGTTAAAAACATTTTTATTTTTTTTAAATAAAATAAAATTTGATAGGCCCGCGCACGGGGAGTGCTCGGAGAGTGTGCGGTGAGTGCTCAGAGAGCGAACCCTAACGCTGCATTTTGGGGTTTCAGAAGAGACTGAACAATAAAATGTGAAAAAACGTGGAAAGGGGGCAGGCTTGAGTGTTCTTGACCCCCTAGGCTTTCTCAGGGGGTCCCTGAAGGACTCCAAAGGTTAAAAATTATGTTTATTTGTTAAAAAATACTACTTGTAGGTACTTAATTCACCCAGATAACACAACAGATCTTTTCAGAGCTACCCAACCTCTAAACACTCTAAAAAATGTTTTACTCTAATTTTTTTCTCTGCATTATGCCATCTTTCAAGCTCATTCTTGGTTTTTGCTTCATCGGCTAGGGTACTGTTGTACACATTCCACCATGGAAAGTGGAATTTTTGTTGTCTTCTTTGTCCAGACATATGTAGTCTTCCTACCCAGGTGTCCTCAAAGTAGTTGAGTTGGAGACTTTGGGGCCTATTAGGATGGGGGAGGACTCAGGTCCTCCCCCCATTCTAGCGGGAACGGGTCCGGCCACCTGCCCAGCGCTACTGGCTGCAGCACCCACCACTATGGTAAAATGCCATGTTGTGCATTTCCATGCACAACGTGGCAGTCACAGTGCGGTGCCTGCCACCTTGTGCATGAACATGTGGGGGTACTATAGGTACCCCCCAAGTGCACCACCCCACCCCCAAGGGCCCACCTTGGGCCCCCAAAGTAAATCCCTGCCAGCCTTTCCATGGTGGCATCAACGCCACGGAAAGGCCTTAAAATCTCTACATCCTAATAAGGCTGCCACCATATTTGAGCCCCTGCTCCACCCGGCAGGCAATCTCAACGATTGCCGACCGGCAGAAAAGCAGCGGACGGACTTTCCGTCCGCTGCGATACCCACCGCCATCGTAATATGGCGGTGGGTAATTCATGTTACAATGGTGTGACGGTCGCATTCTTACGCCATCTTAATGGGGCCCTTAGTTTATGTTCATTGGCTTAGTAATAGGGGCTTTCACGTAACAAATTGTAGTGTTCAGCGACTTCTGTTATTGGGACATAGTCTAGTGCAATTAGATTTCTTTATTTTATATGCAAAGTTGCTGTTAGTTGCATATTGTATACTAAGGGTAGATTTTTAAAGGTGTCTCCACAGGCTTTGATTAATATGAAAATAGCAACGTTGGATTGATGTGTGATTGTAATTTTTCAGGATGGCTAGTATGATTGACTGTTCAAAGTCAATGGCAATTTTTTGGGGATAGTAATTATTAGTTTCTTGCTTTACTTTTGTTAGCAGTTTTTTGTTCATTAGGCAATAGTGCATACATGAAGGGGGTGTTTCTAATATGCTCTAGACAATGGATTGTGTAAAAATTGGGACATATTTTAAATGTACCATACATCATCCATGTTTCACAGGATTGAATTTTTAGTAGGTTTATGGTAGTTGCAAAGATTAGAATTCTTTTTACATGAGATTTATTAACATAAAGAAGGAACTGTTGTATGCTATGAGTAACTAGTCAGTTCAGGTGGTATTTGAAGTTTACTGCATTTTTTTGGGGCAGGTGGGGTGTCAGCAGTGCCTTTTTTATTTGTGGTAATTAATCTTTTAAAGTTGGGATGGAGGTTTATTGTCAAGTTACATGTTCAGGAACACCGGATAGGATGTCTTTCAGTAGTATTTGTGTTGTGGGTTTCTCAGAGCTAATACTAGCCTCTTTATTAGCTTCTAAAACATCTCTAACTTCAATTTTTGCTATGGTAGAGGTGTGGTTATGCTCTTTCACATTTTTTACAGTAGTTTCCTTTGTTGTTGCCCTCCCATAACATGCATTGGAATAGCATTTGGTGCATTCCCAATTATTCTTGTCAGCTGTTTGTTTCTCTTGCATACAGACATAACTCATGTTGCAAAGTCAAAGTTTCCCTTTTTGCGACATTATGAATTTTATACCTTCAGTCATTTTGATATTTGCACTGTAATGAGACATTCATAGAGAAAATGTTCACTATTTATATATGCATTGATTATATTGAAAAGACTAACATTTTTCCATGTACTTCAATGTTTGGGACTGTTAATAGTTTTGGTTTTTGTGAAGTTTTCTGTTGTTGTTTAGTTGCAGTACTTGTTTTTATTCTGTCGAGGAAAAATGTTTTTTGATAAAAAAATTTAATAGTAATTTTTGTATTTTAGAGAGTGGGTAGGTAGAGGGTATTTATGTTTAGGTGTTTTAGTTATTGGAAAAGGCTTTATTTAATTTATACTTTCTGTCTTTGGAGGAGGTTCTTGGATCTTGTTTGTAGTTAGTAGAATGTAGTTGAGACAATCGGTAGAGGAGATACATATTATAGGAAAATTAGGTTACTCTTGTATTTTCAGGTATAATACACATTTGTGTTGACTTTTGATTTGTTTATATGGTGTTTATTTAATTGAAGTTTCATTTTTATTGGTTGATTTAGTTTGTACTTCTTTTTTATTGTTTTTAAAGGGTGGGTTTACACTGTTTTGACAGTTTACTTATTTTGAAAACCCTAATTAACGCTTTTGGTGCTTGCGTTGTCCAGCGGCCGATGCAAGCACTACCTCCCTGGTGCTGTGCACATCCGTTGGACATCAAAGCCCTGCCCGCTCATTAATTCTCTCGCACTGCGGGAGAATTACCCCACAGTTTATGGGTTAATGTTAAATAGTGGTTATTTTGCTAGGTGTTTATGTTTTGTTCTATGTAAGTTATTACTGTAGTATATGTATAAAATATTTATTTTTATTTATTTACTTCGTTTGTTAATGGTATTTATTTGATTATGATAGTGCAGTTAGATACTGTTTAGTGGTGTATTATTTAGTATTAAAATGATTTTATTTAGTTTAATATTTTGTGTGTGTAGAGTATTGTCTAAAGTATTTTTTATATTATTATATTATGTGCCTTATTACGATGTCGGTCGGAAAGTCTCGACCTGCATCAGTAAGTTTCCTACTAGGGGGTCAGAGGCTTTTCAACCTACTTTGTCAGTTTCGGTCTGACCGCTGAATTTAGATTTCGGCGGTCGGAGGCTAAAACTACCGATTTTTCCGATGTGGTTTCTATAATATTTTTGTTTACTATATTTTTGTTTTTGATATTAGATGTATCGATGTTTTTACTGACAATATTTCTACTTAAATATTTGTGTATTTTATAAAATAAATATAGGATGTTGATAATTTCATTATCGATATTAGTCTGTTGATAATGTTGTTGTACAATTTTAGCAGTGTCGATATTATATCAATGAATCACTTGGGATTATGACCAGACGACCAGAATAACGAGGGAGTGAGTACACTGTTAGATCACTCTCCAGTTTGGATAGTGATTAATATACCCTATGGAGAAGGGTGGTATGACAATGGTGTTTTCCTGTCACTGCTTTCCATGATGAAGTTTTCGGTTCAGAGCAACTCCATTTTTTATCACTCTTTGGATGTGGGGGACTATGGCAAGGGTGAGATCGGCGGAGCAGAGCTGGTAGGTGGCGGTGTAGAGGCTGAGTTGTCTGTTGAGGTACGCTGGTCCGGTGTTGTGGAGTGCCTTGTGTGCGTGGGTAAGGAGCTTGAAGGGTATACTCTTGTTGACGGGGAGCCAGTACAGGTCTCCCAGGTGGATGTGATGTGGCAAGGGATGTCGAGGATCAGACATGCAGAGGTGTTCTGGATGCGTTAAAGCTGTTTCAGGGGTTTGCCCCATGCTCCTGTGTAGAGGGCATTTCCGTAGTCCATCCTGCTGCTGGCGAGGGCCTGGGTGACTGTTCTTCTCGTTTCGGTGGGGATCCACTTGTAGATCTTGCGGAGCATGCGGAGGTTGTTGAAACAGGAGGAAGAGATGGCACTGACCTGCTTAGTCATGGAGAGGGTTTGAGATGTTCCCAGTGCTGCCGGCCACATGGAGTCGTCCCAGGCCGAAGGGGTGGATCCGAGGATGAGGACCTCCATCTTGTCTGAGTTCAGCTTCAGTCGGCTGTTCCTCATCCATTCAGTGACAGCCTTCATTCCTTCATGGAGGTTGGTCTTGACGATTTGGGGGTCCTTGGTGGGGGAGAGGATCAGCTGGGTGTCATTGGCGTAGGAGATGATGTTAAGGTCGTGTAGTTGGGCGACGGGGGCGAGCGGAGCCATGTAGATGTTGAACAGCATTGGGCTGAGGGATGAGTCCTGGGGTATGCCGCAGATGATCTTGGAGGCTTCGGGCAGAAAGGGGGGAGGTGGATGCTCTGTGTTCTCTTGGATACCGGTGTCGTGGAGGCGTGTGCGTAGTGTGCGGTGGCAGACTGTGTCGAAGGTGGCTTACAGGTCCAGGAGGAAGAGGGCAGCGGTTTCTCCATTGTCCAGCAGGGCCCTGGTGTCATTGGTGGTGGTGAGGACAGTTTTGGTGCTGTGGTTACTGCGGAACCCTGACTGGGAATATTATAATACTGGCTAAGGTTATAGCTACAAGACTGGCTCGATTGCTGGAACAGTTCCTATCCCCCGTACAGACTGGCTTTGTCCCACATATTTTCACTGCCATAAAACTACGGACTATCTTCTATGTGTTTAACTGGATAGACCTGTATATTCCAGAGGTGGGTGCCCTTTTAGACACCAAAAAGGCATTTGACTCTTTGTAAATTCCTTTATAAAGGCTTTTCTGGAGAAACTGGGATTGCCTAGTGGATACACTGAACTTATCATGCTACTCTGCTCCCATCTAATGGCCTGATTGAGGGTCAATGGCTCTCTCACAGACTCATTCCCGGTGCTTAGAGGGACCCATCTGGAATATATGCCATCACAGCTCCTTTTCACCATATCCATGGACCCTCTGGACTGCCACCTACTGGAGAGGCACCTCCACTATGATTTACAATTCGACCTAGGCCCCTTGTTGACATCCATGTATGCAGTCAGCATCCTGCTCATTTTACTACACCCCGCGACTAATCTAGCCCTCCTAATATGAGAAAATATTCCTTTCAGCAGTATCTCTGGCCTCATCATTAAGTAACAATAATTTTGAACTCTTTGTTTTCACCACAGCTACAACTCCATTGTCCACAAAATACTTGGGAATAGTATTTCATAGGCAGAGAAACATGGTGATCCAGCTGCCGACAAACTGACCACACAAATATAATGGTAGATCCAGCTGCCCTTGTCCATAGTGGGCCACATCACAATCATTAAGATGGCCATCTTCCCTCGTTTCCTATACCTATTTATGAAAAAATACCTTTTTCTTTGCCCTGTGAGAAGCCTTCTGACCCAACTTGACTGTGCAGGACGCAGACCTTGGAGACAATGCGACACCTTGGAGCTCCCCTGTGAGTTGGGGGGTATTTGAAGTGCCCAACCTACAGTTGTATTACCTGCCAGCACAATGTCAGTTTGTATACCGTTGTTATTATGCCACGATCCACCTACTGCATGCAAGATCAGAGAGGGACGATGCGGGGACCCCTTCATTCTCCAGACATTGTCTTCTACTAGCTGGACGTCAGAGGAAGCTTGGACTCATTCTCATTGGTGGTATTCTCTGCTCATCTTCTCTTCCATTAGTGCAAATACCCTGGTTTCCCTCACACAAAAAAGCTGATATAATGTACTCTCTTCACCCATAATTTACACATGGTTGTATACCTCTTCCCAGCCCATGGCATCATGCGCACAGATTCTACTGACTTTGGTGACGCCACACATATGGACCTTTTTATATTTCAGCACATAATGTAAATGTAAATGTAAATGTAGGTATACTTATATAGCGCGACCTGTCACCACAAAGGGCATCCTGGCGCTTGCCTAGGGAACCCGTCCTGGTATTCCCCTGTGAGAAGCCCCAGCAGGGTATCCACAAGGTGAAAGCCAGGCATCCCGCCGCGAGGGGCCGTTGTGGAGATTAAGCAAGCTATTGCCCAGAGTCGCAGAGCGTGAACCCGTGAGTCGAGAAGGCACCGGAGCGAGAATTATCGAGACCGTGGAATTTTTAGCCCAAGACCCCGCCGAGGCGGGGAATTGAACCCTGGTCCAGGGCCGATCTCAGCTTCCGGGTCTGCCGCCTCTAACCCCTGAGCCACACTTCTCCACATAAACAATACATTGCACGCCTGGCTGCCCCTGTGCCCTTTGGTCCAGGATGACTTCCCTCCACTGGCATTCAACATTACTGTGTTGGACGGGAGTGACTGGTCCCCAGACCGTACCAGGCATGTGTCGCCATGAAACCCGAGCAGAGCAGTAGGATCAGGGTTATAATCACAGACATAAACTTATATATTATTAATTGTTATACTGTGCATATACCACACCTTGTGATCTGGCTAGAATTGACCCCTCACGAACATCCAAATGCTGCAAATACAAGGCAGGCGATGCTAATTTCATGCTACTGGCCAGAACTGCCCTCATGTACAGGAACACTGGATGAGAGTGGTCTCCCTGATATCCAGCATGATTGAGCCTATACTTAAACAAAATCCCTTGCTGTTCCTCCTGGGATGTGTCAAAGATGTCCTGAAAAATTTCAGTAGACTCACCGCAA
Source organism: Lissotriton vulgaris (assembly GCF_964263255.1). Lineage (NCBI taxonomy): Eukaryota > Metazoa > Chordata > Amphibia > Caudata > Salamandridae > Lissotriton > Lissotriton vulgaris. The sequence continues at coordinate 9,382,253 of NC_141687.1, forward strand.
TTGTGTTAGTGCTTGCCAAACGAGGATCAGCATTGCACCTGGGCAGCAAATATTGTCCCACTAAATCAGAATGGCTGCAACGTAGAATCGCTGCAACGTGTGGTATACTGCGACATTACTAGCGAGATTTACGCCGCATAAAAGTCACCCACCCCTAACTAAAAGATATTTGGAAACCCATGTGTGGCTATTTGCTTATATTGGAAGGAGATATGCCTGCTGACTTGGAAGTTTACTCCTCTCCTGCAGAGCAAACCATAACTTCACCCTGTTACACCATGCTTTAGCCCACCAACTATGAGCTATTGGAGTTGCAGACCTTTGAACCAGTAAAATAACTACACCACCATCACCCCAGCACCTGATGATTAATTCTGCAATGTGTGTGTCTGTATGCAGCTCAACTTGTAGTACCTACCTCAATGTCTCCATACTGTCAGAGTTTTATTTCTGTATGATGACTATAGAGAAAGGCCTTGTTTTTTGATGTTTTGTATCTGAAAATGAACCATGAATTCAAAACAAATACTCAGGACAAGAGGACCAGGAAAAGGCCTAGAAGTGCCAAAGGGACTTTGACCTTAAGACCAGAGACAAGAGAACCAAGCTGAGAAGAAGCACCAGGCCTTGGGAGTAGCTGGACCTGGGTGAGGAAGATTGGGAGTGTTATATTCTTCCCTGTGTTTCTTTTACCAATGTTTATTTATGTATTGCCTTGGAACACTCATGCTCCCTAGCAACCTGTCAGTTCTGTTACTGGAGTCATGCAGTGAGAGCTGAAGAGAGAAGCTGCTGTGTCCGAGGGGTCTGTTCCTGTATAATAATAAATATCTTCCTTGAATTATCTGAGTCCTGCCTCTTCAAAAGGGAGGACAATCAACATCCTGTGATTCTGGGCAAATGACTTAATCTCCCCATGCTCAACAATGTGTTTGTCTGTAAAAAGAGTGCTCATGTAAAGCTCTTCGATACCTTTGGGTCAAGTTTCCGCTATATAAATCTAAAAAAAAAGAAAGATCAGGACCAGCAAATGGAGTACCTGATGGCCAAGAGGAAAGGGAACAGGGTGAGGATGATGCGGATGATCCGTACAAGGACGAGGATTCCCATACCTATGAGAAACAGGAAAACAGGGCCAGGTGGAGAAGGTATCAGCAGACCAAATTGCTCAGGATGAGAGGGGTAACAGTAATGGGAACAATCCAACCTGAACTGCTAGGCCAGGTGCTCCCTGGATTGCAAACAAATATCCTGAGACCTATTTTACCCCTCATCATCCAGGCTAGCTTAAATTCAGTGGCACCATGAGCAAGGGACCGACGTCTGGGCATATAATTAGCCACTTAGGGTGTTCATAGCAACACATGAGATGATAGACAGAGTGCTGAAGCTTTGGAACCCCTCACCCACAGTCACAGATCTAGGTTTAATCCATCGTTATTTTGCTTACTATGTCACACAAGTTTGTTCAGCATTCCGACCAGCATTTGTTTGTTTTCTATTTACAATTTTGTCATTTGTTAGCTCTTACAATCTGGTGCCTGCAACCTGTATCTGGCATCTTCGGTCACACAGATGTTTATACTAGCCTTTTGTCACCCCAGACAACGTTATGGATGTGTAGCATATGGGGGCAAAACTTCAGAAGTTTTGTCCACTGCAAAACTGGTATCAGGTATAAACATTGAGCCCTCAGACCCTCTCTTAAGTTTATTTCTAGGCATGCAGAGGACACTTAGAAGGCACCCCACACTTCAAAGGACTGTCTTGCTGTTAAATGCCAGCTTTGTACTTAAGTGGACTGCCCTGCGGCTATAAGTCTGCCTTAAACCCTCAGAGGACTGCCCTGCTACTTGGGGCCTTCCTTGCTGCTTGAACCCAAGACAACCAGAGTGACTCCAATTGCTTTTTGGCTGGCCTCCTCTTCTGAGCTACAGGGAAACAAAAAAGCTCCAACAACTTGAACCCTCCAACTGGACCCAGCCTGATGTGATTCCTGCCCTCCATATGGCGTCCAGCCAATCCTGAACCATTGGAAATTGTGCTGACGGTGCCCAAACAGGTAAAACTAATATATGGGCCTTAAAAAATATTTAGTAAAAAGGTGGTTTGAGAAGAGACCGGAATTTGCCTGCTTACTAATCTGCACAAGGCGCAATCTGGTTGACATGACTTTGCTGTAGTTCCCACAACATTTTTCTCCACAGCAGCAAATCCTGTTTAACGTCTCTTTTCAAAAGATGTCTCTGGCCTGAGGAGCCTTTGTTCGCTCCAAACGGCAGCTTCTTCCTGCTGGAGATTTTTGACTTCCAAATAAATGACTAATGTCCCGAATTAAATGTTGGCGGTATGTATACACCATCACAATGAAAGCATTACTTCTGAATATGAACACCTTTTATGGAGAAGGCACACTGAAGATTAGGTGCTTCACTGTGATTTGTAGATGAGATTGGAGAACCACGGCCATAAGGCCCGGTGGCGCAGGGTACGCCTGAAATTCCAGGGATTCACCTGCCTTGTCAAAACAGAAACACAGACTCTTCGTCTGGCGTTGAAGATGGTATTTATTAGCAGCAGCTAGTACAGTGGTCTTAGAAGTCGTCAGTACAACGAGGTTCAAAAGAGACTGCCCCACTCCGTGGCGCACAGGTTTATATACGATACAATACAATGTAAAATGCAATCACACAAGAGCATGAGCTATAGGCAAACGTCATAGACAGTGTTTTAAGACTAAGGCAACTCAAGTTCCCGATTCTGTTTGTCACTCGACCCCTTAAGTAAATCACAAATAAATCCATAAAATTCGATTTACAAGTAGAGAAAACACAGCTGCGTGTTGTAGAAGGACAGTCGCGAAACAGGAGAATGCATGAGACATATAGCGAAGGACAGCAGATAAGATAACTAAAAGGAAACAATGGTGTGAACCAACATGTAGTCCGGACGGGAATTAATCAGCTCAGGAAGGAATTAGTGTACTCGGCCAGACCCTGACACTCGTTAGTAAACATAAGAAAAGAAGCCACCTGACACGCAAGGGCAGAAATGACAAAAGCATTGCGTTCGCCGAGCTGCCTGAGTGAGGGCAACATAAAATGGCGGCGATCACAAAATGGAGGCTGAGCACAAACAAATTCTTAATTTACAGAACCTCAGGCCCTCCTTTTGCCATTACTCAGGCAAAAACAAACCAACTCATGTTAATCTGAGTCGGAATCAACACTGATGTTCATAAGATCATCAAGCTGTTGCTGCACCATCATTCTAATATTCTTCTGAGTAGCAGATTGTGGAACACATAAAGTGGCCAAAAGGCCACAAACTGCAGGACCACATTGGACGCATAGGCAACAGGAGAATATGATGGCCAAAATTGCTCCAAGGAACGTTAAGATCTTCCATCCCCAAGTTGACAATATTCCCCAAAACCATCCCATAAATGACCAATCTCCTTCGTCCTGATAAATCGACACAGAGACCGTGTTCAATTTGGAAATGTCTTGGTATATTGCCGGGGCGTCATCTGGAATATAAATGCAGCAACTAGATGCGATCAATCTACAGACACCTCCTCGGTCTGCTAAGATCACATCTAATGCAATTCGATTTTGCAACGTCATAAGACGGTCAGCCTGAAGCTCTGCTGTAATGTTACCTATCGCACCTGCAGTAAGATTAATAGTGGTCTAAACCACTGGAACCAGTTGCCTGATGTGTCTGCTGTTGACCATCGGGCCCCAGAAGGGAAGGAATCCTTTAAGGAAATCTCCTCCCTCTTGTTCTGCCGTGTCTTTGGCATCAAATACACCTCTGCTATGTCTAACTCTGTGATGGTCTGACGGAGCCGTATATGTAGAGGGAAGGAGGAAAGCTATGTAACAGGTTCCAGAAAAGTTGGAAGGTAGCCAAGTATAAGCTTGGTCGTTGCAGACAAAATATGTTCCTTGAGACTGAACTAACGGAGGGAAATTAGAGGACGAGAAAATGTACGTGCATAAACATTTCTGCTTAATGTCAGCTTTCTTGCTGTTGAATTGGAGACAAAATATACCTTGATGGGGCACAGTCCACACTGGAAAAGACTCACCCTTTCTATTTTTGTCACCAAGAATAGAGACATAGTGGGTAACATTCCATCCATCATAAGCTCTCTTCTCATCTAATGGAATCTTACTCTTCTCTATAATCTTGGCCATTACCACTATACCTTTAATCAAGGAGCTGTGACTGAAATCTAGTCCATTCCCAGAAGTTCTGACAGGGATTCTAAGTCTGTTGTGGTATGCGGCTGAAAACATTGTCAAATAGGCCCAAGCTGAACCTTCATATGAAAAAGGAAGAACCAAATATGGCATCCCCTTTTGTGTATTGTGTGACATAAGTCCGCGCACCCAACAATCAGTCATATTAATGGCCAACTGATGTTGGTGCAACAACTGAATAAACATATTATTCATATACTTGGCTCTCCTTATCTGTTCATGAGGGGGTAGAGTATGCATTTTGTGTGAAAAGACAGAAAGACGAGAAGGCAAAGAAGTTGTAGAATTAGCGACATTTCTTGATTGCAAAACATGTATGACCCAACCTGTGCAAGCTAATAAAATACACAAAAACATAAGAACACACAAAGTTATGCCAAATCGACTACGCAATAGTTTACAATACTTTGATCTAATTTCCTGCTTCCTATTTTCCCTACCTACGATTGTTGTACCATCCATCTTTATCTAAAAAAAGAAGTTGCGCAAGGCAATCTTCCTTAATCACTCAGCTAGTCACTTCTGTATATCCTGAGGCACTAGCCACTTACTAAAAGAACAAAACTCAGGTTACAGTCTGAGTCTCCTACCATGACCCTGCGACGGAGACAGATGGCACATCTAATACTAGTATTATACAAAAAGGAAACAAAAAGGACCCAAAAAGGAATGTCTTTAAGTAATAAAAAGAAGTGTTCAAAAAAATAATGTTCAGTTCTGTTTGTTAGCTCTTGGTCTTAAGTTGTAACGTGTTTTGCTCGGCACGGTCTGATCCTTGAACAATGTTTCTGGATTGGTAGTGTCTATTCGACGATGCACAGGCACAGCAGCTTGAAGAATATCATCATCTGCTTTTTCAGACTGAGTCCCATAAATTTGAGCATCACTGAAAGGAACAAAACAAGGAAGGAACCGCTGCAGTGTCCAATTCCCTTACACCACTGCGAATCCACCGGTCGAATGGTAATGGCAGTGGCACCTTTTTACAGTGCACTCCGTGCACCCAGTTACGCTTGCCGACCACTTTCACAGCCATGCGAGTAAAGAGCAAAACTTGCCTAGGCGTAGACCAGCGAGGCTCCAAATTCTTACTCCGTTGAAAGTTCTTTATACAGACCCAGTCACCGGGCAAGATGGTGTGACCTGGGTCTGTAGAGGCCTCCGGCAAAGCACTTTGCACCTGTTGGCGAATAACACTTAATTTAGTAGTCAAATCATGCAAATAATCAATTAACAAAGGATATTGTATGTCTGACTATCTTTTGGGGCGGGGGACGCCCCAAACATTAGCTGGGCATCAAAATACCACTTCATATGGGCTAAGGGCCGGATGTATCAAGATATTGTTTTGCGATTCCTAAATAGCGCTTTTTGTGAATCGCTATTTAGAATTCGCAAAACGGTATGTATGTACAAAATTGCTATTTTGTAGCGATTCCTTATCATTCTTTTATTTGCTAATTCGCAATTTGCGAAATCGCAAATAAAGAATGATTTCCAATGCATTCCTATGGGCCAGGAGGCCCATAGGAATGATGGTACAATAATTCTCAAATTGCGAATTCACAATTTGCTAATCGCAATTTGAGAATTATTACAAGGGTGCAGGGGTGTCTCAAAGACACCCTGCTGCACCCCTGAAATCTACATGTGTGTGCATGTGGCACACATACATGCCCTATGGCATGTATGTGTGTCACATACCACCCTCACAAATGCCAAATAGGGCATTATTATAAGAAATATCAAATTACCACCAACTACAAGTTGGTGGTAAATTGCAATTCCTTAACACAAATTCGCACTTCAAAAATGTATCATACATATCATGTAAGGAATCGCAAAATTTGTGATTGGCAAAATAAGGAATCGCAAATTATTGCGATTCCTTAAATTGCGATTCATTGATACATTGGAAAAAATGCAAAACGGCCGTTTGCGAATCGCAAAGGCCGAAATTCAGTGAATTTCGACCTTTGCGATTCTAAAACGGCTTGATACATATGGCCCTAGGTCCCATACGAGAGTGCACAGTAGTTCTGGTTGACAAAAGAGCTAGGGGCAACGCATCAGGCCAAGCAAGACCTGTACTGGCTTGAATCTTGGCCAGCTTAAGCTTGAGTGTACCATTGTAACACTCAACCAAACCCGCTGACTGTGGATGGTTTGCCGCATGGAATTTCTGTCTAATACCAAAACCAGAACATACTTTCTGCATAATCTGGCCCACAAATTCACTTCCATTATCACTCCAGACAATGCACGGCAAACCAAATCTGGGAAAGAATTCCTTAATCAATACTTTAGCAGTTGACAGAGCAGTGTTATCTTTCAAGGGGTAGGCCTCTATCCAACGGGAAAAGGCACATACCATCAGCAGAACATACTTGAGCTTGTTGCAGCATTCCATGTGAATGTAATCAATCTGCAGCACTTCAAAAGGGTATGACGGAGGAGCAAAATGACCGGCTGGAGTTGGGGTACCTTTTCCTGGGTTATGCATTAGACAAACAATAAAGTGCTTAACCACATTTTCTGCACATTTCGGGATTCCTTCATTTTGCCATACCGGGGCCAAGAGCTTACATATGCCTTTTGCACTAATGTGAGCTGGACCATGAGCCAAAGTCACGACCGGTAACACATAAGCGTCCGGTAACAACCATCGCTGATGTTCCGACAACTCTGTCTAACAACCCATCGGATCTAACATTCCCGTACTTTCTTTCCACGTACTCAATTCCTTCTCAGTAGCCTCTCCCTGAATCATTTTCACACTCTCAATCGGATCTTCACACATCCCAATTTCCCTCACCCAATTTGCAGGACCTGCCACATACATTCGGCTAGTGGTATTTCTAGCTGTAGTTTTCGCTACCTCGTCTGCTAACGCATTTCCACGACCCACATCATCTGTAACTTTCTTATGTGCGCTATACTTCATGATCGCTATTTGTGTAGGTAATGTAAGTGACTCAAGAAGATCAGTCACTAACTGAACATGCTGAATCTTTGTCCCGTGGGAGGTAAAGAATCCTCTTTCCCTCCATAACTTACCAAAACTATGTGCAACACCGAAGGCGTACTGACTATCTGTGTACACATGCACTCTCTTTCCCTTTGACAACACACACGCTCTAGTCAAAGCTATCAATTCAGCTGCTTGGGCTGAATTATGTCCAATACGTGCCATCTCAACAATTGTGCATAAGGTGGTAACAGCATAGGCAGAAGTAGTTTCTCCACTTGGAAGCTTGAAACAAGAACAGTCTACCCATAGGATCCCGTCCGGGTCCTTCAGTGGAGTGTCCTTTAAATCAATCCTACCCTTCGTTTCTTCTTCTGTTCGGAGAAATCAATCATGCTTTTCCTGATCATCTTTCTCATCTGGGAGGGGCAACGTGTTACATCTTTTGATATGTACATGGCTCGCTAAAAGTGTCAGCTCGTAACCAGACAAACGAGCACTCGTAAGATGCTGCGTCTTAGTTCTATTCAGCAATGTATCCACTGCATGTGGAACTATAACAATAAGTGTGTTGTCCAACACTAATCTGGCAGACTGTCTAATAGAAGTTGCGGCAGCTGCCGTAGCTCTGAGACAAATGGGCAAAGCTTTAGCTACAGGGTCTAATGTAGCGGAGAAATAGGCACATGGCCTCTGCTTATCGCCGCATTGCTGTGTCAAAACTGACAACGCGCAACCTAATCTCTTGTGAACGTACAATGTAAAGGACTTGCTATAATCTGGGGTATCCAACACTAGAGCAGAACACAGGGCAGTATGTAAGTCAACAAAACTTTTCTGACATTCATCCGTCCAAGGGAGTGGATGGGGCGTATCTTTCAATGTTAGTGCCACCAATAGTTTCGCCAAAAGTGAAAAATTGGGAATCCATTGTCTACAGTAGGAAGTGATACCCAAAAAGGCACCTACTTCTCTCTGCGTGGTAGGTACAGACATCTGTGAAATAGCATGAATACGTTCTGGAGTTAATCGCCTTCCCTCCTTCGACAAGAGATTACCTAAATAGATCACTTCTTGTCGGACATACTGCAACTTGGAGGGCGATACTTTATGATTTAAAGCTGCCAAATGATGCAACAATGCAACAGTCACACTCCTACACACATCTTCCGTATCAGCAGCCACCAGCAAATCATCCACATATTGAACAAGCGTAGCGCCTGGAGGCTAGAAAAAGTATCAAGTTGGCATTTAAGAGCTTTGCTATAGATGGAGGGACTTTCACAATAGCCTTGAGGAGCTCTTTTAAATCGGAAACTTCGGCCACCCAGAGAGAAACCAAATATATGCCTACTTTCTTCAGCAATAGGAATACTAAAGAAAGCGTCCTTAAGGTCTATGACCGAAAACCAAGCTGCCGAAGCAGGAATCATTGTCAATAAAGCTGTAATATCCGGAACAACAGGGAACTGTGGAACCACTATTTTATTGACTTCCCTCAGGTCAATAACAAATCGATTGACAGGAGGCTGTGAAGGATCCATCCTCTTAAGGATCGGAAGAACAGGGCTGTTACAAACATTGCCTTTGGTCTCTTCGACCACACCTTTCTGAATAAAATCATCAACAATAGCCAATAGTGCTCTCTCTCCATCACTTGAAATATGATATTGGGGAATGCGTGGCGTTCTAACATTATCTTTAACTGTGACAACATACGGTGGGATCGCAAGACGACCCACGTGATTCGGGCCCGTGGCCCAAAGACTTTCTGGGAGAGAAAGCAACTCGGGTGGAAACTGGTCCAGGGTCAAATACATGGGGAACATCAATCTCTTTCCCAACATAAGATGCACACCATAAGGGGAACTGAGGTAATTGAAATTATTATGGTCAAATATGTCCCCTAACGTGTACCCCAACGTCTCCATGTACATGTTTCAAGTACATGTAATTTCCCTCCATGGCCGAATATGAAGACGCAAATACATTTGCGTCCAACGTTAACATGTCCTCTTTCAAATCCACCATGAATGGATTAATAATTCAGTTCCTAACCATGCCATGCCAACGTCTTTACATGGTACACTTTTACGTTTTTCCTGGCTCTACCGAGCTAGGCCCTGATTTCTGTTTCCGAGCCCTTTCTGCTTTCTGCCTCTGGAAGCTGCAGCATGGACACGTATGGACACGTATCCCTGACCTCTGCCTTACTTCCTGCCAAGCGAAGCGGTGCCTGGCTCAACCTGGCCTGCCTGCCAAGACAGTATTTTGCCTTCAAGTTATCTGTTCAGCCTCCTCGAAAATACATTCCTGTCTAGTGATTTAGGTAAACATCTCCCCGGCTGCAGAGCAAAGAGCAAGCCGTCCTGTCTCCATGCAAGTAATTTACAGTTCCCGTTGCCATAGTAGGCCCATGGCCCTGCACGTACACACGTAGACACATATGCACGCACTAGCATTCAGTATAGAATAGCCTCTGCCCAAGAGACCTTTTACTCCAGATAATACATCCTCCAAACATAAGATACCAGATATGTTATAGGTCCAGGTCGTTCTGACATCCCAGACTTCTTTCTCCTCTACTAGTGTTAAAGTTCTCCCCAGTTACCACATCTATGTCACGTCATGCTAGCTGCGCGCGCATCCGCACTTTCTGCTGATTCTGCAACTTTCTCTATGCACCCACCCACATGTGACGATTCTTGTGACGTTCCTCTGACATGTATAGTGCACGCCTTCGTGTACGCCTTCTTTCACGCTCCCCTGTTACGCACATGTGTTCTTATCTTCTTCTTTTCACCTGTTACGCCTACTGTATTGAATTCAATGATGTTATTTTACTATATATAATGTGTAATGTTAATAAAACGTTGACTGTCCCTTCCCGAACCCTAGTGGTGACGGAACATGATCTCCAACCTCGAGGTTCCTTTTTTCATTAAAACCCGTATGACTCAGATACCACGGACTCTGCCTCTCATTTGAATGAGCTGTCTTGTAATGATAATTATACGGAAAAACTGACTAGGTAAATTTATTTACCACATAATTTGGCGCCCGAATAGGGACCCCTCCCCCACCCCACGCGCCGGCGATGCGTCGCAGGCCTTGCCCCCTGCCACAGCCGTGACGGACTCCTATGCGCATCTGCAGGTTTTCCTGTATCTCCCTCAGGCCTACGGAGGTGACGGAGACTGCGGTCGACATCCAGACGAGGCGGTGAGGAGTGTGGAGGATCCCGACCAGAGCCCAGCCGAGAGTAGCAGTGTTCGAGGTATCCAGAGGCCCACCTGTTCCGATGTGTCGAGGCGCATGCGTAGTAACCAGTCCAGTCTGAGGCCTTCAAGTTCAAGTTCAAGTATTGCTCCCGGTGAGTACCGTTGCTAGGGACGCATCTAGACGGGTGCATTAGTTTGTGTCCGGTCAAGACAGGTCTGGGTACACAGTCCTGGTCCGTACGTGTTCACTTAGGTGAGCGCGGTATGACGTGTCTCTTTATGGGGCCGGTCTGTACTGTTTAGCAGTGCATCTAGTAATTCAGTGATTCAGTATTCAAGCCCTCAAGTATTATTTTCACGTAATTCCAAGTATTGTGTTCTATGTTCTAGACAGTATCTATTCGAACTGTTTTAATGTGTTGTATGTCGTGGTATGAATGACTGTTTGCTTTTCATTGCTGTGTTTATTGTGTTCGAAGTCAAGGTAAAAATGCCGTTATTTTCAAAGTTACGTCAGATAGGTACTAGGAAAGGGATACTCGAAGAAGCAGTGCCTGTTCCGCCTAGGGACACTCCAGGGCACTTTATGTACCACAAGCACGGCTTAGATGCCATACTGTACTTAGACTTGTGGGTCGATTACACTAAGCACTTAGAAGAGAAGTTTAGATGGCCTGTCTCAGGGACATGGGATGCCGAGTGCATCATGAGAGTAGAAGAAGCATTATGGAAAAAGAAAGCCAGACAATCTCAGAAAGATGCCATAGAATTGTGGCGTAAAGAATCGCATAGAAGAACAGAAAAAGAATTCAGAAAAGCAGAGAAGAGTAGAGAGGAATCCGAAAAAGCCAAAGAAAAAGAGTTACTAGAACAAGGAGAACAGGTCAGATCAGAACAATTAGACCGTCAAAGAAATGCACTCATTACAGGCATGTATCCAGTTCTTGCCGAGGGCCTGCCTAAGGCGACCCCGGAAGTACCCTGTAACTTGCCACCACCATTGGTTCCGACTAAAGTACGTCACCATAAGACCGCAGAAGATATTTTCCTTTCTTCCTATTTAGATGATGTAGCTCCCGCATATACCAATATACCCGTACGTCCTGCTAATAATAATCTGCCACAGCATATTCCTACTGATCAAGCCACGACCCCTCCACGTCAGCATTTTCCCGCACCTGTTGTCACTTCCCCCGCTACAGGTCCGCCTGCCACTGTTCCCCCTGTCCCTGGTCGGCATAATCCGTTTGGCACAGCTACACCACCGTTAGGTTATGCTCATGCTTCCGCCTCAGGAGGTGCTACAGGAGGACCCCATCACACCCCGCCACAATTACAGCGATTGACAATGAGAGAATGAGCTGCACAGCGTACCCCGAAAGCGACTCCTTCTGAGAAGCTTAAACAATATCTTACAGATTGTAGATATGATCCAGTACCAGGCAAGACTGGGACTATGATGTTAGCCTCGTTACGTTTAAGACGTGTTGCAGATTATTTGATTACACTACCAGGAATGCCTGTACAATTAGACAGGATATATCATTTTATTCAAACAGGAGAAGGCCCTGAATGTGTTCGTGAAGCCATGGCATATCAGAAAGTTGATACACAAGCGTTACTATTGCGATTTTTGATTAATTGTTTAATAAGAGAACGAGATCGACCAGGTTTTGATCAAGAAGAGATGGATGTATTGACTAAATGGAGTCAGAATATTGCAGATTGTAAGCATGACAGAGAGAAATGTATAGATGCCATGTCTAGAAAAATCCGTAAAGAAATAGTAGCAATACATGCCCAACAGAAGGCTGATAGGACAGCCGAGTCAGACGAAAAAGACTCCTCAGAGGAGGAAGAGCCAGAGAATACAGACCCATCTCAAAATATAATGGAAAGGGGCGACCATTCGGTCCCCCCGAACGTATGGTGGAGTACCACGATCCCCCCGGGAAGCCATCTTGGGCGGGAGGCGTGTCTCGGCTGGTATGCCCGAAGTGGCGTAGCCGGGGCGCGCCTTTTTCCCGCCCTAGAGTGGGCTGGCCTAGACACTGACGCGGCCGGCCACGCCCTCGGGGCAGGCCGGGGCGGGTTTACGCCCGCCCTGAAGACGGATAAAAGGAGCAACAAGCCAAGGAAGCATCCTCTTGTTCCTGTGCTCTGAAGCTGCACCACCTCGCTGCACGTGAGCTCGAGACGGAACGAAGAGCCATTTTTGAGCGTTGTAATCTTTCTTGTTTGTTTTGCAGATACTCTGTCGGAGAATGCCTAAGAAGGCGGGAAAGCGAATGACTACCGACCAGATGCTGCGTGTTCTCATGAAAGAGGTGACCGACCTAAAGAAGCGAATGGCGGAGAAAGACGAGGAAGGGGGGCCGAAACGTCCTCTGGCAGGAGCAGCTCCAGGAGGAAAAGGCAAGAGGCCCAGAAGGGGAGCAGCGGGGGGAGATGTCCCAGTTCCCTGTACTCCACGCGAGGCACCCACCCCTGTGCCGGAGGGAGGGAATCCGATTCCTGTGGTGGTCACCCCCGTACCCGAGGAGTATATGCCGCCCGAGCTGGCAGCACAACTAGCAGCGTGGTTGGGTAAAAATAGCAAGGGCGCCACGGCTGACGACGCGCAGGTGTTGATGAAGCAGCTGCGGGAAACAAGGGAAGCGACGAAGGCTCCATCGCCGGATGCGGCAGGAGAAAAACCACCTGGGTCAGGTCCAGTCGCAGATACAGCTTCCGGTTCAGGTAAGCGGCCATTGCCGATTGCGAGGGATGAGTCGGCACCCTCTCGAAGGGAAAAGTTGGGTCAACATGTCCCTCTGGCTATCAAAGAGAAGATATGGGCAGGGGAGTATATAAACATCTTCTCGTTGCTTACCGATCATTATGAGATGGAGCATGTTAAGAGCCAAAAGGAGCTCATGCATCCGAGTGTTTGGCGCGCAAAGATGGCCGCCTTTAAGGTAAATGAAAACATTGGTAATTGGGGCAAAGCATGGGGGGTTTTTACATCCATCTTGGGTGAACGTAGGCCTGCATTGCTGTCTGAATTGCCGATTTATCAGTCACGGATCATGGGGTATTCAGTATCTCACGAGGGCAACCATTGGTTTTGTTATGATAATGTTTTCAGAAAAGCGAAAGAGCATGATAAAAACTTAACTTGGGATTGTTATGATTCTGTGTCCTGGTCCAAAATGGAGGACTCTGGCATGTTGAAGGTGCCATTGGTAGGGAGTAACGTTGGCGAATCCTCCCGCCAATATGCGGGGACGCCCTTTCGATCAGGTACGAGTAACGACAATCACTCGAGGCCAATCGGCAACACAGGTAAAAGGGGGGTTTGTTGGAACTTTAACAGGGGGAAATGTACTAGGCCCCAGGGGTCATGCAAATTTAGGCACGAATGTGGGGGGTGTGGGCAATCATCCCATCCTGAGTCCATGTGCAGAGCCAAAACGGGTGATAACGGGGGTAGAGGAGGCGCCAAACAGGTCTGACATAGTCCGAGGGGCGCCTTTACCTACTCCGATTGATACCATGGCAATGATTCCCTGGCTCAGCGAATACCCGGATCACGCTGCCGCTGGGGTGTTGCGGAGCGGATTTTCATATGGTTTCCGCATCCCAGTAGGGGAGTTTCAGGGTATAGCAAAATGTAAAAACCAGATATCGGTCTTACAGCATACGACCGTGGTACAGGAAAAGATCGGGAAGGAGGTGGCTCGAGGTCGAGTCACCGGTCCATTTAATGTGCCACCAGTTGCTAACTTTGTTTGTTCCCCTTTAGGGGTGGTCCCCAAGAAGGACCCGGGTGAGTTTCGGCTGATACATAATTTATCAGCCCCACGTGGTCTTTCCGTGAACGATGCGATAGACCCGGAAGTGTGTTCGGTGCGGTACGCATCCTTCGATGAGGCCGTAGCCATATTGAATCGCCTGGGGCCCGGTGCGCTGATGGCAAAATCTGATATCGAGTCAGCGTTCCGGTTGCTCCCGGTACATCCAGACGATCAGCGTCTCCTTGGTTTCATGTTTCAGGGTCACTATTACATGGATAGGTGTATGCCGATGGGGTGCTCTATATCGTGTGCCTATTTCGAAAAGTTCAGTTGCTTCCTGCAATGGGTCTTCACAAAGAGGACGGGGTTTCAACAGGTTATGCATTATCTCGATGACTTTTTGTTTCTGGGGGCAGCCGGGGATCCGGAATGTGGACAGGCTTTGAATGCATTTTGTGTCTTGATGAATCAGTTTGGCGTGCCATTGGCACCAGGTAAGACTGTGGGTCCCTCGACTTGCCTCGAGTTTCTGGGGATCGAGCTCGATCCCGAGGATGGTTGTTTTCGTTTACCAGGTGACAAAGTGTTAAGGTTCAGGACATCCCTGCAAATGTGTATAAGTGAGTCTAAGGTTAAGCTACATCAATTACAACAATTGGTGGGGCAGTTGAATTTTGCCCTAAGAGTTATACCGATGGCCCGCCCCTTTTCTCGCTCGATCGCTCAAGCCATGGTCGGCCTGAAGGAGGGTCATCATCGCACAAGGCTCTCGGCAGAGGTTCGCCAGGACATGCGCATTTGGTTGGCATTTCTGGCGGATTTCAATGGTCGAATTGTCTGAACAAACCGGCCGTGTCCTCTGAGGAGCTGGGGCTGTGGACAGATTCGGCAGGGAGCATTGGTTTTGGTGCCATATTCGGCACTCAGTGGTCGGCACAAAGATGGCCGTCATGGTGGCATGATAGTGGTCTGACAAGTAACATTGCTTTCCTAGAACTTTTTCCCATTCTGGTGGCCCTGAGAACTTGGCCTGAGGGGTTCAGAGATCACTCTGTGGTATTCTGGTCTGATAACATGACCGTTGTTGAGTGTATCAATAGCCAGGCAGCACGATGCAAATGGATTCTGAGATTGCTCAAGGAAATTGTGTTATTGTGTATGCAATTGAATGTACTATTTAAGGCAAGACATGTCCCAGGGGTGATGAACCAGGCGGCTGATGCCCTTTCTCGTTTTCGTATGCAGGCCTTCTGGGGTTTTCTGCCCACAGCGGACCCGGTGGCAGCACCCTTTCCCGAAGCTCTCTGGTCTCTCGGTGCCCCGAATTACAGAACCTCGTGGGAGAGAGTTTAGCACCCAGGACGAGGAAGGCATATGAAGGGGCGTTCCGTTCCTAGTGGGCCTTTTTGGGGGCGGCTAGAGGGGAGCTTTGGGGCCAGGAGGAGTTGGTAGTGAAATTCCTGCTGTCGTTACGGCAGGCAGGCAAATCAGTGGCTACGGCCCAGAGGCATCGGGCCGCCATTTCCTTTGTGGCTAGGGCTCATGGGATCCAGGACCCGACAGCGTCTTTCGTTGTGCAAAAAGCGCTACGTGGGTGGCAACGCCTTGAGGGTCGCAGAGTAGATGAAAGGCGCCCGATAGGTCTGGATAGGTTGGCCCTGTTATTATCTAGACTCCCTGCAACATGTTCATCCCAGTATGAAACAGTGTTATTCCGAGCCGCTTTTACGCTGGCATTCCATGGGGCTATGCGGGTAAGCGAATTAGTGGAGAGGAACAAGCAGGACGTGATGGGGGGACTGTGCCAAGAGCACGTTCAGATCAAGAGGGGAGACAATGACTGTCTCGTTCGTCAGGTCCAAGACCGATCAGGGTGCGATGGGTGACTGCATAATAATGCAAAGGATCCCCGGGTCCTCCATGTGCCCGGTGAGTTGTGTAGAGGAATATTTAGCACAAAGGGTGGCACCATGGGGGGGGACCTTGTTGAGACACGCTGACGCCACCCCACTGACGAGGTTTCAGTTTCAGCGGGTGCTTGCGATGTCGATTACTGCTGCGGGCTTGAACCCGGGCGAGTTTGGGACCCATTCCTTTCGGATAGGGGCTGCTACAGAGGCTACAGCCAGGGGTCTGAATGTCGAACAAGTTAAACGTGTGGGGCGTTGGTCCTCCAATTGTTATAAGAGGTATGTGCGGTTGCACATGTTGTGAAGCTGTAATGATGTACTCACGCTTCTTGTTTTTGTTTGGTTTCAGTTGCGCAAGCCTACGAGGCGGGGCGGACTATGCAGTCGACCCAACACCGGGCCAGCGGTCAGACTTCACCGGCTGTGAAAAAGGAGGTGTGGGTCATGGGCCACTCATACGTGAGGCGTGCCGCGGACGTATTCAAAGCAGGTGACATGATTCACGTGGCTGGGGAATACGGGTACAGTGTGTCCTTCTACGGAAAGGGCGGACTCTGTATTGACCAGTTTCAATCATTCTTTGAGGGTTTGCTAGGGCGGACGAGGTCACCGCCGGCTATAGTCATAGTACATCTTGGGGGCAATGATTTGGTCACCACTGGTAGACGACTTCTTCTTGAGGCGATGCTTTCCACTGTAAGTTGGTTGGCGAGGAGAGTTCCAGGGTGCACGATTGCATGGTCACATATGATCCCACGGAAAGTATGGCGGGGGGCTATTTCTGTTTCTGCTCTGAATCATTCAGTAAGAAAAATTAATAACAAAGTGAGTCGATTGTTCCGTTCCAATACACTGCATTCTATTTCGCATGGTTGTATTACGGGTGACAGTATGTATTTGGGGGATGGTGTTCATTTGTCCCGGGTGGGGAACGAGTTACTCATAGGAGACTGTGTAGCTTGGCTAAAGACTTTAAGACATGACCTTTAGGTAGGAGTGTTGTGGGGGGTCCGGATAGCCGGTCAACTATCCGGCCTGTGGCGGTAAGGTCATGATCGGTGAGCACTAATTGGAAGATCCCTATGAGTGGGCGTCACCCATTACGGATGGGAGCGCTCGAGGGAGGTGGCCATTGGCCCCTCAACGGGGTAGGCGGTCCCTTCTAAGGATGGGCCGCCGAAAGGAAAGGAAAGGCGGTCAAGGCCCCTTCCTGGGTAGGAGGGGCTACAGCCCCCTCCTGGAGAATTTCCCGGGGCCAGGTCATCTGCGACGGCAGATGTGGTAAGTTGTGTGGGGTTTGGGGGGGGGTCTACGCTACCTTCTAGATACCTCACACGAGTCCTCGGAAGACCTTTAAGTGGCGTCGAGTTTATTGGGGCCCCCGTCAAGTCAAGGGAAATTGGTAGTTGCACTCGAGGTACACCTCTGTGCGGTCGCCCCTCACAAGTGAGGGGGATATTTCTGGTTTAGGGATCTTGACACCGGTTACGACCTTGCCGTTGGCCCTTAAACGTTAGGATGTACAATTTCAAAATTTCAAGTTAAATGTTTTGTAGGATGTTAGTTCGGCTAGGAGAACCTTTGTATTAGAGAATATGTTAAGGTTAGCCAAAACATCGCAATGTGGTAATGAAATTGTACATAATATGAAACTGTTATTTTAATGTTTTAATTTTGTTTCATATTTTAATAAATACGGCCGGGAGGGTCACTCCCTCCCGTCTTCCAAAAAGTTCAGAACTGTTTCCGGTTTCCCATCCTTGGGGATTGTGTTGAGAGGGGGTGGCGGGTATCTCAGCCATATAGCGTATGTAGGTAGGGCGAAGCCTCCTAAACAGTACCCTTTAGGTAATCCTTTTGACAGACCCATTCGTCTAGAAAGCAAGAAACGTTACCTTACCCCGATACCAGAGCAATGTTCTCTTGAACATATATTCCAAGTTACTGATAAAATCCTGAAAGAAAGAATAGGTTATCATGAACTCACTACCTTACGCGATCAGGAACTTGCCCGGTCCGCGGTCCAATGGGCCGGGGATGACAGTATTTATAGTGATGATTTAGTAGTGCAAACATTTTTAAGTCTTACTCCAGAAGAACAGCGATTAGCTGGTATATATATGACCCAACATCTCGTTATACAGTATGAAAACCAACAATCTGATCCAGGCCCCTTGTATAATCTATTTGTTACATCCTGCACTGTATACATGTATTCTTCTTACTTCCCCTTTAATGGCATGAGCCTTTCTCCTTGATGTTCTGGTTCTCAGAACTTTCCTAGTGATGCATTCTGCTGATGTTCTGGTTCTCAGAACTTTCCTAGTGATGCATTCTGCATCTTAAGGTCAGTTGTACTTGGACTTGAAGCTGTCTACATGATGCTGTGCTGCTCAATAAACCTACTTGGATTTTAACCTGTTTCCTGGATTATTACAAAATTTGGCGACGAGGACTCCAACCATCTACAGCACAGGAGCGGAGTGAACGCTATTTTATCTCTTTTGGAATCATTTTGGGACTTTTATACTACTTTCTCCTTTCTTCAGTTGAAGAAAACTGGAATCTTGTTCTGCGCCCTTTTGGATATACTTCTCTACCTTCTCCACTTACTGAGGGCATTTTCCCGTGTTTTTACTGCAATTTTCATGGTTTTTAGACTTGTGCATCTTTCAAGTCTTCCACTGGCTCAGCGCGTTAGGCTTGCTGCCTGTATTCCATTACGCGGAGCTATCAGCTGTACAGGCATTCTTGTTGCCTAGAAACGTGGACGCCTAGCCGAGCTCAACAAACCGAGCGTCAACGTCAACGCTGCCCAGCAACCGAGCTCTGTTTGCAACGCGTCATCTCCTGACAACAACGCTGCCCAGCAACCGAGCTTTCTGTGGAACGCGTCATCTCCTGACAACGCGTGTCTGATTCTACGCGTCGTTCCCAGCAACGCGGCTCTTCATAATACACGCAGCGTGAGTAGCGTCTCACGTCACGCTGCGTGCAACGTGCCGCCATTTTGTTTATTTTTTTTTCTTCATCACCTAGCAACGATCGTAACATTTTTTCCTTGCCGATCCTAAACGAAAGAACCATTTCACGCTGATGATTACCTCTGGATATTCTGACTTCCCGATTGCCGATTAACAACGGAAAAACACCATTCTGACTGGCAATTACTGCTGTATGGTATTTACAGCGTCCTCTTCAACATCCAACTAACTATTCATTTCGTTTATTTTTTTATTTTTTTTGTTGTCATCTTTTGCAAAACTTCAATACCTGTTGCCCTTGTTTTCCTATAGTTTCTTTCATCTCACAATGTATTTTCACATTTTTTCTCATGATACCTTTCTATACATGATAATTTAGTGCACTTCATAATTTTATTTGTTACTATTTCATATTTTACTGTCATTGAATTAACTAATATGCAGTTTGATCCTCCTGTAAAGTTTTTGCAAGTTAAGGGTGATCCTCCTTTGCCTTGGGCGAGATGGAAAGAAGAGTTCTTCAATTATATGAAGGCTATTGATGGGGAGCGAATGGGGGCAGAGAGAAAGAAAAGTATTTTATTACATTGCCTTGGCTCAGAAGGGCAGGAAATTTTTAGAACTTTGCCTATTATTGTGCTACCTTCTGGGAGTGGTGATAATCTTAATGTTTACTCTGAAGCACTTGCCAGATTGGAAAAAAGATTTAAACCCACTGCAAATATTGCCCTTAATCGTTTCAAATTTTATACCAGGGCACAGAAACAAGATGAATCATTTGATGATTTTCTCACTGCTTTGAGAGCGTTAACTTTACGCTGTAATTTTGGCACAATGGCAGATGAAATGATTCGTGACCAAATTATTGTTCACGTCAAAAACAAAAAAGTCCAAGATAAATTGTGGTGTTTAGGTGATCCTACCCTTGAAGAAAGTATTGCTATTGCTAAGTCTACAGAAATGTCTGAAAAATGGATGAATATTGTAGAGAAACAAAGTACTAATTCTAGTAAAAGTAGTGTTGAGGAAGAAGTTTGCCTTATTAAGCCTAAAAATGAAGGAACGAATTTCAGTACTCCACATTTAAGTACAAAGAATGTGTCAATTAGTAACTTCAGGAAACCTGATTTTAACAACAGTTCAGTTTCTTGTTTCAGATGTGGAAGTAGATCTCACATTGCTTCTTTCCAAGCTTGTCCTGCTCTTAATAGGACCTGCAATATATGTGGCAAAATGGGACATTTTGGGAATGTATGTAGAGAAAGACGTTTCAATACTCAAGGGCGAACAGGACTTCCACGTCCTATTTCCAATTTTTCTACTCCTGCAAAAGTTTCCTCTGTTAATGATGCTGAGATCTCTACACAAGAGCTCAATAGAGGCTATGTCGTCTCTATCATTCAAAGTAGTACTGTTGTTTCTATTAAAAAAAAATCACCTAAGTGCATGTTTAACATTTTAGGTATTGAAATAGAATTAATGGTGGATTCTGGATCCCCATGGACCATTATTACAAAGCAATATTTTGATGAAAAGTTACAGAATGTATGTGATTTATCTAAATTACAACCATCTGATATCCTAGCAGAAAGTTTTAATGGAGGGAATATTTCAATTGAAGGATTTTTGTGTGTTCCTCTAGCTTTCAGAGGTAGATTAGCCCACATCAAATTATATATTGCTATTAAGGGTGTGAATGTTCTAGGGTGGCAAGATCAGTGGGAACTTGGCATCAAGTTAAATCCACGAGCCAAAGATCCTATTGAGCTTTGCAGTGATCAAGAGATGATTAATTCCATTACTGATGGGGAGGAGGATGTTACCTCATTGTGGAGCAGTAAATTTGACAAAGTATTTTGTGATCAACTAGGAACGTTGAAAGGGTTTGCACACAAAATAGTACTAGAGGATGGAGCTATTCCGGTTAAGCAAAAATTAAGAGGTGTACCTATCAATGTCAGGTCCGAGTTAAAAGATATGCTGGATGACTTATTGAAAGATGACATCATTGAACCCATAGAGTCTTCAGAATGGGTTTCGCCCATAGTTCTTGTACGGAAACCGGATCAAAAGTTGAGAGTCTGTATTGATTTGAGGGCTCTTAATTCGAATATTGTCATTGATTGCCATCCGCTTCCAAATATTAATGAGCTTGTTTCCTTATTTGATGGTGCGCAGATCTTTTCTACTTTAGATCTTAGGTCAGCGTACCACCAAATAGAGTTGACAGAAGAATCTAAGAAATTCACTGCTTTTATTACTCCCATGGGTCTCTTCCAATACAAAAGAATGCCTTTTGGTTTGGCTTCAGCCGCTTCCGTTTTCCAGCATGTAATGTTTCAAATGTTCAGAGATCTTGATTCATTCGTTAAATGCTTTCAAGATGACATCCTGATTTTTTCTAAAAATGTTGTGGAACATTCTGTACATCTAGATGAAGTATGTGCCAGATTGCAAAACCATGGTCTTACCCTTAAAGCACATAAGTGCAATTTGTTCAAGATGTCGGTAGAGTATTTGGGACACACTCTGTCAGGGGAAGGTTTGATCCCAAAGAAATCTAATGTTGAGGCAATTCTCAATGCCCCAGCTCCCAATAATAAGGAACAGCTTTTGTCCTTTTCGGGAATGTGCGAGTACTACAGCAAATTTGTTGCTAACTTTGCCACAAAAATGGAGCCTTTAAGGAAGCTGTTGAGGCAGAAGAATGAGTTTGTGTGGACCACAGAGCAAGAAAAGGCTTTTACAGAGATTAAAAAGGATATTGTAAATTCTCCAACTTTAGGACCTTTTAGAATGGGCAAAAAGTGTATCATCACTACGGATGCGAGTTTGTATGGTTTGGGGTGTGTATTGTCTCGGACAGATGGTGTGTCAGAGTGGAATGTTGCTTTCTCATCTAGGACCTTGAGTGAGACAGAACGCAGGTATGCTGTGATCGAGCGTGAATTACTTTCATGTGTGTGGGCAATTGAACACTATAGGATCTACATTTGGGGAAGCAAGTTTGTGTTAAGAACTGATCACAAGCCTCTTGTTCATATTCTTTCAGTGGGAGGAGGATGGAACTCAACAGCGAGAATTGCGCGACTTACATCTAGATTACAGGAGTATAGTTTCACAGTAGAGTATATACCAGGAAAAAAAAATGTTACAGCCGATTGTCTATCACGTCTTCCATGTCTTAGTGTAGTGGATGGTACTTCTGGGTGTAAGGATGTTGATTTTGTCTCTGGATTGCAGGATTTTGTTGGTACTCAATATCAGGATATTACTGAACAATTTTGGCTTAATTGTCAAGAGAAGGATGATAGGATGAATACTTTAAGGAAATATCTGTTGGAAGGTTGGCCCAACAAAGCCAATGTCAGAGAGGATTTAGTGCCTTTTTTTAATGTTGCGGATGAATTGTTTTGCGAAGGGAACTTAGTTTTTAAAGGTGACAAATGTATCCCACCTGTTGGTGTTCAGGACCTAATACTTAAGTTAGCTCACAAGACCCATCCGGGAATTTCTGCTATGAAGCGCCTTATTAGGTTGAACTTTTGGTGGCCAGGTTTGGACAGATTTGTGGATCGTGTTGTCAGAGAATGCAATGAGTGTTGTGACAAGGATAAAATGTTGAAAGTTGTTGTTCCTCCCCTTAAGTCAGTAGTCTGGCCTGAATTCCCGTGGAAAAAAATTGCTTTTGACATCTCTGGTCCGTTCAGTATGTTACCTGAGTCTTCTCGTTTTGCCCTAGTTATTATTGATTATCATTCTAAATGGCCAGAGGTAAAGTTTGTTTCCAAAATTACTTCTGAGGTCATTATTATGTTTTTCCAGGAAGTGTTTTCTAGAGAGGGTTGTCCCTCCGTTTTGGTATCAGACAACGGTGTTCAATTGGTCTCGTCAGAGATGCAGTCATTTTTACAATCCTGTAATATTAAACATGTCAGAACTTCTCTCTATGAACCGCACGAGAATGGTCAGGTTGAGCGTTTCAATCGTGTGTTAAAAAATGTTGTTATTGACTCCATCAAGGAAAAGGGTAACTGGTTAAATGCTCTCAGAGAGAAACTTTGGAACTATCGTATAACTCCCCATACCACTACTGAAGTTAGTCCATTCAAACTACTTAAGGGAAGAGATCCAGCATCTGTCATATGCCCTTGGTGGTTCAAAGAGAAGTGCAAAGGTTTTGGTGAAGATACTGTTGATGTTAAGAGTCTTGCGGACAGAGTTTTATGCAAACAAAAAAAATCGGCTGAATGGTATAACAGGAGGTGGAAAGCAAGAGAGCATGGTTTGGCTGTTGGGGATTGGGTCAAGATCATGAGACCTTCTTTTATTAGCAAGGGCACGAGCAAATATAGCAGACCTATTCAGATCGAAAATGTTTTTAACAACACTGTTATCACGCAAGATGGAAAGGTCTGGAATGTGAGCAAAGTTGCAAAGTGCCCTGTTCAATATGATGTGAATACTCATGATGTGCCTCCTTCTCGTTTTGTGCTCCCTTCTGACACTATTGCCTCTAGGGTCAAGGAGGATTCCCGTTCTCGTAAGAAACCCATGTCTTTACGGGACTTTGTATGACATATTGCTTCTGTTAACTTTTTGATTTTGTACATATGTTTTTCCTTGTTTTCCTTAGGGGGGGGATGTGTTACATCCTGCACTGTATACATGTATTCTTCTTACTTCCCCTTCAATGGCATGAGCCTTTCTCCTTGATGTTCTGGTTCTCAGAACTTTCCTAGTGATGCATTCTGCTGATGTTCTGGTTCTCAGAACTTTCCTAGTGATGCAATCTGCATCTTAAGGTCAGTTGTACTTGGACTTGAAGCTGTCTACATGATGCTGTGCTGCTCAATAAACCTACTTGGATTTTAACCTGTTTCCTGGATTATTACACTATTGCAAGACTTACTCCTGAGAAGATGGAGAGGCCTAGGTACCGATTTCATTGACATCATTTTAGAACAGCGTCACAAATATAGTACGTTCCTGACTCCACGTCTTGTTTCCGTTCCACCCCCAGTTAGACAACCATATCACCTAGACAGACAGAATCCCTTACGAGAAGTACACCCAATCCGGAAGCCAGATGATACGCTTGAACGAGTGTTTGTATACACTCCTTTGACTAAAATTGAATTATTGGAAATGAAGAAAATTGTACCTTGTCACGATAAAGATCCTGCAGGGTTCCACCGTGAATTGAAAGACATGTTACTTATGGGTGATTACACATATTCAGACATTCTTAAAATGTTAAAAGTATTGTTGCCAGCAGGGATTTATGAAAAACTGAAAGAGAAGGATTGGGAGGTGGGAGATAAAAAGATTAATTGTACTGAATTAGAAGATGAAGAAAAAGGACGTACCCCAGGTTTAGGTCTTGGGGACAAGACTAAAGCATTACCTGGGTTGTTAGTACAAGTTTTGCCTAGATTATTGACGGTTAAAAAGGAAGATTGGGATGCAATCTCAGCCTGTAAACAGAAACCAGACGAAGACACTAGTGATTTTTATTCAAGATTCGAGAAATGTTTTATCATTAATAGTGGCCTGAAAACAAGTAGCGAGTCTTTCCCACATCTATTCGTGACCAAATTAGTTGAGAATTCCTTACCCCAGGTTAAGAACAGGGTATTGAAAGTCGAGAGTACATGGCAAGCTAATACACCTTCCCAAATGTTACAAATGTTACAGTACCACCAGAATAGAATCAGAGAGGAACACGATCATGAACAGAGACGCATGAAAGATACTAAAATGAAAGTACTAGTTGCCCAGTCTGTTCCAGCAGATGGTCAGAAGAGGGGTAACACGCAGAATACACAGACTAGTCGTCCTACAGGTCCTGTTAAAGGAAATTGCAATTATTGCAAACAGCCAGGTCATTTTATTAGGGATTGTGCCGTTCTGAAACACAATATTGCTACAGGCAAAACGAAAGAAAGACCACGTCAGCCTAGACCAGAATATGTTCAACAGAATATTCAACAGAATCCGCATCCTGCTCCACAACATGCACAGCAACAGACAGTAGCTGTTCCCCAACCTCAGCCTATTGCCGCAGCACAACATGTCACACAACAGATGTACCAGTATGCACAATCAGAGTATCCAGATTACCAACAGTATTCATGAAATAGCCTAGAGAGGGAAGTAGGTTTGCCTCTCATCGAGATTCCTGTAGATCAAGAGGGTCCTTATGTACATAGTCAGGTATTAGGAAAAGACAGAAAAATTTTGATTGACACAGGGGCAAGCAGAACTACCATTAGTCATGACGAGGTTCCAGGGGCACCCCTCTCAGGCTCACAGAATGTTTCCCTTGGATTTTCAGGAAAACCTATTGTTAATGAAGTATCGAAACCAGTTCCCCTTGCAGTTGGTCCATTGTCCCGTACTACAGATTTATTGCTTACAAGGTCATGTCCAGAAAACTTGCTAGGTATTAAAACGCTGAAAGCTCTAGGAGCTGTCATATGTTGTTCTCCGGAAGGAGTGAGAATGTTTTTACGTGACTTCAAAGGTCACTATGAGTTGAGAGATTTTGATCCCCGATTACAGAATGTACCACAGCATTTATGGGCACAAGGTCCAACTGATGTAGGATGTATGCATATCACACCATATCGTGTTACACTCAAGCAAGGTGTTGTTCTGCCCAGAATCCGACAATACAAATTGCCACCTGAGGCTGTAGCAGCCTTATTGAAAATCAATGACGAGCTTATTGCTCAAGGAGTAGTTGTAGAAACTGACTCCAATATTTGTAATTCTCCAATCATTCCAATTCTTAAACGTACTGATCCAAATTCACCTCCAGTTTATCGATTAGTGATTGACCTTAGAGAGCTTAACAAATGTATCATACCTCAGTATCCAGTGGTCCCAGATATTTCATCTCTATTGACTGCTATTGATTCCGAAGCGGTGTTCTTTACTGTAATCGATCTCAAGAACGCCTTCTTTAGTGTTCCTATTGATCCAGAGAGCCAGTACCTTTTCGGACTCAGGTTAATTGGCCAAAGCTTTAAATTTGCACGTGCACCTCAAGGGTTCACGGAAAGTCGGAGTATCTATAGCCAAGCATTGAAAAGACAACTTGACAGTATCCACATGCCTGCTAACACTGCCCTGCTTCAGTACGTCGATGATCTATTGATCACCGCCCGAAGTGAACAAGAATGTGAACATGCATCCCTGACAGTCCTATATTTTCTGGCCGACAAGGGACACAAAGTGTCTCCTTCGAAGCTGCAATTCTGTGTTCAGCAAGTTGTGTACCTTGGTCACTTGCTGTCCAGGAGGGGGAGACAGCTTACACCTGACCGCATCCAGTTAATTGTACATATGCCACAACCAAAGACACAAAAGGAAGTACGGGCCTTTATAGGCCTCACCTCTTACTGTAGACAATGGATTCCTCAGTACGCATATCTAGCCAAGCCCCTTATACAGTTGACAACCCAGGAGGCAGCGTCATCGACTGTCCTCCCTTGGACTCAGGAACATACACAAGCTTTTGACGATTTGAAGAAAGCCCCATGTCAAGCACCTGTTTTAGCAACACCATGTTACAGCAAGCCTTTTACACTTTTTGTCACAGAACGCGAAGGTACTGCATTGTCAGTACTCACCCAAGATCAAGCTGGTTCACACAAGCCATGTGCTTATTGTGGCTTATGTAGCAGCGACAGCTCTAGCAATCAGACAAAGTGATTCCATAGTATTAGGACACCAATTGACAGTACAGGTCCCACATTCCGTGGAAGTTCTTTTAAACAGAACACAGACTCAGCACTTGACTATAGCACGACTGACAGGTTATGAATTGACGTTATTCCAGCCACACATAGAAATCAGACGCTGCAATACACTGAATCCTGCTACACTTTTACCTTTAAATACAACAGATCCTATGTCACATGACTGTGTAGAAGTCATTAACACTATGACGAAACCCAGACAAGACTTGACAGACATCGCATTACCAGATCCAGACCTGACACTTTATGTGGATGGTTCATGTATGAGAACAAGTACAGGAGAGTTAGTGGCCGCGTATGCAGTGACCACTGAAACTGAAGTCATAGAAACACATCGTATTGACACACTGTCTGCTCAAGCAGCAGAGCTCATTGCTCTGACCCAAGCCTGTATTCGAGCCAAGAACCTGAAAGTTAACATATACACAGATTCCCGTTATGCATTCGGAGTTGTACACGACTTCGGAGTCCTTTGGCAAGAGAGAGGTTTTTTAACTTCCCACGGTGCCAAGATTCAGCACGGTCCCCTCATTCAAGCTCTGTTAGAAGCAATACATTTGCCAAAAGCCATAGCCATCATGAAGTGTAAAGCACATAAGAAAGTCACAAATACCATTTCCCAGGGTAACGACCTGGCAGATCGAACAGCCAAGCATACAGCTCAGACTCATACTCAGACTGTTATGACAAAGACAGTAGTTCCAACACATTGCCTGACAGTTAGGGATCCCGCACTAGACGTAATTGACATACAGACACATGCTACCCCAGACGAAATCAAGAAATGGACAGAACTAGGAGGGATCCAGACAGAACAGGGATGGATGACGAAGGGAAAAGCCACTTGGTTTCTCCCCGACTCTATGGTTCAATTTATCATTAACACCGCACATAGTCCTGCACATTTAGGAGAAAAAGCCATGTTAGACAGTATTCAAAACCTTTGGTTCAATAAGCATTTACGAGCAGCCGCAAAACAGAAAGTGCGTACTTGCATGATCTGTTGTCAGTTCAACCCAGGTAAAGGCATTCCCGTAGAGCAAGGTGGATTTCATCCTCCTGATCACCCTTTTGAAGTCCTCCAGATGGATTATATCCAGATGGACCGTTGTCGAGGATTCAAGTACGTCCTCGTAGTTGTATGTGCCCTTTCCCGATGGACAGAAGCATATCCAGTCCCAGATTACACTGCCGTGACCACTGCCAAGCAGTTGGTTCACGAATTTTTCCCGAGGTTTGGTTTGCCTCGTGTCGTGTATTCAGATAACGGACAGCCATTCTCGTCCGAGCTCATGATGCAAGTTTCCCTTTTGCTAGGTTACCAATGGAAGTTCCACTGTGTTCGGCATCCCGAAGCAGCTGGTTTAGTAGAGAGACACAATCAGACTCTGAAAACTCGTCTTGCCAAGGTCTGTGCAGAAAAAGGAGTGGACTGGATTGTTGCCCTTCCAGTTGCTCTTTTCTATATGCGAATGGTAGCCCATTCTAGGACAGGGCTATCCCCGTATGAGGTGGTTTTTGGCCGGCCACCGAATATGTGGGGGACGCCTCTGCCCCGTAAATTAACCGATGTTGACAGTAACATGCTGACAGATTACCTTGCTTCCTTGATGTCTGCACTACAATCATGTCGTTCACAGGTCGCAGCAGCCTTTCCAGACAACACCGAGGTGAAGCCACACAAGATCGTCCCTGGTGATTATGTATACGTCCGCAACTTTGACCGGTCAAGCCCTCTGGAGCCCCGCTGGAAGGAACCTAAGATCGTTTTGATGACCACAAGGACTGCAGTGAAACTCGAAGGGAGGAAAAATTGGCTCCACTCGAGCCACGTCAAGAAGTGTTATGGACTTCCGCCAAAAACTGTTTCCCAGGACTGCCGCATTCCAATGACTGATACTAAACTCCCCCTGGTAGAGAAAACTCCGTCCCAGGAGTACAAATTAAAGTTGAGGTCTAGTAAGTCAGACAGTTTAATTGTTTAAGTCCCCCCCTGGGTGAAGCGGTTAGACAGGTTCCTGACATGTACAAGCTAGACCCACATAGTGAGAGAGATAGACAGGAGATCAAGAAACAGAAATATTGCAAGAATCTCCGAAGCCGTTGTATTGTTACTTTACTTGTCATGTTTTTTCTGAGTCTTACGATCATATGCCTAAGCTATATATTACATGTATATTTTCCTATACAAGCACATTCTTCTTTCAATGACACTGCAGACCACACCTTTAGTGATCTGCCCCCGCATGAACTTTCTTACCGACTTGCACTGCGTAACAATTCTTTCATCCGTATGTTACATCATTCCCACCAGACCAGCAATGCCACTAATTGCTGGGTATGTGGCCGACTCCCTCCCTACCAGAAAATGATGGGAGCCCTGCCTCTTTTTCCTTACCCGTTTACACATAATGGTTCATGTGGGGCATGGCTTACATTAATGTCCTCGTTAGATAGTAAGTCCAAAGTTTCCCAAGGTAATTGGATATGGGGAGACCTGAATACAGTTATGAATAAGGCATGTTTCCCTGACAAGGAGGGTCTTCCCCAAATGACAGGTACCGATCTAGAAAACGAAGTATATGGATTAGGTAATTTTACACTTAGCCTCATGATTTTGAATGTCCAGTCAGAAACTAGTTCAAACTCACCCTCAATATCAGTTTTGCCAGTGAAGGGTGACCTATGTATTAGAAAGAAAGGTTCAGTACATCTAGGACACAGCGATTGTAATACAGTTATTGAATTCAGTGATAAAGGCAAGTCTACATTCAAAGCTTCCCGACATTCCTATTTCATCTGTGGCTATACAGCTTACCTACGTTTACCTCCAGACTGGGATGGTACTTGCTACATTGCATTCCTACTGCCACCTGTTTTTCTAGCCCCACCTGACTACCATAGAAATTCTCGTCTCATTCATGTTAGACCCAAGAGAGAACTCCCGATTGTCAATTACACTGAAACAACATGGGAACAATACACAGATTTCAATAAAGGATTCTTTCCTTATTTAGGAACTGTTTCCAATAGTAAACTGATACGTAAATTGACCAGAACCCTTGAAGCTGTAGTAAATGAAACTACTTTTGCCCTAGGTAACTTAACAGAAGAGCAGTCTGCTATGAGACTTGTCGTTCTTCAAAATCGTCTCGTCCTTGACGTCATCCTGGCAGATAGGGGCGGGGCTTGTAGAGTCATCGGATCCAGTTGTTGTGTTTTCATACCAGATAATGCACCGACAGTATACAGAGCCATAACTCGGCTCCACAAGATTGCAAGTCAGATACACCAGAATCCAGGCACCTGGACCTGGTCCGGTTGGCTCTGGAGCATCATATCAGCCTGGGGATGGAAAGTCCTATCCTTCCTTGGAATAGCCCTACTCATAGTGTTCAGTTGTTGCCTATGTCTACAATGTGGGCCAGCGATTTGCGGCTTGTGCGCCACATCATGTATTCCCCGTCCAAGTCCACGTTCTCGTACCCAAATGAAAAAAGATGAGCAAATGATGCTATATGAACAAATAGATGGTCTCATGAAAATAGATATATCCTGAAGGGAACGTAGGGGACAAGGAGGGAATGAGGTAATTGAAATTATTATGGTCAAATATGTCCCCTAACGTGTACCCCAACGTCTCCATGTACGTGCTTCAAGTACATGTAATTTCCCTCCATGGCCGAATATGAAGACGCAAATACATTTGCGTCCAACGTTAACATGTCCTCTTTCAGATCCACCATGAATGGATCAATAATTCAGTTCCTAACCATGCCATGCCAACGTGTTTACATGGTACACTTTTACGTTTTTCCTGGCTCTACCGAGCTAGGCCCTGATTTCTGTTTCCGAGCCCTTTCTGCTTTCTGCCTCTGGAAGCTGCAGCATGGACACGTATGGACACGTATCCCTGACCTCTGCCTTACTTCCTGCCAAGCGAAGCGGTGCCTGGCTCAACCTGGCCTGCCTGCCAAGACAGTATTTTGCCTTCAAGTTATCTGTTCAGCCTCCTCGAAAATACATTCCTGTCTAGTGATTTAGGTAAACATCTCCCCGGCTGCAGAGCAAAGAGCAAGCCGTCCTGTCTCCATGCAAGTAATTTACAGTTCCCGTTGCCATAGTAGATAATACATCCTCCAAACATAAGATACCAGATATGTTATAGGTCCAGGTCGTTCTGACATCCCAGACTTCTGTCTCCTCTACTAGTGTTAAAGTTCTCCCCAGTTACCACATCTATGTCACGTCATGCTAGCTGCGCGCGCATCCGCACTTTCTGCTGATTCTGCAACTTTCTCTATGCACCCATCCACATGTGACGATTCTTGTGACGTTCCTCTGACATGTATAGTGCACGCCTTCGTGTACGCCTTCTTTCACGCCCCCCTGTTACGCACATGTGTTCTTATCTTCTTCTTTTCACCTGTTACGCCTACTGTATTGAATTCAATGTTGTTATTTTACTATATATAATGTGTAATGTTAATAAAACGTTGACTGTCCCTTCCCGAACCCTAGTGGTGATGGAACAGGATCTCCAACCTCGAGGTTCCTTTTTTCATTAAAACCCGTATGACTCAGATACCACGGACTCTGCCTCTCATTTGAATGAGCTGTCTTGTAATGATAATTATACGGAAAAACTGACTAGGTAAATGTATTTACCACAGAACAATACAATGTTGCATGCAGCCTTTTCAACAGATCCAAACCCAGCAAATTCTCACCACAACCAGTTGTCAGGATAAGTGGAGCATCCAAATCATAGGGACCAATCGAAACAGGCAAAGGGCAAGAAACCGGATTACGGACTGGAGCACCAGAAAATCCCACAGAGGTATTCATTAAGCCAGACAAAGGTGTCCCAGGGAGTTTAGAATAAATGATAGAACTTCTCATCGCACCAGTATCCAAAAGAAACGGTTCTGAAACACCAATATTATTGACAATGACATATGGCCCATTTTGATCTACTGGAATCAACACAACTCCCTTACTTTGTCCATGGCTGTCCTATTCAATCTGAAAATCATCAGCCCTATCTTCAACATGATAATCATCATTGTAATATTGTGTGGTCGGAACTGTCTGCTGGTCAAAGTAATTCGAAGTAGATGAAGGGAAAGAACGCTGCTCCTGAGAGGACGCACCTTGTCCTCTACCTCTAGATCCTGTCTGAAAATTGCCACGACCTCGGGGAGCCGACATTCCATTATTAAGTTGTAATAAAACCGGGCAACTATTCTTGAAATGTCCTTCTTCCCTACAATATGCACATTGATCAGGACCTAACAAAGGTCGTGACGTAAAATACTCGGGCTTCTGTAACAATCTCTGAAACTGTGGAGGTTGCTGAAACTGGGAATTTTGCTGATGCTGATTCGAGCGAGGTGGATACGCCTGCTGTAAAAGAACCTTTGTTTTCAAATCTTTATTTTTCTTTTCTTGTTTCTCCTTCTCTTCCTTATACATTTTCTCGTAATACTGTGCATCAGCCAATATTTTAGCAAGAGAAGAGACATTGTGCATAAACTTCCCACTTTGTAGGTCACATAAATAATGTAAAAAATATTGCATTTTTAATATCATGATATAAAAATATTAGTACATGAATACTGTGGTGTAGAAAGTATTGACATCATCCAGTGTCTGTGTGTTTTTGTAAAGTTTAAATATGTTTTACATATTGAAGAATGAGTGGATGTATAAGAGTATGGATGAAGGATTTGATTGTATAAGTGAGTAAGTATGTGTTAGTATATCTGTGAAAATGTAAGCTGTTCTGTGTTTAACTGTGTAGATGAAGAAATGAAAGTGTGATTGATTCTTTACAGGACTGACTAGGTGTGTGAGTAACTCCATGGATGAGTGGCAGTGTGTGAGTGTCTGCATAGGTGTCTGAGTGCATATGATAGTGTTGTAATGATGAGTGACTGTATGTACGAGTGACCTTATGGGTGAATGAATGAATGTGTGTGTAGACGTAGGAATCAGTGAGTGCATATGTAGTAAATGGTATTGGTGTGTCAATAGTTTCAAAAATGATACTCTGTATTTTACACTAGGTGTAACAGAGGTTATATTAGAGTGTAAGGAGGTGCATTGTATTATCACATGAAGTATATCATCAGTGGTGTGATCATTGATGTTAAATGAGCTGTCATTAGTGATGTCATCAGTGATGTCACTGACCATGTCATGAATGATGTAATATGTGACATCATCAGCATTGGATTGCGGATGCGCAAAATATATAGTTAGTGCAACTAACTATATGTGGAATTTCATTGGTTTTATATCAATAAAATGTCCAGCTAACTATATAGGAGGAATTTCAATGGTTTTTTATATGATAATTCCTAACTATATAAGGCCTAAAACCTATATATATATATATATATATATATATATATATATATATATATATATTCACTGAAAAAACCATAGGTTATAGACCATATATAGTTAGGAATTAGCATTTGAAAAACCTTATTTTACTCACACAAAACCATTGAAATTCCATATATAGTTAGTTGCACTAACTATATATCGCGCACCCGCAATCCACTGCTGATGATGTCACATATTACATCATTCATGACATGGTCAGTGACATCACTGATGACATCACTGATGACATCTCAAATGACATCACTGATGACATCTCAAATGACATCACTGATGACATCTCATTTGACATTACTCATCACATCACTGATGATATCATTTATGTGATAATACAATGAACCTCTTCAGATTCTAATATAACCTTAGATACAATCAGTGTAAACAGACACTCACAGACTGTCTCTCATCCATGGAGTTACTCACACACCTAGTCAGTCATGCAAAAACACAATCACACCTCCATTTCCTCAACTATACAGTTATACACACCTTACTTATTCAAACATATACTAACACATATTTACTCTCCTATACAATCCCTGATACAAGTTTACAATGATCCATACAGCCACTCACACATTCACTGGCTCTTATGCACAGTTATTTATATATGTCAACTCTCACATGTACTGTGTTTTACATATGTACTTACTTTGACATGTAGCACTGAGATATCCATTCACTCACCAATACATTCATGCACACAGTCAACCGCCCATACAGCTGATTCCACATGCACTTTTGAACCCATACATCTAGTGAATCAACTGCTCACACATCTATGCACAGAGTTACACACCTCCCAGCCACCCACACACACACACTCACTCTCCCATACAAATACTTGGCCAACCAATCAATAACCTATATAGTTACTCATATAGCTACTGATCAACACATGCAGCAGTTTACAGAACAACAGATATAATGATGCACAAATTAAGACAGTTTAGTCACTAACCCTTGCACTCAGTGAGACACATTTAATCACTCTCTCATACAGTCAGTCAGGCACCTACTAAATCCTTCATCCAGACACTTATACATCCACTCATTCTTCAATATGTAAGACATATTTTAATTTTACAGAAACAAACAGTCACTGGGTGATGTCATCAGTGATGTCATCAGTGATGTCATTGACCATGTCATGAATGATGTAATATGTGACATCATCAGCAGTGGATTGCGGGTGCGCAATATATAAGTGCAACTAACTATATATGGAATTTCAATGGTTTTGTGTGAGTAAAATAAGGTTTTGTAAATGCTAATTCATAACTAAATATGGTCTATAACCTATGGTTTTTTCAGTGAATTTTCAAGGTTTTGTAAATGCTAATTCCTAACTATATATGGTCTATAACCTACGTTTTTTTCAGTGAATTTCAATGTTTTTTTATTAGCAAATATCAAAAGCTTTAAAATGTCAAGTACGTGGTAGGTAAAAACATTTTCGTGTCTATGCACGCTGATGTGCTTTGAACGCTGCAGCCCCCCCCCCTCTTTTCTTTTAGGAGTATTCTCTCTTTGCAGATAGTGAAGGGTAGGTAACGCAGGCCTTTGCCCCCGTTGTAATCCGTCGTGCCTGCTTCCCTCTCCATTTGATTGATTGTTATCCAAGCATTTACTGTTTTGGAATTGGTTCTCTTTGGTTCATTCTCTATTTATAAACAAGCACAGAGTCGCAATACTCTGTTTAGTCTTTGCAGCTAGTGAAAAATCATTTTAAAAAACATAAGGAATCAAGCAAAATCAGTAGGCTACTAATGGGATCTCTTTTTGACCTCGCTAAAATAGAAACATTAGGAACAACCCCTTGTGAGAAATATGAAACTAGTGAGAGGAACTGAGCTCGATGCCATGATGGCTGCAAGACAGCTCGGCTCCGCCGCCCACCCCGCCCAAAACAACGACAAACCCTATGCAAATATTATAAATATATACAACACACCAGCAAAGTAACAGAGTAAAATGTTTTATTAAATAACTATTTACATGGCAGCCTGCTGCAACATCGATCCAAATGCATGCCGCCATTCCCGGGATTTCTCCCCGACTACTCTGCGGCCTACGAGATGGAGAGGCCGGGGCGTTGACTAGGCGGGGCCTCCGGCCGCAACCACAGCGCCAACGATCGCTGCTGACGGAGGGGATCCTTGCCGGTGAGAGCCACTGATCTGAAGAACCGCTGCCTGCGGTGCCTCCCTGAGCCGCTTGACGGAGGCACCCGAGGGGCGGTGTGGTGGCGCGGACTCGGAGGGGGCGCTTGGCTCCTGCCCCCTCCCCAAGTCTTGTTGCCCTGGTGTGGCCTGAGATCGCCCCCGACATAGGCGGCTGGCTCCCGGGGTCAGGCGGAACTTATTGCCTTTTGGTGACTCTTCCATTCTGGACTTTGTCCCACAATCCGTTTGACCTGAAGACAAGTCTTGCGGTGCCCTGGTCCAACCATCACATATACCTGCGCCAGGAGACGGCGTGGGGTGCACTGAAAGGGAGAGGTGGCGCGAACAAGCCTCCCCCACCTCCCAAGGTGGAGGTTTCTCAGCTACACCCCAGTGCTTCACTCGGCCACCTGAGTTGCGCCCGCTCCTGCGGCACAGTGCCTCGCTCGGCCAGCTGAATTGCACCTGCTCTTGCTATTACAGCGTCTCACCCGCCATCCGGCTGAATTGCACCCACTCTTGCGGTACAGCGACAGGCAGCTGCCACGGAGCTCAGGAAATGGCGGTCGGCTCCACAGACTTGGGCCTGGCCTGCAAGGATGGCTCTGGGCAACCCTGGAACTCGGACGCTTGACTGCTAGGGCATGGGCCCCATTCCCAAAAGCGTCCCCTCAGCCTTGAAGATTCTACAAGAGTCACCGAGGCCCCCGACTCCCGCAGACTTCCGGTGGGGAGCCACTGCCATGATTGCTCGCGGAATGACCACGACGTAGCCACGGAATGCTCTCATGCTGACGCCAGCTTCAGTCTGAAACATCCAGAAACACTGTAGACTACCAATTCGACCAGTTCCGATGGAGCCCCAACGTGACCTGGTAGAGAAGAACTTGCCCTCCCCTCTTTGACTGATGGTTTTTGTTGCCTGTCCCTTCTGTTGTCATTTAATGGAACTTTTTGGACTGCTGAAAGGGGTTCTGTTCCGACCGCTGGTTGGTGGAGACATTTTGACTATATTCTGGACCTGCCCGGCCTCGCCCAAAATGGCGTCGGTATAAATGAGATTCGCAACTCCTTGATGTGTACTGGTTGCTCAGCCTTGATATCACAAGATATGCAGTTTTGGAGCACATGGCGGGCGGGGACGGGTACTGATTGAACATTTGGACATCCCTATTGATATTAAGTTCTGATGTATTATTCATTACTGTACTATTGAAAGTTCGAATTAACGTTACTCATGGTACTTGCCCGCAAATGTATATCTAGATAATTTCATTGTAACTGTTAGACACCTTAATTCCTGCAACCTAATGGCCCGCCCGTTACGTTTTTCTACAGTGTAAAGGTCCCCTCATCATATAAGATTCCAGTTTGCTCCGTGGCCGGCCCACATGGTTGTAGGCCCGTATTTGTATACTGAAAAAAAAAGAGTTTTCGAAGGAAGTATGGAATCAGCGTCATAACAATCGTCTAGGTTGGTTGGGTTTTAGAATAATGGCTGTTATTCCCAAACAATAGAAGACAGATAATGCAGACCCTTTGCCTGAATTTTGGATTGATTGAAATTTTTATCCGTGACACCAGCCCTTTTTCCAGAATTGTTAACAAATGGTCGACCGTAGCTTAAGGTATGTGCCGAATGTAAGGTGTGGTATTTTGTCCCATAAAATAAGACTAATTGAGAAACAAATACACGAAGAGGGAACTCGAATTTAGAGACAAACAAAATGAAACATTTTTTGGCATCATAAGAAGGGGAGGATATGTTACACAGAAAAATAATGCGATAGGGATAGCCAAGATCTGTTGTATCACACGTTCCTGCAGCTAGTCTGATACATGGTAAGTAGAAGCTTTTTCGTGTTTGCGCGCGCTGACATCCTCTGAATGCTGTATCCCCCCCCCTTTCTTTTC
This sequence comes from Lissotriton vulgaris, assembly GCF_964263255.1. NCBI lineage: Eukaryota > Metazoa > Chordata > Amphibia > Caudata > Salamandridae > Lissotriton > Lissotriton vulgaris. The sequence continues at coordinate 9,419,636 of NC_141687.1, forward strand.
TCCTCTGTAGGTTACATCGGAGTTCCGACTGAAGAATGGAGTGGACATGGACCGCACCGTGCTCCATGTAAGGAAAGACATAGACAAGCGCTGTGAGATATTGCATGGAGTGCAGACCATCACTGGGAACGTAAAAAATTGTATGGTGTGACTGTGCGTACATCCCTGATTGTATGGTATGAATGTGTATGTATTCCATATGCCCGGCCGATAAACGTTCTGTTTGCGCAACTGCCGCGTTAGAAAACAACATTGTGACGCGTCGCGTAATCGCGACGTATTGCGTTGTCGCGTAATGCGTCATATGACGCGCCGCGTTAGCGCACCCAGAAGTGCTCCGGTGCGCGAGGCGCGAAGCGCAGCTTCCCGGAAGCGATCCGGGGCGCGGCGTGGAGCGCGTAACGTAGCATAACAGATCATGTGACTTGTTAATAAAACTTTTCATTGGTTCATTTCACTTTTGGGTTCCTAATGATGTAAGGCTAGGTCATGTGACCTAAAAATAACACTTTTCATTGGTTGAGAACTATTTTTTGTCCCAAATGATGAACACCCCTCCTTGTTTCCTCACTCTGACTTTCATCTTTGTGAGAGGAAGACCTTTTTTCATCACTTAGCAATAGCAAGTGTTGTAGCTTCAGCTGGTGCATCCCCACCACCACCACCACCTCCTAGGAAGAGAGTACCACCTCCTCAGGTGGTGGTTGAGCAAGAGGTGCCCCCCCCCACACCTTCTTGTTCCTGATTCGGCCAGCTCAATCGATCGAGCATGAGACTCTGTTGTGACCTGAAGAACCGCTGCCTGCGGTGCCCTCGCAATGCGGCTTGGTCCCTGAATGTGTGCAGGGGGATGGTATTTCTCGCTCGGCCAGCAGAATTGCGCCCACTGTTGCGGCCTACGACATGGAGAGGCCAGGGCGTTGACTAGGCGGGGCCTCCGGCCGCAACCACAGCGCCAACAATTGCTGCTGACGAAGGGGAGCCTTGCCGGTGAGAGCCACTGATCTGAAGAACGGCTGCCTGCGGTGCCTCCCTGAACCGCTTGACGGAGGCCCCCGAGGGGCGGTGTGCTGGCGCGGACTGGGAGGGGGCACTTGGCTCCTGCCCCCTCCCTAAGTCTTGTTGCCCTGGTGTGGCCTAAGATCCCCCCCGACATAGGCGGCCGGCTCCCGGGGTCCAGCGGAACTTTTTGCCTTTTGGTGACTCTTCCATTCTGCACCTTGTCCCACAATCCGTTTGACCTGAAGACACGTCCTGCGGTGCCCTCGCAATGCGGCCTGGTCCCTGAATGTGTGCAGGGGGATGGTATTTCTCGCTCGGCCAGCTGAGTTGCGCCCACTCTAGTGGCCTACGACATGGAGAGGCCGGGGCATTGACTAGGGCGTTGCTGCTGATGCTATGCAGACAAAAACTGGTTTTCAGTTTGTACATTCTTCAGGATTTTTCCATCCAAGGCTGGTTGAGAGTTTGTAGAACGATGGCTTCAGATTTTCAACATACTACTCTTCAACATTCTTCATAAATGTAACAATGTGAGACTCACTAGGAGAACGGCAGTTTATCTTTCCTTTCAAAATGCTGCCAACAATATTTTCTGAATGTAAGACACCATCTTGTAGCATAAAGGGCTGCGTCAAGGGTGGTATTGCCCAGAATGTCTTGTTTTCTAGTGCTCGTAATGACGAAGCCAGAACGCCCGAAAGGGATTCTGGTCCTGCCGCTACTTATTGCAGACATTGAACTATACTCTGGACCTGCCTGGCCTCGACCGAAATGGCGCCAGTATGGGAGCGTCTTGCAACTCCTTATGACGTTCTAGTTACTTAGCCTTGACGTTATGGGGGATGTATGCGGTCTTTGTGCACATGGCGGGCAGGGAAGGGTACTGACTGGGAATACGGACAACCCTATTGATGTCGATTTTTCATTATTGATTATTGTATTAATAAAGCTTCGAAGTAATGTTACCCATGATACTCGCCCATGGTGTGCGTATGGACGATTTTATTGTAACTGATCCTGTTATACTTTCAATTAAAAAATCAACCTTCACTGATCCTGCAACAGTTTGTCACGTTTAGTTTTTTCAATTAAATGGCTCGCTTGTTACATACTCCTATACCCCTGGCTTTTGAAAGACACCATCTTGTAGAATAAAGGGCTGTGTCAAGGGTGGTATTGCCCAGAATGTCTTGTTTTCTAGTGCTCGTAATGACGAAGCCAGAACTGCCATAAGGGATTCTGGTCCTGCCGCTACTTATTGGAGACATTGAACTATACTCTGGACCTACCTGGCCTCTACCAAAATGGCGCCAGTATGGGAGCGACTTGTAACTCCTTATGACACTCTAGTTACTTAGCCTTGACGTTATGGGGGATGTATGCGGTCTTTGTGCACATGGCGGGCGGGGAAGGGTACTGACTGGGAATACGGACAACCCTATTGATGTCGATTTTTCATTATTGATTATTGTATTAATAAAGCTTCGAAGTAATGTTACCCATGATACTCGCCCATGGTGTGCATATGGACGATTTTGTTGTAACTGATCCTGTTATACTTTCAATTAAAAAATCAACCTTCACTAATCCTACAACCGTTTGTCACGTTTAGTTTTTTCAATTAAATTGCTCGCTTGTAACATACTCCTATACCCCTGGCTTTTGAAAGACACCATCTTGTAGAATAAAGGGCTGCGTCAAGGGTGGTATTGCCCAGAATGTCTTGTTTTCTAGTGCTCATAATGAAGAAGCCAGAACTGCCGAAAGGGATTCTGGTCCTGCCGCTACTTATTGGAGACATTGAACTATACTCTGGACCTACCTGGCCTCAACCAAAATGGCGCCAGTATGGGAGCGACTTGTAACTCCTTATGACACTCTAGTTACTTAGCCTTGACGTTATGGGGGATGTATGCGGTCTTTGTGCACATGGCGGGCGGGGAAGGGTACTGACTGGGAATACGGACAACCCTATTGATGTCGATTTTTCATTATTGATTATTGTATTAATAAAGCTTCGAAGTAATGTTACCCATGATACTCGCCCATGGTGTGCGTATGGACGATTTTATTGTAACTGATCCTGTTATACTTTCAATTATAAAATCAACCTTCACTGATCCTGCAACAGTTTCTCACGTTTAATTTTTTCAATTAAATGGCTCGCTTGTTACATACTCCTATACCCCTGGCTTTTGACCCTTTCCTACGCGCGGTCTGTACTACCGCCCTCGGGCGATCTATGTAATGAACAGACTACCATTGCTGAAACACAAGGGAATGCATCTCAGAGAGATAAGTCAAGTACGTGGTAGATAAAAACATTTTCGTGTTTATGCACGCTGATGTGCTTTGAACGATGTCCCCCCCCTCCTCATCATTTAGATTACCACCGCCCATTGCACAAAAGCGTACCGGGCGCTCCCCACGCACAAAAAAAACGTTTTTGTTTTTTTTGCCCTGCGGGGCCCTTTTAAAGCCTCCACATCAAACCTAGGGGGTCAGGGAGGATCTACTATGCCCCCTTATGGTCATTTCCCCCTTCGTTTTGGCCTCCTCTTGTCTCTCGATCCTACCGAGAGATAAGATGGCGGCCGCTCCGGACTGTTTAGAATGTTGACAGACACCGGAGAGCCAATCAGCTTCGCTTCGCGAAGTTCCGTTACGCGTCAAGTACGCGAACCGGAGCGCTACCCGGAGTGCTGTCACAGATATATATATTTTTTGGAACGTTAATTTATCAAAATCCACTGGAGCACATATATTGAGACCTAGCAAAGGCACATCAGGCTAACAGTCCCTACAATTTTGCCAAGTTTCATGCAAATCCATTCAGCCGTTCGAGCTAAAAGTGAGGCCAACCGCCCTATGGAAATTAACATGGGAAAAACGCGTTTTGGGACCCCCCTTTTTTCTCGGCCCCCCCTTGACGAACCCGCCCCAAATTTTCAGGGACTGCTCAGAAACAAAATGTGCCATTTTCCTGAAAATTTCAGCCAATTCCGTCCACAAACGCCAAAGTTATTAGCCATAGAATTTTCAAAAGTCCCATAGAGAAAAAATCCTAACTATATATACCTACTGGCGACCGCCAGTAGGTAATATATATATATATATATATATATATATATATATATATATATATATATATATATATATATATATATGTATTCTATCTATCTAATAAGCAGCTAGTAAGTAAAAAATTTCAGGGATACCCAGTACCATCTAAAGTGGAGCAACTTTGAGAGTTTTGTCATTCCCAAGGATAGAATACAATGAAGGCCCCATATAAACTGTGTTTTGAGTGTAGATGTGAACACTGAATACATGCTGGGAGGGTTAAAAGAAGCACAATGGCCAGGTCAGCAATGGGGCCGTCCCCTGCTCTGGTGTTGCCGCTCGATGCCCAGTTCTCTCTGCCAGGCAGGAACAGGGCTCTAGATAAGGTGGGTGGTCCACCTGTTGTGATGGTAGGGGGAGGGTCCCCACCATCTCAGCAAGGCTCACATATATATTTTGTTCTTTCTATAGCCTTGTAAAATATTGGTCACCAGGTCAGTCAACTGAGTCACCCATAACCTGTGCTTTTGCCCCAAATTTCAATATATAAATCTTGATGCCATTTAGGTAGCCCGAAAGAGTTCTGAGTTGATTATTAGTACTAAATACTGAGTGTAATCTGGTAGCACATTTGTGACAGTAGGCACTAGGAGATGACAATATAGGCAGATGGATGTTCAAATGATTTGATGACAATTGTCTCACAAATTAGATTCCTTTGCAATCAGTTTTTCTGACCTGTTCCTTCTGTTCCTTTGTTCACAGGGGGAGCTGACACTGTCCGGTTGGTGAATTCCGGGGACTCCTGCCGTGGGAGGGTGGAGATCAAACACGAGAATAACTGGGGGACAGTCTGTGATAACAACTGGGATGTGAAGGATGCTGAGGTGGTCTGTAGACAACTGAACTGTGGAGCAGCATTCAGCGCTGAAACAAACAATTATAGATTTTTAAATGGCGTCTTCCCTGTATGGATGAGTGACGTCAGGTGCACAGGAGCAGAAAAGTCTCTCTTTGATTGTCCACGCGCTGCCTGGGGAGTCAACAGTTGCATGTTCAGGAGGGATAGTGGAGTGCAGTGCAGAGGTAAGAGAAGCTAACATCAATCCTTCAACTTCTTCAAAAAGTCAAAAACGAATAAAAAAAAAGTATAGTAGGATAATTCAAAACCAACAACTCATTACTATTGAGAATCATAGGAAAGAAAGCCAATGAAATAAGACAATATTAATCTTAATAGACGCAGGAAAGCATTCTGATGAGCTGATATGGATTTATTAGGAGCTAAAGAAGGCAACCAATACAGAAGGAGGCCTAGTGTGAGAACGCTATATGCAGATGACATGTGTCTAGCATCAGACCTTGTCACTTCTGTCTATGTGCAGGTTATAAGGTGAAGAAGTGTCCATCGCAAGGCACAATCAAGAGTTGGATTAGAATAGTTTTCCTTTCAAACATTTTTTGTAACATATTTTTAATAATTTTTGGGACATTACAATTCACACAAACAGTTTGCATAGGTTGTATATCACACTATAATAGCGATTACAAATAAATAACTATTCTACCCACTCCCTCCCCCCCTTATAGACTCAACCTTATATTGCTATGTATATTTAGCAGACAGCACTGCAGTATGGACATTGGTATGTACAAACACAGTCATATTCCATAGCCTTTCTAGTTTAGAATGTGTGTGCATCATCCCGCAACTTGCCATACATGTTGTTGCAACTGATCCCAGTAAGTGTTATTGGGCCCCCGTACTGTATCTGTAAATCTGTGGCTTTACAATTTCATCCAGCATCACATTCCAGTCCAACAAAATTGGCTTTTTACGCAGTCCTCTATGTTCCTCCCGCTTAAGTTCCGCCACCTCTTCCCTACCCAATCTAACCATTTCATTATATCAGTCAAGTACCAATGGTGATCTGGTAGTCTTCCACCTTATAGTCAGCCATGGTCGGTAGTAGGAGTTTCTGCAGGGCGGTGACATGGGGAAGGGGAGGGGCAGGGTGGGGGGTAGTAATGTATGGATTACGGAGTTTAACAGGTAAGTAAACATATAAAAAAATAAAACGAATTTTGTTGCGTGCACTGCATCACCGAATGCGATGCAGTGCACACAACGAAATTTGTTTTATTTATTTATATGTTTACTTACCTGTTAAACTCCGTAATCCATACATTACTACTCTTCACCCTGCCCCTCCCCCTCCCCACGTCACCGCCCTGCAGAAACTCCTACTACCGACCGCGGCTGCTTATAGTAACATTGCTCTTACCCCATATCAAAGCCAAATTTGCGAATTTGCGGGCCGTACCTTCCCTTCTTTCCACTTGGGCCTAATCCTAATATACAATACTCCTATTATTTCCTGTTCCTTACCGGGGCAACACCATTCACTCTTTGGTATACTGTTGACCAGTAATGGATCAATCTCGGGCAGTCCAATATCATATGTAGTAAATTTGCATTTGAGGAATAGCATTTAGGGTAAGTATCTGCCATGTCCGGGAACATTAAGTTTAATTTGTGCGGAGTCAAATAGGCATGGTGGAGGATCATGAGTTGTATGAATTACATTTTGGATTCCTGGATTCCTTCTGTGGGTACTCCAGTAATTTTCCCCATTCTTTATCATTAAGGACACAACCTATGTCTGTGTTTCATTTATCTCGAGTGGTCTGAAGGGACACTGCAGTGTGTGCCCGGATCCCTCGGCTTAACCATTTTGTCAGGTGGCTACCATTTCCCATCAAGTATTGCATGTGAGTCAACGCATGAGTTGGAGGCTCTGTCCCCTCTGGGGCCCAAATGGTTCGAACGTATCTAGTGATATTTGCAGGGAGCAGAAATAGTATATTTGGCACCCTCTGTGTGCTCACAAATGTGTTGTGGTTCATCAATGCCCCATCTGTAAATAACATGCCGACTGTGTTCACACCCAGCTCCACCCAAACCAATATATGCCTAAGTGTTACTGTCCCTATTGGTAGGGGGAGTCCCATTAGAGGGATAATGGGTACATAAGGGGCCTGGACATTTGTGTATTGCGTCACCTTTCTTCAGTACAATAATGCAGTTCTTAGCAGTGATGGTGCTGTCAAAGGAATGTTTGCAGCTTGGCATTAAAAGCCTATGTAATTCTCCCTGCTCCCAGGTCTGGGCGTCATGGCGATTTTTTACAGATTGCGTCCTCCGATCCAATACGCCAACCACTGTAATTGATCTGTATAGTAATGAGATTTCAGATCTGGCACTACCAGACCCCCTTGTTTCGTATACAGTTTCAATTTAGCGAGCCCTAACTGTCTTCTGCCCAGAGCTTAAACACCTGTGCAGGAATAATAATAGGCAAATTTGGGAAGTAATATAACAGCCTAGGGAGGAACGCCATTTTGGCAATGGCTACCCGTCCAGGTACAGATAGTGGCAATGAGGTCCAGAATCGTATTTGCAGCTTGAGCGCCTCTATACCTCGGTTTAGATTTCCTTCTAGTATATTGTCTGTTGCTCTATATATCTGGATTACCAGATATCTGAAGGTAACTGGCGCTGTTTGAAATGTCCAGCGTCCAAACTAGACCGGATCAACTCATGCCATGTCATTAAAAAAATATGCATATGATTTGTTTTAATTTATGGAAAGATCAGAGAGCCTCTGAAATGCAGCAAAAAATGTGGGGATTGGGTCATAATTCTCATTCAGATTATTGAAATATAATGAGGTTGTCCGCATATGCCGAAACAATGTGTGTCTCTCTTCCCATTCGTATCCCCCTGATCCTGCCAGAGAACGCAATTTAAGAAGTAGAGGCTCAAGGGTAAAAATAAGTAATATAGATGAAAGCGGGCAGCCCTGTCTGGTCCCCTTTACTATTGCGTATGGTTGTGAGATATGAGCACCCGTACGCGCACGTGCTGTGGGGGTTGTATGTAGCATCTGTATCGATTTCACAAATTCCTCTGGAATTCCGAACTTTGGGAGAGTACATAACATGTATTGCCACTGCAGCGAGTCAAACGCTTGACGTAGGTCTAGTGTGACACCCCTGTGCCATGGCTGCTGCCGGTGTACAAGACATCACTTGATGAAGTCTCCTAATATTAAGGGCTGTACTTCTACCCGGCACAAATCCACATTGAACAATGTGAATCAATTGAGGGATACACTGAAGGATCCATTTTGCCAATAACCTACTCAGGATCTTGTAATCTGTATTTAACAGTGAGAGTGGGCGGTAACCTGACATATCTGTATTATCCCTGCCTGGCTTCTGGAGCGAGACCATTGTCTCTTCTAGTCTGGTCTTAGGAAGTGAACCGGTGTCTAGTCAGGCCTGATATAGTCTCTGGAGATGGGGGACTAACAGTTCTGAATATGTTACGTAGAACTCAATGGGCAGTCCATCATTGCCTGGTGTTTTGTTGCGAGGGAGAGCCCTTATTGACGCCCTTGTTTCCATGTTAGTTATAGGCCTCCGCAGGTCTGTCTTGTGATCGTTTAATATCTGTGGGAATTGCAGTCCCACAAAAATGTTTCTTATTTATCTGCACTGAGCACATTCGGCACCGCATAAAACTTTTCCTAATAATTCCTAAAAGCATAATTTATTTCGAATTGGGCACGTACAGCATCACTGTCTATAGTGTTAATTTTAAGAATGTGGGACATTGGTGGTGCATCATTGATGATTATAGCGAGTAATGGGCCTGCTCTGTCTGCCATTGCAGGCTGCTTCTGTGTGTATGATTCAGAAAAGGGGGTGGTGATGGACAGAGTTTCTGAATTAAGCAGAATACTCCTACCCAGTCAACAGATCAGGGCTTGATCCAACACCGCTTTTTAGCTCACTGCACCATCCCAGCTCAGAACCTGGCTACATGCAAATTAGTCTGTCCCTGTCCCAGTGCATCATGGGAACAGGGCAAACCAAACTACCAAGCCAATTCTTTCACTGGGAAGGAAACAAGCTTCCGGGGACCGGTTTCTGGCAGTACAGCCGTCATCGGCCCGGCTTGCTTGAATCCTGATGGTGCAATGAGCAAGGGACTCACATCTGAGTATACCCTTCCACGCTTATGGTGGACAAAACGATTCAGAAAAGGGGGTGGTGATGGACAGAGTTTCTGAATTAAGCAGAATACTCCTACCCAGTCAACAGATCAGGGCTTGATCCATCATCGCTTCTGTGTGTATGAGCAATAGTCTAAAATACAAAGGTCTTCTAGTAGTTCAGCGTGTCTAATATGTGTCTCTTGTAACTCATCCTTATGTACGTCGCTTGATGCTGCTCCCTGTTCTAGTTTGCCTAACTTTTGTTCCACTTCTTTGAGTTTTTCCAGTAAGACAATGCACGCTCCTACCCGTGTGCTAATCGCCACTTGTCGTATCACAGTTTTAAAAGCGTCCCATTCAATTTGGCATGTACTAGCAGTATCTATATTGTCATTAAAATAAATAACTATGGCTGTGGAAATGCCCTTCTGAAACACCGGATCCTCCAACAACGATGCGTGCAACCTCCAGGTCGGTATTGGTGTGGGGTGCTTTTCCCCATACTAGTGTGACTTCAATGGGTTTATGATCTGAGTAGGTTTTACCAAGGTACATGGTGTCTGTAATATTAGCAATAAGATTTAACAAGCAGAATACTCGATCTATGAGTGTATGTAGTCAATGTGGTGCCGTTAAAAAGGTATATTCTTTATCACTGGAATGTGCCATACACCACATATCTCTCATTCCCCAGCCCTCCACCCGCTCTAAGGGCATCTGCTTGTTTTCTGCACCCCATTCCCTCATATGGGGGGTGTGACCTGTCTAGTTCAATATTCATCACTGCATTAAAGTCACCTCCCACTGCCTAAGAATACTCCTCCCACCCTATCAATACATTGCTAAGTACCTCAAGGATTTTATCTTTCTCTGTATTTGGAGCGTAGACACTCCCTATCACTATGTGCTCCCTGTCCAGTAAACCATGCAGCAGCACATACCTACCACTGGAGTCAACCCTCTGCTCTAGTAGAGTGAAGGGGGTGTCATTCCTGACCCATACTGTAGCCCCACGGGCGAATGCGGAGTAATTTGTGTAGAATAATTGCGTTTCCATTTCTTCTGTAACTTCGCAGCTGCTGTACTAGTTAAAGGGGATTCTTGAAGTAATAGTGGAGTGGTGTGGCTCACTGGTTAGAAGCGGCAGACCCGGGAGCAGAGGACGGCCAATTCCCAACGTGGCAGGGTCGTGGACCAGGGTCAGCGGACTCGATAATTCTCATCTCGGTGCCTACTCTAACCAGGGATCACACTCGGCAACTCTGGGCATTAGCTTGCCTCATCTCCACAATGGCCCCCCACATACACCGGGGATGCCTAGTTTCACCTTGGAGATACCCAGTAGGGACCATCTCACAGGGAAAGCCAGGAGGGGGACCCCAGTGGTCTATTGCGCAGAGATACTCCTTCGGGAGTCGATTCTAGCGCTTTAGAAACCCGCAATTAAATACTATATGTGTCTTCCTCCAATTTAATTGTGCCAGAATCCTGTGTCTTTTATGTATGGAGCCCAAGGCCCTAACATTCCAGGATGTGTACGCATATTTACTAGGCTGTGTCATTGATTTCGCTACAGAATGGCCTAACATGGACACAAGTCCCTGCATGCTGGCTATAAAATGCCAAAAGGGCAGCTGAGTCCCCAAATCCTTATAAAGTTCCAAATACTAGGTCCCCCCAAAAAACACTAGAGGACCAAACCATGAAAAAAAGTTAACAGGAACTTCATAACTTCTATGACATGGCACATTCGCTATAGGGGGAGTGATAAAAACCAGCCTTATTACGCACATAAGTCTATACTCAATTTCTTACGTGTGTGGGGCTCCAGCCATGGCCCTATCCTGGTACAATTACAATGATTGACAAAACGATCGGGCAACAAATTATAGGGAGTTACATACTCATCTCGTAAAGGCTTCAGACTAAGTAACAAAAATCTCAGCTTTCAACTTTAGTAATCATTGGCAGTCAGTGTGGTAACCAGAGGGAACAGTGCCATGCTATTCTCTGAGTCAGAATGTGCAGCGGTAACTTTGAAAGAGTTCACAGTTTCCGCAACGGATGTGGCGTCGTGCTCCGCCAGTGCCACCGCTGTCAGGAGAGCTTCTCTTTTACTTTTCGTGATCTGCTCCGGCGATGGGTTCACACTGGACCCAGCTCCCGGTTGCCGTCTCTTGTCTGTTCCCGATACTCTAACGGGCTGTGGTTTGGACTGCTGCCCTTGACTTGTGTGAGAGGAAGCCTGTGTCGCCAGCGGTGTCATAGTAATTTCTACCCAGTCCGATTCCTCTTCTGGGTCATCAAAGAATAGGGTTTTATGGTCATAGATAACTTTTAGTCACACCGGGAATATCAAAGCATACTTTGAGTTAAGGGCCTGTTGTTTCTTTTAACATCTTGGAATGTGGCTCTCGCTTTCTGGACCGCTAAAGTAAAGGCCAGATAGAGTGAGATAGTTTTGTTTTCAAACTTTATTGGAGCGTTCTTGCTAGCAGAGGGTAGTATTGTGTGTCGGTCTTTGTAATTAGGTATCCGCGCTATAAGTGGTCTGGGCGGCGCACCCAGGACAGGAGGTCTAAGTGGGACTTATAGTGCCCTGTCAGGTCCATCCTTGCCACTTGTTCCTGCAGCCATTTTTCAACAAATTGGGTAGGATTAGACCCCTCACTCTTTTTCGGTATTCCCAGTATGCACACGTTATTGTGGCTGGATCTCCCTTATGCGTCATACACTCTGTCCTGTAAGTCTTTCAATTGCTGTTGTATCTGGTCTATTTGACTATAGCAGAGCGCGTGTCTCTTATTTCTTTTAAGATCAAGTCCAGCTTGTCTTCCTGGCAACTTGGTCCTGTAGGCGGTTCATATCCTCCTCTGGACTGCGCATCGGAGTATCCTGCATGTTGCTATCTGTTGCCTCCTGAAGTGGGGGATCCAGTTGTTTAGTTTTGGTGCGCCCCATTATCGGAGTAAACAAAGGTACAGCATGATCCTGCAATTTACTGTGCTGTTCTTCACTCTGCACTTAGCACCAGACGCCTTGTTTCGTTACATACAGCGCAGTGCCCACAGAACACAAGCACCCGTCCCACTAAAGTGCCCCAGATCTTTCCCCGTCGGGTCAGCTCTCTCAATCCAGGTTGTAGCAGTGCTTCCTCTTCCCCTTTCAGTATAGCTCACCGCATCCCCTTGCTGTCACGGACCCAGCGAGACTGCTCATTTAGTCCACGCGTCATACTGCAGAGAATATTCCTATAGACACATGCGCACTTGTCTATTTCCTATATTTACATGGCAATTTGTTCTTATCTTCGTGCGCATCTATGTCAGCTTGTATTTACTTTGTTTTCACTTGTTTGTGGTCGCTGCTCTCTCTGCTTGGCGTAGGGGTTTGCAATGAATAGACGACCATGCAGTCGTTGCGCCTCGTGTGTCTAATGTCCCCGTAATCTTCTGTTACACTGGCGGTTCGGTAACAGAAACATGTTCACCAATCAGTAGCAACTGAAGTGTCCCCTCAGTCCGCTCCTGCACAAATTACAATGCACCAGTGAAGGCGTGTGGCGCAGGCTGTAATCCCTTGATAAGCGTGTCCGGCCCTCTCCCTCAGCGCACCAGACAGCCAATGAATTCTTGGGGCTCCACAGAGTAATAAGGAGGAGGGGATCCCAGCACAGTGACACTTGCAGAGCAGCGCACCCTCCGTGTCTCTCGCGCAGCTCCTATATGGCTCTCTCTATGCCCGTATCATCCTCGATTTCCCCGGGTATCAGTATCAGAGAATAAGTAGGTGCGTCGGGGCTCTGCAGTAGGTATCGCTGCATCGCCAGCCAGTCGTAGGTAGGAACACCCCCAGGGTCACCAGGCCTCCAGGGCTCCTTCTCTCTGAATGCCGCCCGGCCACTGGCAACTCAGGTACATGCAGGGCGAAGACCAACTCAGACACACAGTTTTTCGGGGTCCCCAGCCACCTCAGCTCCCCAGCTGCTCGATGCACTGCGTAGAAAGCACAGCTGGTCTGTGAGTCTCAGGATTCTTGCCGGAATGTCAGGGCCCGACACAGAGCTCCACTAGCTCACGTCTGCCATGCTTGGCGGTTGGCCACGCCCCTTCCTTTCAACATTAGAAGCTACAGTAAGATCTAGGCTTTTTCTCTATACAGTAACTCAATCAATGTTGTGCTAAAGGATATATAAAGATGATGATGAAGACATCATGGAAGAAAGAGGCATTAATTCAAAGTAATTAAACAATATATTTGGTAAACTATGCCAACAATTAAGAAGCCTTCAAATATCTCAACCTGCCCGTTTTACTATTGTGTAAGTGACATTACTGCCAGGACCTGCCACACTATATGTGTTATTTCAACCATACTCTGTGTCAAGGAGGCGAGCCATGGGCTTTGTAGTGGGTTTTACCTCGTAGCACCCATGGATTTTAACACTGCCTTCCATTAACGTAATCGTGTAAACCTGGGGCAGCGCCTAACCTTTACACTTCCCTGAGCACACGTAACATAGACAAATATTTTTTTCATTCCGAAGCACATTTCAAAAGAGGAAAACGTCTCTCAGGATTGTTCTTCCACAGTAAGGTGCTCCTTCCTGCAAAAAAAAACAAATCCTGTCTGCAACAGAGGCACCGTTGCACTATGGTGAAAGGGTGGCTATGTTGTCACTAGGCAGCTCATTGTGCACTAGCACTGGGGAAAGGACAAGATTTTATTTAAATTTTTTTAATGGTATTGAGCAGAGCAAGTGAGACATAGCAATAACAATCGATAATAGGGAGTTTATCTATCATCATAAGATCAAAACCTGCACGTTATGCATAAAAGCAACATGAAATAATTACAAGAAGAAAAAGAAAAAAAGCATATTACAACAATAATCTGGCTACATCCTTGAATTTTAAAAGTACTTTAGTCAATAGACGGACTATTTACCAATATGCAAATCGAACATTTTAAAGTGCTAAGGTGCTATAGTGCGATAATAGCAGTAAACTTTCTTATAGCGTCCACCCTCCTAGCGTATGCTTCTTCAAACATCATAGATTGTTTAATTTTATTTAGCCACTTCGAGTATGACGGTATTTAACATTTATTTATTTTATTTTAGCTGTTTTATAACGCGCTTTGTTACTCCAGAGTATCCTGGCGCAAAAAGTAAGAAACAAGCAGGTGGCCAGAAGGAAACAGAAGAAAATTTACAAAAGTCTAATAAGCAGATCTGAAAAGATGCGTCTTCAGTGCCTTCTTAAAAGGTGCAAAATCTCGGATCAATCTCAAGGATAGAGGCATAACCTCCAATTCTGGAGAATGTGAGAGCGTGCAATGAGGGAGCAAATTGCTATAAAAGTCTCCTCTGCTTTTGATGAGTTTTCCCTAATTTTAGTAATTCCAAAAAGGGCTACCTTGGCCTCTGGATCTAGCCTCTTCTGGATTGCTTAGCCTATAGCCGAAAAAATCTTAACCCAAAATTGCTCTAAATTTAGACATGTGAAGTCTATATGTAGCCAAGCCCCTTCCCGTTCTGCCAAGCAGCTGAAGCCTCTATTCTCCACTTCAGGATATTTTTTGTTGAGTATTTCAAGAGGTGCCATCCACCGGAACAAGAAAGCCATTATTTACAAATTGGCTCCTCTTAATGCCTTACTCACTAGCTGGGATATAGAATGCCACTCCTGACTTTACAGAGTGCAATTAGTTTCCCGAGTTACTCTTTCTAGAAATTTCTCAACAAGAGGAGATTTATTTTGATTGCACAACTGAGAGTACCAATTGCCCAACCCTCTCAGTTTAGCTCGAAAAAGAGCGGTCACCAACTTAGTTGGGGCACCACTAGACAATAGATTTTATCTGTTTGAAAAATATATAATCTGTAAATAAAAAAGCCAAGCTTGTTCCGTTCACCACATCTATTCTGAACCTCTTGCCAGGTGATTACTTTATTCTTCATAAAAAAGCACCCCTGCTCTTCCAAACCACAATCCTTCCAATTTCTAGGGTGACTGGATTCGATTTGAAGACCCAAACTTTTGCATTTACCTAAATTTAAATAGTGGAATCCAGAAGAACCCGCTTGCTTAGAAAAGAACTGTAGTCTAGAGGCATAGTCCTGCAGAGTCTTATATCTAGTCCTCTTTGGGAGTTTAGATGTTTTTTTTTTAAATAATCACGATATGCGAACCGGGGGGTATATTATCAAGGCCAGGCGATACATTATCGCCGCTTTTATCGGCAGGAAACTGCCGATAAAGCGGCGATAATGGCCTTGATAATATGCTGTATGAATTCCAATCGAAGCCCATGTTAGATGTGTTCGCATTTAACATGGGCTTCGATTGGAATTCATAGAGCATAATATTAAGGCCATTATCGCCGCTTTATCGGCAGTTTCCTGCCGATAAAAGCGGCGATAATGTATCGCCTGGCCTTGATAATATGCCCCCAGATTCCTGTACCATTTTGTCTAAGAAAAATGTATCTAATAATCCATTTGATTACAGCAAACAAGCTGTTTGATCTAAAAAAGATGCTTCATAATATGTTCTCATTTTCAGCAGTGCTAACCCACCCTGATTAATATCTAATTGTAGTTCTGGAAGTTTAACCCTGGAAGCCTTCTTGGTCCAGACAAACTTTCTAAAGATAGATTCTAGCTCTTTAAAGTAGCTAGTATTGATTTTTAAGGGCACATTTATTAAAACAAAAACAATATTCACTTTATGTTCTGGGGTGGAGAGGATGGTAATTACAGTAATACCTCCCTGGATGGGTAGCGGTGCAGGAAAGCAAAATACAGCTGATTAATGCATTTGTTACCTGCGTACAACCGAGGAATAACATATACAAATAATATCTTGTTATGTTTCTCTCTTATCTTTGCAGGGAGTCGTGTTTTTGACCCAACAGCTTTCGGAGGTACAGTTATAAGTTGCTTTGAATCCTTGAATGTATATCTTTAGTCTGCACCCCGCCTTGTACTGTAGGCACAACCATATGCAAGAAGTGTGACTTGTTACACAAAAGACATATATTAGAAACTCTCCATTGCTAGAGAGACTTGTGTAAAGGTCAGAAGGGTGGGTGGCTACTATCTCACCAGAGCAACACACAGTGTCTGCCTTAACAAGTGTTACTTTCCTCAAAAACTAGTTCTTCCTGTGTGCTGCAGAAATAACTGTGGATGGGCACTCCCTTAGCAAGTGAGAAAACATGAGACTGTGTGTGCAGCAGCCTGAGTGTGAATCCCACAGGCAGCTCTCTCATCCATTCAAGACTCTGATCTCATTCTGTGAAACAGCATGCGTAAAGCATCTAGATTGGTCAGAGAGAGCTGGCTCTAAGCTCCAAAAATCACTGCAGGCCTGTGCCTGCTCTCCAGCCCAGCTGTCCAAGACCGAAGGGTTAGAGATGTTTGAATTGTGCATGTGAGTTTGGCCTTTATAAGGTAGTTGGCCAAACCAACATACATACTTCAAAATTAAGGGGCCATGCCTAACTGCAAAAAAATCAAGAGGGGAATTCACTCGTCCTGCGTAACCAGGGTTTAAAAAATGTTGTTCAGTGTACCAATAAAAAACCCTCATTCACATACAGAGGATCGGATTGGCAGTATATTTTGGTTCTCTGCCTGACTCTTAGAGATGTGACAGCATCATAATAGGGTTAGTTCTCATGCTTCCTCCACCCGGAGGTGTACCCCTGGTTAGTGCAGTAGTGATCAGTGATACATGGGTTAATGGAGAGTTGAAAAATTTAAATTAAAAATACTAATACAGCCAGATAAATGACTTAATGGATCTGGATTCGAGATATTTATTAAAAAGCAGATCCAGTGCGTGGTGAGTTTGTTAAGGGATCTTCCTCACTTAATGTGTCCATAAAAAGGTCAAGATGTTTCAGGCCGTGTTTTTTCCCCTGAGGGTCAGGTGGGCTTTCTTCTGGACCTCGAGTGAAAAAAGTGGTGCGAGACTGGGAGTGTCTCAGTGTGTATAGACCTTAACGTTTTAAGAAATTGTGAGAAACTAGATGTATTAGTCTGTTTCATTTGAGGTCCAACGGTACCTGTAAATATAAAAGGTAGGGGGGGAAGAGACAAACACAAACATGTGGGAAAGTGTTAGATGTACACTTTCCGAGTTCACGCTGTCTATTTTTGTGCATGGAAAAGTAACAATAAAATGGCAATTCTTTATGACTCAAAACAACTATTAACTTAAGGCAAAAGATCTCTCTAAGTTATTTCTATGATGTTAAAAACAAATGTTGTAATTAATGCTTAAAGTACTGTGGTGTGCAGTTTTCCTTCACCCGTTCCACATATGGTATAGTTGGTGGTAAATTCTAAAAATTCCCAGTTCTATTGGGCAAAATGATTTTGTCACAAAATACGCATTGCAGGTGGTGATCGGTGCTTTTATATGATGCTCTGGCCATTACTGCGTCAAAGAGAGCGGTCGGCGCATGTATCCAAATAATGGATAGCACATTTTATTGTTCTTACTTAGTTACTGTATGCTGCACAGAACTCGCGCTTGCTCTTATTGAACAGTTGCAGTGCTCCGAAAAATTATTTTGTGGTATAAGTTCATAGCCATGTTAGTGGTTGTGCTGTTAGCGTTGCTCTTGATCACAATAATGTTTACAAATAGACCGTGCAAATTATGGGCGGTATTTGGTGAAACCTACTGACCTACAGTCATGTCTCACTTAGCAGATTGTAGATAATATGATAAACGCCTTGTGGATAGAGCGGAAGGAAGGTACGGGCACTTAGTTTTATCGGTTTGCGGAAGTATTCTCCCTCGTGAAATACTTGAGTCATACCTTAAGTTTACATATGCGGGCATCATTGGGCGGCCAAGGAGTCTTTCTTGTGCTAAAAAATGTATGGGCATATCACAAATATTATATTATATGAGCTTTTTTACGTTACTGTTTTGTCGTGTAGTGTTCGTTCTTATGCTTCTACCTTCGGCTCTGCTTCAGCACTGCTTGTGCTGACTCTTCCACTGGGGGCCCGGTTGCGCTCAGCTACCAGGTCACATATTTTTGTAAGACAAGAATATGGCCTGAAGAAACACTATGTGGTATGCAGCTGTGTCAAAAAACATTTCTATTGTGAAATTGTTATGTTTTCAGTAAAGTATTTGTTGTGAGAACAAATACCAATATAAATATCAATTGTGTCACGCTGTGACAGGCAGCATTATGTAATTATCCAATCGTCATGAACTGTAAGGGATCTTATCTGTCCTGTTTTATGTAGTGATGCCTCAAAGGTATCTATATATACATAGGGCAGTTACATTGTCAGTTGGCCCTAGATCTTTTTGAAGTCCTTTCCCAGGGGAACCTCTCATATTGCAAACTTGGCTTTATGAGCCCTGGTTATGCCTAGATGGTAATAATGAGCTTAGGACGAGTGGGGTAGAGATGTGAATCTGATATTGTGGTCAATTCCTGATATTATTCTTGTAGTTTCTAGGTCAGCCTTCTGGTATTACCCAGCCCTTGCGGACATCTGGGATGGTTTGTTTTAGGTCACATTGTTCTGGAATGCATCTTAAGAGATCGAGGGATATCTCTCTGAGTTGGTGCATGATCTGCATTGTTTCCTCTGGTGTAATTAAGTAATTGAGTCTGAGTCAAGGGATATGACCATTGAGCCATTGGATGGTGTTTTTGAGTCTATGGACCCATCTCTGCTCATTTTCGAACAGTACTCTCTCTGCATTGTGGATTTTAGTTGTGAGTGTCTCCAGTATTATCCAGTATAGATGGTACACTGTGTGCTTTGCTTCGATATAATGGTTACTCATTTTCATGGTGTTCCTTTTGCATTTCACATTACTCCTGTGTTCCCATATTCTTTGTTTTACCTTGTGACATGTCATCCCTATGTAGCGTAAGTTACACGGGCAGGTGATCATGTAAACTATCTTGTGGTACTGTCATATAGATGCTGCTTTTCTATATACTGTGTTAAGTTAGCATGAGCTTATTAAGTGTTTAAATGCCATATTTCCTTCGGTTTCAGTTTGCACATGACACATAATTGTTATTGTAGCTTTCAACCTAGACGAAAGATGTGATTTATTTGAGAATAATATGTTATTACTCTGATATCAGTCGTGCTTGGTACACTGTCTGCACAGTGAGTGCTGAACCCTCTAAGAATAACTCAACACAAACAAGGTTGCTGGGAGGTCTGATCCTCGCACCACATTAGTCATAACATAAATACAGTTGCTGCCAACATTGGGCTCTAAGCGGGTTTGAGATAGAGTTACTGGGAATGCAAAAACACACTTGATGATGCTTCTCATGCAGAGAGCTGGTTGAAGATGATGTGATCCTCTCCTCCTGAGATTTAGAGGTATGGGCCCGCCCTGCTGAAACCCAAAAGAGACCTTCATAGATATAATATAATAGGCTAAATAGGGAGGGTGAGAAATAGGTGTTGTTAATTCCTATTCATTTCCGCATTTTAGTATGCTATCACCGTTTGTTACTATGGACTAGTAACTATGCTGATCACTTTGATTCTTATAATATGTTTGCTTGTATTATATAAGATACCGCGTTTGAGAACCTTGCATTGATTAATAAATATTTGAAATATGCACGTGTCCTCTTTTACTCCACGTTCTGGTTTGAAATGATTATAAAGCGAAAGAGTGTTCATGTGTTCCACGATACCTGAGGTATCCTAAGTTCATGTTCTGGTTTGTCTAAGCATTGGGAGTTTGTTATGACCAATGAGACACTGTAGCTAGCTCGGTACGGGGATTTTGGGTGCTGAGGTGAGTTTTGGGTCATCCTAATTCACTGAGGTTCCAGGTCTCTATGCACAGTTCTGTAGGAGAACAGAATCCCTGCTATAGTTCATGTGCCGTATGTAATTTGACCACAGTTACAAAGAACATCCAACTTTGACCTGATTTCAAATGGACCATAAAACATCAGACGAATTGCAATACGACAGATGCACTTTACCTGATCACCTGCCTGTGTAACTTACATCGCATAGGGATGACATGTCGCAAGGTAAAACAAAGAATATGCGAACACAGGAGTAATGTGAAATGCAAAAGGAACGCAACGAAAATGAGAAACTAATATATTGAAGCAAAACACACAGTGGACGATCTAAACTGGATAATTCTGTGGACACTCACAACAAAAATCCACAATGCAGAGAGAGTACTGTTCGAAAATGAGCATAGATGGGTCCATAGACTAAATACCTATATCCAAGGACTCAATGATCATATCCCTTGACTGAGCCTCAATTACTGAATTACACCAGAGGAAACAATGAAGATCATGCACCAACTCAGAGAGATATCCCTCGATCTCTGAAGATGCATTCCAGTTAATGTGACCTAAAAGCAACCATCCGAGATGTCCGCAGCAATACGAGAAGGCTGACCTAGAAACTACAAGAATAATATGAGGAATTGACCACAATGTCAGATTCACATCTCTACCCCACTCGTCCTAAGCTCATTGTTACCATCTAGGCATAACCAGGGCTCATAAAGCCAAGTTTGCAATATGAGAGGTTCCCCTGGGAAAGGACTTCAAAAAGATCTAGGGCCAATTGACAATGTAACTGCCCTATTTATATATAGATACCTTTGAGGCATCACTACATAAAACAGGACAGATAAGATCCCTTACAGTTCATGACGATTGGATAATTACATAATGCTGCCTGTCACGGCGTGACACAATTGATATTTATATTGGTATTTGTTCTCACAACAAATACTTTACTGAAAACATATCAATTTCAAAATAGAAATGTTTTTTGACACAGCTGCATACCACATAGTGTTTCTTCAGGCCATATTCTTGTCTTACAAAAATATGTGACCTGGTAGCTGAGCGCAACCGGGCCCCCAGTGGAAGAGTCAGCACAAGCAGTGCTGAAGCAGAGCCGAAGGTAGAAGCATAAGAACGAACACTACACGACAAAACAGTAACGTAAAAAAGCTCATATAATATAATATTTGTGATATGCCCATACATTTTTTAGCACAAGAAAGACTCCTTGGCCGCCCAATGATGCCCGCATATGTAAACTTAAGGTATGACTCAAGTATTTCACGAGGGAGAATACTTCCGCAAACCGATAAAACTAAGTGCCCGTACCTTCCTTCCGCTCTATCCACAAGGCGTTTATCATATTATCTACAATCTGCTAAGTGAGACATGACTGTAGGTCAGTAGGTTTCACCAAATACCGCCCATAATTTGCACGGTCTATTTGTAAACATTATTGTGATCAAGAGCAACGCTAACAGCACAACCACTAACATGGCTATGAACTTATACCACAAAATAATTTTTCGGAGCACTGCAACTGTTCAATAAGAGCAAGCGCGAGTTCTGTGCAGCATACAGTAACTAAGTAAGAACAATAAAATGTGCTATCCATTATTTGGATACATGCGCCGACCGCTCTCTTTGACGCAGTAATGGCCAGAGCATCATATAAAAGCACCGATCACCACCTGCAATGCGTATTTTGTGACAAAATCATTTTGCCCAATAGAACTGGGAATTTTTAGAATTTACCACCAACTATACCATATGTGGAACGGGTGAAGGAAAACTGCACACCACAGTACTTTAAGCATTAATTACAACATTTGTTTTTAACATCATAGAAATAACTTAGAGAGATCTTTTGCCTTAAGTTAATAGTTGTTTTGAGTCATAAAGAATTGCCATTTTATTTTTACTTTTCCATCAACAAAAATAGACAGCACTTTCCCACGTGTTTGTGTTTGTCTCTTCCCCCCCTACCTTTTATATTTACAGGTACCGTTGGACCTCAACCGAAACAGACTAATACATCTAGTTTCTCACAATTCCTTAAAACTTTAAGGTCTATACACACTGAGAAACTCCCAGAGTCGCACCACTTTTTTCACTCGAGGTCCTGAAGAAAGCCCATCTGACCCTCAGGGGAAAAAACAAGGGCTGAAACACATTGACCTTTTTATGGACACACTAAGTGTGGAAGATCCCTTAACAATCTCAAAAATGCATTGCATGTAATATTTATTAAATATCTCAAATCCAGACCTATTACATCATTTATCTGGCTCTCCATTAACCCCTGTGTCACTGATCACTACTGCACTAATCAGGGGTACACCTCTGGGTGGAGGAAGCATGAAAACTAACCCTATGATGATTTTTTTTTTTTTTAAATAATTTTTATTGTAGTCATACCTGTACAGGCCCTTACATATATAAGCAGCTTCATAAAATTGAGCAGGTATACAATATGATTTGTCGATCAGTACACAGCCGTCATGCCCACAACCCGGGGGTTGGGCGGCGATGATGTCTCTGCTCTTTCATGCCTGACGTTCAAGATAAAGGAGTAGTTGGTGTCCGGATTGTGTGCATGACTACTTTTACAGTTCTACTCAACTATGCGCTAAGCCCCAACTCCCACCCCCTGCGCAAAACCTAAAACTCCCCCCCCTGTCCCGCCCCACTCACCACCACCCGTCTAAGGCTCTTATAGCGGTCATTCCTGAAGTACTGGTGTCAGCCCCCCTGCATATCTGCTGCTCCTAGGGCCTCAGCTTGCCTCATCCGCCCTACCTGCCTCGGGGGCCTCCTCCCCCTCGTCAGCCTCGCTATCCCTGAGTGCCTGTACCATTACTTCCCATGAGGTCGCAGTGTCAGCCGCTGTCTGGCTAGGGGTCCTGCGCGCAAGCTGGTACCCGTGTGTGCTGTCAGCCGTCGCCCATTTTAGAAATTCCTGCCGCCACCTCCGTGGAGTTGGCCCCACCCTCGCCTTCCAGTTCCTAGTGATCTCCCTCTTAGCCACCATCAACCCCATATCAATAAACTTGCTCGTGAGTTTGTTTTTGGGGGTATGGGGAAACCAGTGTAAGAGACATTCTGCTGGTCCATATTCTATGGCCCTTTCAGTCACCTCGTTCAACACATCCCCAATGTCCTGCCAATAAACCCTATGATGATGCTGTCACGTCTCTAAGAGTCAGGCGGAGAACCAAGATATACTGCCAATCCGATCCTCTGCGTGAATGAGGGTTTTTATTGGTACACTGAATGAAAAATTGATAACCCTGGTAACGCAGGACAAGTGATCCATTCCCCTCTTGATTTTTTTGTAATACAGTTACGGAAGCTGAATGGATCACAGCTTCTTCTTTCTCCCTCCTCTGTGATTATATTCACTCTTAACTGCTGCCAAAAATTGGTAGCAATGGCACACTGGATCTGCTCTCGTACTCTGTTTGCTGGCAGAAAGCATGAAACATTAAATGGTAATAAAATCATTTAAATACGATTTTATTTTTTTCACTATCTGCTCAGAAGTGTGGGGGGCAGTGCTCCCCCACTCCCACGGAGGAACCACCGCTGGTTCCACTGCAATTTCCTCACCATTGATTGCTGCCCCTCACACTAGTACAGGTGTGCCGCTGGGTGTGACCGGTGCTACTGCACTTGCTGCACCATTGAGATCTAAGCCTCTGACTGCAACGCACAAGTTCAGGACCTTGGCTAGCCGGGTCCGGTGCCACTGCACCTGCTGAATCATTGATTGGTTTGCTGCTGCTCACACTGCACTGGTACAGGTGCAGCATCACCACTGGAGCCTGGGGCCACTGCAACAACTGAACCAGTGCTCTTCCCTCATCTAAAGGGGTCTGTCCCTCTTTTACACAGTTAATGTGGGTTTCTCCAGGGAGGGACACGCCAATGTTGCGCGATTTTAGGGGATTATTTTCAAGATGCTTGTGCTGCTGTGCATCACTTTTTTCCATATTAAAAGTGACGCAGAGATGGTGCAAGGGGCATGTAAATGATTAATCACCTTTCGCCACTTTTTGTGGTGCAGGAGCCTGAGTGATACTTATCAGGCATCACTATGCCACTTTTTTGGGCCTAATGCTGCCTGATAAATATCGTTCCCTTTAATGCAGCTTTTTGCTTTACAGGATCGTGCAACGGGTGTTGCTGGGCATGTTCCCAGCAACGTCCATGGTTTTTTGACACTGCCCCAGATTTAGGAGAAAACGTAAATTTGAGGCAGTCCCAAAAAGTCACGCCTCCCCAGGGGAGGCGTAAGTGAGGCAAAAAGCGGAAAAATATCTTTATTTCTCCTTTTTCTATGTGTGATGCATTCAGCAGCACACATAGAAAGAGGAAAAAGCCTGTTGTGATTGTTTTTGTACAGAAAGATTTCCCTTTCTGCACAGAAAAAATCATCTCCTCAAAGCAGGCACCCTGACACCACGGTGCAAAGCTGCCTGCTTTGATGAACGGCAGTCCACTTTGCGCCTAGGCAGAGCCCAAGGACAGGAATTTGCTGTATCTATTGGGACTTACAGATACGTCAGCATTCCTGACATATCCGTAGGCGCAGTAATAATGCATTGCTGGAGTGTGTTGCAAAAGTGACGCAACTCCGGCAATGGGTCATTACACATGGGCAAGCCTCATTAAATGCACCTGCTTCAGTCTTACACCCGCTGTGAGGCAGGTTTTGATGCAAGTGTTGTCCTTCAATTGGCGTGGTGAAATCTGGCATATTTCACTGCACCTCTACTGCAAGCCATGTTTGTGGGGGAATGCCCACCCGGCAAACATTATATCTGATGCAGGTATAATATAGTGCAGGGTTTTACAAAGAGATACATCAACCTAGATTTGTGTCACTTTCCAAATGAGGCGCAGTGTGGCATGTATTTTGCGGTGCCACAGCGACAGAAAAAGTGGCTCAACTAAAGCGTAAAGAGCTCATTATTAAGCCCCTTAGTATTTCATATATTTTTCTGCACCAGAAAAATCTATGCATTCTTGGAAAGTGTTGACAAGTTGGGTGTGTGGCCTCATAATATTCCCTTTGTCTCGGCAGCACCCCTGTCAGTGGATCCGAAGACTGCAGATGAGACCCTCTTCATCAGAAGTGACGGGAAGGATATTCGCAACACCGGCCTGGAACTGTTCGGCTGTGTCCGGGGGTCCACGGGGGTCCTCTCTGGGAAGTGGTACTGGGTGGTGTCCATAGACCAGGAAGAAGGTCGGGATGATACGTTTGACCTGTTTAGCCAGTGGAAGATGGGAGTGGCAAGCGCATCCATAAAAGAAACACCGCTGACCCTGAGCCCCAAGGACGGCTTCTGGCTCCTCAACCAACAACAGTCATTTTACAGTGTGCTCGATGAGATGGACAGAGAGCACCATCTTGCTGGTGAGATTAGCAAAGTGGGGATTTTTGTAGACTACGAGGAGGGACTGGTGTCCTTCTACGATGCTACAAACCGACAGCACCTCTACACCTTCACCGCCACGTTTAAAGAGAAAATATATCCGTACATTTGCCTTGCATACGCAAGACGCGTTTATCTGCAGTAATCACACACAGGCTCAAAACGGGTGTTTGAAAGAACTATAATGTCAAAATACATCAAGCTGCATAAAAGGGTAATGCTATTCAATAAAAAGCAATACAGCTTCATCTAAAAGCAAGCTAAACAAATGTGTCTTTGAATCTTTCTGAAACCCAGAGTCACCTGATTTGATCAAGAACATCTCACTGAGAGTGAAAGATGAAAGTGGCAGCTGGTTGACTTAGGTTGTCACAACTCAAGTAAACTCGGGCCCCCTCTGAAATATTCACCTTGGAGCTCGTGACCAGCAGCAGTGACCTAGAGTGTCATGGGAAGTCGGAGCAGCCGCAGTTGGATATGTCCTTGGGGGGCACTGTTTTTAGGTCGAGCCTGCTCTGGCAATGATCTGTTGTAGTACAGAACGGGCGAGCAGCCGTGCCCACTCCCCCACCCATATTTTTCATGGGATTGTGTCTTTGTCTTGCCTAAATGCTGTCTTCCGATTCCTAAATAGACTTGTTGGTCCCTCCTGAGTACCAACATGTCTTTGTTTGTAACCTCCCATGGCTGCTGGCCCCTTTACTTGGTTACTACACAGTACATGTACTATTTTCTTTATTGAGTTTCTCCTACATTAGGCACCATGAAGTGCTTTACTCACATTCAGCGGTCCATGCTCGCTTTCACTTTAGAAGCAGCCGGGACAATGGCGGCTGATTATTTCTTAAGCTATAGGTCTCGCATTTAAATGTTATACCTGAAGCACTGCAAATATTTTTCTCCTGGCAAGGACAGCGGAGTGAGGAGCAATGTGAGGGGGCTGGGACCGTGAGGGCTGGGGGGAGCGTTGCGACTTGTTTTTAATGTAGTTACATTCCTTTCTACCGCTGTTTGTCCCATGCTAAGATGGTTATATTGTGTGTGTTGGAAGATTCGGCATGTTCCATCTCTGTGTCCGGATGGAAGGTCATCTTTCATATTCAGCCCGTCAATGCTGCAGCAAGAACACCCAATTTGAGAAGATCCTTGTGTTATCATGCTCAGAGTGGGTTGGGGGCATGGCGCCCTGCTGGTAAAGAGGTGGAGCAGAATTTACAGCACAGGATAATTAACTGCTAATATAGCAAACAACTATGACTGTGTTGTGCTTGAAATTCCAACATTTGACTCAAACATCACAGCGAAAGGGCAAGTCTCCAGCTCACCCTCTTGAGGCCAGTGTAGGTTTTCTCTCTGTTAGTAACTTGCTGCATGTTAGAAATGGGATTTCTGGTTGGCTAAGGCTTGCACCAAAGCCAAGAAGAAACCACCACTGTAGTCAGGGCAAGTAAGTCACCCGCCAAGATAACCCCTGCTCAGCCCCTTGGTAGCTTGGCACAAGCAGTCAGGCTTATCCCGGAGGCAAGGTGCAAAGCGTTTGCGCAGGCACCCAGCAACAACACCCAAGTCCCACCACAAAGGAAACTCCACACAAGGTTATACATAAAAATAGCCTTTGTATTATACCAAACACATTAGATAATAAACACACAATTTACACTGTGCCAACAGGCACGGGCAGAATTTACAGGGGATTGTATACACGGGACAGGGCCACCTGGATCACTGTCAGGATTAAGCACTTGGTAGAACTAGCACTTTGTAGAAATAGCACTTTGTAGGAATAGCACTTAGAACATAGAACAATCGTAGCACCAAATAGCAATTGTAGCACACAACCAGTAACCACTGGTAGATGAATGTATGTCATTACATCGCATACTAATTCCACGCATGCCATTACAACGCGGGTATTAGTACGCAATGTCAATGACATCGCATACCATAACATTGCATACTTTTACCACGAGTATGCTTTTACCACGCATGCCATTACAATGCAAAGGCATGCGTTGTAAAGCTATACTTGTGGTAAAAGTATGCAAGGTAAGTAACATCCCTATCCCTACACCTACACAACAGACTACTCCCACCCCTACACTGCTCCAACTCAAAAACACTGCCACACTACTACACTACCCACTCTACTCCCACCCTTACACTACCATAAACCACTACTACACTACCCAAACTATTCCCACCCTTACACTACCCTAAACCCTAAAACACAACTACACTACCCACACTACTCCCACCCCTATACTACCCTAAACCTTAAAACACTACTATGCTACACACACTACTCCCACCCCTACACTACCCTAAACCCTAAAACACTACTAAGCTAACCATACTACTTCCACCCCTACACTACCCTAAACCCTAAAACACTACTATGCTACCCACACTACTCTCACCCCTACACTACCCTAAACCCTAAAACACTACTACGCTACACACACTACTCCCACCCCTACACTAACCTAAACCCTAAAACACTACTACGCTACCCACACTACTCCCACCCCTACACTACCCTAAACCCTAAAACACTACTACACTACCCATACTACTCCCACCCCTACACTACCCTAAACCTTGAAACACTACTACGCTACCCACACTACTCCTTCCCTTACACTACCCTAAACCCTAAAACATTACTACACTACAACACTACCCACACTACTCCCACCCCTACACTACTCCCACCCCTACACAACCCTAAACCCTAAAACTCTACTACGCTACCCACACTACTCCAACCCCTACACTACCCTAAACCTTAAAGCACTATTACGCTACCCTTACTACTCCCACCCTTACACTACCCTAAACCCTAAAACACTACTACGCTACCCACACTACCCACCCTTACACTAGCCTAAACCCTAAAACACTATTACACTACCCACACTACTCCCACCCCTACACTACCCTTAACCATAAAACACTACTACGCTACCCACTGGAGTTCTGGACTTTTTGGTTCCGTCCAGAGGTGTCAGGGAACAACACCCAAAGACCCCGGAGTTCCACCTGCCTTGGTGCACAAATGAACAGAAACACGGGCTTCTCGATGGTGGCGTCAAGGACCAAAGGTTTATTACTGCAGGGACACAGAAGTCACAGAAACTACGCATGGGCAGTAACTAGGAGCCTGTTCGAATTGTACAAAGAGGGTTGCTCCTTATATACTAAATTTTGGCCTTCAGGCGAATTCTTCACATGTTAGTATATTCCCAAAACCTTTGTGTCATAAACAATAAATATTTGGCGTACACAGGAATCGTCGACAATATCTGATGTCAAAACATTACGAAGAGGGGTTCCCACTAGTTCATCACAATCCCTTGTCAATATTGCATTCAAGAGCCGGACCGCCTCATCGTAAATTTCGTTACCTCCCCCTAATAAAGATTCAGAAAGAAAGGAACGGAGCCAGGTGTGGAAGATAGAAAAGTGGGATAAGGGATGTTTGTGGGTTGTAAATGGGCAAGGCTACCGGCTTCGGCCGCCTAATCGTGATCAGGACAATGGACACGAAGACCAGTTTAGCAGGACTGGCCTCGGGCAGAGGAGGTAGCCTTTGTCGAGTCATGCAGCTACAGCGTGATCTGGTTTAAGGTGCACGTGTCATGAAAGAGGTGAATCTCCGGCTAAGGCTACGTGTCCTTAATCGAAATGAAGTGATCAGAGGTTATTGCATATGTGAGGGCAAGAAACACAAAATGGCGGCCATGATCTAAGATGGATGCCGTGGGTAGATCAGAAATGTGTTTATAAAAGGAGTACTCTTGCTCGTAGCGTAGCGAAAACACCAGGATATGCTAAATGGATCATTTGCGGTTCGCTGATACCAATATTATGTATTTCCGACAATATTGATAACACGGGTTCAAATCGTCACGGAACCTCAGACCCTCCTTTTGCCCTTACATAGGCAATTACTCAGTCTATGTCAGAGTCTAATTCTATGCTCATCAGGTCAGTGACATGCTGTTGTATCATCATCCTTTCTCGTGCCTTTTCTCCAAACGCAGGTGGTTTCCTAAGACAGGTTGCAGCACAAAGACTACACAGAGCAGGACCACACTGGATAATCAGGCAGCATGAGAATAGGAATACTAAGATGACACCAATGACCATTAGAACCTTCCATCCCCACGCTGAGATCAGAGTCCAAAACCACTCCATGAAGGACCAGTTTCCCTTGTCTACATGAATAGAGTCGGAAATCTTGTGTAGCTTAGAGATCGCCTCATAGACCGTTGGAGCATTATTAGGAATAAAGACACAGCAGCTCGATTGGATCATTCTGCATACCCCACCTCGATCTGCAAGTATAACGTCTAGAACCATACGGTTCTGCAACGTCATGAGTCTATCCGCCTGAAGCTCAGCTGTCAAATTGCTAAGGGCACCAGCAGTTTCGGTAATAGTAGATTCAACTACCCGTGTTAGCTGACGTATGTTTCTACTATTGGCCATAGGCCCCCAGAACGGAAGGAAGCCTTTGAAGAAGTCTCCAGCTTCCTGACCAGCAGTATCTTCCTTGCTGAAGACACCTCTCGCTACTCTGGTCCTGTGATAATCAGATGAAGCAGTGTATGTCGGAGGTAACAGTCGAGCAATATAGCATGATCCCGAAAAGTCGGCAGGCAACCATGTATGAGCTCTATCTCGACAGATGAAGTAGGTACCCCTAGCAGTAAGAAAGGCAGGGGAAGAGTTAGCCGGAAACACATAAGTCTCTACGCACTCACTCCTCCCTAGCTGAGCTCTCGGATTTCTCCCATTCCCTTGCAAACAGACCTGACCTCGGTGAGGTACGACCCAGATTGGAGTTGAGCTTTTACGCTTGCTTTCTCCTAAACTAAGGCGATACTCTGAAGTATTCCAACTTAAATATAATCGCAATTCGTCTCTAGGGTAAGATGGAGTATTATTGACGTCCTTAATCATGTCAATAATTCCCTGGACTAAAGCTTTGTTGGCAGAGTTATATTTAGTGGAACGTGGTGGACGTGGAGGATAGGTTTCAAGGGCATAAGCAAAGATGGTTTGAAGGGCCTGAAATGATCCATTGTAGCTGAAAGGCAAAACCAGATAGGGAATACCTTTATCCATAGTGTGGGGTATCAAGCCACACACCCAGCAGTCTGTAGTGTTAACTACCAGTTGGTGTTGGTGCAAGAGCTGTACAAAAGTGTTGTTAATGAACTCTGAGCGTCGGGCTTGCTCATGTTCGGGAAACGAATGAAAAGAGTGTATAGAAGAAACAGTAGAAATAGCAGGATCAAGGGGAGGCACTGTAGTAACTGGCACAAAAATCAAATTTATACTGAAAACGATTCCACCCACCAACGTTGTAAAAACAATCAAGAATGTAATGGCACATTGCATCAAAAAGCATTTGCTGTGAAGGATTCTGCAAAGTCTGTTTCTGAGAACATAAATCACATTTTCTCGTTGCAGCGCAGGAAGCTCCATCTTCTACAATCCGCTCGCGACCACTGATGATGTGTACGTAGATGAAAATGCCTCTATCAGCCCTGGGAGTTCCCAGAACCAACAGAAGGATCGACCTTGCGTCAGACCCCTGCAGATTCAACTAGGCACACAGCCACGACCCTACGGCTACCCAGACGGCAAGGCAATTTTAAAAACAATAAAACAATAGCAAACTTCCTGGCTGAAGGCAAAAGTTCAAAATTTCAAAATATCACAATGGGCAGTTGCCTGCTTTATTTGTCCATTTTACGGTTTCGTAAATTATATCTTTGTTTCGCAGGTACTGTCTGATCGGCAAATAGCGTTTCACTGGTGGCTGTTGCAGTGTTCAAGTTCGCAGATGACAGAGTTCTTTCTGATGCAGAGGACAAATGTTCAGAGTTCAAAGGAGTCTTTTCTGAAGGAGAGTCAGAGCTTGGAGTGTCAGTGATCAATTCGGCATCGCTGAAAGGGATGAACTTCGGCGTACTTTCAAATTCGGAGGAACCAATTCCCTTCTTCACCCAGTCGTCGTAAGGAAGTGGCAAAGGTACACGCTTTACGTGGGATGCATGCACCCAATGCTTGCGGCCAGCCACACGAACTGCTGTTCTTGTTACAAGTAGGATCTGGAAGGGGCCGACAAATCTCGGCTGAAGGTTCTTCGTCCTCGCGAAGTTTCTGATAACCACAAGGTCTCCTGGTTTCAGCTGATGCCCTGGACTCTCCGGAGGCTTTGGTAAAGCATCGAAAACCTGTTGGTGAATAAGACTCAATTTAGCAGTCAAGTCGTAAAGGTAGTCTATCAACATAGGATATTCTAGAGAACAAAACTCCTTAGGCCTCGGCACACCCCAAATATTTGCCGGACGGCCAAACACTATTTCGTAAGGGCTAAGCCCCACTCTAGAATGTACAGTTGCTCTCGTTGATAACAAAGCCAAAGGAAGGGCGTCTGGCCAGGCTAAACCTGTGGATGCTTGTATTTTAGCTAGTTTCAGCTTAAGGGTTCCATTGTAACCCTCCACTAAACCAGCAGACTGGGGATGGTTCGCACTGTGGAACTTTTGTTTGATGCCTAGGCCGGCACATACACTCTGCATAACTTTCCCTATAAACTCACTTCCGTTATCTGACCATACAATCCGTGGCATTCCAAATCTAGGGAAATATTCTTTGAGAAGAATTTTGGCAGTTGATAGGGCAGTATTGTCCTTTAGTGGATATGCTTCGATCCATCTGGAAAAAGCACAGACTACCACCAGGACATATTTCAAATTATTACAGCGATCCATGTGGATGAAATCTAACTGAATCACTTGAAAGGGGCAGGAAGGAGGAGCGAAGTGACCAGCAGGAGTTGGAGTTCCCTTGCCAGGATTATGCATCAGGCATACCATACAATTTTTCACCACTCTCTCTGCACACTTACTGATCCCATCATTCTTCCAGACTGGAGCCAACATCTTACAGATTCCTTTAGAACTTATATGCGCTACTCCATGTGCCATTGTCACCACTGCAAGCACATACGCGTCAGGCAACATCCAACGTTGCTGTTCTGTTAAATCAATCCAACACCCATTCGAATCCAACTTGCCCGTACTTTCTCTCCATACATGTTTTTCCTCCTCAGTTGCTTCTTTCTGAATCTCTTTCACACTTTCCATAGTATCCTCACACATTCCAGAGTCAGCAATCCATCTTGCAGACGTAGCAACATACATTCTGCTCATCATGTCTCTAGCTGTCTGTTTAGCAGTCTCATCAGCAAAAGCATTCCCGCGACCAACATCATCCGTGATTGCTTTATGAGCACTGCACTTTACAATCGCAACTTCAGTCGGCAAGGTTAGAGATTCTAACAAGTCGTTAACTAGCTGACCATGTTGAATCCTAGTCCCATGGGACGTAATGAAACCTCTTTCTCTCCACAAACGGCCAAAACTATGGGCCACGCCAAATGCGTACTGACTATCTGTGAACACATTCACTCTCTTTCCCTTAGCTAAAACACACGCTCTTGTTAGAGCTATTAATTCTGCAGCTTGGGCAGAATTCTGACTCACTCTTGCAGTCTCCACAATCGTCACCAAAGTCGTTACTGCGTAAGCAGCAGTCACATCACCATTCTCCAACTTAAAACATGACCCGTCCACATACAGCGTGCCATCTGGATCAGATAACGGAGTATCCTTTAAGTCAATGCGTCCTTTTGTCTCTTCCTCCGTTTTAAAACAACAATCATGTGGCTCGGAATCACTCGACTCTTGATCAGTCGGCAACAGCGTTGCTGGATTCAATACATTACATCTTTTGATCTGAATATGACTCGCTAGTAATGTCAGCTCGTAACCAGATAGTCTCGCACTGGTAAGGTGTTGTGTCTTAGTTCGGTTCATGAGTGTATCCACCGCATGAGGAACCATGACCACTAGCATGTTGTTCATCACCAAACCAGCAGATTGTCGAATGGAAGCCGCAGCTGCCGCTGTAGCTCTCAAACAACTAGGCAACGCTCTAGCTACCGGATCTAATGTTGATGAAAAATACGCACAAGGGCGTTGTTTATCACCAAATGTCTGTGTCAGAACACTCAACGCGCAACCTTCTCTCTCATGAACATAGAGCGTGAATGGCTTACTGTAATCAGGTGTACCCAATACAGGAGCTGAACATAGTGCTTTTCGTAATTCAGTAAAACTTTCTTGACATTCATCAGACCATGGCACCGGACTCGGAACATTTTTCCCAGTCAAAGCTACCAATGGTTTTGCTAAAAGAGAAAAATTTGGGATCCACTGCCTACAGTAAGAGGTAATACCTAGAAAGGCACGTACTTCTCTCTGTGTGCGTGGAACACTCATCTGCGTAATTGCTTTTATTCTCTCTGGGGTCAACTTCATTCCCTCCTTTGACAAGAGATGACCTAGGTAGGTCACTTCTTGGCAACAGTATTGCATTTTTGAAGGTGATACCTTGTGATTCAAATTAGACAAATGATGCAATAACGAAATCGTAGCTGCTTTGCAAGTTTCCTTATCATCAGCAGCCACTAAAAGATCGTCTACATATTGAACTAGAGCAGAACCTGGAGGAAGGACAAAGGAATCTAACTGGCTTTTTAATGCTTGACTGTAAATAGATGGGCTCTCACAATAGCCTTGTGGAGCGCGTTTAAATCTGAAACTTCGACCTCCTAGACAGAAGCCGAAAATATCTCTGCTTTCCTCGGCTATCGGAATGCTGAAAAAGGCATTCTTCAAGTCGATGACTGAGAACCAAGTGGCTGTAGCAGGAATTAGTGTTAACAAGGCAGTAATGTCTGGAACTACAGGAAACTGCGGAACTACAATCTTATTAACTTCTCTAAGGTCGATAACAAACCTATAAACTGGAGGCTTTGTAGGATCAGTTCGTTTCAGAATCGGTAGTACAGGACTGTTACAGACATTTCCTCTCGTTTCTTCAACCACACCTTTTTTAATCAAATCTTGCACAATCAATAAAAGTGCACGTTCACCTTCAGTAGAGATTTTGTATTGAGGAATTCTTGAAAATTTGACATTTGCTTTCAAAGTTACTACATATGGTGGTATTTCCAAAAGGCCTACATCGTTAGGACCAGTCGCCCAAAGAGAATCAGGGAGTGAACGCAGCTCTGGCGGGAGTGCATCCATTGACAAGT
The DNA here is from genome assembly GCF_964263255.1 of Lissotriton vulgaris. Taxonomy (NCBI): domain Eukaryota; kingdom Metazoa; phylum Chordata; class Amphibia; order Caudata; family Salamandridae; genus Lissotriton; species Lissotriton vulgaris. Next base: position 9,454,225 of record NC_141687.1, read on the forward strand.
ACATCGGAGAAGTGATATTTTTACCCAATGTAAGCTGTACTCCTTCCGGAGAACAGTACAATGTCGCATATAGTCGTTTTAACAAATCTAAACCAAGCAGATTTTCATTACAACCTGTCGTCAAAATCAGGGGTGCTTTCAATTGACACGGTCCAACAGAAATAGACAAAGGACCAGATATCGGGTTGTAAACAGGGGCGCCTGAAAAACCTACAGAGACATTTGTTGAGCCGGACAAAGGTGCGCCAGGGAGTTTCGCATGAATGATAGAACTTTTTGCGGCACCAGTATCCAACAGAAACGGTTCGACTACACCTGATGTTGCTACTGCGACATAAGGCCCACTCTGATCCACTGGAACTGATACTACTCCCTCTCTCTGTCCATGGCTGTCCTAGTACCCATTTTGCTGAAATCCCTCATCCACTTCACAATAGTCTTCAACAAGATACTGTTGAGATCTATTTTGCTGAGTAGACTGTCCATTTCGTTGATCAAAGTGATTGGAAGGACGATCATTCGTTTGTGGAGGCATAGCACCTCGTCCTCGACCTCTAGAATTCTGCACAAAACCACCACGACCTCTCTGAGTTGCTGCTGCATTATTTTGCGCTAAGATCGGACATTCATTTTTATAGTGACCCTCTTTCTTACAGTACGCACATTGGTTCCACTGATATTGCGGCCTCGTCGAACTATAATCTGTCCTTTGATATGAACCCTGTTGCACATTAGTCTGATTTGTGCGAGGCGGATACGCCTGCTGCAAAAGAACTTTAGTCTTTAAATCCTTCGTTTTCTTGTCTGATTTTTCCTTTTCCTCTTTATCCCTATTTTCGTAGTACTGTGCAGTCGCAAGGATTTGCGCAGTTGTGGAAACAGCCCACGCACTCTCTGAATCCTTTAATTTATTGCATAACTCAGGTAACAAATTATGCACAAATTTATCGACAAACAGTCTCTGTCCTCCTTCTGTGCTCATGTCCTGACCACTATGATCTACAAAAGTCTCTTCGAACCTCGTGAAAAAGTCGGAGACACTTTCGTCTTTCTTCTGCCTGCATGCTGATAACTTGTCCCAATTAACACGCAATGCGGGCATCAGAGTCTTCATTAAGTCTATTATTCTACCTGGAAGGTTAGCAATTAAGGGTTCGGGTTTTGCACCACCTACTTGCTGACCATCCGCTGCAGTGATAGCTGCCCAATCACCACCTAAGGCAACTTGATGATCCTCTCTACGAATTTTAGCCCACACTGGTTGCGGAACTACATTACCAAATAACATATCGATGTCTGCTAAGTTCATTATACAAGCCTCAACTGTCTGTGTTAATTCTTTATAGTATCCAGCAGGATTCTTACGCGGATCAGGTAAGGCCTGCTTCACTGCTAACACTTCTGCTCGCTTCCACGGAATGTGTATCCACACTCTTTGGAATTGCGCTGGAGCAGCTACAATACCATTATTATGATCAGCTTGCACAGCTTCGCGCCAAATTGGAGGAACCTCCCTCATTGGATATTGGCGACTTAGCTTCGTCTTGCTTTTCTCTAAATCTCTTGGTGAACGAAGTGATGGATCATTCCTATAACTTAAAATCAGTTCCATCGCTTCTTCTATATTATCACCCACTATCAATCCAGCAGCAAACTCTTTCTGAACCTTAATTAAGTCTTCTAAATTAGATTCAACATCGTCTTCTTCTATCTCCTCACGTAATAACGAGCACATCTCGTCAAAGACATACCGTTGCGTTGGTTCTTTCCACTGCATAAAGGTGTCTAGCACATCTCTCGTACTATATCTCCTACTCTTCGAAATCCATCTGAGAGCCGTGGAATCTAAAATTCCCCGTTCCTCAGTACTTGGAAGCTGACTACGTCTTTGAACAGAGTCAGAAGTAGGAGTCTTGATTAAAGTTTTATAGAAAGGAGACAGAATGTTAGATACAGAATCAGTGATTCTTCGACGAACAGAAAGTGGAGTCAACACACTCGCAGAAGCAGAGAACACAGTAGAGGTAGGAACAGATAACGGAACAGTAGAAGTATCGAGGTAGATAGTTTGTGGAACAGTAGGTGTAAGCGAGACAGGTACAGGTATAGAAGTCGGCAATCCAGTAGGAGGAGGAGCCATAGTAACATTTACATTGATCACAGGAGGTACGGGAACTTGATTCTGAGGGGCAGGAACAGGAACACCAGGTTGTCCAGCAACCGGCAATTGAACATTCGGTAAAGGTGGAGCCGTAGCACCTTGTGCATACGGTGGAGGTGACCGTAACAAATAGGATAGCAGAGGATCGTTTTCTGAATCCTCCAGTATCTTAGCTGTTTTCGATGGCAAGGCAGGATAGCACTTGTCAATCGCTAAATTATGCTCTCTAATGGCCACCTCTATGGCTTTCTCACACTCGTTCACTTGCAGCTGCTTAGCCGCTTGCTCCAGAGTCAACTCTTCTTGCTCTTTTTGTTCTTTCTTTAACCTTTTCATTTCTCTCTGTTTAGATTCTTTTCGCCAGTAACGGAAAGAATCAAACATTGCCGGCCGGGCTTTCTTCCTAAACAATTTCGCTTCTAAATTGTCGAGAATTTCGGGTTCAAAACTACCATGTAGTGGCCAACTAAGGACACCATCTTTCTCAGTATATCGGACCCACACCTCTTTATAAGATATAGGACCTACACCATGTTTACAATACAAATCATATAGGGGAGTCCCAATCGGAGGAACCAGACATGAGTCCTCCAATCGTGAGTCACTGTTGCAACCGAAACAAGACAACATACAGTTTCTCCGACTTACCATTTTCAGTCCGGAACACAAAACAAACAAAACAAGAAACGAATATGTGCACTTGAACCAAGAACTTAGGCCTACCAAAAACGAACTGATGTATCGATACCCAAACTAAACCAAATAGATTATCGTAACCAGAACAACCAGTGATAATCTTACGAAACCAAACCAAACCAAGAACCAAAAAGGATTTTAACAACCCTCACAAAGTAACCAGCTAGCTATCACTAAATACTTAACTGAGGCACTGAAGACGTCACCAAGGAGAAACCCGTCACGTTTCGCCGTACTAAGGACTGCACCTCGGGTCCAAGACAGGGCGACGGTCAAGGCAACGGCCCACTGCAGCCGTCCTGAACGGGAACCCTCGTGGAAGAGAACGTCGGGCCACTTTTGCGATATGCCGGGATCGATGAAGTGGGGCGCCTCCCTCAGGAATCTTCACACGAAGCTTCTCGAACTCTTCAGGCTTTTGGACCGGTACCGAATGACGTCGCCCGACGTTGGGCGCCAATTGGAGTTCTGGACTTTTTGGTTCCGTCCAGAGGTGTCAGGGAACAACACCCAAAGACCCCGGAGTTCCACCTGCCTTGGTGCACAAATGAACAGAAACACGGGCTTCTCGATGGTGGCGTCAAGGACCAAAGGTTTATTACTGCAGGGACACAGAAGTCACAGAAACTACGCATGGGCAGTAACTAGGAGCCTGTTCGAATTGTACAAAGAGGGTTGCTCCTTATATACTAAATTTTGGCCTTCAGGCGAATTCTTCACATGTTAGTATATTCCCAAAACCTTTGTGTCATAAACAATAAATATTTGGCGTACACAGGAATCGTCGACAATATCTGATGTCAAAACATTACGAAGAGGGGTTCCCACTAGTTCATCACAATCCCTTGTCAATATTGCATTCAAGAGCCGGACCGCCTCATCGTAAATTTTGTTACCTCCCCCTAATAAAGATTCAGAAAGAAAGGAACGGAGCCAGGTGTGGAAGATAGAAAAGTGGTATAAGGGATGTTTGTGGGTTGTAAATGGGCAAGGCTACCGGCTTCGGCCGCCTAATCGTGATCAGGACAATGGACACGAAGACCAGTTTAGCAGGACTGGCCTCGGGCAGAGGAGGTAGCCTTTGTCGAGTCATGCAGCTACAGCGTGATCTGGTTTAAGGTGCACGTGTCATGAAAGAGGTGAATCTCCGGCTAAGGCTACGTGTCCTTAATCGAAATGAAGTGATCAGAGGTTATTGCATATGTGAGGGCAAGAAACACAAAATGGCGGCCATGATCTAAGATGGATGCCGTGGGTAGATCAGAAATGTGTTTATAAAAGGAGTACTCTTGCTCGTAGCGTAGCGAAAACACCAGGATATGCTAAATGGATCATTTGCGGTTCGCTGATACCAATATTATGTATTTCCGACAATATTGAAAACACGGGTTCAAATCGTCACGGAACCTCACCACACTACTCCCACCCCTACACTACCCTAAACCTTAAAACACTACTGTACTTCCCACACTACTCCCACCAATACACTACCCTAAACCCTATAACACTACTACACTACCCACACTACTACCACCCTTACACTACCCTAAACCCTAATACGCTACAATAAACAAACACCACAACACTACACTACCCTAAAACCTAAATCACTACACACTACATAAACACTACACTACCCTCCCCAATACACTACATTAAACAAACACGACAACACCACAACAGACACTAAAACATTTTTAAAAAACACAAAAACATTACCGCACTACTTTTAAACTACCCTTTTTTTTTTTTTTTAAATAGTTTTTATTTTTGCAAGATTCGACAATTACCATTGCGTTACAATTCTGCAATTTCCATAGATCAAATTTAACAAAGGATTACCACTGATACAGTTTTAAGAGATAAAAGTAAACGAAGGAATACAGTAGTAGAGGAGAGGTAAAGGAACAGTTTAAAACTTGAACAAAGGAATACATTTTAACAAAAGAGTTGAGAAAGAAAAAAAGCTTTAGAAGCCAATCCCCACTTCTTGTCCTTCAAAGAAATGCTTCCAGATCCTTTCTTTTCTATTAAGGGCTTTTGGGCCTCTATATTTGGCTAGTGAGAGTTCCATGGTTCTGATTTCATGAACCAAAGCAAGCCACTCAGCCACTTTTGGAGGTTCCTTAGAGATCCATGCCCTACCTATAGTTAGTCTTGCGCATGCGAGCAAAATCGTTATAAGATCCTTATTGGGACAATTAATCTCTTGAATGTCTAGTAAGACCAAGTGTGCTGTGAGCTCCGGTATGGTTATCTGGTTAATTCTGAGATGATCAGTTATTCCGTTCCAAAAAGTAGAAAATGCAGGACAGGAGAATAGCATGTGTTCGATTCCAGCAGCAACTGTATTACATTTTACACATATAGATTTGTCTGAAATCGGGTTCCCTTGCGTCCAAATGGATATTTTTTGTGGTGTATTGTACAGCTCAGTAATTGTCCTATATAATTGCATTCTGAGGTTAGAGGAATGTACTATAGCGCTTAAATGTGTTAAGGCATTTCCGATCCGTATTGAATTTATATCTAGATTTAGTCTACGAGACCATTTAGCTGCAATTTGGGTAGTGTTTTCTCCTTTATCTTTAGTTAACCATTGGTATCCCAGTTTTATTAATGATTTAGTTTTATCAGAATAAATACACTTGCGAATATCTGAGTGTTTGACTTCCGTTATTCTCATTTTGCTATGAAAAAAATCTCTCAGTTGTCGATATCTAAAGTGCATATCATTTGTGAGCCCGTTAGTTATTTTCAGGTTTTCAAAGTCTATCAAACCATTAGTACCATATAGGTCTCCTAGTGTGTTTATTTCGTGTCTAATCCAGCGATTCACTAACCCATCCGAAAAAATACCCGGGAGACCAGGATTATTCCATAATCTAAGTTCGGCATTGTAGAATGAGCTATTGCTAATGTGTAAGATTTTGTCCCAAATTTTTATAACGTGTTTTGCAGTCTTAAATTTGACCCGCTTAAAGTAGTTTGGATAATGGACGCGCAGTAGGAATTGGTTAGAATTGGCGCCTAACATATACTGATGAAAAAATAAAGAAGGCGCATTTTTTAGTAAGCTCCTTATTCGAAGAAAAAAAGTAGCTAAAAAATATAGATTAAAGTCCGGAAAAGTAAGTCCCCCTTTACAAATTGGCAGTGTCAAGAATTTGATAGCCCTTTGTGCTCTTTTGTACCCCCATATAAAGCTACTGCATATACCGTCTAGCTTTTTTAAAAAAGAGTTTATTTGGTTGCAACGGTATGGCTCTAAACAGATAAAGTAACTTAGGTAAAATTTTCATCTTTATCAAATTGAGTCGCCCTAATAAACTCAGAGGTATTTTGTGCCATTTTTTGAGACTAGTGGTAGTTTCTTTTAAGAATGTCTCATAGTTTATTTCCAAAATTTTCCCACTTTAGCAGTGAGTTTAATACCTAAATAAACAGCTTCTTTACAAGTGTCAAAGATATGTGTATCCGGGGTATAGTTAAGTATGATTTGGGTTTTACTCACATTCAATTTGTACCCAGATATTCTACCATAATTTTGCGCTTCCTTAATAATTTCTGGCATAGCTTTATTAATGTCAGTTGTATAAATTGCTATGTCATCAGCAAAGGCGGTTAGTTTAAGAGCTATGTCCCCATGATAAGCTGGGATAATATTGATTTGATCATTTAGTGCGTTTAAAAAAGGTTCTAAAGACAAAGCAAAAAGTAATGGGGAAAGGGGGCAACCTTGTCTTGTACCTCTTGCGATCTTGAAGTTGACTGAATCTTTGCCTCCATAACTTATCATAGCCCGTGGTTCATCGTAGAGTGACCTTACCCAATCTAAGTAGGAACCTGTAATGCCCATTTTACTTAATACTGCCCACAGATATTCCCACCCCACTCGGTCAAATGCTTTTTCCGCATCTAACATAATCATACCGAGTGGGGTGTTGGTAGTTTCCGCTACATCAAAGGCTGTAATTGAAGTGTTTACATGCATAGTAGTATCTCTGCCCATTACAAAGCCATGTTGTTGAAGGTTAACAATGTCCGGCATATAGGGAGCTAAACGGTTGGCTAGAATTTTAGCAAAGATTTTTACGTCAGAATTAAGTAGAGATATGGGCCGGTACGATCCACATTCTTTTTCGGTTTTCCCTTTTTAAAAAAAAAAGATTATTTTGGCAATTTTCCATGATGCAGGTGCTTGCTTGGAAACAATAATTGAGTTTATCAAATTTTCTAATAGCGGCAGCAGTTCTTGTGCGCAAAGCTTGTAAAGTTCCACGGGTAGACTATCTTCTCCAACCGCCTTCCCTAAGGGTAAATGATCGATTGCTCGTTTTATCTCATCAGGTGTTATTTTTGAATCTAGTTGTTGGAGTACTTCAGAATTTAAAGCCCGCGGTGGAGTTAAATATTTGTCAAGATATTGTAAAATATCTGCTTTGGGTGGTATAGCCTCTGGTGTATAAAGTTGTTGGTAAAATTTAACAAATTGATTCAGTATTTGATCCGCTCGTTCATAAGTAATTGAATCTGATCCTATTATTTCTTTGATTTTTGTTTTGGCTTTTCTATCCGCGGTTTTAAAAGCTAATATTTTCCCAATACGATCGCCGCCTTCGTACTGATCAAGTTTATATTTTTGTAGTTTTGAGATATATCTTTCTCTCAAAGTTTTTTTTAGTCCTGCTTGTAATTCCGTCAGCTTTACTCTAATCCTCTCTATATTGTTTTTTGAGTGCAGTGTTGCCTCAGCCAGTTGTTCTTCCAAGTCCAGTATATTGGATGTCAATTTTTTATTGTTTTTGCGACTCTCAGCATTAAGCCTGAATGTATACTGTTGGACAAACCCCCTAATGCTGCATTTACATGTATCCCATACGGTGTTTATACTAGCCGAGTTAATATTTAATGTGATAAACTCCTGTATGTGCTTTTTGACTAATGTAATGAATGTTAAATCAACGAGTAAGTGTCTTGGGAAAGTGAACTTTCGTGGTTCTTTCTTATTTTGATCTTTAATTGTAACTTCAATTAACAAGGGATTGTGATCAGATGTGACTTTAGGGCAAATTTCAATCTCGCAGTTGTCTAAAGTTTGATCAGAGGCCCATATCATATCAATTCTAGAGCAAGATCTATGTGGCGCAGAATAGTGAGTGAAGCCTGCCAACATAGGATGCTTAGACCGCCATATATCTCTGATATTATTCAATCTTGCTAATTCTAATATTGCTGCTCTAACTTTGTACATTCTTTTATAGTTATTTGGCCCAGTAGAATCTATTTTGTAATCCATAACACAATTAAAATCCCCGGCAAAGATAGTTTCTCCTTCCCATTCAAGTAGTTCTAGACTTAGCTCTTCGAAGACTTTGGGATCATCAATATTTGGTCCATATACTACACATAATACCAGTTTCACGTTATCACCTTGCATCTGTGCTATTGCCCACCTTCCCCGAGTATCTGAGGCAGTTTTGATTATTTCTAATGGGACTCCTCTTTGTTTTAAAATAGCTACCCCCCTTATAGTCTTGTTTAAAGTAGAGCATACAACCAATTCGTAACTCAGCTGTGATAGTAGCTTTCTATCTTGATATTTTATGTGGGTTTCTGAAACCAAAACTATATTTGGATTGTACAATTTAATCTCTTCTTGTACCAAATTTCTTTCGTTTTTACTATTTAGGCCATCTACATTCCAACATAATATTCTTAGCTAAAGCATTTAAATATTGTAGTGTTTCTCTTATACATATAGTTCCCCTCTAACTTTACTCTTTTCTCGATAGTTAAGTTTTCCCTCCTACTACTCCTTAAGAAAAAGTCGAATCCTGCAATCAATTTTTCCCACCATATTTCCGTCCCCCACCCTCGACACCAGTTGTCACACCCTCCCATGCAACAACCCCACCCCCTCCCTCGCAGCAACCCGTCCCTTAGGGGGGAGCACCCCTCTAGCATTTGCTGCCGCTGAAGGGGCAGCGTAGTGAAAGTGCATACATGAGAGACTGCTATTGCCTCATCTTAAATTGATCCATATTTTATCCATATTTGCTCACATCCAAAGAGAGAAAGAGAAAAAAAAAAGAAAGGTTGAGCCCACCCACAGAGAAAGCTAAAAGAGGAAAATGTATGGTTGTTCTCTTCAGCGCGGGGACACGCCGGTGTGCGTTACCAAGCGCTTTACAAAATTCCAAAATGAAATGAAATGAAATGTACATGGAAACAAAAAGAGGCCAGCTGCTCATTAAATACAAGTTCAATAAAGTGTACTCTGCAGAAAAAAACCCGAGACACTAGATAGTGTTATTAAAGTATACACTCCTATTTTTTCATCACATTAGTTTTCTTTTTCTTTTTGACTTTTTTTTTCATTCTCCCGAGAGAATTTTTCCAGAGTTTGTTCAGCCGATGAAAGATCAGTGAAAAAAACCGCTTGACCATTTCGAATGACCTTAAGGCGAGCAGGTTCTTGAAGATAGGCCATACAACCTAGATTTTTGAAAGCATCTATCATCTTCCGAAGCTCCCACTGTTTATCCATTGTACTCTTGCTTAAGTCCGATTTCACAAAGAAAGTGAGGTTATCAACGGTGACAGGGTTGTTGGGCCTAGCCTTGAATGCTACTGCTTGCCGCAAAAGAAAATTACCAAAGTAGATCAAGAATGGTCTAGGAAATTTGCTATTTGTGTTTCTTTGAATCAAGGATAGTCTATGTACTCTCTGCAACTGGGAGTCCCAGTCCCAATCAGCAAGGTCCATGAAGGCTCTTTGAAAAAGTTTCACCATGAATGCCCTCGGGTCGGACCCCTCCATACCTTCTGGTATACCAAATAGTCTAAGGTTTTGTCTTCGTGCCCGATTTTCCAAATCCTCCACTTTAGCTTCCAGTTGAGAAACTCTTAATGTATTCTGCTTAACAGTTGACGTAGTCTTGTTCGCATCTTCTTCTACCTCCACAATTCGTTGTTTTATGTCCTCTATATCCTTCGTCACTCCTCCCAAGCCTTGGCAAATATCTCTCATAGTTCCTTGCAGCTTAGTATTGTCTTCTCTTAACTGCAGATGTTGTTGTTGGATCTCCACTCTTTGTTCTAAGAGAGTCTGCATAATTGATTCCATTGATATATTTATTGGGACTGAGGAGTTTGAAGTATCATGTGAGACCATTTGAGGGTTTTTTTGAGCGGGTAAGGATATAAGACCTGTTATAGTTTTTTGAGGTTTGAGATTTAAATCATCCATCACCATCTCCACAAATTCTTGTTCTAAAATTTCACCTGTATTATCAACAGAATTCCCAACTGGAAGTAGTTGAGTTTTCCTCAAACTAGAAACTATAGATTCCATGTCTTCGCTTGGCTGGTCGGCGTTATAGGCTAATATTTCGAGATCTTGATCATCAGCTTCCTTAACCACTTCATTGTGTGTGGGAGGAATCGGAGAAATATTGGAAGTGGAGGTAGAAGAAATTATTGGGGTTACTGGGGAGGTCCCTGCTCTAGGCTCGCCAATCGCTTCTGTGTTAGCTATGATCATGTGTCTAGATGTCTCTTGGTTTATAGGTAGTGCACTTGGACTAGAGTCTATTAAAGGATCCGTGGAGTTATTTAAGTTATTTAAGTTGGCCCCCGGAATGCTATGCACATGCACCTCGTCGGGGCTGGCACCAGAGAGTCTTAAGGCCATATTCTTAACTCCTCCCTTTGCCTCTATCCATCTTCTCAGAGGGCTGTCGTCTATTACGCGACTTTTTTTATTTCCTGGCAATTCCTTACTAGTTGTCTTTAGTAACAGGTTTTTTTGCTTAGTTTTGACCTTCATCTTAATTTTCCTTGATACAGTTTTTTTATTTGTTAGAGCTTTAGGTGTTTCATCAAACCCCTCTTCTTCTGTTAATTCCTCGTATTCTACATTAGAATCTTCATCTGATTTGGTCACAGATTCCTGAGACAGGCCGCCTCCGCATTTCTTCTCCTTTGCTTTATTCTTATCAATCTGTGAGTGGGCATTAATATTAGTGTTCAGTTCCTCAAGGTCTGCCCTTTGGTTTTGTACCGTAAGTTGTAGCTCCTCTGTTGTTTCTGTTATCAAAGTGACCGTTTTGTTTCCGCTTTCACTCGGTTTATCCAGATTTAGTTCATTTGTGTCTGAACCTAAAATTACATTAGCACTAGGTAGCTTATCCGAGCCTTTCCTTCCAATCCTCATCTCAACTCCCAGCACTGTATCTTGAGCTACTCTCCCGATACTATTTTCTACCAAAGTTTCCGCAAAGTTATTAACTGGTAGAGTAGTTATTGTGTTCACATGGATCTCTTCATCTTTATCATTCATTTTCCTTTTTGTTTTAGCCGCTAATGCTAACTCTGTTCTTGGTTTAAGCTCGGCACAGCCACCTCCCTTCATAGCTGGAGCACATTTCGCGTCATAACGCTGGTCAGCCTCGCTTGTAGTGAGAGTTTTTGTATTGTTAAGTTTGGATATTCCACAGTTATTAGTTAAGTTCGTAATCTGTGTCTGTGGGATCTCGTTATTATCACCTGGAGACCCTGCTGCCACTATCCCTGTAACCGCAGCTGCAGCCGCCATCGTACCTGTGTGAGCTTGTTTCCCCGTCTGAACGGTCTTCCGACTCCGTGTAGATCTTGTCTGCCGCGTGGACATCAGCTCTTGCGCTGCCTCCGTCTCCTCCGTCTCCTCTGGTCTCTGCAGCGTTCTCCGCGTAATTGGGCGTATTGTCAGGTGAGCACCCAGCTGCAGCGGAGATGGAGATGCCCAGCTAACTGCAGCCGCCGGTGCACGAGTAAGGCTGACCACCACGTAGCTCCAGGAGTGAAGCAGACTCCTGCTACAGTGTCGAAGCAGAACCCGTAGCATTGGATCTGTTTGTGTCCGGCAGTCGAGTGCTCCTCACAAGAAAAAACAGGGTAGCGGTGCAAACAAAAGAAGAAACAACTCAGCAATCCAAGTCTGCCAGCTGTAAGTTTTTTTTTTTCCCCTCTCGCGTGAATGAAACTCTTCGTAGCGCTTCTCCAAACTTTACTTTGCTAACTTTCCCATTTCAGCAATCTGAAGCAACAAGTGGTATTTCCATCGGCTTGTAGCGTTCTTTAGGCAGAGCAGAGCAACTCATGCAGCAACCTTCACTCGGCGGAGTCAGCCCGCCATCTTGACTCCTCCCCTAACCACCAAGAGGGGAAAAAAAAAAACCCTAATACGCTACAATAAACAAACACCACAACACTACACTACCCTAAAACCTAAATCACTACACACTACATAAACACTACACTACCCTCCCCAATACACTACACTAAACAAACACGACAACACCACAACATACACTAAAACATTTTTAAAAAACACACAAACATTACTGCACTACTTTTAAACTACCCTACAAAAGCAACCCCCACCCATGCACAAACCCCCTTACCTCTCTCCTATCCAGCGTCATCGTCGGATCCTGCTTCCTCCTCCCTGCTTGCGTCACGTAGTTGTGACAAAACAGCCTAAGTTTCCTCACAACGACGTGAATAGCCGCCGCTGCCATTACACATTACATCGCATGCGTTGTAAAAGTGCATGCAATGTAATGGTATGCATGGTTTTTCCACATGTTGTAACATCTTATGCGTTGTAACGCATGCGATGTAAAAGCAACACGTGGTAAAACCCGCGTTGTAATGGCTGTTCCCGCTGCTAGACGGTAGGAACACACTACGCAACCCTAATCACCTTAGGTATATATCACGCAGGGTACTATAAACTCACTAGCATAACTATACTAGGTACAACAACCTCCTAAGCATAAACACAGTTAGAGGTATAGGCATAAAAGGCATTACACATGATGCAGAAATCACATTAGGCAGGTAATCACATTTGCGCAAAAAATCACAAAACTGACCCCAGGCCAACCTGGCCTCTTAGGGGCTCACAGGACCAATGGAGCCTTGTGGGCTTGAAATAACAATGCTGCCACACTGGGGGAGCAGCCCACTGTTGGACTGAGATTAAAAGGGGGAGCGGCGCACTGCCTTCTGGGGCTGCTCCGCTAGCCAAAGAAATGCCCCCGACGTTGGAGCCTCTCGGGCTCGAAATAACAAAATGACCCCTTGGAGCCTCGTGGGCTTGAAACAAATAAGCGGCCAAAGTTGGAAGCCTCTCGCTCTAAAAGGAAATATTCCCCTGTATCAGATGGGAGACACGGGGCTCTGACTTCAACAAGGAATGCGCCACTACGTTGGAGCGGCCCTCTGGCAGGGGGGGGGCGCTTGGGTATGCAGGCGCCGGTCCTGCATCTCACCCTTGCACCCCCGGTCAGCCCCACTCACTGGTGAGACTGCAGGGCTCCTCTGGCGGCCGGTAAGCGGCAGGCGGGGCTCTTTCACTCAAGAGAACCTCGCCAGGGAGGAAAAATGCTTCTTTCTCTGGCCGGTCTCCGGGTGGCTGCGTGGCTCCCTACACACCGGGTGCTCCACTAGGTAACACCCACCTTCTCTGGTCACCCCGGTGCTCTCCCTCGTTCTCGGGGGCCCCGGGTGCAAGCGCCACCTTTCCCTGCTTTCAGGAGCACGGGGTGGGCTCCTGTCCACTTCCTGTGTACTCTTCCTGGGGCAGCCAATCAGAACGTGGCCCTGAGCGCTGAGCCTCGGGGCACCTTAAATAATGGAAGCGCGGCTCCGCTCTGGTGTCAGCGAGGAGCCAGTGCGGTTCTCCGGGGACTCCTGGGCCGTTCGGCGGTGATCTCGAGGGGTAGGCTCCCTCTTCCAAGACTGTAGAAAGTGGGGTGAGCACCCGCTATAGCAATTAAGTAAGCAGCGGGGTGGCACCTGAATAAATAAATAATGAAACGGGGTGGGCTCCTATTTATATCAGCTGATGCAGACGCAGGGTGGGCACCTTCGCTCTGGAATGAAGAAACGAGGGGGGATCCCCACATCAGGGAATTCCTCCAGAAGGGGATCGCCTCACCAGCGGCACAACACGCTATTCAAGAGGGGGAGGCCAGCGCTTCCAAGGCGCTGGCTGGTCACCCAAGTCCCAAAGGTCCAGGGACTAAGTCTAAAAAGTAATGAAGGCAGTGGGGCAAAGGCTGGGCCCAGGGGCCAGCTTACAGGGCCCACCAGGCAGGGAGGCAGTCCCCAGTGGCCGTCCTCCTTGCGCCCAGCAGCAGTAGGCCCCCCTCAAGTTAGGATCAGGAAGAACATTTTCATGGGGTCACAGCCCCTCTTTTATACACATTAATCCTTTCTCTCAGACTGTAGGGTTAAGGTAAAAACCAGATGCAACTGGTTTTGGAGCACTCTGTTGTGCTCAACCCCTCTCCCTATTCACAGGACAGGCTAGGGTCATCAGACGCACCACAGGGGGCGAGCCATCATTGTGTAGGGAACGCCCAGCCCTATTCAGGTCCCAGGTACACTCCTCCCTGCCATCAATATGCAGATCGCTCCACTCACCATCGGGGCAGACCCATCCTGACTCCAGGAGCCAGGCACACCAGCCAGCTCCAGTCAATCACAAGCTAGACAGCCAATTCATTTTTATTACACTGACATGCCAACTTCTAAAAGTAAAAAGGTAAAGGTGCCTTCAAGGGAATTTGTTTTGAAAGTATTTGATGATTCAAAAATGATTTAAAAGGATAAAATAATATTCCTTATCCACAATCAATTGAGCACGGTAATTTTTAGTTAGTTATAGGGCCTCTATTAGGTCAAGAACATATAGACAACATTTAAAAAACAGACACAAAGGTGTATTAGAAAAATATAGTTTTTATCAAAGTTGTTTGAATAAGATGTTTCATATACAGATAAGTGGCAATACAAAAATACTTAGACCTGTGGGTACACACACAAATAAATTAAAAATTCACTCAACAGAACCTAAGGACACCTATCCCAAATCAAACTGAAGAAAACAAGATAGGGATAAGATGAAAGGTCGACGTTTCGGTTTCCTAAAAAACAATTGCAGAAACCATCTACAGGACTGATGTCAATTGGGGTTTGTATAGAAAAAGTTGTAATCTGAAATAAAAATATTTACAGTTACAAATCTATACTATATACAAACGTTTTTTACACCTTTGTGACACAACAAAAACACTTATGAAAACAGACAATAAAATGATGATAAATATAAAAATAGATCTAATAGTGTTATCATACTTCCAATCTTAGAAAGTTCAGGCAATCTCTTTTGATATGAGCATGTATAAGCATTGCGTCAATCCAACGTATGTATATATATTTAAACAAACGTAACATCAAGGCTGATTTGTTGTATCAGACAAGCATTTCATTTAAGAGAGTATAATCCAAGTAGCAAATGTAGTAACACTTTTGTTAGAGGACATTTTCCTGATACATCATCAAATTTGATTAAGGAACTAAATTTCACAACCTTATATTACACACATTCCATAATTGAGTAAAAACATGTATATATGGGTTTTGGTACAGTAGGTGGAAGACAATGATCATTTATATTCCATTATAACCAAACATTACAAGTTTAAAAGAGAATTAAGTTCAAGACATTCAAGGCTTCATGCGGATGCTATATGAAACCAGACCAGTCAAGTGCACCGTTAGTATCAATTAGGTTTACCTCGGTTCCAATGCTGCAGGTATATGGTGGTTGTAAATCGGTCACAGTATTGTGTCAAATTAGGTGCATGTGCAGCTCCTAAATATAGGTATCAGAATTACTTGATATATGACAGGGAGTTGTAGAGTCTTCAATGACACATGATAACGAAGTTTTACCTATTTTATAAGTTTGTATGGCTCCTGGGTGTTTTGAGGAGGTTATCAATTGTGTGCCGCAAACTGTCAATGTATGAATCTGAGGTTTAGTTTTTAGACAGGGTAGATACATACCTATGGTTTGGTGATGAAGTGAATTTAATTCAAATCGGATCTTCAAAAGTCACAGAGTCATATTTCGGAATATTCAGAAAAATCTGTAGAGGTAATTAAGCCCATTATATAGTGGTTTATTAACGGCGGAAAAGCATATCTCAGTACAGAGAAAATAAATACCTTGTTGTGTCATTAGAGTAGAGATATTTCAAGGGAAACTTCGATTGGATATAGATGAATGCTCTAAAGAAAGAAGGAGACAAATTTGTTAAGGCTATAGAGTAACAAAAGGGGCACTTGTATCTATAGCTAAGCGTAGCGTCTAGCTTACCTAATAACACGGGTGATAGCGAAGTGCAACGCAGCATGCAACCAAGTTGAAGGCGGAATGCAATGTGATGTGGTTTTGTTTTACGGCAGTTTTGAGTTGAGTTCTGTTTTGTTGTGACTTACCATGTAATGTTTTCACTTTACATATATCAGAACACACTGCTATTTTTCCAGCCAAATTAGCTCATGCCTTCAAAGTATCTGTGACCAGTAATCAGTCACCACTTTCTTAGGTGTTAAAATCGCACTTGGACCACATCCTGTGACAGAGCCCTGGAGACGAGCAGCATCCCTCGTACTCTACTCCATGTACAGAGCCCTGGCGTCTCAAGCAGCATCAGTCTGACTCTACTCCGTGCACAGAGCCCTGGTGTCTCAGGCAGCATCAGTCTGACTCTACTCCATGCACAGAGCCCTGGTGTCTCAAGCAGCATCAGTCTGACTCTTCTCCATGCACAGAGCCCTGGTGTCTCAGGCAGCATCAGTCTGACTCTACTCCATGCACAGAGCCCTGGTGTCTCAAGCAGCATCAGTCTGACTCTACTCCATGCACAGAACCCTGGTGTCTCAGGCAGCATCAGTCTGACTCTACTCCATGCACAGAGCCCTGGCATCTCAAGCAGCATCAGTCTGACTCTACTCCATGCACAGAGCCCTGGTGTCTCAGGCAGCATCAGTCTGACTCTACTCCATGCGCAGATCCCTGGTGGCTCAGGCAGCATCCCTCTGACTCTACACCATGCACAGAGCCCTGGTGTCTCAAGCAGCATCGGTCTGACTCTACTCCATATACAGGGCCCTGGTGTCTCAAGCAGCATCAGTCTGACTCTACTCCATGAACAGAGCCCTGGTGTCTCAGGCAGCATCAGTCTGACTCTACTCCATGCACAGAGCCCTGGTGTCTCAGGCAGCATCAGCCTGACTCTACTCCATGCACAGAGCCCTGGTGTATCAGGCAGCATCCCTCCGACTCTACTCCATGCACAGAGCCCTGGTGTCTCAGGCAGCATCCCTCCGACTCTACTCCATGCACAGAGCCCTGGCGTCTCAGGCAGCATCAGTCTGACTCTACTCCATGCACAGAGCCCTGGCGTTTCAGGCAGCATCAGTCTGACTCTACTCCGTGCACAGAGCCCTGGTGTCTCAGGCAGCATCAGTCTGACTCTACTCCATGCACAGAGTCCTGGTGTCTCAGGCAGCATCAGTCTGACTCTAATTCATGCACAGAGCCCTGGTGTCTAAAGCAGCATCTGTCTGACTCTACTCCATGCACAGAGCCCTGGTGCCTCAAGCAGCATCAGTCTGACTCTACTCCATGCACAGAGCCCTGGTGCCTCAAGCAGCATCAGTCTGACTCTACTCCATGCACAGAGCCCTGGTGCCTCAAGCAGCATCAGTCTGACTCTACTCCATGCACAGAGCCCTGGTGTATCAGGCAGCATCAGTCTGACTCTACTCCATGCACAGAGCCCTGGTGTCTCAAGCAGCATCAGTCTAACTCTACTCCATGCACAGAGCCCTGGTGCCTCAAGCAGCATCAGTCTGACTCTACTCCACGCACAGAGCCCTGGTGCCTCAAGCAGCATCAGTCTGACTCTACTCCATGCACAGAGCCCTGGTGTATCAGGCAGCATCAGTCTGACTCTACTCCATGCACAGAGCCCTGGTGTCTCAAGCAGCATCAGCCTGACTCTACTCCATGCACAGAGCCCTGGTGCCTCAAGCAGCATCAGTCTGACTCTACTCCATGCACAGAGCCCTGGTGTATCAGGCAGCATCAGTCTGACTCTACTCCATGCACAGAGCCCTGGTGTCTCAAGCAGCATCAGTCTGACTCTACTCCATGCACAGAGCCCTGGTGTCTCAAGCAGCATCAGTCTGACTCTACTCCATGCACAGAGCCCTGGTGTATCAGGCAGCATCAGTCCGACTCTACTCCATGCACGGAGCCTTGGTGTCTCAGGTAGCATCAGTCTGACTCTACTCCATGCACAGAGCCCTGTTGTCTCAAGCAGCATCAGTCTGACTCTACTCCATGCACAGAGCCCTGGTGTCTCAAGCAGCATCAGTCTGACTCTACTCCATGCACAGAGCCCTGGTGTCTCTGGCAGCATCAGTCGGACTCTACTCCATGCACAGAGCGCTGGTGTCTCCGGCAGCATCAGTGTACATTCACTCCGCACACATCATCGCACAGCATTTAATCACACGAGTCCGTACATACCAAACTCGACCCTGCACTCCCCACGCATCAAGAACTAACATTGACACATACATTCCCCATGCATTCCTATGGGAGGGCAGGCCAACCTTACCACACGCACGCACTTTACCCTGGGACACAGTGGTAAAGTGCGCAGAAGCCAAAAATCACTAACACCAGGTCACAATTAAAAGCAAAAAGTTTAGGGGTGAACCTGCCAGAAGAGCCAAGTCCAACAGTCCGTCTTCTAAAAAAACCTGGAGCACACCCATCAAACTCTTCTAATTACCACCTAATATCCCTGCTCCCCTATTTAGTCAAAATCTTGGAAGCCCGCGTGGCTAAATGCTTATCTAGTTTTGTGAAACAATCTGGCTACTTGGACCCCCACCAAGCAGAATTTCATCCTGCCCACTCCACAGAGTCAGTGATATTATCAGTTCTGGATAATCTATGTGGTAAAGCAGACACAGGTATCCCACAGGCATGGTGCTCCTAGATGTATCCGCCGCGTTTGACACGGTCGACCACAGCATACTGAGAGACCCTGTCAGACAGGCTGGTATCCAGGGCCCTGCCCTCAATTGGATTGAATCCTTCTTAGAGGGTCACACTCAAGCAGGGCGCCTGGCCAACTTCACAGCACCCAAGCTAACTAAAACATGTGGGGTCCCACAGGGCTCCTCTCTATCTCACCACCTGTTCAATTTTTACCTTCTTCCTCTGATCCAGTCTCTGAAGGATAGGAATGTTACTACATTCAACTATGCTGACGACCTTCAGCTCACCTTCACTATTGACAACTCCCTCAATTACAGTACCAACTTTCAGGAAACCATGCTATACATCTGTCAATGGGTGGATCACAATCACCTGAAACTCAATCCAGGTAAGACGGAGTTGCTACTGATAGGGGGAAGCCAGATCTTCTGGGGCCCTCACTTTTGGCCAGCGGAACTCGGCTCCCCCCCAAAGCCTTCTACCTCTGCAAAAAGCCTCAGGGTGACAATAGACAGCGATTTATCAATGAAAGCACATGAAGGTGCAGTGGTATCAACCTGTTTCTTTCAACTGCGGAAGATCCGAAAGATCAGCCACTTGCTCACTCATGCAGCACTAATTCAGGTGGTGATAGCTTTGGTACTATCCCATCTGGATTTTGCCAACTCGATCTATTTGGGGTGGCCACTCTTTCTGACTAAATGGCTCCAGATGGTGCAGAACCAGGCACCAAGATTGATCCACCAGCAATCTAGGTGGCAATCTGCCAGTCCTCTCTTTTACTCCCTCAATGGACTGCCTTTAAGACATGCTGCCTAGTCTTTAAATCATGAAATAGTCGGGTACCCATGTTTATCAACAACTTGCTATCTAGGTACCCCCCTTCCTGTGATCTCCTCTCAAAACATCTCCATCTACTAACTATTCCCAAATTTAAACGGAAACAACAAGGAGGCTGTTGTTTTGAATATCTGGCTCCACGGCTGTGGAACTCATTCCCCTTGGAGATCCGGTTCTATACAGAACTACTCAGTTTTAGAAAGTTGCTCAAGACATGATTATTCGAACAAGCACATGATTAATACTTCTCTTTGGCTTTGACCACTTACAGAGTAGCGCCATGAAACCTCTTGGTGTACGCTCACTTTAAAGTACCTTATAACATTAACAGAAGGACGACTGATTATTTTGTCCTTTGAGGGATTCAGGAGAGGGGTAAAATCAGCCAGGAGATTAAAAGCAGGGTCAGGGGTCACAGAGGAGACTGGAAAGCGATTGGATTAGAGGGTTGTTTGTCTCGTTCCACCGTAGATTCAGAT
The DNA here is from genome assembly GCF_964263255.1 of Lissotriton vulgaris. Taxonomy (NCBI): domain Eukaryota; kingdom Metazoa; phylum Chordata; class Amphibia; order Caudata; family Salamandridae; genus Lissotriton; species Lissotriton vulgaris. The sequence goes on from NC_141687.1 coordinate 9,474,320, forward strand.
CACTAAGTATTCGATTATTGGTATCACCGAGTGCACGTTGCGCTATCAGGTCGGATAGTTGTTCTCCAAATGAGGCGTTTTTACCTGGGGGGTGATAGAGCAGGTGACACAGTGAAGAACCACTATCTTTGGTCTTGATGTTGGAGGAGAGACATTCAAATGAATCGTAATCGAAAGAGTTGGATTCCGTGATGATCAAACTATCCTTGTGGATAATAGCAACTACTTTAGCTCGCTGGTCTATCCTGTCTTTGTTGAAAAGGGATAAACCTGGTGTTACCAGCATGTCTAGACAAGGAAGAGATATCACATTTAGCCAGGTCTCCGTGAGGAACGCAATGTCAATGTCATGCGAGACGATAGCCTCAACTATTTCAGTTGCGTGAAGTGACGCCGATCTGCAGTTGATCAATAAGTAGTTGGTGAAAAGCTCTTGGTTACTGGCAGGGATGGCGGTGAGGACGGGCCGTCTCAGGGGTTTTGTGCAGGGAAGGGCTTTCCGGAGGCCTGTGATCACTTGGATTTTGGATTTATGGGAGTCAGAGGAGGGTGTGTCATATGAGGAGGCTAGAATGGCTGCTTAGTTGTCTGACATGGGTGCTTCTGTTCTAATGGGCCTTGAGGTCAGGTGTTTTATATCAGACCATACACGGTTCTTGGTCCTAGGGGGGGCTGCGGTTCTTGAGGCTTTTTGTGGCCAGGATTCCATGACCCTGGTAGGGGGACTTTGAGGCTGGGTTCCAAGGGTTTCTGTGGGTCAGGGGGGGCTTTTTACATTGACGGTGGGGGGAGTCCAGGGTGGGGATTTAAGGAGTCTGCGAGCTTTACCTAGGTTGGAGAGGATTTTGGTTAAGCCATGGGAGAATACGTCTATCTGTCTTTCAAGTGCCGCGAGACGCTGCGCCAAGGAGTCATGGGAGGAGTTGAGGGCATCTAGGGATTCGTCTTGCGTAGTGAGGATTGGGTTGAGAGAGTAAGGTCTCTTATTAGTAGTGCAGGGCGGGTTGTCCTTTTTAAAAAACAAGGGGGAGGTCAAAGGAGGGGGATGGGTAAGGACAGGAGCAGGTTTTGAGTACCTGGGAGCTGAGATGAAGCTAGTGAAGAAAGGGGTCTCTATCGATGGGTCACGTCCGTGAGGTTGCGGAGGGGGGATCCAGTAAGGAGGCATGGTAGTGCTTTCCGTAAGGAGCTGGGGATAAGCTTAGTAGGGGTATTGAGATGGGTGGTGGGGGAAGTGATGGTGTGGCTGGAGTTTCCTGTTGTGGCTGGTTGGCTGTAGGCATAAGTTGTGTTGCAGCGAAGCAAAGCATGTGAGGGGGAGCGTAGCGGGACGGAGCCGAACCGAGTAAGTGGAAGAGAGAGTCGTAGGCTGCAAGGTTAGCTGTGTTTGTAGGCGGGATTAGGATTGAGGCGGGGTACGGCAGTGTCGGGACGGCGGATCGTAATGAGGGAAATAGGGAGTCGAAAGCTTCGAGGATATCGTTGTATGCCTGAATGAGGACCGTGCCATTCGTGCAGATGGTCACGGATGTGGTCCCTCTTCTGGCCGAAAGGTTTGGAAGTATGGAAGTTAGTTGGCAACTGTGGGTAGTGGATATGGTTTTGGCGATATATAGCAGCGTTCTGATCATGGAGATCCAGTCTTCAGGTCTCTCCGTGTGGAATATTAGGTCCATCTTAGTCGGACCTTTGGAAGCTGAGTTATGTTATGTTATGTTAATTTAGTCTTTTATAGCGCGCGGCTACTCCTTAGAGTGTCCCGGCGCTTTTATTGAAAGCCTGTAGCAGAATAACACAACACAGTAAAATAAAACTGTAGATGTAGTTGTAGATGTCTGTGAATAGGGTTCCGTTGTTGACGGATTTGTTTCTGTTTGAAGATGTGTCTCATTTTTGTAGAGAGGAGGAAGACGATGATGGTGAATGAGTGCCGGCTATGGGGTTTCAGGTGGGTAGGTAGGGATTGTGTGAGAGGGGATGGCGTGTCAAGAGCCATTGTGTAGGTATTGTGAACAGAAGGGTGCCTGTGAGTCGATCAAGATGGATATGGGGTGGGTGAATGTGTTAATATTTCCCGTTGGGGACTTGTCGGGCCTGTTGATAGGTGTAGGCAGGACTCAGGCCGGATAGGGAGCCAGGATGGGTCATAGATCCAGGAAGGTCTAATGATCTACTTCTCTGGATCTTCTTAAGGCAGGCCATAGGATCTGTTCAGATGGTAGGCTGTGGCTCATAGAGATCTAGGGGGTAGGCGTCCTAAGGTCAAACAGCCTTGGCAGGGGGTGAGGAGCTTTTTTGCTGGGCTGGGGGTTCTATAGAAGAGAATTCATCTTACTTATGGGGCAGAGGGAGACTTGTGCCAGAGGTGAACGCATCGGATCTTAGTCTAGCCAGCGCTTTCAAATGAAATAGCGCTAGTCTAGATGTTGAGGCAGAGTGAGTGGCCTCTGTTGAGCTCGTGGGCATACTATTTTGCGATAGAACCTATTCTTTGAGGGCAGGGTCGTCCATGGCGGCCATTTTAGGGTCAGTTAGCTACTCACACTACCAGACTTATTGCTGGGTCTTGATTAGGCCAGCATGTTCAATGCAGCTGTGCTACTCTTGTTGATGAGGCTGGATGAGTGGCCTCTGCTGGTCTGGAGGACGCGCTAATAGGTGGCAGGACCTATTCTTTGAAGAAAGGGTCTCGCGTGGCGACCATTTTAAGGTCAGATTGCTCTTCGGACTTCTGTCCAGACTTGCTTGTGTGATGATAGCAGGAGCGATTTTATTTTATTTTTTTACCGGGATTCCCTCTGTGCTCCCCGGGGTGTCTGTGCTCTGGTAGACAAATTGGGGGCATTAGGAGTTGGAGAGTTTCATTTGTTATCGGGGAGGTCGCAAGTGGTGGCCATTTTAAAGTCAGAATTGCTCTTCATGCGACCGGACTTGCTTAAGGGACGCTGCCAATAGTGATTAATTTTTTACAAGGATCCCCTTTTAGCTCCCAGAGGTGTCTGTGCTCCGGTAGTCAAATTGGGAGCATTAGGAGTTGGCGAGTTTCATTTGATATTAGGGAGGTCGCGCGTGCCAGCCATTTTAAAGTCAAACTTGCTCTTCCTTTAATCGGGCTTGCCTAAGGGACGCTAACAAGAGCGATTAATGTTATACAAGGATCCCCTTTGTGCTCCCAAGGGTGTCTGTGCTCTGCTAGTCAAATTGGGGGCATTTGGAGCAGACAAGTTTCATTTGGTGTTGGGGAGGTCACGCGTGGAGGCCATTTTAAAGTCAGACTTGCTCTTCATGCGATCGGGCTTGCTTACCGGATGCTAACTAGAGCAATTCCTTTTTTCCAAGGTTCCCCTTTCTGCTCCCAGGGGTGTCTGTGCTCCGCTGGACAAATTGGGGGCATTGGGAATCTGCAAGCTTCAATTGTTGGTGGGGAGGTCGCGCATGGCGTCCATGTTGGGATCAGGAGTCCTACCTCAGGCGCTGCTCCAGGGCAGAGTTGGATGTGAATCCTACCAAAAATGAGATCAACAGTCCGTGCTCATGGCTGAATGTTTGGTCGTACTGGGGTCTCAATTGGTCGTTTCTCGTGGGGCTGCTGAGGAGGATCCAGGCGCGCTGCAGGGGATCCTGATCGGGCTGTTGATTCTTCTGAGGAGCGGCGCAGGATGTATCCATTTGTTTTCAGCCGGCATGATCTTTTTCCTGGGTATCTTCACGGAGGAGAGTGTTGCTGTTGTGCCTGGTTATTTAATTCCTTTTCTTGTGAGGTAGCTAGCATTCCTAGTGACATCTTTTGGAGTGCTGGGTACTGTTCTTTATTCTTATGCTGGCAGTTGCTGAGGCAGGATGTACAGTGCTTAACCAAAAACAAAGAAGATGGAACTTACCTCTGTCTCCTGTGCCCACACTATGATTGAACTTCAACATTTTGGCGACGATCCTGACTTTATTCATCTTGTCCACCTGTCCTTCTGCTCAGCGTGACTTTCACTTTTCCTGTTGCTGTGTTTCCCTTCAGCGACATTTCGTAGGACAATTCCATGATACAAGAGTGTCTTCGCTACCCATATGTGGTTGGTCTTTCATGCAGGTACTGTTTTATTTTGCTATTTTCAGCCTCCGCACATGCTGAAAACTGTCCATAAGTCGCGAGGCTGTAAGCGCGAGTAACGAAGCGCGAGCAACAAAGCGCGAGGCATTTCTCCCTAACGCGCTATGAGTAAGACCCGTTATCTTCAATTTGACTTTAAACATCATCACGTCGTACGCGTCATCACCCATGACGTCCAGCGGCCATTTTGAAGGTTTTGCCAACCATTGCATATACAAGCGTATGTGCTATTCAACCTGCATTTTGCCAACCACGTTTTTCTTATGGTTGTAGATTTCTTTTCTTGTATTTTCTCCTTCAAGTGACTGTGCTTTATCCTTCAAGCGACAGAGTCTTATATATCAAATTAGACATTTATATAATTCCCTTTTTAACCAATATTATCTTGCCTCAGCCTAATTCTGTAAATTTTATTTAAAGATGGCAACAACAGCCAATCATACTATCTCTCCCCCACCTGCTTTTCTGATTGAAGGAGAGGTTTCCTCTATTGAATGGGAGCAATGGTTAGAGTTTTTTGAAAACTATTTAGAGGCTAGTGATGGCCTTAGATGTCCTGCATCAAGAAAAAAGGCAATTCTATTAAATTCGTTTGGTAAAGCAGGCCAACATGTTTTCAAATTTCTTCCTGAACTTTTGGGTGCGGATGGTCAACCAGTAGACAATCCGTATAATGAAGCAAAATTAATATTTGAAAAAAATTTGGGAAGCAAGTGAATTTAGTGATGCAGAGTAATAAATTCTATACGGACCACAAAAAGGAAAGGAAACTGTAGACCAGATAGTTGCTCGTTTAAGAGAACTCTCTTTGAAGTGTGATTTTGGTGCCATGGCTGAACAACTTATCAGAGACCAACTTATTGTCCAGTGCAAATATTAAAGGATGCAGCAAAAGCTCTGGGCAGCCAAGAATCCAACGTTAATGGAAGCCATCACTATTGCCAAAGTGGTTGAAGAGTCTGACAAGTGCATGGAGGAAATGCGTCTTCTTGAGCTTAAGAAAGAGGAGACTGTCAATATTGTAAACAAAGTTGAGAGTTCTTCTGTTGATGCAAAACATTGTGATGTCAGACCAAAGTTTGTTTCTTCCAAACCAAAGTTTCAAAGTGGCACCTCTGGGGGTAGAAGTAAATTTGTAGGTTGCTTCTGATGTGTAAGTATGTCTCATGCAGCTGATTATTCAGGGCTGCTTTGCTCGTGAAAAATCTTGCTGCAGGTGTGGGAAGAGAGGCCATATTAGCAAAGCTTGTAAGGGTCCTTCCTTTAATAGAGTTAACTTTGTGGAGGATGATATTATTCCACCTGAAATATCTTTGTGTATTGATGATGAAGCTCATGTTGTCCAAAAGCAGTTTTTGTTCTTAATGGAGTTTCAGTAACACTTTTAGTAGATCCTGGCTCTATGCTCACAATAATCCCTTACAATTTGTTTAAAGAATGTTGGCCACATGCTTCTCTCTCACACAGCGATATAACACCAAAGGGTTATAGTGGTGAAATTATTAATTTAAAGGGTTCCATGGATACAACCTTTGAATTCAAGGGGAGGTCAGCTGTTGGGAAAGGTTATGTTTCCGATGATGGTCCAGCCATTTTGGTTTAGATTCAACAACATGCTCTACACATCATTCTTGATCCAAGGTCTGAGGATAAAGTTCTAGTTATTGATGATTTCAATGATGTTAACACTGTGTTATCGAAGTTTGACAATGTTTTCCGCTCAGATTTAGGCAAATTGGAAGGTTATATGCATGAAATAAAACTCAAGAAGGATGCTACTGCAGTTGGGCATTCTCTTAGGAGAATTCTTGGTTCTGTACGTAAGGAAGTTAAAGAAATGCTTGATGAAACGCAAATTCAAGATACAATTGAACCGGTGGAGGTCTTCGAATGGCTTTCGCCAGTGGTGGTCACGCAGAAGAAGGATGGCAAACTTCGTTTTTGAGTTGACCTTAGGTCATTGAATCAAAATATTATCGTGGATAAGTTTCCTTTACCCAATATTTCAGAGATGGTACTCCTGATGGATAAGGTAAAATTTTTCAGTAAACCGGATCTTAGATCTGCCTACCATCAAGTAGTATTGCACCCTGACTCCGGAAAATTGACTGCATTTGTAACCATGGAGGGTGTATTTCAATTTAAAAGGTTACCTTTTGGCCTAGCCTCGGTGGCCAGTGTTTTCCAACGTATGATGCATTCTTTACTAAAAGATCTTAAACATGTTCATTAATTTCAAGACGACATTTTGATTACTGGGGTGGATGAACTTGAACATAACTGTAATTTATCCAAGGTCCTTCAAACTTTGTTGAATGCGGGTCTCACTTTGAGAAAAGATAAATGTCAATTTTTTATGACTGAAATTGATTATTTGGGGTACACTATATCTCAATCTGGCATCAAACCCAAAGAAGATTTACTAAATGCAATTAGATGCGCACCCATCCTTCTAACAAAGACCAATTGAAATCCTTTTTAGGATTAGTAGAATACTAATATAGCACATAAGACCGAACCCTTACGTTTGTTACTCAGGAAAGGTGTTCATTTCAACAGTTGGAAGCTTTTGAAGTGATTAAAAAAGAGATTATTGGTGCTGGCATCCTCACCACTTTTGAACCGGGTAAGGACACTTATGTAACTGTGAATGCCAGTGCTTATTGTAATTGTAATTGTAACTGTATTTGTAGAGCGCGATTGCTGCCCATGGGCGTCCAAGCGCTGATCTGACCAGAAAGTGACGGAAGGGGTGCTAGGGTACAGAGGATTTGTCAAACAGCCATGTTTTTAGGTTTTTGCGGAATGAAAGAAGATTTGAGTTGGACCGGAGTGAAAGGGGAAGGTCATTCCAGAGCCTGGCGGTATTCAGCGAGAACAGTCTTCCCCCGGCTCTGGCTCGCTTTACTCTGGGAACAACGGCAAGGAAGGCCTCATTTGATCGCAGGTTCCTATTGGGATGGTAGGGGGTGACAAGATTTCTGTTGATCGCTGGGCTTGTGTTCCAAAAGGTGCGATGCGCCAGGCATAGTGCTTTGAAGGCTACTCTCTGCCTCACTGGCAGCCAGTGGAGACTTTTTAGAGCAGGTTTAGCAGACTGAGTGCGCGGGATTTCCAGCAGGGAACGTGCTGCACAGTTTTGAACAACCTGTAGTTTTTGTAGTTATGGTATTGGAGCCATGTTATCCCAGAAGAAAAGTGGTATAAAAAGGACATTAGCTTTTGCTTCACGTTCTCTGAGTTGTTCTGAACGCAATTATGCGGTAATTGAGAGTGAAGCTTTAGCTGCTGTTTGGGGTGTTTCGCATTTTCGTACTTATTTGTGGGGTGCGCACTTCTCCTTGAGAACTGATCATAAACCACTGATTAGAATTTTATCACCAGGTGGGGCTAACATTGGTTCTCCTTGTCTAATGAAATTTTCTGCTAAATTGCAAGATTATACATATACGTTGGGACATATCTCGGGGTGGAGATATGTTCAAGCGGACTGCTTGTCTCGTTTGCCTGTTCATTCTGAGAATGTGGGTTGTGATTTTGATGATGAGAGTGTTTGTGTGGTTGTTGGTTTTGAGGATGTTTGTGTTTCTGAGTATCATTCTATTTCCAAGGATGAGTGGCATCAGGCAGTCATTGAAGATCCAGACTTTGCTGAACTTGTTGATGCCATAAGCTTTGGTTGGAGACGTGAAGGTGATGTGACACCTTCATTACGGAGTTTTGTTAAATTGCAAGAAGAGCTTAGTTTGGGTTCTTCTGATGACTTAGTTGTACGTGGTGAAAAGTTTTTTCCACCTAGGTCTCTTAGGAAAAAACTCTTTCTTCTTGCTCATGAAGGTCATTTAGGCCAAAGTATGACCATTAAGCACCTTAAAAGCAGCTTTTGGTGGCCAGGTGTGGATGATGTCCGGAGGTGGGTCGTGCAGTGTTTGTTGTGTAATGAGAGTGATAAAAGATTGAGATTGTTACTCCTGCTCAAGGTTCTATTGTCAGTGCAAGTGACTTACCTTGGGACAAAGTCTGTTGAGACTTCATTGGCCCGATGGATTCTTTACCAAATGATTGTTGTTTTGCTATGATTCTATGGGATGTGTGTTCTCATTGGATGTGTGTAGAGTTTAGGAGGAATATTACCATGGAGTCAGTGATAAAACAGCTCAGATCGATCTTTCTGAAAGAGAGTTTTCCAAAGATTTTACTTACTGATAACGGTACCCAATTGACTTCGGTGGCTATGTGTGCCTTTCTTGCGAATCATGGAATTAAACATATGTGTACATCTTTGTACAATCCGCAAGGTAATGGCATCATGGAGAGGATGAATCGATTGGTTAAGGGTGCCATACAGATGTCAGTTCATGGTGATGTGCGTACAGCTGTGGAGGAATTGGTGTGGTCTTATAACACTACAGTTCATAGTGTCACCAATGCTGTTCCTTTTGTGCGTATGCGTGGTAGAGTTCCCAAAACCAAATTAGTTCTGCATTGGTTGATGGAAAATAGTGGGTCACCAAGTAATGGGCCGGTTCCAGTTAAGACAGGAAGAGTTGAGGTTGGTGATCTGGTTAAAATCAAATTAGGTCGTAGGGAGAATGGTATGAATACGTTTTCTGACCTGATTAGGGTTAAGGAGGTACATGGGTGGCATGTTGTTTTGGAGAATGGGCAGAGTTGGAATTTTCGTAGAATTACGTTGTATTCTAAAGGTTTACATTCTGAGAATACTGTGAATGAAGGGGTTGTTAGGAGTTCTCCTCTAGAGACTTCACGGAGTGGTACTCATGAATGTAGACGGGAGATTCCTGCTAGAACATGTGGAATTCCCAATAAATATAATGATTTCCTTATGTATTAGTTTTTGTTTCTTTCTTCTCAGGAACAACATGATTTATGGTATGATGTATTGATACATACTTGTATGTAATCATTTTATGATTTGTTATTTTTCTGTAAAGTGACATGATCTATTGTACTTTGTGTTTTACAGTGTAAACAATGTAGTATGCTAAAGTTTGACATTTTTGTTCATGTTTTTATTTGTTATAAGGAAAGGAGATATGTTGTGTCTGGTTATTTCATTCCTTTTCTTGTGAGGTAGCTAACATTCCAGGTGACATCTTTTGGAGTGCTGGCTACTGTTCTTTATTCTTATGCTGGCGGTTGCTGAGGCAGGATGTACAGTGGTTAACTGTTTCTCCTTGTAACCAACTATAAAGAAGCTATAACTTACCTCTGTCTCCTGTGTCCACATCGTGATTGAACTTCAACAGTTGCTTTGGAGATTATGGTAAGTAGCGCGTCGAGTTGATCGATTTGTGATTATCTGAAGGTGGGCGAACACTGTTAAAGTGACCCTGATTCCAGGAGCCAGGTTTCAGTGCTCCCTCCCCGCCTTGCCATACTCTACAGACATAGTAAAATCAGGCTAAGACCAAACACATAGTAACAGATCATGAACAGGACAAACACAGAAAGATAGACAGACAGACATAGAAACTGATGGAGAAAATCTTGCCAATTGTTATCAGATCCCATATACCCCTTCCCCACTAATTCACATACATTAGTGACCTCGCCAAAGCAAAGATGCACTATATAAGTAATGATACAATCCATCTGGGAAAGCGCATAAGGCATCATTAGGGTTATGAAAATTGATATACTCAATACATCCATTAGGGCCTCATTCATGCTCTGTTGGAATTGGGCAGTGCTGTAAGCCCCGTGCAACAATGCAACTAACAATAAAGGACAGAAATTATTTGGTTCCCCCAAGAGCTGAAACAAATACAAAGATCCCATGGAAAAATAATCCAACACAAGACATATTTCTTACAAAAAGAAGTTCAACATTAAAGAAGGGAATATTTCTAGAGAAAATATAAGTCTCTTTCTCCTTGCACTGGTGATGCTGGCAGCCTGGCACATGTGTAAGGAAGCCTGAAGGCAGGCAACTTCATGACCCGCAATTGAGATAATCATGGGGCCTAGCTTGGCCTACATGAAGCAGCCCACCAGCATGACCGCCCTGCATGGGGACACTGCTGTGTGCAAGGAGGAAAGGAAGCTATTGCCTGTGCAGCAGCAGTTATTGTGCAGGCTTCATGCGTCAGGTTCATCAGAGGCAGCCGCAGCTTGTCTGGTTACTTACAAATATTCAAAAGCAGCAGAGAATGGTGTGCACACATGGCCCATATCTTCAGCCCTCACTTTCATTTTCTAATTCTGAGCTGGAGGACCTTGGACCCAAATTACCTTGTTATGTGTCTCTCCTTCTCACCTAAAGATATTCTTTTAACATGTGGCCTTCCATCACCACAGACATAACCATTGATATCATGCAGTCCTTCCACTTTGGACCTTTGCCCACAGCACCTCTTCACCAAAGGACTTCAAATCCATCAGCACAAGAGATGCACCTATCCCGAACTCCTCCATTTCATCAGACATTTTTCCAGACACAAGGAAACAATCTCTCTGCTACTCTGCCCATCTAAAGACTTAAGACTTAGAGAAGCTCATCAACATATGGCTCACTGACCACCTCCAGAACCACCAACTCCTCAACATAACACAGTTCTGATTCAGGTCAAACCACAGCACAGAAACAGCCCTAATCACAGCCACAGAGGACATCTGCATGATCCCAGACTGAGGAAACACTGAGACCCTCATCCTCATGGACCTCTCTGCAGATTCAACACAGTATCACACCCCATCCTCATCCAAAGTCTGCATGAGGTTGAAATCCAAGGACCTGCTCTCTGCTTCAGCTGCAATTCTCTAATAGGTTCAGTCAACCTGCCAAGCCCCCTATTCTTCACACTCTTGTGATGACTTAACTCAAACATTTTCAAGACACATATGGCAGGTACATCCTAACCCACAATATTGACATCCTTTTTAATGGCAATGACATTCCACTTATTCTCGAATCGGATGGCTGGAGGTTGGTGGGTAGGTCACCGCTTGCGGTGCTAATGCCCTGATTCACCCAGGAGAATGCACCCTCCGCAACAGAATTTTAGATGCTTGTGTCGATTTTGGAAATACTGCTCATACTATTACAAGAGAGGACCTGTAAATGTACTCCTAAATGTGTTATAACACCGAAACAGCAGGAGCTAATACTCACCTGCCAACTGATTTGTGGTACGCTGAGTTCCTGGGCCAGGTAAAACAGAGGGAGCAGAATCACAACCAACTCACCCACCTTATATAAGGAACCCTTTTGAAGACCCTTTGAAAAATAAATCTGGGAAAAATAAAACACTGGCTACTAAGTCCCAAGATAGAGAGTCCATACCCAAATTGGCAGGGGCCTAACCACAATAAGCAAAGTAGTCAACACATGAGATATATGAAATCAGAGGCAATAGACTATTCATATTCACTATCAGATGATACGGGGTCAGTAGTGGATGCCCAGCTTTTGACAAGTTCAAGAAAAGGAGAGATCAAGAGTTTACCGGACACCAGTGGGAGGGATTCCCCCACAACTATGAGAAAAGCAAGCAGGGCAGCTGGTCTCCCTGGCCTTGGCAGAGGAAAGAAAATAAAAGAACTAAATTGGAACTATACACCATCCAATCTGCTGATTAGGGATGTCGGGGAGCAAGCACCCGGCTATGAAAACACATCTACTACAATCCCGGATACTATTCTGCAATCAGTTTTGGCCCACCGGGAGGAGTCAGCTCCCAGTCAGCTATCCGTAAGGTGCAGGGGTCAGTTCGGAAGTCACTAAAGTATGTAGCCAGGTCTCAGATCAGTTAACAGCACTGAAGACAAGAACTTGAAATCTCGAGATGGATATTGTGGCAAACCAGCTCCAGACCAAATCACACACGGCTAGATTAATTGATATGCAGTAGAAGCTGGAAGACCAGGAAAATCACCACTGCAGGAACAATCTGCTATTCCTGGGCATACCAGAGGACAAAGGGGGCACAGACATCCACTGCTATATGGTTGATTTACAACCAAAAGCTTTCCCTGAGGTTGGAGGATGGAACTGGGCTCAGGAAATTCAATGGGCTCATCGAATCCCTTTGGTAGTGAGGCACCCTAATGGAGCTGACAGTATGCCTAGAGACGTGCTAGTCTATTTTGGGAATTACCTTCTCTGGCAGATCACATTTGAGAAAGGTAGACCGGACAAGAAGTGCCAACTTGACGGCATAGAGTTCTTTACTCAACCAGACGTTTGCAATGTAACCGTAGGAAGATGCTGGCAGCTACAACAGATGATTAATCTGCTCCAGGCAACGGGTGCACAGGCCTACTTTATGAACCCAGCCAAACTAAAAATTGTTGTTGGAGATAGAACCTGGGATTTTACATCTGACCTTAAAGCCAAGGAATTCCTAGCTGAATTAAATGGGAAGATATAAGTAATGTAAGAAGGCAAGATGTAAGCCTTGTCAGCAGTTTTTAGGAGTCGAAGGGATGGTCAGCAAAATAGTTTAAAGGAGGAAGGGGTAGAAGAACGGGGAATGGAGTGCAGGAAATGGCTTTTAATGGTATATATGACCCTTACCCTCTCTGTTTCTCCCTTTCTTCTACTTTTTCCAACGTTATACTTTCTCCTCCTCTCTGCTTAGGGGGGTCACTGTTCTCATGGCTACCATCCATACAAAATGAAAATTGGGTTAGGTTAGCAGGTTTACACTCTCTTCTTTCTTTTGGCACTGGGGCGGGTGCAGCTTGTTTAGTTTTAGGGATACCATTAATATAGGGGGATTCACGGATCATGACGCAGCACTGCTTCATCTCATACCAGTACCTTAGTCTGGAAGCTTCTAGGGGGAGGTTGAGGATGGGACTTTTGGAATGGGGAGGCTGGGGGGAAGGGAGGGTGCAGATTCGGACGGAGTTTGGGGAGGCAAAAAAGGGGGGAAAACCAGGCAAGATACACAGAAATTGAGATAATACAAAGACATTGGAGTAGTACTCAATATAGATTGTTACTTCTCATATCTTGTTATTGATAAAATGCAGATCTGTTTGTTAAACATGAGCAGGCTTAATGATAACAAAAAAAGGGCCAAGGTATAGGAGATCTTACGGTTCAGGAATCCAGAGATTACTTGCTAACAGGAGACCCATATCCCATGGAGCAATAAAAACTCTCTTCAGATAATAGGCTATGTATTGATAGCTTGCTCTTCACAAATGACAATGATAAGAGGAGTTGCTATATTGATTAGATTGATTAGAATCCATGTGGGTACTGTGAAGCCCACAAGGGCAGATAAATGGGGAAGATGGGCCATAGCTACATTAAGCACAGGGCTTATGATTGCTATCTAAGGCTCAAATCAAGATTAATCTAGAATGTTGGAGGATCTTGAGGTTGAGCTTGCCTCCTGGTTGACTCCCTTAATATTATGTGGGGATTTTAATATTTACGTTGGGATTTCTACATTATAATGGTAGGAAACCGCAGGTTTATCGGGCACTGAATACGCTTAAGGATAGCCATGGGCTGTTGGATGCTTGGTTATATAAAATACTATAGGTCCTGGTTTTAACTATTTTTTACATCTGCATCAAACATTTATGTGCTTATATTATTTTAAGGTCCTTACTAGGATGCTTGACAAAGTGATGATAACTAAACTACCCCAAATATTTTCAGATCATAACCTGCTTCTATTGAAAATAACAGAGCAGGAAATAGAGAGGAAACAATGCTGTTGGGCTTTTGATATAAAGCCTCTAGCAGATGAGGTATTCAGGTGTCATATTAAAAAGAGAATTCTTTGATATGAACCGGTATAGCGCCCTCCGTATTACAGTGTGGGATGCCTTTAAATCTGGATTGAGGGGTGAAGTGACAAGTTGTGTAGGCCAGCAACGTGAGGAGCGCTGAAATCAATCAATCAATCAATCAGTCATTTGTTAAGCGCACTACATACCCGTGATGGTCTCAAGGCGCTGGGGGGGAGGTATGGGGGCTGCTACTGATCGAAAAGCCAGGTCTTTAGTGTCCTCCTGAAGGTCAGCAGGTCTTGGGTCTGTAGTAGGCTTAGTGGGAGGGTGTTCCATGTCTTAGCAGCGAGGTGTGAGAAGAATCTCCCCTCGGTGGTTGTTTTTCGGATTTGTGGGACAGTGGCAAGTGAGCGTAGCTGGCATTTGGGGGTGTAGAAGGAGAGCCGTCTGTTGAGGTAGGCTGTGCCGGTCTTGTGGAGTGCCTTGTGTGCGTGGATGAGGAGCTTGAAGGATATCCTCTTGTTGACGGGGAGCCAGTGCAGTTTTCTCAGTTGGGGGTGATGTGGCCGTGTCGTGGTACATCGAGGATCAGTCGTGCCGAGGCGTTTTGGATGCGTTGAAGTCGATTGATGAGCTTGGTCAGGCTATCTCATAGAGGGTGTTTCCGTAGTCGAGTCGGCTGCTGACGAGGGCCTGGGTGTCTGTCTTTCTTGTATCTGTCGGAATCCATCTGTAGATCTTGCGGAGCATGCGAAGGGTGTTGAAGCAGGAGGAGGAGATGGCGTTGACTTGCTTGGTTATTGAGAGCTTTGAGTCGAGGATGATTCCCAGGTTGTGTGCGTGGTCGGTTGGGGTCGGGACTGCCCCCAGTGCTGTTGGCCACCAGGAGTCGTCCCAGGCTGACGGTTTGGAGCCAAGGATGAGGACCTCAATCTTGTCCGAGTTCAGCTTCAGATGGCTGATCGTCATCCCGTCGGCGACGGCCTTCATTCCTTCATGGAGATTGGCTTTGGGGGTGATGAGGTCTTTGGTGAGGGAGAGGATCAGTTGAGTGTTGTCAGCGTAGGAGATTATGCTGAGGTTGTGTTGTCGGGTGACGTGTGCAAGCGGGGCCATGTAAATGTTGAAAAGTGTCGGGCTTAGAGAGGATCCTTGGGGTATGCCACAGATGATCTCGGAGGCTCCGGAACGGAATGGGTAAATTTTATAATGGAACACCTGGCATAACTGGAGATAGAGCACACTCAACAGATCTGTCAAGGTGGCAGGAGACATCAAGCGAGGTGATGATTGAAATTGCCGTCGCTAAATCAGAAATAAATAGTTTTTTTCAGCTTCAAGTTGCCCAGTCGTACCAGACACATCAAAGAGAGATGTATGAGTGTGGGGAAGTGACTGGTAGATTATTGGCTCTTTGAACCAGACAGAGGATAGCTAGAAATAGTATAAATGCCACTGTGAATAGTGAAGGGCAGTATGAAATCAACTCCCCAAAGAATATGGGGGTTTTCAAACATTGTTATCAGAAATTATATCAAGCAGATCCTACTGATTCGGCTCAACTGCCTACCGGGAGAGGGTATACGATGCTGAGAAAGATCAATGAAGGTATGCATTTAGACATGGAAGCAGAATTTACGTTTGATGAAATAACAACTGCTGTAAATTCCTTATCTTCCAGGAAGGATTCTGGGCCAGATAAAATTCCACTCGAGCTGTATAAGCTGCTTCAAAATGATCTGGCCCCACTACTGCACAGTCTCTTTTTAGATGTGCAATACTGAGGAATCCCACCTTCTTCCTGTCAGGAAACCGATATAATAATATTCCCTTTGAGGGGGAAACCACCAGAGCTGACTGGTTCATATCACCCCTTCTCTTTTTGATAAAATTCCGATGCGAAGATCTATTCAACAGCTTTAGCTAACCGCCTGCAGAGGGTCATAGCCAAACTAGTCTCACCATGGCAACATGGATTTATACCAGGTCGGGGAAATACTGACCACATCAGATGGGTGATTTTGCTATTGGATATAACAGAGACAAACAGGGACGGAATGGCTGTGATCCTGGAGGATGCAGAGAAAGCTTTGATCGTGTGACTTGGCAATATCTGTGGGACTCGTTATCAGAGCAGGGGTTCAGCCATTGACTAATCACAGATATTCGGGCAATTTATTAAAGACCTGTTGCAAAATTACAGGTGGTGGGGAGTGCATTAGGGATGATTGAGGTAGCTAGGGGAACAAGGTAGGGATGTCCATGCTCCCCAATTCTCTTTGGTGTCTATTTGGATCCCTTCATTAATCTATTGATCTCTAATCCCGGGATTAAACCAATAATAACCAATGGTTATGAGGCCAAGATACTGACCTATGTGGATGACCTTGCTATCACTACATCCAAGCCAGAGACAGCAATTAAAGAAATTGAGAATATGGCAAGGAAATTTGGGAGCAGGTCAGGATATCTGCTTAATAAGAGTCAAACACAGATAATTTGTACAAGGCAGTGTAACATGCAAACTCAGCTACATATTGAATTGGCAGTATAATTGGGGGTCAGGATAGAATCCGATTTGGATGTGCTATGGTCGAATAATCTTGACTAAGCATGGGCGAATTTTGCGAATTCGCGGTTCACGAATTTGCGTATTCACGAACTCGCAATCCACAAAATCCGCGCGAATTTGTGAATTTGCTGTTTTTGCCAGTTCGCGGGGTTTTGTACAAGTTCAGGAACGCGAACATACTTGTGTAGTCGAAACGGTCGCAACCATGTTGTTTCTACATGTCCAGCCTGTTTGCGACCCTGTGGTTCATCGCGGCCACCCTCCGGTTCATCACTGCACCCTTGGGTTCACCACTGCCACTCTCTGGATCATCAGTGCCACCCCCTGCTCCACCAGTGCCACCCTCTGGTTCATCACTGCCACCCACTGGTTTATCACAGCACCCTCTGGTTCATCACTGCCACCCTCTGGTTTATCACAGCACCCACTGGTTCATCACTGTCCCCTCTGGTTTATCACAGCACCCTCTGGTTCATCACTGCCACCCTCTGGTTGATCACTGCCATCCTCTGGTTGATCCCTGCCATCCTCTGGTTCATCCCTGCCACCCTCTGGATCATCACTGCCACCCCCTGCTTCACCAGTGCCACCCTCAGGTTAATCACTGCCACCCTCTGGTTTATCACAGCACCCTCTGGATCATCACTGCCACCCTCTGGTTCATCACTGCCACCCTCTGGTTCAAGGGTGTGGATTGGGGCAGGGAGGTTGAATGAAACTATACACTGCCTGGGGCACACAAGGTGTCCCATGCAAAGTCCAGTTCAAACCGCTGCTGGGGCTCACCAGCCCCAGCTCTGGCGTGAAACTGGACAAAGGGAAAGGGGTGTAACCACCCCCTTACTGGGTCCCACCCATAGGAGGGACCTAGCAGGAGATCCAGCCCCTATATTTGGAATAAAGGTAGGAGCTGTGCCAATGCAAACCAGATCATCCTGACTGAAACTTTGAAATGAAACTCTGGACCCTTCGACATCCTACTCGACGTGGAAGACTGAAGAATCTCCTTTGTGGTCAAGGAGTGGCCACCCTGTGCAAGCAGGCCCCATCAGCGCATCAAGACTATCTTTGCCGTTGCACCCGCCAAAGCTCGAACAACAGAGATCGACAAGACCCAGACTCCCAGATATCCAACAGCCCGATCCACAGTCCTGGCAAAGCTGAGACCCGTGGAGGCGACGAGAGACGTGGGACTGGCCATTTTGAAGAGTCAACAAAGTGCTTCCTGTGCAGCTCCCGAGGCACCAAAAAGGCTGTGCTTTGGGGTTTGAGAAGCCCCAGCCCCAAGCAGCCTGTGCTTTAACCCTTTCGATGCTCATGACGAGCTCAGCTCGTCATGATGCACAGTTGAGCTGTGCTGATGACGAGCTGAGCTCGTCATGACACCAGCAAAATGGCAATTTCCAGCACAGGAGGGGGAAAACGCCTAGCAGCCAAGGTGTTAAAGATCACCCCTCCACACTCACCGAGTGCTGCGTGGGGCCCTTTTGCACTTTTCCTGCTTGACATGTTGTCCGGTCACTTGCCCGTTGGCTAGTGGCCTCTGTGACGACGATCCATCAAAAATACACTACTGGTCTGGTTGCTCCAGACTGGCCCTAGCTCCCCTGAAAAGGAGCCATTGATCCGACCTTCCCGGTCTGATCCAGAAGACATCTTTGAGTCCTGCTTGGGTTGCATTTGCCAAGGTTTGGTGACTCCAATTCAAAAACCGACACCTCCAACAGCAAGAGGCTTTGTAGGACAGCTCGTGTCCACCAGCTGGTCATCTTCGATCCTTCCTGGTCCACGTGGCAGTGGAGACAAACTACTCTACAGCACCTGATCGTAACCCGACACTGCCTGGTTCCGTCCTGGTTCCATCCTGGTCACTGGCTAGTGACCTAGACTCTGTCCCCTCTACTTTCAGGTACTCTACATCTTCGATCCACCCTTGGATCCAACCGGACTCTTCTCTCCTGGCCGCCTGCAGCATCTTTACCTCCAGGCTCCATAGAACTCAACGAAGAAACGTGACACACTTTGGCACCTATGCACCCGCTTCCTGTGGGTGAGTTAACGAGATTACACCGGTGCTCCTATAGTGGTTTACACCTCTAGTGTCCTACTTTTTAGTGGGTAAGTTCTAGTCCAGTCGGAAGACTCCTAAACCTATAACTTTCAGATTTTTACGCACCATTGACTTGCATGGTAAACGCGGTTGCCTATAGACACTGCACCCGCATCCTGTGGGCCTCCTATGTCCTAACCTTCAATAGTCCAGTGTAGGTCCAGTGATTCCCTAGGCCCTAGGCCTGTTCATTGTTCGTGACGTGGTACTTATACCACTTTCTTAATATATTATTTGAGTGGCCACCCAGCCTATCCATAATTGTGCATCTTATTGTATGTTATACTGTGTTCTTTGTTTAACGATTTGCTCCTGTGCTCATAAAGAGTCAAGGGGATTATTCTAGAAATAAATACATATATTTTATAATATATAATTTGTGTGGTGTCCTTTCATTTGGGATTTAAAGGATTGCATATGGTAAAACAGCTGGCTTCACATGCCCTCTTGAGTTTAGCCTAAGACTGCTTTTGTCCATGCTACCACTAGGATAGCTGGTCTATAAGGTTGACTTACAACCAATCACCATAAGGGTCGTTTGGACTGGTGCAAGGTGCTCACTAGAATAGTGATAATCATATACCAGGCCAACCTCTCACACACAGCGCCCTCTGGTTCGCCACTGCCACCCTCTGGTTGATCACTGCCATCCTCTGGTTCATCCCTGCCACCCTCTGGTTCATCACTGCCACCCTCTGGTTTGCCACTGCCACCCTCTGGATCATCACTGTCCCCCTCTGGTTTATCACAGCACCCTCTGGTTCATCACTGCCACCCTCTGGTTGATCACTGCCATCCTCGGGTTCATCCCTGCCACCCTCTGGTTCATCACTGTCACCCTCTCATTTGCCACTGCCACCCTCTGGATCATCACTGTCCCCTCTGTTTTATCACATCACCCTCTGGTTCATCACTGCCACCCTCTGGTTGATCACCGCCACCCTCTGGTTCATCAATGCCACCCTCTGGTTGATGGCTGCCATCCTCTGGTTCATCCCTGCGGCCCTTTGGTTCATCACTGCCACCCTCTGGTTTACCACTGCCACCCTCTGGTTTACCACTGACACCCTCTGGATCATCACTGTCCCCCTCTGGTTCATGGCTGCCATCCTCTGGTTGATCACTGCCATCCTCTGGTTCATGCCTGCCGCCCTCTGGTTTGCCACTGCCACCCTCTGGATCCTCACTGACCCCCTCTGGTTTATCACAGCACCCTCTGGTTCACTACTACCACCCTCTTGTTCTCCACTGTAGATTATGGGGGGAAAGCAAAGCACACCTTCCCAGCCTCAACTAAGATGAATTAATTTGGGGCTGGTTAATGTGTCACTGAATGTGTGCTTCAAGTCTGGCACCTGCTTCCTTAGCTGTAAGACCTTCCTGTTGCAGTTATTTTTTTTACAGGAGCATTGTGCCATACTTGTAACTATTCTCTGACCCTGCTTTGAGGGTCAGAGCAGGGTCAGAGAATAGTTGAAAGTAGGCACCTGAACTCTGGAGGGACGTTCATGTAGCAGGCCCCTCAGATGCTTCCGGGCCTTAAAAGAATGGCTGAAATGTGTGCACATTTTTCGGCAGGTGGTCAGTAACTCACACACTGGACTTTCTTCACTCAAGAATTTTTTAACAACCAGGTTTATACAGTGCGCCAAACATGGCACTCTGAAATATTTACCCAGCTCCATGGCCTTAACTACATTGGCACCATTATCCATGGATACATAACAAATCTTGCGTTTTTTTGGGGACAGCCATTGAAAGACCTTTGTGTTAACTCCTTCAAAATGTTTTCTCCTGTATGACTTGACTCCATGCCAAACGTGGCTAGTGTTGCATGTTTCCGAGCAGCTTTAAAAATGTTGTCCGGGTCAACACCTGCCCTTAGCTTTACTGTAACTCCTGAAAAAGAGACCCAGTGTGCAGTGATGCACATGTAATCAGCGCCTGCGCCACCGGTCCACATGTCTGTTTTCAGATGTATAGTGTGAACATCACTCTTCTGCAAAGCTGCCCCAATCACCTCCAGCACATCTTCATGTAGTGCTGGAACCGCAACTCTGGCAAAATAGAACCGGCTAGGAACCTTCCATTTAGGGCTGAGCGTTGCCACTAATTCAAGAAAACCAATCCCTTCCACAAAAGAAAAAGGGAGAATGCCCAGAGCTAGCATTTTAGCCAGCTTAGTGTTATACAGACGTATCAGTGGGTGGTTGCGTTCAAATGGCGCTTCTGAAAACACCAAGCTTCTAATGGTGGGCTGGACCATGATTTTACAGGATGATGATGATGACTTCTTCGACCCAGTTACGCTCGGTGATGATAAACTTTTTCGCATTGGTGTCTCACTCTCTCCCACACTCTTAGTGTGGCTCACAGGGGGTGTGCTGCTGACAGGGGTACTGGGTGTAAGTGAAGTTTTTGATGATTCTTTCTCCTCGTCATCATCAGATGAAACATCAACGTATACAGTTTGTTGACTTTCAATTCGGGCTTCCTTGATCTCCTTTAGGTGCGCATACCATTGGACAGTGTGCTGTCTCTCAAGATAATCTGTCTGGCCTCCGGTACCATAGTTGGTACGAAGCTGACCATGACTAACTGCAAGCTTACTAATGCTACAAATGGCTATGTTTTCCCTTTTTGGGCAAACACTAAAGTAGTCCCAAACTGCGGACTTGAAATGTCTGTGGGGGGCGGAGGAGGCGATACTGGTTGTGGTCATGCTGCTAATGCCAGATGAAGTGGAGGATGTGTGTTGCTGAACCACCACTAATTGAGGTCGAGGTGGATGGAGGTCCCTTCTGGCAAAAAAAAAATATGGAAGCGGTAGGTGGTGGTGTACTAGTAAACTCCAATGATGGTGTTCCCATTGCCTCCTCGTCGACAACATCACGCTCAGCAGCTTTTCGGGTTAGGGTCAAAATGTCTGTTTGCTGCATGCCCGCTGAGGCTGGAGTGGCGTGTATGATGACTGCGTCGTCGTCGTCAAAGTCTTCATCAGCAGGAGTATACGCCACTTCTTGTTCAGCGTCATCATCACACTCCATAACTATGAGACTTTCAGGGACCTTCCTTTTACGCTTAGCTACCTTTGTCAGATCATGGTGTGCCTCACTCTCAGACGGCACTGGTGGTTCCCAATTTTCATCCATATCATCAGGAGGAAGGGGGCTTGAAGAAGATGTCGACACCATCCTTGATCTTTTCCTTGCTAGGGATGAGGAAGACAATGAATGATCAGGAGGAGTGGCTTCCTCAAATGATACCTCGGCTTGAATGTCGATTTCCTGATGTGCCCCTACTTCGGGAGGAACAACTATTGTGGGCACTTGTGCCGCTCCATGCACCTCTGCTTGCGCATCTCCTTGCGCCGCCTCTCCTTCCACATGTACTTGGTCGTGTACTTGCACATGTGGTTATTGCTGCAGCTGTGGTTGTTGAACACTCGTCAGATGGGTTACAACAACCTGTGTTGATTGAGGGACATCGCTGCTACTTTCTTGCGATGAGCCAACATCACTGGTCGATGGTGATTGAACAACTAGACTAAGTGCCTCTGCAGCACTCAAGGGCTTGGAATTAAGTTGGCGTGGTGGTGGTGGTGGCACTGAGCCCAATGGAGCGGGGGTGCTGCTCCCAGCTTGGTTCCCAGCAGATCCCGCTGCTGCTGCAGGCGTACTTTTTTTTTTATTCCCAAAAAATGTGGCGGGTGGTAACTTGCTTCTTCTGCTCCTTTCTGGCAACTTTCTTGCTATAGGAGCTACGGGGAACTTTTTTTGGGGCCATCTTCTTCAGAGGTCAGAACAGCAGGCCGCAGTTGCACGAGTTGCAGAGTTGTCTTGTCTGTGGCCAGACGTGACGTCGTGTGACATTATGCTGCACACACACCGCTGCAGGACTTATTTCTGGCACTGGTGGTTCTCTTGTGCACCTAAAAGCAATGGAAGACAGAGGAACATCAGTTATACACCCCAAAAAGTCAAAAAACACAAAAATCAGCACAATCCCATGCCATCCATGCCCTCAATGATGTTTAAATTCATGACACCCCACATAAAGTCTAGGCCCATGCACCACTGAGTACCCCTGGGCATAATGGATGAAAGCTAGGCAAAATGGGTGCAGGCCTGAGAACACTGCCTGCCTTCAAAATGGCCCCTTGTCCCCCAGCACATGGCCAGGGCCTGCCTGTACCAGCACTCAAAATGGCCCCCACCCACATGGCCAGTCCCAACAACACCCCCAAAAAGTCGAAAAACACATAAAAAACAGCACAATCCCATGCCATCCATGCCCTCAATGAAGTTTACATTAAAGAGACCCCACAGAAAGATTCAGTCCATGCACCACTCACTACCCCTGGGCAAAAGGTCCCAACAGCAGCCAAAACAATCGAAAAACACACAAAAATCAGCACAATCCCATGCCATCCATGCCCTCAATGATGTTAAATTCAAGACACCCAACAGAAAGACTAGGCCCATGCACCACTCACTAGCCCTGGGCAAAAGGCCCCAACAGCAGCCAAAAAAATCGAAAAACACACAAAAATCAGCACAATCCCATGCCATCCATTCCCTCAATGATGTTTACATTCAAGACACCCCACAGAAAGACTAGGCCCATGTACCACTCACTACCCCTGGGCATAATGGATGAAAGCTAGGCAAAATGGGTGCAGGCCTGAGAACACTGCCTGCATTCAAAATGGCCCCTTGCCACCCAGCACATGGCCTGCCTGTACCAGCACTCAAAAATGCCCCCACCCACATGGCCAGTCCCAACAACACCCCCAAAAAGTCGAAAAACACATAAAAAACAGCACAATCCCATGCCATCCATGCCCTCCATGATGTTTACATTAAAGAGACCCCACAGAAAGACTCAGTCCATGCACCACTCACTACCCCTGGGCAAAAGGCCCCAACAGCAGCCAAAAAAATAAAAAAACACACAAAAATCAGCACATTCCCATGCCATCCAGCCCTCAATGATGTTTAAATTCAAGACACCCAACAGAAAGATTAGGCCCATACACCACTCACTACCCCTGGGCAAAAGGCCCCAACAGCAGCCCAAAAAAACGAAAAACACACAAAAATCAGCACAATCCCATGCTATCCATGCACTCCATGATGTTTACATTAAAGAGACCCCACAGAAAGACTCAGTCCAGGCACCACTCACTACCCCTGGGCAAAAGGCCCCAACAACAGCCTAAAAATCGAAAATTCCAAAATTGTAGTTGCAGCAACTGTAATGCCTCAAACAAACTTACTTGTGAAATTTCTAATCCAAAAGTGATCCAAAGAAAGTCAAAAAGGCCTCAAATCCAAATATCCAGCAGCATCCACAAAAAGTAATCCTTCCAGGTGAAGAATCCGAATGAAAGTGACCAGCACATGAAGAAAGCACTGGGAGGAGCCTGCTGGACAGGAACAGGAAGTTGGAGACTGTGGGGCACTTCCTTCCTCCCACACCCCCCCCCCCCAAAATGGACTCTTTGCAAAAAAAAGTGCAGGCAAATGTCAACCTGAGGAGCTGTTCTGATAAAAATCATAATTTTCTGAAGGTTTATGCTGCTTGCTGGTGGATTTCTTGTGCAGAATTGCAAATTTTGTAATTTCTCGAGTGCGAGATTGTTGCTGCCCGCCCCATCTACGTTTTCGCAATTGCGAACTCCCGCGATACGTGATCACGGCGTACTCGCGTTGACAAACTCTCGCTGTGCCAGGTGGCAAGCCGCGATGACGTAATCGCGGCCGTCAAACTCCCGCGGTGTGGTAAATATTTGATTTACCGTCCTAATTTCTATGCAGGTAAGTACTTAAACAAAAATAACTCAATCGGAAAGAAAGAGGCAGAGTCCGTGGTGTTAGAGTTCTTAGGGGTTTTATTCCTTACAAAGGAATGGTTCATGTACCGGATATCGTGTTCCTAACACCACTGGGGTGCAGGAAGGGATAGAGCATACTTTATTGACAAGACATAACTTTTATACTTAAGGCATATACTGAAAACCAATACAGTAGGCGTAACAGCTGAGAGAAACAAGATAAGAGCATACACGTGTTAGCAATACGTAATCAGAAGGCGTGAACTAGGCGTGAACATAGAGGTGTGAGCTAGAAACGTCACATGTAAGTGTCACAAGTAGGTGGGTACAAAGCGGAATCTTGCAATGTCAGCAGAAATCGGAAGTCTGGATGCACGCGCAGCTGCATGACGTGTAATTGACGTGAAACTTGGAGGGTGCAGGGGACTTGACATTTACACTAGCGGAAAGAGACAGAAGTCTGGCATGTCAGATCAACTCGTACCTATATCATATCTGATATCTGATGTTTGGGAACCATATTATCTAGAGGGAAAGGTCTCTTGGGCAGAGGCTATTCTATACTGACTGTGAGTGCGTGTATAAGCGTCTATGTGTCTGCATGAGATGCGAGGGGGCATGGGCCTACCATGGTAACGGAGCTATGAATTACTTGCACGGAGACAGTGAGACCGGGCCCTTTGCTCTGCAGCTGGGAGGATGTTTACTGGAACTAGTAGGCAGGAATGTATGTTTGAGGAGCGGAGCAGATAATTTGAAGCTTGAATACAGTCTTGGCAGGCAGCAGGCTGAGCTAAGCGCCGTTAGCCGCGCAGGGAGTAAGGCAGAGGTCACGGGTACAGAGGCAGCCTAGGCTGAGGCTTTCAGAGTCAGAAGGCAGAAAAAGGCTCGATGGCAGAATTCAGAGGCCTACTTCGCCAGAGCTGAAAAACGTGTAAAGTACACTACATAAAGACGTTGGCATGGCATACTTAGGAACGGAATATTCAACCCATTCAGGGTGGATCTGAAAGAGGACATGTTAACGTTGGACGCAAATGTATTTGCGTCTTCATAGCTGGCACAGGAGGGAAGTTACATGCACTTTAAGCTTGTACATGGAGACGGTGGGGTACACGTTAGGGAACATTTCTTGACCATAAAATTTATATTTCCTCATTCCCTCCTTGTTCCCTACGGACCCTTCATGATATATCGATCCTCATGAACCGATCAGTCTGTTCTTGCAACATCATTTGCTCTTCTTTCTTCTTTTCGCGTTTTGAGTGAAAACTGGAATGTGGAATACATGAAGTGGCGCATAGTCCACAAATCGCTGGCCCACACTGTAGGCACAGGCAGCAACTGAATACTATGACAAGGGCAATGCCTAGGAAGGATAGGATCTTCCATCCCCAAGCGGTCAACGTTGTCCAGAACCAACCAGACCAAGTCCAGGTGCCTGGATTCTGATGTATCAAACTTGCAATTTTATGAAGACGTGTGATAGCTTTATATACCGTTGGCGCGTTTTCTGGAATGAAAACACAGCAACTTGACCCGATGACCTTACAAGCTCCGCCTCTATCTGCTAGGATGACGTCAATAACAAGACGGTTTTGGAGAACAACAACCCGCATGGCAGATTGCTCCTCTGTTAAGTTGCCTAGAGCGGAGGTAGTTTCATTCACTACTGCTTCGAGGGTTCTAGTTAATCTTCGTATCAGTTTACTATTAAAAACAGTACCTAAGTAGGGGAAGAAACCTTTATTGAAATCTGTGTATTGCTCCCATGCCGTTTCAGTATAGTCGACAATCGGGAGATCTCTTCGAAGTCTAGTGGTTACTAGATTAGTATTTCTGTGATAATCAGGAGGGGCTAGGAAAACAGGTGGCAGAAGGAATGCAATGTAACATGTACCATCCCAGTCTGGAGGTAAACGTATGTATGCGGTATGGCCACAAACAAAGTAGGAATGACGAGTAGCTCTAAAGGAAGATTTGCCTTGATCACTGAATTCGACCACAGTAGTGCATTTACTATGACCTAAGTGTACTGAACCCTTCTTTCTGACACATAAGTCACCTGTGACTGGTAGTACTGACATAGCAGGGAGAACTGGTGCAGCTTCGGATTCGACAGTAAGAATCATAAGGTTAATTGTATAATTACCTAATCCATATACTTCATTTTCTAGATCAGTTCCTATTCTAGTGGGAAGTCCCTTTTTGTCGGGATAACAGGCGTTAAGCAGAACTAAGTTCAGGTTTCCCCAAACCCAATTTCCTTCGAAAACAGCGATATCAGAATCTAAGGAATTAATTATTCTAAACCATGCTCCACATGAGCCATTGTGTGTGAACGGGTACGGAAAGAGGGGCAGAACTCCCTTGTATTTCTGATAGGGAGGGAGTCGGCCACATATCCAACAGTTTGTAGCATTATTAGTCTGATGGGAGTGATGTAACATACTAATGAATGTATTGTTGCGCAGCGCAAGTCTGTAAGATAATTCATGAGGGGGTAATTCACTAAAAGAATGCTCGGCAGTGACATTGTAAGCAGATTGTTCACGCTTGAAGATAGGGTAGTATATGGGCAGCAATATACTGGCAACAATAATCAAAAGACTTAGAAAAAACATAACCAATAATGTCACTATACAGTGACTACGGAGTGATTTACAGTATGCATGTTTCTTGAATTTTCTCTCTCTCTCTCTATCTCGGTCTAGGGGATACATGTCAGAAACTATTTAACCGATTCACCTAGGGGAGGACGTAAACAATTAAACTGTCTGACTTGCTAGACCGTAATTTTGCTCTGTACTCCTCTTGAGGAGTATTTTCTCTTTTGGGAACTTTAAAGTCTCTAGTATCTAGGCAGTCCTTTGAGGGGGTGGACGAGTCAGTCTCTGGCAACAGTTCATTACATTTTTTAATATGACTCGTGTGGATCCACCCCTTTCGTCCTTCAACTTTAATTGCCGTCCTCGTGGTCAGAAGGACGATCTTCGGCTCCTTCCAGCGGGGCTCCAGCGGGCTTTTCCTGTCGAAGTTGCACATTAAGACTGTATCCCCTGGACGGACATCGTGTGGCTTTACATCAGTGTTGTCGGGGAAGGCTGCAGCAACCTGTGAACGACATGATTGGAGTGCAGACATCAAGGAGGCAAGGTAATCTGTCAGCATATTACAATCAACATCGGTTATTTTCTTAGGCATGGGCGTCCCCCACATATTCGGTGGTCGTCCAAAGACCACTTCATACGGGGATAGTCCTGATCTCGAATGGGGGACCATTCTCATATAGAACAGTGCAACTGGCAGGGCGACTATCCAGTCGACCCCTTTCTCTTTACAGATTTTAGCAAGGCGTGTTTTCAGTGTCTGGTTATGCCTTTCTACAAGGCCAGCGGCCTCGGGATGTCGGACACAATGGAATTTCCACTGATATCCTAGCAGAAGGGAGACCTGTTTCATGAGCTCGGATGAGAATGGCTGTCCGTTATCTGAGTACACGATACGAGGCAAGCCGTACCGTGGGAAGAATTCACGAACCAGCTGCCTGGCAGTGGTCGGGGCAGTGTAATCTGGGACTGGATATGCTTCGGTCCAACGGGAAAGTGCACAAACAACTACAAGGACATACTTGAATCCTCGACAACGGTCCATCTGGATATAATCCATCTGGAGGACTTCAAAAGAGTGATCGGGAGGATGAAATCCACCTTACTCTACAGGGACACTTTTACCTGGATTGAACTGACAACAGATCATGCAAGTACGCACTTTCTGTTTTGCTGCTGCTTGTAAATGTTTGTTGTACCAGAGATTCTGTAAACTGTCTAACATAGCTTTTTCTCCTAGGTGTGCTGGACTATGTGCTGTATTTATTATGACTTGAACCATAGAGTCGGGGAGAAACCATGTAGATTTTCCCTTCGTCATCCATCCCTGATCTGTCTGGATCCCTCCTAGTTCAGTCCATTTCTTTATTTCATCTGAAGTAGCATGTGTCTGAATATCGATTACATCTAGTGTGGGATCCCTGACTGTCATACACTGTGTCTGCACTATTGTCTTTGTCACATCAGTTGTCTGGGTGTGAGTCAATGCTGTATGTTTTGCTGTTTGGTCTGCCAGGCCGTTACCCTGGGAAATGGAATCTGCAACTTTAGTATGTGCTTTACACTTCATGATGGATATGCCTGAAGGCAGATGTATTGCTTCTAATAGGGCTTGAATGAGAGGGCCGTGTTGGATCTTGGCACCGTGAGAGGTCAAGAAACCTCGTTCTTGCCATAATACTCCGAAGTCGTGTACAACTCCGAAAGCATAACGTGAATCTGTGTATATGTTAACATTTCTGTTCTTGGCTAGTATACAGGCTCGGGTCAGAGCGATGAGCTCTGCTGCTTGAGCGGACAGTGTATCAATACGATATGTTTCTTTAACTTCAGTTTCAGTGGTCACTGCATACGCGGCCACTAATTCTCCTGTGTTTGTTCTCATACATGAACCATCCACGTAAAGTGTCAGGTCTGGATTTGTCAGTGGAACATCTGTTAGGTCTCGTCGGGGCTTTGTTACTGCATTAATGATTTCTATACAATCATGCGGGGCTGGATTTGTCATAATTGAAGGTAACAATGTTGCAGGATTCAGAATGTTACATTGTCTGATTTCTATGTGTGGCTGGAATAGCGTCAATTCATAACCTGTCAGTCGTGCTATAGTCAAGTGTTGAGTCTGGGTTCGGTTTAAAAGAACCTCTACAGAATGTGGAACTTGTACTGTTAATTGATGTCCTAAGACAATTGAGTCGCTCTGTCTGATTGCTAGGGCTGTCGCTGCGACTGACTTTAAGCACGCAGGGAGTGCCTGGGCTACTGAATCCCTTGTACTTGAAAAATAAGCACAAGGCTTATGTGAACCTGCTTGATCTTGAGTGAGGACAGACAACGCTGTACCATCACGTTCGGTAACAAAAAGTGTAAAAGGTTTGCTGTAACATGGTGTCGCTAAAACTGGTGCTTGACATAAAGCTTTCTTTAATTCCTCAAAGGCCTGTGTATGTTCCTGATTCCAAGGGAGGGCAGTCGAAGTCGCTGCCTCCTGTGTTGTCAACTGAATGAGTGGTTTAGCTAGAAATGCATATTGAGGAATCCATTGTCTGCAGTACGAGGTGAGGCCTATAAAGGCCCGCACTTCCTTTTGTGTCTGGGGTTGTGGCATATTTACAATTAACTGGATACGGTCAGGAGTGAGCTGTCTCCCCACTTTGGACAGCAAGTGACCGAAGTACACAACTTGCTGAACACAGAATTGTAGCTTCGAAGGAGACACCTTGTGTCCCTTGTCGGCCAGAAAATGCAGAACTGTCAGTGATGCTTGTTCACATTCGGGTTCACTTCGTGCGGTGATCAGCAGATCATCGACGTATTGTAGTAAGGCGGTGTTAACTGGCATTTGGATACAATCAAGTTGTCTTTTCAGTGCTTGACTATAGATGCTGGGGCTTTCTGTGAATCCTTGAGGTGCGCGTGAAAATTTGAAACTTCGTCCATTTAAACTGAATCCGAAAAGGTATTGGCTCTCTGGATCAATGGGTACACTGAAGAAGGCGTTCTTGAGGTCAATTACAGTAAAGAACGTCGCTTCTGAATCAATAGCAGTCAATAGGGAAGAGATATCGGGAACCACAGGATACTGTGGAACAATGCATTTATTCAGTTCTCGTAAATCAATCACCAGCCGATATACTGGCGGTGCATTGGGATCAGTACGTTTAAGAATCGGAATGATAGGGGAATTACAGATATTGGAGTCGGTCTCTACGACCACTCCTTGGGCAATGAGCTCTTCAATGATTTCCAGTAAAGCCACTACAGCATCAGGTGGTAACTTGTATTGTCTGATTCGCGGCAAAACAACTCCTGGTTTGAGTGTAACACGGTATGGTGTAATGTGCATGCAACCTACATCGGTTGGGCCTTGTGCCCACAGGTGTTTCGGTACATTTTTCAATCTGACATCAAACTCTCGTAATACATAGTGACCCTTAAAGTCACGCAGAAAAAGTCTAACTCCTTCCGGAGAACAACATATCACAGCTCCTAGAGCCTTCAGTGTTTTGATACCTAACAGGTTTTCTGGACATGATTTCGTGAGTAACAAGTCCGTAACACGTGATAATGGTTTCGATACCTCATTTACAATAGGCTGTCCTGAAAAACCAAGGGAAACATTCTGTGAGCCTGAGAGGGGTGCCCCTGGGACTTCATTATGACTGATTGTTGTGCGGCTTGCCCCTGTGTCAATTAAAAACTTTCTATCTTTTCCCAATACTTGACTGTGTACATAAGGACCCTCTTGATCTACAGGAATCTCAATAAGAGGCAAGCCAACCTCCCTCTCTAGGCTGTTTCATGTGTATCGCTGATAATCGGAATAATCAGATTGGGCATACTGGTTCATCTGTCGTGAAACTTGCTGTGTCGCGGCAATGGGCTGTGGCTGTGGCTGTGATACCGCTGCGGTCTGTGCTGTATGTGGTGGAGCGTGCATAGGCTGTGAATTCTGTGAAGTCTGTTGCTGGCCCTGGTCTTGTCTAGGCGGATGCGGTCTTTCTTTAGTTTTACCTGTTGCTATATTGTGTTTCAGGACTGGACATTCATGTACGTAGTGACCTGGCTGCTTGCAATAGTTGCATGTCCCTTTAACTGGAGCTGCGGCATTACCTGTTTGGGTCGTACCCTTTCTCTGACCGTCAGCTGGAACCGACTGTGCCACTAACATTTTCATTTTCGTGTCTTTCATACGTCTCTGTTCGTGATCCTGTTCTTCTCTAATTCTGTTCTGGTGATATTGTAACATTTGTAACATTTGGGATGGCGTATTTGCTTGCCATGTACTTTCAACTTTATATACACGGTTCTTAACTGCTGTCAGGGAATTCTCAACTAACTTTGTTACAAAAAGATGCGGGTACGACTCGCTACCTGGTTTTAGGCCACTATTAATAATGAAACATTTCTCGAATCTTGAATAGAAGTCACTGGTATCTTCATTGTGTTTCTGTTTACAGGCTGAGATTGCGTCCCAGTCTTCCTTTTTAGTTGTCAATAATCTTGGCAAGACCTGTACTATTAGACCTGGTAATGCTTTTGCTTTGTCCCCAAGGCCTAGCCCTGGAGTACGAATTTTTTCCTTGTCTTCTATTTCAGTCCATATAATCTTTTTATCTCCCAACTCCCATTCCTTTTCCTTGAGTTTCTCGTAGATGCCGGTGGGCAGCAGTACCTTTAACAATTTCATAATATCTGTATATGTGTAATCTCCCATGAGTAACATGTCTTTAAGTTCTCTGTGAAAACCTGCAGGGTCTTTATCATGACAGGGTACTAGTTTCTTCATTTCTAATAATTCTAACTTGGTCAGAGGTGTGTATACATACACACGTTTCAGGGTATTATCGGTACCCATAACTGGGTGTACTTCTCGTAACGGATTCTGTCTGTCGAAATGCTCAAAATGACAAATTTTTCTTTCTGGTGGCTGAGCTGAAACATATTGTGGGCCTAAGAAAGCGTTATATTTCCGTCGTTGCTCTAGATTTATTTGAATTAATCTGGTACTTAGGCCTCTCCATCTATTCATAAGTAGTGCTTCTAATGTATCAGGTAAGGGGCCTGGATCAGAATGTTGTTGTCTGTACAACGTGATGAGATGCTGAATCATGTATATACCAGCTAATTTCTACTCGTCTGGGGAAAGGTTCAGAAATGTCTGTGCTACTGTATCGTCATTGTACATGTTAGAATTGTCAGCCCATAGTACTGCTGACCGGGCTAGTTCTTGTTCATCCATAGAATTGAGTACATGGTACCCCATTTGTTCTTGAAGCATTTTATCGGTAACTTGAAACAGATGTTCAGGAGAACTCGGTTTTGATATGCCAGAGAGAAAAACTCTCTTGCTTTCTGGACGAATGCCTTTCCTAAGGTAACTTTCCTTACCTACATATGCTATTGTATCTGTAATCACTGGTTCCTCAGGTCCCTCCTCCTCGGAGGATTCATTCCTGTCACTTTCTTTTTCTTTTTCATGTATTTCTATTACTGCCTTTCTGATTTTCTTGTACATGCTTGATATACAATTCATTTTATCATGCTTTCCTTCGGCTATATTTTGACCCCACTTGTTTAGTGCTTCCATTTCATCCTGGTCTACCCCAGGCCTGTCTCGGTCTCTTATTAAGCAATTTATGAAAAAACGTAATATATATGCTTGAGTGTCAACTTTCTGGTGTGCCAGGGCCTCCTTAATACTTTCGGCATTTTCCTCAGTCTGGACAAAATGATATATTCTATCTAGGTGATCAGTCATCCCTGGGAATAACACTAGGTAATCTGTAGCTTGTCGCAAGCGTAGTGATGCTATCAACATCCTATCTTCTTTACCGGGTACTGGATCGTATCTGCAAACTGGAAGGGGTTCTTTGAGTATGTCGAGACGGGGTGATTGCGGTGTATGGTGTTTCAGCATGTCTCTAAGGTGTAATCTGTGTGTTGATGGCGGGGTCTGGAGACCCCCTGTCGCACCTCCTGAACCAGAGGCTTGAGCATTACTTCTCTGTGGAGTCTGTATCTGTGTCTGAACTTGTCTCTTACTAGGATCAGGCACAAACGGATTCGGTATATTAATCTTAGGTGCGGGAAGTGGTGGAGGTGGAGGAACAAGTGGAGCAGGCTGTCGAACAGGGGAACCTTGTTGCGGTAATGGCCGAATATGGTCTGGAGGCGGGTTGCCACCTCCGTCACCATCAGTAGGCGGGACACGGGCACGTGGATTGGTGTAAGCGGGTGCTACATCGTCTAGATAGGAGGCAAGGAATATATCTTTGGTGGTCTTGTGATTTACTTTAGTCGGAACCAATGGTGGCGGCAGATTTTTCGGTATTTCTGAAGTGGCTTCAGGCGAACCCTCGGCCACTAAGTACATGCCATTTACAAGATTGTTTCGCATACGGTCTACTTGTTCTGCTTTTACTCGGATTCCTTCAGTAACTAATTCGTTTTCTCAGACTCTATCCGACTCTTCTCTATGTCTGTCTTCTCTGCGGAGTGCTTTTTCAGCACGTTTATGTGATTCTTTACGCCAAAATTCTATGGCGTCTTTCTGAGATTGTCTGGCTTTCTTTTTCCATAGCGCTTCTTCTACCTTCACGATGCACTTGGCATCCCATGTTCCAGTAACGGGCCATGTGTGTCTCTCGTCTAGGTGCTTGGTATAATCGGCCCATAAATCTAGATACAGTATGGCATCTAAGCCATTCTTATGGTACATAAAATTTCCAGGAGTGTCCCTAGGGGGGATAGGAATTTCTTCCTCTAGCATCCCTTTCCTAGTTCCTATCTGTCTTAGTTTATTGAAGAACGGCATCTTGTTACTTAGTACTGGATACTCGATACTGGTTACTTACTCTGAACACAACTAGTTACATAAAAACACAATAATGTACATCAAACAGTCACTCATACCACGACATTAATCACATGAAAACATTTTGAACATATATCACTACCCTTGATACTAGATGTACTGCTAAACAGCACAGATACACTGTCGAGGACAGTGCAAGAACTTGAATAACTGGTATACTGCTAAACAGTACAGATACACTGTCTAAAACAGTGCAGACCGCGTTTGTGTACCCAAACACGTCTTTACCGGATACATAATAATGCACCCGTCTAGTTACGTCCCAGCAATGGTACTCACCGGGAAGCACGGAACGAAGGCCTCGGAAAACTCGACTGGACTGGACCGGACTGGACTGGACTCGACACGTGGATACTTCGGAAACTGGTGGGCCTCTTGACACCTCGGACCTTGCTTCTTTCGGCTAGGCTCTGGTCGGGATCCTCCGCACTCCTCACCGCCTCGTCTGGGTGCTGATCGCAGTCTCCGTCACCTCCGTGGGCCAGAGGGAGATACAGGAAATCCTGCAGGTACGCGTAGTTGTCCGTCTTAACTTATGGCAGGGGGCAAAGGTTGCAACGCACCAACCGGCGCGTGAGGTGGGGGAGGGGTCCCTGTTCGGGCGCCAAAATAATGTGGTAAATATTTGATTTACCGTCCTAATTTCTATGCAGGTAAGTACTTAAACAAAAATAACTCAATCGGAAAGAAAGAGGCAGAGTCCGTGGTGTTAGAGTTCTTAGGGGTTTTATTCCTTACAAAGGAATGGTTCAGGTACCGGATATCGTGTTCCTAACACCACTGGGGTGCAGGAAGGGATAGAGTATACTTTATTGACAAGACATAACTTTTATACTTAAGGCATATACTGAAAACCAATACAGTAGGCGTAACAGCTGAGAGAAACAAGATAAGAGCATACACGTGTTAGCAATACGTAATCAGAAGGCGTGAACTAGGCGTGAACATAGAGGTGTGAGCTAGAAACGTCACATGTAAGTGTCACAAGTAGGTGGGTACAAAGCAGAATCTTGCAATGTCAGCAGAAATCTGAAGTCTGGATGCGCGCGCAGCTGCATGACGTGTAATTGACGTGAAACTTGGAGGGTGCAGGGGACTTGACATTTACACTAGCGGAAAGAGACAGAAGTCTGGCATGTCAGATCAACTCGTACCTATATCATATCTGATATCTGATGTTTGGGAACCATATTATCTAGAGGGAAAGGTCTCTTGGGCAGAGGCTATTCTATACTGACTGTGAGTGCGTGTATAAGCGTCTATGTGTCTGCATGAGATGCGAGGGGGCATGGGCCTACCATGGTAACGGAGCTATGAATTACTTGCACGGAGACAGTGAGACCGGGCCCTTTGCTCTGCAGCTGGGAGGATGTTTACTGGAACTAGTAGGCAGGAATATGTTATGTTATATGTGGTTTTGTAGCGCGCTCCGATAGTCAAGACTGTCCTGGCGCGGGAGTGAAACTGAAACAGAGTGGGAAGGAGGTATGCTAATCATGAGTTTGAAAGAGGTGAGTTTTGAGCAGTTTTTTAAAACTGGTCAGATTGGGAGCGTGTCTAAGAGCGTCTGGCAGGGCGTTCCACATTTGAGCTCCCTTTACCATGAGGGATTGTCCGCCCCGGCGGACTCTTCTAAATCTGGGGATGATCACCTGCTTTTTGGAGGTGGAGCGCAGCTGACGGGATGGGAGGTAGGGTGTGAACCTTTTGGCTAGGTAAGAGGGGCATGGTCCATTGAGGGCTTTGTAGACGATGACCAAAGTTTTAAAGCGCACTCGTTGAGCCACAGGGAGCCAGTGAAGATCCTTCAGCTGTTTGCGCACGCTGAGTCTCCTGGGGATGTTAAAAATGAGTCTCACCGTGGCATTCTGGACAACCTGTAGCTTCTTGATCATATAGTCAGGAGCCCCTAAATAGAGGGCGTTTGAGTAGTCCAGCTGGGAGAGTACCAGAGCCCTAGCAACCGTTTCTTTCGCCGATTGAGGAAGGAGGGGAAAGAACTTGCGAAGAGTGGTCAGAGTTCCAAAGCATGTTCCAGCCAAGCGTGAAATCTGGTCACGGAAACATAAGTCGGCTCCGAACCAAATTCCCAGATTCTTGGCAATCCCGTTCTCTCCCTTGGGGCATGTTGATTCACCGGGCCAGATGGACTCCTTAAAGTCACTGGGGAATTGGCCGTAGAGCAGGATTTCTGTTTTATCCTCGTTGCATTTGAGGGATGATTTGGCTAGCCAGGTGAATACGGAGGAGAGGCATTGGCGAACTCCAGAGGTGCATAAGTTCTCCTTTTTCCAGGTGAAGAGAAGCTGGGTGTCGTCGGCGTAAGCCATTATCTTGGCACCCCAGCTCTCTGCTAGCCAAACAAGAGGAGTTAAATAAATATTAAATAAAAGGGGACTTAGGGTCGATCCCTGTGGTACGCTAGTTTCCACCCTTCTGTTAGAGGAATGATAAGGGGGAAGCCAAATCTGTTGGGTACGGTCCGATAGAAAAGACCTAATCCAATCCAGGACCGTGCCGGAGATGCCTATGTCCTCCAGTCTCGCTAAGAGCTGGAGGTGGGGCACCGTGTCGAATGCGGCAGAGAGGTCCAAAAGAATAAGGGCCACTCTGCCGCCCCCGTCAAGGCATTCCCTGATGGCCTCAGCCACCTCCACCAATGCAGTTTCCGTACTGAAAGAGGTGCGGAACCCTGATTGGGCAGGATGGAGAGCTTCAGAGGATTCAACGAATCTCTCTAATTGCCTGAATGCTGCCTTTTCACAGACTTTGGCAAGGGCTGGTAGGAGTGATATGGGTCTGTAGTTAGAGGTGATCGAAGGATCTGCGGTAGGTTTTTTTATTAGAGGGAGAAGTTTGGCTTGTTTCCACTTGGTGGGCACAGTTCCTGAGGATAGGGATTCATTAACCAGTGCGGTGACCATGGGGGTGATTATTTCAGCTATTCCATTCAGGACCCTTGCAGGGCAAGGATCTATAGGTGACCCAGATTTAAGAGTTTTTAATATGGTCATTACATCTGTACTTTCTACGTGAGTAAATTTGGTCAGTTCTGCTTTAGCTCTTGATAGTAGGGGACGTAAAGGAGAAGGGGGTTGGCCAGTTAAGGCTAGGTCTGATTGTGGGGCAAGTGGGAGGTCAGGGATACTCAGACTGTCTTGAATTTTTTGGATTTTTTCGATGAAGAAAGTAGAGAGTTGTTCGCACCAGTCTGTGGAGGGTGGAATAGCTGTCTTCTCTGCTACCGGGGCAGTAAAGCTTTTAACTATGGAGAAGATTTCTCGGCTGTTGTTTTTGGCTTTTTGAATTCTAGAAGCATAGAATTCTCCTTTAGCGGTTTTTATTGCTGCGTAGTAATTTTGTTGAGCTGCGCGAAGTTCAGTTTTAGCAGTGGGACAATGTTTGAGGAGCGGAGCAGATAATTCGAAGGTTGAATACAGTCTTGGCAGGCAGCAGGCTGAGCTAAGCGCCGTTAGCCGCGCAGGGAGTAAGGCAGAGGTCACGGGTACAGAGGCAGCCTAGGCTGAGGCTTTCAGAGTCAGAAGGCAGAAAAAGGCTCGATGGCAGAATTCAGAGGCCTACTTCGCCAGAGCTGAAAAACGTGTAAAGTACACTACATAAAGACGTTGGCATGGCATACTTAGGAACGGAATATTCAACCCATTCAGGGTGGATCTGAAAGAGGACATGTTAACATTGGACGCAAATGTATTTGCGTCTTCATAGCTGGCACAGGAGGGAAGTTACATGCACTTTAAGCTTGTACATGGAGACGGTGGGGTACACGTTAGGGAACATTTCTTGACCATAAAATTTATATTTCCTCAGCGGGATCCCGCAGCAAGATCCAAAATGGAGCAGCACTCGCAAAATATCGAGAAAAACAACTCGGCAAATGCAGAATGACGGTAAGTGATCGCAGCGCGGCGCAATATTGTATCACCAAGCAAAAAAAAACGCCGCTTGCTAATTTGCGGATTTTCTGCAAATTCGCGAGAGTTCGCGGATTGCGGATTGCGAATTTACTGAAAATCCGCAAATTCCGCGAGCAGAACGGATTTTACGCCCATGCTTAATATTGACTCAGTGTAGTGCCTAGGTATAGTGCTAAGGTGGCTGGACAAACTTTATTTAAAAATAGTCGGTAGGATGAACTTGCTGAAAATGAAAGTTTTCCCCAAAATATCATATTTATTTTGTTCTATCACCTTGGAATTGAATGCTACTTCAATCCAGAAAATTAATTCAATGTTTTCAAATTTCGTATGGCATTCTCAAAAAACTAGGTGTGCCCTGAGATTGCTAACAATCTCGCAGGATCAAGGATGTTGGGCTGCTCCTAATTTGCTATTTTATTATTGGGCAGCGAGCGACCTTACAGCAGATGGGTGCCATGCTGACAACAGATAGGCCCAGGAAAGAAGATGACTTACCCTCTATTTACCACTTGGCCGTAGATAAGGAATATACAGGGCTATTCCTTCGACAACTTGAGCCCAGTTATGATAAATAAACCCTGTTCAAATGTGAAAAAGAGGCCTGGTAGGTTTGGACTAAAATTAGCAGAACATTGAAAGTGCCAAAATACAATGGATATCCCCCCTATGGGGCTCTTCAACCCTTCCAACTGCGGTATATGACGATATGGTTAGAGGATAGGAACGGGCTGGCATAGAAACGATTGCCAGTCTATATAATAACAAAATAGATATCATACCTTTCTCAAAACTACTCCACAAATTGGGGATAGATATTAGGTCCCAATTTAAATATATTCAACTGTGTGGCTCCCTGCAAAATTTGGCTAAAAGGTATCTTAATCTTGGGGGCAATACCAGTACTGGATATGGTATATCGGGGGATGAGAGGATTGGGGAATTTTATAATATACTGATGGAAACCCTCCCCGATGACCTGGAAAAAGTAGAGACAAAATGGGTCGAAAAACTGAGGGATGAGGAGATTGATGGGAGTATGTCATTGGAAATGGGTAACAACATTTTTCTTTCAGCAAATCTTATACTCAGCATTATAAAACCTTGAATAATCTGTATTATACTCCAGCGAAACATTTTAATTGGGGGAAATGGGAAAATGATAATTGTCCAAGGTGCCAAGACAGCCCAGCTTACATTATACATATGTTCTGCACATGTAGTAAACTGACGCCTTGAAAGATTATTTTGGAAAAATGTTGGCTACAAACAACCAACAAGAAGATTACTTTAAGATCACAGCTAATGCTATTTGGGTATGATAACCAAGGTGGGCTCTCACCATCTGAAAGATATTCACACTTATCACAGTGGCATTAGCTAGACTTTTGACAGCCACGGCTTGGAAGGACTCTGAATCCCCTGAGTTTATAGCATGGCTTCATCAGCTGCTGAATATACATACTCAGAAAATGGCTCTGTATAAGAATAAGGGGTGGTGAGCTAAGATATAAGATCTGGGTACCCCTGAACCAATGGCTTCATAGAAGATATGAGGTGGGACAGACTTAGATCTAAGCTCTTATAACATAACAAGAGGAAAGGGGTTTTTGCCTCTAGTTGCTTTATGTGTTCACTCTTTTTCTGTAGTATCCCACAAGAAACCGGGTAGCACAATTAGAATGTTTTAAGTTGCAGCCTTTTTATAAGGATCATTGACATGTTGACATGTAAACAATTACATTGTGATGATGTATATTCTTTGGATGTATATATTTTTACCTTATGGCTAAATAAAAAAAAACACAAAAAAAGACATTCAACTCATACTCAAAATTCCCATTTCCCAAACAAGTTTACTTTTTGCAGACAGAAATCTCAAATGTATGAACGGCAAATGTCTCAGTCATAACACATAAGACAGAAGTAATAATGTTTAAGTCTAAAACATCACATTGCGACTGAGGTGGGACCCACACCCCACACACACACCTTAGTATCGTCATTAACAATAAATACAATAAGGCTGCATAATTCAATGCAGTCACAGCTTCCAGGTTCCACAGTCTGAAAATGCGGAAGAAAATGTTCATATGGTTAGCTACCAGTACCCAGAAAACCATCACAAAATCTCTCATCATAAGGAAGAAGGACTTCGAACACCATCTACGCCAGAATCAGTAAGCAACTCACCAGACGACTGCCAACCATTCTGAACTCAGCAGCAAGAATGACTCTTATCTTCCAATTAATTGCATTCATCACACCACACCCAAAGGAGCTCCACTGGCTTCCATTATACAAAAAAAACTACTCAATCACACTTTCAAAGCACTTAACAACACTGGCATAGCAGACCTCAATAACCACTTCTCTTTTCACAAACCATCCAGATACCTCAGCTCGGCCAGGCTCCTAAATGCAGACATCCCATGCATACGCAAAACCAGATCTGGCAGTCAGGCTTTCTTCTGCATTACTCTGTAATGGAAAGCCCTGCTATAGTCCATCATGATTTCCATCATTCTGCAAGAAGCTGAAGACCTGGTTGTTCAGATAGTTCCCCTTCTGCCCTAGGCCAAGCTTGGCTCACAGCTGCTCATCACCAGGACACACTTCCAAATGACAGTGTGCTACACAAATTCCCATACAATAACATAACAAAAGCCTTGAAAGTATAGACCCACCAGCCTCTTCTCGTCAGGACTCTTGACTCATGCATCAATGCCCTGGCAGGCCTGATTATGTCCAGGCTTGTAGGCTAACAACACAAAGGAAATTGCGGTGGCTCTTTAATGTTACAGTGATTCAAACACTTTAAGGTGGAGAGACACAGAAACCAACAGTCCCGTCTGGTCCATTTGGATCTCCTGTCTAGCTGCAGACCTGGAATTAGCTGATTTTGGGAATCTGTCCTGGGTGCAAATTTCCCGTGGACCCATAGGGGCTTAGTTATGAGCCCCTTGCACCAGTTTTGCAATGCTGTTGCGTCACTTTTAGTGACGCTGCAGTGGAGTAAATAATGCGCAATGTTGCGCCATATTTACAAAGTGATGCATCTAAGCAGATGAGTCACTTCCTAAGCCCTTGCGCTACATTATACCTGCATCAGGTATAATGTATGCAGGGTGGGCGTGCCCCTGCAAGAAAGGGTCGTAGGAGTAGCACGGCGAAATCTATGAGATTTCGCTGCACCACTTCTAGGATGCCATTGCATCACAACCTTACGCCTGCCTCATGGCAGGCATAAGGGTGACGCAGGCCCTTTAACATGGCGTTTCCCCCATGTGAAAGGAACATTGCTGGAGTTGCGTCGGGCTTCCGACACTACTCCAGCAATGCGCCACTTTTTGCTCTGACAGATATGTCAGTTATACTGACGTATCTATCCTTCCTTGCGCCATGATGCGTCATATTATAAATATGACGCATCATTGGTGTTGCAAGGAGGGCGCACTGAAAAGTGGCGCATCACTGCTTTCACTCAGCGATCCGCCACTTCTCGTAAATTAGGCCCTCAGAGTGATGCAGTTTAGGAAAAGACTGTGGTGCACACTGAAAAGAGAAGAGTCATATTGTAATCATTAAAAGATTGTGTAGAGTCTCAGGATTATATTACCTCCTTAGTCCCAATAAGAGCCTGTGCTGATTGATTCAGGCTGAAACGTATCAACACCAAGTTAGTCAGCTGGCTGCATTGTTGAAGTGCCAGTTAGAGTGCCTGATATACGTGAGTTTAAATGCATAAAGGTTTGGCAGAGTGCTTCTTTAGAATGATCTGCTCTTACCTTCGTGCTCCTTTCACGTTTAGAATTAATGTCTCTCCCATCTAATTTATAGTGTGCCTGAATTAAAATCACTGTATAATTAAACATAAATGGACTCAACCATGATTTGTACATATGTGTGCCAAATGTATACAACGCATAGATCATATTAGTTTTACTTGGCATTCTTCAGCTAATACACTTGAAGGATAAAGGCCACTATTTACTTTATTTATTTTATCGTTGTCCTCAATAAGTGCTGTACTGGGTCTACTTGTTCTCCTTCTAGCACCATCCAGGACAGAGGCTACCAAATTAAATCCTAACTTCGTTATTTTATATGGGACGGTATTGCAGTACCAGTGGTTAGCTATGTGTGGTGCTGGACTTACAACAGTTTATTTTGTTTTTTTAATAGTGAATAAGTAAAAAGTAGTATTCAAAGTGCAAATTACCCAAACAAGTCACCCCTGTGAATCAGGCCCCCTGAGTGTAAATTTTAACAATAACATAGGGAAACTCTCTAAATGTTAAAAATATGGGTTTTTTTCAAATGTTGTTCTAAAGTATTATATTTATGTACTTTTAATAAAGTTTGGAATAAAAAATGGTAAAGTG
Source organism: Lissotriton vulgaris (assembly GCF_964263255.1). Lineage (NCBI taxonomy): Eukaryota > Metazoa > Chordata > Amphibia > Caudata > Salamandridae > Lissotriton > Lissotriton vulgaris. The sequence continues at coordinate 9,516,463 of NC_141687.1, forward strand.
TTATTAAATTAACTGCATCTTTAAATTATGGAAATAATATTAAGTTGAATTAATATGATTTTCTGAATTAGTGAGTTCTAACCTACAGTAGAAAGTCAAAAACTCTTGCATTTTGGGCGCAATTGTCACTATCACCCGGCTGCCTGATGGCAAATGGGCCGTCAGCTCAAGAATTTGCTGAAACCCTGCATTTTGCCAACCCCTGAATGAAGGAAAAGAGCCAGGAGTTTTGTGGGAGGAGAGGAGCTCCCTCAACATCTAAAATACCCCCTTTGTCTCCATGTGTGTTGGTTTTTATGTGGCCCAAAAGAAGTATGCAATTAATTGCATTCATTTTAGTTTGTACAGATATAAATGTGTGTATTTGTTTATGTATGTGGTGCATATGAATGTGAAGCTGTGGGATTCAGAGTGTATGCACACATGTATTTTTGTTTTGCATATTTGTTCCTGTGAATGTACCTGTGTTCCTGAGTCTATATGTATATTTGTATGTATCTGTTTTTATGAGTACACACCGATATGTGAGTGTGTGTGTACATGTATGCCCACACTGTTGTGTGTGTGTAACTTTGTGTGTGTGTTTGTGGTTGCATGTCAAGTATGTGTACTTCCAGGTAGGTAATGCTTGGATGAGATACAAAGTTGCTGTCAGTCATAAAGCTGCAAAGGAATGAAACAAATAGGGGATATAATTAGACGCTGGAGGAGTGGAAGATCCCTCCCAGTTTGGAGGGTCAGAAAGATAAGGACATTCTGCTTCAAATAAATGTATAGGACATGCCAGCCATTATCGCACATATCAAGGTACTCTATAGACCTTTAGAGCTCCTGGTAGTGAGTATTATGTGTTTTAATAATGTAGGACAGTACTGGGAAAGATTAGACTGACAACCCAAGACAGGGAATGGGTTTCACCCTGAGGATCCGATTGTGATGTTCCAGACGTACCACATTTCACAGTGTGAGCAAGAGATGAACATGGCTGATATGACTGGAGATTCCCAACAATGAATATGGAGTATGTAACTTGATAAGAAGGGTATGGCAGATGACACCTTTTGAGGTAAGGCAGGGGATCATGGAAAAAGAGAGTAGAGACAATGATTATAAGGTATAGTAGATTAGTAAAAGTGAGTATTGGATACAAAAGATTAGAATCGGTAACTATGGAGAACAAGAGATTAAAGGCAGAGAATATGGGGTAAACAGCATCCCTAATTTGAGCCTTTGGTGTCTGTGATGGTTAGTATTTGCGTATGTACTCTGGCAGTGGCGATGGGTGGTGTAAGCTGGAGTGGTCTCCTGATCAGGGCCCTATCACTAATTTATTTACAAATTAAACACTGTGTACAGGCCATTTTAGACAGTCAGAATGGGTTATTTATTCAATAAGAAAGAGAAGATAGCAGAGGTCGTACTGCGGGAGTCTATTGACCGTGAATATGAGACAGTAAATATGGGATACATGAGATTAAAAACATTGAGTATGAGGTACAGGAGATTAGAGACAGTGTTTATGGTGTTGCAGCGGTGATCTCTTCCGGTAATTTCTCAATGCAAAACCCTCATGCTACCTCTATTTACCGCTGAAAAGGAGTTGGGCCCTTGACACTATGAATTACCTTCAGGAGACTTTACATAAACATGCTCAGTCAAAATTGCAATTATTATTTGAGCCAATAAAGAGAGTTGTTGAGTATTTGAAAGGGTTTAATTTTCTAGTCAAAAGTTAATTTTTCTCTGACCCTTTATTCATTAGTATAAAGGGTCAGACCAACCACGCCTCCAAAGAGTTCATTATTTATACTCTAATTCTTGACAGACTACACAAAAATGTTTCATATTCTGGAAAGCTTGTACCTGATTGGTTAGCCACGATGGCATGAGGTTTCATCATCCTGATCTCATTCTAAATTCCTGACCATACCAGTTTTAACAAAAGAAGCGTCATTGAATAATACATTTACATCTTTTTGCAAAACATTTACTAGGAAAAATGTTTCATTCTTTTTTCCTTCCTTCCTGCCATATCATAGGCAGGTTTGATACTTTAACTAACACTTGTACATTGGCACAATCACAAGAATGTACAGTTCACAGAGGCCTTGACTCCATCATGTCTTGAGGCAAGCGGGTACAGTCTGCGCATGATCTCTTCTTTTAATGAAAGTCACGGCCTTGCTGGATTCACAGGCGGCCATGTTTTCTTAGGCCCAAAAAGCTAAACAAACACAAAAGAGTATTAACTTTTGGTAAATCAGCCCATTATGTTTCCCAACTCCATACTAATACCCTTTATAAAAGATTTCCTACTGAAGCTATTAATTTAAAGCAGTTTTTCTTATTATTTGTGCTCAACATGCAAAAATAAAAATGTACAACATAGCATTAGTGTAAATTTTAAAAGCAAACACAGTTAATACATACTCATGCTTTAATGTTTTAGATAGCTTTTCATGCAAAAAAACGTTTAGCCCCATGTGTAGTGTTTGGTGCATTATTAATTAACACACATTATAAAAAGAGGTGTTTTAAACTGAAATATTTATCTAAATATGCAATAAAACCAAAGACTTTTAAGTCAGGGACTGGGGTGTAGATTACAAGAAAAAGAAAGAGCTGGGAAAAGAGGACACATTCTATGGTTATTCTTCACAACTAAAAAGGCCACATAAATCACATGTTTTTCTCTACACTACAAAAACACATGTTAATTCAGCAAAAACATTTCAGACTGGCTAGGCCTCCTTTCATGTGTCATGTGCCATTTGTTTTCACTTGCACCAACATGTGCATGTCAATTTAAATGCAGTCTGTCTGAAGCACAACAATGAAGCAATGCCTGACTGCAGATGAAATCTGCTCCATCAATGGGGTACAGAAGAATAAAGACAGTGAGTAGGGAATACAGAATATTGGATGTATTGAGTATGGGGTATTTAACTCAATATGAAAGAGATGGCAGCAATTGAGGTTCTGCGAGAGACTACAGACAGTGAATATGGGGTACAATAGATTAGACACAGAGAGTAAGGGATACAGGAAATTAGAGACAGGGAGTATAGGGTACAAGGTTACAGACAGTGAGTTTGGGATAAAAGAGATTAGATATGGAGAGTATGGGATACCAAAGATTAGAGTTAGTGAGTATGGAGTATGCAATACAGGGTTACAGATAGTGAGTTTGGGGTAAAAGAGATTTGATATGCTGTGTATGTGTTACAGAAGATTAGAGACATGGAATACAGAATGTTTACCTTGATGAGAAGGAGGTGGTAGCATTGGAAGAAGTGCACAAGGTTCAAGACAGTGAGTATGTGGTACAAGAGATTACAGACAGCGTGTTTGGCGGTCAGCAGACTAGAGAGAGTGAGTATGAGATACAGGAGATCAGATACAGTTAGGAAGGGGTACAGAGTAAGTATGGTATATTTAACTCAATAAGGAAGTAAGGAGAAGTGTGGCTCAGGGGTTAGATGCGGCAGACCCGGAAGCTGAGATCGGTCCTGGACCAGCGTTCAATTCCCCCCCTCGGCGGGTCTTGGGCTCATAAATTCCACGGACTCGATAATTCTCGCTCTGGTGCCTACTCGACTCACGGGTTCACACTCTGCGACTCTGGGCAATAGCTTGCTTAATCTCCACAACCGCCCCTCGTGGCGGGATGCCTGGCTTTCACCTTGTGGATACCCTGCCGGGGTTATCTCACAGGGGAATACCAGGACGGGTTCCCTAAGCAAGCGCTATATAAATACATGTACATTTACATTTACAGGAAGAGAGGGTTGCATTGGAGGTAATGACAGAGATTACAGACAGTGAGTATGGGGAATAAAAGATTAGAAACAGTAAGTATGGGATAGAGGAAGTTAGAAACAGTAAGTATGGGATACAGGAAGTTAGAAACAGTGAGTATGGGGGATAGGGCAATGCAGACACTATGAGTAATGTAATGTAATGTAAATTTAATTTATAAATCACAGCTTATACCCAGAGGTGTCAGGGCGCTATAGTCTTCTAATCAAAAGGTAGTGGAGCTAAACACTGTAGTAAACAGAAGTGAAAAGGCTTTACCTATCCTGTGTGAAAAGCCACATTTTTAGTGTCTTCCTGAAACTGGGAAAAAGAGGTGGCTGTTTTTAGAGTAAGTGGCAAGTCATTCCGAAACATTGTTGTTGTCCTATAATTGTTTCTCCCCCCATGTGACCTTTTTAAATGGGGGGACCACCATATTCCTGGCTGAGCCTGAGCACAATGTTCTTGCCAGTAAATATTATTTAAATCTTCATAAACTGGTCAGGCCCTAGTCCATGCAAAGAATTAAACACCAAGCAGAGGTCTTTAAACTTACACCGTTGTTTAACTGGCGACCCGTGTAGTCTTCTGATGGCTTTTCTTGCTGATTCATATTTAGGTATTTTGAAAATGAAGCGAGCTGCTGCATTCTGCAGAATCTGGAGTCTGTTCAGAGGGTCTGATGTCAGGGTGAGATAGAGACTATTACAGTAGTCTATCCATGTGAGGGCCTAAGCCATGGTCACTGTTTTCAAAAGATCGGGGGTAGATATTTTTTAATTTTGTTTAACATCCTTATGTAGCAAAAAGAAGCAGATGTTATTTTATTAACTTGCTCTTTATATTTTAACTCACTGCCCAGCACAACTCCCAGGTTTGTTACCTTAGTAGAGGGTATGGGCAGTCTGTCCAGCTCAGGTGGCCACCAGTCCAGTGTCAAGATAGAGTTTTTGTTGCCAACGATGATAACCTCGGTTTTTGAGGCATTCAGCTTCAGGCAATTACAATCCATCCAATTGTTCACCTCCTTTATGCATGAGTGAATGCCCCATCAAGGCTAATTCCCCCGTTAGTTAGAGACACCACAATTTGGGTGTTGTCTGCATATGAGGCCAGGGTAAAGCCTGCATTTTTGATAATTGACGCCAGTGGCGTAACATGTAGATTAAAGTGTGTAGGGCTCAATGCTGATCCCTGTGGTACTCCGCATGGCAGGGAGAATTTCCTGGAGACACAATTGCCCATTGCCATGTTTTGCTGTTGGTTCGTTAAAAATGATTTTAGGGGATCCATAGCCATTCCTTTTAACCCCAGATCCTGGAGCCAGTCAACCAAGATCTCGTGGCCGACCATATCAAAGGCTGGAGAGAGATATAACAGCAGCACCAATGCCACCTTTTCCTCTCCATCAAGAATTTCATGTATGTCTTCTGTTGCCACAATTAGTGCTGATTCAGTGCTATGGTGTTTCCTAAATCCGTGCTGTGTATCATCTATCAATTCGTTCTCTTCTATATATTTTGAGAACTATTGGATTTCTGATTTTCTCAGCCAATTCAGCAGCAAAAGGGAGTTTCGGAAGGGGACGATAATTGCTCGGGTCCGCGGAGTCCAGATTTCTTTCTTCAGAAGTGGGAGAATAGAGGCACGTTTCCACTGAGCGGGGAAGGTTCCACTGGTGAACATCTGGTTATGGATACATTCTAAAATTGTTGCCACTTGGGCTGACAGCATATGCATTATACTGAGTGTGCAGGAATCACATGGTGAGCCATGCTGGGGATCATCTTGATGGACCCTGCACCCGACGATTCTAGGACAGCAATGCATAGGACACACAAGAGTCCCGAAAAATGCCTGAATATAGTCAGTCATTGCTATTCTAGGACCGATGAGAAGCAGACACCCAGCTAATTCCGTTCGCAGTTTGCAAGACCTGAGGATGGCCTTCTATGGCTCCCATGCACAACTCTCCCCGACTAGACAACTGTGACGGTGAGTACCGTAACAACTCCAAGAGAAAAGGCTTTCTCAAGACACCACCTCAGCAATCTGCCTCTGACTTGCTGGCCACGATAACGAAGAGGTGCAGGCACATAATAAAAAAATGTTGACACCTGACCCTAAGATGGCGGCTCCACAAGTTCATCTACCTCCGAAGCGGGATCTCTAAATTACTACGAAATGGCCTATACCTTGATACTCTTCATTTCTCTGCCCTGAGCAGAACTGTAAACAGACTATTCTGAAAAGCACTCACAACCCCACAATCACTGGGGCGGCTGGCACTTAGATGGCCACCCATCAGGACACAAATGCCTGACCCAACGATGATGACGCACCCATACCTCAGAAACACCTCCCCAATAACTGCACAAGGAACAATACCTGAAATAAATAAACCCAATCGGGAAAGTGGAGGACAAGTTTAGAGGAGCTGTTCGATGAGCAGGTAAGAGCTTCCCTCTCGCTGCATTTAACGGCCCCCTCCTACTCACAACGAGAAACCGCAATCAGCTCTGGTGATTACCCAAGAAATAACTGAGATAGGGTCTACTCATCGGCACATTGGCACTTGAATCACTTTCTACACGACGCACCGACCCAGAATTGAGAGAAACAAATCATGTGACCTCACTGCCTGACCTTAAAATGGCAGCCTTCAACCCACACTAACCACTCATTAAGTTAATTAATTCCCTATACCTCACTCACTAGCTCCTCTGCCTACATCGTCTCTCTGAACTTGTCAATCAGTCAATCACAAACCCGGGGCCCTCAAATAGTCACAGCTCACTATATCTCATCACATCAAGCGTTGCCTTTCCCCAAGATGGTGGCTCCCATCCATAAATAACTTCCCTCTATCGGATAAATCTCTGGACTCCTCCCATGACAATGCAACAATCCTGTGCCAAATCACCTCCCCTAGGATACCTAGATCAACTCTTCAGTGCCCTGTCTTAGCGAAAGAAGGCACAGCAGATGTTAACCCAATTGCTGTTCACTGTCCTTAACATGATGCCTGGCCCTAAGATGGTGGCTTTTGTTCAACCTTCACTCCTACTTATAGGACAAACACCGGACACTCTCCAATGAATCGCAATTTACCAATATCCTAAAAAAAACATCCCCACGCTCCCTTGAATAACCCTACAGTTGTGTTAGTCTTAGTAACAAGGGCCACCAGCGATGTAAACCGATTCGCAATAATCCATCGCTCAAATTCATCCCTTAGCTTACTAGAATAAACACCACAGATGAGCTAGCCCCAGCATCAGCGAATAGTATCCTGATGCCTGCCTGCAAGACAGTGGCCTCTGTCCATCAACAACATCCTCCCACTGACGTAGCACCAGATGGTCAAATCTAACTTATCAGACCCCTTTGAACAAACCTCCACTAGCACCTAGTCAGAAGGGGAGGCAGAGCCGCATGTCATGAAAACTCATCGCCCGTCCCTAAGATGGCGACCGCCAGCCACAAAACACCTCCAGTCAGAAATGGCAAGTTTTTATACAATTTTCCTGAAGCCACCTATGAACTAAAATAAGCCCTGACATCCCTACTTACCCCCCGCCTCCATCTCCCACAAACAATGTAGTCCCTGGACGGACCCGCATGCATCTACACCTAAGCCTCTTAATTCAGATCAAAGCCTATCACCCCAGTTTGCCCACCTCTACTACTCCCACACCTTCAGTCTGGAGATACCTCCGAGGGTTAATACTCAGACTAAACCAAGGCCAATCAACTCAGGCCATAGGCCCGAATGCTGAGCACACACAGCCAGTAAGAAATTGTTGGCAATGGTAAAAACCCGACAACCTCAGAAGAGATCTGAGGAGCTATTCTCCCATACAACTAAGACAAAATGCCATCTGCCACTCCTACCTCCCTTAGCCCCTCAACACCAAATTACCTAAAACCTCATGGCCCGAGCTCCTTCTCCATCATTTCCCCCCCAAACTCTCACCAAAGACAAAAATAAACTTTAAACACAGACTGCTCAGACAACACCAGAAACACCATTTGCAGATATATACCACTGCTCCTCCAAAGGTCAGCTGTAAATCGATCTCATTTTCCATATGGAGGGACCAAAAATTTGGAAGTCCATTCTCAGATCACAGCTCCACATATCCAAAACAACTAACACTCCCTACAGCTGCAAACTGATGATTTCAATACCAGCGGCCCTAGGCATAGTGGCAATTCCTCTGCAACTATCTACTCCAACGCTACAGTCTTAATCCAAGCCGACAATGACAACCTAGATGCATTTGACTTCCTCTTCCCCTTGCTACAAAATGCCCCCTTGTATGCATGTCTCCCCCACCCAAAGGAATCACTATCACTTGACAGACTGATCCATCAAGAAATCCCACAAACCAATACCACATACTTTGCCAACACCGCCAACCTTTCCCCCTCGACACAAACCTCCCCTCCATCCTCCCTGCATCAAACACACCCAGCACATGCCTCCTTTCCCATACAAACCGAAGGCATGCCTCCAATGAGACTCTTGAACTCCCTACTGACCGTCACTGACTCCCTCCATCATCATAACACCCCCACAACAAACAACTAGTGATCCCAACCGGCAGTCAAAAACTAGGCATGGGCGGATTTTGCGGATTGGCAATCCGCGAATTTGCAGATTTGCGAATTTGCGGATTGCGAAAATCCGCAAAATACGCGAATTCTCGCGGATTTTGCAGATTTTTTTTGTGTGTTTGCACGGGTTTCTGCAAGTTCGCAAGGGTTTTGTACAATTTCGCAAATTGCACTTAGATAAAATAAAGCAGCACCTGCTTTGTTTTATCTAGTGGTTCCTGTGCAAGCTAACTTTGTAACTATTTTACAACGGAGCTGGCAGCTTGCTGGCGCCATTGTAAAATAGTTACATGAGTGGGGGTTCAACTTTTGAACCCGTTTCCCAAAAATCCGCAAAATCCGCGGGCGTAACGGATTTCCCGCTCATGCCTATCAAAAACCCCCAACTCCTGCTCTCTACCTACCCGCAAGAGGACACCGGAATTATGATGCAATCCTTCACACCCCATGCCCAAGGCTCCACACAGAGACAACACCAAACACCAAAAGCCAGCATATCAATGACATGCTTTCTCCTTCTCAGGATGACCCCACCCAGAACACCCACACCCCGTCCTCTGAAGAGACAACACAGCATCTCGCTCTGCTGGAAAGCCAGCTAGAAACTGTAATACTTGGCCTTAACAAAATCTTACTGAAGCTCACCACACTCCGAGAGCCTAACCAACGCCCTCACCTGACCCCCACTTTTTCCTGTACTAAACATCATAGACCTTCAAAGGCTCTATGTCCCAGGTGGAACTCAACCCCCCTCCTGAACCAGACACAGTGACCCAAAAGAACAGGAGCTGCAATGTCCACAAGTGAAGTGTTGGATTTTGCCTCCTCCTATGACACTTCTTCTACTGTCACCCCAAAATCTAAGATCCTGGCCATCACTGGACTCAGAAGAGACCGCTCTCCTCCCTGGGCCTTAAGACCCCCTGCCTTACTCACAAACATTCCCAGGGTCCCCCTAAAGAAGTAACACAGAAATGGGGTGACCTCCACCAACTGCATGCTCATAAACTGCAGATCAGCCACCAACATACAACAGAACTGGCAGAAACCACCCTCACCCATGACATAGACATCATGTTCACCACCAAAACATGGCTAAACGAGTTCTCTTCCTCAACTATGGACATGCTTTTGCCCCCAGGCTTTACACAAGAAAAACATCTCTGTGACGGAAACGGATACCATCAGTTACAACACTATTGATTGTCTAACCACCAACATTGAGATGAGTGACAACAAAATACTAGTCTGCCATCTCCTCTATCATCCGCCAGGCAACACCACTGCATTTGGTGAATACCAGTCGGACATGATAACTGACTGCTCACTCCAAGACTCAAACAACTCAATTCTATGTGACCCCAAACTTTGAATGATCTTCTACATAACAACAACCTTACCCAACACTGCTCAGAGGAAACTCATAACAGAGGATTAAGCCTGGATGCCATTATTGCCCAACGTGACACAGTCATGATCAACCACATCCCGCTCATTGACTGGTCTGACCACTACATCATTCTATTCCACATTAACCAAACAATCCTATGCCAACCCCCCACACAGGACCCCCCATGTGTGAGAATTCTAACTCAGATTCCCCTGCCAGTCCTGAAGGAAAGGGTAAGCTCTCTCCTTCCCATCTCCACAGATAATCTCTCCACAAAAGAACTCACCTCCCACTACAACACAACCAAAATTCCATTCTGGACCAATTAGCCCCCTTGAAACTAAAAAGAATCAGGAACACTCCATCTAGATCCTGGTTCAACACAGTCATAAACTCCAAAAGAAGACAAATAGGAGCTACAGAAAGTCTCTGGGGGAACAACCCCTCCTCAATCCTCGGTGTCAACTCAAATCAGTTCGCAGGAAGTATAAAAAACGTATTTTTCTTGCAACGCAAAAAACAGATCCAAAGAACTCTTCAGCCTCATTAGGCAACAAACTTCCAAGCCCCGGTCACCCTCCGCTCAGGCCTCCAAAGACCTGGGCAAAAACTTTGCCAACTCCTTCAATGACAAAATCACCAAGATTGAGCTTTCCCTGGATGACAACCGCACACCCTCCTACAGGAGACTGTCCTGAGGAATAGAAGATATTGCTCCCAAGCACCCCATAAAACTCTGGAAATCCTTTACCCCATCTCCAAAGCAGAGATAGTCAAACTGATCTCCACCTCCAAACCCTCTACACGCGTCCTGGATCCTCTACCTGCCCTACTGACCAAATAGCTCAAACTCTCCCTAGCCCCGCTCTGGAGTAAGATCATAAACAGCTCAGTACGAACCTGAGTCATTCTGGACAAAGTCAACCAAGTCAGGCCATTATTGAAAAAACCAGGCTTGGACACTAATGATCTGAATCACTTCAGAACAGTCTCCAATCTCCCTCTCCTAGCTAAAATCCTGGAAAGTGTGTACTAATACAACTGACTCAGCACATGAACAACACCAGCCTTCTAGATCCACACCATTCAGGCTTCATAAAGGACTGTAACACAGAGACAACAATCCTTGATGTCATAGACGATATCCACAATTCTCTCGATTCGGACCAATGCTGCCTACTCATACTCCTTGACTTATCGGCAGCCTTCGACACGGTTGACCATAATCTACTCATTAAGGTACTTCAAGAAAGGGTAGGTGTGGAAGAGGTGGTCTTACATTGGTTCTCCTTCTTTCTCCAGAACCGCACCCAACAAATAAAAATCTAATACTTCTTGTTCGACCTACATCCCGTCGGCAGGGGTGTCCCCCAAGGATCAGTTCTTTCCCCACAACTTTTCAGCATCAACATGGAACCCCTCTTCCACCTATATGCAGACAACACCCAGCTCTATCTTGAAACCTCCTCCATAGATGATATGCAGAGACTCAAAAACACTCTAGGAGAAGTCCAACACTGGCTTTGGCAAAATCACCTGAAACTCAACCAAGACAAAATGGACGTCCTCCTCATTTCTAACAAAGAGGCGAACCACCAAATTGTAGAATGGCTAAAAGCTATAGATGCTCTCAACAGCATTCTCACTTTGGCTGACTCCGTGCAATTGCTGGGAATCACTCTGGACCCAAAACTAGACACACAACAAGAACACCGCAAAGAGCGCCTTCCTCAACCTGAAGCTACTCAACAAATAAAACCCTTCATTTCGCCCAAGGACCTCAAACAAGCTAAGCAATCCCTGGTGCTGCCCAGACTATACTACGGAAATGCAACCCTCTCAGCTACAGCAAAATCCCACCTAGCTCCCTCGGAACAACTCTCAATGCAGTAGCCAGAATAGCCACCAGAATAAATACATATGAACAAATCTCGCCAGCACTCAGAGAGCTAAAATGGCTCCCATTTGAAATGCATGCCAATTTCAGAACTGCCTGCCTCACGTTCAAAGCCCTGCACACATGGATATCCACCTACCTGGCCTCCAAACTCAAGAAGTCCGGTCAGACTAAGAGCCTCAGGAGTTCCAACATTCTACTCTTCATCCCATCAAAAACTCGCAAACAAAAAAACACAAACCCACTGGCGTTCAAGCGAAGTTCAGCCCTTTGTTGTTCTGGCAGCTGATGGTTTCCACTCCAGAACTGTCATCCTATGCAGCGGCCTTGGAGGAGGACCGTGCTTTAGACACAGCAAAAGAAATAGGCTGGATCAAATATGTTAAACGTCTAATGTTCTGCTTATGACTGCCTTGCCATAATATAGTCTGGCCTCAAACTTAGAATAAACAACAGATTAAGTTACTATATTGGGATTGTATTGAGTCCAAAGCATATATAGATGGCTCCCATTGCATATTATCCCAAAAATAAAAGACTTCAAATTCAGCCACACTCTTGAAAGCTACCTTGATATAATTAAAGTGTTGTCTGATAGGAAGCTACACATCCAGTTCAATGTAAACAACAATTGTCCTAGACTCAATTATAATCTAGTTAAGAAGACATTCATTATTTGAAAATAACATACGGTATGGCATGGGGCCATTAGTGCACACCAATTTTCTGAAAATGGGGTAAAAACACCTCTGATATAACACAACAGAGCCCAAAATTGCTACAGAGGTGATTGTATTTATTTCTCAAATGCTTTAGTAACAAATCACCATATTTCAATGTTTCACAGAAGAAAGAGGAAGGTTGCTCCAAAAGGGGTGAAAGGGGGAATTGTGATCGTGAGTGGGACCGATATAGAAGGGGAATCAGAACATTTCAGCAAAAAGTTAATTTAACACATGTTAATCCTTGCAAACTGGCTACAGTTTTACATTGACGCAAACACAAGCAGATGATGATGGAATGCTGACACTGTACAGACACTCACTCCAAGTCACGGATCTGGGTTGAATCCATCATCATTATTTAGCTCAATACACCTCCCCAGTTCAGACATGGCCACATGCAAATCAGTCTGACCCTGTGCCTCATGGGAACAGTCCAGCCCGAACTGCCAAGCCATGTCTTCCCTGGGGGTGAGTGTCTGAAAGGTTTCAGCGCTCCGTCCATCATCTCCTTGTGTTTGTACTGTTCTACAATGACACCAGTTTACAACCGGACCTGTCCGTCACGGGTAGTTTCAGATTTTCTTTTAGATGCACAGAGAGATATCATCTTTGTGATGGGCAGGGTTGGGCTGATATCAGGTACAGGCCAGTTGGGGGGAGATTTTCAACATTTCGACCCTAGTGCATAGAGGGTAAATTACATCCTCAGCAGTTGTGTCTTCCTCAGGACAGGGGCAGGGAATCAACCTGGGGGGTGCAATAAGTGGACTAGTTAGACAGAACGAGTCAGGAATGGGACCTGTTATGGAGGGTGTCTTCCTAATCACTGACCTGTGGTGATGTAAAGTCAGGATACGCCCTGCGAACAAAGGTCTGCAGAAATAAAATGATAATCATTGTACTATTCATACATGGACAATAACGACTATAACTACTTACCTGCACAGTATTTGCAGCATAATTAGGATTCTATACAAATAGTTGTGGCTGCAGTTTTGTTTCGAAATATTCCACGGTGAATGTATCGCCCGGACGATCTAAACTAATACATAAAACATAGATAAGGAGTAAATCAGTGCTGCAGGACGCAAAGGGAGTAGCGAGTCACTGGGACTGTAATCCCAGGTATAAATTACCTGATTTAGTAAAATCGGGCGCAGCTCTATTTTGTGTCAGAGACATTGAATGAGTCATCTCAGCTTAAAATAGATTACTGTGCCACCTGGGACCGCGTGCACGTTACCAACGTGCTATGTGAGAGAGCGCAATTTGAATGAAATGTATATCGCAGCCACATTTAGACGTATATGTTATAAACGAAGGAATGAAACGCATATCGTAATGTGAATCTGACGACTATAGCATAAAGTCAACTAAAGTAATGACATGATATAGGAAATGTAAATGTATTTACTGTTAAACATGTATTAGATTTAGAAGGCCCGTATACATAATGGGTAAATGAAGAAATGCTTACGAAATGTAAACGTGCACAGTAGAATTCATGTACGTGTGTAACTTTTAAATGGAGTAACATGGAGAAATGTAACGTGGATAAATGTGCGGAGAAAACATGACAATGTAACGAATAAGCATATAACCTCGTATTCTATGTCTTATATATTCTATGTAAAGGATATTCATATAGAGGAAAGGACTTACTAAAAGCGAATATATAAATGTATGCTAAAGGTTATACTGTGTAGAAGAAGTTTGTAGGAATGCTGGAAGAGTTTTAGGTCATTTGTGATTCTAACCTGACTGACCAAGGGTTAGCAGGAGCGTAGTCCAATGTATGTAATTTAGTGGACTTACAGGAGTCGTAAATAGCTTGATGTGAACGTGAGAGCCAAGAAGTCTAGCACTTGTTAGATTTAAGGTGACAACGCCGGACGGAGCTTATTGCTCGAACGTGAGGAGAGACACTTAGAATTTGAATTATGTTTTGAAAAGACCATTCACAGGACCTAGAAGGGTCAAGCTCAACAATATGAAGTTAAAAGTCTTGTTTAAGGTCATTTGACTTTTGATCTGAAAGTGTCAATAGAAGTCGCCAACAAGATGATGAAGATGACATCTAAGGAGAAAGGTCAACTTAACGGACGGCGAAAGAGATGAAGCAATGGAAGAAGCTAGAAGCTGACATCATCGGGGAAAGTCCGTGGTGGGCGTCAAGGGGCGTTCCACCCACACTGTGGTTGTGTATTTTAGGGACAGCACCCCGGGGATAAGATAGCAATTAGCGAAGGGAGAGCGATTTGCTCAGAGGGAGCTCAGAGAGAGAAGGGCGAAGCATAGATGACTTGAGCAGATGCGCTGAGAGAGATCAGAGCGCAAGAGAGCAGTAGGCCGAGGACCCTTAAGAAGAGCGGATGGGTAGGCAGAGAGGGTACTGCTTCTTAAACTTAAGTTACCTTTAGAGGCTAAGAGAGTTTGAACTTCTTTGGAAGTCAAACTGCTGACACCTTTTTAGGTTAGGAACTTGCGAAGTAGGGATGTCACATAGCATAGAGTAGGGACAGATTTAACGTGATACTTTTCTCTTTCTGTAGATGACGCTAAGGAACCACTTCACATCGAAGCTTTAAATTGCTGATATTGGAATTGATTTTGTATTCTTTTGTATACTTTGAGGTTTATCCTGAGCAGATTGTAATTGCATACAACCTTGACTTTTATATAAAACTTTCAAACTTTATCAGTTGTAAGTGGTTCTTCCGAGTGGCGTCAGTTAATGGGGTTTATCTAAACTACGCGGGGGTTGTCTTTTACTCAATGACAGATACCAACGGTCCAAAATAGATGAATGAGATAAGTTATTAAATTGATCATAAATTGATATCAAAATCTCATTCCCCGCATATGTCAAAAGTGCACATAGCTAAGTAACTCTTCTGAAGGCTGGGGGCCGGCATGGAAGACAGACTGTTTCTCATAGCCGGTTGTGAAAAAACCTAACGTAAAATATTACAATGGCAAAAATACTGTAAAGACGATCCAGAGTACCAACAATACACATAGCATTATTAAACTGAGAGAGACATTGTAAGGAGGACATTGTAAAACGACGTGCTATACAGAGTTATTACATCCAAGGCATCCAGTAAGGCATGGTAGCCTGCCTGTAAATGCGTTCACAAACTCATGGTGGCCAATAGAGTACAGCAAAAGGGCTGTCCCTGTGGCCCTAGCCCGCACAAAGCCATCAGCCATTTCCTGTTTTCTTGCACAGCAGATGCAAAACCTAGGAGTAAATGGCCGACTCCTGTTTGCAGACAACTTGGCACAAGAGTCTTTAGAGAGACCATGGGTATACTGAAATCTGATGCAACACAAGTTTATTTATTTATGATCTTGGAACTCCGAAGAGATCCACATAAAAATGAAATTTACAATTGCAAAGTATTAAAATATAATATACAATACCCTAAGTGCTATAAAACATCAAATACAACCACATTTAGTAATCATAGCCTTCATAAGAATGTTTTAGTACATATGTAAAAAACACTTAAAAAAGTTAAAAATCCTTTGACAAAACATTTCATTTGGTGGTTCATAAATAGAATCTGTTAGAAAGGATAGATAATTGTAAACAGATTGGCCTCATCCATTTACGCCAATACAGTAATAGGGCGGGGCAGATAAATAGCACATGATTAACATCCTGCATAGAATTATTGCACACATTACAAACCGGGGAAGAACCGTACCATTTAGATAGTACGTTGTTTAAAGGGAGTATACCCTGCCTCAATATTAACCAAAAGCGGTGCACTCCATGGGGCAGGTTCCAAGAGATATAAGCCTGTACTTTATTTATCACACAGGAGTTAATGGCCGGGTGGGCACCTCTCTATAAAATACGTACTTCCCTATCCCTGGTGAAACTTAATTTCCAGGTGGCCTGCTTCAAAGTGGACTTTAATTGATATGGTGAAAAGTACGGATTCATCCAGTTGTAGCAAGTCAACCGCAGTTCTAAATTTTTTTAACAATTAATGATTGCTCATTTAAGCTTTCTAATATTTCTTTCTGGATAAAAAAATCTTAGTGTACCAGGATCACCCTTCACCATGTTTGTAACCCATCGCACTATTACCGCAATACCTTGTACCCAGCTACTTCTTAAGCCGAATTCTAACCTTAGTGCAGCCACGGGGCAAGCAGAGTTGACTGAGGCTAGGCTCCTTAAAGTTTTGCCTTCTGTTGTATTCAGAAAGCCCCATTTTTCCTATATCAAGTAATTCAATACCATACAGCAGGGAAGCAGGAATTTTAGCACAAAATATCTCTAACAAAAGTGCAAAGTGTCTTTTTCCAGTAGATCGGTAGGAGGAGCCCAAGCTTTTCCCCTGTGTAATCGCTTTATAAATGTTATTTTCTATATGGGCTTTATCACTTAGGTTGCTGCACACAGATTTTCCCCAGAACACATATGGTTCACTAGTTTTAATTTTTGGCCACCCACCAACCAAACAAAATTCCCATACTTTTTTCTGCCATGCATGCACATTATTTTTCTTTTAGATACGTTTATCTTTAGATAGTGGGCCTCTGCATATTCGTGTAGCACCTGCAGTCGACTATTTAATCCCCTCGGCATCAGATCTAATATTAAAATCTCGTCAGCATGAAGTTGCAAGCAATCGGTTTCCCCCCCAGTAGCGGGGCAATGCTATCACTTTGAGACAAGCAAAACACACAAGATGAGGGATGGAATGTTGCACAATGGCAAAACATTCACCCCCGGTCAGAGATCTGGGTTTAATCCATCGTTATTTTGCTCACCAAGCCATTCCAGTTCAGACATGGCCTTATGCAAATCAGTCTTGGCCCTGTGCCTCATGGGAACAGTCCAGCCCGAACTGCCAAGCCATGTCTTCCCTGGACCGGAATCAAGCATCCTAGGACCGGTTTCTGGCTATCCTATAATACCGTCAACCTTCATTAATTCATCAAGGAATATTTTTCCTCTCTTATTTGTCCTAATATTTTGTTGAAAGAGTGCTTGTGGGATCTGTAGAGATTCTTCTTTTTCCTAATTTCAGAATATATCTAAAGTAGAATTAGAGATTTTACAATTCAGATCCCCTACCAAGACTATATGAGGGGGGAGTTCTACCTCATTAACATTCTTAATGTAGCAAAAGACCGTCTTTAAGAGTACATTGTGAAAGGCATCTGGTGGAATATAAGCATTTATCAACGTCAGTGGTGTGCATTTTACATTATTGCTAGGATTATACAATGTTATTGCTAAAAAAAGATGACCAGGATCTTTATAGTAATCATAATTCCATTTTATCTTATTTGACAATAAGCAGGACACCCCTCCCTTTGCATGTCCTCTCCTGGATGGGATTGCTTTCAATCTAAAGTAAAATAATCCTTACATAGTATATCCTCTGTACACCAGGTCTCCTGAAGACAGATCATGTTTGCATCTAATGCACATATGTATTGTAACTTCTCCATACTATTCTTTATTCCTGCAGCATTCCATGATATTATTTGTAATTAATTGCTAGAAGGATGGCTGTTGTGGGAGTTTATTATTGGATCTGCTTGATAGAACGCCAGGTAACCAGTTCCATTGCGGACTCTCTTGTTTGGAGTTACATTGAAAGGAAAAGGGGGTGCAATCTTTGAATTTCACTTGTCTGCCATTTTTTGTAATACAGATGTTTAATTCCTTCATATGGGCGATCTCTACTGCCTGAAACTAAATATGTTGACAAAAACCTATTGTCAAGGGCTCTATTTCGGGGTTTTTTCTGAAAATGGGAATACATCAATCCCCCTACTTTGTAGGCCATCTGACCATTGTAATATTAGGTTTGCAATAATTTTGGAATTAAACCTTACCCTAGATTTATAACCGAATTCTGTTTTTAAGATGGAGTCTAAACTTCTATCACTACTTTGAATAAGTTTCAAACTTTCAATCTCCAGGAGACATTTAAGAAGCAAATAAAATCTAACTGGAAAGTGTCTGTACTTTCCCAGATGCGGTTAACGTCAGTTATCTCACATTTACCCCTCATTCTTGCGATGTCAGAGAACTGGACAGCCAAGGAATTAAGAACTCATGAGAGGAGGTTAACAGTCCTCGACTGCTCCCCTGTTATAAGTGAAGGAGACCCCTCTATTACAACTTTATGCAAAATTCAAGGGGGGGAATCATGGGCCATCATTAGCCCTGTTGCTAGATCTTTATTCTCTGGGTTCTCAAGATCAACTTCATCTTTCTGGTTCATAACTTGTGATGCATTTTGCGGATTCTGGGAGGAAGATTCCTTACTAACTGAGGCCTCAATGTTTTCTTTAAAGCAAATTCTCCTTTGTTCTTTTTTGAGAACCTTTGTTTTGATTTCATCTTTTTCCCTCTGTTCTTTTAATTGTTCCCATTTTTCCCATTTTTTGCAGGTGTGAAGCTCCTAAGACATTTTCTTTCTCATCACTTAACTGGGTTTTAAATATAGGAAAAACGTCCTTGTCTATCTTTTTTGCTGAGTCTGCCAAGTCTTTTACTTCTTGGGCTGAATCATAGTTAGCCTGTATAGATTGTGTTAAAGGTTCAAGGGTCTTCTCTAAGATCGCCACTTTGTTCATTTGCTTATCAGTTTGGGGCTTGCCATCGTGAGCAGTATAAGTTAGGAGACTATTGGTATTCTCAAGTATATTCTCCAAAACCTCTTTTGCCTTTACTTCCGTTCCTACTTGTTTAGTATCAGATTTTGAACTAACCTCCTTCTCCGCACTACCTTTTAACAATACCTTTAATATTTGAATTACAGTCACAGTCTGAACCTCCCACAAATGTTTCAAGTAGAGTTAGAATAGAGGATAATGGGTGTTCCTGGGATACTAGTGAGTCCGATACTAATATATCCTTCCTGATAATTTGACTGGGTTAGATATCGTTGATATTTAAATCAGGGCTCATATTTATTTATTTATTTATTTTACACACTTATAAGGCGCGCAGCTACCCAAAAAGGGTTTCCCGGCGCCGAGACACAGTACAAGATAGGTGTAATAAAACGAAGCAAACAGGATTTATTTCTCAAATAACCAGGTCTTGATGCTTCTCCTGAACGTGGCGTAGTTCTCCTCCTTGTGGATGTGGGGAGGGAGTGCATTCCAGAGGGTGGGTCCTAGGTGTGAGAAGGACCTCCCACCCATTCTTGCTAGCTTAAACCTAGGTACACAGAAATTAGCTGCTGAATGTGAACGCAGATTTCGTTTGGGAAAATAAGGGCGGGCCAATGCTTGAAGATATTTTGGCGCCGTGCCGGCTTTAATCCTGAACATATAGCTCAGGGCTTTGAACCTGATCCGGTTCTCAACCCTGAGCCAATGCAGGTCCTTCAGGTGTTTTGATACGGTGGAGGTTTTGGGGATTTTGCATAGTAGTCTGGCGGCTGAATTTTGTACCATTTGCAGTCGCCTGATTACAGCCTGATTAGAACCAAGGTACAGGATGTTGC
This sequence comes from Lissotriton vulgaris, assembly GCF_964263255.1. Lineage (NCBI taxonomy): Eukaryota > Metazoa > Chordata > Amphibia > Caudata > Salamandridae > Lissotriton > Lissotriton vulgaris. Next base: position 9,536,386 of record NC_141687.1, read on the forward strand.
CGTAGTCAAGCCGAGAAGTTATAAGGGCATTGACTACGGTCTTTTGGGTAGCGGAAGGCAACATCCACAGGATTTTTCTTAGCCACTTTATGATAGTGAAACAAAGGCCAGCAACCTTGTTGGCCTGTTGTCTCATGGAGAGAGCATTATCGACAAATACCCCCAAATTACGTACATTAGTGGCTGGTTGGGGGAGTTTTCCCAAGCCAGAAGGCCAATGTGTGGAGTTCCATAAGTCTTGGTTTTTTCCCAGGTGGAGGACCTCTGTTTTTTCTCCATTTAATTTCAGCTGGTTGTTGGACATCCAGCTGAAAATATTATGGAGACCTTGCTTAAGAGAAGAAGGAGCAGAAGGGTTGGATTTGGACAGTGAGAAAATAATCTGCGAATCATCAGCATAGGTCATGAGGGTAAGTCCTGATTTGTCCGCTACGTCTGCCAAAGGACGGAGATACAGGTTAAAAAGTAGAGGGCTCAAAATGGAGCCCTGGGGTACTCCATGGGGGGCGCTGAACGTTTCAGAACAAGCAAAGGGGGGAGGTTATTTGAAACGTCCGATCTGTCAGAAAAGACCTGATCCAATCAAGTGCAGTTCCACAAGTGCCATTCCTTCTTAGCATTGTGAGTAGCTTTTTATGCGAGATGGTGTCAAAGGCCGCACTCAAGTAAAGAAGAATGAATGCGACCGTTTGACCCTCATCCAGGAGTTTCCGGATGTTCTCAGTTACCCCAAGCAGAGCAGTCTCGGTGGAAAAACCTGCCCTGAAGCCAGACTGTGACGGATGAAGAAGAGAATTTTCTACGGTGAAGTGGGTTAAAGCAGAGTGAATATGTCTTTCTAAAAGTTTCGAAAAAACTGGTAAGGGTGATATGGTTCGGTAGTTGGCTAATATCTCGGGGCACGCTGTGGGTTTCTTCAAAAGAGGGCTGACCATAGTGTGCTTCCAGAGAGTAGGAACTATAGAGGAGCTGAGAGAGAAATTTAAAGTGTCCGCAATAATATTCAAGGAGGAAACCTCCAATTGTTTCAAGACACTGATGGGGATAGGGTCGTGGGGGGAGCCAGATGTAATGGTTTTGAGGATGGACATCAGAGATTCAATAGTAATCAGAGGCCAGTGGTCAAGGAGGTTAGTGGCACAGGGTATAGACTATGTGTCGTCTTGTGAGGCTGTTACACACGTGTTGTTGTTGATGTCACTGATTATTTTATCATTTTTTTCTGTAAAGAAAATGGCGAGATCTTGGCATTGTACTTTGTTAAGCGGGAGGGCGATAGCACCCGCTAATTCCTTCACCGTATTGAAGAGCGTTCTTGCTCTGTTTGTGGCTGTGTTTATGGAGTTTGCAACGTGAAGGGCTCGGGCCTTTGTACAGGCCGTATGATATTTATTTCTTGCTTTTAGGTATATCTCTTTTTTTTCGGGTGCATAATCTTTCCGCCACTGTCTTTGAAAAGCTTTGCATTTAGATTTCACTGATTTTAAGTGATCGTTAAAGCAAGGGGCTGGGGGACGGTGATGAGTTCCCTTTATGTAATGGGGAGGAAGACAAACATCTGCGGCGTCACTGAGCCATGCATGAGTCGCATTGGCAGTGCTTTCCATGTCATGTCCTGGAGTTGGGGGATATACGGCTAAAGTGTGATTTAGTTGGTCGATGTTGATTGTCTTCCAGTTTTTCATAGTGGTGGCTGGATAGACGGGCTGCGGCTGGGTGGAGATTGGTAGTTTTAGACTGAACTGGATTAAAAATTGATCTGACCAGCAGACAGGGGTTGTTTTAAGCCATTTCAGGTCATTAAGATTAGAAAATATTGGGTCAAGCAGATGTCCTGCTTTGTGCGTGGGTCCGGAGTTCAATAACCTCTCGTTGAGTGCTGTAAAATCATCCAGCAGGTTAAAACATGTGGCATTAGAAAGATCGTCTAGATGCAAGTTTAAATCTCCTATCAGTGAGAAATTTTTTGAGGCAAGATGGAAGGGCGTGATGTGATTCGCTAAATTCGGAGCCCACGTGGTAGCATTTCCAGGGGGCCTGTACATCAACAAACCTGAAAAATTGAAATTGGGATTTAGGTGATTTTGAAGAAAGCTGATTCACATTTAGGGATATCAACTGGTACAAGACTACAAGTTAGTTCTCTGCTGAAAATAATGCCGATCCCACCACCAATTTTACCCACTCTGTCTTTCCTAACTATAGCATAGTCAGGGGGGAGAGCAGTAGCTACATCGGGGCCAGCGCTGTCGTGTAGCCAAGTTTCCGTTAGGAAGAGTGCATAGGGTTTTTCCTCCAGTAATAGGTTAAAAATGTCGAACTTGTGCTGAGGTAAGGAGCGGCAGTTTATACTAAAAAACGAAAAATCAGAGACCTTGGGTTTAGGTTTTTGTCTCGGAGTCGTACTACATATTGTCGGGTCAGGGTGGGGTATGAAATTGGTGAGAGTGAATTTACAGTTGGGGCATGAGGTTTTACCTGCATGGTCAGGCCTAAGTGTGGTGCAATTACCCTGGAAGGCGGTGCGTAAAGCCCGCAGTTGCTCCGAATTCATACCTGGGATTCGTGTAGCTGACTCGACATAGCTTTCCGCCCCGTGTCCCATCCTGGGCCTGACGGGCACAGACGGGCTGGTCTTTGGCTTGTCTTCGGCGCGTATGCGGCTCTGACGCTGCGCGTAACCGCTGCGCGTTATAGGGGACATAAGGCTTATGTAGAGGACGGGCTCGTATTCAGCTCCGCCTCTACAACACTCATCCAATCAGTGCCTGTACCGGGAGAGAACCCGGAAGAAGGTCCCGCCCTTCACCCACCACTCAAAGAAGCCTAGCGCTTGCGGTGGACCGGGGTTTCAGGGGCGACAAGTGGCTTAATAATAAGTAGCTCCAACACAGTTAAGAAATCAACACAGTGCAATTTTTAAATCAATCACACGGCAGAAAGAAAAGATTTTCTAATGCGCGCTGCTACCTACGTTCGTTGCAGTGCGTGGGGGAGTGTCAGAGGTACAGATTCGATTAAAAGGTATGAGGTGCAGTTTTAAAATTTTAAACATTCAGTGAATAATGATGTTATTTAAAAACAAATCGGCTTGCTTTCATTTGGTGCAGCAACATGCAATCTTTCGGTATCATCAGGGGTGTAAGTGCAAAAGAGAATAAATTGATTTATTAGATGGAATACTGCTGAATAATTTTAGTCCTATGAGAACTGTTAGTGGTGGAGTATTTGCTAATTCTATAATCTTGCTAGTATCACAAGAAATATACCTCCTGCAGAGTTCTAAATCTAGATCTGGGAGAGTAAAATCTTTATTTTGTAGGTAGGGGCATCTGAAGCATTCTGCATGTGCGCAGCCAGCGATGATGCATGGTGCGGGCTGGCCTCACTCTCACAGGGTTGTTCCTTCCCTGTAGAGTAAGCGGAGTTGGCTGCCTTCATGACTTCACCAATATGGTGGTTTGAACCTGCGCACACACCGAGATAGTTACACGATGGGGACGTGACTCCACTTTTTTCTTCCAAAAAATATATATAGTTAGTATTTAATAAAAAAGAAGACATTTTATACTTTTAATAAAAAACGCAAACAATTACAAAAACAGTTTTTAGTATATTAAAGTTACAAAATATCACTAAAAAAATATCAAAATTACTGAAAAGAGGTTTAATGAACATTATAATTAGAAATTAGCATTTAAAAAACCTTTGAAATTCACTGATAAAACCATATGCTTCAGGGATGTTATAGTTAGAAATTAGCATTTAAAAAACATTAAAAATGCACTGATAAAAGCATATGTTTCAGGGATGTTATAGTTAGAAATTAGGATTTAAAAAACCTTAGAAATTCACTGAAAAAATCATTGGTTTCATGGACGTTATAGTTAGTTGAACATTTCACTCTTACAAAACCAGAGAAATTCGGCCGTCATAGTTAGTAGAGCTAACTATAACTTGCGCCCCCCAAAGCACTGCTGATGACGTCACATATTACAACACACATGACATGGTCAGTGACATCACTGATGACATCTCAAATGACATCACTGATGACATCATCCATGTGATAATTTTATGTACCTCCTCACACCCTAACATAAGCTTTGATACACTCCTCTAAAATACAGACTACCATTTTTGAAACCATAGACAAACCAATAGCAGTTACTACATACCCACTGACTGATTCCTAGGTATACACACACATCCATTCATGCACCCATGAGGTCACTCATACATGCTGTCACTCATCAATAGAGCACTATCATATACACTCATACACCTATACAGACACTCACACACTGCCACTCATCAATAGAGTTATTCACATACCTAGAATCAACAACACTGACATTTACTCACCTATACAGTTATACATTCACTACCTCACCTATTATTACAGATATTAACATATACTTACTCTCTTATACAATCACTGACACAACCGCACACTCATTCATACAGCCACTCTTGCAATCACGCACATTCAAATATAGGCATTTATATACTCCAACACTCACATATACTGCCTTTCGCATATGTAGTTACTCACACATATACCACTGAGACATCCATTCACTCACTAACACACCCATATACACACTCACCCACCCATACAGCTATTTCTACATGCACTCTTGAACCCATACACCCAGTGAATCACCCACTTACACAACTATATACAAAGTCCCACACCTTCCACCCACCCAAACAAACACTCAGCCACCCATACAGATACTCACGCAACCTATAAATAACCCATATAGACACTCATGTAGCTCCTCACCAACCCATGCAGCAGCTTATACAACAACAGACATACTGATACCGACATTCACACAGTTTAGTCATTAACCCCTGCATTCAGTAAGACAATTAATCACTCACTTATAGTCAGTCAGTCACACACCTATTAAATCCTCCACCATGACACTTATACTATACACCCACTCATACTTCAATACACCTCAGCATATATATTTAAAACATATAGAAACACAGTCACTGGATGATGTCATCAGTGATGTCATCAGTGATGTAATTTGAGATGTCATGAGTTATGTTTTAGTGATGTCACTGACAATCTCATAAGTGATGTAATATGTGACGTCATCAGCAATGCATTATGGGGAACGAGTTATAGTTAGCTCTGCTAACTATAACTGACAAATTTCTCTGGTTTTGTGTAAGTGAAATGTCCAACTGACTATAATGTCCCTGAAACCTATGTTTTTTTCAGTGAATATGTATATATATATATATTACCTACTAGTGGTCACCAGTAGGTAGTGAAAGTTAGGACCTAGTTTCCATAGGAAAAGTTTTTTTAGTTTTCCCAATAACTTTGGCGCTGGTTGACGAATCTTCATGAAAGTTTCAAAACTAGTGATCAGCACCGGGCAGCTCCTGTCTTGAAAGTTTCGGGGTGATTCGCCTAGTAGGGGCCAAGAAAAAAGGGGGTCACAAAATGCATTTTCCTGATGTCATTTTCCATAGGAAACTTTAGACAAAGCTACAGCCCGGACTGCTGAACAGAATAACAGCAAATTTGGCAAAAAATTAGCCCTTGCTTCAGAAAGAGTCCTTTTTAGGTCTCACCTACGCAACGTACAAGAGTTGCATAGGAGGGGACTCCATGTAATCGACTTGCTTTTTGGGCCAAAAACGTGCACGTGTTGCATTGCCATCAATGGCAACGTGTGCACGTGAGGCGATCTACTTGTGGGAGCGCGCACCACCAAATGGCAGCAATTATCGCTCCCACAAGTAAAATGCGCAGCCCACCTCCTCCCCCTGCTGCCGGGCGAGTCTCCCCCTTCTGCCTCGTGTGCTAGTTACTTGTGTATAAGTTTACTGTCCGCACGCATGCTAAAAAGCACGGCTGTCACCGTGGTATCACCCAAATGAGAGTAATTGTGGAGGAATTGTTGCATTTATTCAGAAGGAGGCCAGGTCTACTGCCCTTGAACTTGCAGGGTTCTCAGCGGCAGTGTCTGCAGAGGAGCGCGGTGTGTGGAACACTGCAAGGCCACTCGCAGTTGAGCTGAGCACTGCAGCAATGTCGACCCAGGGATCCGCCGGCTTGCCCGGGGCGGCGGGGAGACACACATTTGTGTTGTGCAGTAACTTGTGAAAGCAGCTTGAACGTAAACAACATCACATCCTTTGTATTTAATTCCTTGACATATACTCGGGAGACCTGAACACCGAGATAAGAGGTTGGTTAGCAGTCACCCAATCCAAGCTGCATTCTTTGAATTCCTTGTTGAGGGGGGCGCTACGCAACAATTTGTGTTACTCCCACAGATCAGCTTTCCTACCACATGCAAAGTAAGAGCCGGTATGAGCCTCAAGGCGTCCGTGCCCTAACACAGCAGTGAACGCACTCGAAATTAATGACCCCATTTAATTTCTTTTTACCACATATTGTTAACCTCTCGTGGGGTTAAACTTCCTCCTGACACCATTTAATCACATCCTGATCATCTCCTGTGAAGACATCGGGCAGGCAAACGCTGTTCTTCACTTATGTTCTAGATACAAGTAGGCTAATATTTAGCAGCTGTGAGGTGTGTGCCTAGAACAGCAGAGAACTGTGCGTGTGCCTATAAATGCTGCTCGCTTCTGCCGCGTGATGCATTGTCTTATGACCAATACCCTTTATTTCTCAATAAAAGCCCCTCGTTCTTCATTCCAAGCGGTGCAATGGACTTACTCCGTGCAAACGGCACCAGCCGTTACACGTGGAGCCCAGAAAGGCAGCTGTCACCAAACACTGAGGTCAGTTCACCGGAATAAGTGTCAATGGCGCTGCGATACTTTACAACTCAATCGAAACACAATCCACAATCCTTGAGAAAGTTCTGCATCAGTGAATAGGATTTTCATGTAATGGGAGTTCACAGCGAATTAGGCCACCAACAAAGATTTAAAGAAACCGAAGTGATGACGCAACATATCCCTGAAGGGATTTTGCAAGCAGTGTAAAGGGAGAAAGCGCTACATGTCATAGTGTCTCATGAGAGCCATGCTGTGAATGAGCTGCAAGGGTGCAGCATGGGAAATACCGGTTTAGCTTGAAAAGTGAGGCACACTGGCTCGAGACCTCAGCTGGAGTCACTTTATCAAATCTCAACATTGCAGACCAGAGGCGCACCTAAAGTCTAATTCTTCAAGCAAAAGGTAGAGTGGATCTAAGCAGGGGGGGCATCAAAGCCTCATTAACAAGCAAAATGTCTTTAATAGACCTGTGAAGTGCTCGGGTGCGGCTGTCTGTGCCCTGGAAGCTGTCTCACACGACGGGGCGGGTGGCTGAAGCCCTTTGAGCCCAATGGGTGTTGCGCGCCTGATGCAGACCTTCTCTGGTGTGATAACCCTTAAATCTCCAAATGTTTTTGCACGGGGTGGGGTTAATCTGTTTGAGGAATGCTTTTACATCAAATACGTATGCAATATCCTAGTCCTTTGCACCAGTTAAAGTGCCAGGTTTTATCGAGGAACGCTCAAGAGCCACTTTTTTACTTCTTTTGCGGAGGGCTTTAATGCTTCCTCTATTTCTTTTTTTCTTAAATTCATCAATACAGCTTGGACCAGTTAATAAATTAAAAAATAACACCTGCGTTACTTTGTATGCGGGCATGCGCAATAGAGGTTTTGCGGACCGGCTGTATCACTGTGCCCTCCACTTGCAATGCCCAGGCACCACTTAAAAGCATTAAGACTTCCAGAGTGTTGCACTGTGATTCCAAGACGGAGCAATGATTAGATTACACCGAATACCGAAAGTCAACGTGGGCTGGAGATAAAACGTTCAGAAGAGTCTTTTTTTTATTACCATGCTTTGCTCCCAAACAAAATACCCAGAGATTTGAAATGCAGTTTGAGGCTTGCTTTGGAACACCAGTGGGAGAGCCGCAGTGTGTCATGTGCACAAGAGTGCGCAGCTCAGTGCCTCCAGAGTCGTAGCTGAGCTGTGTTATATTTAATACGTTTATTTTGTAGATGTGAACTGTGCGGGCCACCAGGTCATCTGGTGCAGAGCCCACACACTCCAGACCCACAACATCACAACACAGATTTACAACCACTTTGCATGGGGTTGCGCTACTGCTTTAACACAAACTTGATGCAAAATGCAGTTGTGGTATTTACAATCCAATACAAATCACAATCTGCGTTGGATTGTAGCTAAAAAGAATGAAAATCTGCGCAATGTGCTGTCTTGTGCTACTTTGCATCAAGTGGGCAGCCATGCGAAGACCAGAGGTTGGCGCTCGTGCCTGCAGTATAAACGCTTACTTGCAGTGTCTGGCGAAGCCACGGCGCCGCATTCGGCGGGAGAATTATCCAGAATGTGAGCGCATCTGCTCAGCAGACGCGTGCAGCAGGCACGCCAAAGGCACGTATGTATTCACCCATCTGTGCTCAGACCACGCTCAGCGCAAGCCCCCTGCCAGTTTTACCCCAGAATTAGGAACAATGGGCCTCATTTGTAAAAAGTGACGCATCGCTGCGTGAAAACAGCGATGCGTCACTTTTCACTGCGCCCTCCTTGTGACACCAATAATGCGTCATATTTACAGTATGACGCATCATGACGCAAGGACTTACAGATACGTCAGTATTTCTGACGAATCAGTATGGCGCAAAAGTGACGCATTACTGGAGTGTGTCACAAAAGTGACGCAACTCCAGCAATGTATCCTTTCACATGGGGAAAGCCCCATATGACAGGGCCTGCGTTAGTCTTACGCCTTATAGATTTCACTGCATCACTTCTATGAACCTCTCTTGCGTCAGAAGGCCCCCCCAGCATACATTATACCTGGCGCAGGTATAATGTAGCGCAGGAGTTTACAAAGTGACGCATCTACCTAGATGTTTCACTTTGTAAATATGGTGCAACAAAGCACATTTTTTATGCTGCCGGTGCGTCACAAAAAGTGACGCACGGCCTCATAAATGAGGCCCAATATTTGGCTATTCGAGGAATACATTTTTCAGGCTGAACCTCCCGAGCAGATACTGAACTGCCCCCGCGCTGAGCTGCGCTAATGAAGAGGCTCCACAGATGTGCCCTGAGTACTACCTCACTCTGGCAAACGTTATGGCGACAACAATGGAGCCTTTTAGACCTCACATTACTGCGATAGAAGAGAAATCATGAACCTGGCATTGCACATTAATTAACGCTCGCTCACTTATAAAACATTAGTATCAATTTGAGGAGTTTGTAGAAGCACAAGCACTAGATACAGCTTCTGTTCCAGAGACATGGGCTGATGCTTCATCTGGCCCTGACGTGGTCGCCACCATCCCGATTGGGTTTTCAATTGCAAAAAAAGACCAGGAGGGGAAAAGGGCAGGGGCTTTCCTATATTTTACCGTGATCATCAGAGGGCAGCCTTCACAGATATTTCATCTAAGTCAGAGTGTAACGCATCTAGTGTCCTGCGGGACACGTTCTAGTCTTCAGCAGGAAGCTGTAATCCCAGCCACTCCCTCATGGGCTGGACACACTGCACCCCCACACACATCCATCATGGGTGCCATGAGTCACGTGGCCGTCGTCAATAAAAAGGGCCCGGGTGCACATGCCCGGGGCCAGTTGTACTACCCAACCACAGTGTCTGTTTCCATAACTGCGAATCATGTGGACCTAGGGCCAGACTTGACAATGGCGACGAGGGTCTGATCCTGCGTGTCCCCCGGCAGTGGGCTCGCTATTCTCTCCTGGGTGGGGAGCAGGGAGCTGCCCCTCTCAAGGTGCACCTACTCCCTGGGTGTGAAACTTAGAGACACGACGGGCACCCAACGAAACTACCCGCAAAACAGGGTGAAGAGTAAAAGTCAGCGCGGGCCGGAGGTGTTTTACAGCTATAGACAGGCTGCAAGGAGCCCAAGTGTGACCGGAGCGAGACGCCAGCACCGAGATCCCAGGCCGAGAGTTGCCTCTCCCCCCCTCAATGAGGGAAAGGAGGACGAGGAAGACCAGCCCTGCAACAGCCCCTCTGGTGTCCACGAGGCTAGCCGGGAGAAGAGGTATGCTCCGACCCACCATTGAGGGCGGCTGGAGGCAGTGAGGCCGGCCGCCATCAGCCCAGGGGGGCGAGGGGCTCTCCCAGCAGCGAGGAAGGTGTCATTAGCAGCACCCAACAGGGAACAGCGCATGAAGTAAAAAGCACCAGCAAAACACCACTCTTGTCCTGTGACCCAGACAAAGCCGCGAAAGTGCCTGCAGCTCCGGCTGTACCTGTAAAGCTGTTCCGGCCCGGATAAGTAGCAGCTGTGCGTGCAAGCGTGTTGTGCCCCGCAACAGCGTAGGGTGTAGCAGATGCCGCACCTGCATGGTGAGCCACATTAAGAGATCGCTGCTACAATAACGGAGGATAAATCACCCACAGCTCCACCTAGCGGCTGCCTGAGTGCACTGCAGCCCAAAGTGCACAGCGCAGAAGGCAGCCCGAGAAAGGACTAATGCCCAGATGCATCAACCTTTTTAGGAAGTGCAAACGGTGCGATTTGCATAAATCGGCCTTTTGCACTTCCTAAATTGGTTACTGGGATGCATCAAGCATTTTTTGGAAATCGCTTTTTTTGCGAGTTCCAAAAAATGCGATTGCTGTTAAGGAATCGCACATTTGCGATTCCTTAACAGCAATGCATCATCCCCAAAACATTTGCGATTTCCAAAATTGCAAATGCAAATTACCACGAAGTTGAACTTCGTGGTAATTTGCAAAAATGTTTAAAAACGCATGAAAATGCATTTTTTAAACGTGTACGTTACAGGCACACATGTCCTTAGGACATGTGTGTATGTAACTCACATGTAAATGTGCATTTCATGAGTGCAGGGGGGGTCCTTTGGACCCCCCTCTCCACCCTTGAAAGGCTTTGATGCATTCCGAATTGAAATTGCGAATTCGCAATTCCCATTCATTCCTATGGGCATTTCAGCCCATAGGAATGAATGGGAATATCGGATTCGCTATTTGGAACTCGCAATTTTATTGGAATTCGGTAAAAATTGCGATTTTTACCGAATTCCAATAAAATTGCGAATTTAATGATGCATTGCCATTTGCGAATCCTTAATTGCGATTCCTTATTTTTCGCAATTAAGGAATCGCAAATGACAACGTTGATGCATCTAGGGGTAAACCCCTGCAATAATTAATATACAAGAACGGTGCAACGCCAAGAGGAGCTGCCTTACTGCCCCAACCAAGCACGTCCCTGCACCTGGCTCTTTGTCAATTTCCCACGAACAGTCCAGTCTGAGACCGCACCAGTTGTAATACCCATCTACAGTGTCTGCGTCCATGACTGCGAATCATGTGGGCCAAGGGCCCGAGAAGACAACGCATTCTTTTTTAAAATCAAACTCCGCCACAGATAATCCTTCAATGTTCTTCTTATTAACCGCCCTCCAGGTCCCAGAGCTATTTAGTCAACACTTAGAATCGAAGGTTAACGTCCATGACTACTCTGTACTGGGCAAATTTAACTTCCACTTGGCAATTCACAGGAGAAAGATTTATGTGATCTATTGGATTTGATGAGCAGTGTAGGTTTGGAACAGGTCAATAAGGGCCCCACCCACACGGCAGAGCATCTGCTTGATGGAGTCTTTACAGATAACCTTTTTCTCCAACCCATGGGTTTACTCCAATTATCCTGGTCTGATCACTCTGCCATTATGTTTAATCTCTCATTAAGTAAAGCATCCTGTAAATCAACTACACCAGTATTGAAGCACGAATGTTGCCTGTGGCATAATGCTGATGCCGTTGAATGTAATGCCTCAAGCGAGCAGCAGGCCTGTAATCTCCAGTGATCCAGAGATTGCCACCTCAAACTATCAAGTCTGGATTGGCTCCATTGTAATACCTTAGCACCTTCTAAAACTGGTCGGGTGTGTAGGAGAGTAGGGTCTGCTTCCAGTGGTCACTCCCACTTTTTGCTGTGATTTTCTGGTTTTTCGACTTTAGTGTGGCTGTGGGCCTGCTAATCAGACCCACAGCCCAGCTGTTCTATCTCTAAATTGATACCATGTACTTTAGGTATACACCTGATTGGGTATTGGGTCACCTTTGTGAGCCCCGGTATAGTGTACCATAGGTACCTGGGGCTTAGGTGTATCCAAGGCCTACCAGGGGCTGCAGCATGTATTATGCCACCCCTGGCTGGCCATACAAACTGACACCAGAGGCTGATCACTCAGCCTGGGGAAGGTGGTGTAATCATCCCTTACTTAGATATAGTATACCTATATCTACCCATATATATAGACACGTATACACCTATAAGTCACTCCTATGGCAGGCCTTGACAATCCTGAAGGCAGAGTGCTTGGTTTTATTTGAGAGGGTGCCTTAGCATGAGCTGAGCCCCTCTGCAGATTTTGGAACCATCTCCTTATAGCTGATCTATGATATAGCCATACCATATACTCTTAAGTGCATTATAATCCTTGCGGTTAATGTTAACTTTATTTTGGCTTTATCAAAACATGTTGTGTAAGGTGTCAAACACTTTGGAATACTACTCCCCCGCCAGTATTCGCTGCGGGGGTAGCTTTCCACCCTTCTAGAGGGAAAAGAAATGTAGTTACTGCTTTACCCGGTTAAAATTAAACAGAGCCTCAGCATCACAAAATGGATGCTGCTGCCACAGACATGAGTCTGACCTCTTGCTGCTGGGGGAAACTCCAGAAAGGGAGGCTTGGACAATAGGTTTCCTGTCGAGGATGGTGCTGGCACCAACCCAGACAGTCGATAGTGTATTTGGGCAGGGTGGGTTGAATGAAAAGATGCTTTTCCAGACACTGCCTGCGGCACACAAGGTGCTCCATGCATAGTCCGGTTCAAACCAGTTGCAGGGGCACTCCAGCCCCACTCTGGCGGAAAATTGGACAAAGGGAAAGGGGTGTCCACCCATAGGAGGGACCTAGTAGGTAATCCACCCCATTTCTTTACTATAAAGAGAGGTACTGGGTCCCCAGGACTTTAGATAATCCTGGAATGAAACTTTGATACAAACTCTTGGACCTTTGATGTTCTATACCTACTAGAAGTCTGAAGACATCTCCCTTGTGGTCAAGGTGTGACCACCCTGTGCACACAGGCACCACCTTGCCAGTCTGCTTTATCAATGCTCCTGCCGGATCCTGAAGACTCAGCGACACAGAAATTTGACTCCCAGGCTTCTCTGACTCCAACCCACATCCACAGCAAAGCTGAGACCCATGGCAGACACGAGAGACGTGAGACTGGACACCCTGGACATCCTGCATTTTGCTAACAGTGCTACTACCAAGGCTCCCTTGCAGTTGTGCATTGGGGTATGAGAAGCCCCAGATATGAGCACCATTTGCACTGAAGCTCATCCCTCCACACTTCACAAGTGGTGCATGGGGCCTGCTCTCGCATTTCAGCTCAATGCGTCTTCCTGGTTGCTAGTCCGCTAGCTAGTTAGCCCTCCAAAGTCTTTCCTTTGAAACCAAACTGCTTTCCTGGTTGCTCCAGGCTTGCTTCAGCTTTCCTGCAAAGGAGAAGCTCACCAGACATTGCTGGTCTGCTTAGAAGCCAATCTTCACTTCCTGCGTGGATTGCGTTTACCAAGGCTTGTTGGGTCCAGTCCAAATACCGACACCGCAGTCAACTAGATCCTTTATGGGACAGTTTGAATCCAGCTCCTGGTTGTCGTTGACACCTCCTGGTCCTTGTGGCTGCGGAGACAAGCTTCACCTCTTCACCTGAAATCAACTCGACATCGCCTGGTTCCTTCCTGGTAACTGGCTAGTGACCTAGACTCTGTCTCCTCTGCTTTCAGGTTCTTCTCATCTCTGATCCACCCTTGGACACTTTTCCTCTGGTCGCCTGCAGCCTTTCTTTGCAGATCTCCATAGAAAACATCGACGAAACCCAACACGAAAACACACCTATGCACCCGGCTTCCCTGGGTGAGGTAACTCGAGTACTCCGGTGCTCCTGTGGGTCTTGACTCTTGAAGTATCCTAGTTTAAAGGGGTTTTACCGTAGTCCATCTGGAAGTGTCTTAAAACTGTAACTTTGCAACTCTTACGTTCTCCATTATAAGTCAATGGTAACTCGCGACTGTGTTTAGACACTGCACGTGTCTCCCGTGGGTCTCCTACTTCTTAACCCTTGGTTGTCTAGTGTAGCCCCAGCGATTCACTGTTTCTGAAGTGGTCCCCATACCACTTACTTAGTATATGGTTTGTGAGGCCCCTAGGGCAGAACTGTATTTGTGCAACTTATAGTATGCTAATTGAGTAACTTGTGATGTATTTTGATCTCTGACCTCATAAAGAGTGCAGAGGGGTTGTGTTAGAAATAAATACATATATATTTAATATATACCTTGTGTGGTGTCCTTTTAATTGGTACTCAATGGATTAACATTGGTAAAACAGCTTGCTTTACATGCTTTCTGAAGTTTTAGCCTAAGACTGCTGGTCCATGCTACCACTAGGATAGCTTGTCTATAAGGCTGACTTTACAACCACCATCAATAAGGGTTGTTAAGACTGGTGCAAGGTGCCCACTAGAATAGTGGACATCATATGCCAGGCTAACTTCTGGAGTCACATCCAGACTGGATTATTCAAATGGCCTCTATCTTGGCCTCCCGAAATATCTGACACAACGCCTGCAGAGCGTGCAGAATGCGGCTGCGAGATTGATAAAACACGTGCCTTTTAAACATCATATCTCTCCGCATCTTCACGAGCTGCACTGGCTCCCAGTGGCGAGCAGAGTTAAATTCAAAGCGCTCACCCTAGCGTACAGAGCATAAAAAGGGAACTGTCCCAATTATCTTAAACTCCGACTCCCCCGCTACCATCAAGAGAGACAACCGCGCTCGAACTCGCAGATCCTACTGGCTGTACCACGAGCGAGAAGGGCGAGACTCGGAGGTAGATCTTTCTCGGTAGGCACTGCGAAGCTCTGGAACTCCCTCCCCTCTGCCATCCAATCTGCCTCGTCAGAAGCCATCTTTAGGAAACTCCTAAAGACCTGGCTCTTTGCGCAGAAAGCCTAGTACCTCCCCCTGCATTCCTCTCTGTTGCTGCGGTTTCTTTTCAGCGCCTGGACACCTCCACGCGAGGTAGCTGTTCACGCTATATAAAAATCAGTATTATTATTATTATTATTATTAACTTCTCACATTGGTGTGCAGCGGATGGGATAAGAGCTTGCTGTTGTTTTACCATATAAACTTGAAGTATCATTTGAAAGATCACATTAAGGTACCTAGAGGTACATATAAATAAAGTTCTTATAATACTTTAAGTTCTACTGAACTTAGCAGCTGTAGAGGAAATGGCTTAGCACACCCTGACTACAACTCCTAGAGAGGTTCTAGTAGGAAAACATTTAGTGTAGGTAGGTGCACACACCACACCTCACTAGAAAGTGTCCTTGACTGCAGGGTCTAGTGTGCAAGAAGAGGACCCTCCCAGGATCCCTTCTAAATAAGACATATTCACTTTTGATGAGCTTAGAAGTTTGTGTACAGCCAGAAGGCTGAGACAAGGACAAAGTCTGACTCTTAAGCACCTGATAGAGATATTAGTGGAATATGATGTAGATAGAGCATCCAACCCAGATCCATCATGTAGTACAGAGGAGGGCCATCCCTCAAAAGAAGACCTCACTGATGAAAATCAAGGGGGCACTGATGATGAAGTGGATGATATCCAGGTGCAAGCCAGGGAACTGAATCTGCTTAACCTAGGACTACATGGGACTGGAGAGGGAAGAATCCAATCCAGACCCCCAAGTAGGTCTCACTCTGAGCATAGAGGAGGAAGGTCACTATCCAGTGAATCCAACCACTCTGGTAACTCAATAGGGTCCAATGCTCAGCTCTAAAGAGAATGAATTCGCCTCAGAGAAGTGAGCATAAAGCTAGGATGAAGGAAGTAAATCTTAGGCTCAAGAGGCAAGAGATTGCCCTTGCAAAAGAGACTCTGGCTCTTGAAAGAGAGAAAAAGTTAAGTGGGTTAGAATCCACTGGTGGCAGCATCATTCCTAGAGATAGGAACAGGTCTCATGACCATAAAAACCTAAATAAGATTGACCCTCCCTACAAGAGTGGGGATGACATCCATAAGTGGATAGCTGCTTTGGAGAGGGCCTGCGAAGTACAGCAGGTACCCCAAAGTCAGTGAGCAGCAATCTTGTGGCTCTCCTTTTCAGATAAAGGCAGAGACAAGCTCCTCACAGTTAGTGACGAGGATGCTAACAACTACACTGTCCTGAAGAGTGCTCCGATAGATGGGTTTGGCTTAACCACTGAGCAGTATAGGTTGCTGTTCAGAGGCACCAAGAAGACACAGACTCAGGATTGGACTGACTTTGTAGATTGTGCCACTAAGGCTCTGGAAGGCTGGTTACTGGGCAGTAAGGTGAATGACTATACAGGATTGTATAATTTGATTATGCGAGAACAAATTCTTAATAATTGTCAGAACCAGTTATTGCATCAACACCTGATTGACTCTGATCTGACCTCTCCCCAAGAATTGGTAAAGAAGGCAGACAAATGTGTCAGAACCAGGGTGAAGCAGAAGGTACAGAACCAAGGTGGTGATCAGAAGAAGCAAGACCAAAAAATGGTGGGGAGAAAGCAAAAAAACAGAAGTCTTAGCTAGGTCCCCAAAAAGCTTCTAATGTTGGGGGTCCCCAACATTCTAAAATTAAAGAAGGTCCAAAGAAACCATGGTGCAACTTTTGTAAGGTGTGGAGAAGTGTGGCTCAGGGGTTAGAGGCGGCAGACCCGGAAGCTGAGATCGGCCCTGGACCAGGGTTCAATTCCCCGCCTCGGCGGGTCTTGGGCTGAAAAATTCCACGGGCGCGATAATTCTCGCTCCGGTGCCTTCTCGACTCACGGGTTCACACTCTGCGACTCTGGGCAATAGCTTGCTTAATCTCCACAACGGCCCCTCGCGGCGGGATGCCTGGCTTTCACCTTGTGGATACCCTGCCGGGGTTACCTCACAGGGGAATACCAGGACAGGTTCCCTAAGCAAGCGCCGGGAAACCCTTTGTGGGTAGCTGTGCGCTATATAAGCTCAAATACATTTACATTTACAAGGTTAATAGTCACTGGACCAGTGATTGCACCTAGAAGGAGGCAGCTCCAACCACCATTGACCCTAAGGCAACTGTTCCCCCTAGTACAGCTAATAGTGGTGGTTCTCAACAGAAGGGTGTAGTAGGGTTAACCCTGGTAACTGAGGTAGATTCTGGCCTATTCAGGATACCAACTCAAGCTGGTATTGTTTGTGATGTGGACATTGCTATGACCTCTACTGTGAGCTCCAGTAACCTGGGCAAGTACAGACAGACTCCTTTGATTAATAACAAAGTGGCTCAGGCCTACAGGGACACAAGTACCAGTGTCACAATGGTGACACCCAACTTTGTGAACCCTGGACAGATCATACTAGGTGACAATTACCTAGTGACCAATGCAAGCAATGTCACTACCACTAAGGGTGGGTGCAAAATCCGTTCAGCTCGCGGATTTTGCTGATTTTCGTCAATTTCGCGATCCGCGAATCGTGTGAAATTGCTGAAAAATCCGCCCGAGAGCGGATTTGCGGATTCATTAATTTATTTATTCTCAGTAGAGGGTGGCATCTTCTTGGATAAATATGCAGGCAGGACTCATTCTACGATTCAGAAAAGGGGGTGGTGATGAACAGAGTGTCTGAATTAAGCAGACCACTCTTACCCAGTCCAAAGATCAGGGCTTGATCCATCACCGTTATTTATCTCACTGCCCCATCCCAGCTCAGAACCTGGCTATAAGCAAATCAGTCTGTCCCTGGCCCAGTGCATCATGGGAACAGGGCAGACTAAACTACCAAGCCAATTCTTCACCAGAAAGGAGACAAGCTACCGGGGACCGGTTTCTGGCATTTCAGCCGTCTTCGGCCCGGCTTGCTTGAATCCTGATGGAGCAGTGAGAAAGGGACTCATGTCTGAGTATACCCTGCCACACCTATAGTGGCCAAAAACGATTCAGAAAAGGGGGTGGTGATGAACAGAGTGTCTGAATTAAGCAGACCACTCTTACCCAGTCCAAAGATCAGGGCTTGATCCATCACCGTTATTTATCTCACTGCCCCATCCCAGCTCAGAACCTGGCTATATGCAAATCAGTCTGTCCCTGGCCCAGTGCATCATGGGAACAGGTCAGACTAAACTCCCAAGCCAATTCTTCACCAGAAAGGAGACAAGCTACCGGGGACCGGTTTCTGGCATTTCAGCCGTCTTCGGCCTGGCTTGCTTGAATCCTAATGGAGCAGTGAGAAAGGGACTCATGTCTGAGTATACCCTGCCACACCTATAGTGGCCAAAAACGATTCAGAAAAGGGGGTGGTGATGAACAGAGTGTCTGAATTAAGCAGACCACTCTTACCCAGTCCAAAGATCAGGGCTTGATCCATCACCGTTATTTATCTCACTGCCCCATCCCAGCTCAGAACCTGGCTATATGCACATCAGTCTGTCCCTGGCCCAGTGCATCATGGGAACAGGGCAGACTAAACTACTACTGAATCAGGACTCATTCTGGCACGATGCTCCTGTCATAAAAATTAAACCTCAACAGGAAGCACTTACAGATATACATAAAGCAGGTGCCAGAGTTGAAGCTCAAACAACTAGTGAGCATGGTCGAGACTAGGCAGGTGTGCTTCCTCCCCATATCTACCGCCTACAATTAGATGTAATCCTTGATGGAGGTCTTTGCATCCACGAGTTTCTCGAGCGCAATCCCCGTGTACTTCCTGTGACTAGGAGGCTGCTTCCTTCTCATCTGCTCCTCTGATAGGTCTCTGACCCTTTAAACAAGAGGCATGTGAACTCGCATGGAAGCCCCGCCCGTTTGGCCCCACACACACTAGGGTATGCAACGTCTTTGCGCCCTTTCCTCACTATGATGGACAGCTAACTCGAGGGACCTCTGCGTCTTTTGGCGTAGTGGCAAAATTATAGACACACGTGGTCACTGGAGACAACTCTTCTGGCCCTTTACGCAGCTGAAGTGTAGCAAAAGCAGTATACATTTACCCAACGAGGAAGCACTTACTGATTAGACAGTAGAAAGTACTCCAGTTGAGTAGAGGTATGGCACAACACGGTGTCATCTTCGTGGATAAATATGCAGGCAGGACTCATTCTGGCATGATGCTCCTGTGCCCGAGTTGATGCTCAAATTCAGTAACGCATTATAATCAGCCCAACCGACTAGTGAGCATGGTCGAGACTAGGCAGGTGTGCTTCCTCCCAATATCTACCGCCTACAATTAGATGTAATCCTTGATTGAGGTCTTTGCATCCACGAGTTTCTCGAGCGCAATCCCCATGTACTTCCTTTGACCAGTAGGTTGCTTCCTTCTCATCTGCTGCTCTGATCGGTCTCTGACCCTTTATAAACAAGAGGCATGTGAACTAGCATGGAAGCCCCGCCCGTTTGACCCCGCCACACACACACACTAGGGTACACAACATCACATTATTGCAAATGGCAAAAACATTAGCGAGTTCGCAGTAAAATCCGCGAATTCGCTGATTTTTTTGCCATTTCGTGTGAATTCGCGGACCCGCAACATTCACCCATACTTAACTACCACCCATAGTATGGCAATTGTTAATTCCTCCTGGGGAGGGGTAACTGGCCTCAAAAGAGTTGTTGTTAGTTCAGGCCTTCTTGTAGAATGTTTGCTTGGCAATGACCTAGAATCTTCAATCTGGTCTGAAGTGGAGTATAGGACTCATGCAGAAATGTTAGGTATATCAGCACATGTCCTTGTTGTGACCAGGTCACAGGCCAAAAAGTGCAAAACTGAACAGGCCCTGGATCCTGAAACTATGGACCAGTTGCCTACCAGGAGTAGAAGCAGTAGGGTTAAGGCATTGCCTTTCCCCTTGCCTCAGAATGAGGATCAGCCTTCCAAGGAAGCTGATTGTGAGACCCAAGAAGGAACTGTCCTAGAAGAGCTTGAGCCTGATTAGGTTGAGTATCTTGGGACAGGGGGACCTTCAAGGGCAGATCTGATGCTGGCGGAGTTGGACTGCCCTTCTCTTGAACCCCTCAGACAGCAAGCTGCTGCTGAGGCTGCTGGGAATGCTAGTGGAACCCATAGAGTGTATTGGGATGAAGGGCTCCTGTATTCAGAGGCTAGAGACCCAAAGCCTGGTGCTTCCAGGAGGTTGGTCATACCTTTTTACATTAGCCCATGATATTCCTCTGCAGGACATCTTGGCCAGAACAAGACTTGGGACAGGCTTGTCCCTCACTTTCACTGGCCTCACATGTCAGAAGACACCAAGGAGTTTTGTCGCTCCTTTGTCACCTGCCAAGCCAGTGGCAAATCAGGTGGCACCTTAAAGGCCCCCCTAATACCACTACCTGTGTTAAGGGTTCCCCTTTGCAAGAGTAGGGATTGACATTGTTGGACCAATGGATCCCCAAACAGCATCTGGCACAGGTTTATTCTGGTGGTAGTGGATCATGCCAACAGATACCCAGAAGCTATTCCCCTAAGGACCACAACAGCACCTGTTGTGGCAGGAGCCCTCCTGGGAGTTTTCTCAGGAGTGGGTTTTCTGAAGGAGGTTGTCTCAGACAGAGGGGCAAACTTTATGTCTGGAAATTTGACTGCTATGTGGAAGGAGTGTGGAGTGGACTACAAGTTCACCCCACCCTATCATCCACAGTGCAATGGTCTGGTGGAGAGATTCAACAAGACCTTAAAGGGCATGATCATAGGTTTACCCGAAAAGATTAGGTGAAGATGGGACATCTTTCTGCCCTGTTTTTGTTTGCTTACAGAGAGGTCCCACAGAAGGGGGTTATCTACAGCTCTTTTGAACTTCTGTTTGACCATCCTTTAAGAGGACCCCTTTGTCTGGTGAAGGAAGGATGAGAGTTGCCTCTCAAAGCTCCAAAACAAGATATTGTGGAGTATGTACTTGGTCTCCAGGATGGCTGAGTATATGAAAAAGGCAATCACAAACCTTGAGGCTAGCTAGGAACTTCAAAAAGCCTGACATTACCAAAAGGCTGTGCTGATTGTTTACCAGCCAGGGCAGAAAGTATGGGTGTTGGATCCAGTGGCCCCAGCAGCTCTCCAAGACAAATGGTCTGGACCCCATACAATTGTTGAACAGAAGGGAGGGGTAACCTATCTGGTTGATCTTGGAACTCCCAGGAGCCCCCACAGGGTGCTTCATGTCAACAGATTGAAACCATTTGTTGACAGGGCAGACATGGGCTTGCTCATGGCTACAGATGAGGGACAGGAGGAGGAGAGTGACCCTCTCCCAGACCTGCTTTCTCAGAACCCTGATGATGGCTCAGTTGATGGTGTAGCCTTGGCTGGCAGCCTCACTGACCAACAGCAACAGGACTGCAGACAAGTTCTACAATCCTACAGACATATGTTTTCTTTGACTCCAAGTCAGACTACCTGGTGCACTCATGAAGTGGACACTTGGGACAGTCTGCCTGTCAAGAGTAAAATCTACATGCAACCTGATCATGTCAGGGACTGTATCAGGACAGAGGTCCAAAAGATGTTGGAGTTGTGAGTCATTGAGCCCTCAGAGAGCCCTTGGGCCAGTCCTGTAGTCCTAGTGCCTAAACCTCACACCCAAGATGGTAAGAGAGAGATGAGGTTTTGCATGGATTACAGAGGTCTCAATGCTGTCACTAGGACAGATGCCCACCTGTGTTGAGCCCGACTCTCTTTAACATCTTTATGACCCCTCTGGCGGCATTGGTGGAGTCTTATGGGGCCCAGATTGTATCTTATGCCGACGATACCCAGCTCCTCTTTACCTGCAGGAAAGGAGAAGATTTTGATGGAGAGAGTATCCGCGAGTGCCTTGGGGCTGTCTTTAAATGGTTCCAGCTTAACAGCCTCAAGTGCAACTCAGACAAGTCTGAGGTACTCTTCTTCGGCTGCCCACACGACCCAGGCTGGCAGGAATGGTGGCCTGTCAACATGTTTCCTCCAGCGCACTCTTCCCAGCTAGCTAAGAATCTGGGGATTAAGATGGATAATGGCCTGGCGTTAAGATCTCAGATCCTTGGTCTCACGGGGACATGTTTTGGCCTCCTGAGGATGCTCCGTAAGTTTCTTCCTCTGCTCTCAGAAGATCATAGGAAGACGACGGTGCAGGCCTTAATCGGCTCAAGATTGGACTATTCCAACGTCCTGTATCTTGGCCTGCCGGAATATCTTTTGCAACGTCTGCAGGTCATCCAGAACTCGGCCGCGTGGGCTATTTTTGGCCTTTATAGACGTTCCAGAGTTTCAGGCCTTTTGCAGTCGCTCCATTGGCTGCCTATCCGGAAACGGATAGTTTTTAAGGCCTTGACCCTGGACCATAAGGCTCTCCATGCCTCGGGACCTAAATATCTCCAAAGGAGGATTGCCTTCTACCAGCCGACCCGATCTTTGAGGTCTGAATCACTGTTCTTTGCGGTGGTACCCCGAGTAAAGAGGGCCCGCATTGGGGGTCGCTCCTTCAGGCTGCTGGCACCACAGATTTGGAATACGTTGCCTTTGGCACTACGCAGCACCTCTAATCTGTTGACTTTTAGGAAGGGCCTTAAAACTTGGCTTTTCGCTCAGTAATTCTTTTCTCTCTGATTTTCGTTGTGCCAGTTTTTGCTTGTTCTGTGTTGTGTTACTCTACCACTGGTTTTTAATAAAAGCGCCGGGACACTCTCTGGAGTAACCGTGCGCTATAAAAGACAAATCTAACATAACATAACATAACCCAATACGAAGAGCAGATTAGCACATTGACAGATTGGCTTCTGCCGAGTTTTTGAGTACATTTAACTTGACAGCTGGTTACTGGCAGATCAGACTAGTTGATGATGCAAAAGCCAAAACAGAATTCTCAACCCCTGGAGGACATTATCAATTTGTGGTGATGCCCTTTAGCTTGAAGAATGCACCTGCCACATTCCAAAGGTTGGTGAAACAAGTCCTCTCAGGTCTGAATGACTACTGTGCAGCTTATCTTGATGATATTGTTGTCTTTAGCTCCACTTGGGAAGATCACCTGATCCACCTAAAGAATGGTTTGGAGGCCCTGCAAAAGGCAGGATTAACGATCAAGGCTACTAAGTGCCAGATAGGGCAGAGTTAGGTTGTGTACCTGGGCCACCTGGTAGGTGGAAGTCTGGTTCAACCGTTTGAGAGCAAGATCCCACCACCCAGACACAGGTCAGAGCTTTCTTGGGCCTGACTGGGTACTACAGGAAGTTTGTTAAGAACTATGGGTCCATTGTGACACCTCTTAATGACTTAACTTCCATGAAAATGCCAAAGAAAGTTCAGTGGACAGTAGGCTGTCAAAAGGCATTTGATGACCTGAAGCAGGCCAAATGCTCTGCACCTATTCTGAAAAGTCCAGACCACTCCAAGGAATTCATTATCCAAACAGATGCTTCTGAGTTGGAGGGGGGGCTGTTCTTTCACAACTGAATAAAGATGGTCAAGACCAGCCAATAGCTTTCATTAGCAGAAGGCTGACCCCTAGAGAGAAATGTTGGTAAGCTATTGAGAGGGAGGCCTTTGCTGTAGTTTGGGCCCTGAAGAAGCTGAGGCCATACTTGTTTGGTACTCACTTCAGAATTCAGACAGGCTATAAGCCCCTCTTGTGGCTAAATCAGATGAAGGGTGAAAATCCCAAACTGCTCAGGTGGTCCATTTCCCTACAAGGGATTGACTTTACAGTGAAATATAGACCTGGAACTGACCATGGCAATGCAGATGGACTCTCCAGATATTTCCACTTAGAACATGAAGACTCAACTGGTCAAGGTTAGTTTGATGTCCCTGCATTGGGGAGGGAGGGGGGGGTTGTGTAGAAGAGTAGGGTCTGCTTCCTATGGTCACCCCCACTTTTTGCTGTGATTCTCTGGTTGTTCGACTTTAGTGTGGCTGTGGGCCTCTCTAATCAGAACCACAGCCCAGCTGTTCTCTCCCTAAATTGATACCATGTACATTAGGTGCATACCAGATTGGGTATTGGGTCACCTTTGTGAGCCCCTGTATATTGTACCATAGGTACCCAGGGCTAGGTGCATCCAAGGCCTACCAGGGGCTGCAGCATGTATTTTGCCACCCCTGGCAGGTCATCCAAACTGACACCACAGGCTGATTACTCAGCCTGGGTAAGGTGGCTTAATCACCCCTTACTTAGATATAGTATACCTATATCTACCCATATATATAGACATGTATACACCATTAAGTCACTCCTATGGCAGGCCTTGACAATCCTGAAGGCAGAGTGCTTGGTTTTATGTGAGAGGGTGCCCTAGCATGAGCTGAGCCCCTCTGCAGCTTTCAGAACCATCTCTTTATAGCTGTTCTATGATAAAGCCATACCATATACTCTTAAGTACATTACAATCCGCACGGTTAATGCTAACTTTGGTTTGTCTTTATCAAAACATGTCGTGGAAGGTGTCGAACACTTTGGAATACTACCCCCCCCCCCGCCAGTACTGGCGGCAGGGGTAGCATTCCACCCTTCCAGAGGGAAAAGACATGTAGTTACTGCTTTACCCGTTAAAGTTAAACAGAGCCTCAGCATCACAAAATGGATCATCACAAAATGGATGCTGCTGCCACATACACGGGTCTGACCTCCTGCTGCTGGGGGAAACTCCAGTAAGGGAGGCTTGGACAATAGGTTTCCTGTCGAAGAAAGTGCTAGTACCACCCCAGACAGCCTGTAGTGTATTGGGGCAGGGTGGGTTGAATGGAAAGATGCTTTTCCAGACACTGCCTGGGGCACACAAGGTGCTCCATGCTAGCCTGGTTCAAACCAGTTGCAGGGGCCCTCCAGCCCTGCTCTGGCGCGAAACTAGACAAAGGGGAAGGGGTGTAACCATCCCCTTCTCAGGTCCACCCATAGGAGGGACCTAGTAGGTAATGCAGCTAATTTCTTTAGTATACAGATAGGTGCCGGTTCCCCAGGACTTTAGATTATCCTGGAATGAAACTTTGATACAAACTCTTGGACCTTCGACATTCTATACCGACTAGAAGGCTGAAGACATCTCCCTTGTGGTCAAGGAGTGACCACCCTGGCAAAACAGGCATCACTAGTAACTTGCCGGTCTGCTTTGTCGATGCTCCCGCCGGATCCCGAGGACTCTGCGACACAGGAACTGGACTCTCAAACTTCTCTGACTCCGACCCACATCCACAGCAAAGCTGAGACCCGTGGCGGACACAAGAGACGTGGGACCGGACACCCTGGCTATCCTGCATTTTGCTAACAGTGCAACTACCGAGGCACCCTCGCAGTTGTACATTTTGGTATGAGAAGCCCCAGACCCGAGCGCCATTTGCACCGAAGCTCAGCCCTCCACACTCCACGAGTGCTGCGTGGGGCCCGCTCTTGCATTTCAGCTCAACGCGTCTTCCAGGTTGATAGCCCGCTGGCTAGTTAGCCCTCCAAAGACTTTCCTTTGAAACCAATTATTGATTATAATTGTCACAATTGTCACTATACTTTCTTTGTTTGGTTTCTACCTTACACTAGGGACACTGAGCACTAACTCCTTTTTTGTGGATTTGAATTTGACTTCAATATTTGCTATTAACTGAAGATCTTGCAACTACAGTGTACTCAACTTTGTCTGAACTCCGTATAACCTATTTTTTTATTGCCATTGCACATTCAGATTACCCAATTTATCCGGATATTTTTACCACGAGAGCCACTGGTTCTTGTAATAAATACGTACCCTGGGTAAGTAGGGTTTCCCTTGTGTTTCTTGAGGAGTAAACTAAAACATGTCACATAGATACATTAACGCAGTTCACAATTCTAACACTCACATTTGCAAAAGACAGGATTATATGCGGGTGCTCTCGGCACATGATTATGAAGCAGCTGTACAGAAAATAAAAATGCAATATGAAATTTCCACTCCATCATCTACGTAACTAAAGAGTTTCCGTTTGCTATCATGGTGCTTCACAATGTACACACACTTTGTTGCTAGCAATCTATTTTTTTTATTTACCAATCTATGTGGTGTCTGCCATCTTGGATTGGTAAACAAAATAAAGAGAGAAAATTCACTTGTTTTTAGGGCTCACACCCTGCGTTGCAGAGTGCCGAGAGCTCTTTTGTACAGGGTTTGAAAACGGTCCCTGGAATCGCACACGCTCCTGCGTGTGCTTTTGTTTTTGGGTTCCGCTATTGGGCTTTGTTTGTGTGTTTTTTTTAATACAGAGCATGCAATAGGCCAAAGGCGGGCGCATTGCTCCGCCCATGGCCTATTGGTGTCTGCTACGTGCACCAAAGCCCATATGTTTTTAATTTTCGTGCCCAGACACTGTCCCGATAATTGAAAACATATGGCTCACCGTGGCGGGTGCGCGCACACCACTTTTTTTTTTTTTACAATAGCGATTGCTTTCGCGATCACTTTCAGTGCTGCTTGTTTTACTTGTTATTATTTTCATGGAAAAATGCAAGTAAATTACCAAGACACTTTTGACGAACTCTCACAGAAAACCACAGAACGTGTTCGGTGAAATGCTTCCAGGGGGCACACATTCCCGGAGAATTATTTCATTTTTGAACAACTTATGCATTGCGTTACATTCTTGGGGTTTTCTTGGCACACAGTGACTCCCGGCTGTGCTTAGGAAGGCTGTTCCCTGTAAGAAGCAGTCTGATGGCTCTGCACTGCAGCCTGAAAGCTGGGTCCATTTTCTGTAATGGCAGCTGGGCTTCCAAACACTAGACATCCCACTTGAGACCTTGGTGGACGCACAGCGTTCCTAGACGCACCGGCTCCGGAAACAGTCCCTGGGCCTTCTCATGAGTGATGGGGATGGAGTTTACATGGCTTCCCAAACATTCGTAAAAGGTTGTAAACGTGATTTCATAACGGCAGGTGGCATGGCACATTATGAACATGATTTCAGTGACGTGTCTCGTGGTGAAAGTAATTTGAGTCATGTGGCTCACTTTGAATGCAATTTCAGGACGTGACCCGCTGTGAGTGTGATTCCAGTGATGTGGCTCACTGTGAGCGTGACTTCAGTGGCGTGGGTCACTGTGAAGGCAATGTTAATAACTTAGCCCACTGTGAGGGTCATTTAGGTGATGCACCCCACTGTGAAAGTGATTTGAGTGACATTGTCCATTGTAAGGACGATTTAATAGTGTGAATGTTTCAGGGGTGCAGCTGTCGGTAGTGTGCCAGGTTCTGTGACACAGGGTTCCAGAATGTGTAGCAATGTGAAGCTGATTTCATTGCCGAAGGTCCACAAAAAAAAATTCTATAATTTGACCGATACATTTTATTGCAGTCCAGTCACCCTCTGAGAACTAAAAGGACACTAATAACACCTCCGAACGCATGCATTGTTAATGTTACACCACGCAATAAATTAAAACCTCAGCGCTAACTGTTATAACCTGCTTAGGCAGCGTCAGCTATGGTGAGGCTGTGAATGTCCTTATGACGTACCAACATTCTGTGATGACGTCATTTATTCTGCATTTGAATCTGTCTGTTGAACTGTTGACTGCGCTTGGACTTACTGTGAATGGGGTTAAGTCTCTGATGAAATAAACTACTTCAGCGTCTCACGGTCGGGAGATACACGACTAATTAATTACAACACGTTTGGCGACGATCTTTGCCAGGCATGAGCTTCTCATCAGAGAAAACTCTGTCGTCTCTGATCTCCGAGAATGCTGATGGTAGCTTCTTGCATCTTTGATATCTGTATTCAACCCCCGCTTTACCTCAAGGTCACTGATTCCTCCCATTAGTTCAAGGCCACATTACTAGCTGTATTTACCTCAGCATCCCTAGCCGTTTCAACTTCTCACATCTCACATCTTTAATTACAGCACCAACATTAGTACCTTCATTAGTACCTTCAATCAAATGACAGTTTTAATTTGGACTTAAACTTCGAAATGAACGCGAACGTGTAAATATTACTGCTTATGATTTTTCAGCCACCAATAATAATCCATCTAGTTTGGCTTAGAGTTAACACTCGCTGCAGGCACGTGCTGTGACCTTCAGGTCTCCGGTGATATGCTGGTAAAGACCTCCAATTATGTTTCACAACCTCAATATGGTCTGAACATTAAATAATGTAGATATGATAGAAGAAATATTTGTGCCATTAACTGAATAAACCATTAACAAATTAACACCATTATCAAAAGCCTGCTGCCAAGAGAGAACAAGCATCTGCAATGCAATAGGTCTTGCATTTGCGAAAGTTTAAGCTATTGGCACTGTTAATGACAATGCCTATTTTATCTGTTTTGAAAACCTACATATAAATAAATGGCATTATCATTTACAATGCCTATAGCTTAAACTCTCACAAATGTGAGAACTATTTCATTGCAAATGCTTGTTCTAAAATGGTGTAAATCCGTTCAGTAGTTCCTGAAAATTAGAAAAAGAAAAAGTTTTGATATCTGGGTGGAGCCTAACCACACGAAGGCATGCTTGCCTCTGATTGACTGCCAACACTTTAAACCAGGAAGTGTTGGCTGCCTTTTTGTGCCTCAGATAGAGGGAGAAATAAAGAGGTAAAGGAAAGATACAAAAAACAAGAAAAGGGGGCATAGTAAAAACACCCTGACCCCCCCAGGCCTGCTCCCCAGGACCCAAAAACGCATTTTTTTCTAAAATGTTGGGCGGGGTCATGCCGGGCGCGTGAAAGCATCTGAAAATTTTAAAATATGAAGCGCGTTGTCCTGTGCTTTGTTTTCAAAGCTGCGGGTCGGCCAAGTCTTGGGGGCAATTTATTTATGTAGTGGGGGCCCATGGGGGCCCCGCTCAGCCGCGGGGACTGCCAACTTCCCAGAGCTTGTTTTTTAATTTGTGAGGGGCCTCCAAGACCCCTCCGGGGACCTTACTCCTGGGTCTTTTCCTAAATATTCGCGGGGGCACACAGACCCCCACACACCCCGGCTACCACCACCTCCCTGGGGCACTATAAATGTAAATGCACGGGTCTGTTACAGAACCACGAGCCCCGGGGAGCATCTCCAGCACCCCCAAAATAGTGTTGCTCCCTACTGAAGAAGGACATTTATCCTGAAACACGTGTCTAGAGATGCACAGCACTGGCTGCACCAAAAATGGTGAAAAACTAAAGCCTGACACCAAAGAAAGTGCTATCATGCACTGCATTTATTATGATGCATCGGGGAGTGCTGGAGAGTGAGGCAGTGTGTGCCCGACCCCCTCCGCTATACAAATGTCTGTTTACATTTACATTACATATGGCTTCACAATGCACGGTGATATGAACATGGTATCATCATTGAACAGTGGGTAAAAAACAATTGAATGTATTGCATTAAAAAACAAAAAACATAGTACATCATTATAAATATGTGAAACTATTCTTTAAACTCACTATAATTTCTTAATCACTTGTTTCACCCCTATTAATTCTACTACTTAACATAGCTAGATTTCAAAACATTAAGCATTGCTATTATAACAGGTGCAGTACTGAAATGAAATATATATTCTATTTGCTTTTTGAAGTTAATCTTCAGAACTTTTCATCCATTGGGCAAAAATTATGAAAACAATCATTATAAATGTTGGTATTGTTTAATAACATCTCGCTCTATAGGCCAAATGATGTTCTTAAAAATGTGGCTGCATAAATAACATATAGGAATTAGTTAGCTAAGAAGGCAATCTACCTTTGAATTTCAGGTTGGTATCATTGAAATGTGTCCATCCGCTGTTACACTTCAAAAACACAGTATAGTGACCAGATGTTATTGCAGCTCCTTCATTAAAAACAAGCATTTGCAATGCAATGCAATAGGTCTCACATTCACGCACGTTTGAGCTATTGCAATGACAATGCCTTTTATTTATGTTTTGGTTTTTAAAACAAATAAAAGGCAATGTCATTTACAATAGTAATAGCTTAACCCCTTAAGTGCTGCGTCGGGGCGTTGGCCGACGGCAGCACTACCTCCCCAGTGCTGTGCACGACCATTGGACGTCCATTCAGCACTAGTTCCAATGGACAGCGCAGCACTGGGGAGGGATGTTTACGAGCATCTATGAGGTTAAACTCTCACAAATGCGAGGCCTACTGCATTGCAAATGTTTGTTTTTTGTTCCCTGCTAAACGCCATAATAAGGCCCAAGAAGTATCATTTTGAAACCTTTCTAAATGAAAAGGAAAAGTAAAGCATTTTGCTAGATATCATAGAACAATGCTTGGAACTAAAGAATAGCTGTCTCCGCGGCCCGTGTTGAGCATGCTCAATGGAAAGTCTGTCTTAAATTGCTGCATTTTATTTCTATAATTCCGCTGAACTTCCATTTCATCAATCAGGCCTCTATTTTGCTCTAAGTTCACAACAGCTGCCAGGCATCTAATCAACCCTTAACTACTTTTTTCCCTCACTTATCCGCTCCTTCCACACATTTTAGGAGTGGGCCCGAAGCTGCCCCTGCAGCCCGCGAGGCACCGAAACTGGCCAGAAAAACCAAACCACTATCTCCACCCAGCCACCCCAGCTGTCCTGGTCAACAGAGCACTAGCACCATGGCTCTGCCTGAGGGGCACAGCGCCTGCTCGCGACTGGGGCACCCACTTCTGTGGAATGTAACAGCGATTTTTACCAATTCTTAGTGAATGTTGTTCGTCCTAGGCCACTCAAGCTCAATTATTTAGGAGCAAACCCCCAACAAAGAGAAGCAAAATGTGCAGGAGATGGGCCAGGCCTAGCTTTCCCCATGTCAGCTCTGGCTGTTGAAAACCAGTGCTATAAAAGATTGACAATTTAGCTGCTTTGGCACTTTTCTATTCAATCCCGATACCCCTCCTACTCACTACTTGCTAGTCAGCAATCAACAAAGTTATTAAAAGCACTGCCACCTGTTGCAATAGTAGGCTGAAACTTTAGCTCCCCTGGTGTTAAGATTGACATTGCCGTGAATTAGTTTGGAGCAAAATGTAATATATTGACCTTCCATGCTTAGTCAAGACACGCAGCAGACAAACGTCTGATCTCACAGCAGCAGGAACAACATCACCACAGATATCCTGACACTTTCTTGGTTACATGCACTGTCCTGATAGGAGAGCTCTGAAGTGACCCTTGTGGTGAATGTCACGAGCACTGTCCTGATTGGAGAGCTCTGAAGTTGCCTTTGTTGAGATGGTCTCATGTACTGTCCTCATAGGAGAGCTCTGAAGTGGCCCTTGTGGTGATGGTCACGTGCACTGTCCTGTTTTGAGAGCTCTGAAGTTTCTCTTGTGGTGATGATCACATGCACTGTCCTGATAGGAGAGCTCTGAAGTGGCCCTTGTGGTGATGGTCACGTGCACTGTCCTGTTTTGAGAGCTCTGAAGTTTCTCTTGTGGTGAATGTCACGAACACTGTCCTGTTTTGAGAGCTCTGAAGTTTCTCTTGTGGTGATGATCACATGCACTGTCCTGATAGGAGAGCTCTGAAGTGGCCCTTGTGGTGAATGTCACGAGCACTGTCCTGATTGGAGAGCTCTCAAGTTGCCTTTGTTGAGATGGTCACATGTACTGTCCTCATAGGAGAGCTCTGAAATGGCCTGCGATTTTATTGTATTGCCTGTATTTCATTGTTGTGTCCGTGACTGTTGTTGTTCTGTCTTCCCCCGCTGCCTGTTCGTTGTCCGTGCCAGTTTTCCTCCCTCTGTTCCCCTCGCTATCCCTGTGTATCTCAGCCTGGTTTTTCCTTCTGTATCCCTTGCTGCCCCGTGTCTCTGCTCAGTTTTTGCTTCTGTACCCCTTGCTTCCCCGTGTCTCTCAGCCCGGTTTTCCCTTCTGTTCACCTCTCTGCTCCCATGCCTCTCTGCACGTTTTTGCCTTCTGTCTCTCAGCTGCCCCAGCATTCTTGTGCCCCTTTTGCCTACTGTGACACAAATTTTTTCCCTGTATTTCTGTGCCCTCTTGCCTTCTGTAACACTCATTTTCCCCCATTTTTTTGCCCTTTTGCCCTTTGTTCCCTTCATCATCCCTCACCGCCCCCGTTCAGCGCCCCTTGCGGCCCAACCCCCTGACTGCCCACTCCCTGCCCAAGCCTTCCACCTCCCAGCTGCTCCTCCCTCCCACCTACCCATATATGCTGGCATGCTGAAGGCATGCCTAAGGCAAGCCCGTCAGAATCCCTGGCCCCCGCACCTGCCATTACGATCACCACCACTAGGACGCCAGCACTCTGCACGCTCTCAACTCTGGATGGACCCACACCTGCTTCAAGGCCGCCCTAACGCACACACGGTCCCTTCACCTGCAGGAACTGCAGCTACACCAGCCTCAGAGCCGACGAACCACCCGCTAAGAAAGACCCCAATCACATCCAATGCATACTACTGAACACCCGCTCCGCAAGCAAACACGCCATCGCGCTCCGGGACCTGCTCAACACAACATCCCCGGACGTCACCTTCCTGACAGAGACCTGGTTGTGCGACTCCTCCGCACCCGACATTGCCATAGCCATCCCAGATGGCTACAAGATCACCCGCAGAGACCGCACCAACGGAGTCGGAGGATGGATTGCCATTGTTCACTAGAACAGCATCAAGGTCTCGACTAGCACCGACGATGCGCACAGCACTGATGAACACTTGCACTTCCAGATCCACACAGACCCTAACTCCACCCTCAGAGGCACCCTTGTCTACTGACCCCCCCGGACCCTGACCCCAGATCTGCGACACCATTGCCGATTTCATCACGCCATGACCTACACTGACTACATCCTCCTCGGAGACCTGAACTTTCACCTTGAGAACAACAACTCCACAACCCTAATCGTTAACCTTGCCAACCTTAGACTGAAGCAACTCGTCACAATGCCCACCCACTCCGCTGGCCACACTCTAGACTAAGTCTTCTCCTCAAGCCTGCACATCTCTGTCAGCCACACCACCAAACTCCTCTAGACCGACCACCGCTGCATCCAATCCGTCTTCCAGAAACCCACCACACACCACCGTACCCAACAGATCCGCTGCCGCTGCTGGAGCACAATCACAGAAGATGAACTACATGCAAACCTCACTCTCAGCCCACCCACCGAACCCTCCAACACCGACGACACTGCTCACAGCCTCAGACGCTGGATCGAGGACTGAGACAACACCCTCACACCACTGAAGTAACCCCCCACAGAGACACCAGCAAGAGGGCCAGCTGGTTCACCCAGGAATTCCTTGCCTCCAAGCAAACCTGCCGGAAACTAGAGAAGGAATGGCACAGTGAACAATCTCTGGACAGCCTCGCAGTACACAAGGACGCCATCCACAACCACCACCACCTCATCAGGGCAGCCAAGAGGACCTCCTTCAAAGACTGCCTCGACAACAACGCACACAATAGCAATGAGCGCTTCAACATCGTGAAGGAACTCCACAACCCCAGCTCCAACACCAACGACATCCCGCCGTCGCAAGCCCTGTGCGACTCTCTCGCCACCTTCTTCCACCACAAGATAGCAGACATCCACGACAGCTTCAACACCCAGACAGCCCCAACAGACAAGTACACACCAGACCCTCCGCACACCATTGACCACAACCCCCTGCTAGCCTGGGCCAGAGTGAGCGTCGATGACACCATAAAGACCATGAGCACAATCCACTCGGGCTCACCGTCAGACCCATTCCCGCACCACGTCTTCAACAAAGCAAGCAGCTCCATCGCACCCCACCTGCACAACATCATCAATCTCTCCCTAGATACCGCAACCTTCCCAGAGTGCTGGAAACACGCCAAGATCAACGCCCTACTCAAAAAACCCTAAGGCAGACCGAAGAGGCCTCAAGAACTTCTGGCCCATCTCTCTGCTCCCCTTCCCGGCCAAGGTCATTGAGAAAATCGTCAACATACAGCTAACCCGATACCTCGAAGTAAACAGAATCCTAGACCCTTCCCAGTCAGGTTTCTGCAGCAACCACAGCAACGACACTGTCCTCATCGCCGCCACCCATGACATCAGGACCCTGCTGGACAATGGTGGGACCGCAGCACTCATCCTCCTAGACCTCTCCTCCACTTTTGACACCGTGTGCCACCGCACTCTATGCGCATGCCTCCACACCAAAGTGATCCGAGACAAGGCTCTAGAATGGGCCACCTCCTTCGCCGGCAGAAACCAGAGCGTCTACCTCCCCCATTCCATTCCAAAGCCTCCGAGATCATTTGCGGCATACCCTAGGGATCCTCCCTCAGCCCGACTCTGTTCAACATTTACATGGCCCCACTCGCACACATCGCCCTGCAGCACGACCTCAACATAATCTTTTACACCTCCACGAATGAATGAAGGCCATCGCCCGACTGGATGAAGATCAGCCGTCCGAAGCTGAACTCGGACAAGACAGAGGTCCTCATCCTTGGCTCCAACCCTTTAGCCTGGGACGACTCCGGGTGGCCGCCGGCAGTGGGGGCAGCCCCGACACCCACCGACCACGCACACAACCTAGGAATCATCCTCGACTTAACGGTCTCAATGACCAAGCAAGTCAACGCCGTCTCCTCCTCCTGCTTCAACACCCTACGCATGCTCCGCAAGATCTACAGATGGATCCCAAGAGATACAAGAAAGACAGTCACCTAGGCCCTCGTCAGCAGCAGACTCGACTACGGAAATGCGCTCTACGCGGGAGACCCGACCAAGCTAATCAAACGACTACAATGCATCCAAATGCCTCAGCACGACTTATCCTCGACGTACCATGACACGCCCACATCACCTCCCACTTGAGAAACCTGGTGTGACTCCCCGTAAACAAGAGGATATCCTTCAAGCTCCTCATCCATGCACACAAAGCACTCCACAAGACGGGCCCAGGCTACCTCAAAAGACGGCTCTCCTTCTAAATCCCCAACCACCAGCTACGCTCAGCCGACCTCTCACTTGCCACCGTCCCGCGCATCCGAAGAACAACCACCGGTAGGAGATTCTTCTCCCACCTCGCCGCCAAGACATGGAACACCATCCAACTGAGCCTACGACAGACCCAGGACAGTGCATGTGACATTCACTACATGCCACTTCAGAGCTCTCCTATTAGGACAGTGCATGTACCCATCACCACAAAGGCCACTTAAGAGCTCTCCTATCTGGACAGTGCATGTGACCATCACCACAAGTGCCACTTCATAGCCCTCCTATTAGGAAAGTGTATTCCTCCATCACTATAAGGCTACTTCAGAGCTCTCTGATCAGGACAGTGCATGTGACAACCACTACAGGCCACTTCATAGCTCTCCTATGAGGACAGTGCATGTACCATCACCACAAGTGCCACTGCAGAGCTCTCCTATCAGGACACTACATGTGACGATCACCACAAGCACCACTTCAAAGCTCTCCTATTAGGACAGTTCATGTGACGATCACCACAAGGGCCACTTAGGAGCTCTCGTATCAGGACAGTGCATGTGACCATCACCACAAGGGTCACTTCAGACCTCTCCTAAAATGCCAGTGCATGTGACCATCACCATGAGTGCAACTTAAAAGCCCTCATATTAGAACAGTGCATGTGAGCATCACCACAAGGGCCACTTCAGAGCTCTCCTATCAGAACAGTGCAAGTGACCATCACCACAAAGGCAACTTCAGAACTCTGCTATCAGGACAGTGCATGTGACCATCACCACAAGGGCCTCTTCAGATCTCTCCTACTAGGACAGTGCATGTCGCCATCACCACAAGGGCCTCTTCAGATCTCTCCTACTAGGACAGTGCATGTCGCCATCGCCACAAATGCCACTTCAGAGCTCTCCTATCAGGACAGTGCATGTGACCATCACCACCAGAGCCGCTTCAAAGCTCTCCTATTATGACAGTGCATGTGTCCATCACCACAAGGGACACTTCAGAGCTCTCCTTTCAGGACAGTGCATGTGACCATAACCACAAGTGCCACTTCAGAGCTCTCCAATCAGTACAGTGCATGGCAAATAGGTTTTTAGTGTCAGAGGCAAATCAAGCCGCTATCAAATCTTCGTGTGAAATCTTAGCCAAGAAATTAGAAGAGGTTACAGCAAGAACTGAGGTAATCGAGGCAGAGATCCAGAGGATGAAGAGTGCAATAGAGTCTACCTCTTTTCAACTGGAAAAATTAGCCATACAGAACAAAGAACTTAAATAGGGTCTGGAAAGGCTCGAGAACCACTCACGGAAAAACAATTTGAAATTTTTTGAATGTGCCAGAGGCTATCGAGGGTGAAGATATAAAAGGCTTTGTAATTTCGCTTCTGGAAAAAACGGTGTTGAAGGCTCTTCCCGACGTGGTTTAAAGAACAAAATCTAGAGGATAAACGGAGACCCATTCAAAAGGAATCCCGGAAGACAGAAGCCACGGAAAATCTTGGTGAACTTTCTTTCCTACTTAGTGAAAGAACAGATTCTATCAGCAGCCCTAAAAGCAGGCAGCATACCATCTCCCTTTTCTGACCTACCTGCATTCTCCTTTACAATTAGGTCTGATATTTCACACACAACAGCAGAAAGGCAATGGGAGCTGGAGAAGAGACTAGCAGAGCTAAATAGTCTAAGGCTCAATTAAGGTTCCCAGCCACATTGCGAGTCATGTGGAACAACCACATGAACATTATCCGATCAACTAAAGAGGCAGATACACTTATAGCTCAGATCCGGGATGAAAAACGAGGGGGGGGGGGGGGGGGGTTGTAAGGGAGGTTAACTGTTAGGATTTTTTTTTTTTATTGATCCAGCATTTTTTCTCAATATTATGAAATAGAGCCAACTGTGAGGCGGGGTCCGAATAGGTAAGGACCTATTATGGAAGGGGGATTCCTCAGGTTGTAGGGATGCAGGGGGGGACACAGTGGGGTGGGGTCCAGAAGGGGGTTTTTGGGGAGGGGGCACTGGGTGGCAGTAATAAAAAATTGTCCTTACTCCATGATTTACGGATAAGTAGGCTGACGAAAGGGCTTTCTCGCCATACAGACAAGCTTAGTACGAATTGTATAAAGTTAAGCACAAAATGAAGGGTCCGAACATTCAATTTATGTCTTGGAACCTGAATGGCCTGAGATGTCTGAGAAGACAGAGATTAATATTAAAATATATAGAACTTTCACCTGCGAAAGTATTCTTGCTGCAGGAGACGCATTTGAATAAGTTAGAGTTTGAATCAGTATTTGCAAAAATACCTTGGCTTCAATGCATTTGTCATTCTCAACAAGAATGGAGTACGCATGGAGTCGCCATTTTGGTAAAAAGGGGAAGCACATGTATAATAAGATCATTTCAGACCGACCAAACAGGCAGAAGGATTATCGCACTATTAGACTTTGAAGGGGAGAAATTGACATGTGCTTCTTATTATGGTCTTAATATAGATGATCCCCTCTGTCTGGTAAAATTGCAAGACACGCTAATCATGGGAGATCCACCATTTATTAAAGAGGAATATTTTAACAACCTGCTTGACCCGTAAAAAATTAGATCTAATATTAGTCATATCATTGGTACTCCAAGAGCTCAAAGAATTATGAAAAACCTACTAGTAAACATCAATTTAGTTGACCTATGGAGAGCTAAGAAGGGGGACATGGATGGATTTACATTTTTTTGTAAGAAGAATCACCATGCCTCTAGAATCGATTATGTCTTGGTAAATAATGAACATTCAGAGAATGTAGTTAACATCTCAGTGTAGCCGAGCCATTTGTCGGACCACGCACCATTAGTGTTTTCACATTCTACTAAATTAAGTTTGCAACAAGCCAGATGAACGCTAAACATGTCGGCACTCTTGGACCCTGGATTAATCCAGGCAATTAAAGGCACTACTGTGGAGTTCTTTTTATACAACTGTGGGTCAGCATCCGAGGAGGTTGTCTGGAATACCTTTAAAGCAAATCTGAAGGGGGTTGCCAGATAAGTGCAAAGAATAAGCGTGGTTATTTAGAATTGCAGGGTTTGGAAGAAAGAATCTCTTCTCTAGAAATAAAAAGGGGTCATGTTTCCCAAAATATTGTAAGGGATATGCAGATCTTTGAGGGAGAGCTCGAGGAAGCAAGAAGTGGAAGGCTCGAAATATGGAAATTTTTGAGTATGGGGAAAGAGCGGTTGCCTTATTGGCATGGAAGGCAAGGATCGATAGAGCCAAAAATAACATAAGAGAATTGCTGATTGACAATGTAGGCACTAAATCTAGCGAGCCTGTAAGTATTCAAGATTGTCTCTTATCACGCTTTGCAAATCTATACAAGGAAGACCTCAACTCCTCAAATGAGGCAATAAGATCATGGTTGATGGATATAACTCTGCCAACGTTAACGGATACAGCTAGGGGCCTTCTAGATTCGCCTATTAGTATGGAGGAAATCAAGGAGCATATAAAGAGGGAAAAGACTGAGAAAGCAGCGGGTCTGGATGCCCTGCTTAGTGAAATCTATAAGGAACTGGTGGAAGAGCTTTTGCCTATACTCCATGATTTGTTTAATAAAGTATACAGTGTAACAGGGAAAGTTCCCACCTCCTGGAAAGAGGCCACGATAGTGTTGCTAATAAAGCCAGGAAAGGATCCCCTATTGCCAGATTCATATCGCCCAATCTCCCTGCTGAATGCAGACTATAAAATCTTTATTAGCATATTAGCAGGGAGATTGGGCAAACTGATACCTAGTCTGATTAATTGCGATCAGAAGGGCTTTATGCCTGGGAGAATTATTCGGGAGCAAATCCAGCTGCTAATTGGTAACATCGACTTGGCAGAAAGTAGAGGGGACCCTCTGGTGGTGGTGGCATTAGACGCCGCCAAGGCATTTGATCAGGTCTGTTGGGGATACCTATGGGGGGTGATGGACACTATAGGTGTGGGTCAAATTTTCATTCAGACCTAAAAAAACTGTTATAATGGAGCGTCGGCAAAAATTCTATTAAATGGTACTCTGACACCGAGTTTTGTAATCCATAGGGGGACTAGACAGGGGTGCCCTCTGTCGCCTATGTTGTTCAATTTATATATTGAGCCCTTGGCACAGGTTGTCAGGCAAGAGAACATAATATGACCTTTTTAAATCAGGAAATTATGAATGTAAAATCGCCTTATATGCAGCTGATATCATAATTTACACCATAAATCCTGGCATCTCTATTCCCCACAATTTACTGCTTGAATTTGGTGAGATCTCTGGCTATATGGCCAATTCAGATAAGACAGAGATTATGAGTTGGAATCTGATAAATAGTTATGACTCTGAAAGCAAGGAGTTTAGATATTTAGGGGGTAAAAATAGTAAAAGACCTAAATAAAAAAAACATTTATTATTCTAAAGAAAATTGAGAAGGATATAGACTTTCTCTTTGCTAAATGGAAAAACCTCCCTTTATCGATCTATGGGAAGGTTAATTTAGTAAAGATGACAGTATTACCTAAACTAACCTTCCTTTTTAGCGCGCTTCCCCTTATTTTTCCACAAGATAGTATAAATAAAATCCAAGGGAAAATAGGTAGTTTTATCTGGGGCCAAAAAAGTGCTAGGCTATCTTGGAAAAAACTACGAAGAAAACTGTTAAAAGGGGGGCTGGAGCTTCCGGATATAAATCTATACTTGGCCTTTCAATTTAAGGGGATCAGGATACTTCTATCTAATCCATCAGACACTTCTTGGGGTAGATTATTAGGAGAACTTGTCTTAATGGAGGGTGGCAATGGGCAGGTAGGGTTCCTATATAAGTTTGGGGCCCCAAGATTTTTCAAGAAGGTACGCCTTAAGGTGTTAAAGGCAGCACTTCAGATATGGTATAAACTATAACGTATCTGGGGTGTATGCAAACACAACAGGTGATGGACGGAGTGTGGATCAATGTCACACACTCATCCCAGTCCAAAGATCTGGGCCCAAATCCATCGTTTTTTTGCACTCCACAACACCCTGGGTTAGACAATGGCGATATGCAAATCGGCTCTGACCCTGTGCCCCATGGGAACAGTCCAGTCCGAACTACAACAGCCATGTCCTTCCCAGAACGGAATCAAGCATCCGAGGACCGGACCGGTTTCGAGGTAACACCTCTCATCAGCCCGGCTAGCTTGACTCCAGTGGTGTGGAGTGCCTGGGACCCACGTCTGGGCATCCCCAGCGCACTTAGGGCGGAATATGCAAACACAACAGGTGATGGACCGAATGTGGATCAATGTCACACACTCATCCCAGTCCAAAGATCTGGGCCCAAATCCATCGTTTTTTTGCACTCCACACCACCCTGGGTTAGACAATGGCGATATGCAAATCAGCTCTGACCCTGTGCCCCATGGGAACAGTCCAGTCCGAACTACAACAGCCATGTCCTTCCCAGAACGGAATCAAGCATCCGAGGACCGGACCGGTTTCGAGGTAACACCTCTCATCAGCCCGGCTAGCTTGACTCCAGTGGTGTGGAGTGCCTGGGACCCACGTCTGGGCATCCCCAGCGAACTTAGGGCGGAATATGCAAACACAACAGGTGATGGACCGAATGTGGATCAATGTCACACACTCATCCCAGTCCAAAGATCTGGGCCCAAAACCATCGTTTTTTTGCACTCCACCCCACCCTGGGTTAGACAATGGCGATATGCAAATCAGCTCTGACCCTGTGCCCCATGGGAACAGTCCAGTCCGAACTACAACAGCCATGTCCTTCCCAGAACGGAATCAAGCATCCGAGGACCGGACCGGTTTTGAGGTAACACCTCTCATCAGCCCGGCTAGCTTGACTCCAGTGGTGTGGAGTGCCTGGGACCCACGTCTGGGCATCCCCAGGGCACTTAGGGCGGAATATGCAAACACAACAGGTGATGGACCGAATGTGGATCAATGTCACACACTCATCCCAGTCCAAAGATCTGGGCCCAAATCCATCGTTTTTTTGCACTCCACACCACCCTGGGTTAGACAATGGCGATATGCAAATCAGCTCTGACCCTGTGCCCCATGGGAACAGTCCAGTCCGAACTACAACAGCCATGTCCTTCCCAGAACGGAATCAAGCATCCGATGACCGGACCGGTTTCGAGGTAACACCTCTCATCAGCCCGGCTAGCTTGACTCCAGTGGTGTGGAGTGCCTGGGACCCACGTCTGGGCATCCCCAGCGCACTTAGGGCGGAATATGCAAACACAACAGGTGATGGACCGAATGTGGATCAATGTCACACACTCATCCCAGTCCAAAGATCTGGGCCTAAATCCATCATTTTTTTGCACTCCACACCACCCTGGGTTAGACAATGGCGATATGCAAATCAGCTCTGACCCTGTGCCCCAAGGGAACAGTCCAGTCCGAACTACAACAGCCATGTCCTTCCCAGAACGGAATCAAGCATCCGAGGACCGGACCGGTTTCGAGGTAACACCTCTCATCAGCCCGGCTAGCTTGACTCCAGTGGTGTGGAGTGCCTGGGACCCACGTCTGGGCATCCCCAGCGCACTTAGGGCGGAATATGCAAACACAACAGGTGATGGACCGAATGTGGATCAATGTCACACACTCATCCCAGTCCAAAGATCTGGGCCCAAATCCATCGTTTTTTTGCACTCCACACCACCCTGAGTTAGACAATGGCGATATGCAAATCAGCTCTGACCCCGTGCCCCATGGGAACAGTCCAGTCCGAACTACAACAGCCATCTGGGGTGTAGGCTATTTTTCTCCATTCGCACCGATCTGTGACTTACCGGGTACCCCAGCCTGTTTGAGAGACTCTTTAGCAATCCCGATAAGAAGAGATGGGTTAGAGAAGTGGTCAGATTTGGTAGACTCGGATGGGGTTCTCCCCTGAGAAGTACTTTCTGATAAGATAGGGTCCACATTCTCCCGATTTAAGTACCTTCAGTTAAGATCTTGGTTTGAGGTGGAGGCAGGAGAGACAGAAGGCAATTGGGAGCTAGAGCGGCTATTTGAGAGTGTTTTAACGAGACAAAAAGAGGTATCATTTTGGTATAATAGCCTCTTAGATGCAGTAGATCAGGAAGTTCCTCCACAGGTAGCTGTCTGGAACAGCACCCCACTTAATTAAGAAGCCAAAATTCTGTTTGAGTTCTCCATAAAATTAATGCATAAATTCATTAAGCCTGCCACACTTAAGAAAAACCACTTCTATGTTCTAAACAGGCTATTCTACACTCCAGCGAAGATAGCTACATTTTCTGGACCCTCTACCTTAGTACCATCATGTCGGAGGTGTCACATCAACAAGGTGGATGATGTATATATGTTTTTTGAATGTGCAGAACTGGGCATATATTGGAAAGAGGTGGGTGAATCCTTGTCGGATATTTTTCAAATGTGTATAGCGGTAGACCTACCTTTGGT
Source organism: Lissotriton vulgaris (assembly GCF_964263255.1). Taxonomy (NCBI): domain Eukaryota; kingdom Metazoa; phylum Chordata; class Amphibia; order Caudata; family Salamandridae; genus Lissotriton; species Lissotriton vulgaris. The sequence continues at coordinate 9,578,828 of NC_141687.1, forward strand.
CCTTTTTGGTGTGAATAAGCAGGAGAACACAACACTGTTACGGCCACAAAAGGGCTTGCTTCTTAATCTGGTGGTTTTGGCCAGAAGAGAGATATGCATGAGATGGAAAGACCATGCCCCTCCAAAAAGGGAAAATTGGATTAAAGCTGCTCTTCGCATGGCCAGCCTAGAATATGAAGAATCAATAATGTATATCTAGTCCCCTCTGACATCATGGGGACGACGCCTGCATTTGATAAATGGGTGATATTTGGAGAGCGGAATATAAGTCCAATGATTACGCCCAGTCCTCGGGATAAAGAGGAAGGCGGTGGATGGCTAGACGGATGCAGTAAGTCAGAGGGAGCACAGTTAGTACGATTCGGCTTGCCAAAACTACTGTGTCTATGGGGAGATGAGGACAAAAAAAAGAAGAAAAAAAAGGACAGTACTAGTGAACATCACCACAAGTGCCACTTCAATGCTCTCCTATTAGTACAGTGCATGTGACCATCACCACACAGGCCATTTCAGAGCTCTTCTATCTAGACAGTGCATGTGACCATCACCACAAGGGCCACTTAAAAGCCCTCCTATTAGGACACTGCAATTGGCCAGTACCATAAGGGCCACTTCAGAGCTCGCCTATGAGAACAGTGCAAGTGACCATCACCACAAGGGACACTTCAGAGCTCTGCTATCAGGATAATGCATGTGATCATCACCACAAGGGCCACTTCAGAGCTCTTCTTTCGGACAGTGCATGTGACCATCACCACAAGTGCCACTTCAGAGCTCTGCTATCAGAATGGTGCATGTGACCATCACCACAAGGGCCACTTCAGAGCTCTCTTATCAGGACAGTGAATGTGGCCATCACCACAAAGACCCCTTCTGAGCTCTTCTATCAGGACAGGGCATGTAACCATCACCACAAGAGCCAATTCATTGCTCTCCTATTTGGACAGTGCATGTGAGCATCACCACAATGGCCACTCCACACCTCTCCTATCAGGACAGTGCAATGGATTGCTGATGCCCAAACTGTCATCAGGGATTTGCTGATCTATGTGGGAATTTTTGCATGTGGCACCCTTCACTCGGACCAGGTTCCAGTGTTCCCCTCTAAGGCGAACAAGGATGCCATGAGGTCCTTGGGGGTGCAGGTCAAATTTTCATCTCAATATAGGCCTGAGGGCAATAGTGTTGTGGAGCAAATGAACTGTGACTTAAAGCAATCCTTGACACCTAGGGTTTTAGGTACTGGCAGGAACTGGCTGGCCCATCTATATAGCGTTCAATGTGCACTTAATAATCTTCCTAGAAGGTTTTTAGGTGGGTGGACCCATACAAAAGGCTCTTTGGCATCAAAATGTTTGTTCCAAGCCTTAAGGGTCAAGACATGGCGGCATCTTTTGCACCCTTTGATGTAGATGATCATTCTGCTATATTACTGAACCTACAATAGACCAGAGACAGTCTTCCAAAGGAACATTTGTCCTCCACATCTGATGCTGCTCTTCAGATTACGGTAGTTGGCTGGCTACCGCGAGCCGGTGATCTGGTCCATGAGAAGCTGGAAAACAAGAGGGAGTTCGGCACTTATATCGTGCACCATTATTTGTGCTTGGAGTGCAGGGCACAAGAACGGTCATTTTACCTCCACTTCCTGGTCGCAAGGAAAACAGGTACATCTCCATAAACAATGTCAAATTATAGCGTTTTGGCTCTGGCAAGTACCAACATGCCTGAGATTGCCATCGAGATGCCTGCAGTTACTAATCCATTATTGTACCCACCAGCTGTTGATCCCCTTGATGATACTGAGTATACTTACCCCACAGAAGTGTTGTTGCCTGGTGTACACACAGATACTATTAATCAGTCATGCTTTTCATTTGACTCTGACACTTTAACAATGAGGACCCCTTCGAAAGTTTCTATTTTTGCTGTTTGGTTTAAAAGACATTTTTTGATACCACCTTGGACTTACGTTTGGCTGGTGCTTTTTTCAATTTTTTTTTCATGTCAGTTGGGTTTGTAGTTTGTTTTTCCGTCTTGTTATTGGACATTATGTTAAAGAAAGATCGACAATTTGGTTAATTGATGGAAGTTTGGCACCCCACTCTTCATCTCCCAGAATGAAAAGGGATCAGACTTTTGTTAACATCACAGCTTGGCATGTATTAGATGCGATTGTGTGGGATGCTGTTAATTTTCAAATCCACTGCCGTACAGAGGTTATAAATGTCCCCAATGTACTTCATGTTTCAATGAGGGATGTTGTAAAACAAAACATACACTCTGATGATTGGGATGTCCGAACCGTAGAGGCTCTTTTTTCTGATTTGAAATATTATGCTGCCTTTGATGCTGAAGAAGTGTACTTGGACTCGGCTGACTATGCAGACTTATTCTTCTACCAACACTATGGTGTACTGCATTTGCCATTTTACACGTGCTAAATTACATGTTGACCACGATTCCATGCAATGCTCTGATCTTCCATTTTGTTACATCGCACTTCCATTTTGTGCTGCCGTGCCCTGTAGTTACACTTCAGCAGTAACATAAATATGTTTTTCACGTAAACCAGTACAAGCAGGTGCGAGGAATCTCATGAAGATGCCTCGTGAGGTTATGTTGTACCTTCAGACTGTTTTCGTGCATTCCATAGTTATCTTTATGACAGAGGGAGGATGGCCGTGCAAAGCTCCAAGGCCGGAGATTGGGAAAGGAATGTATTTTGCCTTGGCACAGCCCAAACAGAATCTGGCCAGGTCTGTCTGGGTGGGTCTGATGCAGAGATGGGGCCAGCATTTGTGAATAGATGGGTGAGATCGCCTGCTAGAGGCTTCTCAAACATATAGATTTAAACTATAAAAAGCGGTATCTCTGGGGTGGAGCTCAGGAACTCAGTCTTGGAGTGGACGCACTCGTGGGACAACTTTGGTGCCCGAAGAGATTACTCCCTGAGCTCTGGTCTACGGGTTCCCGACTTGTTGTTCAGTGCTTGGCCAGGGATGTTGAAGTCTCCGGTGCTGAAAATGAATCTGATGAGGTGCTTTGTACCTTAACTGATTATATACCTGTATTCACAGTTTCATATTTATGTATATAGTGTGGTGTATTCATTGTTTATTGCCTTTCACTCGGTGCCTAAGAATTTATTAGCTTCAGTGACTTATTGCCTTTGCCTACAATATTAATGAAGCTAATTTTTCACCTCCAGAGGAGTGTTGGAGTTTCTGTGTGAGTAAGTGGTGTGCGTAAGTTCAGATTACGCAAGTGGGCAAAGCAATACATATGGGAATCATTTTCTACATAAAGCGAACTCATTTAGAAATGTGGTTAATTCTACACAATAGGAACATTGTCCAGCACCAATTGAAGGCAGCTCAAAAACTCTTTTGGAAAAGTTTACTTATTTTACTGATTTTAATCAATCTAATCCTGACACATTTTATTTTAAGATGACTGCTAAGTCCTCTTCCAAAGTTAGACTCACCCACACTAAACCACTATATTCAAAGTCCTTTATTGATAAATTAGCTATAGGGGGCTATGAGCTGTGGAAAGATACTATTGATCTTAAATCTGTTTGGGATTCTAAAAGTTGGTAAGTACAGGGCACTCAAGCTTTGCATTGTGCATGCCTCACAAACTACTTGCTTTGGATTGGCTACGTCCAAAAAATTAAATGCTCCTTCTATTCTTGATTCGGGGGAATATCCGACATGGAACAATCACACCGATAGGTCCATTAGTCAATTACAGTCACTGTTGCAAAATTCCTCTTTAATATTTCTCATTTGGATCGTGAAGGTTGTTTTTTTTTTAAATACCTTTATTAAGACAAGCAGGTACATACACAGCTTTGTGCCTACAACCCACCCGGGCCGGCAGCGCAATAGTGCAAACATGTTCTGCAATCATGTAACTAACATTACACAGCCGTGTGCCGTCAACCCTGGGGTACGGAGGCGCTAGGGTTCCTAAGAAAAAATATTTTAACCGCTATGAACAGTTGGCATCATGGCAGAGTATCATGCGAAAATCAACTTAATGATACAGTGGATCCGTGTAGACCTTATACTCAGAAGTAAGAAATGAAGCTGCATTTTACATTGAAAGAAAACCTTCCCCCCCCTCCTAAGATAAACTCCCCCGCCCCCTCTATGTACAAAAACCCCTGATGCCCCCCCAACTATGCAACCAGTTTGCTGACCTTAATGCTGCAAATTGCCACTCTACATGGCTCTCCTGTGCTCATAACCACCCGTCCCGAGTGTAAGCGCCCCAGAATAGCCTGTATGTGCCTGTTGCTCCCCCAGGTAAGTGTCTTGTGTATGTCGCAGCTGTCATTGTGCCGTAGTGTGGCCAAGTATCAATACTTCACCCAGCCATTACTGACCCCCGCTGCACACCCTCTAACGCCTCTCGCTATAGCGCCACGGAGATCCCTCATCAGTGTGTAAAACTACTGCACACCCTCCACCGCCCCCTGCTGCGTATCGGCAATGTCTTCTCTAGTGTACCTAAAGGTGTTATACAAACTCCAGAAGTTTTTGGGGTGACTTGTGGGGGGAAGAAGCTCACTGTATTGTTCTGTTTGTGTGCAGCAGTATACCATGTCTCTGGCCCATCGCTTCTTGGATGGCGTCGGTCCCCTCATCCAGCACTGCGCTATTGCACGTCTTACCAATAGGAGACCCATGTCTGTCAATTGCCTAAATGCCACCGGTAAGGCCTTGGAGTAGCCCAGCAGTGCTAAGGCCGGGTCGACAGGAAGTTCATAGTTTAGTATCAAGCCTAACTCCGCTAGTACTGCCACCCAGAACTCATAAATCCTGCGGCACCCCCACACCAAGTGAAGGAAGTCAGCCACAGGCGCATGGCACCGCTCGCACTCTGGGGATTGTCTAAGGCCATGACGATGTAACCGTTCTGGGGTTTAGTACACCCTCTACAGAAATTTAAAATGGATCAACCTGTGGCGTCCATTCAGGGACAGCTTCCTGGTGTTAACGCAACAATTCTTCTACATGGCATCGTCTATCGTGATCAATAGGTCACTCTGCCAGGCGAGGCGAGCCTTAGATGGTTCCTGCGCTCCATGTGAGACAATGGCCTTGTACAGGTGTGCTGTCATATGTCGAGATGATTCTGTGTCTATGATGTGGGAAAGTTCCGGGAGGTCTGGAGGCTCCTCCAAGTCTGGGCCCAATACTTCCTTCAAGGCACTCCAGACTGTGAAACTGAAACCGCTGGAGCAGCGTTGGGCCCTCAACTCCCTGAACTACCTGGTCCCAAGTTTTAACTTTCCCCTCCGCGAACAGTGCCCCTGCTGTCACAATTCCTAACGCGTGCAAGGCTTGGACAACACCCCTTTCTTCAATAAGCGATAGCCACTGCATCCATTCCACCGCCATCAAGGGGGAGTAGATCAACTCGCCTCCCCTGGCCTTCAGCAGAGAGTGCCAGGCATGCTTTGTTGCCGTTATCGAGTCCAGCACTCCAATTCTGCGGTCCACAGGAGTGCAGACTGTGGCGGGGAGCGGAAGAGGGTCAGCAAAGAGTTGTTCCATCCGCACGTGCGGGATGTTCCTCTCACCATGGATCCACGTATGCAAGTGGGCAGCCTGGGCCACCCTATTGTATCGCTCCAGGTCCAGAGCGCCAAGGCGGCCCAGCTCATAAGGCAATGTGAGCGTGCTCCACTTAACCTGTGGCTGCTTACCATCCCAGGCCAATCGGACCATAAGCTTCGTCAAGTTCCTGAAGAAGGCTTTCGAGAGTATAATGGGCAGAGTAGTGAACAGGAAGAGAAACCGCGTCAGAATCACCATCTTCATGAAGGCTATGCGTCCCATCAAGGAGAGTGGGAGTTTGCACCACTTTTCCACATCGTCCTCGCATTTACTGAATGCCACACCATAGTTCTCGCGGAACAGTACCTCCGCATTCGTATGGATCATGATGCCGAGGTATCGCACCAGTTCTGTCGACCAGAGTAAAGGATATTCCATGTCGAAGTGGCCAGTCACCAGAGTCAGCGGGAACACCACCGATTTCTCCCAATTGATCTTGAGTCCGGAGAGAGCCCCGAATCGCACCACTTCCCATAATATGGGGGATAGGTTTGTCTCTGGGTTCCGTACATAAAGTAGCGTGTCATCAGCGTATGTCGAGATGACTATTTTGTATGTCAGGAAACTGACTCCCCTGTGCCAGTGATACTCTCGTAATGCGCACGCTAGTGGCTCAGCGACGATGGCATAGAGCAACGGGGACAGTGGGCAACCCTGTCTCATGCCTCTACTGATGTCAAATGGATCCGAAACGTGATCCCCCAGGCGCACCCTAGCCGTGGGTCTCCAGTACAGAGCTCCAACCATCTGCAGGAATGGCTCCCCCAATCCCAGTCTGCGCAGGACCCTCAGCATGAACAGCCACTCTACAGAATCGAAGGCCTTCTCCATGTCCAAAAAGATGGCGTCGGCCTTCGCGTCCTGCCTCACATGCTGTAAGGTTCCCAACACTGTGCGTATGTTAAGGTTAGGTTCCTACCAGGCACAAAGCCAGACTGTTCGGGGGTCACTACCTCAGGAGCAATAAGAGACAGACGAGTGGCCAAGACTTTAGCATAGAGTTGCAGACATTGGGAGGTCTGCCAGGTTTCAATATGGTTACCAATAATGCCTCTCTCATAGTGCGTGGCATGCTGCCCTCCTCGCATATCTCATCGAACAAGTAGGACAGATGGGGAATAAGTTTATCCTTGAATGCTTTATAGAACCCCACCGTCAAATCGTCAATCCCAGGGGCGCTATGCACACGCATGCTAATCAATGCGTCCGAAATCTCGTCTGCCTGTATAGGGGACATTAGGAACTCCCTGTCCGACTGTGCCAAGAACGGCAATTGTATGTGCTCCAAGTAGTCGTCCATATCGGATTCTAGATTTTCGGTTTTTGTAGTGTATAAATTGGAGTAGTTGTCATGGAATTCTGTCATAATCCCCTCATCTGTCGTTCCAATGCTCCCTCCCGACGCAACGAGTTTGGTCAATTTAGGGGCTCTCCTGGTATTACACAATATTCTGGCTAATAGTGAGCTACGGCGCTCGCTCTCACCATAGTTTCGTGCCGTGGCATACTTACCCATATAACATACCTCCCTATCCGCCTCCTCGTTAAATTCTGTGATTAGGGATCTAATTCTATCAGCTACAGAGGGGTCTGTATTAAGCACGTGTTGTTTCTCCAGGTCGTCTATTTGAGACTCCAGGGAGCGCAGTCGCTGTCGGATGGCCTTCAGGACGCTAGAATGTTTGGACATGGCGATCCCCGGGATGAAGACCTTAAACGCCTCCCAAACCATGTGGAAGGTATCCACAGAGCCGATGTTCTTTTAAAAAAAAGATCAATTTCTTCCGCCAGTTCCCCTCTGAAGGCGTCATCTAACAGCGCATACGGGGGAAAGCGCCATGTAAACGGGGGGATCCTACGTGTCGGCGTCTCCAGAATCAGCAATATCGGCGAATGATCAGACAAAGTGCGCGCAAGTACAGTACATGTCAAGATTTGGCAAGTGATGGAATAGGAGGCCAACCAGTAGTTAATCCTAGTGTGTATGTTGTGAAATGACGAGCAGTGAGTGTATCCCCTCCTGCCAGCGTTCCTACTTCTCCACACATCAATCAAGTCCAGTGTCAGCAGCTCAGCCTGGAGAGCCATAGCAGCCACAGATGGCCGACGTTGGGGCCCAGAAGATCTATCCAGCTCCGGGTCGAGCACCAAGTTGAAGTCGCCCCCCCAGAGCATACGCGCTTCGGAATATTCTCTGCAGCTTCGAGCCAGCTGTTCATAGAAATCTGGGGAGTCGTAATTCGGGCCGTACACATTAACTACAATCAAGTCATGACCCTTCCCAATGCATCTTGATATGGAAAAACGCCCCCTCTGTATCAGCCCGTATCAATCGTAATTCTAGATCAGAACGTGGATTAACCCATGTCAGAACTCCCCTAGAGTGTGTGGTGAACCCCGCTACCGTGGTGTTACCCACTAGGCCTCTATGTTGCAGCATTGCGCTTGTGAGTGGTAGATGTGTTTCCTGTATGAGAGCCAGGTCTATGTGGAGTCTCTGTAAATAATGAAGCACTTTCCTCAGCTTCCTATAGTCGTTTATGCCTCTGACATTCCAGGTCAGAGCCCGGAGGGTGTTTACAGGATTTTCAGAGTCCGACTCCGAAACACTAGACATCCGTGACAGTGAAAGTCTATACAGTAGTATTGAACAGCAGTAGAACGAGCGTACATTAGATTATCAGGACGAGTCAGTGAACATTCTGCGAACTGTACCCTTCCCCTCCCATCCCCCTCCCCGCCAACCCACAGCAGACCCTCCCCAATCTGGTCTGACAGTACCCCGCAGCCCACCCCTCCCCCCATCCCCAACAGTACAACAGAACATACCAACATCACAACTGTGCGTAGTGCGCGGGGGCAGAGGCAGCCTAGTGACATAAGCTCCGCCAAAACTCTCAGAACACTTGTGTAGCCTTCCACCCGCCCCCGCCGTGCATGATGTGTTGGATTAGAGCAACGTTCTCATGATCAAGATCCCGCCATAAGAAGACCCCAGAAACCCTCCCCGTGTACAGAGGGAAGCCCTTTCAGTTATACCAATGCTGTACAGGTCAAAGGAGTAACCATAGAGAAGGACATGCATTGTTCAGAGTGTACCTCCCGTTCCTGTTCCCCAGTACACTTATCTGTATAGTCCGCCCGCAGCTCAGCCCGAAACTTCTCGATTCGTGGCCCCATCACAGGGAGTGTTCTCAAAGGCTTCAAGCTCCAGGTGCAGCCACAGAGATCAACAAGTCGCCACCCTGAGAGCAAACTCAGTCCTGGTCGTCCATACGGCTGCCGCCCCCTCCGCCTCTGGAGTATCCTCATTGTTCGAGTCCTGTTCCTTCGACCAGCATTTCATGGCCTGTTGCAATGCCTTGGGGTCCGTAAATATGTGCGAATGTCCTCGTCGGTTGACACGTAGTTTAGCTGGGTATAACAGGGCATAGTCTAGCCCCATTTCCCGAAGGCGTTTTTTATGGGGAATAAACTGCTTCCGTTCTTCTTGTACCTTCGCCGTGAAGTCTGGGTATAGGGATATAGCAGACCCCTCGTACTGCAACTGTTGTTTGGCTCTGGCCAGCTTGAGCGCCACGTCTCTGTCACGGTAGTTTAGCAACTTTGCTATAATGGGCCGGGGAGGTGCCCCGGGCTTTGGGCGTGGAGCCAGTGACCTGTGTGCCCTCTCCACCGTAAACATGCTGGGAAACACTTTGTCCCCCAACAGGGTTGTCAGTAGCTTTTCAACGAAGAGTTCCATGGGGCCTGTGTTCGTACTTTCCGGAAGGCCCATGATGCGTAGGTTGCATTGCCTCGAGCGCACTTCCAAATCCTCTGTTTTGTCCTGCAGGGCTTGCATCATCCTCTCCATCCTTTTATTCGCCGTGTCCAGGTCTGTCTGCGCCTCCTCAACTTCGGTCATTCGTCTTTCAGCCATATCGTGGCACTCTGCATGCTTATCTAGCCGTTCCGCCATGCAGTCCATCCTGTAAGACATGCCGTCCATTTTGGTGCCCAGAGCTGAGATGCTAGTTTGTAGGCTCTGCTCCATGGATAGCAGCATGGTTTTAATGTCCGAGTTCGCGCCCTGAGCCTCATCAGTTCTCGACGCTGTCCCGTCATTCGTTTGCGGGCTCTGCTGCAGCAATGGTTTTTGTGCAAAGGGCAGCCTGCTTTGAGTCCGGTCTCCTTTGCCCATCTTGTGGCTTTCCCCTGTACTGGTACAGCAGGTGGGCTGTCCGGCGTAGTAGAGGAGACCCTTCCACTAGAAGGAACTAGCTTTGCTCTTCGCACGATGTACAAGCTTAGTTTTGGGCTCAGGACTTTGGGTCCCCGTTGCGCCTTCCCCCTGAGGAATATTCGTCAAGTGTCAGAGGCCAAGTACTACTTCAGTGTGGACTCGGTGCGAGTTATGGCGTGCACACGCTCGGCTTCCCAGAGGCACCCGTCCGTGGCTGTCAGTTACTGAGGGGAACTCTGTAGAGGAGATGAAGAAGCCCTCGCACCCTAGAGAGACAAGACAGAAATAATAGTGGCCGGGACTTCTACAAACCGTAGGCCATCTTATCCGCTGTCGGAGCTCCACAAAATGGCGGCGAGGGCGATAGGCGTCCCGCCACTGCCTCAGTGATGGCCGAGTGTTTCTAGCTATTGCAGTGATTAGGCGGCGGTACTATGTCGATACCCGGCCGCGGACAGCTTCAATCACTCAGGTCCACCTCCGTTATGTGCCTGGCAGCCGCCGCAGCCTCAGCCTTCGGGAGCGGTATCAAGTCCAAGAAATGTCTCCGGGCTCGAAGAGCTCCTCTTCAGCGCATTATCTACTCCCGTGAGGGGGTGCTGCTCCGGACGATGGTTCTGCCAAGCGTTTCTTCAGTGTGTAGCTCTCTGCGCCTGCTGGGTGCGTCGGACAGCGATGGTCCGGGCCGCGCCTCTGTCAGCAGCCGCACGTGGTGTTACGTCGCTTGGGCGCAGAATGGACGGGATAGCGCAGGCTAACGGCCTACCTCCCCCGGAGCCCAGACGGGTCGTTTCTCGGTCTGTGGTGCATAGTCTCGCAGCTTCAGGGGTCCCTGCTGTGCACCCCACCTGTAGCAATCCGGGGGAAGCAGGAATTGGGAGATGTTTATCGCTCTAAACAGTATTAAACCAGGATAATTGCAATGTGCTCGGCGGAGCAACAGTCTCAGGCAGCCATCGCGCTTGCTGGCTAGCTCCGCCCCCCGAAGGTTGGTTATTATGGCATAAAACTTCAGATTCATGCCAACATCGTTTTCTGGGTCTGGCCCCTGGTTATACACAAGTTAGAGTGGATTCCCGTTTTAAAACCACCCATTCTGTTACTATCTATACAGTAGGCAAGTTATGTCAGAAGTGGCTTAGACATTCCACTTCAGCGTCAGTTAACCTTCATTTGTCCAAATTGTCTGACAAAGTTGATTTGAATGATTTTTTGAAAGGCCCCGTTGGAGGCAGGTCAAAAAGATGGGTATATGCTGTATATAATGAAGTTTGGAAACTGTCTCGAATTGAAGTTGCTTCTAGATTAAGGGCTATTGATCAAGCCAATTTAGAAAAAGTGCTAGCAGTTGTTGATAATAGCATTAATACTGTTCTTCCCGAATTTATACATTAGATAATATTGTTTTATCTGTTGTTGATATTGTACAGGATGAAGTGTCTGTTTTGTACCATGGTCAAAATCAATTACGTTCCATTATGCAGTTTGCTTGGATTTTACAAACCTTAAAAGCTGGGAAAGTGCATTGGGACTACATGACTACATCTTCTCTATTTTACCTTTTAGTTTGACTGAAAAACAGTGGTTTATGTCTATGAAGGATGATGCATTTTTTCTTCTGCATATGGCGAACTGGGAACCTTTATCATTTTCTGTTGACAAAATTAATTAAGCTGTATGGCTCATTCATGGGTTAATAACGCTGCCTTTCCCCCTATTTAAATTCCGTTCATGCATGAAATATTATGCCATAACTAGATTTGAACCTTTAGGGAGTGCTTATCTTCATTAGGTTTACCTATAGGTGCCTGAGGGTGGGTAAAGAAGTTTATTTAAAGGGCAAGGAGTGCACTTCCACACCTGATCACTCACTAATTTGCAGGAATATACAATTGCACTGCTCTTGTAACATGCATGCTTCAAGCTTAGCCTGCATTTTGAAGGGTAATCCTGTCCCAGCAATAACACCAACTTTCACGCTGTTAGCTAACGGTAGCTATTTACTTTAAATAATGAAGCTTGCTGCAGTATGCTGGCAGGAATTCTGTACATTGTGACTCCCTTCCATCTTGTAGTCTGCAGTAAGAACGTGCATTTTCCGCCGCCGCATGGGAAGCTCGATGCATCCATCAGGCCTTCCATTCCGACCTTGAAAGAAGAAATCAACAAGATGAGTCGACCACAGGGTTGGCTCATTTTTTTAAACGAGTATGCTCTGGCCTTGTGACTTCATTCGAAACTTTGGGGCCGATTAGGATTGCAGTGAATCCGCATCCTCCGGGCCGGCGGAAGCCACCGCCGGCCCGGAGGATGCGGATTCACCGCTGCGGTGATAGAAAAGATCCCCCACCAGATTAGGATGGCAGGGGGGTTGGGAAGACCGTCCGCAGCTTTTCCTCTGCGGTCCCGCGGCGGAAAAGCTCTAATATGGTGGCGGTGTCTATCAGACACCGCCACCCATATTAGGATGCATGGGAAAACATGCTTTTCCACGGCGGCTTTTCCACCGTGGAAAAGCATGTGGTCTTTTCAGTTTGGGGGCCCGTTGCGGGCCCCCAGGGTGTCAGGGGGTGGGGGTGCACATGGGGGGTACCTATGGTACCCCCGTGCATTTACATGAACAAAGCGGCAGGCACCGTGCAGTGCCTGCCGCTTTGTGCATGTAAATGCAATACATGCATTTTTAACCTTGCGGGGGTGCTGCTTCAAGCAGCACCCGCCGCAAGGTTAAAGATACGGGATGTGACCGCCAGGGTGGCAGCCACATCCTAATTTGCATGGAGGGACCGCCGCTGCCCATGCGGACGGTCCCTCTACCTCAGGGGTGGCGGACGGACGCAGGTCCGTCCACCATCCTAATGACCCCTCTATATTTGGTGTGATACCGGAATTTTTTCAATCTATTTTTCCCAGCCTCTTCGGTGGTTTACCGTTAATTCTCGCCTTGGCTGCCGGTGTACTGCTGTTAATGTGCTTAATGGCTGCACAGTCTGTATCACAAGACAACCTGTCCAGGCTGCTCCAGCTTCATAACTAGGTGCTTGATTACTATAGAAAGTTGCCTCTGGCCACTTTGAGTGTACCCTATGGATTGTCCTTCCATTTTTCTTACTTTATATGCGTGCAACCTGTTTTCCATTGCTTAGTTTGCAGATTTGAATGGGCTCTGGATTTGTGTCTCTGCGATACGGTGTCTCCTAACCCGGATTATCATCTACTGATGAGTCCCTTAGTTGCTCATGAGTTAGAATGTCCTGGTATCTGAATAATGGACTGCTAGGTGGTACATGGAGTCCTAGGCAATTGGAACATATGGGCTGTAGCCCGTGACTTTCTTGGACACAGTTATCTCGAAGAACACCCGAGTTGCCCTCTGATGGTGCTAGAGGCTCCGGCTGTCGAAGAACATGTTTGTTCCTTCCCACTATTAAATTGGATGGCTGAAATGTTTTATGATGAGAACAACCACTTCCTCTTGGAGGCAGTTGTAACGTACTGTGCCTATAAGCTGAAGGATTGATTTGGCATTTGTCCATCTCCAACGCGTCGTCATTTTTTTACTGTTTCTTCCTTTTTTAGGTTGGGTAATATACTCTCCCTTATAGTTTTTTTTTCGTTTTTTACTGGATATTCTGAACTTATTCTTCCCAATTTTAGGTTTCGGCAAATCTTGAACTTGATTCTGTCTCACTCGAACTTTTACTCTGCGTTCCTGAATTGCCCACCTTATTGGGAGGGCAAATTTAGAACACTCATATGAGGACAGTGCATGTGATAATCACCACAAGGGCAACTTCAGAGCTCTCCTATCAGTATAGTGCATGTGACCATCACCACAAGGGCGACTTCAGAGCTCTCCTATCAGGACAGAGCATGTGACCATCACCACAAGGGCAACTTCAGAGCTCTCCTATCAGGACAGTGCATGTGACCATCACCACAAGGGCAACTTCAGAGCTCCCATTTGAGGACAGTACTTGTGACAATCACCACAAGGGCAGCTTCAATGCTCTCCAATCAGGACAGTGCATGTGACCCCTCTATATTTGGTGTGATACCGGCATTTTTTCATTCTATTTTTCCCAGCCTCTTCGGTGGTTTACCGTTAATTCTCGCCGTGGCTGCCGGTGTACTGCTGTTAATGTGCTTAATGGCTGCACAGTCTGTATCACAAGACAACCTGTCCAGGCTGCTCCAGCTTCATAACTAGGTGCTTGATTACTATAGAAAGTTACCTCTGGCCACTTTGAGTGTACCCTATGGCTTGTCCTTCCATTTTTCTTACTTTATATGCGTGCAACCTGTTTTCCATTGCTTGGTTTGCAGATTTGAATGGGCTCTGGATTTGTGTCTCTGCGATACGGTGTCTCCTAACCCGGATTATCATCTACTGATGAGTCCCTTAGTTGCTCATGAGTTAGAATGTTCTGGTATCTGAATAATGGACTGCTAGGTGGCACATGGAGTCCTAGGCAATTGGAACATATTGGCTGCAGCCCGTGACTTTCTGAGACACAGTTATCTCGAAGATTACCCGAGTTGCCCTCTGATGGTGCTTGAGGCTCCGGCTGTAGAAGAACATGTTTGTTCCTTCCCACTATTAAATTGGATGGCTGAAATGTTTTATGATGAGAACAACCACTTCCTCTTGGAGGCAGTTGCAACGTACTGTGCCTATAAGCTGAAGGATTGATTTGGCATTTGTCCATCTCCAACGCGTCGTCATTTTTTTACTGTTTCTTCCTTTTTTAGGTTGGGTAATATACTCTCCCTTATAGTTTTTTTTCGTTTTTTACTGGATATTCTGAACTTATTACTCCCAATTTTAGGTTTGAGCAAATCTTGAACTTGATTCTGTCTCACTCGAACTTTTACTCTGCGTTCCTGAATTGCCCACCTTATTGGGAGGGCAAATTTAGAACACTCATATGAGGACAGTGCATGTGATATTCACCACAAGGGCAACTTCAGAGCTCTCCTATCAGGACAGTGCATGTGACCATCACCACAAGGGTCACTTCAGAGCTCTCCTATCAGGACAGTGCATGTGACCATCACCCCAAGGGCAACTTCAGAGCTCTCATATGAGGACAGTACATGTGACAATCACCACAAGGGCAGCTTCAATGCTCTCCAAGCAGGACAGTGCATGTGAGCATCACAACAAGGGCAACTTCAGAGCTCTCCTATCAGGACAGTGCATGTGACCATCACCACTAGGCCCACTTCAGAGGTCTCCAATCAGGACAGTACAAGTGACCATCACCACAAGGGCCACTTTAGAGCTCTGCTATCAGGACAGTGCATGTTACCATCACCACAAGGGCCACTTCAGAGCTCTCCTATCACCCTGTACCGTCTTGTATTACATCATAGCTTGAGACCGTCGGTGGTGGTGGATAGTAGGCGTACTCTGGAAACAGAGGGAGCAGACAGGCTTGGGAGTCCTGGGAGGTTTTGCGCTCTCAGGTATAAGCAGCAAGCAGTGTGTGAGCATGTGAGCGTGTGAGTGGTGCACCCATAGACCACCAACGGTAGGGTGTGGCAGCCTTAGGCTACTGTGATCAGACAAGGTAACACTGTACCTTGTGTGTACCTATTTTGGGGAGTTGGTTGATGATGATGAGATCTGGTCATCAGCGCAGGGCTTTGCCTGAACTAAAACAAAGCCTAAAGCCAGTGGTATCCACTAATGTTGGGTCTCATGAAAAGCAAGCTGAAAATGAGGGGTTTAGAGGGACAAGGTGTACAAGTAGTGACTGTGTTTCATCAAGGGAACTCCTAAGTGAGTCAGCAGAGTCGTGTTCCACAACTTTATCCCCCATATCTCCCATACCCCTTGGGAAGATTCAAAAAATCTCCAAGACCGATGCTCAACCGTCGATTAAGAGTTTCTTTTTTAAGTATCATAATAGTCAGACTCAAAAACAAAAGACAAACATAACTAAGAACATTGACTCTGTTACAGAATATGGAAGATTTGACTCATTCTCTTCGGCTCAATGTCCAAAAAATGATCCGTCATGTGTATCAACTGAGTGTAAAACTGGCATGGAATGTGTTAAGTCATGTGAAGGGGCTATCTCCCCAGAAAGGAGATTAAAGTCTGATCAACTCAGTTTAGTAAAGGATCATAATAATGAAAATAAAGATACCCCTGGTTTATGGTAGCGGCATGAAGTAAGTGGCCTTATGGAGAGGGGGCTAAAATCAAACAATGCGGAACAGGATTTAGTACCCCTTCCGCTCGAATGTTTTTTTAGGCAGCCTAGAAGGCCGCAGATGCTCACGCAAGCCCAAATCCACTGCCAAAAGTCTGTAGAAGTTGCTGCAGGGTTAAACCTGGTGGCGGACCCACAGACTAACAAATCAGAGGAGATTTACAAAAAAAGTACTGAGAGTACAATTGTTGCTGACTCAGTGATAGATATCTCGTCTGGCCTAATCCAAAAAAGTGTGAGTGATATAGCAGTGGTGCTGGATCTTAATGCTGACAGTCTAAATAATAAAGGTGGTGTGGTAGATTTAGTGTCAAGTCCTATTGAACAACCTTTGCCAACTGGTGATGCTCGTCCTTTTAATTTCGACCAGTCCAGCATAATTTTGGAGAATAGTTTTCCTTTAAATACGTCTATTCTGATTCCTGGTATGGCTAGCAGGCGTAACAACCCTAAGGCAAATACAAAAGAGCAATGTCAATCCCCTTATGCAGCTGACTTAGCTTTGTTAACAAAATTTGATGAAAATTTTCTAATAAGATCTAGTGTAGTTAAAAACAATTCCAACAAGCCAGAGCGTGGTGTATGGGACTGTATGCTAAACACTATTGATGCTATAACAAACTCACTTAATTTTCACTCAGACAAACTAGACATGCAGGTGGACATTTTAAATACTTTAGCATCACATGTTGTAGGGATCGATGAAAAGTTATTTCAGCTAACTAAACTGATATCTAATGTTCAAGCGGATAAAGAGAATCAGCTAATATCCTGCACATGTGCGCAATTAATCGATAAAATTTCTGACCTGCCCTCAATTGTGGGCTCTATGGTCCACGAAGTAAAACTGTTGTCAGGTAGAAAATCTGAGGGGTGTGATGAAACAGTGATTCCGGGAAATAAAGTTAATAATACCCAAGTCTGGAAAATTACCCGTGCATCGATTAATAGTGACAAAAATACAGTTCAGCCGATGGTAATTGATAATATTTGTGTACCTGCCGAGTCTGATCAATCCTCTAATTTGATAGAAAAAGTGGAGGCAAATAAAAGCTGCATTAGGGAAAGTAGGAATACAGAACCTAAAGTAGAGCCTGTGGTTTTATCAAAGAGGGCAAGAAAAAGGTTAAGGAAGACTCATAATAAAGCAGTAAAGATAAAAAAAAACATAGTGTGAAAGTAACTATGAGTCCCCTTTTAACCACTATTCCTAAACCTATTTTTAGATCAACAAAAATCTCTGGACTTAATAAAAAGGAAAATCAATCTTCTAAAGATGGCAGTAGTTTGGTAAAAGAAGAGTCTGAGCCAATTGTGGGTCTCAAAAACCAGGCCCAAGCATTCTTAGGGACAGTAGGTGGGCTAGGTCAGCGAACCGATGAATCGGACCCCCAGTATAGCAAGCAACATTCTTCTAAGCTGAATCTGACTGGTACCATTCAAGATATAGTAGGTCCCAAAAATAATCCACCAAAAAATGCAGGGGAAATTGAGCCAGTCCGACCAAGTGACGATGGAATAACCCCCCAGTGTGGTATAGGGTTCCCAAGGCCTACATGCTCCACAGAAATACCCACTTACACCAAAAGAACTGTTGGCACGGAAACTGAAAAGTACAAAAGACAAGTTTATTAAGACCCCATGGGGTGGTGGTACATTCCTACAGCACCCTTCGGCAATGCAAGAAGTATCACACCAAACATTGGTGTGAGTCCTTCTTTTATACATTTTACGGGTAATAAAAAGATAGGCGGTACAAGGTTACAGAGTTTATGTACATATATGGTCATTTTTGGAGCACAGCCAACTCATGGGAGGGGTTACAACCCCACTGGTCAGTTTGGCGGAACATTCCAGAGGGGTGACTGGTCAGTTGGAACTGCGCATGTACAGGCTTGGCCGTTACTAAAAATAGCCTGTTGCTGGGCAAACTCGAGTGGTCAGCGGCACGGACAAAGGACTAAAGGGCATGCTGACCACGAGGCCGCTCATTCCCTAAAATGGCCGCCGTAACATACAAAATGGCGTTTTCGAGTAAGGCCAAGTTAAAGGGAAATGACGTGTAGCAAAACTAAGCGCTAACCCAGCCATCGTCAGATTACGACAGACGACCCTTTTAGCGTTTAGCTGAAGCTACCTCATAATGGACGTAGTCGGGATACTCATCTTCGATATCAATTGACATTATTTGAGCTACTTCTTTATGAAGCATCAATTCTTTTTGGGCAAGAGCTTGTCTAGATGGAATACATGCTGATAAACACATGGAACATAAGGCAGGGCCACATTGTATACATAAACATACAAAAAATAGTATCCCAACTATAATACATAAAATCGTCAGAAGCTTTCAGCCCCAAGTACTAAGCATTGACCAGAACCACCCCGAAAGAGTCCATGTACCATTGTCTGGGTGTATTTTGGCAGCGATTTTGTGAAGTTTGGAAATTGCATCATATACAGATGGCGAGTTATCTGGCATGTAAACACAGCAGCTACTTCCGATAATTCTACATGCCCCCCCTCGATCAGCTAGAACCACATCAAGAACCATTCAATTCTGAAGCGTAACAATTCTGGATATTTGAAGTTCTTCCGTTATATTTCCTAATGCAATAGCAGTGTCATTAGCTACAGCCTCAACAACACGAGTCAGTCGTCATATTTTCCGACTGTTTAAAGCAGCCCCCACAAAGGAAAACAATCCCAAATTAAAGTCTACATATTGCTGTAAGGCAGTATCAGTCTGGTTGATATCATCCAAGACCACAGCACGTCTAACTCTATTTAATACAAAGTTGTGGTATAACACATAATCATTATGGTACATTGGTGGGGCAATGAATACAGGGGGCAATACAAAAGAGATATAGCATGTGCCTAGCCATCCTAAAGGGGGCTGATGATAGCCTTTATTACCACAGATGAAGTATGTGTTTCGGGATGCCACAAATGATATGTTATTCGGACTGTCAAATGTAAGTGTGGTGTTACATGCACTTTTTCCAACCGGGATTGTACCTTTATTACGTATACAGATATCAGTCTTAGTATCTATAACATTAATGACATGAGAGCTGGACATGTTAATGTTCCTTTGATTGCTGTAAATTTGGGGTGCAGATACATTGTCGGGGCGGTACTCTTCCCATTCGAATCGAGTACCCTCAGCTCGTGGATAGCCATCCCGGTCATGATAACATATCTTGTTTAAACGGAAAAGCACCCCCCCTTTTGTTGGCCATCGTAAAGTGAATACAAGAGTGTACCAGGCATTACAGGAACCATTGTGGGAAAACGGGAGTGGGATGAGCGGGGTGCCCCCTTTCTTCTGATGACCAGGCAACATCCCACACACCCAACAGTTAGAAGTGTTCGTCATATTATGAGTATGATGCAAAATTTGAATGAAGCTATTGTTCAAGTAAGTCTGTCGGTGCCGTGCTTCATGGTAGGGTAAGGTGAAGTGAAAATGTTCAGATGGAGCCGGGGTAGTCGGCAGCAAATATTCTCGTACAGGCACCACAAGTTCTACTACCCAGGCTATCACTGCTATCACCACAATTGTCAGTACGAACAAGATGGAACCAAGAATTCTCTTGTCTCGTGCTGCAGAAGACGCCATAGTTCAAGAGTTCACAATGTCTCAAATACACAACTACAAAAAATAAAAACGTTGGTGCTGAGCTCCGAGGTAGCCGTTGTTTTCTTCTCCGGGGTCAAGACGGGCGTCGCTACTCTTGGCAGAACTGATCCCCCCCCCCTTGAGATTCCCGGCTTCCGTTTCACAAACCCCAGAGCGGTAACCAACCAGTCTCGCACAAAAAAAAAATCTTCTTCCTATCTTGGCTGCAGATCGTAGCGCTGTCATCCAGAAACAGTGTGGTCCGGGAAGGCTCCCTCAGGTTCGGCCGATGTCACAGCTGGGCTCTTTTCTTTATCCAAGATCTCTTTGTAGTCGGACAACACAGTAGGATTCACCGGGTCCGGAGAGACGCGACGGCAGTGAGTTGAATGCACCTACCGCTTTCTGTTGGTCACTCGCACAGCCGTTCGAGTCGCCAAGAGGACCTGCCCGGGGCCACGCCACCTCGGTTCCAAGCTGTTCGTCCTCTCAAACGACTTCACCATAACATAGTCTCCAGGACGGAGACTATTGGCCTCTCCAATGGAATTGTCAGGGAGCGCTTCTCGAACCTGTTGATGAATAGAAAGCAAATCATTTGTTAATCGTGCCAAATAATCGTTCATCATTATACAAGGCACATCATGTAACAATCGCGGCTTAGGAACTCCCCATATGTTCATAGGCCTTCCAAACACCACTTCATACGGTGTGAGGCCAGTTCGAGAGTGGGGCACTGATCTAAGAGAGAGCAATACTAGCGGCAAGGCATCCGGCCACTTCAATGACGTGGACGCCACAATCTTAGCCAGTTTCAACTTCAACGTGGCATTGTACCGCTCGACAAGACCTGCTGACTGAGGGTGGAACACAGCATGAAACTTCTGCTGGATCCCCAGTCCCTTTAGCACATACTCCACAATTTTCCCAACAAAATGAGGACCATTATCGCTCCACAAAAATTTGCAAACTCCGAATCGAGGGAAGTACTCTTTGAGCAAAACCTTAGCTGTTGTCAAAGCTGTATTATCTTTCGTGGGGAAGGCCTCGACCCATTTGCTAAAAGCACACACCACCACTAAGACATACTTAAGGTTATTGCAACGCTCAAGCTGGATGTAATCCATTTGAAGTACCTCGAATGGTGCAGAAGGTGGAACGAAACCTCATTTCGGAGTATGCGTCCCTTTTGCAGGATTGTGCTGTAAACATATCAAACAGGTCTGCACTACTCTCTTAGCAGTATTGGCAATATCAGGATGCTCCCAAACTCGTGTTAACAATCGAGTAATTGCGAGAGCTCCCACATGTGCTAACCCGTGTGTCATCTGGACCATCGCCTGCAAGTAAGCTGCAGGCAATTTCCATCTCTCCATGTCCTTACTCCTCCAACAACCCTCATCATCCAGTACCCCTTCTGCTGCCCATGTTACAAGTTCTGCTTCAGTCGCTGATTTTTGGATGTCTAGTATCTCTGCTCTAGCATCATGCCATCGCTCGGCCTGAGACTTCGCTACATACATGGGGGAGTCATTTCGAGACATAGCTGTTTGTCTTGCTATACTGTCTGCAAAAGCATTGCCTTGTCCCACTTTGTCAGTGACCTTTTTATGTGCACTGCATTTAATTATCGCTACTTTCTTTGGGCAAAGCAACGCGTTTAGGAGATCACGCACCAATTCTCCGTGCATAATGTGTACTCCATGAGAGGTCAAAAACCCACGCTCTCTCCAGAGTAAACCGGAGTCATGCGCTACTCCGAAGGCGTACCGCCTGTCTGTGTAGATGTTCACACATAGGCCAGCACTCAGTTCGCAGGCTCTTGTCAAGGCTATCAGCTCTGCTGCTTGAGCCGATTTCTGTGGTATTCGTGCTGTTTCTACCACTGTCTTAAGTGTCGTGATCGCATATGCTGCGGAAGTCGTGCCATCTGGCAGCCTCAAACACGATCCATCAACCCACAGTTCCCCATCCACATCTGGAAGTGGCATATCCTGTAAGTCGACACGACCCTTTGTTTGTTCCTCAGTCAGGAAAACACAAGTGTGATGTTTTTCCTCCTGACCCTCTTCGACCGGATAAGGCAATAAAGTGGCAGGGTTCAGGGTAGCACATCTTTTCAGTGTGATATGTGGCGCCAAAAGTGTGAGCTCATATCATGTTAAACGTGCGCTCGTAAGATATTGAGTCTTTGTTTGATTTAACAGGGCATCTACTGCATGGGGAACTAGCACCAACAGTTTGTGCGATAAAACTATTCCCTCACTCTGCCGTATAGCTACTGCTGTTGCTGCAACTGCTCGAAAACACCCAGGTAACCCTCGTGCTACAGGATCAAGAATGGCTGAGAAGTACGCACATGGCCTCTGATTGTCCCCGTGTGCTTACACTAACACTGATAACGCGCACCCATCTTTCTCATGCACGTACAATGTAAAAATCTTTGAGTAATCTGGTGTACCTAGCACGGGTGCAGAGCAAAGGGCCTGTCTCAACTGTTCAAAAGCATTCTGACATTCATCTGTCCATTCAAGGGGCATTGGTGTAGTTTTGGACAGTAATGCTAACAAAGGTTTTATAATGTGTGAAAACCCCATGATCCATTGTCTACAAAAGGACGTTAATCCTATGAAGGCGCGTACATCTCTCTGAGTGCGGGGGACTGGTGTGTCTAAAATCGCCTGAATTCGATCAGATGTTAGTGCACGCCCCTCCTTAGACAAAAGATGACCGAGGTAGGTCACCTTGGGTCTACAGTATTGAAGCTTTTTCTTAGAGACTTTATGATTGTTCTGAGCCTAAAAGGAAAGCAAAGCAAGTGTACTCTCCTCACATTGTGCGTAAGTGTCTGCAGCCAATAGGAGGTCGTCAACATACTGTATAAGGGCTACTCCAGATTGCAGTTCAAAAGAATCAAGCTGTCTTTTTAAAGCCTGGCTGTAGATGCTAGGACTCTCTGTGTAACCTTGAGGAACACGACAAAATCTATATGATTTATTATTTAACGTAAAGTCAAATAAGTATCTGCTGTCGGGATGGATGGGAATGGAAAAAAATGCATTTTTTAGATCAATGACAGTAAAGGTCGTCGCTGTTGGAGGGACCAATGTAAGCAATGTCGTGATATCAGACACCACTGGATATTCAGGGATGACAATTTTGTTAATTTCTCTCAAATCAATAATAAATCGATAGACTTTGTCGTCAGTGTCTTTCTTAAGAATCGGGAGAATAGGACTATTACAGACATTGTAAGGAACTTCCTCCACTACTCCTGCAACGATCAAATCCTGAACGATATGCGTCAGGGCAATTTCACCTTCCCTAGAAATCTTATACTGTGGTACGCGTGGCAAAAGTACTCCCTCCTTGACAGTACTTCGAATAGGTGGAATAAGCATCTGTCCCACATCCGTATCTGAGGTCGCCCACAACGTATGAGGGAGAGAGGCTAATGCTTCAATTTCCTGTATGGTACAAAATCTGTCTGAATCTGGGTAATTGTCATTCAAAATAACCCGCACTCCTTCGGGAGCGCAGCGTATCGTCGCTCGAAAATATTTGAGCAAATCAATGCCCATAATGTTATCTGGAGTGTGAGGTGACAACAAAAATGGACCAAAGCTGAAAAATGTATCAATGCAAAGTGCAAGAGGTTGTGATAATGGGCTAGGAGAGGGTGTGCCATCAAACCCTATACATGTTATCGTTTCGCCAGACAGGGGAGCCCTTGGAACCAAGTTTTTGGACAAAGCACTACGAGTAGCTCCTGTGTCAACTAAAAACTGATCAGTAGAACCCAAAATGCCCGCTGATACATATGGACCTCTTTGATCTACTGGCACTTCAACTGATTCCGTACCCCATCCTACGCAGTCCTATGCATGCACATAATCCTGATGCTCCACATTCTCACCCTCCGAGATCTGATATTGATTTCGTCTATCAAAAGTGTTCCGTTCATCCTGACCACGGCCCCCCGTTTCAAACCTACCACGATCACTTCCGCCACCTCTCGCTCCTGAATAATTATTCCTCGACCTTCCACCTCCTCGACCACGCTGACTACTCTGTTCACGAAGTACCGGACAATCTTCAGCCCAATGCCCAAACTCTTTACAATATGCACATTGGTCCTCCGCTATGTCAGTACGACCGTACGACGCATTACTCCCTCCTCGCCTACCTCTATCATTCCCTCTAGGTTGCGTTCCACGAACCTGCGCCAACATCACCTTCGTTTTCAATTCTTTCGTTTTCTTATCTGCACTTTCTTTAGCCTCTAATTCCTGCCGTTCATAATACTGAGCCATAGTTAACAAAGATGCAGGGGTCGCCGTGGTCCAGGAACTTTCACTCGCTTTTAACCGCTTTGCAATCTCCGGTAAGAGATTAGCCACATACTTATCAACAAACAGATGCCTACCCGTTTCATCTGTTAACGATTGACCACTGTAATCATGAAACGCTTCTTCGAATCGTGTAAAGAAATCTGATACCGATTCATCTATCTTTTGTTTGCACGAAGCCAGCATAGTCCAGTCAATCTTTTTAGAAGGAACAAGCGTTTTTAGTTTAGTTAAAATAGCCGCTGGGAGGTCTAAAATCAAATCACATGGTTTACATGCAGGTTCCCTGTCTAAGTCAGCCTGGTATATTTCTTTCCAAGTTGCCCCAAGCATCGCTTGATCATTAGTTTTACTAATCGACCTCCACATATCAGGCGGAAGAATTAACCCAAAAAAGAGATCTATATTAACAAGAGTCATAACACAAGAGGAAATGGCCCCCTCCACCCCTTCATAGAATGCGGCTGGATTTTTTCGAAGATCGGGTAAAGCGTTTTTAGTGCCATAACATCTGCTCTATTCCAAGGCGTCTACACTCAATTATATATAAAATACCCCTTTGCGTTTGCCGATGTTTTATCCTCATCCGTACCAGCCCCTTTTGGAGGAACATACAAAGGTGCAGTTTCACGCATAGGCATAACATGCACTTTAGAATTCTTATCTGAACCCCGGAGAGAACACTCCTTGGACTGCTCTGCTGGCCCCGGCACGGACTCCTTATCTCTTTTCCTTTCTTCCCGCAACCTGGACGCCTCATCCCGTAGCTGGATCAGTTGTTTAAAAAGAGCATCAACATCTGCAAGAACAAATAAACCTTTATCCAAATTCTCACGGTGAACCGACACAGCCTTAGGTTCTAAAGTCTCTGAATTTTTACAAAATCGAGTGACAACTTCATCTGCAAAAGTATTCAAAAAACACATCAATTCTCGTTCTGTCCATTTACTCCTTTCGGCTACAACGTCTGACACAGTTATGTGATTCAAATTCAATTTTCTAGCATAACTACGCAGCTCCGCGGATCTCTCCGCAGATAACCTGACACTTGACTTATCCGCCTTATCCGACTTATCCTGTTCTTCATCACCAGAATTTTCAGTCGGAGCCGTAGGAGGAACGTACGGAGGCGGAGATCAATCTAATAACGAAAAATCATCAATTTCATTATTAAGGACAGGATAAAGCGGTCGTCGAATAGGAAATTGACCGGTCGTTTGTAAATTACGTTCCCGTGCCTCCCTCTCTTTCTTTTCCTGCGCCTCCTTTTCCTCAAGCTGTAAAGCGTTATCTCGAGCAGCCTTGCGCTGCTCTTTGTCCGCCAAGGCAACTTCACGCTTCATACGTTCACGCACTGCTTTCTCCCACATTCGCACACAATCAAACATATCCTGTCTAGACCTGCGCTGAAACAAACATTGCTCCACAAACTGAACCTTTCGCAAATCAAACGACCCATGTGGTGGCCATTGCAACTTGGGATCAGTTCTAGTGTATTTATGCCATAATTTACTGTACAGTATAGGGGGAAGGCCAAATTTGACATACATCTCACGGTTTGGAGTTCCCTCTGGGGGAGCCGGCTGAGATTCCTCTAACCTAATTGTGGTACCATTTCCAAAACAGCACATCCCTCGGAGTGTGCTTAAAACAGGCATGTTCAAATAGTACCACGAAAGCACGATACCGTAAAAAATGGCACTTACAGTACTTCACACAAATGTGCCGCTCAGAATACAAATGAAATTAGAGAAACATCTCTACATGCCTGCCTATGTGGAGTGCACTACACATATGTATTCAAAGTTCACAAAGTCAAAATGTTAGCTGACTCAAATCATAGTCACAATCATAAAACTTCAGTAAGCGTCCGTAGACTACCTTACCGATCACAAATCTTACCCAATCTCAAATATCCAGATTCCAACTGCCAAGGTCTTTAATCGAATCAGCCAAACGGGCACTGCACAGCAACGCAGACGATCAGGATCTCAGTCGGAGACCGGCGCCACCTGGAAGGTCAGATCAGAAGGAAGGGAAGAAAACACCGTGGGTGCCAAGACTCGGGTCACTAAGTGGCAGCGTACGCGTCCATGGCGAGTTTCCAATCCTTCGTCACGACCTCTCCTTCGGGCATCCGAGTCGCCGATGAGTCCCTTCGTGGTCGCCAATTTGTGGTATAGGGTTCCCAAGGCCTACATGCTCCGCAGAAATACCCACTTACACCAAAAGAACTGTTGGCACGGAAACTGAAAAGTACAAAAGACAAGTTCATTAAGACCCCATGGGGTGGTGGTACATTCCTACAGCACCCTTCGGCAATGCAAGAAGTATCACACCAAACGTTGGTGTGAGTCCTTCTTTTATACATTTTACAGGTAATAAAAAGATAGGCAGTACAAGGTTACAGAGTTTATGTACATATATGGTCATTTTTGGAGCACAGCCAACTCATGGGAGGGGTTACAACCCCACTGGTCAGTTTGGCCGAACATTCCAGAGGGGTGACTGGTCAGTTGGAACTGCGCATGTACAGGCTTGACCGTTACTAAAAATAGCCTGTTGCTGGGCAAACTCGAGTGGTCAGCGGCACGGACAAAGGACTAAAGGGCATGCTGACCACGAGGCTGCTCATTCCCTAAAATGGCCGCCGTAACATACAAAATGGCGTTTTCGAGTAAGGCCAAGTTAAAGGGAAATGACGTGTAGCAAAGCTAAGCGCTAACCCAGCCATCGACACCAGGGAGACCACCATACGGTCATTATTAAAAGTGATAATTCCATCTGTTTACATAATAATCAGTATAGTTTGAGTGAACAGCCTTGCAGCCAAGATCAAAACCCACCTAATGGAAACTCACTAAAACCTGATATGAATGAACAGGTGGATCGGTGTAGTATCCAGATCCAACCACCTATAAAGCAGGGTGAATATATAAACTTACAGGCTTTGAACCTGCCAAAGAATGATATAGTGATGGTATCAGGCGATTCAACGGTAAGGGGAGACATAGATCACCCCGTAGTATTGGCCAAAGGGAGGAAAGTGGTTTTTTGTCCGCTCTACTCTACGCGAGGTACTCATGATATTTTGAATAGGGGTAACATACTGAAATTATTAAAAATAATCCCATATTTAAAGGATGTAGTATCTGATGACCTGGACTCTGTTGAGTTCAAAATTGATGGTGGCAATAGGGAATCAACCATCATGACTTGGCTAAATAATGATATTGTGATAAAAATATTAGACAATGCTAAAAACTTCGAAAGTTGTGGGATTAAGGTAAGGAAACCTCATGGTCTTCAATACCCCACCCCATCAATTCCCACTATAGCATTGTGCGGTCCTGTAATGAAGAAGGTTGCTCTAAAACAAATCGAGGTTGACCAGTTTAGGAGTATTGAAAGGCGCTTCAGGGCGAACTTCAGATTTAAACAAGTTATGTGGCATTAAAACTAAAAGTAATCAGCCTGGATCACGTGTGTGAGGAGTTAAAGAGGGTCATCTAGACGGTGGACGATTGGAGTTGGCTCCCATCCACACTTTCAAGAAAAAATACAGTAAAGAGAGACTGAAGTCGGGGTACTTTAATTAATGTTCCTTCCTTCAAACTGTGTTCCTGGAATATGAATGGTTTTAACTCACTTATAGAGGACGTAAATGTTATAGGTTTTTTAAAATCATTTGATGTGTTAATTCTGCAGGAATCATGGAATATGTGTAGTACGCCACTGATCGGCTATGAGGAATACTTGAATGCGGCATTTAGGGATGCTGCTTTTGGTCGACCAAGTGGTGGTCTCTCTATATATATTTCCTTAAGCCTTGATGTTAAACACTATGAGATTGACCTTCAAGTTAAATGGATACAGTGCGTTAAATTGATTGCTAGACATTCGTTAATACTTTTAAATGTGTATTTAAGTTCGAAAAAAAAAGTTTGATCACTACAATTTATCCAGTTATGGGAAATGGTAACGGTGCTTTATTATGAGCATATGGACTCACACTTAATTATTTCTGGGGATTTTAATACTCATCTTGTATTTTTTAAAAAGCGAAATATTGAATCAGATCTTCTTATTAAATGGTCTAATTGTGAGTTTATTAAATATAATTTAAAGATCCTGCTTGACAGAGATCATAATCCAACATTTAACAGAACTGATAGTTCATCGATTATTGATTACACTATATTGTCAGATAAACTTTCTAATCTAGTTCAAAACTATGAGGTGATCCCAAGGAGCAAGAGTGACCACAATCCCCAAATTATTACTATTAGTTTTGCCTTTGAGAATCTGCCAGAAGCGAGAATATTAAGTTCTGCCCCCGTCGCTTATAACCTCAAAAGGCTAATATGGAGTGATAAAACCGAGAAGGATATTATTGGGTTTCTTTCTCTTTTAATTCCAGAAGCCTTGGTTTCAGCCCATAAAGGAAATTCCATTGTTGCCCTTTGGCCCTCCCGGTGTGATTCCCTCGTGGATAAATGTTCTAGGCGGGAACGCACAGGGGGTGTTATGTTGAACCCAAAGAACCCGGGCTCATTTTCTCATCGTTTAATGTATTTGAAAAAATCCCTTAATAAAAAAATAAGATCTTTGTACAGAAAAGCAAAAGGGACCACCTACTTCTTACTGTCACTTAAAATCAGAGACCTAAGGAGGGGGTATAAGAAGGAAATCTGGAGAGCTAAACGATCATATTATGAAGAAACTTGGACTAAACTTCATTTTGCTTGCAAATCTAGGGATTTACGACTGTTCTGGGGTATTATTAACAATTTAGAAAATGGACATTCTAGAAGTGATAGTGCCAATATAGATGAATCAAGTTGGATACGTTTTTTTAAGAAATCAAAAACTGGACTAGCATTTGTGGACGAAGCACTTTCCGACAATGATGTGTCTTTGGAGCCAGTAGGTGGGTGTGACCCCCCAAGTGTCAGTGACCCTTTAATTTTGAATGATTTTGAGCCTTGGTCAGTGGACACAGTTAAAAAAGTCTTACTTAAGATTAGGTCTAATGGAGCTCCTGGCCCCAATGGCCTGCTGAATTGTATTTTTAAAGCTAAACTTATAAACTGGCCAGAGTTATTAACGCTCCTTTTTAACAAGGTTCTTAAAACCAGTCAAATCCCTGACTCCCGGCGGGGAAGCATTATACAGCCGATTTATAAAAATGGCCCTCAGGACAACCCGGCAAATTACCGACTAATAACCCTCACAGATGTTGAAGCGAAAATATTTGCAAGTTGTCTGTTAGATGAGTTGGAATCCTGGGCTCTAAGAGAAGAATTGATTCCCATTTTTCAAACAGGTTTTAGGAAGGGTGAATCGACTCTGACAAATTTAATTTTATTAACGTTGTTAGGCGAGAGAGCAAAATGTAGGAAAAAAAATGTTTACATATGTTTTATCGACCTAAAAGCCGCCTTTGATTCCGTTCCCAGGAATATTCTCTGGAAGAAGCTTCTTAATACGGGTATATCAAAAACTCTTCTAAAAATGATTAATTTATTGTACTCCAATACTTGGTCCAGATTAAAATTGGCGACGGCAGACACACCACCCGTCGACTTGATACAAATGTCAGCTTGAAACAGGGGTGTGTGCTCGCTCCTTGCCTTTTTAACTTATTTCTGGCCAATCTCCCAGCCCATTTTAATAATGTAATTTCGCACTTGCCCACTGTGATGGGTAAAGAAATGTAATATGTACAGTATGCAGATGATACTATTTTACTCAGTCATACTATAATAGGCTTGAAAAGACTAATAAATTAATTTAACATATATGTTACCCAAAATGGCTTAACAATTAATGAAAAAAAATAAAAATAATGTTAATAGGAAAGGGTAAATTAGGGGTAAAGGATTTGAATATTAATGGTCTAACAATAGACTGTGTAAAATCCTACAAGTATTTGGGAATTACATTTGACGATGGACTGTCATTTAGACAGCATTTTAATAATTTGGAGGCTAAAGGAACTTCTCTTGCCTTTGCCTTTCGAAAACTGCGAGATAAGTTATTATGTCCTAATTATGATCATTTACTTAAAGTTATGAGAGCAAAGCTAATTCCCTCCCTGGACTATGGATCAATAATTTTTAAGGGCAAGGATGCAAAAATGTTAGAGGACATAGTTATAAGGTCTTATAAATCAGTTTTTAGGATACCCAGACAAATCCCTCATGCCGATATAAGACTGGAATATGGCTTAAGGAACCAGATTTTGGTCCGCCAAGCCGTATTTTTAAAAACGTTACTGGTATTATCTCGAGCGGAGGAGGGCACGTTAGCAAGTCTGTGCTGGTGCGAGATCTCGAAAGGCCAATGTTCGAGAAGCTGTCAGGATTACCTATCTGAGTGCCTTATACGTTTCGAATTCCCAAATCTGGTCGATGAAGTGAGGAGCATCATGGGATATAAAAAGATGTTGAATACAACTGTTGCTCTTCTGTCAGAAATGATGGATAAAGATGAACTAAGAAAAAGAACCCACTTCTGGACTATAGCAAATTCTTTTGAGAAATTGTATGCTCAACCATATTTATTTTTTCATTTAAAACCCTTGTTTAAAAAGAAATTTATGCTCTTAAGGCTCGGCATTTATCCAACCAAAGATGGAACCCCTAAGTGGGATTATAAATGGTCATCAAACGTCTGTAGGCTGTGCGGGTTGTTTGAGGAAATGTTGCTGTACATTGTTACACTATGTTCAAAAATGTGTCAGGAAAGGAAGTTAATTTTAAAACCTATCTTTAAAGAATTAGGAGTTAGAACTTGTAGATCTGCGTTAATATCCTGCTTAAATGGCGTCAATGTCTATAATACACAGCAATTTGTACAATTTATTTTTAAAGCTGAAAAGAAATTATGTAAGGCTGATTCCTAAAGTAATGGATAAATTTGCTGGGTGCGAAGTAACGATTTTATTGTTTTTAGGGAGTATGTGGGCAATTTTAAGGTACTTTTAAATTATTCTAAAACCTTGCGATATTTTAATGTTGTTTGGTAACTTTTGTAGCTATGATCGACCCAATGATTTTAAAGATTTGAGTACGGTGCTATAATGTACAGATCAGTTTTAAAATGTATTAGTAACTATGTTATTGTCAGCACGCGGCACTTTAGTTTTCTCAGTGGAAAATGTATTGTATTCTTTAGTCGCTACCGAAAGCACAGGCCACCTTAGTATTGATGTTGGGATACTATTGTATCGCTGTTGCCTATAGTTATAGTCATTTTAGAAATCTAGTTATATTGGTTGCTTGTATTTAGCAATTTAATTTTAATTTTTATCATGTGATCTCATTGCACTTTAACTGGAAATTATAAGCTGCTATCACATGTACTTATGCACTTTACTACCAAAACTGGAAAACGGTTAATCTTATGTCGGGCATGTTATATTTTAACTGGAAATTATAAGCTGCTATCACATGTACTTATGCACGTTACCTCCAAAACTGGAAAACGGTTATTCCGATGTCGGGCATGTTATATTTTGGCTTTGTATTCATATTTGTTCAATCAGACTTTGTGCTTGTTATGTGTTTTTGTTTTTGTAATGATTTTATTTAATCAACAAATAAAGCATTTACTGGTTAATCAGGACAGTGCATGTGACCATCACCACTTCCCTTCAAGGTCAGTCTTCTGTCAGGAGAACCCCGGAGTCTCGTTACTTTGTGTCTGATGAGTGGTTTCCCTTGAATGCCGCAATGTAGCACAAACCTCATTAAGAGTGTCCGGAGGGAACTCGTGAACGGATCCTCATTAGTGTACATGTTTTACAGCTACACTAAATGGTTTGTGTTGATTTGGGGTGTTAATGAGTTTCGTCTTCATCTATAGATGTCTCCCAGGTCTTCATCAGGGCACAGAGGTGACATCACCGCCGCGGTTGGGGACCGAAAGTGTATTTTCTGATGAACAGCTGGAGTCTGGCACCAGACATGAGAACTGTCCCTGGGATGTATGCTTGTTTTTTTCTTCAGAGGCCTCCTGAGCCTTCTTCAAGGCACACAGGTGACATCACTGAGGAGTCTTGGGAAAGTTTGTTTGTTCTCAGATCCAACCCTGGTGGGTTATAAGGAGTGTTGTGCAGGTGCGGAGGGGCAGCCTCTGGCATGGTCCAAGCACCTGTTACCGACGTGGTGAGCCGGGGAGGGGTGCAGAGCTCCTTGGAATGCAGGCTTCCGTGTGGGCCCCTGCCCACCCTGCAGGAGAGACACTGGAAGGGCACCGTGAACTTTAAGATACTGGCAGTAAAGCAGTAACAGGTGAAGCATCATCTGGGAGGTAAGGGTGAGTAGCTGAGACAAATACAGAATAAGAAACATTGATTGCTGAGAATATGCTATGAGATCCCCAAATTCAGAGTTTAAATATGTCTGATAGAAAGTATGTTTCTCTACATTAGTATGTAACACAGTTTGTGAGATCCAAAAACACTTTCTTCTCTTCAGGGAAAGAACATTTTATTCAGAACCAAAGGACCAAACGAGGTTTCAAACACACTCCTGTACAGTGTCCCCCAAAAAGCTCTGAATAGGTCATTTGTGTACAGTGTACACACACAGATTTGAAAGGATCATATATGCACGGTGTAACCCATGAAGCACCACATGGGTCATGAATATACTGTGTCATCCAAAGACCTGAGGGCAGGACTTGAACGTTTTGTGTCATCCACAGAGCTCCTGATGTGTTCTATATTTACTGTGTCACTCTAAGAGCTCTAAATGAACCATATATGTACTGTGTCGCTCTCAGAAGTCTGAAGGGTCATGCATGTACTGTGTCATCCACAGAGTTTGCTATGGGTCCTTTATATATACATTTTTACTCTCATAGCTGCAAATAGTCATGCAGGTGTTGTGTCACCCACAGAGCTCTAATCGAATCATCTTGGTACTCGGTCACTCTCAGAGCTCTGAACGAGTCATGTATATACTGTGTCATCCACAGAGGTCTGAAGGAATGATCTATGTACTCAGTCACTCTCAGAGATCTGAATGAGTCATGTATGTAATGTGTCACCCACAGAGCTCTGAAGGAATCATCTAGGTACTCTGTCACTCTCAGAGCTCTGAGCGAGTCATGTCTGTACTGTGTGACTCTCAGAACTCTGAACGAGTCATGTATGTATTGTGTCACCCACAAGGCTCTGAAGGAATCATGAAGGTACTCGGTTACTCTCAGAGCTCTGAACAAGTCATGTATGTACTGTGTCACCCACAGAGTTCTGAAGGAATCATCTAGGAACTCGGTCACTCGCAAAGCTCTGAACGAGTCTTGTATGTATTGTGTCACTCTCAGAGCTCTGAATGAGTCTTGTATGTATTGTGTCACTCTCAGAGCTCTGAATGAGTCATGTATGTATTGTGTCTCCCACAGAGCTCTGAAGGAATCATCTAGGTACTCGGTCACTCTCAGAGCTCTGAACGAGTCATGTATGTACTGTGTCACCCACAGAGCTCTGAAGGAATCATCTAGGTACTCGGTCACTCTCAGAGCTCTGAACGAGTCATGTATGTACTGTGTCTCTCACAGAGCTCTGAAGGAATGATCTAGGTACTTGGCCACTCTCAGAGCTCTGAACGAGTCTTGTATGTACTGTGTCACACTCAGAAGTCTGAATGAGTCATGTATGTACTGTGTCACCCACAGAGCTCTAAAGGAATCATCAAGGTACTCGGTCACTGTCACAGCTCTGAACAAGTCATGTATGTACTGTGTCACTCTCAGAAGTCTGGATGGTCATGTATATACTGTGTCACCCACAGAGGTCTGAAGGAATGATCTAGGTACTCAGTCACCCTCAGAGGTTTATGAATTTACAACTTACAATGAGTCATGTATGTACTGTCACTCACAGAGCTCTGAAGGAATCTAGGTACTCGGTCACTCTCAGAGCTCTGAAAGAGTCATGTATGTACTGTGTCACCCAAGAGCTCTGAAGGAATCATCTAGGTGCGCGGTCACTTGCAGAGCACTGAACGAGTCTTGTATGTATTGTGTCACTCTCGAAGCTCTGAATGAGTCATGTATGTATTGTGTCACCCACAGAGCTCTGAAGGAATCATCTAGGTACTCAGTCACTCTCAGAGCTCTGAGCGAGTCATGTCTGTACTGTGTCACTCTCAGAATTCGGAGCGAGTCATGTATGTACTGTGTCACTCTCAGAACTCTGAACGAGTCATGTCTGTACTGTGTCCCCCCCAGAGCTCTGAATGAATCATCTAGGTACTGTGTCACTCTCTGAGCTCTGAACTAGTCATGTAGGTACTGTGATGAAAGAATCATCTAGGTACTCGGTCACTCTCAGAGCTTTGAACGAATCATGTATTTATTGTGTCACTCTCAGAAGTCTGAATGGTCATGTATATACTGTGTCACCCACAAAGCTTGCAATGGGTCCTTTATGTACCTTTTCTCTCAGAGCTCCAAATCGTCATACAGGTGATGTGTCACCCACAGAGCTCTGAAGGAATGATCTAGGTACTCAGTCACTCTCAGGGCTCTGAACCAGTCTTGTATGTACTGTGTCACTCTCAGAGCTCTGAACGAGTCATGTATGTACTGTGTCACTCTCAGAGCTCTGAACCAGTCATGTGTGTACTGTATCACCCACAGAGCTCCGAAGGACTCATCTAGGTACTCAGTCACTCCCAGAGCTCTGAAGAAGTCTTGTGTGTACTCTGTCACTCTCAGAAGTCTGAATGGTCATGTATGTACTTGTCACCCACAGAGCTCTGAAGGAATCATCTAGGTACTCAGTCACTCTCAGAGCTCAGAACGAGTCTTGTATGTACTGTGTCACTCACAGGGCTATGAACCAGTCATGTATGTACTGTGATGAAATAATGATCTAGGTACTCGGTCACTCTCAGAGCTTTGAACAAATCATGTATTTATTGTGTCACTCTCAGAGCTCTGAACGAGTCATGTATGTACTGTGTCACTCTCAGAGCTCTGATCGAGTCACGTATGTACTGTATCACCCACAAGGGTCTGAAGGACTCATCTAGGTACTCGGTGACCAGCAGAGTTCTGAACGAGTCTTGTATGTACTGTGTCACTCTCAGAAGTCTTAATGAGTCATGTTTGTATTGTGTCATCCACAAGGCTCTGAAGAAATCATGAAGGTACTCGGTCACTCTCTGAACGAGTCATGTATGAATTATCATGAACAATTGCGAACAATAGTAAAAAAAAAAGAAACACAAAAACGCAATGGAAATTGTGGAGTCCTAATTTGTTAGGAACCAATAATAGTGTGCCTAAAGGGGATTCATCTAATGTACCACTAGGAGCACGTTTTTTGACATATCAATAGGACGTCCACAAAGGAGGACGTCACCCTTGGAGCACCTGAAAAGCAATCAAATCATTAAACTCATATCTATTTCACAAATATCCAAAATAGGCTGTGCATCTGTTTCTAAATACAACTTCATGTATGTATTGTGTCACCCACAAGGCTCTGAAGGAATCATCGAGGTACTCCGTAACTCGCAGATCTCTAAACGAGTCTTGTATGTATTGTGTCACCCACAGGGTTCTGAAGGAATCATCGAGGTACTCCGTAACTCGCAGATCTCTAAACGGGTCTTGTATGTATTATGCCACTCCCAGAGCTCTTAATGAGTTATGTATGTATTGTGCCACCCACAGAGCTCTGAAGGAAATAATTCAATTCAAAAATTCTTTATTTCGGCCAATTTGGTCATAAAAGAGTACAATGTAAAATACAGATAGTCGGGAAAGGTCAGGAAAGGTATGTGAAAAAAGGGATGGTTAAAAGCAAGTGACATTAAAATTCGTTTTTTATACATGTAACATTAAAATTCATTTCTATACTCATAATAATGTTCTTATACGAGCAAAAATACCCATTCTACAATACACTTTTTTTTAAAATATACCCCATTCAGTGCCCTCATTTCTCAACAGTAAGGCTATCAGACAATATCAATTAGTTTGCGGCGCTTACACCACATAGCTAGCAGGAATTTAGATAGTGCAAACACAATAGGGCTCAGTGTACTTGTTTTAAGAATTCTAAAAGCATACAGGCACTGTTTAAAACCCACATTTCTGCACAGTAGTAGCAGCCAATATTTTCTTGGTTTGATATATACTGGACAAAAGAAGACAACATGAAGCTCATCTTCTAAGTCACAGAAGCAGCCCGGGCAAGACTTATTAGTAGAGGTCGTCCAGCTACTTGTGATGACCTTAAGGGGTAAGGTGCCATGACGACATTGGATAAAAAGTTTGCGGGCTAAAATCGGGAAGACGACATCCATGAAGTCCTCAAAATGATAAGAATTTTTGAATTCTAAAAACGAATTAGTTAGGGTGCCAGCATTAGGATTAGAGTTTAGGAGCTCCAACTTTTGCCCTTTATAAATGTTGGTAAACATTTTGCGTGAGACCTGTGTGCCGGCCCTTTCTGGATCTTCCCACATGGATTGTAATCCAATACTTAAAAGTTCATGTTTGATGAACGCAAGCCATGGAATTTTGCCTACACAGTTGAAACTGAGGATCTGTTTCAGTTTGTCCCTATAGTTTGAAAGATCTGGAGTAGACATATCCGATGCCAGAACCTTAGAGGTTTTACTGTAAGTTCATTTGGAATAGGTGTCAGTCCCAGATCTAACCTCAATGGTGTTAATGGAGTACTTTGGGGAAGTGGAAGTAATTGCCTTATGAATTTCGACTCAAGTTTGGTGATTTCAGGGGCAGCACAGTGACCCCAGAGCTCTCCCCATAAAGAGCGGGTGCCCTTGCTTGCATCTTCTAAACCTCCAGAGCAGGGCTCACTGGCCTAAAACTTGAGGAGTTGGAAACCTTTGTAATGGCACCTGACAACTGGGAAAGTTTCATGTGTGATTTAACCTTTTGCGGACCCCATGACAAATTTTCATGAATTGTAACTCCCAGGTACTGGAAGGTTGTGACCCTTTCCAGAAGTACATCGCCCAATTATGGATTTGCGCGAGTTGACAATGGCAGGTTAAAAATCATGAATTTTGTCTTGTTGGCGTTAATCTCTAAGCCTCTGTTCCGACAAAAGTCCCCAAACCCCTCCAGTATCCTCTGAATCCCCATAGGAGATTTGGAGAGCAGGAGGGTGTCGTCAGCGAACATAATCGCCGGCACCCTCCTACCCGCCAGCCTTGGTGCATCATTGTCAGGGATATTGTCCAGATATGAGATTACCCCATTGACATAGAGGCAGAACAGGGTCGGTGCTAGCACACAGAACTGTCTTACCCCCCTGCCAACGGGGAACCTGGGTGACAGCGTCCCGTTCTTACCGCAGCGGACCTGGTCTCATGATTAACTCCAAAATCTGCATCGGGAGGCCCAGTTCCTGAAGGACAGCCCACAATTTCCCCCTTGGAACTAAGTCAAACGCGGACCGCAGGTCCACGAAGACCATGTAAAGGCTGCCACCCTCTACCTTAACTGTTTTCCAATATAATAGGATCAGTCGGAAAACTATGTCCGTAGTGGACGTATTCCTTCTGAATCCTGCCTGGAAGGGGCTCAGTACATCTTGTTCCTCCATCCACCTCAACAGGTGGTCCAAGACCAATCTCGCAAATATTTTTTGTTGGACGTCAATTAAGCTGATTGGTCTGTAATTGACTGGGAGCAGAGATGACCCCTTTTTGAATAACGGAGCTATCTCTGCCCCCAGGCAAGTACTCGGATTTCCCATGCCTCTCGAGATAGCATTAAATACTACATGTAAATAAGGGGCCCAGATTTCCGGTTGATGTCTGTAGAGATCCCCCGGTATTCTATCAAGTCCCGGGGCCTTTCACACTGCTAGTTTGCCTATTGCACTTATCACCTCTTCTATGCTGAACTCCAGGGGCCCCTGCTGTTCTTCTAGGATTTGTGCGTGGG
Organism: Lissotriton vulgaris; assembly: GCF_964263255.1. Taxonomy (NCBI): domain Eukaryota; kingdom Metazoa; phylum Chordata; class Amphibia; order Caudata; family Salamandridae; genus Lissotriton; species Lissotriton vulgaris. Next base: position 9,616,822 of record NC_141687.1, read on the forward strand.
ACAAGCTACATGACCCAGCTTTACCCCCGTATAGACCTTTAAAATGAGCCTCCCATGCTGATGCTGCAATATTCGGTTCTATGGCTGATTTCGGTTCACCCGTACCATGGTTAACCAGTGACCAAAATCTGCGTGCATCATTTGTGTCCAGTGCTTGCTTTAAGTTCATCCACCTTTCCATATCCCATTCTTTTTTGGCATGGGTCATAACCTCTTTGTAGTGCAGTCTGCACTCTCGAATCACAACTATACTATGCCCTTCCTTAATAGCTGTGACAAGATTGCACTTTGCTCTCCTACATGCTGAATTATACCAAGATGATGCGGGTACTCTAGGCCTTCTAGATGGTGTTTGGGGGTAGAAAACTTCAGCCAGATTGTTGGACAGATCTCGGTGGATTGAACTAAGTTCTCCATTAAAATCCCCAGGAGAATCTTAGGAGATTAAAGTTTCAACCTCCAAGAATCGTGGTAGGGCTATATTATAGACCTTGGCTAAGTTCTCTTCAGAGCCTACTATTCTCCCCTACTTTACCCTACGCCTATTAGTAGATAGAGTCAAGCCAGTGGCCTCTACATCTCCCCCTGCGTTGTGTGGGTCTAATTCTTGTACCCCTGGATACGCCAGCTCCAGGCGTAGCGCATTATGGTCACTATCTGCTCTCTCGACTATCCTAAAGTCAGTAATCATCGACCGCATCCGGGTTTCCACAATGATGTAGTCGATGCGGGACTCTTGTCCCTTCTTGTTGCAGGTACACACTGACGGGCTGTCAGACGCAGTATGTCCATTACATGCCCTGAGGGAATTGTTTAACACCAGGGCTGTAATCTGAGTCGCTGATGGTGACCAGACCTTGGGGCGTGGGGACTGACATTGGGGGATCCCCCAATAGTCGTCCTCTCCCATTAGAGCACCTTCTCTGCTTTCAAAGAACGGCTCAAATTGACAATTAACATCCCCTGCCACCAAAAGCTTAAGATCCCCTGACAATGTCCCCAGAAATTGGGACAGATCTTCAATAGTGGATGACTAAAGTCCTAGGCGTACTGGCCATGAGTAGACATTCACAACCGCCAGACCATACCCATTGGGCCATTTTAGAACTAAGCACTGCACATCGTCTGAGTGGGTGGACATATTTTCCACCACACAACCCAAGTGAAGAGCAACCTATATGGTCAGTCCGCCATATGGTCTTCCTTTCCCTCCCCACCGCGCTGGGACATGGAAGGTGGCAAAACCTACTCTTGAATGTTCCTCTCTAGCCCAAGTCTCCTGGAACAGACATAAATCCATCTGGTCTACTAAGGCACCCCAATATATAGAATGTAGCTTGTTTATTATTCCAGCCACATTCCAGGATAGTATTTTAATTGATGACAGTGCCGTGACTACTTTAGTTGCTGCGGCACATCCTAGTGTCATACCGTCTGTTAATGGCCCGCTATCAGGTGGAGCTTGATGCTGTAGCACCAGACTGACATCTGTCACATACGCCTCTACTGTGTTCGATTTCCAACTCTGAACAATTGGGAGCACTCTGTCTGGACCCACCTCTGGCTCCACTACACTAGTTTTTATTGAGGTCATGGTCTGGGATTTGTCCACCATCAAGTGCCCAGCCACATGGAGTCAGTCCACCATTTCAAGTGAGCAATACCTGTTACAGGTCACTGGATAGTTTGAGGGGAATAAGTCTCTGCTGTGGCCACCCATGTTCATCCTTTGGCCCCGCCACTGGGTCACGAGTATCCAATCTGTTTCAGAATCTGGCCTAAGAGGTCGGGGATAGAATAAAGACAGGGGATAGGGTTGAATCCTAGTGCCTACACTGTCGTGCATCCAGTTGCAAATATGTTCTACTGTGCGCGGGTCCCTGAAATTAACCAGGACACAATCGCCAGAGATGGTCTTCCTACTGTGTCCCATCCAAGCTACTCTTCGCACCATCAGTACTTCACTTTAAACATTATGTGGTCGGGGCCTATGTTGGTTAAGCCACTGAGTCACCTTATTTTTTAAAGAAAAAAATGATTCCAGACCCGGATTACTGATTTCGGGGATACCCGTCAATACCACCACGTACGGACTGGTTTATGGCGGTAGATCAATTTTTGTTGTGGCCTGTGATTTTAAGTTGAGTGTCGACAGGTCCCTCTCCAAAGCTGTCACGACTAGAATTGGGGTGGGCGTAGTCAGACTAACTGCCTGTGCAGTCCCAGCACTTGCTCCTACGACCGCTGATGTCATCTTGGCAGCTGTGGCCGGGGGGCCAGCAGTAGGAGGCGGAGCAAGACACGGGCCCCAGTAAGCATGGGACTGCCTGTGGCTGTGTCTACTGACTGCACTTTTTTCTTTCTTTTTGCCCCATTGCCTATCCCTGCCATGGCCTGTTGCAACTGGGAGAGTTGGAGTTCCATACGAGCAAGCCTCTCATCTAAAGGTACAAGCGCTGCCTTTAATAAGAGCCCCAGTCTCTCCATTAAATGTTGATCCTGCCCCTTGGCGTCGCCCTTAACCTCCCCCCCACACTGCACCAAGTTCGTGGGTCCTTTCATAACTGGTGATAACAAGGATAAGTCAGTGTCCGAGGCAATTGAGACATTCAGAGTAGAACCTCTCTTGGATTTAGGAGTAGTTGCGCTGGAAGTCTGACCCTTCATAGTTCTGATCTTTCTTTGATGCATTGATTTGGTGGCAACGCGCTTCCTCCTGTGTTTTGCCCCTCTTTGATTGCCCTTCATTGGAACTACGAGTGATATCTCGAGCTGGGTAAGCGAAGATAAAACCTCAGGAGGCTCTGTTTCCTCAGGAGCAGGGGAGCCTGTGGTAGGAAACATAAAGTCATCATCCTGAGGAGCATGTACAAGGGCAGGAACTAAGGTGGTTTTGGGATGGTCCTTGTGGACAGGCGTCCGAGCATTTGCTAGGTGGCCCATAGAGGAGCGTTTGGCCATAGCAAGGTCCTGCGAGACTCTACGATCCATAAGGATAATACCCTGGTCGATCACTGAATTAGCTCTTGTAATAAAATTGTCTAGTGGGCCAGTGATCAGCCCTCTACAGGCCATTGTATTGCTCCTTGTCCCCCGTGCAGCCATAGTAAAAGATAAAAAGGACCCCTGGGAAGTACTCACAGAGGCAGATGTAGACCAGGTATGATGTCTCAGACGAAAGAGGGATGGCCTGAACCGGTCTCCAACGGACTAAAACCGGCCCGCCCTGGGCCCGGCGCGCGCCCGCATGCAACCCGCGGAGCATGGTGCTGGGCCAATTATGTAGAGGATTAGCGATGGGGGCGGGAAGAGGACGAAGCGTTGTCGCGCGGGCTGCCGGTCCTCGCAGTCCTGACGGTAGAATGCCCCAGCAAACAAGGTCTCTGTGGTCCTTAGCCTCCGAGCGGCACCCGTGTTTTAAATCAGGACGTTTCTGTCACTTCGTGGCTGGGGCTGTCTGTGTGCGACACACAACCGCATTAACCTTTTTAGATATCTGGGCAGTGTTTATTTTAAACGATAGGCAGCGTATCACAAACTTCCCAATTAGCTCGTACGCTTCTGTCTATCACTCGCTGCAACACTGCCGAGCAGCTCCGCTTCTGATTTATGCCTCACACTCTCACCTCGTTTTCCAGCGAAGGCGCGGCATCTATTTCAGATTTAAAGCGGCGTTTCATTAACGGCGGAGTGCTCCATGCAGTTCCTCTTGCACTCATCAGTTAACTTCTTCTCCACAATGCCCTCGCTTTCTTCGTATGCCGCTTTGCTTTTCCGCAGTAACGCAGCAACACTCCGAACGTTTCAGGGTGTTTCCTTTCTTCTAAACTTCTTTAGCCAAAGGATTAGTCGGGTGTTCCTCCGTAAAATGTAATTAGTCACCAAATTTGTCTGCAGCGGAGGGCGCGCTTCTCATAGCTGGTCCCAAATACTATTTGCTTGTCTTTGGTGAGGTTTATAACAAAGTATCTCCCAACCTGTCAATGTTCTTACAGCAAATGTGACTCCTTACCAAACAATGTCCGGGGTTCTCCACGACACCCACCAACAGACAACTGCTAACGCCGGAGATCTACATGAAAATTTGCTTAGTTTGAAGACTGGGGGCATGGCTGACTGAAGGAATCATCTAGGTACTCGGTCACTCTCAGAGCTCTGAACGAGTCATGTATGTACTTTGTCACCTACAGAGCTCTGAAGGAATGATCTAGGTACTCGGTCACTCTCAGAGCTCTGAACGAGTCTTGTATGTATTGTGTCACTCTCAGAGCTCTGAATGAGTCATGTATGTATTGTGTCACCCACAAGGCTCTGAAGGAATCATCTAGGTACTCGGTCACTCGCAGAGCTCTGAACCAGTCCTGTATGTATTGTGTCACTCTCAGAGCTCTGAATGAGTCACGTATGTATTGTGTCACCCACAAGGCTCTGAAGGAATCATGAAGGTACTCGGTCATTCTCAGAGCTCTGAACGAGTCATGTTTGTAATGTGTCACTCAGAGGGCTCAGAACAGATCATGTCAGTACTGTGTCATCCACAGAGCTGCTGGTGGGTTCTATATGTCAATCTTAGAGCTCCTAACGAGTTATGTATGTACTGTGTCATTCTCAGAACTTGGAGCGAGTCATGTATGTACTGTGTCACTCTCAGAACTCGGAGCGAGTCATGTATGTACTGTGTCACTCTCACAAGTCTGAATGAGTCATGTATGTATTGTGTCACCCACAAGGCTCTGAAGGAATCATGAAGGTACTCGGTCACTCTCAGAGCTCTGAATGAGTCATGTATGTACAGTGTCACTCTCAGAACTCAGAGCGAGTCATGTATGTACTGTGTCACTTTCAGGGGGTCTGAATGGGTCATGTATGTACTGTGATACCCCCAGACCTCTGAATGGGTCATGAATGTACTGTGTCATGTGCAGAGCTGGGAGCAGGTCACATACATAGGATAACACCCAAACAGCTATGAACAGGTCATGTGTGTGCTCCGTCACCAGCAGAGCTCTCTATGATCTATGGTTAATGAAACCACACAAGGTCTGGAGCCATTTTTGATGCCAGTGCGTACAGAAGTACGTCAGCTTCCATGCAGGTTTTTCACCCTTAGAAGAGAGATGTCTGCATGTCAGCAGACAGGTATCTGGTAACATGTAGTTCTGAAAATTCTGGACTCGTGCAACAAACCTGGTCGTAGCATGACGATTTTGGTGTCAAAAGACCGATAAAGGCTAGTACACTATGCACAAGCATTTTCGTCATAATCGAGTAACAATTTCACCATGAAATCGCCATTTTCGTTTTTGAACCCTTGGGTTCCATTTTACGCTTGGCAGCCATTTAGTGAGTTGCCCTTCACATAGGCTTGTAACCACAGCTGAATTTGATATCAAAGGACACGTACACCTTAATTGACTTCTCTGTGACCTGGGCAAGCTGGAACCATTGCCCCAAGCCAAACCTGTTTGGTCAGTTTCTCTCCCAGTGGCCGAACAAGATAGCATCAAAGCACAACAGGCCATAAACTGTTCCCATCGCACACACCCCCCCCGCCCAAATCTTGCCCACACCTGTCCCTGCTCTTTTCTCTCCTTTTGCTTTATGATGAGGAGGAGCCCGGTTTTATTGAGGGTACACCGATATCTGATGGAAATGTTGGGCCTTGCCGGGTAATTGATCACAAACTGGACACACTAGACGTGTACTTGTCATCATGACTCTGCTTTTTCTTTTGTAATGAAAATATGTGAATAGCTCACTGTAAATCCTAGAATGTTTGCACTGTAAATCTAAGAAAGCTTGCCTGAAGCTTAAAAATCTGTATAAAAGAAGCCAGGCTTTGTACATTTGAGCAGTCTCCTGAGAACCTACATGCTGTTGTACTTCTAGGACGCTTGTTACTTGGTTGCAGCCAATAAATTTGATCCTTGACTTCACCTAGAAGACTCGTGTTTCTGTGGTCTGAATCAGGAAAGTACTCGAGGTCTTTGGGTGTTGCCCCTGACACCGCTGGGTTACCGGATCAGTACCGGTTCTGAAAAACCCAGTACCTCAGGAGAAATCTCCATGTGTGCACAGACAGGTATCTGGTAACACATATTTTACACCCTGAGAGGGCAGTTCTCTGCCTGTGTGGTGATTTGTCTGGAGAGGTCGATGAGCCAGCATATTTCCAGGAAGAACCGAGCCAGAGGCGAGCTGGAGCCGAGCCAGTGCCGAGCCAGAGGCGAGCTGGAGCCGAACCAGAGCCCAGCCAGAGGCGAGCTGGAGTCGAGCCAGTGCCGAGCCAGAGGCGAGCTGGAGCTGAGCCAGAGGCGAGCTGGAGCCGAGCCAGTGCCAAGCCAGAGGCGAGCCAGAGCCGAACCAGAGAAGAGCCAGAGGCAAGCTGGAGTCGAGCCAGTGCCGAGCCAGAGGCGAGCTGGAGCCGAGCCAGTGCCGGGCTACAGCCGAGCTAAGGGTCTACCTGCCAGTCCACGAACAGCGCCCTGAAAACACCCTGAGAACATATGATAGTATCTAGATAACTACAAAAGACTTTTCTTTCACATGCAGAAGCATCTCTGCCTTTACCCATCAGATATGTCTACATAGTGCACACCCTGAATTGCTTTGGAAGGTGTTTGCACATGTGATACTGAATGTAAAGAAGGTGCTGTAAAATAAAGCATTCTCCTGGGATTTCAGGATGTTTGCACAGCGCGGGGGGTCAGGAGTGGTCTCAGGTCTCACATTATGCAGTTCACCCACTGATGGCGCCTCTCTCACTCCTTCTTAACACTAAAGGTTAATGATTTGTTTTTAATTCCTGGTGCATGAAGGTAGAGCACAGGGGGCTTGCAGAAGCCACATCAGAGCTTGGCTTCTTCTGGGCTTCAGGGTCCAAGATCACCTCAAGCTGAGACAGAGGGCCATATGTATCAATCAAATTTTCTCGCAAATGCTGCAAATCGCAAAAAACAGTGTTTGCGATTAGAAGTTCGCCATTTCCGATGTATGAGGCACAATCGCATCGCAAAATAAGAAATCGCAAATATAGCGATTTCTTACGTTGCGATAACCAGAATTCTGCGAATTCACTAGCAATTTCTTAGGTTGCGCTTTTCTCTGTTTGAGAAATTCGCAAACGGGATATCACAAAATAAGAAATCACAATGAAATGTATAAAAAAAAAAAATCGCAAAAATTTCGAATTCATGAAATTCACAATTTTGAGAATCGCAATTAACACCAAGTATGAGCAGGTGCAAACTATTTAAGGAGTTCCACAATGCAACAGATTTTTCCACAATGGCTGGGCTGTATGTGATAGCCAGGAGGTTGTGACTCAGAGCTGCTGCACAGAGGAGGAGACGCCAGGAGAGGTTATTCCGTGCGCGCATTACCCTGTTCCAGGGGACTGAGGAGGAAATCCATACACACTACAGGCTGAATGAAGAGAGCATCCTTGATTTAATTGAGGAACTCAAACCTATTCTTGAACACCCCACATGCAGGAGACACCCCACCCCCACCCACATCCAAGTCCTGTGCTCACTGCACCTCTTTGCATCAGGTAGCATCCCGGGGTGATAGCCTCAGTAGGAGGGGTGTCACAGAGTGCATTGTCACGTTTTTTCCACACGTTCCTTGATGCCATGGTTCAGATGCTGCACCACCACATCCACTTCCCCAGCACCCCACTGGCACTAGACCAGACCAAGCAGGAGTTCTATCAAATAGCACAATTCCCCCACATCATTGGATGCATAGATGGAACACATGTCGCCATATCCCCCCCTCCCGCAATGAGTATGTGTTCAGGAATCGCAAATCATACCATTCCCTCAAAATACAAGTGTTGTGTGATTCCAAGCACATTATCACTGACATTGTTGCTAAATACCCAGGCAGCACCCATGACTCGTTCATCTTTCACCACAGTGGGACCCACCGTCGACTCACTAATGGGGAGTTTGGGGAGGGCTACCTTCTAGGTAATTGCATAGGAAACAGTGACACAATATTAAAATACAGCAGTGGCAGGACAGTGTGTACCTATTTCCTCTTGCCTCATAGGTGACAGTGCACATGCATTCTGGGACTTCATATTGACCCCATACCTAAATCCTGCAAACGCTAGGGAGCGGAGGTACAACAGTGCCTACACTGCCACCCGCAGTACCCTTGAGCAGACCTTTGGTATACTCAAGTGCCGTTTCAGATGCCTGCATAGGAGTGTAGGAGCACTGCAATACAGCCCTGAGACCTGCTGCAAGATGGTGGTTGCGTGTGCCATGATGCATAACATCGCCACCAGGAAAGGCACCCTAGTGGAGCTCAGAGATTCAGAGACATCAGATGAGGAGGGGCCAGCTCCATGGTGCCGACCAGCCGGTGTGAGCGGCATCCGGGCGACAGAGACGAGATGACATAAGACAGAACTATTTCTAGGTAAGAAATGATGACACAATGCTATGTATTCAGGATAAGCTGTGTTTTATATCTTTAAGTCAGGATTCATAATATCACACAGCCTGTGTAGCACTCAATGTGGATAGTGTTGTCACGCACATGTTGGATGCACAGTGCAAAAACAATAAATTGGTAACTGTTCACTTTGTGCAATGAGTTAATTCACCCATTGCCATTAGTAAGTCCGGGCACCTCAACGGTGGCGCTGACGTCCCATTGCTATGCGCCCCGAGTGCACATTCCCCTCTCCAGTGGCATCTGCAACCCTGCCATGACGCTCACTACGGCGCCTGTCCTGTTGGGGGGGTGGAGTGAGGCTGCTACGGCTTCATTGTGCGCCCTCCTCTAGTGAACTGAGGACTCCTGTCCTTATAGTAGCAACTGTCCACAGCTGATCCACAGCACATGTGACCTGGAGTAATCCCCTGGCCATGTCCTGACTGCTGTGTGCAACCTCACGCTGCATGCTAATGCTGTGCAGTGACTGGATAGAGGTGGCTGAGGCCAGACGCTTAACCGCCCTTGTGAATAGATCAAAGCGTGGTAAAGGCGCTGACTTTCACGGCGCCTAGCAGCACGGTCCGCCCATATCTCCGCACAGAGTGCCTCCAGGGCACCCGTCATGCCCCTTAAGCCCACCCTAAGCTGTCTCTGAATTTCCCGCATGCTTTTCCCCTGCAGGCACTGAACCTCAAGCTTCAGAGGTCTCATATCAGGACAGTGCATGTGACCATTAACTTAAGGGCCACTTTAGAGCTCTCATATCAGGACAATGCATGTAAGCATGGGCGATTTTTGCAAATCTGGCGTTCACGAATTTTGCGAATTTGCGAACTCGCAATCCGCAAAATCCGCGAATTCTCGCGAATTAGCGGATTTTTTTTTTGTGTTTGCAAGGATTTCTGAAGTTCGCAAGGATTTCTGACAGTTCGCAAGGGTTTTGTAACAGTTCGCAATCGCGAACTTACATGTCAGCTCGCAACGGTCATGATTATGTTGTTTCTACGTCTGGTTCATCATCATAGGTTCCCAGCACCCTCTGTTTCACCCCTGCCACCCTCTGTTTTACCCATGCTACCCTCTGGTACATCAATGCCTTATGCCACCCTCTGGTTCATCATCACTGTAGATTATGGGGGGAAAAAGCAAGCACACCTGCCTGCTTCAACTGACATGAATTAATTTGGGGTTGATTTATTAATGTGTCACTGTTTTAAAATTCCAGTCTGGCACCTGCATCCTTATCTGTAATTTGCTTTCTGTTGCAGTGCAATTTTTTTTCCAGGACCTTTGTGGCCTACTTGTAGCTATTCTATGAGCCTGCTGTGAGGGTCGGAGCAGGGTCATACAATTGTTGCAACTAGCAACTGAACAATTGTTGCATCTAGCAACTGAACTTTGGAGGGGCCCTTGTCAGGAAGCACTACAGGGAACGGTTACTAATGATGAGTTTGAACTTTTGAACCTGCTTTCACTTTTGCAAAACTCGTTTTTCTGCAGAGCAGCATTACAGCAACTTTAATGCCTCACCAAGCTTATATGAGAAAGTTGATTTCTAATCCAAAAGTTATCCAAAGAAAATCAAAAGGCCTCAAATCTAAAAAAGTGCAGTAAAATGTCAACCTGAGGAGTTATTCTGATAAAAATAATCATTTTCAGAAGGTCTATGCTGCTTGCTAGTAGATTTCTTGTGCGGAATTGCAATTTTTGTAATTTCGCGAGTGCGAGATTGTTGCTGCCCGCCGCACCTACATGTTCGCAATTGCGAACTTACACCGCAAAGAAAAAAAATCCGCTGCGTGCGAATTTGCGGATTTTGCGGGAAATTCACGAATCTCGCGGAATGCGAATTTACCGAAAATCCGCAAAATCCGTGAGCGTAACGGATTTTCCGCCCATGCTTAAATGCATGTGAATATCACCACTTGTCCAAACCTAGGACCCAATCCACTTTCCCCCGTTCACTGCCCTTGGATCTCGGACTTCAGCTCGGACTTTGCATCACTTCCTTTCAAGGTCAGCCATCTCTGAGGAGAACCCCGGAGTCTCGTTACTTTGAGTAGGATGAGTGGTATCCCCTGAATGCCGCAATACACCACAAACCTCATTAAACGGGTTTGGAAGGAGCTCTTGAACGGGTCCTCATTAGTGCACATGTTTTATAGCCACACTAAATGGTTTGTGTTGATTTGGGGTGTTAATGACTCTAACTTGAACTCTGCGTTACTTCTTGTAAGTGTTCTGATAAAAGGCAGTTGTAGTGAAGGCAGGGCCACACATTGCTATGTTAGCATAAGCTTATTAGACGTTTAAACGCCATTTTGCTCTTTTGCAGCTTTTGCACACGACACTGCATGTAACTGTTGTTCTAAGTTAGACTGCTTGAAAATTTTCACATGAGAAAGGCTTGTTTACAACATCCCTAGACTTACATTGCTGCCTTAGTCTGTACAATGTGTGCAGAAGCCTCCAAGGGTATCATAACAATGTAAGCTGTTATTCGGGCTGATCGGCCCACGCTCAAGACACAACATGCACACAGTTGCAGCTAAATGAAATTCTAGCGCCTATAATATTGCACTGCATGCTTGATTAGGACACTTGGAGCAAATCCTTTTCCAGAGAGCGAGAGCTTTTGCTGGTCCTGATGTGATTCACTCCTGCTGATCTTGGAGGTAGGGCGTTCCCCATTCAAGCCTAAGAGTCCTACTATTATCATAAAACATAGGGGCATATTATCAAGCAGGGCGTTAAAGTTATCGCAGTTTTAGCGGCGGAAAACTGCAGCTAAAGCGGCGATAATGGGCTTGAAAATATACCCTAGAGAATTCCAATACAAACCCATGTCTACACCTGAATTCTATTGGAATTTACAAGGTGGTATTATCAAGCCGAATATTGCAGCTTTAGCGGCAGTTTTCTGCCTCTAAAATGGCAATAACTTTTAACTCCCTGCTTGATAATGTGCCCCACAGTTCCTAGCTGGGGAGGGTGGTACAGAAGGAACTATAGGACCTGTTTCCACTGTCATTATAATATGATTTCTCCTTTTGTGTTTTATGGAATTGTAACAATGCTGATTGTATTATTTTAATCATATGCCTGCTAATGTTAGCAAAAATACTTCATCTTAGAGCACGTTGTTAAAATACATATTTTAAACTTTCCCGTGTCTCTATATACTCATGTTGTGGACTGGTATGAGAATAACAGATGAAAGAGTGTTCTTGATTCCCACCATTCCTGAGAGTACCCTAAGTTGCATGTTCTGGGTTGTTTAATCATTGGTAGCTTCGCTATAGGATGAAGAGCTAATGAGACACTGATGGTAGTCGGTTAGGGGTTCTAGGTACTGAGGTGAGTTTTTTGGTCCACCACAATTCACTGAGGTCCTGGGTCTCTGTGCACAGTTCTGTGTATGAGCAGAATCCCTGCAACAAAGGCCCAAATCAGATGTCTTGTATCAGGACAGTGCATGTAACCAACACCACAAGGGCCACTTCAGAGCTCTCATATCAGGACAGTCAATGTGACCATCACCACTTCCCTTCAAGGTCAGCCTTCTCTGAGGAGTACCCCGGAGTCTCATTAATTTGTGTCTGATGAGTGGTTTCCCCTGAATGCCACAATGTAGCACAAACCTCATTAAGCAGGTCTGGAGGGAGCTCCTGAACGGGTCCTCATTAGTGTACATGTTTTACAGCTACACTAAATGGTTTGTGTTGATTTAGGGTGTTAATGAGTTTTGTCTTCATCTATAGATGTCTCCCAGGTCTTCATCAGGGCACAGAGGTGACATCACCGCCGCGGTTGGGGACCAAAAGTCTATTTTCTGATGAACAGCTGGAGTCTAGCACCAGACGATAGAACTGTCCCTGGGATGTAGAAAAACAAAGGGTATATCCTGAGCTAAAGGCAAATATCACAGTCCATCAATTAAACCCCATATGCCAATTTGTCTTCATATCATCTTGATTTATTTTTCAGTGTTCGTCAAGAGAACACACACTAGCCCCCGCAAACACGTGTTTCGTCTTGGTCTGGTGACCAAAAGACTTCTTCAGGGCTAGAAATATTACAATAAATATGATCACAATGGCATAAGCCCAAAACATTGTATTCATCTGACATACATTTAAACCAATTTAAGTGATATAATACATACATAGCCATAATTCCCATAAAATAGAGCAACAGAACAAAGTGGCCTGGAATGGGGTCAAAATATAGGATGTTCATTCCATGACCTCACCCCCTCGTTTATAAATACAGACAAAAACCTACAAGATGCTGTCAGTGATAGTTAATCATTATGATAAAAAATCATCATTCCCGATTGAATAGGTCAATAGACATTTACTCTAAAACGATATTGTCTAAAAGTTGTTATTAAGACAAAGAAAACAACGGAGATCAAGTCATAGTGGAAAAGCCACATGTTTATAAGCCGAGTGACCGAAGCAGCATGAAAAATAGGCTGGAGATGTGGTTTGAAAATAGTGAAGTGAAAAAGCGACCATGATCCCATAGATAAATTCGGATTGCAGGAAAACAAACCAGAAAAACGGAAGATTAAGTGAAGGACACAGTTCATACAAAAGGTGAATCAAAAACATAGTGAAAATAGAGGGAGAAGAAAAGATCAGGGAGCTCACCTATAGCTAGACTCAATACATCAAGGAAACGAGAGGTGGGCCTTCAAAATCTTTGGCAGCCACCAAAGCAATCTGGGGCAAAAAGATGCAAAAAATCACTGTATTTCATCTATCGTCGCCGATTGTACTAGAGAACACAAGGCGTAAACTGTCTAATCTCCAAAGAGTCTGTGTACATTAATCAAACAAGTAAGATAAACAAAATTGGAATAGATCACTCACTATTTATATGTATAATTCGTGTTCAGGAAAGGGGATTCAGTAATTATAAGTAAGTAAAGCCCGCCTCCAATATCCCGGTATCCTTTAATTGCTAAAAGTTAGCCTTGAGGTATAAGTAGGTCCTGTAATGGCGTTCGATATAGTCAGCGTCCTATTAAAAACACAGAACAATATATACAAATCTTAGTATTGTGTCCATACTTTACTAATCCGATAAGTCATATCCAAGAAAATATTCTAATATGCATATTGATGAGCTAAAACGTAAGGCGAATTAGGGAGCCCATGATAAAATGACACCTCTCGATTATACACTGGTGAAATATACAACATCGAGATAAAACCCGCTGTGTGTCAAACCTAAAACACACATATCAAGGGTAAGGCCAAGTCCTTAAGTAAAAATCCACTAGGTTAAAAAATGCATATATTCTCACCTCCGAGTACGAAGACACACCGCTTTCAACCTGGCTGGCGAGATTAGGCATTCAGCATCCACGCCATATTGAATTGTTCCTTTAGTTAGGTTGCTAAAGCAATGGGCATGGAAAATGGACTAACGAAGTCCTAGTCTACCAGTCGTGGAGTAAATGATTAAAAAAGCAACCATCTTGTAGTATACACGAAAAGCTGAAATATCTAGCACAATTCCCATAGTTAACTGGTCATATCTCAGTCATTAGCTGCCATCGCATTTAGAGTTAATAATAATCACCAGTTCTACTATGAATCTAAAATTTAATCTATGATACAACAACGGTCACATGGTCATTAAAGGCTGAAATGTGGGGCAAAAGGCATTATTAACGTGATTCCCAAAGTTAGCGAGTCATATCTCAATCACTATTGACTTTAACTTACAGCCCAGTGTGATGTATGCTGCCATCACATTTAAAGTCAACTCTAATCCATAATTCTATTTTGAATCTACAATTTAATCTGTGGTACAACAACAGTCACATGGTTATTAAGAATAAAAATGCGAGGGAGATAGCATTAATAGCGTTAAGTTGGAAGGGAAAGCAGAGGAAAAAGGGAAAGAGGAAAACGAGAACGTGTGAGCTGTCATTCGTTAACTAAACAGAAGGACAGGGGTTAAGTTCCAAATGCCCTCACACAAACCGTGAGAGAGCACATCGAACTGTTGGTAGGTCATACACAGTAGTGATAGTATCTCAAATATGAGGTAAAGAATGGTATAAATAGTATACTTTTTGTAAAGCGGAATACCTTGGTGTTTATTTACAAAAACACTTTTCGAAAAGGTTTTTCTCTACACCCCGTAATGTTCCATAATTCATTTGTCTAAAGGTGGGTCATAACCTCTAGGTCCTTATCAATAATGTTACAATCAGTCTGGAATGTGCAGTTTAGAGCATGTGCTGCTATTGGAACCCTGTCATCCCTATTCTTTAAAGCTTACTTAGAATGTAAAAAGGTTTATAAATGAAGTACCATAAGGAGACTTAAGGATAGGGTTGCCGAACATTTTAGAGCTTTAAAGAATAGGGATGACAGGGTTCCAATAGCAGCACATGCTCTAAACTGAACATTGCAGACTGACCATTTGACAATGTCATTCCATGGCATTGAAACGGTACCCATGGACGATAGAGGTGGGAATCGCAAATTGACACTGAGGCAACAGGGGGTACGCTGGATCATGCGGGTTCATGCGGTGGAGAGGGGTTTGAATTTTGATGATGAAATGCAATATTTCTTAGGCTGATTACTTACTAGGATGAATGTAATCTGTATTGTGACCCCTTTTCTCAAATGTAATGAACCCATTAGATTTTCAATGACATCGATTGTAACATTAAGCTGGCTTTAGATCTGGGATGGGAAAACAATCTAGCTGAAGCACAATCTGGTTTTAGACCTGGGGTGGGAGAACAATCTGGCAGAAGCACATGCTGGCTTTAGATCTGGGGTGGGAGAACTATCTGGCAGAAGCACAAGCTGGCTTTAGATTTGGGGTGGGAGAACAATCTAGCTGAAGCACAAGCTGGCTTTAGATCTGGGGTGGGAGAATAATCTAGCTGAAGCACAAGCTGGCTTTAGATCTGGGGTGGGAGAACAATCTAGCAGAGGCACAAGCTGGCTTTAGATCTGGGCTGGGAGAACAATCTGGAAGAAGCACAAGCTGGATTCAGATCTGGGGAGGGAGAACAATCTTCAGAAGCAAAAGCTGGCTTTAGATTTGGG
This sequence comes from Lissotriton vulgaris, assembly GCF_964263255.1. Classification (NCBI taxonomy): domain Eukaryota; kingdom Metazoa; phylum Chordata; class Amphibia; order Caudata; family Salamandridae; genus Lissotriton; species Lissotriton vulgaris. The sequence continues at coordinate 9,632,358 of NC_141687.1, forward strand.
GTGGGAGAACAATCTGGCAGAAGCACAAGCTGGCTTTAGATTGGGGGTGGGAGAGCAATCTGGCAGAAACACTAACTAGCTTCAAATCTGGGGTGGGAGAACAATCTGGCAGAAGCACAAGCTGGATTCAGATCTGGGGTGGGAGAACAATCTGGCAGAAGCACAAGTGGCTTTAGATTTGGGGTGGGAGAGCAATCTGGCAGAAACACAAGCTGGCTTCAAATCTGGGGTGGGAGAACAATCTGGCAGAAGCACAAGCTGGATTCAGATCTGGGGTGGGAGAACAATCTGGCAGAAGCACAAGCTGGCTTCAGATCTGGGGTGGGAGAACAATCTGGCAGAAGCACAAGCTGGCTTCAGATCTGGGGTGGGAGAACAATCTGGCAGAAGCACAAGCTGGTGTTAGATCTGGAGTGGGAGAACAATCTAGCAGAAGAACAAGCTGGGGTGGGAGAACAATCTGGCAGAAGCACAAGCTGGCGTTAGATCTGGGGTGGGAGAACAATCTGGCCGAAGCGGAAGCTGGCTTTAGATCTGGGATGGGAGAACAATCTGGCAGAAGCAGAAGCTGGCTTCAGATGCAGGTTGGGAGAATAATCTAGCAGAACCACAAGCTGGCTTTAGATCTGAGGTGGGAGAACAATCTGGCAGAAGCACAAGCTGGCATCAGATCTGGGGTGGGAGAACAATCTGGCAGAAGCACAAGCTGGCTTCAGATCTGGGGTGGGAGAACAATCTGGCAGAAGCACGAGCTGGCTTTAGATCTGGGGTGGGAGAACAATCTATCTGAAGAACAAGCTGGCTTTAGATCTGGGGTGGGGGAAACAATCTAGCAGAAGCACAAGCTGGCTTTTGATCTGGGGTGGGAGAACAATCTAGCAGAAGCACAAGCTGGCTTTAGATTTGGGGTGGGAGAACAATCTGGCAGAAACACAAGCTGTCTTCAAATCTGGGGTGGGAGAACAGTCTGGCAGAAGCACAAGCTGGATTCAGTTCTGGGGTGGGAGAACAATCTGGCAGAAGCACAAACTAGTGTTAGATCTGGGGTGGGAGAACAATCTAGCAGAAGCACATGCTGGCGTTAGATCTGGGATGGGAGAACAATCTGGCAGAAGCACAACCTGGCTTCAGATCTGGGGTGGGAGAACAATCTGGCAGAAGCACAACCTGGCTTCAGATCTGGGATGGGAGAACAATCTGGCAGAAGCAGAAGCTGGCTTCAGATGCAGGGTGGGAGAACAATCTAGCAGAACAACAAGCTGGCTTTAGCTCTGGGGTGGGAGAACAATCTTGCAGAAGCACAAGCTGGCTTTAGATCTGGGGTGGGAGAACAATCTAGCAGAAGCGCAAGCTGGCTTCAGATGCAGGGTGGGAGAACAATCTAGCAGAAGCACAAGCTGGCTTCAGATGCAGGGTGGGAGAACAATCTAGCAGAAGCACAAGCTGGCTTTAGATCTGAGGTGGGAGAACAATCTGGCAGAAGCACAAGCTGGCTTCAGATCTGGGGTGGGAGAATAATTTGGCAGAAACACAAGCTGGCTTCAGATCTGGGGTGGGAGAACAATCTGGCAAAAGCAGAAGCTGGCTTCAGATGCAGGGTGGGAGAACAATCTGGCAGAAGCACAAGCTGGCTTCAGATCCGGGGTGGGAGAACAATCTGGCAGAAGCACAAGCTGGCTTCAGATCTGGGGTGGGAGAATAATTTGGCAGAAACACAAGCTGGCTTCAGATCTGGGGTGGGAGAACAATCTGGCAGAAGCACAAGGTGGCGTTAGATCTGTGGTGGGAGAACAATCTAGCAGAAGCACAGGCTGGCGTTAGATCTGGGATGGGAGAACAATGGCAGAAGCACAAGCTGGCTTCAGATCTAGGGTGGGAGAACAAGTCCGCAGAAGCACAAGCTGCCTTTAGATCTGGGATGGGAGAACAATCTGGCAGAAGCAGAAGCTGGCTTTAGATCTGGGGTGGGAAAACAATCTAGCAGAAGCACAAGCTGGCGTTAGATCTGGGGTGGAAGAAAATCTGGCAGAAGCACAAGCTGGCGTTAGATCTGGGGTGGGAGAACAATCTCGCAGAAGCACAAGCTGACTTTAGATTCGGGTGGGAGAACAATCTGGCAGAAGCACAAGCTGGCTTCATATCTGGGGTGGGAGAACAATCTGGCAGAAGCACAAGCTGGCTTCAGATCTGGGGTGGGAGAACAATCTGGCAGAAGCACAATCTGTCTTCAGATCTGGGGTGGGAGAACAATCTGGCAGACGCACAAGCTGGCTTAAGATCTGGGATGGGAGAACAATCTGGCAGAAGCACAAGCTGCCTTCAGATCTAGGATGGGAGAACAATCTGGCAGAAGCACAAGCTGTCTTCAGATCTGGGGTGGGAGAACAATCTGGCAGAAGCACAAGCTGGCTTCAGATCTGGGATGGGAGAACAATCTGGCAGAAGCACAAGCTGGCTTCAGATCTGGGGTGGGAGAACAATCTGGCAGAAGCACAAGCTGGCTTCAGATCTGGGGTGGGAGAACAATCTGGCAGAAGCACAAGCTGGCTTTAGAATCTTTATTGAAATACAACACAAAACACCAATGTGGAAGACTCCTGTCGGTTTCATCAGGGTCAATCTCGCTGTCACAGCCTGGGAAATAAACAATACAATCAGGGCGTGTGTCATGCACACTTCAAAGGAGTGAGACACAGAGAAAAAGCGAAGGAAGGTGAAGAGGGGGAAAGAGAGGGAAGGAAAGGAAGGGAGAGAGAGAGAGGGAAGGGAGAGAGAGTGAGAGAGGGAAAAGGAAAGGAAGAGAGAGAGAGCGAGAAAGAGACATCGCTGCCCCTGCGCAAACATGCCCCACTGTTCACCTGCTGCCACCCGTGCAAAGTCCAGGCCCAGTTGCGGCACCAGGGCATGGTCCACATCATGCAGGCCCGCCCTGCGTCCCAGCAGGTCCCACACATGATGCTGAGTCCTGAGTCATCAGTGGCGAAGACCACATCAGGGCATACATCAGCATCTCAGGCTGCACACCTGCTCAGCTATTTCGGGGCCACTAACCCTGTCCAATACCAGTCAGCGCCACGTGGTGGTAGGCCTGTGATGGCAGTAGGACCTTGGTGCCACTAACCCTGTGCACCGCCAGTCAGCACCACGTGGTGGTAGGCCCTTGACCTCCACAAGGACTTGTGTGCCACTGACCCAGTGCGCAACAACTCATGGAGCCTTTATTATTGAGAACCGTGAAGCGTCTGTCGTCCAGTCTCCACTGACAGAGAGGAATGTGACGTTGTCGGCCCCTTATAAATTCGGGGTTACATGGCCTCTGACGCCTGTGCCCGGTGGGTGTGGTGTGGGTGCAGACTTGCCCTCAGGGAGGTGCCGTGACATGCTGCCAACCAGACCAATGACCTGCAAACTAACAGCGAGTACACCTGCGACAGGTAACTATGTGGGCCCCCCTCAGAGTGTAAGCAGAGTGGTCTGGCCTGGCATATGCCAGACCAGCGCATAGCTTGCAACAACAACTCGGGGGCTCTGGGCGTGGTTCAGTCCATGTCCAGACCAGGAAGTGACTAATGCGTGTGTCACTGTTTTACGATACGGGCGGCGGAAGTGGCCGTGTGTAGGTATTCCTGCAGGGAGCCGTTTGGTGGAAAAGTCCAAACGTGAAGATTTCCTCCTGCCGCAATGCCCATCATATTGTCTCTCCTATAACAAGGAGCTTATAGAAAATTGGGGAAGACTTTCCCACAAGGAGCCTCGACAAACTACAGGTCGTATCATTCAGTGTCATCGCTCCCTGTATCTGAGCACTTTAGCGTGCTCTGAACAGCGAGTGATAGTGTTTTCCTGGTCCTGATGAATGCCGAGCGAATTTAGCTTAACAGGCAGAAGCATGTTGACCTTGTTTTATATATTATTTTCTTTATCACTTTACTAACGGGACTAGTTGGTTCAAATTTGCACAACCTTAGTAGTCCAGAAAAACAATCATGTTTTTCGATCACTGTTTTTAACAGAGTTAGAGCTACCCTCTGATTAAAATAATTTTGAGAAGTAGTGCATACTCTTTTTAAACTCACATTCACTTTCCTAGCAAAAAGGTGGACCCAATGAAGACAACTGGCTACCAGTGTTTCACTTGGGCCTGAGGGTCCCCTTAGCTAATTCTTTGAGCACGTGCACTCTATTTTTCCAACTGAAAATAACAGCCTTTTCTAACAGCTCAGAAGCACTTTGAATAGAATTTGGCTAGCTCATCATTTTTTCTGTTGTGTATATTAGCACTCTCCTGTTGTTTGAGTTATGGATTTATAAGGGGTATGAGGGTGTTTTTTGACCCTTACTCTCTTGTTGATGGAATCAGTCCATGTCCAGACCAGGAAGTGACTAATGCGTGTGTCACTGTTTTAGTGCCCACGGCAATTAAAACACAATAGGCAATGTAGCACACTGTGACTGGCATCCCACTAGATGAGCATCATTGACGTAAGGGAAATCACTTTCCCTACATTCATCCACACATTCATACATGAATGATGAAAGACATGACACAACAGTGCATTACTGGATGTTTATTGCACATCCAGTCTAGTTTTGCAGCTGTAGCGGTACAGGGCCATGCCAAGCACACTATAAAATATGGGCCCATGGTGGGCCAGCCAGAGTCCATCTGGGGATGACAAGTACTTTGGAAGAGGAAGGGTACAGTCTGCAGTCTGGTCCTCGTGTCATTGGTCATTAAACAGGATATGGTAGTCCATGGCGCAGTCCAAGGTGAGTGCAGCGGAGTGTATCGGGGGTCGGTGGAAGGTCATGGGGTCATGTGCAGCACCAAGCAGAAAGAGGCCAGGTGGCGGATATGAATGCCATTGCCTCCTTCTGAACACAATCCCATCCATTTCCTTGCATGTGTGCTCTGCCCCACCTGTGGGTGTTGCAGCACCGGTTGTGGCACTCTGTGCCACTGACACATCAGGGGCCGGAGGAAGATTGTCAGCTGCACTGTGTGGCAATGACACATCAGGTGCCGGAGTGGATACACCTGCCGCACTGTGGGGCACTGACACACCAGGGGGCAGAGATGTAGATGGTGTGGGGGCAGCAGCATTCATCAGTGCCAGTAGATCCCAGCTACATTTAGCTGATGTGCAGCAGTGGCTGCCATCCTTTCCTCCTCCATCTGCACCATGCCCTACATGGGCTTCTGCATGTGTCGCTGGAGATAGTCTGACTGAACAGGTGTTCTTCTCTCCGCATCATGACTCCAGCGATGTCAGTCAGGACTCATTGGAGATTATGGAGTGGACTGTGGGTGTCCGTTAGGGACTGGAGCTGGTTCCAGATGGGGCCTAGACACCCATGGATGGCCTCCAGTTTGGTAGCCATGAGACCGAACCCCACCAGCACCTGCTCAGCCATCTCCCTCTGGCCCTCCAGCACACAGTGTTGGAAGGTCATGGTTTGTTCATGAGGGTCTTGGGAGACTGCCAGGGCTGTATGTGCCTCCTGCTGGGTGGTTTGGGTAGTGGGTGGGTCTCCTTGATGCAGCTAGGCTGCTCTTATCCTGGAGGTGAGTTACGGATGATGTTGATGTTGTGTGGGAGGGCTTGGGTGTCGATGCTGGGGGTGTCCTCCTCATCATCAGTGAAGAGTGGCTGGGACTGCTGTGCAGGTGGTGTTGACGGTGCCTCTTCAATGTGAAGGGGAGATGGTGTATTACAATGATTCCGAATGGTACATGCTGACATTCAGACAGCATAGCACTGTACATTGTGACAATCTGTTGATAAGGGCCATGACCCAGAGTCATTGTGGGTGTGCACTGTGCTCTTCTTGATTGTGCATGTGTGCCATTGTGGCCATCTCCACCCGTCCCTCCAGTACCTGATGGTCACTCACCCTGTTGCAGTTGTGTTGTGTCCTGTTGAGCAGTGTCCGAACCCCCGACTCCGGCCAAAGACTCTACGCTGATGACAGTCGACACCGGCTCCTCCATGTCATCCAGCACCTGCTGTGGCGCTGGGCTCCCACCTCCAGTCTGCATTGCTGCCTTCTGGTTGGCTGCAAGTTTTTCCTTGGTCTTGCACTTGATGTCAATCCAGCACTTCTTGGCCTCATTCATTGACCTCTTGTGCTCTATGACCACATTCGCCTTGTCCACGATGTCCCGCCATATCCCATTTTTGGTGCCCAATGACATGTTTGAGCTGACGAACAGTTGTTGATGGTGTTCCATCAGCTCCGTGATCAGAAGCCTGTTTTCCTGATGACTGAACTTTGTCTCCCTCTGCTTCTTGTCCTTGCCCTTCCCTGTCCCTGAGGTCCCAGTCTTGTCATCCGGGGTGCTTGTGGGGTTGCGCTCATCCTTTGTGCCTGCTCCGGCTGCCTCCATGGTGCTTTGTTGTTGGTTAGTTTGTATTTGAGTGTTTTTTCTACTTTAATAGTGATTTTTCCCACCTGCCTTGTGTGTATTGCAGGCCTGGCACTGCTTAGCGCTGATTTCCTCATGGCGCTTTAGCCCACTGCAAGTTTTTTCGCGTTGAGGTTTGTCTCTATATCTCCTTCGAGGTGGTTATATCGCGGACATTGGCCGCGGTTTCAGCAGACTATCGCTTGGTATCGCCTTGTTGTGAATTCCACGTTGACACAGGGTTTTTTTCCCGCAATGGGCTGCGATGTGCTTGAGCTTAATCCCGCATGTCACTGACCAGTTGGTTCACTCCTCTGTCACTCTTCTTTTCTGCCTTCTAACTTGTTGAAACAGCTCATAACTCACTTCCGTTAATGGATGATGAGCAGCGGTGAAGCACAGCGTCCTTCCGCTTGCATGCTTTATGTGTTGCTTTGGGGAATTCTTTTGTTTAAATGTTCCCTTCCGACCGTGACTGCTTCTTTCTTTAGGCTGCTTGTGTTTTCGTTGTAGATCCCGGTGAAGACTGCTAAGCCACGCCCACTTCTAGAATAACAGTAGCTCTACTAATTTCATTACTTTGTGCCCTGGCTTAAGCAATGGATGGAAATAGATGCAGACGGATGTCATTTAGTAGCAAATACAATGGGCTCTGTGTTGAAGCTGTGTTTCTGTATTTTACAAGCAAAGACAAGTACAACATTACTTTGTTTTAACAGTTTTAAATTTAAACGCTAGCTGTCTGCCATATGGTATTTGTTTCTTTTTAATGATTTGTAACATGAAAATATAACCACTATATTTTTATAAACATCATGGATTTAATAAAATACATTTTGTTTTCAATAAATAGTTTAATAGGACGGGTACATTGTGATCCGTGAAGTCATTGACAAGCAGTGTGGCACCACCAGCGTGAAGCTACAGAGTAGTCTTTGTTCCGGAGGTCAGTTTCCATTCTAGCTTCCATTTCCAACGGAGCCGCACATCCAAACCTGCCCATCAGTGTTCCCAATTCAACAGCCCTCCATGTTATCCTGTAAGATAAGGTCACTATGTTAAAAGATGGATACTGTTGACGCATTTGATCAGGTAGTGGTGAACTAAATCAAGATGGACACCGTTTGCATTTACTTTTGACTATGGAAATCTCGGTATTTATTATTTACTTATTTATAAAGTTTTATATAACAGAAACAAGATCCCATGTATCTCAAGGCTGATCGTGCCTTCAGAGCAGAGCCCGGTGCTGTTTTTTGCTTACCCCATGGTTTTGCTCTATCCAATTGACTAGGGCTGTCTGGCGAGCAATACTTATAGAATATAATGCAGCGAGATACCTATCAAAGAGGAAGTGCATATTTGTCCGTGCAGCTCCTGGTTTTTCTGAGATTGTTTTCATCGGGCTGAAGCACTTTACTCAAAAGTTGAACAGGTAGATGTGAGAAGTTGCTGCTGGGAAGTGAGGCTGCCTGCCAAGGTCACACCAATCACTGACCCATCATCACTTTTCTGAGAGAACAGGTCAGGGAGTGGATATCTCTTTTCTTCCTTTCCCTCATCTGTAGCCATGAGCAAGTCCATGTCTGCCCTGTCAACATATGGTTTCAGTCTGTTGACATGGAGCACCCTGTGGGGGCTACTGGGAGTTCCAAGGTCTACCCTTCATTGTATGGGGGCTGTAGGAGAGTAGGACCTGCTTACTATGGCTACCCCTACTTTTTGCTGGTGTTTCACTGTTGTTCAACTTTAGACTGGCTGGGGCCCTGCTAACCAGGACCCCAGCCTAGCTGCTTCCTTTCTAAAGTGATTGCATTTACTTTAGGTACACTCCAGATTGGTTACTGGGTTGCCCTTGTGAGTCCCTAGTATATGGTACCTTAGGTACTAAGGGCATATGTACCCCAGAGACCTGGGTAAGGTGGTGCATGCACCCCTTACTAAGATATAGGTTACCTATATCTACCTTAAATCAATGACAAATATAAAGCTATAAGTCACTCTTATGGCAGGCCTTATCAATACTGGAGGCAGAGTGCTTGGTTTTGTGTGAGAGGGTGCCCATGCATTAGCAGGACCCCTCTGCAGCTTTCAGAATCTATTCTCGGAGGCTGTTCTGTGATGCAGCCAGACCATAAACTCCTAAGTGCATTATAACCTTGAGGTAAATGCTAACTTTGGAATGGCTGCATGGAAACATGTTGTGTTTGGTGTCAAACACTTGGAAATCCTACCCCCATCCCCCGCCAGTCTAGGCAGTGGGGTAGAATTCCACCTTTCTAGAGGGAGAATACATGTACACACTTACCTAACCAGTAGTAGTTTAAAAGAGCCCCAGCATCACAAAATGGATGCTGCAGCCACAGACACGATTCTGACATCCTGCTGCTGGACAAAACTCCAGCAAGGGAAAACTGGACAATAGGTTTCCTGTCACAGGGAGGTGTAACCACCTCCCAGACATGCTTTAGTGTATTGTGGCTGGGTGGGTGCATTCAGTGAATGCTTTTCCAAGGCTTCCCCCGGATCCTGATGGATTTGCAACTTAGGACATGGACTTTCAGACTTCTCGGAGGCCAACACGAGATCCAAGCAAAGCTGGAACCTGCAGCCCTCACGAGTGACGTGGCACCATAACTCCTGGACAATGAGCACATTTGCTAGTGCATCAATTTCCAGAGCTTTCCTGAAGTTGTGCATTGGGCTACTTCTAGTCCAAGCCCCGAGCACCATCTGCACCGAAGATTGTGGGCCTACACTTCATGAGTGTTCCGTGGGCCCGCTTCTAGCACGTATGTTCAAGGCTCCTTCGCTATCCATGGTCTGTTGACTGGTGGGTCCCCACGAAGGTGACTCTTCTGTTTCTTGGGCTTTCCTGGTTGCTCCAGATATGCCCTGACTCTCTTTTTTTTTTTTTTTTTTTGGTCCTCATCTCACCTTTTAAGCCTCTGCGGGTCTTATGAAGCCGCCTTCTCAATCTGACGCCTCCACGGCTTACCACACTCGTTTGGGTCATCCGACCTGCCTCTTCTTTTTGTAAGAGGCCCTGGTGTAATCATAAGACCAAGGATGTTTACAGTAATCTTAGAGTCTTACCCCAGCCCACGAGAGGGTACCATATATTGTTACCTTGTCCTTCACGCCCTCGTACTCTAACCGTGACATGGTGAATGCAGCTTTGAGCCAGTCTTCCCTTTGGGGGGTTAGGGTGTCCTTCCACCTCTTGCACACCTCCCTTCTAGCCAGCAATATCAAATACAATAATAAACCCCTATCTTTCTGAGAGAGGGTCTGGCTAAGGCGTCCATCATCTCCAAAAAACACTAAAGACATGTTGATTTCAATAATGATTTTGAAAATGTCTCGTATGTTATCTCCCACCTCAGCCCAAAATTTTACAAGTGCTGGACATTCATAGAAAATGTGTATGTCATCTGCAAGAGGTGTCGTACGCCTATGGCATTTAGGGGCAGGGTGTGGGGCGAACTTTGCAATTTTTGTGGGGGTATAATAAAGTCTATTAATAACGAAGACATTGTTTTATTTTTAAACAAGCAGGCTTGACGTATCTGTACATGATCTTTAGAGATGGTTCATATAAGGAGTCTGTTTGCGGCCCAAGTGGGGTATCTATCCAAACTGCAGAGAAGGGGGGTACCGCTTGGTCTTCAACATCCAGCAAGCTGTTATACCATATAGATATACCATATAGATATTTCTTTATTGAGTGGACGGTTAGCGCTCAACAGGTCTTCAATATCTCTGTTCCGCCGGTCTCCCCCTTTTCTGCTTCATACCATGATGTTAACTGCATGTATTTAAATTTTGAGAGTCCTGGCCCGATCTTTACCTTTAGGTACTCCCATGGATGAATTCCCCCGGAATCCAGCAGTTCAGACCAGTTTGTAATACCTGCCCTTCTTATTCGCAACGCCAAACTGTCCTTCAGACAGTCCGGTGTACTTGGCGCATCCCATACTGGGGCATTCTCAGAATAGTACCCAATGCCCCAGCTGCACCTGAGCCTATACCATAGCTCCAGGGCTGCCCTCAAAACCTTCAACCGCACCCTCTTGAAAAACCTTGGTGACCCAAACTTGTACAAAAACGCCGCACCTTCTCCGCCTCCTTCCACCCATACCATTTCGCCCAATAGCCTCCCCCAGGCTGAATCCCCCGGTTTCACCAGCAGCATTCGGATGCTTTTAAAGTGGAAAGCTGATGCATACAGCCTGACATCCAGAAGGGCTAACCCGCCTTTTTTTAGTCTGCGCCTCAGTTTTTTCCATGCCAAACGGACCCCTCTATTGCCCCAAATAAAACTCCCGATTTTGCTCTGTATTTTCATTATGCTGTTACTCGCAAATGTTAATGGAATTGAAGAAAAAAGATAAGACAACTTGGGTAATATTGTCATCTTTACCAGGTTGGTTTTCCCATATATAGTCAGGGGAAGATTACTCCATCTGTTAAAAAGACTATCCATTTCTCTCACCACCCTCTTAAGATTTAGCTCAGGTATCTTTTCGAGATCTTTTGCAATATAAATCCCCAAGTATCTCATCTCAACATTCACTTTCCCTGACCACTCCACATTCCAACACATCACCTCTGTCTTTGTTTTGTTGACAAGAAATCCTGAGAGCAAAACGAACTCACACATACTCTCTTACGCCCTCGGGATAGCTGTCTCTCTAAATGGTGAGTCCCTCATACCTTGCTGGTCTGCACCGAAGCCAATCTTTGCTTTCCGCTTGGGTTGCTGTTGCCAAGGCTTGTTGGGTCCAATCCGGATACCGACACTGCAGCACTCGACATCCTTTGTCGGGCAGCTCGATTCTAGCTCCCGGTTGTCATTGACACCTCCTGGTCCTTGTCGCTAAAGAGTCAAGCTTCACATTCTTCACCGGAAATCACCCAACATAGGTTGCTTGGCATCTTCTCATCGCCTTCCTGGTCACTGGCAAATGACCCAGACTCTGTCCCCTCTGCTTTCAGGTTCTTCACATCTCTAATCCACCATTGGAGCCACCCAGACACTTTCGACTTGGTCATCAGCAGCACTTTGCAGCAGATCGCCGTTGAAAATGACGATAAAACCTGACAGCAAAAGACACCTATGCACCGGGCTTCCCTGGATGAGGTAGCACGAGTACTTTGGTGCTCCCATGGGTATTGACTCTGGAACTGTTTAGTTCTAAAGGGATTTGCTCCAAGTCCTTTTCTAAGTGTCCTTAATCTTTAAAATTCCAACCGTGACTTTCCCCCTATAGAAGTAAATGGTGATTCGCGGCTGTGTTTAGACACAGCACGCGTCCCCCGTGGGTACCCTGTGTCACTAGTACCTTGGGTGGATCCTGGTGACCCCAGCAGTTCTAAAGGCTTTAGGCCTGGTATCTATGCCAGTCGTGGTTCTTATACCACTTTCTTAATATATGGTTTGGTTTGCCCCTAGGGCTCAACTTATATTGTGCTAATTTACTGTGTGCTAAATAAGTTTACTGTATGTACTTTTGCCTATAGCTTCATAAAGAGATTAGAGGGATGTGTTTAGAATAAATAAATATATTGTATATATGTACCTGGTGTGATTCTCCTTTCATTTGGTCATTCATGAGATTATGGACTGGTAAAACAAGCTGCTTTGCATTCCTTCAAGACGTAGCCTGAAGGCTGCTCTCCACGTCTACCACAAGTATAGCTTTCTATAAGGTAGTCTTTAAATCTACCATCAATTAGGGTTGTTTGGACTGGTGTAAGGTGCCCACTAGAATGGTGGACAGCATATGCCAGGCCAATTTCTCACATTGTTGTGCAGCGTGTGGGATTCCAGCTTGCCATTTATCTCAAGTGATTGATCATTTGAAAACCAATAAGGTACCAGAGGTACATATAGTACAAGCTTAAATACAGTAAGTTCTACTGAACTTAGAGTTGTGTGCCAAGGGTTTAAGCACACCCATTCTCCAATTCTGAGAGTTTGGTGGGTAAACAACTAGAGTAGGTAGTGCATACACCACACCTCCTTTGTCATGTCTTTAGGGCCAGTAACCAGTGTGTCCCTGCCAGATGTCAGTATGTTACAGACATCCAAGTATGACACATTTCCTTTTTCTAAATTAAGGGCTCTGTGTTCTAAGAGGAAACTAAAGTCACCAAACAATGCTACTACCCAACATCCTCAGAGAGGTGTTAATGCTTGATGACCAGAGAAAGGCTCTAGAGCCTGAAAGGGTAGGCAGTGGGGGGGCAACAGAAGGGGAAGATGCCAGTGGTTTTAAGCCACAGGGCTCAGACTCTGATGTTGACCAGGGAGGTGACAATGAACTAGACCTGGACAATCCAGCTCCAACTGGTGATGAAGAAGGCCAAGGTTGCCCTGTATTTGTCCAACCAGGAAGATTTGGGGGTGTGCCTAGAAGGCCCAGATCTCCGACAGTGGAATCTGCCCATTCTGACACATCTGTAGGGACCTCTCTCTCTTTTTGTAGGAGGGACACCTCCCAGGAGAGAGAACCAGCTGAAGTTTGAAGAAGCCCAGCTGGAGATAAGGAGACGATGAGTAGCTCTAGAAAGGGAGTCCCTAGAGGTTGAAAGAGCAAGAAAAAAGATGGGACCAGAGTCCCATGGTGGCAGCAAATGTCCCTAGAGGTAGGGGTAGGTATTATGACCATAAAACTTGAGCAAGATTGTCTGTTTGCTCTAGATGTGCCCAGACTCTCCTCCGAAGGGTGAGTCCCTCAGTCCTTGCTGGTCTGCACCGAGGCCAATCTTTGCTTTCTGCTTGGGTTGCTGTTACCAAGGCTTGTTGGGTCCAATCCGGATACAAACACCGCAGCACTCAACATCTTTCGTGGGACAGATTGAATCCAGCTCATGGTTGTTGTTGACACCTCCTGGTCCTCATGGCTGAAGAGTCAAGCTTCACCTTCTTCACCTGAAATCACTCGACATCGGTTGGCATCTTCTCATTGTCTTCCTGGCCACTGGCAAGTGACCCAAACTCTGTCCCCTCTGCTTTCAGGGACCACTACACTTGTCCTGGAGGGCTGCTAGGGCCACAGGCTCCAACACCCACACCTTTTGCCCTGACTGGTAGACAGTCATCACAGCCTTTTGGTCATGTCAGGCCTTTTGCAATTCCTGGCTAGCCTCAAGTTTTCTAGTTGCCTTTTTCATATACTCTGTCATCCTGGAGCAAAGACCAAGTGTTGGGGGGGTTCTGCTCATGCACAGAACTGTGCGCAGAAAACCAGGACCTCAGTGACTTGCGGTGTACCAGAAACTCACCTCAGTACCCAGAACTCCTATCAGACTATCATCAGTGTCTCATTAACTCTCCGCCCTACAGCTAATCTACCAATTATTAGACAACCCAGAACATGCGACTTAGGGTACTCCCAGGAATGGTGGTAATCAAGAACACTCTTTTGTTTTAATTCTCATGCCAGACCACAACGTGAGTAATCAGAGACACAGAAAAGTTTAAAATGTTTATTTTAACGATGTGCTCTAACATGTAGCATTATGGCTAACATAACCAGGTATATGATTAGAAATAAAACAATCAGCATTGTTACAATTCTATAAAACACAAAGGGAGAAATCATGATACAATGATATTGGAAACAGGTCAAATAGCCCATTGTGAACCACCCTCCCCTGGTAGGAAGTAGGTTTGATAAAAATAGAAGCTCTCTTAAGCTTGAATGGGGAACCCCATACCTCCAAGATCAGCAGAGATGAATCACATCTCAGGATCAGCAAAGCTCTCTGTTACTGGAAAACTTTTTTCTCCAAGTGCCCAAATCATGCATGCAGTGCAATATTAAAGGCACTAGAATTTCAGATGGGTGCAGTTGTGTGCGTGTTGTGTCTAGAGTGTGGATTGATCAACCTGAATGACAGCATACATTGTTATGGTGACCTTGAAGACTTCTACACACAGTGTACAGGCTAAGGTTGCAGTGTAAGTCTAGGGATGTGAAAAACAGACAGTTCTCATGCGAGGAAAATCAAGCAGTTTAACTTTCAACAACAGCTACATGTAGTGGTGTGTGTAAAAGTTGCAAAGAGGCAAAACGGCATTTAAACTTCTAATACGCTTATGCTAACATAGCAATCTGTGCAAGCAGAGCCCTGTCTTCAATACACCCTCCCCCTCATCAGACCACATACAAGAAGGGAAGCCATTTAGGAATGCTGAGTTCAAGTTCAAGTTCAACATTTGCCAACCTGGATAATTGGAAGTATTAAGTTTGAAGCAGAAAGGAAAAAAATAATAAAAAACAAAGAAGGGGCAGTAAACTGCCCAACATGGAGATGGAGAAAAAAAATAGTAAAAAATGTATTGAGTGCAGTACGCAATGAAGATTAACAAATACCAATTCAATCCATCAGCGTATAGGCACAGTATGTTGCAACAGCCTCCAGAATGAAGACATTGTTATCATCAGCAAACAATTCAGCCATCCAATGTAATATATTGAAGGAACATACTTGTTCTTCAATAGCTGGAGCCTCTAGCACCATCAGATGACAACTTGCGTGTTCTTCGAGTTAACTTTGTGCCAGGGAGTCATGTGCATACGCATATATATTCCAATTGAATGTCTGACATAATATCAACAGACAGAATATCGAACTACAAAAATATCGGCACAAAAATATCAACATCAAAAATATCGGAATCATATCTTCATAAAGGTAAGTACAAAAATATCGAAAAAATAATATCGTAGTACAAAAATATCGGAATTAAAAATATCGTTTTTTTAAATGTATTAATAATAATGTAAAAATAATTTTAAAATACATATAATTTTACAAATATTAAATAAAAATATTAAAACAAAATTAAAACTAATACATATACATTTAAAATAAATAAAACACTTAATAATTTAATGTAATTTTATTTTTTTTAATGTTATTTAATTGATTTAATGTAATTTTTTTTTGTTTTTACCCTGTACGCCTGTACCCCAAAAACCCAAAACTGACCCTGAACCCTAAAAATATCCCTGTACCCCAAAAACCCAAAACTGACTGGCGGGGAACGCCACACTGACTTTTGCCCTGTGGAGGAAGGAAGGAGCTGACATCGTCGAGGGAAGGACTGTTCAGCAGCTTGCGGAACCCGCTGCGCGGGTCCCGCTGCGTCGAGGCTGCACATTCGTTTGTTGGCCCCTGCTGGGTGAGAGAGTGAGAGACAGGGCTGCGAGCGCTGGGTCCGGGACTCGCTTTCCCAGGAGTCCCGGCTTCCCAGAGGCCAAGTCACCTGGCCCGCTCTCCCTGACCGCCCCGCCCAGCAGAACAGCTGAAAAGGATTCTGCCCATTTAGGATCCCGGGAACGCCACACTGACTTTTGCCCTGTGGAGGAAGGAAGGAGCTGACATCGTCGAGGGAAGGACTGTTCAGCAGCTTGCGGAACCCGCTGCGCGGGTCCCGCTGCGTCGAGGCTGCACATTCGTTTGTTGGCCCCTGCTGGGTGAGAGAGTGAGAGACAGGGCTGCGAGCGCTGGGTCCGGGACTCGCTTTCCCAGGAGTCCCGGCTTCCCAGAGGCCAAGTCACCTGGCCCGCTCTCCCTGACCGCCCCGCCCAGCAGAACAGCTGAAAAGGATTCTGCCCGTTTAGGATCCCGGGAACGCCACACTGACTTTTGCCCTGTGGAGGAAGGAAGGAGCTGACATCGTCGAGGGAAGGACTGTTCAGCAGCTTGCGGAACCCGCTGCGCGGGCCCCGCTGCGTCGAGGCTGCACATTCGTTTGTTGGCCCCTGCTGGGTGAGAGAGTGAGAGACAGGGCTGCGAGCGCTGGGTCCGGGACTCGCTTTCCCAGGAGTCCCGGCTTCCCAGAGGCCAAGTCACCTGGCCCGCTCTCCCTGACCGACCCGCCCTAATCACTAACGCCTATAAGATCCGGCCCAACACGCTGCGCGGGAGCGCCCGGGGCTAAGCCCGGGCAAAGGGCGGGCCCTCTGTGGCCCTCAGAGGCCAGAGGAGGCCGGGCTGGGTCACTGACCCTGGTCGTTTGTAACTATCTTGCTCGCACTTTGTACCCCTAGAGCATACGGGTTATGTCCAAACGGAAAACTAGAAGTATGGCTGTTGCTAGTGCTAAAAAACTTACTGGGACACTGGATGACTTTATTACCCGCACACACGCATTAATTGACGAGGGAATCGTATTAATGGACAGGAGAGTATCACAAGACCTGGCCATGGCCAAACGTTCATCATTGGGTCTGATTGCGTTGGCCCAAACCCCTATCACTGTTTGCCGTCCAGAAACCCAGGCTCTAATACATAGCCACGGAGATATTGGGGCTATGGATGGCTCTAATAGTAACACTGATACCGTTCAGGACTTGGAGGCTTCACCTAACCTCAATATTCTAACTCTGAGCGGAACACAACCGCAAGAGTCACACACCTGTGATACCACCGATGTTAACACTAGAAGTGAGAGGGGTAGGATTGAAGGGGCTATTCCTAAACAGAAACAGAAGGGTAATAAACAAACTACGTTTAAACGAAAGAAGGGCCAGACACACCCCAACCCCAATCCCCCTAACTGCGAGAAGCTGTCTGAGGTTCAAACTAGCTCAACAGGGGGGACACTCCCAAACAAGGTCAGTTTACCCCTAAATCTACCAGACGACACCTTAATTGATCAAAGTCTGGAGGAAATTTTACAGTTTAGTGTAGACGCTGGTAATCCTCCTCCTATAGCGTCATCACAGGAGGAGGATGGTTTAACTACCAACAACTCTGTGATTTTCAATATGTTGAAATCACTGCTAGAACCCATAGAGGTAAGACTACGTTGTCTTGAAACTGTCCTTAAAAACATACACAAGGACATAAGTGCTCCTAGTTTCTCCTTAAATAATAAAACTGTCCAGACCTCTAATCAGCCTAAACCACTAAAACCCCAGGTGATTTCTAAAAAAACATTGGAGTCCGCCAAAGGGGTGCCTAAGAACCATAGTAATACTCCAATGCAGACTATTTCTAACAATAAGCCCCCTTCAGCAGAGGGAACTAAGAAAACTGACTCCGGCCATACACGCCCCAAAAACAACTCAAATTTAACTCCACAGGCTACTTCTAGGGATGGTCTATCCCAACCAACAATCCCCGAAGCACTTGATAATGTTAAATGTAAGGTCCGGAAAAATATCCATCTGCCTCCAGATGCCTGTCCCTATGTTGTTATACTTACTGGGGTCACTGAAATACCCGCAACTGAACAAGAGTCATATCAGACCCTAAAAAATAAAGTATGCCACTGGTTAGCCAATAATTATCCTCTCCCTCCAAATATTCCCTGTAATATCTTGATGATAGAGAGAGCTCCATGGGTAGGACATAATAGGAAAAATCTTCCAGGGGATTGTGTAGTGATTACCTTTGAGAATACTGAGGTCGTAGAATTTATTTGTAGCAGAAGGGCCCCGAGATACCAGGCGAGCACAGTAACCGCTAGACCTCTCTCCTATTTTTATCTCCCACACAATCAAGCCGACAATCGATGGAGTTGGCTTAAGGGACCTCACGATCGTAAACCCAGACAGAGATCCAATCTTCCCTGGATGCCACAAACCCCTGGATGGGAGGAGTAATGGGGTGGGGGTTGGAACCTGGTTGGGAACAGAGGTGGCAGACCACCTCAAGGCGGCCCTTTCTTTGGTCCGCATTCTTCTCAACTACATCATTTCCCCCAACAGCGAAATGGAC
This sequence comes from Lissotriton vulgaris, assembly GCF_964263255.1. Classification (NCBI taxonomy): domain Eukaryota; kingdom Metazoa; phylum Chordata; class Amphibia; order Caudata; family Salamandridae; genus Lissotriton; species Lissotriton vulgaris. Next base: position 9,650,506 of record NC_141687.1, read on the forward strand.
CTCCCATTGCTCTGTACTTCCCAATGGCGAATCGCTTTGAATGCCTCTCAAATACAGACTGGGTGGACTGACATATGCGGGGCTCTCCAAAGGGAAGGGGACCTCAGACCAGTTTAATTCCTCCTCATAAGGAAGTGGCAACATCGGTTTTGATTACGGACAAACCCTCTTTTACTCCCTCTGATAGTTCGTTGGAGGCGCAGGAACGGGGCACACCATCTTTTCTCCCAGCCGCACCTCTGCCACTTTGTAAATTCCTTACTTGGAATGTGGCGGGTCTAAATGCAAAGGCGTTGGACCCCCATATGGCAAGAGTTTGTAAAACAATACGACATAGTGGGTTTGCAAGAAATCTGGGACACCACAACTAATTTTGCACTAGATGGCTTTCGTAGTTTTTTTACCCCTGCAGCCTCTAGTGCAAGAGGTAGGGCAAAAGGTGGCCTACTTACACTGTGTTCCTTGGAGCTGGTAGGGGCATTCAAACAATTGGAATCTGCACCTGCAAACACGCTAGTCGTGGAGTGGACCTTACCTGGCTCCCAACCTTTTTTAGTGGTTAATTTTTATAACTCCAGGGAGTCTTTATTTGTGAATGAACATTTGACTTCCTTACTACAATTTTTGTCAGCCTATAGAAGCGACTGCACCTCTTCCCTAGAGATGATCATCTTGGGTGATTTTAACATTCATCCCTGTGAGGGTGATTGCCTTAATGATAGCTATGGGGGTTCACCGACGGAGGCCATCCCCCATTTTGTGCATACAATTGAGGGTGAGTGTCTTGAGTCTTTCCTGGCGACTTTAAATCTATTTGAATTTGCCCAAAGTAGGAACGATCCCAGAGCCCCAACCTTCGTGGGGAAAGACGCTAATACTATTATGACTTCATTTTTGTTTCATCTGGGGTACTAGCTAAGGCACGCGAGTACATGGTGGTCACTGCTAGTTTCAGTGATCACAATCCTGTCCTCCTGATGCTGGACCTAGACTGTTTCCGGACCCATAATCCAACAGATGTGGCAGCCCCAAGGGACTTGATAACTAAAGACCAGGGAAGGCGCCTAAAATGGGAACAAATAGTCCCTGAACACTTCTTCCATTCACTTGCCCAAGAGTCAGAGGCAGATATGGCAGTATGTCTGGACCCAACTGCTCGAGGCCCGGATGTAGTAGTCGCATACGAGGAGATATGCAGAAGGATTGCTAAGAATTTGGAGCTAAGGTCTACCGGGCAAAGGATTAAGAAACCCCAAAAATGGTTCAATAAAGAATGTTCCCAGAAACATAGTGCTCTGATGAAAGCTCTAAAACAAAAACCTAGGGACAGGACGTTGGTGGCCAATTTAAGGAAGGATTACAAAACTGCAGTTCTTAAACGCAAATCTGGAATCAAGGAAGAAGCTTGGGAGAGCCTTTTATCTACGGATGTATTGAGAGACAGCAAAAAGTTTTGGGCCATTGTGAACCAGCCCTTCTTCTCCAATGAAGGGAAGACCGACATGGACTGTGTGATAGAAGATGATAGATGGGTAGCCCACTTCGAAAAGATCTACGAATCCACAGCACCTGGTCTAACCGATAATGTCCATAAATACCCTAACCTGGTTATGGAATTTAGTAGTTTGGAGGTTGAAAGGGCGATTAGAGACACAAGTAAACACAAAGCCCCGGGCCCTGACGGGGTTCCAGCAGACCTCTACATCCAATACCCCCAATTTTGGTCGAAGATATTAATGAACGTTTTTAACGCAATACCCTCAGCTGGTTTTCCTTCCTCTTGGTCCACCTCTATCATTGTGCCCATATTCAAGAAAGGGAACAGGGGGGACCCGGCTTGCTACAGGCCAATCTCCCTGCTGGACTCTGCCGTTAAGATCTTGGGCAGGGTCATTTTGCAGAGGCTTGAGGACTGGCTTGGAGAGAGCAGGATCCTCTCAGTATGGTTTCAGAGCACACAGAGGGACCATGGACCAATGTCTCAACCTCCACCTAATTATCAGCAAGTACACAGTGGTGAAGGGGGGACTCCTTTATTTGGGTTTTATGGACTTATCATCCGCTTTTGATTTGGTCAATCGTTCAAAACTGTGGACTATTTTGGGCAATATGGGTTTGGACACAACTTTGGTTAATTTTCTGCACGATCTTCATTTAAATTTATTTGCATCTGTTAGGGTGAACAGGGATGGAAGGTGCACAGCAAAGTTTAAGTCTGGAAGAGGTGTCAGACAAGGCTGCATTCTGGCACCTCTCCTTTTCGCACTGTACATCAACTCCCTGGGTAATTCATTGAACTCAGTCACCCCAGACATTCCGCGTATGGGGGGGGTACCTATTCCGGTCCTCCTATACGCGGACAACGCCGTCCTCTTAGCTCGGACTGGCACAGGCCTTCAAAAACTCTTAGATCACTTTGGCCTCTTTATGGAAGCTCTCGATCTTAAAATTAACTCGACCAAATCCCATGTTATGGTTACAGGTTCACGGAAAAAACACACGAAGATCAGATCATTTAGCTGTAATAGTTCACCAATTTCCAGGGTCCCTTTCTTTTGCTATCTGGGCGTCACCTTCGATGAGAAAGGAACATGGGGTGCACAAATGAGATTAAAACAGAATGGAGTTACTAGATCCACTACAGCCCTTCTGCACTTCTCTAAAAAACTGGGATCAAAACCTATGGAAGCCATGATCCGTATCTTTAAAGCTAAATGTTTGGCAATTGCCTCTTTTGGGGCTGCCATATGGGGCTATGTCTCATGCCCAGGCATTCAGATTGCAGAAAATAATTTTTTACGAGCCTTACTATCACTACCTAAATCTTCCCCAATACACACAATTCATAATGAATTAGGCTTGGGTCACGTTACTGACCTCTTAAAAATGGCCCCAGTGATATATTGGGTTAAAACGTGGACAAACGAGGAAATCAGTTTAAATCATTGTATCCTCAAAGATTGTTTGTCTCTGGATAAAGCCAATAACATCCCGTGGCTGGTGTATGTTAGAGCGGCATGCGCGAGACTAGGGCGTCCAGAAATGTACTCTTTACCACACAATTTAAAAAAAGAGGATGTAAAGTGGGTCAAGCTGCATTTCCAAAACTTGTTGGAATCTGAAAGGGAAACGGTTGAATTAGGTAAACCAATGGTACGATCACTTTTTCAACTCTCCTCAACTTTAGCCATGGAACCTTATTTGAAATATGTTACCAAGCCTTACCATCGCTTTCTACTCATAAGGTTCAGGTTTAATTTAATACACCTTGTGCTTGGCTCACAATCAAAGTGGGGCTTACCAGAGAACTTACCGCCCTGTACCTGCGACTGTTTTTCCATACAGGACACCCTCCACTTAGTTATGCTTTGCGAACATTATTTGGTGGCTCGCAAAAAATGTCTGGTACCTATTCTGAAAAAATTGAATTTTGTCCAGGTACGGCCAGCATTATTACATCTACAGATGCTGAACTCAGTACAGACAACATATGGGGTAGCCTGTTTTCTGGCAGCAGCTGCCAGACAAAATAAACTAAGAATGGCTGCTATTTCTAACAACCAAAATTTGACACTCGTATAACTTTTGTTGGACACCATGTAAACTTGCTCTTACAGTCACTTATTTTCTAACAAAATTCGGTTCTTTGTGCTTTTTATGAAGGTGTAGTAATGTCTTTTCATATATGTTTAATTGAATTTTAAACTTGTTTTGTATACCATGTCTTGCTTTTATGGTTTTAAATAACCGAATAAAGTTTCTTTGACTGACTGACTGACCCAGAACCCTAAAAATACCCCTTTACCCAAAAACTGAAAACTGACCCTGAACCCTAAAAATACCCCTTTACCCAAAAACTGAAAACTGACCCTGAACCCTAAAAATACCCCTTTACCCAAGAACTGAAAACTGACCCTTATACCTAAAAATACCCCTTTACCCAAAAACTGAAAACTGACCCTGAACCCTAAAAATACCCCTTTACCCAAAAACTGAAAACTGACCCTGAACCCTAAAAATACCCCTTTACCCAAGAACTGAAAACTGACCCTGAACCCTAAACATACCCCTTTACCCAAAAACTGAAAACTGACCCTGAACCCTAAAAATACCCCTTTACCCAAAAACTGAAAACTGACCCAGAACCCTAAAAATACCCCTTTACCCAAGAACTGATAACTGACCCTGAACCCTAAAAATACCCCTTTACCCAAAAACTGAAAACTGACCCTGAACCCTAAAAATACTCCTTTACCCAAAATTAATTAATATTATTTAATTACCAATTAATTAATAATGAACAATAACAATAAAGTAAATATATTAGCACATTAGCTGTAATTAATTTAATTTAATTTAATAATTAATATTATTTTTCCCAATTAATTAATTAAGAATAACAAAAAATTATATATTAAACAAATTACTATAATTAATGTAATTAACTAATTAATATTAATTAACTACCAACTAATTAATAAATAAAAATATGTACAAAATTATATTAATTAATTAACTAATTAATATAAATTAATTACCAATTAATTATTAATTAAAATATGTACAAACTTATAATAATTAATTAATTATTATTAAATTACTTCCCACCCTATTCCCCTATAAACCCATAACCCGCTACAGAACATATTTATCAATTAATCAATTATTTAAAATTAATTAAAAATGAATTCTCAATTAATTAATTAATAATTCCTACTAATTAATACTTAATTTAACATAATTAAATTACTTCCCACCCTATTCCCCTATAAACCCACAACCCGCTACAGTAGTAAAAGACAATATTTAATTAAATTACATTAAAAATAAATAATAAAACATAATAAATACAATATAATATACACTAAATTTATTTAAAAATTGATATTAGTAACATCGAAGTTATTTATTTCGATATTTTTGACATCGATATTTAAAACTTCGATATTACTGATATCATACTAATATCGATATTAAGACTGTCGATATTACTTACCTTCGACATTTTGTCCCATCGATATTTAAACTTCGATATTATTGTATATCAATATTTAAAACTCGATATTTTGTCTGTGTACCATTCCAATTCCCTAGAACTCCACGCGCTGCTGCGCAGGCCATAATCCTGACACCAGAACAGCCCAACTCATGAGCCTCTAAGGGATTCATTAGTCAATCATAATCCGGAGCAGTAGACACCATATTGCCGAGACATAAATCCAGAGTCCAGTCAAAACAGCAATACAGGCAATGGAAAACAGGTTGCACGCAAGTAAAGTATGAGAACCGGAAGGATACGTCATATGCTACACTCCAAGTGGCCAGAGGTAGCATTCCATAATATTCAAGCATTGTGTTGCGCAGCTGGAACAGCCAGGGCAGGCTATCTTGTGACACAGATTGTGCAGCCATTTTTGAGCAAGCAAATCAACAGCAGCACGCCAGCAGCTAAGGCGAGAAAAAATGGTAATCCAGATGCTGGAAAAAATAGAATGAAAAAATGTTGGTGCCTTACCAAACATAGTTTGGAATGAGGTCACAAGGCCGGGGCTCATAATTTTAAAAAGATGTGCCAAGCCAGTTGTTGATGAAGCATTGAATATAGTGTGAATCAAAGTGCAGAAATGAAGTAGGAGGTCAGTATTCAAAAGCGCATGCACATTGGTGTGTGTGTTTGCCATGTGAAGGACAAATGTCCAAGTAAGGTCGACTTCTTTCTGGGACAATAGAGCTCTTATTCTACTCATCTTGTTGAACTCTGCTTTCAAGGTCGGTATGGAAGGCCAGATGGACACATTGAGTCTCCCATGTGGGGGCGGAAAAAGAAATTTTTTAAAGCAAACTACACGTTGGGAAATGATCACAATGTATGGAAACTCTGCCAGCATACCGCAGCAATCTTCATTAATTAAAAAAGTAAATAGCTACTGTTAGCTAGCAGCGTGAAAGTTGGTGTTATAGCTGGCACTGGATTCCCTTTTGAAATGCAGGTTAAATTTAGGGCTTGCGTATTACATGAGCCCTGCAATTGTATGTTCTTGCAAACCAGTGAGTGATCAGGTGTAGAAGTGCACTCCTCTCCCTTTAAATAAACTTATTTACCCTCTCTCAGGCACTTATATGTGAATGGCAGAGACCAAACTTCATGGAGTGGGGCGCTTCCCCATGGCTCATATCTACCTATGGCACAGTGTTTCATACATGAACTGAATTTAAACAAGGGGAAGGGCAGTGTTATTAATCTGTGAATGAACCACGCAGCTTAATTAGATTCAGCAACAGAAAATTGTAAAGGTTCTAATTTTTCAATATGCAAAAGTGAATATATTGCATCCTTCATGGACATAAACTATAGTTTTTCAGTCAGATTAAACAGTAAAAACAGTAATGAGGTATTCATGTAGTCCCAAGATACTTTCCCAGACTTTAAAATGTGTAAAGTCCACGCAAATTGCATAATAGAATGTAAGTGATTTTGACAATTATATGAAAAAACAGACATGTCATCCTGTACAATATCCATAACAGATGACACAATGTTATCTAAGGTGTAAATTCTGGAAGAAAGAGTATTGATGCTATTGTCAAGGACAGAAAGCACTTTTTTCTAAATTAGCTTGATCAATTGCTCCTAATCTAGAAGCAGCTTCAATTTGAGACAGTTTCCAAGCTTGGTTGTAAATAGCGTTTATCCATCTTTTGGAGCTGCCTCCTAAAGGGCCTTCAACAAAATCATTCCAATCAACATTGTCAGTCAGTTTGGACAAATGAAGTCCAACTGAAGCTAAAGTGATAGTAACAGAAGGGGCATTTTCAACACGGTCCCCACTCTAACCTGTGTAAAGCCTGGGGCCAGACCCAGAAAACGATGTTGGCATGAATCTGAACTTTCCTGCCATAATACACAATCTTGAGGATCTAAGCTGAAAATGTTAAAGGAATAATTTGTTATTAGGGAACGCAACTCATCCAGGGACCTATTGGTGTGATTGGATCATATATTGTATTCCCCCAAATCAGGAATAGAAGGGGCAGTTCATTTTTTAGGTATAGCCAATTCAAAGCAAGTAGTTTGTGAAATCTTAAAGTTCAAAAACAACATATGGTTCCGGAGACATGCATGATGCAAAGCTTCAGTGCCTTTCACTTGCCAGCTTATAGAACCCTAAACAGATTTAAGATCAATAGTATCTTTCCACAGCTCATAGCCCCCTATAGCTAATTGATCAATAAAGGACTTTGAATAAAGTAATTTAGTGTGGGTAACTTTGGAAAAGGACTTTGCAGTCATTTTAAAATAAAAAGCGTCAGGATTGGATTGATTAAAATCAGTAAAATATGTACACTTCCTCAAAAGAATTTTCGAGCTGCCTTCAATTGGAGCGGGACAATGTTCCCATTGTGTATAATTAACCACATTTCTAAATGTATTTGCTTTATGCAGGTACTGATTGCCATAGTGCTGGTGACAAAAAGGTCCGCATAATTTGCAGAGTCTGAGTACAAATCCTCAGCATCAAAAGCAGCATAATCAGGGGCGGCTGGTGACATTTGGAAGTGGTGGGGAGTAAAACCATTTTTGAACTGTACCACGGCGAGCGCGCATAGTGTGCGAGCCTGACCAACCAAAGTGGGTTTGGGGGGATTGTCCCCCCTAGAAGTTTTTTTTAAATGGTTGACTTGCATACACACTATGAACCCTTTTCACAAAGTCATGGTAAAAAATCAGAAACCTACTTCCATATCTTCTCTTACATTTGCAGGATTTCTTTACCCTTTTCAGCATACACGAACATACCTCGTTTACTTCCACTGGTGAACGTGTAGTGATTGATACCAGGCGCTGACAACTAGCTGCTAAAACAAGCAAAAACAACAGACATTCTTGTGTTTGAAGGACCTCATTTTGGTTGGTTAAACACATGCACTGGCCACACAGTCCCCAAGTGTAGACAGCAGTTAGATGGGGTGCACGTTTCTACCCTTCCCTACCTAGACATCAATCACGTCAATAGACCTGGACTGAAATCTTCCCAGACAAGTATATCTGCCTAGGCTGCCCAGTACTTCATGAGTCTGGGGAACGTGTTATGATGGCACAAAAACATATGAAATGCAGATTCCATCTGCGCGATTTGCAATTAACATTTTATTTTCACAGCTTAAAGCTCCGTAGAAATGATCTACAGTGATGGGGAAGTGCTAGTCAGCCAGTGCACCTCACCCCACCACTGACCCCTCCCAGAGGTACACACAGCCTACCTGTTTCAATTGCACTGGTGTCTGTTGCTGTAGGAAATTGGAGAAGGGATCATAAATGTTACAGACCCACTAATTGGGATGCCGGTAACGGCTCAAGTGAGGTGGGGCAGCCAGCAGTGCAAGTCTCCCACAAAGAAGGAAACGTGACAATCTCCCAGCTAAGGAGGTGAAGTGGTGCAGGGTTTCAATAATTCATTTGTTCTCGTGAAGCATCGAGGCCTCGCCCATTAACCTACACTGACCGAGGGTCCTTGTGGGCTGCACCATGTGTGCAAAGAATCTAGAGTAAGGCCTGGGCTATATAAGCAAGTGCCAAGTGAAGGCAATTAGCTGAGCCTATAAGAAATGTGGAACTTGGGAGATAGCTCTGCTAGGGAAACCGGGAATATCTGTACAAACCTAGTGTAGCTCTGCTGAGCAAAGCCTGTAAGAGCAGCACCACCTGAGCATACATCTGCTGTGGTAGGCTGAGGACTGTAAGTTCGTATAACCAGAGAGACAACTCTGCTTTCTAAGGTACAAACCGGTAAAAAGATTATAACGGTGAATAGCCTTAATCTGATTTAAAAACTGGAGGCCCTGGCAGAGACAGGAGCATTTCTGCACACTGTGTAAGTAGAAGAGAAGAGGCGACCTCTGACTGTGCAGTTTTAATTGCATGTGTGTCAGAGGAGCACTATCATAGTGTCTACATCACTTAATGGCGGGCAACGCGCTACATTTCCGGGTCACTTACATCACATGTCCGAGACTACGACAAGTTGAATGAGGCGCTTTCCAAAAGAACTCATGCATAACTTTTATTTTCAAAATAAATTAAAGTGAAAGTGATATTTAAAAGACATCAACCACAAAGTGTCAAAAGTCAGCTAAGATCATTGCACACTTTATTGGAAATGCCTCGCTATGTGTATTGTAAAGCATGCTCCTCTCCGCTCGCCCTAGGAACAGCCTGGCCAACATAAATGTGGAATGCATTAAATTCATTTGACCCTAATGGCAAAACGCCAGTGGCGGCCGTTGAAAAACAAAGCAAGGAATGAAGGCACACTTGTACTCGCCACTTTCAGCCCAGTGGTGTCTCACAGGCCCAGTTGCACCTTGTTTGCCTCGTTGAAGTAAGGAGGGAAAGTCAAGTCAAGTCAAGTCAAAAATTTGTATAGCGCACTACATACCCAGAGGGTTTCAAGGCGCTTAGGAAGGGGAGGAGGATTATTTATTAAATATCCACGTTTTAAGCTGCTTTCTGAACGCTAGGTGGTTCTGGGTGAGGCGAAGGTAAGCGGGGAGTGAGTTCCATGTTTTAGCAGCCAGGTAAGAAAAGGATCTGCCTCCCATGGTGGTCTTGTTGATGCGAGGTACAGTGGCGAGGGCTTGGCTGGAAGAACGTAGTTGGCGGGAGGGGGTGTAGAAGGACAGTCAAGAGTTGAGGCAATCTGGGCCGATGTCGTAGAGTGATTTGTGTGCGTGGGTAAGCAGTCGGAAAGTGATCCTCTTATTGACGGGTAGCCAGTGGAGGTCTTTAAGGTGACCAGAGATGTGTTCGTTGCGTGGGATGTCTAGTATGAGCCTGGCTGAGGCGTTTTGGATTCGTTGGAGTTTCTTCTGGAGTTTAGCGGTGGTACCTGCGTAGAGGGTGTTTCCGTAGTCCAGTCGGCTCGTGACCAGAGCGTGGGTGACTCTTTTCCTTGTTTCGGAGGGGATCCAGCGAAATGTTTTTCTGAGCATGCGAAGAATGTTGAAGCAGGAAGAGGATACGGCGTTGACTTGTCTGTTCATTGAGAGTGAAGAATCCAGGATGACGCCAAGGTTCCGTGCGTGGTCTGTCGGGATGGGTGCTTTTCCGAGGGCTTCCGGCCACCAGGAGTCGTCCCAAGCAGAGGGGGATGTACCTAAGATGAGGACTTCTGTTTTGTCTGAGTTCAGTTTCAGACGGCTTTGTTTCATCCATTCGGCAACTTCTTTCATTCCTTCGTGTAGGTTAGTTTTGGCGGTGTTGGGGTCTTTGGTGAGTGATAGGATCAGTTGGGTGTCATCCGCGTAGGAGATGATGTTGAGGTTGTGTTGGCGTGCGATGGCCGCGAGGGGGCTCATGTATACGTTGAAGAGGGTGGGACTGAGTGAGGATCCTTGTGGTACGCCACAGATGACTTCAGTGGCCTCGGACTTGAATGGTGGGAGGCGGACTCTCTGTGTTCTTCCGGAGAGGAAGGAGGTGATCCATTCAAGTGCTTTTCCTTGTATTCCGATGTTTCTGAGGCGCTGTAGAAGGGTGCTGTGGCAGACTGTATCGAATGCTGCAGAGAGGTCGAGGAGGATGAGGGCGACTGTGTCTCCATTGTCCAGTAGAGTTCGAATGTCGTCTGTTGCTGCGATGAGGGCGGTCTCAGTGCTGTGTTTTGCTCGGAAGCCAGATTGTGAGGGGTCGAGGGATTTGTTGGCTTCGAGGAAAGCGGCGAGCTGGTTGTTGACGGATTTCTCGATGACTTTGGCCGGGAATGGAAGAAGCGAGATGGGGCGGTAATTTTTTAGTTCGGTGGGGTCCGCTGTTGGTTTTTTCAGAAGGGCGGTGAGTTCAGCGTGTTTCCAGACTTCTGGGAAGGTAGCGGAGTTGAAGGAGCAGTTGATGACGTCTCGGAGGTGCGGTGCTATGACGGAGTCTGCTTTGTTGAAGATGTGGTGAGGGCATGGGTCTGTGGGGGATCCTGAGTGGATGGAATTCATCAGGCGGATGGTGTCCTCAGTGGAGATTGGGTTCCAGGCGTTAAGGGTGTTCACGGGGGGAGGATGGTCAGTAGATGGTAGGGTGGGTTGGGTTCCGGGTTGGTTGTCAAAGCTGTTGTGGATGTCTGCAATCTTGTTGTGGAAAAAAGAGGCTAGGGAGTCGCAGAGGGTTTGAGAGGGGGTGATGTCGTTGGAGTTGGCCGAGGGATTGGAAAATTCCTTGACGATGTTGAAAAGTTCCTTGCTGTTGTGGGCGTTGTTGTCAAGTCGATCCTTGAATGCTGTTTTCTTGGCTTTTCGGATCAGTTGGTGGTGAGTGCGGGTGGCGCTTTTGAAGGCGTCCTTGGCGCTGGTGGTTGGGTCTTTTTTCCAGGCCTTTTCAAGGGAGCGGCAGAGTTTCTTGGACTTCTTGAGATCATCGTTGAACCATGAGGCTTTCTTGCTGCCAGGTTTGCTTTGACGTTTTTTCAGTGGAGCTAAGGTGTCGGCGGTGTTGGATAACCATAGGGTGAGGTTGGCGGCGGCTTCGTTGGCGTTAGAAGAGAGGGCTGGGGAGTTTCGAAGGAGCGATGCGGAGATTTGGTCCGTGGTGATTTTGTTCCAGTTTCTTTGCAGGGTAGGTTGGGAGTGGTTGATGGGTTTCGGCTTGTTGTAGGTGAAGTGAACGCAGCTGTGGTCGGTCCATAGGAGATCCGTAGTGTGGCTGAAGGAGACATGTTTGCTGGAGGTGAAGATAGGGTCGAGTGTGTGACCTGCGATGTGGGTGGGGGAAGTGACTATTTGTTTAAGTCCGAGGTTGGCGGGGTTGTCCACGAGGGTGGCGGTGTTGTGGTCGTTTATCTTTTCAAGGTGAAAGTTGAGGTCTCCCAGAAGAATATAGTCTTTGGAGGGGAGCGCGTGTGGAGAGATGAAGTCCGTGATGTCTTCACTGAATTTTGCGCGGGGTCCTGGTGGTCTGTAGAGGAGAGTGCCTCTGAGTGTTGTTTTGGGGTCGATGTGGATCTGGAAGTGAAGGTGTTCGGAGTTGGCGAGGTTGGCGTCAGAGCTGGTTGAGATGCGGATAGATTTCTTATGGACGATAGCGATTCCTCCTCCTGTGTGGCTGGTACGGTCTTTGCGGGTGATCTTATAGTCTTCAGGGATGGCAATGGTGATGTCTGGTGCGGAGGTAGCATTCATCCAAGTTTCCGTAAGGAAGGCGACGTCTGGAGAGAAGGTGTCTAGTAGGTTCCATAGGTCAATGGCGTGCCTGTGCACCGATCGGGTGTTGAGAAGGATGCATTGTAGGTGGTTGGGGTCGGGAATCTGTGGTGTGGTCGTAGCGGAGATGTTGTCGGTGCCGCTGAATTTGCAGGAGTAGCAGGAGAAAGGTCCATGGGTGTGTCCAGGAGCGGCTTGGACGCAGTTGGGGGCGCGGCCGGGGTTAAGGGCTAGGAGGGTGGCGGCATCGTAGGTAATGCGGGAGGGCTGGGGAGCGCGAGGGGCAGGGGGTCTGGCGCTGGGCGCGGTCCAGGCGCGGACGGGCGTAGACGGGCTTACCTTTGGCGCACCTTCGGCGCGACCGGGGCGTGGACGCTGCGCGTGGACGCTGTGCGCGATAGCATCTGTCATATGCGGATGGTGGAGGGGGAGGGGCGAGGGAGGGGCCGCAGGGAGGTGTGTTCGGGTTGGGGGGCGGGCTGGCAGGCACAACAACAGAGAAAATGGCCACAAACAACACAGCGCGAATCACCAATAGATCGGCAAAAGTGGGATTTAAATAATAAGCGTGGGCAGAGGCACCTCTAAGTGTGCAAGCAGGCAGGTTCAATTTTAATTAATTATTTTCGCAGCAGGCTAATTAGTTTATCACAGGCGCGATGAGGGTTAGGTTAGCAGCTCAATGTCGCTACCGGCGTGCAGAGCACAACAAACACAGCTGGAGGCAATCAGAGCAAAGCGCTACGATACCCAGTGTAAAGGGAGCCTTTGGGAGCGACCGATGCTGCACAGGTCAGGAGATACGACTAGCATAGACTGGAGGAAGACATTTTAGAAGTCCTACCTCCCATTTTCATAAGCTGAAAGTAACAAGTGTCAGCTAGCCGGTCGCAGGAGGAGTCGGGATCCTGAAGGATGTTATTGAGCTACGTCATAGATCTGGTTGAGCCGTTTATTCGACCAAAGTACTGGCAAAATGGCTGCTGTAAGTAGCACCTGCTTGCCCTCAGCACTGCCTCACAGACACACACTGCACATGCAGGATTTGGGCGGTATTGAAGTCGTCCACCTCGCATGCGCAGCGTGTGTTTGTACAGGCTCTGCTGCACCAGAATGGACAGTGTAATAGTGCAGCCCCCAGCCTCAGACCAGTCCAATCTCCTGACACCTTCTCCGTCCTCTCGAGGTAGAGCTCCGCCCTCTGTCAGGTCAGGAGATTGGACTAGCATAGACTGGAGGAAGACATTTTAGAAGTCCTACCTCCCTTTTTCATAGGCTGAAAGTAACAAGTGTCAGCTAGCCGGTCGCAGGAGGAGTCGGGATCCTGAAGGATGTTATTGAGCTACGTCATAGATCTGGTTGAGCCGTTTATTCGACCAAAGTACTGGCAACATGGCTGCTGTAAGTAGCACCTGCTTGCCCTCAGCACTGCCTCACAGACACACACTGCACATGCAGGATTTGGGCGGTATTGAAGTCGTCCACCTCGCATGCGCAGCGTGTGTTTGTACAGGCTCTGCTGCACCAGAATGGACAGTGTAAAAGTGCAGCCCCCAGCCTCAGACCAGTCCAATCTCCTGACACCTTCTCCGTCCTCTCGAGGTAGAGCTCCGCCCTCTGCGCCCTCATGCAGGAACCGCCACTGAGCATTATATTCCAAATCAGAAAAAAGAGCCTCTACTGCTTGGACATCCCAGTCATCAGAGCGCATGTTTTGTTTCACAACATCCCCCATAGAAACACCAAGGACATTGGGGACATTAATACCCTCTGTAGGGCCATGAATCTGAAATTTTACAGCATCCCATACAATTCCGTCTAACACAGGCCAGGCCATGATGTTTACAAAAGTCTGGTCCCTCCTCTTGGTGTGTGATGAGGAGTGGGGTGCCAAAGTTCCATCAATTAATCTAATTGCAGATTAAGCATGGGCGAATTTTCGGATTTGCGAATTCGCGATCCGCAAAATTCGCGAATTTGTGCGAATTTGCGGATTTTTGGTTTTTTACGTGTTCGTGGGGTTTTTTGCGTGTTCGCGGGGGTTTTTGCGTGTTCGCAGGGTTTTTTGCCTCTTCGCGAGCCGCTTGCATAGCGAAGTAACCCATGCAGTAGTTTATGGGAGAGGGAGAGAGAGATAGATAGATAGATAGATAGATAGATAGATAGATAGATAGATAGATAGATAGATAGATAGATAGATAGATAGATAGATAGAAAGAGAGAGAAAGAGAGGGAAAGAGAGAGGGAGAGAGAGAACGAGAGAAAGAAAGAGAGGCCGGATCTCTGAAGGGCCAGATTCCTGAGTTGCCCCTACAGAACATACAGCTACGGAAAGCTAAGAGATCAGCAAGCAACCGCATCTCAACAGGAAGAGAATTCCAGAGCTCGGCCGCTTTGACCAGGAAAGAGCGGCCACCGACCCGACACAGCCTGTATCGGGGGATCACCGTAAGAGCTTGACCCAAAGATCTCAGGGACCGGGTAGGCACATACCAGGACAAAAAGTCCGCAAGAATTTGAGGACTCCCACCCCTCAAAATCTTGAACGCCAAGCACAGCACTTTAAACTGGATTCTTGCCCTGATAGGCAACCAATGCAGCAATCTCAATGTGCCGGAGACGGAACATGTTCGGGGTAAGCCAACAATGGCTCTCGCCGCGGCATTCTGAACGCGTTGGAGGCGGGCAACCTCTGCCACATTGGCCCCTACCAGAAGCGAGCTGGCATAGTCCAGGCGAGATAACACTGTAGCCTGGACTATCAGCTGCCTGGTGCGATGGTCAAAGAACTTCAAAACGGGACGCAGCGACCGTAGTATACCAAAGCAACAGGCCGCGGTTCTCTTCGTATGGCCCACAAAACTGAGGGAGGGATCCATCCATACTCCTAGGTTCTTTATTTCTGTGACTGGAATGGGGGCCGGCCCCAACTCCGCAGGCCACCAGCTGTCCCCCCATAGTTCCGACCTCCTACCGACGATCATGTTCTCCGTTTTCTTTGCGTTGAGCTGGAGACAGTTGTTCTTCATCCAGCTCGCCGCCGCCCTAAGTCCACTCTGAAATCTGGGGGCATCCCGGTCCGCATCCCCGCTGATCGTAACCGCTAGCTGAGTGTCGTCGGCATATGAGACCATGGTCATGCCCCATTGCTTGACGACCTCAGCCAGCGGTCTCACGTAAAGATTAAACAACGTGGGACTCAGCGAGGAGCCTTGCGGCACCCCCTGTTTCAGAGGATGGAATTGGGACTGGAACGGTGGGATGGCAACGCTAAAGAAACGATCGTCTAGGAAAGACCGGAACCACTGGAGGGCCGAACCACTCAGCCCGATCTCCTCCAGGCGATGCAACAGGATGGGATGCGAGACAGTATCAAACGCGGCGCTCAGATCTAATAAAACGAGCGCCGCAGTCTGCCCCGCATCCATCACCATGCGAAGATGTTCAGCCATGGAGAGAAGGGCGGTCTCCGTGCTGTGCCCAGCACGGAACCCGTTCTGGGTGGGATCCAAGATGTTAGCATGGATGAGGTGGGCCGAGAGAACCTTGTTGACATGGGCCTCCAACACTTTGGTCCGCCACGGGAGCAAGGAGATAGGCCGATAGTTTTCAGGTTTCTCTGGATCCAGGGAAGGTTTCTTTAAGATGGGAGAGACCACCGCCCGCTTCCAGCTAGCGGGTACCGTGCCTGACTCCAACGAGATATTAATCAAGGAGTGTACCACGGCCCGGCCCACGAACGACTGATCTCTAAAGAGAGTCGGTCTGAGCGGATCAGCGGGGGACCCCGATTTAACCTGCTGAGCCAGGAGGTCAAACCCCTCAGATGTCAAAGGGGGCAGCACGTGCAAAGAGGTGTCTCTGTAGATGTTAATCGGAGACTCATCTGGAGGCCCTGTGTAAGGGAACGTCTTATAGATGTTTTGGACCTTTTCCAAAAAAAAAACAGAGCAAGAGCCTCACAGTGAGCGAAACAGCCAGTCGTCGGGGCACAGGCTCGCTTTGCAAGAAGATCCTTAATCACTTTGAAGATGGTTTTGGAGGGGTTAGAGCTGTTACCGAATTCAGCGGCGTAGTAAGCTGCCCGCGCTCGGCAAACAGCCCGATGGTAAGTTTTGACGGAGGCGAGATAAATAGCTTTTTTCCCGTTATCGTACGCCTTCCGCCAGGCCCTCTCCACTCGCCTACAACTACCCTTGAGTGTACGTAAGGCGCCATCGTACCACGGACTTGAGTCCCTGGAGCTGATCTTACGGGCAGTGATAGGAATAAGGGCGTCAAGCGCCCTTTGTGGAGCGCATCAGTTGTGGAGGGCAAATGTTCCTTTGCAAGACTGTCTGGGGTCTCTTGTAGGTTCTGTATTACAGCAGAATGATCATCTACATCAAAGGGTGCGGCCAATGCCGCCATATCTAGACCCTCAAGGTCCGGGACAAACATTTTTATGCCAAAGAGCATTTCGTATGGGGTCCGCCCACCCAGAGACCTTCTAGGGAGATTATTAAGTGCGCTTTGAATGCTATACAGATGGGCCAGCCAGTTTGTGTCGGTACCTAAAACCCTAGCTGTCAAGGATTGCTTGAAGTCACGGTTCATTCGCTCTACAACTGGCCTGTATGGAGACAAAATTTTGACCTGCACCCCCAAGGACCTCATGGCTTTCTTGTACGCCTTAGCAGCGAACCCCGGACCCTGGTCCGAATGGAGGGGGCCACATGCAACAATTCCCACAAAAACACGCAAATCCCTAATGACAGTTCGAGCATCAGCACTGCGTTGTGGCCAGACCCATAAAAACCATGTGCAAGAATCCACTGCAACTAAGATAAACTTATAAGCAGTATCAGAAGAGAAAGGACCGCAGTGATCTATATAAACACACCCAAGTGGTGTATTAGATACGTAAAGCTGTGTTTGTGGTGGATGTCCAGCAGTCAAATGTTTAATCTGTTGGCAAATGTCACAAGGACATAATCATGCTTCTGTTTGTGCAATCCGCTCCACCAGTACTGATGCTGTAAGATAGATACAGTCACTGAGATACCAGCATGAGCTGAGGTCATGCCCTCCTGAGTGGCTGTTATCAAGGAGAGCCTGCAGTCTGCATTGGGAATCAATGTGTCACCAACGTCGTTAATTCTCACAAAGGGAACTTTATCAGGACTTAAATGATAAGAGTATTTAGAAGGGAAACCTCCAGGGTAATTACATCCCTTCTCTGTTGCAGCAATGGCTGCCAAGATGTCATCATCAATCTTACTTTTGGAACATGTAACTGTTGCTACTACATAAGTTGCCACTGTTGTCTTTGCTGCTCCATCAGCAAGACTGTTACCAACAGCGTGTACTCCTACATGCTGGTGACCAAGAATATGAATTACATAAACAAGAGGAAGACGCTCTTGAAGTTCTGAGACTAGAACCCAAAGAATTTTCTGTTTGATTGTGCTACCTTTGGAACCTCAGTATTAATTCTGAGTCCAAAAAAATAAATTGTCATTGAAAGACTGAACACAGTAGTAAGGGTTTCTTACAATTAGAGTAGTCACACGAAGATCAGGAAACTCCAGTGCAAGCACCTGAGCACATAACTCTGCCAACTGGGTGACACAGTCTGCGGGTGCATGACATCGGACTTGAATTCGCCATTCACCATCATACCCAACACTATTGTGGAGGCTGCTGAAAAGACCTGTCACGTCACCTGTTGCGCCGATCCGTCAGTGTAAATGATACAAGGGTAATCCTCAAGCGGGCGAAAAGACAAAGGAGCAGGATGTACATATTCATACTGTAAATACTCCTGTGTCTGCAATGAGAGGTCAAAAATAAATGTGACATCTGGAGATGTTAGTGAAGTGGCCCATTGTATCCTATGCGGATGCAAAGCTTTAGAATTTGGTACACTGGCTTTCGTCACAGCTTCAAAGGCAGGATACGGTATAACAACCAACATGGGTTTCCTCTGCGACAGCTCTCTCTCCTTTAGAATTGCCACCTGCACTGCAGTCAAAACTTTTTTGACAGTAGAAAATCGCAGTTCAGCCGAAGTGTACAAGTGTGACTTGTAAGCAATAGGGACCGTGTCTCCTTCATTAAACGTCAAGTACGTGAAACCCACTAGCCTGGCACAATTCTTATTAACAGGTTTGTGTGGTTGTCACGTGTCACTAAGTATTTAGATTCAAGAAGATTAGACTGCAAAGATTGCAGCCAGCAAGATTTGATCAAATTAGGTTGTATCAAGGCATATAGCGGCTTGATAAACTCTGCATAATCAGGAATGTAAGTACGCCCAAAATTAAAAAAAACAGTAAAGATTGTAGTTTCTTCAGAGTTGTTGGAACTGTGCACACCTCTTCAGGAAGTGAGATGCTAAACCTTGACCTTCGTTGTTGAGCTCATAGCCCAAGAACAACACTGTGTACTTGGCAATGTGTGATTTTGCTAAGTTAAATTTGTAACCAATGTCTGCAAACATAACAATGATGTGGTCAATCCAACACAGATCACTTGTATCAAACAAGGGTTCCCTGTATTACTGAATAGAAACATGCACCCCTAGGTCAGGGAAAAATATACAATGTAAAGAACAGCCTAGGCGGAAGTCTTAAATTGCCTACACAATGGTAACAGGACAAGAGACTTAAGAAGGACAGGTTCCAAAAGATTACGTTTTTGTGCTGAACAAATTTATTAATAAATAAAACAATTTAAAAATGCATATATCAAATGACACATTAAAATTATATTTCAGAAATATAAATCACAGTAAAAAACACTTAATCAGTTCCTTTTAACAATGAAACAATGGGGGAGTGGTATATCAAGTTGTGGGTCGACGCGTTTCGGCGGCCAGCGCCTTTCTCAAGACAGGGGACAACTTTCTAAAAATAAAAACATATTTTAGTATAACATTTAAGCAGATTTTTAACATCATATGTGTATCGACGGTTCACATTCAACTCTATATTTTAATGTAAATACTTTTGGTTAGAAAAACATGGAAACTGTACATAAAGAAGCTCCTATCCTGTTTTTTTAGGCAATTGCAGCTCAGAGAATAAGAGCAAAGGTCAAGGGTAGCCTCTACTATAGCTCACAAAAATAATGTCGACAAGCATCTCTCCTGATATAGAATTGCTGGATTACATTTGCATAGTAAACAAAGAAATAAAGAAAAAATTGATCTTGTATTAGTAAATGATCTGAAAATTCATTAAAAAGAGCGGAAGATGCAAAATATATTCACAGCTGATATTGCGCATAGATAAGGTCACATATATCACTGTTACCCATGGTAATGTATCCAGTCATTTTCTTTACCCACAGTACTGCTTATTTGGATAATACAATGAGAGTTATGCCTTATTCACTGAGGATAAACTGGAGATACACATAAATACATTTTATTCAGCTGACCCGATAATAACAAGAAACATTTTCTATTTTGTATTATTATAGGGTAGGTGGCAGAGATAAATAGGTCAATAGTTATAGCAAAAGGATAAATAAAGAGAATATGATTCAAAGTTTGAAACCCTATTGTTTTTATTTTTGAAGTGTTATTTATATGAAAAGACAAACTTTGTTGGATCAAAAAAGGTTTCATGAAACTATTGATTTATTGTCGACATATCTCATTTATGACTAGATTATGATATTATCTTAGTTACTTACAGATAGAAACAGCATGAGGAACCAAATTTTTATCTATTTCATTCAGGTCTTTGGAAGATTATGGGATTCAGTTGGCGAAATCTGCAAAATTTATTATCAAATTGAAAAGGTTTAAGTAACATTGAAAATTATAAGAGTGTCTAAATTCAACAAGATTTATTTGGCCCCATAAAGATGACGTACCTAATCTGACCAATGATTGTTTCTTATGCAAAGCTGATGATGAAGTATATTCCACTTTTTAAATTGAAGCAGGATGGATAGGATATAACTGTGGGGAGGTTTAAAGAAGGAAGAATTATATATATGTATGATCGTAGGCTACCTCACTGCTCAAATGTTACTCAGTTTAAACACCTGCCTGATATAAATAACTATTTTACCTGATATTTAAGGCGATAATGCGTCGCCTTCACGGAATATGACCAGTTAGAGAAGGGGCTTCTAATTTTGGAAATAACACCTGTGTAGGAAACATATATAAGAATCACAGATCAATATTTTTTCTGTGTTTATCAGGTGAATTCCTGTACCCTCAGATTTGGGAGGGAATCTTAGCTAATAGTGCAGTTCTTTAACATCAAGTTCTTAAATAGCAGTTGTTTGGAGGGCTTCTGAAGATTCTATTTAGCTGCTTGTCATAAATCACAAAACGATGGGTAAATCTGTATTCAGCTGTGAAGGAACAAGGGTTTATTTTAATGTTCCTTTATTGCCATTTCCTTATAGAAAAAATAAAGAATATTTGTTGGCATACCTTATGAATTAAAGTATTCGCGGTTTGCTTCAGAAGTGTAGGGATTAGTAAACGCCTCGGTTGTAGGTATCTGGATATTACCTACAACCCAAAAGTAATTGGAACATTTTTAAAAATAAAGCCAGTGAGGGTTTGTTTTACTTCGAGCGGGAATAGCTCTTCTATTTCGCGATCGCGTTTACATACCGGCGGTGTTTCTGGTCGTAGCGTGTGAAGGCGGTCTTCTGTTCCAAACGTGCTTCCGGGATAAAATGAAGCACAGAGTTGATCGCGCCTCTCTATATACTGGCAGGTGAAGCTAATTAACCTACTTTCACCGGATACTTAAGTATTAGAAAGCATGGAAAGACTTTGGGGCATGCGTGGTTATTTACGGAAAACTGACTAATTCATCCGTGCAAAGCGATATTTGCACACAAGTGTGAAGGCATTATAGTCCGAAAAAAGGAGGGGATCATATTCACAGCGTAATTTTCTTTTTTATTTTTAAAGTAAATAAAAAGGTTTCGCTGGCTTGATGGATTAAATCCTATATCCGCAAAAACGCCCTCGTGTGTGAAAACAGGTATATTTACTTATATGGAAGATATTATTTCTCAGGCTCGGTTTGCATTAATCACCGCCTGAAGTAGTGAATATGGCAGAAATAGCCTTTCAATTGTGGTCAATGAAAATCTTGTTTTTGGAAAAGATTTGAATGGACCCATTGATGTTAACAATAATTCCTATTTGAGCTAAGATTTCGTTTTCTCATACCTTTATTGACAAAGCTTATGTCGATTTTCCAATGGGATAAATATTTTCTAATGGGAAATACTTATATGAAGAGAGGTACATATAATCTTTCAAATTATGGAAGGGGAAATAATTATTTACATTGAAAAAGCGGCAATTCTCTATCGTGAAACTCTAATGTATATTCATTGCTTTAAACTATTGCATTTTCCCACGGGATATCGCAGTTCAATCCTTCACGAAAAGTGTTTAGGGAAAAAATCCAGAACACTTCGCGTTTCTTTCGGATAGCCTCACCTCCTTTTTCATCTCGCACATTAATTTTTTCCAGTATGCGCCAAGTGAAGTCATCTGGGCCATGTCCTTTTGCATCTACCGCTCTTTTTAATGAATTTTCAGATCATTTACTAATACAAGATCAATTTTTTCTTTATTTCTTTGTTTACTCATCAAATGTAATCCAGCAATTCTATATCATGAGAGATGCTTGTCGACATTAATTTTGTGAGCTATAGTAGAGGCTACCCTTGACCTTTGCTCTTATTCTCTGAGCTGCAAATTGCCTAAAAAAACAGTACAGGAGCTTCTTTATGTACAGTTTCCAGGTTTTTCTAACCAAAAGTATTTACATTAAAATATAGAGTTAAATGTGAACCGTCGATACGCATATGATGTTAAAAATCTGCTTAAATGTTATACTAAAATATGTTTTTATTTTTAGAAAGTTGTCCCCTGTCTTGAGAAAGGCGCTGGCCGCCGAAACGCGTCGACACACAACTTGATATACCACTCCCCCATTGTTTCATTGTTAAAAGGAACTGATTAAGTGTTTTTTACTGTGATTTATATTTCTGAAATATAATTTTAATGTGTCATTTGATATATGTATTTTTAAATTGTTTTATTTAATAATAAATTTGTTCAGCACAAAAACTTAATCTTTTGGAAACTGTCCATCTTAAGTCTCTTGTCCTGTTACCATTGTGTAGGCAATTTAAGACTTCCACCTAGGCTGTTCTTTACATTGTGCAATCCAACACAGATGCCACCATATTTCGGCGTCTGTGAGATAAATATCATCAACATACGAGTAAGCATCAGGGTTGATGCTCTCTAACAGAGAGACTACACATGCAGCAAAGACGCCCAAATTCTTTTTTATAACCCATGGCTAATCTTTTGAACTGTTTTTTTTGCCACCAGAAGTGAAAGCTGTCCATTGACTACTAAGAGAGGACAGGTTATGGCTAAAAAAGCCATTGGATATGTCAAGTGTGGTCTTAAACCTTTTTCTCACCAGATTATTCACCAGGGCAGAAC
The DNA here is from genome assembly GCF_964263255.1 of Lissotriton vulgaris. NCBI lineage: Eukaryota > Metazoa > Chordata > Amphibia > Caudata > Salamandridae > Lissotriton > Lissotriton vulgaris. Next base: position 9,673,184 of record NC_141687.1, read on the forward strand.
TGTGAGTATTCTGTACTGTTCATGTCCGACAATGAGTGGTCAATTGCCGGTAGTCCAATACTAGGCGGTACGACCGATCAGGTTTGGGTACAGTGAAAAGAGGATTATTCCTGGTGAAGTTGACCTATGGTCAGAGTGTGCCTCAGCGCCTCGCTGCTGGCCGGTGCGCTTAGAGCGCTCTCTGCTTACTTTTAAATAGCCTGTTTTTTTCTATTTACTTTTAATTTTACTTTTTGATTTTCCCTTGTTTTTAGCTACCCTGTTCTGCCCCTTACTTGCACCATAATTTCTCGGAAGCCCCACCACTGCTTTGCGGGTCCGGTTCCGGGGAGGTTGTGGGCGGGGAGCACCATCTTGGATCAGGAAGGGAACTGTGCCCGCCATCTTGGAGCATCCCTGCGCTCGTGGACTCTGGGAGCAGGCTACTTAAAGCGCAGTCAGTGAGGGGGCAGCCTGGTGAAGTTGACCTATGGTCAGAGTGTGCCTCAGCGCCTCGCTGCTGGTCGCGCGCGCTTAGAGCGCTCTTTGCTTACTTTTAAATAGTCCGTTTTTTCTATTTACTTTTAATTTTACTTTTTAATTTTCCCTTGTTTTTAGCTACCCTGTTCTGCCCCTTACTAGTACCATAATTTCTCGGAAGCCCACCGCTGCTTTGCGGGTCCGGTTCCGGGGAGGCTGTGGGCGGGGAGCACCATCTTGGATCAGGAAGGGAACTGTGCCCGCTATCTTGGAGCGTCCCTGCGCTCGTAGACTCTGAGAGCAGGCTATTTAAAGAACTCCTCCTGGCGCGCAGCGGTGATGTGCAGCGGGAGCGCCTTCCCTGCACCTGAGTCGTGCCAGAATCCTGCCCGTCTGCGCTCGTCAGCGTCTCGGAGGCGGATAAGGTAGGACTGCTGGCCTTCTCATTTTGGGGCGTGTGTGCCTTTCTTGTCATCATGCTCTCCTATTCTTCCACGGAGTTACTTGCGCTGCGAAGACATACTACTACTTGCCATCATGTCTTCCCGGGTGGTCGAACGCTTAGGAAGGGCTGTTTGGGTTGCGGCTGGCGCATTCCTGGTCAGGAGGGAATCCTGCTCAAATCCCCACTCACGTACAACCAATGCTTCCTCCTTAACACCAGATCTCTCAGTAGACATTCCATCGACATCTGGAACTTGTTGTCGGGCTCTAAAACATCTTGTCTGTTTTTAACTGAGACCTGGCAGGGAGAGTGCTCTGGTCATGATCTGGTGACTGCCATTCCTCCTGATTACACTTTCTTTAGGAAGGATAGAGTGGAAGGCAGGGGCTGGGTGTGGCACTAATTGTGGATAAGCACTTTCCTTGCACGACTTTTCCCGTTGATAATATCGTGGGTTTTGAAGCCTTAGGTTTTACCCTCAGGCTATCTCCCCATCAAACTTGCATTGGGATCCTTATCTATAGAGCACCTGGGCCCCTCGGCTCCTTTTTTGATGAACTGCAGGCGGCGCTCTCCGTGCCCTGCCTTAGATCTGAGCACTGCATTCTACTGGGAGACTTGAATCTTCACTTGGATAATATAGCGGATCCTGATACTATTAAGCTGCAGGACATTGCCTCCTCTTTAGGCCTGGCCCCTTACATCACTAGTCCTACCCATATCAAAGGCCATACTATTGACCAGATATTCTCAACTAGCCCGATTGATGTGTCCCCGCCACTTCCAGTCCTATGGTCAGATCACTTTTTAATTAATTTTTTAATTCCTTCCTCTGCCATGACTTGTACAAGATCACTGAAAGATGTCAGAGGGGTAGCCCGGCCTTTTCATCAGGTTACGGCAAAAATGCTGTCTGATGCTCTCTGCCGTCATCCCTGTCAGCTATCTGGTAATCTGAAGGAAAATCTTGACTTGGTCCAGAAGTGGCTGTTAGCTAGATTTGAGGAGTTAGCCCCTGGAAAGCCAGCTAAGTCTGCGGGTAGGCATGCCTCGGCCCCTTGGTTTACGCCCTTTCTTGGTAAGATGCGCCAAGACTGTAAGAAGGCTGAAAGAGCTTGGCGGCACATGTATGACCCCGGTGATAAAGTAAAATATAGGGATGCTTTTAGACTTTATCACAAACATATTATGGATGGGAAAAAAGTATACTTGGAGCGAAGAATTGAGGAAGCTGAAAACATGAGTAAAGAAATCTTCAGGATAGTGAAAGAGTTCACCTCCCCTTCCTTGAGCACGCCCACCCATTTTCATACCGAAGCTTGCATTAGCCAGCTTGGTGATTTTTTCATAAACAAAATTAAATCCATTCAGGATTCTTTCCCTGATGCGGGCCCTATTTCAGTTGCCAGCCACCAGACCACTTTACCCTTATCACTGGAAGAGAAAGGTCCTTTTCTATCTGTTTTTCCTCCCATGCCTTTTGCTACCTCTCTTGATTTTCTGTCTCAGCTACAATCCGGCTCGCTACTTGATCCTTGTCCAGCAAAATGCCTGGGGAGAGTAGCGCCGGCAGTTAACACCTTGCTTAATCCGCTGCTCAATTCCTCCCTGATCCCGGGAGAGGTACCTCTGGCTTGGAAGCATGCCTTGATTCTGCCGCTGCTTAAGAAGCCCACTTTGGATCCCCTTATCCATGCCAACTATAGGCCGATCTCCCTCCTCCCTGCTCTGGCAAAGGTGATTGAGAAGCATCTGCATCTCTCCATTTCCAGCTTTATCAAGAGCAATAACATCTTGCATGACTCTCAATCGGGTTTCCGTGCTAATTTTAGCACGGAGACAGCCCTTCTCGAGATCACCGATGCCATCAGAGAAACTCTTAACTCTAGGGGTAAGCCCATCCTGGTTATGTTGGATCTGTCGGCGGCTTTCGACACCATCCCCCACGACGGTCTCCTTTTAAGACTCTGGGAGATCGGCTTTCGCGGGACAGTGTGGAACTGGTTTAAGTCATTTCAGACTGGCCACCGACAAGTGGTCTGGGCACCTCCGTTCTCTGCCGAAATGCCGCCGCTGGAGGTGGGGGTTCCTCAGGGGTCTATCCTGAGCCCCACCCTCTTTAATATCTATATGGCCCCTCTGGCGGCGGTGGCGGAATCCTTTGGTGCCCGGGTCATATCCTATGCTGATGACACCCAGCTCCTCTTTAAGTGCAATAAGGGTAAGGCCTTCTACGGGGGTGTGTTACCGCTACAACGCATCTTTTACAACGCGTTCCGTTACAACGCGATTTTTACATCGCAAATACCATTACAATGCATGCCATTACAACGCATGGCATTACATAGCAGATGCTATTACAACGCATGGCATTACATCGTAAGTATTGGTAAGTATTTAATTTTTTTTTTTTTTTTATTTAATATTTTATAATTGATTTAATTATTATTAATTATTTAAAAATATTTATTTCGTTTTTAAATATTATAAATTAAATATATTAATTTAAGTATTTTTTAAAATAAGTATGAGTATAGGAGTATATGTTTTGGGGTACTGATGTATATGTTTTGGGGTGTTTGGGTATTTTTAGGTTTTAGGGCAGTGTTTGGGTTTTGGGGTACAGGGGTGTTTTTAGGTTTTAGGGCAGTGTTTGGGTTTTGGGGTACAGGGGTGTTTTAGGTTTTAGGGCAGTGTTTGGGTTTTGGGGTACAGGGGTGTTTTTAGGTTTTAGGGCAGTGTTTGGGTTTTGGGGTACAGGGGTGTTTTTAGGTTTTAGGGCAGGGTTTGGGTTTTGGGGTACAGGGGTGTTTTTAGGTTTTAGGGCAGGGTTTGGGTTTTGGGGTACAGGGGTGTTTTTAGGTTTTAGGGCTGGGTTTGGGTTTTGGGGTACAGGGGTGTTTTTAGGTTTTAGGGCAGGGTTTGGGTTTTGGGGTACAGGGGTGTTTTTAGGTTTTAGGGCAGGGTTTGGGTTTTGGGGTACAGGGGTGTTTTTAGGTTTTAGGGCAGGGTTTGGGTTTTGGGGTACAGGGGTGTTTTTGGTTTTAGGGCAGGGTTTGGGTTTTGGGGTACAGGGGTGTTTTTAGGTTTTAGGGCAGTGTTTGGGTTTTGGGGTACAGGGGTGTTTTTAGGTTTTAGGGCAGTGTTTGGGTTTTGGGGTACAGGGGTGTTTTTAGGTTTTAGGGCAGGGTTTGGGTTTTGGGGTACAGGGGTGTTTTTAGGTTTTAGGGCTGGGTTTGGGTTTTGGGGTACAGGGGTGTTTTTAGGTTTTAGGGCAGTGTTTGGGTTTTGGGGTACAGGGGTGTTTTTAGGTTTTAGGGCAGGGTTTGGGTTTTGGGGTACAGGGGTGTTTTTAGGTTTTAGGGCAGGGTTTGGGTTTTGGGGTACAGGGGTGTTTTTAGGTTTTAGGGCAGGGTTTGGGTTTTGGGGTACAGGGGTGTTTTTAGGTTTTAGGGCAGGGTTTGGGTTTTGGGGTACAGGGGTGTTTTTAGGTTTTAGGGCTGGGATTGGGTTTTGGGGTACAGGGGTATTACGACTTTATATAAATTAAATTAATTAAATTAATTTTATTTAATTTAATTAAAATAATAACTATATTTACAATTATTAATTTAATTGTATTAATAAACGATTATAATTAAATTATATTATTTAGAAATGTTTAAATAATTAAATTCTTTTAATTTTATTAAATATAATTATATTATGTATTATTTATAACTTAATTAAATTATAATTATATTTTTTCTTATTAATTACATTATATTATTTTCTATTTTTTAATTTTTTATATATCATTAATTATATTATTTTAAATATATTACATTAATATCAATTTTAATATTAATTAAAATACTATAATTAAATTAATTACTGTTTTAAAAATGTTATATTATTTTTATTATTTTAAATTAATTTAATTAACTTTATTACATTTTTTTTAAAAAAGATATACTTACCTATACTTACGATGTAATGCCATGCGTTGTAAAAGTATCTGCTATGTAATGCCATGCGTTGTAATGGCATGCATTGTAATGGTATTTGCGATGTAAAAAACGCGTTGTAACGGAACGCGTTGTAATACATCGCGTTGTACTGACACCAATCCCCTTCTACGGTAGTCGGATCAAAGAATGCCTGGGCGCTGTCTTTGACTGGTTTCAGCGGTACAGTTTGAAATGCAACTCCGATAAATCGGAGTTGCTTTTTTTCGGATGTCCGCCTGATCCCAGTTGGAAGACATGGTGGCCTCAGGATATGTTTCCTCCTGATGTTGCCTCTTCAAAAGCAAAAAACGTTGGTGTTCTATGTGATGACGATCTTTCTTTCAGACCCCAGATCATTGGGCTGTCAGGGAAATGCTTCGGCATTTGGAAAATGATGCGGAAGTTTCTTCCGTTGTTGTCTCTGCAACATAAAAAAATCATTGTTCAGGCTTTGATAGGCTCGCGTTTGGACTACGCGAATGCCCTTTACCTCGGCATTCCCAAATATCTGCTGGCACGTCTGCAGATCGTGCAGAATTCTGCTGCAAGAGACATTTTTGGTCTTCAGCGCATGGCAAAAGCCTCGGAGTTGCTCAAGAGACTGCAATGGCTTCCTGTCTTTAAGAGAATTACTTTTAAGGTTTTGACCCTTGCCTCTAAGGACCTTCATTCGATTGGCCCAAAATACATTGGGAAGCGTTTGGCTTTTTACGCTCCTAAGAGGACTCTACGGTCTGCCTTGTTGGCCAAAGCCGACGTTCTCTCCATCAGACGTGCTCGTATTGGAGGTCGCTCCTTTCGATACTTGGCACCTCGATGCTGGAATGAGCTTCCCATCTCCCTGAGAAAAGCCAACAGTCTGTTTTCTTTCAGAAAGGAACTGAATAAGCATGGGCGAATTTTGAGAATCTGGCATTCACGAATTTGCATATTTGCGAATTCGCAATCCGCAAAATCCGCGAATTCTCGCAAATTTGCTGATTTTTTTTTTTTGTGTGTTCGCAAGAGTTTCTGCCAGTTCGCAAGGGTTTTGTACCAGTTCTCAATTGCGAACTTACTTGTCGGCTCGCTACGGTCGCAACTTTGTTGTTTCTACGTCTGGTTCATCATCACAGGTTCACAGCACCCTCTGTTTCACCACTGCCACCCTCTGATTCACCCATGCCACCCTCTGGTACATCACTGCCACCCTCTGATTCATCACTTTATGGGGGGGGAAAGCAAGCACACCTGCCCTGCTTCAACTGACATGAATTAATTTGGGGTTGATTAATGTGTCACTGAATTTAAAGTTCCTGTCTGGCACCTGCTTCCTTATCTGTAATTTGCTTTCTGTTGCAGTGCAATTTTATTTTCCCAGGACCTTTGTGGCCTACTTGTAGCTATTTTATGAGCCTGCTGTGAGGGTCACAGCAGGGTCATAGGATAGTTGCAAGTAGGCAACTGAACTCTGGAGGGGCCCCTCAGGAAGCACTACAGGGAATGGTTACTAATTATGAGTTTGAACTTTTGCACCTGCTGAGTGCTTTCAGTTTTGCAAAACTCTTTTTTCTGCAGAACAGCAACTGTAATGCCCCAAACAAACGTAGGCAACTGAACTCTGGAGGGGCCCCTCAGGAAGCACTACAGGGAATGGTTACTAATGATGAGTGAACTTTTGCACCTGCTGAGTGCTTTCAGTTTTGCAAAACTTGTTTTTCTGCAGAACAGCAACTGTAATGCCCCAAACAAAATTACTTGTGAAAGTAGATTTTTAATCCAAAAGTGATCCGAAGAAAGTCAAAAAGGCCTCAAATCCAAAAAAGTGCAGGCAAATGTCAACCTGAGGAGTTATTCTGATAAAAATCATCATTTTCAGAAGGTTTATGCTGTTGCTGGTGGATTTCTTGTGCAGAATTGCAAATTTTGTAATTTCGCGAGTGCGAGATTGTTGCTGCCCACCGCATCTACATGTTTGCAATTGTGAACTCTCGCGATGCGTCGCCAAACTCCCGCGGGATCCCGCAGCAAGATCCAAAATGGCGCAGCACTCGCAAAATATCAACTCGGCAAACGCTGAATGACGGTAAGTGAACGCCGCACTCCGCGATATTGTATCACCAAGCAAAAAAATCTGCTGCGTGCGTATTTGCGGATTTTCAGTAAATTCGCGAGAGTTCGCGGATTGCGAATTTACCAAAAATCCACAAAATCCGCGAGCGGAACGGATTTTCCGCCCATGCTTAGAATTGAAGACCTGGCTTTTCTCCCAATAATATTCTTTCGGCCCTCGGTGAGTTGTTGTGTTGTGTACTTATTTCCAGTTCTCTTTGCCAAAGCGCCGGGACACTCCTTGGAGTAGCCGTGCGCTATAAAAGAGACCATATAACATAACATAACATTCATGGGTGACACGCATGTTATGTTAAATGTTATGTTTAAATTATTTGTAAAGCGCATGGACACCAAGGGATTTCATGGCTCTAGGAGCGGAAGGACTATGGCGAGAAGATTTCTGGTTCCTTACTCATAGGCTTGCAAACACAGATACGTTTTGAGGAGGGTTCTGAATAGGGTGTAGCTGGTTACTAGTCTTTGCTTATTTGGAAAGGAGTTCCATAGGCGGGGGGCCAAGAAGGAGAACCTAAGGCCACCATGTTTTTTCTGTTTGAAGACGGGGGTGATGAGCAGGCTGTGATGGGAGGAGCAAAGATCACAGGAAGGGATATACCGATGAATCCTGGAAGAAATGAAGACTGGGCCCTGACCAACAAGTGCCTTAAAGATGGTACAGCCAAGTTTAAAGACACAACGCTTGGCTACCGGGAGCCAGTGGAGGTTCTTCAGCAAGTGGGTAACATGTTGGTGCTTAGGTTGGCGAAAGATGAGCCTAGCTGCCTGATTTTGTACAAATTGTAGGCGGTGAAGCTGGTAGGCTGGAATGCCAACATAGAGAGCGTTTGCATAATCAATGCGAGAGGTGACCAAGGCCATGATAACAAGTATGAGGGCTTCCATGGTCAAAAACCTGCAGATTTTCCAAATTCTGCGGAGATGGAAGATACACAAGGAGACTACAGCATTCATTTGTGGTTTCAAGGACAGGTCATTACAAATGATGACACCAAGTCTATTTACAGAGTCTGCAGGGCGGGGTGGAGTGCCCAAGGATGGTGGCCAGAAACTAGAGTTCCAGGGGTTACTGAGCCCTCCAGTCAGGACAAGCTCTGTCTTGTCGGGATTGAGTTTCAATTGGCTGGAGTACATCCATTCACTAATAGAGATCATGGTGGATTGGAAATTCGTAATGGATGCATTGGTGGAATTAAGATTGAATACCAACTGGAGGTCGTCGGCATAGTTAAATATTGTGACCGGGCTGTTGCATAGGGAGACAATCAGGGGCTGCATATATAAATTAAATAGAAGGTGCAATAAAGCAGAGCCCTGAGGGACCCCACAGGTCAGTTTTGTTTTCTCCGCTGAGAAGGTGTACAAGCGGACCGCCTGGAAGCGATGATGTAGAAAGGATCTGATCCATTTAAGGGCCAGACCCTGGATACCAGCATTATTGACACGGTCGATCAGAAGTTCATGATTGACCATGTCAAATGCCGCCGATAGATCCAGGAGCACCAGTGCCCGGGCGATGTTTTTATCGGCTCCGCTCCTAAGCTCGTCCATTACAGCCAAGATGACAGATTCAGTGGAGTGCGCTGGCCTAAAACCCACTTGCCGGGGGGTCAAGAAACTGGGAGTGCTCAATAAATGAGCTGAGGCAGTTTGTGACGTTGGCCTCTAATATTTTACTGAGGTACGGGAGCAAAGAGATGGGACGAAAGTTACTCAGTACCGAGGGGTCTGCATTGGGTATTTTCAAAATAGGGACAACTGCAGCGCATTTAAAGGTATCCGGAACAATGCCTGTTTTCAGGGAGTTGTTAAGTAAAATCGGGGCATCAGGACAGGCAAGAAAGGCTTCCTTCAGAATGTGGGGAGGGCAATAATCATTAGGAGAGCCAGATCCCACTTTGTTCAGAAGAGTCAAAAACTCTACTTTAGAGATCAGAGGAATATGATCCAGTGTGAATGGATTCTCACAAGATGTGACGGGGAGAGTAGGGGATGTAGGGGTGGGAATATTATTTTTAATGGAAATTATTTTATTGATGAAGAAAGAGTTTAGTGAGTCACATAGGGTTTGCGAAGGGACCGATTTGGCAGTCACCCGATCAGGTTGTGTGAGTTCATTGACAATTGAGAAGATGTCTTTGGCCTTTGTAGATTAGTTGGTGATTTTTTGCGAGAAGTGGGCTGACTTAGCCAGAAGAATAGAGTTGTTGTAGTGTCTTAACAAGGCTACATATGCTGTTTTCTCATCAGGGGCATAAACTCACCGCCAACGGGTCTCTGCCTGCCTGAGGGCCAGTTGTTCCTTTTTTAGGTCCTCAGAGAACCAGCGTTGGGCATCGTTTTTTCAGAGGGGCAACCTTATCACTGGCTAATTCTAGCCAACTTTCAAGGCTAGAGGCGTGGCTAGAGATGGAGACCTGTTCATTGGGAGCAGAAGCTCTCAGTAGCGTGTGGAATTCATCCATGTCAGCCCGTTTCCAATTTCGTGCCGAGATGTTGCCGTCTGGAGGTGGTAAAGTGGAGCGGGTATTAGCCATGGTGAAAGAGATAAAAGAGTGATCAGACCAAGAACAGGGAGAAATTAGGGGGAGAGTAATATCAATATTAGAGGTCCAAACTTGGTCCAGAATGTGCCCCTTGACGTGAGTAGCTTTGTGGGCGTGTTGGATGAAATTCATGCCAAGGAGAAGGTCCAAGAACTCCACTGAGGAGGTACTTTCATGAGTGTTTAAGGGCCAGTAGTTAAAATCGCCAAGGATAATAATCAGGGCATGATTAATGACTAGCTGGGAGACTAATTCACCAAAGAGCTGGGGGAACAAGGGCATATGATCGGGTGGTCGATAGAAGAGTGCACAGACAAAGGAGAACTTAAGTGAGACAAATTTCAGAATAAGACTGTCGACACGGGGAAGACTATCAATTTCTAGTTAGCTAGGCTGGGGTCCTGGATAGCAGGTAAATGCTAACTTTGGGATGGCTGCACGGAAACATGTTGTGTTTGGTTTCAAACAATTTGGATTCCTACCCCCGCCAGTTCTGGTGGCAGGGTAGAATTCCACCCTTCTAGAGGAAGAGACATGTACACACCGGTATACCTGGTACAAGTTTAAAATAGCCCTGGCATCAAAAAATGGATGCTGCAGCCACAGACACAAGCCTGGCCTCTTGCTGCTAACCGAAACATCATTGGCAGGGGTGGCCTGGACAATAGGTTTCCTGTCACAGGGAGGTGTAACCCCCTCCCAGGCAGGCCTTAATGGATTGGAGCTGGGTGGGTGAACTCTGAGAGTGCTCTGTAGTCTGCACTGGGGGCACATTTGGTGTACCTGTGCATAGACTAGTTCAAACCAGTTGCAGGGGCTACCAGCCCCTGCTCTGGCACTAAACTGGAGAAAGGAACTGGGTGTAGCCACCCCTCTTTCTAAACCCTCCCATAGGTGGGTCCACAGAGTTAGTCCAACTCCTTTCTTAGGTATAATTAAGGAAACCTTGGCAACAGGACTTTAGATATCCCTGAATGAAACTCTGTAACTTCGTTGCTCTACTAAAGACAAGAAGACTAAAGAAATCTCCCATGGGGTCATAGGGTGACTCCCCTGCTTGGCAGGCACAAACAAAGCATTTGCTGGTCTGCATCTCAAAAGCTCCCGACGGACTCCAAAGTACCTGCAGCACAGGAAGATTATTTCCAGTCTTCACAGAGGCCAACATGAGTCCCCACCAAAGCTGAGACCCGCAGCCCTCGTCAGTGACGTGGAACCGGAACTCCTGGACACTGTGAACATTTGCAAGCTAATCAGATTCTTGATGTTCATTTAGGCTGTGCATTGGGTTACTTGTAGCCCACGCCCCGAGCACCTCTCGCACCAAATATTGTGGGCCTACACTGCACGAGTGTTCCGTGAGCCTGCTTCTTGCATTTCGGCTTGAGGCTCGTTTGCGATCCTTGTTCAGACAACTGGTGGGTCCCTACAAAGGCAACTTTGATTTTCCTTTGGCTTACCTGGTTGCTCCAGGCTCCAGACTACATGTGCCCTGACTCCTCACCATGTGGTAAGTCCCTGGGACTTTGCTCGTTTGCACCGAAGTATCTTTCTCTTTTCTATGTGGTTGCTGTTGCCAAGGCTTGTTGGGTCCAATCCGGGCACCAACACCCCAGCACTCGACATCCTTCATGGGCAGATCGATTCCAGATCCTGGTCAACATCGACACCTCCTGGTCCTCGTGGTTGAAGAGTCAAGCCTTACCTACTTTACCGTCACCTGGCACCAACAGTACCCCCTTAATGCGTGAGAGCGCCTAGCACCGACGGTACCCCCTAAGAGAGATAGAGCACCTGGCACCAACAGTACCCATATGGCATGAGAGCCCCTGGCACCAACGGTACCACCTAGTGTGTGAGAGAACCTGGCAAATGACAGTACCCCCTTAGAGCATGAGAGCACCTGGCCTCAACAGTACCCGCTTATAGCGTGAGCGCACCTGGCACCAACAGCACCCCCTTAGGGCATGAGAGCACCTGGTACCAACAGTACCCCCTTAGAGCGTAAGAGCACCTGGCACCAACAGTACCCCCTTACAGCATGAGAGCACCTGGCACCAACAGTACCCCCTTAGAGCATGATCGCACCTGGCACCAACAGTACCCCCTTAGAGCGTGATCGCACCAGGCACCAACAGTACCCCCTTAGAGCGTGATCGCACCTGGCACCAACAGTATCCCGTTAGGAAAGTGAGAGCACCTGGCACAAACAGTACCTGCTTAGAGCGTGAGAGCACCTGGCACCAACAGTACCCCCTTAGAGCATGAGCGCACCTGGCACGAACAGTACCCCCTTAGAACGAGAGAGCACCTGGCACAAACAGTACCCCCTTAGAGCATGAGAGCACCTGGCACGAACAGTACCCCCTTAGAACGAGAGAGCACCTGGCACAAACAGTACCCCCTTAGAGCATGAGAGCACCTGGCACCAACAGTACCCCCTTAAGACAGTGAGATCACCTGGCACTGACAATACCCCTTAGAGAGTGAGAGCACCTGGCTCCGGCAGTACCCCCTTAGAGCATGAGATCACCTGGCACTGGCAGTACCCTCTAGAGCATGAGAGCAGCTGGCACCAACAGTACCCCTTAGAGCGTGAGAGCACCTGGCATGAACAGTACCCGCTTAGAGCGTGAGCACACCTGGCACCAACATTTCCCCCTTAGAGCATGAGAGCACCTGACACCAACAGTACCCCCTTAGAGGGTGAGCACACCTGGTATCAACAGTACCCCCTTAGAGCATGGGAGCACCTGGCACCAACAGTACCCCATTAGAGCATGAGCGCACGTGGCACCAACAGTACCCCCTTAGAGCATGAGAGCACCTGGCACTGACAGTAACCCTTTAGAGCATGAGAACACCTGGCACTGACAGTACCCCCTTAGAGCGTGAGGGCACCGGCACCAACAGTACCCCACTAGAGCATGAGAGCACCTGGCTCCGGCAGTACCCCCTTAGAGCATGAGATCACCTGGCACCAATATTACCCCCTTAGAGCATGAGATCACCTGGCACCGGCAGTACCCACTTAGAGCGTGTGCACACCTGGCACCAACGGTACCCCCTCAGAGCATGGGAGCACCTGCCACCAACAGTACTCCTTAGAGTGTGAGCGTACCTGGCACCAACAGTACCCCCTTAGAGCGTGACAATACCTGCTACCAACAGTACCCCCTTAGAGCATGGGAGCACCTGGCACCAACAGTACCCCATAGAGCATGAGAGCATCGGTCACCAACAGCACCCCATTAGAGCATGAGTGCACCTGGCACTGACAGTAACCCCTTAGTGCGTGAGAGCACTTGGCACCAACAGTACCCCCTTATAGCATGAGAGCATCTGGCACCAACAGTACCCCCTTAGAGCGTGAGTGCACCTGGCACCGACAGTAGCCCCTTAGGAGAGTGAGAGCACCTGTAACTGACAGCACCCCTTAGAGCTTGAGAGCATCTGGCAAAAACAGTACCCCCTTAGAGCGTGAGAGCACCTGGCACCAACAGTACCCCCTTAGAGCTTGAGAGCACCTGGCACTAACACTACCGCCTTAGATTGTGGAAGCACCTGGCACCAACAGTACTTAGAGCATGAGAGCACCTGGCACTAACATTACCCCCTTAGAACGAGAGAGCACTTGGCACAAACAGTACCTCTTTAGAGCGTGGGAGCACCTGGCACCAACAGTACCCCCTTAGGACAGTGAGAGCACCTGCCACTGACAGTACCCCTACGAGCATGAGAGCATTTGGTACTAACAGTACCCCCTTAGGACAGTGAGAGCACCTGGCACTGACAGTACCACTTAGAGCGTGAGCGCACCTGGCACCACCAGTACCCTACTAGAGCATGAGAGCAACTGGCTCGGCAGTACCCAGTTAGAGCATGAGTGCACCTGGCACCAACATTACCCCCTTAGAGCATGAGTGCACCTGCCACCAACAGAACCCCTTTAGAGCATGAGAGTACCTGGCACGAACAGTACCCCCTTAGAGTGTGAGCGCACCTGGCACCAACAGTACCCCCTTAGATCATGAGAGCACCTGGTACCAACAGTATCCCCTTAGAGAGTGAGCGCACCTGGCACCAACAGCACCCCCTTAGAGCATGAGAGCACCTGGCACTGACAGTACCAACTTAGGAGAGTGTGAGCACCTGGCACCAACAGTACCCCCTTAGGACAGTGAGAGCACCTGGCACCAACAGTACCCCCTTAGGACAGTGAGAACACAACACACTGACAGTACCCCTTAGAGCATGAGAGCACCTTGCACTGATAGGACCCCCTTAGAGCATGAGAGCACCTGACACCAACAGTGACCCCTTAGAGCATGAGAGCACCTTGCACCAACAGTAACCCGTTAGAACATGAGAGCACCTGGTACTGACAGTACCCCCTTAGAGTGTGAGAGCACCTTACACTAAAAGTACCCCCTTAGAGCGTGAGAGCACCTGGCACTGACAGTACCCTCTTAGAGCATGAGCGCACCTGACACCAACAGTACCCCCCTAGGACTTTGAGAGCACCTGGCACTAACAGTACCCCCTTAGAGCATGAGAGCACCAGGCAGCAACAGTACTCCCTTAGAGCATGATCGCACCTGGCACCAACAGTACCCCCTTAGAGCGTGATCGCACCAGGCACCAACAGTACCCCCTTAGAGCGTGATCGCACCTGGCACCAACAGTATCCCATTAGGAAAGTGAGAGCACCTGGCACTGACAGTACCCCTTACAGCGTGAGAGCACCTGGCACAAACAGTACCTGCTTAGAGCGTGAGAGCACCTGGCACCAACAGTACCCCCTTAGAGCATGAGAGCACCTGGCACGAACAGTACCCCCTTAGAACGAGAGAGCACCTGGCACAAAACAGTACCCCCTTAGAGCATGAGAGCACCTGGCACGAACAGTACCCTCTTAGAACGAGAGAGCACCTGGCACAAACAGTACCCCCTTAGAGCATGAGAGCATCTGGCGCCAACAGTACTCCCTTAAGACAGTGAGATCACCTGGCACTGACAGTACCCCTTAGAGAGTGAGAGCACCTGGCTCCGGCAGTACCCCCTTAGACCATGAGATCACCTGGAACCGACAGTACCCTCTAGAGCATGAGAGCAGCTGGCACCAACAGTACCCCTTAGAGCGTGAGAGCACCTGGCATGAACAGTACCCGCTTAGAGCGTGAGCACCCCTGGCACCAACATTTCCCCCTTAGAGCATGAGAGCACCTGACACCAACAGTACCCCCTTAGAGGGTGAGCACACCTGGTATCAAGAGTACCCCCTTAGAGCATGGGCGCACCTGGCACCAACAGTACCCCCTTAGAGCGTGAGAGCACCTGGCACCAACAGTACCCCCTTAGAGCTTGAGAGCACCTGGCACCAACACTACCGCCTTAGAGTGTGGAAGCACCTGGCACCAACAGTACCCCCTTAGAGCATGAGAGCACCTGGCACCAACATTACCCCCTTAGAACGAGAGAGCACTTGGCACAAACAGTACCCCTTTAGAGCGTGAGAGCACCTGGCACCAACAGTACCCCCTTAGGACAGTGAGAGCACCTGCCACTGACAGTACCCCTTTGAGCATGAGAGCATTTGGTACTAACAGTACCCCCTTAGGACAGTGAGAGCACCTGGCACTGACAGTACCCCTTAGAGTGTGAGCGCACCTGGCACCACCAGTACCCTACTAGAGCATGAGAGCAACTGGCTCCGGCAGTACCCAGTTAGAGCATGAGTGCACCTGGCACCAACAGTACCCCCTTAGAGCATGAGTGCACCTGCCACCAACAGAACCCCTTTAGAGCATGAGAGCACCTGGCACGAACAGTACCCCTTTAGAGTGTGAGCGCACCTGGCACCAACAGTACCCCCTTAGATCATGAGAGCACCTGGTACCAAGAGTACCCCTTAGAGAGTGAGCGCACCTGGCACCAACAGCACCCCCTTAGAGCATGAGAGCACCTGGCACTGACTGTACCAACTTAGGAGAGTGTGAGCACCTGGCACCAACAGTACCCCCTTAGGACAGTGAGAGCACCTGGCACCAACAGTACCCCCTTAGGACAGTGAGAACACAACACACTGACAGTACCCCTTAGAGCATGAGAGCACCTTTGCACTGATAGGACCCCCTTAGAGCATGAGAGCACCTGACACCAACAGTGACCCCTTAGAGCATGAGAGCACCTGACACCAACAGCAACCCGTTAGAGCATGAGAGCATCTGGTACTGACAGTACCCCCTTAGAGTGTGAGAGCACCTTACACTTAAAGTACCCCCTTAGAGCGTGAGAGCACCTGGCACTGACAGTACCCTCTTAGAGCATGAGCGCACCTGGCACCAACAGTACCCCCCTAGGACTTTGAGAGCACCTGGCGCTAACAGTACCCCCTTAGAGCATGAGAGCACCTGGTACTGACAGTACCCCCTTAGAGTGTGAGAGCACCTTACACTAAAAGTACCCCCTTAGAGCGTGAGAGCACCTGGCACTGACAGTACCCTCTTTGAGCATGAGCGCACCTGGCACCAACAGTACCCCCTTAGGACTTTGAGAGCACCTGGTACCAACAGTACCCCTTTAGGACCATGAGATGACCTGGCACTGACAGTACCCCCTTAGAGCGTGAGCGCACCTGGCACCAACAGTACCCCCTTAGAGAATGAGTGTACTTGGAACCAACAGTACGATTTTAAGCATGAGAGCCTCTGGCACTAACAGTACCCCCTTAGAGCATGAGAGCAACTGGCAGCAACAGTACCCCCTAAGAGCATGATTGCACCTGGCAACAACTGTACCCCTTTAGGACAGTGAGAGTAACTGGCACTGACAGTACCCCTTAGAGCATGAGAGCACCTGGCACCAACATTACCAACTTAGGAGAGTGAGAGCACCTGGCACTGACAGTACCACCTTAGGACAGTGAGAGCACTTGGCACCAACTGTTCCCCTTAGGACAGTGAGAACACAAGGCACTGACAGTACCCCTTAGAGCATGAGAGCACTCTGCACTGATAGGACTCCTTAGAGCCTGAGCGAACATGGCACCAACAGTACCCCCTTGGAGTATGAGAGCACCTGGCACCAACAGTACCCCCTTAGAGCATGAGAGCACCTGGCACCCACATTACCTCCTTAGAGCATGAGAGCACCTGGCACTGACAGTACCCCCTTGGAGTGTGAGAGCACCTTACACCAAAAGTACCTCCTTAGAGCGTGAGAGCACCTGGCACTGACAGTACCCTTATAAATTATGAGTGCATCGGGCACCAATAGTACCTCCTTGGAGCGTGAGAGCACCTGGCACCAACAGTACTCCGTTAGGACCATGAGATGACATGGCACTGAGAGTACCCTCTTAGAGCGTGAGCGCACCTGGCACCAAAAGTACCCCCTTGGAGCGTGAGAGCACCTGGCACCAACAGTACTCCCTTAGGACAATGAGAGTACCTGGCACTGACAGTACCCCTTAGAGCATGACCGCATCTGGCTCCTACAGCACCCCCTTGGAGCATAAAAGCACCTGGTTCCAACACTACCCCTTTAGCACGTGAGAGCACTTCGCACCTACAGTACCCCCTTATAGCATGAGAGCACCTGGCACCAACAGTACCCCTTAGAGCATGAGAGCACCTCGCAAAAACAGTACCCTCTACAGCGTGAGAGCAACTGGCATCAACAGTACCCCCTTAGAGCATGAGAGCACCTGGCACCAACATTACCCCCTTAGAACGAGAGAGCACTTGGCACAAACAGTAGCCCTTTAGAGCGTGAGAGCACATGGCACCAACAGTACCCCCTTAGGACAGTGGGAGCACCTGCCACTCACAGTACCCCTTCGAGCATGAGAGCATTTGGTACTAACAGTACCGCCTTCGGACAGTGAGAGCACCTGGCACTCACAGTACCCCTTCGAGCTTGAGAGCATTTGGTACTAACAGTACCGCCTTCGGACAGTGAGAGCACCTGGCACTGACAGTACCCCTTAGAGTGTGAGCTCACCAGTCACCAACAGTACCCTACTAGAGCATTTGAGCAACTGGCTCCGGCAGTACCCCCTTAGAGGATGAGCGCACATGGCACCAATATTACCCCCTTAGAGCATGAGTGCCCCTGCCACCAACATAACCCCCTTCGAGCATGAGAGCACCTGGCACTGACAGTACCCCCTTAGAGCGTGAGCGCACCTGGCACCAACAGCACCCCCTTAGAGCATGAGAGCACCTGGCAACAACTGTACCCCTTTAGGACAGTGAGAGTACCTGGCACTGACAGAACCCCTTAGGAGAGTGTGAGCACCTGTTACCAACAGTAGCCCATTAGGACAGTGAGTGCACCGGGCGCTAACAGTACCCCCTTAGAGCATGAGAGCACCTGGTACTGACAGTACCCCCTTAGATTGTGAGAGCACCTTACACTAAAAGTACCCCCTTAGAGCGTGAGAGCACCTGGCACTGACAGTACCCTCTTAGAGCATGAGCGCACCTGGCACCAACAGTACCCCCTTAGGACTTTGAGAGCACCTGGTACCAACAGAACCCCTTTAGGACCATGAGATGACCTGGCACTGACAGTGGTACACAGACAAAATATCGATTTTTAAATATCGATATGCAAAAATATCGAAGTTTAAATATCGAAATACAAAAATATCGAAGGTAAGTAATATCGACAGTCTAAATATCGATATTGGTATGATATCAGTAATATCGAAGTTGTAAATATCGATGTTAATAATATCGAAATTAATAACTTTGATGTTACTAATATCAATTTTTAAATACATTTAGTGTATATTATATTGTATTTATTATGTTTTATTATTTATTTTTAATGTTATTTTATTAAATATTGTCTTTTACTACTGTAGCGGGTTGTGGGTTTATAGGGGAATAGGGTGGGAAGTAATTTAATTATGTTAAATTAATTATTAATTAGTAGGAATTATTAATTAATTAATTGAGAATTAATTTTTAATTATTTTAATTAATTTATTAATTGATAAATATGTTCTGTAGTGGGTTATGGGTTTATAGGGGAATAGGGTGGGAAGTAATTTAATAATAATTAATTAATTGATATATGTTTGTACATATTTTAATTAATAATTAATTGGTAATTAATTTCTATCAATTAGTTAATTAATTATTGTAATTTTGTACATATTTATAATTAATAATTAGTTGGTAATTAATTATTATTAATTATTTAATTACATTAATTATAGTATTTTTTATATATAATTTATTGTTATTCTTAATTAATTATTTGTGCAACATAATATTAATTATTAAATTAAATTAATTACAGCAATTGTGCTAATATATTTACTTTATTGTTATTGTTAATTAATAATTAATTGGTAATTAAATAATATTAATAAATTTTGGGTACAGGGGTATTTTTAGGGTTCAGGGTCAGTTTTCAGTTCATGGGTACAGGGGTATTTTTAGGGTTCAGGGTCAGTTTTCAGTTTTTGGGTAAAGGGGTATTTTTAGGGTTCAGGGTCAGTTTTCAGTTCATGGGTACAGGGGTATTTTTAGGGTTCAGGGTCAGTTTTCAGTTTTTGGGTAAAGGGGTATTTTTAGGGTTCAGGGTCAGTTTTCCTTTCATGGGTACAGGGGTATTTTTAGGGTTCAGGGTCAGTTTTCAGTTCATGGGTAAAGGGGTATTTTTAGGGTTCAGGGTCAGTTTTCAGTTTTTGGGTAAAGGGGTATTTTTAGGGTTCAGGGTCAGTTTTCAGTTCATGGGTAAAGGGGTATTTTTAGGGTTCAGGGTCAGTTTTCAGTTTTTGGGTAAAGGGGTATTTTTAGGGTTCAGGGTCAGTTTTCAGTTTTTGGGTAAAGGGGTATTTTTAGGGTTTAGGGTCAGTTTTGTGTTTTTGGGGTACAGTCGTACAGGGTAAAATTAAAATAAATTTAAATTAAATCAATTAAATGAAATAAAAAAATATAAAATTACATTTAATTATTTAGTTTTTAATTTATTTTAAATGTATATGTATTAGTTGTAATTTTTTAATTATGTTTTAATATTTTTATTTAATATTTGTAACATTATATGTATTTCATAATTATTTTTACATTATTATTAATACATTTAAAAAAACGATATTTTTAATTTTGATATTTTTGTACTACGATATTATTTTTTCGATATTTTTGTACTTACCATGTTAGGGATAGGATTCCTATATTTTTGACTTCGATATTTTTGTTCCGATATTTTTGTATTTCGATATTTTTGATTTCGATATTTAGTCAGACATTCCTGACAGTACCCCCTTAGAGCGTGAGCGCACCTGGCACCAACAGTACCCCCTTAGAGAATGAGTTCACTTGGAACCAACAGTACGATTTTAAGTATGAGAGCCCCTGGCACTAAGAGCACCCCCTTAGAGCATGATAGCACCTGGCAACAACTGTACCCCTTTAGGACAGTGAGAGTACCTGGCACTGACAGTACCCCTTAGAGCATGAGAGCACCTGGCACCAACATTACCAACTTAGGAGAGTGAGAGCACCTGGCACTGACAGTACCCTCTTAGGACCGTGTGAGCACCTAGCACGAACAGTACCCCCATAGGACAGTGAGAGCACTTGGCACCAACAGTTCCCCCTTAGGACAGTGAGAACACATGGCACTGACAGTACCCCTTAGAGCATGGGAGCACCTTGCACTGATAGGACTCCTTGGAGCCTGAGCGAACATGGCACCAACAGTACCCCCTTAGAGCATGAGAGCACCTGGCACCAACTGTACCCCCTTAGAGCATGAGAGCACCTGGCACCCACATTACCTCCTTAGAGCATGAGAGCACCTGGCACTGAAAGTACCCCCTTGGAGTGTGAGAGCACCTTACACCAAAAGTACCCCCTTAGAGCGTGAGGGCACCTGGCACTGACAGTACCCTCATAAATTATGAGCGCACCTGGCACCAATAGTACCCCCTTGGAGCGTGAGCGCACCTGGCACCAACAGTACTCCGTTAGGACCATGAGATGACATGGCACTGAGAGTACCCCCTTAGAGCGTGAGCGCACTGAGGAAATATACATTTTGGTCATGTTATGTTCCCTAGCGCGTACCCCACCGACTCCATGTATCAGCTTAAAGTACATGTAACTTCCCTCCTGTGTCAGCTATGAAGACGCAAATACATTTGCGTCCAACGTTAACTTGTCCTCTTTCAGATCCACCCTGAATGGATTAAATGGTCCATTCCTAAGTATGCTATGCCACCGTCTTTTTGAAGTGTACTTTATATGTTTTTCTGCTCTGGCAAAGTAGGCCCTGAATTTCTGCCATCGAGCCTATTTTCTGGCTTTTGACTCTGACAGCCTCTGCCCAGGCTGCCTCTGTACCCGTGAACTCTGACTTACTTCCAGCGCGGCCCCTCGCGCTCAGCTCAGCCTGTTTTCTGCCAAGACTGACTATAATCTTCGAGTTATCTGTTCCGCTCCTCGAGAATGCATTCCTGCCTACTAGCTTCAGTAAACATCCTCCCCAGCTGCAGAGCCAAAGGGCCGACCCGTCTCAGTGCAAGTAATTCATAGCTTCTGTTACCATGCTTCCATGGAAGGCCCCGTGCCCCCACGCTTCTCATGCAGACACTTAGGCGCTTATACACGCATCCACAGTTAGCATAGAATAGTTTCTGCCCTAGAGACCTTTCCGCCCAGATAATATGGTTCCTAAACATCAGATATCAGATATGATAGAAGTACAAGTTGATCTGACATGCCAGACTTCTGTCTCTTTCCGTCAGTGTAAATGTCAAGTCCCCTGCACCCTCCAGCTTCACGTCATTCACACGTCATGCAGCTGCGCGCGCATCCAAGCTTCCGATTTCTGCTGACATTGCAACAATTCTGTTTGTGCCACCCCTTTGTGACACCTATCTGTGACGTTTCTAGCACACACCTCCAGTTCACGCCTAGTTCACGCCTCTTGGTTACGTACCAGTACCACGTGTATACTGTTATCTTGTCTTCTCTCAACTGGTACGCCTCCTGCACTGTTGCTTATGATATGAATTAAGTATATAAGCTATGTATTGTCAATAAAATGGAGCGCGCTCTATCCCTTCTGACACCCCTGTGGTGGTCAGAATCAGATATCCTGGTCATGACCATTCCTTTTTAAGGAATAAAACCCCTAAGAACTCTAACACCACGGACTCTGGTTTTTTCTTTTCCGATCTGAGTTATTATTGATTAAGTACTTACCTGCATAGAAATTAAGAGAGTAAATTAATTATTTACGTCATATTGGCGCCCGAATAGGGACCCCTCCCCCACCTCACGCGCCGGTTGGCGCATTGCAAGCTCTGTCCCCTGCCATCAGTTAGATGGAACCTACGCGTACCGGCAGGATTTCCTGCATCTCCCTCTGACCCACGGAGGTGACGAAGACTGCGATCAGTGCCCAGACGAGGCGGTGAGGAGTGCGGAGGATCCCGACCAGAGCCTAGCCGAAAGAAGCAAGGTCCGAGGTGTCAAGAGGCCCACCAGGTTTTCCGAAGTTTTCCGAAGTTTTCCGAAGTACCGAGTCGAGTCCAGTCGAGTTTTCCGAGGCCTTCTGTTTCCGTGCTTCCCGGTGAGTACCATTGCTGGGACGTATCTAGACGGGTTTGGGTACACAAGTCCGGTCTGCACTGTTTTTAGGCAGTGTATCTGTACTGTTTAGCAGTATATCTAGTATTCTGAATTTCTGAATTTCTGCACTGTTACACCAGTGTATCTGTATTGTTTAGCAGTACATCCAGTATAGAGGGTAGTCATCTATGTCTCAAATGTCTTTTCATGTAATTAATGTCGTGGTATGAATGTGACCGTTTAAATGTGCATTATTGTGTTTCTTGTATAAACTAGCTGTAACCAGTATTAAGGAGTAAGGATTGAGTATTCAGTAATAAGTAAACAAGATGCCGTTTTTCAACAAGTTAAAGCAGATAGGAACTAGGAAAGGGATACTGGAGGAAGAAATTCCTATCCCCCCTAGGGACACTCCAGGTAACTTTATGTATCATAAACATGGCATAGATGCCATATTGTATCTAGACTTATGGGCCGACTATACCAAGCATCTAGACGAAAGACACAGATGGCCCACTACCGGAACATGGGATGCCGAGTGCATCATGAAGGTAGAAGAAGCATTATGGAAAAAGAAAGCTAGACAATCTCAGAAAGACGCCATAGAATTTTGGCGTAAGGAATCACATAAGCGTGCTGAGAAAGCACTCCGTAGAGAAGACAGACTTAAAGAATCGGAAAAAGCCCAAGAAAACGAATTAGTTATTGAAGGGATCCGAGTAAAAACAGAACAAATAGACCGTGCCCGAAACAATCTCGTAAACGGTATGTATCTCGCGGCTGAGGGTTCACCTGAGGCCCTATCAGAAATACCGAAAAACTTACCGCCACCATTAGTTCCAACTAAAGTAATGCATAAGACTACTAAAGACATATTCCTAAATTCTTATCTAGAGGATGTAGCACCAGCTTACACCAATTTGCCTGTTCGTGCCCTGCCTCCTGACAGGGACGGGGGTGGCACTCCGCCCCCAGATCATGTTCCGCCAGTACCGCGACAGACCTCCCCCGCTCCGCCAGCCCCGCCACTTCCCGCACCCAAAATTGACCTACCGAAGCAAGGCCTACCTGATCCTACTAAACGACAAATTCAAGTTCAGATCCAGACTCCGCAGGGAGATAATGCCCAAGCATCCGCTTCAGGAGGTGCGACCGCGGGTCTTCGGACCCCGCCATTAACACCCAGATTCAATCTCAGGGACATGCAGAGTCCTCTCACGTTCAAGTCTCCTCGTCTTGACGCACTCAGAGAAAACATCTCCGTTTGTAGATATGATCCAGTACCCGGTAAAAACGATCTAATGATATTGGCATCACTACGGTTAAGATCTGCTACTGATATCTTGCTATGCTATGTAGGAATGAAGGACCGGCTAGATAGAATATACGAGTT
The DNA here is from genome assembly GCF_964263255.1 of Lissotriton vulgaris. Lineage (NCBI taxonomy): Eukaryota > Metazoa > Chordata > Amphibia > Caudata > Salamandridae > Lissotriton > Lissotriton vulgaris. Next base: position 9,696,727 of record NC_141687.1, read on the forward strand.
TGTCCAGACAGGGAAAGACCCTGACAGTATCAAGGATGCAATGGAGAAACAGAAGGTTGACATTCAAGCACAGATACTACGATTTTTCATAAATTGTTTAATAAGAGAACGAGACAGGCCCGGAACAGATCAAAGTGAATTAGATGCACTGAACAAGTGGGGTCAAAATATAGCCGATGGAAAACATGACAGGGGGGCTTGCATAGCCAGTATGTACAAGAAAATTAGAAAAGCAGTGATAACGGTACACCAGAAAGGGAAAGACAAAGCTTCCTCCGAGGAGAAAGAAGAACTTGAAGAACCAGAACGAGCTACAGATACTATAGCATATGTAGGTAAGGGAACTTACCTTAGGAAGGGCATCCGTCCGGAAAACAAGAGAGTTTTTCTCTCTGCTTTAACAAACCCGAATTCTTCTGAACACCAGTTCCAGGAGACCGATAAAAGACTACGAGAAAGAATGGGGTACCATGTACTCAATTCGATGGATGAACAAGAACTAGCCCGGTCAGCCATCTTATGGGCCGAAAATCCAGACATATATAATGATGATACCTTAGCACAGACGTTTCTAAACCTTTCCCCAGACGAACAGAAATTAGCAGGTGTATACATGATTCAGCACCTCCTCACGAAATACAGAAATAAACATTCCGATCCAGGTCCCTTACACGAAACATTAGAAGCACTACTCATGGATAGATGGAGAGGTTTCAGTACCAAGTTAATACAAATAATTCTAGAACAACGACATAAATATAACACCTTCATAAGCTCTGAATATGTTCCCGCCCCACCTCCAGAAAGGAAAACGTACCACATGCAATGCGGGAGTGGCATCGAAAGTCAGAACCCCTTACGAGAAGTACACCCAGTTATGGGTGCGGATCACGCCTTGAAACGTGTATATGTGCACACGCCACTGACTAAGTTAGAACTGTTAGAAATGAAGAAACTAGTTCCGTGTCATGATAAAGACCCTGCAGGTTTTCACAGAGAGCTTAAAGACATGTTACTAATGGGGGATTACACGTATGATGATATCATGAAAATGTTGAAGGTGCTGTTGCCCACGGGCATTTACGAGAAATTAAAGGAAAAAGAATGGGAGGTGGGGGACACAAAGATTGCATGGGCAGAAATAGAAGACGAAGAAAGCAAACGGGTCCCAGGGGTAGGCCTTGGGGACAAGACTAAAGCATTACCCGGATTAATAGTACAGGTTCTGCCAAGAATATTGACAACTAGAAAGGAAGATTGGGACGCCATCTCGTCCTGTAAACAGAAACATGATGAAGATACTAGTGACTTCTATTCAAGATTCGAGAAATGTTTCATTATAAATAGTGGCCTACAACCAAGCAGCGAATCATATCCACACCTTTTTGTATCAAAACTAGTCGAGAACTCCCTACCATTAGTTAAAAATAGAGTGTACAAAGTTGAAAGTACTTGGCAGGCAAATACGCCATCCCAGATGTTACAAATGTTACAGTATCATCAGAACAGAATTAGAGAAGAACAAGATCAGGAACAGAAACGTATGAAAGACACAAAGATGAAAATGTTAGTAGCTCAGACGGTCCCAGCCGACGGTCAGAGGAAAGGTGGGACCCAGACAAGTCACACTACAGCTCCCGTTAAGGGGACATGTAATTACTGTAAACAGCCAGGTCATTACGTACATGAATGCCCAGTCCTGAAACATAACATAGCAACAGGTAAAACTAAAGAAAGACCGCATCCGCCTAGACAAGACCAGGTCCAGCAACAGACCTCACAAAATGTACAGCCAATACAGAATACACAGCCTATGCATGCTCCATCCCATACAGCACAGACAGTAGCAGGACCACAGCCCATTGCCGCGACTCAGCAAGTTTCGCAACAGATGTACCAGTATGCCCAATCTGCATATCCAGATTACCCCCGATATACATGAAACAGCCTAGAGAGGGAAGGTGGTTTGCCTCTTATTGAAATTCCTGTAGATCAAGAAGGTCCTTATGTACACAGTCACGTATTGGGAAAAGACAGAAAGTTTTTAATTGACACAGGGGCAAGCCGCACCACAATCAGTCATAATGAAGTCCCAGGGGCACCCCTCTCAGGCTCACAGAATGTTTCCCTTGGATTTTCAGGACAGCCTATTGTAAATGAAGTATCGGAACCAGTACCCTTGGCTGTGGGTCCATTATCACGAGTTACAGATTTGTTACTTACGAACTCATGCCCAGAAAATCTGTTAGGAATCAAAACATTGAAGGCTCTAGGAGCTATAATATGCTGTTCCCCAGAGGGAGTTAGACTCTTTCTACGGGATTTCAAAGGTCATTATGTTTTACGAGAATTTGATGTCAGATTGAAAAATGTACCAGATCACCTATGGGCAAAAGGCCCAGCTGACGTAGGTTGTATGCATATCACTCCATACCGTGTTACACTCAAGACAGGAGTTGTTCTACCCAGAATCAGACAATACAAGTTACCACCCGATGCTGTAGTGGCTTTACTGAAAATTGTTGAAGAGCTTATTGCCCAGGGAGTGGTCGTAGAGACCGACTCCAATATCTGTAATTCACCTATCATCCCAATTCTTAAACGTACTGACCCCAATGCACCGCCAGTATATCGGCTGGTGATTGATCTTCGAGAATTGAACAAATGCATTGTACCACAGTACCCTGTGGTCCCCGATATCTCTTCCCTATTGACTGCTATTGATTCAGAAGCAACGTTCTTTACTGTAATTGATCTCAAGAACGCTTTCTTCAGTGTACCTATTGATCCGGAGAGCCAATATCTCTTCGGATTCAGTTTAAATGGACGAAGTTTCAAATTTTCCCGCGCACCTCAAGGATTCACAGAAAGCCCCAGCATCTATAGTCAAGCACTGAAAAGACAACTAGATTGTATTCAAATGCCAGTTAACACCGCTTTACTGCAATACGTTGATGACCTACTGATCACCGCACGAAGTGAGCCCGAATGTGAACAAGCATCACTGACAGTTTTACATTTCCTGGCCGACAAGGGACACAAGGTGTCTCCTTCGAAGCTACAATTCTGTGTTCAGCAAGTTGTATACTTGGGTCACTTGCTGTCCAAAGTGGGGAGACAGCTCACTCCCGATCGCATTCAGTTAATTGTAAACATGCCACGACCCCAGACACAAAAGGAAGTGCGGGCCTTTATAGGCCTCACCTCGTACTGCAGACAATGGATTCCCCAATATGCATTTCTAGCTAAACCACTCATCCAGTTAACGACGCAGGAGGCAGCAACTTCGACTGCCCTCCCTTGGACTCAGGAACACACACAAGCCTTTGAGGAATTAAAGAAAGCACTATGTCAAGCACCAGTTTTGGCGACACCATGTTACAACAAACCGTTTACACTTTTTGTCACAGAACGTGACGGTACAGCATTGTCTGTCCTCACTCAAGATCAGGCAGGTTCACATAAGCCTTGCGCTTATTTTTCAAGTACATTGGATTCCGTAGCCCAGGCACTCCCTGCATGCTTAAAGTCAGTAGCTGCAACAGCGTTAGCAATAAGACAAAGTGATTCAATTGTTTTAGGACATCAGTTAACAGTACAAGTACCACACTCTGTAGAGGTTCTTTTAAACAGGACCCAAACTCAGCACCTGACTATAGCACGACTGACAGGTTACGAATTAACACTATTCCAGCCACACATAGAAATCAGACGCTGCAGCATCCTGAACCCAGCAACATTGTTACCTACAATTATGACAGATCCAGCTCCGCATGATTGCATAGAGATCATTAATGCAGTAACAAAGCCCCGACGAGACTTAACAGATGTTCCGTTGACAAATCCTGACCTTACACTTTATGTGGATGGTTCATGTATGAGAACAAGTACAGGAGAGTTAGTGGCCGCGTATGCAGTGACCACTGAAACTGAAGTTAAAGAAACACATCGTATTGATACACTGTCTGCTCAAGCGGCAGAGCTCATCGCTCTGACCCGAGCCTGTATTCTAGCCACAAGAACAGAAATGTCAACATATACACTGACTCCCGTTATGCGTTCGGAGTTGTACACGACTTCGGCATGTTATGGCAAGAACGAGGTTTCCTGACCTCTCACGGTGCCAAGATCCAACATGGTCCCCTCATTCAAGCACTGTTAGAAGCAATACATCTGCCTTCAGGAATATCCGTCATGAAGTGTAAAGCACATACTAAAGTCACAGATTCTGTTTCCCAGGGTAACGACCTGGCAGACCAGACAGCAAAACATACAGCATCGACTCACACTCAGACAATTGATACGACAAAGACAACAGGACCGACACACTGCATGACAGTCAGGGATCCCACACTAGATGTTATCGACATTCAGACACATGCTACTCCAGAAGAAATAAAGAAATGGATTGAACAAGGAGGGATCCAAACAGATCAAGGTTGGGTGACGAAAGGAAAATCTACATGGTTTCTCCCTGACTCTATGGTTCAAGTCATGATAAATACAGCACATAGCCCAGCACACCTAGGAGAAAAAGCGATGTTAGACAGTTTACAAAATCTTTGGAACAATAAACACTTACGAGCAGCAGCGAAACAGAAAGTACGTACTTGCATGATCTGTTGTCAGTTCAATCCAGGTAAAAGCGTCCCTGTAGAGCAAGGTGGATTTCATCCTCCCGATCACCCTTTTGAAGTCCTCCAGATGGATTATATCCAGATGGACCGTTGTCGAGGATTTAAATATGTTCTCGTAGTTGTCTGTGCTCTGTCCCGCTGGACCGAAGCATACCCAGTCCCAGATTACACTGCTCCGACCACTGCCAAGCAGCTGGTTCGTGAATTCTTCCCACGATACGGCTTGCCTCGTGTCGTGTATTCAGATAACGGTCAGCCATTCTCATCTGCATTAATGAAAGAAGTTTCTTTATTACTGGGATACCAGTGGAAATTCCATTGTGTCCGACATCCTGAAGCCGCAGGCCTGGTAGAAAGGCATAACCAGACACTAAAGATACGCCTTGCAAAAATATGTCAGGAGAAAGGGGTCGACTGGATAGTCGCCCTGCCAGTGGCACTATTCTACATGAGAATGGTTGCCCATTCGAGATCAGGGCTATCCCCGTACGAGGTGGTCTTTGGCAGACCACCGAATATGTGGGGGACGCCCATTCCGAAAAAGATTACTGATGTTGATTGTAACATGTTGACAGATTACCTTGCCTCCTTGATGTCTGCACTCCAATCATGTCGTTCACAGGTTGCCGCAGCCTTCCCTGACAACACTGATGTAAAGCCACATGACGTCCGTCCTGGGGACCTCGTATTAGTACGCAACTTTGATAGAAAGAGTCCGTTGGAGCCCCGCTGGAAATCGCCGAAGACCGTCCTTCTCACCACGAGGACCGCCGTGAAGATCGAAGGGAAAAAGGGGTGGGTTCACACGAGTCATGTGAAAAAAATTTTTGGACTGAAACCTGATCGAGACTCGTCCACCCCCACCAAAGACTGTGTTGAGCCAAAAGACTTTACAGAATCTGAACGAGAAAAAACTCCCCAAGAAGAGTACCGTATGAAACTCCGATCTAGCAAGTCAGACAGTTTAATTGTTTAAGTCCTCCCCTAGGTGAATCGGTTAAATAGTTTCTGACATGTATCCCCTAGATCGAGATAGAGAGAGAGAGAGAGAAGCCAAGAAACGTACATACTGTAAATCACTTCGTAGTCACTGTATAGTGACACTATTAATCATGTTTATTCTGAGTATTTTAACTATTGTTGCTAGCATCCTTTTACCTATCTACTACCCTATTTTCAAATGTGAACAATCTGCTTACAATGTTTCTGCTGAACACACTTTTAGTGAGTTACCTCCACACGAACTTTCCTACAGACTTGCGCTGCGCAACAACACATTTATTAGTATGCTACACCATTCTCATCAAACTAACAATGCTACAGATTGCTGGATATGTGGCCGACTTCCTCCCTACCAGAATTACAAGGGAGCTCTGCCCCTCTTTCCGTACCCATTCACTCACAATGGCTCTTGCGGTGCATGGTTTAAAATAATTAATTCCTTAGATCCTGATATTGCTGTTTTCGATGGGGGCTGGGTTTGGGGAAACCTGAACTTAGTCCTGCTCGACGTCTGTTACCCTGATAAGGAGGGACTACCGACTAGAATAGGAACTGATCTAGAAAATGAAGTATATGGATTAGGTAATTATACAATTAGCCTTATGATTCTTACTGTTGAATCCGAAGACGCGCCTGTTATACCTACTATGTCAGTATTGCCAGTCACTGGTGAATTATGTATCAGGAAGAAAGGTTCAGTACACTTAGGTCATAGTAAATGCACTACTGTGGTCGAATTCAGCGATCATGGAAAATCGTCCTTTAAAGCTATTAGTCATTCTTACTTTGTTTGTGGTCATACCGCATACATACGTCTACCTCCAGATTGGGATGGTACCTGTTACATTGCATTCCTTCTGCCACCTGTTTTCCTAGCTCCCCCTGATTACCATAGAAATACCAATTTAGTAAAGAATAGACCCAGAAGAGATATCGCACTTGTCGACTACACAGAAACGGCATGGGAACAGTACACCGATTTTAATAAAGGATTCTTTTTCTTTTTAGGACCTGTTCAGAATAGTAAATTAATACGTAGATTAACTAGAACGCTTGAAGCAGTAGTGAATGAAACTGCCTCCGCCTTAGGTAACTTAACAGAAGAACAGTCCGCCATGCGGGTTGTTGTCCTTCAGAACCGTCTTGTTATTGACGTCATCTTGGCAGATAGAGGTGGAGCTTGTAAGGTCATCGGGTCAAGTTGCTGTGTTTTCATACCACAAAACGCACCATCTGTATATCAAGCTATTACCCGTCTCCATAAAATTGCAAATCAGATACACCAGAATCCAGGCACCTGGACTTGGTCCGGTTGGTTCTGGACAACGTTAACAGCTTGGGGATGGAAGATCCTATCCTTCCTAGGCATTGGCCTAGTCCTAGTATTCAGTTGCTGCCTGTGCCTGCAGTGTGGGCCAGCGATTTGTGGACTATGTGCCACCTCTTGTATTGAACATTCCAGTTTTCTCTCAAAACGTAAACGAAAGAAAGAAGAACAAATGATGTTACAAGAACAAACTGATCGATTCATGAGGATCGAGATTTCATGAAGGGTCCGTAGGGAACAAGGAGGGAATGAGGAAATATAAATTTTTGGTGATGTTATGTTCCCTAGCGCGTACCCCACCGACTCCATGTATCAGCTTAAAGTACATGTAACTTCCCTCCTGTGTCAGCTATGAAGACGCAAATACATTTGCGTCCAACGTTAACTTGTCCTCTTTCAGATCCACCCTGAATGGATTAAATGGTCCATTCCTAAGTATGCTATGCCACCGTCTTTTTGAAGTGTACTTTATATGTTTTTCTGCTCTGGCAAAGTAGGCCCTGAATTTCTGCCATCGAGCCTATTTTCTGGCTTTTGACTCTGACAGCCTCTGCCCAGGCTGCCTCTGTACCCGTGAACTCTGACTTACTTCCAGGGCGGCCCCTCGCGCTCAGCTCAGCCTGTTTTCTGCCAAGACTGACTATAATCTTCGAGTTATCTGTTCCGCTCCTCGAGAATGCATTCCTGCCTACTAGCTTCAGTAAACATCCTCCCCAGCTGCAGAGCCAAAGGGCCGACCCGTCTCAGTGCAAGTAATTCATAGCTTCTGTTACCATGCTTCCATGGAAGGCCCCGTGCCCCCACGCTTCTCATGCAGACACTTAGGCGCTTATACACGCATCCACAGTTAGCATAGAATAGTTTCTGCCCTAGAGACCTTTCCGCCCAGATAATATGGTTCCTAAACATCAGATATCAGATATGATAGAAGTACAAGTTGATCTGACATGCCAGACTTCTGTCTCTTTCCGTCAGTGTAAATGTCAAGTCCCCTGCACCCTCCAGCTTCACGTCATTCACACGTCATGCAGCTGCGCGCGCATCCAAGCTTCCGATTTCTGCTGACATTGCAACAATTCTGTTTGTGCCACCCCTTTGTGACACCTATCTGTGACGTTTCTAGCACACACCTCCAGTTCACGCCTAGTTCACGCCTCTTGGTTACGTACCAGTACCACGTGTATACTGTTATCTTGTCTTCTCGCAACTGTTACGCCTCCTGCACTGTTGCTTATGATATGAATTAAGTATATAAGCTATGTATTGTCAATAAAATGGAGCGCGCTCTATCCCTTCTGACACCCCTGTGGTGGTCAGAATCAGATATCCTGGTCATGACCATTCCTTTTTAAGGAATAAAACCCCTAAGAACTCTAACACCACGGACTCTGTTTTTTTCTTTTCCGATCTGAGTTATTATTGATTAAGTACTTACCTGCATAGAAATTAAGAGAGTAAATTAATTATTTACGTCAGCACCTGGCACCAAAAGTACCCCCTCAGAGCATGAGCACACCTGGCATCAACAGTACCCCCTTAAAGAATGAGAGCACCTGGCACCAACAGTACCCTCTTAGAGCATGAGAGCTCCTGGCACTAACAGTACCCCCTTAGAGCATGAGATCACCTAGCAGCAACAGTACCCCCTTAGAAATGTGAGAGCACCTGGCACCAACAGTACTCCCTTAGGGCAATGAGAGTACCTGGCACTGACAGTACCCCTTAGAGCATGAGAGCATTTGGTACTAACAGTACCGCCTTCGGACAGTGAGAGCACCTGGCACTGACAGTACCCCTTAGAGTGTGAGCGCACCTGGCACCAACAGTACCCTACTAGAGCATTTGAGCAACTGGCTCCGGCAGTACCCCCTTAGATCATAAGCACACCTGGCACCAATATTACCCCCTTAGAGCATGAGTGCACCTGCCACCAACATAACCCCCTTCGAGCATGAGAGCACCTGGCACTGACAGTACCCCCTTAGAGCGTGAGCGCTCCTGGCACCAACAGCACCCCCTTAGAGCATGAGAGCACCTGGCAACAACTGTACCCCTTTAGGACAGTGAGAGTACCTGTCACTGACAGAACCCCTTAGAGCATGAGAGCACCAACAGTACCACCTTAGAAAAGTGAGAGCACCTGGCACTGACAGTACCCCCTTAGGACCGTGTGCGCACCGGGTACCAACAGTAGCCCATTAGGACTGTGAGTGCACCTGGCACCAACAGTACCCCCTTAGAGCTTGAGAGCACCTGGCACCAACAGTACCCCCTTAAGACAGAGAGATCACCTGGCACTGACAGTACTCCTTAGAGCGTGAGAGCACCTGGCACCAACATTACCACCTTAGAGCACGAGAGAACCTGGCACCGGCAGTACCCTCTAGAGCATGAGAGCAGCTGGCACCAACAGTCCCCCTTAGAGGTTGAGAGCACCTGGCACGAACAGTACCCACTTAGAGCATGAGAGCACCTGGCACCAACAGTACCCACTTTGAGTGTGAGCGCACCTGGCACCAACATTACCCCCTTAGAGCATGAGAGCACCTGGCACCAACATTACCCCCTTAGAGTGTGAGCACACCTGGTACCAACAGTACCCCCTTAGAGCATGGGAGCACCTGTCACCAACAGTACCCCATTAGTGGAGAAGTGGGGCTCACTGGTTAGAGGAGGCAGACCTAGAAGCAGAGGTTAGCCCGGGACCAGGGTTCAATTCCCGGCTCGGCGGGGTCTTGAGTCCTAAAATGTCCATGGACTCGACAATTCTTGCTCCGGTGCCTACTCGATTCACGGGATCACACTCTGCAAGCAATAGCTTGCTTAATCTCCACAACGGCCCCTTGCGGCGGGATGCCTGGCTTTCACCTTGCGGATACCCTGCCGGTTATCTCACAGGGGAATACCAGGACGGGTTCCCTAAGCAAGCGCTTAGAAACCGCTAGGTGATTTGCGCTATATAAATTCCTGTACATTTACATTTACATTAGAGCATGAGCGCATGTGGCACCAACAGTACCCCCTTAGAGCATGAGAGCACCTGGCACCAACAGTACCCCCTTAGAGCATGAGAGCTTCTGGCACTGACAGTAACCCCTTAGAGCTTGAGCAGACCTGGCACCAACAGTACCCCCTTAGAGCATGAGCGCACCGGCACCAACAGTACCCCACTAGAGCATAATAGCACCTGGCTCCAGCAGTACCCCCTTAGAGCATGAGATCACCTGGCACCAATATCACCCCCTTTAGAGCATGAGAGCACCTGGTACCAACAGTACCCCCTTAGAGCATGAGATCACCTGGCACCAATATTACCCCCCTTAGAGCATGAGAGCACCTGGTACCAACAGTACCCCCTTAGAGCGTGAGCGCACCTGACACCAATAGCAGCCCCTTGTAGTTCCTATTTTCCCAATAGGCACTGCGCATTGGAATAACATAAACAGTAGTATGGACGTAGAAGTGCGGATCTTCCAGGTCTCCACTGACTATGCTAAACTTAATTGGGTTTGTTACCAACTAGCTCAGAGGTCACTGGAAACTTTCTCGACTGAATAGGAAGTGATCAGCTTCCTTGGTACAGACAAGAAGGGATTCAGTTTTCCAACAACCGCATAAACATGGCAACTTTGCTCCTTAGAATAAGAGTCAATCTCTAGAGTCGTGTGAAACAATAGACAGTTATTTTACTCAGTCAGTTTTGTGCAGATTACTTTCACCAATATGCAGAGAATAGAGAGACGGGCGTTTTCAATAAAAAGGTATTATTTATTGAACAGTCTTTCTTCTCATACAAGAGAAATGAATTGCCACAATTGCAAGACTAGTTATTATAAAAAGTGCGTACAGTAAAATTAGTATTGCGAAATAATACTTTAAAAGCATTGATATGGTTTCTTAGCCATACAATGGTTTAAAATGAATAAAACATATATACATTCATATATACATTTGACTAATGTACTCAACTGGTGCTTCTAACCACGCCTACCCCAGTGTACCTGACCTAAGCCTAATACTTGGGAGGGAGTAAGTAAGTAGCTTTAAGTTAAGCTGGTTTTGCCAAGGTTTGCTTCAAGAATTCTCTCTAAGGGTTTAGTCAACACCATACCTCTGGAATAGAATGTTGGAGGTCTTGTATCTCCTTCCAGAAATCGATATCCCAGTCACTCGCAAGAGTAGGCTGGAAACGCCGGAGCTGGAGAAAAGGCAGCGTCTCTCTCAGCGCGTCGAGGAAGAGGAGGAGGGGCAGCGTCCATGGGCAGCTTGCATCTGCTGGGCTCTGCAGGGGACAGCTGTTCTGCTCCTATGTTCACCACACCATCGTTCGCTGATGCCTTTGAGGCAGCGGTAGCTTCAGTATCAGCGAGGCAGCGATAGTATCGAGGCAGCGTTTGCTTAAGCCAACGTTGGTAATATTTATACCTGAAAGGTGCCTTGTTTGACGTAAGTTTTTGGACGTAAGACGTCTATAAAGATGTCACTAGGAAGTGATCGTCTCTCAGTGCTCATTAGAGTTCTATTACAAATCAAAACATAGCAAGCTGGGATTTCCCAGGTTGCTGAGTTTTATCTTGTTGAAGAACTCGGAGTGTAATCTAGGAATCTTAGATAGTGGCTTCTGCTGTGTCATTTGCTCTAATGAGCTGCAGAGACGAGTTTCTGAAATGTGGCTCTGATCGTGTGAGGCCAGAGACGAGTTTCTGAATATTGCATTTGATCGGTTATGCCAATATAGGGGAATAAATGGATTACAGCCGTATAGGGGCATAAGGTCACAGTATCGATCGGGGTCCTAGATTAGAACGCGACACCCACTCCACGAATTTATGTCCATCAAATTACTAAAAACTATAGCAATAAGATGCATGTGTAACATTACCCACACCAAAATACATATTTGCATTTGAAATGGCGTATTTGAAATACATGAAAATATTAGTACTGTACGTCTTTAAGCATAGAAATCATTCAAAATTATAGCATATGTAATCAATGAACGATTTTGCGAAAAATTTACACATGAAATATCTCTTAATACAGAAAAGAAGGGCGAGATAATTTCGTCACATATAAATGCATTTGTTATAAAATGTGCTATAGGCTGATGTAAAGTTATTATGTCTCTAGATGTACCTAAAAATAGAAGTAGAAGCTTCTGTTCTCTATGAATAGGTCTACTTTAAGAAAATAATTTTTGTGCCAGAAAAAAGTAAATATTTTCAAAAAGTGTTCAATTCAAAAAAAATCTTGGTGAACGGGGGAATAGAGTTCCAACGCTTTTCAGCAGTTTTTGTTGATCAAAACTGAAGGCCGAATTCAGAGTTCATGGGAACGCTGTGTGTCGGAATGCTTTTCAAAAGTTATTGTTTCTGTTGAGGGGAGAACATCATATCAGACAGGCTCTCAAAAAATTGGTCTACAAAATCAGGTGACAGTTCGACCAAGTTCGATAGTGCTGTAACTTGGCAGGTGTGAGAATGATTGCTATCATCAAAGTCTGGATCAGCAATGCTCACAGAAGGTCGTACCTGGGTGATGTTGCTTTAATTTTTCGCTCCACTGTCACCACCTAGTCGTAGCACAGGAGTCTCAACGAATGCCGTCATCAGGATTGGTAGCCGCTGCGGACAACACAATGCGTGAGCCGTTATCGTACTTAGTAAAGTATCGATATCCATTGGTACTGCTGATGGAAGTGCAAGACAGATGTCCAACACGCATATCTGCATAGCATACATCGAAGCACAGGTAAGATGCAGGATTGCCATATAGGTCTGAATGAAAGGAACCAGGTCATGTTTAGATCTCTCAGCCTGGCCAATCCAAGGACTCTAGTTTTTCTGTCCCGGTAGCGCACTGCTAGGATTGTTTCTTCCATTCCTGCCGGAGTCATGTCTGAGCTTTGGCTTGTCATATCAGAGCAGGAGGGTCAAAAATAAAATGCCTGCTACAAGTCCCAAAGTCAGGGGTATGCCGCCAAAGACTGAATGGACAAAATTGGGAACGATTCCCAGAATTGCTTGAAATGGTGTTAGCAGTCCCGTAAAAATCGTCTTAAATATGCCTGGGATGCCTATGGCACTAGACATGTTAAGGATTTGGCTAAGCATTTCTGTGAAATGCACGGGGACATTTGTTGATAAAAGGTCATGTATCTCCGTAGCCGTCCTTGCAACTCTTTTGATGACGTGATGGGCACTGTTGTCTGTAAAAGCACAGACTTCATTCTGCTTAAAGTATCAATTCATATAGAAGAGAAATTTAAACAAGGCCAAATGGGAGTCTCAGGTTCTCCAGGGCCGTTTGGAAACAATGCGTGCATACAGCATTTGACCATAGAAGTTACGCTTACGAGATAGGCTTTTCCTGGCAAAAGGCCACAACAGCTGTGATCTGTTATTAGAATGTAACTCCCATTTGCGAGTTGCATAAAGAAAGGCTCTATCTGCGTTGCAGGTGTGACATGTTGGTGGGATGAAAGGTTGTTAGAATTACCTTCACAGGCTCCGTGTAAATTAATACCCTGGCACAAAAGTATACTGCTTAGCGAACGTTTACAATTTTCACAACTAAGAAATACATTTTTGTTGCTGTCACTGTAGCATGTGTGTGTGTATGGTAATTTCCATGCTGACTTAATGTACTCTTTACCCAATCGTTCATACTGGCCAGTAGGTATGTATTCAAGGCAATTTTTAAATCGAAAGTTGTTATCGGAATTGTGATAATCCCGTGTATTATCCATTCAATGACAAGACTTTCTGACATTGTCAATGGTAATCTCTCAAGTTTTTCGATGCTCAGGATTGTATAGTCTGCTCCTTTATGTGCCAAGCTGATTTGTTTATCAGTAAGGTTAAAGATGGAAAACAATGACGTTGTGTTGATTAAACGCCAAGGCACATAGCCTGAACGAAGATTTTGCAATGTCCAGCCTAGCTGTACAATAGAACGCAATTGTGACTGGCCATGCTGTAACATTAGCAAGTCTTTGTCTATTATATCAATGGCAGATGATACAATGCTGTCCAGTGAATATATTCTGGAGGACAGAGTCATTAACCATTGTCCACAACAGAAAGTGATTTTTCCAAATTAATACGATCAATTTCTCATATTTTTTCTGCTGTTTCAATTTGTGTGACTTTCTAAGCCTCGTTGTATACCACATAGATACTGGTCGCTATGAAACGCTTTTGACGCTGTTTGCGTGGTCCCAGAATGAAATCGCGCAAATCAGCACCATCTTTAAGTAAAGACAAGTGTTGCTTAATTTCAGCCAGTGTGGATGATTCTAGCCATTCAAGGCACAGCTTCCCTACACTGTATGTTGTTACTATCCCTGGATGTTGTCTCTGGGAGTATCTAGGGTCTTGTCTGGTCATTGTTAACCCCTGTGTTTTATTCAGGAATCTATCTTGACAGTTGTTTGTGTCAGTAGGCCAGATTAACCACTTTTTCCAATCAGGATGTGTTCTGTTTAGATGTAAAATTTTGGGTACGTCTATCTCAATATCTGTTGTTGCTTTATCAGGTATTGGCTTTTGAATAGACGGTTCGTTAAGGTCCTTGATCTTAGCTAGGCCAAGACAGGTTGTTTGTTGAATTTTTTCATTTAAAAACATAATTTCCTCTGGGATCATGCAGGCTCGAAATAGTGCTTCTAGGCCTTGTACCTGCCAATCTTTTGTACCCCACATGGTTTTTGTTTCAATGTTATTTTTCCAATAATCAAAACCAAATGTCATCATTTTTTCATAAAATGCTTCTGAATATATCAATTTAGTATTTGTCAGCATTGTTTTCAATCCTGTTTTATCTAACAGTTTATAATAAAACGTTTCTGCATCACTGGTGTTAAACCCTGAGAAGTACTTGAATTTCTCATAGAATGTTTTAGAACTGCTTTTAGGTGGTGTAGCACAATGTTCCCATTGGTTATATTTAAAAACATTTCTAGGTTGTGCAGATTTATGCAAGTAAATGGTGGAGTATTTACAACAAGAACCGGTCGATGCACCTACCCTGGCAGGCATCCAAATCCCTACTCTGCTTTTTGCAGATGATACCCTCCTCATTTCTAAGACCCCCCAAGGCCTCCAAAAGCTTCTTGACCGATTCCAGGAGTTCTGTTCCCTGAGGGGATTGGTGATCAATGTTGGTAAAACTAAATATTTGGTCATGAAGCCCCCTAGGAAACTGGGGCGTCCACAGCTACTAAACAACTGCCCACTGGAGAAAGTGGCAGAGTTTGATTATCTGGGAATCCGGCTTAGTGACTCCATGAGCTGGTCTCCGCACATTAATAAAATGCTCCTTAGTCACAAAAGAGTGAGTGGAGCGCTACTTAGGCAACACTGTTCTTCCCCCAAACATTGTTTGGCCCCTGTTATTGATAAATATACAGCCAGGGGGGTCACTGCTGCACTATATGGGGCTGAGCTGTGGGGCACTTGTAATCTGGAGGTCCTAGCCAAAGTGGAGTGCAAATTTCTGAAAGATCTAATGTCGCTCCCCTTGAGCACTCCTACAGTCCCAGTGTTATTAGACTTGGGATGTAGACCGATTGAAGATCAGGCTAGATTACGCCCCCTGTTGTTATGGGCTCGTCTGTGGAGGGTCCCAGAACTTGCTTCATACGCTGAGGGCTTGTCCGAGGTGATGGCGTTGGGGGGTTGGCACAAGATAAAGTGGCTGAGGGATGTCAAAAGTCTCCTGGGGGAGTTGGGATTGGGCGAAGCATGGGCCACTCGCTCAGCCCCTCCAAAAGCCACCCTAAAGAAATTGTACTGGGACTGGGTCTCCTCTAAACTTATTAGCAACCCACGCCATTGTAATTCCACCGCAGCCTTTTTACAAATTAAAGACGTAGTGTCTTACGAACCCTAGCTTGACTTGATTACAATCGGACTTGATAGGGCTTTGTATTTTAGGCTTAGGGTGGGTACTCTACCAGTGGGCTATTTGACATCAAGATGGAAATCTACCTCCCAGCACTCTCCCTATTGTGCGCTTTGTTTCTCGAGGGTAGAGACAGTTGCCCACATCTTTTTTGAATGCCCAGATTATGGAAACCCAAGAAAGCGTTTGCTTAAGCCTGTGTGCAGAACATTTGGCACACGCCAATATTCAGTGGCCCTTCGTATCTTACTTACAGATACCACCCGCCTTGTAGTATGTGGCGTCTCAAAATGTTTAAAATGGTCTTGGTTGATCCGATCAAATAGGCTTTCTGTATCTGTTTAATTCTTTTTTTTAACTGAACATATCAATCTTAACCTTTTTAATTGTACATATGTTATGTTTTATGCTTTTTAGCTCAAGGATGTCTACTTATGCTCATCTGTTGTACATCTTTGTAAATCTCCTTGTATGTTTTCTTTTAAGATATTATCACATAACGAAATACAGCTTATCAACCAACCTGATCACCATAGTGTGTGTAGCAGAACATCTGTTCATAACTAGATGAACCTTGTAAATAATCATGATCTGTGAATCTTGCTGACATTACTAAATCAGACATCATATTATTAATACTTTCAAAGTCCCAATCATCAGAGAATGTACTAGGTTTTACAAAGTCACTTAAGGAAACCTTGAATTGATGAGGATACTTCAGGATTTCGACCGGACCATATATTTCATAGTCAGTTTTCTCCCATACTACCCCGCCGGGTATTGGAATGGCTGTGACATTTACTGTTGACAGTTCTCTTTTCTTCATGTGGGATGATCTGTGTGGTTTGAGGACTAAGTTGATGTTCTGACTTGCTGTGTCCATTCAATTGTAATAAACCTTCCTAAAATTAAAACTAAAATTATGCATAGTAGGAGTATAAATACCCCTGAAATAATCTGATGCTCAATCAATGGTGCATCCAGATATACTTCTTTGATTTGTTGAAAGAGTTCTGTTGCTTTTTCTTTAAAAGTCTTTTTTGTTTCTGGCATCACTTCAGGGTCGTTTTGATCTTCAGAAAAGTTATCAAAATTGATAAAGTAGCCAGAGGCAGTTCTGTCAATTGCTGGGATTGTTCTTTCAATTTGTCTTTCGGTAGCACATTCTGATGCCACGTCATTGTAGACTGGTGTTTCTTGACGAACTGTTTCAATCTGATTCTCAAGAGGCACGAGTTCCATGGCATTATTGCATAGTCCCTCTCTGTGCACTGCAGGCTGATCGAATGTGATTAGTCTTTCAGTTTGAACCTCTTGGATTGTTGCAAGTTTGGGTATTCTGTTGTTTATCGGGAGTCCACTGGGCCTACTGTTGATTATAGGCCACATGCTTGTGGTTTTACCAGGTCGATTGATACAACTCTGTTCTCCTTTTTACCAGCAAGGGGCGGTAGTACTATTGATCTTGTTCCGTTGATTGCTAAGGCAGGTACTGCTTTTCTGTAAGAAGGCCCAAATTCCTTCTTCACAGCTATTTTTTCTCTGACTAGATCCCCAATCTTTGGAATCCAGACAGGCCTTGCTGGGGCTGGTGGTGCCTCGTCAGTGGTAGCTGGCTGTTGCTTTAACTTTATGTTGCTTACGGATTTTCTTGTTTCATTCAAGTCTTGTAAAACAGCCAAACGATCTTTGATGTCAAAGTCTGTTTTCTTATCGTCTACCACTGATACCTGACTATCTAAGTCCTGAATTTGCATTCTAGTTCCGAACAAAAGTTCGTATGGGCTGAAACCTTTTAGAGAATTTCTTGGCAAGTTGTTTAGACTTAACTGGAAACTTATTAAATGTTTGACCCACCCAGCACCCGAACCTAATACCTTAGCTGTTATAGATTGCTTTATGTCCCGGTTTTTCCTTTCTACCACACTGTTCCCTTCGGGGTGTGACGGACAAGAATACCGCAACCCAACTCCCATGCTGACCATGGCCTCCTTATAAGCTCAAGAGCTAAAAGCAGGACCCTGGTCAGAATGGAACATGGCAATTGTGTATGTGTCGATAAAGACTCGCAGATCTTTTATAACCATTCTGGCGTCAGCCAAGCGCTGGGGCCACATTTTTTAAGTGTATTTAGCCTTAATGATTAATAGGACGCAGGATGGCATGTAGACAGCATTACGCTGTTTCTAATTGGTAGCCGGGCAACAGACTGGACCAGTTCACTACTGTGATCCCTGTCACAATTTGGACAGTTCTTTACATATATTTGATGTTGCACGCTCATTCCTGGCCACCAGTATACTGATTGTAATTCAGTCAGAGTTTCCTTGATCTTTTTGTGCCTAGGACCCAATCCCATGTGTGCGTCTGCTATTAAAAATATTCTCTTGTTCATGTTTGGAATCACCCTATCCCCCACTCCAGGGATTCGAGCAAAAAGAATGGAGTTTGCATCGATTACGTATGCATAATTGAGTGGATAGTTCACGGGTAGTGCTGCACAGTCGCCTTTTACGGACGTTTTTACTGCCAGCATGGTTTCCCCGTCTATGTATTTTTCTGAACGCTTTTTTGTGGCTACGGAAGCCGGTTTAGTTGCTTCCACTGTGGCTGTAAAAACCAATGAATTCCCTGCAACGTGAACGCCATCACGTTGATGACTCAGAGTGTGTATCACGTGAGTCTTTTGTAGTTCTTTCTGTAAAAGAGCTACCTGTTTCCAAAGCATTTTATGCCTTATTGTGGCACCTGTGTCATCTTTGTATTCGTTTTCAATCCAGCTCTGCAACTTATTATTGTAAGAGTTGACGCAAAAATGCGAAGTGCACACGATTAGCGTCGGGAATTCACGTTCTGCATTTTCAAGCGCCATCTTTAAACATTTGATTTCAGCTCTCTGAGCCGAACAGTATCTAACTGATTCAGTTTTTGTTATTTTCGGTCTGAATTTACCGCACAGCCAGCGACCTTAAACAATCGCACAGGCTGCATCGTAGGATTTGCTCTCTACGTTGAAATGCTGTACAAATCTATCTGTATAGATTATACAGGCGTACTGTGGGAGAGGCAGAAGTTCGATTGGCAGAGGATATTCTTCTTCATAAGTCAATTCATTCAGTTTTTCGAATTGTGGGGCGAAATAGTATTTCACATTTTCCACTCCAAGAGAATGTATACACTGTATCCATTTCGGATCCAGTGACACTGCAGGCAGGTTTACTGGGCTGAATAGCGCCTCGAAGGCGGATTCCGCTGTGAGGATATTGATCCTTTTGCCATGTGCTAGTTCTCGTTCATTCGCTAATGCAGTTTCTACTGCTTTCACAGTATTTTCTGTTGGACTGAATGTTTTTTCCGCTTGTGTGTACAAGTGAGATTTAATTGAAATTAGTACCTTTTCTCCCTCATTAGAGGTCAGGTACGTGAATCTGCATCTTCCAGGGATGACTCGGATTACAAGATTGCGTGTGTTGTCACGTGTATCTAATTTTGTTTTTGCTAACATGTCTGTTTGCAGTGATCTCAAAATTTCTGTGTGTTTTTGAGTCCAGGCGATTGGTTTAAAATCAGGTTTAATTAGTTTGTAGAGAGGTTTAACCATCTATGCGTAATTTAGAATGTAAGTTCTACCAAAATTCAGAAAGCCTAGAATCAATTGTAACTTCTTCAGTGTTTTTGGAGCTTGGAGCACAGCGCACTTCTCTAAGAAGTTGTCCGCTAGGCTTTTTCCTTCACTTGATAATTCGTATCCTAAAAATAATACTGTCAGATGGGCAATTCTAGACTTTATAAAGTTGAATTTGTAACCCTCTGCTGCGAACCCAAGTATAATGGTGTTCACTCTTTTCAAGCGAGTCTCCAAGTCGTCGTCTGTGAGATAGATATCATCTACGTAAGATAATGCCTCATCATCATACATTTGTAGTAACTCTGTTACTCTAGCTGAGAATAGTCCTGGGCTGTTCTTGAATCCTTGTGGGAGCCTACAGAAATTTTTCTGAGACCCCATTACTGAGAAAGCGGTCAAGTATTTGCTGTCTGGTGCAATATTTTGACAAAAGAAACCATTAGATATGCCTAATGTTGTTTTATATTTTTTCCTAACTATGTTGTTTATTAGTGCAGCACTATGCGACTTATGTACTGCAAATGTTTTGCAACATGCATTAAGGTGTCTGTAGTCCAAAACTAGACGATATGAATTGTCTGGTTTGGAGACAGGAAACAAAGGTTTGTTCATTTGAGAGGTGCATGTTTCAATCACCCCCTGGTATTCAAGTTGATCTAAAATCTCCCTGACTTGTTTTTTAGCTTCTTGCTTAATGGGATACTGCCTTTGTGCAGTCGGTTGACTTTTTAACTGGATTTTGTGAGGAGGAGAATCCTCATCCCATCCTACATGATTTTTATATAATGCTGGTGCCTGGGCTACTGCCCATTTCCTTGCATAAGTATATTTTTTGTGAATCGGAATGTGATCCGAGAAGGCAGGCATAATCATTTCTTCGCCACGAGGGCACTCCCTGACAAATTCTGGGGGCCAATCTTTTTCAGCTAACAGGATATCATAGCCTTTTGAGAGTTTATCCCAAAATAGACCCCTTATTTTCCTAGTCTTATCACCCTCTATACGCATTGTTATTTTGTATATCTTATGGGGCTCGCTAACTCTGGTGTCGGCAGTTTCAATCTGAATGTATTCATTCGTGTCCACTGTCTCCAGATGACTCATCAGGATCTTGTGGGCTATACTGATTTCTGCTGCACTGTCTAACATTGTCTGTGCCCACTCCCCGTTTTTCAACTGTGTCCTCAGTATTCTCGGTATGTTCGAATACTCTAACTCTGGCTACCTTCTTTTTTGGAAATTGTAACTTTTTACTTTGAGCAGGTTCCTTGTATTTGGACTTGGTGTGCTCTCCTGGGTCTGACCATCCTCTTCTTTCCGATTTCTGCGAAAAAGATCGAGAGGGACGTGTATCAATACTTTGATATCTATCAGGCTTCTTCAAATTATCCCTATTTCTAAGGTTATATCTTTTCTCAGAGGGCTCCCTCTGGGGAGACTGGTGTTCTCGAGTCGGAGTTCTTTCCCTCCGTCGAGGAGACCTTCCTCTGGACTGGAAAACTTTTTCTTTGGGAGTGGATTGTTTATTTCCATCCCAGCTCTTTTTAGGAGTGTTTGAATTATTTTTAATAAATAATTTTTCAGGATTTTTGAGCAGTTGGGGCTTTACTGGTTTCCCACCCAAGCTGTCTCTACCTAGTTCTTCATAGCATTTTTCTATGATTCTGGAAAGCAAGTTGATCTGTTATATCTGTTTCCTTCAACTTCTGGCGGATCGCCGCAGGTGCTGCTTCTCCTTTTATATTGGCTAGTAATATAGCCGAGACCTGCTTGAAGTCTTTCAGTAATTTCATACCAAGAGTTAAAGCAGGTTCTGGACCGTATTCATTCTGAATCTGTTTTAGCACTTCTGGTATTACGGCCATTGACGGAACACCATGTGTTTTTGTGTAAATGGAAGCAAAGTCTGTACCCCAAGTGTCACAGTCCCCCACGTGTGGTGCGATTCCCATAGGAAGGCAGATGGTCAGGATTCTGTGTTTCTCAATTGGGGTAGTATTAGGAAATACTCCTCTATTTGAGTGGATTTTCTGCGCTTCCCAGAAAGGAATTTGTTCAAGTTTTATGGGTGTTTTACACAAGACATGACTGTATGTTCTGTGGTGTAATTTTATTTGTGTGCCCCTGATGAGGGGTCAGCTGTGGAATATTTACAGCTGTTTGGACTGTTGCAGTCCGCATTACATATTGGACTAATTGTCTATGTATTTTAATTAAAGTTTTAAGCTGTACTAACAGCTCCTCTTTTGACATTTTTGCAATGTCCGGATGTGGTGTGTAGCTGGCTAGAACTGACCACGTTGCTCCTGGTCTACCTAGTGGACCGAGCCTGGTAATATGATCATTATGTTTTAGGGCGCCTTTAAACCAGAGCAAATGCTCTTGGAATTTTTATTGAATTTCAATCTCCTCGAAAGGAGCGTACTCTTCCGGTGGATCCCCTACTATGTAGTAGTGGAACTCGTGTGTTGCGGTGTTTGCTGCTGGAAATTTTATCCAAGAATAGAATACCTCTGTCTGCTGATATTTGTGAGCCTCTATCACGAAGACGACTGTGCCACCTTGTGTGGTCAGTCCATTTTCTATAAGTTTTGACGTTATAGATTTTCTTAAATGTGCCGGGATGATTATCGCCCCGGTTCAGTAGTCCCTGTATTTTCCGGACCCTGCTGAGTCGCATTTACTGCGGCATCAGTTCCGTTGTTTTCTACTGACATTTTATTAAATGCAGGTTTTTTGCAGAGCAGGTCTCCAAGGAGACAAAGATTAGGTGCACAATATTTTGGAACACTGTATCCTTCAACGATGAATAAACCAGAGCTTTACATAGGAATCGCTTCCTACTAAGGTCGGGCGGATTTTAACCTTTCACCCACTCCAGACGTCTATTGGAGTATTTACGGGAGAAAGGGGTCTGTGTGAAAAATGCACGACTGAGTTACTCTAACGTCTTGCGTTAGTTTATCGCCTTACCAAACGTTTGGGCGCCATGTAGTGTAGTTCCTAATTTCCCAATAGGCCCTGCGCATTGGAATAACATAAACAGTAATATGGACGTAGAAGTGCGGATCTTCCATGTCTCCACTGACTATGCTAAACTTAATTGGGTTTGTTACCAACTAGCTCAGAGGTCACTGGAAACTTTCTCGACTGAATAGGAAGTGATCAGCTTCCTTGGTACAGACAAGAAGGGATTCAGTTTTCTAACAACCGCATAATAGACAGTTATTTTACAGCTTTCACCAATATGCAGAGAATAGAGAGACGGGCGTTTTCAATAAAAAGGTATTATTTATTGAACAGTCTTTCTTCTCATACAAGAGAAATGAATTGCCACAATTGCAAGACTAGTTATTATAAAAAGTGCGTACAGTAAAATGAGTATTGCAAAATAATACTGTAAAAGCATTGATATGGTTTCTTAGCCAAACAATGGTTTAAAATGAATAAAACATATATACATTCATATACACATTTGACTAACGTACTCAACTGGTGCTTCTAACTACGCCTACCCCAGTGTACCTGACCTAAGCCTAATACTTGGGAGGGAGTAAATAAGTAGCTTTAAGTTAAGTTGGTTTTGCCAAGGTTTGCTTCAAGAATTCTCTCTAAGGGTTTAGTCAACACCATACCTCTGGAATAGAATGTTGGAGGTCTTGTATCTCCTTCCAGAACTCTATATCCCAGTCACTCGCAAGAGTAGGCTGGAAACGCCGGAGCTGGAGAAAAGGCAGCGTCTCTCTCAGCGCGTCGAGGAAGAGGAGGAGGGGCAGCGTCCGTGGGCAGCTTGCATCTGCTGGGCTCTGCAGGGGACAGCTCTTCTACTCCTATGTTCACCACACCATTGTTCGCTGATGCCTTTGAGGCAGCGGTAGCTTCAGTATCAGCGAGGCAGCGATAGTATCGAGGCATGCGTTTGCTTAAGGCAACGTTGGTAATATTTATACCTGAAAGGTTCCTTGTTTGACATACGTTTTTGGACATAAGACGTCAATAAAGATGTCACTAGGAAGAGATCGTCTTAGATAGTGGCTTCTGCTGTGTCATTTGCTCTAATGAGCTGCAGAAGAAGAGATTCTGAAATGTGGCTCTGATCGTGTTAGGCCAGAGACGAGTTTCTGAAATATTACTCTTGATCGTTTATGCCATTATAGGGGAATAAATGGATTATAGCCGTATAGGGGCATAAGGTCACAGTATCGATCGGGCCCTAGATTAGAACGTGACACCCTTAGAGCATGAAAGCACCTGGCACCAACAGTACCAACTTAGGAGAGTGGGAGCACCTGGCACTGACAGTACCCCCTTAGGACAGTGAGAACACAAGGCACTGACAGTACCCCTTAGAGCATGGGAGCACCTTGCACTGATAGGACCCCCTTAGAGCCTGAGTGCACATGGCACCAACAGTACCCCCTTAGATCATGAGAGCACCTGGCACCAAAAGTGCCCCCTTAGAGCATGAGAGCACCTGGTACTGACAGTACCCCTTCGAGCATGAGAGCACCTGGTACTGACAGTACCCCCTTAGAGTGTGAGAGGACCTGGCACTGACAGTACCCTCTTAGAGCATGAGCGCACCTGGCACCAATAGTACCCGCTTGGAGCAAGAGCACCTGGCACCAACAGTACCCCTTTAGGACTTTGAGAGCACCTGGCGCTAACAGTACCCCCTTAGAGCATGAGAGCACCTGGTACCAACAGTACCCCTTTAGGGCCATGAGATGACCTGGCACTTACAGTACCCCCTTAGAGCGTGAGCGCACCTGGCACCAACAGTACCCCCTTAGAGCATGAGTGCACTTGGCACCAACAGTACAATTTTAAGCATGAGAGCCCCTGGCACTAACAATACCCCCTTAGAGAATGAGAGCAACTGGCAGCAACAGTACCCCCTTAGAGCATGATAGCACCTGGCTACAACTGTACCCCTTTATGACAGTGAGAGTACCTGGCACTGACAGTACCCTTTAGAGCATGAGAGCACCTGGCACCAACAATACCAACTTAGGAGAGTGAGAGCACCTGGCACTGACATTACCCCCTTAGGACCGTGTGAGCACCTGGCACGAACAGTACCCCCTTAGGACAGTGAGAGCACTTGGCACCAACAGTTCCCCTTAGGACAGTGAGAACACATTGCACTGACAGTACCCCTTAGAGGATGGGAACACCTTGCACTGATAGGACCCCCTTAGAGCCTGAGCGAACATGGCACCAACAGTACCCCCTTAGAGCATGAGAGCACCTGTCACCAACAGTACCCCCTTAGAGTATGAGAGCACCTGGCACCCACATTACCTCCTTAGAGCATGAGAGCACCTGGCACTGACAGTACCCCCTTGGAGTGTGAGAGCACCTTACACCAAAAGTACCCCCTTAGAGCGTGAGAGCACCTGGCACTGACAGTACCCTCATAAAGTATGAGCGCACCTGGCACCAATATTACCCCCTTGGAGCGTGAGAGCACCTGGCACCAACAGTACCCCTTTAAGACCATGAGATGACCTGGCACTGAGAGTACCCCCTTGGAGCATGAGCGCACCTGGCACCAACAGTACCCTCTTAGAGCATAAGAGCACCTGGCACTAACAGTACCCCCTTAGAGCATGAGATCACCTAGCACCAACAGTACCCCCTTAGAAAAGTGAGAGCACCTGGCACCAACAGTACTCCCTTAGGACAATGAGAGTACGTAACACTGAAGGAACCCCTTAGAGCATGAGTGCATCTGGCTCCAACAGCACCCCCTTGGAGCATAAAAGCACCTGGTTCCAACACTACCCCTTTAGCGTGTGAGAGCACTTCGCACCAACAGTACCCCCTTATAGCATGAGAGCACCTGGCACCAACAGTACCCCTTAGAGCATGAGAGCACCTGGCAACAACAGTACCCTCTAGAGCATGAGAGCACCTGGCACCAACAGTACCCCCCATAGAGCTTGAGGGCATCTGACAATAACACTACAGCCTCAGAGCCTGAGAGCACCTAGCACAAACATTACCCCCTTAGAACGAGAGAGCACTTGGCACAAACAGTAGCCCTTTAGAGCGTGAGAGCACCTGGTACCAACAGTACCCTACTAGAGCATGAGAGCAACTGGCCCCGGCAGTACCCCCTTAGAGCATGAGCGCACATGGAACCAATATTACCCCCTTAGAGCATGAGCGCACCTGGCACCAACAGAACCCCCTTCGAGCATGAGAGCACCTGGCACCAACAGTACCCCCTTAAGACAGTGAGATCACCTGGCACCAACAGTACCAACTTAGGAGAGTGAGAGCACCTGGCACTGACAGTACCCCCTTAGGACCGTGTGAGCACCTGGCACCAACAGTACCCCCTTAGGACAGTGAGAGCACCTGGCACCAATAGTACCCCCTTAGGACAGTGAGAGCACCTGGCACCAATAGTACCCCCTTAGGACAGTGAGAACACATGGCACTGACAGTACCCCTTAGAGCATGAGAGCACCTTGCACTCATAGGACCCTCTTAGAGCCTGAGTGCACATGGCACCAACAGTGCCCCCTTAGAGCATGAGAACTCCTGGCACAAACAGTACCCCCTTAGAGCATGAGAGCACCTGGCACTGACATTACCTCATTAGAGCGTGAGAGCACCAGGCTCCGGCAGTACCCCCTTAGAGCATGAGATCACATGGCACCAACATTACCCCCTTAGAGGGTGAGCGCACCAGGCACTAACATTACCCCTTTAGAGCATGAGAGCACCTGGCACCAACAGTACCCCCTTAGGGCATGGGAGCACGTGGCACCAACAGTACCCCATTAGAGCATGAGAGCACTTGGCACCAACAGGACCCCCTAAGAGCATGAGAACACCTGGCACTGACAGTACCCCCTTAGAGCGTGAGCGCAGCGGCACCAAGAGTACCCCACTAGAGCATGAGAGCACCTGGCTCCGGCAGTACCCCCTTAAAGCATGAGAGCACCTGGCACCAACAGTACCCTCTTAGAGCATAAGAGCACCTGGCACTAACAGTACCCCCTTAGAGCATGAGATCACCTAGCACCAACAGTACCCCCTTAGAAATGTGAGAGCACCTGGCACCAACAGTACTCCCTTAGGACAATGAGAGTACGTAACACTGAAGGAACCCCTTGGAGCATAAAAGCACCTGGTTCCAACACTACCCCTTTAGCGCGTGAGAGCACTTCGCACCAACAGTACCCCCTTATAGCATGAGAGCACCTGGCACCAACAGTACCCCTTAGAGCATGAGAGCACCTGGCAACAACAGTACCCTCTAGAGCATGGGAGCAGCTGGCACCAACAGTACCCCCCATAGAGCTTGAGGGCATCTGACAATAACACTACAGCCTCAGAGCCTGAGAGCACCTAGCACAAACATTACCCCCTTAGAACGAGAGAGCACTTGGCACAAACAGTAGCCCTTTAGAGCCTGAGAGCACCTGGTACCAACAGTACCCCCTTAGGACAGTGACAGCATGTGCCACTCACAGTACCCCTTCGAGCATGAGAGCATTTGGTACTAACAGTATCGCCTTCGGACAGTGACAGCACCTGGCACTGACAGTACCCCTTAGAGCTTGAGCGCACCTGGCACCAACAGTACCCCTTAGAGCATGAGAGCAACTGGCCCCGGCAGTACCCCCTTAGAGCATGAGCGCACATGGCACCAATATTACCCCCTTAGAGCATGAGCGCACCTGGCACCAACAGAACCCCCTTCGAGCATGAGAGCACCTGGCACCAACAGTACCCCCTTAAGACAGTGAGATCACCTGGCACCAACAGTACCAACTTAGGAGAGTGAGAGCACCTGGCACTGACAGTACCCCCTTAGGACCGTGTGAGCACCTGGCACCAACAGTACCCCCTTAGGACAGTGAGAGCACCTGGCACCAATAGTACCCCCTTAGGACAGTGAAAGCACCTGGCACCAATAGTACCCCCTTAGGACAGTGAGAACACATGGCACTGACAGTACCCCTTAGAGCATGAGAGCACCTTGCACTCATAGGACCCTCTTAGAGCCTGAGTGCACATGGCACCAACAGTACCCCCTTAGAGCATGAGAGCACCTGGCACCAACAGTGCCCCCTTAAGACAGTGAGATCACCTGGCACCAACAGTACCAACTTAGGAGAGTGAGAGCACCTGGCACTGACAGTACCCCCTTAGGACCGTGTGAGCACCTGGCACCACCAGTACCCCCTTAGGACAGTGAGAGCACCTGGCACCAATAGTACCCCCTTAGGACAGTGAGAACACATGGCACTGACAGTACCCCTTAGAGCATGAGAGCACCTTGCACTCATAGGACCCTCTTAGAGCCTGAGTGCACATGGCACCAACAGTACCCCCTTAGAGCATGAGAACACCTGGCACCAACAGTGCCCCCTTAGAGCATGAGAGCTCCTGGCACAAACAGTACCCCCTTAGAGCATGAGAGCACCTGGCACTGACATTACCTCCTTAGAGCGTGAGAGCACCAGGCTCCGGCAGTACCCCCTTAGAGCATGAGATCACCTGGCACCAACATTACCCCCTTAGAGGGTGAGCGCACCAGGCACTAACATTACCCCTTTAGAGCATGAGAGCACCTGGCACCAACAGTACCCCCTTAGAGCATGGTAGCACGTGGCACCAACAGTACCCCATTAGAGCATGAGAGCACTTGGCACCAACAGTACCCCCTAAGAGCATGAGAACACCTGGCACTGACAGTACCCCCTTAGAGCGTGAGCGCAGCGGCACCAACAGTACCCCACTAGAGCATGAGAGCACCTGGCTCCGGCAGTACCCCCTTAGAGCATGAGATCACCTGGCACCAATATTACCCCCTTAGAGCATGAGAGCACCTGGCACCGGCAGTACCCACTTAGAGTGTGTGCACACCTGGCACCAACAGTACCCTTTCAGAGCATGGGAGCACCTGGCACCAATAGTACCCCTTAGTGTGTGAGTGTACCTGGCACCAACAGTACCCCCTTAGAGCGTGACAATACCTGCTACCAACAGTACCCCCTTAGAGCATGGGAGCACCTGGCACCAACAGTACCCCCATAGAGCATGAGAGCATCTGTCACCAACAGCACCCCATTAGAGCATGAGTGCACTTGGCACTGACAGTAACCCCTTAGTGCGTGAGAGCACTTGGCACCAACAGTACCCCCTTATAGAATGAGAGCATCTGGCACCAACAGTACCCCCTTAGAGCGTGAGTGCACCTGGCACCGACAGTACCCCCTTAGGACAGTGAGAGCACCGGCACTGACAGCACCCCTTAGAGCATGATAGCATCTGGCAACAACAGTACCCCCTTAGAGCGTGAGAGCACCTGGCACCAACAGGCCAGAAGACTGTTTGTTTACTCCTCAGGCGGAAGCCGGGAGATTGCTTTGTTTTTAAAAATTGGAGTCACTTGTTAACTGTGTGTTTTAACTCACTCGCCTATGTCCCTGAGCACCCCCACGCAGCCGACCCTAGCGCTGACGTAGGGAAAATTGCCTAATTGCTGCCACCTGGTCGAGCACTCAGGCCACGCCCGCTTTGCTGACCACGCCCCCCGCATCCAGTACAAAAGGCGCGCTGATTAAGAACGCGCCCAGAAGACTGTTTGTTTACTCCTGAGGCGGAAGCGGGGAGATTGCTTTGTTTTTAAAAATTGGAGTCACTTGTTAACTGTGTGTTTTAACTCACTCGCCTATCTCCCTGAGCAACCCCACGCAGCGGACCCTAGCGCTGACGTAGGGAAAATTGCCTAATCGCTGCCACCTGGTCGAGCACTCAGGCCACGCCCACTTCGCTGACCACGCCCCCCGCATCCAGTACAAAAGGCGCACTGATTAAGAAAGCGCCCAGAAGACTGTTTGTTTACTCCTGAGGCGGAAGCCGGGAGATTGCTTTGTTTTTAAAAATTGGAGTCACTTGTTAACTGTGTGTTTTAACTCACTCGCCTATCTCCCTGAGCACCCCCACGCAGCGGACCCTAGCGCTGACGTAGGGAAAATTGCCTAACTGCTGCCACCTAGTCGAGCACTCAGGCCACGCCCACTTCGCTGACCACGCCCCCTGCATCCAGTACAAAAGGCGCGCTAATTAAGAATGCGCCCAGAAGACTGTTTGTTTACTCCTGAGGCGGAAGCCGGGAGATTGCTTTGTTTTTAAAAATTGGAGTCACTTGTTAACTGTGTGTTTTAACTCACTCGCCTATCTCCCTGAGCACCCCCACGCAGAGGACCCTAGCGCTGACGTAAGGAAAATTGCCTAATTGCTGCCACCTGGTCGAGCACTCAGGCCACGCCCACTTCGCTGACCACGCCCCCGCATCCAGTACAAAAGGCGCGCTGATTAAGAATGCGCCCAGAAGACTGTTTGTTTACTCCTGAGGCGGAAGCCGGGAGATTGCTTTGTTTTTAAAAATTGGAGTCACTTGTTAACTGTGTGTTTTAACTCACTCGCCTATCTCCCTGAGCACCCCCACGCAGAGGACCCTAGCGCTGACGTAAGGAAAATTGCCTAATTGCTGCCACCTGGTCGAGCACTCAGGCCACGCCCACTTCGCTGACCACGCCCCCCGCATCCAGTACAAAAGGCGCGCTGATTAGGAACGCGCCCAGAAGACTGTTTGTTTACTCCTGAGGCGGAAGCCGGGAGATTGCTTTGTTTTTAAAAATTGGAGTCACTTGTTAACTGTGTGTTTTAACTCACTCGCCTTTCTCCCTGAGCACCCCCACGCAGCGGACCCTAGCGCTGACGTAGGGAAAATTGCCTAATTGCTGCCACCTGGTCGAGCACTCAAGCCACGCCCACTTCACTGACCACACCCCCCACTCTACTAAAATGTGTCTATTCAGGAAGCGCAGCGGACGAGCGCAGCGGGAGCGCCGTTTGCGCGCCGAAGGCGCGCCTAAGGCAAGCCCGTCTGCGCTCATCCGCGCCAGACCGCGCCCAGAGCCCGGACCCCTGGTTCGCCCTTCCCAGGCCATCATTTACTCCAGGGACACCTTGCTGGGACTCCGAATCCCCCTAACCCCCCCCTGCAGCAACTCGATCTCACTCGCTGAAGGGAACTCTCGCTGCCGCTCTTGCTCGTACAGTTTCTACCCAGAGCCAACGCTGAAACCCATCACCCTCAATATGGCCCTGCAAAACTGCAAATCCCTCCCAAAGCACCAAACGGAAATTAATCTGCTCCTGAAAGACTCCGATATTGAAATCTTATTCCTAACGGAACCATGGCTCACAGCAGGATCAGAGCCAGATATCGTTCAGTCACTCCCACCGGAATACCTGATTAAATTCCACAACAGACCCGAAGGCATAGGCGGAGGAATCGCTGTCGTTTACAGAGACTACCTCTCATGTCAATTCAGAGATAGTCCTATACTGGACTGCGAAAATATCTTCTTCTCTGTGAGTCGCCCACCATCGCTCACACTTTCGGGACTATTAGTTTATCGTCCCCCTGGACCAATTCGTCACTTTAGCGAGTCACTCATTGACTCTGTCTCTTCCCTAGCCTGTACAACACCAAATTTTACGATATTGGGGGATTTAAATCTCCATCTCGATGACCCCTCCAGCAAACCGGCGATGGATCTCAAAGCCGACCTTGGCTCACTCAGCCTCGAATTGCTTAACAACCTTCCCACTCACATCAAAGGGCATCTGTTGGATCCCGTGTTCTCCAACCTCCCGCGTCTCACAGTTAAGCCCCCCATCCCCATTCCATGGTCAGACCATTTCTTGGTCCCCTTCGAGCTACTGCTATCCACCAAGCCTCTGGGTAAACCTCCCCCCCCAACCCCACGATCGCCCGTGGAAAAAACTGGACAACAACGCCTGGGCTCAGGCTCTATCCTCCACCTCCCCCCTCCTGGACGAAGACCCTTCCATAGCAGAAACTCAGCTACAGGATTGGATCCATCAATCCTTAGAAACCATTTTGCCACTCAAACAACTGCCTAGCAGGAACAAATCGACCAAATGTCCCTGGTTCACCCAGGAACTCCGCACCCTAAAAAAGAGCTGTAAAAAACTAGAACGCGCCTGGAGGAAAACCTGGTCTACAGCCTCCAAAAATGAATACAGAACCGCTATCAAGCTCTACAAAAACGCAATTAAATCTATCCAGGCCACCTTCTTTGAAGGAAAGATTGCTGCAGCGGCCAACTCCGTGAAGGAAACATACCGCATAGTACGGCTCCTCACCAAAATCCAGGACACCCCCCCAGACCCCGAAGGCGGGAGATGCAATCAAATGGCCAACTTCTTCTCCGCAAAAATTGATAAAATACTTACCTCACTCCCCGCACCCTCCGCTTCTCTCCATTCCATTTCACCTCCCCTTCATCCGGAGGCTCCGCACTTGCGAGCCTTTGACCAGATCTCCACGGAGACATTTTTAGACACCCTGCAAGCTGTAAAAAGTGACTCACCAGCTGATCCTGCTCCCATCAGCAAGCTGAAACTGGTCGCCCCTATTATAGCTCAACCTTTCACCAATCTAATAAACGCCTCCTTTAGGAACGGCGCCGTTCCAGCCAACTGGAAAAAGGCTACTGTCAAAGCCCTCCTGAAGAAACCTCACCTGGACCCATCAGACCCCTCCAACTTCAGGCCGATTTCACTCCTACCAGGGATCAGTAAAGTGGCTGAATGAATAGCTAACCAACAGCTATCCTCCTTTTTGGAGTCCAATCACTTATTACGCGACTCCCAGACCGGCTTCAGACCGGGCCAAGGCACCGACACCGCCCTGCTTGCAGTTGTCGAAGAGGCGAGAGCCATCATAGACGCAGGAGGATCAGTGGCAGTGATCCTCCTCGATCTTAGTGCCGCCTTCGACACGGTAGACCACTTCATCTTGGTCCACCGACTGAGTCAAGTGGGAATCACTGACTCAGCCCTCACGTGGATTAAACCCTTCCTCGAGGGAAGATCATTCCAGGTATCAGACGGCTTTTCCACGTCAAAACCCCTGACCATGCAGTGTGGGGTCCCCCAGGGCTCCTCCCTCAGCCCCACACTTTTTAATGTTTATATGTCTCCCCTCGAAGACATTATCACTCCCTTTGGTGTCAAGACAGTGATGTACGCTGATGACACCCAGCTGGTGGTGTCCATCAACCACTCAGACTCTAGCTTAGGAAACCTCGCCAGTTGTCTAGAAGGGATCTCACAATAGATGTCGGACTCTAGACTTAAGCTTAACGGCGATAAATCGGAGATCCTCCTCCTGGGCAATCAAAACAAATTACCCGCAAACCTTTCTTGGCCACCCTGCATGGGCACCTACCCTACTCCCAAAACAGAAGTTAAAAGTCTAGGTATCTGGCTTGACCAGGACCTAAATTTCAAAACCCAGGCCAGGAAAACATCAGGGACCTGCTTCGGCCTAATCCATATGGCCCGTAAGATCCTCCACCTGATCCCTTTCCATTCCAGGAAGTTACTGATGCAGGGACTGGTCAACTCTAGACTTGATTACGGTAACATCCTGTACCTGGGAGCCCCTGCATCAGTCATTCAAAAACTTCAGGTGGCCCAAAATGCCGCAGCTAGAGTCCTCACGGGAACCAAAGCACGGAGCTCGGCGAAACCTGCCCTCAAAAGCCTACACTGGCACCCAGTGAAAGAGCGCATCACATTCAAGACGCTCTGCATAGCGCACAAAATCCTGCATGATAAGGGCCCCCCAATACTCAGATCCCTGATGAAACCACACAAATCTAACAGACACTTAAGATCTGATTCACTTGCCTTGGCCTCCATCCCTAGAATAAAAAAGACAAGATCTGGCGGCCGCAGGTTCGCCTATAACGCGCCTAAGCACTGGAACTCCCTCCCACTAGCCATGAGGAGTGATCAGAATCTACTATCCTTTCGAAAAAAATTAAAAACCTGGCTCTTTCCCTAAACATCTTCCTGCACTGACCCCTTTTGGAATAAACTAGGTCCAAGGGTAGCTATGCGCTCTACAAATCCACTTCCAAATTCCAAATTCCAGTACCCCCTTAGAACGAGAGAGCACCTGGCACAAACAGTACCCCCTTAGAGCATGAGAGTACCGGGCACCAACAGTACCCCCTTAGGACAGTGAGAGCACCTGCCACTGACAGTACCCCTTCGAGCATGAGAGCATTTGTTACTAACAGTAACCCCTTAGGACAGTGAGAGCACCTGGCACTGACAGTACCCCTTAGAGCGTGAGCGCACCTGGCACCACCAGTACCCTACTAGAGCATGAGAGCAACTGGCTCCAGCAGTACCCCCTTAGAGCATGAGCGAACCTGGCACCAACATTACCCCCTTAGAGCATGAGTGCACCTGCCACCAACAGAACCCCTTTAGAGTATGAGAGCACCTGGCACCAACAGTACCCCCTTAGAGTGTGAGCGCACCTGGCACCAACAGTACCCCCTTAGAGCATGAGAGCACCTGGCAGCAACAGTACCCGAAAGAGCATGGGAGCACCTAGCACCAACAGTACCCCCTTAGGACAGTGAGAGCACCTGGCACTGACAGTACCACTTAGAGCATGAGATCACCTAGCACCAACAGTACACCCTTAGAAATGTAGGAGCACCTGGCACCAACAGTACTCCCTTAGGACAATGAGAGCACCTGGGACTGACAGTACTCCTTAGAGCATGAGAGCACCTGGCACAAACAGTACCACCGTAGGACAGTGGGAGCACCTGGCAACAACATTAACCCCCTAGAGTATGAGAGCATCTGGCACGGACAGTACCCCCTTACAGCATGAGCGCACCTGGCACCAACAGTACTTCTTTAGAGCGTGGGAGCACCTGGCACCGACAGTGCCCCAGAGAGCGTAAGAGCACTTGTCACTGGCAGTACCCCCTTAGAGCATGATATCACCTGGCACCAACAGTACACCTTTGGAGAGTGAGATCACATGGCACCAACAGAACCCCCTTAGACCATGAGAGCACCTGGCACGAACAGTACCACCTTAGAGCATGAGAGCAACTGGCAGCAACAGTACCCCCTTAGAGCGTGAGTGCACCTGGCACTAACAGTACCCTCTTAGAGCATGAGAGCACCTGGCACCAAGTGTACCCCCATAGAGTGTGAGCACACCTGGCACCAACAGTAACCCCTTAGAGCATGAGCGCACCTGGCACCAACAGTACCCCCTTAAAGCATGAGAGCACCTGGTACCAACAGTACCCTATTAGAGCATGAGCGCACCTGGCAGAGCACCTGGCAGCAACAGTACCCGATAGAGCATGAGAGCACCTGGCACCAACAGTACCCCCTTAGGACAGTGAGAGCACCTGGCACTGAAAGTACCCATTAGAGCATGAGAGCACCTGGCACAAACAGTACCACCTTAGGACAGTGAGAGCACCTGGCAACAACGTTAACCCCCTGTTGGACTTGGCCCTTCTGGCGGGTTCACCCCTAAACGTTTTGCTTTCAATATGCAACATGGCGCCAGTGATTTTTGGCTTCTGCGCACTTTCACTGTGTCCCAGTGGAAAGTGCGTGTGCACTCTGATTGCGTGTCGTGAGATTGTCCTGCCCTCCCATAGGAATGCATTGGGAATATCTGTGTCCCTGTGGGTTCCTGATGCGTGAGGTGTGCATGCTCGAGTTTGGTATGTGCGGACTCGTGAGATTGAATGCTGCGCAATGATGTGTGCGGCGTGAATGTGCCTAGTGTGGGAGTGCCACTTCTAGACATGGGTGCGCGTGTGCAGTAAGTGTGCTGGTGTATGATTGGCTGGAGCTGGATGGTGAGTCTGCCTCCAGGAGTATGGATGGGTCTGCCCCGGTGGTGAGTGGAGAGATTAGCATGCTGCTGTGAGGGAGGGGTGCACCTGGGACCTGAATAGGTCTGGCCTTTCCCCCACACAATGCTGGCTCTGCCCCCTGTGGTGCGACTGATGACCCTAGCCTGGCCAGTAATTAGGAAGGGTGGCTGAGCACATCACAGTGCTCCAAAACCAGTTGCAACTGGTTTTTCCCCACCCTGCACACAGACAATGAGGTTTTTACTTTATAAAAAGGGGCTGTGTCCCCTTACAAAATGTGCTTGCAGAGCCTGTCTTGAGGGGGGCCTGCTGCTGCTGCTGGCCACCAGGAGGACCGCCACTGGTGATTGCCTCCCTGCCTAGGAGGACCCTGTGAGCTGGCCCCTGGGCCCAGCCTTGCCCCCCCCACCTCCTGAAGGACTCTTGCTTTTCTTTGGGGACTGCTGTGGCCTGCCAGTGCTTAGGGAGTGCTGGCCTCCCACCTCCAAATAGCGCGTTGCGCCGCTGGTGCAGGCGATTCCTCCCTAAAGTGATTCCCCAGCCTGGGGATCCCCCTTGTTGCTGGTCTTAAAGGCCGGTGCCCACACAGCATTTTCCCCGTGTTTTGCTGGCTGCCGCACGGGAGCCTAGCCCGCTCACTGCTGTGATTTTGCCGTGTTTCATATTTCCATTTAGTGGGAGCCTACCCCGTTTTGTTTTCACTGTGATTCGCAAGTGCCCGCCCTGCACTGGTGAAGGAAAATCACCGCCGCAGCCCCGAGCTCTCCCCCGCCACAGAGAAACCAGCTCCGCAGCGTCACGAGCAGCGCCGCACTGGGATTGGACCCAACGCCAGCGCCACGCTCTGATTGGCCGGTGGGAAGTGAACCAGGAAGCGGACGGGAGGCCACCCTGCGCTCTTGCCAGGCAAGAAGAAGAAGCCCGTCCCCCAGTGAGGCTCTCCCGAGGAGAGAGCCCTGCCGCCACCCGAAGAAGCCCGGCAGAGAGGAGCCGATGCCGCGAGGAGCCGCCGCCTCCCCAGGCAGCCGGTGAGTGCGAGCGTCCCCGGGATCGCTATTCCGCCCTGGGCAGTGTTGCGGCAGAGGAGCCCACGGGGCTCCTGGGGGGCACTTGTTCTCTTGAGTCCAAGAGGGTCTCCATTGGCCGGCACCATTTGTTGATGAGCCCTGAGGGGCTTAAGTGACATATTTGTTGATGAGCCCTGCGAGGCTCAAGGCCGCATATTTGTTTGGCGAGCCCTGAGAGGCTCTTGGGTGCCACCTTGTTCTCAAGTCCCCCGAGAGGGACTCCAACGTCTAAGGGGGCATTCTTCTTGCATGGTAGAGTGGCCCCGGAAGGCAGCGGGCTGCTCCCACTTGCCCCACAGTTGTTCTCGAGCGTGTTTTTGGCCAGAGCCTGCGAGGCTCCACCGTGTTGGCCACATCATCTCCACAGCTGGCAGCACTTAGTGGGCAGCTGCTCCGTTTAGGCCCCCCCTGACATTTGATACAGTCACAGGTTGTGGCTTATGTGATTTGTGCACAAATGTGTTCCTGCCTAATGTGATTTCTGCGCAATTGTGTTTTCCCTGCATCTCTGAATGTGTTTCTATGCATCATGTGCTATTCCCTACACCGCTGAATGTATGTTTATGCATCATGTGTTTTTCCCTACACCTCTGAATGTTGTGATGCATCATGTGTAATGTTCCTATTCATATACCCCTAAATGAATTGTGATACTTAGGTGGATGTTCTTTCTAGTACAGGTGTTGCTAGTGAGGTCCTGGTTCCCTACGTGATATTTTCCTAAGGTGGTTAGGGTTGCATAGGTGGTACTTACCTGTTACCAGTGATTACTGGATTGTGTGCAACATTTGCTATTTTGTGCTACAAGTGTTCTATGTTCTAAGTGTTAATTCTACCAAGTGCTAGTTCTAAAAGGGCCTATTCCTGACAGTGGCCCACGTGGCCCTGTCCCATGTACATAATCCCCTGTAAATTCTGCCCGTGCCTGTTGCACATTGTAAAGTGTGTGTTTTTATCACGTTACCTAGAGGGTGAGCAGGGGTTATCTTTGGCGTGTAACTGGCTTTGGTGCAAGCCTTGGGCAGCCGGAGATCCCATTTCTAACATCCCTGCAGTGTGA
Organism: Lissotriton vulgaris; assembly: GCF_964263255.1. Lineage (NCBI taxonomy): Eukaryota > Metazoa > Chordata > Amphibia > Caudata > Salamandridae > Lissotriton > Lissotriton vulgaris. The sequence goes on from NC_141687.1 coordinate 9,734,131, forward strand.
GAGCATCTGGCACCAACAATACCCCCTTAGAGCATGCGAGTACCTGGCACCAACAGTACTTCTTTAGAGCGTGAGAGCACCTGGCACTGACAGTGCCCCCTAGAGCGTAAGTGCACCTGGCACCGACACTACCCCCTTAGAGCGTGAGGACACTGACAGTACTCCCTTAGGACCATGAGAGCCCCTGGCACTGACAGTACCCCCTTAGAGCATGATATCACCTGGCACCGACAGTACCCCTTTGGAGCGTGAGATCACCTGGCACCAACAGAACCCCCTTAGACCGTGAGTGTACCTGGCATGAACAATACTGCCTTAGAGCACGAGAGCACCTGGCAGGAACAGTACCCCCTTATAGCGTGAGTGCACCTGGCAACAACAGTACCCTCTAGAGCATGAGAGCACCTGGCACTAACTGTATCCCCTTAGAGCATGAGAGCACCTTTCGCCAACAGTACCCCCTTAGGACAGTGAGAGCACCGGGCATGGACAGTGCCCCTTAGAGTGTGAGCGCATCTGGCACCAACAGTACCCTCTAGAGCATGAGAGCACCTAGCACCAACAGTACCCCCTTAGAGCGTGAGAGTGTCGGGCACTAACAGTACCCCTTAGGACAGTGAGAAAACCTGTTACTGACAGTATCCCTTAGAGCATGAGAGCACCTGGCACCAACAGTACCACCTTAGACCAATGAGAGCACCTGGCAGCAACAGTACCTCCTAGAGTGTGAGTATGTAGTACCCCTTGTAGCGTGAGCGCACCTGGCACCAACAGTACCCCTTAGAGCACGAGAACACCTGGCACCAACAGTACCCCTTAGAGCATGAGAGCACCTGGCACCAACAGTACCCCTTAAAGCATGAGAGCACCTGGCATCAACAGTACCCCTTGTAGCGTGAGCGTACCTGGCACCAACAGAACCCCTTAGAGCATGAGAGCACCTGGCATCAACAGTACCCCTTGTAGCGTGAGCGTACCTGGCACCAACAGAACCCCTTAGAGCATGAGAGCACCTGGCACCAACAGTACCCCTTGTAGCGTGAGCGCACCTGGCACCAACATTACCCCTTAGAGTGTGAGTGTACCTGGCACCAACAGTACCCCTTAGAGCATGAGAGCACCTGGCACCAACAGTACCCCTTGTAGCGTGAGCGCACCTGGCACCAACAGTACCCCTTAGAGCATGAGAGCACCTGGCACCAACAGTACCCCTTAGAGCATGAGAGCACCTGGCACCAACAGTACCCCTTGTAGCGTGAGCGCACCTGGCACCAACAGTACCCCTTAGAGCATGAGAGCACCTGGCACCAACAGTACCCCTTGTAGCGTGAGCGCACCTGGCAGCAACAGTACCCCTTAGAGCACGAGAGCACCTGGCACCAACAGTACCTCTTAGAGTGTGAGTGCACCTGGCACCAACAGTACCCCCTTACAGAGTGAGCGCATCTGGCACCAACAATAACCCCTTAGAGCATGAGAGCAGATGGCACCAACAGTACCCCCTTAGAACGTGAGCACACCTGGCAACAACAATAACCCCTTAGACCGTGAGAGCAGTACCCCCGTGAGAGCAGTACCCCTTATGGCATGAGAGCACGTGGCCCAACATTACTCCCTTAGAGCAAGAGAGCACCTGGCACCAATAGTACCCCTTAGGACCATGAGAGCACCAGGCACCAACAGTCCCCCCTTACTGCTTGAGAGCACCTGGCACCAACAGTACCCCTTTAGAGCGTGAGCGCACCTGCCACCAACGGTACCCCCATGAGCATGAGAACACTTGGGCAGTACCCCTTAGAGCATGATAGCAACTGGTACCAACAGTACCCCTTAAAGCATGAGAGCACCTCGCACCAACAGTACCCCCTAGAGTGTGACAGCACCTGGCACTGACAATACACCATTAGAGCATGATATCACCTGGCACCGACAGGACCCCCTTGGAGCGTGAGAGCACCTGGCACCAACAGTACCCCATTAGAGCATGAGAGCACCTGGCACCAACAGTTCCCCCTTAGAGCATGAGAGCAGCTGGCTTCAACAGGACCCCCTTAAAGCGTGAGCGCACCTTGCTCAAACAGTTCCCCCTTAGAGCATGAGAGCACCTGGCACCAACCGTACCCCCTTAGAGCCTGAGAGCACCTGGCACCAACAGTATCCCCTTAGAGCGTGAGCGCACCTGGCACCAACAGTACCCCCTTAGAGCATGAGAGCACCTGGCTCCGGCAGTACCCTCTAGAGTATGAGAGCACCTGGCACCAACAGTACCCCCTAGATCTTGAGAGCACCTGTCACTGACAGTACCCACTCAGGACAGTGAGAGCACCTGGCATTGACAGTACCCTTTAGAGCATGAGAGCACCTGGCACCAACAGTACCCCCCAAGGACCGTGAGAGCACCTGGATCCAACAGTACCCCCTTAGGATAGTGAGCGAACCTCGCACTGACAGTACCCCTTAGAGCATGAGCGCACCTCGCACCAACAGTACCCTCTAGAGCAGGGGTACTCATAGTACGGCCCGCGGGCCGCCCGCGGCCCGGCAAGCCTTCCTTGGCGGCCCGCGGACCTTACAGACATGTACCAGTTTAAAAAAAAAAAAATTCTCGAGTGTCAGTAAACACCACCGGTTGCAGCAGCCTGGACTCGGAGAGGCTCTGCTCTCTGGGGGTTGAGAGATTCCAGCCGTAGAGTGGAGCTGCAGGGGCCTCAGAAGAGGTGAAACAGAACAAAGACTCATTAAAAAGTTAATGGTCTTTAAAGACGTGTGAAATGCTCCGGCGCGGCTGTGCGCACGCCAGGCAAGCTGTCTCATCCCGGGCTGACAAGGGGTTGGCAGGGGCGTAACACAGGCCCCCCCCCAGCCCCCGCATTGCGGGGTGGCCCTGCGCTCCAGGGGCCCCATCAGTGAGCCAGCAGGCACCACGCACCCGTCAGGTATTATTTAAGAATTAACATCGCCATCGTTCTTTTCACCAGCTAGTTTCAGAGCTGCCTGCACCCAGGTATACCCGTGTCCGCTCAGGCATGTACACCCTGCTTGGCACTACGATGTGGTAGGAGTAGCTCCATTCAAGAAAATAGTGTGAGTCTGGTGCACAGAGTTAATGTTTTTTAATGACATGTCAATCATTTCATGGCACTGGTAAGGTAACAGCGTGTTTTAGCTTTTTATCCAGGCTCTCTGGTGGAAAATCTTGACACACTTGTGCTTGTTCCCAAAAGCAGATTACGGCAGCACGTCCAATGAGGCATCTTCCAGTCTGCCACAATTTCCTTTCTATTATGGTGCTTTTGTTAAGAACTTCAGTGTATGTCGTCTTTAACCAGCAAATGTTAAACGTTGTGCCAAGTACATCTGCACTTGAAAGAATTACTTAAATAACGTGCTTCGCAACAGGAGCCAAACTACCAACTACAACTCTGAACACTCTTTTTCTTATCACGGTGCCGGACACAGGCACAGGGAAAGTGGGTGGCCGGAGTGTGCGTGTGCTGCTGACCAGCCTTTACATTGCTGTCAGAGCACGACTTGCAGAGTTGCCAAAATGCATATTTTTAATTTTACCAGCCTTGCTGCCCTTTGCCCCCAAGAAGGCATTGCTGGGGCTTGGCGGGCTCCCGGGGAGAGAGAGGGAGGGGGAGAGAGAGGGATAGTCAGGGGAGGGCGATGGAGGGAGAGAGAGGGAGAGTCAGGGGAGGGCGATGGAGGTAGAGAGAGGGAGAGTCAGGGGAGGGCGATGGAGGGAGAGTCAGGGGAGGGTAAGGGAGGGGGAGAGGGGGAGAATCAGGGGAGGGCGAGGTAGGAAGAGAGTCAGGGGAGGGCGAGGGAGGGCGAGGGAGAGACAGGGAGGCAGAGTCAGGGGAGGGCGAGGGAGGGAGAGCGAGGCTGGAGGGAGAGCGAGGCTGGAGGGAGAGAGAGCCAAGGCGAGGAAGGAAGAGCCAGGGTGAGGGAGGGATGGAGAGTGAGGGGAGGGGGAGAGACAGGGGAGGGCAAAGGAGGGAGAGGGAGGGAGAGAGTCAGGGAAGGGAGAGAGTCAGGGGAGTCAGGGGAGTGAGAGAGGGAGAGTCAGGGGAGAGTGAGGGAGGGGGAGGGCGAGTCAGGGGAGGGAGAGAGGGAGAGAAGGGGGAGGGAGGCAGAAGTAGGGATGGAGAGAGAGGTAGGGAGACAGGAGGAGGGAGGGAGACAGAAAGAGATGGAGGGTGACAGAAAGAGAGAGGGAGGGAGACAGCGAGAGAGAGGGAGGGAGACAGCGAGAGAGAGGGAGACAGCGAGAGAGAGGGAGACAGTGAGGGAGGGAGGGAAGGAAAAGGAGGAAGAGAGGGAGACAGAGAGGGAGGAAGACAGAGAGCAGGAGGGAGGGAGACAGAGGGAGGGAGGGGGACAGAGAGAGAGAGACGGAGGGATGCAGAGGGAGGGAGACAGAGAGAGAAAGACAGAGAGAGGGGGAGGGGTGGGAGACAGAGGGAGGAAGAGGGAGGGCTTGGAGACAGGGATGAAGACAGAGGAGGGAGTCAGAGGGAGGGATGGAGACAGAGGGTGAGAAGGAGGGAGACAGAGGGTGAGAAGGAGGGAGACAGAGGGTGAGAAGGAGGGAGACAGAGGGTGTGAAGGAGGGAGACAAAGGAAGAGGGAGGGCGACAGAGGGAGGGAGGGAGACCAAGGGAGGGAGGAAGAGAAAGAGAGAGAGGGAGGGAGACAGAGAAAGGGAGGGAGACAAAAAGGGAGGGAGGGAAACAGGGAGGGAGACAGGGAGGGAGACAGGGAGGGAGGGAGACAGGGAGGGAGGTATGGAGGGAGGGAGGGAGACAGGGAGGGAGACAGGGAGGGAGGGAGACAGAGGGAGGGAGGGAGACAGAGAGAGAGCGAGGGAGGGAGGGAGGGAGACAGGGAAGAAGGGAGAGAGAGGGAGGGAGGGAGACAGGGAAGAAGGGAGAGAGAGGGAGGGAGGGAGATAGAGAGAGGGAGGGAGACAGAGAGAGGGAGGGAGACATGGAGGGAGGGAGACAGAGATGGAGGGAGGGAGGGAGACAGGGAGACATGGAGGGAGGGAGACAGAAAGGGAAGGAGGGAGACAGAGAGGGAAGGAGACAGAGAGGAAGGGAGACAGAGAGGGAGGTATGGAGGGAGGGAGACGGGGAGGGAGGGAGACGGGGAGGGAGGGAGACGGGGGAGGGAGGGAGACGGGGAGGGAGGGAGACCGGGAGGGAGGGAGACAGAGAGTGGGAGGGAGACAGAGGGAGGGAGACAGAGAGGGAGGGAGACAGAGAGGGAGGGAGACAGAGAGGGAGGGAGACAGAGACAGAGAGGGAGGGAGGGAGGGAGACAGGGAGGGAGACAGGCAGGGAGGCAGGGAGGGAGGGAGACAGTGAGGGAGGGAGACAGGGAAGAAGGGAGAGAGAGGGAGGGAGGGAGATAGAGAGAGGGAGGGAGACAGAGAGAGGGAGGGAGACAGAGAGAGGGAGGGAGACATAGAGGGAGGGAGACAGAGATAGGGAGGGAGACAGAGAGAGGGAGGGAGACAGAGAGAGGGAGGGAGACAGAGAGAGGGAGGGAGACATAGAGGGAGGGAGGGAGACAGAGATGGAGGGAGGGAGGGAGGGAGACAGAAAGGGAAGGAGGGAGACAGAGAGGGAAGGAGACATAGAGGAAGGGAGACAGAGGGGGAGGTATGGAGGGAGGGAGACGGGGAGGGAGGGAGACGGGGAGGGAGGGAGATGGGGAGGGAGGGAGACGGGGAGGGAGGGAGACTGGGAGGGAGGGAGACGGGGAGGGAGGGAGACAGAGAGGGAGGGAGACAGAGAGGGAGGGAGACAGAGAAAGGGAGGGAGACAGAGAAAGGGAGGGAGACAGAGAAAGGGAGGGAGACAGAGAAAGGGAGGGAGACAGAGAGAGGGAGGGAGACATAGAGGGAGGGAGGGAGACATAGAGGGAGGGAGGGAGACAGGCAGACATGGAGGGAGACATGGAGACATGAAGGGAGGGAGACAGGGAGGGAAGGAGGGAGACAGAGAGGGAAGGAGACAGAGAGGAAGGGAGACAGAGAGGGAGGTATGGAGGGAGGGAGACGGGGAGGGAAGGAGGGAGACAGGGAGACATGGAGGGAGACAGGGAGACATGAAGGGAGGGAGACAGGGAGGGAAGGAGGGAGACAGAGAGGGAAGGAGACAGAGAGGAAGGGAGACAGAGAGGGAGGTATGGAGGGAGGAAGACGGGGAGGGAGGGAGACAGGGAGGGAGACAGAGAGGGAGGGGACAGAGAGGGAGGGAGACAGAGAGGGAGGGAGACAGAGAGGGAGGGAGACAGAGAGGGAGGGAGACAGAGAGGGGAGGGAGACAGAGAGAGGGAGGGAGACAGAGAGAGGGAGGGAGACAGAGAGAGGGAGGGAGACAGAGAGGGGAAGGGAGACAGAGAGGGGGAGGGAGACAGAGAAGGAGGGAGACAGAGAAGGAGGGAGACAGAGAGGGAGGGAGACAGAGAGTGGGAGGGAGACAGAGGGAGGGAGACAGAGAGGGAGGGAGACAGAGAGGGAGGGAGACAGAGAGGGAGGGAGACAGAGAGGGAGGGAAGGAGGGAGGGAGACAGGGAGGGAGACAGGCAGGGAGGCAGGGAGGGAGGGAGACAGTGAGGGAGGGAGACAGGGAAGAAGGGAGAGAGAGAGGGAGGGAGGGAGACAGAGAGAGGGAGGGAGACAGAGAGAGGGAGGGAGGGAGACAGAGAGAGGGAGGGAGACAGGGAGGGCGGGAGGGAGGGGGACAGAGAGGGAGGGAGACAGAGAGAGGGAGGGATCAGAGGGAGGGAGGGAGAGGGAGAGAGGGAAGAGGGAGAGAAAGATAGGGAGGGAGGGTGAGGAAGAGAGAGAGGGAGAGAGAGAGAGAGAGAGAGAGAGAGAGATGTGTGTATGCTGGATCTGGTGAGTCAGTGGACAACGACGTCTGCTGCAGGGGCCTGTGTTCAACCTCATGGTCACAGTTTTTTTTTTACTCTAGCCCCGCCCCCTCTCTCACTGACCCCGCCCCCACCGGTGCGGCCCTCGGCCGCAAACCACACTGTAAATTTGGCCCCTGTGAGAAAGTTTGTGAGGACCCATGCTCTAGAGTATGAGAGCACCTGGCACCAACAGTACCCCCTAGATCTTGAGAGCACATGGCACTTACAGTACCCACTTAGGACAGTGAGAGCACCTGGCATTGACAGTTCCCCTTAGAGCATAAGAGCACCTGGCACCAACAGTACCCCCCAAGGACTGTGGGAGCACCTGGCACCAACAGTACCCCTTAGGACAGTGAGCGAACCTCGCACTGACAGTGCCCCTTAGAGCATGAGAGCAACTGGTACCAACTGGACCCCCTAAGGACCATGAGAGCACCTGGCACCAACATTACCCCCTTAGGACAGTGAGAGGATTTGGCTCCAACAGTACCCCTCTAGAGCATGAGAGCACCTGATACCAACAGAACTCCTTAGGACCGTGTAAGCACCTGGCACCATGAATACTCCCTTAGAGCATGTGAGCACCTGGGACCGACAGTACTCCCGTTTAGAGCATGAGAGCACCTGGCACCAACAGGACCCCTTAAAGCATGAGAGCCCCTGGCACCAACAGTACCCCCTAGAATGTGACAGCACCTGGCACCGACAGTACCCCCTTAGGACCATGAGAGCACCAGGTACTGACAATATCACCTTAGAGCACAATATCACCTGGCACCGATAGTACCCCCTTAGAGAGTAAGAACACCTGGCACCAACAGTACCCCCTTAGAGCATGAGAGCACCTTGCATCAACAGTAACCCCTTAGAGCTTGAGAGCACCTGGCACCAATAGTACCCCTTAGGAAAGTGAGAGCACCTCGCACCAACAGTACCCATTTAGAGCATGATAGCATCCAGCTGTCGCCAAATGGATGAAAAACAGCTGCCTACAACTAAAGTAAACACCAACAAAACAGAAGTGCTCATCATGGGCTCACACCCCAACACCTGGAGCGACATCTGGTGGCCCCTGCCCTCAGAAATCCACCAACCCCCCTGACCACGGGCGCAACCTGGGAATCATCCTGGACTCAGAGCTCAAAATGGACTTCCAGAGCAAGTCTGTCGAGTCTTCCTGCTTCCACACCCTCTGCCTCCTTTGTAAGACCTTCAAATGGATCCCCCTCGAACACAAAACGACTGTCTCTCAGGCCCTGGTCACCAGCAGACTTGACTACGGCAACGCACTCTCCGCCAGAATAAACAAAAACCTCACCCACAAGTTACAGCACATCCAGAACGCTGCCGCAAGACTGATTTTCAACCTGCCAAAACACTGCCACATCTGCCAGCACCTGCGCACATTCCACTGGCTCCCAGTTGAGGCGGGAATCACTTTTAAGATACTCACCCACACACACAAGGCCCTACATGGCACCGGACTAGCATACCTGAACAGCTGACTCAAATTCCACGCACCCCAAAGTACCCGACGGTCAGCCAAGCTAACGTCCCTCGCACCAGAAAAAACAGATTGGGAGGCCACTCCTCCTTCCTCATGGCCATAGCCTGGAACACCCTACCACTCCACCTCAGACAGACACAAACACTCCCCATCTTCACAAGAAACCTCAAAACCTGGCTTTTCGACAGACACCCTCCTTGATGGAATGGATCCTGCAACTCCCCTACCCCTAGTGCTTTGAGACCCTTGCACATAGCCATGTCTGAACTGGGGTGGCAGAGTGGGCTAAAGAACGGTGATGGATTAAACACAGATCTTTTGACTGGGTGTGAGTGTTTGATTGATTCAGATGCTCCGTCCATCGCCACCCCCTTTTGTACCGCTGGTTCACACACTGCAGCTGCCACATCTTTTCCCTGTGGCTGGCTTTGCCGTCCCCACTGGTCCCGGCACTAGTGGTCGGTACAGCTAGAAAAAATTACACATTTTTTAGATGCCATATATACGCCTCCACCTATTTTTTTTTCAGTAGCAAGATTGAAAATGCATACACCACAGACATAACTACAATTCGGGATTGTGTCTTCATCAGATGCCCACTCTATTTAATTCATAACTAAGATGGTTTTGGATTGAAGGAATTGTTTTATTGCACCTCATGAAATGTATATAATGATGGCCAAAACTTGGCCAAACTTGGTAACCCGCAATTCTTTGAGCAGACTCACTCTATCAAGGCTCTACCGGCCGCAGTGTTTAATTAAACCAACTTGATCCTGTTTTGCTAAACGCCTCTGATTTTTTCATTTCAGAAAGTTATCAAAAATAATAAAATATTTGGTTGGGCATTTTGTTGGTGCCAATGTTCGTGAAAGCCTCTCAAGAAGATAACCTATTGGTGAATCTAGGTTTTTGAAAACAAATGAGTGGCTAACTAGGAGGACAATAGGACATACCATAAGGTCTTCTTGGTTGGAAAATATAATGCTGCTGTCCTCCTCCTCATACTTCTTTCCAGCAATGGGGCACAATAATTAGTTCAATATCAACCGCTTCTAATAATAAAACTAGGTCTAGATAAGAATAAGACCCAATTTTGGGGTGTCCAGCGTGAACAAAATTTACTGATTGAGCATTACAAAGTAAAAGAAAGCATTCTCAGCTCAACAATCATATGTAGTATACCGTACTTGGGCATGCAATTTGCACAGCAGAGTAATAGCACTAGTACTAGTACTAGTAAGGACCAATTGGTTCTCTTAGTCTTACAGTACCACCACTAGGCAGTTCACAAATCATGTAAGGGGAAAGGGAAAGCTTTCTTAAAAACCAGAAGAAAGCAATATGAAGTTAGGAAGTGGAAATAATAGTTCAAAACAAGGAGCGGTAAAAGTTAGGGAAATCTATATTACTATTAACAACAGGCGGACTTACTGGAGCCAGCACAGTCATCAGATGAGGAGCATTACTTGCCCTGGGAGGCACCTCCAGCTCCTGCAACCCCTTCAGAAGTCCTTGTGTTTTTGCCCCTGTTTGCTGATGATCATGTAAGATATAATTCAAGAGACAAAATATTATTGGTGTTAAATAAATATAAAATATTCGCTCCATAGAGATTTTTTAACAGGCAATAATACATTCACCTTTCCTAAATCAGATAGACTAGTAGTATTATTATTATACAGTTCTTGAATCCTAAACCTAGCTAGCCTGCCTAGTCAAAGACTTTGAAATGAATTGTACACATTTTTTATTCGCTGCTGAGTGCTAATCTCATTTGCAATCATCTCCACTCTCTTTGACTGGCCAATTCTCCAACTCTACATCCAGGGCAAAATGTAGGTAGCCTAATACCGGTCGATAACGGCTGAAATTACTGAATTTCGGACGTTACCGACCGGTATTAGGCTTTTGAGATGTAGGTGGTCAATATACATATTCGAAAATTTACCGAATCGGTATTTTAAGGAATCTGTAAAATACCGATTCCTTAAAATACCAAATTGGTCAATTACCGAATCTGTAATGTAGGGAGCACTCAAATGAGTGAATTGCATGGTTAAGGATTCGGCATTTACCAACCACTAAAAGTTGGTGGTAAATATCAAAAACTTTTGAAAAATAATTTTTGTGCATTTCCAAAAGTGCCATGTGGCAGACATACATGCCCTTAAGGTATGTATGTGTGTCACATGTGCACACATGCATGATTCAGGGGTGCAACAGGGTGTCAATGTGACATCCTGCCACCCTTGAATGTGTTCCCACTTACTGAATCGGTATTTACCGATTCAGTAAATCCCATTCATTCCTATGGGCCTCCAGGCCCATAGGAATGAATGGGAATTACCGAATCGGTAAATACCGATTTGGTAAATACGGAATCGTACCGATTCAGTAATACTTACCAAATTTTTTCCTACATAGCATTTACTGATTCTAAAATACTGAATCAGTAAAATTCTGTATTTTAGAATCAGAAAATTAGGATTACCTACATCTGGCCCCTAGCCTTGAAATGCATAGATGGAAGCATGCATTTTTCATTCACCAAATTGGTTTGTTACTAGTTACTCAATACAGGAACAACAAAACAAATTCTATTAAGGACTGAAGTGAGAGGACGTGGGACGCTAAATGACATAACTAACTAACAAGCACTATCTTAGTGACAGGGCAAAGGAAAGGAGTCTCTCTCGTTGTCATTACATGACTTAAGTTCTCTCACATAAACAGTCCAATCGAACGCAAATTTGGAAACATGTTTGATTAGGTAGTGTCCAGCACCTGTCTAGAATAACGATCACTAAAATGATATAAGATTTGTAAATGTAACTGACCTGCATATGAGCAGCATGCTTGCTATTTGGGAACAAATATTAGAAATAACATAGAACATTAATAATGATAATAATTGGCTACTTACCAAGCCTACAACCTTATCCCCTGGCAGATCCAGCAGGTCCTGCTCTCGGTCCAGGATATCAGACCACCAGAGCGTCAGATGATTTTGGGTACGCTAGACCCCAGGACAGTGATACACTGCACGCGCATCCTGTCTCGGCTGCCGCTCTTGGAGTCCATATCCGGACACAGACCTGCTGCCTTCCACCAGGGTGGAGGGGAGGTGGGTCTGCACAAAAAAAAGGAGCGCTGCTACCTCCACCTCGGAAAACAAGGCACAGGCTGCACCCCTTCCTGTCACTGCCTTCCACAAGGAAGTGGCTCTACTTTGCACAGGTCACACTCTCTGCCATGATGCTGTGGGAGTGGAAACAAAAAAAAGAAAGCGTAAAATTAAGGGAGAAGAAGAAAGGAAGTAAAAAAAAAGCGAGTAATATAGAAAAACAGAACAAAACTCACCAAAAATGCACTAAAAATAGAAAACAACACAAAGTATGAAGTTGAGAAGACAGAGAGAAAGATAATAAATAAAAAAAAAACAGAACAAAAGATTGTAAAGGAAGGATTGCGAAGATTAAGGCAAGATAGAAAAGTAGGCCCCAGCACAATAACAGAGAAGAAAACAAGGTGGCCGCACACATGCGTGACCATGTGGTGCATGTCATGCAATATTTCCCCCTAAAACATCAAATCTGCATTGCTGTACAGCAGGAAACATTATATCAACGGGCTGGAGAAGCAACTCTGCCACTCACAGAACTCCGTGAAGCATGGCAAAGTTTTTTTGCTGCTTTGTGGAGTTCCGCTTTGCACGGCTCTGCTTTGTGGAGTTCACTACACAAACTCTGCCATGGCTTACTGAATGCCTTGCCTTAAAAAATGAAGTCTTTAAATATTTCCAAATTAAAAATAATCAAATTAATGCGGCCAGTGTGACTCAATTTTTTCTGCAAATTCTTGAAACAAATGACACATCGAAGATATACTGGAAAACGTCACACGAGTTCTTGCCTCACTGACATATTCTATTTTTTTCTGACTGAGAATAGCTTCGGAATATGCCAACACTAATCTCCAGAAGTGTGCAACATGGAATTTGAGCATGCATATTAATGGTGGTATCAGTCCTTGAAAGCATAGCCACTACATATTGAATGAATTTGAATTTATTGATTAACTGCACAGTTAATTAAAATCATTACAGTAAAAACACTTAAAAAAGAACAGGTAAAAGAGTGGACACAGTAAAAGTAGTGGAGCTTCAGATAAAATTTGGTTGATAAACCACCCCCCCCTCACTGCAACGCTCACTCAGTTAGATGGCCTGTATCACCACAACACCCCCCAGTACCTAGCCCTAAAACGTACCCTATCGGGCGGAAACAGACACTCTTGGATCGCAGACAATCTACTTCTGAAACCCTCACGTTTCAACAAGACCCAAACCTCCAACAGAGCCTTCTCCGAAGCAGCGCCAAAAATATGGAACTCGCTGCCGCCAAACATCAGAAAAATCTCCTCGACGCCTCTCTTCAAACAGGAGGTAAAGTCATTCCTGATGAGCAAATTCCTAGCTTAAATCTGCACAATCAGAACCCCAGCTATACAACCTCCTAATTACCTCTACTTTCGAGTTATGAAACTAAGCTAAGACCTATACGAACTCGAACTTGTTTTTATTGCTCAGAACAATGCTCAATGCTGTGAGCCACTCGAACCCTTTTACTATATAATCTGTTACTTTTTTGCTTTTCTTTGTTATACAATGTGTTTTCACTAAAATGTTTGTCACCTTGCTCAATATGTAAAGCGCTCTGATACCCTACCCTGGGTCTGGTTCGCGCTATAGAAAACGCTAAAAATAAAAATAAAAATAAAATAATGTGTTCCTGCACAAAGTTTCTGAGGCACCCCAATGCACCATGGGAATTTTCTACGTCAGCAGTCTGTAAGCCATTCTCCTTGGCCCTTCAGTTAAGAGCCAAAATATGATGCAGTCTCAATGGGATGGGTAAGAGGGTGCAAGGGCTCAGTGCTTGTTTGGGGCCAGGCTGATTTATCCCCCTGGCTTTGCAGTGCTCGTCACCATGGTTTGATTGTGTTCATTTTCAGCCTTTAGAGCGATCCTAATCTGCTAAGTAAATTTCCCCAGTCTCGCTAGGGTCATTGTGGTTGTTGTAGAAAAGCACAAGGCAGACGCTTCATTACATGTCTTCGTTCCCTTGGAGAGACAAATGGGGGGGAGCAGTCGCTGATGTTCATTTGTAAGGGGCGGGGCAGCAGCATAGGAGATGCAACCAAGATTCCCTCATGTAGGAACACAGCCTCCATTTTGTGGATGCCCCCCCCCCCCGGAAAGCCCATGCAGGGTTAAAATCGGTGATTCCTAGGATGCATAGTCTCATGAAGGAGTGGGTAGGATTGTGCCTTGCCTACCGTCTTTGTTCAAGGGGTCTAAGTGGGGGCATGAGCTGAATGATTTAAGATCAAGTTCAAATGATGTTTCTCTGACTTGTCTATTTATTACTTTTTTCCAGGCGTTTAATGGAATTTCCTGCAACGATATGCTTTCTTCCTCAATCTTCAATGTGCTAAGCACTTTGTCAAGACTGATGTGCCATGTGTCATGAAGTGTAATTAGGAACCTATCTTGCCTTTCTTGTTTCCAAGAAACCTACCTAGCCTCCTAAAGACACTATTTAGCACCCACAGTACTCATGGCGCTAGAGCGCATATTTTACTCCCAAAGAAAACCCATCCCTTTCCCGGGCACCAGCACTCCATGTTAGTATGTTAATGTAGGTGTATGTGGTGTTCAGTGTTACTTTGTGTATCTGCCTTGTAAATGGTTTTATGCATTTCACTTATTGATCACCAAGTATGCGCTGGGGGGTTCTGTCGTCATTTAAATAAAATGGTTTTTCCTTTCTGGATTTCAAGAAAGAAACGTTAACATAGAAATGCAGCTAGGACTCTTGTAAGAACTAAGAGCCATTTCTAACAAAGCACAGTTGCTTTTTCGGTCGAGGACCGGAAATGCTGGCTTGCCAGCTTCCGGGAAGAGTCGTATGTTTCTTAGTAGGGTCGTTTAGACCCGCCTCTCAGCTCCGTTCGCTTCCATTGGCTGGCTTCTTAAACAGAGGCCAGCCATTGGAAGAGAAGTGAGTCACTCCAAACAAGCCCCGTCTTTTTCGGATTCGGGGGCGTAAGTTTTGCTGTTCTTTAGCTCGTGACGTCGTCCGTCACTCAGGACAGCAAAACACGCCCCCGAATCCGAAAAATTTCGAAGCTTGAGGTCGCCATTTCTACCAGACCGCCAGACGCAACAGACCCTTGTTGTCCCGATGCTGCATCCTGCCTCGGTTTCCTTCCTTCCGCCTTTCCTCTCTCAGCCTCCTCCTCTCCCTGTGCTCTTTCCTCCGCTGGACCCACATCCCTTCCTCCCGCTTAAAACAGCAGCAGGCCCCTCACCCCACAAACAACATGGCGCGTGCACGCACTGGGGGTAACACAGGGCTGTGGTGATATGGGTAGGGCGGCTCTGCCATAACTAGCATCCCCGGGCTCAGTGTGCAACATCTGCCCGACGCTACTGGAGTTTTTCGCGGGACTGCAACTCTTCAGGAGGGGCGACTCTGGCACGCGCTGGTGCATTTCTCCTCCCTCCCCTGCTGTTCTGGTCTGCTGTGGCTGCTGGGCTGGCCGCTCTGCCCCTGCCGCTTCATTTCCCCGAGACCGCGAGGGATCAGGGCCCTCCGGCCGCATCTGCTGAGGGTCGGGCGCTGCAGCGGCCACGGCGGGGACAGGTGCGGGTGTGTGCGTGGCGGCTGCCCGATACACAGCAGTAGCCTCATCTGAAAACGGGGACTCCCGGGAACGCCTGGAGGACCAACGTGGCAGTCGCCTGCATAAAAATAAAGCGGTCCCGCCTGCATTGTGAGATCATGGCTAATCTGCCTGGGGTGAACAAAGGAGACCTATTACACTGTGTGGCCCCAACATCTACATGAGTGCCTTTTGCACTTAACACCCTGCCTGCACTGAGTCGCCCTCTTTCTTCAGCTGCGGCCTCCGTACCACCAGGGAGCAGTGCTGCCATTTTCCCTTGCCTTACCTGTAGATCTACGCTCATATCCAGGCTGTGAATTGGCTACGTCACTGTGTGATCCTGGGCACTGAATTATCCCGGACTGCTGTTCCTTCCCCCAATTTAACAAACACTGAAAGCGCTTAGAAGTACTATAACCCGCATTGAAAAGCCCTAAATGAAAGTTGGAGAGTGACATTTATGGCGCCCCCAGGGGAGGAGGCGCTTCACAGGACTGCCGTGGCTGGAGAAGGGCTGCGGTGACTCCGCCGTCAGAATCCCGCAGTGTGAGAGAGACCCGCAACGGAAGCAAGAAAGAGAGAGGAGCCCTGCAGAGACCCGGGTTGTTGGTTTCAGGCAGGTGCGGGGCTCCTCACACCCATCAGCGAACGACCCCGACTGGAAGTGGGCCGCTCGAACGAAGTTCCCACGTGCCCCCTGCATCTACTGTTGACCCTCCGGTCTGAGTTTTAATTCGTCACAAGTGTATCTATGTTTTGTACCCAAGTCTCGTGACCCTCGGTATTATTGATCTTTTACAACACCTTTCATGACCCTGACCATGCAGCCGCAGTCGGACCACGGGGATTTGAATGATAAAAGAACCCTTCACTTCCCTGTAGCCTTGTGTTTCTTTGTGTTTATAAATCCAGTAACACAATAAAAGAGGGCAGCACAAAATAGGCACTGTTTAGGTCTGGCTTGAAGGTGCAGCTGTTAGTTTACCTATTGTTAACAATTATTTAAAATATACGAGGCGGGTCTCAGAGATGCCACCATCGTCTCCGGGTGCTTTAGGGAGTCTGGCTCACCGCTCAACAACCCAGCAGCTCTGACTCATCACACTGAACATCCCCCGGCAAGTACTGCTCGCAGGTGACCAGCTACAGCGGCTCTAACTCTTCAGTGAACACCCCGGGCCGGTATAGCTCACCCATAACTCACCCCGAAGAGCCCAGCAGGTCTACCTCACCGTTGAACACTCCAACGGACCCAGCCCACCCTGGAACACCCCAGCAACCAGTCCAGCTCACTCTTGGAGCTAGCCCCAAATACCACCAACCGGTCTAACCCCCCTTTAACATTCCCAACATGTATAGCTCACTGGTGAAAATCCTTGGAGGTCCGAGGGGCCGTGCCTGAAACTGCTGCACTCGGCAGACACGGAGGAAGGAAGGGGGAGAAGTCAAGTGTGACCCGGCAGCTGAGACAGCCCGGAGCGGCCTCACTTTAGCAGGCTCTGCGACCCCGAGGGTGGCAGGGGGCGTCCGACTGGGAGTGCCATGAGGTGGCATGCGGCAGCGGGCACACGTATACACAGGAGCGGCGCTCTTTGCGCGGCAGACCCTCTGAGGGGGCGGGGAAGCCCTCGGCTTTTATGAGGTGGCATGCTGCAGTGGTCACGCATGTACCCACAGGAGCTTCGGCCAGCACCGCCTCTCCCTGCCGGGATATCTTTGCTTTTCAGCACCCTCATGATGCAGTCCTCCTCCTTCTCCTCAGATATGTGCCCACCATCCCCGGTGCCTGAAAGGATCCCCCACTGCCTCTGGATCCAAGGCCCGCAGAACGCCCTGCTTTTAATTCCAAGAGGCATTGCGTAGACTGTTAATTTTTTGGAGATGGCATTTGGTTTGAGGGAGGACGGGACTCTGCCTGAATAGTGTTGATGTAACATATAGTGTTGATGTAACATTCCTTGTTGTGTAAATGGGAACATGGCCCAGCAGTCCTCTGGATCGTTGTAGCTTATTGCCTTGTAACCACAGAAGTGGGGCTGCTAGTCTCTGCTTTTCACACTCAAAATGCCTAATTAAAAGCAGAGCCTCAGAGGTGTAAGTATGCCTTTTCACAAACGTACAAACGAGTTCTCGTTGCTGAGGCACCCATTAGGAGTAAACGTGTTGCTTTAGAAGTGGATTTCTGTAGTAACGTTTACAATCCTTTTATGATCATCACCCCCATGTAACCAGTGAGTTGTAAAGCACTCCCTCTGCTGAACTGGCTTTTCACAGGTTGTAAAGAGACAAGCGTTGCGTGAGGATAAATTAGGTCTATTGTATCTAACAGGGTAGACTGGCTACTTAAGCGTAGCTTGTCGAACTCAATTTACTGTTAATGGGAATATGTTTTTTGCCTAGCAACTCTGTGGCGTTGGGTGTGCGCGCAATAGTATATGCCTCTAACTTTATGTGTAAATGGTAGACTAAGGGTGGTCAATACTTCAGATATAATTTTAATTTGCCATTGCAAACCATGTAGTGATGAGGACAAATCATAAGTTGAGGTAGCAGTAGAAAGCGAAAAGAGGTGCTGAGGTGTTTTGCGACTAGCTTGGCTTAAAGTACTAACCACACTGTATTTGACATTGCATAGGCTACTAGTTTTTATGTGGGAACGTACGCCTTCTTTAAATAGAAGTGGCTAGGCCCTCAAACATAATTTGTTATGAGTATAATCACTGTGTAAAGTGTCTCTAAGAGAAATTGCCAAAGGTGCTTCTCCAGAAGAGTAATTTTGTGGTTACATAATCCCTTCGAATGCGTCTTATAACTACTACTTACTTTTAACTGTAATAATTTTTCTGTGAAGTGGTTGCTGCTAAGACAGTCCTTAGCTAAAACTGTATTACTACCAACAATCGTGGCTGGTAATGAACTGCCTACTCTGAATGGCTTTGAAAGAAGATACTAGCAAACACATTTGTTGGCAATAGGCTAAAATATTACTATTTTAGCAACCTGTTTTAAGGGAGTATTAATCATGTTCAGGTGAGAAATAGAAGCAAGCAACCCATGTTCTTATTACGCAGTGCTGTTGTTGTGTTGAGGCGCCTGAATGTGAGGCGGAGTCAGACATTCTGCCAACAATGGCCTGGGTGTGGGGGTTTGCAATCAGCCCCTCTCCAAGGGGAGGATAAGGGGACATTGGCCTGATGGTGACAGAGGCGGGCCCTCACCCCAGGGCAATTAACAATAGAAATGACAATAACATTTACTTAGGGATAAAAAAATTTAAAAAAAATAAGCAATGCCAATAGCTCTACCTATAATATTGCAGAGACCATTGCATTGTAAATGCTTGTTGAAGAAGTGTCACTGCAGCCGCCCGCCTCTGGCATCCTGTCGGACCGGAACGAATTGCTTTGAATTCACGTACCGCACGCAGGACGTGACGGTATGTGTTAGCGCTTGGGGGCACCCACTGTTCTAGAAGACGCTTTGCCTTCTCCCTTGTTTGCGAGTCAGGAGCGGATTCAGGCAAAAACTTACCTGGAATCCCGAGGACTCTTCAGCGGTTTTCAGTCTCCAGCCAAGAATGTCTCTTTGTGCTCGAGGAAACCAACCCTGCAATGCAAAAGAGAGAAGGTAAGTACTTTTAAGGGTATTGGTGCCCTTAGCAAGAAAGGTTAATCAAAGCCCTAGAACAATTTTTGGAACTTCTAAACATAGAAGGAACTATCACAGTTTACAGATTTTATCTGGGACTTTACAATTTACAGATTGTATTTGGGACATTATTAGTGTAATATAACGAATGGGGATTTAACAAAGAAATGTTAATTTTATTCTTTCAAGACATGTTGGCATGAATCTTTATGGAGGCCTTCTAGGACACTGTTGCTGAGCAAGGCGTTTGCAGCCTTTATGTTTTCTTTCCATATGTAAAAAAGAAAAAAAAAAAGTAAACTGAGGCATTCGGACAACTCATGTAAAGAAGTAAGTTGTAAGGCAATATTTGATCAATGTTGACAAGTATTATTTAGGAATTATGTATTTCTCTAAAAAGAACATATAAGTAATTCCTTGTTATTTTACAGTTCAAAGTACAATAAGATATAATCACAGACAAGCACAGACAAAGCTCCTCAAGCACAGACGAAGCTCCTTGAGCACAGACGAAGCTCCTCAAGCACAGACGAAGCTCCTCTAGCACAGACAAAGCTCCTCAAGCACAGACAAAGCTCCTCTAGCACAGACGAATCTCCTCAAGCACAGACAAAGCTCCTCAAGCACAGACAAAGCTCCTCAAGCACAGACAAAGCTCCTCAAGCACAGACGAAGCTCCTCGAGCACAGACGAAGCTCCTCTAGCACATACGAAGCTCCTCTAGCACAGACAAAGCTCCTCAAGCACAGACAAAGCTCCTCAAGCACAGACAAAGCTCCTCAAGCACAGACGAAGCTCCTCGAGCACAGACGAAGCTCCTCTAGCACATACGAAGCTCCTCTAGCACAGACAAAGCTCCTCAAGCACAGACGAAGCTCCTCAAGCACAGACGAAGCTCCTCGAGCACAGACGAAGCTCCTCAAGCACAGACGAAGCTCCTCAAGCACAGACGAAGCTCCTCAAGCACAGATGAAGCTCCTCTAGCACAGACGAAGCTCCTCAAGCACAGACGAAGCTCCTCAAGCACAGACGAAGTTCCTCTAGAATCAACCTGACATCTCGACATCACAAGAAATACTGGGCGCAGACAAAAAGTCCACTGATCGCAGGTAGAGACTATACTTGTTACTTTTAGGATTTTAACACTAGTTTGAAGACTGTAGCAGACTTTAGTAAGGTATTTCTACAGAGTCTTATTTCTTTACTTGTTGCTTCACAGGTCGACAGCAAGAACCCACAGCGTCCAGTACCCCGGCCCTCCTCCCTAGTTTCTAATTTATTCCTTGTTGTAAGTTTAAATCACAAGATTTAAGTTAGTCATTTGGGAAGTTGGTCCCTTGCATCCCTGCGCAATTCAATGACGTCCATGGAAGACGACTAAGGTAAGGGACGACGTTGTATTCTGACACCATGCCGAACTTGGCCCCTCAAAGATAGCTCTCAGTTGTTGTCTTAAAGAGTTTGTTGGGGCCCTTAGAATCCTTAAGCATAGTTTTATGATCTCCCCTTGGCACATCAAGTTTGGCTCTACCAGGCCTAGCTCCAATCATAGAATTGACTTCTTTTCCAACCTTGGGATGAGGAGAAATGATTTATATGCTTTGGCTTGGGCAGAGATGAGAAGGGCATCCTGCTACCCCGGGAAGGCCAGCTGGCCATAGCTAATGGCTGGCAGAAATGTTGCTTTTAATTCAGTCAGTATTGGTCCCACGGCAGGGCTGATCAGATGAAGACTCAATTGCTTTAACAGGTATATAACCCTGTTGGTCTTGGAAGACTGCTGTTTCAGGTGGACCTTCACCTTGTCCCATTGAGTGAGCCAAACCCCTAGATAGTTTTAGGATGCAACTGTACTGATTTGCAGTACTCCCATTAGCCAGTGTGCTTTCTTTTTCAGATGGTAGCTCCCACAAATGATGACCTTTGTTTTCCCCTGGTTGACTGTAAGGTTGTTACAGTTGTTAAAGTGATTCAGTGTGTTTAGGTCTCTTTGTATTGTCCACCCTTGTGTGATCCATTATAGCTGTGTCATCAGCACCGGCTACCTCATGCTTCCTGTTCTTCATGCTACTAAGCTGGCTCCTTTCAGGGCATCCCCCATGTCCGCCGTGTACAGGTTAAAAAGGATGGGGAAAGCACACATAATTGTTTCACCCCGATGTTCGTTGTTATTTTGGGGAACACTGTGCAATAGCTAGTTTTAACCCGCACCCAGGTGTCTTCATATAGCAATCTAATTGCCTTCGGGAAGCTTGGTGAGACGCCCCAGTTTTCTAATTTTCACCATGACCTTTTTCATACAACTTTGTTGAAGGCTGTGATATAAACGATAAAGCCCAGAAGAGTGGAGGATTTTTCTTCTTTGTTGCTTGTGCTGCTAAGTGCACTAGCGTCAGTACTTTGTCCATGGTCGATGACTGTAGTCTGAAGCCTGTCAGTCAAGGGTAAAAATGCTTTTTTCTTCGGCCTTCAATTAGAGGCGGGAATAAGCCTTGGCTTCGAGGTTTGAAGAGCGATGAGCCAGGGGCGTAACACAGGCCCCTGCAGCCCCCGCGGTGCAGGGAGCCCTCACCCTCCAGAGGGCCCCGTAAAATGTAAATGTAAATGTACATGTATTTATATAGCGCAAGTCAGCGACCCGGTATCTAAGCGCTTGCTTAGGGAACCCGTCCTGGTATTCCCCTGTGAGATAACCCCGGCTGGGTATCCGCAAGGTGAAAGCCAGGCATCCCGCCGCGAGGGGCCGTTGTGGAGATTAAGCAAGCTATTGCCCAGAGTCACAGAATGTGACCCCGTGAGTTGAGTAGGCACCGGAGTGAGAATTGTCGAGTCTGTGGAATTTTGAGCCCAAGACCCCGCCGAGGCGGGGAATTGAACCCTGGTCCAGGGCCGATCTCAGCTTCCGGGTCTGCCGCCTCTAACCACTGAGCCACACTTCTCCACTCCCGTCAGCACCGCACTTCTGCATGGGAGCTGTAGATTGAGTTAGGAGAGGGCCCCTTCACTTACCCTGCAGGGGGGCCCCTCAAGGTTTGTTAAGCCACTGCGATAAGCCTGTAATTTGATGGCTATAACCGGTCTCCTTTTTTTAAATATTGGGACTAGTATGGAGCCCCTCCAGGAATCAGGGGTCTTAGCTGTCATAACAGAGTAGTTGTAAAGAGGAGTGAGCATAGTTGCCCTAAAATCAGGGGCCTTTTTGAAAACCGGTGCAGGTATCCCATTTGGCCCAGGGACCCATGGGACCCTGTCATTCTTCATGTTCTTGAGGATCTAAATGACCATTTGAGGGTTTGTCTGGACCGGCAGTGTGCAATGCATCTCGGCCCGGTTTCCCTGACCTCGTAGGGGCTGTGATGGATAAAGGTCGTTCTGTGTTCATTGTGCTGCATTGGTGAAGAAGGTCCACCCCATGGTTGGGCTCTTCTGTGCTGCCTTTGTTTGAGTGGGTGATTGAATATAGGTGCTTCACGTGGGACAGCCAGTCTCGCTCTGCTACTTCATTTTCTCTTTGGGCTCCCCTACTGCTCATCCGGTTTATGTGTCTTCACAATCCTGAGGGATTCTTCTGTTTAAGCTGGGAAAAACTATGATCCATTCTCTCTCTATGTGGACTTTTTTGTGTTCACATCATTTCTTCCTTAAGGTTGCCCTCAATGATGTGACCGAGGGTCCATCCGTGTGTCTGCCCCCTCTTTTCTTTATTACAAGGGCCTTGCGCAAGAGGCGTTTACTTTTGTTTATGTCTTTAGTTGGGCGAATGCTTCCAGCTGTTGGTTGTGCTTTGGACCTGGGGCATTGTGACTGGGGTGACCCAAACTCACTTGTAAGTCCTCTACAGTGGTCTCCCAGCCCTTTCTCGGTGAAGACAGCGTTGCTAAGCTCCCTTCCTGATCTAACTAGTTTTGAAGCTTCGTTCCTATCTTGTTTGACCATCTAATCCTCCTGAGGAGGCTATGATTTTCATCCCCTCTTGACTCTCCGAGGACTTGGAGCGAGGTGGCTGATGGAACTTCCAGCAGAAAGACTGCTTTTAGTGGCCTGTGGTCACATTCCGACCTATCCTCAGCTAGGAAGACTTCCAAACTGGCCACCTATGGTTTGCTGACCATGATGTAATCAATCCTTGAGATATCATGGAAGGTCGGTTGTGGTTGCCCAGAGCGTGCTTCTTTCACTGCATGAGTTGCGGATAGCTTGTGATTAATAAGTAGATCGTAAAGGGGTGCAGCCCTGCCCGAACCTCGAGATGGAGGAACGGATTTGTCAAGGTCCTTCAAGTTAAAGTCCCCAGCTAAAATAACCTGGTGATGTAGCATGTATTTAAGAGTCCGTCTAGTTTCCATGTCAGGGCCTCTATCTGATCCTTCATGGTGGTCTGTGCCGGGTTGATATAGCAGTTTGTTATGAGGAGGCGCATTGGCTGTGAATGGACTTCAGGCCTTCGATCTGCAGGGCTTACAGCCCGGGTGAGTTCAGGTTAATTCCTGTCGCTACAAGGGAGCTTGCGTGTTTTATGAAAACTGATAGGTCGCCAGACAGGCGGCAAAAGAGATCCTTTTTTATTGCTGGAACATGATGTTCATAGAACCCTGCCAATTGAGTGCTTGATAATGCCCAAGTCTCTTGAAAACAGAGTAGGTCTCCTGTTTCCAGGAAACACTTCAGATTTTCATTATCACTGATCTTTCTACTCCCGATGATGTTCCATAAGATTATGGTTAATTTCTTATCGGAAAATAATCCTTCTCTGATCTCACACCTGCCTGTCCTGGTCTTGCAGCTGTTAGGAATACTTCTGTGTACTTCATGAGGATCCTGTTTGGTCCAGGGGAGAATGGGCTGTACTTATAACCCTTTAGTTGTTGTGACATGCAACCCTGATGCCCATGTAATCCTTATATCCCTTCCATCTTTTCTCGAGGAATCCTGAGCTGTTTGCCCCGTGCAGGACCGACTAAGGTCCCATGCCCCGCTTGTCTGTTGCTAAGATGTGTGGGTGTTTTGGGTAAGATAAGGTGTGGACATCAATCCCCCACTCAGCAATTTGTGTGGAATTTTTCAAGATGGCTTGTACTGTTTCCTTTTTCTTCAGACCCAATACTGTTGTGACACCATGTGTGTCCCCCTTGATGCTCAAAAATCTCACCCATTCTAAATCCCCAGTTTGTGGCTGGTCAAGAGTGGCAAGGTTTTTGAAGAGGCGGAAAATGTTGCACCGGTTCAAAATGTTATGCTGTCCCGTGCTGTGGAATCTCAGGGTGAGGACTACCTCATGGACAATGGTTGGTGTGCCTGAGCATTGGGCCTTTTTAACCCTTCCTAGGTCATGCACAATGTACGTTGACTTTCCATATCTTTTAACTTGGCAGGGAAAGTGTGGTGCTGCTGACTGTAGTGTATTCGCTACTTGCTGAGACATGGGAGTTGATTTATGATCATCTTCCATCAGAGCAACTCCTCCTACTGATGAAGCTTGCCTTTTCCTGACTGACAAAAAACTCTATGTTTCTTTGGACACTCTTTGACAAAATGTACAGACTAGCCACAGAATAAGCATATTTAGTTTAATCTTCGCTTTCCTTTTTCTTCTTTGAACTGAGTTCCACGAATGGAGTCAATTTGCATTAGTCTTCTCAGGCCACGTTTCCAACCGCCTTTGTGCTGTCGCTCTTAATTTTATTAAACCTAGGTGGGAGCACATAGAATCTTGTTTCTTTGTTAAATAGTCTTTCATTTAGGCTATACTGAATTTGCAATACACGATCTATATATCCTGATATTTCTGTGGGTCTTTTGGGAACTTGAGCTAACGCATCTTTCAACTCATTCTTAAGACCACAATTGAATACAGCTGCTCTTTTTAATTATGGACAATTTGTCTCTACTATGAGTTAATTGAGCTGGTCCAAATATGCTGTTAAATCTCTATTTCCTTGTTTTAAGTCTAGTAGTTTATTGTCCACGGCTTGAGCTGCTCTTCACTGAACGAATATTCAGAAATATTTTACTTGGAAATCTTGAAAATTAAAATAACTGGGTCTTTCTGTGCAATTATTGCCATTGACCAAGTTGCTGAATCTCTAGTCAGATAAGGGGGAGAGGTGTGGCGCCACGGCCAGGGTGACTGACGCTGGACGCTGGGGATCACAGTTCGATCTCTGGCTCCGGCGGTAGGTGTCTGCCCAGCACCATGCGACTCTGGGCAATAGCTCGTTTAATCTTCCCAGCGGCCCCCAGCGCCTCGAGACCCTTTCGGGGGTGATTTGTGTGCTATACAAGTACTGGATTTTATTTTTTTATAAGGCAATATAACTGCCACCTTCGATTGGTCTATTAAAAAAATAACTGGTCGACTCAAAAAATTGAAGTAACATTGTATCAGAATAATTTGCGCCTCATGTGGATCTCCACCAAAACGCTCTAGTTGTGCTACTGGAAAAATGGGACGGAAGGCATGTATCACCTAAGTTGATAGTCCAGTAGTCTGAGGAGTACTTGGAAAATCTGCAAGCTGCTAGCTAATCTATCAATTGCCTAATCTGTACTGACTCCTGAACTGACCTTCTCAACTCTTCTTTCAAAACCTCCTTCTCATCAATCGTGTCATTTAATTCTTTTTGCATACTTTATAGTATTGTAGTAGGAGCCTTCCCATCTATGCTCTCCGGCATTCTGCTCAGTGGAAATGTAATTCTATAATAATAGAGCGGCACTTTTATCTGTCAAGTACATTAATGATATTTCCTTAGCAGCAGACAAAAGGTCCTCAGCTCATTCTACTACTACCTTTGACAGATTAAGAGTATCCATGCCAGTCAGCAGCAAAGGGAGAAGGGAAGTGTACAATAGAGATGCTGCCTTAGAGGTCCGGTTCTTCTACTGCACTGCAGGTCCTCTCTTCTCGTAGGCCATTAATTGAATTGACATGGATCCACTGCAGAGGAAACTAGATTAATGGGCCAACAGCTAAGACGTGTTTGGTTGTCCGCAACCTGAGAGGAACATTGCTGCTGCCGTTTTATCAATCGGGACATGGTTCCTGGTGGGGGTGGGAAATGAAGTTCAAATAGGGGTAAGAATAGAGATATCCTGACCCTATTTTACTGATGGAAGGGCCTCTTAGGGAACAGTCATGGGCAAGAAAATGTCCAACTTTATTTGTATTTATTGTGCAAAAATACACAGACCCTTCGCGGTGCTCAGTGCAGCACCCAGGCAATTCCACAGAGGATCGACTGAAGCAGACCCCACTAAAAAAACATACACCCATTCACAGACCGACAAAACTACACTCACATCCACTCAGAGATCTACACACAGCCACTCACACAGCCACTCATATACCCTCTCATACACATACTCACTTACACATCCAGACAACCACCAATTCAGACA
This sequence comes from Lissotriton vulgaris, assembly GCF_964263255.1. NCBI lineage: Eukaryota > Metazoa > Chordata > Amphibia > Caudata > Salamandridae > Lissotriton > Lissotriton vulgaris. The sequence continues at coordinate 9,760,349 of NC_141687.1, forward strand.
TACAAAACCAATCACATACCTAGTCACAGATGAACACAGCCACTTACACACCTATTTACACACCCACTCACACACCCATATAGCCTCACATATATCCTGTCAATCACACAGCCACTAACATACCCACACACAGGCAGTGATACACATATATACATTGCAATAGCATATGTTTGTATATATACTTTAGGTAGGGAGCATATCACTGGATCCATAAAACATTTTTTTAAAGAAAGACTTGGTGTATTGCATTTATAGAATGAATACGTAAGTTACCTCACCTTCGTTTTTAGATTTTAAAAATGTAACAAGAATATCTGTGTGACTAAAATGTATTTATAAACTTGTGAAAATGTATATTAGTAAATTGAACTTAAAGATCTAATTTTTTCACAATTTTTATGAAAAGAATTGGTGAAATTCATTTAAAAAGCCAGGGTAAAAGTTTACAGGGACATTATAGTTAGAAAATAGCATTAAAACTGTAGAAAATCACTGACAAGAACAAATGTTACAGGGACATTATAGTTAGGTTCAGATTTGACATAAGACCATAGAAATTCAGCAGTTATACTTACAGTTTTCTCGAGTATCTTGTAACCTAAGGTAGCTATAATTTGTGCCATCTCATGCACTGCAAATTACCCCACATTTACATCATTCATGAAATCTTCTATCACATAGTTGATAATATCACTGTACCATTTGGAGTGAATTTATTGATGAGAAAACTTTGCACGGTAGGGGTGCACATTATAAATACCTGAGGTAACTATAACCACTGAATTTCTAGAAACATATTTGGGGCAGTGTGGGGAGACACTGACCCCCTAGGCCCCATGGCGGAACACAGAGGGATCCCATGGGGCCCAACAAGAAAGCAAATGGCAAATATTGCTGAAAAAAATGGAGGCCGGCATGCATTTTTTAACATAAGACCCAAGGAGCCTACTCCTGGGGCCAAAAAACATTTATACCAGGAGGTGGTCCCACGGATCCCATCCTGGGGCCAAACTTATCATATATGAGAGTAGAATAGATTACATTATGATCAACCTGGGTCTATGGAGACACCTTGAGGACATGACAATCATCAATAGGGTAGAGAGTGACCATAACCCTTTATCTATGCTACTTACGTACTGGACCTCAGTAGATCCTTCTGGAGGGGAGACGGGGGATAGCCCATCGATTGACGTTGTCATTACAAATGACATGCGACATGTTAGATGGTCCAACGTCTCAAGTAGCCAAGTAAATATTGATTTTATAACTAGCAAGCTATCACAAGCAACGATGAAGCTGAGTCTAATATTCAATGAAGAATCATTGACCGCAACATTGGCAAATAGCACAATGATCCACGAGACCTTCTTTGGAGAACTAAAAAACATATTAGTTAGGCCTGGTAAGCAAAATGGATCACAAGTACCTCAGTCCCCTCGCTGGTACACAGCAGAATGTAGGCAGGCCCGTCTGGATTTGGGTACTGCTGTAAAAAGTGGCGTAACCCAGAATATTCGCTTGGCCAGGGCCGCTTACAAAAGTATCATCTCCGAAACCAAACGTGGCTGGGATGAACAGAGGTGGTTAGATCTAAAAGAGGCAGGATCCCAGAAAGATTCAAGAACATTTTGGAATGTCTACAAATGGGGCACTGAAGGTAACCCGGACAAACCGCAGAATTGGGTCCCACGAGAAAAGTGGGTCGAGTATTTTGCACCACAGTATGCTGAGGGTGAGACCTCAAATCAAATATCGGAGGTACCCTTTGAACCATTTGTGGAAGACCCATTTTCCCTTAGGGATGTGCAACAGGCCGTAGATTTGGTGGTCCCTGGTAGAGCGCCAGGGATTGACGGTATTCCTGCGGATTTGTTTCTGCAGGACAAAGATTCCTGGGGCAGCTACATATTTCTTTTGGCAAACATGGTCGCAAGGGGAGCCCCTATCCTACATTCTTGGAACGGGGCTGAAATCATACCCGTTTTCAAGAAAGAAGACAAATCTTTACCTGGGAACTACTGGCCAATCGGCCTGATTGATACTACTCAAAAAATTCTAGGTAGGCTGATTCTTAACAAAGTTTTGATGTGGGAGCGAGAAGGGAATATTTTATCCCATCTGCGGGCTGGCTTTAGAACGTCAATTAGCACGGTCGACCAGGTTTCGCATTTTGCTATGCTGTACTGGAAGACGGTGGTAACTGGACGTGGCAGCCTATATGCTGCATTCATTGACCTTAGAGCGGCATTCGACCTGGTTCCCGGCTCTACCCTGTGGAGTGTTCTTCATTGTATGCGCATGCCTGGGCCTCTCTTTTCTCTAATTAAAAAACTTCATGGGCGCAATTTTGCCCAGATTAGGTGGGGAAGCCCTGGAAATGTTACAACTCAATTTCCTGTGGAAACCGGAGTATGCCAAGGCTGCGTCTTGGCGCCCACTCTGTTTTCAATGTATATTAATGATGTGGCTAAGTTGCTAATAGATTCTAGTGTTGATGCCCCTTCCCTCACTAGGGCGAAAGTCCCAATATTAATGTTTGCTGACGATTGTCTTTTAGCAGCAAAAACCCTGAGTGGGCTTCAGAAGGCCTTGATGATTTTCAAAAACTTCTGTACCACCCGAAGATTGGAAGTGAATGTGCTTAAATCTAAATGTATGTCTTTTAATGCTCCAAAAACCGACAAGGGAACTGTCTGCATGAATAATATACCTCTTGAGAAGGTTCAGGCTTTTAACTATCTGGGGGTTTGCATCCAGCACGATCTTTCATGGAACCAGCAGATTGAACTGGCTACCCTAAAACATCACCAGTTCACAGGTGCCCTGAATCTAGAGCACGCAAGGTCCCTCACCAAACCAATTTCCCCCGTCATATCAGTATACAATGGCAAGATGGTTAGCTCCACACTTTATGGAGTGGAAATTTGAGGGTTCGAAAACTTACGGGGGATGACAGCCTCAGAAAATCGTTTCCTTAGGAATATAGCAAAATTACCACAGAGCATCCCCTTAAGCCCCCTATTCCTAGATTTGGGGTTGTCTCCCGTAGCCCTTATTGCATCCTTACGTCCAATCTTATATTGGAAGCGGATTTGGACCACTCCAGAATTGGAAATATACACCAGGGGGTTGTTGGATGTGATAAGAAGTGACTCCTCACTAAAAATCAAGTGGCTAGCTAACATTCGAGGGGTGTTAAGAGAACTTGGTCTCGGGGAACTGTGGGATGATCCGACAAAAGCTAGTTTCCCCAAAGAAGGTACTTAAAGATTTATACTGGAAGTCTGTGGCCCCTAAATCTTTTAGGAACACTGCTCCTCTTTCCCTGTCTGACATGTTCTTGAACTTCCAAGATAGCCCGTCTCGAACCCTACTGGGATGCCATTACTAAACCTTTGGAGCGGAAGCTCTTTTTTCAAATGACAGTAGGGAGCTTGCCGATCCAAGCATTTGCCAACAGGTGGAGTAGCGGGTGTGTGGTAGCTTGCCCTGCATGTTCAGCACCTCTGGAAAGCATTAGTCATCTGCTGTTTGAATGTCCTGTGTATGCAGTCCCTCAGCAAATTTGGCTACGCCCTATGTGTAGGCTCTTGGGTACCAGGAGTGGTCTGGTAGCAGTTAGAAAAATTTGCTTTAGTACAAATCTGACTGTGTGGATAGCCGCGGCCAAATACCTAGGCTGGGCCTGGACTATCAGTAATAAATTGCCAACAGTGTAAATGTACCCTGTGGGGGGGACAATTCTATGCACATGATACCTGTTGTCTTTTTAAGATTATATTATCATTCACTTTCATGAATTTGAAAATGTATAATATATATATATTTTTTAAATCGAATCAACTTCCGATGTTTTAATATGTATAATATGCTTTTATGACAATCGTCGAATAAAGCTTGCAAATGAAATGAGAAGGCTTGCCTCGAGAGGCCTGAGGAGCCCCCTCCCCCTGAGACAAGATTCATTTTTATGGGAAAGAAGACCATGTGGCACCCCCCCTCCTCAAGCCTGAAAAAGGCCCCACTGAGGCCATCTCCAGGGGCAAAAATACATAAAACGGGGATGGGGTCTAAAAAAAAGCCCTGAGGAGCTCAGCCCCCTAGCCGGCTTTGCAGCTATTTCTGAGGGTGCCAACAGTCAGATTTCATGAGTGATGTCATATGTGACGTCATAAGCCATGCAAGGGGGAGTGCAAATTTGTGAATTTCTGTATTTTTTTTCAAAAGGATAAATGTTGACACTGACAAATTTGCCTAACTATAACGTTACTTTTACTTTTTTTATCCTGTGAATACATATATTTAGATATTTTAGCCATGATGATCATTGGATGTCCACTTGTGATGTGCTGAGGAGGCTGAAATGCTTTTGGCCTTTATAGTGGGAGGAGTACCTTAATAAAATATAAGAATTTTGGAATAACTCTGAAAAATGAGTGGACCACATTTTAAGAAACTAGGGGCATATTAGCAAGGGCAATATCGCCGCTTTAGCTGGACTTTTTCCCACTAAAGCGGCAATATCTTTATAGCCCTGTCAGCAAGCTGTTGCTAACAGCAGTGAGCAACAGCTTTTAGGCGATAGCGACCGGTTTGGGGCCCGCTTTGCATGTCAGCGGTATTTATCGCTAATGACATGCAAAGTGGGCGTACCCAACCTGTTAGCGACTAAAAGCAGTCGCTAACAAAGCTATCGCCTATTAGCAATGCCTGCGCCTTGATAAAAAAATGCGCGCTAACCGCGATTAGCGCCAGAAGTAAAAACCTGACTTAGCCATATTAGTCAAAGGGAGGTGGATTCTACAGCTAAGTCCCCACCTGCCTATTAGCAAGATTTTCCTTAGCGATAGGATTTTTATCTCTGGAAATCTCACGTTAAACATGGGATTCGCCGCTATCGCTGGATTTTATATCACATTGGAGATAAACGTTGGTAATACAAAAATTCACGCTAAGCGAGGTTTGTGATAATTATCGCAAGTTGTTGCTAATAGGCCCCCAAGTCTTTACTTAGGCTACACTAAGGGTAGAATGGAACTACCTCTTGGTGTATTACATAATGAAATAACTATTTGAAATACCTACAGGTATGACAAAAATACAAGTACAATATGATTATGAGAATCAATGATGTTATTCAAGTTACTGGGCATCCACTCTGGAGCACCTTAAAACCTCTGCCCATACCACATCTTCCACAGAGCTGCTACTTCAATTTCCCCCGAATTGCACAGTGCCATCAACTGCTCCATCTAGACCGCCACCTTCCCTGACAACTGGAAACATGCCAAGACAAACCCACTGCTGAAGAAACCGTCCGCTGACCCTACAGACCTCAAGAATTTCAGACACATCTCCCTGTTCCACCTCACAGACAAGGTCTTCGAGAACGCCATCAATGCCCAATTCTTCATCAAAGTCAACCATGTCCTGGACTTCTCTTAGCTTGGCTTCCGAAGCTCCCACAGCACAGAAACCACCCTCATGACCGCAACCAATGAGATCCACTCCCTCCATGACCAGAGAGAAACAGTAGCCCTCCTCCTCCTGAACCTCTTGGCTGCCTTCAACACCATCTCCCACCGCTCCCTAAGCATGAGACTTCATGACGCCGGCATCCAGACAAAGCATTGGACTATATGTATTACTTTTCACCGGTAGAACACAGCATATCAGATTACCACAGTTCCTCCCAGAAACCACTGAGGTCGGCTGCAGAGTCCCCCAGGTCTCGTAAAAAAAGCACTGCATCTCCATAACCAACTTCTACAATGGGATGAAGGCTGTGCTCCTTGGACAAGATTCACATTCACCTCACTTCCGTTGTTCCACTGTCGGCGTCTCGTCGCACTGGAGCCTTCAGTTTATCCGTCACCTTGTCTGACCACATTGCACCTTTGGTAAGTCTGCCTACCGTACACGTGTCACCGGTTAGATATCTCACGTCACGGTTACCGACTTATCCACCAGTTCACCCCCATAGTTTATTTACATATATTCACCACTTTGTATATTCAATCACATTGGTGATCTCCACGCGATTCCTTTATCTTCGAGATTATGTTCCTTTTCACGTTGCTCGGGTCCACTACTTGCCACTTATATACTTCCTGTTACCTTTTCACCTTTCGATTTCCTCACAAGTTACCTGCATGTACCTTTCTCGCAGCCCGCTTCACCCACCATCTCCTGGTTTTTATAATGTTCTGTTCACGCTAACCATCACCTTTCATTTTACATCTCGGGCCCTGCTACTAGTAATTTCGGACATCTCCCACTTTTCCTTTAGGTTATGTGGACCCCTTGAAGAAGAGCTTCACAGCTTGTAATGCATCGGAGATATTGACACATGTTTCCACACATACAATCATGGTGTATTGAAAGTTTTGATTATGAGATCATTCAGTAATGGTTATACATGAACCACCCTTATTTAAGGAAAACCTTTGATTCAGAAGTATGAACAAAACATATTGAAAATACAAAGTGAATAAAACTTTGAACATTTGAATACCCTTGTTTAATTTCGAGCATATATCTAGCATAGAGGAGTGCTCAGGAACTCCACCTTACGCCTGTAAGGTCCTTATCTCTGCATTGTTCCACTGCCCCTCCCGGACAGAAGGGGTTCACCCTGAGCACCCTAAGCCATCTGAACTTTATTGATAACCTTAACAAACATACCGATCACTTCGGAGTGCAACGGACCTCATTCTACTACTCCTTGGACAAGAGACAGCTGCCTCAAGCTCTACCCAGACAAGACTGAAGTTATAATCCTGGGGCCCAATAACTCTGCTTGGGAAGACTTCTGATGGCCTGCAGCATTAGGAACCCCCCATGACCCACACACAAACTCTTGGCATTATACGGGACTCGATGCTCACCATAAACTGCCAGATCAATACAGTCTCCTTATCATTTTTCCACACTCTTTGCCTGCTTTGAAAGACCTTCAGATGGATCCCCACTGAGGCCAGAAAGATGGCCACCCATGTACTTATCGTCTACAGCCACACACTCTACACTGGAATCACCCATAAACTCCTAAGGAAACTACAGACTTTACGAGGGGGAAGCTGTGAGGGAGATATACAGATCACACAACTTGTAATTATGATCCCTGTGAATTCCACAGGGCCTGGAATTCAGCCTGGCTAGTACTGTGTACATACCTATATATCTGATGTTTACAAACCACTTCCCACCCTGGAATTTATAACTGAATTTCTCCAGCCAAGGGTAGGAAAGGGGGCTATAGAAGTGAAAATCTTTAGGACTACATTTTCGAAGTAAATGCTAGTGTACAAAATGAAACCCATAAAACCTATCTACCATTGACTCTGGACAACAGCAGCGGGCAAAGGTTTGCAGCGAAATCTACATATGTTTGTGAATTTCAAAAGGCATAATTCTGCCCCATGTGAAGGAATGCACCTACCTTCAATTACAGATTCACATCCTTTTGCTTGAAACAAGGCTTTAAGACCAGATAATTATTTCTTCATATAAGGAAGGGGATTCACAACAGGTGTGAGTGTGCTTGTTATCCGTGCAAATGTAGAGATTCCCTCATAGCCTATTCATATAGTGGATGTGTGTGAGGCACTTTACCACCTAAAAGAGCCTTTTCATGTTTTAGGCAATGTTATATGAAATGCAAAACATAAGGTTCAATTGTCAGTGTTCATTTAAATTGATTTCTCTAACACCACTGACCTGCCCCACCCACCTGTATTCGGTTACTTAGCGCTAGGACGCCTGCGGGTAGCTATCGCGCTCTACAAAAACCTACTCCATTCCATTCCATTCCACCACTGCAGCCAGCTGATCAATGTTTCAGCATCACCTCTTTTCATACCAGAAACACTCAGGAATGGTAGGATCACCCCCATCTGACACCAATGGTGGTGTCAGATTTCTCCTGGCCCCAAATATTTCACACCTTACATAATAAAACTCAAATTCTTTTGACTGCAATCTTACGATCACAATTTGAAAAAAGGTGTAGCAATCTTGGCCCTATAGTTACTCCTATGACATACATTTTCTCTCCTCCAGAAAAATGTCAACTCTTGGACACAGTTACTGTAATTTGATTAAAAGTGTACCCAAAGATAAGGACCTGATGGAGATGTGACAAATCGACTGAGAATTACACGGTTAAATGCAGAATGAGAAGGGAGACGTGTTGGGATCAGGGGGGTGGGTTTGACCAATTCTTGAAGGTAATCTGAGATTTAAGACAGTGCTAATGCGAATTATTGTTGATTTATTAAAGAAACCTTCAATTAAAAGATATATAAAAAAGAAGATTCTGCCCCAAGAATAATAGTAATCAAATTTGGAATGATCAGGACCCCTGGAGTCACCATTTATACCTTTAGTGAGCTACCATGGATCCTGTTTGGCACTTAGGGCTTGGATCATTCTGAAGCTGTGGCCGGTCCCAGGCGCTGTCCAGTCCTTTTATATTCCACCTCCAGGCAGGAAGTGCCATGGGGAGCCCCTGACCACAGACTTCTTACCATATTGCAAAACCTGTTCTGGATTCCTACTGAAATCTCCTGCAAACCTTACATCGCAGTGCCTGTACCCACAAACAGACAAAAGGTTATTTCAAAACTGTGATTCACTTAAAAAGATTATAAAAAACCAGAAGTAGACTTCAGGACAATATCTCATCCTTAAATAAATATTACACATGCACAGAGGGATGTGCACACATTTGAATAACATTCTCTGGATTTTTGAAGGAACTATCTTCCCTTCCACAGAATTTTATATTCCACACTCTACCGTAATAGTAGTAGTAGTTATTGATTTGAACAAAATAGAGATTATTCACAAAAATTGTAGATAACAGCCTTCCTAATAATTTCCATTATACAATAATATAATAGGAAGCATGAGATAAAAGGATTACAAATTTAAAGATAGATAAAAAAAGCCAAGTTAAAAACATTTGGCTATAGGATGTTAAAGACAAGTGTTATCATCAGCCTCATAAGGACATTTGCTTATTTTGCCTATACTTGTTTTGCACTAGGCTTCACCTTACAGAGAGCAACTTCGACATACTCCTCCAGGTATATGACAGGTAGAGTGATATGACGAATGCTAACCACAGTGTTGGGTCTGATCTAAATATTCACAGCGCCTATACTGGTTGCTTAATCAGTAAGAGCTGATATATAGGTATTAGCCACTTTTTCCTAGTCTGTACATGACAGGGACAGAAAAACATGAAGTGATCCAATATTTCCGATTGAAGGAAACATGCTGGGCATGAGGTTACAGTAGCCTGAGTTCACCTACTTCTAAAGTAATTTAAAGTAATTTAGTTTGAAAGTATCATAACTACATTGTAAATAAAGTGCACATGCGTGTGTTGGTTCAATTTTATCCATAATACCTTTGAAAAAAAAAGGACATTTAAAATCTAAGACTCTTCCTGTTAACATGCCTTAACTTCCCTTTAAAATACCAAATTTGTAGATGCTGGAGCTTGCAAATCAATATGGTCACCACCCGGTGAGCTCTGCCGCGTTTTTTTTCTCCAGTTTTTGCATTTTAAACAACAAATCTCTGTCAGAATTTGGTGCCAAATGAGGTTGCTGTAATAAATAAGTGGTTACCTGCAATGTGAGGAGGATTCAGGCTCTTCTGTATGTCTAAAGTGGTGTTTGCAGCTCCCTGGTTCCTGCTCCCAGCACTGCATCAATGTACTACCTGGATTGTCTGTCAGGGAGGCGGAGTATATCTCGGGAAAGGGCCTGGCTTGGGCCTAGCCACACCCACAGTACAGTTTAGCTGCTGCACCAGTCATTTTGTGGATTGCTTCATTTCTTTTACTTCTTCATCTATATTCAAAATTAAATATTTTTACCCAAACATGGAAAATAAAAATCCTCTCAACAAAAAAAGGAGACAGCAGGTTTCACCTCCTCCATTAAAATTGAAAGTGGTAGAGTCATCTGAACCTTCACTATCTTTAATTTTGGAAGAAATTCAGGCACTTTTCTCCAATACAGACACTATTGTGACAGAAATTAAAAATGTGCCAAAAGAAATGGCATGTTTATCAATGAAAATTTCTGATAATTCAATTAAAATACAAGATAAGAATGTCAAAGTGGATGCTTTTATACCACTTGTGGCGAAAATATCTCCTTTGTGCTCACATCTTTTGGATATGGAAAATGGCCAAAGGCAATACAACCTTTGCATATTTAATTTACCAGAAGAGGTTGAAGGAACTAACTGTTGATTATACTTGGAGAACCTAATTTCTGGTCTTTTCAATCTCAAATTCCCTGAAAAATTTGAAATTGATAAGTCTCACAGAATTCCTTCCCATCGTAACCCCTTAACATATCAACCCTAGACAAATGATATTTAAATTGTTTTGTCATCATCATTTGGTTCTGATCAGAAAAGCAGCAAGAGACATTCCCTCACTGATGGTTAAAGGCAATACAATCTTTATTCATCAGGATTTTGCAAAAGAAACTGTTGCAATTTGCAAGGAATTTACTGACCTTCACCCTCAACTAAGAAGTCTTGGATATGAATACAGTCTTTTTGACCCTTCAACAATGCACATATGGAAAGATTCCTTCTCAAAATCCTTCCATCCGCCAGAAGAACTGCAACATTTTCTTGATCAACAACTTCAGCACTCAATGGACACTCATGACCCTACTACTTGACTTTTTTCCAGTATCATTTTGGCTGACATACTTTTGATTAATTCATCATATTTGAGGCTCCAACGGTTACGCTCATGCTTGTAGAGCATGTGTGCATTTCAATGTTCATATTTATGTATTTTGTTTGTCTCTTTCTCTATGTTTTACTTTCTCCTTTCCCTTTTGCATGCCATAGAGCTACTCTCTTTTTATCATATGTGCTTTTTTCTTAATATCCTGTTCTTAATCTTTTTTCTCCTTTTCTTCTACTATTGCTAGTATTAAAGTAGTTTCATTAAATGTTAAAGTTTTACGTCATCCAGTTAAAAGTACCAAAAATTTGGATTATTTAGGTAATTACAAAGCTGATTTTTGTTTTTTACAGGAAACTCATGTAGAAGATAAAATCCTAGATGATATGAAGATAAAATGGGTTGACAGTATTGTTTCTACTCCTGCTAATGGCGAGAAAAATGGTGTAGCTATACTTTTTGCAAAAAATTCACATTGCTAAAATTTTGAGTTAAATTACAGATGGCAGATATTTAATTGTTAAAGTTAAAGTTCACGATTCTATCACATTTGTATTAAATGTTCATGGTCCTACTGCGGATGATCCTGCTTTTTGGAATAATCTTTCAACTGAGGTGCTGAAAATTGGTAACACCCATTTAATTGTTCCAGGTGAGTTAGTTGAAATCTGGTGTCTCAATTTTCCTACAGAATTTTTTTAACTTTCTTTTAAAATCCACACAATTCCCATTCGATTATATATTAGTCACAAGACAGCTTATTAATTCTATCAATACTCCTACGATTGGTAATATTGATGTTTCTGATCATGCTATGATTTGTTGTATGTTAAATCTAAATTCAACTTTTTCTAAACAATCTAGATGGAGAAAGAATTCTGGTATGGCTCTCAATGAACATAATAAGCCAACACTTTTATCTGCCATTCATGATTATTTTCAACTGAATCCTGAAGGTTCTACTTCTATGGTTAATAGATGGGATGCTTTTAAAGCCTATATTAGAGGGTTTACTATTTCTACTATGGCCCACAAAAATAAGACCTTTAATGCAAATATTAAACGATTAGAAAAACAAATAGCGAAGTATGAACAACTTTTTATTACGTCTAATGATCCACAATATAGAGATAAGTTACAACAGCTCTGCTATGATTTTATGGTATTCAGATCCGATGACGTACTTATATTTATCAGTGATCCATTATCCTCATTTCCTTCCCTAATGGAAATAATAACAAAGTATTCTATGGTCTCTGGGTACAAATTAAACACTAAAAAAACTGATTTTTTTCCATTAAACATTTATTGTACTCCTGATATGATACCCATGAAGGAAATTATTTGGCAAAATAATACATTAAAATATCTTGGTATTTTATTCTCTTCTTCTATAAAATCAACAATGAACTTAAACAGTAATTTTGTTTTAGATTATATTAAAGATAAAACGTCTAAATGGTCTTCGTTGCATCTTTCATGGTGGGGTAGAATGGAATCTATTAAAATGAATATTTCTCCTAAAATCTTTTATACCCTTGCCATGATTCCTACTCAATTGCCACTAGAATTTTATAAAGATGTTGATAAACTTCTTTCCAATTTTGTTTGGAACAGCAAAGCACCTTGTACTAGTTATAAAAAATTAAAAATGTCCTAATGTAATGCTGGATTCGGTATCCCAGATTTTTTTCTTTATCATAAAAGTTCTATTTTAAAACATAGTGCCATATGGTTTAATCATTCCTTTTTACAAACTCCACCTACTTGGCTCCACATTGAAGAATCCATTGTAAAACCTTTTCCACTACCCACTCTGTTAACTATGTCTAACAAATCAAATTTTTTTCATAAGTCTGTTATCCTCAAATCCACTAAAATGATTTTCAACGATTTAGACTCCATTTTTAAATAGCCCATGTGCAGTTCTGATAAATTATCTTTACGGTATAGTAATGTTATTAAATTGAATAGAACTATTAGTTTTTGTTTTTCATGGATTAAAGCCGGTATTTTTTATCTTAAAGATGTTTATTCTCAGAAAACTTTTATATTGTTTGAAGATCTACAAATAAAGTTGGTCTATCTAATTCTGAATGTATAAAATACAAATATTCATGTAATTCAATTTTAGATTCTTTTTCGCATGCTATTCCATCTAAGGTTCAAGCTGATTTATCCATGTATATCCAAACTATCAACAAATCCTCATGGTGTTTCTATTTTATATAAAAAAAATATATAATACTCTAGGAAGTAACATAAATGTGATTACAACATTCTGAAATAATGAACTATCACTTTCATTGTCTATTGATACATGTGAAATTGTAAGGCTTAAACTTGTTTATGGACTTCAAATTGATTATTTCAAGCTAAGCTTCTCAAATCTGATACATGTTGGCTTTGTAATTTACACCCTGGTTCAATAAAACATATGCTTTACAATTGTACTTTAATCTCCAAATTTTGGACAGAAGTTTGGGATATTATTAAAAAGATACTAAATATTCATGAAGACATATCATATAAAATGTTAATATGCAAATCTGTTATTTTATCGCAGGATTTAAGTGATCTTAAATGCAAGCTCTTCCATTTCTTCATTTCAGCTGTGTTAAAATCCATTACCTTCTGTTGGAAAGATGTTTCAAAGTTATCAGTTCATGCTTGGTGGTCATGGGTTATTTTTACAAGAAGAGGTGCTCTGTTATCCTTGTCTGGGATTATCAATAATTCTAATTCTTACCACTCATTTTGGATTCCTGCGGATATTTATTTATCATCTTATTGATATTTTTATCATTTGTTCTCTTTTGTATTGTACTTATATTATATTAATTGACGGAACGTAGTAGCTCTCTTTATTACTCAAACAATGATTTGATTGAATGTTCCCCTCCCCCGCTTCCCCCCTTTTTTTTGTTTTTCTAGGTATAAGATTAATTGGATATCGATTGGAATGAATATGTATTTATTATATTGTATCTACTGTATTAGATGTTTCAGCTTATTAATATTTTTTGTATGTCTATGTGTATTGTCCATTATAAAATCTCAATAAAATACTTTAAACTTAAAAACAAAAAAGTACTAAATTTGTTCTTAGAGCAATTTATCTTGAGGCCAAAATCAGTGCACACTGTTGCAAACCTGTTCAATATATTTTGCATGCCCATAGGGGTTTTCGCATTAATGATGTGTCATCTGTGAAAAGGAGTGAAAGTATTTGCCTGTTAGGGATGACCCCCACCTTTATAAAAACCATGAATTACCCCATTCATATAGAGGGTAAACAGGGTTGGGGTAAGGATACATCCTTTTCACACTCCTGTAGTGTAGTTCCTACATTCCCAATAGGCTCTGCGCATTGGAATAATATATCCTATAGATTTGACGTAGGACTTAGGTTGACTGGGTATCTATCGAATTTATTAAACTTAATTGTGAGTGCCAGCTAGCTCAGAGGTCACTTGAAACTTTCTTGAATAAACAAGAAGGGATTAGTTTCTGACAACCGCATAAACAACTTTGTTTCCACAAGAATAAAACTAATCTTCAGAGTCGTGGAAATAATAGATAGATATTTCACCCAGTCATTTATTTCATCAGAGGTGCAGAGAAATAGAGAGACAGGCGTTTTCAATAAAAAGGTGTTTATTGAACAGTCTTCTTTCTCATGCAAGTAAAGTGAACTGCTACAAGTGTAATACTGGTTGCAAAGTATAATGCGTACAGTAAAAAGAGTATTATAAAATAATACTGTAAAAGCATTGTATGGTTTCTAAACCACAGATAAATACATATATAAATAACAAAGACTTAAACGTACTCAACTGGTGCTACCAAAATACGCCTACCCCAATATACCTAACCTAAGTCTAGTACGAGGGAAGAAGTAAGTGAAGTGTAGCACAGGTTTAGTTGTTTTTTGCCAAGAATCTAACCAAGATTTCTCTTAGGGTCCAATTAACTCCGTACCTTGGTTTTAGAATGAAGGAGGTCTGGTATCTCTGTCTCAGACTCGATTTCCCAACACTTGAGCTTGGAAACACTGGAGCTGTATTCTCAGCGAGAGAAAAGACAGATTCTCAATCAGTGCATCAGCTGGAGCGTCGGCTTCTTTCGGCACTTGCTGTAGCGAGCTGTAGCGAGCTGCGTCGGGCAAGTAGATAGTTGAGCTGCTTTGAACCACTGCGCCTTTACTAGGGCAAGTGTAGGCATATTTATACCTTTAAGGTGCCTAGTTTGTCGTAAAGTCGGACATAATAACGTCATTAAAGAACCCCAAGGGAATGGTAGTTACTTGAAAACGCCATGATTTCTAGGACACATCAATATTCAAGCAAGCGGATGTCCCTGATTGCTGAAGCTGAGTTTTCCAAGAAATTGTTGTGGCTTTTTGGAACTAGTGGAAGTAGCCATGCCTGTATTTGGACTGGATGTGTAATGTCTAAATAATGGTATGATTTCTATGTCTACATAGGGGCAGTGTGAATTATACCTATATGAGGGAATGAATTGGTAAATTACGCTTGGATCCTAAAATGCTACACAACACTCCTTTATACACTCCTATCTTGCTAGTGATTTTCCCTCACTTGTTCCATAGGACATAGGCATTGCTGTCCTGGTGCAGATGCGCTATAAGTTGAAGTATCCCATTTGGTATTACGGAGTTAAAGGCTTGCTTGAAATCTACAAACATGACATAGAGGTGACCCTTCTTGATAACATCTGTGAACATTGTAAAGTTTAAAAGTACAAACTTTGGCTAATTGGAAATGTTCTTTGCATTCATATATTCTCTTGTGTCCTCTGTCACAGAGCTCCAGTGTTGCTAAATCCCTGAGGATGGAAGGAGCAGCAGACTAAGGGGCGGTTTATATTTACCTCCTCAGAGTGAAGATCAGTACTCCAACAGGCTGAAGACATCCCATTCCACCAGCCACTGTCTGACCCCTCTGCAACTCTGACATCACGTGTGGAGAGACAGCGGGTGTCAGACTGGGGACAGTGGGGCTTCCATTACTCGTGTACTAAGTTTAGTGAGACTCACACTCAAGGTTCTAGGTGTTCCCATTCTTGCCTCTGTCTGTCTTTCTGTGTATGCACCTGTTTCTCTCTGTGTGCTTCTGTATTGATGTGCCTGTGTGGTTGTGTGGGTGTTGCAGTGTGGGAGGGTGTGTGTGGGTACGTGTCTGCATGGGTTTGCCTGTGTGGGTGTGTCTGTGGGGGTATGTGCCTTTGTGAGTGTTTGTGTGTGTGTTTCCATCTAGGTCTGTTTTACTACTCCTGGATGGTCACTCTATATGCCTCTTCAGTTGTGCTCCTGATTCTCTCTCAGTCCTTCTCCAGTATACCTCTCAGTCAGTCACAGTTATCCAATATTTCCTGGGTTGTCTCACATTTCTGTGTCTCTTTGTTGTTAGTTTAAGGGTTTTTGCTCCACTGCTATTTCTCTCTCTGTCTCTATTTCTATTTCTCTCTGAACATGTCCTGATGCTTTCCATAAGTTCCTGATTCAGAATATTTGGAACTGTAACACAACATCTTGTAAATACCAATGCCACAGGGTGTGGTCTTTCCCTCCTGTGGGATTACCATATTGTTGTAGGTTCTTGCTGGACAAATGTAGGATAACACAGTAATACCACAGGTGGGACCCCAGTCAGGGGTGCAAAACCCCAACATTGACAATGTATCTATTTACAAATGTCCCAGTATATTAGCTGGAGACATGGGTGCATGTAACAAAGCAGGGTGCACATGTGGAGAATGTTTTACACTCCTGATTCTGGTCTCCACACATGTTGGTAACCTGATGTTGTTGTCATGTCCCTGTAGCTTAGCTTCTTGACCTCTGTGGTAATTATAAGAAGCTGTGAGGGAGCCTCGTGGCCTACAGTGCACCTCTGAAGAGAGAACAAAGCAAACACTGCATAGGCTGGACCCATGCAGACAGCTCTGGAGCATAGGTACAATTATATAGTGAAAAATATAAATGTATTTTTTTTATCCCATCAAGTTTTCTGGTCTCTCTTTCACCTGCTTCTCGTCCCTCTTTCTCCCTAGGACACTGGTTTGTACATGGAGTGTTGAGGTAGCCAGAAAGCTGAAGCTCTCTTGTTTATAAGATGTGATCTTCACAGCACAAATAAATGTTGTTACTTACCTCATGTTTGTCTTCTTTATGACAAATATTTTCAGGCAACGAGGAGGGGATGCTGAGAGCCGACCCGGAGACTGCTCGTCCTGGTTTTGGCTAGTGAAAGGTGTCCACATCCACTGGAAGCCTCTGTGTGCCACATCACTGAAGGGCCTATGAGCCATTCTTTACAAACTGCAGGTCCTTCACAAGGGGCGACTCTTGCTACCCTGTGCCTGGGAAAATGTCTCTGCTATTTGTCCTAAAAGTAACTTTTTGTACATTGTCATATCAAGAATTGACAAGTTTGGGTTTCCACGCTGGGCTTCATCGTCAGACGTTTGTGTCTGAAGTCTCTCCCCAGCCTGGCAAGTGCCACACATCTTGTGTTAGAATAACACAATTGTGGTAATTTTCCTGCATTACTTCAATGCCTGGGTTTGTCACGCAAAAGAAAGGTGACCTGAAGTGCCGTAAAACCAGGAGGCTTTGCTGGGATGAAAGCATAATAGCTAAGCTCGTTTTAAAAAAATGACAAGATGGTGCTAGTGTCCGACTGGATGACTAGGAATCTCGATATATTATGACATGGAAATATCCTGCTAGCACAGAAGCTCATATGCAAATGAAAAGAACCTCAGAAATTTGAATAACTAAACACAAAACTACACACTTGCCTAAGTAATGTAAAAAAGCATCCTCTGCTCAAATCATAGAAGCAAAATGAAGCTTCTGAATATATGCAAAAACTGGGATGAATGTAAACTGCAGTAAAAGAGGGACCCAATCAGAGAAGTGTACATGAGAAGAACTGGGGTCCCTCTAGTATACTGTCGTCGGCCTCAAGTCCCACGTGGCAGAGCCTGGACAGACCCAGTCCATCGGGTGTGATCAGATTGTTACATTCATTTGTTTGGATGTCAGCCAGGGAGGGCGCAGCTGGCTAAGGCAGAAAATCTCCATTTAATATATTGTTTTCTGCCACCCCACTCAGCAATAGCTGTCCAACCTAGGCTTGGGCTGTGCCATGCTACTGCTAAGGGTGGGTACCAATACACTGTTCACGAGAAAGTGTCACTCATAATTACACTGAAATGATGAAAATGTCACACATAAGCAATCTGAAACCTTGGCAGCTGTGTTACCCCTGAATGCTCATAAGTGAGGGTCATATAATGCAGGCTTCCTAATGGGGGTTGTAATGTGGAGGGGCATTTAGCCAGGCCCAAGCCCCCTAGTTCAGCTTTGATGGGTCTGAGCAATTTTTCTACAAGAGAGCTGTGCTCCAAGCCTCAGTGTCACACGGAGGCCATTTTGAATTCTC
Source organism: Lissotriton vulgaris (assembly GCF_964263255.1). Taxonomy (NCBI): domain Eukaryota; kingdom Metazoa; phylum Chordata; class Amphibia; order Caudata; family Salamandridae; genus Lissotriton; species Lissotriton vulgaris. Next base: position 9,778,547 of record NC_141687.1, read on the forward strand.
TCTTAACTGCAGTTAACTACAATTATTAACCCTTGGCGTACATCTACAGGGCTTCATCTAGTCTGCTGGCATAAACCTTTGACCTGATAGTTTGTATGCTACATGGCCATCAGGTCAGTGACCGCCGGCTCTCTCTTAATAGAGAACAACAACCATCACAAGATTCCCCTACCAGGACCTCAGCATGCAGGGAAGAAACTGGGTGTGTAATATTAGCATACGTTTCTATCATGTTATTATGCAAACTTTTAGCCAATTTACACATAATTAATTGCACAAAATGCAAATCTTTAATTTTGTACTAATATTAAGTGCACATGATTCTTTTTTCACAAGAAAGTGAAACACATAAAAGCACCATGAAAAAGGTCACAACTGTTCCTGTGTGCTAGTGGTTAAGGTTTTACTATGAATGGTGTGATATTATGCAATGTCTTAGAATTTAAATGGGCAAACTATTAAACGGGTTTATCATTCCCACTGTAGGGCTGCATATGCTAACTATGTTTCTACATCCATCACTCAGGCCAATAACTGCCCTAAAATTTTATTTAACATGGTCAAAGATCTATCCGGCTTAGCTGCCCCACAACCACCTCCCAGCCTCAATACAACACAATGCGAGGATCCTGCCGAATTCTTCCTAAATAAAGTGGAAACTATTTTTATTCTGCTCTGGCTTGCACTGCCACCTCTTCTTCTCTCTCACCTACTGCGACAGTTGATCGTCCCGCCTCAGTACCCGAAAACTGCACCGCCCAGATACATATGATTACTCTTGACACCTGGCCACCCATTGACATTGTAACACTCACACAACATCTCAGTCAATTTAAATCGGGCTCCCCTTGTGACTTACAACCCATTGCGGGTTTACAACAAATCAAACCACCCTCAATTAATCACATTCTTTAACTGCTCAACACATCCCTAACGAACTTCATTGTTCCCAAAGATTGGAAAGATGCAATGGTTGTCCCATTATTAAAAAAAACTAACCTGACCCTAGACTCCCTTCTAAATTTTATCCAATTTCACTCCTTCCTGTTCTCTCAAAGATTCTTGAGAGACATATTAATGGGCATTTGTCTAAGTTTATTGAAACAAATGGGCTTTTGTATCCTTTCCAGTCTGGCTTGAAGACTGGTTACTCCACTGAGTCAACCCTCCTAGGGGTTCCAGAAATGCTTCTACATAACATTGACGCAGGTGAAACCATGGCTTGGTATTGCTTGACCTGAGGGCGGCCTTCGATACGGCTTCTCATACCGTACTCATAAAGGTCCTCCAATCCTTTGGTTTCACCGGGGCGGCCCTGAACTGGCTTAGCTCTTTTTTCACTGACTGCACCTTTCAGTTCTTTTCATCCACCTCCAAATCCAAGCCTCACTCCTCACCCTATGGGGTCCCCCAGGGCTCGATTCTCAGCCCCCTGTTGCTCAACATTTACATTAGACCGCTGGCAACTATGGTTGAGGAATCTGGGTAGTCGCTTTTTTCTTACGCCGATGATACCCAGATCCTCTTCTCTCTCTCAGCTGGAAAAACCTCTGAGCCCCCTGCACTTAGATCTGGCCTCACTAAAGTCGTGGCCTGGATGAACGCCAACTTTTTAAAACTTAATGGTGATAAAAAGGAGGTCCTGATCCTGGGCAAAGATCGAGGTCTCTGGGGCCCTCAACATTGCCAGCCAGAAATGGGTATGCTCCCACAACCCTCTACTCAAGTACACAACCTTGGTTTCATTATTGACGACTCTCTCTCTATGCGGCAACAAGCCACCAATGTTGCTGATCCCTGTTTTACCATCCTGAAATCGATGAGGAAGATCGTGTGGATGCTTCCATCTCACACCCAGTGCACCGTAATCCAAGCCTTTGTTACTTCTAGGCTGGATTACAGGAATATTCTTTACTTGGGAGTCAACAAAGAGGTAACACGTAAACTACAGTGAGTACAAAACTCTGCTGCTAGATTACTTTGCCGATCACCCAAAACTGCATCGACGTCCGGGCTGCTGGTAGATCTCCACTGGCTTCCAGTGGAGAAACGGGTCAAGTTCAAGGCCCTTACTCACATGTTCCATATTAAGCATGCAAAGTACCCTCACTATTTGCAACATCTAGCATGTCCTTATGTTCCCTCTCGCACTCTCAGATCTTCCACCCAAGAGAAATTCCAAGTCCCTAAAGTCAGACTTTCTCATATGGGAGAGTGCTCTTTTGCCTACTTGGGCCCTGCCTTATGGAACGCTCTGCCATTGCCCCTCCGCATGCAACCAAACCTTCTTTTATTCTGTAGATCCCTTAAAACATGGCTTTTCAGCCAATAGGTTTCTCCACCTTCTGCTGTTCCTTCATGGCACCAGGAAACCCTTGTGGGGAACTGTGCGCTGACATACAAATTTAAATAAATAAATACAAATGAAATAAAGTGGGTATCTGCCCAGGGCACCAGCCTTTCAGGGTGCCCCAAGCTTGTGCCAGCTCTGTTCCGCATAGCCTTGCTCTGAAGATTTTGAATAATTCTTAATCAGATTGTTTTAAGTACTCTTAACTTAATTTTAATATGACTGATGTGTGGCAGAATTTGGATGAGTGTGCCTCTGCATTGTCAGTGGCATGCCCAAATAGGGCATAAAAGCTGAAATTGGATTATAAATTAAAAGCTGTTCCAAACATAAGTCCTCATTTGGCCTCTGCTGGCAGGAATGTGGGCAAGATGACGGCTGTGAGGATGGCCGAGTGAGCTGCTCTCCTCCTTCTCTCTACTGGTGCCTCATCTGCTCGGCTATGAAGAAAATGTTGCTCTTATGTGGAAATGAGCAATACTGTGCTCTTATACTGTGTCCTTATCAAGGCTGCCCAAAGCTGATTGAGTCACTTATCTGAATGATCTGGTGCTGCTGCTCCTGTCTGTCTGTTTCTTGGTGTGTCGATGCCGGGATAGCTGTTTAACTTCTTTGACTGCTCTTTCGCCGCCTGATGGGACATGGCTGCTCCCGAATGGCATTATTCCACCAAAGGTTACCGGCAAATGAAACAGGGGCTTCAGCACCACGACTGGAGCTTCGGTAAATCAATCAATCAATCAAAGACATTTGTAGAGCGCACTACTTACCCGGAGGGTCTCAAGGCGCTTGGGGGGGGGGGGGGGTGCTACTGCTCGAACAGCCAGGTCTTGAGCTTCTTCCTGAAGGAGAGGTGGTCTTGGGTCAGGCGCAGGTCGGGAGGGAGGGAGTTCCAGGTCTTGGCGGCCAGGTAGGAGAAGGACCTTCCTCCTGTTGTCATTCTTCGGATGCGGGGGACGGCGGCGAGGGTGTGACTGGCTGATCGGAGATGGCGTTTGGGAGGGTAGAAGTTGATGCGGTTGTTGAGGTAGCTCGGGCCTTGATCGTGTAGGGCTTTGTGTGCGTGGGTGAGGAGACGGAAGGTGATTCTTTTGTTGACAGGGAGCCAATGCAGGTCTCTCAGATGTCCAGAGATGTGGCTGTGTCGTGGGATGTCGAGGATGAGTCTGGCTGAGGTGTTCTGGATCCGCTGGAGTCTCTTCTGGAGCTTGGCGGTGGTTCCGGCGTAGAGGGCGTTGCCGTAGTCCAGTCGGCTAATGACGAGGGCGTGGGTGACCGTCTTCTTGGTCTCGGTGGGGATCCACCGGAAGATCTTCCGTAGCATGCGCAGGATGTTGAAGCACGACGAGGAGATGGCTTTGACTTGTCTGGTCATGGAGAGGGAGGAGTCCAGGATGAAGCCCAGGTTGCGTGCGTGGTCTGTCGGTTTGGGTGCGGTGCCCAGGGCGGGGGCCCACCAGGAGTCGTCCCAGGCGGAGGGCGAGGAGCCCAGGATGAGGACTTCCGTCTTGTCTGAGTTCAGTTTCAGGCGGCTGGTCGTCATCCACTCGGCTACATCTTTCATCCCTTCGTGAAGGTCGGCTCTGGCGGCGGCGGGGTCGTTGGTCAGGGAGAGGATCAGCTGGGTGTCGTCAGCGTAGGAGATGATGTTGAGGTTGTGTTGGCGTGCGATGGCCGCGAGGGGGCTCATGTAGACGTTGAAGAGGGTGGGGCTCAGCGAGGATCCTTGAGGGACGCCGCAGATGACTTCGGTGGCCTCTGACTTGTACGGTGGTAGACGGACTCTCTGTGTTCTTCCATCGAGGAAGGAGATGATCCATTCCAGTGCCTTCTCCTGGATTCCGAAGTTGCTGAGGCGCTGCACTAGGGTGCGGTGGCAGACAGTGTTGAATGCCGCGGAGAGGTCTAGGAGGATGAGGGCCGCTGTTTCTCCGTTGTCCATCAGGGCTCGGATGTCATCGGTGGCAGCGATGAGGGCGGTCTCGGTGCTGTGGTTGGCTCGGAATCCAGACTGTGAGGGGTCGAGGGATCCATTTGTCTCGAGGAAGGCGGCCAGCTGTTTGTTGACGGTCTTCTCGATGACTTTGGCTGGAAACGGGAGGAGCGAGATGGGGCAGTAATTCTTGAGTTCGGTGGGGTCCGCTGTAGGTTTCTTGAGTAGGGCGCTGAGTTCGGCATGCTTCCAGCTCTCCGGGAAGGTGGCAGTGTCGAAGGAGGTGCTGATGAAGTCCCGCAGGTGGGGTGCGATGACAGCGTCGGCCTTGTTGAAGACGTGGTGAGGGCAGGGGTCGGTTGGAGATCCAGAGTGGATGGAGTTCATCATGCAGACGGTGTCTTCGGTGCTGATCGGAGTCCAGGCGCGGAGGGTGATGGTGGGGGGCGGTGGTTCGGTCGTGGCGTGCGTCGGTTGAGTGCTGAAGCTGTTGTGTATGTCCGCGATCTTGTTGTGGAAGTAGGAGGCGAGGGAGTTGCAGAGGTCTTGCGATGGGGTGATGTCGTTGTTTCCGGCGTTGGGGTTGGAGAGCTCTTTCACGATGTTGAAGAGTTCCTTGCAGTTGTGGGCGTTGTTGTCCAGCCGGGCCTTGAATGCAGTTTTCTTGGTGGCGCGGATCAGTTGGTGGTGCTTCCGGGTGGCAAGCTTGAGGGTGGTCATGTTGTCCGGTGTTGGTTCCCTTCTCCAGGCTTTCTCGAGGGCTCGGCAGTTCTTCTTGGAGCTCTTGAGTTTGTCGGTGAACCATGGGGCCTTCTAGCTGCTGGGTCTGCTGGGCGGGGTCCTCAGTGGGGCGAGTTCGTCCGCGCAGTTGCTGATCCACTTCGTGAGGTTGTCGGCGGCCTGGCTGGGGTTCGCTGAGCTGGCGGGAGGGTGCTGGCTCAGGAAAGCGGCGAGCTGGTCGGCTGTGATCTTGTTCCAGCTTCTTCGAGCAACCTGTTGCTGGTGGTGGTGGATCGTCGTTCTTTTGAAGGTGAAGTGGACGCAGCTGTGGTCCGTCCAGTGGAGTCCGGTGGCGTGGCTGAAGGCGATGTCTTTGCTGGATGAGAAGACGGAGTCGAGTGTGTGTCCGGCGAGGTGGGTGCGGGTGGACACCAGCTGCTTGAGACCGAGGTTGGCGAGGTTGTCGAGCAGGATGATGGTGTTGCGGTCGTTGTTGTTCTCCAGGTGGAAGTTGATGTCCCCCAGGAGGATGTAGTCAGCGGAGGGGAGGGCATGCGGGCTGATGAAGTCGGCGATGTCCTCGCTGAATTGTGTGCATGGTCCCGGGGGTCGGTAGATCAGGGTGCCTCTGAGGGTGGTTTTGGGGTCCGTGTGGAAAACTCCCGGGACCTACTCTACAACAGAGGGTCGGGCTGCCGAGGTATAATTCGCAGTTACGGATGCGACAATGGAGCCTAAGTAAAACACTCCGGTCGTGCCAAGCAGGCAGTTCCCGGGCTGTTCAAGGCACAGTCATTAAAAACGAGGTTACATCCAGCGCTGGTACTGGCACTGGCGTCAGAGGCTCCAGTTCACTGAAAACTCCTGACTTTGTCTCGAATGGCAGTACTGAGGGATTGCTTGTCTGTGTTTCAATGCTGCAGCTCCTCCTGTGTCTACGCTCACACCGGTAAATGAATGCCCCCAAGGGTTAAAGTCAGTAATATCTGCATCGCCTACCGGTGTGGCAGCGGGTGATGTTGCAGTGCAAGGTATCGAGGCAATTACTCCCCAGACTAGAATTGGCACTGATATAGACTCAGCTATTACTTAACAAAAGAGATGCATGCTGGTAAATGAAGTCCCTCTCTCGGAAAATCACAATGTGGATATCCTGACCCCACTTAAGACTGATGTTTCTAAGGAAGATCTGGACCTGAATAGAGATGATGACACAATAGATACGTTTTTCTCCCTAATAGATGTTTCTAATTCTTCAAGAGAAGAAGACACTGAAGACAGAGACTAGGCCGGGGACGGCAGTGATTCGAGCAGTCTGCATTGGGAGGGGGTGCTGAGCATTCCTGTTAAGCCCAGAGACTGTCAAACAAATGAAAACAGTACTGGTTCACCCCACTTTGACTGAGGAGACCCCTGGTCTCCTAAGTCAAACTGACTATTCTTACTCATCTGGTTTGGGGGCTCCAAACAATGCAACAGAAGGAGCAGTGCCTAGCGGTTCGGCTTTGACCATCGCTTGCCCCGAACAAATCACGCTTTCAACCATCTATGAAGTGATGATGGCTCATTGGGAGGAGTCAAGGGTGGAAAGCTCCCGCACACAAGGTGCCTGTAGAAAACTTCAGAATTCCATCCGCAGGATCGCTAAAACCTGTTTGGACTTCTCTTCGAGAATATCAGAAGCGGAAACCAGAATTTCACAACTTGAAGATGGCTTGGCTTCGCAGAGATTTAAGGTTGAGTATATACAGATGGTAAAGGATGATACCCTGCTCAAATTGACTGACCTTGAAAACCACGCAAGGCGCAATAACTTATGAATTTTGGGTGTCCCGGAGGGTAAAGAAAGTACCAATGTCCGTCAATTTGTGGTTGAACTTTTTGACAAAGCTTTTCCGGATCTCCCTCAATGGGACTGGAAGACCCAAATCCAAAGGGAACATCGCTTTCCTTTCAATCGATGCAATATAGGTGGTCAGTCTGACAATTTCCTACAGGCAATTCTGATTTCTCTGAATCACTTGATTTCTCTGAATCACTTCTTGGCCCGGGAATCTCTGTATGACTTGGCCAGGCCTGATCGCAAAAGAGATGGCAAAGGACGTAGCTTCCTCGTTCGCCCTGACTTTTGTCAAAGGACAGTCGAACTACGCTGGCACCTAAGACAGTTGATCCCGATATTTCAGCAGAAGGGCACTCAGGTTTTTCTTTTGAATACTGACAAATTTAAAGTGATTTACAAAGGACAGACACATTTTTTCCAGTCAGAGATCCAGGCCAAGGAGTATTTTCTCTCCATGACGACAGGTGAAAATTCCTGATTATGTTCTTTGGATAACTAATGGTTTGTAAAATGTCTTGGTCCTGTTTTTGTTTGTTTTTGTCATTTTCTTCTTTATTTGAAGATTTTGACAGGACTAAGGTTCAGTTCTCTGGATGGGTAACTAAACCTGTGGTAAGTTGACAGGGGTATTTGATCTCTTTTTTGGTTTTTTTTCTTTTTTTTCCTCTCACTTTTTGGGAGTATCATGCCAATTTATTGTTTCTTCATTTTTGTGTTTAATACGATTGTGGTTCTTCAATGCCTTCATTTAGCTAACTTTTGAGGTCTTTGTAGTGCATTGGTTGAGAGATGGGGGTCTCCAGCCCTACATCACTAGGGACTGTTGTACCCCATGCCCTTAATGTGGTGGGGGTAGGAAGGGGGACAGGGAGGGGGCAAGGATGGGTTTGGGGGTTGTGGGTTTGGGGTATAAACAGTTTTCTCAATAAGTTTTTATGGCAAACAGTACAAATTTTCTTAAAGTGGTATGTGTTTAATTTTTACTTCATTTTCGGCAATACATTGATTACAGGCATGGGTGTGATGCATGCAGGTCTGGGTCTCAGTGGGCTGCTCGGGGTAACTCTTAAGGATGACGGATAGACATGAATTGATTCTGTTGTGTTCTCTAAACTGCTGTGGGCTACAAGACAGAAAAAAGGGGAATCTTGGCCCAACTATTAGACATTTAGATATTGATGTATTATGCTTACAGGAGACTCACGCTCATGCTTAGCTCTCAGAAGTGGGTCTCGATCTTATTGCTTGCTCACGGCAAACCACAACTGTCAGGGGTGTCGCCATAATGCCAAGCGAGGTACTTATGTGTCTAAGCAGGTGAAAGTCGATAAGTTTGGGCAATGGGCACTTGCGGAAATAGTAGTCAGGTGATCACCCTATACTATCTGTTCTTTATATGGCTCCAATGTTGACGACCTTGCTATGTTTAATATGTTTAATATCAAACTTGCTTTGTGGACATCTCCTAAAGTTGTGTGTGGAGATTTTAATCTCCATTTGAACTCAAATACTGATCTATACAGTGATGCTCCCTATCTGGGTAGAAAGAGTAAGACGTTTGAAGCAGTCTGTGGGCTTAGTCGGAGCACGCTTTGGTTGATGTCTGGCAGAGATTACGGCCAACTGAACCTTGTTAAATGTTTTTTTCAGCTCCCCACTGCAAATTTGTCCTCCTAGACTATTTTTTTAATTGTAGAATCAATCCATGGAGGGGCCTTGTGTGAGCTACATCCTAGAGTAATATCAAGCCATAATCCAATAATACTGCAACTTCCCTCTAGTGGTTCAAGACCTGTTAGGTCAACTTGGACATTTGAACGTAGATAATTGCTTGATGGAGAGTACCGTAGCCACATGAATACTTGGATAACTGACTTTTTTCAGATTAACAAGGGTACCACCTCCGATCTAATCATTTGGGACACTTTCAAAGCCGCAGTGAGGGGGGAGACTCTTAGCTTTTCCCTTCACTGTCAGAAGATAATTAAAGAGAGGGTTAATGGCTGGATTAACCCGCTTCGAGAAATTGAAGAAGAATTATTTTGGTAATTGCTGATCAAGGGAAAAGAGAGGAGTGTCAATGACAAATAGCAATCTGTAAGAACAGAATGCAGCAATATTTTGGGGAAGTGCTCACTGCCAAGTTCATCTAAATAGAAATGATATCTACGAGTACGGGGAAAATACTTGCGGGTTGTTGGCTAAGAGACTACAATGCAATGAGGTGGCAAACCGGATCAGCTGTATTAACGATAAAGACGGCCTTACGCAGGATCAACCAGATAAAGTGCGAAAGTTCCACTGCAGCAGCAAGATGCCCTTTCTTCTCCGATATCAATGGAAGAGATAGAATTAGCAATAACTTCATTGGCTGTGGGGAAGGCTGCCGGGCCAGACTCACTACCCCTGGCATTCTACCGAACGTTTAGCAGTATCGAGTCCCTGTTTTTATCGGCTCAGGGTGGTCGGACACCAGACTCTTGTCATAAAACTACCATTGTAGTCTTTAAGAAAAAAGACAAACCTGAGCTTACTCCTTCATCCCATCGGCGGAGCTCCCTAATATGGGCTGACAGTAAAATCTACGCTAAAATTATGGCATCTAGATTGAGAAGTGCCATCACTCCTCTAGTTTCTACTCGCCAGCACGGTTTTATCCCTGGCCGGGACACCTCTGATCATATCAGGTGGGTGATCGCTTTATTTTATTGGGACTCTACCTGTACCGCTACCTCTACCTGTCAACAACCTTTGGCAATTATCTTGTTGGACGCCGAAAAGGCGTTCGACAGGGTCTCTTGGGACTTCCTCTGGCAACTGTTGAGATTTAAGGGGTTTCCAAAAAAATATATTAGAGCTATACAAGCCCTATATATCTCTCCTAAGGCCTCCGTTGGTATTTCGGGACATGAGTCGCGTCTCTTTCCCATTAGCAGAGGAACTCGTCGAGGTTGCCCCTGCTCCCTGCTCTTATTCTCTTTATACATTTATCCCTTTTTGAGTAAATTAGATAGTATTCCAAGGATACAGGTGGTCATGGCTAACATCGATGACGGATGCAGGTTCCGCTATCCCGGCTGTCTATGACTCTGCCAAACTTTTTGGGTCAGTCTCTGGTTATCGCCTCAATGCTGACACAACCCAAGTTATACATTCTGAATTTTGAAAACCAGCAGGGCTTCCAAAAACTTCAGTTGCCACCTATTTGGGCATTAAGATCACTACGGCAGTAGAGAAGATTCCAGAAATTAACATCTTGCCAATTATCAAAATTCCATTTTGGCCTATGGTAAGTGACCTGGTAGTTGAAGACCCCATAGAGAGATATCACTATCCCTTGTGCTTGACGCTCTGTGCTTCCTTTTTTCAGCTAACCGCCCTAGAGAAAAATTGCTCTATGTATACCCAGCTTGAGCCTGTAGTGTCAAATAACCGTGGAGCACTTAAATGGCCAGTAGTATTTGGGAATGAAGATACGGTCAAGATGATCTACAAGACATACGTAGAAATAGTCTCCCCATATTCTAATCTGCCAGTAAAGGAGATCCTGATCATGCGGATGCATGATAATATGGTAGAGGGACTTTAATAAATATTAATCAAAATTTCAAAGCCTTCTAAAAAGGGGTCATTAGATTGATCGCTTAAGGGCAACGCATGGTATAACAAAGAGTGCCGCAATGCCAAAAAAGAACTGATAGAGGCAGTAAAAAGCATATATCTTAGTCTTAAGGGAGAAAAGGAGGTGCTACAAGGATATAGTGCTTAAGACAAAGAAACGTTGGGATGAGAACATCTGGTCTTAGTTGTTAGACGCGCGTAAAGAAAATGACCAAGCTATGTCTCTCATTTGTATTCATCCCCTAACAATGAGATTATTCTCGGTAGTGATGATCTAATCCTCAATTAAAGTGAGATACCCCTGACTTTTAGTATGCTAGAAACCATGTAAGCAATAAATGCAATAAAACTATGGAAGGGACCTGGCCCGGATAGGATCCCTGGGGATTTATGGAGACACGAGAAAGAGATATGGGATATCAACCTTTTGTGCAATGCTATTGCAATGGATGCTTCTATCCCTGAAACATGACGGGGTGCAGAGATCGTAGCTATTTTTATGAAGGTGGACCGTATGAACCCGGCGCATTATAGACCGATTAGTCTTATTGATGTCCTACAAAAGGTTTTCGCAAGACAAATTTTAAATAAACGGAGTTCTTGGATTGTGGAAAATAGTATCCTAACCAAGTTCCAGGCAGGTTTAAGGGAAAAAATTAGCACACTCAATCAAGTGTTTAGATTCCTTTGTATTATCTGGAAGTATATTAAAATATAAAAGGTGCATCTGTACATTGCATTTGTTGACCTCAGGGCAGCTTTTGACCTGGTCCCCAGAAACACATTGTGGATAACACCAAGGGACAAGGGTGTCCTGTGGGAAATTTTAGCACAGATTATTAGACTGCTTGAGGCTAACTTTGCCAGGGTCAGATGGGGTCCGAATTGTGAATTGACAGACCGCATATATATAAATAGGGGTATAATACAAGGGTGCGTGCTTGCCCCCACACTGTTCTCTTTGTATGTGAATGACATTCCAGGATCCCTCTTGGGCTGCGAACATGATTCTCCCAAGTTGGGGGGGGGGCTGACGTACATGCACTCTTGTTAGCAGATGATACGATTTTAATATCCCAGACACCCAAAGGCCTTCAAAACCTACTTTTATACTTTCAGAATCTATTGTGACACCTATGGATTGGAGATTAACTCAATTAAAACCATATATATGGCAGTCAATCCGCATAAAACTTTAAAAAAAACTTTGACTGTTTGACTGTTAAAGCAGACAAGATTGAATATGTGCATCTTTTTAACTACATAGGCATTACTTTAGATGCTAAATTAGATTGGAAACCCCAGCTGGACAAGAGTAATAAAACTCCTATCCAGAACTTAGTTTCGATAGCAAGGAGACAATAAAACAGCCTATCAAAAGCCGTTTCCCCAGTATTGGAGCTATACAAACATAAGGCACAATCTGCTTCCCTTTACGGGGCAGAATTATGGGGTTACGCAGTGAAATATACCTTTAAAGCAAAAGAGAATATCTTTTCTAGGAAAATATTAAGTATCCTAAAGCACACCCCTTTACTTCCTCTTGTAATGTACCTACACATCCATCGTACTGATGACCACGCGGCTTTACGGTCATTACTGTTTTGGGTCCGCTTGTGGTCAACAGACGAACTTGCCCATTACAGAGGAGCCCTACAGGAAATTCTGAGCATTAAAAATAACACAAGGTTGGCGTGGTTGACTCATATCAAGGACTGGTTTACTAAGTTGAGGCTGAGACACTTTTGGGAGAACCCAGGAGGCTTGACTTTGAGCTCTAAAAAAGTGTTAAAATTAAGCTACTGGGCGTTTAATCAAAACTCCCGGTTATACAACCCTAAACTAGGCACCCTATCCTTGGGGTATCTTTCTATGAAACCAAACAGTAAATTTGAGTCTTTTATGGATGAAATTACACCAGGTTTTGCCAAATCTCTATATTTAACATTTCGTTCTTGTATTTTGCAAATTAATGCAAACGCTACAAAATGGGTTTGTAACATAGGAAAGGAAAATGATGGTAGTTGTGAACTTTGCAATACAGGTGCCAAAGAGAATGAAGTACACATACTATTCTTCTGCCCTGCTTACATCCATGCTAGGAGAATATGGATCAAACCAATATGTCGTCTTTTAGGATTTAGACGTTGCAGTGAGGCGGAAAGAATATTGCAAATGGATACCACCCAATCTAACAGATACATTTTCTGTGTAGACCTAATAAGGAGGAGAAGGGGTTTTACATTTTAGCTACTTTTGTGATTAATCTTGTGCAAGAGTTCAATAATAACTTCCAAAAGGGATTGACATGGGTTCTTGTACTTATTGCCGATAGTTTTAAATATATTTTACGAAGTTAACAACATCATGCAAACATTGCGCTTAAATTATTAGGTGATATTGTCATTTTGCTAAAATGACATTCCTGATGGACATTCCACAATTTTAGACTTTAAAATCGTATTTATTGTTTTAATTACTAGGAAAAATCTCTATTGGGACTTCGATGACTATTTTTAACTATGTCGGAATGGATGGGCGAGGGATTGAAAGATTTGTCTTACGATTGTTTTATATTGTATGTAATCTTTTATGGTTTTTTATAATCAAAATAAAGGTTATTGATTGATTGATTGATTGAAAAAGGTAAACCAAACAATGGAGAGATTGGACTATTTACACCTTTCACTGCATGGCCGTTCTAACGTTCTTAAATTATCAATATTCCCTAAATTCCTGTACTTATTCAGGACCATCCCCATTGAATTCCCAATGAAGTACATCCTTAGTGCAGAAAGGGCCTGTTTGAGATTTCTTTAGAGGTACCATAAACCCAGAAGAGCATCATAGTGATTGATACTTCCTAGATTAAGGGGTGGTTTGGGTCTACCATCTTTAATGCTCTATCACTGGGCTGCACTGCTACTACATATGGGGGTGTTAATCTCAGGAGATAGCTGTGCAGTGCATGTATTTGCTAGACCTAAGATTTATGCGACATTACTTACTGAAGCTGTTCACAAATATCTGGTGAGCATCTTCAAACCAAGTTATTATAAGAAAGCTAAATTTAAAATCATCCCATCAGCTCATTCTGTTTGGAGGAAAATCCGGGGGCAATTTGGGATCCCAACCATCAATGCACACACCCCTCTTACAACCCAAGGCCTATTGCCTTTAATTTTTCAGGATCCTATTATTTTTAGGTGGGTTAATCTAGGAATTAGAGTTTTGGGGGATTTCTTCCATGAAGGTCAAATGGTCTCTTTCTCCGATCTCCAGGGAAGATATGGGTTCCCAACTAGACACTTTTTTAAGTATCTACAAATTAGGAGCAATATCAAAATTTACGTTAGAAGGACCCGAAAAGTTTCAGAAAAAACTCTTTAGTTGGATCTATAAAGAAAGGAGCAAGGATTGGGTTACTTTATCAAACACTACTATCCAATCTGCTAGATGATCTGATTGTCCAAAGCGAAAAGTGGGTCCGAAACCTTGGGCAAGAAGTTACAGACCTTTTTGCCTCTCTCGAAATGGCCAATCAGATATTGATGACTGGCAGTCTGAGGGTCCAACATTATATGGCAGCCTATGATTTGTATTACACCCCTGGTAAAGTTTCTAAATGGTCTAACTCTCACGGGAATTCGTGTAGTAGATGTGGCCTTTTAGCTGCTGACACTCTACACATGTTTTTTTCCTGCCCTATGCTTGCTAAGTACATACAAAATATAGAAACTTTTCTCGTCAGGTCTCTGGCAAACCTGTGAGGCTAACACACTGCCTACCTATACCATAATATGTCAGATTGCAGTAAACCAGGGAAATGCTTTTTATTTATAGCTATGTCTATCTTTAGATCGGGGATTACTGCCCAATGGATCAGCCTTGATCCCCCAACCTTCATTAACTGGAGATCCCCACTGCTAGCAATATACAATATGGAAAGAGCAGTCTACAGATTAAAAGGGCGAAAAAGACAGGAAATGGGCCGTAAAATCTGGACCCCTATAACGGACTGGATAGGATAGACAAGGCTGTTGTTCTGGTTACCCCTGTGTTCTTCTCCTTATCTGCTTTTTCTGCTCTACCCATGTGGTGTCTTTCTCTTTTCTTTTTGTTAATGTATACCCGCTAGAGTTCCTAGTTTTTCTTATGCATGTGCTATGCTTTGGTTAATCTGTTGTTTCTGTAATGCTTTGCTTTGCCATAACTTAAGTTTGTCAAATGCACTGTATAAAAATTTTAAATAAAAAAAACAAAAACAAACAGGGGCCCTCAAAATACATTTAACCGTAGGACCCCCATATTCTTAAGATGTCCCTAAGACCATATGGAGACAAAAAACATGCTCTGCTGTTCATGTTTTCTTCCTTAGTATTAAGGAAGGAGTACATTCATCAGACCATTGACTCCTTGGTCAATTGGACTGCAGCTAGTCTTTAAGAAAACAGACAGGGCTCCTTCACTGCGGCTCTTTCCCTTCAATTCTGTTTGTTTATGTATCTTGCACCATTCCAGTTTTATTCTTTATTGCCATGTGTATTTCAAATGTCATCATTGATTAAAGCTGAGATATTATGGTTTTGATTAAAGGTAAGACAACCCTAAGCTCAGTGATTGGAAGTGTTGATCTGAAAAGTTACAGTCAGTATTGGCCTACGTTCAGACTAACTAAACTTGACAGCAAATAAGATTATTTGTTTTATGCTTGAGTAGCCTCTGCTGATGCAACATGACAAGAACCAGGGAAGAAAGAGTTCTAAGTTTCAATGCCAGTGATTATTTAAAGTCACTCCAAATCTAGGGGATGTGCAGTTTGATATCTAATCTTTAGGAATGAGATCCCATTATGCTGTCTTTCTGTTTCCTTTAGGTCTCGTTAGGGGCTTAGCATGGACAGAGGGAACCAGAGCTTGCTGACTGAGTTCATCATTGTGGGATTTCCTGTGACAAGGCAGACAGGGATTGCGCTGTTTGTGACTTTTCTCACCATCTATCTGCTCATGCTTGCTTCCAACGGGCTCATCATTGCAGTGGTCCACACAGACTCTCAGCTTCACTCACCTATGTACTACTTCCTATGTAATCTGGCCTATCTGGATATTGCTTTTTTATCAACAAACGTCACTACCTGCTTGAATGGCTTCCTCTATAAACCAAATATTGTTCCATTCTCCACGTGCGTTGCACAAATGTTCATTGGCCTCGCCTTGGGAATCTCCCAATGTATCCTTCTGGCTGTGATGGCCTGGGATCGCTATGTTGCCATCTGCAAACCCCTGAGCTACCATAGCATAGTCAGCAAAGCCACTTGTATCAGGCTCACTGTCGCAACCATTCTCAGTGGGCTTCTCCTCTCCATGGTGCAGGTCTTTCCCACAGTCACTTTGCCCTTCTGTGGGCACAACACGATTGACCATTACATCTGTGAGTTGGCCCCCGCCCTACATCTGGTATGCGTGGATATCCACTTGCAGCAGCTAGTGATCCTTATCATCTCAGTTGGCGTTATTATAGTTCCTGTGTTGCTGATCACCTTCTCGTACCTTCGCATCTTCTACACCATCTTGAGGATGCCCACGTCCAGCAGGCGCAAGGCGTTCTCCACCTGCAGCTCTCACCTGACGGTGGTCATCCTCTTCTATGGGAGCATCATCGTCATGTACATGCTTCCCAAGGCCGTCATCCCAAAGGAGGACCAAAAGATCTTCACTCTCATTTATGGTCTGGTGACACCCGTACTCAACCCACTGATCTACACTCTGCGGAACAAGGAGATAAAAGGAGCTCTGAAGAAGCTGATCAGCATCCGGGTCACTTGGCAGGGGTCAAAGCCTTTAATGTGAATCGAGAGCAGAGGGATGTCCTCTGCACAGTCATTGAAGTGGGAACATCTCCAGAGCCCCACAGTCAGGAATCACGCATTCCTATAATAAAGTACTCCTTAAACTTACAAATGATAAACTTGGTCTACCCCCCCCCCCATTCAGGGGCACATCTTAATATCTGATTTCTCTGTGGTTTCCTGTTTAGGTATCACAACATGACCCACCCATTCTCCAGTAGATGCCTTGCTTTGTGTCAGGCTGATTTTCAAGTTCAATAGCATATTTTTGTATCAGATCACTGAAAATTTGCAAAAATATAAAACATTTCTGAGTAATTCAAAATTCAAATCCTTACACAAGTGCTTTGCACTCCTTAAGTTGGAAATCTGTCTACTGTACATGGAGGTTATGAGTCTACAAGCATTGCAAACTAGAGACAAGTGACTTGAACAGGAATAAAGTGAATTGTGATCCAGGCACCCATTGATGACTAGTTTACAAGGCCCCATGTGTTCAAACTAAGACCAATTTACAGAACATGAGGTGTCCTTTAGCTTTAAAACACAGAAGTGGCAATATACCCGGCCACCGACTAACAATATAGAATTGCTACTATTTTCCCAGAGGCCGGCAAAATAGTACAGAATCTCGTCCATTTAGACAACCTCAGGATGGGTAGTAGAAATGCACCTTTTGACTGGCGGCCCGATACATAGTGTGAAGGAGGTCTTTAACTGCTAATGAAGAAAAAAGGGACAAATGGTGACGGTAGGGTGATGGCTTCTCTTAATTGGGATGCAACAAGTGTGAGGTATATGAATGTAAGTGCATATACAATTGTACGATAGTTTGTAAAAAGATAGGTGCATGAAGTAAGTTACGCTGTTTATAGTTGAAAAAACTGTAAATTCAATTTAGAATAAAAAAGCATTTATGTGATTTTAATATTCAAAAAGTAAGTGTTGGAATTCTTCTTCTAGTTCAGGATCTTCAGGATACACACATGTCAATAGACCCGATTCAGCGGGAGACTCCCAACTTTTGAATCCAAGAAGGGCTTCATCCTGTCTGTCTCCTGTCCAAAGTTGCCTCTGTTTCAATGGAAGTGAAGGAGAGAGTACATTGTTCGTGTTAAGTTTTTTAAAAATTTTCCGTATTCCTCTTCTAAAATCTGTGACATTTATGAGGATCAAGCACACAGGTATTTTGTGCTGCAGTGTAGGAGTATTGGACTGTCTACAACGAATAATAAATATGGTTTTAAAGCACGTTACATAACTGTTTTATTCAATCATGTGAACATGTTGTGTTTTGAATGGTGATGATGTTATTTTTATCCTTTTTAAGGACTCTGCTATTTTTGGGCTTCTTATGGAGAGCCTGGTTCCTAAGAGGGTTGTGCTTGCTTAGTACTTCAAACCTGGGGACACGGCAGCAGCCAACAAGCAGCAGAAAGCGGTGATTGCAGACAGACAGCTGGTATCTGATCCCCAGAGGGAGGGACAAGTACAGTGGTTGCTTGGTGGGGGGGCTTATTACTCTGTGACACTTTCAGGAGGTAAATTAATGGAGACATAGTAATGGGACTCCCCTGGAGTGGGGAAGCTGAAGCGAAAGAAGGAGACAGATAAGTTATGCATCTAGAAAAGGTGGAGAAGGACAAGTAGCAAAAGGAGGAAAAGTACAAAGAGGGCCAGGATGACAGGACCCAGAATGACCAGAAGGACTGAATGACCTGAGCAAGAAGGATCAAGACTAAGTGGACACATTACTGCATAAATAGGATGAAAAGGGCCAAGAGAAACATCACCTGTTGGAGGTAGACCAGGAAAATGAACTAAGGCAGGAGCAGATGGATTAGGGCCAACAAGGCTAGGGGCCCAATTGGGGAGGATAATATGGACTAGAAGGGTCAGAATAAGTAGGACCATAAGTAGAGCGAGGAAGACCAAAGGGGTCACCATCAAGTACTCCAGGAATTCGAATAACAAATGGAGCAGGAGGACGGAGAGCAGGACAACCAGAGCCACAAGACCTGGACCACAATAAAATAGCCCAAGAGGAACTAAAAGGACCAGGACCTCTGGATGCAGTACCAGATGGACCGCAGAGACAGGAATCAGGGCAGGAGAATCAGGATGACCCAATACCAAGAGGACTTGAAAAGCAACAGGAGAACAAGGTTAGGGAGTGAAATACTCAGCAAACTATCAGGGTGAGGATCAGTAGTGTCACGTCTGAAGTCAGCTGGGAAACCAGATTCCACTCCAGCCTGCACTGGAGTGAAGATGCTTGTTCCCCACACCTCCAGAAAACAACCCCCAGTGGAATACAGTTATATATCTTCCTCCCGAGGACTTGTTCCCAAAAAGTGAGGGGAATAACCATGAGTGACCTGTACTCTTCCCCTGATGTTGAGTTAAACAATGTAGAGGAATAGCTATGGTTCTTAACAACCCTGTTGGAGCACAGTGTGATGATTTCTGTTGGGTACAGGTGGGGCATGACTTGACAAAAGTTGTAACATCTTTAGCTATTTCTTCCCACCAAAACCATCTTTGACAAGTCTGAATTGTCTTTTCATTTCCAGGATATCCAGCCGAGGAACTATCATGACACCATTGTATTATTTGTCTTTGTAGAGCCGTGTTGGTACATATAATTTGTCTTCATGATAGTATATTTGTTTTGTAATCTGGTTCAAGGGGTTTTTAGCCATTCGGTGGCAGGAATAGAGTTCTACAATTCTTTTAATTCTTCTATGAACCCCAGGGCTGTAGTGTCTCCATGAGTTTCTACCCCTATGATCTTATTACAAGTGATGATAGGAGGGTACACCTCATGAGAAATAAATTTCACTAGATCTAATCGGGATAATACATCCGCTGTGCCATGTTGGGGTCCAGGACAGTAAGTAATGACAAAGTCATACTCACTAAAAAAAGATACCCATTTCATTTGGCGGGGAATAAGAACTCGGGCTGATCTAAAAAATTGAAGATTTCGATGGTGTGAATAAATGGTCACTACGTGTGGTGAACACAACAAATAATGCCTCCACTCTTTAAAAGAAAGTTTAATAGCCAGTAATTCATGCTCTCCTATTTTATCATTTTGTTCTGCAGGTAATAGGTTTTTAAAAAACTCTGCAACTGGATGTAGTCGACCTGTATTTCCTTCTCGTTGGGAAAGAACTCCCCCACCGCATATTGGGAAGCATCTGCTTCAAAATAATATGGTTGTGTATTGTTAGCATGTTTGATGACATGGGCAGTAGTGAACCGCTCTTTCAGCAAACAGAAGGCTTGTTCTGCTTCTTTAGACCAATTGAATGGAACTCCTTTTCGTAAAAGTCGAGTAATGGGTGACAATAACTCACAAAAACGATCATTGAAACTTCTGTAAAAATTGGCGAAACCTATGAAGGATTGCACCTCTTTCACTGAACAGGGACTAGGCCAGTTGACCAAGGCCTCTTTTTTATTGGGGTCCATACGCACTCCTTCGGGAGAGATCCCAAATCTAAGAAATTCTACCCTGTTTGTATGGAATGGTGTTAAAACCTTAACACCCGAAGTCAGGAACTCCTTCTCCTTGGGAATGAAAGCGGTAGCGCACTGGATGTCTTCCAACTTTTTACAATGCAATGTTGGAAAGACGGAAGTCATGTTGTTTGGGGGGGTAAGACAACTCTGGACTCCGGACTGGTGGCCACAAGACCTTGGCCCAGTACCAGAACCGAAACCATCTGTAAAAAATCTGGGGGTCCGGCTGGACCAGGAACTTTCCCTCAAGCAACACGCCAACCAGGTGGTGGGATCCTGCCTCCACATAATTGGTATGCTACGCAAAATCTTCCCCCTCCTGCCAGATGCCAGCAGAAGAACATTGGTACAGGCACTAGTCATAAGTCGCCTTGACTATTGTAACGGCCTGTTGCTAGCTGCCAATGAGGGAGTCATGGCAAGACTGCAGGTAGTCCAGAATACGGCTGCCCGGCTAGTCCTAAATGCGCCCCCTCGCTCCCCTTCTAAGCCCCTACTGGAAAAGCTTCATTGGCTACCCATCAGACAGAGGGCTAAATTCAAGGTATGCTGTACCATACATAAGAGTCTCAAAGGTATGGGTCCGACATACCTGGCCACCAAATTTGTCCCCTATCAGCCCTCCCGCCCTCTTCGCTCGAGCGAACAAGGCCTTCTAGTAGTGCCTAGGGCAAGGAAGGCAAGACAGGGCAGTAAAGCTCTCTCAATAGCTGGACCGTCTCTTTGGAACAGCCTTCCTAATTCCTTAAGGCTCTGCACAGAATACCTTCCTTTTAGGAAGATGCTAAAGACCTTCCTCTTCAGCTCCTAGACAGCTCACGTTCTCCCGATCGCACTGTGGCAGATGTCAAAAGCGCGGAGATGCTCCCATGGGAGTCGATACCAGCGCTATACAAGCCAGTAAATAAATAAAATAAAAAATAAATGTACTCTTTTCAAGTTTGGCAAAGACTGGTTGATTTTCTTTCAATTTCTTCAATATCTTCTGTACGTGGATGATGTGTTTGTGAGTAGATCACGCAAGAACAGACCCTAACTAAACTACAATCGGTGAAAAAAGCAGCGGCCAGACTTTTGTTAGATATTCCCAGCCGCCGCCCCACCTCTTTGGCCATACGTCACCTACATTGGCTTAGAATTAAGAGCCGGATAAAGTTCAAGGCACTATGTATTGCCTATAAAGCCATTCATGATTCGGGACCTAGGTTCCTCAAAAAGGCCTTTCGGATCTATGCTCCTCAAAGACCCCTTCGTTCGGCAAATACTCACCTCCTCTCCATCCCACGTACCAGAACAATCAGCTGGGGAGACAGACGCTTTTTAGTGGCAACCCCCAGACTGTGGAACTTTCTTCCTTTGTTTATCAAAGCCAGTCCTACTCTTATCATCTTCCGTAAACTCCTGAAAACCTGGTTATTTAATCAATGATCTATCTGGTAGCTCTCCGCCCCAGGCAGTCTGATATGCGGTGAGACACCCTCGGGTAGTTGTGCGCAATAAAAATCTCAGAAACATAAACATATTAAATTATTATCAGCGGAGCAGAGTGCAAACTCTACAAAGTACATGACACAGCAAAGTATGTTTTAAAAATGGGAAAAGCGCCATGATAAAATCCGTAGGTGCTGAGGAGATAGGCGGGGGAGGGAACGGACACAAAGGGTCAATAAACAGGAACAAGATAAAAGTTATTTTTTAAAAAGCACTAGCAGGGACAATGCCTCCCGGTTTCCGCCTCAGGATATGAACGAGCAGCAATCTCACGCCTGCTCTCCAGGGGCTGTTTAAATACTGGCGCCTAGAGCGCCAAACCAAGAGTGCCCAACCAAATATGACCGCTGCCGATTTGCGCCGCCCGGGACCCTCAGGATCAACGGTTGATCACTACAATCATCTGGTTCATCACAGCACCCTCTGGTTCACCACTGCCACCCTCTGGTTCATCCCTGCCGCCCTCCCATTCATCACTGCCACCCTTTGGTTCAGCACTGCCACCCTCTGGTTTATCACAGCACCCTCGGGTTAACCACTGTAGATTATGGGGGGAAAGCACACCTGCCCAGCCTCAACTGAGATGAATTAATTTGGGGCTGGTTAATGTGTCACTGCATTTGAGCTACAAGTCTGGCACCTGCTTCCTTAGCTGTAAGTGCTTCCTGTTGCAGTTAAATTTTTTTTACAGGAGCATTGTGCCATACTGCTTTGAGGGTCAGAGAATAGTTGCAAGTAGGCAACTGAACTCTGGAGGGGCCCCTCAGGAAGCACTACAGGGAATGGTTACAAATTAGCTTGAACTTTTGCACCTGCTAAGTGCTTTCAGTTTTGCAAAATTCATTTTTCTGCAATTTCGCGAGATTCGCGGGGCACGAATTCGAGCGAAGTCGAACAAGCAAATCCGCGAATTCGTGCAAATTAGCAGATTGGGTTTTTTTTTGCAGGTTTGCTAGTTTTTTGCGTCTTCGCGGGCCGCATGCAGCGCAACAACCGCAAAAATACCCATGCGGGCGCGGCCATCTTGTGCGCGTTGCGTATTTCCGGTTCTGGGTGCTATTGGCAATCTCGCGTTGTGTGCGGTGCGCTATCACGAGTTTGCGTGTGTTTTTTCGTGCTCGCGGGGAAAATATCGCGTAACTTACCCAGGCGGTCCTCTATGGGCGCGGCCATCTTGTTTTTCATTCACTGATATGGTTTTTGGGCATGCTACCTTTCTATCCATCTTAAATCTTTGTAATCCTATGTTTTTCTGAGCTTTTTTTGCTTTTTTTTTGCTTATTATCTATCTCTACAATTTCCTACATCTACATATTTTTTTTTTACTTTTTCTTACTTTATTACCTACTTTATTTCTTTCGCTCTCTCTGTTATTTTTTTCACACCTATTTTTCTTTCCTTCTTCTTGTGCCCAGGACCATGGCTAAGGGAGCCGACAAGGGCAAGGGGAAGGGCCCAGCACCCCGTACCCTGCTTCCTTGTGGGCGTTTGAGGGGGGTGGAAGTCCAGGCCAGGGAGATCTTCTCTGCGATGGAGGTGGCCGCCTTGATGGTTTTTGTTCAAGTCCACCTCCCTAAGACCGTAGCAGCAGGTGGGCAGATTGCTTCCAGTTACGGCCTCCGGGAGCGTCGCCAGTTGTGGGAGAAGGTGTGCCGGGGCATGTGTAAGGAGTCTGGGGTCTGGCGCACCTACCAGCAAGCGACACACCGGTGGACTGACATCCTGGACCTAGAGCATGACATGCTCGACCTGCTAGGATTGGAGATCCCTGGCCTTGGTAAGTAGCTATTTAATAACTACTTTTTTTTCTTCTGCTCTGTTATATTGCTAATCTATTTTTTTCATGAAGAGTATGAATGCTGCTGATTCGATTACATTGCAGGTAAATTCATCTTTAAATAGCTTCTGTCATTGCAGGTGCTCGCCTGGTTATTGCCGTTGCTACTATGCTTACTTGTTTACAACTTTTTACTCATTTGAGACCATTATCGCCTAATGCTAGAGACAATAGACTCAAGTTTAGTCCTTCTTTGTACTCCTGCTGCTGCCACTTTGAAGAGATAGTGGTGGATTGATACGTTGAGTATATTATTTATTACTTGTTATAGGACATTTGTTAGTGGTCTGCAATCATAATGACGGACTGTGTCTGTCACGCAACGTCTCGTGGTGCTGAGTGATGGCAGTTGATGGCAGTTGTTGTTGGTGTAGTTAGTGCATTACATAACTTTCCTATTAGACGGTCTGCGAATCCTGCAATACTGTATAACTATCCTCCTAGTTGACCAGATCAGATGCAATTGTTGTTAATTTGTTTCCCCGACATAATTTTAGATTGTGTTCAAAGAAATCAAATATTTCCCAAAAAACAATCATCCTTGTTGTGTTTCTTTATTTCATGTTCACCAGAACCTCCCAGGGGCAAGGCGCCGGCGGCGACTGGTACTCCGGTGGAAGAAGGTGGACAGGATGAGTCCCTTGCAGGCTCTTCTGCTGGCCCCAGTGAGTTGTTCTATTGTTATATTAATACTTATACTTCCCTAACTTTTACAGCTCCTATTCATTACAAACTGTTTCCTAGTAATTCTATGTTTTACAAAATAGTCTTTGATCTTCTTCTAATGTAGACTACTTTCTACATTCTTATCCTGCCTCGACCATCACTCTCTGTGCTACTACTATTTACGATTATGAGTCGGTCTGTGTAGGTAGCTAAACTTGCCCAGTCGGCAAACGGTGTGAAACAAAACTCTGATCCAGCAATAGCTCTAGGCACTGAGTGCAGTCCTTGCTGTCTATTCCAGTCTTCCTAATGTAAGTGCTTTGACAATTCCCAACAACAAAATGTCATTGTTTACACTAAGTAAAAGGTAGCAGTTGCCTTTTTGATTTGAGAGGAGCACATCCCATACCGCTAGTGTTTTAGGGACTATTCTGCACACAAAGATGTATGGACAAGAGAAATAAGACATTGATGATGATAGGTGCAGTTCGACTTTTGACATAGCTCAGTCTGAACAGAAGTTGAACCACCAATCCCCTGACCGACTATCTAGTGTGTCTGACCAATGATTTTACTACCCAGAAGAACAGAAAAAGACTACCACCGAGTCCCGGCCTATCTGAGTCACTGAAACATGACTGCCAAACGCAATAGTTCAAACCCTTCCGCTCACTCACTCGTGAACAAAAACCACACAGCGTTTGTTAGTTTTAAAGTTTTATTTTCAATTACGAAATGAAAACAATATTTCTTTATTTTTAATAGCGTAGTATTCGGAGCGAGCAATGGTGATGGATGAAGATGACGTTAAAGTTTAAACAACATTCCCATGAATGAAATTACTATGACTCAAACTTAATAATAGTTAACAGACACATGAAATTATTAGAATAACTGTGTGGGGGCCCCCACCTTCTTTAAAGTACTTAAAGTACTGCTGGTGATGACTTACTAGTAGTTGGTGAATCGTCTAGCAGAAGGGCAATGGAATCTTCTTTCTGTAATGAGAAACATGGTGCGCGTTAAGCAAGCATTCATCAGTTGTCATAAGAAGAAGTGTAGCATTTAATGGAATAAGCATATAAAAGGTTAACACTTCCTCCCCAAAACCGTTACTTTTTTTTAATCCCAGTAATAGAAATTGTGTTATGTAATATTTTCTTCCATTACGAGACAAAATAGGGTCTGAAAATATGACATGTTTTTCCTAGACATCACAACACCTGATGCAGCACAGATGACCACCAGTGCCGGGCCAGCAGTGCAGAGGGGTCCACTCTGGATGCGGCGGCGCCAACAGGAGGAGCTGGGGAGGAAGACTCAGCGGCAGCGGACGGTGGTAAGTTATTATACTCCTTACTCATTAAAATGTTTTTGAGTAGGCTCGCAAAGGAGTGTATGATGTGCTGTACAGTAGTACACAGTACACTAGTATAAGTAGACTGTACTGTTGAGAACAGTTACTAATTTAGAACAACTTTTTGGGCTATCACGGAGAAGACAGTCAACCTTCACTTGTAAAAGCATTAGCGGCGGTACTTCTCGGGTAACCAATGGCCCCCTCTATTTCACTTCAACTCAGCTGGCAAATTTTTATTGTGAAGCCAAGTCATATCAGATGTAGTTTAGGGATGTGAAGAATGAAAAGTTAAAGAAGGGTGAAACGAAGGACGAGAGAGTCTTAATATTTATGACTGTAAAGAATGGTTTTGTTGAATGCAATTCAACGGGTGTTAGTTGATTGTTGACAAAAAGAAATTTTGGTACATTTGAGATATTAAGAAGAATCATAGACGTACTTTGGAAGCCTGGATGTTATCTTATTTATCCTCATCGATAGCAGAGGTGTATGATGTAGTAGAGCAGACGCTGAGTGGATGAAGTATGGCCAGTGGCAGTGCCACCCCTATAGAAAAGTAAGACATTCCTATCCCCACCTGTATGTACTGCTTAAAGTACTGCGAGTCTGCATCATCATGGCCTGTGTCTGTATTTCTTGGGTGAAAGCTGAGTGAGTTGCCATAATGGCGGCTACCACAAGTTCACGTACCAGTAATTTCTTTTGCAAAACAAGAGAAAAAAAGTAAAAAAGGCTTTTTTTAGTACTCTCTGACTATGTATGTAGTAGTGAGTGCTGCTAGTGGAATTCCTGAAACTCCCAGTAATGTCACAGGCTTACTAAGACGGTGGAAAGATACATGCCAAAATGTTATACTATGTTTGCTACTTGCTGGTGTTACTGAGTGTCAACTTTCCGTTGAATTATTTTGACTTTATGTTAAAGACTATTGGCTACAGTATTTTTCTTTCTTTCCTCATAGATGCTACTCTACAAAAGCTCACCTGGAAGGAGATGGCTGTCCGGGCCAGGGCCCGTAAGCTGGAGGCTATTTGTGCCCAGTATCAGCGGTTGTGGGCTCGGGAGCATGAGGAGACATCAACCAGTACATCCTCTTCCACTGCCCACGGGTCCACCAGCCAGAAGCCTCGAGCCAAACAGAGCCGTGGCCCAACAGCCTCCCGCCACCGCCACACAGCAGCAACAAAATCCGCCCCCCCCCCCAGATCCTGGATAGTACGTCAGCGCCGGCTCCGTAAAAGAGTGGAATACCTGGAGCGGTTGGGCGAAAAATATCAGCGCCAGCTCTGGGACCTCCGTAAAGAGCTGCGGGACGTGCAGCACCAGCTGTCCACACTACGCCACTGGAGGATATGACTGTCCCTTGCCCCTTTTTTAAAGATTGTTGCTGGGGTGAGAATTGTGTTTTTGGGAAAGGGGACTTTTCAAATTTTTGGACATTGGTTTGGTTAGTGAGGGGGGGTGAGTTGGGGTATTTTTTTTGTGACAACAACATCAATAATATATATTTCTTAATAATAATTTTTTTTCATACCAAAACACAGTATACACACTCATATTATTTTGTGTGGGGGTTGGCGGTGGTTACTGGATGTTTGGTTTCTTCAAACTTACCAGCATGAATGAAACATCTAGTCCTGAAATGTACCAAAATGCAAGTAACCGAGTTAGTCAATTCAGTAGCCCTACTACTGTACTTTACTAGTAGTACTGTCAGTCTATGCTGTTCTCCCAACTTAGTCCTAGCCCATTATTCTACTACCTCTCCAATATGCTTATCTTACCTTTGATTTGTGTTCGAGAATCGGGGTAGCCCCAGCCAGGGTTGCCTTAATTGCAAATGGTGATTAAGGTTGGTTGTTGACTTGAATCCTCAATGGATGCAATATCATTGTTGTGCTGGTAGCAGTAGTGGTACACACTGGCAGTATCACCATATGAAAAAAAAGGAAATGAAACATTGAGTGGCCTGAGTGAATCATTAGAAACAGTACGATAGATAGTACAGTAGCGAACAGTGCCCTAAATTGTAGACTAAGCAGTGCTAAATTAATGTAAATATAAGTAGTAGTTGCGTGGAGTTTGACTGCTATAAGAAATTAAGGCAAAGAACACGTCATCAACGTAACGTAAGCATTAACCATTTGATTGTTCACGCCGTGTAGAAGGAGGATGTTCTTATCAATCCACGATGGCGCACATGAACTTCTGATTGTAATGATTTTCGTTGCTTTGACCTTATTCTCCCCAGCAAGTGTGTGGAATCTATTGTTGTCAGTCACACCACAATGAAATTCCACACAGCCCAGGGGAAAAGGGTTAGGGTTTTAAAATTGGATTGGAATGGGGGTTTTTGGGAAAGTTTGGTAGAGAGGAAAAAAAACACAGCATGGACAGTCAAACAACAAATGAAGAGAAACACATCTTTGGATTTGAAGATATTGATAAATCTTTAAAGGGTCATAAAGTAAGTGCACTACTGCATACCAGAAGTTGTTTACTAAATGGATGGTTAGGTTACTGAAAAGTAGTACTACAACTTACTGCAACTTACTAGTAACTACGAAGAAACAAGTTGACAGTACAGGGATGCAGTCAATTTCACTAGCCTCTCTGCCCTCAGATTATTAAATTACTGTTAAACATACCAAAAACATAGCAAATTAAAAGCAGAGAGCAAAGAAATGCAGTCACACACATAGAAGTTCACAGCAATAACATTACTTAAAAGATAAGTAGAAAAGAATGGATACAATTACTGTGTGTTGTTGTACTTGCCCTGTTGAATTTGGGAAGTTGCATGCATCCAGCCATTCCTCTTATTTGCGGTACTCCTCCGTTCCATCTGATGCTCCGTCGATCAATGTTGGTGACTCGAAGACACCCTGTCCACTGCCAATGTAAAGCCTGACTTCATCCATTTTTCCATTGCACTGGGTGAAAGCTGCCCTGTAAATGCTGATGGAAAAACAGGAAGTGATATTAAAACACCACTGAGAAAAAAATATAAGGTACGTATGCTGTGTAGTGCAAAAGCAAAAAGTCACACTTTCAGTTTCAGAATCAACAGTACAATAGTTTCGAAAGGGCGTACTCTGAGTCTCCTTTTGAAGGATAAATAAGTATGGGCGCAAGCTAGATGTACTGTAAATTACGATTTTAGAACAAAATTAGACCTTCCCAGCAGTGTTCCAAGACCCTTAAACCCAGACACTAAAATGTAGTATATACCCCCAATCAGACCCCAAAAAACGTGTGATACTGCTACCTGTCTGAGGCATAGTGGAAAATGGTGACAAAACCTACTTTGAAAGTAAAGTACGACCAAATCCCCCCTTTTCCACCATGGATTTTCTTCAAACCACTTGCAACCAAAATTAAACATTTCTCGACAAGTGCTCCAAGAGTAGACGCCAGAACACAGTTGCCAAAATCTCAAACACCCCCAAACACATGCAATACTGCTAACCCTAACGAACCCTAAGTTAAAAATAGTGTCAAACACTTTCTTCAACTAGGCCCTAACTCCCCTTTGCCAAAATGGATTTTCTCCAAACCACTTGCAATCAAAAGTATCCATACCCAGCTTTGCTCCAAGACCCCAAACCACCCCCCAAACACCAGAAACCCCTCCAAGCAGGCCCCCGAAAACACGAAAGTGAGCAAAGACTCTGGAAAGTGAAAAACATTTCCACCATGGATTTTCTCTAAAACACTTTTATTAGGTATTAGACCTTCACAGCAATGCCCCCAGACCCATCAAACGAGGCGGAAACAAGTTTAACACCCCCAAACAGCAAAACTGCAAAAAGTGAGACTTAGAATTACTTAGCACTCAATCCCAAATCACTCCATGCGCGCTCTGCAGCTAGGCCCTAACTCCCCTTTGCCACCATGGATTTTCTCCAAACCACTTGCAATCAAAAGTATCCATACTCAGCGTTGTTCCAAGTCCCCAAACCCCCCCCCCCCCCAAACACCAGGTACCCCCCCAAGCAGGCCCCCGAAAACACGAAAGTGAGCGAAAACTCTGGAAAGTTAAAAACGTTTCCACCATGGATTTTCTCCAAAACACTTTTATTCAGTATTAGACCTTCACAGCAATGCCCCCAGACCTGTCAACTCAGGCGAAAACAAGTTCAACACCCCCAAACAGCCAAAAAACAAAACCACAAAAAGTGAGACAGCAAGTTTCGGGCCTATCTGGAATTCAATCCAAATGCTCTCTACAGCTAGGCCCTAACTCCCCTTTTCCACCATGGATTTCCTGAAAAACAAATGCAATCAACAATAGACTGTGCCAGCAGTGCTCCCAGATCCCAAAACCCATCCACAAAAACCTAGAAACCCCCCAAACAGCACCCCAAAGACAGGCAAGTAAGCAAAAACTCAAAAACGTTTTCACCTCCGATTTTCTCCAAACCACTTTTATCTGGTATTAGACCTTCCCAGCAATGCCCCCAGACCCCTGCAGCCACCCGCCAAAAAGCAGAACACCCCCAAACAGGCAAAATGCAAAATTGGGCCTACCTTTAATTCAGTCCAAATACGGTCTGCAGCTAGGCCCTAACTCCCCTTTTCCAACATGGATTTTCTGGAAAAAAATGCAATCAAAATTAGATTGTGCCAGCAGTGCTCCCAGACCCCAAAATCCACCCCCATTAACCTAGAAGCCCCCCAAACAGCACCCCAAAAACAGGCAAGTGAGCAAAAACGGAAAAAAAAATTCACCATGGATTTGGTCCAAAACATTTGATTCCGATATTAGACCTTCCAAGCTATGCCCCCAGACCCCTGCAGCCACCCGCAAAAAAGCAGAACACCCCTAAACAGGCAAAAAGCAAAAATGCAAAAACTCATACTTAGAAAATTTTCAGCCAACCAGTCAACATCGGTCCAAACGCACTCTGCAGCTAGGCCCTAACTCCTCTTTCCCACCCTGGATTTTCTTCAAATCACTTCCAATCAAAATGATGCTATCCCAGCAGTGCTCCCAGACCCCCAGACCCTCCCCCACAAATATAGAACACCCCCAAACAGCCCCCCAAAAATATGCAATACTGGTATATTCAAAACATGGCAAATTGCACTGTTCACAAAACATTGCTGTTTTTAGCACTTCCACTACTTCGATCCTCTTGAAACTTACCTGTACAGTCACTTGTTCCAGCGATTCACAAGTATCTCAGCAAGGCAGAACAAAATCGAGCCACTGCGCTCTTTGAAGAAGAAGACGAAAAAGTTCTACGGCTAGTTTTCACTTAGTTTTCACCCAACTGCACGCGCCCGCAAAACACCCAAAAAGGCCAAAATGTTGCCAACTCTGGACCAAAGAACACCAAACCCCGCTAAAACATTGCAGACATCATTATGAACCAGCCTGCATCGGGCCACGAGCCCTAGACTCAGCGTGAACCATACCAACTTAAACCCAAAAACCCTAGTAAATCGCACTAAACCCTAAACCCTAGATATGCTTTGTCTGTTTGTGTCAAAGAGCCTTGGTATGCTACATCAGGAGGATGCTTCACTCAGTGGTGCCTGCCTTGACCGTCTGCATGGCCCTGCCGCAAGCATGGGCCAAAAATCTGTTCCGCTCAAGAATTTGCGGTTTTTCGGTAATTTCGCGAGATTTGCGAAATACTGAAAAACAGCAAATTTTGCAAACATAACGGATGTTTGGCCCAAGCTTGAGGCAGTGCCATGCTGAGGGTTAAGGCAGGCACCACTGATTGAAGCAACCTGATGTAGCATACCTAGGCTCTTTGCATGACAGACAAAGCATATCTAATTGTATGCAGCAAGCCACATAGCCCCAATTTTACATGAACTGCTGCCTGGAGTGGACTTTGCCTGGTATAACAACAACAATACACTGCCTCGCCCTCGACCAATACATACCACAAATAGACAGACATGTAGTTCTGCTGTAGTAGTTGTTGTAGACTGATTTACCTGATTTCCACTAACGAATTGGCCATTGTTCTTCCGTAAACCGACGCTGATGATCCATCCATCCCAGTGAGTGACTGTAAAGAAAAAAGATATATTATTTAATCAATCATCATGGGTATATTGGCAAGTGAGTTCGCTCCAAGGACATTTTGAATATTGTGAAATGCAATATAGTGGCCCCTGAATTTGAAGTACAATTTTAATTAAACAAGGTAAAAAAAAGAGAGTTGTTGACATGATTTACAATTTCTGTGTAAAAGATTTAATAAGTACTACGACAAGACATATGAATCAAAATTTCATGCACAAAAATCAAACAGCAATTAGTTTCATCAGAGCCAGGCAGCCATTGCTGTCCACTGCATGCCATCTTCTCAATTATTCGTTACCTGTTCAACTTTTTGTCTGCATCTTCTTCGGAAAGTGAGGGCCCACAGGGCAGCCTCTCCTGTCAATATCAGAAGTAACTCTGTCAGCAATCAGCAAGCATTTAGTCAGTCAGTAATTTCTGTCCCACTTGAGGGGACTTGTCGTAATCCATCCATCTGCCTTGAGGGAAATGGATAGGGGGAGTCTGGAGGAGGAGAATGAAGGAGCATGATTGAGTTGTGAACTTGTGAACCTTAGGAATGCAGACTGCGACACCTTCAAATCAATAAGGAATGTAAGATGAAGACAGTGCTACTGATGGACTTGTTGTGATTAGGTGATTAGAGTTTTGTTGTGGTAAAGGTTGCAAAACAAAGAAAAACACACAGGAATAAAAGTGAATAAGGACGAAAAAAAGGAAGTCATTTTAAGGGCTCGGTGTCAGGGAAGTAGAGCTCATCCTCAAACTCTATGAATTGAGACAGGAGTAGGTCAGGTAACAGAAAAGAACTTCCGTCACCTAAGTCGGTGTCCTCTTCTTCCTGCATGCATTCATGTACTTTGTAATCTGGTGGAATGAAGTTCTGATTCATCTTGATCAGTGTTAACCTCTCCACATATTTGGCTGAGAGGCGGGTCCTTTTTGAAGTTACAATGGCACCAGCAGCACTGAAAACACATTCAGAAGACACGCTTGTGAGTGGGCAAGAAAAATAATTTATACCCAGGTTAGTGATCAGTGACCATAGAGCCATTTTCCTGTACCAATACAGCAATGGGTTCCTATTAACAAAGACCCCTGTTGGGTCATCCAGATAGGCCTGCACCATGGACTCAAGGTTCTCCACGGTTGCTCCACTTTGCGTACCATCTGTGGCCTTTGCAGCACTGGAACAAGCACACCCTTGATGAGTTAGCCAATCCGCTTCCGACAATATTATGGCTGGGCCTGGTGCAGGTGAGGATGATGATACGGTTGCTGCTGGTGTCTTTAACAGCTGTGAGGGAAAGTGACTCCCTTCGTGCACAGATTCAGAAGTGGGACTTGATGCTGGATGGCCTGCTGATTCAGTTGGACTTCTGCCAGCTCCTTGAATTTTCTCCCGATCTTTTTTGAACCGAGTGGCTGACGCAGCTAGCTAATGTTTGTATTTTGAAACATCTGCTTCATCAAAAGGAATGAATGCTTTGCTGGCCACTGCTTTTCTGTACCGTGGATCCAGAATAGTGGCACAAATGTAATGTTGTTCTGTATGTATGTTTTCAAGCCTTTCATTGGCAACTAGGCGACTTAATAACCTCTCAACCAACGGATATGCGTCTTGCTTTTCAACATCATCTCCGAACGTTGAAGACACCGCCTTCAGTTGGTTCTCTAGCATGACCAACAATGGGATAGCTTTGCCCGAAGAACAGTCCTGCCTGCTGACTTCACGCGTGAAGACCTCAAAAGTGCAAAGCATGTTTGTCAGGCTTTTAACTAGCTTCCATTCCTCCAACTCTAGCCTCATGTCTTTCATAGTAGAACCTAGTTGAAAGACATACTCATTGATTACCATGCACTGCTCAGGCAGACGCTCAAGCATGTAAAAGGTTGAGTTCGAACGTGTTGCCACCTTCTGGATGAGTCCTTTGACTGGCACTTTACATTCATGTTGTATGCTCCACAGCTCCTTCCGGGCCTTAAAAGAATGGCTGAAATGTGTGCAGATTCTTCAGCAGGTGGTTAGTAACTTCCTGACTGTGTTTTCATTTTTCAAGAAATCTTGCACAACCAGGTTTATAGAGTGCACCAAACACGGCACTCTGAAATAGTCACCTTGCTGCATGGCCTTAACTATATTACTGCCATTATCTGTGGAAACAATACAAACCATGCGATTTCTTGGATGCAGCCATTCAGAGACCTTATTCCTCCAAAATGTTTTTTGCAGTATGAGTTTTCTCCATGGCAAACATGGCTAATGTTGCATGTGTCCGAGTAGCTTGAAAAACTGTGTCCAGGTCCACAACTGCACTTGACTTGTCTCTAACCCCTGAAAAAGACCCTGCAAAAGAGATCCAGTGTGCAGTGATGCACATGTAATCAAGGGCTTGGCAACTGGACAACATGTCTGTTGTCAAGTGGATAGTGTGAACAGCACTCTTCTGCAAAGCTGCCCCAATCACCTCCAGCACATCTTGATGTAGTGCTGGAACCGCAACTCTGGCAAAATAGGACTGGCTAGGAACCTTCCATTTAGAGCAGACTGTTGCCACTAATTCTAGAAACCCCACCCCTTCCACGAATGAAAAAGGGAGAAGGTCCACGCTAGCATTTTAGACAACTTTGCATTATACAGACATACTGTTGGGTGGTTGCGTTCAAATGGCGCCTCCGACCAAAACATGTTTGTAATGGTGGGCTGGACCGTTTTACATGATGACGATGATGATGATGATGCAGACTTCAACCAGTTAGGCTCATTGATGGACTTTTTTGCATTGGTGTCTGTCCCAGACTCTTAGTGTGCCTCATACATGTTGCAGGGGTAGAGGGTGTGGGTGCTACCACTGCAGTGCTGCTGCCAGGGGTACTGGGTGAACCAGAAAAAATGTCGCTCAATTCTTGACTTCCCCCCTGCACAATCAGCCCCTCGTCAGCATCAGATGCAATGTGAATGTATACATTTGGATCAGTTCTACTTTGTTGGGCTTCCTCGATCTTACTTAGGTGTGTATACCACTGGATAGGGTGGTGTTGTTTGAGATGACCTCTATGGCCTCCGGTACCATAGTTGGTACCAGGCTTACCCAGACTAACAAATACTTTACAAATTGAACAAATGACCATGTTTTCTGCCTTTGTGCTAATAGTAAAGAAGTCCCAAACTGGGGACTGGTGATGTCTGCTGGTGGTGGAGGTGTTACTTTGACTTTCAATGCCAGATGAAGTGGAGGATGGGCGTGGCTGAATTCATTTCTGTTGTTCACTAACAGCACCACTACTTGAGGTCGAGCTGGATGGAGGTCCATGTCGGCCCTTCTGAGTAAAAAAGATGGAAGCTGTATGTCGTGTTCGTGTTGTAGTTAACGGTGGTGGTACCAGTGGGACCAGTGCCACGCTGCCCATATCCAGCTCAGCAGCCATTCGGGATAGGGTCAAAATGTGTGTCTGCTGCATGCCCGCTGGGGCTGGAGACAGTCAGACAGTTCAACAGCAGCAGAAGATACCACTTCTTGTTCGTCGTCATCACCCATAAGTCGAAGCCTTCCTTTTTAGGCTCAGCTACCTTTGTCGGCTCATGGCGTGACTCACTCTCAGACTGCATTGCTGGGTTCCAATCACCATCAAGGTCATCAGAATGAAGGGGGCTTGAAGAAGTACTTGTAGTAGTAGTAGTATCCCTCCTTGACCTTTTACTTGCTGGGGATCTGGAAGGCAATGGATCATCATCAGGAGGAGTGGCTTCCTCCGGTGATACCTCCTCTTAAACATCAATTTCCTGATGTGCCCCTACTTCTGGAGGAACAAGCATTGTAGGCAGTTGTGCCGCTCCATGAACCTCTAGTTGCACCTCTCCATGAACCTCTCCTTATGCCTCTCCTTGGGCCTCTCCTTGCGCCTCTCCTTGCGCCTCTCAATGTGCCTCTCCTTGCGCCTCTCCTTGCGCCTCTCCTTGCGCCTCTCCTTGCCCATGTACTTGCGCTTGTACTAGTTGCACCTGTGTTTGTGGCTGTGGTTGTTGAACACTCGTCAGCTGAGTAACACCCAGCGTTGATTGGATGGTACTTTCTTGTGATGAGCCAAGATCACTGGTCGATGGTGATTGAACAACCAAAGTGGCTGCCGCAGCAGCACTCATGTTATTGGACCTAACTTGGCGTGGTGGCACTGAGCCCAATGAAGCGGAGGTGCTGCTTCCAGCTTGGTCCCCGGCTGACACCGCTGCTGCTGCAGGCGTAGCTTTTTTTTCCCCAAAAAGGTGTCAGTGGGCATACCAGTCTCCTTGGTAGGTGCTGCCACTTGCTTCTTCTGCTCCTTCTTACTGGCAGTGGCACTGGCAACTTTTTTCGTTGAGGCGCCACAGCCAACTTTCTTTGGGGCTATCTTCTTGTCAGAACAGCAGGCCGCAGTTGCACGAGTTGCAGAGTTGTCTTGTCTGTGGCCACACGTGACATCACGTGATGTTGTGCTGCACACACCGCTGCAGGACTTCTTCCTGGCACTGGTGGTTCTCTTGTGCACCTAAAAGCAATGGAAGCCAGAGGAACATCAGTTATACACACCAAAAAGTCGAAAAACACTCAAACAATCACCACAATCCCATGCCATCCATGCCCTCAATGATGTTTAAATTCAAGACACCCCACAGAAAGACTAGGCCCATGCACCACTGAGTACCCCATGGCATAATGGGTAAAAGCAAGGCAAACTGGGTGCAGGCCTGAGCACATTGCCTGGATTCAAAATGGTCCCTTGACCCCCACCACTTGGCAGGGCCCTGCCTGTACCAGGCCTCAAAATGGCACCCACCCACATGGCCAAGTCCCAACACCAACCCAAAAAGTCGAAAAACACACAGCAATCACCACAATCCCATGCCATCCATGCCCTCAATGATGTTTAAATTAAAGAAACCCCACAGAAAGACTAGGCCCATGCACCACTGAGTACCCCTGGGCATAATGGTTGAAAGCAAAGCAAACTGGGTGCAGGCCTGAGCACACTGCCTGGCTTCAAAATGGCCCCTTAACCCCACCACATGGCCAGGCCCTGCCTGTCTCAGGCCTCAAAATGGCCCCCACCCACATGGCAAGGCCCCAAGAACACCGCAAAAAGTCGGAAAACACTCAGAAATCACCACAATCCAATGCCATACATGCCCTTAATGATGTTTAAATTTAAGACACCCCACGGAAAGACTAGGCCCATGCACGACTGAGTAACCCTGGGCATAATGGTTGAAAGCAATGCAAACTGGGTTCAGGCCTGAGCACACTGCCTGGCTTCAAAATGGCCCCTTAACCCCCACCACATGGCCAGGCCCTGCCTGTCCCAGGCCTCAAAATTGGCCCCACCCACATGGCCAGGCCCCAACAACACCCCAAAAAGTCGAAAAACACTCAAAAATCACCACAATCCAATGCCATCCATGCCCTCAATGATTTTTAAATTCAAGACACCTCACAGAAAGACTAGGCCCATGCACCACTGAGTACCCCTGGGCATACTATTTGAAAGCAAGGCAAACTGGGTGCAGGCCTGAGCACACTGCCTTGTTTACAAAATGGCCCCTTGACGCCACCACATGGCCAGGCCCTGCCTGTCCTAGGCCTCAAAATGACCCCCACCCACATGGCCAGGCCCCAACAACACCCCAAAAAGTTGAAAAACACTCAAAAAGCCCCACAATCCAATGCCATCCATGCCCTCAATGATGTTTAATTTCAAGACAACCCATAGAAAGACTAGGTCCATGCACCACTCACTACACCTGGGCCTACTGGCTAGTGAGGCTTTACAGGCACCCCAAATAAAAAAATAAAAGAATCAACATATAACAGTGAGCTAAGTTCTATGACATAAATGAAAATTAAGTTAAAAAAATCACAGAAACAGTTGTATCATTCACCCATGACTAACGCTGGGCCTACTGGATACTGTGGCTACCCACAATAAATATTTTGTTAAAGTTTTGAAAAAAGTTTTAGAACTGTATTTGCCTCAACTGTAATGCACCAAACAAACAACACCAACTTACTTGTAAAATCTCAAGTCCAAAAGTTATCCAAACTCTAAAGTCCAAAAAGTCCTCAAATACAAATATCCAGCAGCAGCCACAAAAAGTAATCCTTCCAGCTCCACATCCAAATCAAAAGTGACCAGGACATAGACAAAGCACTGGGAGGAGCCTGCTAGACAGGAACAGGAAGTTGGAGACTCTGAGGCACTTCCTTCCTCCCACCCCACCCCAAAGAATGGACTCCTGCACCAAAAAGGTGCAGCCAAATGTCAATCTGAGGAGTTATTCTGATAAAAATTATCATTTTCACAAGGTTTATGCTTCCTGCGGTAGAATTCTTGTGCAGAATTGCAATTTTTGCAATTTCGGGAACGCAAGCTTTTCAAATTTCCCACCGGAAGCCAGCTGCGCGCCGCATCTACGTGTTCGGCATTGTTTACTCCCGCAATGCGTGATCGCGGGCCTTTATGACGTACTCACGTTGTCAAACTCTCGCTGTGCAAAATGGCAAGCCGCGATAACGTAATTGCATTCGAAAAACTCTCGTGCGATCACGCAGCAAGATCGAAAATGGCGCAGCACACGCAAACCGGGAGTAAATCAACTCAGCGGACTCAGAATCATGGTAAGTCAAGGCCACCTGCGCAATATTGTATTTTTCAAGCGCGACCAAGCAAAATAATTCGTAGCTTGTGATTTTGTGGATTTTTGGGAAAATACGCGCGATT
Organism: Lissotriton vulgaris; assembly: GCF_964263255.1. NCBI lineage: Eukaryota > Metazoa > Chordata > Amphibia > Caudata > Salamandridae > Lissotriton > Lissotriton vulgaris. The sequence goes on from NC_141687.1 coordinate 9,816,522, forward strand.
CGCGGATCGCGAAATTGTCAAAAATCCACAAATTCGCCTGCAAAAAAGGATTTTATGCCCATACTTATTGAGTAGTACTGCACACACCTCCAATGACATCAGGGTTCAGTAAGTCTCTCCTTACAATAAATATAGACTGCATGTTTCAATAGTCGATTTCCCCTGTTTGAGGAGATGTATCTAGCTTCTGGATAGGATGAAATTATCTGAAAAGACATGAAAAAGATGATAAAAAATGTTAAATATTGTTTAAAACTGATGCTAACCTGTGCATTAATGGAAAAATAATGGTTAGTATTTTTATAGTTAGTTTATATCTGGAGAACCTAAATAAAATTGATGTAAAGAACGTTTTTACAATTTACAGATTTTATAATAATACACTGTTTCAAAGATGAAAAAGGATATAGGGGACTGGTTTAAATAAAAAACGAATATTGCAATCCGTTTACATTATATTTACCTTTCGAGATGAGTTTTGTTGCTTCTAGTTGTTTTTAAATCCGGAATATTAGATGTGGATGGTCTTGAATTTGCATCTGGTAGTGAATAAAAATAGGATAATAATCATATTAGTTTAATGGTAAATAATGTTTCTTGCTAGGGTTAAAATATGGTTATTATATGGCATATGATTATAGGAAAAAAAACGTATACATTGTGTATACATTGAATAAGGTAGGGCGCAGGAACGATCCCCGAGTCACTCCAGGGAAGAGGGGTGTCTGCTTATTGGTCTCCTCATTATCAAAGACTTGGACGGATCTGTTGTTCAGGAAGGATTGTAACCATGCTAGATTGATTCAGGTGATACCTAGTTTCCTGAGTCTGTGGATCAGGATACGATGGTTTACAGTATCAAAGGCCGGGCTGAGGTCAAGAAGGAGGACCACAGTGGAGCCACCAGAGTCAACTATATTTCTTGACTCCTCCACTACTGAGAGCAAGGCCGTTTCTGTTACCTGTAGTGGGCAGAAACCGGTCAGGGTCCGATGGCGAATTTTTTGAGTCTCTAGGAATGAGGATAATATTGAGTTGCAATATTTTTTTGTGATTTTTCTAACCCCTGGAAGCAAAGATATGGGGTGGTAGCTTCCCAAGTTGGAGGGATCAATACTGTTTTTTTTTTAGAAGTGCCTTTATCATGGCTTCCTTCCACAAGGGAGCAGCCACTCCAGAGGAGATTGAGATGTTGATCAGGTCTAGATTAACAGGGGGAACCATACCTGCCAACTGCCTCAATATCCATAGAGGGGAGGGTTCTTTAGGTGATCCACTTTTTACCTGAGTTAGGAGGCTTTCTAACACAGGCATATCCATTGCCGGAATTGTGTTCAAAGAGAGCTGATTACTGCAAAGTAGGAGAGCCAAGGAACCATTTTTGATGGGGGAAAATGAAAAGAAGATAGTTTCAATTGTATTTGAAAAAACTCCACTTATTTGTCACACTGTACCCCTGAGGTATAAGGGATAGCTGGTGGGGTGCAAACTTTAGAGAGAGTTTTAGCAATGCTAAAGAGCTCACGGGTGGAGTTAGATGATGATAATATTTTGTTTTCATAGTAGGCTGCCTATGCTACCCTAATTTCAGCTTGGTACAGGCTAATACATTCTCTATATTTTTGTTTCCTATCCATCAAGAAGTTTTCCTTCAGTCTCTCGCAATTTTGTTTTAAGAACCGTAGTATGGCTGAATAGCAAGGTTTTTGGTTGTTTCCTGTTTGGACTATAGTTCTTTTTACAGAAATGAGTACATCTACAGATTATTTAAGCCAGTTGTTGAAATTATTGGCTGTGACTGCATCTAAAGAAGATGCAGGTCTAGTTTCTTCTAATACAGTGGCCCAGTGTTCAGTTGATCTGACCACAGGACAGGGATGGGTTTCCCTCCAAGTAGGTCCTCAGATTTTGAGAAGAAGGTATCTAATAAATGACCCCTCATCTGGATGGGCTCACTGATTTTTTGTATGAGTTGGAAGATTCCTCAAGGAGGTAGTCAAAGTGAAGGTTTAAGTCCCCCAGTAGGGTAAAGCTGGCCAATGTACTGGCCAGGTTTGCTGCTAGGTCTGGTATCAAGTTACAGAATTCTTCTCAAGTCAAGTCAAGTCAAATGATCTTTATTCGGATTGTAAAACATCCATAAAAGTACACATAAAATCCGGCAAAAATAAAAACACAAATGACATCCCACTTGATTACAGATTCATAGCGATATACAGTTTTATCATGTGCAAAAATACAATCATTAGTGCAAAATATGCAATGTGCAATAAGCAATGTGCAAGGTGTGCATAGTGCAAGTATTTTAGTCAATTAACAGAGAAGCGCAAGACAGTACAGCTCCTTTAAGAAAGCAGCTCACTCTGAAGATGGCCTCATCCGTCTTTAACATTAATAAGTCTTTAAGAGCTAATTTAAAATCAGTCAGAGCGTTTTTTCTACAGTACGGCATTAGAAAGTGCAAAGTGTGCATTCTATAAAAACCACAAAAGAAAATAAAATGAAGCAGACTTTGTGTACCGCCTAGGTTACGGGGACAGCTTAGATTTTCCACGTGTTTATTGAAGCCTAACGGGAAGCAGAGTAGATTTATAATGCTTCCGTCCCTGAACCGAAATAGCAAACTCCTGTTCCATCTGCCTAGCTTTAAGTGGAGATAGCCCTGAGGCAGGGCAGATGGTTTCTCACTTTGCTCCATGAGGGAGATGTATCTAATTGTAGTAGGCTTTACCAAGTCACGCCTTAGCCTCTCCTTACGGTAAGAATCGTAGAGGGCCTTTTTTGTTAAATTCTTGTCCATGTGGTCAATCAGTTGTGGGGATGTAAAGAGATGACCCAGCCCCACACTCGATAAACTATTTTCCACAGCCTTAAACCAAGGTATACAGTTAGCCCTCTCACAGTTTAAACAGTCCATAATAATATCGCGTGACAGGGCGGCAGCAGGATTAAGCCAGATTTTTATCCAGAACATTGGGGGTCTGGATCTTATGAGGTCTTCTATATAAAGGAGGTTTAGTTCCCTGTGACAGATGTAAGTTGGTGCACTAATGCCCCCCCTAAATCTTCCGGCAAAATCTGTTTTCTTCAATCTGTAATTGGGTGCAGTTAGAATAACCCCATACCTCAGCACCATGGGTTCCCACAGGTAGACATTGTGTTATGTAGATTTGTAAAAGTGACACAATAACGTCTGCCTGGTTGGGTGGACGAAGGGAGGTTAAAGAATTTATAGCCTTACTCATTTTGTTCCTTCCCTGGGCAACATGTGGTTGCCAAGAGCCAGTGTTGGGAAATAACAAACCAAGATAAGGGAAAGTGCAAGTGCTTTTTAAAATATCATCCCCTGATTGAATATGGCTTATTTTATAGCTTTTAGCGCCGCAAGACATTATGAATGATTTTTAAAATTAGGTTTGCGGCCCATACGGACCGCATCATTCGCATAGTGCAGGGACTGGTTTGCCGTTGACTCGCGGGACATCATTAGTTAATTTGAGACACTCAGATCATTTATGTACAGAATAAAAAGCAGGGGGGCCAAGACACAACCCTGTCTAACCCCCCTGCCAATTAAAATATCATTAGAAACATCATTAATAATACGAACAAGAGTTTCAGATCGCTAGGAAGGTGTGCCAAAAAATAAACTAAAGATTCATCTAAACCATAAATTAGCAGGACTGACCATAAGCGGGAACGGTTAACAAAATCAAAGGCAGAACTTAAATGCATAAAACCAAAATATACAGGTGATTTTTTAGCGATCGTATATTTGGCCATAAGCAGGTTTAGGTTCAAGCACTGCTCCACCTTGCCCACTTTACTTCTAAAGCCTAGCTGGCAGGGATGTAAGATGGTATTTTCACCCACCCAAGTGCTAATTCTGTTCAAAAGGACCCTGCCTAGGACTTTTAGTGTATTGTCAATTAATGATATGGGGCGGTAGCAGCCAGGATCGAGTCTATCGCCTTTTTTAAATATTGGTACAATAGTACTACAAGACCATGTTTCCGGGACAGTGGTGAGGGATAAATTATTGAAAATGTTACAGAACAAAGGTGCCCAAAAGTCAGGTTCAGATTTGATTTGGTCGATGGATAGGCCACCTGGACCAGGGGCTTTGTTACCCGTGCTTTCAGTGATGGCGTCCTCCACCTCTAACAACAAAATGTTTAGTGGCTTTTTTGCTCGGATGATTTCGATTGAGTTACCAGACGCAGGAGCATCATAGATCTTCGAAAAATGGTCAACCCACGCATCCCCTGTTATGTTACAGTTGATAGGGGAGATATTGGAACCCAGTGATCTAAGATTCTTAACGGCCCTCCAAAACCCTGCAGCGTCTCGTAAAGCGGCTGTGCGGACAAGGGAGTCCCAGTGGTCTTTTAATAGCTCTTCAGATCTAATTTTTAAACAGTGTTTATATCTGGATCTCAGAGCCCTTACCAGAGACCGGTCACGCGGTGCAGCAGTGAGGGCAGCCCTAAGTTCCCGGTTTGCTTTAGAGCATGAGGTGTCAAACCACCTGGGGTTGCTATTAATATGGGCTGGGACGGGTTTGGAAATTTCCATTTTTATTGCCTTACATAGCTCACAGAATGAGTAAACAATATCGAGCCCCAGGCTGGAGGTTGATAGACATACCAAGACTAGGGTAGGATGTTTTTTGATGACTCTAATCAAAACATCCTGGTTGTCTATTCCCTTCCAAGCCACCCTTAACCTGTCTGTCGATGCCATTAAGTTTTTAGCCTTGATTTCTTTTCTGTTCCTCAGGGTTTTAGTTGATTTAAGGCAAATTAAGATTGGATAGTGGTCACTATACAGGGACAGAGTAACCTCAGATTTCAGTAAAAAATCCTCGAGGAAGGATGAAATAAATACATAATCGATGGTGGTAGAACTCCCACGCCCGATATAGGTAGGGGCGGGTACATTAATCACACCAGTATCCAATTTCTCCATTGCATCAACTAAGTCACGTGTTGCTAACAGGTCTAATAATTCTTCTCCTCTCCTACAGGGTGGGGTTCTAGGGTGGATGTGTGCGTTAAAATCGCCTCCCAAGCAAATGCCATCAAAGCTGCTATATTTTTGGCCGTCCACGACTTCATCAATCAAGTTAAACCGTTTCAGAAAATTGGTATTAGGATGGGTTCTGAAGTCATTATTATAAAAGTTAATAAGACATAGCTTTAACCGGCCTATATATTTCAGCGCCATGAAATTATTGTTATTAGTTGGCAGTAATTCAGTTTTGACTCCAGCTGTAATTTTAACCCAAATTGATAAACCCCCACTGGGGCGACCAGTGGGAGGAGAAGGGACAATCAGATTATAGCAGCTATAACCCTCAAGGAGTAAAGATCTTGTGCACCAGGTTTCCTGCAGCATTAAAACATCAAAGCTGGTTACCCAATCAGTCCAAGACTTTATATTCATTTTAGCATTGAGGCCAGCAATGTTCCACCTCAAGACGGATAGTTCATCGGAAGCTGTGGTAGAAGTATGGCCCTGGGCACCTTTTGGTGGGTCAGATGACAACCTACACCTACCAGGAGAGTACAGCAGTGTTACACTAGGACAGATAGGTGAATTGCCTACGGGGACTTCCTTACAGGTATGATCGCTAGCTGAGGTATGAGTTGGAGTATCTAATGGTCAGTCCAAACTACATGTATCCGCTAAAGCGGTATATCTATTAAAAAGTGGGACAGGCGGTGGTGCTGGAAAAAGTGGGAAGGACGGTGGAGCTGAAAAAAGTGGAAAGGACGGTGGAGCTGAGAAGAGTTGCCTGGGTGGTGGCCTATAAAAATAGCCCAAGGGCAAGGGAGTGATAACAGTAGATGGTCCAGAGTAGGTGCTGTTATGATTAAGTATGTATTTAACAGTACCAGGGTGCCTACAATTTAAAACGATACAGTCCCCATTAAAGTCTTTACGTAAGGGGCCAACCCAACTCACACGACGGGCAGACAGAATTTCATTTGAGATGTCATGACCTACCCCCTTGTGCTTGGTCAGTACACTTATTGTTCAGCTGAACCCAGGATTCACCTTTTCCTTCCTTGAGGGCGGGGACGCCTGCCAGTACTAGAACGTAAGGGCAGGCGTCGGGTGGTAAGTGGAGGGCAGGTTCTTGAGATTTTCTGGGTCTGCTGACTGCTGATTGTTCATTCCTAGCGTTATTACTGCTTTGGGCCGCAGGTTTTGCAGTAGTTGTGTTATGGCCCTCCTGTGGTATGCCGTTGGATGTGATAGTAGTGTTGGAAGGACCTGCAACTACGAGAGGAGTTGGCTTGGCTTTAGTGGCGGGTTTAGTTTGCCCTGTGTTGGTGTGCCTAGGTACAGTATTGGCTGTTGGGGTACTGCTGGCAAGTTTGGGAACGCCCTTCGTGCTGCTGCTAGTACTAGGTGCACCACACAAGATAGCTTTACTGGCAGACTCCAAGTCTTTCAGAAGGCGATCACCCCTAAGCTGATCAAGGCTGATCGCCCCTTTCCTTTTTACCTCTTCCTTTTTGACTGAATTTTCTAATTTATCTAACCTTTTAAAAACAATATTAAATTGCTTGATCATTTGACATTCCAGTTGTTTAAAAATAGTATCTACAATTGTCTCAATGAAATTCCCATTGGGCTTGGGTTGGATGATACTTTCAGTCAGAAACTCAGTCTGTGTGCCCAAGGAGTTGTGATCATCAATGGAGAGGGTTATGGGAGAGGCCAGTTCATCATTTTGCGGCGTCTCAATATTAACAGTTTTACCCTCAGTTTGTTGTTGTTTCCCTCTGGTCCACATGCTCTGCGGAGTTGGTTGGTTCTTGTTGCGGGCTGGTTGCTTCCTTTTGTTAACAGTAGATTTCAGGGGACCCTTTTTCCTTTTGCCCTCGCCGGTTTTATTGTTCGTAGGCGGGGAAGAGGTAATAAACTGTGCAGCGCAGTCAGGCTGTGAGGCAATGGTTATGACCGGACTGCTATCCCAAGGCAGCGTTTCCAACGATGTTACTATGGTAGAGAGTTTCAGGATGGTGATTGCAGGAGATAGTGGGAGATCGTTAGGAGGACTTGCTTGGGATGAATGTAGGTCAATGATGCTGCAACCCAGTCACATCCTCCTTTCTGTATTAGCTATTTCCTCCTGAACCATTATTAGAGCATTTTCCAGTAAACATTCGAAAGAGGGGGTTGGGGTAGGGGAACTGACAAGAGCAGGCATTGTAGGCGTGTTGTTACACTTCCCCATGTTGAATTATCCCCAGCTCACCTCTTGTTGCAGATGTTGGGGCTAGCCTCTTCTGGCCTCTGAGGGCCGATGAGGGCCCGCCCTTTGCCCGGGCTTCGCCTGGCGCGTCCCGCGCGCGTCCTCGCGGGACGAGGGACTGGCGCTGGCTTTATGCGCCTCCTGGCGCTGCTGAGTGCATCACTGGTGGTGGGAGGGGCCCGGCAGAGCCAAGCCAGGCCGTGAAGAATGCAGGAACCGTTTGTAGATAACCCCAAACAGGACTCGGCCCTGGCGCTGGCTTTATGCGCCTCCTGGCGCTGCTGAGGGCGACAATCGTGGTGGGAGGGGCCCGGCGGAGCCAAGCCCTGCCGGTAAACAGGCGGAGCAAGGCCCGGCCCTTTGCTGCTGGTGCTGCGGCGCTGCGGCGGAGCTGAGCCCGTCCGTGAAGAATGCAGGAACCGTTTGTAGATAACCTCGGGCCGTTTGTAGATAACCCCGGGCCCCTCAGAATTCTTCTGAGGGGCCCGGGGTTCAATATATTAAAATACCAGAGAAGGTAGGGCTGGGGAGAATTCAATAGAGAAGGCAGTGTTCTCTCAGTCTGGCACAGGGCTGTCAGTAATTCGGCAGGTCAAACTGTGTTTGAAGATAATAGCTATCCCGCCCCCTTTCCCTGTGGGACGGTCCAGCCTCTGAATGGAATAGCCGCATGGAAGAGCCTGAATGAGATTGGGGTCAGAGCTTGTAGTAAGCCATGTCTCAAACAGTACCTTAACCGGGCGGAAAACCAGGCAGAAAACCAGGCGGAAAACCGGCGGACGGCACATTTAATATATTATATATTTTTGAGTTGTAATGGTATGTGTTGTAAAAACTTGTATTGTAAAAGTACTTGAGATGTAAAAATTGCGTTGTAAAAACATGCATTGTAAGAGTATGCGTTATAACATCATACATCTGTTTAAATGCACCGTGTGCCAATTGGACACATGTAATTTTGGAGATTATTCGATAATTGTGCATAATTACATGAAAGCAAATTACACAAATTTCACAGACTCCTTGTGACAGAAGAGATGTATTTGAAGTGATTTAAGCTACTGGGAACAGCTAAGCCTGGGAGGTAAACTCTGCTCCGCTCACGGAGTTTGCGGAATTTGGGCACTCTGCGCTCTACAGAGGAATGCGGAATACCTGAATCAGGCGTGAAGCAGGGGATTTATTTTTCATTTACACGCCTGAATTTTATTTTGGCTCCCAACTACGGTTGCCAAGTCTCTCATGCTGCTTGAGTGTGTGAGTTTTCTCCCACCGCTAGCAAGCTCACAAAAGACTCTGTGCTCACTTTCATGGCTTCTAGCCCAACAGCACCAATCTAGCATTCTTAGTGCCAATCACAAATGGAGCAGTCAAGCAGCTTTTCTTCTTGAGAATGATGCTGAAATGCATTTGGAGTGGATTTTCTTCTCAAACTGGCTGTTGGAGTTGTTTTATGTGCAAGAAGCCATTTTTTTAACTTTATGTTTTAAACCAGAGGCTCCAACTCCCTGTCACTGTCTTGTAGGCTCCTCCCAGCAATTGTCCCTCTCTTGGTCACTTTTCATTAGAATTCAGAGCTTGAGGGATCACTCTCCTTTTCTGCTGCATATATACCATTGGATTTTAGGACTTCTTTTTTGAGATATCACAAGTAAGTTGAGTAATTGCTGTAGCTTGTTTGACTGGGGCATGCACCTAGATTTTTTTGGCACTTGTATTCAATTTTTAACATTTACAGTGGTGGATGGACTGCAGTTTTAGTAGAGGTCTAGTTTTTTTTGCATTTGATTTTTCTTCTTTTGTGAAGGAAAAAAGTTGCACAGTTTACTACGTTTTCTCCCCATTTTCTTAGAAAGTTGCTATATTGATTACATTTACTCTTTTGGCCAAGTCTGTGAATGAGCCTTCTAGCCAGTAGGGCCTGTCCTATTCATGGGTGCCTGAAACAACTGTTTCTGTTGAATTGAAACATAATGTATGCCATGGATGGCATTGGATTAAAATACAAAATTGTTTTTGTAGTATTCCATGTTTTTTTGCACTATGTTTGTGACCATGAATCCTTGTTGAATGTTGTCTTACCATGTGGCTGGTGGACATTGTGTGTATTCCAAAAAGGAGCCTCTGCTTCACGCCTGATTCAGGTATTCCGCATATCTCTGTAGGGCGCAGAGTGCCCAAATTCCGCAAACTCCGTGAGCCAGTGTGCTTTTCCCGTAGGCCTGCATGTCTTCTTCATTTGTGGCCATGCTGTCTGTGCTGGTTGTTGTTGTGACCATGTAACTGCTGAACATTTTGTGTAGCCAGCTAATGTGCTTTTGTCATAGGCGTGCATATCTTCTCTGTTTGTAACCATGCTTCCTTGCTGGCTGGTATTGTTTTGACCATGGGGCTGGCGAACATTTTGCGTGGCCAGCCAGTGTGTGTTTTTACATAGGCCTTCTAATTTTTTCCCATGTCTTCTTGATTGATGTTTGATCATGTGGCTAATGGCCATTTTGCATAGGCATTTACTGTGCGCTGCCATAGGCTTGCATGCATTGTTTTTCTATCAATTTGCTGTGGCCATGCCTCTAGCTTGCTGGCCATTTTTCTTGGGATCCAGTGTGCTTTTGCCATAGGTCTGCATGTGTTGTTTTTCTATCATTATTGACATCCATACCTCCTTGTTTGCTGGTTCACCTTGTGGTGATGGCAGTCAGCCATTGTGGCCCTGCATGGATGGTGAGCAATGGGAAAGCAGTTTAACAAACTAAAATGATATGCTTGTATTTTTGAAAAAAACTTTAGGTGATTATTCACCTTTTAATAACATCTGGCATCAATGAATCAACCCCATGTCTGTTAAAGGTACACAACAGCATTTATTTACTAAGGATTATTCTATTATCCTTTTCAGTTTCACCTCCATGGGTGCCACATCCCAAGTGATGTACATAAAGCAAACAGTTACAGCTGTATGTGTTGTTGTTGTTGCCCTTTGTTATCCTACCGGATTGCACACTATGAAAGTTCATGTTGGTGTAGAATTCTGTGTTACATATGGACACACTGTAATATTATTATTTATAATAACTTAAACAACCACACTAAATGACACTGTTTGTTGGTACTACTACTTCACCTGCAACAATGCCACATTTTACTGATGTTTTTCTTGCTTGTGTGCCAAGAGAAGAGACATCACCCGCAGTACTGCCAGACAGAAGGCCTGTGTACAAAGTGATGCCTGACTGACTATGCAACCCGCTCATCGCTTCAGTTTGTTGCGAAGCTAAGTGCCACTGCCAACTGACAGCTTCAAGATAGCTCAAAGAAAGCTGCTGCCAAGAAAGTGGCTAGTGGGGAGGAGAAGAAGTAGGTTTCCACCACTGGCTTGCCTACCGCAATCTTTTTCAGGAAAGTTGTGCCTGCTGCACTGGCATCTGGTGAACAATGTAGAACTTTATTTTTTGATTAATAAAAATCATTACAATGGTAAACATTTATCAAAGATTTAAAAATCCTACATCAATATTTCTAAACTATTTACACATAGTGCAAGAGACACGCATTTTGTCTCGGAGCTGTGTCTTAGCTTTAAAACGTTTATTTCGTTTTTTTGTTTTTTTCTCTTGAGGGTGTCCGTTTAGTCCATTTGTATCATCACAGTGGGTTAAAAAGTAAGATTCATCCATAAATAATTAAAAAGACGTGGCCATCTATCTTTGTTAGTGAAATGTTAAATTCATCTGTTATGTTATGTTATGTTAATTTATTTCTTCTATAGCGCTCGGCTACTGCAAGGAGCATCCCGGCGCTTTGGCGAAGAGTATCAGCAAGTAAGACAACAAAATAACAACTAAAATGCAGACAGAAGAGAGGGAAAGAAATTATTTGGTAAAAAGCCACGTTTTAAGATCTTTTCTAAAAGCAAGGAGACTGGGAGCCTGTCTAAGGGAAAGTGGTAGTTCATTCCAAGCCTTCGGAGCTAGGTAGCGGAATGATCGACCTCCCATCCTTGCACGCCTGATAGCCGGGACTGTCATCTTGGATAAACAAGATGATCTCAAAGACCTGCTAGGTACATAACGGGAGAGACGTTTCCTTATGTACTTGGGGCTAGTGCCTTGTAAAGCTTTGAAGGCAAAAGTCAGGCTTTTGAAAAGAATTCTCTTTGCGATCGGTAACCAGTGTAAGGTGTTCAGTAGGACAGTGGCACCTGCTCTTCTCGGGAGCCCGTAGATAGCACGGGCTGCCGAGTTCTGGACTACTTGCAAACGGGTCAAAAGATATTTTGGTTGACCCAAAAAGAGAACGTTTGCATAGCCCAGTGGAGATCCAATCAAGGCCTGAACAATTATCTTCCTATGCTGGAAAGACACTAAAGGAAGAAACTTCCTCAGCATCCGTAAAATGCCGAAGCATTTACCTGAAAGGCACGAAATATGTGGCCCAAAGGACAGTTCACTGTCCACAATCACTCCCAAGTTTTTAGCCTTGAGAGACACATTGTCAGGGGGAAACATATCTTGTGGCCACCAAGCTTTCCAGTCTGGTTCACAGGCGCATCCAAAAAAGAGCAGTTCCGACTTATCGGAATTGCACTTTAGGCCATTACACCTGAACCACTCAAAGACCGCACCAAGGCAATCCCTGATCTGTATGCCGTTGAATGACCCGCCCCTATCACAAGTGAATCGGAGCTGGGTGTCATCGGCGTAGAATACGATCTGGGCGCCAAAGGACTCCTCGACTACCGCCAGAGGGGCCATAAAGATGTTAAACAGCATGGGGCTGAGAATGGAACCCTGCGGGACCCCCACCTCTAGCGGAGCCATATCAGCGGAGAAAGGGGGCGCCCAGATCGTTTGCCAGCGGTCGGCCAGAAATGATTTAGGCCAATTCCACACCGTTCCCCGAAGGCCTCTCTCCCAGAGTCTTGCAAGGAGGAGATCGTGAGGAACGGTGTTGAAAGCCGCCGACAAATCAAGCATTACCAACATGGCTCTTCCCCCAGAGTCGAGTGCTTCCCTGATGGCATTTGTGACCTCGAGAAGGGCCGACTCCGTGCTATAATTTACACGGAACCCAGATTGCGTGGCGTGCAACAGATCGTTTCCTTCGATGAAATTGGAAATCGTCCGATGTGCAAATCTCTCGGCCACTTTCGCCAGAGCAGGGAGAAGGGAAATAGGCCTATAGTTGGCATGGATAAGGGGGTCCAAGGTAGGCTTCTTGATCAGTGGCAGGATCAAGGCATGCTTCCATGCCGGCGGAACCACACCTGTTGACAGGGAGGAATTCAGAAGGGGGTTCAGCAGGGCATTTAAGGCAGGTGTCACCTTCCCCAGATGTTTAGCCGGGCACGGATCAAGTGGAGAGCCTGATTTCAAACTTGACAGAAGCTCGAGAGAAGTATCAAGACACAGATGGGGAAATTATGAGAGAAAAGGGCCTTGACCCTCCATAAATGAAGGGGGGGATGAAGGACTCGAAACCAACTGTGAGCTGGAGTGGGAAAGAGAGGCTTGAATGGTTGTGATTTTACTAACAAAGAAAGTTGCAAGCTGTTTTATCCATACTTCTGAATGAGTATGAGATGGAGTGCAGATGGCTGGAGAAGTAAAGTCCAGAACAACTTTAAAAATTTCTTTGCAACCATTTTCTGCCTCATCAATACAGCGCTCGAAATAAGCCTTTTTTTCATTCCAGATCGACTGATGGTAGGCTTTAGTTATCGCTCGAAATTTCAATTTTTCAGTCGGATCATGGGCCCGTCTCCAGACTCTCTCGGCCCTTTTACATCCCTGCCGTTGCATCTTTAACTGGGGAGTGAACCATGGGGCCGACGCTCTACGCTCACCTGATTTAGGCTTTTTTTCGGGGATTAAGGTCTCAAGTCTGGTTATCAGCCATTTGTTGAAGAGAACAAGATTCTCTTCCAAATTGCCCAAAAGAGGACATGGAAAGGTGGTAAGGGCCTCAGATAGCATATCCACCGAAAGTAGAAGGAAAGGGCGCGAAGTCCGCGTGGCCTCTATGGATTCTCTCACCCGAGTAAAAGCGGTGGCAGGCACAGAAAAGGAAATCAAGAAATGATCAGACCACAGTACTGGTTGCATGGAAGTTATAGTAATAGATTTCGTTGAAAAAACCTGATCCAGGGTATGGCCTTTATTGTGTGTTGGTTCTTGCAGGAACTGAGACAATCCTAATGGGGCTGTGATGTCACTAAGTTTCATTGCATCGGGGTCAAGTATATTATCCATATGAACATTAAGATCCCCAAGAAGAATACAGTGCTCAGATCTAAGACAGGGAACTGAGAGAGCTACTTGTAGTTCATCAAAGAAAAGCCCTGCAGGTCCCGGGGTTCTATACAGAAGAATCCCGGTACAAGCCTGGAAGGGAGAAAAATGAAGGGTGAAACCAAGGGCTTCACATCCCTGAATGTTCTCTACCGGAAAGGTTGAGCAGGGAATGTTTTTATTTACAACAAGTGCTACTCCTCCTCCTCTGCCCAATGTTCTATCCCTCCTGAAGATGTTGTATTCCGGAAGGGATGGCGTTGGCTAAATCAGGTGCGGAGCAATCACTTAGGCAGGTCTCTGTGAGAAATAAGCATGATATATTGGAATTCTGTAATAAATTCCAGATATCGAGAGAATGACAGTTCAGAGATCTGGTGTTAAGAAGAAAACATTGAAAAGGAGCCGGGATATTGTCCAGCGCGGTTCCAGTAGACATCGGGAGACGCCAACCGCAGATCGAGCAACCTTTCCTTGAGGCCCGACCGCCAGGGAAGATATGATGACATTGGCCACGGGGGAGGCGTAAAGCAATTAAATCTGCCGAGGTATAGCTAATCATATCTATGAAACAGCACAGAAGTTCAGATGAAAAAAGACACCCAGCCGTCCAGCCCCGTCCGCTGCCGAGACGCTGACGGGCGCAGACTGGAAGGACTCTGGCAAGACTCCGGCAAAGCGGAGGCCGACCCGCTGCGCGATCCCGCTGCGCTCGGAGGACTGGTTTAAGTAGTCCCTCCAGGTGGGGAGCAAAGCGACCCTCCAGTACACTCAAGATGGCGCTGAAAGAGCGTCAAAGCCCTTCCCAAGATGGCGCCCGCTAGGGAAGCAAGAGAAACCCTCAGCCACCCCGGAACCGGGCCCGCTCAAGCGGCGGTGCTCTAACTATTATGGTGCAGGTAAGGGGTGAGCCCCGAAAATGCTGCCAATTAAAATCAGGGTGGAAGTAAAGAAAAACGAACAGAAATACAAAACAGGGTATTAAAAGCAAAACGCGCTCACCACACTGCGCAAGAGCTGCTAAGAGCTGCCAGTACCTGGCTAATAATTTCTATCAAGGTGCACAACACACGGGGACCGCCTTAAGTAGTCCCTCCAGGTGGGGAGCAAAGCGACCCTCCAGTACACTCAAGATGGCGCTGAAAGAGCGTCAAAGCCCTTCCCAAGATGGCGCCCGTTAGGGAAGCAAGAGAAACCCTCAGCCACCCCGTAACCGGGCCCGCTCAAGCGGCGGTGCTCTAACTATTATAGTGCAGGTAAGGGGAAAGCCCCGAAAATGCTGCCAATTAAAATCAGGGTGGAAGTAAAGAAAAACGAACAGAAATACAAAACAGGGTATTAAAAGCAAAACGCGCTCACCACACTGCGCAAGAGCTGCTAAGAGCTGCCAGTACCTGGCTAATAATTTCTATCAAGGTGCACAACACACGGGGACCGCCTTAAGTAGTCCCTCCAGGTGGGGAGCAAAGCGACCCTCCAGTACACTCAAGATGGCGCTGAAAGAGCGTCTAAGCCCTTCCCAAGATGGCACCAGCTAGGGAAGCAAGAGAAACCCTCGGCCACCCCGAAACCGGGCCTGCTCAAGTGGCGGAAGTAAAGAAAAACGAACAGAAATACAAAACAGGGTATTAAAAGCAAAACGCGCTCACATCTGATCAGTGCAACTTAATAACGGGCAATTCAAAACAGTTCGGGACCATGGTTTGCCCTTCTAATTTAACAACCGCTAAGGTCACATAGTCGTTGAGACTGAGTGGTTGATACCGCTGATTGCGCACGTCCAATAATGTGGTGAAGTCCCTACACATGATGGTTTAAATGTTCTTCCGGTGCAAGAGATGATCCGTGTGAAAAAAAGGCTGTTGTCAGCTGATATTTAGTGTAGCAGAGAGCTTAGATCGCCCTTTTACAATTGACTATTATTTACTTGCTGGCTCTCTCTGATTATACATATTCTTACTGCTCTTGTCATAAACTTAGTGAACCGGATATTGAGCAGTAAATTGTCCGGATTCATTGAAGCAATGATAGCTTGTCGGCACGTGCAAATGCCAAGTTTATTCCATTCGCTCTTTAACAAGCTTTTTCGGTTGTAAAGTAGTGTGGGGCAGAGATATGCCACATGCTCAATGGCTTCCTTGCTAGTCCCGCATCCCCTGCACATTATATTACTGTTTACGCGTTGCCAGCTCGGCAGGTGGTACAGGATAGGCCATTTGCCCATTCTGAGGGCCATGAATCTTTTTTTTCATAGCACAGAATAAGTACATGACAAATATGGGGCCATCATCCCTGGCTGAAACCATGATACACTTGTCCAGGCATGCTTACATTGGGCCAATTGGGCTCTGTCTGAATTGAAGGACCAAAGGCAGATGTTCCTTTTAATGTGGATTTTGAGTGCCTGCTGTGGTGGATTCGAGCTCCAGATTTCTTCTGAGTCTAGGAGTTTTAGGGAGTTTTTGTAGATAATGCCAATAGGATCTACCAAGTTGTCCGGCTGAGATTTCCTGCCACAAAGAGCCTCCAGGCTTCCTTTTCTGGAGGTACGCAACTTGTTACACAGCCTGATGAAGGCTCCGGCCACTACTGCTTGATGATCTTGAAGGCCAAACTCGAGACGTATTTCAGCAGGAGATGAAGATTTCGGAAGGCTCAACACTTGTTTGAATATTCTTGTTGTTATTTTATTCACAAGGGTGTTGTCCTTCTCCTGCATGATCTCATGGCTATAAGTGAGGAAATTGATGATTTTTGACTTCATAACTGTTATGAGTGGGGTCAGGCTCGGCCCAGACAGATGCCTGGCAAGGGTCTTAAATGCCACCTGGATTGTCAAAGCTTTGGCTTCTACCTCGTCTCTATGTTTGGAGAATGAGCCCCTTCTATCCAAGTGGACCCCTAGGTACTTATATGAGATGGCTTTGTTGACACTTTTGCCATTGTACAGCCAGCAGCCTCCTCAATATTTCCTTGACCCAAAGGTGATTGCCATTGTCTTTGTTAGGTTCAATTCAAGTTTGTTCCTGGTGGTGTAAAGGGACAATTGATCCAGGAGTCTCTGCAGGCCTACCCTGGTGTGACTCAGCAGCACTAAGTCGTCCGCATACAATAGATTGCTGACTCTTACCCCGGCGAGTTTTGGAGGATGAGAATTAACTTCGCCGAGGGAGTCTGACAAGTCGGAGATGAAGAGATTGAAAATAAGGGGCGCTAATACACATCCTTGTTTCACTCCGCGTGATGTTGGTATTTTCCTTGAGCTATATGATCCGTCCCCAAGTTTTATGCAAATCCATATGTTGGTGTGTAGCGCAATCATTGCTTGCATCTGGCGAACAAGCTCAGAGCTGCACTCCTGCATCAACAGCATCAAATCCCCAACCTAAGCACATGACGATGTCCGTCAGTGATATATGAGCAATAATATCTCTACTGGTATTATTTACAAGACTGGTAAATAAGCATGCACAAAACATTGCAAGAAAGTAAGGGAGGGAGTACTTATGGTTCACAGGTAAGTATTTGCATACATTTGTACATAATTAGGCATTTTAGTGAACCAGAGTATAGGGCTCCACAATTTGCGCTGTGATCTTGATGGCATTTCGATTCATGAAGATTAGGATCATCATCAGGACCAGGTTACCGAATGAAGTGTGCTGAGTGCGGTGGGACGAAGTAGTGAAGAAAAAGGTAGGATTTGGTGGGTCAGCAAGGCTTGAACACACCTGAAAGGCTACTAATGGTGCGAAGCAATGTATACAAGGAAACCGGTAAGAAGGGGGCAAGGGGAAGTGTCCATGTTAGGGTAAATCCAATTTAAGGGTGGAGCCCCATAGGGTATGGTTGTGAGGGTAAACACTTTGAGACAGCCCCTGAGTCACTGGTTAGTCTGGGTGAGGCAAGAGCAGAATGGCTCCCAGAGGATTGGGGCTCTGACCCAGAATTTTCCCATGAGGATTCCGCCTGTGCCCAGGCCCCCCTGCTTCTCCAGCATTCCACTAGTGCCTCACCCGGACGAGCAACTGACTCCAAAAGTCATCAAAAACACAATCAACCAGAACACAGGCAACAACAGCAAAGGAAGGACCTGACCCAACCTCTGCATTGTATTGTTTTCAATTGGCTAAAGTCCAGTGCATAGGCAAAACAGGTTGAGCCAGGGGCAGCACCAATAACCATCCACAGGAAATGCCAGGAGTATCTGCATGATCCAAAAGATGTGTATGTGGAAAAAAATCCATTGATATATTGGCATGCGATGATGCGCCAATGGCCAGACCACAGCAGGCTGGCAATAAAGTATCTGGCTTGTCCTGTTACCAGTGTGTCTCCTGAACGTGTTTTCAAGGCAGTTGGTGCAGTCATCACAGTGAGAAGGACTAGTCTCTCACCTCGAAATGTGGAGAGATTGACCATGATCAAAATTGAACAACTTCTGGGTGAAAACCGGAGTTTAACGACAAACTCTACTTCCTGTACTAAGTATGCCTGTGCCCTTATAGAACTTTTAACTTTTTTCTCATTGAATTTGGTTTATTACATATATTATAGTTTTTGTGTCAGACAGATTGTGAGGAAGAACCGGACGCACAATCGGAAATGCTTGCATCGGACACCGTGGAACTGTTTCCTCCTTACCTATCCCCGTCTTCTCTCATGCTTCTGCAGAGCTGGTCCGGGGATCACTGGCCCTTTAAGGCATCAGACTTCCCGGAGGAGAGGTGTATGTCACGTGGGGTGGAGTCTTTGAAATGGGATGGCCCCGAGGAGATTCGTCGTTCGCCAGGACCAACGGCTGCGGAACGCCACGGGAGAACGCTTGCTCGGACCTACTCAGTCTTCCCGGAGGACAGCGCTGAAGAGCTGCGATTAGAAGGTGCCGGCACGGAGGAAAAGACCCGCGGAAACCGAAGCTGGAACAGACGGGCAGACAGACCCTATCTGGCAACGCGTCAACTCGAGCCACGGCCCTGGAGGGACGAGGCTCCACAAGGTACAGGGGCGTATTTCGTCTGCTTGGGGCCGCGCATTGGAGGGTGCTAAGGGAGGGGAAGCTGCAGAGTAACGGGTGCCAGTTATAAGCGTAAGACTGCAGGGCACATATGTTCACCGGTGGTGGTTGAGGTGACAGCTCCCCACACTTTCCCTGCTCCAGCGTCTACATACGCTCCAGAATAGTGCCCTTACAGGTTCTTTTTGTTTCTTTTTTTTCTTCTGGGTAATGCTGACCTACGGCCAAGATAAATCCTGACTCAAGGAACCATTCGAGTAGAAGTCTAACTGAAGAGGCCAAAGCAACTACAAATACCAGAAGGCTTTGCACCGGAAGAGTGCTGTGTTCCTTATTTACAAGAGACTGTACCTTAAAGAGACTAGCTAACTTGTTTTCTAGAAATAATCCCTTGTTAAGTATAAACTACACTAAACTAGAGGTTATGAGTCCTGGTCTGCTTCTGCACTACCCCACACAGATTCATGCTGCCACACCTTTTATTTGTCACATATATATTGCTGGATTGCAGTTCGACCTGTGCATTGAAGAAGACTCCACTATCCTTCTTGACATTGGAGACAATACCTACCACATTAGCATGCCTATTACCTAATGTCTATTACTTTTTTCACCACTTAGCACTAGACGTGCTGCCCTATAAAATTATGTATTACTTACAAAACTGCCAGCCAATACCAAATTCCCTTATGTTACCTGCATCAACGATGATTGAGTACCTATTTGTACTAACCATGCTTGGATTGGATGAGCTAACTTTAACTATTGCAATGGTTAGTGACTGATTGTGTGAGTGATGATTTGAGTTTATTGATGATTTGTGTGGTAGCAGACACTGAGGAAGGGTGTGAGTAGAACTTAAATATGGAACATTTCTTGAGGTGATTATTGATTTGAACAGTTTGGGGCTTGAGTGATGGACACTTTTTTACTGTAGGTTTGGATCAGCACCTTCACATTTAGCCAGATGTAATTTATTGCAGGGTTGCTCCTTTTTTCTGGTTCTTCAGAGGTCAGAACAGTCACTTTAGTTAAGAAACTAAAACCAATGCAATATACTGCAATTCTGTTTCCTTCTTTACTCTTTTTCAACTTTTTTTCAACAGCAGTGCACCGCACTCCACATCTATCTTGCTTGGGTCATCGTGATTTGTGATGATGATAAATGATCTGTGCTTTCCATTCCATTTAGTTGCTACGATGGATAATCAATCAATCATTCAGATCTTTCCTCACCTGGATGGAACTGGAAGTGGGACCTCGCTTGTGAAGTTGTGATGCTTTCACTGTCATAGCTGCATGTATATTCAGGTAAGACAACTGATATGGATGACATTTAACTTAGTAAGAAATACATTAATTGTTACTGTTTTTAATCAACGCAGTTCAAATCTTTGGCACAATATTGGTCATCATGACATCATTCCCCATAATGGTCAAGATAGTTAGAGAAGGATAAGCTAAGACTCTTTAACTCAGTGCTTCTCTCCCTGTTAAGTTATACACACTTAAGCAGGCCTTGTAAAACTACTTGAAGGCAGCATGCAAAGTAAAAGTAAAAGAAACTACTTTAAGCTTGAATTCAGATTAGAAAAAAAACTGTTTCCCCCTTTATTTATTTACAGAATAACCCACCAACTCTATCCAAACAACATGCCCACCCCCTCCAAAACAAAACTTACCCAAACTCAAAAATGTCCAAGAAAGTCTCTCCCGTCCCTTCTCCCTTCACACCCTGTGAACCCAGCCCCACAATCAACAGATCCCTCCCAACAAAACAAAAAATTAAAAAAGGGCAAAAAAAAGGCATTTTGGACCTCGGACTGGAGCTGGTCCATGCTTTGCTCCATCGAGTTGAGCTGGTGCTCAATGGTGTCCAGCCACTGCAGGATGTGGCACTGCAATGGCCTGTTGCCATTGTGGTGGGGGGGGGGTGGCAGCAGTTGGCTGGTGGCGGTGCCGGCGATGGGATGGCTGGGAGACTGGATGCTAATGGGGATCAGCTGCACTGTGGCCTGGCTGTTGTGCTTTTATTTCCTTCTCCTCCTGCTCCAGGAGTTTTTGAAAAATGTAAGCACACATTTATAGATATATCAGGGATGTGGCCAAGGTAGCCAGCATGGCGGACGCAGCCTAGACGAGCTCCGTCCCGCCGGCCAAATATCCTCTGACATATCCTTTCCTTCCCCACACTGAGGCACCCTGGTGAGGTATTTTGGTGACGGAAGGTGATGACCGGCCCGCTTTGAACTCCTGGCGAACGGGGTGCCCTGGGAATGAACATTGAGATCCGACGTGGTGAGGCCTGGGCCGCGACGGGACGCCGGGTTCCTCGAGTTTCGCGGACCTGGTGAGGTCAGCAGCGGAGGAGTGGATGGTGGCCGGTGGCCGACGGCCGCTGCCGGACCTGAAGTGGTGATCGCGGAGCCTTGATGACGCGGATCAGCCCCAAAGTACAGCGGAGAGTGGCGCACAGCAGTTGCTGGGGGTCCGGTCTTGGAAGCGGCACTGCAGTGGGGCCTAGGCGGCCATCTAGAGCCGGGGACTCGATTTTGGTGACCTGGAAGCCAGGCTTTGTGGCGGCCTTCCCGGACGACGCTGAGGCGGGCTACCCTGGAGTGTGAGCTGGGCCCCGTGTGGCCATAGGTGAGGAGGAGTGGACTGCGCCGCCCTCACCCCCGTCGGCCGGATCAGACCGTGGAGACATCGCGGGGTGTGCCGAGACCAAGCGCCGACAGAGGGGGACTGGCCCAGCCGCCTCTGGTCTCCTTCCTTTGGCTCGTTGGGGCAGGTGCGACTGCCTGTGTGGAACTGTGCGCCACTCACCGGAGAGACCCCCCAATAATGGGTGGGGGCCCTTGGGAAGCGGCCCGGCCCCGAAGGACCTAACTAGTGCTGTCCCGGAGGTTTGCGGCGGGGAGGCCAGCCATACCCCCCAATCAGTGGCTGGAGCGGGTCACGGCATGGGCCTGGGGGTGAGGAGAGGGCAGTTGGTTAGAGGCACAGATCCCCACTGACTGTTGGATTAGCGGAGATACCCAGGGGTGCCCTCCTAGACATAGGGCCGGTCCACGTGGAGCCCAGTTCAGGTAGTCGGGGCGGTCCCGGCGGAGGAGCATTTGGCCCCTATTCAATATTGACTCCGGCTGTGCAGGGCTCCGGCGGGGTGCACTGGGCTGGCCCTGAGGGGGTGTCCTACTCACTGCAGCGATCTGGGGAGCGGGCAGAGTGGAGTGGTCAGAGCTGCGCCCGGGGCCTGGAGCGGAGAGGCCCGCTGGTGTGACACTAAGCAGATTGTTGAACCACAGCTGGCTATAGCCTGGGCAGCCCCATGTGTGGTGTCTTGCTAGAACAGACCGGGCTCATAATCCGGACCCATCGTGTGACCTTGGGTGCTGCCCTCTCCCAGAGGCGCCGGATCGGACGGACTTGGACGTGAACGCAGGCGGCCAGTGATGACACGCGGCGCTGGTGGTGGTGTGGGGGCGCAAGTATGGACCAATTGACACATTCACGGGGCCGGGGGGCGGCACGGGGGCCTCCGGAGGACCCCAGGGGGCTGGGCCTGACAATGCGGCCCTTATGGCGGCCATCACTCAATCCGGAGATGTGCTGGATGCAAAAATAGGGGCAGTGGGATCTGATGTTACTCTGATACGCCAAGACCGGCGGAATGCGGTCTCCCGCATCACTGAGGCCAAGACGCGTATCTCTGGGGCAGAAGATGATATTGTGACTCTTAATCTCAGGGTTGCCTTGAGAGAGTGGGTTCGGAGTTTTAAGGTGATCCTCTTGTTGATGGGGAGCCAGCGTAAATCTCTCAGGTGGGTTGTGATGTGGCTGTAGTGGGAGATGTTGAGGATGAAGTGTGCAGAGGCGTTCTGTATGCGTTGTAGTCGTTACAGGAGTTTGGTTGACGCTCCTGCATAGAAAGCATTGCTGTAGTCCAGTCTGCTGCTAACGAGGGCCTGGGTGACCGTCCTTCTGGTTTTAGTAGGGATCCATTTGTAGATTTTGCAGAGCATGTGTAGGGTGTAGAAGCAGGAGTATAAGACAACGTTAACTTGCTTGGTCATGGATAGCGATGAGTCGTAGATTAACCCCAGGTTGTGTGAGTGGTCGGTGGGGGTCAGTGCAGCTCCCAGTGTGCCCAGGCACCAGGAGTCCTCCCAGGTGGAGGGGGTGGAGCCGAGGATGAGGACCTCCATCTTGTCCATGTTCAGTTTCTGTATCCTGTTCTTCATCCATTTGGCGACGGCCTTCATTCCATCGTGGAGGTGGGTTTTGGCATTGGAGGGGTCCTTGGTGAGGGAGAGGATAAGCTGGGTGTCGTTGGCATAGAAGAATCTGTTTAATTCATGCGTTTGGGCAATGTCAGTGAGTGTTGCCATGTAGACATTGAAGATTGCAGGGCTAAAGGATGATCCTTAGGGTACACAGCAGATGATCTTAGAGGCTTTGGATCAGAAAGGCATGAGGCAGACACTCTGGGTTCTGCCGGAGAGGAAGGAGGTGGTCCATTCCTGGACCTTGTTGCAGATCCATGCATTGTGGAGGCATGTGCATAGGGTGTGGTAGCAGACGGTATTGAAGGCGGCTGAGAGGTCCAAAAGAATGAGGGCAGCAATTTCTAAGTTGTCCAACAGGGACCTGATGTTGTTGGTGGTGCCGATGAGGGTAGTTTTGGTGCTCCGGTTGCTGTGGAACCCAGACTGGGATGGGTACAGGATGTTGTTCTCCTCGAGGTAGCAGGTTAGTGTCCTGTTGACGATCTTCTAGATGACTTTTGCCGGGAGATGGGCCAGAAGTTCTTGAGGTCTCTCAGGTCCACCTTTGGTTTCTTGATTAAGGCGTTGATCTCAGCCTGCTATCCATCTCTCTGGGAAGGTGGCGGACTCGAAAGAGATGTTGATGATCTTGCGGAGATGGGGTGCAATGTTGAAGTTTGCTTTGTTGAAGATGTGGTGGGGGCAGGGGTCTGAAGGAGATCCGGAGTGGATGGTGTTCATGATTTTGGTGGTGTAGACGTTGTCCACTTGGGTCCAGGCGAGCAGGGGGTTGGTGTGGGTGGTGGGAGGTGAGTCTGAGGTGTCGGTGGATGTCAGGTCTTCTGGTTGTTGAAGCTGTTGTAGTTGTATGCGATCTTTCGGTAGAAGAAGGAGGCTAAGGAGTTGCACAGGACTTGCGATGGCATAATGTTTTTGGTGTTGGAGCAGGGTTTGGAGGGTTTCTTCATGATGTTGATGAGATCTTTGCTGTTATGTGCTTTCTTGTCAAGGCGGTCCTTGAAGGAAGTCCTTTTGGTGGTTTGGATGATGTGATGGTGTCTGCTTATGCCGCTCTTGTGGGCTACATAGCTGTCCGGTGTCTGGTTGTGGTGCCACTTCTTCTTGAGCTTTCGGCAGGTCTGCTTGGATGCCTGGAGGTCAGTAGTGAACCAGATGGCCTTTCTCCCTGTGTGTCTGTTGGAGGGTTTCTTGATCAGGGCGAGAATGTTGGCGCAGTAGTCGATCCGTTGTCTGAGTTTGCGTGCGGCAGTGTCGATGTTGTTGGGGGTCAGTTGATGGGCTTCATTCAAGGGTGGTGATTAGCTATTGTTCGGTGACTTTGCTCCAGCTGTGGCAGAGGATCCTTTGAGTGAGGTGGTAGATGGTGGGTTTCTAGAAGGTGAAGTGGATGCAGTGGTGTTCGGTCCGGTGGATTTTGGTTGTGTGGCTGAAGGTGACATGGTTGCTTTTGGAGAAGATGGGGTTGAGTGTGTGTCTGGAAGAGTGGGTGGGTGTTGTGCCGAGCTGTCTGAGCCCGAGTTTGGCGAGGTTGGTGATCCGGGTGGCGGAGTTACTGTCGTTGTTGTTCTCGAGGTGGAAGTTCAGGTCTCCAAGGAAGATGTAGTCTGTGGAGGCGAGGGCGTGCATGCTGACAAAGTCAGCGATGGAGTTGCTGAACTGAGGCCAGTGTATTTTACTTGCCGAGGGGAGAAGCGATAGAGTGATATTTAGAAACCTATGCAGCAGGAAGATTGTTTTATTTTGGAATCGGAAGGACCTCAACAGCTTTCCACTCAGCTGGAATTTTGGCCGGGCTCAATGAAAAATTCAGTAAGGAACTAATAGGCGAGGCCAGTCGATGGGATAGCATGAATGCTCTCTTGGCTCGAATAAAATCCAGAGGAGAGCCTGATTTAACAGCTTTCATTGGAGTTGAGCAGACCTCACATTGAAGGGGGCAAACTTCTCAAAAGTGCAAGTGCAAGTATTCTCACTAGCAAAGTATATAGATTCCAACTTGATGTGGTGTATCAATATTATTATAGATTAAATTTGCTTTATCCTCCAAATTGGAGGATAAATCTGGTTGCAAAGTATTTGCGATGAAGGAATGTTTGTTGTGCAGGCCTGGGGATTGGTGAAGGAATTAGGCGTTTAGAAATATTCCTTGGCGGAATTACCCACTTTGTCAAGATGCCGAGAGATTAAATTTTTCAGCGCGTTTCTAATAATATTGTAATAGTGCCCTAGGGATTTTTTAAATGCTTGTATATAGGTCAAATTGGTAGTTGTTCGCCATTGTCTTTCCAATTTTTACCTTGGGTTTTCTCTTTGTGTAAATCAGACGTGTAGCAAGGAGCATATGGAGTTAGTCTTGGGTAGGAATTAATTTTCAGAAGAGCCAGATGTTGATGGCTTTATTGAGGTTAGGTGTGGAATAAATTAAGAGCTCTCTGTAAATCCATTGTGTTCTCAATGTCAGGGCTGATATATTCTTTAGAAAAAGCTACAGGAGAAATTTTGAGTCTTTATAAATGTTACCCCACCAGGAAGTGCCAGCAGCAGAAACTCCGGTGTGCCTTTGCCCCTGTCCACAGATCTGTCTCTCTTTTTTTGCAGGTTTCTCCTCACTTCCCTTACTATGTGCATCACTCCACAGTAGTAAACAGCTGCGTCCCTCAACCTGGCTCCACGGATCCTCAGAGTGGTGGACAGGCGGTCCTTGGTGATGTGCTTCGAGAGTGGTCCGATGTCTGGGGCAAGCTGTACCCCAAGATCAGGAGCTCAGAGGACCCCCCCCCAGGATGTTGCTGATACCAGGAGATAGTCAGGGTTGGGGATGGTGTGGTTACAGGTGACCTCCGCTGTCTCCCCCTCTGTGACCTCCAGCACCAGAGGCTGCAGGACCTGATGACTGGTGTCTGCACCTGTGGAGAATAAATGAAAAGTAAATTACAAGGTGTTCGAGTTGATAAGGAAACAAGTCTTTACTAGTTATTCATCAATCAGCGACATGTCGAGCAAAACAGGAGACATAAAATGACAAAACAAAGTTGTATCAGTAAACACAATGCACAGGACAGAGCAGCCCCTTGTGTGACCCTCGGTGTGTGAAGAGCCACAACTTACACACAAACACCGCAGCAAGCAGCAGAGCCTGGACACACATCGTGGTGTGGTCTAAAAGTGACAGACTGCACCTGTGATCCTCAGCTCTGGGTGGGAAGCTTAGGGCGGAAATATAAAGAAGCCTGAGAGGGGCTGAGGCGGGAGCCCCGCCCCTGAGAAGTGTGGTCACAGAAGTGAGAGCTTCCTTCCTGACTGAAGTGATTTGGTGGCTCTCTCATATATATTCTTCAGGGCTTACTTTTTTTTGATTCACCTGATAAAAGTTGCTTCTATGAAGAATTAAAGGCTGTCACTCTAAATTACCCTAGACCTGATTCTGTAAATGTTGAACAGAATAACACTTTCAACCACACTTTACCTTGTATTTTCGCCTAATTAGCTGCTATAATTGGCAGTGTTAGCTCTGCAGAAAGACACTACTGTTGGCTACTCTAGTGCTGATTCCATTCAGTGGCCTGACTTCCCAGGGACGTCATGTAAATGTAAATGTAAATGTATGTAAATGTATAGGCATTTATATAGCGCACTACTTACCCGGAGGGTCCCAAGGCACTTCAACCGCTGCGAAACCCTTCCTGGCTTCCCTGAGAGATGGTCCCTTAATGGGTATCTCCAGGGTGAGACCAGGCATCCCCGGCGGTCTGGTGGGGCCGTTAATGAAGATGAGGCCAGCTAATGCCCAGAGTTGCCGAGTGTGATCGCTGATCAGAGTGGGCACCGAGGCGAGAGAATTATCGAGTCCGCTGACCCTGGTCCAGAAACCTGTCGTGCCGGGAATCGAACCCTGGTCCCGGGCCGTCCTCTGCTCTCGGGTCTGCCGCCTCTAACCCGATGTAGCAGCTAAAGTAGGGGTGGCATCCTTGATGGGTATTGTCTACTAGAAGTTTTGGCAGAAAAAAACTCTAATTAATGTGAAAGGGTGGATGGATAGATGAGTGACTGAAAGGGGCATGGGATAGGTGTGTGAATGAAAAGGAGGATGGGTGAGTGAAATTGTGGAAGGGTCGATGGATGGATGGATGAGTAACAATATAAATGGATGAGTGATAGATAGAAGTGTAGATGGATGGATAAGTGAAAGAATGGATGAATGATTGAAAAAGGAGGATGGTTGGATGGATGAAAGGGTTGATATATGTATGTATGGATGGATAATTGATGCATGATAGAGTGCATGGATGGATAAGTGAAAGAATGGATAAATGAAGGAAAAGGCGGATGTCTGGATATATGGATGGATGAAAGGATGAATGGATGGATGAGTGAAAGGGTGGATGGATAGATGAGTGAAAGGAGCATTGCATAGGCGTGCACATGAAAAGGAGAATGGGTGAGTGAAAGGGTAGAAGGGTCAATGGATGGATGGATGAATGAGTGATAGATAAAAGAGTGCATGGATGGATAAGTAAAAGAGTGGATGAATGAATGAAAGTGTGGATGGATGGATAAAAAGATAAATGAATTTATGAGTGAAAGGGTAGATGGAAAGATGTGTGAGTGAAAGGAACATTGGATAGGTGTGCAAATGAAAAGGAGGATGGGTGAGTAAAAGGGTGGAAGGGTCGATGAATGGATGGATGAGTAAAAACATGAATGGATGAGTGATAGATAGAAGTATAGATGGATGGATAAGTGGAAGAATGGATGAATGAATGAAAAGGTAGATGGATAGATAAAAGGGTGTATGTATGGATGAGTGGAAGGGAGGATCGATAGATGAGTCAGTGAAAGGAGCATTGCATAGGTGTGCAAATGAAAAGGAAGATGGGTGAATGAAAGGTTAGAAGGATTGATGGATGAATGAGTGATGTATAAAAGAGTGCATGGATGGATAAGTAAAAGAATAGATAAAGTAATGAAAGGGTGGATAGATGGATGGAAGGATAAAATGGTGAAGAATAGATGAGTGAATAAAAAGATGGATGGATGAAAGGGTGAATGAATGGATGAGTGAAAGATTGGATGGATAGATGAGTTAGTGAAAGGAGCATTGAATAGGTGTGCGAATGAAAAGAAGAATGGGTGAGTGAAAGGGTGGAAGAGTCAATGGATGGATGGATGGATAAAAGAGTATAAACCTAAATGGATGAGTGATGGCTAAGTGTGTGGATGGATGGGTATGTGAAATAATGGATGAATGATTGAAAGGGTAGATGGATGAATGAAATGGTGAATGGATGTAGGAGTGAGAGGGTGGATGGATAGATGAGTGAGTGAAAGGAGCACTGCATATGTGTGAGAATAAATAGGAGGATGAGTGAGTGAAAGGATGGATGGGTTGATGGAAGGATGGATGAGAAAAATATGTTTGGATGAGTGATAGATAAAAGTGTGGATGGATGGATAAGTGAAAGATTGGATACATGAATGAAAGGGTGAATAGATGGATGAGTGAAAGGGCGATGGGTGATGAGAGAAGAATCCATGGATTCGTGAAGCGGTGGATGGATGGGTGAAGTGAAAAGGTGGATAGATGGAAGGAATGGAAGGGTGGATAGACGGATGAGCAAACGGATTGATGGATAAGTGGATAGGTGGCTTGATGCTGGGCAGTAATGAACCCTTGATCTCTAAAAGGTACAGTGGCATGAAGTTCTTAATGGGCCTCTTCTGTCTGCAACTTGGCAGCCAGAGGGGAGTGAGTGAGTGAAAGGATGGATGTGTGAGTGAAAGGGTGGATGGATGGGTGGGTGGAAGTATGTTTGATGGGTAGATTGGTGGATGAATGACTGAAAGCATGGATTAAAAGTTTGATGGATGAGTGAAAGAATGGATGGATGAGTGAAAATAAGGGTAGGGAGATGAATAAATGGATGGATGGCTAAGTGAACGGGTGGATGCATAGATGGATGGAGTGAAATGGTGGATGAAGTGCAAATGTGGATAATGGAAAGAAAGGACGAGTGAAATGAATTATGAGTGACAAGGGTGGATGTATAAGTGAAAGGTTGGATGAATGATTGAGTGATTGAATGGACGGCTGAGTGAAAGAGAGTGATTGGGATGAGTGAAAGGGAGAATCACATATGGATGGAGTAGATAGATTTAACTCGGGTGACCCTAAACAGGTCACTTCCTTCAGGCCAACAACCATAGTACTTTCTCTAGCAGTCTCTATGGCTCTTTGATGCCCCTAAATATATATAGGTAGGGGACATTACCTAATTTTATTTTTTGGTGTCTGGTCGACTAATTTGGTCCCACCGTCTTACTCCTAAACACATTTATTTTGAAGGGTTAGAGTTCCAAGAGTTTGCAGCACAAGAAGTCCTCCCGACCACCTGTTTCCCTCAAGGACATTGGAGATACAAACAAATTTGTACCTGCTTCCAATCCTGTGCCATGACTATCTAGCCTTTCCTAGTTCATTATTCTCCTAGCTGGACAGTCTAATGTTATTTTATTTAGGCTGGCCAATGTCTGTTTTGTGAACAATGGATAAGCAATGTCCTACAATCACAGTGACCATGCCCGAATTAGAAGAATAGGTAAATGGAATGCTTTGCACACTGAGTGATTATTGTTTGTGAGTGTGCTGAGATGATTCATGTGGTTGCATGCAGTGACACTGGTTGTTTACTTATCTGTAACTATTATCCTTAAATGGGGTTATGATGATTTACAATGTTGTTGGCCTACAAACGGGCGATATTTTCCTTCCCCTTTGAAAGTTAGTGAGATTTCTTCATCTAGGCGACTCCACAAAGTGTCAGACCCAACCAGTTCCCCTTGAATCGATAATGCAAACACAAATCTAGTCTACCAAAATGACTCAATGTTTCTCTTCTTGCGCATCAACAGAATTTTACTATAGGTTGCTCTATTGCATTTGAGTCAGGACACAGTCAGTACAGATTTGTGCACTTTCTCAGAGTCAAGAGGATCAGGGATGATAGAAGGACTCAGGGCGTGGACATGACTACTTTGAGAACTACCATCAGAAGAAGAAAGTTTTCAACTTCACTAAAACCAACCCATTTTATGAGGACTTTAAAGTGGCCTACCCAACTCTGTGGAGCGATGGTGAGTGGTGACAGCAGTGAATTTATTTTACTTGATTGTTAAAATGCAAAGTTGCTTTGTGTCTGTGCTCAGTGCTGTCTGGCTCAAATTTTAAGCTAAATGGAGTTTGGGTGGGGGGCTGCTTTGATGAAGGTAACTGGAGACAAATGTGCCTGTGCTGTTAGGCTACATATTGTTTTATGATTCCTGATGATGAATTGATGATCACGATGAAAGTTGCGAGTTTGATCAGCCTGATACCGATTGTTTCATGCAACCACTTTTGTGTGATTTTTGGTTGTAAAATTACCTAATTGTTCACACACCAAACTTAAAATGAATGAGTACAAAAGTTACTATAATTTTTTACCCTCTAGAGCTGCCCCTGGGTCTTCTCCCTGCACTCTCTTTATGATGTTTAACTTCTTTCTTTTTCCGCGATTATTCAATATCATTTTTGTTTTTCAAATCACAAACCCTCTTACTCTGTTCCAAAATGGAAAATCAACATAACACTCATGCTACACTAACAGGACCGCATCCTCCAGGCACCCTAGACTGATGAACAGTCAAGGAGGAATGAAGATGCAATTCTCAATTTGGCAGTACAGAATAATTAGTCACTTTTAATAATTATTAGAACTATGTGTGTTGTTCACTTGACTCCTACAGATAATTTAATTTGTAATATATTTGTTATCTTTCAAAACTCGGTAAAACACTATTTAGATATATAATTAACTTGGGTGTCTATTGGGGCAGACAGACTATTTAGTTTGGTTTACCTCTATGAATTCCTTTAATTCCTTTTCCTCCCATAACATATTTAGGATGCTTGGCTGCTCATCACTTAGAAGCATGTTGCCCTTGTCTAGTGTTTGTCTTTGTCAAACCTTTCCCCAAATCTCCCTTCCCATCCATTCATTAAACCTCTAACTCCCATTCCCTGGGGTTATCTTTAAAAAGTTAAGTGTGGAGGGGCTTTAGCCCCCACCCCTATGCCAGGGACCATCACCTCACTGGGGCTACACAGATGATGGGGGGCCATGTTGCCCCCTCCAGGAGCCTTCCATGGACCTCAGGACTGCCACCACCCAAGAGCAAGCTGCAGCAATGTCCCAGGGTGTCCATCCCCGGGCCATTGCTATTTACTATGGCATGGCGGGACCACTGCTCCAGCAATGCAATGATAAACAATGCTTCACTTCATGAAAGCTAGAGTAGAAAAGATGACCTTGCTTCCGTGAAGTGAAGCAGGATTGCATTTAGGCAAAGGAGCTGCATGTTAGCAGTTCCCTTTGTCCAAAAGCAATGCCGGCTCCTGCAGGAGACAGGGAGAGGGCATGGCCTGCAGGGCATTGAGACTTGGCCTACGGCCCCCTGCAACCTGGCCATGCATTGGAGATGGTGTCCCCGGGGCAGCTTTGCTCCGGATAGGGGGTCTCACAGGCCCCTACACATATTTTTGTTTTCAAAAGGATGAGGCCTGGCCTCCGTTGATGTGGTCCCCAAGGTTAATATGGCCTTAGGAGGGGGGCCCCAAGGCCACCCTCAAAAAGTACATATTTAAAAATATAGGGCTTCCCTGGTGGATGGGGGCCCTGGTCAAAAGTGGCCCAAGGAAGGGGGGCCACTCTGTCTCGCTTCCATTAAAAAAAAAAAATTGGAAGGTCCCCAGGGTATGAAGTTCCAGGGCCGAAATGTCCCTCTTGTAGTGGGAGGCATTACATCTTTTCTATTCTCATGTTAGGAGTAAATAAATAAATAGTTTACAATTCAGAAGGTAGTGTTGCATTGTGAACTTTTTTATAAAGGTGATGAGATTTAAGTTTCTAATTGCTTTAAAATTGGGAGAGTTAGAAAATATATTAAAAAATATAAATTAAAAGTTAGAGCTGAAAAATTAAATGCGTTGTGAAAAATATTTATAAAGAGCATATATCATGAAACATATATAATAAGGGTGGAACTCCATACACTCCACTCTGTAAGTCTGAAACTCTGTTCCGTCTCATTCCGATTAATAAAACAGAGACCTCATATACCTTTGGTTAAACAACAAGTAACTCTATATTTACATGCTAAAATGCATATAGTCATCTCACAAAAGTTAAAATATAGCAAGCAGTGAGAGAGGTGATGTTTTTAGGGTCCTCCCTAACCTATGGAGAGAACCAAGCAGATGCATTGGACACTAAGAGCACATCATGCTGAACAATTTGGTGGTGGTCCCATCCTCCTAGGACTACCCCAAGCACAGTTATGGGCAAAAATATAATCCCAAGCTAAGACCCTGCAAAGCATTATGGGACGAGATTCTAGAGTGCAGTGAATAATACAGTATCCAATATCAAAACATTCCTCAAGTGGCAGCAGCTCTCCCTGTTCAGCTGAGAGCTAATTCTACAATATTTTCTGAACTCTAGAATCTTTTTTTTCTTTATTAAGGTTGATTTATTGCAGAAAATAAAGAGAGAGGAGAGGAGGGGGAAATGGGGAGTAAGAGTTACAGTAAGTAGATATATAAAATAAGCAATGCAACAACAAATCTCATGTAAAGTAAGCATAACAAGCATGAGGAATTATGAACAATGGTATGTGGATATAAATGAAAGGTAAAAACAATATATAGAAAATTAATAGGTACAGCAATCAGGTAATGAGAAAATCATGGGGGTTTACGTACTTCAACTGTGGTGAGATCAGGAGAAGGATATGCAGGAGCAGTGGAAGAAAGGTATGTTACCAAGGGAAGTCTAATCAGGTCCCATTTAATAGCCAGGGATATAGAGGAAACATAGTTGGTATCCTGACGGTGATGAAAACAGATCGCATTCCACCAAGATTGGTAGGAAATATTTGCAGCTTGTTTCCAGTTGGAAGTAATGGTATGGAAAGCTACAGCTATAAAGAGGTCAAGTAAAAGATGATGACTGGGAGAGAGAGGAAGTTCCGGTGAGAGGGAACCTAGAACAAATAGTGTAGTGGAAAAAGGGAACCTGGAAGTGAATTTTCTTTTTGTATTTGCTTCCAAACTAATTGCCAGAACTGGGCAGTAGGAGGACAGTCAAAAAGCATATGTTTGAGATCTGCAGGTGAATGAGGACAAGACCAACAAGTAGAGGGAGTATCTGATGAAAAACGGGAGAGAGCCAATGGAGAGAGTAAAGTTCTGTTATAAATGAAATATAGAGTTTGGGTGGTATTAGCAGCTCTAGAGGTTTTATGAAGTATATTCCATATCCTGTCCCAAAGAGGTATAGGCCAAGCCTGAGAAAAATCGGATTCCCAGGCAGTCTCAATACGAGATTTCAGTCTATCATTAATAAAGCGGAAAAAGTTATACAGAGCAGACGCAGAAGGAGAAGCTTCCAACAAGAGGGAAGTGGGGCTACATTCTAAA
Organism: Lissotriton vulgaris; assembly: GCF_964263255.1. Lineage (NCBI taxonomy): Eukaryota > Metazoa > Chordata > Amphibia > Caudata > Salamandridae > Lissotriton > Lissotriton vulgaris. The sequence continues at coordinate 9,849,898 of NC_141687.1, forward strand.
GGAACATAGCCGGAGGGTGAAAGGGAACCAAGATAAGATATCAAGACTGGAAGAAGGGCAGCGTGCTGTGCTCGGGTAGAAGAGGGCAATGAAAAAAGGGATTGAAGTTCCTGAAAGGAGAGTGGAGTACCCTGAGAAAGCAATTGAGAAATCCAACATAGTCCTCAAGAATGCCAAGTTTTCCAGAAGATGGAGCGGTTACGGATTTTAAGAAGTGAATTGTACTAAATCGGTTCTTCGTGTATGGAAAGGCGGGAGGGATAAGATGAAGATAAAAATGGTAGAAGTAGGTTCCGAGAATGAGAAATGACAGGCGTGCTTAGCCGAGTTAAGGAAGATGTAAAGGACATGAATTCACGAAAAGTAAATGTAGAAATGAAGGAGGATTCTACACTCAACCAGACAGGAGGATAATGAGGAAGGTCAGAAGAAAACCAGCGGATTGATTGTTTCAAGGAGAAAGCTCGGTGATATTCCTTAAAATTAGGAAAACGTACTCCGGAGTGAGCCTTATCTTTTCGTAAGGAAGCAAGAGCTATCCGAGGACGCTTGCCATTCCACAGAAATTTCAGTAATAAAGAGTCAATCTTTTTGAAGAAAGAAATTGGGATGTGCAAAGGGAGCATGGAGAGAGTATAAAAAAGAAGGGGGGATAACATCATATTTATATATTTGAGCCGTCCCCACCAGGATAAAAAGAGCGGATGCCAACGGGTAATAGCCGTGTCCATTTTCTTGGTGATATAATCAAAGTTTCATTTAAGAGTGTCGGATAGAAGGGGGACAAACCAAACTCCTAGATATTAAATTTTAGAAGGTTGCCATGAGAAACCTGTTTGAGAGAAAAGGTGTTTCTGGCAGAGAGGATTCAGAGGCAAGATTTCACATTTATCGGCATTTAAGCGATAACCAGAAACTAAAGAAAAGGAAGAGACTTGCTGAAGAAAAGTGGGAATTGAGGTAATAGGATCGGAGCAATAAAAAAGAATATCATCAGCATAAACCGAGAGCTTAACCTGATGAGAACCAAATTGAAAACCAGAGCTACCGTTGTCTAGACTAATTTTAGTAAGGAAAGGTTCTAGGGCTAACATAAAAAGTAAGGGGGAGAGGGGGCAATCCTGCCGAACACCCCTATGTAGAGAGAAATAGTCTGAGGACATCCCATTGACAAAGATAGAGGCCTGAGGATTGGAATAAAGTAAAGACACAATAGAAATAAATTTGGAAGGAATGCCAATCCAACGTAAAGCCTGAAACATAAAGTCCCCTCCAATCCTGTCAAAGGCTTTTTCCGCATCTAAAGAGATAGCTGCGAAAGGAAGAGTCAAGGAGGAAGCTTTGCTAAGTATATTAAGGAAGACACAGGAATTATCAGAGGAGAGACGCCCTTTGACAAAACCCGACTGCTCAGGACCAATGAGATCTGGTAAGAGGGGATCCATGCGTAACGCTAGTATCTTAGCTAGGATCTTATAATCAGTGTTGACCAAGGATATTGGTCTGTAATTCTTGCATAATGAATGATCTTTATCTTCCATGGGAATCAAACAAATTAAAGCCTGTTGAAAAGAACCGCTTGAGGAACCCGCTCCAAGGAAAGTTTGGAACAAGAGTAGGAGTTTGGGAAGAAGAAGAGAGGCAAAGTGATTATAGAATTCAATAGTAAATCCATCAGGACCTGGAGATTTACCGTGATGAAATTTGGAAACAGCATTGGAGACCTCGGATAGTGAAATGTCTCGTTCCAGGGAGTGAAGATCAACATGGGAAATTGGAGGGGAAGGAAGAGAATGGAAATAAGAAAGGAGTTCAGTAGGCGTCGGTATTTGTTCAGGAGTATAAAGATTATCGTAAAATTTGACAAACTCGAAGAGGATGTCCTTATCTTTAAATGTAGATTCTCCAGAAGAAGTCTTGACAGGTTCAATCTTCGTACATTCCTTTCGTATCTTTAAGTATTTGGCCAGGAGTTTCCCCATTTTATTCTTACCTCCATAATATCTGGAGTTGCATTTTAACAAGGTATTAGAAGCAGCATCAGTTGTGAATTTATTAAATGAGATTTTTGCATCAATAAGAGAGTTAAGGGCAGATTCAGATTTAGAAGCGTAATATGCAAGTTCTAAAGATTTAATATCAGCTAAGATTTTCTCCGACTTAGCCTCTCGGAGTTTCTTCCGCTTAGCCACAAAGTTGATAATAAAACCCCTAGAGGCTGCTTTAAATGAATCCCAAACCATAACAAAAGAGGAATTGGGAGTGTGATTTAAGAGAAAGAATTCCTTGGCAAAGTTGGTAAATACGGTGCAAAAAGTGAGTTCTAGAAGCAAAGCACTATTGAAACGCCACCTGCTAGAGTGGGAAGAAAAAGGTAGTAAATCAAGATCCACAAAAACTGGAGCATGGTCAGAGAGCAGGATGGAGCCAATTTCAGAGCGGATAGCATGCTGGGACAGGGATTTACTAAGAAAAATATGATCAATGCAGGATTGGGATTGATGAGGAGGGAAGAAAAAACTGTAGTCTCTAATATCTGGATTACACAGTCTCCAAATATCTACTAAAGCATTATTTTGAAAAGAACTTAGAAATTGAGTATGCATTCTGGAAGGAACAAATTTGACTTTGGACTGTCGGTCAAGGAAGGGGTCAACAACCTGATGGCAATCTCCTCCGAGAAGGATGTAGTCCCCAGATAGGGAGGACAACTTGGTAGAGATAGAGGGCCAAAAGGACCTGTCAATGCCAGTAGGGACATACACATTGAAAAGGGTAAGAGGAATATTATCTATGAGTAATGTAACAATAATCCAACGGCCATCAGCAACACATTCATGAACAATAGAAGAAACGTTTAACTTTTTATGCAACAAAATTACAACACCATTTTTTCTAGTTGCCGTAGGAGAGCAAATAACATGACCTACCCAACAACAATTGAGTTTTAGAGCCTCTACCTCAGCAAGATGAGTCTCCTGAAGGAGGGCAATGTCAGTCTTTAGTCTTGCTAAATGTGAAAGAACCCTTTGTCTTTTAATGGGATTATTTATTCCCTTAACGTTCCATGTTGTTACACGGAATGGAATATTTGAGAAACACAACTAACAGCAACATACTTATTACTGCAAAAGAAATAAACTAATAGAGTTGAGAAACGTGAAAATCTAGTAAGAAAGAGAATAACATGTTCATGGAAAGGCAACAAACTTAGAAGAGATAAAAGATGCGAAGAAAAGGCTAAAAGTGGAAGTACTAGGGTGGTAAAAAGAGAAGAAAAATATAAAGGAATGAAAGTAAAAGTGTTACAGCATCGTGAAAAGATGAGAAAGATGCAAAGAAGAAAAAGAAAGAGAAGAGAAGGAGAGAAGAAAGAAGAGAGTAGATGAGAAGAGTTCAAAAGTAGAAAAGGGTGAGGAGGAAAAAGGGCAGAAACAAAAATGAACATGAAGACAGTAAATCCAAAACGAACGACTGAGCAACATACTTGTGAAAACTGAAAACACAAACAAGGATGGGGATGGTGACGCCGAGAGATGACGGCGGAAGCAACCAGATTGAACACCAGACCTCCACAACCAAAAAATCCAAAGGCAGCATTTGGAAACAGTATGGCATAACAGAATGAGGAAGGGAAGGGGATCATCTGCAAAATAGGAATGAGATAAGAATAAATACAAGATTCAAAGAAAAACATAGAGTGCCACAAATTTTGAACAATATGGAAACATAAAAATGAATGACATTTATAAAGAGATACAAGGAAAAGTCACAACAGGAGCACAAGAAAGAAAAACATCAGAATCACATTATAATGAGATCAAAACAAATGACATCCTATCAGCTAGGTCTGGATAAATCCATAGCATCTGGGCCAAGCTGTTGAAGAAAATCTTGTAGAACTGCAGTATCTTCATACGTGGTCGTTCGGTCTTTATATGTAACCTTGAAAAGGCAGGGATGCAGGAGGCCATATCTAGCATTAATGGCTCGGAGTTGCGGTCTCATATCCAAGAACTTCTTCCTCTGATCAGCGGTGGCTTTGGAGACATCTTGAGAAAGATACAGATGATGACCTTCCCAAATGATTTGCTTCTTGAGCTTAGCAGCTGAGATAACCTGAAGAAGGTCAGTGTATTGCAGAAACAACATAATGACACCTCTAGGCTTAGTAGGAATCTTAGGTCCAAGACGATGAGATCTTTGGATGTTGATTGAAGATAAGGCAGGGGCGTCCAAGATCTTGGCAAGAAAGGACTGGAAGAAGGTGGTAGGATTAGACCCTTTTGAAAGTTCCTGAAGGCCGTAAAGGCGCAGGTTGTTTCTACGATTTCTGTTTTCCAAGTCCACTGTGTGACGCTTAAGTAACAATATCTCCTCCTCCAATGACGGAATGTGGGAACAAGAGGACCGCAGAGAGTCAGTGGATTGTTCCAGGGATAAAACTCTTGAATCCAAAGATGTCCATTTCTCTTGCATAGCCTGCATATTTTTGGTGGTGGCTTCCATAAAGGGCTTAAAAGCACGCAACTCTTCCAAAATGAGATCCATGGAGGATGGGGGGGGAAGGTGCTCCCTGGAGAAGGCAGATCTTTTTTCAAGCATTTAGAGGAAGTTAAGGAGGACGGCAACTTGCCTCCGGCTTGAGCTTTAGGAACTGCTCCGAGTGATGATTCAGATCTTGAAGGAGCGCCATCCGCCATGTCGTGGGAATGAGAGTCAGAGTCTGAGCCAACAGGTATTTTAGGTGTAGTTGTGAGTTTCAAATTACGGAGTTTCCCCATGAAAACCTCAGCGAGGTGGCTGAGAGGAATTAATAGGCCAAAGAAGAGGACACAGCAAATGCTCCTAAAAAAGGGAGGTAGAGTTCAGCAAGGAACAATGACCAAAAGGAAGAAAAACAGGGTCTGCAAAGTCAAATGATGTTCAAAGGAGGATGTCGAAGTATCTCTTGAAGACAGAGCTGAATGCGATGAGGAACAAATGCGAAGAAGCTACATGCATGAACTGTAGAGAAGCAACATTTGTTAGCAAGCCAGTAAGAGCTAGCAGAAGTTAGTATCTCCTGGGGAGGGCATGCTGAAGGAGAAAATAGGAGAAGCGTGCAAAGAAAGGAGCCATAAGCATCAGGAGCAGCATCCTGAGGAAAAATAACATGAAGTGTAATGCAGATGTAGAAAATAAAGCAACAGGAGCCTACCAGTAATCAGGGAATTATGGCCAATCGCGTACTCGCTTACTGGCTTACTGGGGGCGAAGCAGCAAGAATTCACATGCTGTTATCATTAATTAAGGACACAATAGTGCAGCCATAAATAAAGGTGATATGACAGACTTCCAAAATCCTTGAGAGAAACTGCACAGTTGAAAATGAGGCACAGAAAAAAGATTATTCTAAAGCAATAAACTGCATAAGAGAAAAGTCATAGGTATTAGAATTCTGCAGCAAAAAGATTCATGAAAAAAAAACGCTGTTCTGAAGTTCCAACAGAAGGCATCAATCAATCAATCAGTGACACTTATAAAGCGCGCTGCATACCCGTGGGGTCTCAAGGCGCTGGGGGGGGGGGAGCCGCTACTGCTCGAACAGCCAGGTCTTCAGCTTCTTCCTGAAGGAGAGGTGGTCTTGGGTCAGGCGCAGGTCGGTCGGGAGGGAGTTCCAGGTCTTGGCGGCCAGGTGGGAGAAGGACCTTCCTCCTGTAGTCGCTCTTCGGATGCGGGGGACGGCGGCGAGGGCGTGGTTGGCTGATCGGAGGTGGCGTTTGGGAGCGTAGAAGTTGACTCGGCTGTTGAGGTAGCTCGGGCCTTGGTCGTGTAGGGCTTTGTGTGCGTGGGTGAGGAGGCGGAAGGTGATTCTTTTGTTGACGGGGAGCCAGTGAAGGTCTCGCAGATGTCCGGAGATGTGGCTGGTTCGTGGGATGTCGAGGATGAGTCTGGCTGAGGCGTTCTGGATCCGCTGGAGTCTCTTCTGGAGCTTGGCGGTGGTCCCGGCGTAGAGGGCGTTGCCGTAGTCCAGTCGGCTGGTGACGAGGGCCTGGGTGACGGTCTTCCTGGTCTCGGTGGGGATCCACCAGAAGATCTTCCGTAGCATGCGTAGGATGTTGAAGCATGCCGAGGAGACGTTGTTGACTTGCCTGGTCATGGAGAGGGAGGAGTCCAGGATGAAGCCCAGGTTGCGTGCATGGTCTGTCGGTTTGGGTGCGGTGCCCAGGGCGGGAGGCCACCAGGAGTCGTCCCAGGCGGAGGGAGAGGGGCCCAGGATGAGGACCTCCGTCTTGTCCGAGTTCAGTTTCAGGCGGCTGGTCGTCATCCACTCGGCTACCTCTTTCATCCCTTCGTGCAGGTTGGCTCTGGCGGCGGCGGGGTCGTTGGTCAGGGAGAGGATCAGCTGGGTGTCGGTATAAGGCATAAGGTAAATGAAGAAAATACAGCAACAGTAGCCTGCCAATAATCAGGGATTTATGGCCACTCATTAACTGGGGATAATCCACACACTGTTATCCCTAAACGAGGGCACAATGGTACAGTCATAAATAATGCTGAGCTGACAGACCACCATATTGGATATATGATGTTAGCACGCATACTTTTAGCACGCATACTATTACCACGCATTTTTTACAACGCAGGACCTTTTACAACGAATACCTTTACAACGCATTACACTACAACGCAGATACTATTACAACGCATACCATTACAACGTAAGTATAGGTAAGTATATCATATTTTTAAATAATGTAATTAATACGGGGGCGCTAGAGGGCGCACTGCGGAATGGCCGCACTGTCGTGAGGCTCCCGCTGCCCGGAGCTATTATCCGCCTAGAGATCCTGATGACCATCGCTGCGCCCTGATCTGACCCCACGGATCTACTGGGATACCGACTGACCACCCACGGTCCAATTCCTGGGTCATTTGGAGGTTGCTGGCCGAAGTTACGGGGACCCTAAGTTTCCCCGGCTTGCGCTCTGGAAGTCTGATGCCCCCTGGCCCGGCGTCGTTGCTCATGCCAGTCCGGGGCTCTGCACGTGGGGTGTAGGCCTTGCTCCGCCCCTCTTCATCGGGGCCCGCTCGCTCGCTGGGCAAGCCGTTTGGCTCTTCCTTGCTGTCGGACTTATCTCTTGGCTCCTGCATCTGCCTGCCCGGATACCATTGCACACGGAGGCGCAACGGATCTTCTTCTTGGTTTCTGGGGGCTTGCTCCTTTGGCCTTGGAGCGGGGACGGCCATTCTCTCGTCGTTGGGTGTGGCGGGGCGCGCTGGCCTGCTCGTGCCCCCACGATTCGAGCCTTTTGTTTTTGGCCGTACCCTTGGTCCGCTTTCGACCCTATTTGCTTTTTGTCCCCCATTACATCTCTAGCGCACCATTATGGGGAAGCCGGACACTAAACAATCCAAACTGTCCTTTGATTCTGGAGGGGCTAGGCGGGCGACGCGTTTGCTCCAGGACGCCGGAACTTCGCGGTCCCCCCCCCCGAATGTCGCTGATAGTGTCCCGCAGCCGCCGCCGCCGGACTTTGCCCAAATGATGCAGGAGATGAGGCAGGGGTTTGCCACGATAGTGGACAAAGTGGACAAGATATCGTCGCGCATGGATGCGGTTGTCCAGAAGTTGGACGTGCACGAGGAGCGCTTGACGGCGGCGGAACAGCGCATTTCGGACCATGATGACACGGCGGCCACCCATACCACCCAACTGGCGAGAATGGACAATATCTTGCGTGTCATTGCCGCTAAGAATGAGGAGTTGGAGGCGAGGAGTAGGCGCAACAACGTGCGCATTGTAGGTGTGCCGGAATCCACGAATGTGGGCAAAATGGAGACTTATGTGAAGAGGCTACTTGTGGGCGCCATTGGTGCGGAAGTGTTCTCATCCCAGTTCATCGTTGAGAGAGCGCATCGGACACTGGGACCTCGGCCGGCCTCTGGGGCTGCGCCGCGCCCCATTATTGCGCGCCTTTTGAACTATCGTGACCGGGACGCCGCCCTCCAGGCCGCCCGCACTAACAGGTCCCTCTCTTTCGAAGGGGTGTCTTTCACCATGTACCCTGACTTCACGCCGATGGTACAGGATCAGCGTCGTAAGTTCCTGGGGGTGAAGAAGAAGCTTCGGGACCTGCAAGTGGACTACGCCTTGCTGTACCCTGCTAAACTTAGAGTGACGCACCAGGCTAAACAACATTTCTTCACCAACCCACAGCATGCTGAGGATTTTGCGAAGCGCCTCCAGTGTGAGCGGGCAGCTGCGGACCGGGGAGGCGATCGAGACCCTGAGGACGAACATTCAGCGGCTGAGGAGGAGGTCGCCTGATTGTGGTGACTTTGGACTTTGTCTCTCTTTTTCCTGTTTTTGGAGTGTTCTGGACGCGTGTCTTTCATATTTAGTTTTATTGCCCTCCTTCTCCGCATTTGCGGCCTTCCTATTGCCCGCTTTTACTTTTGTTGGAGCGGGGGTCATGTCTTTCATGAGCTGCGTGAGTGCGTGTTGTTTCCTGGGGTCGGTGTGGCACCGCGGGATGGTGCTATCTGATATTGCGCTCCGGGCACCCACCCCCCGCGCGGCGCCTGGGGCCGTCTGACGCTTGTTGGCGCGGACACTGGCGTGGCGTGAGGGAGTGGTTTCGTGCACCTCTGGAAGGTTCCCCGGAGGGTGTGCCCCATGTGTACCTTTGGTTTGGATTCTAGTCCTTTGTTGTTTGACTGGATGTTTGTTGGGGAATGGGGGGGGTGGGGGCGCGTATGGCCTGACTGTTGGGGTGGTCTCAGGTGGGTGGATGGGGTGGGAGTGAAGTTGTCCATGTTTGACTGCCCAGAATCTCTGGGTCGGTACGATAGGTGCTGCTGCTGTCTGGATGCACGGGTGTGGTCCTGTGCCCGCTATCTAGGCTGGTTCATTTCTTTATCTGGCGGCACTGATCATGTGGTCCGTTTTGCCGTCCATCTTGGGCCCGAGTGCGCTGGCCGCCATCTTAGGCTGCCACGTGATGGGGTGCGCTATGTAAGAGAAACACGTGTGCGAGTTGTGGGTCGCGTGAGATGGATTGGTGGCATGCGACGTGCAGTATGTTCTGAGTGCTTGTTGCATGGGCGGTTTGGTTGGGGGGGGTCGTTGTGGTTTTGGTTGATTGGTTCGGAGATGGCTGGGGAATGTGCGGAGTGTCTGTTGGGGGGTGTCTGCGCCCTAGGGTGTGGACCTGTTTTTGGCTGTTGCTGGTGGTTGGATGCCCTGTGTTCGCTTATTGGGTCCCGTGGGGCCCTGAAATTGGGTAATGTCGACTGCTGTTCTAGATCAGATATCGATTCTGTCCTGGAATGTACGGGGACTTAATGATGCCAGGAAATGTCATAGTGTGATCCAGTACTTGGACAGGCATGCTATTCATGTTGCTCTCCTCCAGGAGACGCATCTGCGTCCCGCTCCTTCCCCCAACTTTGGCGGGAGGTGGGCTGCGGCCAGGAGGTTTGCTTCCTATTCTTCTTATGCTCGGGGGGTTGTTATCCTTGTTAAAAGATCGCTCGCATTTCAGGAACTGGGATTTGTTGGGGACCCTGAGGGGCGATATGTGCTACTGTGGGGGCGGCTTGGGCAGAACACTGTCTTGTTTGTTAATTGCTATGCTCCTAATGTCGATACGCCAATTTTCTTTGTCACTTTGTGGGGTCATGTTATTGCTGTGGATGCCACTTACATTGTGTGGGGAGGTGATTTCAATCTTGCATTTCATGCCCAGTCGGACAGATCGGAGGGGAGCCCGCAGTATAATGTACAGGCCAGAGAAGTGCTACGGGGGATTGTGGAAGAGGCCGGGTTGGTCGATGGCTGGAGGTACACCCACCCTGCCACCAAGGAAGGCACTCATTACACCACACATGCTCGTTCATGGGCAAGACTGGATTATGTGTTTCTCTCTAGGGGGCTGGGAGCTGGCCTACGGGAGGCTACACATCTGGCTCGGACGTACTCTGATCACTGTCCGGTGAAGGTTGTTCTATCCGTCCCCGGGTTGCATAGGCCGCGCCCACCTTGGCGTCTGTTTCCGACTGCTTTGCTTGACCCGGTGTTCAAGGAGGAGCTTGGCGTGGAGGTAGAGGCGTTCTTCCCTAGGAACAAAGGCTCTGTGGACAGCGTTGAGGTCATTTGGGAGGCGTTCAAGGTTACTATCCGGGGTGTCACTATTTCTGAAAGTTGTGGAGTACTTCGGCTGATTGCTCGGACCCTCGAGGGCTTGGAGGCTGACTTGCGAGACTTAGAACGCAGGGTGCAGGTTGACTCTGATCCCGACCTTCTGGTGCAGTTCCGTACTAAGCTCTCCGACTATGAGGAGGAAGCTGCTAGAGAGGCTAAGCATAGGGGGAAATACTGGACGGCGAGGCGATACTGTGAAGGGGAGCGGCCCGGTAAGGTCCTCGCTGCCCTTACTAGACATCCAAGGCATGGGTCTGACGTGCTGGAATTGGTGTCGCCGGATGGCACTCGCTGCCGAGACACTTCGGAGATCCAGCGTACTTTTATTGACCATTATACGCACCTTTACACGACACAGCAGACGGGTGAGACTCGATACGGCGGATTTCTTGATGAGCTGGCACTCTGTTGGTTATCGGATGGTCATCGGGAGTTCTTAGGCAGGCCCCTGGAGGTGGAGGAGGTCAGGAATGCCATCATGTCTCTGTCTAATGGGAAGGCCGCCGGTCTGGATGGCCTTCCTGCTGAGTTTTATAAGTGTTATGTGGACATCATGGCCCCTGTGCTACGTGAGGTTTTTGAGGAGTCCCTGGAGGAGGGGCGTTTGCCGGGCTCCATGCGCGAGGTCGCCATTACGTCGCTGCTTAAGCCGGGTAAAGATCCGTTGGATGTGGGCTCTTATAGGCCCCTCTCATTGCTCAACTGCGATGTCAAAATTCTCGCGAAGGTATTGGCAGTACGACTAGCCGAACTCATGCCCGTTATTGTGCTGCCTGACCAGTCGGGATTTGTGCCTGGCCGTGCTACCTCCCACAATCTTCACACCTTGTTCTCGCTTGTGTCAACCATTGATCCTACTGTCCCGGTCGCCGCCATCTTTCTCGATGCTACTAAGGCGTTTGACTCTGTTGAGTGGGGCTATCTTATTGATGTTCTTTGTCGAATGGGTTTCCCCAGGATCTTCATCTCATGGGTTAAGCTCTTATACACTGATCCGATGGCGAAGGTGGTGGTGAATGGGGTGCTGTCCCCCTCGTTCCCTCTTACGAGAGGGACCCGACAGGGATGCCCCCTCTCGCCCCTCTTGTTTGCTATAGCCATTGAGCCACTGGCCTGCAGGATTCGTCAGTTTCACCAGCAGAGCGCCTTTAATTGTCTGCAGCGACAGGTCGGTATTTCTTTATACGCCGATGACGTTACGCTCTATGTCAAGGACCCTGAGAACAACCTTAATTCGCTCTTACGGGAGCTGGTCGCTTTTGGGGGGGTCTCCGGTGTCCATATTAACTGGCGGAAGTCTCAATTTTTCCCCCTCACTGCTGCTGTAGCTAGGTTTCCCCTTGACTACCCTCTGGAATGGTGTGATTCGGAGTTGCGTTATCTTGGCATTGTCGTGTCCTTGGACAGAGAAGAATCGGTTCGGCTTAATTATGGGGTGGCTATTACTAAGCTTGCAGATGATGTCACCAGGTGGATGTCCTTGCCTCTTTCCATGGCCGGTAGAGCGTCCCTTATCAAGATGGTAGTTTTACCCCGCTTTCTTTACCTCTTTCAAAACCTTCCGTATCATCCGGGTGCTTATTTCTTCCGCAGGCTCCGTTCCGAGCTCTTGCGGTTGTTCTGGGGGGGCAAGCTGGCACGGGTGGCTTGGGCTACCCTTACGTTGCCCTATGCTGATGGCGGATTTGATGTCCCTGACTTCGAGCTTTATTATTTCAGCGCTCAGGCGCATTACGCTTATCACTGGATGCGCCCCACGCCGTTCATGCCCCAGATTGCTGCTGAACATTGGGTTGCCCACCCGCTCCCACTGGAGGGGATGGTTTTGGGCAAGGTGTCCGACGTGGAGACACCTCGCACGACTGTGACGTGCACGGTGGACGCTTGGGGGCGGGTGGCTCAATTGCTGGGCGTCTCCTTTCTTTATTCGCCGGCTCTGCCTCTGTCTTATCATCCTGATCTGTCGCTGTTGTTGGAAACGGGGTTTCAGCGAATGTGTAAGCATCTGGGCATCCTCACGTGGGGCGACTTGTTTCATGAGGGTGCCTTCCGTACGCAGGCTCATTTCTTTGGAGCGGCTGCTTGCTCCCCTCTAGAGCTGTTCTATTTCATCCGCTTACGGCAAGGCATGCGTGCTCTGCTTTCAGATTTCCCTTCGGAGCCTGGGGTTACCCTCCCCCTCCACGTGTTGTTGGTTTCAGATGGACGACACCTGGTGTCGAAATTATACGGGGCTATTCGCAGACAGCGTTCGGTCCCGGCTAATCGGGTGCGCGAGCAGTGGGTTGCCGAGTTGGGTGCTCCTATTACCGACGAGCAGTGGAAGTACTGTTGTGGTATCACGGCCAATGTCTCTTCTAGTTGTCGCCTTAAAATTATCCACTACAAGTTTGTTCAGAGGTACTATTATACCCCGGCGAGGAAACTTCGGTTTCATTTAGCGGAAGATGACAGGTGTGCTAGATGTCGTGCGGAAGGCGCTGACTTCCTGCACTTGGCTTGGAGTTGTGCGGGTGTATTAGAATATTGGACTCAGGTTCATGAGGCCCTGCAGATTATGGCGGAGGATGGGGTAGCATTTGACCCCTTAGTGATGTTGCTGGGCTACTCCAAGGACGTGCCTGCCTCTCACCGTAGATTTGTTGACGTGGCCCTGTTGCTGGCTAGGCATAGGGTTGCTTGTTGCTGGGGTCGTGGCAGGGTGCCGCGCTTTCAGGATTGGGTGACTGACCTCATATACTGTCAGGATCAATACAACATCTATTCTGACCTTATGCCTGTCCGATGCAGACCGAAGGACTTTTGGAGCCCGCTCCAGGTGTACCTCCCTTCCAGAGCTGTGCAGGACTCTGATTCTGATTCAGGGGACCGTGAAGGGATTGGTTGATGGCATCTTGATGGGCTGGGATTTTACACTACACCTGCTGATCTTCCAGTGTTGGGGGAGAGGCTACGCTGTCTCCTTTCCATGCGAGCTATTGGGGGCTGTAGTTCCCCTTATGACAAGTGTATGGCTGGTAACTGAGGTCATACCCCTGTCGGGTACCCTTATTATATGTGTCCCTTGCATCTGTGTTTCCTTTGCTTTTCTTTATTGTGCGCTAATCGACTGTGTCCATATTGTATTGTCTCATTAGCCTGCCTGAACATACTGGATCATTGCTCTCTACTTTGCACTGTGCATTCCGATGTTGCTCCTTGTATTGCCTGGTCTGCGGCCCTGTACTGGCTTGTATCTCATTTTTTTTGGTTCTGACGTACCATTGTAATGGCCATAACTGTCTGTATGTATTGTGTATGCACTTCCCTTGACCCTGCTTGTCTCCAAATAAAGGTTTTAAAAAAAAATAATGTAATTAATAATTATTTAAATATTTTAATTAATTATTAAATATTTTATTTTTAAATATTTTAATTAATTACATTACTTTTTATTTAATATTTTGTAAATATATATGTTAAAATTCAGCGCTGGGATACCCTATGGGTGACTACGCGCTCTACAAAACTATAAATAAATAAATAAATAAATAAAAATACCCCTGTACCCCAAAACCCAAACCCAACCCTGAACCCTAAAAATACCCCTGTACCCCAAAACCCAAACCCAGCCCTGAACCCCAAAAATACCCCTGTACCCCAAAACCCAAACCCAAACCTGAAACCTAAAAATACCCCTGTACCCCAAAAACCCAAACCCAGCCCTGAACCCTAAAAATACCCCTGTACCCCAAAACACAAACCCAGCCCTGAAACCTAAAAATACCCCTGTACCCCAAACCCAGCCCTGAAACCTAAAAATACCCCTGTACCCCAAAACCCAAACCCAGCCCTGAAACCTAAAAATACCCCTGTACCCCAAAACCCAAACCCAACCCTGAAACCTAAAAATACCCCTCTACCCCAAAACCCAAACCCAACCCTGAAACCTAAAATACCCCTGTACCCCAAAACCCAAACCCAGCCCTGAAACCTAAAAATACCCCTGTACCCCAAAACCCAAACACAACCCTGAAACCTAAAAATACCCCTGTACCCCAAAACCCAAACCCAACCCTGAAACCTAAAAATACCCCTGTACCCCAAAACCCAAACCCAACCCTGAAACCTAAAAATACCCCTTTACCCCAAAACCCAAACCCAACCCTGAAACCTAAAAATACCCCTGTACCCCAAAACCCAAACCCCACCCTGAAACCTAAAAATACCCCTGTACCCCAAAACCCAAACCCAATACCCCTAATAAATATTTTTTTAAAAAGATAAACTTACCTATACTTACGTTGTAATGGTATGCGTTGTAATAGTATCTGTGTTGTAGTGTAATGCATTGTAAAGGTATTCGTTGAAAAGGGTCCTGCGTGGTAATAGTTTGGTTGTAACAGTATTTTGTGCTAAAAGATGCGTGGTAACAGTTACATACCACCATATTCCTTGAGGTAAACTGCAAAGATGAAAATTAGGCACAGGAATGCTTAGCCTTTAAACCAAAAACAGTCCACAGCTGAAGCACGTATTGCAAGGGAGGAAAAGCATAGGCAGACTTCTCACTGCGCAGTGAAGTGAAGCGCTCATTCTGTGAGGAAAGATAACACCGTGAATTGGCTGACGCAGCAGGCTCCAGTGTCGAGAAGGGCAGGCAATAAATAGCGCGCTGACAGAAAGTTAATTAGGCGGGCACGTTAGAAGCAGCTCACATTCCTGAGATTCTCCGTGTCATGCAGGCTCACGGAGATGCTGTTGAGACGCCAGAAACCACGAAGAAGAGATCCGGTGAGGCGGAGGTTCAGCACAAAGCAGCCATCTTGCGCGGCGTCGTAACCACGCCCCCCCTGAACTCTAGAATCTATCCCCATACTGCTTTGCTGGGCCTTTGGTTGGCATTGTATTTTTGCCTATAACTTTGTTTTGGGTGCTCTCCTAGGTAGGGGGGGCAACATCATTGCCTGATGATTTTCCAAAGCTCACTTTTGTCAATTGGATATTTTTTTTCTTTAGCAAGTTTACAATAAAGTTATGTTGTCAAAGGGTTGTGGGTGTAGTAGCTTACTCTGCTACTTTGCATGAATTCTGTGCTTTCAAAGTAATGCGTAGTTACCAAATCTACGCTATCAGAGCAGAGTTCATTGCCCACGGTTAATATATATGTTTTACTGTTGGGTTGGCGGTAAAAGAGCCATAATGATTTTCTTCCAGCTACATGTAAGTCCAGATGCAGATTGAGAAACGCTCTGTTTTCTTCATCTATGAAGTGAACTCCATCACTTCTGTAAATGTTATGCATATCAAAAACATAGATTGTCCAATCCAATCCAAAAATCTTTATTTCGATCGTTTAGGCCATAAAAGATACATAAAAGAGACATACAGCAATTTAAAAACCAACATTTAGAATGCATGCAAAGGACAAGTAGCAGCATTTCATGACATTAGAATCGGAAATATAAAATGGATAACAGGGACAAACAACAACATTTCATGTCATTAAAAAAGAATAAAATAACCAATGTGGTGGGAAGCGTTAACAGCCGGAGCCAAAGAATGCAATAAGACAGTGGTGAAGGCATTCATCCTATGATGGCTTTGCCTTAATCAGCTTGGACCTAATGCGCCACATGGCCAAAAGATATTTTGAAACTGCAAAAACAATGTGAGGGGAGGAATCAGTTTTCAATATTCTGAAAGATGTTACACAGTTCCTTATTGCCATATTCCTACATAAGGGCACCAACCAGTATTTCCTTGGTGACCTATAGGTGGGGCAAAAAAACAGAACATGGATTTCCTCCTCATCGCAGGAATTGCAGCCAGAGCAGGTTGTGTCCCCTCCATTGGTTCATTTGCTAGTGAAGGATTTGAAAGGTAGGGTGCCGAACCGCCACTGTATAAATAGCTTCCTTGCCGTAGTCGGGTAAATAAAATCCATAAAAGTTTCAAACTTATAAGAATTTTTGGATTCGGTAAAACAATGGGTTAAGGTGCCGATGCTGGGTGCAGTCATGTGAGAGACAAGATTTTGTTCCTTATATGCTTCCACAAGTCTTTTCCGGGGGACCTTGCTGCAACCTATTTCTGGTGTCTCCAACAGCTCGTTAAAACCAAGCCGAAACAATTCTTTTTTAACAAAGGCAAGCCAGGGGATCTTATCATTGTTATTTAGGTTCATGACGTGCACAAGGTCTTGCCTGTAGTGACTGAGCTCCTTTGTTGACCAGAGTCTATGCCAAAATCTTATAGGTTTGGATTCAATGTCCTCCCTAATGGACGGTAAGCCCAAATCTAGACGTAAGGGAAGCAAAGGAGTTGCAATTGGGAGGGCCAGAAGACGCCTCATGAAGTTATTTTCAACACGTACCAACTCAGTTGCGGCTTGGTGTCCCCATAATTCACTACCATAAATTGCAGCAGATTTCGCTTGTGTTTTATACATCTCAACTACAGGAGCTATAGGTTTGTATGTTGAGGTGTTTGAAGCCTTTAGGATAGCCCCAGAGAGTTGGGAAAGCCTAATTCGTGAGCTTGAGATTTGCGGTCCCCAAGAAAGGTTCTCGTGAAGGGTTACTCCCAGGTACTGAAATGTTTTGACCCTCTCTAGAACCATGGAATTTAGGGATGGATTGGGCCTAGTTGTGGAAGAGGGGTTAAAAATCATGTACTTCGTCTTCCCTGCGTTGATCTCAAGGCCATACTGCCTGCAGAAGAGATCGAAGCCGTCTAGGATTCGCTGAATTCCCATGGGTGATTTGGAAAGCAGGAGGGTGTCATCGGCAAACATGATTGCCGGCACCCTCCTGCCTGCCAAGACCGGGGCGTCATTGTCCCTAACGTCATCTAGGTGTGAAATGACACCATTAACGTAAAGACAAAAGAGAGTAGGGGCGAGGACGCAGCCCTGCCTGACCCCCCGGGAAACAGGAAACCTTTTTGACAACACTCCACCCCGTCCACATCGTACCTGGGCAAAATTGGCCTGATGGAGTCTTATTGTGGCCTGGAGTAGGTTAGTGGGCACTCCCATCTCCTTCAGGACCTCCCAAAGTTTATTCCGTGGTACCAAGTCGAATGCTGACTTCAGGTCCCCGAACACCATGTACAATCTCCCGCCCTCGATACTCACTGATTTCCAGAAAAGGAGGAGAAGGCGGAAGATTTGGTCCATGGTGGACGTATTTTTCCTGAAGCCAGCCTGGAGGGGACTTAAGATTTCATTTTCCTCCATCCAGTCCAGGAGTTGGTCCAATAGAAGGCGAGAATAAATCTTTTGGGGGACATCTATCAGGCTGATCGGCCTGTAGTTGGATGGGAGCAGAGGACAGCCCTTCTTGAAGATTGGGACTATCTCTGCCCCCAGCCAAGTACAGGGGATAGCCATTTCACTTGCAAGTGAATTAAAAAGAATGTGAAGATAAGGCGCCCAAATCTCTGGTTGGGACCTAAAAAGGTCTCCAGGTAATTTATCAAGTCCAGGGGCCTTTCCCAGTGCTAGACCATCTATTGCACTGGATACTTCACCTAGCGAAAACTCTAAGGTGTCACCAGGGAGGGAAAGAATTGTAGCTACAGTGGCATCAGCTTTCTCTAAGGTGTCTGAGTAGAGTTTACTGAAATGATCTTCCCATATATGTGCTGCTATATTGGGTTCAACTGCAACTTTAGGTTCCCCGGAGCCTGTATTTACTAGTGACCAAAATCTTCTTAAGTCCCTAGTCGTTAGAGCAGCTGAAAGATCCTGCCATCTATCCCAGTCCCACTCTGACCTCGCACGGGCCATTGTGTCCTTATACTGCCGTCGCAGAGCGGCCACCCTGGTACGGGGTTCACACTCTTTGACTGCAGTGATGAGGTCAAGTTTGGCCTTTCTGCAATCAGAGTTGTACCAGGTGGAGGTTCTAGTCTTGTGCTTGGGCTTTGACACCTCTGGGTAGAGGACCTCTCCCAGTGCTCCCACTAAGTCTTCGTGTATAAGGGGTAGGGTTTTCTGTAAATCCTGGATACTGGATTGTCTAACTAGCTCATCCAAGGCCTCAAATTTAGGCAGCACCAAGTCGTAGATTTTCCCAATATTTTCCTCTGACTTGGAAAATTTCTGGCATCCCACCCTACGCCTGTTAGAGGTGAGTACCAGGTTTCCCCGATCATCTCTTTCCTCAGGTAGTGGTGATCTGGGATTTACTGGAAGATAGGCCAGGGAGAGTAGGAGCGCATTGTGATCGCTATCTGTGCGAGGGATTATTTTAAAATCCTCTACCTTTGGCCAAAGGCTGGTGTCTACAAAAATGTAGTCCAGTCGTGACTCATGATTTATTCTCTTAAATGTACATTTTGAGGGGGTGTCTGAGGGTGTACGTCCGTTGCAAGCTCTTAATGCAAAATTAAGAGTTAGTGACATAATTTGAACCACGAGTGGGGACCAAGATCTGGGGTGGGGCGATTGACACACTGGAATACCCCAGAAATCATCTTCTGCCGTAAGGGCCCCTTCCCTCAAACCATCTAAGGGCTCGAAATGACAGTTAAAATCCCCACCCATCACCACCTTGCAATCGGTCGGCAACTGTCCCAAGAAGGACACAAGGTCTTCAAGTGTGGTGGACTCCGCCGTAGGACCAACTGGGCGGGAGTAAACGTTTATAATTGCCAACTTGAGGGTGCCTAACCAGTTCAATAGAACGCACTGAATATCTTGGGAGAACGTGGGTATAGTTTCCGCTGTGCATCCAATGTGACTCGCTATCCACACCGCCAAACCACCCGAGGGCCTCCCCCTGCCACTCCAGGTAGCCTGGATTTGAAATGTTGCATAGCCAGTTTTGAGAACGGGTTCCCTCGCCCATGTCTCTTGAAAGAGGCAGATGTCATTATTTGATATTAGGGAATCCCATTCTTCAGTGTGTATTTTATTGGCAATGCCTGCAACATTCCATGACAGTACCCTCAGAGGTCTAGAAGAAAGGTGCAATGTGGGTCCCTGTCCCCCAATAGTAACACTACCACTGCTTGCATTTGAAATAGAAGTCCCTGAGGGGGGCGGTGGGCTTAGATAGGGTGTAACTTTAAGGGTTTGGGTCGTGCCATAGGAATCACCTGGCAACTGGGGAGGGGGGTTTGAACCAGAGGCTAATAAATTAGCATTCTGTACACTCAGATCCCTCTCTAAAGCAGAATGACCAGGGGAGGTGCCCAGGCGTCAATCACAGGAATCCAAACCAGAAAAAACTTCGAACCTGTTGCTGACTTCCAGAGGTGTAAAAGGAAGCAAATGGTCCATCCCCCCTGTTTGGAAAGAATAGTCCGATCTCCTATGATTGGTGCCATAGCCCCTTTGCGGGACTAGTTCCCACCCATAAGCATTCTTTGAATTCATAGGGCCAGCCTGCAAGGGGAAATAGTGGTTGTTTTGTTTAGGACCATTAGTACCTGTCAGGGCCGAAGAAGGCCATGGACATGACAGGGGAGCTACTAAGGCTCTAGGATAGAAATAAGTAAGGTCACACGGCATGATTGATTTGCCTAAGTTCCCCGGCATCCAGCTCAGAATGTGCCACTCCCTAACAGCTTCTGGGTCCCTAAAATTGATCACAATCAGGTCGCCCTCTAAGTCCTTCACCCGCCCCCCAAACCATGGGTGTCGACGCACATGCCCAATGTCCCCATTAACATTGCCTGGAAGTGGCCTATTTTTAGACAGCCAGTACATAGTTTTGTTTTTAAGCAGCTGGGGACCTTCTCGCTTATCCGGGTCAAGGGTGGGAACACCCGTAAGCACCACTACATAGGGTAGTGATTCTGGAGGAAGTTCAACCTGGGGAATTCTACGATTTACTGGTCTGCTTGTGGGTTCCCTCTCACCAGCCGGCTGCATTGGTCTTGTAGCCATACTGTTTCGACCCTTCGGGATGGCACCGTCCATATGCATGACAGGACGGGGTGGAGAGGCTGGTGTTGTGGTCCCTATGGGAATATGGGTCACTGTTTTAGTAGGGGCATGGGGCTTAGGGAATGTGGTCGATGAAGTGGTAATAGAAGTTGAATGTGCCGCCTTGGCTAGGATAGTGGATGTAGTATTAGCCACCTTAGATAAAGAGGGTTTAGAGATATTGGGTGTATTATCTGAAGCCAGTACTGTACTAGGAATAGAAGGGGCCTTCTGCTTATCTGGTTTATTGAGAATAGCCTGTTCCAAGTTCCCTAACCATTGTTCAATGGCCAATAGTCTGTCTACAATGGGGGAAATAAGCGTCCTGAGCATTTGCCCAAGAGGCTCAAGGGTGAGGATGAGTGGAAGATCCTCCTCTGTACTAGCACTTGGGGCGGTAGTGACAAATGTAGAGGATAATGTTGTTTCTTGTGAAGTCACTATAGTGCTGGCAGGTCTTGTATCCACAATTGGTTTGGAAACAAAGACTACACCCCCCCCCCCTTTCCCCTTACCGAATTCGGAATGACTAATTTTGCCCTTTTGGATAGAACCCCCCTTTCTCATTCTCTTTTTGGCCGGAGGACCATGAATTTTCGGGGCCTCTATCTTCCTTGATTGATTTTTGGCGATGGTTTTGCCAATATGTAGGGGAGCTGATGTAACTTCCTGACCTACATCAGAATTACAAGGTGGTGAGGGAGCCACGGTACAAGGGCTCGATGGGGCCCCAGGAGAGGGTGGTGTGGGAGTAATGTCCCTCAGAAGTTCTGGAATTCCCTGAGATATAAAGGGATCCTACCTTACCTTGCTCTTAATTGCCGGTCACGCATACTCGCACCTCTGCCCCTCTCACCCACACTCTAATCGGTAACTCACCGTCCTTGGCGGGTCCTGCGCCCACGTCTCATTGGCGGCCATCTTGGTTTGGGGGGTAGCTTGCACGCTCTAGTCCTCTCTTTAGGAGGCGAGCAGTGCATAAATTGAGGCAAATCTCCTCAGTTCGCCCTCAACAGCCTAGCGCACTACCAGCAGCGCTCTTCTCTCAGCGCGACCTGCAAGCAGATACTCGAGAATTTTAAAACATCCCGTTTTGGTCATTTCTGTTCATTCTTATTTTAAATTGTTTTACCTTGCTCTTAATTGCCGGCCACGCATACTCGCACCTCTGCCCCTCTCACCCACACTCTAATCGGTAACTCACCGCCCTTGGCGGGTCCTGCGCCCACGTCTCGTTGGCGGCCATCTTGGTTTGGGGTGTAGCTTGCACGCTCTAGTCCTCTCTTTAGGAGGCGAGCAGTACATAAATTGAGCCATGCTCACGCGCAGCGGTCACGCGCTGCGGAGACGCCAGATTGACGCCGGAGTTACGCCAGAGTTCAGCCCGTCTGCGCCCGTCCGCGCTGAGGACGGGCTGGATCTGGTCTCTCCATCCTTGCTCCTAGGTAAGACATCACTGCGTTACACTCCATCTATGCTTCTGGCTCTAAGTCCTCCCGCATGCTCTGCTATGCACTGTTTCACCCCGCCAGGACTATTACATTCCCGCTGTTGTACTGTCTGTTCTTCCGTATTCCATCCCCTTGGCACTTCTCCTATTAGCCTCTGTCCTTCCTCCCCATTGCCTATTGTATCTCATAATACTGGGTTTCTATTAAATGCCCGTTCGCTAATTAAACACAATCTTGCCTTCCACGATTTTGTGGATGAAAGACAGCCTGACTGGGTATTCATCACTGAGACCTGGGCTACTGACTCCTCTGGTCATGACCTTCTCCTCGCCATCCCTGAAGGATATTCTCTTCAAAAGCTTGACAGACCCAAACGGAGAGGAGGAGGTATTGCCATCCTCTTTAAATCCTCCTTTTTATGTTCGGTTAACCCTCTCTCCTCGCCCCAAGATCGCTTTGAAGCCTTATACTTTTGTATTACGTGTGCCCCTTCAGTCTCTTTCACAGGTATATTGATCTATAGGCCGCCTGGTTCCAGAGTTAACTTCGTTTCGAACATTCTGAGAATCCTTGAACCCTATTTTGGAAAACCTTCTATCACCATTCTAGGTGACCTCAATTTCCATCTTGATGAGCTTCATTCTAAGGACACTCAGTCACTGGTTGACTCACTTGGATCCTGTGATCTTAGTCAGCTTGTCACTAGTGCTACCCACTCAGCAGGTCACATCCTCGACGGGGTATTCTCTAATGACCCAAGGCTTTCCAGCGGCACTCCTCTACCGTTGGTGTGGACTGATCATTTTGCGGTTCCTCTTCATTTAGCCTTCTCTACTTCCAATTCCACTAAGAAGGGGACTACCTCTTTCATTTCTAGGAGAAATCTCAGAAATCTCACCAACGACGCTTTTGCTCCTTTCGTCCCTACACCTGAGACTCTTTCCCTAAAAGACGCGGATGTGGCAGCACAAGTTGTGCATGATTCCATCATGAATGCTGTGGAAAAACTTGCCCCTGCATCCCTGCGGTATGTAGCCCGGAGGAAACCATCAGCT
This sequence comes from Lissotriton vulgaris, assembly GCF_964263255.1. Taxonomy (NCBI): domain Eukaryota; kingdom Metazoa; phylum Chordata; class Amphibia; order Caudata; family Salamandridae; genus Lissotriton; species Lissotriton vulgaris. The sequence goes on from NC_141687.1 coordinate 9,872,509, forward strand.
CCATGGTTCTCGGACCATCTTAGATTATTAAGACAGGGGTGCAGAAGCAGTGAGAGGAGGTGGAGGAAATCCTGGGATCCTATTGATAGGGAGGCTCATAAGTCTGCTCTACGGGAGTATAAGCAGAAAGTGATACTGGAGAAGCATGAATACTTCTCCAAACTCACTAGTTCACTCACTTCCTCCAGGGAGCTTTTTAAAATTGCGGACTCACTATGCTCCCTCCAACTTCCAGACCCCGTAGTCAGCTCTCAACGTCTGTGTGACGATATTGCAGACTTCTTTCATAAAAAAATCTTTGATATTCATACTTCCTTAGAAGTACAACGTCTCTCCCTGACTGAAAATAATCCCCTAGGCATTAGCCTCTTGGAGTCACTTGATACAGCCCCTTCCAGCTTTCTGTCTGATTTTCCGCCTATGTCTCTGGAGGGGTTGAATCTTCTTTTAGACAAGACCAAATCCTCCTCCCCTCTTGACCCACTGCCTCTTAAAAAACTAAAGGAGTGTAGGAACAGCCTCCTTCCCCTTTTACTTGAGGTGATGAATAAGGCAATTGCCCAAGGCACTTTTCCATTAGTATGGAAGAAGGCAATTGTGAAGCCGCTTCTCAAGAAGCCTTCACTTGATCCCGGTCTATTGAAAAATTTTAGACCCATTTCCCTGCTCCCTGCACCTGCTAAAATTTTAGAAGCACATTTGAATCGCCATCTATCTTCCTTCCTCGAAGCTTCAGAGTACCTGGACATTACCCAGCATGGATTCCGAAAACATCACAGCACAGAATCTGCCCTCACCTTTGTAGTCGATAACATCCGACGCAAGGTTGATGTTGGACAAACAACTGTTCTGGTGCTATTGGACCTCACGGCCGCATTTGACACCCTGTCTCCCGCCATTTTAACATCTCGGCTTAGGGAGGCAGGTGTCACTGGTTCGGCCCTGAGCCTCCTCAACTCCTTTCTCCTAGATAGGGAACAGAGAGTGATGCTCGGCAACCACCTCTCCCCAGCAAAGTCTTTGCAATGTGGGGTGCCACAGGGGTCGGCATTAAGTCCGACCCTATTCAACATCTACGTGGCCCCCCTTGCTAGGCTTGTAAGATCGCTGGGGATGGAGGTGGTATCATACGCCGACGACACCCAGATTATGATTTCACTCACCCAGTCCTCTGTCATAACATCTGCCTCTAGCTTCAGGTCCTGTATGCAACATGTTGCAGATTGGATGGTTACCAACTCCCTGAAGCTAAATGGCGACAAGACTGAGGTTTTGGTCTTTGGGAAGGACCAAGATATCTGGTCGAGTGAGTGGTGGCCTTCCTCTCTTGGTACTTGCCCCACTCCCTCCCAATCCGCCAAAAATCTGGGTGTGGTGTTCGATACATCACTCTCGATGTCTCTACAGGTGAATCGGACTGTTGCGACCTGCTGGGGCGTAATCAGGACACTCAACAGAATCCGCAGCTACTTGTCTCCTCAAGCACGCAAGCAGATTGCAGTAGCCCTTGTTGGTTCCAGGTTGGATTACTGTAACTCTCTCTACATGGAATCCAACAAGGGCCTCATACATCGACTGCAAGTAGTGCAGAACGCTACTGCACGTTTTGTCCTGGATCTTCCCAGGTCTTCCTCTGCTACTGCTGCGAGGAGAGACCTTCACTGGCTGCCTATCCAGCACAGAATTCATTTTAAAATTCTGTGTCTGACCTACAGAGCTCTCGAGGATGGACCTAAAGACGCTATCAGCTCCCTGCTTACCCGCTATCACCCTCCAAGGTGTTTACGCTCTTCTGGACAACTCCAACTTGCCGTCCCCCGCTTCAAGCTCACCAGATGGGGAGCTAGGGCCTTCTCCGTCGTTGCTCCACAGCTTTGGAAGTGGAACATCCTGCCGACGGAGATTAAGACGCTATCCTCTCTGACGCTGTTTAAAAAGGCCCTAAAAACATGGTGCTTCTCTAGAGCCTATACAGGTTGAGCTGCAGAGTTCTTTTGTTATGAGCTGGATTTGGAATTAGGCGCCTTGATGCCCATTGGGCTAAGTTTGCGCATGATAAGATCCCTTTATTATTATTATTATTATTATCCTCAGAAATAGTGGTCACCCCTGGACTAGATAATATAATATGCGGGGATATTACCAAAGAGGGTCTGGCCTTATAGCCCTCGATGGAGCGACAACGCTCCACCCTTCTCTCAGCTAGGGCTTCTTCCTTTTCAATTTCTGAAATGGATTTCTTAAAATAATTGTCTAATGTGCCCTTGTTGAGGTTTGCCCCCGCAGACCCAGGGGAGGGCGTATCCATGGTGGCAACAAGATACACAACAAAAGTATTAGGGCAGGAGTATCAGAAATGAAAATGACCTAGCCAAGCAAATATAGTAGAAATGGAGCTAAACAGGAATGAAAGGCAGGAGCGCAGTACAGTGCATACGGATATGTGTCAGTACAGGTTTAAGCGTAGGGGGCTCAAGATCAGATGGAAAGCAGGGAAAGTAAGGGACGGGGCCCAGCCCAGCCTCTCCAGCCACCTAACGGCCACACAACGGCTCGCTCTTTGCCCGGTCTTCGCACGCGTCCCGCTTACGCGTCCGGAAACTGGACTAAGAGGGAGGAGGAGGGGGGCGGGAAGAGGCACCAGGTGCGCGCGGTTACCTGGCGCAAGCACCTCTGGGCCTCGCAGTCCCGCTCCCGCAAGCTGCCTCGACTCCCACAGAGAGATGCTAAAACGCGGAATGGAGCACACTGACTCAGCAGGGTTCCAGGATCCCCAGGCAGAACAAGGTTGAACAGCAATGGTGGAGCACACGGGCTCAGGCACTGTTCAATCCCCGGGCACAGTCAGTCACAACGGTGGAGCACACGGGCTCAGGCGCTGTTCAATCCCCGGGCACAGTCACTCACAAACGGTGGAACACACGGGCTCAAAAGTACAGAAACCCAGTGGAGAGATTGGCAGCAGTGATAAGGGCTCACCTCCACTCTTAAAGCTACGTGGAACACACGACTGCGAGCGGCAATTGTTCCTATTAATAGAGCCCATGTTATGGTCTCTGAGATAAGTAGAAACAGCTGTGTTGACATGCTTCCTAGCTTTGTCGATTCGATTTGAAAGTCTTTATTCGATACATGATCATAAAAGATATTTACATTTAAAACAGTAATATCTTAACATTCTGTACTCATTGTGAGTGAAAGTAACACTATTATAAGTCCATAATTACTCCATCATTAAATACAATAAATTAGTTTAAAAAACACAATGAAAATATCAAAAATCCCAGACCATTGTACTTTAAGCCAGAATTTCCTTTAGACCAGGTTAAGTATAATCTCTTTTTGGGAGACCTAGCATGCCATTGGATTTAAGCAAGCCGGGCTGAAGACGGCCAGAAACCGGTCCTCGGAAGCTTGTTTCCGGTCCAGGGAGGGCATGGCTTGGCAGTTCGGGCTGGACTGTTCCCATGAGGCACAGGGTCAGACTGATTTGCATATAGCCATGTCTGAACTGGGGTGACAGAGTGGGCTAAAGAACGGTGATGGATTAAACCCAGGATCTTTTGACTGGGTGTGAGTGTTTGATTGGTTCCGATGCTCGGTCCATTACCACCCCCTTTTTGTACCACTTCTAGAAGCTGGCATGTCTGTGTCATGAACGTGAATTGACTGTCTGGCTTGTGATTGGCTGGAGCTGGCTGGTGTGCCTGGCTCCAGGAGTCAGGATGGGTCTGCCCCGGTGGTGAATGGAGAGATCTGCATGTTGATGTGACAGAGGGGTGCACCTGGGACCTGAATAGGGCTGGGCTTTCCCTCCACAATGCTGGCTTCACCCCCTGTGGTGTGTCTGATGTCCCTGACCCACCGTGTGAATAGGCAGAGGGGCTGAGCAAAACAAAGTGCTCAGGAACCAGTTGCGTCTGGTTTGCCCCTTGCCTGCACCTTTGACAACAAAGGATTTTTGTCTATAAAATGAGGCTGTGGCCTTATTTTACATGTTCTTGTGTTCCTACTTGAATCTTCCAGGGGCGTGCTGCTGCTGGGACCCAGGGGAAGGCTTGTCTCACTGGGCGCTGCCCAGCCACTGGATGCCTAATAGACTTTGCTTCTGGAGCACTTCTCTTTGGACCCTTCTTCCTGGCCCAGCTATGACCTGGGACCATTTGTGCCATTTTGAGCTTCAGGGCTGGATATCTGTCCCTTTAACGCCTGGGGCAATATTTCTCTCTTTGCCCCGCTGATTTTGATACCTTAATGCAGGTGCCCACCCTGCCTTATGGCCACTGGTCCTTGATCTGGGAGTGCCCCATGTGCAGGTGCCCACCCTGCCTTATGGCCACTGGTCCTTGATCTGGGGATGCCCCATGTGCAGGTGCCCACCCTGCCTTATGGCCACTGGTCCTTGATCTGGGGATGCCCCATGTGCAGGTGCCCACCCTGCCTTATGGCCACTGGTCCTTGATCTGGGAGTGCCCCATGTGCAGGTGCCCACCCTGCCTTATGGCCACTGGTCCTTGATCTGGGAGTGCCCCATGTGCAGGTGCCCACCCTGCCTTATGGCCACTGGTCCTTGATCTGGGAGTGCCCCATGTGCAGGTGCCCACCCTGCCTTATGGCCACTGGTCCTTGATCTGGGGATGCCCCATGTGCAGGTGCCCACCCTGCCTTATGGCCACTGGTCCTTGATCTGGGGATGCCCCATGTGCAGGTGCCCACCCTGCCTTATGGCCACTGGTCCTTGATCTGGGGATGCCCCATGTGCAGGTGCCCACCCTGCCTTATGCCCACTGGTCCTTGATCTGGGGATGCCCCATGTGCAGGTGCCCACCCTGCCTTATGGCCACTGGTCCTTGATCTGGGGATGCCCCATGTGCAGGTGCCCACCCTGCCTTATGGCCACTGGTCCTTGATCTGGGGATGCCCCATGTGCAGGTGCCCACCCTGCCTTATGGCCACTGGTCCTTGATCTGGGGATGCCCCATGTGCAGGTGCCCACCCTGCCTTATGGCCACTGGTCCTTGATCTGGGGATGCCCCATGTGCAGGTGCCCACCCTGCCTTATGGCCACTGGTCCTTGATCTGGGGATGCCCCATGTGCAGGTGCCCACCCTGCCTTATGGCCACTGGTCCTTGATCTGGGAGTGCCCCATGTGCAGGTGCCCACCCTGCCTTATGGCCACTGGTCCTTGATCTGGGGATGCCCCATGTGCAGGTGCCCACCCTGCCTTATGGCCACTGGTCCTTGATCTGGGAGTGCCCCATGTGCAGGTGCCCACCCTGCCTTATGGCCACTGGTCCTTGATCTGGGAGTGCCCCATGTGCAGGTGCCCACCCTGCCTTATGGCCACTGGTCCTTGATCTGGGGATGCCCCATGTGCAGGTGCCCACCCTGCCTTATGGCCACTGGTCCTTGATCTGGGAGTGCCCCATGTGCAGGTGCCCACCCTGCCTTATGGCCACTGGTCCTTGATCTGGGAGTGCCCCATGTGCAGGTGCCCACCCTGCCTTATGGCCACTGGTCCTTGATCTGGGGATGCCCCATGTGCAGGTGCCCACCCTGCCTTATGGCCACTGGTCCTTGATCTGGGGATGCCCCATGTGCAGGTGCCCACCCTGCCTTATGGCCACTGGTCCTTGATCTGGGGATGCCCCATGTGCAGGTGCCCACCCTGCCTTATGGCCACTGGTCCTTGATCTGGGGATGCCCCATGTGCAGGTGCCCACCCTGCATTTTTGATCCACTTATTTAATTATTTCGAAGCGCAGGAGCCCACCCTGCATCTCCGTGGGGATGTGTGAATTGTTCACGAGTGCCTAACCCGCATATTTGGGTGCCTTAGCGGGTGCTAAACCCACGATCTTGGTTTTATGGGTGGAGCGGGTGCCCACCTCGCTCATAAACTTTGTTGTCCTGCCTGAGGGAGCCAATCCCTCAATTTCTTCCACCGAAGGATCACTGCCGCCGTGAACTGCGGCCCAACTGACTGTGGCCGGGGCTCGCAGACGTGTATATAATGTATAATATAATATATAATCCCTTGTAAGTATTGCCTGTGCGAGTTGGTGCAATGTACATCATGTGATTCTGATTCTGATGTGTTTGGATAATACAAAGGCTATTTTTATATATAACCTTGTGTGAAGTTCCTTTTGTGTGGGGCCTTGGATGTTGTTGCTGGTGGGTGCTTGCGCAAATGCTTTACACATCGCCTCCGGGATGTAAATTGATACTTGTATAGCACACTACTCACCTGCAAGGGTCTCAAGGCGCTTGTACGAATACCGCTGTGGAACCCATCCTGGCTTTCCCTGTGAGGCGTCCACTCCTGGGTACCCCCAAGGTGGAGGCCAGGCATCCTTAGCGTTGTGGGGGCTGCTGTGGAGATTAAGCAAGCTATTGCCCAGAGTTGCAGAGTGGGACTCCATGCTTGGAATAGGCACCGAGGCGAGAATTATCAGGTCAGTGGAATTTTTTAGCCCAAGACCCGCCGAGGCGGGGGATTGAACCCTGGTCCCGGGCTAGACCGCTGTCTGCATCAGGGTCTGCCACTCTAACCATTGAGCCATGACTGCTCGTGCCAAGCTACCAAGGGGATGTGGAGAGGTGTGGCTCACTGGTTAGAGGAGGCAGACCTGGAAGCAGAGGTCAGCCCGGGACCAGGGTTCAATTCCCGGCTCGGCGGTTCTTGAGTCCTAAAATGGGTCTACGGACTCGACAATTCTCACTCCGGTGCCTACTCGATTCACGGGTTCACACTCTGCGACTCTGGGCAATAGCTTTCTTAATCTCCACAACGGCCCCTCGCGGTGGGATGCCTGGCTTTCATCTTGTGGATACCCTGCTGGGGTTATCTCACAGGGGAATACCAGGACGGGTTCCCTAAGCAAGCGCTTAGATACCGGGTCGGTGATTTGCGCTATATAAATACATGTACATTTACATGAGCAGGGGTTATCTTTGGTGGTGACTTCCTTGCCCTGACGTAGAATGATGGTTTCTGCCTGGCTTTGGCGCAAGCCTTACCCAACTAGAAATCCCCATTTCTAACAGCGGGCTTTACCAAAGAGCGGTAAATGCAGTGTGATGCACCGAGCCTAGGGCATAGCTGCGCGTCTCACAGAGGAGAGCTATCGGAGGTACGCCACTCCGCCTCTTCCCACAATCCTTTCAAGTTTCAACTATTTTTGGAGCCGATGCCAAGCAGTTCTAGTAAACCTTTGATAAAAGCAGGCCTTTAGGTATTTTAGGCAACCTGTGTTTAAACAGTACGCAGAGACAAGAGTTAGAAAACGTATGTTTTAAAGGTGATGCAACTGTTTTGCTAATTCACGATGCACGTTAACACAAGTATAAAACCCCGACGTTCCATCTCTGTGATAAATCCTGCTTTATCTGTAAACAGCAGTGAAATCAAAGGCTTTTATTTCCAGGGGCTTCCTTTCTCTCTGTGACTTGTCTCTGGTTTTAATCTTGTCCAAAAGTCATTACTGAAGGAACGATCTGCAAATGTGGTTGAGAGGTGTTAGTAAAATCCACCCATTTCTTTAACCCCTTCCATGCTCATGACGAGCTCAGCTCGTCATGCAGTACACTGGTCGTGTGCTTGACGAGCTGAGCTCGTCATGAACAATGGAATTCAAAGAGTTCCAGCACAGGAGGGGAATTCCATCTGCAGCCAAGGTGCTAAAGGGGGCTCTTTTGTTAAAGTGTAAAGGGGATGCTAGGGTGCGTGATGTGTAGGCTTTAAAAGCCGGAATCTCTGCACAGGTCTGTTTATCCGAGCTCGTAGCGGCGCTGACAATCAATCCTCTGCTTGCATTCCACCCAGGACAGCAAGGGTGGTTTAAGCTTGGGATTAACATGGGGCTCAACTGGATAATCAAATAAATGCTGGCAGACTCCAGTGAAAGATTTCCTGGATTTCTGCCCAAAGTGTAATAAGATCTCTTTGCTGATCATGGTAGATTTTGATCATAAAATACATGTTTTTTATTTAATATATTGCAATTGTTTTCTTTTGGTGAGGTTCTCCCCCCTAGTACGTAGCACCTTGAGTTTGTGAGCTGGGGGTTCTCATAGGCAAAGATTGCTTTGTAGGTAGTGGAGCTACAATCAACATATCTTCCGCTTCTTCTTCTCTGCTCAACATGATCACCTCATTCATTCCTGTTGTAAGTTATTGTCTACGTCATTAGCACGCGACGGTGCCATCAGGCACATGCTCCGAGGGCCCATGCACTGGATCTGGTTCACACTGTCCCGAGGCTCGGACCGTAGACCTGTGGTGAACTTCAGAGGTGCTTGAAGAGCGATACGCGGGTTGATTTTATTTATATATTTATTTGTTTTATGCGTTTTTATGTAGCACGGACTTTACCCGAGGGTGTCAGAGCGCTTCACAATAGGAACAGTACTGATACATGAGGAGAAAATTACAAGTGAACAAATTACGAAAGCAAACGTTAAGTTACATGAGGCAAAAGTGACAATTGTGATGGACGAGGTAGGGGCCACGAAGAGGAAGAGTGAGATGCTCGAGCCCCGTCCCTCTAAGCGGCAGTGCGGCCAGCCAAGCTCAGCCCCCAAAGAAGCGGCACACAGGGGTGGGCTTCAGTGAGCAACACTTCCAGGAGACTCACTGCTACCTTTAGGGCGGCCTGCGCAAGGTGCGGCCCTACTACTTTGAGACCTACTGCAAGGGCATATGGGTGGGCAAGACCCTGCTGCAGGTCTTCAGCTCCGAGTTCAGAGCCGAGCCCATCAAGTACTATTTGGCGGCAGCAGAGGCAGGGGGGCTGCGGCTCAACGAATACCCGGTGCGAGATCTCAACATCATGCTCAAGGTGAGTGGCCGCTACTCTTGAGAGACTTGTGGTAATGTCAGAATTTCTTTTATGTTAGGGTTGATCTGTTTTTTTTTCTTCAGCCCCAGCTGCCCAAATATCGAAAATGACATGATGTCCTTTCCACGGCACTATCTAGGAGTAGAGGCGGGTGAGCCAACAACTTAAAGAGGGCGAACCAAGTATTTTGCTTGGGTCTCAGAGCTCATGCATGAGCCGAGCCCTGTAAATAGTTACCATCAAAATCTTACATTGTTGTATGCAAATTCGATAGTCTCTATAAAATCAAATAAAAAATCTTTGAAGTATAGAAGCGTTTTATCTGAATACATTAGATTATTTTTGTACAGGGCACACATATCGGAAAGTGTTGTCATATATGATTTTTTAAGTACATAAAATACTTTGTGTAATTGCAGTTAGGCACTTCAATTATGACCAAATATCCCACTATTTACATGTATCTTGCGTGATATCAAAGTGCAGATCAGCAGCAAACATTTAGCCAGTACAAAGTTTAGTATTCGTGCTGTGCAGAACTTTATACACATTACCATCTTTAAACATGATAAAACTTCGAACTCTTTGCCCTAACCACCCCAACTCCCACCTCAACATTCAGAGTCAAGACGCAGGTGGAATTCGTTGCATGGATAGTACTCTCCTAATGGTTTCTAGCATAAACAGTAAGTATGTTGGAGTATCTGGGGCATTAACAATATATAAGGATATTCATATGTCCTATCATATATTTTAAAGATAAAAATGGAGGCTTTAAAAAAAAAAAATGTTTGTTCAGGAACTCACACTTTCGTCAAACGGGAAAACCAGGAGCAATCTCAAGTTTTCAGTCTTCATATACAATTCTTGGTGCATGGATGGCAGAAAGAAGCCATATTAAAACTTGTCTCTGGCTCAATCCATAATGTACTAATTTCTAGATTTTTTTACGCTCTGTATTTGTGTGTGTGTGTGGTTCTGTGTGAGTGTCTGTGTGGCTCTGTATGTGTGGCTCTGTATAGGTGTGTGTGTGTGTGTAGCTGTGTATGTATTTGACTCTGATTGTTTGTGCCTTTGTGTGTGTGTGGAGGTGTGTGTGTGTGTGTGTGTGTTTTTTTAACATAAAAAATGTGGTTATTTGCAATGTCAAAAGGTCAAAATCACTTAACTACTCGCACATTTGCAAAAGATTAGGCTATTGTCAATGTAAATGACAATGCCATTTATTTATCTGTTTTCAAAATCAACACATACATAAAAATGTAGTCATTTAAAATGCCAATAGCTCTAACTTTTGCAAAGGCGAGACCGATGCATTGAAAATGCTTGTTTTAATATTCTTAATGCTTCTGTGCCTGAATTAATCCCCATCATCAAACAGATGGGCTTCAGCCATATGTACCTCAATTTTTGTAAGCGAGAGAAACAAATAGGATGAGAGCTATCGTTTCTGACTGGGTCAGGCAGAATGGGCATTCAATACTGGTACATGTACCCCATTTACCAGTAAATGATTTAATAGGGAGGGTACTCATCCAAAATTGGTGGTACCATTTCCTGTCACTAGGTACCGTATAAAAATATCCCAATACCCTTCTAGTCAGGTGCGTGTTTGCTCTCCAGAAAGTCTCTTGTCAGGGAAGACCTAGTTTGAGACATAAACCGTTTCATAGTAACCATGTTCCAATATAGTCCCCTCAAATCCTTTCTGAGATGGGAACGCACTATCTGCAGGATTTTCCCACAGAAAGTTAAGGCCCATGTCAGTGTATGTAGCCTTTACCTGCCTCAACCATAAGAGTTTGCCCGCACTATCGGCATCCCTGATTTCAAGTAGGGCTTGTGCGTACTAGGCGAGCTCAGGGGTAACCCAGATCCACCTCCAGTATGCCACAGGTCTATAGCATGCCATATCTTCTAAAAACTGACATCCCAAATCACAATAGAGGCGTATTAGTGTAAAGAACACTGAGTGGCCTCATCTAAAGATTTTTTACGGAACCAGCAAGTTCGATAGAGGTTTGTCCCGTAATTTAATAGAGATACACCAAGGGAGAGCCTGCCCTATCTTTTTCCAAAAATGAGATTGATGGAGCCCTGGATAGATTGCCTGCGGGAAGGGCCCCGGGACTAGACTGCATCCCAGCTGACCTCTATAAACAGGATAGAAAAACCTGGATTGAGTATATTTTTATTATTGTAAATGCTATTTCCAAAGGTACACCAATACCAGACACCTGGCGAGGGGCCGAAATCATACCCATTTACAAAAAAGGAGACCACGCTCGGCCCATTAATTATAGGCCGATAAGCCTAATTGACTCGCTACAGAAACTAACTGCGAGATTTGTATTAGGTAGAATCAATGAGTGGATCACAGAGCAGAATGTTTTATCTACCTACCAAGCGTGCTTTCGACCCCACGTAAGCACAATAGACCAGTTATTTCGATTTCTGATGATATATTGGTCCACAGTAAGATTAGCAGGGGGAACTTTATACTCTACATTCGTTAATTTAAAAATCAGCATTTGATTTAGTACCTGGCTCTAAACTGTGGGATTCATTAAAGGAGGCTTGGACGCCCCCACAAATCCTCCCTTTTTTTTATTAAATTACAAGAGGCAAATTATTCCAAAGTGAGATGGGGTCAGCAGGGTGAACTGACTGAGGCTTTCCCAGTTACCAAAGGAGTATGCCAGGGGTGGGTTCTCTCTCCCACCCTTTTCTAAACTCTTTATAAATAGGGTAATTGCCTACTATTCTAATTATCCAAAAAATGCCCCATCCCCATTCCATTGTTAATGTTTGCGGACGACACTTTGATTTTATCAAAAACCCAGTCAGGTCTGCAACTAGCCCTTGATCGATTTGTTGTTTTCTGCAAGGACCACGAGTTGGCAGTAAATGTCGATAAGACTAAGCACATGGTACTGCACAGACACAAACTGGTTAAAGGCAAGGTCAAAATGGATAATGTACCCCTAGACCAAACCAACATATTTACTTATCTAGGGGTAACCATGAGTAGGAAGATGAACTGGGCGTCCCAAATCAAGCTTTTAGTCCTTAGACATAATCAGCTATCGGGAGCTCTATTGAAGGTACTCAGGATGTCTTTCACTAAACCTATAGGGCCAGCCATAGCAATTTACATCGGGAAAATAAGATCGTCCATGGTCTATGGCGCCGAGCTTTGGGGGTTCGAAAATCTAACTCCCCTTGTTCTAGCTCAAATAGGTTTTTAAGATCTCTGACCACCCTACCTCAATCTACCCCCATCAAGCCTTTGCTATTAGATCTAGGCTGCACCTCCATTGATGAGGTCGCAGGTTTTAGACCCCTGGCATATTGGAGGAGATTGTGGACCATTGTGGAATTGGCACCTTATGCCAATGCAATGTTGCATGTAAGAACTTGAGATTCGGCTTCCAAAATTAAATGGTTCCAGAAGATCAAGTCTAATCTGATTGAAATGGGCCTCAGTCATTTGTGGGTCGACCCAGTAGGGAATCCGTTCCCCAGCAAAAAACATTACAAAGAGCTATACTGGGATATGATAACAAAGCAGAACCTGTCGAAGACGAGTAGCTCGTCACTCAAAGTTATCTTCTACGACCACAAATTTATAACCAAAGCAGAACCATATTGGAATGTGATTACAAGAACCAGTGATAGAAAACTCTACCACCAATTCCGTGTGGGCACCCTTCCAATAATATCATTTGCAGCTAAATGGGACAGGATTTTAACGACTGATTGCCCCTTTTGCTGCTATAGGGAAGAGTCAATAACTCACCTGCTTTTTGAATGCCCAGTGTATCAGGATGCTCGTCGCAGGTGGCGGAAATCAATGTGTATTAGTCTTGGCACGAGATCCAGTAGGACAGCCATGCGCATCTTAGTAACGAATACCCGTCCAGATATAGTTATTGCTATAGCAACATTTATAACCTGGGCATGGGTTCTGAGAAAAAAATTAATGCTGGCTGTGGAGGATTCAGATAGATTTTGGTTATGGTACCAAATAGTTTAAAATAGATATTAGAATGTATTGATTTTAGCTTAAAAATAAATGTTGTCAGAATTCGATAAAGATCAGTTTTATATTTTGTTGGTTATAGCATGCATTGATAGCTTTAAAGGCTATTCTATTTCCTATTTTTTATGACACTTTTATGTATTTTATGTGTCTTTTATGATGATAAATTATCGAATAAAGACAAATGATGATGATCATGATAATAAAGATACATTAATATAAGACATCATCTGTATATAGGTATTAATTGGGAATACGTATTCTGATGTTTTTTTTTTTTGTCCCATATGCAGATATTAACAGCATATAATAAAAGGTGTAGCCTGGAGGTCTCTTCAGCCCCAGGATTTAAGGTATTGACCTGAGCTTTTTTACTGCTAAATTTTAGTGCTTATTGCGCTTTGGATCATTTTGTATTATATCTAATATTGATTATACTATGTGCAATGAACAGTACCAAGTTATGGAACATTCTAAATTATACTTGGTGCTGTATAAGTTTAGTGACTGCACTTTATGATAACAAATGGAGGTCTTTTTGCCTCATTCAGTATATCTGGAAGCTTTTATGTCCCCTTGTGTATTAATTAGCTGCACGTATGATTTGCAGTGTGATTGATGTGTTCTTTTGTCACCTTATCACACCTGTGAGCATAATGTGTTTATTTTTTATGAAAAATGAGGGTATGTAATATTATGTCTTGTATGTATTTTTATTTTGTTAGGATTTATGTGATAAACATTGTTTTATTCTTTCTATATTACAGATAATAGTATGTTAAAGTGGAAATTAAATATTTTTTCCTGAAGAAGCTGTTGGCTGTAAATCAATTATCCACCGAAACGCGTCGATGCCCATATGAGTGGATATAACTTTAAGTCTGTGGAGACAATCATTCTGAATGAAACTCAAAATTTAAATCAGAATTTACCTTTGTTTTGACTACTGTTTTCTCCCTCTTCTAATAGGAATACTTTTTTCTTAATGCTTTTCCAATTTTTTATGATTTTATACTGTTTTTGTATATGTTTTATTTATGGAATGTTTCTTTTTTTTCTAATTGATTAGAAAAGTATTGATGATAGGGTTGGATTATGTTTTAAATGGTGCTTGACATGTTTTTAATTCTTTCTTGAATAAATTGTATATTTTTAATATTTTATTTTTACTTTTCCTTTTTGTTCATCCTATTGGTGTGGCATAAGTGTTTTTCGTCAAAATCTATGTTGGTTGTGTGATATTACCCAAAGGGGATTTCTTTCTAGACAAGTGAACCCTCTAGCATAAACATTAAAAAGTATAAGGTCCTCAACACCATTGACTTTTATCTTAATTATTAAAAAATCATTGCTATCAGAATCCAACTGCTGTACTTTATACCTTTCACTCTGTCTCACCCAAATAGTTAGCCCCCCATCGGTCTCCCCCTTTGACCAGCAATAGCAGGTTTATAAAAATGTATACAGCCTAGTCTGAACTCAGGATCCACTGACCATGTTTCTTAAAAAAACACAATTTCATTGGTTTCAATCAAAGATAGCCTGATGACAATAATTGTTCTTCAGACCAGCAATATTTCAAGTGGTCAAGATAAAATTAGGTGGCCCATTTCTAGATTTATCAGATGTTTACCAACTCTACCCCCCGTTACTACACATATGTCGGTTTCATCAGACAATGTGCATATTTCTTCTTGGTGTATCTTAATCGGGCTTTCACATGCTCAAAAGTATTGATTCTAATATTTGGTCCATCTAATGGGATAGATGTTGCAAGAATGGGACCCCCTAAGTTCTTGCATTTTTGATTTAGACCCAGCTTTCCCTTCTCCCTTCCAGCTGAGTACACAGGGGTAAAATGTTTGAGTATGGGACCCAGTCAGTCATTTTCCTCCAGTGTGCTCAGTGCCTCATATCTGTTGTGGGTCGGGACTACACGGTTGGTAGGGCCTAACAACTGCCCTGGGTTCCTTAAAGTACCCCCTCTGGAGTTTGTGCTTACTTGATAAAAAATACTCCAGAGGGAGGACATTGATAGCGTCTTTACGTATTGCAAAAGGTGCAGCCCTTTCTAGGATACACTGAACTATGTTCGGTGACCTAAAACTTAAGACTATGCTGTACGCAGCCAAACCTTTTTCAGATTATCTACCCAGGCTACCCTTCTAACCATCATTTCATTTCATGAAGCTTTATTCAGTTTAAATAGATGACCATAAAAGCGCAAACAAAGTACAGCATGTTAAAAAAGAATAAAAACTATTATTGCATAGTTCATAACATCATATCATATCAGATGTAGGTATTTACATTAAAATAGACATATCTAACCAATTGATCAAAGATTCAGTTAAAAATCATACTTTTCCTAGCGTTGATTTTAGAACGTCGCAGTATAAAAACAAATTTCTGCTGATTCCAATTTAAAAAATCTGTTAAGCAGAGGTACGTTGAACCAGGTTTGGTTTCAGTGTACTTCCCGATCAATAGATCAGGATTAATACATTGATCAAGCATACCCCGGCCTTTTCTAAAACCAAACTGACTATCAGCCAGTATGCCATTCTGCTCAGCCCAATCCTCTAATCTCACAAGCATAACTCTACTCATCACCTTTACTGATGAGTCAAGGAGAGAGATCGGGCGGTAGATTTTTGCTCCAGACCTACTACCCTTTTTATAAATTGCTACTATAATCGATTTGCCCCAGGTTGCAGGGGGCTCGGTACACACAGCTGCATTGAAAACAGTTGTAAAAAGAGGTCCCCACACCTCTGGTGCGCCTTATAAACATCTATAGGTACCCCATCAGGTCCCTGAGCTTTCCCTCCTTTACTATTACGTATTCCACATTCAACCTCCTGAACAGAAATATCAAGCGGCAAAATAGCCCACTGATTTGGACAGATCTCTAAAATTCTGTTGCTATCAAAAATATAGGAGAAATGGGCAATCCACCCTTCACTCGATACATTAGATGTTCTTCTAACCATCATAAATTCTTCAAACAGATGATTTCCAAGTCCAGTTTTTAAATTCAAAAAAGTGAAGGGCCTTGTTTTTAGTGACGACCAATGTTCCTCCTCACATAATTTCAGTCTCTGAACACGAGTCAACACTATGGTATGAGGGGTGGCCTCGGGCGGAAGATCAAGAAAGACATTCATTGACTTATCCCCTCCCTCGCCCTGTAATCTCCCCACAGGACCATTTGGCACTTCCTTGCGTGTATGTGGAGCGTTAGATACTGGTGTAGATGGAGCAGGAGGGTTCGGGGGGCAATCTGTGGTATAGGTAGAAGAGTATGGGCTGGTTGCTACTGTCGTTGTAGTCCAGATGTGTTTACCACCTGTCTAGGCCCTATAGCCTTTGGTTGCATAGTTAGAAGTTTGATTATATGGTCCTCTATTTTAGCTAATCTCTGATCTATTGCCACTAATCTAAGCATGAGAGGATCAATTAAAGCAGATAATTTTGCTTCCATCTGCTTTAAGAAAACGTCTTTAGTTTCAATGGAATTTGAGTGTTGCGACCCTGGTAAAATAGGATCTACACTTGATAAGCCTACCCCAGATCGTTCTTGCTCAACTGATTGAACTGAAATCCCTACCCTTCCTGGAGCCATACTCTTATTCTTGGCTTGCTTAAAAACCTGTAGACTGGCTTTGGGGGCAATGCGCACTTTCCTTTTCTTTGTTTGTGCATTATTTTTAGGGGCAGCTGCTACTTTTTGCTGTCTGGTAAAAACATTAGAGGGAGTGGCAGTGGGGGAGGAAGATATGCTGTCCCCAATACCAGAGTTTAAGGAGCCTAACGAAGGGCTATGTTTTAATGTTTACAATGGTTGATGGCATAACGTTGAGCCAACAATAAAATCTTGTGGTATAGTATGTCCAGTACGCAAACTTAGGGTTTCCAGTGAGAGCCTCCTTTCAGTCAGCTCGATTTCGTGTATTAACACAGATTCGACCCGACTAAGGAAGGCATCAAGCGTCCCTACCACTCCCGCCCCCGTCCACCGACTGCATGTGATCTTACTCATACCCGAACCAGATAGGTGATGCCAATTAAATTTGCTTATTGACAAATAATGATGTTCTTTAATAGGATAACACACCCCCCTTCAATAATGCAAGCTTACTTAGTGTCTCAGAGTCACAGTTGGGGGGGTGGCTCAGCCCGGCCTCCTCTGGTCACTGACGGGCACGGACGGGCCTGCCGTTGGTTGGCCCGGGCTTTGCCCAGGCAGCGCCCGGGCACACCCAAGCGCGCCCTGGTCCTTTAGGGTGATGCCGTTGGTGTGCGCCAGCCGAGAATGGGAGTTGTAGTCTCGGACGGCCCGCCTGCGTCCAGTCCAGCGGTGAACGTCCTCGCAACAGAAGCAGTGCGGGCAGCGTCAAGGGCCTCGAGGACTTTTGCCAGGTAAGTAAAGTCCCAACAGATGAGTAGCCAGCAATGGACAAGAAAGAGCCATGGTGCAGGAGGCTCAGAGCATTTTTAAGCACCTCCTGGCACTTTAGGGTGACGCCGTTGGTGTGTGCCAGCCGACAATGCCGGGAGTTTTAGTCCCGGACTTCCCGCCCGCGTCTGGTCCAGCGGTGAAGGTCTTCGCAACAGAAGCAGTGCGGGCAGCGTCAAGGACCTTGAGGACTGGTGCCAGGTAAGTAAAGTCCCAAAAGAGGAGTAGCCAGCAATGGACAGGAAAGACCCCTAGCTTTATCAATCTGTGGACAGGATTGATTTGAACGCTTCCGTTGCTGTCCTTGGCATATATTAGAGTATACAAAGACAGTGTGAGGTAAAAGCAACATCAGTTGTGCAAAGGTGTCCTATGTCCTTGCCACCGCAGTACACAATCATGAGGTCAGGGGGCTTGAGATGCAAAACAGGTTTTAACCAAAGACATCAAATGGTGCCACTTTAATTCTCTCTGTGCAAACCATTTAATATCCACATTTTGAAAACCTAGATCTTTGTCAATACCGCGGTGTTCAGCATACCTTTTGCACAAGAAAACATAGCTATGCCCTACAATCCATACTGTAAGCATTTTGAAGGGCTGTGTGTAAGGGATCAAACGATGTCTGTAGCTGAGTATGTCAGTTGGTAGAGTGAGAGGTATCTAAAAGGTGGAGAAGGTGCTGTTTTAAAAAAGCAGAACAGTGATTGGTTGTTCATAAACAGTGTGTACTCCAAAAATAGGATGCAACTCCAATGTTTGGAAGGTGCAGTAGATTGGATTAGCTAATGTTCTGCAAAAGTGAACCACACCTACTATTTGCATTTTGGAAGATAGTGTGCTGAATTTGAAAATATGTTGAACTTGTGACCTGCTGGTACAGTTGAATGTTGCATAAACTGTAACTATATAAACTAGGATTAAGCAGAATAGGGAATGGTTAAAACGTGACTGTGGTGTTAAAATATAAAATTGTAAGTTACATATTAGTGATATGCTCCTAAAGTACGTTTTCTGAAATCAATACTATGTTTAGAAGTGGAGTTTTCTTAAAAAATACTACAAGTATTATTTGAAATGTGTTTTTGAACTCCCTTAAGGGTTTGTGGCTCCATCGCAGTGCTACACTGCACTGTCCCGACTCTAATAAATTACAGAACCAGATTGGATACGTCCAGAAGAGAATAATACAGGGTTAATATGTGTAACCAATATAAATGAAATTTAGAATTTGAAAAATTGAAGGGAGCATTTTAATTTGTTACTTAAATTAATTTGTGTGCAGTAAGAGAGGGCAAGTTTGCCATTACTGGGTTTGCTTATTGAGAGTGGTGCATTGCATTTATCGTGTGTGAAAGAAAATCTTTTGTAGATTCAGATTTTGCAATACTATATAAGAGGTGAGTTAGTAATATGTAAGGTGTGTTATGTATTGTGTAGGAGTGCATGAGTGTTTGAAATGATATTTTTAATTTTGTAATGCATTACTTGTGAAGCATTAGGAAAAATTTGATCTTTGAAATATGTTACCAAATGTTTGGAACATTTATTGTACTGAAATGAAATTTAAAATAGGTTGTTCATACTTATATGTGTGCTTCCAGAGTTTGTGATGAAAGTAGTGGAGAAAACTGACGCATTTCGAAGTACTCTTGTTTATCATGGGCTTGTGGGAAAAGGAAAAATAAGCACAGTCCGGTGACACACTCTCTTTATTGCACAGAGTGGCGCACCCCCCATGGGCAGCTCCGCATGAGACAGCGGCAAGTGTTAAACATATGTTGTAAAAGTAATCAATGTAATACTTTGTGCAGTAACATCATATATACTTGAAATAAGTTTAAAAGTTCAAGACTTACAATAGTGATATGAGAAGAGCTAGTGCTTTGAATGTGCAATAGTGAAGGTGCACATCCTGTGCGTCTGAGGATAGTAGCTTGCAAATCTGGTACCTGTCATACAGGTGAAGACATTGGTTTGTTTTTATGCATTATGTCACTAGGTAAAGTCCCCCATATACTCATTGATGCCTTCAGAAACATCATGAGACTGGGAAGGGTTTCCGTTTTATATTTGGCTAGGCCCAACATTTTGAGCAGTTGGTGAATAGTGAAGTTGCAGAAGAAAAGTGACGTTTAACACATGTTGGCAGAGAGATTAGTGATTGGGCTACTTCAAAAGAGTCTCTAGAAGGGTAAACTTGAACTAGACCATATACATATAGGTGTCAGTTTGAAATGTGAAGTGCAATATGTGAAGTTTATTGATCTGGTGTCCTGTTGTGGGAGAGTTATTTGTGTACTTGTACATGTATTCTGACTCATCCTGTGCCTCAGAGAATTGTAGCTTAAAAACCTGGTACCTTCTCACACAGCTGCACAAATCTTCTCACTTCTGCTCCGTCGTTTGGCCGCAGAGACAAATATGTCTCACCTGTGTAGGTGTCACAGAAGCCTTTAAATAGACTGTTCAATACCAGTGTTCCTAGAGCATGCAGTTTCAATCACAGGTATTGTACTATTTCTATGTTTGTTTTTTATGTATTATCTCACTAGAAAAAGGCACACATATACACATTGATGGCTTGAGCAGCACCGTGAGAGTTAGACTGTGGCAAAGGAAGGGTTTATGTTTTACACTTGGGTAGGCCCAACATTTTGAGCAGTTGGTGAATAGTGAAGCTGCAAGAGAAAAGTGAGGTTTTAGGCATGTTGGCAGAGGTTCTAGGGATAAGGCTACTTTGTATGAGTCTTTAGTAAGCTAAACCTGAAATAGGTTTGTGGAGAGTGGGGTTGGGATAATGAGAGACGCCACGAATTGGAGTCTATGTATAACCGTTTTATTCGGTTTGACAGTACTTGTTAGGTCTCAGGGGCTTAAACAACACAATGTCCAGCAAGGCACACAACACAATCTTGGGCTCTCTCCTTTGGCGAACTTTCGGGGTCTTCAGTTCCCGTCTTGGCTTTACCAGGAATGGTCACTGGTCCGGACATAAGCTCGGGAAAAGGAAAAGAGACAGCCGCGTTAGGGCTGGGGCCGATGTATAATGTGTGAGAGGAGGGTAGGGAAGTGAGGGATCACCAGGATACTACCACCATCTATAGCAGTCTTTAAGTGTAGGCGGACAGCAGTGCACAGCGATAGTGACCACCCTCAGGCTACCCCGTCCCACCCCGTGTTTTAAACAATCCCTGAAAACGCCCTTGTACCTTGTGGAGCCACACTTCTCCCCTTGAAGTGTGGCAGGGCGGCTCGTGGTAACGTTGGCCTCCTGGCTTGTCGAGTCTCTGCTCCAGGGGTCCCAGTAGCGGTTCTTCGGCACTTCTTCCGTCTTCGTCCTTGGCGTTCTCCTCGTGCGTCGGCTGGTGTCCGAGAGGTTCCGCGCCGACAATCCGAGACGGGGCTTCCTTAAACACCCCCGGCTCGTCCGATTGGATAGCTGCTGATGACGTTCGTTCACCTGATTGGTCAACTGTTGGAGATGCCGGGGAACACACCCCCAGCGTCACAGAAGGTAGATGCAGTGAGGGAGTCCATGAAGGTAGAGCCGGAGAAACCCAGGAAATGTCCAAAGGATCCTGCGGACGGGGTGGAAAGGAAGAAATGTTAGCAGGTACACCCCGTCCGTCCGAGTCAGGGAGCTCGACTTCGTAACAAGGTTCAATAAATGTAGATGTCTGCTTGCAATGGAAAGTTAAAACTGTCAAGTTTAAAGGTATGTGTGCTGTTGTGACTCAGGTATTTGTCTACTTGTACATGTATTCTGACAGGCACTGTGCGCCTGAAGATGCTAGCTTAAAAACCTGGTAGCTTCTCATACAGGTGCACAAATATTTACAGTTCTGTTCTATCATTCAGGCACAAAGGGAGACATGTCTTACCTATGTAGGTGCCACACAACCCTTCAAATAGACTGCTGAATGCCCATGTGCCCTTAATTATGACCAGAAAGGAACACAAACACCATCTTCTAAGAAACGTAGAGCGTGCGGTCTGAAACACAGCTATTCTACTATTTCTAGGTTTCTTTTCATGTATCATGACACAAGAAAAAGGCACCGACACATACATTGAAGCCTTTGGAGACATGGTGAGACTTACAACAGTGACATAGGAGGGGTTGCTGTTTTAATTATGGCTAGGCCCAACATTCTGAGCAGGTGATGAATAGTGAACCTGCCAGAGAAAAGTGAGGCTTAAGTCATGTTGGCAGAGGGATTAGTCCACATCGTATGAGTCTCTGGAAAGGTACACTTGAAGAAATACGTTTAAATGTTGCTGTCTGAATCCAATGGGAAGTGCAATCTATCAAGTTTAAATGGATGCATGCTCTTGTGTGTCTTCTTTTACAAGTATTCCGAGAAGTACTGTGCATCTGAAGATGCCAGCCTTAAAGCTGGAAGCTTCTTATACAGGTGCAAAAAATCTTCTCAGTTCCATTCCATCATTCGGTCACAGAGGGAGACATGTCTTACGTAGGTAGGTTTCACAGAACCCCTCAAATGAACTGTTGAATACCCACATGTCCTGTATTTTGAGTAGAAAGGAATACATATTTATTTATTTATTTATATGCCTGTATAGCGCTGGACTCGACCCCCGTAGGGGTATCTCCGCGCTTGGTTCGTCATATGTGCATGAAACAGAGCGTTTAGAGATGTGCAAGAGATTATGCTGTCAGAAACAGATGTGTGTTTAGTGTTTTCCTAAAGATAAGGTAGTTGGAGTTTTGTCTCAGGCTGAGGGAAGGTTTGTTCCAGAGGGTGGGGCCCATGTACGAGAGTACTCGACCACCTTGCCTTGCCCTTCTAATTGGCGGAACTTTTAGCAGTAGTTGGTTGCTGGAGCGCAGGAGGCACTCGCGGTTATAAATCTTGAGTTTTTCAGCCAGGTATTGAGGGCCTGAGCGAAAGCGGCTTTTATGTATAACGCAACAGATTTTGAACTTAACCCGTTGGCGAAAGGGCAGCCAGTGGAGTTTTTCCAGGGGGAGAGACGGTGTTCTGGGTGGGACATTTAGGACCAATCTTGCTGCTGTGTTTTGAGCCACTTTCAGTCTGCTAAGCACATCGTCATTGGCAGATAAAAAAAGGCTGTTGCAATAATCCAGCCGGCTGACTACAAGGGCCTGGACAAGGGTCTGACTACAAGAGCCTGGACAAGGGTCTGACTACAAGGGCCTGGACAAGGGTCTGACTACAAGGGCATGGACAAGGGTCTTTCTGAAGACGTCCGACAAAAACGGAAACACGCGTCTCCGAAGTCCGATTATCGAAAAGCAGGATCCAGTCACCACGTTTGCATGTTCTTTTGGCAATAATTCCTGGTCCAGTCGCACGCCCAGGTTCTTCACTGTCTGTTTGGGACAGGGGACAGGTCCTAGGTCCAGTGGCCACCAATCAGTGACCATACGAGTGGAGCCTCCCCAAAAAGCATGACCTCGGTCTTGCCTACATTGCATTGTAGGCAGTTGGAGGCCATCCAGTCGGACACCGCTCTCATACCTTCGGCAAAGGAGTGCTTGATCGCAGGAGTACGGGTCTGGAATGGAAACAGAAGCTGAGTGTTGTTGGCGTACGACACTGGAATAAATCCATGTGCTCTCACACTGTCAGCTAGGGGGGCCACATACACATTAAATAATGTGGGGCTTAGGCATGAGCCTTGTGGGACCCCTTAAGTGAGCTCCCTGGATGTAGAACGATAGGAGCCCAGACTGACACTTTGTGAGCAGCCTGAGGGAAAACTCTCAAGCCAGGACAGAGTCCAACCTCCTGTCCCCACCTTCTGCAGATGACCGAGAAGGATGTCATGTGACACCGTGTCGAAGGCTGCGGACAGATCCAACAGCACCAGAATCATAGAGCCCCATCTATACTGTGCCATCCTGATGGTATCTGTCACAGAGAGGAGCGCTGATTCGGTGCTGTAGTTGGATCTGAACCCGGATTGGGTATGGTCAAGACCTCCCGATGCCTCGATGAAATTAGACAGGTGGGTGTTCACATGCTTCTCGGTCATCTTGCTCAAATACGGCAGAAGGGAAATGGGGCGGAGGTTAGATAGGTCTGTCCATGGCATGGCCGAGTTCTTACGAATGGGATTTACTACAGCTCTTTTCCATTCTTGGGGTACCTGTCCTTCTTCAAGGGAAAGATTCATGACTGTTTGAATCAACGGGAAAAGTAAGTTGCCTAATGGGACAGCCATTTTGGCTGGAAGAAAATCCAGAGGGGATCCTGGTTTAATATGACTTATCAGGGAATTAATATCACATTGACTGACCTCCGTAAAGACAGTCAGTGTCCCTCTATTATGTGTGGGTGATTGTGAAGGAGTACTGGCGGCACTGCCCTTAAGGTTAGTGGCTTTTGTGATTTTTTCATAATTCGCCTCTATTTTGTTGTCGAAAAAAGAGAGATGTCATCGCACAGAGATTGGGAGAAATCACTCGGACTCTCACAGGCAATGGGTTTCACAAAAGTCTGTAGAATCCTGTAGAGTTCCTTGGAGGAATTGCCCGCTTCTGCCAACTGCGAAGCAAGACAGATCATCCTAGCCAGCCTAATATTCTTGTGATAAGAGGACAAGGCATCAGAGTATTCTTTCCTACTTTCCTCAGTATGGGTTTTCCTCCAAGTTTTTTCCAATTTCCTACATCCCTGTTTCTCCAGCCTAAGTTGTTCAGTATACCAGACCTCCTGCTTAGATATGGGGTGCTGTTTAAGCAGTTTCATAGGGGCCAACAACCGCCTCTAAAAGGGCAGTGTTGAACTTGGATAGGGCGGACTCCACATTGTCCGCTGCTAAAATGGAAGGTTCTCTCCAATCAATCATTCAATCAATCATCGCATTTATATAGCGCGCTAATCACCCAGAGGGTCTCAAGGTGCTGGGGGAGGGAGGTTCGCTACTGCTCGAACAGCCAGGTCTTGAGCTGCTTCCGGAAGGCGAGGTGGTCCTGGGTCAGGCGGAGGTGGGTGGGGAGGGAGTTCCATGTCTTGGCGGCGAGGTAGAAGGACCGTCCCCCTGTGGTGGCTCTTCGGATGCGGGGGACGGCGGCGAGGGCGTGGCTGGTCGATCGAAGCTGGCGTTTGGGAGCGTAGAAGTTGAGGCGGCTGTTGAGGTATCCTGGGCCTTGGTTGTGTAGGGCTTTGTGTGCGTGGGTGAGGAGACGGAAGGTGATTCTCTTGTTGACCGGGAGCCAGTGCAGGTCTCTCAGGTGTCTGGAGATGTGGCTGCGATGGGGGATGTCCAGGATGAGTCGTGCTGAGGCGTTCCGGATCCGCTGGAGTCTCTTCTGGAGTTTGGTGGTGGTTCCGGCGTAGAGGGAGTTGCCGTAGTCCAGACGGCTGGTGACGAGGCCTGGGTGACCGTCTTCCTGGTCTCGGTGGGGACCATACTTTCTGTAGTTTATCCAATGTCACCATGTGCCATTGCCTGCGCCACCTGGAGGGAAGGAGAGGCTGTTTGATAGGTTTATCCAGGCCAAGAAGGAAAAATTCAACCATAAAGTGGTGTGACCAACGTACTCGCGTCGAAGGTCGACACCGTATTTTGGGGCAATTAGAAAAGATTAAATCCAGAGTGTGGCCTCCTATATGTGTAGGGCCACTATTCTGTATTTCAAGCCCTAATAGGGATAGGTCAGAGAGCAAGGACAGCGTCTCAGGATAATTGGGGATGTCTACGTGAAAATTAAAATCTCCTAAGAGAAGGAAGTCTTCTTTAGCTTTGAAATGTTGGGCTAATAACTCAGTTAGAGACAGTGTAAAGCCCGTGCCTGGCCCTGGTGGACGATAGACTAGTGCTCCCTTTCAGTGGTCTTTGGAAGCCGAGCTAACCTTGAAAATCATAACTTCCATCAGGGAGCAACTTCTCTGTTCAATTATGGAAACCTTCAGTCCTTCTTTATAAATTATAGCAATGCCGCCACCGGTTTTAATCGGACGGTCGAGCCTTAAGATTTTATATCCTGCAGGGACCCCTAAAGTGATCACAGGGACCGTATGTGGTTTTAACCATGCTTCAGTTAAGAAACAGATTTCAGGTTTACCTGTATTAATAAGGTTCCAGAGTTCAAACTGGTGCTTCGGTAAGGAGCGGGTGTTAAGGAGAAAACTTTTCAGACCCTTTGGTGTTAAGGTCTTCCCTATATTGTACCCAATTGATGTAGCAATGTGAGATGCCTGGAATCTACAATGAATACATACAATAGGGCCTTCTGGATATGGCCAGGACTCACAGGCACAACCCACTAAAGGCACTGGTTGCAGATCTATTAAGGATTGGGCTGTGTACCTGATACGGCAGTCCCTAGTGGGCTCCTTGCCAGTTTGAGCAGAGTCCTTAGCCCTTAGCCCCGTCCTGCCGCGGACAGGCACAGACGGGCTACTCTTTGGCTACTCTTCGGCATGTCTTCCATGTCTTCGGCTCCCCTGCACGCAAACGCTGCGCGCTCTGGAAGGGGCGAGGGCTAAATAGCCCTGTAAATGCAACCACTAGAGCCCTAACCGCTCCAGTGATCAACAGGATGTGCCTGGCTCTCCCTGACCCGCCCTCCGCCAAACGGTACTAGCTACCGCGTCAGACCGGGGGGCAGGAGTGGTGATCGAGCCCAGCCTTCCCCAGCTGCCCAGAAGATACCGGCCCCCCCCTTTCAATTCAGGTTTTGGGGAAAAACCAGCGCAACTTAAATGTAGGCTAGCACAGATAAGCTTGTAATTGAAATCTTTCAAGTTTCGACTCCAGTTTTAAAATCAGCAACAAAATATTAAAAGGCTTTTAAAATATCAAAATATCTGAGCACAGCGTAATGCACAATTGAGGCACCTCATGCGAGGAAGCGGGTCGAGGAAGACTCTGCCACAGTCACCCTACCGCAGCTCGTGGATGTTCAGGCTCAGCCTAAATAGCCCTGGAAATGAACCACTAGAGCGCTAACCGCGCTAGTGATCAACAGGAAGTGCCTGGCTCTCCCTGACCCGCCCTCCGCGCAACGGTACTAGCTACCGCATCGGACCTGGGCGGGCAGGTGTGGTGATCGAGCCCAGGCTTCCCCAGCTGCCGAAAAGATACCGTCCCCCCCCTTTCAATTCAGGTTTGGGGAAAAAGCAGCGCAACTTAAATGTATGCTAGCACAGATATGATTAAACAAAGTGGAATCCACTCAGAAAGTGGTAGTGGTCCCTAAAGTGATGGGGAGCACACAGTGTTGTTTAAATGCCCCTCACACACCAACAGGCCCCTTGGTGTCATGCTTCATCATCGGGGCCTTCGCACCCCTCTACGGGATGCGGCGTGCTACGACTCACGGCTACGTAGGAGCACTTAGTAGTGAACTATGTGAGGGAGTGTGTTCTAAGGGAGAGAGTGTGAATGAAGTGAGGCGAAAAAAGTGAGTTTTAAAAAATACCTGGTGCGTAGGAAAAAATTATTTATTGTGTCCTCGGCTGGTATTATTAAAAAAGTGCAGAGTGAGGTTGTAGATATACGTACTAGGGTATTACAACCGCTTCAGAGTGTCAACATGTTTCGCAGCGCAAGGGCTCCTTTTTCAGGACAAGGATATGCACATTATCCTCACCTTACTCACATGAAATGTAAAAGTGTTATATACAAAATTGTTATATACAAAAAATAAATCAATGTGTAATGTGGTACACAGTCAAAATATCGAATCTTTAATTTCGACTTACACTTATATCGAGTTGCTAATATCGAAGGGACAGAATATCGATGGCCAGAATATCGATGGCCAGAATATCGACCCTAAGGTAAGTAATATCGAAATTACTTATATCGATAGCATATATATCGATGTAAGTAATATCAACATTACTTATATCGATAGCATATATATCGATGTAAGTAATTTCGATTTACTAATATGTGTTAGAAATTTTAGTTAAGTATTTAAATTAATTGCTATAATATGTGTTTAATATGTTTTTATAAAAAAAAATATATAAAAGTAAATAATATGTTTTACTACCAGAGCGGGTTGTGGGTTTTTAGGGGAATAGGGTGGGAAGTAATTTATTTGTAATTAAATAACTATTTTTTAATGATTAATTTATTTTGCAATTAAATATTAATTGGCAATGAATTATTTTAATTGATTAATTGATTAATTAATTGATAATTTATGTATATTTTTAAGTAAATTATATGTTTAACTACTGGAGCGGGTTGTGGGTTTATAGGGGAATAGGGTGGGAAGTAATTTATTTGTAATGAAATAATTATTTTTTAATGATTAATTTATTTTGCTATTAAATATTAATTGGCAATGAATTATTCTAATTGATTAATTAAATAATTAATTGATAATTTATGTATATTTTTAACTAAATTATATGTTTTACTACTGGAGCAGTTGTGGGTTTATAGGGGAATAGGGTGGGAAGTAATTTAATTGTAATATTAATTAATTTTGGGTAAAGGAGTATTTTTAGGGTTCAGGGTCAGTTTTGGGTTTTTGGGTAAAGGGGTATTTTTAGGGTTCAGGGTCAGTTTTCAGTTTTTGGGTAAAGGGGTATTTTTAGGGTTCAGGGTCAGTTTTCAGTTTTTGGGTAAAGGGGTATTTTTAGGGTTCAGGGTCAGTTTTGTTTTTTTGGGTAAAGGGGTATTTTTAGGGTTCAGGGTCAGTTTTCAGTTTTTGGGTAAAGGGGTTTTTTTAGGGTTCAGGGTCAGTTTTCAGTTTTTGGGTAAAGGGGTATTTTTAGGGTTCAGGGTCAGTTTTCAGTTTTTGG
This sequence comes from Lissotriton vulgaris, assembly GCF_964263255.1. NCBI lineage: Eukaryota > Metazoa > Chordata > Amphibia > Caudata > Salamandridae > Lissotriton > Lissotriton vulgaris. The sequence goes on from NC_141687.1 coordinate 9,900,611, forward strand.
GTAAAGGGGTATTCTTAGGGTTCAGGGTCAGTTTTTAGTTCTTGGGTAAAGGGGTATTTTTTGGGTTCAGGGCCAGTTTTCAGTTTTTGGGTAAAGGGGTATTTTTAGGGTTCAGGGTCAGTTTTGGGTTTTTGGGTAAAGGGGTATTTTTAGGGTTCAGGGTCAGTTTTCAGTTCTTGGGTAAAGGGATATTTTTTGGGTTCATGGTCAGTTTTCCCTACTGTTGCACCCACTGGAGTGGGAATAGTAATTTTAACCCCTACGCTATCCAACGCTTTCCCTACTGTTGCACCCTCTGGAGTGGGAATAGTAATTTTTACCCCTACGCTATCCAACACTTTCCCTACTGTTGCACCCTCTGGAGTGGGAATAGTAATTTTTACCCCTACACTATCCAACACTTTCTCTACTGTTGCACCCTCTGGAGTGGGAATAGTAATTATTGTTAAGTAAGTATATATTATATATGATTTGTTAATATTATTTTTTTTATTAAATATGTATTATTTTTTTTTACCATTATTAAATATATTTAAATATGTTTAAGTAATTTATAAGTATTATTTACAGTATTTTTCATGTTATTTTAAACCCCAAAAAAAACGATATATTTGACAACGATATTTTTAACATCGATAATATTTTTTCGATATTTTGGTACTTACCATGTTGTACATAGAGCGTCGATATTTTTGCAATCGATATAATTACGCCGATATTTGTGTAGGTCGAAATTCTGTCTGTCGAAATTCTGTCATAGATCCGTGTAATGTACCTAACAATGTTTTTATATAGGTAAGTTCAGTTGCGCCCAATAGGCGTTGAAGAGAACCTGTAAAGAAAAGACATAATAAACATACTGGTCTAATGTCCAGGAACTAAGGAAGAAAAATGTTTTCCTAGTACATGAGGGTAAGTGGTAGAACCCAAAATGAGGTTCTAATACCCTGTAAAAAAGACATTAAAAAGACATACAAAGCAACACACAGACATACATCTGCAATGTAAATGCTCTCCCTGGTATGGATGAAGAGAGGGAGAAAGTGATTAAAAGGAGGCTTACTTATTGTTCACAGTCTGATAACCTCATGAGCCTATGCATGATATTGGGGGGATCCTTCCTTACTGCTCAGTAAATCAACCTAGAGAATATTCAATAGTGGGTTTTAGTTTGTTTAAAGCAAAAGGTAATATATGCACCAAGGTAGTGCTAGTTCTTCTGACCCTACTCACGGTTACTGCATGGACTAATCGCCTGCCTTCCCCTCAACGCTGCTCCGATGAAGTGAGCGGTTGGTTCTGGCAGTTTCTTATTTATACTCTTATCTCGCTAATTAGTAGGGAACATTGATTAATGGATATCGGAAGCATGCCCAAATACGGTGTTATTCACCCCACCGGATCCGGTGCTGTGCGGACGACTGGGTGCGGTGCCGGTAGGGGCCGCGCATGCGTCTGAAAATAGCATTTGAGGTGTTTGAGCGCATGCGGGAGCTATCTTGGAAACGCGCATGCGCGAAGGTCTTACGCTGGGCGGGGGAGCATGGGCAATACTGAGAGGCAAATGGTGATGTCGCCTCCGGTTCTGAAACTGATCAAAACTCGGGCAACAACAGGTTGCGCATGGATTATGAGCGCGTTAGCTATATAGGAAGAATCAGAACAAAGTGTCCCAAAGAGGGGCAAACTGATTAATTACGCTTAGTCTCATTTGGTATGCTCAGATCAAAAATAAAACCTCTATTTTACAAGATGATTCTAAGAAAATTGGGATATTTAGAAGAGTATCTGGCTAGCAGCAAAGGGCTCAGGATCCCAGTAATATTAATGGGAAGGAGTAAACAGTAAACTTGTGCCAGGACTTATTGGCTGTGCCCAGTTCATATACTGCAACCTGTAGGCATTACATGGGATGGCATGCAGATGATCAGCGCAATAGGCTCCACGGAATTGAGTCATTGAGACCGGTGGTGTCGGTCCCAAGGCGGAACACCCACCGTTGCTCTTTTTCCAGGAGTCCTACCTCTGAAGGTAACTGTTCGATCACTGTCCACTGTAGCTCATTGACACAATGTTGGTGTTCCAGGAAGTGGGCTGACATTTTTGTCGTTGACTTCTTGCATCTAATATTGCTTTTATGCTCATTAATTCTTGTCTTAACTAGTCTCGTTGTCATTCCCACGTACTCCTTTCTGCATGGACATGTGATCAAGTACACTACATTCTTGCTGTTGCAATTGGTAAATGTACGTTGTTCCCAGCTAGTACCATTGGAAAAGGTAAGAGTTTGGCTTTTCTTGGTAAGGTGACAGCTGTTACGATTAGAGATTAAGTTTAAGTATACATTTTTGAAAAGGTGCATACAAAGTAGGATGTATGGGAAGTGCAGTTTTTCAAGTTTAAAGGTATCTGTTTTCTTCTGAATGATATATGTCTACTTGTACATCCATTGTAACATGGTTTGTACAGATGATAAGCCTAAATTCAAAACTATATAGGTTATTTTACTGGTGCACAAATCTTGTCAGTCATACTATACTATTCAGTCATAGAATTAGATATTTGTTACCTATGAAGGTGTCACAGTAGTAATACCACATCATGTATATAAATATGACTGATATATATGATAAAAAATATAGTAATGCATACTTTGTTCTTGTGAACAAATTTAGAAAATGAAAGTGTACAGTAATGTATAAATGTTTTTCCCCAGACTTTCAAGCATTTAAAGGTTTGCAAAAGTGCATACTTAGGTATTGTACATTTTTATTTGTTATTAAGAGAAAAGCAATGCAATTGTAAGTAATTGCTTATTGATTAATATGAATATTAATATGTAAATAATGTACAAGTATTAATTGATGTAAAAAACTATTGAAACTGTTCTTTGTTTTTTAGATATTTATTTTATTTTGAACACAAATTAAAGAAGGCAAGAAAACATGACTACTTAAAGAAAAGTGAAAATAGCACATTATAAAATGAGCAAACCTTTATACCAGATGGTAAGTGCACTAAACAGTTGCTTGTAACAGTTGTAGATGGATTAAAAAAGTAAATAATGCTGAAAGGAAATAGAAAGGTTTTACAAGAAATCTGCAAGAAAAGAGGTAAGATGGTGACCGAGCGCTCGGTCGAGTGAGCTGGCGTCCCTCACCTGGATGAATCACCCTCTCTAATGCCTCAGTTACAGGATATTTCTTGTGTGGAGTGGATCTGCACACCAGTTATCAATTGTAAAGTTGGACTATGTGGATTTTTAAGAAGTCTTTTACAGGATACCCTTAATAGCGAGTGGCATGATCATAATCATTACGTGCTTACCGACCACTGAATCTGACAGCGCGTGCAGGCTTTGGCATCCCCCAGTCCTGTATCTGCCGGCAGCTTTTTGGTACGCTTCTCTCCTCAGCGCATGTAGTTCCTGCAGGCAACGGCAGCAATGGCTCGGTCTGTCGTCATTGCAGCCCGAACCAACAGTCCAGGAGGAGAATCGGCTGATGCAGTGAAAGCCCTGCAGGTAGCGCACGGGGGAAAAGCAGCTGCTGAAGGAAGGATAGACTGCAACCGGACCGGCTCTCTTAAAAAACTTGACTGTCAAATCCACATATCAGCTGATATTGGAGTGAGCAAGCAAGCATATTTGGGCCCCATAAAAATCTTTGAAGGTGTTCAAACAGTAGGGGATGTGTCAGTCACATGGGTCCCACACGAGTGGTAAAGCGCTATCTGTTATTGGGGGCCCACAAAGGTATCCCCGACTGATCAAGCTCATCCTCTGCAACAGGTTTTTGGTATGGAATGTCCAGTGGTTATAACCCACGAAGATGATTCAGAAACTAGAATCCTGCAACCCGTGTCTAACTTCCCGGTGAATGGGACTATGGGAGATGTAGTTCAGTCAACAGAGAATTTCTGTGTATCCCCTCCCAGCTGTAAATATTCCTAAGTCCAAGGCTACTAAGGCTACTACTATTCGTTCTGTCAATGGTAATGAATCCTCTAGGGAGCATAAAGGGGACACATTTTTTTTCTCTATTGGAAAATACTGGTTTGTCATTGGATGAAGAGGATGATCATGACCCAGAATGGACAGACGATGGTAGTGATATTGGAGATTGGTGGCTAAATGGAGCCCTTAGTGAGGAGATTTCACCACATGGCCCCCTTACAGTACGTAAAGCAAATGGCTTAAAGGCTCAGGGTGCTTTAAGAGAGGGGGCAGATGTTCTTGGATTACCGTTTAGCGATAACTCTTTCTCTGTGGAGCAAGGCCCAGGGTGGGTATGTCAGCAGGGGGCTCTATTATACCGCAAAGCCAGTCTGATCTGCCACCCGGAGAGATTACTCTTGCTGTTATCTACTAGACTATCATGGCGCATTGTGAGGAGTCACGTCAGGAGAGGGTCCGTACACAGGAGGTGTGCCGTAGAGTCCAAAACTCCATTCTCAGAGTCGCTAAAACCTGTACGTACATTGCAGCAAGTATTGGAGAGACCGAGGAGAGGATTTCTTATTTGGAGGATGCCCTAGCAGAACAGAAGTGTAGAACGGATACGATTGGTGTACAAAAAGATATCCTTTGGACGCTGACTGACTTAGAAAATAGGGCCAGAAGGAATAATCTTAGGATCCTAGGGATCCCGGAAGGCTGTGAAGGAGACGATGTGAGGCAATTTGTCATCAAACTTTTTGCGAAACATTCCCTGTAGTAAAGCAGTGGGATTGGCAGCTCGAGGTGCTGCGAGCACATTGATTTCCCTTTAAGCAAAGGAAAAAGGATGGAACATCAGGGGACAAACCTCGTGCTATATTGATATGCCTCAATAACTTCTTGGCAAAGGAGAAGATCTATGATTTGGCAAGACCTGACAGAAAGAGGCGGGTCAAAGAGTGTGAATTCTTTGGCCGCCCTGATTTCTGTCCAAACCACATTTATGCCTCAGGCGGGACAAAGATTGTGAATTATTTGTCCGCACTGATTTCTGTCCAACCACATTTGAGCAGAGGTGGCAGCTCCGTCAGCTCATATCCTCTTTTCAGACAAAGGGTGCCCAAGCATTTTTGCTCTATGCCTCCAACTGAAAATTATTCATCAGGGACAGACAAGATTTTTTTTGTCTGACATTCGGGCCAAGGAGTATCTGGGTACTATTTAGCTAAGGAGGGGGTAGCTTTAGTTTTCTTTCCTTATATGTGTCTATCACTAGTTCTATGGGGATCTTACGGCCAGAGATGGGGCGAGCTTGATTGCATGGGGTACATACCCCTAACTTCTTTTTATTTTTTCTTTGTTAGATCTTTTGTGAAAGCAATCATCTCTAGCCCCCAGCCATTAGTTATGAGGGGGTGAGGGGAGCGAGAGGAGAACTAGCTCATCCCATCACAAGGCACTCAGTCCTGTTGACACGTAAGGGTGTTGTAAGAGATGGGTGGGGGGTCTTTAGGGGGAAGGGGGCGGACTGGTGGGGGAGGGGAGTGTTCACGTTCACGCTGGCTTTGGATATTTGTAGCAGTTGTGGCTTTAAAATTTGTTCAATATTGTTGTATATCGGCTCTCATGTCTAAAAATTTGGAAAATGTACAGCAGAGATTAAATATTTTCTTGTACTGATGGGGCAGGGTAAACTTATTTTAAGTTCATGGAACATTTAGGGTCTCAAAAACGCTAAAAAGCAGGCACTATTCTCCAAAGTCGTACACGCTATGCAATTAGATGTATTTTGTATATAGGAGACACATATACCTTGGGGGAAAAGCGAGTGTTTGAAGCTGCCCTGGTAAGATTTAATAGCTTGTTCTAGACAGACCTCCAAGATTAGAGGTGTGGCCACCTTACTGAAGCGAGGAGTCCCGGTCTCCACAAAGGTCCATGAGGACAGAATGGGCAGATGGATCATAGCAGAATTATTAGTTGATAAGAGGCAGCTAAATATATTTACTATCTATGGGCCAAATACAGATGACCCGAAAGTATTTAAATATTTGAATGTAGAATTAGCTACCTGGTCTTATCCTCTGTTTATTTGTGGGAATAAGAATAGCAACTTATCTAGTAATTTCGACTTGGCAGGGGATCATAACTATTGTGGTAGGAAAGCCAAAGTGTTTAAGGCGTCCAGACTTTAGTACAAGAACATGGAGTGATTGATTTGTGGTATCGGCATAATAAAGTGGATGATGGCTAAACATACTATTCTGCTCCCCACAACAAACTGGTCCGGCTTCATTATTTTTTGTCTCGCATCAGGTGGCGGAAACATCCTCTATTTCTACTCCTCCTAGGATCCTTTTGGTTCATAATCCGTTGATTGTAGAATGTCCCTGGTATCGTATAAGCAGAGCTCCTAGGGTGTGGACTTTGAGAGTAATCTTTTGTCAGATGAGGCTTATCAAACTCATATGAAAAAATGGCTTGTTGAATTTTTAGACATCAATAGGAGAACCGCATCTGATCATGTTATGTTATGTTATGTTAACTTTACTTATGTAGCGCATGGCTGCCCCAACATCAGGGCGTCCCAGCGCTTGCAGACAAAACCAACCAGGGGTCACAGCGCGGGAGGCAACAATGAAAGTACTGTGAGACAGCCGATGGGTCAGCCGTCTAGATGGAGGCGAACAGCCAGGTTTTAATATATTTTCAGAAAAGCCAATGATTGTGTATAGCATGTGCCTCAACGGGGATGGAATTAAAAAGAGCAGGGGCAAGAGACCTGAAAGAACGGCCGCCAGCTCTGCTCCTGCGTATCCTAATAGTACAGGCAAGATGGAGGTCAGCAGAGCGCAGGGCCCGGGTGGGAATATAGGGGGTGCAGAGACCTTCCAGTATTTTGGGGCCCTGGCCGTGTAGAATGTTATGGGTTAAGCAAAGGGACTTGATTTCAATTCTTTGTTTCACCGGCAGCCAGTAAAGCCGGAGGAGGAGGTTTGAGGTGTGGCAGTGTTTTGGTAGGGCAGAGAGAGTGCGGGCAGCTGCGTTTTGAGCCCTCTGGAGTCTTTCGGTGACTGACTTGTTGGTACCCAGAAGTAGTCCATTACAGTAGTCTAGATGGGATAGCACCAGGGACTGGATTATAACCTGCCGGGTATGTGGCTGAAAGAAGCCCAAGATAGGTTTGATGCAGCGTAGGCGACCGAAACAGGTACCAGCAACCTTTTTTGCATGCGACTCAAAAGAAAGTGCGTTGTCCATTAGGACACCCAGATTCTTCACAACCTCCTTTGGTTTAGGGGGGAGACCCATAGCCAGGGGCCACCAGTGATGGTCCCACTTCTGTAGGTTACGTCCCATCAGGAGCACCTCTGTTTTGGAGGAATTAAGCTGGAGATAAATGTCCAACATCCAGTTTGAGATGGCCAGAACCTCTTCCTGAAATTTTGGCCTGGTCAGGTGATGTGTCATTAGGGAACGTGAAGATAAGCTGCGTGTTGTCCGCATAAGAGATCATTTTGATCTTACGTTCCCTGGCCAGAAGGGCCAGGGAGCGGACGTACACGTTAAACAGCGTGGGGCTGAGGGCCGAGCCCTGCGGGACCCCGCAGTTGAGAGGGAGCCTGCTAGATAAGTAAGAAGGAGCGTGGATCTGAAAGGAACGGTCCGATAGAAATGATGCGAACCAGGCGAGGGCGCCATCTCTGAATCCGATCTCCCCGAGACGTGTGAGCAAAATCTCCTGGGAGACCGTGTTGAACGCTGCGCTTACATCAAGTCGTATGAGAGCTGAGATATTCTCCAGATCTTGTGAGGCCCTCAGTTGTTCCGTGACTGCCAGTAGGGCTGACTCCGTACTATGTTTCGCTCGGAAGCCATTTTGCGACTCCTCCAGGATCCCATTAGTTTCTAGGTAGCTGGTTAAGATAGAGTTCACATATGGTTTGAGATGCCCTAAAGGCTGCAGTTCATGGAGAGACCAAGAGCTTTTCCTCCTTTCTTTGGAAGACAGGACAAGAGCTGGCGAGGGGCCGTATTGAGGATCTTAGGCTCGCAGAGCTAGAATTAACCTCCAAAATGAAGAATGGTTTTAACATGGAGGAGTGTCAGCAGGTCGTTGCTATAATAAATTCTAAACTCTGGAGTCTATTGGGCAGGACATCACCATTAAGTATCTTCAATATCGCACAATAATGTTTAAATATGGGGAAAACTTGGGTAGGGTAATGGCAAATAGGTTCCAACAGAAAATTGTGCAGAGTTGTATCACTTAAATTCAGGATGAAAATGGGATTGTACAGGATTCTCAGGAGGGAGTGAATGATGTGTATCAAAGGTAATATGCCGCGCTTTATACAGAAGATATTGGGAGTACTCAAGGGGAGTCAGAGATTGATGCTTTTTTATTGAGTTTGGATACTTCCAAGGTCTCATTTGAGCAGAATGAATTGTTATCGGCCCCTATCTCTTGGGAGGAGGTTGAGCTAGCTTTTAAAGCCTTATCCAATGGGAAGGTCACTGGCCCAGCTACTGTGCCTTTGGAGTTTTATAAGATATTTTTAGGGGATATTCGACAGGATCTTCTAACTGTTCTTAGGGCCGCACAGAGAGGTATTGTTCCTGACTCATGGCATCAGACTATAATTGTTTTGTTTAAAAAAAAGGGAAAACCTGAGTTGAGTCCATCATCTTTTCGACCAATTTCCCTTATCAACAGCGATTCTAAAATATTCTCAAAAATCTTAGCGTCTAGGTTGGCTGAGTTGATTGTTCCATTGGTCTCCCTGCGTCAACATGGTTTTATCCCATGTAGGGACACAGCGGACCATGTCCGGCATGTCATTGGTTTACTGGATTGGGCCTAGGTCATGGCGTCTCCCCTCGGGGTGATCCTGTTGGATGCCAAGAAGGCGTTTGACAGAGTCGCCTCAGGGTTCTTATGGGCCGTGCTCCGGTGGAAGGGCTTCAGGACTGAATTTAGTCAGGCAATCCAGGCTCTGTATACCTCTCTAGAGCAGCACTGTGCATTTCGGGCCAGGAGTCTGAGTTTTTAAAATCAGTAGGGGCACTAGGCAAAGGTGTCCTTGTTCACCCTTGATTTGTGCTCTATACATCGACCCATTCTTGAGCAAAATCGAGGGGCACTCGAGGATCTTACTGATACATCAGACATTTCTTCTACATTCCGGGCACTCAAGGCCTCTGCTGAACATTTTGGCTCAGTATCGGGATATAAGCTAAATGTGGCTAAAACTCAGGTTGTACAAACTTCAAATATGTTATACTCTGAGGCCCCAGTTGTCAGCGAAGCAACTTATCTGGGAGTTAGGATCATGGTAGCGATAGAAACTATTCGAGACTTGAACGTTGTTCCGGTTGTGGACGCTGTAAACACCAAGCTGGAATGGCTAGATCACCTACATCTCTCTCTTTATGGTCGTTGCAGTGTCCTTAAAATGTTGGTGCTCCTGAAGGTTTTGTATCTTTTCAGGACAATCCGTTTAGAACAGTCACAACGTATTTTGATTAAGGCTGATAGGATTTGTCATAGGTTTGTTTGGGGGTATCGCTGCTCCTGCAGGGCTGCTAAGTGGATGTGCCTCCCTTGGGATCGAGGTGGCTGGGCGGTAGACAATTTGTTACTATATTACTGGTCTCTGATGGTGCAATTTCTGCTAGTGCCACTGTTGGGGGATAGTGCTGAGGTGCCGCCATGTAATAGACCTACCATTTTTGAGTTTGGTTTGGGCACGGCGGCTAAGGGCATTTTGCTGGAGGTTCTGGAGCCACGTTACTTTAAGAGAACTAGATTTAAGGTGATTATAGCTATGTTTCTAATTTGGCAGAAAATTTGGTGGAAACTATCTATTCCCAATGTTAACATACATACTCCATTTTAAAGCTGCCCAACTCCTACCCTCTATTTTTCAGGATTAGACTATGTTTAGATGGCAGGCACATGCATGGACTAGGGGATTTAGTGGGGGCTGGAAAAATATCTTCTTTTGCGTCCCTGAGGGATAAATTTCAGTTGAATATTCATAATGTTGTTAAATATCTTCAGGTTAGACCTTTTATGTATAAACACCTTAGTGAAACTTCCTCAATGTTAGACAAACCAGTCATATTTGAATTGATTCAAAAAGAAAGTCAGAGTAGGGACGGTTTACCAGCATTAACTGTCCAGCTTCTCTGATGATTTGGCGGCACAAAATCTTAAGTGGAAAGGGACATTCAGGAAGACTGGGGTTGATCAAAGGCATGTATTAGACCTAGCCAGTGAGGTTCTGGTCTCTGGTAGCCTTCGCACCCAAAGTTATATGCTAGTGTTTGACCTTTATTATACGGCCGCAAGAATAGCGAAATGGGGATGTAGAAAGGGCGATCACTGAGCACGGTGCGGGCTGTATGCAGCTGACGCTATTCATATGTTTTACTCTTGCCATAGCTTGTCTGACTTTTTATCTGATGTGGAGAGTTTTATTAATTCTAAGCTTAATATCGCGTGCACATTGACCTCAGAGATGGTGATAATGGGTTTCAAAGGCTCAGAGAAAATCATGAATTCAAGGTATGTCTCCGCATTTCTGTTTATAGCCTTGTCTATGATTCAGCTGTGTATAACCTCATAATGGCTATTCCCTGCAGTACCTACATTTATGAATTGGAGAGCTAGGTTGCTAGCTATTTATAATTTGGAATTCTCAGTATTTACATTAACCCCTTCCATGTAGTTAACAGCCGGGAGCCCTCATGGCACACAGTGCTTGTGTGCTGATGACGGCTCCCGGCCATCATGACCGCACCTGCGATCGGAATGTGCCACACATGTGTAGAATCGCGGCCGCGCCCAAGGGGTTAAAGGGTAGGCAGAGGCCGAATATGGCCTCTAAGATCTGGGCCCCTGTCGAGGAATGGATACAATAGTATGGATATCCATCCTGTTTAATGGGTTTACTTTAAGGTGCCGTATAGCTGTGAACTGTTCTTTTTATTTTCAACCATTTGCTCTCTGTTTTATTTATGTACCTTTTTGCCCTATCACATTGTAGATTCTGTTGTATTATTTAATTTAGCTGTTTTTCTTTTTTATTGTATACTAAATTTGATGTATAACTGTATTGACTGCCAAAACTGTATTGCTTTATTTAAAACTTTTATAAAATAAAAAAAGAAATCAGGAGGAAAAGAATAATTGTCACAGTAAAACAACATTAGTTTATGGGTAAACAACAAATATTAAAAGGCAAACAGAGCGTACGGATATACTTAGATGAATGTTGGGAAGGGTAATTCATAATTTATTACAATTTTGTTTTAAATATAAAAGATGAGTAGCATATAAGAAAAAGTAACAGATTGAAAGTTTAGAAGATATTGCCTTTGAATTAAAACAAAAATTATTTATAACCAAACTATGTATTTCACAGTCATCTATATGGGAAATACTGCAGACAGAAATATACATTTAATGGAAAATGTTATACAAAACACCTTTTTGGATTCCCCCCTCCTATAATTTCTAAAGGAAGAGCAAATAGTATTTTCTCACATTAACTCGACAATCTCTCAAGAATGCATACAATTAAGAAGAACAAAAGCATAAAAAGTACATTAATAACTACAATCCAGTAATTTTGAAAATATTTAATGCAAACATGCATATTCAGTATGTTGCTAATAATTCAATTGCTGTTGCATGTTATGTTACATCATACGTTACACAATCAGAAAAGTCTGAAATGAAAGAAATGTGGGAAGAAATTTCAGCAGAAAAGAGTCTTAGCAAAAAGTTGTACAGTTTCAGTTTGAAAATGCTTTCCCATATAGAGATTGGATACTATAAATTTTTGAATCACTTGAGCTCAGATCTAGATCTTGCCTCAACACTAAATATAGCATTGAAATTTTACAGTAATTGAAAACTTATCACAGCATGAGCCAGAAGCTACTGATATTGTTAAAACTAATATGTTGGATACATACTATCCCAAAATGAGTCCACATTTTGAAAACCAACGTCTTTATGAAATACTTCAACATTATAGGTTGAAAAAGAATGTTATAGGATATATAAAAGAAGAAACATGTGCAGCAATTGGATGTGATGGATGTTTAGTGAACACAGAAAACTCAGTTTTGAAAACTGCAGATAAGAGAGAATTTTTCTATTTAGCACTTTTGCAGCTGTTCAAGACTTGGCACAGCAAAACAGAATTACTTGGAGATTTTGACTGCTATGAATATTACTTTAATGCAACTAAAGACAGCATTCAGTACAATGTTTTTCCAACTCACTTACAAATGTTAACAGATGAGATTAAACAGAAAGGTACTATTGCAGCTGAAATAGCTAGAAAAAGTTCACAAAGCAGTCAAAGTTCTTGTCCACTAACTAAAGATCCACTAGGACAATCAATTCTTGTAAATGAAGCCACATAATCCATGAATGAGGTAGAAACTGCAATGCAGGAAGCACAACAGAATATTATTCAGTTTGAAAAGTTAGAGGAACAACTATGTATTGAATAAATAGAAATATAGTACAAGTTAAACTACAAGTCGAACATGGTTTGCTCCATGAACAAAATGAATGCCAATGTTCATCATTTAAACCTATTCTATTCTGCATGAGTGGTCAAGCTTGAACAGGAAAAAGTTTAGACCAGTAAGCTACAGAAGACTACAAAAGCACATGTATCTTGTGTTGTATCAGCTCCAATTGGATTAGCGGCACACAACATTAAAGGTATCACTAATCATCGATTATTTATGCTACCTCTTGAACATGATAATACATTGGAATATCAAAAATTGTTGGGAAAAGCTAGTTATGAATTCTCAAGGGTACCAAATCTCCATGCAGCGCAGCCCCCCATGTGGCTGTGCTGCGTTGCGCAACAGGGAAGGAGTAGGAGAGCGCCACATTTTCAAAAATATGTCTCTTTCCTTCCCTTTCCCTTGTGCTGATTACAGCTGCTGTGTGCCACTCAAGCACCTTAGTGCCATAGCGTTAGGGTGTGTGAGTCCAGGATAGGTTTTGTACAGGCAGGATACATTACTTGTACAAAATACTATGCCGGGTCATGAGGGAAAGCTTTTTCCACTTTATATGAATGCTGCCCAGTGCAGCACGTATGCAAAGTCTGAAATGGAAGGGGAAATGCAAGCATTTCTCCTTCCTTGTACCTAGTTTAAAAGGGCATAGTTTCCTCATGCTAAACACATTCTACTGTTTATATTGGGTTTAGCGTGGGAAACCTTGGGTGGTTGCATGGGATTTCCCGTGCACCACTCTTGGCACTCCTCCAAAGTGTAAAGTAATGCAAAGCAGTGTTATGCACTGCTTTGCATTACATTTATGTTATTTCCAACAACAAATTTTAATAACTGATGACTATGTTCTGTTTGGAGGAAAACATTTAATTGTATTCTGAGACCTACTAAAACTTTCTCCCATTGAAGGACAACCTGTTTTTAAAACTCTTCTCCATGATGACACAAGGAAAACTTTGAGAAGTATTGGGAATGTAAATATTGTTCACACTTTGTTTACACTTTGACTATAAAGAACTTGTTAAGATTATGAAACAAGTAAGTGATAAAGACTATGGAAATATTCTCAAAGACATAATAATTGGTATGTTGATAGGACATGGTAAACAATCTTTAAAAAGTCGTCTACTAAGGAACTTGTATTCATCTGAAAAAACAGAATCAGAAGTAATGCTTGTAGAAAACAAGTCTACAGTTTGCCTAGTGCCTCCACTGCAAGAGTCTTCTAAATTTATTGAACAACTTCTCAAAATGGAAAAACAACACATTTTTCAAATTAAATTTATTGACAAAATTGAACACCAGGGAGTAACACTTCTTCTAACTGAGAAACTACAGGATAAAGTGGATTCTTTGGACAAGTGTGAACCTAAAACTGCAGTATTCGTAAATAGTTTATTGATATGTAAAAACTGTTGAGTGATTTTGCCGCCTCATTTGAATGTAGAAGAAGGGTTAGTAAATTGAACAATGGGAAACATTGTTGATTTTGTTAATTTTCAAATTCAAGATGGAGTAGAATTTTTGATTATATACTTTGTCCAGATTGATGAAGTAAGACAGATTGGGCATTGTGTTGTACGTTTTTTGCTTGTAAAAGACTAGTATATTTGCAGACTGCAGTTTCCTCTGTCTCTAGCATATGCAGTAACAATTTATGAATCTCAGGGTGCATGTGTATACAGAGCATTTTTAAATATTGGAAATAAGGTGTTCAAAGTGGGAATGGCATACGATTTTGGTTTTTGAGTAAGAACATAGTCTAGTTTGTATTTGATAGATTTAGATGAGAAAAAGATTAGTGCTGATGCAAATTGTGTAAGAGAGTACATTTGTTTAAGAAGATTTTATGCTTCTCATTTAGGTGAATATCCAATATATGAGAAGTGCGTAATGTGTCCAAAATGCAAATATGTCAAACATTCAACTGAGGTTGAAAATAAAAAAAAATTGAAGAGAACGTTGAAGGCGTAAAGAAAAAAAAGTTGAAATTGTTGATGACACTGTAGGATAAAAGTTGTAAAACAGTTCAGGTATCAACTGTTATGCAAATGTGATTCTGAATGTTGTGTTTCATTTACCACATCTTCATCATAAAATCATGGACTATTGTTCAGCACAACATCATTTATTTCAACAGTAGGGAAGTGACAGATCTAAAATTCATAATACTTCTGGCATTCAACATCTTTTAGATATATGTACAGGTACTTTACTCTAAACGTACAACAAGATACACAATAACATCTAATGCTCATGCTTAGAGTATTGGAACAAGAAGGAATACTGATTGATAACTTATTTGGACTAGCTTACAGATGGGACCATCAGTGTGGAGAGTGTTCATTTACTTCTCACTGAAAAACAAACAGAACGATTCCTATACTTGACAATACCAGATTGCTAATCTGTACCTTTTAGCAAATTGATGAAAAAAAGATTAGGATATGACAACTCACATGTAGATCGGAGATGTTGTCTACATTACATATGGAATGATTGGAAAAATGTGTCAGTTTAATGTTACAACGTTGCAGAGCAAATGGAAACCAATTGCAAACAAAAATAACTGATTTTAAAGGAAGTCAAATATTTGTTTCAGGAAGAACTTATATAACAGTGGCCATTATTTTCAATGATAGTCCTACAACTACTTCTGGGAGCTATACTGTTCATGTAAAGTGTAACAAAGTATGGACACATTGCATTGATGCCCACCTCAAATTCGAATCTAAATTGCATTTTCAATCATCAAATTATTCTATGTTATTTTTGCAGCCAAAGTTTTGAGTACAACATTCGACCTATTGGGGAAAATGTCAACAGAAATTAGAAAGAACTGCAATCTATTAGTGTATATAATTAGTGTTTTCATCATTATTTGGCCTAATTGATATTACATTTTGAAAAAATGTTTTTAAAAGTAAACAGTTTGTTATATTTGTTTCAGTATTGTACCAGAAGTAAATGAGATTGTAGATTTTTTTAATGTATTTGTGATAAATAATAGCGTTAACGTAGCTGAAAGAAGTGATTAACAAAGTGTAGATAGGAAGAACACAGTTACACATATTGATAATTATATAATATGCTGATTTGAGTTTTTTTAACAATAAATATGATTGTTTGTTTATCCCACTGTTCAATGAGGATGCCACAATCAAATCACTAAATAGATATGGTAGATTCTCCCATAGGTGTCGGTGATGGAAACTGTCAAACCTAAGCAGGCAGTTCCTGGCGGTGGGTTTGAAGTGGGTGGTTGTTTTGAGTGTGCCACCTTCAGGATAAATATTTAGGTCAAGGAACACCAGAGATTCATTGGAGACCGAGCTCGTGAATTTCAGGAAGGCGTTCTGAGTGTTCAGCCATGTCATAAAATCAGTGACTGATTGTAAGTCACCTTGCCACACTACAAAGACATTGTCTATTTATCTCCTCCAGATGAGGACGTTGTTCCTGAAAGGGTTGACCAAGTTCAGGATCTTGTTGGTTTCTAAGTGATAAACATATAGGCCAGCTAGGCTTGGAGCAAATGTGCTGCCCATGCTGGTCCCATGGCTTTGAAGATAGATGGTTGTGTTTTATCTGAAATAGTTTTTAGTAAGTGCTGTTGAAATACACTCTAACACCACTCCTCTGGGTGTCTGGTACTTCCATGGAGTGGTGAATAGTATCTCTTTGATTATGGAGAGTGTCTCATCGTGGGGCAAGCTCGTATATAGACTCTCCACATCTAGGCTTAGCAGTTGCTGTGACCCTGGGTCAAAAGGTATGTCCTTCAACAGTTGGAGGAGGGCATTGGTGTCTTTTAGGTACGTATCGGTTGCTTGTACCAGGGGTCGGAGGAAAGCACCTGCAAATTTGGACAGGGGTTCCAAGACGGTGTGCTATTTTCGCCTCCACCCCCCTCCCAAGACCTATGGGGCATGGATCTTTTAGCTGACAAACTATACAGGTTCCTCTGATTTTGAGGAAAACCCCACAACGTGTTGGTTTGTTCTTATTTTTCTCGCGCTTACTAGTTTTTACACTAATTCTAACTTTCACGTCCTCAGGTTAGGGTGGGGCTTAGCGCACCCATACCGCTGAGGTACACTCCCCATGGTCCTGAAGAATGCCCAGTAAATTACACATAAAGGGCAGAAACATGTCGATCCCACTTTAAGTGGAAATATCTAAACAATGTATTTGGTAATTTCCCAACACATACTTTTAATATGTCAGGTTGACCACTGAATAAAGTTTTTGTGTGGGACACAACCTCGACATTTTTAAACCACCTTTTCACAGTACTGTCACAAAAACCAGCTCCGCAGTATTCTGGCGTGGTAGCACACCAGGGAGGCATTCGGCTTCTCCTGGGGGGCCCAATGATGAGGCATGTCACCAACCAGGGTGGTGAGTGAGGGCTTTCTTTCACCTTTCTCCCTTGTTTGTGCTTATACACATATAACGATTGACACTCTTTTGTTGTTTGATATACATTTCCCTGGGGGACTGAGAGTGTCTTTTTCCCTCTCTCTCCTGTTGTTGAAACCCATAATATCACATAATCACCTCCACGAGCCAGGCACTTTTAAATTATTCACTGACTTAAAACTCCACCACTAACTCACACATAACCCTCACACGCACCACGCATAGTAATTGGATTAGTGCTCCTGCGTAGTCGTAAGTAGTAGCACGCTGCATCCCGTAGAGGGATGCGAAGACCCCAATGATGAAGCATGACACCAAGGGCCTTTTGGTGTGTGAGGGGTATCTTAAAAACAATATGTGCTCCCCACCCCTGTAGGGAACACTTGACTCTTACAGGTGGATTCTTGTCATTGTTTCACACAACAGAATAGGTGGGTCCGTAATAAACTTATTTTTCTTCTTTTAGTTAAAATATTTTGTTTATATTTTATTTTTTTCGAACTATTTTGTAGTTTTTGGAGTGTTTTTTAGATTTTTTATTTGAAAATGTAATAAAAAAACAAGCACAAAACACTGCCAAATGTTTTGGAGAAGAAATAACAATAGTGGCTGTTATTGGTGTCCAACATGGTTTGGACAACCTGTTCCCAAATAATCAGAACAGTTATGCATTTTGGGGCAAAATAAGTCCTGCTTGACGAATCAGGGGGATAGGTGGAATGCGCTGCAGTCTGTCACCAGCATTCCGGTCACCCTCACTTGCATTAAATCGTACAAGTTCAGCTCTTGCAAAGTTATACTGATGCATCGTTTTGTGGTGCTTGTACATAGAAGATGTACTGCAGGAATATGTTTTCTTGGATCCCCAAGACAGCACCTTTTTGCAGATGTTCCGGGTCACCTTATGTGCATTCACCTTTATATGGCCCTCCAGAATAGTAAAAAATTGCCTATGACACTCTCCTTCTTCATACACAGTGGCTCCTCTTCCTCCTCCAAAATGGCTGCTCCTCCTGCAAGTGCTGTGGAGTTGCCATTTTAAATTTTCATAGAAGAAATCTAATAAACAGCTCCACAATATATAATTCCTGAATGAGTTTGATTGTTGCCAACCACACCCAAAATCAGAAGCAAGAGGATGGGTTCTAGCTAAGTTAAGAATGACAGAATCTTTAACCAATCAAATCTCTTTTTGTTGTGTCATATTGTGTCCTTGACTCTTAAGTGGTGTCACTGCGTACCTGATGCGATTTTGCAACTTCTTTTAAATTTACATTTCAACAATATTTGGTTGTATCTTATAAAGTTTTGACTACAAATAATTGTACCTCTTTATTTAAAATAAAGTAAATGAATCTATCTTTATGTATGATATTTTTTAAAACAAAGTTAGATGTGCATCCAATACGCGGATCCAAAAGTTGCGATGTACATGGATGTGTACCACAATTCCTGAAAATACAGTTTTAAAAAAAACGTTTTAATATCTTTTTTAATTAAGATACAAGTTTATTTACTATCTTCGCAAAACTGTAACATTGAACTTAAGATTATTATTGTCTATATGTATATGTTCCGAAGCCCACTGGGGCATTGATTTCTTTTAAAACACTGCTTTTTCGAACAGACACACTTGTGGATTATTGCTCGGTTGAAACCGACACACTGGTAGAATACTTCCTTCGGTTGAAACTACAGGTACCAGCAGGCCATGACATCACTCACCTGAGAGGCCCACGTGGGTTTGATTATCAAATCGGCATGCAGTTAAATGGCACCAGCGAGCACAGAAGTTTGTTACAAGCAGAATCCCATGAACAAGGAGCCTGTGAGCACTGAAACGCGTCGGGACATTTTAATCTGTCGGAAAAAGCTGGTTTCTACTATTAAAGGCTTTTGAAAAGCATTCTGCTGGTGCGGTCGTCCTTGCTTCAGGGCAACTTTTGTGTGGATATATATATATATATATATATATATATATTACCTACTGGCGGTCGCCAGTAGGTATATATAGTTAGGATTTTTTCCCTATGGCATTTTTGAAAATTCTATGTCTAATAACTTTGGCGTTTGTGGACGGAATCGGCTGAAATTTTCAGGAAAATGGCACATTCTGTTTCTGAGCAGCCCTTGAAAATTTGGGGGGGTTTCCTCAAGGGGGGGGCGAGAAAAAAGGGGGGTCCCAAAACGCGTTTTTCCCATGTTAATTTCCATAGGGCGGTTGGACTCACTTTTAGCTCGAACGGCTGAATGGATTTGCACGAAACTTGGCAAAATTGTAGGGACTGTTAGCCCGATGTGCCTTTGCTAGGTCTCAATATATGTGCTCCAGTAGTTTTTGAGAAATTAACGTTCAAAACAAGATATATATCTGTAACAGCGCTCCGGGCAGCGATCCGGTCCGCTTACTTTTCGCGAAACGGAACTTTGCGCGCAGAAAGCTGATTGGCTCTCCGGTGTCTGTCAACATTCTAAACAGTCCGGAGCGGTCGCCATCTTATCTCTCGGTAGGATCGAGAGAGAAGAAGAGGTGAAAAACGAAGGGGGAATTTAATGAAAGGGGGCAAGGTATACCCCTCTTGACCCCCTAGGATTGTTGTTGGGGTTATTAAAGGGTCCCGTGGGGAAAATAAAAAAAAAATGATTTTTCACGGTAGAAGCGCTTCACGGGCCGCGAACTGGGCCGCAAACTGGTAGCGAAACGGGAATTCGCCATTTTGTGCTTCGTTTTAATTGTTTAGATTATCCAGCAAATGCTCTTAGCCATGTTATCCACCTTCCATTGGATAACAGAAAGCTGATTGGCTCTCCGGTGTCTGTCAACATTCTAAACAGTCCGGAGCGGCCGCCATCTTATCTCTCGGTAGGATCGAGAGAGAAGAAGAGGTGAAAAACGAAGGGGGAATTTATTGAAAGGGGGCAAGGTATACCCCTCTTGACCCCCTAGGAATGTTGTTGGGGTTATTAAAGGGTCCCGTGGGGAAAATAAAAAAAAATGATTTTTCACGGTAGAAGCGCTTCACGGGCCGCGAACTGGGCCGCAAACTGGTAGCGAAACGGGAATTCGCCATTTTGTGCTTCGTTTTAATTGTTTAGAGACAAAAATTATCGCCGCACATCGGCCACAATGCATGAATATCGCTGAAAAGTCAGCGATATTCATGCATTATCCAGCAAATGCTCTTAGCCATGTTATCCACCTTCCATTGGATAACATGACTAAAAACTGCTCTGTGCGTGAGCTTTTTTTTTTTTTTTGCTGCGTGACGTTTGTTAACGTTCGATTCGATGGAAATCAGGAAGTGTTGACCACCATTTTGTCACTGCGAGTAAATATTTTGTTATAAATGAATCCTTATTGATAAACATTGTCTGCGCCATCTTGCGTTTTTGTCCAATGCCACAATTTTGTCGTGCACGGCAGCCATTTTAGATGCCTTGACCAGGGCCACTCTCTGCACGCCGCCGATCCTCAGCATGGCTCCCCACCCTCGCAAGCATCTCTTCCACGCACTGGTCACCCCCGCTGTTTCTCTCATGCATGGGCCATATACTTCCCCCCATCTGCGCTGCTCTTCTCTGAGAATCACACCCTGTGCCCGCCCGACACCTCCCTTTCACCCTATTCACTACCGCACCCTCTGACACTCCTCTTCCTCTGTGTCCGATTGTCCAGGCCGGACCTAGGCTATCACCTAGCCCTGCGGATGTAGTTTATGGCCCCAGCTGTAGAGTATCCAGACATGCCAACCCTCCCGATTCAGGCGTGAGACTACTGATTTCAGTGCTAGTCTTCCGCCTCCCGATTCCTGCAAGCAAAAACCCGGGGGCATATTACCAACAACTAGCGATAATTTTTGTCTCTAACTTGTTTAGAGACAAAAATTATCGCCGCACATCGGCGAATTTTATCGCACATAAACCTTGGTATTAGCAAGGTTTATCGCAAATGCGATAAAAAACGGCCGCAATGCATGAATATCGTTGAAAAGTCCGCGATATTCATGCATTATCCAGCAAATGCTTTTAGCCATGTTATCCACTTCCCATTGGATAACATGGCTAAAACTGCTCAGGGCAGGTGTTAGGTTTTGGAGATATTCGCGCTTAGCGCGAATATCTCCAAAAGTTGGTAATAGGAGATAGCGATGGTTAGGGACTGTTTCCAGTCGCTAAAATCTTGGCACGCCCACTTTGCATGTCATTAGTGATAAATATCACTGATATGCAAAGCGGGGCCCAAGATGGTCGCTATCTCCTTTTAGCTGGTGTTAGCGACAGCTTGGTAATAGGGAGATAATTTTATCTCTTTTTTTTTGGCTTTTAAAGCCAAAAAAGCGGAAATAACCCCCCTTGATAATATGCCCCATGATTTCTCGGGGGTTTCAGCTGACAGGGCTTGGTATTGTGTTACGTGCTAATTCTTCCAGGAAACGTCAGAGGGTCGATGCAGGGGTTCTAGAAGGGGTGATAAACCATTTAAGCCTCATGAACAAGCGCATGGTCTTTTAAAGATTTATGAAGTACTCGGGGCGGCGGTGTGTGTGTGCCCTCTTTCAGGAGCGGGCGGGGGGGGGGGCACTGCCAGCAACTTGCCAGGCCAGGCAGTGTTCAACACGTGCATCACCCTTTCTCTGCCTGCTATTGCGCTCCATGCTTCGGAAAGGTAAGAAAAAGAACGTGCATTTGAGTTTGAAATGTCCGATCTTGTAGCAGTCATAGAAAAATTGCACCTTGAGGTATTATTTTATCTCATTAAATCTTTTTTCTGTCATATATATGTACATTAACTCCAAAGAACATCAGAAAACGTGGTATTTTCAAATCTGAACTTTTATATCGTATCTGTAATCAATATATTTATTTAGATTCTTTATACATGAGGCAACACGAAAACACTACTACATTCAGTAAATTCCTAGTAGTGTGTTACACCGTTGGTACAATATGCACAAACCATATATACACATAGAATGCTACTGAAAATACAGTCAGCTCAGTCCATCAATCTCTTTTTTACAAATCCTGTTGTTGGTGATTCCTAACCCAAAACGGTGCCTGGGCGTCGACGTTTCGGTCTCTACTGTACAAATCACACCAAGACCATCATCAGGACTACTGTTGCACAAACCATCTACAAAAAATATATATACAATATATACAGTCAGTCTCATAGTATCCACATTCCAATGTCCAATATTTCATCGTCTGCTGACATTAAACCATCACCTCACCCGGTGTGACAAAATATAAAAACCACTACCTGGCTTAATACTCACTGAACAAGTATATTCTCTCAGAAATATTCTCTCTGAAGTATTCAGATTCCACTGTGGTTTTACCACTATTGTAAATTTAGTCAAACTATCGCCCTAAAAACGGTGTAAAGAAAACATAAAACAACCAATCAATAGAACCACAGGCCACATTTAGTCTACTTATATGGCATCCACCTCGGCTCCCTATTTACCTTGAATTCAATCCTCAGAGCGTATTTGAACAACGCGAGTCCACAATTCGACTCCGTGTGTAGAAAACTATTACCTAAAAGACACAAGCAAGGAGGGCTACCGTCACACTCCTAGTTCGTATACTCTGGGCTTCTCCTGTTAACTTAAAGGTAGCTGGAAGACAGCGTTTGTAGTCACTCATATGCACCGCAAACGACGGGACCCATCCTCGTCAGTTTCACTTCGCGTCTGATCCCAAACGTGCAAGCTCGACTAACAATCTTTCCGTGAAGTGCGCGCATGCGCATACGCTCACAAAACACTAGAAACTACAGTGGCCATTTTAGAGAGGGCAATGTTTCTTACTGATTCAGACCGTTTTCTATATATCAAGTGTTCTATCACCACACCAAAAACAACAATTACTAAAAACATACAAAAATGCTCTGTTATTTACATGCTGATAGGCAAGCGTTCCTCACCTAGAGGGACCACTATTAACCACTATGTACAAATCACTGATCTAAATCACATCAAATGCGTCAGTAACACAACTAAGACTCAAAGGGTTGCAAGATTGTGCCATTCCACAAATTGATTTAGCCCATGTTCCACTGTTCTACTCATCCATATCCATTTGTTCTCTTTTAATGTCAGCAGACGATCCACATTGGTCCTGTATTAGATGCCAGTTCTTGGATATAATTCTTTTGATTTGGCTAGACTCTGTCCCAAAGGTAGTGACACATGCTATTGTGTTTTCAGCCTTCTCTTTGGCTGTGTTCTCAGTCAATAGTGCTCCACGGTCATAGTACCAAGCCCGCTTAAGGGCCCGTTTCACCATTCTGTGTGGATACTCTCTGGCGCCTAATTTCAATTGGAGGATTTTAGCTTCTCTGAAATAATCCTCTTTTCGTGTACAATTACGTTTAATTCTTAAAAATTGGCCAAAGGGGAGATTGTCCCTTAAATTCCTGGGGTGGTGACTCGAGTATTTCAACAAAGTGTTGCGAGATGTAGGCTTCGTGTACAAATTGACCACTACACTACCGTTGTCATTAATTAGTTGTAAGTCTAGGAAATTTATCCGCTCATTGCTATACTCAATCGTAAATTGTAAGTTGTTGTTTTGTTCATTGAGCCAAGCATGAAATGATAATAGGTGATCTTGTAGCAGTACACTTGCAAAGCCCACACATGACAATAACCCGATTCAAGGCCCCATTCACTCGATTTTTTAAACATATATAGCACTCCAACAAAGTTAGATTTTAAAACTTTATTAACATTTAACTATAATGAACGGAACAAAAACTGTAAAAACATTTAAACATTTTTCACCCAAAAAAGCAACAATGGTCAGAAGCTGTCTTTTGTGCGAATAGTCCCAAGGCAGCACAACGTGCAGAGTTCTGGACGGCACCCATGTGATGTCGCCTGGGTGCCGCACTGGTTTTGGGATCCTACAATGCTGCTCCGAAAATTGGCGTGGGGCGTCCCGGGTGGGGCGGGGGGAGGCCTCGTCAGTAGCGGTCTGTTGTGCGAATAGTCCCAAGGCAGCAGAACGCGCTGAGATGTTGATGGCACCCAGGTGATGTCCAGTAAACTGCTGCACTGGTTTTGGTATCCTACAATGCTGCTCCGAAAATTTGCGTGCGGCGGCCCCGGGGGGGGGGGGGGGGGCGTGGGGGAGGCGGCGTGAACGGGCCTCCCCAGGTGGCGGCCATCCAGCTGAGTTGCGCCCGCTCTTGCGGCTACAGCGTCTCGCTCACCTTGTTGTTGAGTTGCTCCCACTCTTGCAGTGCAGCGATAGGCGCCTGCCACATAACTCTTAAAATGGCGGACGGCTCTTCGGTTTTGGGCCTGGTCCACTGAAATGGCCCTGGGACACCTTGGAACTCGGACGCTTGCCTGCTAGGGCTTGGGCTCCATTCTCGAAAAGCGTCCCCTCAGCCGTGAAGATTCTACAAAAGTCTTGGGGGTCCCCGACTCAAGCAGGCTTCCGGTGGGGAGCGGCTGCCATGATTGCTCGCGGAATGACCACGACGGAGCCACGAGATGGTGGTGCTCTCATGCTGACGCCAGCTTCAGTCTGAATGATCCAGAAACAAGGTGGGGCTTTCATCGTTTGGGAAAAAAAAATGTTCTAAACCAATGAAAAGTGTTATTTTTAGGTCATATGACCAAGCCTTCCATCTTTAGGAAACCAAAAGTAAAATGATCCAATGAAAAGTTTTATAAACAAGTCACATGACCTGTTATGCGGCATAGGGCTACAAAAAGCGTAGAAAATCCGTTGGCACGTGAGGCGGCGTCAGTAGCGGACCGATGTGCGAATAGGCCAAAGGCAGCACAACGCGCTGAGATCCGGATGGCACCGAGGTGGTGTCAAGCAAATTGCCGCACTGGTGTGGCCATCCTACAATGCTGCGCCGAAAGACGGCGTGTCCAGCTGAGTTCCGGTCACTCTTGCGGTACAGTGAGTCGAACGTGCCGAGATCCGGATGGCACCGAGGTTGTGTCCAGCAAGTTGCCGCACTGGTGTGGCCATCCTACAATGCTGTGCCGAAAGTCGGCGTGGGGTGCCCCGTTGGCTTATGAGGTGATGTCAGTAGTGGACCGATGTGTGAATAGGTCGGAACCAGCACAAGGCGCCAAGATCCGAATGGCAAGTCCTGGATATTGAGTGCCATAGTTGAGAGTTCTGAGCAGTGCTTGTAAGACTATCTGAAGCTTATTTGCACCTGCTGCAGCTTCACTGTTGCCCAAGGTGGTGTCCAGCAAATTGCTGCAGTGGTGTGGCCATCCTACAATGCTGCGCCGAAAGACGGCGTGTCGAGCTGAGTTCCGGTCACTCTTGCGGTACAGTGAGTCGAACGCGCCGAGATCCGGATGGCACCGAGGTTGTGTCCAGCAAGTTGCCGCACTAGTGTGGCCATCCTACAATGCTGCGCCGAAAGACGGCGTGACCAGCTGAGTTCCGGTCACTCTTGCGGTACAGTGACTCGAACGCTCCGAGATCCGGATGGCACCGAGGTGGTGTCCAGCAAGTTGCCGCACTGGTGTGGCCATCCTACAATGCTGCGCCGAAAGTCAGTGTGGGGTGCCCCGTTGGCTTATGAGGTGATGTCAGTAGTGGACCGATGTGTGAATAGGTCGGAAGCAGCACAAGGCGCCCTGCACTGTTGAGCTTTTTTCAATGCCTGTTTTTTGTTGTTTCCCCTCCATCAAAAAGAAAAATAAATATATAAAACTGTGCAAAAATACAAAAAAATGTTTAGAAAAGCAGTGCTTGTAAGACTGTCTGAAGCTCTTTTGCACCTGCTGCAGCTTCACTATTGCCCTGGTGTGGACAAAGATCGCCCATGACTTAGGCTGATTGAGAGTTTGTAGAAAAATGGCTTCAGATTTTCCACATATTACTCTTCAACATTCTTCCTAAATGTAACAATGTGAGACTCACTAGGAGAACGGCTGTTTATCTTTCCTTTCAAAATGCTGCCAACAATATTTTCTGAATGGAAGACACCATCTTGTAGCATAAAGGGCCGAAAGGGGTTCTGGTCTGGCCGATTGTTGGTGAAGACATTTTGACTATATCTTGGACCTGCCCGGCCTCGCCCAAAATGGCGCCGGTATAAATGGGACTCGTAACTCCTTGCCCGCAAATGTATATCTAGAAAATGTTATTGTAAGTGGCCCTGTCTTATTTTAATTACAAAATGTACGTCCACCGATTCCGCAACTGTTAGACACCTTAGTTCTTGCAACCTAATGGCCCGCTCGTTACGTTCCTCTACAGTGTAAATGTCTCCTCATCATATACGATTTCAGTTTGCTCCGTGGCCGGCCCACGTGGTTATAGGCCCGTATTTGTATACTGATATTTTCACAATAAAGGTTTTTAAAACAAAACACGGTAGTAGTATTTACATTGGTAAAGTTTTTACTTTTAGTCACTGTTTTCGAATCAGTAAAAGGCAAGTGAAATAAAGCAGTCCAATTACATGACGGATAAAAGGTATAATATGTAGGAACGCAGTAAAGATAAATGGTCAAGGGCAGTTGTGTTTTTCATTTCTGCAACATAAAGTGATCGATAAGAATCTGATAATCAGGCGTATCGGCGACTAAGACAGCAGGCCGAGTCTCTTTTACTCAACGGCTCCTTCATGGAACGAAGAAACGCCCTTTTTCTCGAAAAAGGAATATATTTTACTTGCAGGACAGTTGTAAATTTTCCGGGAAAGTACATTAGCCTGGAATATTATAACATATATGTTTTAAAAAAAATAATGTTCGAAAAAAATAAAAAGCGTAATTTTTAGGTCATATCACCAAGCTTTTCATCATTAAAATAACAAAAGTAAAATGAACCAATGAAAAGTTTTATTAACAAGTCACATGACCTGTTATGCTTACGTTACGCGCTGCGCGCCGCGCCCCGGATCACTTCCGGGTGCGCTAACGCGGCGTGTCATATAACGCATTACGCGACAACGTAGGTCAAGAATATAGTCAAAATGTCTCCACCAACCAGCGTTCGGAACACAACCCCTTTCAGCAGTCCAAAAAGTTCTGTTAAATGACAACAGAGGGGACAGGCAACAAGAACCATCAGTCAAAGAGGGGAGGGCAAGTTCTTCTCTTCCGGGTCATGTTGGGGCGCTACCGGAACTGATCGAATTGGTAGTCTACAGTGTTTCTGGATGTTTCAGACTAAAGCTGGTGTCAGCATGAGAGCACTACCATCTCGTAGCTCCGTCGTGGCCATTCCACGAGCAATCATGGCAGCCGCTCCCCACCAGAAGCCTGCGGGAGTCGGGGGCCCCCAAGACTTTTGTAGAATCTTCACGGCTGAGGAGACGCTTTCGAGAATGGGACCCAAGCCCTATCAGGGAAGCGTCCGAGTTCCAAGGTGTCCCAGGGCCATTTTAGTGGACCAGGCCCAAAACCGAAGAGCCGGCCGCCATTTTGAGAGTCCTGTGGCAGCCGCCTATCGCTGCACCGCAAGAGCGGGAGCAACTTAACTACATGGTGAGCGAGACGCTGTAGTCGCAAGAGCGGGCGGTAAACAGCTGAATGGCGGAAGAGGCACAGTGTAGCAAAAGCGGGCGGAATGGCAACTAAAACGGTAAAGGGGCGCCCCACTACAGCGTGTCTTCAGGTCAAACGGATTGTGGGACAAAGTCCAGAATAGAAGAGTCATCAAAAGGCAAAAAGTTCCGCCGGACCCCGGGAGCCGGCCGCCTATGTCGGGGGCGATCTCAGGCTACACCAGTGCTATAAGACTTGGGGAGGGGGTCGGAGCCAAGCGTCTTCTCCGAGTCCGTGTCATCACACCGCCCCTCGGGGGCCTCCGTCAAGCGGTTTAGGGAGGTACCATATAACATTGTTTTCAAATGCAGTCAGGTCCACAAACGACCCTCACTTACTTTGGAATAGTGAAGCTGCAGTAGGTGGAAATAAGCTTCAGACAGTCTTACAAGCACTGCTTTTGTAAACATTTTTTGTTTTTTTGTATTTTTGCACAGTTTTATATATTTTTTTTGTTTTTGATGGAGGGGAAACAACAAAGCACAGGCATTGAAAAAGGCTCAAACTCAGAACTCTGAACTATGGCACCCAATATCCAGGACTTTCCATCCGGATCTTGGCGCCTTGTGCTGCTTCCGACCTATTCACACATCGGTCCACTACTGACATCATCTTATAAACCAACGTTATGTAAATAGTTATTTAATAAAATGTTTTAACCTGTTTCTTTGCTGGTGTGTTGTCTATATTTTTAATATTTGCATAGGGTTTGTCGTTATTTTGGGCGGGGTGGGTGACGGAGCCGAGCTGTCTTGCAGCCCTCATGGTGTGGAGCTCAGTTCATCTCACTATTTTCGTATTTCTCATGAAGGGTTGTTTATAATATTTCTATTTTAGCGAGGTCAAAAAGAGATCCAATTAGTGGCCTACTGATTTTGCTCGATTACTTTTATTTTTTTACACGATTTTTCACGATCTGCAAAGACTAAACAGAGTATTGCGACTTTGTGCTTGTTTGTAAATAGAGAATGAACCAAAGAGAATCAATTGAAAAACAGTAAATGCTTGGATAATAATCAATCAAATGGAGAGACAAGCAGGCAGGACGGATTACAACGGGGGTAAAGGCCTGCGTTAACTACTCTTCACTATCTGCAAAGAGAGAGTACTACTAAGAGAAAAGAGGGGAGGGGGGCAGCGTTCAAAGCACATCAGCGTGCATAAATACGAAAATGTTTTTATCTATCACGTACTTGACATTTTAAAGCTTTTCATATTTGCTATTAAAAAACCAATGAAATTCACAGAAAAAACCATAGGTTATAGTGGATATATAGTTAGGAATTTGCATTTACAAAACCTTGAAAATTCAATGAAAAAACCATTGGTTTTAGGCCATATATAGTTAGGAATTTGCATTTACAAAACCTTATTTTACTCGCATAAAACCATTGAAATTCCATATATAGTTATAAGCGTTAACTATATATCGCGCACCCGCAATCCACTGCTGATGATGTCACATATTACATCATTCATGACATGGTTAGTGACATCACTGATGACATCACTGATGACATCTCAAATGACATCACTGATGACATCACTGAAAACATCTCATTTGACATGACTGATAACATCACTGATGATATCATTCATGTGATAATACCATGAACCTCTTCACACTCTAATATAACCTTAGATACAATCAGTGTAAACAGACAGTCACAGACTGTCACTCATCCATGGAGTTACTCACACACCTAGTCAGTTATGCCAAAAATCAATCACACCTCCATTTTCTCAACTATACAGTTATACACACCTTACTTATTCAAACATATACTAACACATATTTACTTTACTCTCTTATACAATCTCTGATACATGTTCACAATGATCCATACAGCCACTCACACATTCACTGGCTCTTATGCACAGTTATTTATAGATGTCAACTCTCACATGTACTGTGTTTTACATATGTACTTAATTTGACATGTAGCACTGAGATATCCATTCACTCACTAATACACTCATGCACAGTCAACCGCCCATACAGCTGTTTGCACATGCACATTTGAATCTATACATATAGTGAATCAACTACTCACACATCTATGTACAGAGTCACACACCTTCCAGCCACCCATACACACACACTCAGTTTCCCATACAAATACTTGGACAACCAATCAATAACCCATATAGTTACTCATATAGCTACTGATCAACATATGCAGCAGTTTGTAGAACAACAGATATAATGATGCACAAATTAAAACAGTTTAGTCACTAACCCATGCACTCAGTGAGACACATTTAATCACTCACTCATACAATCAGTCATGCACCTACTAAATCCTTCATCCAGACACTTATATATCCACTCATTCTTCAATATGTAAAACATATTTTAACTTTACAGAAACATACAGTCACTGGATGTTGTAATCAGTGATGTCATCAGTGATGTCATTTGAGATGTCATCAGTGATGTCATCAGTGATGTCACTAACCATGTCATGAATGATGTAATATGTGACATCATCAGCAGTGGATTGCGGGTGCGCGATATATAGTTAGCGCTTATAACTATATATGGAATTTCAATGGTTTTATGCGAGTAAAATAAGGTTTTGTAAATGCAAATCCCTAACTATATATGGCCTAAAACCAATGGTTTTTTCATTGAATATATATATATATATATATATATATATATATATATATATATATATATATATATATATATATATATATTACCTACTGGCTATCGCCAGTAGGTATATATAGTTAGGATTAATTCCCTATGGGATTTCTGAAAATTCTATGTCTAATAACTTTGGCGTTTGTGGACGGAATCGGCTGACATTTTCAGGAAAATGGCACATTTTGTTTCTGAGCAGCCCCTGAAAATTTGGTGGTGTTTCGTCAAGGGGGGCTGAGAAAAAAGGGGGGTCCCAAAACGCGTTTTTTACATTGAGTTTTCCATAGGGCGGTTGGCCTCACTTTTAGCTCGAACGGCTGAATGGATTTGCACGAAACTTGGCAAAATTGTAGAGACCGGTAGCCCGATGTGCCTTTGCTAGGTCTCAATATATGTGCTTCAGTGGATTTTGAGAAATTAACGTTTAAATCAAGATATATATCTGTAACAGCGCTCCGGGCAGCGATCCGGTCCGCTTACTTTTCGCGTTTCGGAACTTTGCGCGCAGAAAGCTGATTGGCTCTCCGGTGTCTGTCAACATTCTAAACAGTCCGGAGCGGCCGCCATCTTGTCTCTCGGTAGGATCGAGAGAGAAGAAGAGGTGAAAAACGAAAGGGGAATTTAATGAAAGGGGGCAAGGTATCCCCCTCTTGACCCCCTAGGAATGTTGTTGGGGTTATTAAAGGGTCCCGTGGGGAAAAGGAAAAAAAAATGATTTTTCACGGTAGAAGCGCTTCACGGGCCGCGAACTGGGCCGCAAACTGGTAGCGAAACGGGAATTCGCCATTTTGTGCTTCGTTAATTAAATTACTAGGTATAAGGGGGTGTGGGAGACGTATCCTAATCCCCTATGTTTCCTGAGGGTGGCTGAGGAGGCTGATATATGTTGATACATCTCTTCCAGCGGCTGTGCGTGAACTTTTTTTTATTTTGCTGCGTGACAGTCCGGAGCGGCCGCCATCTTGTCTCTCGGTAGGATCGAGAGAGAAGAAGAGGTGAAAAACTAAGGGGGAATTTAATGAAAGGGGGCAAGGTATCCCCCTCTTGACCCCCTAGGAATGTTGTTGGGGTTATTAAAGGGTCCCGTGGGGAAAAGAAAAAAAAATGATTTTTCACGGTAGAAGCGCTTCACGGGCCGCGAACTGGGCCGCAAACTGGTAGCGAAACGGGAATTCGCCATTTTGTGCTTCGTTAATTAAATTACTAGGTATAAGGGGGTGCGGGAGACGTATCCTAATCCCCTATGTTTCCTGAGGGTGGCTGAGGAGGCTGATATATGTTGATACATCTCTTCCAGCGGCGGCGCCATCTTGCCTTTTTTCCAATGCCACAATTTTGTCATGCACGGCAGCCATTTTAGATGCCAGGCTGGTCCCAGGCTATCACCTACCCCTGCGGATGTAGTTTATGGCCCCAGCTGTAGAGAATTCAGACATGCCAACCCTCCTGATTCAGGCGTGTGACTACTGATTTCAGTGCTAGTCTCCCGCCTCCCGATTTCTGCAAGCAAAAACCCGGGGGCATATTACGAACAACTAGCGATAATTTTTGTCTCTAACTTGTTTAGAGACAAAAATTATCGCCGCACATCGGCGATTTTTATCGCAGATAAACCTTGCTATTATCGCAGAAAAGTCAGCGATATTCATGTATTATCGAGCAAATGCTCTTAGCCATGTTATCCACCTCCCATTGGATAACATGGCTAAGAACTGCTCAGGGCAGGTGTTAGATTTTGGAGATATTCGCGCTTAGCGCGAATATCTCCAAAAGTTGGTAATAGAAGATAGCGATGTTAGGGACTGTTTCCAGTCGCTAACATCTTGGTACGCCACTTTGCATGTCATTAGTGATAAGTATCACTGACATGCAAAGCGGGGCCCAAGATGGTCGCTATCTCCTTTTAGCTGTCACTAACTGGTGTTAGCGACAGCTTGGTAATAGGGAGATAATTTTATCTCCGCTTTCATGGCTTTTAAAGCCAAAAAAGCGGAGATAAACCCCCTTGATAATATGCCCCACGATTCCTTGGGTGTTTCAGCTGACAGGGCTTGGTATTGTGTTACATGGTAATTTTTCCAGGAAACGTCAGAGGGTCGATGCAGGGGTTCTAGAAGAGGTGATAAACCATTTAAGCCTCATGAACAAGCGAATGGTCTTTTAAAGATTTGTGAAGTACTCGGGGCGGCGGTGTGTGTGTGCCCTCTTTTAGGAGCGGGCGGGGGGGCACTGCCAGCAACTTGCCAGGTCAGGTAGTGTTCAACACGTGCATCACCCTTTCTCTGCCTGCTATTGCGCTCCATGCTTCGGAAAGGTAAGAAAAAGAACGTGCATTTGAGTTTGAAATGTCCGATCCTGCAGCAGCACACTTCCAAAGCCCACACATGACAATAACCCGATTCAAGGCCCCATTCACCCGTTTTTAAAAAAATAGATAACACTCCAACAAAGTAAGATTATAAAACTTTATTAACTATTAACTATAACGAACGGAACAAAAACTAAAAACATTTAAACATTTTTCAACACAAAAAGCAACAATGGTTAGAAGCTGTCCTTTGTGCGAATAGTCCCAAGGCAGCACAACGTGCAGAGTTCTGGACGGCACCCAGGTGATGTCGCCTGGGTGCCGCACTGGTTTTGGGATCCTACAATGCAGCACAGAAAAACAGCGTGGGGCGTCCCGGGTGGTGCGGGGGGAGGCCTCGTCAGTAGCGGTCTGTTGTGCGAATCGTCCCAAGGCAGCAGAACGCGTTGAGATGTTGATGGGACTGTGTCCAGTGTCACATGGCTGACACAACATGTACGACAGGCACCCAGGTGATGTCCAGTAAACTGCCGCACTGGTTTTGGTATCCTACAATGCTGCTCCGAAAATTGGCGTGCGGCGGCCCGGGGGTGGGGGAGGCAGCGTGAACGGGCCTCCCCAGGTGGCGGCCATCTAGCTGAGTTGCGCCCGCTCTTGCGGCTACAGCGTCTCGCTCACCATGTTGTTGAGTTGCTCCCACTCTTGCAGTGCAGCGATAGGCGGCTGCCACATGGCTCTTAAAATGGCGGACGGCTCCTCGGTTTTGGGCCTGGTCCACTGAAATGGCCCTGGGACACCTTGGAACTCGGACGCTTGCCTGCTAGGGCTTGGGCTCCATTCTCGAAAAGCGTCCCCTCAGCCGTGAAGATTCTACAAAAGTCTTGGGGGCCCCCGACTCCCGCAGGCTTCTGGTGGGGAGCGGCTGCCATGATTGCTCGCGGAATGACCACGACGGAGCCACGAGATGGTGGTGCTCTCATGCTGACGCCAGCTTCAGTCTGAATGATTCAGAAACAAGGTGGGGCTTTCATCGTTTGGGAAAAAAAAATGTTCTAAACCAATGAAAAGTGTTATTTTTAGGTCATATGACCAAGCCTTCCATCTTTAGGAAACCAAAAGTAAAATGAACCAATGAAAAGTTTTATAAACAAGTCACATGACCTGTTATGCGGCATAGGGCTACAAAAAGCGTAGAAAATCCGTTGGCACGTGAGGCGGCGTCAGTAGCGGACCGATGTGCGAATAGGCCGAAGGCAGCACAACGCGCCGAGATTCGGATGGCACCGAGGTGGTGTCCAGCAAATTGCCGCACTGGTGTGGCCATCCTACAATGCTGCGCCGAAAGACGGCGTGTCCAGCTGAGTTGCGGTCACTGTTGCGGTACAGTGACTCGAACGCGCCGAGATCCGGATGGCACCGAGGTGGTGTCCAGCAAATTGCCGCACTGGTGTGGCCATCCTACAATGCTGCGCCGAAAGACGGCGTGTCCAGCTGAGTTGCGGTCACTGTTGCGGTACAGTGACTCGAACGCGCCGAGATACGGATGGCACCGAGGTGGTGTCCAGCAAATTGCCGCACTGGTGTGGCCATCCTACAATGCTGCGCCGAAAGATGGCGTGTCCAGCTGAGTTGCGGTCACTCTTGCGGTACAGTGAGTCGAACGCGCCGAGATCTGGATGGCCCCGATGTTGTGTCCAGCAAGTTGCCGCACTGGTGTGGCCATCCTACAATGCTGCGCCGAAAGTCGGCGTGGGGTGCCCCGTTGGCTTATGAGGTGATGTCAGTAGTGGACTGATGTGTGAATAGGTCGGAACCAGCACAAGGCGCCAAGATCCGAATGGCAAGTCCTGGATGTTGAGTGCCTCAGTTGAGAGTTCTGAGCAGTGCTTGTAAGACTGTCTGAAGCTTATTTGCACCTACTGCAGCTTCACTATTGCCCTGGTGTGGCCAAAGGTGGCACATGACATAGGCGGCCGGGTCCCGAGGTGCGGCGGAACTTTTTTCCTTTTCCTTTCTGCTTCTTTTCCTACAATCCGTTTCATCTGAAGACACGACCAGGTCCCTGAATGTGTGCAGCGGGACGCTATTGATTGAATGAAAATGGCGGCTTGACACAAAGCTGACTCAAGCGTTACTGTTGATGCTATACAGACAAAAATTGGTTTTCAGTTTGTACATTCTTCAGGTTTTTTTTTTCCATCCAAGTCTGATTGAGAGTTTGTAGAAAAATGGCTTCAGATTTTCCACATACTACTCTTCAACATTCTTCCTAAATGTAACAATGTGAAACTCACTAGGAGAATGGCTGTTTCTGTTTCCTTTCAAAATGCTGCCAACACTATTTTCTGAATGGAAGACACCATCTTGTAGCATAAAGGGCCGAAAGGGGTTCTGGTCTGGCCGATGGTTGGTGGAGACATTTTGACTATATCTTGGACCTGCCCGGCCTCGCCCAAAATGGCGCCGGTATAAATGGGACTCGTAACTCCTTGCCCGCAAATGTATATCTAGAAAATGTTATTGTAAGTGGCCGTGTCGTATTTTAATTACAAAATGTACGTCCACCGATTCCGCAACTGTTAGACACCTTTGTTCTTGCAACCTAATGGCCCGCTCGTTACGTTCTTCTACAGTGTAAATGTCTCCTCATCATATACGATTTCATTTTGCTCCGTGGCCGGCCCACGTGGTTATAGGCCCGTATTTGTATACTGACATTTTCACAATAAAGGTTTTTAAAACAAAACACGGTAGTAGTATTTACATTGGTAAAGTTTTTACTTTTAGTCACTGTTTTCGAATCAGTAAAGGCAAGTGAAATAAAGCAGTCCAATTACATGACGGATAAAAGGTATGATATGTAGGAACGCAGTAAAGATAAATGCTTAAGGGCAGTTGTGTTTTTCATGTCTGCAATATAAAGTGATCGATAAGAATCTGATAATCAGGCGTATCGGCGACTAAGATAGCAGGCCGAATCTCTTTTACTCAACGGCTCCGTTATGGAAGGAAGAAACGCCCTTTTTCTCGAAAAAGGAATATATTTTACTTACAAGACAGTTGTAAATTTTCCGGGAAAGTACATTAGTCTGGAATATTATAACATATGTTTGAAAAAAAAATATTGTTCGAAAACAATAAAAAGCGTAATTTTTAGGTCATATGACCAAGCTTTTCATCATTAAATTAACAAAAGTAAAATGAACCAATGAAAAGTTTTATTAACAAGTCACATGTCCTGTTATGCTTACGTTACGCGCTGCGCGCCGCGCCTCGGATCACTTCCGGGTGCGGTAACGCGGCGTGTCATATAACGCATTACACGACAACGTAGGTCAAGAATATAGTCAAAATGTCTCCACCAACCAGCGTTCGGAACACAACTCCTTTCAGCAGTCCAAAAAGTTCTGTTAAATGACAACAGAGGGGACAGGCAACAAGAACCATCAGTCAAAGAGGGGAGGGCAAGTTCTTCTCTTCCGGGTCATGTTGGGGCGCTACCGGAACTGATCGAATTGGTAGTCTACAGTGTTTCTGGATGTTTCAGACTAAAGCTGGCGTCAGCATGAGACCACTACCATCTCGTAGCTCCGTCATGGCCATTCCACGAGCAATCATGGCAGCCGCTCCCCACCAGAAGCCTGCGGGAGTCGGAGGCCCCCAAGACTTTTGTAGAATCTTCACGGCTGAGGGGACGCTTTTCGAGAATGGGACCCAAGCCCTATCAGGGAAGCGTCCGAGTTCAAAGGTGTCCCAGGGCCATTTTAGTGGACCAGGCCCAAAACCGAAGAGCCGGCCGCCATTTTGAGAGTCCTGTGGCAGCCGCCTATCGCTGCACCGCAAGAGTGGGCGCAATTCAGCTGGATGGTGGGCAAGACGCTGTAGCCGCAAGAGTGGGCGCAACTCAGCTGGATGGG
The DNA here is from genome assembly GCF_964263255.1 of Lissotriton vulgaris. Lineage (NCBI taxonomy): Eukaryota > Metazoa > Chordata > Amphibia > Caudata > Salamandridae > Lissotriton > Lissotriton vulgaris. The sequence goes on from NC_141687.1 coordinate 9,936,948, forward strand.
ACAAGGTTCAGAATTGAAGAGTCATCAAAAGGCAAAAAGTTCCGCCGGATCCCGGGAGCCGGCCGCCTATGTCGGGGGCAATCTCAGGCTACACCAGTGCTATAAGACTTGGGGAGGGTGTCGGAGCCAAGCGTCTTCTCCGAGTCCATGGCCATCACACCGCCCCTCAGGGGCCTCCGTCAAGCTGTTTAGGAAGGTAATATATCACATTGTTTTCTAATGCAGTCAGGTCCACAAACGACACTCACTTACTTTGAGAATAGTGAAGCTGCAGTAGGTGGAAATAAGCTTCAGACAGTGTTACAAGCGCTGCTCAGAACTCTTAACTATGGCACCCAACATCCAGAACTTATGCTATTTGAGAATGGCAGTGACATCGAAGCATCTCAGGGACCAAAACCATTAACGTACTTTCACGTATGAAAATCTTACTTGGGGAGGGGGCAGGAGCGAAGCGCCCCCTCCCAGTCAGCGCCACCACACCGTATGTTGAAAATTTGAAGCCATCGTTCTACAAAGTCAACCAAACTTGGATTAAAAATCTAGAAAAATGTACAAACTGAAAACCAGTTTTGGTCTGCATAGCATCAGTAGCAACGCTTGAGTCAGCTTTTTGTCAAGCCGCAAATTTGATTCAACAAAGCACAGACATTCAAAAAGGCTCAAATTCAGAACTCTAAACTATGGCACCCAACATCCAGGAGCTTGCCATCCGGATCTTGGAGCCTTGTGCTGCTTTCGAACTATTCACACATCGGTCCACTACTGACATCATCTTATAAACCAACGTTATGTAAATAGTTTTTTAATAAAATGTTTTACCCTGTTTCTTTGCTGGTGTGTTGTCTATATTTTTAATATTTGCATACGGTTTGTCGTTATTTTGTGCGGGATGGGTGATGGAGCCGAGCTGTCTTGCAGCCCTCATGGTGTGGAGCTCAGTTCATCTCACTATTTTCGTATTTCTCATGAAGGGTTGTTCCTAATATTTCTATTTTAGCGAGGTCAAAAAGAGATCCAATTAGTGGCCTACTGATTTTGCTCGATTACTTTTATTTTTTTTACACGATTTTTCACTATCTGCAAAGACTAAACAGAGTATTGCGACTTTGTGCTTGTTTGTAAATAGAGAATGATCCAAAGAGAACCAATTCTAAAACAGTAAATGCTTGGACAACAATCAATCAAATGGAGAGACAAGCAGCCACGACGGATTACAACGGGGGTAAAGGCCTGCGTTAACTACCCTTCAGTATCTGCAAAGAGAGAGTACTACTAAGACAAAAGAGGGGAGGGAGGGGGTGCAGCATTCAAAGCACATCAGCGTGCATAAATACGAAAATGTTTTTATTTATCACGTACTTGACATTTTAAATCTTTTCATATTTGCTATTAAAAAACCAATGAAATTCACAGAAAAACCATAGGTTATAGTGGATATATAGTTAGGAATTTGCATTTACAAAACCTTGAAAATTCAATGAAAAAACCATTGGTTTTAGGCCATATATAGTTAGGGATTTGCATTTACAAAACCTTATTTTACTCGCATAAAACCATTGAAATTCCATATATAGTTATAAGCGCTAACTATATATCGCGCACCCGCAATCCACTGCTGATGATGTCACATATTACATCATTCATGACATGGTTAGTGACATCACTGATGACATCACTGATGACATCTCAAATGACATCACTGATGACATCACTGAAAACATCTCATTTGACATGACTGATAACATCACTGATGATATCATTCATGTGATAATACGATGAACCTCTTCAGACTCTAATATAACCTTAGATACAATCAGTGTAAACAGACACTCACAGACTGTCACTCATCCATGGAGTTACTCACACACCTAGTCAGTCATGCAAAGAATCAATCACACCTCCATTTCCTCAAATATACAGTTATACAAACTTTACTTATTCAAACACATACTAACACATATTTACTCTCTTATACAATCCCTGATACAAGTTCACAATGATCCATACAGCCACTCACACATTCACTGGCTCTTATGCACAGTTATTTATATATGTCAACTCTCACATGTACTGTTTTTTACATATGTACTTACTTTGACATGTAGCACTGAGATATCCATTCACTCACCAATACACTCATGCACACAGTCAACCGCCCATACAGCTGTTTCCACATGCACTTTTGAACCCACCCATCTAGTGAATCAACTGCTCACACATCTATGCACAGAGTCACACACCTCCCAGCTACCCACACACACACACTCAGTATCCCATACAAATACTTGGGCAACCAATCAATAACCCATATAGTTACTCATATAGCTACTTATCAACACATGGAACAGTTTACAGAACAACAGACATAATGATGCACAAATTAAGACAGTTTAGTCATTAACCCATGCACTCAGTGAGACACATTTAATCACTCACTCATATAGTCAGTCATGCACCTACTAAATCCTTCATCCAGACACTTATATATCCACTCATTCTTCAATATGTAAGAGATATTTTAACTTTACAGAAACATACAGTCACTGGATGATGTCATTTGAGATGTCATCAGTGATGTCATCAGTGATGTCACTAACCATGTCATGAATGATGTAATATGTGACATCATTAGCAGTGGATTGCGGGTGCGCGATATATAGTTAGTGCTTATAACTATATATGGAATTTCAATGGTTTTATGCGAGTAAAATAAGGTTTTGTAAATGCAAATCCCTAACTATATATGGCCTAAAACCAATGGTTTTTTCATTGAATATATATATATATATATATATATGAAGAAAGATTCCTCCCCAGCCTGCTCTGCGCTCGCAGACACCGCCTCCACGCCAACAAGGAAGAGGACCGGACCAGCAATTCAGCTAAGATGGTATTTTTATTTACAGATTAAAACAGAACCAGCGGCGCGTTTCGGGCGGGAAGCCCTTGATCACGCTGCAACATGTTTGTAATCAATTATGCTTTTTTTATAGGTGTATGCAGTGAAATAGGCGCCACCCCCTGGTGACGCCCACCATGATCATGTGGTAAATACTAAACAGTGACAACGCACTACCGCTGATACATAGTTGCTAATGTTGAATGAACATACAAGAATTTTTAACTGGTTAAATCCAAGAAACCATCAACATATACTTAATTATAAAAACATTAAAGTACAATCCTTACATGTTGAATTTCAGTTAAAAGATATATCTCTGTTATGTGCAAATAAGCAATCTAATACATTTAGCAGCAAGATTGTAAAGTGCGTGTACCTTGAAAGTGCATAAGTGATAAAAAATTGTGATAAAGTGCAAGAAATAGCGGAAACATATGGAACTACCACTGAAACAATTATCGACAGTTAGGCATCATTTCTCAATGTTTAAATACAAAAATTCATCATCCTAGTCCATAATTATTTCTATTTGAAAGGTCAAATAGAACAATAAGAACCATTTTTTCAAGAAGCTAAGAATAACAGTATGTACAAAAAGATTCGTAATTCATATATATACATACCTATACACATCCCCACTCTTATACCCACCACCCCAGATACCTGGCCCATTTTATAAAAAGTGAATATTTCAATGGATTACAAATCCCTATGTGCTAGTAAAGAACAAAGCAAAACAATGTAGATGGCACTGACTATATACACACCCAACTAAAAAACCCTCTCATAAATATATACAATGTGCATATCTGTGCGATTCTATATATACACACACAAGTCCATGTGCAACACTAAGCTCAAGGTCAAAATAATATCAATATCAAAATTCTATACATGGTATCCACATAATAGTAAAATCACTGTACAATTAAAAGATAATACATATTGACTATCATTAAAATGTTGTACGTGATATGTGAATAGGAATGTATGAAAATGATGTATGTATAATGATGCCTAGTGCCTAAAAGTTGCCAAGTAAAGTGCATAAACAGTGTCCCTATAGGTGAGAATCGATGTAAGTTTCACCAGTTGTAATTACAGAATAAGGGACATATATGCTGGACTTCTAATAGGGAACCTAACTAGAAGAGCCCGAAATCAAAACACAGATATAGGTGGAATCAGAAGCTGGCAAGGCCAAATATATAAAAAGTGATGCATCTCCTCAATATTATTGAGCCCGTTAGGCCAACGGCTATCGAGCTCCAATATATATTTAGACTCCAATTTTCTGAGTTGAGCCTCACGATCACCTCCTCGTCTAGACAAAGGAACTGCCCCTATCACAAAATAGGTTAAACAACTTAGATCTTTGTTGTGCACTCGTTTAAAGTGACGGGCGACATGGTAAGTGGGGTCACTATGCAAAATAGCCCTGAGATGCTGCAAAATTCGGGCGTGCACCTGGAGCTTAGTGCTTCCAACATATCTAAGCCCACAGGTGCACGTCAGAACATAAACAGCATGATCAGTCTTGCAGTTGTAGTTGCCATAGATGGTTTTGGCAACTTTACTGAACGGGGTGTTATACTGGGTGGTAGTGACCCCAAACTTACAAGCCCTACAACTGGAGCATTTAAAGAAACCTCTGGATGGGCGAAGCCATGGGATTTTGGATTTTAATTCAGGTGCTGCTTTGTCCAGATGGCTGCCCATGGTTTTGGCTCGTCTGAATGTCACTGTGGGAGAAGAGGGCAACCTAGTGTTGAGAATGTGGTCGCTCATGACAATCGGCCAATGTTTGTTTAAAATTGACCTAATTTTTCTGTCTTCTCTACTAAAAGTGGTGATCAGACGTGGGCACTCCAGTTGGGGTGTAGTAGTGGGAGGAGGTTCGATTTCCAAAAGGGAGTCAGGGAAGAGACTCTCCCTAGATCTAGACAGGGATTTATTTACTGCTGTATTTAATATCCGCTCGGAGTAACCTCTAGCCCTCAATCTGGCCAAGAGTTCTTCCAAGCAGGCATCAAAATCCGAAGGAGAGCTGCATATTCTTTTTAATCTAAGGATTTCCCCATAGGGGATTCCCGAGATTGTGTGTCTAGGATGCATGCTGGAGGCATGCAATGTGGCGTTGCCAGCCGTCTGTTTTCTGTCGAGGGTGGTGTTGACTATTCCATTGGAGACATACACCTCCACATCCAAAAATTGGATACGATTTTCACTGATGTTGGCCGTAAAGTGAAGATTAAGCGAATTATCGTTGATGTCATCAATAAATCGCAAAGCTTCCTGTTTGCTACCCTTCCAGATAATAAAGATATCATCTATGTATCTTAAGAAGTATCTAACATGATTGTCCATCCATGTCTTGTGGCGCACATTGAGGACCTGCTCCTCCCACAAGCCAACGTGCAAGCACGCATAGCTGGGAGAGAAGCAGGCCCCCATCGCCACGCCCCTTAGTTGCTTATAAATTTCCTTTCCAAATGAAAAGAAATTGTTATTGAGGCACCATTTTATTAAGCCCACAATTACCTTATTGTGTTCATAATAATGGATGGGTCTACTGAAAAGGTAGTGTTGTACCGCTGCTAACCCCTTATCGTGATCTATGCTGGTATACAGCGATTCCACGTCAAGCGAAATTAAAAGCATTTCATTTTCCCATTCAAGTGTAGATATTTTAGATATAAAGTCACTAGTATCTCGAGTGAAGCTGGGAAGTTGCTTGACAAAGTCTTGTAAAAAGTAATCAATATATTCTCCCGCTTTCTCTCCCGCACAATATATATATATATATTCACTGAAAAAACTATAGGTTTCACACAAGTTATAGTTAGGAATTAGCATTTAAAAAACCTATTAAATTCACTGTAAAAAAAATAGGTTTCACACCAGTTATAGTTAGCTGGAAATTTTACTGATATAAAACCATTGAAATTCCCACGTTATAGTTAGTCGGACTCACTATAACTTGCGCGTGCAATGCACTGCTGATGACATCACATATTACATCACTCATGACATGGTCAGTGACATCACTCATGACATCACTGATGACACCATCCAATGAATATGTGCCTTTCTGAAAAATAAATATGTTTTATATATGTATATGTTAAGGTCGATGGAAGAATAAATGTTTAAATAAGTGTCTAATTGTTTGGTTTTTTTAAAAAAATTGATTGGTTAACTGGCTTATTAAGTGTGTCTTAGTGAATACATATATTAGCGAGAAATGTTTAAATATTTAAATATATGTATCAGTGTTTTACTTTATGTATAAGTGGCTGCATGGGTTGGTGAATAGCTACATGTGTGTGTACATGGGTTATTAGATGTTTTTTTAGTATCAGTATGAGTGTCTGTATGGTTTGGTGGGGCTGTTACTTAGCACATAGATGCATCAATGACTGACTCACTGTTTGTATGTGTTTTGAAGACAGCATTTATGTAGGATTGTATGGGTGGATGAGTGTGTATATGTGTGTGTTAGAGAGTGAATGCCTCTCTCACTAGTGTCTTTATGAGTAACTACATATGTTTTAATCTTGTATATATGAGAATTGATGTATATAAGTAAGTATATGTGAGAGTGAGAGATTGAAAGAGTTCCTGTTTAAATAAGTATGTGTTTCTATAAGTGATTGTTTAAGAGAGTAAGTATGTGTAAGTTTCCTTAGAAGTAATGTGCTAATGTGTGTATAGTTGTATATGCAAATAAATGGATGTTTATTAGTTTATTTACATGTGTGAGTATATGTATGAGTAAGTTTTTGATGACTGTCGGTGTGTAACAGAATGAATAGGAGTATCACTACATATGATGAGTGAGTATATGTATGAGTGAATACATAAAACTGTTGGTGAATGTGTGAATTTGTATATAGATGGTGAAATTACTGAATTGGTTGTTGTAACTGGTATGGGTATATCCACTTTTTTGTTAATGTTAGTTTCTATTTTTGAATATGTGTTTCAAAGGTTACTTTACAGTGAAAGGAGGTCTGTCACTGTGTTACAAGGATAGTGTCATCAGTGATGTCATGAGTGATGTCACTGACCATGTCATGAGTGATGTAATATGTGATGTCATCAGCAGTGCATTGCACGCGCAAGTTATAGTGAGTCCGACTAACTATAACGTGGGAATTTCAATGGTTTTATATCAGTAAAATTTCCAGCTAACTATAACTGGTGTGAAACCTATTTTTTTTACAGTGAATTTAATAGGTTTTTTAAATGCTAATTCCTAACTATAACTTGTGTGAAACCTATGGTTTTTTCAGTGAATTTCATAGGTTTTTTTAAATGCTAATTCCTAACTATAACTGGTGTGAAACCTCTGTTTTTTTCAGTGAATTTCAAACGTTTTTTAAATGCTAATTCCTAACTATAAGTCTCAGTTTATATGTAAGACTGTTAGCACTCTAGTTGTTCTTTAGAACACTCTGGTAAATTCTGTCATTGGGCTACAGTTGGGCTACATCTAGCTGATATTTGGGCTACATTTGGATTTTTTGGTCTCTGGTGGCCATCTTTGGGCTACATTGGGCTACATTGGGCTACATTTGGGCTACATTTTGGCATATATATATAGCCCAATGTAGCACAATATATATTTTATCAAAGTTAATTTTCGTAAAAACCACTTAAGAATAGGGCTACCACTCCCTACAATTTTTCCCAATTTTTTTTTTTATTTTTTGCTTTGGAGCGCTTCCGGTGCGCTTCCCGGGGAGCGCCCCGAAAAGCGTACTTTTATAAAGCGCCCCCGGGCGCGCTCCGGGGAGCGTCTCGTAAGCGCCAATATCGTGAACGAAAACATGATCATGACGTATCGCGTAGCCGCGTCCGCGTGATACGCACGGCGTAAGCGCACCCGGAAGTACTCGAGCGAATACGATCGCGCAACGGAAACATCCGACGCGCTTACGCTACGCGACCCAAAGTGCCCCCGGGCGTGCCCGGGGGCGCGTAGCGTAAGCGCGTCGGGTCATGTGACCTGAAAATAACACTTTTCATTGGTTCATAACAGTTTTAGTTTCATAATGATGAAGCCCCTGGTCTTGTGACCTGAAAATAACACTTCTCATTGGTTCAGGACAGTTTTTTTTCAAAATGATGAAAGACCCCACCTTTTTTCCTTATTCTGACTTTGTCCTTTGACTGAGGAAGACCTGTTTGTACATCTCTGTACCTTTTTGATCTTAAGAATGGCTTCAGTAGCAGCAGCAGCTGGTGCATCTGCCCCACCACCACCACCACAACCACCAAGAGGACCAGCTCCAAATTATATTGGTGGTCAAGAACAGGAGGAGGAGGAAGAGGAAGAGGAGGAGGGGAGGAGAAGATGGCTGCCTGAAGAAAATACCCCATACAAACCCAAGCCACACATTGTATGGGAGTTTTTTTCAATCCCAGAGGGCAAAAAAAAAGTGAATGTGGCCAAGGTAACTTGCCTAATCTGCAATGAAGAACTTTCACGGGGCAACCCAAACAAAAAATATTCATTTGGTAACCATACCATGATTCGTCATATGACCCGAAAGCACCCAAACAACTACTCTCGTGCAGAGTTCAGGGAACTGGCCAGTAACCTCCCCCAGTCGTCAAGGACCACCTCCCAAAGAACCCAACCCACTTCATCGGCACCAGAAACAACAGAGATGATGCCTTGCATTCAGCCAAGATTTGCTGATTTTAAAATCACTTGTTCTGCATGTGGCAAACTTATCGCCTATGGTGAAAAAAGCGTTAAGCTCATCGTCCTTGCAGGTGATAATCACAAGTGCCCCAAAAAGAAGTAATTTTTGGGGTTTTTTGTTTTTTTGCTCCAGTTGAGCCAGTTTCAATTCCCTTTTTTTGTTTCTCCCCCTAAAAAAATACAAAAAAAATATAAAATTGTTTTGAAAAGCCAAAAAAAGTTCAAAAAGTTCAAAAAAGACAAAAAAAATATAAAACAACAAAAAGAAGAAAAAAAAAGTTCTTTTTAGAACTACCTCCAATTTCTAAATAGAGGCTTCTTTTTTTTATAAACTGTCATCTTTTTCCCTCATTTTACGCTCCCCGGTGCGCTACCTGGTGCGCGTACCGGGCGCTTCCCCCGCGCAAAACGAAAAAAAAATATATATTTTAAATGCCCCGCGGGGCCCTTTTATAGCCCCCACATCAAACCTAGGGGGTCAAGGGGGGGTCTACCCTGCCCCCTTATGGTCATTTCCCCCTTTGTTTTGGCCACCTCTCGTGTCTCGATCCTACCGAGACACAAGATGGCGGCCGCTCCGGACTCTTTAGAATGTTTACAGACAAGTGAGAGCCAATCAGCTTTCTGCGCGCAAGTCGCGTGTCGCGCCACTCCGGTGCGCGCACCGGAGAGCGCCTATAAATATATATATTTTTTGGAACCTAAATTACTCAAAATCCACTGCAGCACATATCTTGAGACATCGCAAAGGCACATCGGGCTACCAGTCCCTACAATTTTGCCAAGTTTGGTGGAAATCCATTCAGCCGTTCGGGCTAAAAGTGAAATCGACCGCCCTATGGAAATTAACATGGGGAAAACGCGTTTTGGGACCCACCTTTTATCTCGGCCCCCGCTTGACGTATCCCCCCCAAACTTTCAAGGAAGGACCGGAGCTCGATGAGGCCATTTTCAATAAATATTCAGGCAGATTCGTCAACCGGTGCCAAAGTTATTCCAAATAGAATTTTGAGATTTAACATTGAAAAAAATCCTAACTATAACTACCTACTGGCGACCGCCAGTAGGTAATATATATATATATATATGAAACAACAAAACTCCTCTCAAATGAAAGAAGCAGAAGCCTTGGCGGGGATGAAAAGGCAGCTCTGTTTATTAACAGTAGAAAGGCGAATGCATTTCGGCCGGTGTGGCCTTCGTCAGCGCCTGCAGTAGATGTTTTAAGAGCCCCACGTTCTGCAGTTCAAATGAGCCCAGCCGCACTAAGATAGGTGCAATGTCCGCTCCGCCCCTTAGCTTCAATTTACTCAGTTCAGCTTGTCAGAGAAAATCTCAGGACTCAGTGTCCCAGGAAGCAGCAGTGGCTCCCAGGTGAGTGGTGCTCAGGGTCGTTCTCGGTGAAATTCAAGAGAATAGCTGAGGGTTGGGCCCTCTGCAAAATGTTCAGGAACCCCGCAATTGGTGGTGCTGCCTCGGGTCCCCGTTACTTCATCAGTCAACAATCCGAGTTTGGGAATAAGCAGGGGCGGGAAGACAGTGCATCCCGTCCAAGTTGAGGCAATGCCTCGCTGTACCGCTCCAAATCAGTTCGGACTGCTGGCGAGCCTGGAGAAATTCCATAACAAGGAAGAAACAAAAATATATATATCTGTATTAATTTTACAAATAAAAAAGAAAGACTTGCATCCAGGTCGTGATTCTGCATTTACATTATGTAAAAAATAACTGGTAAAAATCACACTGGAGCCACGATTTGTATGCAGATCCCAAAGTAAGGCCTAGTAGTGTGTGAGATGAATTTGTGAACCCGTAAAATACATACATTGAATGTTGAACAGTGTAGCATATCTACATATCCATTATATTACTCTACAACTGAACTATTACCCCTAAGATATACATAAAGTATTATTTCACTACATTTTACACTTTTAAATAAATAAATGGGTTTGAGTACATAAATTAAAGATTTGCGTGTGGTACACAACTCCTTGTTGATATACATTTGTATATAAATATATAAAAACAATATTAATGTTTTTTTAAATATATATCAATTATATATGTTTATGTATACATATATATATGTACTGGAAAAACATTTCAGGGACGTTATAGTTAGGCATTAGCATTTAAAAAAACATTAGAAATTCACTGCAAAAAACACAGGTTTCAAGGCCGTTAAATAGTTAGGATTAGCATTTAAAAATCCTTGGAGATTCACTAAGAAAAAGCACAGTTAGGCTGACATTTCACTCGTAGTAACCAGAAAAATACAGCAGTTTATAGTTAGCTGAGCTAACTTTAACTCACACCCATGCAATGCACTGCTGGCAATGTTACATATTAGATCACTCATAACATGGTCAGTGGCATTACTAATGACATCACAGATGACATCTCAGATTCAGTTAGCATCGGGTCGCTCTCCAGCACACAGTTCATTCTTCGCCGCAGCCTCTCTTCTGGTTTTGGCAGTTGGACTACTTCTATATCAGGCAGTTTGCACCCTTGAAGCCAGAGTGGCTTCTCCCTCTTCTCAGAAGTTGATGCAGGCTGCCAGGTCACCTGCAGGCTAATGCATCTTTCAACAAGTAACAAATACTTTGAGTGATGTCTGCTCACCTGTGGGACACCAGCTGTCTGACAGACACAAGCCCTGGATCTCAGAAGTTATTCTACTAATCTGCAGAACACTCTTTTCAATAGTCCTGAAGAACTTGGAAATAGAACTACATGGGGTAGTTTGGGTCCACATGTATTCCTAGCCAGGGGACATTGATCCCATTATCAATGTATAGGAAACGATTTGGGGAGTACTTGTTTCATATTAAATATTCTTTCTGCAGCTCAGACACAGTCTTTTTATAAGTGATGCCTCTCACACCAGGTAGTGACGGTGCTGGCTCCAGACAGGAATACCCAAAACATGAACACAATGACATGCAGCTTAAAGATGCAACTGCAAATTAGATGAAATCTGGAGAGAGCCCACAGGAGAGCAGGTGTGGAAAACAGAGGATCACAGATCACCAAAGAATGGAGAGAGTATAGCAGGGAGAGGGAGGGTTTAGAGAGAAGAGCAGCAGGGGACATACAAGGGTGAATATCAAGGGAAGTAGGTCAGACGCAATTAATTCACTCACATTTCCTTATATCTTCTCTCCTTAGTGTGTACTTGTGTCTGTAGTTTGATTGTGGAATGCATCACTATGAGGTGCTCCCAGGACATAATTGACTATCGAAAACAAAGCAAGTTGTTTACAATTACACAATTCAGTGCAGAAGGAGAGTTTAGGTTTAAATATAGGACCTCATGCTGATTCCCTGGGGAAGAACAAAACTAGAGGAAGAAAGTATATTGTGTGTTTTGCAGAGTGGAGGTAGTCAGGCCTTTGCTCATCAGTTTTCACTGCACAGAATTTGGGAGAGGGGTGCCTGCCCATCAACAAGGGGTATGTTTGCAAAGATTCTGGTCAATAATAGTAACACACACCCTGTGATTATGTGAAACTTAATTAAAGTAATGACACCCATATGATGGGTATGAATAAAGTACACAACATGGAAATATCACTATTATCTTGATATATAAGGCTGCTACTGAGTACTCTCCACTACATGGACCATCTTTTATCGACAACTTAAAACATTGTTGTTTTTTAAACAGCAATGAGGAGATATGACAATTATGCAAAATACTTAAAGTGACTCAGTTTCTCTTTTTATAGATGGTCCCTTCATTGGTATATCTGAAGTATGATTTTGATCAACGCCACATTACATAAATAGGTAGTATACCTTTGTGCATTTTGGTAGTAATTTAAAAATATTTCTTATGTTTTTCTTTTTTCTTAAACGTTTTTTAAATAGTAGTGTGAACTCTATCAGGTGAAATAGATAGGTTAACAACTTGGTGCACTCCACTTGAAGATGGCCACCTCCTTCTCTCGGTATGAGTATTATCCAGCAACACGAAGTAGTCATGAGGTGGTACATGCATTCACTTAGATGGGTATTTAAATTGGTTTCCAATCCACGCAAGCCAAATTTACAAATAGGTGCCATGACTCATGACGGCCTGTACTTACGCGAGTAAGGAGTGACATTTTTATTAAAAGTAGATTAGCCAGCTGCTCATGTCCTATGTGACGAATAGACATCTCTAAACTTGTGGGAGACCAATGGGCCCCAAAATCGGAGCGATTTTAATACACTCACTACTGGTGTTAGGGCTGTGACAGCTATCTCAAAACAAACATACCAAACAAAAGGTAGGATTATGTTGTCTTTATGAATCCATTAGTGTATATGATAATCAATTACCACAGTTAATTTGAATGGCTGGCTTGATTTACTGATGTGTTAATAAAGGACATAACAACTATAGCATAATTAATGCATGGAAATAATGAAGGGCAGAAAATAAATAATTAATGCCTTCTTATATAAATATAGAAAATATGTAATAGAACCCCTACATTGTGGGGATGGAGCTATGAGGCCCATAAGCATTCTACTTTTTAAGACAACTATATGAGTTGGATCAGTGAGTTATGATTCTGTTTAGAAAAAGGAAAAAACTATTTGGGTTATGGTGATAATATACTGGAATATCTATCATATACAATATAACATGAATGGAAGTGAGTGACTGTATGAAATGGATTACATATTCTACCCCCTGTTTTAATATAATTTGTTTGAATGTAAGGAAGGATGGGTTGGATGTATTATATGGTAGACAGTCAAAATATCGAGTTGTAAATGTCGATGTACCATATTATCGAGTCCAAAATATCGATGGTAAGAAATTTCGCAAACAAAAATATCGTCCTAGAAAATATCGATTTATGTGTGTGTCAAAAATATCGAAGACATGAATTTCGAAATCAGTAATATCGATGCTGAAAATATCGATTGTCAAAAATATCGATATGTAAAAGTGATGTTTTAAAGTATGTTAAGTAATGATCTAGTTAAATGTTGTTTATATATAAGGTAATTTTTACATATAATTTTATTATTTTTAGTTAGAAGTCTAGGAGGGGGATGTAGAGTTTATAGGGGATAAGGGTGGGTAGTGTATTAAAAAAGTATAGTGTAAAAATGGAATAATTAATTTCGCAATTGAAGTAAAATTTTAAATTTGCAAAATTTTATTCAAATTATTTAAAAAAGCGAAATTTTATATAAATTTATTGAGTATTGTTAAATTATTTGTTCTTTGCTTTTGTATATAAATTATTAAATTGTGTAAATATATCTAAATATTTCATTTTTAACTAAATAATTGTATATTAATGTTAGGAGCGGGATGTAGAGTTTATAGGGGATAAGGGTGGGTAGTGTTTTAAAAAAGTATAGTGAAATTGTAAAATTTTAAATTTCGCATTTCCTTTAGATTTCAAATTTTCGATATTTTTAAAAAAAATTTGTAGTAGTCGAAATTTGATCGAAATTTAGGGAGTACATAAAACATTATGATTAATTTTTGTGTATGTACAAAAAAGAATTATAAATATTAAAATCTTACATTATATTTTTATAATATTTGTACAATAAATTTAGGAGCGGGATGTAGAGTTTATAGGGGATAAGGGTGGGTAGTGTTTTAAAAATATATAGGGTAATTATATAAATTAAAATTTCGTAATTTCATATAAATTTGCGAAATTTCTAAAATTTAATTTAATATTCCGAATTCTGCGAAATGATATCGATTGTATTGGAATATAGTACTTATTTTTTAAGTTTGCTGTTGTGTATGTACTAAAATAGATTTGTAATTATAATATTTTTATATATTTGCTAAAAATATTTGTCTAATTATTTTATGAGTGGGATGTATACTTTCAAGGGGATAAGGGTGGGTAGTGTATAAACAAAGTATACTCTAATCATAGAAGTAAAAATTTCGCCTTGTATATAATTTTAGTTTCGATTCGAAATTTTATATAAATATTATTTAAATACGAAATTATGAACACTATTATGTTGTTCTAAATTGAGGTATTTTGTGTATGTAGTAAAAAGAATCAAACATATATAATGTAGTAGATATTAAATAAATAAATTTATCATATTTTTAGGAGTGGGATGTAGACTTTATAGTGGATCAGGGTGGGTAGTTTTATCAAAGGTACATTTTGTGCGTTTAGGGTCTGTTTTTTGTGTATGTGCGAAGGGGTATTTTAAGTGTTCAGGGTCAGTTTTTGGTTTGTGGGTGAAGGGGTTTTGTAAGGTTTAAGGTTCAGTTTTTAGTTTGTGGGTAAAGGGGCATTTTTAGGTTTCAGGGTCAGTTTTTAGTTTGTGGGTGAAGTTGTTTTGTAAGGTTTCAGGGTCAGTTTTTAGTTTGTGGGTAAAGGAGTTTTGTAAGGTTTTAGGGTCAGTTTTTAGTTTGTGGGTAAAGAGGTATTTTTAGGTTTCAGGGTCAGTTTTTAGTTTGTGGGTGAAGGTGTTTTGTAAGGTTTCAGGGTCAGTTTTTAGTTTGTGGGTAAAGGAGTTTTGTAAGGTTTCAGGGTCAGTTTTTAGTTTGTGGGTAAAGGGGTATTTTTAGGTTTCAGGGTCAGTTTTTAGTTTGTGGGTGAAGGAGTTTTGTAATGTTTCAGTGTTAGTTTTTAGTTTGTGGGTGAAGGAGTTTTGTAAGGTTTCTGGGTCAGTTTTTAGTTTGTGGGTAAAGGTGTTTTGTAAGGTTTCAAGGTCAGTTTTTAGTTTGTGGGTAAAGGGATTTTGTGAGGTTTCAGAGTCAGTTTTTAGTTTGTGGGTAAAGGGGTATTTTTAGGTTTCTGGGTCAGTTTTTAGTTTGTGGGTAAAGGGGTATTTTTAGGTTTCAGGGTCAGTTTTTGGTTTGTGTGTAAAGGGGTATTTTTAGGTTTCTGGGTCAGTTTTTAGTTTGTGGGTGAAGGGTTTTGTAAGGTTTCAGGGTCCGTTTTTAGTTTGTGGGTAAAGGGGTATTTTTAGGTTTCTGGGTCAGTTTTTTGTTTGTGTGTAAGGGGTATTTTTAGGTATCAGGGTCAGTTTTTAGTTTGTGGGTGAAGGGTTTTGTAAGGTTTCAGGGTCAGTTTTTAGTTTGTGGGTAAAGGGGTATTTTTAGGTTTCAGGGTCAGTTTTTAGTTAGTGTGTAAAGGTGTTTTGTAAGGTTTCAGGGTCAGTTTTTAGTTTGTGGGTAAAGGGGGTTTGTGAGGTTTCAGAGTCAGTTTTCAGTTTGTGGGTAAAGGGGTATTTTTAGGTTTCAGGGTCAGTTTTTAGTTTGTGGGTAAAGGCGTTTTGTGAGGTTTCAGAGTCCGTTTTCAGTTTGTGGGTAATGGGGTATTTTTAGGTTTCTGGGTCAGTTTTTAGTTTGTGGGTAAAGGAGTTTTGTGAGGTTTCAGAGTCAGTTTTCAGTTTGTGGGTAAAGGGGTATTTTTAGGTTTCTGGGTCAGTTTTTAGTTTGTTGGTGAAGGGGTTTTGTCAGGTTTCAGGGTCAGTTTTTAGTTTGTGGGTGAAGGGGTATTTTTAGGTTTCAGGGTCAGTTTTTAGTTATAGGGGTACAGGGAAAACATAAATTAAGATTCTATTTAAATTCAAATAATTATATTGAATTAAATTTAATGATATTACATTATTCATTTTTTAACATTTTATTTTTTATAGTAATTAATTATTATTTAATGTCCTGCAGTTACTTAAATTAATTGTTAATTGGAGTTGGAAGAGTAAATTTAATATGTTCTGTGTCCTGCACTTACTCTAATTAAATGGTGATTGCATTTCTAATTGTAAATTAATCACGGTTTTTGAGAAGCAATTACCTAAAGTAAATGGTTATTGGAGTCGGAATATTTAAAAATTTAATTATGTGTCTTTCAAATATTGATATTATATGTATATGGGTGTATGATTAATAATTGTTATAACTTCAGTGTATAGTATGTTATTTATTTACATGTGGTATATAGAAATAGATAGAACATTACAGTTATAATACATTTGCAAAAATACATAACAATGATTTTGTCATAGGTAATACAAAATAATGACACCAGTTTTCTTTCCTGTAAATTTTTTTATTCAACACTTGAAATATACAAACATATATACATTTTATCAAGCTATCTTTGGTATACATATAAAAAAAATGGAGGACAATGTTCTTTTAATAATCACATTTTACAGTAATTTTCTTGACAAGTACTTTTAATTTGTAGAGAAAAAATGGTTAGTTCACATAATGCAATGTATGATATTATACATACATAATACTATTATTGTTTCTTAATAAAATATCAAACATGTGTAATGAAAAACATAACTCACAAATTTTTAATACATATAGTGATATACTGATGATGATATTAACATATGAACACTTTTACATTTATAATATAATATAAATATCCTAATTAGAACATGTACATCATCATCAATGATTCTTTTAACATTACAATATTCTTATGTATGATTATTATTATTAATAAATACGTTTTAATAATAACAATTTTCACATATTAGTCATATTGTAAACAATTAAATCTGATAAACAAATACAATATTACACATTTAGTTATATAATTATTTTAATAAATATTACATTAAATATTTTTATATTTTCATACTTAATGTAATAAATATTAAAAGTATGTAATATATAATTAATATACAGCCAAAAACATTTTCTATTCACAATATACTATACCATTTTTTTAACATTACACATAATTTCGAGCCATATATATAACAATAATGGACATTTATAGTAGTACTTTTCACAGTTACATATAATTTGGATCGTTTATTTTGTAACCACTCTTTGTCTTTTTGCGTTATTTTGGTAAAGGGAAAGTCGCGGTTGGAAGCAGGTTCACTTTTGAGTAGGTACGAATCTACTTTTATATTTTTAAAGTATTGTAAATTAAAATTAAAGGTTATATTTTGTTATTTTGGGGTTGGTAATTAAAGTATGACTATTTACATATAATGGAGTGGAATCAATACGTATTTTCGTTCACGACTTTTTGAGCCATTTAAAATAGTTGGAGTTAATGAGTATGTGGTATAATTTAATTAAATTAAAAATAAATAGGAATGTTATGTTTATATATTCTGGGATACTCGTTAGTGTTATGTCGGTGGGATTGTTTAGCTGTTTTTTTTTCTCGTATTTTGAAACAGCTATTTCCGTTTCCGATTATTTTTTTTTTGGGGAAAGGAAGTGTGTTTCAGTTGTTAGAACGGAGATGATTTACATTCTTCCTTTATATTTTGAGTTCTGTGAAATATTTTTCACACTTTAAGATAACAGTCGCTATTTTAAATGGCATTTAAATAGTCGTTTAATTTGGATGATGGATAGTTTTTGCAGAGTTAAAGAAAACATAAATAATGATTTGTTGGATTAAGTCTTTGATATTTACACATTGTATTGTCGGTAAAGGATTATCTTTATGATGTTCTATTTAAAGGTAAGTTATAAATTTATGTTATTTTATTTGGATGGAAGCAGTTTTTAAAAACAAATATTGTGATATAATAATATATTTATTTAGTCTTTTTAGAATAGTGTTAAAAAATAAATTAGACTAAATAAATATTTTTTTATTATATTAAAATATGTGTTTTTTAAGATTAAGGATATTGTTTGATCTCTATCAATTAATTTAGTTATAGCAATTAGTTCAATGTTTTGGCTATCATTTTTAAATATTCCAGTCCTCTTGTTGTAGGATATAGTTGGACTTGCTGTTGAAGATATAAATACATTTGAGCAGTTTGTCTAGAGAGTTTTGGTTTCAGTTGTATGACTGATTGCTGCATACGTAGTTCCTGAAAGCTTTGCTCTTTTTGTATAGCTGTGACTAGCTTGTGTAATGTGGGTGTTGTACGTCCAGTAGAAGAGAGGAAGGCATTGTGCCAACCTTCAACAGCATTGTTCGTTTTTGCCTCTTGGTTGAGTGTTGGTAGATAGACATTCCACCAGGGAATTGCAAATTTTGGCTGGCGTCTGTGGCCTGACCTATGTAGTCTTCCTACCCAGTTGTCCTCAAAGTAATCTAAAAGTGGGGTGAGTCTTTGCTCATTTTGGGTGTAGAAAGGACTTTCAATTAACAAATTGTAATGTTCGGCCACATCAGTTACTGGTACATATGCCAGAGCAATAAGATGTTTGATTTGGCATGCAAAAGTTATATTTGTTGCATACTCAACACTAAGGGCAGATTTTTGTAAATGTCTCCAGAGACATTGATTGAAATGAAAATAACATCCTTGAATGGATGTGTGTGGGTAAGTTTTCAAAATAGAATTAATCATAGCTTGCTCGAAGTCTATGATGATTTTCATTGGGAAGTAGTCAGAACTTTGTTCCTTTATTTTTTGTAAGATTTCTGAGTAAGTTGTGGCTTGTTTGTTTGGTAATAAACAATATATGAAGGGGATACAGGTATTATGATATTGCCCATGAATTGTGTATAACTGGTAGAAAGGTTTTGGGCATATAGAAAAAGTACCATCCATCATCCAAGTAGTACTTTCAGTAAATTTCTTTATATTGTTATTAGTTGCAAACATGATTATTCTTTTGTCCTTGCTATGATTATCATAAAATATAAATGGCTCGTCATTATGAGTAATTACAAGCTCTGGCGGAATTATGACTTCTTCAAAAGTTTTAGGAGTTGGTATATTGGGTCTACTTGCTTTTTTTGTTCTTGCTATTGTTCTTTTAATGGTAGCAATAGATGGTAGCTGACCTCTTGCTTCTTTGGGAACTTTAGGTAGTAATTCTTTCAGAATTACGTTGGTAGGTAGTTCTGATCTGGTACTTAATTCCTTGATATTTTCAAGAGTGGATCTCACTTCTATTTCCGAGATGTTTGGTGGGTGATTATGTTCAGTGGTATTTATAACACTAGTTTCCCTTGTTGTAGCACGGCCATAGCATTTATTGGAGTAATATTTTGTACACTTCCAATTCACTTTAAGGTCTTTTTGTTTCTCCTGGGTATAAATGTAGCCCATATAGCATAACAAAAATTTGCCTTTCTGAGATGTAATAAATGTTGCATCATCACTCATTCTTGACTTCTGGTATCTAGAAAAGTTAATATACAAATATTAATACAATCTGAAATGTATAAAAGATTTTAAATAAAGCTAGTATTCTTCTAGTAATTTACTTACCACCAGTAATGTTCTATTTATCGAAAGTAGATGCTTGTTGAGTTAGATGTTGTTCGTCTATTGCCACGGTCTGTTGAGAAATAATTAAGTATGTTATAGGAAAAGTTACCATTTGTTTTTTGGTAACTTTTGTTTTACGTTATAACGTCTCTAAAAATAGTTTTGTTTATTTGAATTTAAAAAGAGAAATTTCCAAGATTATACTAACAGATGCATAAAAAGAGTCATTTTTATTTCTAGTACATTCTTTAGAGTTTATAAAGACTAATTATGTTTTATTTATGAACTTAGCAAGAGAATTATAGTAGTAGCAGAATGTTTGTTGTTTGATGTGAATTATCTGTTTTCTGTACCTTTGAGTTCTGCTTAGAGAGAAAGTTGATGAAAATTACTAATGCGTTTATATGTAATATAAATAATACACATTTGTTATAAAGCATTGTTACTTAATTGCTAAAAAGAACCGGGGATGATACATGTATTATGAGTAAAAGCACAAAAAAACATATTTAAGAACAGGAAGATTATACTAACAGATGCATAAAAAGAGTCATTTTATTTCTAGTATATTCCATAGAGTTTATAAAGACTAGTTATGTTTTATTTATGAACTTACCAAGAGAATTATAGTAGTAGCAGAATGTTTGTTCTTTGATGTGAATTATCTCTTTTCTGTACCTTTGAGTTCTGCTTAGAGAGAAAGTTGATGAAAATTACTAATGCGTTTATATGTGATATAAATAATACACATTTGTTATAAAGCATTGTTACTTAATTGCTAAAAAGAACCGGGGATGATACATGTATTATGAGTAAAAGCACAAAAAAACATATTTAAGAACAGGAAGATTATACTAACAGATGCATAAAAAGAGTCATTTTATTTCTAGTACATTCCATAGAGTTTATAAAGACTAGTTATGTTTTATTTATGAACTTACCAAGAGAATTATAGTAGTAGCAGAATGTTTGTTCTTTGATGTGAATTATCTCTTTTCTGTACCTTTGAGTTCTGTTTAGAGAGAAAGTTGATGAAAATTACTAATGCGTTTATATGTTATATAAATAACACACATTTGTTATAAAGCATTGTTACTTAATTGCTAAAAAGAACCGAGGATGACACATGTATTATGAGTAAAATCACATTAAAACATATTTAAGAACAGGAAGAAAACATTTTTTACACAGCATTGTAACGTTTTTTCCTCAAAAAATTCTGGATTCACACTATGTATTAAGATTTACAGGCTAAGAAACAAAGTATAGAGTTTTAAATTAGGCCAATAATTGGCAAATAACGTTAAGTAAATGTTAAACATATGTAGATACCTTTTTTAAATTTAAAGTGTCCTGTATCTTGAAGTTGAAGTATAACTTGATTTGTTTGTAGAGTCTGTTTAAAGGTAAAGTACATAAAGAAATAACAAAATAGGTTACAAATCTTGGTCTATAATTAATAGACAAAAAACATTAGAATTTATTAACAGAGCTATATGATTACTTACTTGTAGTTTCAGGACGAATTTTCTTGAAGAGAAGAATATAGATGGTGCTCCCAAAATTGGCAGTATGTGGTCACGAAGAATATTTCCTGCAACTTGTATGGCTGTTTGTGATTGGTTTATATAGTCTATGTGTAATTAAGTTAGCCATCTGATTGGTCAGATATGTAAAGACGAGTTACTATTGGTTAGTTTGAATTTTTTTTAAGTTAAACATTTAAGATATATCTTCTTATATAGTTTATGTTGAGGAATTGAAATGATATATTTATGTTAAAAAAAACTCTTGTAATAAATGAAGGTTATGTAAAATGTGTACTAAGTATTAAATAAGTATGTTTACAAAGAGTTTATATACAAATTTCGTCAGTTTGCGAAAACACAATTTTGTACACTAAATGTTACTTAATAATTTGAAAATACATTAGTGAAGTCATTAGAAATGTGTGTATTACTTAGAGAATAGATTTATTGGTGTTATATATAAAAAATGGAGTATAATTTAGCTATCGATATTTTGATATAGACGAAAATAGTGCTATCGAAATTTTTGTATTCGATATTATTGTAATGTGTTATATGTAGTATTGAGTGTCGATATTATGGTAATCGAAAATAATGCTAACGATATTTCTGTAGACGATATTTTTGTGCATCGATATAGTTTGCTCGATATTATTGTAGTTTTCATGTTAAGTATAGGGTGTCGATATTAGTGCTATCGATATTAGAGACTCGATGTTATAGTAGGTCGATTTTTTAGAAATCGATAATCTGTCAGTGATTCGTATTATATATGGAAGCCATTCACAACTGGTTATAAAGATAGCCAAGTGTACACCAACATATATCGTATTTAAACTTTGGGAGAGATGACTTAGTGTCGTAAACCTAAGGGTAGTGCCACATTGCAGAGCTCAAATTATGATGGACTTGATGTTTTTAAATGATTAAGAGAAAGAGGAGCGTATATAGAAACACATTACTGTTTGATAACTATTGTGTTAAGTTTTGGTCATCAGTTACATTAATGTGTTTGTACATAGGTCATATTGAAAAAGGTTTTCAAAGAGAGAGATTGAAAAAAGTCTGTCTTGAATAAGGTGGTTACTATTCATTAGAACACCATGGAAATTCATTCAACAGTCTGGCATAATTGATAAGGAAGTTAGTACTAATCAGATGCCTGTTATTTGATTGTCTTTATGGACTAGTCCTCCAACTATAAAGAACTAGTTTGCGCCTCTCTTTCTTTTTGTCTCTAATTTTTACTTATGTTTGCTTTTCAATGTACTTTATTGGATTGTATAAAATATTGAAGCAATCTTGTATTGGAACCTGTTTGTTCTCCCGATATATATATTTTTTTTATAATCATGTACTATTTAGGGAAAATGTTATAATCATGAAATGGTTTTTATGTTTGGAGCAATGTTTTAATTTATTGATTGTATGGTTCAATTTTTAAGTAGTAACCTTACTAAGTATATAATATTTCTTTCACCATTTGAGTAATTGTGGCACTATAATTATAGAACTGTTGGTCTTTGATATGTGTGAAGTATTAATGTATGTGAATTTCCAAAAGAGAATATATGTCCAAATCACCAAAGTGAATAATAATCCTTCTTCAGTTTTGTTAAGCCCTGTCCCTTTGGAACACGGGGCCACTCTCATAACATTGTTTGCAAGGTTGTCCATTCATTCTATTTCAGTTAGTTACTATTACTGAAATGGTCTGAGGATTTCCCGTAACCATGTAAATGTCCAATTTTATATACGATATTTGAATTTCTCATTAGAATATTTTTTGCATATTTACAGATTTTATTGCACTGGAACTGCACAATAAGCTAAATGTGATTTGAACAGAGGAACCCAAAGTGTGTATTGGATGAGGTCCACAAGAAATCCTCAAAATGGCTTTGCAAGATAAGTTACAGGGCTATGTCACATAAAGGGCCATATTGGTCTAAGGTTTTGCATTGCCTTCGTGCCACACAAGCAGGCACAGGGTGATGCAAACCTAGAATTAAATTTACCAAGCCATGAAAGGCTGCCTTGCATGGACTGCATGGTTGGGTAAATATGGAGAAACACAAGGCAGCATTATTCGCTGTACTGCTTTTCTCTGCTCCTGGGAAGCGTCCCATTTGTGGGGCGTGACTGTCCCCCTGCATCCAACCATGAAAATTGATGCATTCCTAGAGTTACCATGAGTTGTAGACCAGGGAATGCATCAAAATGGTATGCCTTCCTAGAAAAGCGATAATGAGAAGAAAACTCTAAATTTGACCACGTTTTTTCCTCTTCCTGCACAGAAACAATCCCACTTTCAATGCAGGCACCCTGGCACCAGTGCCCTGGGAACAGGAATGCTTCATATTTTTATAGAGATGGCATGCCCCTGTCCTCTCCTTTCACCCAAAGCAGCAAGGTGTCTTGCTTCATCGTGTTGCATGAAAAAATTATAATTGTGGCCCCAGTTGGTCTATGGGGGACCATATAAAAAATATTGAGCCATGAAGGTGCGAATTTTAGACACATTGCGAGATTTAGTGAAGGCTTGCCTTGCTCTTGCAAAGGGACATAAGGCCACTCAAGCCCTTGAGTGAGATTTACTAAGCTGCTCTGTGTGGCTCTGCGTGGTTTAGTAAATCCCCGGTGATACTAGGCAATGCAAGCCTTCGCGTGGGATTTACCTAGCTGCTTGCATGGTTCTTCATGGTTTAATAAATCCAAGGTGATGCAGTGCAAGGCCTCGAGTGGGATTTACTAAGCTGCTTGCGCGGCTCTGCGTTGTTTAGTAAATCCAAGGTGATACTAGGCAATGCAAGCCCTCGCGTGGGATTTACCTAGCTGCTTGCATGGTTCTTCATGGTTTAATAAATCCAAGGTGATGCAAGGCAAGGCCTCGAGTGGGATTTACTAAGCTGCTTGCGCGGCTCTGCGTGGTTTAGTAAATCCAAGGGGACTCAACTCAGAATCAGAATTTACTTTATTCGGTTTTAATTAGCAAAAAACCATAAAAGTATATACATATAATAATAATACATTTATCTAATAATGATACATACATATTTAAAAACACAATAAGTTATCAAAGTAGATTAACATTAAAAAATGTACATTTAGAGTATATTCAACGAGAAGGTTAAAATGCATTGATGTTCCATTAAATAAATTGTGGCGAATGCAAAATTTTAAAAACCTAGCAATATTTAGAGCTAAAAAATCAGAATCCAGACGTTGGAGAACCATGAGAGCAGGATGGCATTGGCGTAGCCCCAAACGTTTTAAAATTGGGACTAACCAGCGCTTTCTAGGTTCGATGTAAAATTTACAAAAAAGGGTCAAATGCAAAAGAGATTGGGGAGAAGCACCATCACAGGGACATGTGGATAGCTGGTTTGACCAGTCATTTACGGTTGGGAAAGTAACAAGTCGATGAAAAATGTTGAACCTAAACAGGGTCAGCAAAAATCTGTATAGCTACTTAAATTCCAGTTTAACCCCTTCCACGCTGATGACGAGCTGGGCTCGTCATGGCGTAGCCTCCTCGCACGCTGATGACGAGCCCAGCTCGTCACGTAACATACGATTTAAAAAATCTCAGCCTGCGAGTGGAATTCCGCTAGCGCCCATGAGGTTAAGTATGGCTGAATCACCAAGGAGGTTTAGATCAACAGAGAGTGCTGCGTGGAGATTTTGTTGGCTTCTGATGCCTGACGAAGATCCGCTAAGTGTCATAAACATTGATTTTTTTAACGATTTCCTTCAAAGCTCTGCCAATTCTGGAGGGTTGTGATAATATTTCTCTAGGCCCAGGTCATATAAAAACTTCTTGACATAACAAAGCCAACCTATCTTACTGACATTTTCAAGTAAGAGACTTTGAGTGAGAACTAGCTTAGATGATGTCCAAAGGCGGAGCCATAGCAGAAATGGCAAACACAACAGGTGATGGACCGAATGTGGATCAATGTCACACACTCAACCCAGTCCAAAGATCTGGGCCCAAATCCATCGTTTTTTTGCACTCCACACCACCCCGGGTTAGACAATGGCGATATGCAAATCAGCTCTGACCCTGTGCCCCATGGGAACAGTCCAGTCCGAACTACAAAAGCCATGTCCTTCCCAGAACGGAATCAAGCATCCGAGGACCGGACCGGTTTCGAGGTAACACCTCTCATCAGCCCGGCTAGCTTGACTCCAGTGGTGTGGAGTGCCTGGGAATATGCAAACACAACATATCGCCATTGTCTAACCCAGGGTGGTGTGGAGTGCAAAAAAACGATGGATTTGGGCCCAGATCTTTGGACTGGGGTGAGTGTGTGACATTGATCCCCATTCGGTTCATCACCTGTTGTGTTTGCATATTCTGCCCTAAGTGCGCTGGGGATGCCCAGACGTGGGTCCCAGGCACTCCACACCACTGGAGTCAAGCTAGCCGGGCTGATGAGAGGTGTTACCTCGAAACCGGTCCGGTCCTCGGATGCTTGATTCCGTTCTCGGAAGGACATGGCTTTTGTAGTTCGGACTGGACTGTTCCCATGGGGCACAGGGTCAGAGCTGATTTGCATATCGCCATTGTCTAACCCAGGGTGGTGTGGAGTGCAAAAAAACGATGGATTTGGGCCCAGATCTTTGGACTGGGGTGAGTGTGTGACATTGATCCACATTCGGTCCATCACCTGTTGTGTTTGCATATTCCGCCCTAAGTGCACAGGGGATGCCCAGACGTGGGTCCCAGGCACTCCACACCACTGGAGTCAAGCTAGCCGGGCTGATGAGAGGTGTTACCTCGAAACCGGTCCGGTCCTCGGATGCTTGATTCCGTTCTGGGAAGGACATGGCTTTTGTAGTTCGGACTGGACTGTTCTCATGGGGCACAGGGTCAGAGCTGATTTGCATATCACCATTGTCTAACCCAGGGTGGTGTGGAGTGCAAAAAAACGATGGATTTGGGCCCAGATCTTTGGACTGGGGTGAGTGTGTGACATTGATCCACATTCGGTCCATCACCTGTTGTGTTTGCATAGCAGAAATGGCTGCATCTTTATGATGTCAATAAGATAAGGCAAGCCTAATTCTAGGTGGCAACTGAAGGTTGAAGTACCCTGTGGTACAGCGAGGAGAAACCTCAAAAAGCTGTTCTCCACTTTTTGGAGAGATTCTGCCTCTACATAGCCTCCCACCCCTGCTCCGTAAATAGCAGTTCTAGTACATTTTGCCTGATAGATGCGGATCATCTCCTCCGGGGGTCTTTTTCCTAGTCTCTGGGTGAAATTAACTAGGGCCATAGTCGACTTTAAAAACAACAATTTTCTAGCCTCTATGGCTTTTCTCCAACTGCCTTTCTCGTCTATTAGAACTCCAAGATAGGGATAAGTATGTGCATTCTCCACCCTAGAGTTATTTATGTAAATGCCTCTCCATTTTCTAAGCTTTGGGCCAGAATTCATAATAAAGGTTTTTTTAATGATAATTTTTAAATCGAGGTTCATCATGAATAAATTATATCGATTTAGTGAGTGTTGGAGTTCAAGGGGAGTGCGAGCAATGATCACTGCATCGTCCGCATAAAGGAGAGCGGGGATCTGACAATTTTGGATTTGGGGTAAGTCCTGGTACCCCTCCAGCATGGCTTCTTCTAGGCCATTTGTGTAGAGAGTAAAGAGGAAGGGGGCCAGGACACAAACTTGTCTGACTCCCTGCTCGACCCTAAATGCTCTGTCAACTCTCCACACAATCCAAATCTCACTTCGGCTGTAGCATTGGAGAATGTTTCACGAAGAAAGTTTACTAATGGAGAATCAACACCCATTGTTGTTAGAATGCCCCAGAGCTTCGAATGGCCTACGCAGGCAAATGCTGAAGTAAGATCTACGTGGGCCATATGAAGTCCCCCATCATTCGCGTCTACATATTTACTTGTAAGTAAGGTCAAGTTTAAAACGTGCTCAATGATGCCCAAACCTTCCTTAAATCCATACTGAAGGTCCGATAAAATCATGTTGTCTTCAGCTTAGTGCTGAAAGCGTTCTAATATAATGCGCCCCACAACTTTTCCCAGGGACTCCAGTAATGAAATAGGATGATAACAAGTTGGACTGAGTCGATCACCCTTTTTAAAAATTGGGACCAAAATGGATTCGGACCAAGAGTCCTGCAATCCAACTTTACAGGTTGCTTCTAATACCCTCAGCAATATTGGGGCCCAGAGATCCATTTTAAATGTGTAAAGGTCAACTGGCACCCCGCCGGGGCCTGGGGCCTTACCCCCTTTACTATCACTTAGGGCTTACTCGACTTCATCTAGAGTGAAATCTAAGACACGTGGAATGAAAGTGGACTTGGCACTATTACTATTCATCCCTAAATGACACTGAGATAAGGGCTATCCAGGACGATTCGTCAATCATAACTTCTATTTTGCTAGTTTCCCTGGATCCAGGCAGAAAAGAGATAGTAACCACCTCCCAGAAGGTGGCACTGTCGTTCATTAAGCAACTTTTATGTTTTTCTGCCTATAGTTCCTCTTTCAATTCTGTTTTCTTTCGTCGTAGGGCCTTATGGTATGTTTTCCTGAGTTGGATAATCTCTTGCCTGTCTTTAGTGGTTTTATTAAGAGCGTTTTTAGGATTTGAGTATGCTTTGGTATCGTCGTGATTAAACCAGCCAACCTCATTTTTTCTTTCCCCTTTGGGTTTAATATTTAAAGCTTCTTTAACAGTATTGGTAACTACCAAGAAATTGTCAAGAATCTCCTGAGGGGTCGATGAATCAGCCAGACAGATCTTAATTGCAGTCATCGAGTTCTTAACAACTTTTTCTGTAATCTTTACCGGATCAGCATGTACCCACCTATGTGTGTAACCATTTAATCTGTTCCTGACCAAACATTCCTCCCCGTGAGAGCTCATTGGATTGGTCTTTCCTCGTATCAATGGTAGAGAAAGGATAATAGAGATAGGGAAGTGGTAACTAAATACACAATCGTGGGTTGTAAAATTCTATATAAGGGAAGATTAAAGGTTGGAGTAAAAGGAACAGCGGGTGATATTAATTCATTGGCCAAGACCAATTGCAAGATAAAAATTGTCTCATTCAAACAAGCCCCGCTCTGAGAATGGGTAAAATGAGTCAAGTTATTATCTTTCTCATCTAGAAGGCCACGTGTTATGTTATCATTGTGTGCACAAAGGGATACATTAAAGTCACTGCCCCAAATGATAATGGGTTTTTTCCCTTGATGATTGGTATTACATTCTAAAAGGAGATGGCGAATTTCCTTCAGAGTGTCAAATAACTGGGGCTGCTTTAAATTATTATAGAAATTGACTATCACAAGGAAATCTTTTTTATTAATGTTAATTAGAATTATCTGAAAATGTGCTTCCATTTTTAGGGCAGTGATTTCCGGCACTGAGATTAAGTTGGAAATATAAACCACTAAACCTCCTTTTGCTCGCCCTGATGGGGACAGAATTGCAGGGGAAAAAAAGATGGATAGGTAAGACAGCCCACGTCTCTTGGAGACAAAGAATGCCATAAATCCGCGAGAAGGTAAGCCACTCGCCTTGATTGACCTTGGAACATAGGCCAGCAATGCTCCAGAAAATAATGCTGAGTGTAAACCCTCTCGTGGATTTTGCATCAGAGGAAAGGGTTGTTACAGGGCCTCCAAATTCCTTTGAAGGAATTCCATTGATTAGGTTACCAGAGCCTAGATCTGGTCTATTTATTATGGGTGAACTGTGTAATGTGGATCCATTGCCAAGATTGTATGTTGGTGGTTCTTGCTCCAGCTCAGAATGAGCCAAAATGGGTTTAGAAGTGAGAAGTAAAGAATTTACTACTTGATCCTCTACCATGAGAAATGTGGGAGAGGGAATTATTGACTGAACCACTCTGTTTCTTTCATTCGAGCAGGAAGTACACCCAGGAACACAGATTGATTGTCAGACCACTTCCTCTAGAGGAGATAACACCTCAAACCTGTTAGAAGTTACAACAGAGCCATTCCCTTCTCCTCTGGACCGTGTGATGGGTTTGTAAAAGAAACCCAGAGGGGGGGCCATAATGCTAGATCGTAAAGTGGGAGGTACCTCTTTGTGGTTTAGGAGAGAGCGAACCATTCAGGGGGACCGAAAATTTACAACAATGCAATCGCCGAAAATAGACTTTAATGATGTGCAAACCAATCCAACTATATGAACCATAAGTATTTCATTTATGTGGTAGGGGCTAAAATGCTTAAATTTCATCAACCAGTCTACCACTTTATTGTGAAAGGTAGAGCAAGATTCGATCTGTCCCTGTTTTAATGCCAGAACCCCCGTTAAAATTAGTACATAGGGACAGGATGCAGGTGGTAAATCTGAAATATCTGTGATGGATTGGGTGCTAGAGTTGTTTTGGTTTTCTCTTTGGTCTTGCCCTTGTCTACTCTTGTTCTCCATCATAAAGGGGGCCTTAAAATTAGGATCCTATGCTGTGGGCATGGTTAAAATTACTGATTGAGATTCTCTTATGGTTCCGGATGAAATCTCCTGTGTGGGTAACCTAGGACCCTCCTTATATGTGGGGTTAAAATCCTTACAATTATGGGTGGTAGTTGATTTTTCTAGTGTATTTTTAATTGAACCTACTACCTCTTTCAGCTGCTCAATCGTTTCCTCTATATGGCCAAATCTTTCATCGATGAGTGCACTCATTTGGGTCATCATGACACTGATCTGAGTTTCTATCAATCCTCTAACTATATCTTTGAAAAGAGCCTTGGTGCCCAGTGAGACATCTTTAAGGTTAGGGAAGGGTACCACTGTCTGAGATTCAGGGGTGTTAAAGGTTACCTCTGTTTGAGTTTCTGCTAAAACAGTAACTTGCGAATTATAACCTGGATAATCTTTTTTTCTTCCGTGATTGCCCCCCTTTTCTCCCTTCTGTTTAATTTTTGTTACATCCCTTTCATCAATTTTGTTTGTTTCTGGGTTTGAAGCCCTATCCCTACTGGAGTGGTATTTTCGATCTCAATGCAAGCCCTCGAGTGGGATTTACTAAGCTGCTTGCATGGCTCTGCGTGGTTTAGTAAATCTAACGTGACGCAACTCAGCAAAAGCCCTTGGGTAGGATTTACTAAGCTGTTTGCGTGGATCTGCATGGTTTAACAGATCCAAGGTGATGCACGGCAATGCAAGCCCCCAAGTGGGATTTACTAAGCTGCTTGTGTGGCTCTGCGTGGTTTAGTAAATCCAAGGTGATGCAAGGCAACACAAGCCCTCGAGTGGGATTTACTAAGCTGCTTGCATGGCTCTGCGTGGTTTAGTAAATCCAAGGTGATGCAAGGCAACGCAAGCCCTCAAGTGGGATTTACCTAGCTGCTTGCATGGCTCTGCGTGGTTTAGTAAATCTAACGTGACGCAACTCAGCAAAAGCCCTTGGGTAGGATTTACTAAGCTGTTTGAGTGGATCTGCATGGTTTAACAGATCCAAGGTGACCCAATGCAACGCAAGCCCTCAAGTAGGATTTACTAAGTTGATGGCGTGGAGCTGTGTGGTTTAGCAATTCCAAGGTGATGCAAGGCAACGCAAGCCCTCAAGTGGGATTTACTAAGCTGCTTATGTGGCTCTGAATGGTATAGTAAATGCAAGGTGAGGCAAGACGACAACACAAGCCCTTTGAGTGAGACTTACTAAACTGCTTGTGTGGCTCTGCGTGGTTTAGTAAATCCAAGGTGATGCAAGGCAACGCAAGCCCTCAAGTGGGATTTACCTAGCTGCTTGCATGGCTCTGCGTGGTTTAGTAAATCTAACGTGACGCAACTCAGTAAAAGCCTTTTGGTAGGATTTACTAAGCTTTTTGCGTGGATCTGCATGGTTTAACAGATCCAAGGTGACCCAATGCAACGCAAGCCCTCAAGTAGGATTTACTAAGTTGATGGCGTGGAGCTGTGTGGTTTTGCAATTCCAAGGTGATGCAAGGCAATGCAAGCCCCCAAGTGGGATTTACTAAGCTGCTTGCATGGCTCTGCGTGGTTTAGTAAATCTAACGTGACGCAACTCAGCAAAAGCCCTTGGATAGGATTTACTAAGCTTTTTGCGTGGATCTGCATGGTTTAACAGATCCAAGGTGACCCAATGCAACGCAAGCCCTCAAGTAGGATTTACTAAGTTGATGGCGTGGAGCTGTGTGGTTTAGCAATTCCAAGGTGATGCAAGGCAACGCAAGCCCTCAAGTGGGATTTACTAAGCTGCTTATGTGGCTCTGAATGGTGTAGTAAATGCAAGGTGAGGCAAGACGACAACACAAGCCCTTTGAGTGTGACTTACTAAGCTGCTTGTTTGGCTCTGCCTGGTATAGTAAATCAAAATTGATGCAAGGCAATGCAAGCCCTTGAGTGGGATTTGCTAAGCTTCTTCATGGCTCTGTGGTTTATTAAATCCACGGTAACGCAAGCCGGAACATTAGCAGTCTTGCATTACCGTGAGACAAGGAGGCATTCCACGTGTGTTCCTATTCATCCACCTATGGAGGTTAACGAATTCCAAGATTTACAAAGAGTGCTAAATCTGGTACTGCATCAAATGCTACGCTTTCCCAGACCCAGAAGTAATGAAAATAAATATCTTTATGTTCTCACCGTTACTCCATTTTTCCATACATGATACATTCAGAATCAGACAATGAAAATGGAAAATGCCTTGAAGGATTGTTTTTGTGCAGGAAGCCGTCCTTTCCCACAGAAGAACAGTCCTGCCTGTCTCACAGTCCATCTTGACTATGGCTCAAGGGTGCCTGCGTTGGCGTAAATGCAATGCCAGGATGGGAATGACTGTAAAATGGAACACATGGTGCATGCCTGCCATTTTTCTTTCACTCAGCGCAGTGCAGCACAGGGAGACTGCAGAAATGTGCCACAAGTGTCCTTACTTTGCTGTGCTGCGCTGCCTGAAATATTAGCATTAGTCTGCCCCGCAGTCTCTGCCCCAGTTCAGGGGTGCACAGAATCTTTAAAGATGAGTTGCTTTTGACTAGCTGCTGCCAAGATGCACAGGAAATGACAGACGCCTTTCTCCTCACACTGTTTTTAATTGTATATACATTCTTTGTGCCTAGTTTAATATTTAGTTGGAGTGTTTACATTTTAAACTGCTTCTTGAGAAATTGCGCTCTTACGACTGCACAGTACTCTCCCCCGTCCGCCGTGGCGTGTGCTGTTTGAGCGGAGGGACGAGGTACTGCCAGCCAATTCCGGTCACATCGGGAGGTTAGCAGTCTAGTTGTTGCTGATCTCTCCCGCCCACTCCCACCAGCTCAAAAACAGGCATGCAGTCTGGACGCGCAGCGGTGCTCCAGCAGCCTGCCAAAGGCAAGCCCGTCTGCACCAGTCCACGCCTGTCCATCTCCTGCCGCCTGCCACGCTGCCTGTTACATCCTACAGCTTATTCTCCCTATCTGCATTTTTCTGGCAACCATCATATCAATGGACACCATAAGATACACGAGTAAGCAGCTCCATTCTTTGAAAAATGTCTCTCCCTCTGAACATAACATTAAGCCTCCTCACAATAACATACCCCTCATCTCAACAGGTCAAAACAGGCTAGTTACAAACAACCATAAGCTTAACCCTAATAATATAACAGGGTTATATTGTGACGCCCGATCTCTCTAAAAACATGCCCTAGAAGTATGGACTCTGCTTGACTTTGGGAAGCTAGACATCTCCATAACGGAGGCCTGGTTTCAGAGTCCTCTATGATAAATATTTCTTTAGCCTTTTCACCAGATTATCAATTGAGTAAAGTGGACAGAAAGGACAAGAGAGGCGGAGGACTAGCTATTGCTTTCAGAGCAAATATCACATTTACCATCATCAATTCCCCCAACACGGGCTTGGTAGAAATCTGCATCTTTAAAATTAATAGCCTATTTAAGGGCTGTCGGAAAGGGGCTATACTTTACCGTCCTCCAGGTAGCAAAACCCAATGTTCCTGTTTCCTTATGGAGATCATTGCTCCCCATGTGATAACAAGTGATAATTTTCTTCTGTTCGGTGACTTTAATTATTATATTGACCTTTCCACTGATCTGCACAATATTGATCTCATACAGAGAGAGCAACCTGCCCCACAGGAACCAAGCGACACCCTTCTCACTGCCTCAGGAGCGCAAGATCCAAGCCTAAAGACACAGGACAAGGGGGAAGACCTCGTGAAATACCTCGTGAATTCCGAAGGTATAGATACGGCAAATATGG
The DNA here is from genome assembly GCF_964263255.1 of Lissotriton vulgaris. Taxonomy (NCBI): domain Eukaryota; kingdom Metazoa; phylum Chordata; class Amphibia; order Caudata; family Salamandridae; genus Lissotriton; species Lissotriton vulgaris. The sequence goes on from NC_141687.1 coordinate 9,970,503, forward strand.
AAGAAGCAGATCGAGCAGATCAAGCAGGGACAGGAGAAGCACATCCATCGAGCGGTGAAAAGGAAATAGTAGAAGTAGAAGATGAAGCTGAAATAACCATACCTGGCTCTGAGTCTCAGGTTATGGAGAAGTTCCTGGAGAGAATATTAAATTAAATGAGAGACAAATTTGCGATTTCAGAGGCCAATCAAGGTAAAATTCAAGATGCATGTGAAGCACTGGACAGCAAGTTAAAAGTGCTTGGCGACAGAGTGACAACAGTCGAAGAAGAGGTGGGAGTCCTTAGTAAGAAGGTAGATGTCCATCAAAGAGAGATTAGAACCTTAAGACAAGAGGGAAAAAACATGAACGAGAAACTCGAATCACTAGAAAATCAGGCCACGAAAAACAATATCAGGATTTTGAATGTCCCGGAAAATCAAGAAGGAACCAATATGAAATAATTTGTAGTTACACTCCTTGCAGAACACTTCCCATGGGCAAGTAAAGAAACGCTAGAAGAAGACATACAAAGGGTTCACCGAGACCCATTCGGAAAAGCCAAAGAAAGGAAAACACCTAAGAAAATCCTCGTCAATTTTAAAACATATACGTTGAAGGAGAGAATTCTTGGTGAAGCTTTAAAAAAGGGAATCTTCAGTAAGGACAACTGGTCCTTCAGGATAAGGTCAGATATGTCCAAAGCCTCACAAGACCGGCAGTGGGAACTGGGACAATTCATGACAGAACTAAAGTCCCTGGTGGCCGTGGTGCAAATGAAATGAATTACCCTCCGTCGCTCAGAATCATGTGGAGGAATAAAATGCGAAATATACGAGATCCTGAGGAGGTTAAAGAATTTCTTGAGATGGCCCGAGACAACATCAGGTCTGTAAATCCCACGAACCATTAGAAGCTTTTGAAAAGTATATCACGGAAAAAGCAGAAAGAGCAAAATATAGGCGCAAATAGAAAATAGAAGAGTCAAGGAGCCTGAAAGGGGCAAGAGAATAGCCCTAAAAAAAGAAGTAGAAGGAGGCTTCCCCAGGGAGGGTAAACAAGATGTACATAAAACAAAAACAAAATATATAAAACAGAACACGGGTGGGGAGCAAACTAGGGAAAAGAATTAAAAAAAATCCTCAATATTTCAGAAAAATTGGGAAATCAAGGTTTCAGCCAGTAAAATCATAATGACTGCCAGTATACAATATACAATTCAGGTAATAGATGGGGTCAATTAGTAGAAATGTTAATATACTCTCTTGGAACGTAAACGGGCTCAGGGTGAAAAAAAGGAGAAACAGGATTTTAGAGTATTTAAAGGCATCAGATAGTGAAGTTATCATATTACAGGAAACACACCTCTTGAAAGAAGAATGGAACCAGATAATGAAAAATCTAGGGTGGGTGGACATGTATGTATGCACGAATCAGGAATGTAACATAAAAGGGATAGTTATTATTTTCAAGAAAACTCTCAAAATCAAGCTTGAATACTCCGAAGTAGATAGCAAAGGTAGATTGGCAATTGCTAGGCCAAGAATTGGAAATAACCTCTATAAAATAGTAGGATATTATGGCCCGAACACAGACGACTCAGGGCCATCACAAAAGTTATATACCAATTTGTTGTCAGCTACATCTCCTTTTTTTTTTTTTTTTTAATATTTTTATTATTGCAGGAAACGAAAAAAACAAAACATGATACATGAGTACAATTTCCAATATCCTTAGAAAGCATAAATTTACATTGATTGTAATTAAAGGGGTAAGATAATGAGGAAAAAAAGGAAAGAGAAAAGAAAAAGAATAGAGATAAAAAAACATAGAAATACTAGACGACCGAAATAGTAAAGGGATATAGAAGTAAGAGATAAATTTATAAAGAAAAAAGAAAATAGGTCAAGAAAACAAGTAGTAGTGATTTGCTTATCGCACACAAGTCTTCAACAGTCCCCATTTCTTATACTTCAAAAAATTGTTTCCAAATCTTTTCCTTTCTAGCAAGAGTTTTTGGTCCTCTATATTTGGCAAGTGTAAGTTCCATGGTTCTAATTTCTATAACCAATGCTAGCCACTCAGCTACGGTTGGAGTGTTCTTAGAGATCCAAGCTCTTGCTATGATTAATCTTGCACAAGCTAACAGAATTGTTATAAGATCTTGGTTGGGGCAATTAGTCTCATAGATATCTAATAAGACCAACTGAGGGGATAGTTCCGGTAGCTTTATCTGGCTATCTTGGAGATGATTTGTTATTCCAATCCAATAGCTAGAATATGCTGGACAGGAAAAAAGCATATGTTCTATATCAGCAGCATAAGTGTTGCACTTCGCACATTTCGTTTTATCAGATAGTTGGTTCCCTTGGGCCCATGCAGAAATTATCTGTGGTGTGTAGTATAGTTCGGTAATAGTCCTATACGATTGCAATCTTAAGTTAGAAGAGTGCACAACGTCACTTAAGTGCGTTAGAGCTTTTTTAATCTGCCCTGAGTTTATGTCCCGGTTTAAACGGCGAGACCACTTAGTTGCAATTTTAGTAGTGTTTTCGCATTTGTATTTAGTTAAAAGTTGGTATCCCAACTTTATGAGTGATTTGGTTTTATCAGAATATATGCACTCTATAATATCGGACTGAGTAACTGCTGTTATTTTTATTTTGTTAATAAAAAAGTCTCTCAACTGACGATATCTAAAGTGCATATCGTTCGTTAAACTATTTAATGTTTTCATGGTTTCAAAATCTAACATACCATTATTTCCAAATATATCGCCTAATGTGTTAATACCACAGTTAATCCAACGACTCCCTGTCCCCTCCGAAAAGGTACCCGGAAGACCCGGATTGTCCCATAGCCTAAGTTCAGTATTGTAGAATGAAGTCTGACTGATGTGCATGATTTTCTTCCAAATGTTTATGGCATGTTTAGCAGTCTTAAATTTAACCCGCTTGAAATAGTTTGGATCATGTGTGCGAAGCAGAAATTGGTTTGAGTCAGTACCCAACAAATACTGATAAAAAAATAGGGAAGACTCTTTCTTTAGTAAACTCCTTATTCGAAAAAAAAAGGTTGCCAAAAAGTATAGATTAAAGTCCGGGAAAGCAAGTCCCCCTTTCGATATTGGCAATGTCAAAAATTTTATAGCCCTGCGTGCCTTTTTGTATCCCCAAATAAAGCTGCTACAAATGGCGTCTAGTTTTTTAAAGAAGAGTTGATTCGGTTGTAGTGGTATAGCTCTAAACAAATAGAGTAACTTAGGAAGTATTTTCATTTTAATCAAATTAAGTCGGCCTAATAGACTAAGAGGGATTTTGTGCCATTTTTTGAGAGTTGTGGTGGTTTCTTTTAAAAATGTGTCATAATTTGTTTCCAAAATTTTCCCTACTTTAGCCATTAATTTAATACCTAAATAGGTAGCTTCTCTGCAAGTGTCATAGATGTGATTATCCGGAATATAATTAACTATAATTTGCGTTTTACTCACATTCAATTTATAGCCCGAGATTAAGCCATATTTTTGTGCTTCATTGATAATTTCTGGCATAGCTTTATTAATTTCGGTCGTGTATATGGCTATGTCGTCAGCAAAAGCCGTTAATTTAAGAGCAATGCCTCCATGGATCAATGGAATAATGTTGACTTGATCGTTTAGTGCATTTAAAAAAGGTTCTAAAGAAAGAGCAAAAAGTAAGGGGGAGAGGGGACAGCCTTGTCTTGTGCCTCTTGCTATTTTAAAATTCGCTGAGTTTTTATCTCCATAGTTTATCAAAGCCAAAGGTTCGTCGTAAAGAGACATAACCCAATCCAAATAAGACCCGGAAAGCCCCAATTTCTTTAATACTTCCCAGAGATAGTCCCACCCCACTCGGTCGAAAGCCTTTTCTGCATCTAACATAATCATACCGAGCGGGGTGTGTGTAACTTCAGCAACATCAAAAGCTATTATTGAAGTATTAACGTGTGTGGTAGTATCCCTTCCCATAACAAAACCGTGCTGTTGGAGATTTACGATAGATGGCATGTTAGGGGCAAGCCGATTTGCAAGAATCTTTGAAAAGATTTTAACATCAGAGTTAAGTAAAGAAATCGGTCGGTAAGACCCAAATTCTTTTTCCGGTTTCCCTTTTTTCAAAAAAAATATAATTTTCGCAATTTTCCATGAAGGAGGTGCTTGTTTGGAGACACTAATTGAATTTATCACTTTCTCTAATAGGGGCAATAGTTCTTGAGCGCAGAGTTTGTAGAGTTCAACTGGTAAACAGTCTTCTCCAACCGCTTTCCCTAGAGGTAGATTATCTATGGCACGTTTTATTTCATCTAATGTTATTACTGAGTTGAGTTGCTGGAGTGTTTCTGTATTTAGTGTTTGAGATGTGGTTAGGTATTTTTCTAGATATTGTATTATATCTGCTTTAGCTGGTGCTGACTCTGGTGTATACAATTGTTGGTAAAATTTAGCAAACTGGCTTAGTATTTGATCCGTTCTGTCATATGTATTTGAATAATTTCCTACTATTTCTTTGATTTTTGTTTTAGCTTTCCTATCCGCGGTTTTAAAGGCCAGTAATTTCCCAATACGATCGCCACCTTCATATTGCTCAAATTTATACTTTTGTAATTTGGAAGTGTATCTTTCTCTCAAAGTTTTTATTAAACCGGCTTGTAATTTCGCCAACTTTAGCCTAATCCCTTCAATATTGTTCTTTGCATAACGTGTTGCCTCTGCCAGGCTTACTTCCATATTTCGTACATCGGCAATTATTTGTTTATTCTTATAGCGATTCTCAGCGTTTTGCCTAAGTATATATTGCTGGGCAAAGCCTCTAATACTGCACTTACATGTATCCCATACCATGTTTATATTGGCCGTGTTAATATTGATTGAGATAAACTCCTGTATGTGCTGTTTAAGTAGGGTAGAGAATCTTGTATCTGTTAGTAAATGTCTCGGGAAGGTAAATTTTCGTGTTTCTTTTATTTGATCTTTAAACGTAACTTCTAGTAGTAAGGGATTGTGATCTGAGGTAACTTTAGGGCAAATGTCAATCACACAATTATCTAAGATTAGTTCAGAAGCCCAAATCATATCGATTCTTGAGCAGGATCTGTGCGGTACGGAATAATAAGTGAAGCCAGCCTGAAAAGGGTATTTTGATCGCCATATGTCTCTGACATTGTTCAATCTTGCTAATTCTAAGATTACTGTTCTAACTTTATACATTTTTTTATGTTTGCTTAGCCCGGTGGAGTCTATTTTATAGTTAATAGTGCAATTAAAATCCCCTGCTATTACAATTTCTCCTTCCCATTCCAATAGCTCTAAACTTAATTCTTCAAAAACTCTTGGGTCATCGATGTTTGGTCCATATATTACACATAATACTATTTTAACATTATCACATTGCATCTGCGCAATTGCCCACCTCCCCCGGGCATCTGAGGAAGTTTTAATTGTTTCTAGTCGAGCCCCTCATTGTTTTAGAATAGCTACCCCTCTAATAGTCTCATCTAAAGTAGAGCATACCACCAAATCATAGTTCAATTGTAAAAGCAACTTGCGGTCTTGATATTTAACATGTGTCTCTGATAGCAAAACTATATTCGGGTTATACATCTTAATCTCCTCTTTTACTAAATTCCTTTTGTTTTTACTATTTAAACCGTCAACGTTCCAACTTAGTATTCTTAGTTTAGACATATTAATATCATGGTAATGATCCAGTACAAATTTCTCCCAACTATCTTTGCCCTTTTCGTATAGATTAAGTTTTCCTTACTGGACTTAAAAAAACAGTTGAATCCTGCAATCCATTTTTCACCCCCGTTTTTTCCCCACCCCTGACCTGGAAGGTCAAACCCTCCCCCACAAGGACCCCAACCTAGCCCTCGCGCCCACCCGTCCCTTAGGGGGGAGCACCCCTCTATCTTGAGCTGCCGCTGTAATGGCAGCAGAGTGAAAAAGCTAACATGATAGTCTGCTCATGCCACAAATAAGTTACTCCTTATTGACTCATACTTTTAGTCTAAAGCCATTTGAGCCCATATATGTCTACTTATTCTATTTAATTTTCATTCTGTTTATCCCTTTCATTTTCCCTAGAAAACTTTTCCAGAGCTTGTTCCGCAGCTTCCAGTTCTGTAAAAAAAAACACATGGCCATTTCGTATGACCTTAAGACGAGCCGGCTCTTGGAGATAGGCCATGCAACCCAAATTTTTGAAAGGATCTATCAGCTTCCTAAGCTCCCAGCGTTTGTCCATGGTACCCTTGCTAAGATCCGACTTCACAAAAAAAGTTAAATTGTCCACAGTCACGGGATTATTAGGCCTTGCTTTCAGTGATACAGCTTGCCGCAAAAGAAAGTTACCAAAATAGATCAGGAACGGTCAAGGAAATTTACTGTTAGTATTTCTTTGTATCAAAGGCAGTCTATGGACTCTCTGCAGCTGTGAATCCCAGTCCCAATCAGCAAGATCCGTGAAGGCTCTCTGAAAAAGTTTCACCACAAATGTCCTCGGATCAGACCCCTCCATTCCTTCCGGTATACCAAATAATCTAAGGTTTTACCTTCGAGCGCGATTTCCCAAGTCCTCCACTTTAGCTTCTAGCTTAGAGACTCTTGATGTATTCTGTTTTGCTGTTGCTGAGGTCTTGTTTACGTCTCCTTCCACTTCTACAATTCGTTGTTTGATGTCTTCGATCTCTTTTGTCGCTCCTCCCAGGCCTTGGCAAATAATACTCATCGTTTCTTGCATCTTAGTATTGTCTATTCTAAGTTGCAAATATTGTTGTTGGATCGCCCCTCTTTGCTCTAAGAGAGTCTGCATAATTGATTCAATGAATGTCTTCGTTGGATCTGGAACCTTAGAGAGGTTAAAGAGATTGGAAGGGTTACTGGAATTAGAGAATTCCTGTGGGGCCATTTGATGAGATCTAACTTCAGATAGCAGTCCAGAACTTGTTGGCGTATCTTGGATTTTGTTAATAGAGTCGTCTGATCTCAGCTCTATATCGTTTTCTCCAAGATTATTGCCTATATTTTCAGTAGAGGTTTCTATAATCGGTATCTGTGTTTTTTTCAAACTTGACATAATAGACTCATTCTTCTCTTTCAGTAGTTCAGGGTCGGGGGTGACAGAATCAAGATCTTGGTCTCCGGACTCATTCGCCTCCTTATTGTGCACGGCCGGAATAGATACAGTATTGTAGATATGAGTAGGTGAGGCGATTGTGCTTATCGGGGATACCCCAGTTGCAAACTCTGTATCGGTCAAGGCCGAGGCCGAATGTTGCGGAGTCTCTTGGTTTATAGAAACACCATCCCGGATAGGATCGCCAGTGATATCTATAGGGTTGTTTTTGCACGCCCCCTGAGTACTGTGCCCCTCGTCAGGGCTGGCACCTGACAATCTTAAAGCCATGCTCTTCACCCCTCCCTTTGCCTCAATCCATCTTCTCAGAGGACTATCGTCAATTAGGCGGCTTTTTTTATTTCCAAGAGCTTCCTTATTGACTGTCTTAAGTAATGCATTTTTTTGCTTGGTTTTAACTTTCATCTTGATTTTTTTAAAGGTAGTTTTCTTATTTGCTAAAGTTTTAAGTGCTTCATCAGCTCCCTCATCGTCTGTCAACTCTTCATACTCTAGATTCGAGTCTTCATCGGCTGCAGCCATAGTTTCCAGCGTTGAGCCCTCACCAATTTCCTTCTCCCTTATTTCATTTAGATCAGTATTAACACTACCAGTAGTAGTGGTAGACTCCTCCACACTTTTTTTTTGATTTTCTTGGTTTTGAGCCATAGTTTTTGTCCCCTCTGTTTCTTCTGTAGTTCGCGTAGTCAGCTACATCTCCAATATTATTAGGAGGTGATTTCAATATAATTATGGACCCTAAAGTAGACAGATCACCCCCGGGAAGAATCTTCCAAAAATGAGAGAGTGGCTTGGAAACTACAGGAGAGACCTAGACCTATTGGATATCTGGAAAATAAAAGGGGATAAAAGACAACCTTTTACCCTACACAATAAGAAACTTGGACATAGGTCAAGAATTGACTATTTTTTGATTGATAGAATCCTTACAGAAGATGTAATAAACCTAGAACATCTTCCTGCTCACGTGTCAGATCATTCTGCAGTCCAGCTTACGGTGCAAAGGACAGAAATTAAAACACAAAATAGAATGAAAATCGAACGGGCTATTTTGCTCGACCAACATTGCATACAGGAGCTCAGGTCAGAAACAGAATTCTTCGTGGAAAATAATAGGATAAGCACAACAAGACAAATTACATGGGATACTTATAAGGCAGTCATTAGAGGGAAATTATTGGGCCAAGGAGCATTTAGATTAAAAACAATAAAACACAAGATAAGGGATTTGGAAAATTCTATAAACCTTCTGGATGCATATGGCTGAGATACCCGCCACCCCCTCTCAACACAATCCCCAAGGATGGGAAACTGGAAACAGTTCTGAACCTTTGGAAGACGGGAGGGAGTGACCCTCCCGGCCGTATTTATTAAAATATGAAACAAAATTAAAACATTAAAATAACAGTTTCATATTATGTACAATTTCATTACCACATTGCGATGTTTGGCTAACCTTAACATATTCTCTAATACAAAGGTTCTCCTAGCCGAACTAACATCCTACAAAACATCTAACTTGAAATTTAGAAATTGTACATCCTAACGTTTAAGGGCCAACGGCAAGGTCGTAACCGGTGTCAAGATCCCTAACCAGAAATATCCCCCTCACTTGTGAGGGGCGACCGCACAGAGGTGTACCTCGAGTGCAACTACCAATTTCCCTTGACTTGACGGGGGCCCCAATAAACTCGACGCCACTTAAAGGTCGTCCGAGGACTCGTGTGAGGAATCTAGAAGGTAGCGTAGACCCCCCCCCAAACCCCACACAACTTACCACATCTGCCGTCGCAGATGTCCTGGCCCCGGGAAATTCTCCGGGAGGGGGCTGTAGCCCCTCCTACCCAGGAAGGGGCCTTGACCGCCTTTCCTTTCCTTTCGGCGTCCCATCCTTAGAAGGGACCGCCTTCCCCGTTGAGGGGCCAATGGCCACCTCCTTCGAGCGCTCCCATCCGTAATGGGTGACGCCCACTCATAGGGATCTTCCAATTAGTGCTCACCGATCATGACCTTACCGCCCGACCAAAATAAATACGACAGTTCTAAACTAAATGAGTTCTAAACTAAATGACTAAATTACTTAAAAGACAGTTAAAAGCAACAATTTTATTAAGAACATGCTACTGATCACCACTAGAGCATGATCACTTTATTTGCAAAATATACCACAAATTGACCATTTCTTTATTGCATATTCAAGGTTATCACGATAATAATCCGACCTGCAAGCAAAAGAGTTACCACATCAAACTTTATTCAAAACTACTTGCTGTCCTCAGGGGCTGGTGGGTGGGTCAAAATTGGCTCTTCGTTCCGTCTCGAGCTCACGTGCAGCGAGGTGGTGCAGCTTCAGAGCACAGGAACAAGAGGATGCTTCCTTGGCTTGTTGCTCCTTTTATCCGTCTTCAGGGCGGGCGTAAACCCGCCCCGGCCTGCCCCGAGGGCGTGGCCCGGCCGCGTCAGTGTCTAGGCCAGCCCACTCCAGGGCGGGAAAAAGGCGCGCCCCGGCTACGCCGCTTCGGGCATACCAGCCGAGACTCGCCTCCCGCCCAAGATGGCTTCCCGGGGGGATCGTGGTACTCCGCCATACGTTCGGGGGGACCGAATGGTCGCCCCTTTCCATATGGCTGAGATACCCGCCACCCCCTCTCAACACAATCCCCAAGGATGGGAAACCGGAAACAGCTCTGAACCTTTGGAAGACGGGAGGGAGTGACCCTCCCGGCCGTATTTATTAAAATATGAAACAAAATTAAAACATTAAAATAACAGTTTCATATTATGTACAATTTCATTACCACATTGCGATGTTTGGCTAACCTTAACATATTCTCTAATACAAAGGTTCTCCTAGCCGAACTAACATCCTACAAAACATCTAACTTGAAATTTAGAAATTGTACATCCTAACGTTTAAGGGCCAACGGCAAGGTCGTAACCGGTGTCAAGATCCCTAACCAGAAATATCCCCCTCACTTGTGAGGGGCGACCGCACAGAGGTGTACCTTGAGTGCAACTACCAATTTCCCTTGACTTGACGGGGGCCCCAATAAACTCGACGCCACTTAAAGGTCGTCCGAGGACTCGTGTGAGGAATCTAGAAGGTAGCGTAGACCCCCCCCAAACCCCACACAACTTACCACATCTGCCGTCGTAGATGTCCTGGCCCCGGGAAATTCTCCGGGAGGGGGCTGTAGCCCCTCCTACCCAGGAAGGGGCCTTGACCGCCTTTCCTTTCCTTTCGGCGTCCCATCCTTAGAAGGGACCGCCTTCCCTGTTGAGGGGCCAATGGCCACCTCCTTCGAGCGCTCCCATCCGTAATGGGTGACGCCCACTCATAGGGATCTTCCAATTAGTGCTCACCGATCATGACCTTACCGCCACAGGCCGGATAGTTGACCGGCTATCCGGACCCCCCACAACACTCCTACCTAAAGGTCCTGTCTTAAAGTCTTTAGCCAAGCTATACAGTCTCCTATGAGTAACTCGTTCCCCACCCGGGACAAATGAACATCATCCCCCAAATACATACTGTCACCAGTAATACAACCATGCGAAATAGAATGCAGTGTATTGGAACGGAACAATCTACTCACTTTGTTATTAATTTTCCTTACCGAATGGTTTAGAGCAGAAACAGAAATAGCCCCCCGCCATACTTTTCGTGGGATCATATGTGACCATGCGATTGTGCACCCTGGAACTCTCCTCGCCAACCAACTTACAGTGGAAAGCATCGCCTCAAGAAGAAGTCGTCTACCAGTGGTGACCAAATCATTGCCCCCAAGATGTACTATGACTATAGACGGCGGTGACCTCGTCCTCCCTAGCAAACCCTCAAAAAATGATTGAAACTGGTCAATACAGAGTCCGCCCTTTCCGTAGAAGGACACACTGTACCCGTATTCCCCAGCCACGTGATTCATGTCACCTGCTTTGAATACGTCCGCGGCACGCCTCACGTATGAGTGGCCCACGACCCACACCTCCTTTTTCACAGCCGGTGAAGTATGACCGCTGGCCCGGTGTTGGGTCGACTGCATAGTCCGCCCCGCCTCGTAGGCTTGCGCAACTGAAACCAAACAAAAACAAGAAGCGTGAGTACATCGTTACAGCTTCACAACATGTGCAACCGCACATACCTCTTATAACAATTGGAGGACCAACGCCCCACACGTTTAATTTGTTCAACATTCAGACCCCTGGCAGTAGCCTCTGTAGCAGCCCCTATCCGAAAGGAATGGGTCCCAAACTCGCCCGGGTTCAAGCCCGCAGCCGTAATCGACATCGCAAGCACCCGCTGAAACTGAAACCTCGTCAGTGGGGTGGCGTCAGCGTGTCTCAACAAGGTCCCCCCCCATGATGCCACCCTTTGTGCTAAATACTCCTCTACACAACTCACCGGGCACATGGAGGACCCGGGGATCCTTCGTATCATTATGCAGTCCCCCATCGAACCCTGATCGGTCTTGGACTTGACAATTGAGACAGTCATTGTCTCCCCCCTGACTTGGACGTGCTCTCGGCACAGTCCCCCCATGGTATCCTGATTGTTCCTTGCCACTAGTTCGCTTACCCGCATAGCCCCATGGAATGCTAGCACAAAAGAGGCTCGGAATAACACTGCTTCATACTGGGATGAACATGTTGCAGGAAGTACCGATAACAACAAAGCCAACCTATCCAGACCTATCGGGCGCCTTTCATCTACTCTGCGACCCTCCAGGCTTTGCCACCCACGTAGCGCTTTTTGCACAACGAAAGACGCTGTCGGGTCCTGGATCCCATGAGCCCTAGCCACAAAGGAAATGGCGGCCCGATGCCTCTGGGCCGTAGCCACTGATTTGCCTGCCTGACGTAAAGACAGCAGGAATTTCACTACCAACTCCTCCCGGCTCCAAAGCTCCCCTCTAGCTGCCCCCAAAAAGGCCCAATAGGAACGGAACGCCCCTTCATATGCCTTCCTCGTCCTGGGTGCTAAACTCTCTCCCACGAGGTTCTGTAGTTCGGGGCACCGAGAGACCAGAGAGCTTCGGGAAAGTGTGCTGCCACCGGGTCCGCTGTGGGCAGAAAACCCCAGAAGGCCTGCATACGAAAACGAGAAAGCGCATCAGCCGCCTGGTTCATCACCCCTGGGACATGTCTTGCCTTAAATAGTACATTCAATCGCATGCACAATAATACAATTTCCTTGAGCAATCTCAGAATCCACTTGCATCGTGCTGCCTGGCTATTGATACATTCAACAACGGTCATGTTATCAGACCAGAATACCACAGAGTGATCTCTGAACCCCTCGGGCCAAGTTCTTAGGGCCACCAGAATGGGAAAAAGTTCTAGGAAAGCAATGTTACTTGTCAGACCACTCTCATGCCACCATGACGGCCATTTTTGTGCCGACCACTGAGTGCCGAATATGGCACCAAAACCCATGCTCCCTGCCGAATCCGTCCACAGCCCCAGCTCCTCGGAGGACACTGCCGGTTTGTTCCAGACAATTCGGCCATTGAAATCCGCCAGAAATGCCAACCAAATGCGCATGTCCTGGCGGACCTCTGCCGAGAGCCTTGTGCGATGATGACCCTCCTTCAGGCCGACCATGGCTTGAGCGATCGAGCGAGAAAAGGGGCGGGCCATCGGTATAACTCTTAGGGCAAAATTCAACTGTCCCACCAATTGCTGTAATTGATGTAGCCTAACCTTAGACTCACTTATACACATTTGCAGGGATGCCCTGAATCTTAACACTTTGTCACCTGGTAGACGAAAACAACCTTCCTCGGAATCAAGCTCGATCCCCAGAAACTCGAGGCAAGTCGAGGGACCCACAGTCTTACCTGGTGCCAATGGCACGCCAAACTGATTCATCAAGACACAAAATGCAGTCAAAGCCTGTCCACATTCGGGATCCCCGGCTGCCCCCAGAAACAAAAAGTCATCGAGATAATGCATCACATGTTGAAACCCCGTTTTCCTCGTGAAGACCCATTGCAGGAAGCAACTGAACTTTTCGAAATAGGCACAAGATATAGAGCACCCCATCGGCATACACCTATCCATGTAATAATGACCCTGAAACATGAAACCAAGGAGACGCTGATTGTCTGGATGTACCGGGAGCAACCGGAACGCTGACTCGATATCAGATTTTGCCATCAGCGCACCGGGCCCCAGGCGATTCAAAATGGCTACGGCCTCATCGAAGGATGCGTACCGCACCGAACACACTTCCGGATCTATCGCATCGTTTACTGAAAGACCACGTGGGGCTGATAAATTATGTATCAGCCGAAACTCCCCCGGGTCCTTCTTGGGGACCACCCCTAAAGGGGAACAAACAAAGTTAGCAACTGGTGGCACATTAAATGGACCGGCGACTCGACCTCGAGCCACCTCCTTCCCGATCTTTTCCTGTACCACGGTCGTATGCTGTAAGACCGATGTCTGGTTTTTACATTGTGGCATACCCTGAAACTCTCCCACTGGGATGCGGAAACCATATGAAAATCCGTTCCGCAACACCCCAGCGGAAGCGTGATCCGGGTATTCGCTGAGCCAGGGAATCATTGCCATGGTATCAACCGGGGTAGGTAAAGGCGCCCCTCGGACTATGTCAGACCTGTTTGGAGCCTCCTCTACTCCCGTTATCACCCGTTTTGGCTCTGCACATGGACTCAGGATGGGATGATTGCCCACACCCCCCACATTCGTGCCTAAATTTGCATGACCCCTGGGGCCTAGTACATTTCCCCCTGTTAAAGTTCCAACAAACCCCCCTTTTACCTGCGTTGCCGGCTGGCCTCGAGTGATTGTCGTTACTCGTACCTGATCGAAAGGGCCTCCCCGCATATTGGCGGGAGGATTCACCAACGTTACTCCCTAACAATGGCACCTTTAACATACCAGAGTCCTCCATTTTGGACCAGGACACAGAATCATAACAATCCCAAGTTAAGTTTTTATCATGCTCTTTCGCTTTTCTGAAAATATTGTCGTAACAAAACCAATGATTGCCCTCGTGAGATACTGAATACCCCATGATCCGTGACTGATAAATCGGCAATTCGGGCAGCAATTCGGGCCTACGTTCACCCAAGATGGATGTAAAAACCCCCCATGCCTTGCCCCAATTACCAATGTTTTCATTTACCTTAAAGGCGGCCATCTTTGCGCGCCAAACACTCGGATGCATGAGCTCTTTCTGGCTCTTAACATGCTCCATTTCATAATGGTCGGTAAGCAACGAGAAGATGTTTATATATTCCCCTGCCCATATCTTCTCTTTGATAGCCAGAGGGACATGTTGACCCAATTTTTCCCTTCGAGAGGGTGCCGACTCATCCCTCGCAATCGGCAATGGCCGCTTACCTGAACCGGAAGCTGTATCTGCGACTGGAACTGATGGCGATGGTGCCTTCGTCGCTTCCCTTGTTTCCCGCAGCTGCCTCATCAACATCTGCGCGTCGTCAGCCGTGGCGCCCTCGCTACCTTTACCCAACCACGCTGCTAATTGTGCTGCCAGCTCGGGCGGCATATCCTCCCCGGACACGGGGGTGACCACTACGGGAATCGGATTCCCTTCCTCCGGCACAGGAGTGGGTGCTTCGAGTGGGGTACAGGGAAATGGGACGTCTCCCCCAGCTGCTCCCCTTCTGGGCCTCTTGCCTTTTCCTCCTGGAGCTGCTCCTGCCAGAGGACGTTTCGGCCCCCCTTCCTCGTCTTTCTCCGCCATTCGCTTCTTTAAGTCGGTCACCTCCTTCATGAGAACACGCAGCATCTGGTCGGTAGTCATTCGCTTTCCCGCCTTCTTAGGCATTCTCCGACAGAGTAACTGAAAAACAAACAAGAAAGATTACCACGCTCAAAATTGGCTCTTCGTTCCGTCTCGAGCTCACGTGCAGCGAGGTGGTGCAGCTTCAGAGCACAGGAACAAGAGGATGCTTCCTTGGCTTGTTGCTCCTTTTATCCGTCTTCAGGGCGGGCGTAAACCCGCCCCGGCCTGCCCCGAGGGCGTGGCCCGGCCGCGTCAGTGTCTAGGCCAGCCCACTCCAGGGCGGGAAAAAGGCGCGCCCCGGCTACGCCGCTTCGGGCATACCAGCCGAGACTCGCCTCCCGCCCAAGATGGCTTCCCGGGGGGATCGTGGTACTCCGCCATACGTTCGGGGGGACCGAATGGTCGCCCCTTTCCACAAATACTGGTTGAACATTGAACAGACAAAAGGAAGGAGACGGAGAAGGAAATACAAAGACAAAAAGAATGCCTTGCTGACATCCTAGAAGATAGAGTAAGGACTAAGTGGGAAGCGAGCAAACTAGCAAATCACGAGTATGGGGAAGGTTGTGTGAAACTACTGGCCTGGAAACTAAAGTCAGATCTAGCCAGGAATAAGGTAGTAAGTATACAACAAGGCAGCCAGTCATCACCATCATCTGAAGAAACGGTAATCAGGCAGGAATTTACAAAATTCTACGCTGAGTTATACTCCGAAGATGTAAACCCATCGGAAGAACAAATAGAAGGCTACTTGAACACTCTACCCATCCTAGCCCTAACAGAGGAAGAGAAAAAAGTCCTAAATGAAGAATTCTCTAGAGAGGAAGTAGAAGAAGCAATAAAGGGATTGAAAAAAGGGAAGGCTGCAGGCCCGGATGCTCTTCCAAACGAGCTATATATGGCGCTTAGAGAAATTCTGTCGCCACAAATTACAGACTTACTCAATCTGGTGTATAAACAACACGAAAAGATCCTTTGGAAAGATGCCTTCATAACTATAATTCTAAAACCTGGAAAAAAGCCGACATTATGTGAATCATACCGGCCAATATCATTACTTAACGGTGACTATAAGATCTGCACAAAAATCTTGGCAAAAAGGCTGGGGAGAGTGATGATCCAGCTGGTTCATACTGATCAGAAGGCTTTATTAGAGGAAGAAACTTCAAGACCTGACTCACAAATTATTTGGGGCAATAGCCGTTGCTACTTCCGAAAAAACTCCTCTTACAATACTCATCTTTGATGCCGCAAAGGCGTTTGACCGGGTGAACTGGGTCTTTTAAAATTAGGTAATGAGAAGAAATAACCTGGGGGAATCCTTTCTGCACATAGTGAAAGAGATCTATAGCACCCCGAGATCAAAAATTTTGGTGAATGGGGGTCTAACCAATAACATACTAATCGAAAGAGGCACTAGGCAAGGTTGCCCCCTCTCGCCATTACTTTTTAACTTCTACATTGAGCCATTGGCAAATTTTTTAAGGGAAAACAAAAAAAACTTCCATTCAAACAACAGGGGTGGTCCAAAAAAGTTGCCCTGTATGCCGATGATTTAATGCTTTTCACCAACGTCTACCAGTCCTCCATATCTGAAATCAAAACCACCCTTGAGAATTTTGGGAAAGTCTCAGGTTATCTGGTTAATCATTCCAAAACCGAGATTATGACGTGGAATACAAATCTTTCCAATTCAAGTATCAAGAAGGAAATCAAATATTTAGGAATCACATTAGTCCACGACCTGGAGAAAATCCCACAGATAAATCAAAATAGAGTGGCAGGCGAAATAAGAAAACTTTTAAAGATCTGGACTAGCCTTCCTTTAAGCTTCATAGGTAGATCAAACATCATAAAAATGTCTATTTTACCCAAATATACCTACCTGTTTAACACAATTCCCTTAGAATTCAAAAGGAATTCACTGAAAAAATTACAGGGAGAAATTGCGAGCTTTATCTGGGCTTCTAAGGGAACTAGAATATCGTAGAAGAAAATCAGGAGAAGAAAAGAACACGGAGGGATAGCTAGCCCTGACCTGTGGGAATATTACAGAGCCTTTTTCTTTAAAAACATGAGACCACTGTTGAGAGTTCACCATTACTACCCCGAATATCTTCAAGCAATGACCATGAAAGCTGACCATTTCCTATATAAATTCGGCCACCCAAAATTCTTTACAAAAATAAAATTGAAGTTTCTGAAGGATGCGGCCAGACTATTGGTCCAGATCAGAGGGACTTTAAAGATTTCATACTACAGCCCCCTGGCCCCTATATGAGACTCCCCAGGCACCCCAGACTGCCTAAAAGATAGCTTGGCAAACCCTTTCAAAACAGCCAACATCGAGTACTGGGGTCAAATCTTAAATGGATCAACATTGATCTCATGGGAGGATCTTCATACCATCACTAATTTCACCATCTCCAAATTTAAATATTATCAGCTTTCTAGTTGGGCAAAAACCCTCACATACCATGAAAAGAATACTGAAGAGCTGGATAAAGAAATGCAGAAAGTTCTACCCATAAAGAAAGAGATAGCTAGATGGTATTGGGCCCTAATAACATCAGGAGACGAAGATGCTCAGATTGCAGAACCAATCTGGGGGAAGAACTTACAAACTCCAGACCTTGAGGGCGTGTGGCTAAAGTCAATCGAGAAATGCTGGGCTACACTAAAATCAGCAGCTTTGAAAATAAATCATCTCTTCACGATCCATAGGGCCTATTGGACCCCAAAAAAACTGTCCACATTTAAAGGCGCCCAAATCAGGAAATTTCCGAAATGTGGAGAGGAGAAGGCAGATGATATTCACATCTTTAAAGAGTGCCCATCCCTTGACGAGTTCTGGTCTGAAGTGGGTAAGACCTTAAGTTCAATCCTACAACAGCAACTAACTGTAAGTACCACCCTTGTACTTTTTGGGATTGACAGCAATATAGGAGCGGGTAAGCTAACAAAAGGGCAAGAAAACTTGGTTTTTGTTTTTATCCTCCTCGCAAGAAGGGAGATATGTATTAAGTGGGTTGGCCCAGTACCCCCTACGGTTGGGGAATGGATGAATTCAGTCTTGAAAATAAACAAACTAGATAGGAGGGGAAAGCATACCAATAGAAATAACTTCTGGGAAATATGGGAAAATCATTTTAACCCTAACCTAGTGGCCGAGACGGAATGATGATCCTATGATTAAGCGATGGTAACTCTGTTGATGTGTACAATACTCATCGAGTAGTCAAGGTGACTATCTCCCCCTCACCAACGAAAAAACAGAAAAGTTATTTATGTGCTGGTTCCAAAGGGGACTCCTCTGCAAAATCCTTCGGTTGGGAAACTCCCCTCACACACTCGTATTTAGGGGCAGTGCTGGTCCAGTTAATGCAGAGGCTGAACCCTGTCATTTCCAAAAAACATAAATCGCAATTTGAGGATAAAAAAAAAATAATATATCGATCTCATTTCCAGTCTTAGTACCCTTGGGCTCATACAAATAATGATGGGTCCTACACGTACAGCTGGTCATACTCTAGACCTTTTATTTATAAATTCTCCTAACATAACGGCTGACTTACCTATGCCTGATCTCTGGACTGACCATTACCTGCTCAAATTTAATGTTTCAACCACATCCTCCTGCCAAACAAATTCTGTGTTAGAAAAAAACATTGCGTAGACCAATGAAAAATGTTGATCTGGTATCTTTTTCTGCACATTGTATCCCTCCTCAGATGCCCAATACCAACCATCCCAAATGATGCAGCCAATTTAATGTCAGGCCTTGGATAAAATTGCCCCAAAGAAAAGAGTAAGAGGTTTTCACAAATCCTGACCCTGTTTTACTTCAGCTCTAAATAATGAAAAACTAGCAGCTAGAATGGCTGAACACAAATGGAGACATTCAAAAAGCCTTATTGACCATAACAACTAAAAACATTTACACAGACAGTATTTAGCCCATAGTATGTTGGCAGAAAAAAACTATATCTAAGGGAAAGAATAAATAAAGCCTCCAATTCTCAGAAAGAATTGTTTAAGATTCTTAACAAATTTGCAAATCCTGCTTCTATGCAGCCCCCGCTAGTTGCCTCTCAGGAGTGGGTTGACTCCATATCCACTTTCTTTGTAGAGAAAAGCGACAGAATATATAGTCAATTTCCTCATGATTCTGTTCAATTGCATACTCAGAGAACAGAAGAAAGATGCTACTTGGCGGCCTCTACCCTAAAACAAATAGAATTTTCTCTGGAAGAAGTTACCCTGGCACTCAAAAAGGTAAAATCAGGCTCCCCCTCTGATATAGTATCTTTGCAGGTTGTATTAAATATCACTCCAGCTATCACTCCAAGTCTAACAAGGCTCTTCAACCTTTCACTACTACATTTACGGGCACCCATAAGGTGGAAGTAAGCCATAGTCAGACCCATTGTAAAGAAACCTAAATCTGACCCTGAACAATTAAACAACTACCAACCTATATCTCTTCTCCCTCTGTTTGGTAAAATCGAAGAATCTTTCATAAATGGTCAACTAATTAAATATCTAGAAAAAAATAAAGTGCTAGATCAATATGAGTCAGGGTTTTGAGCTTTTCATAGCACCAAAACAGCCTTACTTGAAGAGGTGGATAGCGTCAAACTCTCTTTGCACAATCGGAGGTCGGCCATTTTAGTCCTGTTAGATCTGTCGTCTGCCTTCGACACCATTTCCCATTCCATTCTTTTGGATAGCCTGAGAGAGGCTGGTGTTCAGGGCCCCACACTGGCCTGGTTCAGGATTTATCCGAGTGACTGCACTTCTTCAGTCCAAATTGGTGCTTTCACTTCTAAGAGCCAACCCATAAATAAAGGCGTCCCCCACGGATTCATCATGAGCCCTACGCTCTTTAATCTATATGTATCTCCCTTGGCTAAAATCATCAAGGATCACTGCTTCGACACATTGTTATATGCCGATGATACACAGTTGTTTATCACTCTTGGTCCCGATGTTGCTAGTACTAAACACAGAGTTGGACAATGTATGCTGGACACAAACAACTGGATGTCAACAAACAACCTCCAGCTGAACGCAAATAAAACAGAAGTTGATCTTTTTGGCAATGCACAAACACTATGGACAAATGATTGGTGGCCTCCTACCTTAGGTACTGTCCCATTTCAAAAGAAACAGCCTGTAATCTCTGTGTAATGATTGACAACCAACTCTCTATGCGTCAATATGTCAATCACACAATAAGTACTTGTTACAGGATAATACACACCCTTCGTAAAATTTTAAAATGGGTCCCTCTGCCTTCTTGTTTGCCATTGATCGAGGGTCTGATGGTTAGTCGCCTGGATTATAGAAATGCTTTGTTGGCTTCCATGAACACTGAACTCCTCTGTAAGGTCCAGGTTCTGCAAAATATAGCAGCCAGACAGGTCTTAAATTTTCCCACCCGCTCTCCCTCTACACCTAGCCTGAGGTTGCTTCATTTCCTGCCTATCAAGAAGTGAAATGATTTCAAAACGTACTGTCTTGTCCATAACACCCTAAATGGACAGGGCCCCCAGTAAGTGGAAATTTAACTGAAGAAGTAACAGCCATCAAGGGCACTGCGCTCTGCGAACAAACAATTATTAATAATTGTGAAAGATCGAACAGTTAAACGAGGCAGAAAATCTTTTTCGAAATGGGCCCTACCCTTCTGGAACACTCTGCCAATGCACCTTTGAATCGAGACTCAGCATTTTCTTTTTTTTACGTCCCTTAACATCTGGTTATTTTAAATCTCTTTTTTTCCGAGCCATCTTTTCTGTCTGTTCCTGAGCCTCGGCAAAGTGCTATGAGTCCCTCGGGTGATATATGCGCTCTACAAGAAACAGTATACACACATAGACAGTAAGCATGGGCGGAAAATCCGTTTCGCTCGCGGATTTTGCGGATTTTCGGTAAATTTGCAATCCGCGAGATTCGCGAATCTCCCGCAAAATCCGCAAATCCGCGAGCAGCGGATTTTATGGCTTGCTCGCACTGTTTGCGTGAGTTCGCGGCTTCCCAGTACAACTTCGCGCCCCGCGAATAAGCGCAAAATTGCAGAAATACGATCTTAGCAAAACTGAAACTACTTACCAGGTTCAAAAGTTCAGGCTCATCATTAGTAGCCATTTCCTGTAGTGCTTCCTGAGGGGCCCCTCCAGAGTTCAGTTGCCAGTTGCAACTATTATGTGACCCTGCTCTGAACCTCAGAATAGTTACACATATGCCACAAAGGTCCTGAATTACAGCTAAGGGAGACAAGCAGGAGCCAGGCTGGAAGTTCAAATCCATTAATCAGCCCCTAATTCATTATTGTCAGTTGGGGCAGGGCAGGTGTTGTAACTAATTTGCAACAATGAAAGCACTTAGCAAGTGCAAAAGATCACTAATCAGGAAGCTCTAAGGAAGCAGGTGCCAGCTAAAAAAATATTCTGTGACACATTAATCAGCCCCAAATTAATTCAGGTCACTTGAGGCAGGGAATGTGTGCTTGCTTTGCCACAATAATGTACACTGACTGGACAACCAGAGGGTGCTGTGATGAAACAGAGGGTGGCATGGGTGGGCCAGAGGGTGGCATGAGTAGTCAGAGAGTTTCAGTGGTGACAGAGAGTGGCAGTGATGAAGAAGAGTGTCCCAAACAGGCTGGACACGTAGAAACAACAAGTTCGCGAAACTTGCGACCCGACAGGTAAGTTCGCGGATTTTGCGGATTGCGAGTTCGCAAATCCGCAAAATTCGCAAACGCGAGATTCGCAAAATTCACCCATGCTTACACTAGATATGTTTAGACATTGACATATCTAAACAGCAGAACCTAACACAAAAACGCAAAAATCAACATTGCAACACAAGTAAAACGTAGGACGGCACAACACAAGAAACCACTTAGTCAAAAGAAAAACGTAACACAACAAAAGAAAGCGGCATTGCAGGTATCAGGATTGGCTGTAGCTCAAGAATAGTAAAATAGCCACTAACCTCTTCCAGGCGCCAAGCGGAGACGATGTGTGATGTTAGCCCCCCTAGTCCCCTGAAACACGAACCCCCACAGAGGCTAGATAAATACCTCTGCGTGAATCCGTGCCCCCAGGGAAAAAAGGGAAAGGGAAAAAATAATAAAGTAGCTGTGGCTTCGGTGTATCACTCGTGGTCCTGGCCAGCCGTCAGCGCAGACCCCAAAGGTGTGCACACTACAGGAGGACGACAAAGAATGTGTGTCAATAATGCATAGAGAATAACTAGACTGACATATTTTCAATGCTCATCTCCCTACTCACCCTGAGCCCACAGGCTGTCTCTGTAATAACACTCTCTGCTTTATATAAGTATTCAGGAGCAGAATGAGTCCACGGAATCCAATCCCTTCAGAAACATAACCCTTCTAATGATTTCCAACCATTAACAGTCCTTAATCTGCGCATGAAGCTAACAGCACTTTTTTCTTCTTTAATGGTATTTCTTCATACCACACTAAGCAAATCTCGGCTTTGCTGAAGCTTTTTTCTGACACGAACTTGTCTTTATCAGGTACAGTCTGATGAAGATAAACAAAAAGGCCAGCCACGGGGAAAAACAGTCTTTCCTTTTTCTGCACAGAACTTGTCACTAGGAAAGCTTTAGAACAGAAGGCGTCTTTGCTTCAGGCGCCTCTCTAAAATAAACACTTTCACAGATATGAGGCAATGTCCTTTTAAACGCGCCTATGCATTTAAAGTACAGCTGCTACTCGGGGGCTTTTTCAAAGTGAATAAATATTCACACAAGATAATTATCCTCGTGAGGCTTCCACTGACAAGAATACCTGACCAAAAACAGAGTCTTTTCCACAGTCCTTCAGGAAACAAAGTTCGATGAATTCATACACTGAAATACAGCTTTTCTTCTTTCTTCAAGCTGAACTCCGGCGGGGAGCACCATCCGCCATTCCAACACCTCGAGGGAAAATTGACAAGCACTTTCCTGTTCTCTGGGCGGCCCTTTAGAATGCACTGCCTTCTTCCTTCACTAATGTCAACCCTAAGGATGCTGGGACATGTAGTTTTGTACATTTTTTCCTACAGATTGCGCTTTTCTCAGGACGACAGAGATGGTCTTTCCTAATGCGCCAGGAAATCGCTACAGAACCCCCTCTCGAGGACTGCCGTCCCGGTGGTCGACCTGGTTTGCCTGGATGCAAAGCATGAAAGTTGTCCACTAGATCAGGACAATGCAGGTTATTCACAGGTTCCCACGTCCTCTCCTCAGGCCCATATCCCTTCCATTCCACCAGATACTGGACTCTACCTCTCAACATACGGGAATCAAGGATGGACTGAACCTCATATTCCTCCTCACCATCCACTTCAATTGGAAGAGGTTTCTCTTGTAGTCTCATACCAGGAAGACAAGGTTGGAGAAGAGAAACATGAAACACAGGATGAATTTGCCAAGACGCCGGAAGGGAAAGCTTCATTGCCACAGAGTTAATGACCTCCACTATACTATAGAGACCCACATATTTAGGTTTTTGTTTAGATACCCCATTGATATGGAGATTTTTTGTAGAGAGCCAAACCTTATCCCCCACCCTGTAGTTAGGTTCCTCTGTTTTGTGTCTATCAGCAAATTGTTTTTGAGAGAACTGTGCGGCAGCTAAACTAAGCTTGGCTGCAATCAGTACTGCCCTTAGGTGTGCGTGATGTTCATGTATGCTAGGCACAGGGGAACGAACAGGCATATCAAAGGGTAGTGAGTTGGGGTGGTAGCCGTGTAAACAGAAAAAAGGGGAGCAACCCAATATGGAATGTTGGGCATTATTGTAGGCAAATTCAGCCATCCATATCAACGTAGTCCACTCCAATCCGTTCTGCTGAGTAAAACACCTGAGGTACTGTTCCAGTGTCTGGTTCAGGCGTTCCGTCTTTCCATCTGTCTGAGGGGGTAGCTGGAGGACAGACGGGCATCAATGTCCAAGATCTTGCAAAGAGCCCTCCAAAACCGAGACGTGAACTGCGATCCCCGATCCGTAATCAGTACACTAGGAATACCATGAGCTCTCACTATGTGTTGGAGGAATACAGCCGCCGGTTCCGCTGAAGTCGGTAAGCCAGCCAAGGGTATGAAATGCTCCATTTTTGTCAAATGGTCAACCACAACGAGAATCACTGTTTTTCCATCACAGGGTGGCATTTCAACTATAAAGTCCATGGACACTGTGTGCCAAGGTTGAGGAGGGATAGAGAGAGGTTGAAGGAGTCCAACAGGGTTTACGTGGAGAGATTTTCTTTGCACGCATACAGCGCAGTTCTTAATATACAGCCGAACATCTTCACGGAGTTGGGGCCACCAAAAAGAACGCTCCAAACTGGCAATAGTTTTATAGATTCCTAGATGTCCACCCAAGGGGGAATCGTGGATCCAAGCCAATACTTGTTGCCGAAGAGGATCAGTCGGCACGTAAATGGCAGTGTGATGATATGCAAGGTTGTCTTTTTCTGAACGATGTTCAGGATCCTTCTGTATCCATTCAAGGACATCCATGTCTGCTACAGCAACTCGTACGTCTTCCAGGAATTCATGAGAAGATAACAAGGCAACTGACCGTGCAGGCTCTTCCACCTCCGTGAGTATCAAGGGAGATTCCAAGTCTTCGATCTCTCTCAGTTCTCCTGTTTCACCAATACGAGATAGAGCATCCGCCTTCCCATTTTGTGGACCTGGTTTGTACTTAATAACAAAGTCAAAATCAGAAAAAAACAAGGTCCACCTTAATTGCCGGGGAGTCAGGGCCTTGGCGGTTTTTAAAAACAACAGGTTCCTGTGGTCAGTATATATTTCAACGGTATGTACAGCACCCAAGAGGTAGTGACGCCATTCCTCACAGGCCCTCTTTATGGCCAAGAGTTCCTTGTCGGAAACAGAATAATTAACCTCACAAGGAGTGAGTTTCTTTGAGAAAAAAGCAACCGGATGTAATTGACCTGACACAGGATGGCGTTGTGACAGAACCCCTCCAACTGCATATTGGGATGCATCGGTTTCCAGTATAAAGGGGAGTTGGGAATCAGGATGACGGAGAATGGGTGCCTGTGTGAAACGTTCTTTAAGATACCTGAACGACTTGTCTGCCTCCTCACTCCAGACAAAAGGAACATTCTTTCGCAAAAGACAAGAGATGGGATGAATGATTTTTGAAAAATCCTTGATGAACCTTCAATAGTAATTAGAAAAACCGAGGAAGCTCTGTACCGCTTTGACATTCTGGGGGGTACTCCACTCTGTTATGGCTTCGACTTTACTACTATCCATCTGGAAGCCTTGGGCGTTAATCACATAGCCAAGGAATGATACCTCCTGCACATGAAATAAGCACTTCTCAAGTTTAGCATATAGCGTGTATTGCTGCAATCTTCCAAGCACGATTTTGACATGTTTTACATGTTCTGCCAGGGTTGATGAATAAACCAAAATGTCATCGATATATACGACGCAGATGGTTTCCAGACATCCCCGTAGCACCTCGTCCATAAAATATTGAAAAGCGGCGGGGCGTTGCACAGCCCAAAGGGCATCACCCTATATTCGAACAGCCCAAACTTGGTCCGAAACGCCGTTTTCCACTCATCCTCTCTTTTAACCCGTACCAGATGGTAGGCTCCGCGAAGGTCAAGCTTGGTAAAATATCGGGCTCCCTTCAGTTGATCCATGAGCACTGGGATTAAGGGGAGAGGATACCGGTTCTTTATGGTTACACGATTGATGGCTCTATAATCGATGCAGGGTCTCAATTCTGCACAATCCTTCTTTGGAATGAAGAACATAAGCGAGGAAGCTGGTGATGTCGAATGCCGAATAAAACCTGTAGAAAGGTTTTCCTCAATATAGTTCTTCAAATACTCCGTTTCCTTTTCTGTCAGAGCATAAACTCTGCTGCACTGAATGTCAGCCCCGGCCTCCAATTCTATTCTGCAGTCATATACCCGATGCGGAGGCAAATGAGTAGCCTTTTGTTTATCGAACACAGGAGCATATTCGCTGTACTCCTCAGGAAGGATGGTAGCACAACAATACCGCTCCAGAGAACAGGATGAAGCCAGACATACAGAAGGATTTACACCAGTGGAGCTGGTACTAAACGAGTCTTGAATACAATGCTCTTTGCAATATTCCGAGGACAATGTAATGGTACGAGCTGCCCAGCTGACCTGAGGATCATGAAGCGTCAACCAAGGAATGCCCAGGATGAGTCGAAATTGAGGGGCATCAATAACATCAAACTGAATATATTCTTGGTGGTTTATACTAGTCTGCATCAAAAGAGAACGAGTATGATATGACACAGGACCTGAAGACAACACAGTTCCATCAACCGCCTTGACCAACTCAGGCTTTTCCTTCTTTATGCAAACGATCCCGATCTTCATAGCATATTCTTGGTCGAAATAATTACCAGTCGCCCCGGAATCCAACAAGGCATCGATATTCAAGGAATCGTGAGAAGTAATCCAGAGCTTAACCTTCAAGTTCATATGGGCCACAGCTGGATGCAATGTATTAGCAAGTACTGGTGAGATCGTTGAAGAGTGGGAACCCAAGGCAGGGATCTCTTCCTGATTTGGGTTTGTCAGTTTTCCACTGGCTCACGTGCTTGGATACTGGCTTGGACACGGGGAACAAAGGATTTTCCAGGTACTGCATTACGGGCTCTACAATCCTTAATAAAGTGTCTCCCTTTTCCACAATACATGCACTGTTTCAGTCTTCGTCTTTTGTCTCTTTCTTCCGATGAAAGGGGACCACGAATACCTCCTATTTGCATAGGTTCAACACCTTCAGTTACCTCAGCAGAGCTTTTAACTCGGGGAAAAAAGTATCGACCATCCCCTCTATTTCTGTCCCCTTTTCGTTCTAAGAGACGATGATCCAACTGAACAGTTAGATCTATCAACTCTTCGCAGGTGTTGGGAAGTTGGACTACTTGAGACAGGACGTCCATCAATTATCCCCTTAACCCGTGATAGAACAAGGAAATCCTTTTTGCAGGAGGCCATTCGGTTTCAACCACTAACCTATTAAAGGTGGTAATATATGTTAGAAGGTCTTGTGTTCCCTGCCTTAGGGTAATCAATTCCCTGTCTAAAGTCAACATATGGGATTTCCTATCGAAAAGCTTTCGAAGCTCCAAACAAAAATTAGGAAAACTATGCAGCACTGGATCGTTTCTTTCTAGTAAGGGAATCGTCCAACTTGCTGCATTCCCTCCCATGTAGGACATCATAAAGGCAGTCTTGGCAGAGTCATCCTGGAACACCCCGGGTTTGCATAAGTAATGTAACCTACACTGATTCAGGAAGGTTTCAAATTTACGTGCATCCCCAAAGAACCGTTCAGGAGGAGCCAATGGTATTCCCATGTTTTGAATTACATGTACCGTCTGAGCAGGGTCAGTGGGAGAAGATGTTACTGGCGGTGTTACAAAAAACCCACCCCCTTCTGCACCTTGTGGAGCAGGGTACATCGCGGATACTGGAGGAGGCAACGTAGCAGGCTTTATATAGGGTACCCCCCCCAGTGCTTACTCAAGAAAGTCCTGCTACCTCCCTACGGAGAATGCCTACTTCTTTATACAAGGCCTGATTCTCTGATCTGGAAGCATTTACCTCCAGCTGTAAGGCCGCTAAGCTTGCCACCACAGAGGTCAACACTGTCTCGACCTCCATCGTCCAGGCTGGCTATATATACTTGGGCTTGTCAATCTATCAGGATTGGCTGTAGCTCAAGAATAGTAAAATAGCCACTAACCTCTTCCAGGCGCCAAGCGGAGACGATGTGTGATGTTAGCCCCCCTAGTCCCCTGAAACACGAACCCCCACAGAGGCTAGATAAATACCTCTGCGTGAATCCGTGCCCCCAGGGAAAAAAGGGAAAGGGAAAAAATAATAAAGTAGCTGTGGCTTCGGTGTATCACTCGTGGTCCTGGCCAGCCGTCAGCGCAGACCCCAAAGATGTGCACACTACAGGAGGACGACAAAGAATGTGTGTCAATAATGCATAGAGAATAACTAGACTGACATATTTTCAATGCTCATCTCCCTACTCACCCTGAGCCCACAGGCTGTCTCTGTAATAACACTCTCTGCTTTATATAAGTATTCAGGAGCAGAATGAGTCCACGGAATCCAATCCCTTCAGAAACATAGCCCTTCTAATGATTTCCAACCATTAACAGTCCTTAATCTGCGCATGAAGCTAACAGCACTTTTTTCTTCTTTAATGGTATTTCTTCATACCACACTAAGCAAATCTCGGCTTTGCTGAAGCTTTTTTCTGACACGAACTTGTCTTTATCAGGTACAGTCTGATGAAGATAAACAAAAAGGCCAGCCACGGGGAAAAACAGTCTTTCCTTTTTCTGCACAGAACTTGTCACTAGGAAAGCTTTAGAACAGAAGGCGTCTTTGCTTCAGGCGCCTCTCTAAAATAAACACTTTCACAGATATCTTGCATGTCCTTTTAAACTCGCCTATGCGTTTAAAGTACAGCTGCTACTCGGGGGATTTTCAAAGTGAATAAATATTCACACAAGATAATTATCCTCGTGAGGCTTCCACTGACAAGAATACCTGACCAAAAACAGAGTCTTTTCCGCAGTCCTTCAGGAAACAAAGTTCTATGAATTCATACACTGAAATACAGCTTTTCTTCTTTCTTCAAGCTGAACTCCAGCGGGGAGCACCATCCGCCATTCCAACACCTCGAGGGAAAATTGACAATCACTTTCCTGTTCTCTGGGCGGCCCTTAAGAATGCACCGCCTTCTTCCTTCCCTAATGTCAACCCTAAGGATGCTGGGACATGTAGTTTTGTACATTTTTTCCTACAGATTGCGCTTTTCTCAGGACGACAGAGATGATGTTTCCTAATGCGCCAGGAAATCGCTGCAGCAGGAATGCAGCACAAAAACACACCAAATCAAGTACACCAACAGCCAGCACAACAAGTTGGCACAAAACAGCTATGCACAAACTTTATTTTGTTACTTTATCATCTCCATTGACCTGCTTTCATCACAACGATGTACACCGGTGTACACCATGTGCTGGACTTGACCCTTCTGGCAGGTTCACCCCTAAACTTTTTTGCTTTTTTAGTGTGAATTGGTGGTAGGGATTTTTGGTTTCTGCACACTTTCACTGTGTCCCAGTGGAAAGTGCGTGCGCACTCTGAGTTCGTGGAGTAAGGTTGGCCTGCCCTCCCATAGGAATGCATGGGGAATGTCTGTGTCCCTGGTAGTTACTGATGCGTGAGGTGTGCCGGCTTGAGTTTGGTATGTGCGGACTCGTGTGTTTGAATGCTGCGCAATGATGTGTGCGGTGTGAATGCGTCTAGTGTGGAAGTGCCGCTTCTAGACATGGGTGTGCGTGTGCAGTGAGTGTGCTGGCACCTGATTGGCTGGAGTTAGCTGGTGAGCCTGGCTCCAGGAGTGTGGATGGGTCTGCACCGGTGGTGAGTGTGGAGATTAGCATGCTAATGGCTGGGGAGGAGTGCACCTGGGACCTAAATAGGGCTGGGCTTTCCCCACACAATGCACACAATGCTGGCTCCTCCCCCTGTGGTGCGTCTAATGACCCTAGCCCTTCCAGTGAATAGAGTGAGGGGCTGAGCACATCAAGAGTGCTCACAAACCAGCTGCGACTGGTTTTTCCCCTCACCCTGGAGCCAGACAAAGGATTTCTTAGGATAAAAAGGGGCTGTGTCCCCAAGAAAGAGGCTCTCTGTTCCTGATCCTACTGAGGCGGGCTGCTGCTGCTGGGCGCCAGGAGGAACCGCCAATAGTACCACGTCCCTGCCTGGAGGGACCAGTGAGCTTGCCCCTGTACCCAGCCTTGCCCCCCCACGCCAATCTTGCTACCTCCCAGGAAGGACCTTTTTGCTGGACTTGTGCTCTCCTAAGCGCCTGGAAGCGCTTTAATGTCCTTTAGTGCTGGGAACGCTTTATTTTCACCTAGTGCTGGGAGCGCTTTATTTTCATTTGGGCCTTTGCTGGAACCCTAGCGCAGGGGGCGCTTTATGGCCTGCTAGCGCTTTTCTCACCTTCGGCCGGTGCCCATCCGGCAGTTCTCACCCCCTACATCTTTCCCCGTGATTTTCCTCAGCAGCGCGACCAGAGCCGAGGAGGGAGTCTCGTCAGTGAGGCCGCGCTGCTATTGGCTGCCGAGTCAGCCTATGCCGCGAGATAGAGAGGGTCGTACGTCCCTCTCCCACCACAGCCCGGAAGCAGGGGGAAACCCGCCCTCTGGCCAGAGAAGCCTGAGGAGGGCAGCGGCGAGGCCCCTCTGAAGGAGGGAGAGCCCCGCCTCATGGTGCAGCAGTCCAGCAAGGAGAGGAGCCACCCTCGCCAAGTCCCGGTGAGTGAGGTTGACTCCAGGGTGTTGGACAAACAGAGTCCATGGTAGAGCGGCCCCAGGAGACAGAGGTACGGTCCCCTACCCCGCAGCATCCGGCATTAGCGAGTCCCCAGAGGGGAGACTCGGGCAGACAACGGCATCTGGGTCTTCAAGCCCACAAGGCTCCTCCTGATTTTGCGGCCCTATTTGCGTATTCCGAGCCTGAGAGGCTCCGACCTGGGGCATTGTTCTCTTGAGTCCAGGAGGGACTCCCACAATGCCGCATGTTTCTTTATTTAGAGCCCAGAGAGGGTCCAAGCCCTATTTGTTCTCAAGCCTAAGAGAGGCTCCGGGGGCATCACTTTGTTTGCGCACCCAGAGAGGCCCTTTGGCATCTTCTTGACCTCGAGTCCCCAGGAGGGGGACTCTACGATGGGCCAGATTTGTTTTAGAGCCACAAGGGCTCTGGGGCCGAATTTGTCTCCCAAACCCTTCAAGGGGGCTTTCCAGGCACAGAGGAGGTTCCGAGCGGCCCCAGTTGGCAGTGGGCTGCTCACCCCTCACATGGGAGCATATTTGTTTCTACAGAGCCACAGAGGATCTAGGGGCAATCAGTTGGGCTGAGCCCGGGAGGCTGACAAGTTGGCCCCCTCATTATCTACACAGCTGCCTAGCACTTAGTGGGCTGTTGCCACGTTTAGGCCCCCCTGACTTTGGGACACAGGGCGTCCTAGCCCCAACAAGGCCAGTTGGCCTGGGTACGGACACAGGTGGTGACTTATGTCAGTGCTGCGCAATTGTTCTGAAACCTCTGAATGTTTTTAGGCATCATGTGTTTTCCTTCTCTGCACCTCTGAATGTGTGATGCATCATGTGAAATGTGTTCATGCCTATACCTTTAAATGAATGGTGATACTTAGGTGGTTGTCCTTTCTAGTACAGGTGTTGCTAGTGAGGTCCAGGTTCCCTGCGTAATATTCTCCTAAGGCGGTTACGGTCGCATAGATTGTACTTACCTATTACCAGTGATTACAGGTTGTGTGCTTTATTTTCTAATTTGTGCTACAGTAATTTTATATTCTATGTTCTAAGTGCTAATTTCTACCAGTATTCTTAAATCTACAAGTGCATATTGCTGACAGTGGTCCAGGTGGCCCTGTCCTATACATATCCCCTGTAAATTCTGCCTGTGCCTGTTGGCACATTGTAAGTGTGTGTTCCTATCTAATGTGTTTTGGTATAATACAAAGGCTACTTTTATATATAACCTTGTGTGGAGTTTCCTTTGTGGTGGGCCTTGGGTGTTATTGCTGAGTGCGCGCGCAAACACTTAACCTACATAGCCTCCAAGTTTAGCCTTGCTGCTCGCGTCACGTTACCTAGAGGGTGAGCGGGGGTTATTTTGGCGTGTAACTCCCTTGCCCTTACTGGAATGGTGGTCTCTGACTGACTTTGGCGCAAGCCCTGGCCAGCCAGAGATCCCATTTCTAACCTATGCATGAGCCTCAATAGGCAGCACTGGTGACACACGCCATGGTCCTTAAT
This sequence comes from Lissotriton vulgaris, assembly GCF_964263255.1. NCBI lineage: Eukaryota > Metazoa > Chordata > Amphibia > Caudata > Salamandridae > Lissotriton > Lissotriton vulgaris. The sequence goes on from NC_141687.1 coordinate 10,002,346, forward strand.
GGTAACTGGTGGAATTGTGCAAATGGCAAAACTTGCACAGTCAGGGATTCAGCAGTCGGCATGTGGTGATAATGTAATCCCTCTTGTTCACACTGATGCCTCATTCAGTGCAACACTTAGCATCACCTTTGCAAGCTTCAAAGCAGGACCCCCCGTGCTAGGGCAAGCCGCATGAAAGCAGCTTTTTCTCAGCAATTACGCATATTACAGTTAGAGGTATCACACAATATTTTTTTTGTCTTTGCTTTGCTCCTGGTTTCATGGTTTCATGGTTTTCAGGTTTCATGTGGCATTAGAGTTACACACAAGCAGGGTCTCGCTCTTTCAGTAGATCTGTCTGTGAGTGAAACACTGTGAGTGTCTGGACTGTTCGCAGCACCCGGGAACACAACAAGAATGGACTGTGAAGCCATAAGGAGCACACAAGTGGATTATATATGTTTTTTAATCAGCATTATACATTCTAACACAATATATTATTTATTTATGAATTGTGTTTTTATGAAAGTAGAACAAGCTGATTTTGAATTATTTTAGTTGGTTAGGTAATACTATAATGGAAGAAAAGCGTTGCATGAAACTTATTTCCATATTCCATAGTCTCAAATAATATTTGTTCCACCCTGAATTACAGATGTGTGTGAGGCTCTGTTTCTCACTTCAGTGACAAAAAGAGTTTAACCCAGATTATATACACTCTTCTACTTTCAAGGATGTGGCGCCCTCGTGTGGAAGTCTCAAATAATTGCAGATCACATTGCTGTGAACATACTACAATTCTGAGACATGTTACTCGCTAACACCATCCTCTGAGCCCCTGTACATCCGGCTCCTGCAATGTGACGTCATCAGTGAGGGACAGTGGGAAGAGTGGGTGTAACTGGGGTTTTTGTTACAGTCTGTAAGAGCTAAAGGTCTCTCCAATGAACTGAGGCATCTGTTGTAGAGATGTTTGTGGCATCTGAACTGACAGGATTAAATCCCAGCCATTCCTTCAGACATTAATCCTTCCCAGGTCTACAAAAAGAGCCCATTGAGCTGGGTAATAAAAGTGCTTCAGTGCTACAGTGCTACAGTGTGCAATATAAATTTAATAGAAAGTTGGTATTTACCTCTCTTACTTAAGGGGAAAGAGGAAGAAATCACCACCCACAGCTTCATCTCTGAAGACACTCACTCTGTGACTGAGGACTGAGAGGGGGTGAGCTCCTCTCTGCCTGGAGAGGGCAGGCAGTGCTCAACTCACCTCTCACACTCCTGCTCACTGTCACTCATGTTCCTCCAAATTTGGCATTTTCAGAGTTCATTCAGTCTGACTCTTTCAGCATTTTTAATTATTGGAAATGACAGGTATATGTTAATGAAATTAAATGCTAGAGATACAGGTGACCCAGAAAAGAATGTCTCCGGGGATCACCGGTGGATAGTGCCTTGAGGCAGGACAGAATGGAGCTATCTGTACATGAGATTAGAAAATATGTATATAAATGATGTTCTAGTCAATGTCAGAGCACTGGCGACTGTTACAGTAACGGACTGTAGACAGTAGGCATTAAGGCACTACCAAAGAGGTCACCAGGTTACAACACAAGATCCTCCAATAGATAAGAGGCAGTGCACAGAATCCTTCCTCATGAGCTGGTAGAGAAACATCTGTCACTGCAGCTTCTGCCCTTACTGCATGGAGCCTACATGGACCCTTCATGGAACCTGCATGGAACCTGCATGGAGCCTGCATGGACCCTTCATGGAACCTGCATGGACCCTTCATGGAACCTGCATGGAACCTGCATGGACCCTGCATGGACTCTGAATGGACCCTGCATAGACACCTGCTTCATTCATAGAAAGGTAAGAATGAGGGCCCTTCCTGGACCCTGCATGGATCCTGAATAGGCCCTGCATGGACCCTGCATGGACTTCGAATGGACCCTGCCTTCTTCATAGAAAGGTAAGAATGATGACCCTGCATGGATCATGCATGAACCCAACATGGTACTTGCCTCCTTCATTGGAAATGTAGGAATGAGGACCCTGCCTGCACCCTGCATGGACCCTGGATGGACTCTGAAAGGAACCTGCATATACCCTGCATGGACTCTGAATAGACCCTGCGTTGACCCTGAATGGACCCTGCATGGACTGTGAATAAACCCTGCATGGACCTTGCATGGACCCTGCATGTACCCGGCATGGACCCTGCATGGACCCTGACTCCTTCATGGAAAGGTAGAAATGAGGACCCTGCATGGACCCTGCTTCCTTCACAGAAAGGTAGGAAAGAGGGCCGTGCATGGACTCTGAATGGACCCCGAAAGGACCCCGCATGGACACTGCATGGACCATGCATGGACCTTCATGGACCCTGGATGGACACTGCCTCCTTCATGGAAAGGTAGGAATGAGGGCCCTGCATGAACCCTGCATGGACTCTGAAGTCATGGAGATGTCCCTGTGTATTTCATGTGTTTGCATCTGGTTCTCTTCAGCCTCTCACTGGCCGGGACCATTCCTAGTGGAGAGAGTGTCACCACTGCACCAGGTTTATGGCTTCCCAGTCTTTTGTTTAATATTTTGTTTTTTATATTTATTTACACAGTGCAGACTACAGAATTATAGTCTTCATGCCATGTTGGAAAACAACTCCATGACCAAGTTATAGTGCATAAAACGCAAGGAGCTAAAGGAAAGATAAAGACAAAACTGCAATCACCTGAAGCAAAGTTCGACATTAAACCAGGATGTGTCAGTGTTTTCCTAAAACTCAGTCCTGTGGTCTTGGTTTTCCATCCTCAGCTGAGAGGTCCATATTTGTGGTCCTAACACCTGCCAAAGTCGCAGTGAGAGGGACAAGGCGCTCCTGATGCTGCTGATCTTGTCGCGTCTTAAAACTAATAAACTGTGTGTTGTAACTCCACTCTTGGTTTCACCCTCCTCCTCCCCACCCCTCCTCTTCCTCCCACATTGGTTCACCCCGTGCCCTCTGCTGAAGGCTGGCATAGAATGTTGAGATGTGATGACCTGTACTAGACTCGACAAGATGGGGAAACCGTGTTTCTTATCACTTCAATAAATTACCTTTTCACCTTGACTTTTGGACCCTTTCTACTACAATTTTGACGACGCTGGACGAAAGCTGTGCCAGGGACAGCTAGATGTTCCCCCCCTGGAGAATTATGAGATAGCTTGGTCGGAGGTTAGAAGTTTTAAGGACTCACCCGCTCCTGGTTCCATCTCCCCTGCGTGCCCTGCGTATCGGTGTGGGCAACGTTCGCATGGTGCAGAATGTCCATGTTTGGCGGTTTGAGGAAGCGGCAGCATTGATCTTTGAGGCAGTATTGGTGTGACCAGCTCTGTCACACTGGTTAGTGGGGAGGATCGGTGGCAATCTGGAGCATTGGGTTCCTGCTCGACGCGCGTTTTTAGCGTGGAAGAAGGAAGGTGAACCGGTCTTTGGCTTGCGGCATTATTCAAGTTTCGGTTTCCTTGCGGATATCTTGACGTCCTGCTTGGCATCGCAGGCGAGTGGTGGTGATCCTTTAAGAAGTTTTCGTTTCTCAGGACGAGCGCTGAGAGAGATAACGGAACTTGATACCGGTTTTAATTCCTGAACATTAGCGCATCGCGTATGACCTGACTGAGACTGCAGCTCCCCTCACAGGAAGTTCCCGCCTTCAGACGTCGAGTGTACTCCATTGGTTCTGGGAGGAAACTTCATCAAACAAAGAAAGAGGACTGATATCCTTTCTCTTCGTGCGTGTTTGAAAGTATCATGTTGAAAATTTCCTAACTTTATAGAAAATATTTAAATTTGGTGAAGTAGAAGTTGTTGATATTTTTCTATAGTTTTGTTCATTCAGCCCATATTTCTTTACCCTCAGTTATTTTTAGCCGGGTTTCAGGAATAAGCCAGGTCTTTATTAAAGCAACAACCCTACATGGCCATGGCTGGAGCAGGCACGAGTCAGCCCCCACCTTTCTTAAATGAACTGGGCGAGCCTGACATCCCTAGGAAGAGGTGGGAAGGAATTTTTAAATCTTACCTCATAGCAATAGGGGGCGCAAATTACAACAATGTGAGGAAACAACACATTTTACTGCACAACTTAGGTATTCATGGCAGGAAAGTTTTTGACGACATAACTGGCAGACAGGTAGATGATGAACAGGAGGAGGTTGAAGGTAGTAAACTTAATGTTGTACTAGAAAGGCACAAATATTACAAAAGGGTGCAAAAGAAAGATGAGAAAGTCACTAATTATGTCGCAGTCTTGAGGGGTTTATCTGCCACTTGTGATTTTGGGACTTTTTCACAGATTCCATGATTAGAGATCAAATTGTGAGGTGTACTAATGATCCCAGGATCCAGGAGGAACTACTCACTAGGAATCCTGAGAGGGCATTTTTCAAAGGTATATAAAAATATCAATCACAAAGTACATGTAATTGAAAATGTTGAAACAGTAGATGCGAATGAGAAAACCTTTATATTTCAAGTGGAGGATGACGTAGCAAATGAAAATAATGATTACCCCAAGTGTGAAATTACCCTTGATGGAGTGAAATTTGAAGTATATGCAGATTCGTGTTCTCCCTTTACCTTGATTGACAAAAGCTTATTTGATGAGAAATTTGCAAAAAACAATGTGGTACTAGAGAAAGCTGATATTAGTCCAGTAGGGTACTACAAGGAACGCATTCCATTAGAGGGTTTGGCAAGGATGAGGATTACATTCAAGGACTGGAACACAGTGGGTAAGGTTTATGTGACCACAAGGGGTTCTAGCCTCCTGGGGTGGAAACACCAGAAAGAGTTTGGAATTAAGCTAGATCCCAACAACAGAGATCAAGTACTTTTAGTGGAACCACCAAATATTGCTGAAAACTTAACAACAAAGTTTAAGGAGGCGTTTACTGAAAACCTTGGTGTGTTAAAAAACTACATGCATAGAATCACTCTCAAAGAAGGGGCTGTACCTGTGGTACATAAAACATGATCAATTCCACTTCGCATGAGGGAGCTATTGAAAAGTGAGTTGGAAAAGCTGGTCAGCCAAGGTGTTATCAAGGAGATCGAAAACTCGGCATGGTTGGCTCCAGTCATCATCACGACCAAGGAAGGAGGAAACAACATAAGGCTATGTGTGGACTTACGAGACCTGAATGCCAACATACAAGTGGACAGATATCCTCTCCCGAGAATAGGTGAGATGCTGAGCACCATTCAAGGAGCAACATTTTTCAGTGTCTTGGATTTGTCCTCGGCCTATTATCAAATAAAGCTTCATCCGGAGTCACAATCCCTGACGGCATTCACAACCCCGTTCGGAAATTTTAAATTTCTGCGGATGCCTTTTGGTTGGGCGTCCGCAGCTGCATCCTTCCAACGAGTCATGCAGCACATTCTCAAAGACTGTACAAAAAACGATGGGGCATATTACCAACAACTAGCGATAATTTTTGTCTCTAACTTGTTTAGAGACAAAAATTATCGCCGCACATCGGCGATTTTTATCGCAGATAAACCTTGCTATTAGCAAGGTTTATCGCAAATGCGATAAAAAACGGCCGCAATGCATGAATATCGCTGAAAAGTCAGCGATATTCATGCATTATCGAGCAAATGCTCTTAGCCATGTTATCCACCTCCCATTGGATAACATGGCTAAGAACTGCTCAGGGCATGTGTTAGCTTTTGGAGATATTCGCGCTTAGCTCGAATATCTCCAAAAGTTGGTAATAGGAGATAGCGATGTTAGGGACTGTTTTCAGTCGCTAACATCTTGGCACGCCCACTTTGCATGTCATTAGTGATAAATATCACTGACATGCAAAGCGGGGCCCAAGATGGTCGCTATCTCCTATTAGCTGTCACTAACTGGTGTTAGCGACAGCTTGGTAATAGGGAGATAATTTTATCTCCGCCTTCTTGGCTTTTAAAGCCAAAAAAGCGGAGATAAACCCCCTTGATAATATGGCCCGATGTGTTTTCAGGATGATATCCTGATTTATGGATCTAATGAAAAAGAGCAAAATGAAAACACCAAGGGTGTTTTGGAAAGACTGAGAGAAGTTGGTTTCAACACCAGAGTGAGTAAATGTAAATTGGGGATGAGCTCAGTGGACTATTTGGGTCACACTATTTCAGAAGAGGGCATCAAACCAAAGTGTGATCTAGTTAATGCAGTGAGAGATTCTCCCACTCCCAGCAACAGAGATGATGTGGTCTCATTTCTTGGACTGGCGGATTACATGTCGAAATTCATCAAGGATTTTGCCACTATGTCATATTCTCTGAGAGAGTTGGTAAAAAAAGATAGCATCTTCTACTGGGGAAAAGACCAAGAGACGGCTTTCACAGAAATAAAAGAGGCGATCATACAGGCACCCTTCATTGGCAAATTTAATCCAGAAAGAGACATAATAATTTCTACAGAAGCCAGCAACAGAGGGATAGGTGCCACTTTAGCTCAGATAGTGGAGAAGGAGATAAAAGTGGTAGCTTTTGCGTCCAGAACACTTACCGGTCCTGAAGCTAAGTATTCCACTGTGGAAAAGGAGGCCCTATCCGTCTACTGGGCAATCATACATTTCAAATACTATGTGGGGGTGTGCAATTTGAAGTGCACACAGATCACAAGCCTTTTGTGCCTTTGTTTACAAATAATATTATGGAAGACATGACCCCGCGCATAGCAAAATGGGTCTTGGGTCTACAAGGATTTTATTTCAGAGCAGTTTACATACCGGGAAATCAAAACAAAGTGGTTCCCAGAAATGGATCGTAAAATGGAGGAAAAGGTATGCAACTGTTATGCTTGCAGCTTAAACGACAAATCCAAAGTAACCAAACATACTCCTTTGATCCCGGTTGATGTCCCTATGGCATCCTGGCAAAAGCAGGGTTTTGACATTACAGGCCCGGTTCATGGGAGAGGTCCCCAGGACTGGTACCTGTTGGTATTATTTGATTATTACTCTAACTGGATAACTCACAAGGTGGTGCATAATATCAATACTAAATCATTTATTCATTTCATAAAGAGGTGTTTTCGAGAGAAGGCATTCCCACAACGATGGTAACGGACAATGGAGTTCAACTGATCTCGGAGGAGATGAAAGAGTTTTTAAGAGACTGTTCTATTACCCATGTTCGTACACCATTATATTGCCCCAAGGCAAATGGCAAAGTAGAAAGAGCGAACCGCCTGTTGAAAGCAAGTCAGGAAAAAACTTGGAGGAAGCCATTGTGGAAATGCAATGGGCTCATCATACCACTCCAAATTCTACTTCTGGGCGCTCAACGTTTGAGCTTTTGAGAAGAAGAAAGGCTGGTTCAAAGCTTTCTCCAAATTGGATGGGCAAGAAGGCTTATGTGGAGATCAATTAGGAGGATTTGAGAAAGAAGATCGAAAACAAACAAAGAAAATACAAGGAATGGTATGACAAGAAATGGGGTGTCAAGGAGAAGAACCTCAAGGAAGGACAGAGTGTGTGCATCAGGAAGCCCGATAAACTCGGGAAAAGTAGAGACAAATTCTATGCCCCAGCTAAAATAAGGGAAGTTAAGAGAAACATAGTAGTTATGGAAGATGGGAAAATGTGGAGTCAGGGCCAGGTAGTTCCTGTCAAAGTTAGAGACAACAAAATAAGTTATGGCAATTCTGAGGTAAGGGACAGAGGGCAGGCAGTAGGGCAGAGGAGAGAAAGCTTCAGACAAAGAACCTCCCCGTTCTGGCACCGACAGTACAGTATGAGTTAATAGCTACCGTCTGTATTCTCTATATATTTCTTCAGAAATGTAACATCTGTATTTGTTATATCGATTCTATCTGTTGTGGTCTTCTGCGCAGGACCTCATATGGTATGGTATTAACATCCCCTCCTGGGGTTTTTGTGTTCATTGATCTTTTGTTCCATACCCTCATCCTTCCCGTGCTCTCTCCTTCCTCTCCTCCCACCTCCCGTTCCTCTCCTACTCCCTTTGTACCTCTTTGTTCTCCCTAGGGTGGATGATTTGTTGTAACTCCACTCTTGGTTTCACCCTCTTCCTCTCCACCCCTCCTCTTCCTCCCGCATTGGTTCACCCTGTGCCCTCTGCTGAAGGCTGGCATAGAATGTTGAGATGTGATGACCTGGACTAGACTCGACAAGATGGGGACAACGTGTTTCTTATCACTTCAATAAATTACCTTTTCACCTTCACGTTTGGACCCTTTCTACTACACTGTGCTTTGCAGACATGGTCATCCCTGCAGCAGAGGCAGGATTACCGCATAGCTGTGAGTCTGGGGTGAGGAATACATGCAGTAAGATGATTACCACACATTTCATCCATTTACTCCCTCCTTTTAATGGGGCTGTACACCCCCCTCTGGATACAGAGCCCAGCCCATCTCAGCTCCCTCCAGCCCCACACTCCAGGCAGGAGTGTGCCTCTGACCCTGCTGGCGGCTCCTTCTGTGGAGAGGGCTGCGGGGCTGGGGCGGGTTCTGAACCATGGAGCAGGCTCTGCCCAGCTGCGCCCAGAGGCAGCCTGCTCTGCATCACAGCACTGTCCAAGACCTGCTGTGCATTGAAAGAAGTCCCCAACAGCACTCTGTTTCTACCAAACCACAGCGCCAAGATGCCTTCCCCGGTGGAGTGTGGGCACTATATCTGGTGAATGTGGTAGAAATAAAAAAAACACAAGTCATTCTGGTTGTTCATGCTAAAGACCCTCACACACATTGCTGGTAGATCACCCCTTCGCTTCTTAGTGACATCATTGTTGTAGTTTACAAGAAAGCCCCCTCTTAGTTGGCAGCCGTTGACTTATGGAGCCCAGAGGTAAATCTGGCTTCCGGGTCTGTGGTGGCCTCTGAGGTGGAGAGCGCTGTCTGGGAAGAGTTTGTTTGTGCACAGAGGTGTCTGTGGTTCAAACAACTACCATTTTATTGCATGATTTTACTACGCCTGCCATTTCAAAGCATTTTTTTTAAACTACAATTTCAATGCATACCATTACAACGCATTATACTTTTAGGGCAACAGTAGGATAGTGTAGGGGTAAAAATTACTATTCCCACTCCAGTGAGTGCAACAGTTGGGAAGTGTTGGCTAGTGTAGGGGTAGAAATTACTCTTGCCATGTATCTCAAAACCCATACCCACCCTAATACTAAACACATCTACATTACTTACCTTATAATATAATGTGTTTTAATGGCTTCTGTTTTAATTGTATGAGTTGTAATGGCATGCGTAATAGTGACATGCGTTGTAATGGCATACATTGTACTGGAATGCGATGTAAAGGCAGTTGTGTTGTACCAGTTGAGTTGTAAATCAGGTTGTTGTAATGACTGTGTTGTAATGGATGTTTCCCAGTGCAGAGAGGAGTACAGTGTCACAGTCTGATTTCTGGGCAGCTCCAAAGGGAGGACAGAGGATGACTAGTTTCTGTGCTTTGCAGAGAGGTGGTTTCTGTGCAGCACAGAGAGTTGCACAGTGTCACCGGCTGGTTTTCCTGAGCCCTGAAGAAAGACTGGTGTCACAGGGACTCATAGCATAGGGTGGTGTGTTTCCTGGTTTCTGTGCAGCTCCCAGCACCTCATGACACACTGTGTCCCTCAAGGCGCACTGGTACAGCCCTGAATTTCCCACTTCACTGTTCTCCTTCCGCAGGTGAAAGGACTTCATTGTCTTATTGTGGGGGGCACTGAACCCCCTCACCTCCTTCTCCCTGAGGTCCTGCAGCAGGAGTCAGGGGGCTTCACCCGGGGGCTGGAAGTACCAGAAGAGATTGGAGTACCCTGTATCCTTATAAGTGCAGTTTATGAATAAGGGTTGCCCCTCCAACACCGACAGTTTCTCCGGGGACTGAGACACTGACTGCGCCCCAGTTTTACCTGACATAAAGAGTTAAAACAGTAAAAACAGAGTCAGATGTATTTATGCATTAATGCCCGGGGTGTTATCGGGGAGACAGACACAGAAAGAACAAAACAAAGATACAACGTTTTCTTAGATTGTTCATTTAGAGGCTCCGAGGACCCTTGAATGGTTGAAAATATTGAAAGTATTTAACTGTCACCTGAGGTCCAAAGGGATACTTATTTGCATCTCCATTTGTATATTTAAATTAGTAATAATTTGTACAACAACAAACATCACATGGTAGGTGCAGATTATAAATGAAATGTTATTCACCACCATAAATCTGTTAATTTAAACCACCTGAGACTGTTTAAAATATTACTCTATTGGAGACAGATGAGGAGTAAAGCGTCCTCCCGGTTCTTGATAAACCGGTGGACCAACATTCCCTTATATTGAGGCCATGCTTAACCCAAAACTTATAAATATAATCTTGAAATTTAGAGTCCTACAAAAAACATCCATAGACATGTTAAACCTACTGTCCCTAGAAACTAAAATGGCCTTTGATAACATAGAGTGGAACAACCTGTTTACAATATTGGGCCATTTGGGCTTTAGAACAAATTTTATCCAATGGGTGACACTTGCGCGAGTGAGTGTTAATTCATCTTTCTCATGAGCATTTACAATACAAAAGGGTACTAGACAGGGGTGCCCCTTCTCCCCACTCCTTTTTACCCTGGCCATCAAGTCCCTGGCAGCGTGGATACATTGGGACCTGTTTATTTGGGGGATACTACTCGGGGACGAATGGGAAGAATGCGTATGTGCAGACGATGTCCTACAATACGTCCAGAATACTAGGAAGTCAGTAGATAGGATACTCCTAATCCTCCATATATACAGAGATTATTCTGGGAACCACATTAATTGGAACAAGTCACTACTCGTCCTTCTAGCAGGCGGCACCCGACACTCACTAGTAGATCTGCGATCCCAGTCAAGACCAAAGGATTTAAATACCTAGGTATTAACCACTCGAAACCCAAAAGAATTCTACCAGAGAAATGCTGAAAGGCAGCTAATCCAGTTCTAGGCGGACTCTGAACGCTGAAAATCGCATCCCCTGACCTTGGTAGAATGCGCGACCCTATTCAAGATGATGACCCTCCCACGACTATTATATGTATGAAACACCCCTAATGAGCTCCAGGATTCATTTTTCACAAGAATTTAAGCTGAATTTAGAGCTTGAATCTGAAACTAGGGCCCCACACGGATAGCTTTAAGAAAATTACTTAAAGGGGTTTATGATAGGGGGTTAGAGTTACCAAACATTAAGCTATTATTGGGCCTCATGGTAAGTACACCATAGAATGGTCAGTGCCAGAAGATGGTGTAGACAGGATGGATCCTTCTTTTATTTGCTATGGGAATGCCAATGTTGCATTTCTATCTAGGACCCTAATTCAATATTCCCGATTCATGCCCTTATGTTGTTATAACAAATAATATCCTTATAAAGGCATCAGAATCATATCCATATTTAGTAATAGCCCATGCAGTCCAAAACACGGCAAGGCTACTCCCATAGACTCCTAGAGAGCACAACAGGTTCTTTAAACAAACCAAGACTCCAGCAGCCCGGGAATTCCCCCTGATTTTGTTTTGATTTGCACAGGAACTCCTGGAGTCCAGAAAGAACTGTTAGTTCTTAGTGATGTCTTATGTCCAACCTTACGTCAAACCCGGCACCTTTCAGGTATAAATATACCAATGATGCCTTAAGCAAACACACAGTGGTGGGGAGCAGAGCGGCGTTCTACTTGCCCGGGAGCACAGCTGTTGCTAGAGCCGAAAGGAAAACGCCCCTCCCTTTGACGCACTGAAAGAGACGCTGAAGTTTAGATAACAGTGGCTCATTTGCGGCTCATTTGCTGAGGTCAAGAGTGCATTACCACAATCCAGACAGCTAAAGACCAATGTCTGGTCTAAACATTTCCTTGCTGTAAGTGGTAGTAAAGGAATGGCTTTTCTCAGCAATTGCATTATATAGAAACATGAGCCTACAGTGTATATAACCTGATCTTTCGTGGTGAGAGATTGATCCATCTGGACTCCCATGTTTTTAACTACTCGTTTGGGTGAAGGAACCGTTACAAGTTCTGGTGGCCACACTTTAGAATCCCAAATATATTGGGCCTTACCAAACTGCATCATCTCTCTGTTTGCAGCATTTAACTTCAGACAGTTTTCAGTCATCCATGTGGCAATAGCTTTCATCCCAGCGGGGAGGAATTATTTGGTTTTGGCCAGGTTATTATCCTGGGAGATTAAAAGCTGTGTATTGTCCGCATATTATATAATCTTCAAGCCAAAGGCTCTGGCAATTTTGGCATGGAGGGCAACATAGATGTTAAACAGTATAGGGCTAAGACAAGAGCCCTTGGGTACCCCCCTATCCAGTGTCAGATTTGGGTCCTGGTGGAGAGGGAATCTGAGAGCCATTGTAACGCTGTTCCATGGATACCTATCTCACGAAGCCTACCAAGTATCCTGGGATGATGTACGGAATATAACGATGCAGACAAGTCCAGCAGCACCAGCATATATGGTGACATTGTCATCGAAAGAGCATTTGAAGTGGTCAGTGACCACTACCAGTGCTATCTCTGTGCTTTGTGATGGTCTGAAACCGGACTATGATACATCTAAGGTACTTTTTGCCTCCAGATTTGTGGCTTATTTTTATGTTTCTCCAGTATCTTCCCCAGTAGGCGGAGTAAGGAAACAGGTCAGGAATTGGCAGTTTTGGTAAATGCCGAAAGGTTCTTGGTTTAATATGTCTGACCTGAGCTGCCTTTCAGTCCGATGGAATCTTTCCCGTGTGAGAGGTCAGAAAGAATTCTGGTCGGGCAGACATCCAAGGGAGAGCCTGACTTAGTTGAGACAAGGATTTTCTGGATTGTCTCAGGTTTAGAGCAATCAACTTTGCTTAGGCTCGTAGCACAATTAGGGGGAGGTGCCCCAAAGTCGAGCTCCTTGCAAGGCTGATCAAGTGGACTGCAAAAATACTGATAGATCATTTTGATTTTATCTTTAAAATGGTTGGCTAATGAGTCAAGCATAGTATGTGATGCATCTATCTCTTGGGAGCATGCTTCAGGATTAATGAAGGTATTTTGCACATTAAAAAGAGCTTTGGATGATTTTTTGGGCTGTGCAAATTGGTCTGATATTAGTAATGAATGCATAATTTTGATGGTGTGGTGGTGTAGATTTAAGGAAGCTCTATTAGCATCCTCATTGTTTACACTATTGGTGTAACGCCATCATCTTCTTAACCTCTTAAAGGAGACTTTCTTTATTTTTAGGTCTCGCCTAGCATTGCAGCACGAATGTGCCGCGTTCGCTTTGCGAGGCATGCAGTATACACAATAAGTGGAAGCATTGTGGAATCTCTGCCCACTCTCCACCCATCTTTTTCATTGGCTTGTCTCTTAAATGCTGCCTTCCAATTGGTTATAGGCTTGTTAGCCCTTCCTTATGACAAGTAATTCATCACTTGTGCCCTTCCATGGTTACTGGCCTCTATACTGACCGTACTATTTTCATCCAGTGCCTCCTCCCCTGCAGTTAGTGCTTTCTCGGCACCCCTCCAGCCTCACTCCCATTTTCAATGCAATAGGTCTCTCATAAATGTGAGTCCTATTGCATTTCAAATGCTTCTGTTCTGTTCCTGTACATCCAATTGAAATGAGTGCTGCGTGTTTCAGAGCAGATTGGTGCTGTGGTAGATTTTGGTAAGGCTGAGAGAGGAGCTGCCATCAGTTCTCAAAGGAGAAGCGGTCTTATGATATGCAAGTTGTTGCACCAGGCATACCCACAGAGGCAGTGAAGGGGTTAAGGAGTCAGGCATAAGTTGGAGGTGTCTGCTCTGCTTCAGCTGCAGGCATAGGACGTTTAGAAATGGGGTCGAGCTGCCTCTGGACGGGGGTGCTGTTGTCATTGCAGCCAGAGCTAGGGGTGTTCTTGCCTTGAGAGTTTACCTCAACGGGTATTGCTCCCCCAGCTACCCCCACTGTCTCCTCTTTCCTCACACTGATCAGTGCTGGTGTACTGGCCCATGCTGAGATACCCACTGCATCATGCCTCACCGCCCCGAGTAACGAGCTGCTCAAACTTTGCTCTAAGACTCAGGCTGCTTCTGCTGTCATGTACTGTACGGACGTCACTCCAGGTAAAAGAGCATTTTGTGCGATTAGATGCTATGGGTAGGTTAAGTCCTGACAACAAACGCCAAAGCAGGAGCTGTCGTAAGTAGATCCTGGGTAGGCTATGTTTCTTCTCTAGGTACTATGGGCTTTGGGTTCAGAAAACGGAACAATATTTAATCTCTACTGAAATCTGAAACAAAACCATTTTTTAAATGGAGTCTGCACTACTTTCACGCCCAATTCCCAAAAAAGGGAGAATCAGCGATTACCGTCCCTTGACTTTCAAATTGATGCCTATAAGAAGGTGCAAAGCGAGTAGCTTATGAAAGTATCAGAGAATTCTGCTGTTCCTGTCTAAACTTCGATGGTTGGTAATGTTGAGTGGCAGCACAGAGACCTGTGGTTGATAAGGATTTTTGACTTACAACTTTCTGCGTTTAGATGACGGACATATTTCCATCGAACACAGCTTTAATTTGAAATTGTTAGTATTCACAACCATAATTTCTTTCACAAGTGACGCAGACATTTTCTCCCCAACTGTTGGATCTTGACCAGGTCCATACATTTTATGTAGATTGTTGAGCTCTGTTCCACAAGTGGTTTCAAAACATGGACTTCTGGGTAGTCATATGCATTTGTACAGGCCCTGTAAAGGCAATCAAACAAATCTGTTAAATAGGGGTAGACACTCCTTCACCACAATACCCTGGTGAGGTTTTTCTTAGCCCAGGGATTTCAGTAATAGTTGTGCATAATTTCAATAGAGCGAACCTCTTCATTTTATATAAGAGATATCATTTGTCTCTCTAATGATTTTTTACTGTGTGTGTTTGTGTATATATATTCACTGAAAAAACCATAGGTTTCTTGAGTGTTATAGTTAGCTAGACATTTCACTTGTACAAAACCATAGAAATTCCTCTGATATAGTTAGTTGTGCTAACTATAACTTGCGCGCTCGCAATGCACTGCTGATGATATTACATATGACATCATTTATGACATGGTCAGTGACATCATTGATGACATCACTGATGACATCACTGATGACATCCACCATTGAATGTGGCTTTGTTTGAAATTTAAATATCTATTAAACATATATATACCAATCTGTATTGAAGATTGAGTGGATATATAACAGTCTGGATGGAGGATTTAGAATCTGTCTGACTGTTGGTTTAAGTGAGTAATTCAATGTGTCTCACTAATCATATGGGTTAGTTACCAAACTATGTGAATGTGTGTATCACTGTCTCTGTTGTTGTATAACCCCCTGCATCAATTGGTCACTAACTGCATGAGTGTCTATATTAGTTATTGATTAGTTGGCTGAGTATTTGTAAGGGATAATGAGTGTATCTGTGGTTGGGTGGGGGAGTTGTAACTCTATGCATAGATGTGTGAGTGGTTGATTGTCTAGGCATATGGGTTTAAGAGTGCCTATGGAAACACGTGTTTGGGTGTCTGAGTATGTTTATTTGTGTGTTGGTAAGTGAATATTTGTGTCATTGGTACATCTCCAATAAAGTAGAAAAATAAAAGGCATTGTATATAAGAGTTGGTGTATATAAATAAGTGTACGTAAGAGACAGTGATTGTGAGAGTAACTGTATGAATGAGTGTATTATTGTAATATTGATTTACTAACATAGTAACTATGATTTAATATGTGTATGCATTAATCAGGTGTTGTGTGTATAACTGTGTGGATGAGCAAATGTAAGTGTGATTGAATCTTTTCATGAGTGAGTAGCATCACTGTGTAACCAACTTAGATGACTGCTGATGTGCAATGTCTATATAGGTGTATGAGTACATTTGATAGTGTGACAATTGATCAGTGACTGCATGTATAATTGATTCTGTGGGTGAATGGACAGTTGTGTCTGTAGACTTAGAAATCAGTGAGTTTTCTTATGTAGTAACTGGTATGTGTGTGTCAATGCTTTCAAATATGGTACTCTGTATTTTACATTACGTCTTCTAAGGTTATACTAGTGTGTGAAGAGGGGTATCAGATTGTCGTGTTGATAATGTCATCAGTGATGTCATTTGAGATATCATCAGTGATATCACTGACCATGTCATGAATGATGTTATGTGTGACATCATCAGCAGTGCATTGCGGGCACGTGAGCTATAGTTTGCACAACGGAGGAATTTCTATGGTTTTGTACGAGTGAAAAGTCCGGCTAACTATAAGACTCATGAAACCTTTGGTTTTTACTGTGAATTTCAAAGGTTTTTGAAATGCTAATTCCTAACTTTAACGTCTCTAAAAAGTATGTTTTTTTCAGTGAATTTCAAACGTTTTTTAAATGCTAATTTCTAACTATAACGTCTTTGAAACCCATGGTTTTTTCAGTGAATTTCAAAGGTTCTCTAAATGCTAATTTTTATGTGCAATTGTAGTAATAACTATTTTTTTGTACTGCATGTCTACAGTTTTTTAACTGTTTATTTATAAATATTGTATTTATTAAACTTTACGTAT
This sequence comes from Lissotriton vulgaris, assembly GCF_964263255.1. Classification (NCBI taxonomy): domain Eukaryota; kingdom Metazoa; phylum Chordata; class Amphibia; order Caudata; family Salamandridae; genus Lissotriton; species Lissotriton vulgaris. The sequence goes on from NC_141687.1 coordinate 10,018,923, forward strand.
TTTAATTTTTCTGAAAATTGCAAATAAAATGAAAAGAAATTAAAATCTGAAATATTTTTTAAACAAATGTGTATTTTAATATATTTATATAATTTTCTGTTAACATTTTTTTTTATTTTTTGGGGGGAAATTGCGCCCCCAAAACGTACCTACAACAGCAGGTCAGCGTATTCTAGCTGCCAATTTGGAAAAGTCATGAAGAGTCGCGTATGGTGAGTGACGAGTGCGTGTGTTTTTCAGTTACATCATATACAAACAGTATTAAATGGTGTGCGCGACCGGTATGCGACTGGTCCACGACTCCTGCTGCTGCGTATTCGTGACACATGCGTATTATGGTATGTAACGCTTGTGTGGTGGCGGGCCCCATGTGACGTCATATACATGCTAGGTGCAAAACTCCTGTGAAATTTTTTATGTTCTAAAATGATATGTATGTGTCTTTAATGTACATATTTGGGAAAAAGATTATCTAAGGTATTCATACAAATAATATATTTCAACTTGTAATGAACTTACATTATTTTTAAATATTTTTTCGCGAACTCGTGTCAGGTGCGTGCTTCTTGAGCTCAAGGTGCGCGGATTCCATGTGACCTCAAACAAAAGATTTTATTGGTTCATAACATTTCCCACTCTAACTATTGAAGGACCCCACCCATTTTAATAATTCTGTTTGGCAGTTGATAAAAGACATCTCTTCCTCTCCCAGAGTTGGTTTTGGAATTTTGTTGGTGTTTTTAAAAAATTGCATTGGAGAAAAGGCATCTGGTTCGCAAGCTCCTCATCATTCTTCAGATAAAGATATCTTGGAGAAAGATCCACCCAAGCAGAGGCCTGAATCAGTGATATGGAAATGTTTCACCTTTCATGCTGGAGAAAAAACGGTCAACGCAAGAAAAGTCACTTGCTTGTCGTGTGACAGGGTCCTGTCGCGAGGCAGTGACAAGAAATACTCCTGTGGAACGGCAAGTATGTATAAACATATGCGGACCATTCACCCGAAGAATCTGGCACGAGAAGAAATGAGATGTGCAGCAAAAAATCCACCACCAGGCATTGCTAGCACCTCCGGAGTGTCCACTTCAGCACCACAAGGTAGACATTCGTCAAGAATTTGATTTTCTGCAGCAGCACTGCACTAAGTGCAAAACCATCATCTGTTATGGTGAACAGTCAGTGAACGCTATTTGTGCAGCTCAACTTAACTACAAATGCAATATGTCACAGTTGATAGTTTTGAAGAGATTTCAAAATATTCCAGGTGAATTGTCTGTGTTCCATCTGACAGAAAGTTTCCAAACTACTTTAACACCAGGCCCTGGATGCCTATCTCTTTCAGTCTCTGGATCAATCTTGGATGAGATAATGTATTGAAGGCCGCTGAAAAGTCTAACAGCACCAGCATTGACGGTTGGCTGCATCTAGTGTGGTCTGTAACAGCTAAGAGTGCCTTTTTGTTGCTGTGCATTGGTCTAAAAGCTGACTGAGAGGGATCTAGGATCCTGTTAGGACTCAAGGTATTCCACACTTCTTTATTGATATTGCTTTCCATTATTTTACTTGCCGAGGGGAGAAGCGATAGGGTGATGTTTAGAAACCTCTGTAGCAGGAAGGTTGTTTTTTTTGGAATCGGAATGACCTGAGCAGCTTTCCACTCAGCTGGAATTTCACCAGTGCTCAGTGAAAAATTCAGTAAAAATCTAATCGTTGAGGCCAGTTGATGGGATAGCATGGCTGCTCTCTTGGCTCGAATAAAATCCAGAGGAGAGCCTGATTTATCAGCTTTCAATGGAGTTGAGCAGACTCCACATTGAAGGGGGCAAACTTCTCAAAGTTGTAAGTGCAAGTATTCTCAAAAGCAACGTATGGAGACTCTGTATTGATGCGGTGTATCAAACTTGTAAGATTATTATAGATTACATTTACTTTATTCTCCAGATGTTCTGCAATATGTTCTTTTGCAGGCCTGGGGATTGATGAAGGAATTAAGGGTTTTGAAAAGTTCCTTGGCGGGAGTACCCACTTTTGTAAAGATGCTGAGAGATGACATTTTTCAGCACTTTTCTGATATTATTGTGATAGTGCACTAGGGTTTTTTATAAGCTTCTCTATAGCTCGAATTGGGAGTTGGTCACCATTGTCTTTCCAATTTTTTGCATCTGGTTTTCTCTCAGCATAAATCAGGCGTGTACCAATGAGCATGTGGCTTTAGACGTTGCGAGCAATGAATTTTCAAAGGAGCCAGATGTCGTTGGTTGTAAAGAGAGAGATGTGGAATAAATGAAAAGCTCCCTGAATACATTGTGCTCTGTATGTTAGGGGTATTATATTCTTTAGGATCACTCAATCAAATTACTTTTATTTGATTCAAATGGAGAATCATAAAAGTATACATTACTGTACGATATTAATTAGTCAAGATTTAAACATAGATAAAATAGGAACACACACAGTTTACAATACTTCAGTTAACATCTTCCTTCTGGTAATACCAGCCCTCAGGAATCTTGCCAATGCCACAAATGTAAGCAAATTTGGAAGCAATTGTGAAAATAAATAAGCCAGTCTACATTGTCTAAAATGTAATGATTTCAGTAAAAGGCTTAATAAAAATGATCCTTAAGTCAGTAGCTTTTCCCCTAGAAGTCTTTTCCTCCTCTACGAACCGTTCAGCGCTGGGATGCCTTTGGGTAGCTATGCGCTTTAGAAGTTCTATTTCATTCATTCAGTACAAAATTTACAGAAAAATAGTACATGGATGGTCGATTGACTAGGTATCTTATCACAGGGACCAGTTGTTAGTGTTGGGGAATTGACTCAAACGATGGAAGATGTCTAGCCTGAAGTGCGTCAGAATAAACTTGCAATGGGCATTTAAAACACTGATTAAATACAGTTCCATTGTGAAGCTTGTCAAAACAGATTGATTACGCTGTTCAGTAAGTTCCAACATTAATCTTTTTTCCTCTAGGATATCTAAACATTTACTCTTTGATACTTTCCTCGAGGTATGAATCAAGGTTTCAAGATGATCATAGTATTCTGGATGGCAAATATCAGACATACAATTCTTAATATATTGTAGCCATGGTATTTTGAAAGCATCCTCAGTGCCGAACAATAGTTTATGCCAGAGAAGGACTGGCTTCACCCTTATCAGATTTTCTGAAAAAGTTGCACCCAATTCCACATGACACAAAAAATTGCAATAACTAAATGGGATTCCTAGAACATTTAAAAAATCCCATTTTCTGGCAGCTCCACATTTACGTTCTCCCAAAGCTCGGAACCATACATTGCAACTGATCGATATTTGGCATTTTAAATGTTCAGCATTTCATTAGGGCGTTTACTGCCCAGTTTCTTTGAGAAGCTGCACAGGCCTGTGATTGAACTAGAAAACGGCATCCTTTTATTTTATGTATTTATTTATTTACTTAAACTTATAAGGCGCACAGCTACCCGCAATGGGATAGACTGGAGAAGAAAGAACTACAAGGCTTTAAAGAATGGGACAGCTAGAAAAAGACTGTTCTGAAAGATTACTGCTGAAAAAGCCAAGTTTTGAATCCCTTGCGGAACCTGACAAGATCAGTTTCCAACTTCAGCCTAACAGGTAAGGCATTCCATGTTTTGGTGGCCAGATGCGAAAATGAGCGGCCGCCCATCTTCACCAGCCTGAATCTCGGAACGACAAAGTCTCCTTTACCTGAGGATCTAAGGGTACGGCTAGGCGTATAGGCATGAATAAGACTTTGACGGTACCTAGGGGCAGTGCCCTGTTTTATCTTAAAGATATAACATAGAGCCTTAAATGTAATTCTATTTTTAATTTCTAGCCAGTGCAAGCCGCAAAGGGCTGAGGATGCGGATGCTTTCCGGGGAACATTACGTAACAACCGTGAGGCCGCATTTTGAACAACCTGAAGTTTTCTCACAGTTGTCAAATCTGCACCAAGATACAGTACGTTCCCGTAGTCCAGGCGAGATGGTATCAAAGCCTAAACCACCGTCCTTTGAGTGGCAATCGGAAGCATCCACAAAAATTTTTGGAGCCATTTTAGGGTAGCAAAGCATATAGCAGCCACTTTAACGGCCTGTTGTCGCATCGTAAGTTTTTCATCAATTAAAAATCCGAGATTGCAAACCTGGGCCACAGGCTTGGGAGTAGGACCCATACTCTCAGGCCAATGTTGGGGGCCCCAAAGATCTTTGTCCTTGCCCAGGATTACAATCTCGGTCTTGTCACCGTTTAGCCTCAAAAAGTTTGCCTTCATCCAGCTTGCCACCTGTGACAAACCCAGTTTGAGAGCCGAGACATTGCTGCCATCCCCTCCAGATAGAGAAAAAATAATTTGTGTATCATCGGCGTACGAAAATAAAGTTAAGCCGGCTTTTTCCACAATTGTGGCCAGGGGTCTAATGTAGATGTTAAAATGTAGAGGGCTAAGGATAGACCCCTGGGGCACGCCGATGCACAAATTTTAGATAATGCTTTGGCCGAAAAAACCTGGAAGGTGCGTCCTCTCAAAAAAGAAGCTATCCAGGTTAGGGCCGAACCCCCAACTCCCAAAGATTGGAGGGATGAGAGAAGAATGGAGTGAGACACAGTATCGAATGCAGCGCTTAAATCCAGCAGGATAAGCGCCGATGTCTCCCGGCGATCGCTACTGTGTCTCAAATTCTCTGTAACCCCCAGAAGTGTAGTTTCAATGGAGTGATGGGCCCTGAACCCAGATTGGGATGGATGCAGGTAGCCCGAACTCTCCACTAGATGGGATAGTTGGGAATTGATATGCCTCTATAAAATTTTGGAGAAAATAGGCAGCAATGAAGTGGGCCTATAATTGGATAGATTTGAAGTATCCGCACCTGCTTTTTTCAGCAGGGGAACTACCATTGCGTGTTTCCACTTCTGTGGAACACATGATTCGGTCAATGAGGTATTCAGGAGTTTCATCAATACGCTACAGTAGTCTAAATCAAGTTGTTTCAAAATTTCTGCCGGAAGAGGGTCACAGGGGGATCCAGATTTAATGCTCTTAAGACAATTGGCAAAAGAGGCATCATCAAAAGGCAGCCACTCAGAAAGTTTAGTTGTCATAGGTAGTTGGCAATCTTGGGCTTGACTGTCTTGGACTGGCGCAGGGGGCACAGGAGAAGAATTTAGATCTGCTCTCAAAGGGCGAATACCCAACAAGGCGTAGATCCGTTCTACCTTGGTGATAAAGACGTCAGCCACTGAGTTACACTGTTCCTCATTCAAAGCTGGAGGGGCTGGGATAAAATCAGCTCCCGTTAGTTTTTTCACCACTGAAAATAATGTGCGTGGAAAGATCTGGGCATGTGAGATGGTATTGGCGATATGAGTGGCTCTTGCGATCTTACATTGTTTGTGGTAGTCTTTAAGCGCTACCTTATATGCCATCTTACGGGAGGGCGAATAGGAAAGCCTCCATTGTCTCTCAAGTACCTTGCATTTGGACTTTGTAGTTTTTAAATTCTCTGAAAACCAAGCTGCGGGGTGACGATGGGACAGAGCGTGTAATGGCGCAAAAGGTATGAATTTATTCACAGCAGCAGCCAGCAAATCTGAGACTGCTGCTTCCGATACCAAAAGAGAAGGGGTATCAGTTGGCAAAGTGTTAGATAGGTACCTATTAAAATCGGTGATGTTAAGTTTACCCCAACAACGTGATTTGTCGCCCAAATCGGCGTCAAATGTTATGTTCGTAGTACAAGAGAAGGAAAATTTGACAACCATATGATCCGACCATTCCAGGGGACGGGCGGCCGGTTCACAGTCGTACGCCAGATTGGATAAAACAGGATCCAACAGGTGCCCTGCCGAGTGAGTAGGTCCAGAATTGCGTAGTAAGATGGTAAGTGCTTCTAGGTCGGCCAAAAGAGTTTTGCTAGTTGAGCATAAGGGGTCTTCCAGATGTAAATTCAGATCTCCTAGAATAGTAAAAGTTGCGGCTTTCAAGACCAATGGGACAATGGTTTCTGGGAAGGACGATAGCCAGGGGGTAGGATTCCCAGGGGGACGATATATTAGTAAACCAGATAGAGTCATCTGGGCACTGATAGCTAATTTGAACAAGGCAGCCTCACAGCCCTATAGCGAAAAAGCCTCAAATTTGCAGTTGGAAATAGATTTGAATATTATGGCAATCCCGCCACCCCTACCTATGTCTCTCTCTCTATTTACCATGACATAGCCGGAAGGAATCACAAAGGCAATATTCGGTCCTGAGCTTGCCTGGAGCCATGTTTCCATTAGGAAAATGGCATCTGGTTTCTCATCGACAAGAAAATCATAAATATGATTTTGATGCTTGGGAAGGGATCGACAATTAATGCTCCAAAAATGAAGTTTAGGTGGAGTGGAAAGAAATTTAGTGGCAGCCATTTAGCCCTGCGAAGGTGGTCCTTTCCTCCTTTTACATCTGCTCATCCTCCCTAAGAAAAAAACACAGTTGCTACAGTGAAACTCCTGAATGGGGGGAGAGCAAATGGAGCAATGCGTATTCAACACCTGTCTATGGGACAGTAGATCGTCGGCCGCATATGATAAAATATTAACTAGTAGGGCAGGAGTGATGGCAGCAGTATCAGAGTTAGTGGCCCCATGGCCCAGTCTGGCGCGGACGGGCGCAGACGAGCAGGACTTAGGCTCGACTTCGGCGCGACAGAGGCGCAACCGCTGATCGTGTCCGCTGCGCGGAGAAGCGGCCATCTTGCTTTGTAGTCCCGCGCTGTAGTTTTATCAGCCAATATCCAATGACCATGCAGGATGGTAAACAAATGGCATGTCAGCCACAGACCCCGATTCGGGTATGTCAACACGGAGGGATAGTGCGGCCAGTGGGAGAAATGGTCAGTGATTTAAAAACACTAAAACAGGCGCAAACACATTTTGAAATGTAAATAATTTTATTAAAATTACCAGCTAACTATCACCTGGCTTTCCGCCTCAGGTGAGCTAAATGCGCTAGGTCCTAGGCAAAAACGAAGCAATTCTTGGGAGCAGCCCCCAGTAGCCAAGAGTTCTCGTGAGCGGATGCTTACCCCTTGGTTTGTAGTCCCGTGTGCAGCGCGCAGGCGCTTGGACTTGTAGTTTTATCAGCCAATATCCTTCTCGATTTTACTGCACCTTTTGAATAAAATTCCCAAGTACGAAAAAGTAGGCATTTGAGATAAAATCAGGGGGGATATTACCAACAATAGGTGACGATATTTAGCGCGAAATTTTTTATCGGCAAGCATTGCCTGTAAATATCGCCGCCGTAGCGACGTATTATCAATACGCCGCTAAGCGGCGATATTACCCAACCAATGCGATAAAATCAGGTGATAGATATAATGTGACGCCGCTAACTCGTCGCATGTTAGCGTGAAAAAAAAGCACGTCAGCCCTATCAGCGATTATTATCGCTAAACCAATAGGCCCCAGGCTACCATTTAACGTGTTAGCGGCACGAAAAACGCTCGCTAAGCCGAAAATCACAGCTAACAACATGAAGAACATAGCAAATGATGGTGAGCAATCCTGGGTGTTGTGCAGAGGGCAGAAACAACACCCAGGAAGGCCAGGCTGAGACCCAGGGAAATGCCAAGAGGAAGAGGAACCCAAAGTTCAGTCCGGAGGAGAACCAGGTACTGGTTGAAGAGGTGACGCAACACCAGCAGGAACTCTTTGTGAGTTCCACCGTCACCATGGCAAGGAAAAGGGAAATATGGCGGGACATCATGACAAAGGTCAATGCCATGGGGGAGTGAATGAGGACAGTGGACGAGTGCAAGAAGCGGTGGCACGATACGAAGAGCAAGACCAAAAAGAAACTGGGAGCCAACCTAAGGGCAACAAGGGCGGCGGGAGGCAGTGGACCATCTCCACAGGAGGAGCTGGATGAGCTAGAGGAGCAGGTGTCCCACGTCATCAATGAAGAGACTGTTGAAGGAGTCGCAGGCCAGGATACTGCTGTTTTGAAAGGCACACAACAACACCAGGGTGAGCGTCAAACAGGGATTAGGGGAAGTGGGTGGATGGGCAGATTGGCACTCATGTACCATGAAAGTCATTATATTGCATACCCTCATGTACTGTACAACAAGTCCTGGAGAGCCCTGAGCATGCTGGCATAGGGATACATCACCAGGAGGATGAGGGCAGAAGTTTTGCCGTTGCACAGTTGGCTCATGATATCGTCAGTGGCGGACATGAGGTTTGGAACAGTGCTGTGGACTTGTCTGAATCTGGCCTGGGATGGGTACAGGATGTTGTGTTTACCAGGTGGGGGGCCAGTTGCACGTTGATAAATATCCCAGTGATTCGCCCTGGGAACAGGAGCAGGGAGATGTGCTGGAAGTTCAGGAGGTCCTTGTGGTCTCCCTTGGGCTGCTTGAGGAGGGCGTTGATTTTGTTGTGTTCCAAGCTCCATGGGAATGTTGCTGCTCTGTAGTTGGGTCTGATGGCAGCATCTGCTATGTTACATACGTGGCATGGGTGTGTCGGGGAGCCTGAGTGGATGGAGTACATGACCTTGTGTATCTCGTTGTTGTTGACATTGGACCAGGAGGTCAGGTGGTATGTGCTGCTGGTGTTCACAGGGGAGGTGGGTGTCGTGTTGAAGCTGTCATGGATATCAGCGATCTTGCGTTGGAAGAAGATGACTAGTTAGTTGCCGAGTTCTTCTGAGTGATTGCTGCTTCGCTTTGCTTCCGCTGCAATCACTGTAACTTTAAAACGCGATTACCCCCGGAGCTGTGCTCTGCCCTCCCCCCCGCTGCCATTTTGTTTATATTGTTGTTGTCCTCGTCCTCGTGAGCCCGCCCCGCCTCCCAGCTGAGCCGCCCTCGCCCCTCCCCCTTTCCACTATCCATAGATGACAGATGAGCTTCCGTGCAACGTTCATGCGCAGCGATCGCGCCCCAGTCGTGCCGAAGGTGCGCCAAAGGTAAGCCCGTCTACGCCTGTCCGCGCCTGGACCGCGCCCAGCGCCAGAGCCCCTGGTCCTCGCAATGCCCAGCCCTCCCGCATTACTTACGACGCCTCCACCCTCCTAGCCCTTAACCCCGGCCGACTCCCCAACTGCGTCCAAGCCGCTCCCGGGCACCTCCATGGACCCTTCTCCTGCTACTCCTGCAAGTGCGACGGCACCAAGAACAACTCCTCATCTACGAACACACAACAGATATCTGACCCCAACCACCTACAATGCATTATTATTATTATTATATTTATTTTTATAGAGCGCAACAGCTACCCTAAGGTTTCCCGGCGCTAAGAAAGAGGCTGAAACAGGTAACAAGGGGAAAGGGACAGTTGAGCAGATGAAGTTTAGTTATTGGTTAAACAACCATGTCTTCAGGTTCTTACGGAATTGCAAATAGCATTCATTTGTGCGGAGTTGGATTGGAAGGGAGTTCCATAACAAGGGGGCCAGATAGGAAAAAGAGCGACCTCCTTGTCTAACTCGATTGATCCTGGGTACCTGGAACTTATGTTGAGTCGAGGAGCGTAGAGTTCTAGTAGGGACGTATTGTTTAACCAAGGAGCTCAAATATGCAGGGGCCTTACCGGCCTTAATTCTATGCATGAAACATAGAGCTTTAAATTTTGCTCGTTGTTCAATCCGGAGCCAATGGAGACTCCGGAGACCAGATGACGTAGAGGATCTTTTTGGTAACATGCATATCAGTCTCACAGCTTCATTTTGCACTGTTTGGAGTTTCTTGGTAACATCCTTGCATACTCCCAGGTATAAGATGTTGCCGTAGTCCAGCCTAGAAGTAATTAGAGCTTGGACTACAGTTTTTAGTGTATTCTGGGGGAGCATCCACCTGATTTTCCTTAGCCACTTGAGTATGGTAAAACACGTAGCTGCCACTCTGACCGTTTGCTGTTTCATAGATAGGTTTTCATCAAAAATGATGCCCAGGTTGCGAGCATTGGTAGAGGGGGTGGGTGTCGGCCCCATCTGAGAGGGCCAATGTTGTGGGCCCCACAAGGAGGTTTGTTTTCCAAATAAAAGTAATTCCGTCTTTCCTCCATTGAGTTTTAGCTTATTCTCAAACATCCAATTGGCAATGTTGGAGAGGCCCAAATGGAGGGAAGATGGGTTGGAATGTGCATTTGCCGAGAGTGAGTAAACAATCTGGGTGTCGTCAGCGTATGAGTAAATTGTCAACCCAGATTGTTCGGCTAAACGGGCAAGGGGACTGACGTATAAATTAAATAATAAAGGACTGAGTATCGAGCCCTGGGGAACCCCATAAGGTTGATTATGGGGTTGAGAAGAGGATGTGGCCGAAAATACTTGAAAAGTTCTCTCAGAGAGAAAACTACTAAGCCAAGCCAGTGCTGGTCCTGTGATACCATAGGTTTGCAAGGTGTTAAGGAGGATGGTGTGGGAGACCGTGTCAAATGCGGCACTTAAGTCGAGTAATATAAGTGCCACGGTCTCCCCTTCATCCACTTGCCGACGTATGGTTTCAGAGACACCAAGTAAGGTGGATTCCGTTGAAAAACCTGTCCTAAAACCGGATTGGGATGTGTGAAGAAGGTGATTGGATTCTGTGAAGTGAGTGAGTTGGGAGACAATATGTTTCTCCAAAATTTTGGAGAAAAGGGGCAGCAGCGAGATTGGACGGAAATTAGAGGGGTCGTTTGGATCTGCGGTAGATTTCTTTGGAAGAGGTGAGACCATGGCATGTTTCCAAGCTTTAGGGACTTCAGCCTCTCTCAAAGAACTGTTCAGAAGCTCTAAAATGAGCGTGAGGGAAGGGGTGTCAAGTGAAGGAAGGATTTGGGGGGGGAAAGGGTCAAGGGGAGAGCCAGACTTAATAGTTTTTATAATTTCGTGTAATGAAAACAAGTTCAGGGGGACCCAGTTGGTTAGAAGCTGGGGGTGAGTGGCTGAGACGGGGTGATTAATAACTTTTCCTGATTTGGACAAGCTTTCCGGGGAGTTCGGGACTGATGGAGGACTATTTGGGTCTTTGAACTCCTCATAGATTTTGTCGATTTTATTTTGAAAGAATTCTGCCAGAGCATTGCACTGTGCAGAGTCTAGGGAGGGTGCTTTTGGTTGGCAGGATGAACCAGATAAATCCCGGATGATTTTAAAAAGTGCTTTGGGCCGATTTTGGGCATTTTCAATAGTTGTTTTAGCAAATTCGGCTCTAGCTAATGCACAATTTGCATGGTAGTTCAGCAGGGCTGCTTTATATAATAATTTTTGTGCGGGATCATAGTGTGCACGCCATCTGCGCTCAAGATTTTTACAGGTTGTTTTTTCCAGCCTAAGGGCATCAGTAAACCAGGGAGCAGGAGGATGGAGTGGAGTTTGGTTTATATTTTTCTGTGGAAGACATGTATTTATGGCAGAACTGAGCCAGTTTTGGATAGTTGTAGCATCTCCTATATTTGTTGTGTTGATTAAGGGCCTGGTGTCCCTAAGACAGGTATTGAGCTTCATAGCATCCAACTTTTTCCAGTTCCTTAACACTCTGGGACCAGATGAAGCTTTACGAAATGCATCCTGCTCAACACCCGCTCGGTCCACAGGCACGCCATCGACCTCTGGAATCTACTAGACACCATCTCTCCGGACGTCGCCTTCCTAACAGAAACATGGATGAACACCACATCAGCCCCAGACATCACCATTGCCATCCCGGAAGGCTATAAGATCATTCGCAAGGACCGTACCGGCCAAACAGGAGGAGGCATCGCTAGCGTCCATAAGAAATCCATCCGCATCTCAACCAGCTCAGACGTCAATCTCGCCAACACTGAACACCTTCACTTCGAGATCCACATCGACCCCGAGACCACACTCAGAGGCACCCTCCTCTACAGGCCACCAAGACCCCACGCACAATTTAGTGAAGACATCACAGACTTCAGCACTCCACACGCGCTCCCCTCCGAGGATTACATCTTTTTGGGAGACCTCAACTTTCACCTTTGAAAGAAAAACGAACGCAACACCACCACCCTTTTGGACAACCTCGCCAACCTCGGACTTAAACAACTTGTCACTACCCCCACCCACATCGCAGGTCACACACTCGACCCTATCTTCACCTCCAGCAAACATGTCTCCTTCAGCCACACCACAACTCTCCATTGGACGGACCACAGCTGCGTTCACTTTACCTACAACAAGACCCCTACCAACAACCATCCTCAACCCACTCTGCGTAGAAACTGGAACAAAATCACCATCGACCAGATCTCCTCATCGCTTCTTCAAAACGCCCCTACCCACTCCTCAAACCCCGACCAAGCAGCCACTAACCTCACCCAATGGTTATTCAACAGCGCCGACATCCTAGCACCACTGAAAAAACGACATATCAAACTAGGCAGCAAGAAGGCCTCCTGGTTCAACGATGATCTTAAGAAATCCAAGAAACTCTGTCGCTCCCTTGAGAAAGCCGGGAAAAAAAGACCCAAACACCAGCACCAAGGACGCCTTCAAAAACGCCACCCGCATACACCACCAACTTATCCGGTCTGCCAAGAAAGCCGCATTCAAAGACCGACTAGATAACAACGCCCACAACAGCAAGGAATTATTCAACATCGTCAAAGAGTTTACCAACCCCTCAGCCAACTCCAACGACATCACCCCCTCTCAAGCCCTCTGCGACTCACTAGCCTCATTCTTCCACAACAAAATTGCAGACATCCACAACAGCTTCGACAACCGACCCGAAGACCAACCCACCCAACCCTCTGCAGGACCCCCACCCCCCTTGAACATCCTCAATGACTGGAACCCAATCTCCACTGAGGACACGATCCGTCTGATGAACTCTATCCACTCAGGATCTCCCACAGGCCCATGCCCTCACCACATCTTTAACAAAGTAGACTCCATTATAGCACCGCACCTCAGAGACGTCATCAACTGCTCCCTCAACTCCGCAACCTTCCCGGAAAGCTGGAAACATGCCGAACTCAGCGCCCTCCTGAAGAAACCCACAGCTGACCCCACCAAACTCAAAAATTACCGCCCTATCTCGCTCCTTCCATTCCCGGCCAAAGTCATCGAGAAAGCGGTCAACAACCAGCTCGCCGCCTTCCTCGAAACCAACAAATCCCTCAACTCCTCACAGTCCGGCTTCCGAGCCAAACACAGCACTGAAAACCGCCCTCATCGCAGCAACAGACGACATTCGAACTCTACTGGACAATGGAGACACAGTCGCCCTCATCCTCCTCGACCTCTCCGCAGCCTTCGACACAGTCTGTCATAGCACCCTTTTACAGCGACTCAGAAACGTCGGAATCCAAGGAAAAGCACTGAAATGGATCACCTCGTTCTTCACCGGAAGAACACAGAGAGTCCCCCTTCCACCATTCAAGTCAGAGGCCACTGAAGTCATCTGCGGCGTACCACAAGGATCTTCACTCAGCCCCACCCTCTTCAACGTATACATGAGCCCCCTCTCGGTCATCGCACGCCAACACAACATCAACATCATCTCCTACGCCGATGACACTCAACTAATCCTATCACTCACCAGAGACCCTAACACTGCCAAATCCAACCAGCATGAAGGAATGAAAGAAGTAGCCGAATGGATGAAGCACAGCCGTCTGAAACTGAACTCAGACAAAACAGAAGTCCTCATCCTAGGCACCTCCCCCTCCGCCTGGGATGACTCTTGGTGGCCAGAGGCCCTTGGAAAAGCACCCATCCCGACGGACTACTCACGGAACCTGGGCGTCATCCTGGATTCCTCACTCTCGATGAACAGACAAGTCAACGCCGTTTCTTCATCTTGCTTCAACATTCTTCGCATGTTCAAAAAAACATTTCGCTGGATCCCCACCGAAACTAGAAAAACGGTCACCCACGCACTGGTCACGAGCCGCCTGGACTACGGAAACACCCTATACGCCGGTTCCACCGCAAAACTCCAGAAAAAAATCCAACGCATCCAGAACGCTTCAGCCAGGCTCATATTAGACATCCCGCGTAAAGAACACATCTCTGGTCACCTGAAAAACCTCCACTGGCTCCCCGTCAATAAGAGGATTACTCTCCGCCTCCTAACCCACGCACACAAAGCACTTTACGAAATTGGACCCAAATGCCTCAACACACGACTGTCCTTCTACACCCCCTCCCGCCAGCTACGATCCTCCAACCAAGCCCTTTCCACTGTACCTCGCATCAACAAAAACCACCATGGGAGGTAGATCCTTCTCCTACCTGGCAGCTAAAACCTGGAACTCACTTCCCACTCACCTTCGCCTTACTCGGAACCACCTAGCATTCAGAAAGCAACTTAACACGTGGATATTCGACAAGTAATTCCCCACCCTTCTTCAAGCGCCTTGAGACCCTCTGGGTATGTAGCGCGCTATGTCTGACACAACTGGCTGATCAATCAGCTGGGGTAAGGTGGTGTAATCACCCTTTGCTTTAGATATAGTATACCTATATCTAAACGTAAAATGGACCCATATACTCCTTTAAGTCACTCCTATGGCAGGCCTTAAAATCCTGGAGGCAGAGTGCTTGGGATTATGTGAGACAGTGCTCTGTCATGAGCTGAGCCTGTCTACAGCTTTCGTAACCAAGTCCTTTAGCTGTTTCCATGATAACCATATACTCTTAAGAGCATTATAACCTCGCGGTTATTGCTAACTTTGGCATAGCATTATCAAAACATGTCGAGTAAGGTGTCATATGATTTGGAATACTACCCCCTCGCCAGTTCTGGCGACGGGGTACCATTCCACCCTTCTAGAGGGCCACGACATGTATGTAACTGTGAACCCCGGTTAAAGTTAACTCGAGCCTCAGCATCACAAAATGGATGCTGCCACCACAGACACAAGTCTGACCTCCTGCTGCTAGGAGTACTTCCAGCAAGGGAGGCCTGGACAAAGGGTTTCCTGCCTTGGAAGATGCTAGCACCACCCCAGACAGGATTTTGTGTATTAGGTAGGACAGGGCTGAAAGGAATGAGACATGCTTGTGGCACACAAGGTGCCCTGTGCATACCCCGGGTCACACCAGTTGCTGGGGCACTCCAGCCCCAGCTCTGGAGCGAAACCGGACAAAGGATAGGGGGTGTAACCACCCCCCTTCCTGGTCCCACCCATGGGAGGGACCTAGTGATAGTACAGCCCCCTTTAGCAGGATAAAGGTAGGAGCTGGTCCCATTCCAAATCAGATTAATCCTTACTTGAAAACTTTACTAGAAGAAACCCTGGACTTCGACATTATGCTACAGAAGACTGAAGAAATATCCCTTGTGGACAAGGAGTGTCCACCCTGCACCAGCAGGCACCATCAAGCATCCAGCGGCTTCACTTTGTCGTCTTCCCTCGAGGATCCAGACTTCAGAGCCCAACGAGACCCGGATTCCCAGACCTCTCCGACCTCAACTGACATCTGCAGCACAGCTGGGATCCGTGGGTGCGACGAGACACGTGGGACCGGCCATCTTGCAGAAACTGCACTTCGTTTCCAGCACGACTTCTGAGGTAACCTCTGGGATTGAGAAGCCTCAGCCCCGAGCAGCTTCTGCACCAAAGACCAGCCCTCCAGCATCCACGAGATCTCCGTGGGGCCCTTCTGCCTGTTTGTTGCTCCACGCGTTGTCTGGTCACTTGCCGGCTGGCTAGTGGCCTCCTAGACGACGATCCATGACATCAACACTGCTGGTCTGGTTGCCCCAAACTGTCCCCTGCTTCCCTGCAAAGGAGAAGCACCCCGGACCCTTCTGGTCCGCACCAGACGCCTTTTCCACTCACTGCGTGGGTTGCCTTTGCCAAGGCCTGTTGACACTGAATCCGGAACCAACACCGCCGACAGCAAGAGCCTGCCTGGGACAGCTCGTGCCTCCATCCTGGTTGTCGAAGACTCCTCCTGGTCCACGTGGCTGCAGAATCAAGCGTCCACTCTTCACCTGATCGCGACGACAGCATCTGGTTCCTTCCTGGTTCCACTCCAGTCACTGGCTAGTGACTTTGAACATTGCTCTGCTTTGAACATTGTCCCCTCTGCATTGTGCCCTCTGATCCACCCTTCCTCCTGGTCGCCTGCAGCATCTTTTCTTTCAGGCTCCCTAGACTTCACTGCAGAAACTCGACACGAATTCTAACCTATGCACCCGCAGCCCGTGGGTGAAGTAACAAGAGCATTTCGGTGCTCAAGGGTAGATTGACTCTCCTTCTGTCCAGATTCACAGTTGTTTTAGTCCTAACTAGTCAGGATTGTCCGTACTCACCTTTTTCTTGAACTGTACTGTCCATAGATGTTGTTACGCATCTCACGTGTGAGTTAACACTCTGCACACGTGTTCCGTGGGCCTCCTAATACTTACCTAAAGTTTGGGTAGTGTAGTCCCAGCGATCCTACAGCCTCTGGACAGCTCCATTCCTTCTATCGACTTCCTTATACCACTTGTTTAGTATATGGTTTGTTGCGCCCCTAGGGCAACATTGTAACTTATGCAACTTAACATATTTTTCTTAAGAGTCTTGCCATGTGCTTAGCCCTCTGATCTCATAAAGAGTTCAGAGGTGTTTGTTAGTTAATAAATATATTGTTTATTTTCATAACTACCTGTGTGGGTACTTTATTATTTTATACATGTTTTACAAATTTTGATGTGAAATAAGATAATATTTAAATATTTTTTTGTAACTAAAAAATGAGGGAGCTGGTTAGGATTGATGTGTTTTATCTAGGACCCGATCAATATTGTGACCTCATGCCCCTATACGGCTATAATCAATACATATCCCTATAATGGCATAACAATCGGAGCCATATTTCAGTATATTGCCTCTGCAGTCCATGACAGTCCATGACACAGCAGAAGCCAATTCCTTAGATTCCTAGATAGCACACCGAGTTCTTTCGACATACCAAACCCCCAGCAACCTGGGAAAGCCCCGCTTGCTTTGTTTTGATTAGTAATAGAACTCCTGTGAGCACTGTAAGAACGACCAGTACTTAGTGAAATCTTTATTGACGTCTTATGTCCATAAACGTACGTCAAACTTGGCACCTTTCAGGTATAAATATACCAACGTTGCCTTAAGCAAGCACACGGTGGTGGTGAATACTGGAGCAGAACAGCTGTCCCCCTGCAGAGAGCCCAGCAGATGCGAGAAGCCCACGGACGCTGCCCCTCCTCCTTGACGCACTGAGAAAGACGCTGTCTTTTCTCCTGCCGAGAAAATCCAGCTCCGGCGTTTCCAGCCTACCCTTGCGGGTGACTGGGATATCTGGTCCTAAGAAGGAGATACCAGACCTCCTGCATTCTATTCCAGAGGTACGGTGCTGACTAAACCCTTAGAGAGAATTCTTGAAACAAACTCTTGGCAAAACCAACTTAACTTAAACTGTTACTTACTCCCTCCCTTGTATTAGGCTTAGGTCAGGTACACTGGGGTAGGCGTAGTTAGAAACACCAGTTGAGGTCGTTAGCCAATGTATATATGAATGTATATATTTTATTCATTTTTAACTACCTTATGGCTAAGAAACCATATCAATGCTTTTACAGTATTATTTCGTAATACTCCTTTTTCTGTACGCACTTTTCATATTAACAAGTCTTGCAATTGTGGCAATTCATTTCTCTTGCATGAGAAGGAAGACTGCTCAATAAATAATATCTTTTATTGAAAACGCCTGTCTCTCTATTCTCTGCACTCTGGTGAAAGTAAATCTGCACAACTGACTGAGTGAAATAGCTGTCTATTGTTTCACACAACTCTAGAGATTGACTCTTATTCTGAGGAGCAAAGTTGTCATGTTTATGCGGTTGTCAGAAGCTGAATCCCTTCTTGTCGTAGCCAGGGAAGCGGATCACTTCCTATTCAGTAAAGAAAGTTTCCAGTGACTTCTGAGCTAGCTGGCGCAAACCTAAAATTAAGTCTAACATAGTCAGTAGAGACCTAGAAGACCGCAGTCCTACGTCTACAATGCTGTTTATGTTATTCCAATGCGCAGAGCCTATAGGGAAAATAGGGACTACACTACATGGCGCCCAACATTTGGTAAGTCGATATAACTAACGCAAGACGTTAGAGTAACTCAGGCGTGCTTTTTCACACAGACCCTTTCTCCCGTAAATACTCCAATAGACGTCTGGAGTGGGTGAAAGGTTAAAATCCGCCGGAACTTAGTAGGAAGAGATTCCTATGTAGAGTTTCTGGTTTAGTCAACGTTGGAAAATACAGTGTTCCAAAATATTGTGCACCTGATCTTTGTTTCCTTGGAAACCTGCTCTGCAAACCTTCATTAATACAATGTCAGAAAATGGCAATAACAACGGAACCAATGAAGTCGCAGTAGACGCGAATCAACTGGGTCCCGATGTTACAGGGATTAATGAACCGTGTGCGATTATCATCCCGGCAAACATAAGAAAATCTATAACTTCAAAACTTATAGAAAACGGACTGACATCACGAGGTGGTACAGTCATTTTCGTGATAGAGGCACACGAATATCGGCAGACAGAGGTATTCTATTCTTGGAGAAACTTTCCAGCGGCAAACGCTACAACACACGAGTTCCACTATTACAAAATAGAGAAACAACCTTTTGAGGAGATTGAAATCCCATTAAAATTCCAAGAGCACCTGCTCTGGTTAAAAGGCGCCCTAAAACATAATGATCACATTACCTGGCTCGGTCCACTAGGTAGACCAGGAGCAACGTGGCCGGCTCTAGCCAGCTACACACCACATCCAGACATTGATAAAATGTCAAAAGAAGAACTTGTAGCACAGCTAAAATTACTAACTAAAATACATAGACAGTTAGTCCAATATGTAATGCGGACTGCAACAGTCCAAACAACTGTTAATGTTCCACAGCTGACCCTTCATCAGAGGGAACACAAATAAAATTACACCACAGAACATACAGTCATGTCTTGGAAAAACTCCTGCAAAACGGGAGCAAATTCCTTTCTGGTTAGCACAGAAAATTACTCAAATAGAGGCAGTATTCCCGGATACTACCCCTATTGAGAAACACAGAATTCTGACTATCTGCCTTCCAATGGGGGTCGCACCACATGCGGAGGACTGTGACACTTGGGGTACAGTCTTTGCTTCCATTTACACAAAAACACATGGTGTTCCGTCCATGGTGGTAATACCGGATGTGCTGAAACTAATTCAGAATGAATACGGTCCAGAACCTGCTTTAACTCTTGGTATGAAATTACTGAAAGACTTCAAGCAGGTCTTGGCTATATTACTAGCCAACATAAAAGGAGAAGCAGCATATGTGGCGATCCGCCAGAAATTGAAAGAAACAGATATAACAGATCAACCAATTGAGCTTGCCAGAATTATAGAAAAATGCTATGAAGAATTAGGTAGAGATAGTTTGGGTGGGAAACCTGTAAAACCCCAACTACTCGAAAATCCTGAAAAATGATTTATTAAAAATAATCTAAACACTCCTAAAAAGAGCTAGGATGGAAATAAACAATCCACTCCCAAAGAAAAAGTTTTCCAGTCCAGAGGAAGGTCTCCTCGGCAGAGGGAAAGAACTCTGACTCGAGAACACCAGTCTTCCCAGAGGGAACACTCTGAGAAAAGATATAACCTTAGAAATAGGGATAACTTGAAAATGCCTGATAGATATCAAAGTATTGATACACGTCCCTCTCAATCTTTTTCGCAGAAATCGGAAAGAAGTGGCGGTCAGACCCAAGGGAAGAGCACACCAAGTCCAAAGACAAGGAACCTGCTCAAAGTAAAAAATTACAATTCCCAAGGAAGAAGGTAGCCAGTATTAGAGTAATCGAACATGCCGAGAATACTGAGGACACGGCTGAAAAACGGAGAGTGGGCACAGACAATGCCAGACAGTGCAGCAGAAATCAGCATAGCTGGCAAGATCCTGATGAGTCATCTGGAGACAGTGGACACGAGTGAATACATTCAGGTAGAAACTGCAGACACCAGAGTTAGCGAACCTCATAAGATATATGAAATAACACTGCGTATAGAGGGGGATAAGACTAGAAAAATAAGAGGTCTATTTTGGGATAACCTCTCAGAAGGCTATGACATCCTGTTAGCCGAGAAATATTGGCCCCCAGAGTTTGTCAGGGAGTGCCCTCATGGCGAAGAAATGATTATGCCTGCCTTCTCAAATCACATTCCAATTCACACTAAATATATATATATGCAAGGAAATGGGCAGAAGCCCAGGCACCATCATTATATAAGAATCATGTAGGATGGGATGAGAACTCTCCTCCTCACAAAATCCAGTTAAAAAGTCAACCGACTGCACAAAGGCAGTACCCAATTAAGCAAGAAGCTAAAAAACAGGTCAGGGAGATTTTAGATCAACTTGAATACCAAGGGGTAATTGAAACATGCACCTCTCAAATGAACAATCCTTTGTTTCCTGTCTCCAAACCGGACGATTCGTATTGTCTAGTCTTGGACTACAGACACCTTAACTCATGTTGCAAAACATTTGCGGTACAAAATTCGCACAGTCCGGCACTAATGAATAACATAGTTGGCAAAAAATACAAAACGACATTAGACATATCTAATGGGTTCTTTTGCCAAAATATTGCAACAGAAAGCAGGTACTTGACCGTTTTCTCAATAATGGCGTCACAGAAAAATTTCTGTAGGCTCCCACAGGGATTCAAGAACAGCCCAGGACTATTCTCAGCCAGAGTAACAGAGTTTCTACAAATATATGATGAAGAGGCATTATCTTATGTCGATGACATCTATCTCCCTGACGACGACTTGGATACTCACTTGAAAAGAGTGAACACCATAATACTTGGGTTCACAGCAGAGGGTTACAAATTCAACTTTAAAAAGTCAAGAATTGCCCATCTAACAGTCTTATTCTTAGGATACGAAATATCAAGTGAAGGAAAAAGCCTAGCGGACAACTTCTTAGAGAAGTGCGCTGTACTCCAAGCACCAAAAACGCTGAAGAGCTTACAATCGATTCTAGGCTTCCTAAATTTCAGAAGAACTTATATTTTAAACTATGCACAAAGGATTAAACCTCTCTATGAATTAATAAAACCAGATTTTAAACCAATCAACTGGAGTCAAAAACACACAGAAATTTTGAGATCACTGCAAACAGACATGTTAGCTTAAACAAAATTAGAAACACGTGACAATACACGCAACCTTGTAATCCGGGTCATCCCAGGAAGATGCGGATTCACGTACCTGACCTCTAATGAGGGAGAAACGGTATCAATAGCTTACAAATCACATTTGTACACACAAGCAGAAAAAACATTCAGTCTCACAGAAAATACTGTAAAGGCAGTGCAAACTGCTATAGCGAAAGAACGAGCACTAGCACAAGGCAAAAGGATCACTGTTCTCACAGCAGAATCCGCCTTCGAAGCACTATTTTGCCCAATAAACCAGCCTACAGTGTCACTAGATCCGAAATGGATGCAGTGGGAAAACTCTCTTGCTGCAGAAGACGTGAAATACTATTTCGCCGATCGAAATTCTCCCTCTAGAACAGTACTCCTGTATAATCTATACAGACAGATTTGTACAGCATTACAATGTAGAAGATAAATCCTACGATGCAGCCTGCTCGATTGTTAAAGGTCGCTGGCTCTGCGGTAAATTCAGACCGAAAATAACAAAAACTGAATCCCTGAGAAAATGTTTGGCTCAGCAAGCTGAAATCAGATCTTTAAAGATGGCGCTTGAAAATGCCGAACGTGAATTCCCGACACTAATCGTGTGCGATTCGCATTTTTGCTTCAATTCTTACAATAATGATTTGCAGAGCTGGGTTCAAAATGATTACAAGGATGACACAGGTGCCACAATCAAGCATAAAATGCCCTGGAAACAGGTAGTTATTTTTCAGAAAGAACTACAGAAAACTCACGTGATACACACTCTGAGTCATCAACGTGATGGCGTTCACGTTGCAGTGAATTCATTGGCTGATACAGCCACAGCGGAAGCAATTAAACCGGCTTCTGTAGCCACAAAAAAGCGTTCCGAAAAATACATAGACGGGAAAACCATGCTGGCGGTAAAAAAGTCTATGGAGCACTACCTGTGAACTATCCACTCAATTATACATACATAATTGATGCAAACTCCGTTCCTTTTGCTCGAATCTCTGGAGTGGGGGATAGGGTAATTCCAAACACGAATCAGAGAATCTTTTTAATAGCAGACGCACACATAGGATTGGGTCCAAGGCACAAACAGATGAAGGAATCTCTGACCGAATTACAATCAGCATACTGGCGGCCGGGAATGAGCCTGCACCATTATAAATTTGTAAAGAACTGCCCAGACTGCGACAGAGAACGCAGTAACGAGTCAAGCGGAGTAATGCCATGGCCATTTATGAAGGTAGCATAGAGCTATCTACACATGCAATCCAGCGTCCTATTAATTGTTTAAGACTACATTCACTTCAAAAATGTGGCCCCAGCACTCGGCTGACGCCAGAACTGTTATAAAAGATCTGCGAGTCTTTATCGGCACATACGCAATTGCCATGCTTCATTCTGACCAGGGTCCTGCTTTTAGCTCGCGAGCTTATAAGGAGGCCATGACCAGCATGGGCATTGGATTGCGATTCTCTTGTCCCTTCCATCCTGAGGGAAACGGGGTAGTGGAAAGAAAAAACTGAGACATAAAGCAATCTATAACGGCAAAGGTATTAGGTTCGGGAGATGGGTGGGTCAAGCATTTAATAAGTGTCCAACGTAGTCTTAACAACTTGCCAAGAAATTATCTAAAAGGTTTCAGCCCGTACGAACTATTGTTCGGAACTAGAATGCATGTTCAGGACTTAGATAGTCTTGCTTCAGTGGTAGAAGATAAGAATAAAGACTTTGACATCAAAGATCGTTTGGCTTTTTTAAAGGACTTAAACAAAACAAGAAAAGCCCTGAGCAACATAAAGTTAAAACAACAGCCAACCACCACTGAAGACACCCCACCTGTCCCAGCAAGACCTGTCTGGGTTCCAAAGTTTGGGGATCTGGTCAGAGAGAAAATAGCGGTGAACGGAACAAGATCAGTAGTACTACCGCCCCTTACTGGTAAAAAGGAGAACAGAGTTGTATCAATCGACCTGGTAAAAACACAATCATGTGGCCTATAATCAATAGCAGGCCCAGTGGACTCCCAAGAAGTAACAGAATACCCAAATTTGCAAGTATCCAAGAGGTTCAAACTGAAAGACTAATCACATTTGATAAACCTGCAGTGAATAAAAAGGACTATGCAGAAATGCCATGGAACTTGTGACTCTTGAAACACATATTGAAACAGTTTGTCATGAAACACCAGTCTACAATGATGTAGCATCAGAATGTGCTAATGAAAGCTAAATGGGAAAACAATTCCAACAATTGATAGTACTGCATCTGAATACTTCATCAATTTCAACAACTTTTCTGAAGATCAAAGCGACCCTGAAGTGACGCCAGAAACAAAGACTTTTAAGAAAAAAGCAACAGAACTCTTTCATCAAGTCAAAGAAACCTATCTTATTTCTCCATGGTTAGAATTTTGAATTGGGCTAGGTGTATTTTTCCTCCTGCTTTGGCTCATCATGGTACTTTGTTTGGGAAAATGCATTGAGGAAAAACACAGTTCAATGGACACAGCAAGCCAGAACATCAACTTAGTTCTGAAGCCTCACAAATCATCTCATATCGGGAATAGAGAACTATCATCAGTAAATGTCACAGCCATTCCAATACCCGGCGGAGTAGTTTGGGACAAGACAGACTACGTTATATATGGCCCGGTCGAGCTCTTGAAATATCCTCATCAATTTAAGGTTTCATTAAGTGACTTTGTAAAACCAAGTACATTCTCTGATGATATATAATATATAAATGATATGATGGCTGATTTAGTTTTATCAGCAAAATTTACAGAACATGAATATTTACAAGGTTCATCTAATTATGAACAGATGTACTGTTTTTCACATTACGCAGACCACTATTTACATAAATCTGCTCAACCTAGAAATGTTTTTAAATATAACCAATCTGAACATTTTGCTACTCCACCTAAAAGCAGTTCAAAAACATTCTATGAGAAATTCCAACACTTCTCAGGGTTTAACACAAGTAATGCAGAAACATTTTATTATAAACTATTGGATAAAACAGGGACGCAAACCATGCTGACAAAGACTAAATTGATATATTCAGAAGCATTTTATGTAAAAATGATTACATTTGGTTTTGATTTCTGGAAAAATAACATTGAAACAAAAACCATCTGGGGTACAAAAGATTGGCAGGTACAAGGCCTAGAAGCATTATTTCGAGCCTGCATGATCCCAGAACAAATAATGTTCTTGAATGACACAATTCAACAAACAACCTGTCTTGGATTAGCCAAGATTAAAGACCTTAACAAACCGTCTATTCCAAAGCCAATACCTGATAATGCAACCACAGATATTGAAATAGACGTATCCCAAATTTTAAATGAAAACGGAACACATCCTGATTGGAAAAAGTGGTTAATCTGGCCTACAGACACAAATAACTCTCAAGATAGATTCCTGAACAAAATACAGGGGTTAAAAATGACCAGACCAGATCCTAGATACTCCCAGAGACAATATCCGGGGATAGTAACAACGTACAGTGTAGGGAAACTATGTCTTGAATGGCTACAGACATCCACACTGGCACAAATTAAGCAACAATTGTCTTTACTTAAAGATGGTGCTGACTTGCGCGATTTCATTATGGGACCACGCAAACAGCGTCAAAAACGTTTCATAGCGGCCAGCATATATGCGGAATACAACGAGGTATGGAAAGAAACTCAGATTGAAACGACAGAGAAAATACGAGAAATTGATCGTATTAATTTGGAAAAATCACTTTCTGTTGTGGACAATTGGTTAATGACTCTGTCTTCCAGAATATATTCACTAGACAGTATTGTATCATCTGCTATTGATATAATAGACCAGGACATGCTAATGTTACAACATGGCCAGTACCTATTGCGTTCTATTGTACAGCTAGGCTGGACGTTGCAAAATCTCAGTTCGGGCTACGTGCCATGGTGTTTAATCAACACAACGTCATGGTTTTCTATCTTTAACCTTACTGATAAACAAATCAGTTTGGCACAGAAAGAGCAGACTATACAATCCTGAGCATCGAAAAATTTGAGAGATTACCATTGACAATGTCAGAAAGAACTGTCATTGAATGGATAATACACGGAATTATCACAATTCCGATAACAACTTTCCAATTTAAAAATTGCCTTGAGTATATACCGGCAGGCCAGTATGAAAAGTTGGGTAAAGGATACATTAAGTCATCATGGAAATTATCTTATACACACACATGTTATAGTGACAACAACAAAAATGTATTTCTTAGTGGTAATGAGTGTAAACATTCACTAAGCGGCATACTTTTGTGCCAAGGTATTAACTTACATGGGACCTGTGAGGGTACTTTAAACACCCTTTCATGCCACCAGCATGGCACACCTGCAGCACAAATAGAGC
Source organism: Lissotriton vulgaris (assembly GCF_964263255.1). Lineage (NCBI taxonomy): Eukaryota > Metazoa > Chordata > Amphibia > Caudata > Salamandridae > Lissotriton > Lissotriton vulgaris. The sequence continues at coordinate 10,044,479 of NC_141687.1, forward strand.
CATTCTTTAGGCAACTTTCTAACGGGAGTTACGTTCTAATAACGGATCACAGCTGTTGTGGCTTGGTGCCAGGGAAAGCATATCTCTTAAGCGTGAGTTCCATGTTCACTTGCTGTATACAAGCATTGTATCCGAACGGCCCTGGAGACTCAGTGGCTCCGATTCCGCCTCCTTTGAATATCTCTTCTATACAAATTGATACTTTAAGCAGAATGAAGTCTGTGCTTTTGCAGACAACAGTGCCTATCTCGTCATCAAAAGAGACGTATGATCTCCAAGTTGCAAGGACAACTGCAGAGATACATAGACTTTTATCAACAAATTGCCCGGTGCATTTCACAGGAATGCTCAGCCAAATCCTAAATATGTTGAATGCCAGTGGTATCTCGAATGTATTTAAGACAATTTTTCATGGACTGTTAACACCATTTGAAGCAGTCCTGGGTATCTTTCCAAATTTTGTCCATTCGATCTTTGGCGGCCTACCACTACTTTTGGGACTCGTAGCAGGTATTTTATTTTTGACCCTCCTGCTCCGATATGGCAAACCAAAACGCAGACATGACTCCGGCAATGAAGGAAGAAACGATCCTAGGAATACGCTACCGGGACCGCATAACTAAAGTCCTTGGATTAGCCCGGCTAAGAGATCTGAACATGACCTGGTTTCTTTCATTCAGACCTATATGGCAGACCTGCATCTTACCTGTGCTTCGATGTATGCTATGCAGAGAGGAATGCGTGTTAGACACCTGTCTTGCACTACCATCAGCAATACCAATGGATGTCGATACTTTGCTAAGTCCAGTAACGGCTCACGCATCGTGTTGTCCCCAGCGGTTACCAATCCTGATGACGGCATTCGTTGAGACTCCTGCGCTACGACTAGGTGGTAACAGTGGAGCGAGAAATAAAAGCAACATCACCCAGGTATGACCTTCTGTGAGCATTGCTGATCCTGAAATCGATGATAGCAATCATTCTCACAACTGCCAAGTTACAGCATTATCGAACTTGGTCGAACTGTCACCTGAATCTGTAGACCAATTCTTTGCGAGCCTGTCTGTAATAATGCTCTCCCCTAAACAGAAACAATAACTTTTTGGAAAACAATCCGGCACACAGCGTTCCCATGAACTCTGAATTCGCCCTTCAGCTTTGATAAACAAAAGCTACTGAAAAGCGTTTTGAACTATTTTTTTCCCCGCTCACTATGAAATTCTTTTTTTCCAAAATTTCCAAAATATTTACCTTTTTTCTGGCACACGTACTTTGCTTAAAGTAGAACTATTCATAAAGAACAGAGCTTCTATTTTTAGTAGATCTAGAGACAAAATATTACCTCAGCCTCTAGCACATTTTACAGAAATTGTATTTATATGTGATGAAATAGTCTCGCCCTTCTTTTCTGTATTTAGAGACATTTCATGTGTAATTCTTCGCAAAATCGTTCAACTGAATACATATGCAATATTTTTTGAATGATTACTATGCTTGATAACGTACAATACCTATTCATTTACATGTATTTCATAGACACCATTTCAAATGCAAAATGTATTTTGGGGTGGGTAGGAATACACATGCTTCTTATTGCTTTAGTTTTTAGTAATTTGATGGACATAAATTTGTGGAGTGGGTGATGTATTTTATCTAGGACCCCGATCAATATTGTGACCTTATGCCCCTATACGGTTATAATCAATACATATCCCTATAATGGCATAACAATCAGAGCCATATTTCAGTAACTCGTCTCTGCATCCATGACAGTCCATGACATAGCAGAAGCTACTTCCTTAGATTCCTAGATAGCACACCGAGTTCTTTCGACATACCAAACCCCCAGCAACCTGGGAAAGCCCCGCTTGCTTTGCTTTGATTAGTAATAGAACTCCTGCGAGCACTGTAAGAACGACCAGTTCTTAGTGACATCTTTATTGACGTCTTATGTTCATAAACTTACGTCAAACTCGGCACATTTCAGGTATAAATATACCAACGTTGCCTTAAGCAAGCACACAGTGGTGGTGAATACTGGAGCAGAACAGCTGTCCCCCTGCAGTGAGCCCAGCAGATGCGAGAAGCCCACGGACGCTGCCCCTCCTCCTTGACACGCTGAGAAAGACACTGTCTTTTCTCCTGCCGAGAAAATCCAGCTCCGGCGTTTCCAGCCTCCCCTTGCGGGTGACTGGGATATCGGGTCCTAAGAAGGAGATACCAGACCTCCTGCATTCTATTCCAGAGGTACGGTGCTGACTAAACCCTTAGAGAGAATTCTCGAAACAAACTTTTGGCAAAACCAACTTAATTTAAACTGTTACTTACTCCCTCCCTTGTATTAGGCTTAGGTCAGGTACACTGGGGAAGGTGTAGTTAGAAACACCAGTTGAGGTCGTTGGCCAATGTATATATTTTATTCATTTTTAACTATCTTATGGCTAAGAAACCATATCAATGCTTTTACAGTATTATTTTGAAATACTCCTTTTACTGTATGCACTTTTCATATTAACAAGTCTTGCAATTGTGGCAATTCATTTCTCTTGCATGAGAAGGAAGACTGCTCAATAAATAATATCTTTTATTGAAAACGCCCGTCTCTCTATTCTCTGCACTCTGGTGAAAGTAAATCTGCACAACTGACTGAGTGAAATAGCTGTCTATTGTTTCACACAACTCTAGAGATTGACTCTTATTCTGAGGAGCAAAGTTGTCATGTTTATGCGGTTGTCGGAAGCTGAATCCCATCTTGTCTGAGCCAGGGAGGCTGATCACTTCCTATTCAGTCAAGAAAGTTTCCAGTGACCTCTGAGATAGCTGGCGCAAACCTAAAATTAAGTTTAACATAGTCAGTAGAGACCTAGAAGACCGCAGTCCTACGTCTACACTGCTGTTTATGTTATTCCAATGCGCAGAGCCTATAGGGAAAATAGGAACTACACTACAGGATGTAGATTGGAGTTTGCTCGGACCGATATCCCAATAGTCTGAAGCATTAAATACAATACAACCACTCATGGTGCGGTCACAGACTTCGATTTCCCTCAGGAGCTTGTGTGGCGTTCCAAAACCGGCCGCAGAATAAACTGCCATTGAGAAATGAGGAAATTACAAAAAACAATTTGATGGACAGAATGTAGATCAATGTCTTACATTCACCCCAGTACAATGATCTGGGCCTAAATCCATCGTTGTTTGTACTCCACACCACCCTGGGTTAGATACTGGCTTTATGCGAATCAGCTCTGACCCTGTGCCCCATGGGAACAGTCCAGTCCGAACTACACAGCCATATCTTTCCCAGACCGGAATCGAGCATCCAAGTACCGGTTTCTGGCTATCAGCCTTCTTCAGCCTGGATAGCATGACTCCAGTGGTGTGGAGGCTCTGGGACCCACGGCTGAGCTACCCCAGTACACTCAGGGAGAAAATTACAAAAAACAATTTGATGGACAGAATGTGGATCAATGTCACACATTCACCCCAGTCCAAAGATCTGGGCCCAAATCCACCGTTTTTTTGCACTCCACACCACCCTGGGTTAGACAATGGCGATATGCAAATCAGCTCTGACCCTGTGCCCCATGGGAACAGTCCAGTCCGAACTACAAAAGCCATGTCCTTCCCAGAACGGAATCAAGCATCCGAGGACCGGACCGGTTTCGAGGTACCACCTCTCATCAGCCCGGCTAGCTTGACTCCAGTGGTGTGGAGTGCCTGGGACCCACGTCTGAGCATCCCCAGCTCACTTATGGCGGCAATTGCAAACAAAACAGGTGATGGACAGAATGTGGATCAATGTCACACATTCACCCCAGTCCAAAGATCTGGGCCCAAATCCATCGTTTTTTTGCACTCCACACCACCCTGGGTTAGACAATGGCGATATGCAAATCAGCTCTGACCCTGTGCCCCATGGGAACAGTCCAGTCCGAACTACAAAAGCCATGTCCTTCCCAGAACGGAATCAAGCATCCGAGGACCGGACCGGTTTCGAGGTAACACCTCTCATCAGCCCGGCTAGCTTGACTCCAGTGGTGTGGAGTGCCTGGGACCCACGTCTGAGCATCCCCAGCGCACTTATGGCGGCAATTGCAAACAAAACAGGTGATGGACAGAATGTGGATCAATGTCACACATTCACCCCAGTCCAAAGATCTGGGCCCAAATCCATCGTTTTTTGCACTCCACACCACCCTGGGTTAGACAATGGCGATATTCAAATCAGCTCTGACCCTGTGCCCCATGGGAACAGTCCAGTCCGAACTACAAAAGCCATGTCCTTCCCAGAACGGAATCAAGCATCCGAGGACCGGACCGGTTTCGAGGTAACACCTCTCATCAGCCCGGCTAGCTGAAGAAGGCTGATAGCCAGAAACCGGTCCTTGGATGCTTGATTCCGGTCTGGGAAAGATATGGCTGTGTAGTTCGGACTGGACTGTTCCCATGGGGCACAGGGTCAGAGCTGATTTGCATAAAGCCAGTGTCTAACCCAGGGTGGTGTGGAGTGCAAAAAACGATGGATTTAGGCCCAGATCATTGTACTGGGGTGAATGTAAGACATTGATCTACATTCTGTCCATCAAATTGTTTTTTGTAATTTTCTCCCTGAGTGTACTGGGGTAGCTTCAGCCTGGATAGCATGACTCCAGTGGTGTGGAGGCCACTCCAGTGGCCTCCACACCACTGGAGTCATGCTATCCAGGCTGAAGAAGGCTGATAGCCAGAAACCGGTCCTTGGATGCTTGATTCCGGTCTGGGAAAGATATGGCTGTGTAGTTCGGACTGGACTGTTCCCATGGGGCACAGGGTCAGAGCTGATTTGCATAAAGCCAGTATCTAAACCAGGGTGGTGGGGAGTGCAAAAAACGATGGATTTAGGCCCAGATCATTGTACTGGGGTGAATGTAAGACATTGATCTACATTCTGTCCATCAAATTGTTTTTGTAATTTTCTCCCTGAGTGTACTGGGGTAGCTCAGCCGTGGGTCCCAGAGCCACCACACCACTGGAGTCATGCTATCCAGGCTGAAGAAGGCTGATAGCCAGAAACCGGTCCTTGGATGCTTGATTCCGGTCTGGGAAAGATATGGCTGTGTAGTTCGGACTGGACTGTTCCCATGGGGCACAGGGTCAGAGCTGATTTGCATAAAGCCAGTATCTGACCCAGGGTGGTGTGGAGTGCAAAAAACGATGGATTTAGGCCCAGATCTTTGGACTGGGGTGAATGTGTGACATTGATCCACATTCTGTCCATCACCTGTTTTGTTTGCAATTGAGAAATGAGGGTCACTGTAAATCTCTGCACTGTGTGGTAGGTATCCCATAGTGTGTGTTACATTGTGTAGGAACATAAGGGGCATGGAGAGGCCATGGAGAAAGGGAATCCCTGCTAGAGGCCCCCAAAGTTGATTTCTGACTGTCAGGTACCGATATAATGATGGCGGAAATACGTCTGCACAGGACTATGTTCAGTTACCGACTGGCCGACAAGCTCTATAAGCTCATTGGAAGCCAACAGGAATTACTGGCCAGATTTAATTCCGAGCGCCATAATCATAATATGGCAGTTGGAATTCAACCCAAGGATGTTGATTGGAAAGTCTATGACCTGTGGCTTTCTGAGTGACATCCTCATGAGGGCCCTAATAATTAAAATGATTACCAATATTTAATCATTTTTAAAATATTATGCTTGGATTCATTTTACGTTTTAATTAAGATTATTATGTTTTTTGGTATGAAATTTGTAAAAATAAATAGAATGCAACTTTTAGAATAATATGAATTTAATATTTTTCTTTTGATAACATGTTTTATAAAATTTGTTTCTTAGCCAAACATTTTGTTTTACTTTTAAAACAATGTATGAATGGTAGAAATTAATATTAAAACATTGGCAAATTTCATTAGTAAATTAAAAATAGTTTGAATTTTTTCATTTACTTTTTCATATAAATATATTGGTTCACATTAGTATGTTATAATAAAGCATTTCAGAAAAATGTATAACTATTTAATTATTTTAATATGTAGTATTCATTGTTTATTTTGCATTTTGTAAATATAAATATGTAGGTAAATAATTTAATTGTATCTATTTAATTTATATTTTTACATTTTTATATCTCTCCCAAGTTTGCTTAGATTGGAGTGGAAATAATAAATGTAAATGTAATGTGTGTGTCTTGTAAAGCGCACTGCTACCCTGAGGCGTCCTGGCGCTATAGACGGTTGGGGTACCCGTCCTGGCTTTCCCTGTGAGATGTTCTCTCCTGGGTATCTCCAAGGTGAAACCAGGCTTCCCTGGCATTTGTAGAGGGCCGTTGTGGAGATGAGGCAAGCTGATGCCCAGAGTTGCCGAATGTGATCCCTGGTTAGAGTAGGCACTGAGGCGAGAATTATCGAGTCCACTGACCCTGGTTCACAACCCTGCCGCGTCAGGAATTCAACCCTGGTCCCGGGCCATCCTCTGCTTCCGGGTCTGCCGCCTCTAACCAGTGAGCCACACCACTCTAAGTGGCACTGCTTTACTGTTCAATTCCTTCACCAAATTGATTCAGATTTTAGTGGGAATAGTATATCTACACTCTTTACATTCCAGCCCCTTCACTAAGCTTGTTTATAGTAAATGTCACATTTTAAGTGTCCAACAACTTCCTCAAGTTGGTTTAGGCTGGAATGGGAATAATACATGTTACCCCTTTATTGTCCAACAACTACCACAAATTGGCTTAGATTGGAGTGGGCATAATAAGTGCCACCCCTTTAGTTTCCAACACGTTCCCTGAGTTGGTTTTGATTAGAGTGACAAAAGTAAATGTAACCCCTTTCGTGTCCTAAACCTTTCCCAAATTGTTTTAGATTGTAGTGGAAATAGTGAATGCCACCTCTTTAGTGATGGGAACAATCCAACACGGGGATTAGAACTGCTCACCACTCAATGTAAAAAGTGTGTTTTGAGCAGCCGCATTGAGTTATCTTTGGTGTAAATAGTAATGAACTTCCAATTTTATGTTTTATTTTAATGGTTTTAAATAATGACGCCTTAAGTATCTTTTGTACGTGTATTGTAATGGTTTTAATTAACTATGCATAATACATCTTTACCTTACCTCTTTAGTGTAGAAGATCTTTTTCACTGTTTTACATATGTATTTGAACAATTTTTTAACATATGTATACATAGTACATTCTAAATGATTTTATATATTTTATAATATTATTTCCTTTATACTTTACAATATTTGGAACATTTTTACAATGCTTTTTGGTATGGTAATCATGTGTAATATTATTTTACTTCTTTTAGCATATACTAAACATGTCTACCATATTTTTCATGGATGTCTATGGGAAGATAGTGTTGGGATCTAGAATGCTGCTCCATGGGGGCCTCTGCATGGAACTTTGGTGGGGATCATAGCAGGAGTTGCTGAAAGGGATAGTGAGGTGATGGAAAGAATAAACAAGTACTACTGTACTTTTTTGTGACTTGCTTCTTTTTAGTGGTGACGACCTGTCTGTTGTCTCTGGCGTCCCTCCCTAATGGCAACACTTTTGGGTTTGCAGCATCTGGGGACTCCAGTGATCTACTTACCAGTTCCCTGTGGTGCTGGGTCCTGGCAGGAGACTGTGACTTTGCATTATCTGCCCTGCGGTCTTTCCCCGGTCTTTTTTTGGTGTCCTGGAGGTCAGCTCCCAGTGTTGTCCCCAAAGGAATTTAGGAAGTAGCCAACTGTATCCCTGGAGGAGGGGTGTGACCCACTCACGGTACAGCATGGGATGTTACTTGTGAGCAAAATAGCCTTCAGTTGCTTAGGAACCAGATGTAGAATTGCAACTGGTGTTTGGAAGCATTGGCGGGCCTGTCACTCTGACAATGCTTGGAGCGCCTACATCCATTCCACGCAATGTTGTCTCCTCCTGTTTACTCGGCATGTGCGCTGCTGAATCAGGGGACAGTTTGGATAAGCACATTTGGTGATGCACACACCTTTGAATGGTAACTTTATTTATTATTGTGCTTGTATTTCAGTCACATGCACTCCTTTATCGTCAGTGTACATTCTTTGCATAGAGCAATTAGTGTAATGCGCATCCGGTGATGCGAACACCTTAGGATCAGCAGTTTGTGGTATAATGAATTTATGTGCTTGTAATGAATGTATATGGGTGCATTGATTTGGCAAAAAATGTGCATACCTACATCATTACATTCACTAGTGTCAGTGTATTGCTATAGTTTTAAAAGATAGTTTGTGAGATTTTGACATCTTATGTTCTCTCAAATGTTTACAATGATAACATCAAGTAAAGCAAGCAGAGCGGCATTTTGAATTTGTGTCCGTGGTACTTTATCTTCTTCGACTCTTTGTTTGAGAGAGCAACTCACCCATGCACGGTCACCTAATGGATGGAATTTTAGCTCCATCATCTTTTTTCCAATCAGCAGCAACAACCCAATTGAATTGGCAACAATAGAACAACACATTGGTGCCCAATGGAAGCCATTGACGGGTACACATTCCTTTTGAAAAAGAAAAAAAAACACTTTTATTTAGGTTCTGAAGGAAGGAACATTTTAAGAAGTAGTGATCACACATGTGTTTGGTGGGGATGATGGCGATACTATTATGATTGATGATCACGCCATCATCATTACAACTTTGAACAAAAAGTTTAATCCCAAAAAGAATGTGGTGTTATACCACCATAAGTTTCTTCGACGTGTTCAAATTCCTGGTTAATGCATTGACAATGTTGTCCCCCACCTAGAACTTTAGCTGTCAGTTACAATTACAGGGAATTTAGGAATGGAATCATCATTGAACAATTACTTAAGAGAAAATATAATTTCAAACCATGATCTGGAAACTGCCCTCACTCTTGCTCAAAGTATCTGACATTCTCAGCTATGCATGAAGGAAATGATTTGAACTGCACAGTCTGGGGAAATCAAAGAACTGAGGGGCTGAATAATATGCAGCCCGTAAAGGCTCCAACCAATGGTCAGAGCCTTCTGGGCGGCATCATAATCGGCACCTAAATTGACTTTCTTACCCCCTCTTACTAAACTGGCGATCAGAAACTAAACCGTCCGGTCATTCAGGTTGGAACTGGTTTATAATCCTAAACGGCCGGCCTTTCTGCCCTTTGGATTACGATGCATGGTTTCCATGCTAGCCTGTCCGATATGAAATCCATGTTGGCAAGCTTGTTTAGGGCCCCCAGAAGGGCAAGACCTGTCATTGGTGGCTGATAGGGCACCTATGTTGCCCCCTTGATTATCTATGCAGCCAGTGGCAGACACCTGGAGGTGCCTACCACGGGGTGCAGGAATCAACAGCCCTCACATTTCCTTATGGGAGCATGTATTACGTTTGGTTTAGGGCAATAATGCACACTCCCATAGAGAAATGTAGTAATGAGACCGAACATTGTTCAGTCGCATCCTAATGAGGCGGTTGGGACTGCCGACCAAAGTTCGGTCCGTCCCAGGACCGAGACAGTTTCCTAAACCCTTCAAGAGGACCAGGACAGGTTTGGTGCGTAGCCCACAAACATCAGCATCTAGAACAAAGATTAAGAAGGCAGAACTCTCATGTTGTAAGTGTGGATAAAACAGAACTTTGCACAGATGTGTAAGGCTAACTTAGCACAGAAGATCACTGCGCAAACCAGCAAACCATTAAGGAAAACCTCAATGACTCAGATAATTAGATGAATGTGTTACCAATGCTGTCTTCTTCATCCATGCAGGAGGATGGTGTGGTTGAAATAGAATCCATGGTGGGGGTCACATAAGAGAAAGTCTCCAGGTTGTGTTATTAGTGTGAGTAGCAAGAGGGTAAATATCCTAGCTGATTTGGGTTCCACATTTACTCTTATTAATGCCAAGGATTTGGATAGGTTGGGGGACATTTAATTGCACCAATAAAACATAAAACGTTTTGCTTATTGGGCAAGAGGATGGGGGCCCTAGCAAAATTTGAGATTTGGTGGATATTTTGCGAATGTAACTGTATATATTGTGAAGAATGGGGCACATTTTATGGGGTGGGAGGAGCAAGGAGAGCTCAGGATTATTTTTTACAGCAACCTGGTTCGAGATTTGATGGGTGATGGCTGGATCTGGAGTTATCCTGAAGTATTTAGTGAGATCTGGAGGAAACTGAAAGGATTCCAACATCATATAATTCAAAAGGAAGGGGCAAGAGCTGTAACTCACAAAGTGCATAATGTACCGCTTAGCCTGCATGACTAACTAAATCTAGAATTAGAAACATTGTGTTCAATGGGAGAGATTGAGCCCATCAAAGTGTCGGAGTGGTTGGCCTTAATAGTTTTAGCCTTCAAGGCTGACAAGTCTTGAGAATGTGTGTGGATCTAAAGGATCTCAAATCCAATATTTGGGTGTGCTCGCCAGACTCTCTCTAGTATTAATAAGATGCTGGCGACCTTGAATGTTGCCCATTTTTTCACTTCTCTAGACATTTCTTGACCAAGCAATGTTGATCTTGGCGCAGTCCTTATACAAAAGAGATATGATGGCAGCCAAGAAACCATAGCTTTTGCATCCAGAATATTACAAGGTGCAGAAAACAGTTACTCTACTGTAGAAAAGGAGGCTCTGGCATTGTGGAGGGGTGTACAGTATTTTGGAAATGTGTTGTGTGGCAATAAATTCATTCTCAGAAGGGATCACAAACCAATAGTAGATCTTGTCATCACAAAGGGGCCTGGAGAGCAACACCACATGGAGCAAAATGGCAGTACAGACTGTAGGAATTTCACTGTAGGTTGGAGTACATGGCTGGAGTGAAGAAATATGTACTCGACATCTAGTCAATGTAGCCTTTACAGGAAAGTGTTTAGAACATAGAAGTCATTGATGATCTAGAGATGGAGTGTACTATGTGTGGATGACACAGTCAAAGGGGCACTATTGGAGCAAGAATGGATGAAGGCAGTATTGTACAATAAACATTGTAAGGCGGGCAGAATGGTGTGGTTGCAGGTTCACTCAATAGCAAGGGTACGCCCTTGTAATTGATACCTTACAGTAAAATTGGAGAGGAATTGTCCATAGTTAGGGGAATTTTGCATAGGTGTCATCAGACCCAGTCATCAGACGAGCTCGCATTGGAGGCTGCTCCTTTCGACATCTGGCTCCTCATCTCTGGAATTCCTTGCCAGCTTCCTTGAGAAAGAATGCCAATTTGCTAGCTTTCAGGAAGGAGCTGAAGTCCTGGCTGTTTGTCCAATAGTTTTTTACCTGGTCATCTGTGCCTGATTTCTGCTTTGGGTTTTTTGAAGTGCCGGGACACTCTTCGGAGTAGCTGAGCGCTATATAAATCTAATTCTAACATAACAGTTTTAACAGGTGTGGTCTGTCGATAGTCCCAGGGTGCATGCGAAAGAACATTTTGGATTTAGACCATGAAAGGCATCTTGGAATTCAAGCCCTGAAATGTAGGATTAGGGAGGATTTCTGGTGGCCTGGTTTAGATAAGGTCATTGAACAATATGTTCAAGACCGCTGCATGTGTGTATTGAGCGATAATTTGAAAACTACTTATCCTTCTCCTGTTGACTCAATTGCTGTAAAAGACTTGCCTTGCTGCAATCTTGCATTTGGTGTGTCAGGACCTTTTGGTGTCACAGGTAGCTCACCCAAGTATGCTTTGGTCTATATGACAAAATGCCAGAATTGAAGTTTGTGGACAGCGTGAGTCCTGCTGTGGTCCTTAGTTTGTTCAGAGAAGTACTCCTTAGAGAGGAGCTGGTGACTAACAATTAAGCCTGGGCGTAGTTCGCGTAGCCGCACTCCGCGAGCTACGCGAAGATGCACTTGCACTCCGCGAACTACGCATAGCTCCGCGAGCATGCGTAGTAGCTTGCTTGACCCGTTCGCGAGCCATTTTTCGTCTTCGGGAGCGCCGTGGAACTCTGGAACCTGCTTGACACCACATCTCCAGACGTCGCCTTCCTCACGGAAACATGGATGAATGCCTCCTCAGCGCCCGACATCGCCGTCGCCATCCCGGACGGATACAAGATCACCCGGAGAGACCGCGTCAACGAGACAGGAGGAGGCATCGCCATCGTCCACAAGAACACCATCCGCATCATGACCAATCAGACGACACCCTCACAGCCGCTTAACGGCTTCACTTCCAGATACACACCGACCCCAAGACCACACTCAGAGGCACCCTCATCTACAGACCCCCAGGACCTCGCACACAATTCAGCGAAGACATCGCAGACTTCATCATCCCGCATGCCCTCGCCTCCGCTGACTACATCCTCCTAGGGGACCTCAACTTCCACCTGGAGAACAACACCGACAACACCACCATCAGCAACATCGGAATCCAAGAGAAGGCACTGGAGTGGATCATCTCATTCCTCACAGGAAGAACCCAGAGAGTCCGCCTCCCCCCGTACAGATCCAAGGCCACCGAAGTCATATGCGGCGTACCACAAGGATCATCACTCAGCCCCACCCTCTTCAACGTCTACATGAGCCCCCTCGCAGCCATCGTACGCCAACACAACCTCAACATCATCTCCTACGCCGACGACACCCAGCTGATCCTCTCCCTCATCAACGACCCAGGAACCGCCAGAACCAACCTACACGAAGGGATGAAAGACGTAGTCGAGTGGATGAGGAACAGCCGCCTGAAACTGAACTCAGACAAGACGGAAGTCCTCATCCTTGGATCATCACCCTCCGCCTGGGACGACTCCTGGTGGCCCCCTGCCCTGGGCAGCGCACCCAAACCAACGGACCACGCACACAACCTGGGCTTCATCCTGGACTCCTCCCTCTCGATGACCAGACAAGTCAACGCCGTCTCATCATCATGCTTCAACATCCTACGCGTGCTCCGAAAGATCTTCCGATGGCTCGCCACCGAAACCAGGAAGACGGTCACACAGGCACTCGTCACCAGCCAACTGGACTACGGAAACACCCTCTATACCGGAACCACAGCCAAACTCCAGAAAAGACTCTAACACATCCAGAACGCCTCCGCACGACTCATCTTGGACATCCCCCGATACAGCCACATCTCTGGACACCTGAGAGACCTTCACTGGCTCCCCGTCAGCAAGAGAATCACGTTCCAACTCCTCACCCACGCACACAAGGCCCTCCACGACCTGTGCCCCAGGTACCTCAACAACTGGCTGACCTTCTACACTCCCACCCGTCAGCTACGATCGAACAGCCATACCCTCGCCGCCGTGCCACGCATCCGAAGATCCACCATGGGAGGAAGATCCTTCTCCTACCTGGCAGCCAAGACTTGGAACTCCCTCCCCATCCATCTCCGCCTGACCCAAGACCACCTCTGCTTCAGGAAGCAACTCAAGACATGGCTGTTCGAGCAGTAGTGGACCCCCCTCCCCCAAGCGCCTTGAGACCCTCTGGGTGAGTAGCGCGCTATACAAATATCCTGATTGATTGATTGATTGATTGCCTGCATGCTTGGGATGTGTAGCACGCAAAGTTACCCATGAGGTTTGTCCCGCCCTCTTGCGTCCCCTTATTTCCGGTCTCTACTAACGTGTTCGCGAGTTATTCTGTGCCAGATTGCAGTTTCTGCATGTTCGGCAACTCGATCTTCCCGACAAGCATCCTTGCGCACGCGAAAAGGCTATTGAGCGCGCGAGAACTACGCTACGCAGCAGTTCGCGGAGTATTCGACAACTTCGCATTCTCCGCGGAGCGCGGAGTTGCCGAAACTCCGCAAACTCCACGAACGGAGCGTAGTTCTTCGCCCAGGGCTACTAACAATGGCAGACAATTGGTGTTTAGAGAGATGGAGGACTTTTGCAAGGAAAATGGCATCAAACACATCCTCACATCTGCTTCAACCTCATTGTAATGGTTTAGTGGAACAAAAGAGATGGAGGACTTTTGCAAGGAAAATGGCATCAAACACATCCTCACATCTGCTTCAACCTCATTGTAATGGTTTAGTGGAACAAAAGAACCGGGTTATTAAGGACCAGTTGCAATTGGCCCTTGTGAATAGATTGCATTGGAGTGTTGCGGTTACAGATCAGTTGTGTCCTGTTGTCATGTAGTTTCTAAAAATAGGACAGAAACAGATGTACAGGATTACAAGCACCAACAGAATAAATAAAAGGTAGAATTCCACCATGGCGCTAAAACAGTGAATATATTAAGGCATATAGATACATGACAATAATCAACCGTACTCCTATGTTGCAAGTTATACCTAAGAGTATCTAAGTGCACCTAACTTGAAATTGGATGTTATGTCAAGAATCCTCTAGGAAAAAGCCAACCTCATTACCTGACAGAAGAGAATTAATGACCCCATCTTGGTTTCGGGTTAGACACCCCGCAAAAGATGTCAGACCACTGCGTATTGTTGCTTCTGCAGGTCGGGACCTCTGTGTCTAGTGTCAGCATTGAAGCTTCTCCTTGGCATATCTAGTGTTGGTATGGTTCTTTTGTACCGTAAAGATAGCCTCAGGTTTCCTTACACAATCGTTTTGGTATGAGTATGAATATGCAAATTAGCCTGCGATTTTGCAAAGTTTTTCCTTCACCATAGGATTGAGATGACCATGACTTTTACACAGAGTATGTTCATGCCGTTAAGTATGTCATGTGCAGGGACTTTCTAAGAATCCAAATGCATAATAAATGAGGCTAGTTCAGAGGAAACCAATAGATATTTATTCTGCACATAACTGGGTAGAAGGTCAGTGCTGAAACCGTTATGCTGATCAAGTTAGGAAAAATGTAGGAGAAAGGTTGTGTAGCCACGAGGCCAAGATTGGGGTACATTTGGGTACATAACACAATGAGGACTATTTCAAACATCAGTACCAGCACATATCCATTTAAACTAATCAGGGGGAGGCTTGCAGAATCCATGTTAAACAAGGATTTGATGTCCAGGTGAAAATTAGAAGAGTGGTTGCTGTAAGAGCTGCGGTACAGGAGAAGTATAGCACTGTGGCTGATAGTTACAGAGATTCTCCTGTTCATGTCAGTGATTGGATGAAAATAAAGAAGCCAGGTTTTGTTTGCAAATGGTCACCATGGTTTTCTGCACCTATTCGAGTTAAGGAGATGAAAGACCGTGCAGTAGTGTTGGAAAATTGGAGAACATGGAATAAGTGTGTGATCTCTGTAGTGCCTGATTCCAATGCGGGTTGAGTGAATGCAAGATTGGCATGCATCCTGATCGCATTTGTTTTCCCAATAGAAGAGCTTCTTCATGTCTTGTATCAATAAAAAAAAAAAAAAATTATGTTGTAACTTTTATCCTGCAAACTTATTTTGTTCTATAGCTCTCAATTTTTTGTTCCTTGTGTTCCTTATATATTAGGAATAGTTTTGTTCTGCCAAAGTATCTTGTTTGTTTTGCAATTTCTTGTTATATTATATATGGGTGTGTTGGGATCTAGAATGCTGTCTCATGGGGTTCCTTGCATGGAACTTTAGTAGGGATAGGAGGAGCAGTTTCTGCTGGTGGTCGTGAAATGCCGGACGGAATAAACTGGAGGCACAGTACCTTTGTGCTGCTTCTTTTCAGATAGTTTTTTTCCAGATCATTTGGTGGCCAATGTTTTATGTTTTTTTTTTGCATTATTATAAATGTAATGTTAATGTATATTTTTTTATTTTGTAAAATATGTGATGTTACTTATGTTAATGGTTAAATGTTCTGTATGTCTTTGTTTGGTATTGTAAAGTTTAGTGCAGAAGGGTGTTACAGGTTTGTGGTTACAATTTTTTTTTAAAGGAAATATGTTTTAGTTTATTATATATATATTGTTATTAAATATTTGTTTCTATTTGTGGGTTTCCTGGAGTGGTCCTCTTATTATAAAACGTTTTTGGGGTACTTTTAAGGAACCTACAGACTTTGGATTGCTTTGAGGAATTTAGATTGGATTCTTAATATTTATTAATTTTAGCTTTTATCATTTTTGTATTCATTTTATAAATGTGTGCGTAGATTAATATTTTCCACTATGTGGCGAGAGATCGGCAGGTACAAATCAGTTTGTTTTGTATTGATGTTGTGGGTGGGAAATGTGATGTTGTTTTGGTTGTCTTATGTTTGTTTTATTTTTTTACATCATGGATTGTATTTTTTTGATGTACTTGATTTTTTTAAGTTGGTTTGTATTGAATACATATTTAGTTATTAGTATTTCTATTATTATTGTATCAGTGAATAATGTGCTATTTTTGTGTTTTCACTGATAATAAAATATTTATATTATTAATACAAAAACATATATTTGCTTTTTTGTGTTACAGTATATTGAGGCCGTAGGGGTTTCAGCACATCACAGCAGAAGGTGGAGGGCCCTTGGAGCCCTAGAGGTCTCAACACATCAAAGCAGAATATGGAGGGCCCTTGGAGCCCTTGAGGTCTAAGCAGGTCACAGCAGAAGATGGACCATCGCAGCGTTAAGGGCTATGCCTGGGACAGATTTTAATTATGCCTCAGTAATTGAGATAATTTTAGTAAGTAAGCATTACTATTGTGATGCAAAATTAGTGTGGATAGATGGTAGTTGGCCTGTTATATTTTAATGGACTTTTGGGAAGTATTTCTTTAAAGATTTTGATTGTGGTTCCCGAGAACTAATGATTGCATTTCTTATGCCTGATTGAATCTTGTTATTTTCTCTTTGGAACATTTGGGAATAATTAGGCTCTTTACATTAATTGCTCCATTTTCTTTTTGTCGCTGCCCTTCCACAGCATGCATTAGAATAATATTTATTATTTGGTACAAAAATTGTAGAACAGGAGCACAGACACAATGAACTAAGAGGACAAGCGACTTCTGGCTACTGCTGTCTTTGTCATGTTGCAGTTACTGGTATTTTCGTAGCCAAGATGCATTTTCGGGCACATTGAATGTGAGGACGCATAATGATAAATTAGTGGTAAATGCTGGTTTACTCTTCTAAAGCAATGACACGTAATTATGAGTAATTTTGTTAAAATTGTCAGTAGTTGCACTAAAGTCAATATTATCAGTTTCGCCCAACCTTGCTAAGTGGTTCATCAGTTACATTTTTTTTGCCTGATTCTCCAAAAAAGGTACAAAATATAGTATAAGATCATTCTGATAAAAAAATTCATTAAGTGTCACGTGTAAATACTGTATAACTGAAATACATTCATTAATCAGTCTTCATTTTCAGTAGAAATGTCACCAATTAAAATTAGAAGAACAAGCTTAAAGTTAGTTTCTTCAGGTGGAGTCGTATATACGCGGACACTTTGTCACACATAACAAGCCTTGTGGCCAAAATGAGAGAATAACAATGTCCCGTGGCAGTGGATCCACTTGTTAATAAGTGAGTCTGTATCCTATATGATGGTTCCATTCTTTGGTACCCGCTACCAATACAAATAGTGTCCTGATGGCTGAAATCAAAATCTTCGCACATAAGGCCTTATCAGAGATACAGCACATTTTCCAGGGGGCACTTTTAAAAGAAAGGTGTGCCCAGCACTAACAAGGAACATGCACTGTATGAGGATGAATGAGCTGCCCCCAGGGCAGCCTCAAACTCTTAATGCCCTGAGGGCAGAGCATTCATGTGCATGTCATATTGCAAGCAGAAATCTGTCTGCACTTTAAAGAGGGTTTAGAGATGGGTGATATGAGTGCTGCACCCACCTGCAGAGGATGTCTGGGGGGTCCAGAGGGCTATAATCATGGGATGCACTGACTGCTTCTATGCTTTTGCGCCTGCATCAATGATGTATTATGTGCACAGATGCAAAGTGATTCCCTCCCTTGCACTGAGGCCATGACCTCTGATGATAGCGCTTTCAGTATTACAGAAGGAGACGCACAAGCGTCTGTGACACCTTCTGTAATACCAGAGTGCCCTGCATGTTGAACACAAGTGAGGGTAAGGCCCCCATGACACTGTATCTTTGTTAGTTGGAGCTCTGTTAATAGAAAATGCCTTCTGACCACTTAATGGCCTAAGATTGTTACCAAAATTAGCCACTGTGAAAAAGTGGTTTATTAGTTGGGGTGCCTGGTAGGCCACCACAAGTACTAAAGTCACTTACGGGCAGATTTACCAGACACTGACAAATCTCTGCATTAGAGCAGGGATGCATCAGTGTCCCTGCGCCTGTGTCGGAAGCCCTTGCACCACCATGAATGTGTTGTATTTATAATATGGCACAACATGGAGCAAGGATTGATAGCTGCGTCAGAAATTCTGACGCATCTGTTGGCACAAAAGTCACACATTACCGGATTTGTTTTGCAAGCACGACTCAATTCCAGCAATGCATCAGTCCTTATGCGTGCTCCAAGCAGGCGTAAGGTTTTGATGCAGTGGTGTCCTCTAAGTGACACAGTGAAATCTTGTAGGTTTCACTGCATCACTTCTCCAAGGGTTTCCCATGAGGGAACACCATGCTGTATACATTATACCTGACGAAGCAAAATGCGCATTTTGCTTTGAGCTGACTGGGAGACGTCTGATTGTGATACAAGAAGAGCGGCGAAAGCCACATCAACAGAGTAAGAAGCCATATAAAGGCCACCTACACCAAATAAGTAGCTTAAAGATACAGACGACTCCCAGAGAACCCCTATGCGGGTTGGAATTATCACTGCATAATAAAAACGACAGAACCAAACTGGAATTAGCCTTGAGTAAGTCGTGGGATGATATCCCATTATGATGAAACACGTGTTGGCTGTGAAACATCTCCAGAATAAACTACACAAGAAGAAAATTGGAAAAGAAAGAAAAGATAACATTAGCATTGTACTTGAGTTTAACACAACCATGGTTGTTGAAGTTGGTTTTTGTGCAAGAAGCCATTTTTAAACTTTCTTTTTCAAACCAGAAGGAATTGCCTCAGAGACTACAACTTCCTGTTCCTGTCCAGGAGGCTCCTCCCAGTAATTGTCCCTCACTTGGTCACTTTTCATTAGAATTTAGAGCTTGAAGGATCACTCTCGTTGTCTGCTGTAAATATGCCATTGGATTTTAGGACTTAGTTTTTGAGCTATCACAAGTAAGTTGAAAAACTGTTATTGTTTGTTTGACTGGGGGCATGCGCCTAGATTTATTTGCACTTTTATTCAATTGTTAACATTTATAGTGGTGGATGGCCTGCAGTTTTAGTAGGGGTCTAGTTATTTTTGCATTTGATTTTTCTGCTTTTGTGAAGGAAAAAAGTTGCACAGTTTACTAAGTTTTCTCCCATTTTCTTAGAAAGTTGCTATATTAATTAAAATTACTTTGTGGCCTAGTCTGCAATGGGCCTTCCAGCCAGTAGGCCATGACCTATTCATGGGTGCCTGAAACAACTGTTTCTGTTGAATTGAAACATCATTTAGGCCATGGATGACATTGGATTAAAATACAAAATTGTTTTTGTAGTGTTTCTTGTTTTTTTGTACTTCTCTGTTTGTGACCATGCCTCCTTGTTGGTGTTTGTCTTACCATGTGGCTGGTGGACATTATGTGTAGCCAGCCAGTGTGCTTTCCCCATAGGCATGAATGTCTTCTTAATTTGTGGCTGTGCCTTCTTGCTGGTTGTTATTGTAGTCTGAACATGTGGCTGCCAGCCATTTTGTGTAGCCAGTGTGCTATCCCCATTAGTCTGCATATCTTCTTCATTTGTGGCCATGCCATCTGTGCTGGTTGTTGTTGTGACTATGCAGCTGGTGACCATTTTGTGTAACCAGCAAGTGTGCTTTGTCATAGTCCTACATGTCTTCTCTGTTTGTGACAATGCCTTCTTGCTGGTTATTATTGTTCTGACCCTGTGACTGGCGAACATTTTGTGTAGCCAACCAGTGTGTTTTTACCATAGGCCTGAATATCTTACCATTTTTCCCATGTATCCTTGATTGATGTTTGATCATGTGGCTTATGGCCATTTTACATGTATTGTTCTTCTATGAAAATTTGCATCCATACCTCCTTGTTTGCTACTTCACCATGTGGCAATGGCAGTCAGCAATTGTGGGTGTCCAGCCAGTGTAGCCCATTGCCATATGCTTGAGCAATGAGATATCAGTTTACAAACTGACATTATATGCTTGTATTTTATTGTTTTAATTTATTTTGTTTTTAGGTTATTTTTTACTTTTTTAATAACATCTGGTATCAATGAATCAACCCTATGTCTGCCATAGGTGCGCAACAGCATTCATTGACTAACACTTATTCTATTGTCCTTTGTCAGTTCCACCCCCCTGGGTGCCACAGCCCAAGTGATGCACAAAAAGCAAACAGTTACATCTGTATGTTTTGTTGTTGTTGCTCTTTCTTATTCTACCAGAGTGTACAGCATGAAAGTTTATGTTGGTGTAGGATTCCGTGTTACATATGGGCACACTGTATTGGTAATTTATTCATAATAACTTAAGTAACCACACTAAATTACTTTGTTTGTTGGTACTACTACTTCACCTGCAACAATGCCACATTTTACTGATGTTTTTCTTGCTTGTTTGCCAAGAGAAATGACATCATCCACAGTACTGCCAGACAGAAGGCCTGTGCACGAAGTGATGCATAACTGACTCTGCAACACGGTAATCTCTTTCAGTTTGTTGTGCAGCTAAGTGCTACTGGCAAATGACAGCTCCAAGATAGCATCAAAGCAAGGTGCCTCCAAGAAAGTAGCTAGTGGGGAGCTGAAGAAGCAGATTTCCACCACTGGCGTGCTGACAGCAAGCTTTTTCTGGAAAGTTGTGCCTGCTGCACCGGCCTCTGGTGAACAAGCTCAGAGCTGCTCTGCTGCATCAACAGCATCACATCCCCAACCAAAGCACAGGACCATGTCTGTCAGTGATATACGAACAACAATATCTCAACTAGTATTATTTACAAGACTGGTAAATAGGTTTGCACCAAACATTGCATGAAAGGAAGAGAGGGAGACTCATTGTTTGGTTAAATGTGCCAAAGGCCTCATGTATTGAATGAATACAAGAGATAACATCAACTTGAAAGAATATGGACACACTGGAACAGATGTAACAGCGCTGTAAGCAATGACTATGTAATTAACCTGGAAAACTTTGTGCACACAAGTGCTCGTGACACTCTAGGTGGACGGCGCAGGTGACAAGTGAAAACAGTGAAAGGCGGCACAAGGTGAGAAGATAACAATTGATACAAAGTACGTATAGTTCACAGGTAAGTATTTACATAAATTTGTACAGAATTAGGCATTTTAATAATATGCCAGAAAGGCTGAAAAGGGTGTGAGGCACTATATGCGAGGAAACCAGTAAGATGGGGGCAGGGAGAAGTGTCCATGGTAGGGTAAATCCAATTTAAGGGTGGAGCCTAGTACGGTATGGTTGTGAGGGTTAACACTTTGAGACAGTGCCGAGTCCATGGCTAGTCCGGGTGAGGCAAGAACAGAATGGCTCCCTGAGGATTGGGGCTCTGAGCCAGGATTTTCCCATGAGGATTCCGCCTGTGCCCAGGCCCGCCCCCTGCTTCTCCAGCATTCCACTGCCACTTCATGCAGATGGCTGCATACTGCATCAGTCACCAACAACACCATCAACCAGAACACCGGCAACAACAGCAATAGAAGGACCTGACCAAACCTCTGCATTGTATTGATTTCAATTGGCCCAAGTCCAGTGCAGAGGCAAAAGCAAAACAGGTTGAGCCAGTGGCAGCACCAATGACCATCCACAAGATGTTCCAGGAGTATCTGGATGATCCAAAAGAGGTCCATGTGGACAAAAGCCATTGAAATATTGGTATTTGATGATGCGCCAATGGCCAGAGCTCAGCAGGCTGACAATAAAGTATATGGCTTGGGGAGATGCTTTGTGTACCTGCGAGAGCATCTATGAGCATATTACTTGCCCCAGGAAACAGCGGGGCAGTCAGCATGGGTCCCAGCCCTCCCTTACCACCGGCAGCAGTTCATCTGCATCTCACACCTCCAGTTCACGGGAGAGGCTTTGTGTACCTGCGAGGGGATCTGTGAGCAGACTACTTGCCCCAGGAAACAGCGGGGCAGTCAGCATGGGTCCCAGCCCCTCCCTTACCACCGGCAGCAGTTCATCTGCATCTCACACCTCCAGTTCACGGGAGAGGCTTTGTGTACCTGCGAGGGGATCTGTGAGCAGACTACTTGCCCCAGGAAACAGCGGGGCATTCAGCATAGCTCCCAGCCCCTCCCTCACCACCGGCAGCAGTTCATCTGCATCTCACACCTCCAGTTCACGGGAGAGGCTTAGTGTACCTGCTATTGGATCTGTGAGCAGACTACTTGCCCCAGGAAACAGCAGGGCATTCAGCATAGGTCCCAGCCCCTCCCTCACCACCGGCAGCAGTTCATCTGCATCTCACACCTCCAGTTCACGGGAGAGGCTTAGTGTACCTGCGAATGGATCTCTGAGCAGACTACTTGCCCCAGGAAACAGCAGGGCATTCAGCATAGGTCCCAGGCCCTCCCTCATCACCAGCAGCAGTTCATCAGCATCTCCCGCCTCTCGCTTCGTGGGAGACGCTTCGTGTACCTGCGAGGGCAATTGTGAGTGGACTACTTACCCCAGGAAACAGCATGGCAGTCAGCGTGAGTCCCAGCCCCTCCCTCACCACCGGCAGCAGTTCATCAGCAGCTGGGGCCTCCCGCTTCGCGGGAGATGCTTCGTGTACGTATGAGGGCATCTGTGAGTGGACTACTTGCCCCAGGAAACAGCAGGGCAGTCAGCGTGGGTCCCAGACCCTCCCTCACCACTTGCAGCAGTTCATCAGCATCTCCCGCCTCTCGCTTCGCGGGAGACACTTCGTGTACCTGCGAGGGCAATTGTGAGTGGACTTCTTACCCCAGGAAACAGCAGGGCAGTCAGCGTGGGTCCCAGCCCCTCCCTCACCACCGGCAGCAGTTCATCAGCATCTGGGGCCTCCCATTCGCGGGAGACGCTTCGTGTACCTATGAGGGCATCTGTGAGTGGACTACTTGCCCCAGGAAACAGCGGGGCAGTCAGCGTGGGTCCCAGACCCTCCCTCACCACTGGCAGCAGTTCATCAGCATCTGGGGCCTCCCGCTTCGCGGGAGATGCTTCTTGTACCTATGAGGGCATCTGTGAGTGGACTACTTGCCTCAGGAAACAGCGGGGCAGTCAGCGTGGGTCCCAGCCCCTCCCTCACCACCGGCAGCAGTTCATCAGCATCTGGGGCCTCCCGCTTCGCGGGAGACGCTTCGTGTACCTATGAGGGCATCTGTAAGTGGACTACTTGCCCCAGGAAACAGCGGGGCAGTCAGCGTGGGTCCCAGACCCTCCCTCACCACTGGCAGCAGTTCATCTGCATCTTACACCTCCAGTTCACGGGAGAGGTTTTATGTACCTGCGAGGGGATCTGTGAGCAGACTACGTGCCCCAGGAAACAGCGGGGCAGTCAGCATGGGTCCCAGCCCCTCCCTCACCACCGGCAGCAGTTCATCTGCATCTCACACCTCCAGTTCACGGGAGAGGTTTTTTGTACCTGCGAGGGGATCTGTGAGCGGACTACTTGCCCCAGGAAACAGCGGGGCAGTCAGCATGGGTCCCAGCCCCTCCCTCACCACCGGCAGCAGTTCATCTGCATCTCACACCTCCAGTTCACGGGAGAGGTTTTGTGTACCTGCGAGTGGATCTGTGAGCAGACTACTTGCCCCAGGAAACAGCAGGGCATTCAGCATAGGTCCCAGCCCCTCCCTCACCACCGGCAGCAGTTCATCTGCATCTCACACCTCCAGTTCACGGGAGAGGGTTAGTGTACCTGCGAGTGGATCAGTGAGCAGACTACTTGCCCCAGGAAACAGCAGGGCATTCAGCATAGGTCCCAGGCCCTTCCTCAGCACCAGCAGCAGTTCATCAGCATCTCCCGCCTCTCGCTTCATGGGATCGCTTCGTGTACCTGCGAGGGCAATTGTGAGTGGACTTCTTACCCCAGGAAACAGCAGGGCAGTCAGCGTGAGTCCCAGCCCCTCCCTCACCACCGGCAGCAGTTCATCAGCATCTGGGGCCTCCCGCTTTGCGGGAGATGCTTCGTGTACATATGAGGGCATCTGTGAGTGGACTACTTGCCCCAGGAAACAGCGGGGCAGTCAGCGTAGGTCCCAGACCCTCCCTCACCACTGGCAGCATTTCATCAGCATCTCCCGCCTCTCGCTTCGCGGGAGACGCTTCGTGTACCTGCGAGGGCAATTGTGAGTGGACTTCTTACCCCAGGAAACAGCAGGGCAGTCAGCGTGGGTCCCAGCCCCTCCCTCACCACCGGCAGCAGTTCATCAGCATCTGGGGCCTCCCATTCGCAGGAGACGCTTTGTGTACCTATGAGGGCATCTGTGAGTGGACTACTTGCCTCAGGAAACAGCGGGGCAGTCAGTGTGCGTCCCACACCCTCCCTCACCACTGGCAGCAGTTCATCTGCATCTCACACCTCCAGTTCACGGGAGAGGTTTTGTGTACCTGCGAGTGGATCTGTGAGCGGACTACTTGCCCCAGGAAACAGCAGGGCAGTCAGCGTGAGTCCCAGCCCCTCCCTCACCACCGGCAGCAGTTCATCAGCATCCGGGGCCTCCCGCTTCGCGGGAGATGATTCGTGTACATATGAGGGCATCTGTGAGTGGACTCCTTGCCCCAGGAAACAGCGGGGCAGTCAGCGTGGGTCCCAGACCCTCCCTCACCACTGGCAGCAGTTCATCAGCATCTCCCGCCTCTCGCTTCGCGGGAGATGCTTCGTGTACCTGCGAGGGCAATTGTGAGTGGACTTCTTACCCCAGGAAACAGCAGGGCAGTCAGCGTGGGTCCCAGCCCCTCCCTCACCACCAGCAGCAGTTCATCAGCATCTGGGGCCTCCCATTCGCGGGAGACGCTTCATGTACCTATGAGGGCATCTGTGAGTGGACTACTTGCCCCAGGAAACAGCGGGGCAGTCAGCATGGGTCCCAGACCCTCCCTCAACACTGGCAGCAGTTCATCAGCATCTGGGGCCTCCCGCTTCGCTGGAGACGCTTCGTGTACCTATGAGGGCATCTGTGAGTGGACTACTTGCCCCAGGAAACAGCGAGGCAGTCAGCGTGGGTCCCAGCCCCTCCCTCACCACCGGCAGCAGTTCATCAGCATCTGGGGCCTCCCGCTTCGCGGGAGACGCTTCGTATACCTATGAGGGCATCTGTGAGTGGACTACTTGCCCCAGGGAACAGCGGGGCAGTCAGTGTGGGTCCCAGACCCTCCCTTACCACTGGCAGCAGTTCATCTGCATCTCACACCTCCAGTTCACGGGAGAGGTTTTGTGTACCTGCGAGGGGATCTGTGAGCAGACTACTTGCCCCAGGAAACAGCGGGGCAGTCAGCATGGGTCCCAGCCCCTCCCTCACCACCGGCAGCAGTTCATCTGCATCTCACACCTCCAGTTCACGGGAGAGGTTTTGTGTACCTGCGAGGGGATCTGTGAGCGGACTACTTGCCCCAGGAAACAGCGGGGCAGTCAGCATGGGTCCCAGCCCCTCCCTCACCACCGGCAGCAGTTCATCTGCATATCACACCTCCAGTTCACGGGAGAGGTTTTGTGTACCTGCGAGGGGATCTGTGAGCAGAATACTTGCCCTAGGAAACAGCGGGGCAGTCAGCATGGGTCCCAGCCCTCCCTCACCACCGGCAGCAGTTCATCTGCATCTCACACTTCCAGTTCACGAGAGAGGTTTTGTGTAGCTGCGAGGGGATCTGTGAGCATACTACTTGCCCCAGGAAACAGCAGGGCATTCAGCATAGGTCCCAGGCCCTCCCTCAGCACCATCAGCAGTTCATCAGCATCTCCCGCCTCTCGCTTCGTGGGAGACGCTTCGTGTACCTGCGAGGGCAATTGTGAGTGGACTTTTTACCCCAGGAAACAGCAGGGCAGTCAGCGTGAGTCCCAGCCCCTCCCTCACCACCGGCAGCAGTTCATCAGCATCTGGGGCCTCCCGCTTCGCGGGAGATGCTTCGTGTACATATGAGGGCATCTGGGAGTGGACTACTTGCCCCAGGAAACAGCGGGGCAGTCAGCGTGGGTTCCAGACCCTCCCTCACCACTGGCAGCAGTTCATCAGCACCTCCCACCTCTCACTTCGCGGGAGACGCTTCGTGTACCTGCGAGGGCAATTGTGAGTGGACTTCTTACCCCAAGAAACAGCAGGGCAGTCAGCGTGGGTCCCAGCCCCTCCCTCACCACCGGCAGCAGTTTATCAGCATCTGGGGCCTCCTGCTTCGCGGGAGATGCTTCGTGTACCTATGAGGGCATCTGTGAGTGGACTACTTGCCCCAGGAAACAGCGGGGCAGTCAGCGTGGGTCCCAGACCCTCCCTCACCACTGGCAGCAGTTCATCAGCATCTGGCGCCTCCAGCTTCGCGGGAGACGCTTCGTGTACCTATGAGGGAATCTGTGAGCGGACTACTTGCCCCAGGAAACAGCGGGGCAGTCAGCATGGGTACCAGCCCCTCCCTCACCACCGGCCGCAGTTCATCAGCATCTGGCGCCTCCAGCTTCGCGGGAGACGCTTCGTGTACCTGCGAGGGCATCTGTGAGTGGACTACTTGCCCCAGGAAACAGTGGGGCAGTCAGCGTGGGGCCCAGCCCCTCCCTCACCACCAGCAGCATCATTTAAACAAGCCGTGCCTCCTGTCTCACGGGACGCGCACGTGTGCACGCCTGACGAAGCCTGGGCCAAGGGCGGGTCCATCCTAGCCCGTCATCGCCAAGAAGAGGCAGGGCCCCCTCTCTTTCATCAGGGTTTGGGGACACAAGGTACTTTTTATTCCTTTAGCGACCTGCTGGACCATGATGGATATGAATTGGGGCAACGTAGCCTTGAGTGCATTTTAGCTGTAGGAAGTGGATCTCTAGAATCCAAAGCTGTTTTTTCTCTTTTTTCCCGGTATAAATCATTCGCCCCCATAGGGAAAAGGAAATCTATGGAGGGGGGGGATAGTAGCGAGCAAGAAAGGGAAAAAGTCTTAGAAAGTGCCCCATGCAGCCAGTAATTGTGTCCTTACCAGCAAAGAAACGATTGTTAGCGAATGTAAAGAGATCTTGGGAGCCAATAGCACTACAGTATCGGAGTGTCAGTATAGGGCAGAGATGTTGAGGTGTTCAATATATACTCTAGAGAGTCACCCGAAGCTCAATCCTCAACAACCATATCAGCGCTGGAGCGCAGGTTTTCTTGCATCCCACCCCATTCCAACATTATTGTAGCCGGGGATCTCAATTGTGCATACGAACCTCTGAGTAGGGAGGACTTTCTGGGCATTAATGAGGAAAACAATAAACTGGCTATACGATCCTCAACTTAGCCCCTATAAAGAAGTGGTCACAAAGGACCATCCAAATCAATGACTTAACATTAGAATACAATCTGAGAGCAGTAAACGGTAGGACACGCTCTGACTCGAGTGGAGCCAATGCCTATAATAGGATAAGCTATCCATCCCAGATAGATTATATCCTGCTGGACACTCGACTCTGCGATGACCTTTTATATATAGAAGTCATGCACACTTTGGACAGTGACCACAACCTTTATGCATGCAAATCAACAATAGTTGGGCACCCACTACCATAACAACACCTATTGCCCCTATAATGTTAACAAAAGAGGTTTTTCCCTCTAATTGTAATCGTCCCCTTAAATGACACAAGGTCCTTTCTCAAGAAGTTACATTATCTAACATTAGGGAACTCATTGATCAGAAGCTCAGGGAGCTTGAATTAATCAATGGCAACCCTGGAAACCTATCACCTTTCCTTTCTCCACATTTTATCAAAAAACAATAGAAAGGTTGGGATCATTCTTTATCGTCGAAGAAAGTAGGGCACCAAAAGTACGACCACCCAAACCCAATAATTTATGGTATTCAGCCACATGTAGGGAAAAGAGACAGGCATTATCTTTAGCTCCAAGGAATAAAGATCCCTTGAAAATAGGAGCAGCAAGAAAGGATTACTCTAGGGCTCAAGAGGCAACAAGCAACTGGGAAGAGTCACATTGGCAGGAGTCGAAACATGTCTCACAATTGAAAGACACTGTCCGGTTTTGGGAGTTAATTAATAAAGGGTGTTGAATGGGATCTGACCCGATCCCCAATTACATCATAGGTCTACAATGGCACAATCACTTTTCAAACTTATATTGTGGCAACGTAGGCTGCCAGTCCACCCAGACCAAGCTTTTTCCATCTACTCTGGGGGCTCCCACACCTTCTGATTTCTTTGATATCCACGAGGTAGACCTGGCAATAGAGAGCATTTCTCCTGGAAAGGCAGCGGGCCCAACGTCCTTCGTGGAGATCTGCTGTTGTATGACCCAAAGCCATGGGCCCAGTTTATTTTGCTCAGGATGAATCTTATCATTAGGGTCCACGATGTCCATGATTCATGGAAAGGTGCAGAGGTAGTAAAAATCTATAAAAAGGGGAATAGGGAGGACCCTGCCAACTACAGGCCGATCAGTTTAATCAACATGATTAAAAAGGTGATTAGCAGGGTGCTCCTTATGAGGATAAGGTTGTGGATTGAGGATGGGAATATCCTGTCTCCAGCCACGGCCGGCAGTGGGAGTACCTGTAGGGCGGTGACGTGGGGAGAGGGAGGGGCAGGGTGGGGGGTAGTAATGTATGGATAACAGAGTTTTACAGGTAAGTAAACATTTAAATAAATAAAACAAATTTTGTTGTATGAACTGCATCGCATTTGAGGATGCAGTGCACTCAACAAAATTAGTTTTATTTATTTAAATGTTTACTTACCTGAGAAGCTATGTAATCCATACATTACAACCCCCCACCCTGCCCCTCCCCCTCCCAACTTCACCGCCCTGCAGGTACTCTCACTGCCGGCCACGGCTGCCTCTCACATTACCAAGCAGGCTGCAGACAGAACGTGGGTATGATGTACCAGGTGTTCAGATTCTTCATGATCCAAGAAAGGCAGCTTATACCTGGCCTTCATCGACCTGAAGACCGCTTCCGACCTCGTCCCATGCGCCAAGCTCTGGCAGGTCCTACACGATCTGGGTATTCCCCTCCGATCCTTGACTTCATTAACCGTCTTCACATGGGCAACTATGCCAGAATCAGGTGGGGTGCACAGGGGCAGTTGACGGAGAGGGTCGCAGTGAATAGGGGGGTACGCCAGGGTTGGGTGTTGGCCCAACTCTGTTTTTTCTCTTTGTGAATGGGTGGAGACCATTTAAGAGAGGATCCAGCCAATGCCCCATCTTGGCGGGCGAGAAATCGCCGGCCCTCCTTTTCGCCGACGACACCCTCCTGATATCCAAAAGTCTGAGAGGCCTATAAAAAAAAATAGACAGGTTCAGCCTGTTTTGTGAATCTCGGGGGTTGTCAATTAACACTAGTAAAACAATGCTTATGACACTAAGCCCATCGAAGCGCTTCAGAAATGGAATTACGCTCAATGACACCCCACACAACATAGTCGAGTCCTTTGACTACTTGGGAATCCGGGTTACCAACTCTTTGAAGTGGAGTGCCCATATGGCCAAGATGTTTCTTAACCGCAAAAGGGTGTCTGGGTCTATTTTAAGAGAACAACACTATCATTAAGCAGGCCAGTAGCCCCGGCCCTTGAGGAGTATGATGGTAAAGCACTACCTTCAGCCCATTATGGGTCAGAATTATGGGTCTTCGAGAATTCCATTCACCTTGTAAGATCTGAAAATAAGTTTTTCAGTGGCTTGGTTTCTCTCCCAGTCTCCATTGCATTGAAGTCCCTATTTCTGGATATGGGAAAACACTCTAATAAGGATATTGCACGACTTCTTCCCCTACTATTCTGGCACGTATAACTAGGACCCCCAAGCTGGACAAGTATGCTGCTGCCCTTAAGGAACTAATTGCAGAAGACACAGGCAATAAGATCAAATGGATCTCTAACTTGAGGCAGCTTGTATCAGATATAGGGTTTGTGGAGGTATGGGTAAATCAGATCCCGCCATGTTCAAGTTCAAGTTCAGAGATTTATATAGCGTGCTACTCACCCAGAGGGTCTCAAAGCGCTTGAGGTAGTGGGGGGTGCTTTACTTATCGAATATCCAAGTTTTTAGTTGCTTTCTGAAGGAGAGATGGTTCTGTGTAAGGTGGATGTGGGTGGGGAGAGAGTTCTAGGTTTTGGCCGCTAGGTAGGAGAAGGATCTTCCACCCATGGTGGATCTATGGATGCGCGGAATTGTGGCGAGGTCTTGATTGGACGATCATAATTGGCGGGTAGGGGTGTAGAAGGACAGTCGCGTGTTGAGGCATTCGGGTCCTAGGTCGTAGAGGGCTTTGTGTGCGTGGGTGAGGAGACGGAACGTTATTCTCTTGTTGACGGGGAGCCAGTGGAGGCCTTTTAGGTGATCGGAAATGTAAGCTTGACGGGGGATGTCCAGTATGAGTCTGGCTGAGGCGTTTTGGATGCGTTGGAGTTTTTTCTGTAGTTTGGAGGTGGTTCCGGCGTAAAGGGTGTTTCCATAATCTAGTCAGCTTGTGACCAGTGCGTGGGTGACTGTCTTCCTTGTTTCGGTGGGGATCCAACGAAAGATTTTTTTTGAGCATGCGTAGGATGTTGAAGCATGATGATGTAACAGTGTTGACTTGTCTGGTCATCGAGAGGGAGGAGTCCAGGATGAAGCCCAGGTTGTGTGCGTGATCCGTAGGTATAGGTGCGGTTCCCAGGGCTGGAGGCCACCATGAGTCATCCCAGGCAGGGGGGGATGAACCTAAGATGAGGACTTCCGTTTTGTCCGAGTTTAGTTTTAAGCGGCTGTTCTTCATGTTATGTTATGTTATGTTATGTTATATTAATTTATTATGCGCACAGATACTCCAGCCAAGGCTACTCATCCACTCGGCTCCTTCTTCCATTCCTTCGTGTAAGTTGGTTTTGGCGGTGTTTGGGTCTTTGGTGAGGGAGAGGATCAGCTGGGTGTCATCAGCGTAGGAGATGATGTTGAGGTTGTGTTGGCGCGTGATGGATGCGAGGGGGCTCATGTATTCGTTGAAGAGGGTGGGACTGAGTGATTATCCTTGTGGTACGCCGCAGATGACTTCGGTGGCCTCTGATCTAAAAGGGGGGAGGCGGACTCTCTGGGTTCTTCCTGCGAGGAACGAGATGATCCAGTCCAATGCTTTTCCTTGTATTCCGACGTTGCTGAGGCGTTGTATGAGGGTGTTATGGCATACTGTGTCGAAGGCAGCAGAGAGGTCAAGTAGGATGAGGGCGGCTGTTTCTCCGTTGTCTAGTAGAGTCCGAATGTCGTCTGTTGCTGCGATGAGGGCGGTTTCGGTGCTGTGTTTGGCTTGGAAGCCGGACTGTGAGGGGTTGAGGGATTTGTTGGATTCAAGGAAGGCGGCGAGCTGACTGTTGACGGCTTTCTCAATGACTTTGGCAGGGAATGGGAGGAGCGAGATGGGGCGGTAGTTCTTAAGTTCAGTGGGGTCTGCTGTGGGCTTCTTCAGAAGGGCGCTCAGTTCGGCATGTTTCCAGCTGTCCGGGAAGGTCGCGGGGTTGAAGGAGCAGTTGATGACATCGCGGAGATGGGGTACGATAATGGAGTCTGTTTTGTTGAAAATGTGGTGGGGACATGGGTCGGTTGGCGATCCTGAGTGGATGGAGTTCATCAGGAAGATGGTGACTTCGGGAGTGATTGGGTTCTAGGCGCAAAGGTTGTTAGAGTGCGGTTTTGGTTCGAAGGTGGGTGGAGTGGACTCGTCTTCGGACTGGTTTTTAAAGCTGTTATGGATGTTGGCGATTTTGTTGTGGAAGAAAGAGGATAGAGAGTCGCAGAGGTCTTGGGAGGGAGTGATGTCGTTAGTCAGGTTGAGGAGATTCGTACTTCCAAACAGGGGAGACTCACTGAGCAGTTCTTGAAACAAAAACCTGTCTGGAAACTTGAACCCTTCCTTGATTTTATATAAACCCCAAGGGACAGGGCGCTTTATATGAAGCTGAGAATTGAGACCCTTATGCTGAATGAAATGGCAGCAGCTTGGAAGTGGAGCAATTCACCATCCGCTTCTTGTCCTTGCTGCGCAGGCCCCACTGAGTCCACCGCCCACTTTCTCTTCGCATGCCAAACCTATAGGTTCGCCGGAACCAAATGGGTCAAACCCGTCGTTAAAAAGCTTGGGCCCAAGAATTATCGGGTGGCACTACGTATTTTAAAATGTGACACTTCTTCCCTCTCCTTGGTCTGTGGCATAGCAAAACACTTAGGCTGCGCATGGCTAACACGATCTAAGCTACTAGCGGAAAGCAGCAGCCAGACAGTGCCCAGTTCTGTTTTTTGATATATTGTTTCAAGATTTTAATTTTAATGTTGTATTGTATTTACTTCCAAAATTAAAACTGCTTAACTGTTTTTATTTTAGTAAGCGGTTGTGTATAATGACGATTAAATACAAATTTGGGATGTAGACGCTTTTATGATAATTTTTTTTCGAATAAAGTACATACAACAATATGGCTCGTCTTGTCACAAGTGTGGCTGCTGGACGTGTTTTCAGTGCAGCTGATGCCTTCATGACAGTGAGAAGAACCAGTCTCTCACCTTGACATGTGAAGAGAATGACTACCATACAACTACATTGTTCCTGAAACAGGGGCACAGTAGGAAGAGGAGGGTGATTGATGTATCAAATGTGCTAGCTGACCATCTTCGGGGTGAATCACTGGAGTTTGAAGAGTACTAATTGTGTCTGTGCCCCCATAAAACTTTTAACTTTTTTCTCATTAAGCTTAGTTTATTTATATATATTATAGTTTTGTGTCAGACAGATTCATGCAGCCACACCTTTTTATTTGTCACATACATATTGCTGGATTGCAGATCAACAAGTGTGCATTGAAGAAGCCTCACTATCCTTATTGGAGATAATACCTACCACATTTGCATGCCTATTACCTAATGCATATTCATTTTTTCATCATGTAGCACTAGACGTGTTGCCCTTTAAATGTATTTATAACCTATAAAACTGCCTTCCAATATAAAAATTCCATTATGTTACCTGCATCAAAGATGATTGAGTACCTTTTTGAACAAACCATGCTTGGATGGGATGAGGTAACTTCAACTTTTGCAATGGTTAGTGACTGATTGTGTGAGTGATAATTTAAGTTGATTGATAATTTATGTGGTGGGAGACACTAAGAGAGGGTGTGTGTTCAACTTAAATATGGGAAATTTCTTGAGATGATTATTAATTTACTTTGTTTGGGGCTTGAGTGGTGGGTGCTTATTTTACTGTAGGTGAAGATCAGCCACTTCACACTTTTATTAATTGCAGGGTTGCTAATATTTTCTAGTTCTTCAGAGGCCAGAACAGTCACTTTAGTTAAGAAACTAAAACCAATGCACTCCACATCTATTGTGATTTGTGAAGAGGAAGATGATGAATGGTCAGGGCTTTCCACTACCATTTACTTGCCTACAATGGATAATCAATCAATCACTCAGACCATTCCTCTCCTGGTTGGAACTGGAAGTGGGACCTCGCTTGTGAAGTTGTGATGCCTCCACTGTTAATGTTGCATGAATATTCAGCCAAGACAACTGATATGGATGACATTTAACTTAGTAAGAAATACATTAATTGCTACTGTTTTTATCAAGATAGTTCAGAAACTTTGACTCAATGTAGGTCATCATGGCAGTACCCCTATAATGCTCAAGATAGTTAGAGAAGTATAGGCCTAGACTCTATAACTAAGTACTTCACTCTCTCTTAAGATACAAGCACTTACACAGGCTGTGTAAAACTACTTGAAGGCAGCATGCAAAGTAAAAGTAAAAGAAACTACTTGAAGCATAAATTTAGATTAGAAAAAACAGTTTCTCCCTTTATTTATTCAAAAAGCAACAACCCTCTCCATCTAAATCCAAACAAAACTGACCGAAAACTCAAAAATGTCCAAAAAAGTCTTTCCAGTTCCAACTCCCAACACACCCTCTCAACCCAGCCCCAAAATCAGCACATTCCTCCTACCAAAACAAACATTTTTAAAAAAGGCAAAAAGAGGAAATTATGGAGTCGTACGGGAGCTGGACCATGCTCTGGTCCATTGAGTTAAGCCAGTGCTCAATGGTGTCCAGCCAGCCAGGGTGGAAGATCTTTTAGATACCTCGCAGCCTCAAGATGGAACAAACTTCCCATGGCACTGAGATTAGAGCCATCTGAATCAATTTTCAGAGCCAAACTTAAAACTGCACTATTTGCCCAGTAAGGTATGCCGCCTCTATAGGTTCCAGTAAGAGTTGCTCCTTAGCGCGGGGACACGCCGTTGTGCGTCACCAAGCGCTTTACAAAACCCCCTAAATAGAAATAGAAATAGGATGCAGCTCAGGAATGGACTGTTGCCATAGTTGTGGGGTGGAAGCAGGTAGCAGTACCGTCAATGGAATGGGTGGTAGGCTGGATGCTGAGGGGAACTGCCTGCACTGGGGGCCAGCTGTTGTACATTTGTGTCCTTCTCCTCTTCCTGCTGGATTTGCTACAGCCTCTGCCACCACAAATGGGCCGCTCAATCCTGGCTGTTGGGTGGTCAAACTGGACCTGTAGGAACAGCTAACTTGAGAAAAAAAAGACACATTGTAAATAAGGTTCAGTACAAACTATTGTTTTTAATAACTGGGTGGCAAAGTAGCAGGACATTGCTGGTCCCCTTGGGTCATTAGAATTTATTTGAGGTGATTATGATTAGTAGAGTCACAAGGCCAGTTTTATGTTTTACCAACACATGTTGACAAACATAATAAAGTACTGTCTGTGTGGCAGAAAAGTAACAGACAGAGAATAACATCACAGGATTAAAAAACACTCATTTAAATATTATTTTTTTCTAAAGGTTTTTCAATTAACTACAAACAGATTCAGACACTTTGGGCCTGATTCACAGAACTAACTTAAGACAAAATCCTAAACTTACTATCATGTTGATATTCACAGTAGGCACTTATTCATTTTGGTATTAATCGAAGGCACTTACTCATTTTGGTGTTCACAGAAGTCATTTAGGAGTCCTAAAGTTAGGAGTCCTAAATGATATAGTGCGCAGGCCCAAAATGCACATTATTGCTTACGCCCACATGGCCACATACCACATTTAGGTGTGGAACAGGATAGGGGGAAGCCGAATCCATTAATTGCCTACATATCAAACCAGAACCGGAATCCACCCTGTAAATTGCACATCAATGGCTTGGCATATGCTAACCAAACGCGCACAGAGGCTTCCAGTATACGCACCTGCACTGCCACTGTACTGTCACCCACACATAATGGTGCGGGTGAATGTTCTTACTAGGGGAAAAGGGCCTACGCACTATGAGTGATACATTTCCACATGGTCAGTTTATATCGCTTATAGTCAGGTATCTGGCGGCGTTCTGTGCTGCGATCTCTATTGCAGTTTATGCAATGAAAGACCAACATATGAAAGTGAGCATTCATTCCTGGCCGCCAGTACATCGCCTTAACAGTTAATATTGTTTGTGAGATCCCTTGATATATCACACCCTCTCCCAAATGTGCTTCGTATATCAAAGCTACTGTACGTTTTCTGTTTGGAATCACTCTACCCCCCACTCTGCCCATTCGAGCAAAAGAAACAGAGTTTGCATCAATAATGTATGAATATTTGAGTGGAAACTTATTAGGTAACGCTGCACGGCTGCCTTTGCATTAAGCATTGACAGCTAGCATTATTTTGCCGTCTATTTTCATTTTTGAACGAGTGATTGCAGCTATGGAAGCCGTTTGCACAGCTGCCTTTGCTGCTTCATCAGCCAATGAATTCCCTGCAACGTTAACGCCATCACGTTGATTACTCAGTGTATGTATCACGTGGGAATTTTGTAGTTCTTGTCATTACTGAACTACTTGTTCCCAAAGCACCATATGCTTGATTGTGCCGCCTTTTGCATTTTTTTAACCATTTTTAATCCAGTTCTGCAAGTATTCCTTGTCAGATTGAAAACAGTAAAAGAAATTGCACATTATAAGCAAGGTGAATTTACCTTCAGGATTTTCATGCGCCATCTTGAATCCTTGAGATTGAGTTTTAGTGACCATAGGTCAGAATTTACCATTGCGCCAGCGACTTTTAACGATTGAGCACAAAGCTCTATAAGCTTGTTTACCCCACGTAGTGGGCTGTGCTGATCCGTCAGTACAAATTATACATTCATACTGTTCTAGAGGCAGAATTTCAGTAGGCAGAGGACATTCTTGTTCATATTGTAGAAATGCTTGTATTTTCATACAAGGGTAAAAAAAACGTATTCAATGTCATTTGCAGCAAGAGAATTAACTTTTGCATTCAGAATGCTTACTTTTGTCACTGCCTCTAAGGCAGGTACAGGTGTAATGACCATTATGCGCTTACCCTGTGCGAGGGCTCTCTCTTTTGCTACTGAAGTTTGAACCACTGTCAGAATTTTCTCTGTTGAAGTGAATTTCATTTCTGCTTGTGTGTACAAGTGTGATTTGTAAGCTATTGGTACCTTTTCACCTTCGTTCAACGTTAAGTATGTGAATCCACATTGTCCTGGAATGATTCGGGTCACTAAGTTGCGTACGTTTACGCGTGTTTGCAAATGTTTTGATGCTAACATATCTGTTTGCAATGAGCACAAAATTTGTGTATGTTTTTGGATCCAATTAACTGTTTTGAAATCAGGTTTGATAAATTTGTAGAGAGGTTTAACCCTTTCTGTGTAATTTAGAATGTAAGTACTTCCGAAGTTCAGGAAACCTAGAATCGACTGTAAGTTTTTTCAGCATTTTTGGAAGTTGGAGCAGCACACACTTTTCTAAAAAGTTGGCTGCCAGGCTTTTGCCTTCACTTGATAACTCATATCCCAGAAAAAAAGACAATGAGTTGGGCAATTCTCAATTTCTTAAAATGTTATTTATACCCTTCAGAGGTGCATCCAAGTGTAATGGTATTCACTCTGTTCAAGTGCCTACATATCAAACCAGATGTCCAAATCATCGTCTGTTAGATAGATGTAATCTACATATGATAAAGCTTCATCATCATAGGTTTGTAGTAACTCTGCTACCCTGGCTGAAAATAACCTTGGACTGTTCTTGAATCCCTGAGGGAGACAACAGAAGTGACGCTGTGTCCCCATATTTGAGAAAGCGGTCAAAAACCTACTTTCATATGCAATGTTTTGACAGAAGAAACTGTGGTTTTAATATTTTTTACACACAATGTTATTCATTAGTGCTGCACTGTGTGCATTTTGTAAAGCAAATGTTTTGCAACAAGAGTTTAAATGTCTGTAATCCAATACTAGATGATATGTATTGTGTCCGTGCAATCTCCCATACGTTGGGGAAACTGGTAGGGAATGCCGGGCACGAATAGGGGAGCACAAATCTAATATCAGAAACCACAAGCTAGCAGCCCCCATAGTGAGACACTGGCTCGAAAAAAATCATGATGAAGAGGATCTTCGCTGGTTCATCTTAGAAAAGATAAAAGCCAGCCCTGGAACTAACCCGGTGGGCCTCCGAAAAAAACAGGAGGTATTCTGGATATTCTATCTGAATGCTGTCGATAAGGGATTAAATGAGGACTGCCCCTGGCATCAGACCTTTCTGTGAAAAGACCTTTAAATTTATCTGATGCAACAGTGATGCCAAGAATGGTTAAAGGAAATAGGCAAGTTTGGGTTATTTTGATAGATATATTTTCTGTGGTTTTACCATCATGAAAGGGGTGAAGAACATCGATATAATGAACTCTTGATTAACAACTCTTTAGTCATCTGAGGCTCCATGTTCAATGCGCGATAGTATTCAATCCGTCTGTTTAAAAAGGCAAGATAATTATCTTTAAAACAAATATGAATGATAAATATAACAGCATTCCCCTGTTAGTCTACATAAGATGGCGCATAAATAAGCACCAGTGCTGTGTTGGTTTACACAAGATGGCGGCCAAACTTTGATAGGAGAAACAAGTCCTTCTTTTGTGTCAACGTTGTACCAACCTGGAGGACCGTGACGCCCTTTAGGCGCGAAATTTGCACTATTTAAATTGGGACAGGAAGAAAACAAGCGAGAATCCTGTCTCCCGTAGTTGGTCGACAGGCTTAGTCGACGGAACCCCACTAGAAAAAGACGATCCTCACATTAAAGGTAAGCGGACCGGAAAGGAGATACGGGTAGCTGCAGGGTACACAAATTAGATATGGGAGTTATGTAATGAGTTCCCGTTCTCGCTATTACATCCGACGATTCCCGACTACCCATCGTCTTCCGCAACAATAGGCCGAGTGGAGGAGTCGGCGGAACCCCACTTAAAATGGTCGTGCGCCCACTTTGAAGGTAATTTCCCGAAATTGATCGTGTGTTTTGTTTATTAACCGGTCAAATTATGATACTAAGGGAGGCATTTCCCGTTTTTTGCCGTTCTCTTTAGGAACTCAAGTTACCAGTCACGCCCGATAGTGAAGATTACAATATAGAAGTGCGCACAGGCTCTCCCGGTATGTGTTAATTTGATTTCTATTGTAGGCTATTATACAAAAACAAAAA
Organism: Lissotriton vulgaris; assembly: GCF_964263255.1. Lineage (NCBI taxonomy): Eukaryota > Metazoa > Chordata > Amphibia > Caudata > Salamandridae > Lissotriton > Lissotriton vulgaris. The sequence continues at coordinate 10,083,103 of NC_141687.1, forward strand.
CTAAAGGGAGAGTTCCTTCACGCTAATATCTACTCCCCTCCTCTATAGATCTTGAAATACTGAACCTGCTAACCGTACCTGAAAGCCACCAGCTTCTGATCTGGTATTTGTGGGAGAACGCCATTCGAATAGTGATCTATCTAGGTAAACAATACTAGGCTAAAAGGTTAAATACGGGCTCAATAACTGGAGGGTACATTTAAATAAAAGGCTATTATTTATGTATCTTATTACCCTCATAGGGAGCAATCAAAAAAATGTTTTAACGTCCTATGCCCGTATATCAAGTCTATCCCCGCCATTATCTTGATGAAGTGACCCAAAGAGATCATAGGTAAATCAGAAATAATATTCTTAATTGCTTAAAGCAAAGAGAGAGAAGTCAGGGTAATCTGTCTAGTTAACTCATGTATATATAGTCTTATGAAATTATCCGTCTAAAGACTGGGAACGTTTACCTATTAGTGAAGGAATAACTTAGCTCTACTAGTATATATAACAGCGAACCGAGAGCATGTTATGATTCAAGACTGTCAAAATTTAACCTTACCATGGTTAAGAAATATAATGTTGACAACAGGTGTCTAACTCATTCCCATTTTGAAAATCTGTAGCTTTGAACGTCAGTAAAAGAAAAATAGAAGTTCTAGCCTCCAAGTAAAGCACACTTCTTCGGATACCTATGATCCGCCGTAACAGAATAATATACAGGTAAACCTCATCTTCTGTGATTATCAAAATTAACCCAATGATCATCTCCTATTTTTTCGCTGTACTCAACTAGGATCTTAGTATTTGGTCTATAGTTGAAAAAAATGTACAAACTGTCCTTTACAGGTTCGGGCCTTATTTTTATTTTTATTTTTATCTCTATAAACTGGGCATGTATGTGCAAGAGTGTAAGTGTGTCCATAAGTCAGGAAATGTGTGGCAGGTGTTGTGAAAAAAGCTCTTCTAAAGTTCATTCAGCCTGGGCTATCATTTTGCCCTTATGGTTTCCATGAAACAGGGAACCCATTTCTGGGAGTGTTTCTGGGTAGTCTGACATTGCGCTGCCACAGAAGGTTAACATTATTCATATCCTGACCTGAATGTCTTAATGTGCACTTAAAATGCTAAGCAGAATCTGACTAATGAATACATTAAATGTTTCTGTGGGAAATGTAAAAATCTTTCATGATTGTAAATTAGATATGTGCAAATTAGAATACTGAGACCTGGGAAATGTAAAACTCATTTAAGATTGTAAATTAGATATTTGTAAAATTAGAATATTGAGACCTGTCTGTATTCTATTTTTCAGATTTTATACTTGTGTTTCGACCAGTGTACTGCCTCTAGCCCTGACGAAGGTGTGGCCTCATTGGCCTGTCACCGAAACGCGCAGCGGCTTGTATTTCCAGGAACACGTTTTTTTGTCCTAACTACATCAGGACCCGTATTAAAAGTCACCTGCCTGGAAGAACATCCCGATCTTTGCAACATATTGGTCATCTATGTGTTGCATACGCCAGGACTGAAGAATGAATGGAAGAATGAAAGCTGTATGATAGAGTATAAAGTAGACTGAGAGAATGTATATAAGATAGTGTGTCTGAAGTATGGCTGGTACTGGGCAGGGTTGAATGTGGCATAACTTTCTTTTTTTGTCCTATTGTTCCCATATCAGTTTTTGTCCTTATTATGTTCCCACTGTATCATGTAGATTGAAAGTACTGCTACATTTTTATATGTTTTGATATCTTTATTCTAAAAAAGAAAAAAATATATTTAAAGAAAATAAAATAATATATTTTGAATATGCTCTGTTGAGTTTTTCTGGTTTGACCTTGTGTGTGTAGTGCGCAGTGCCAACTCCCAGGCTAATCACCCCTTTCTATATCAATCTGGGACCCTCGTGTTAGGGCCCTTATACCAAAAGGCAGGGTGTTTTCTCTTGTTCTATTGACAGTTGCCTTTCCATTACTAGTCAAAATGGGATAGGATACTTCTATCGGGATGGCGTAATGGTCTGTCCATGAAAGAGGGAGAGGGTCTTTAACCGTCAACCTGCTGTCATTTGAGAAAATCCCATCAAGCGTATGATCCGCTTGGTGGGTGGCACCCCTCACAAGTTGGTTAAGCCCACAGGCATCTAGAGCATCCAGTAGTGAATGGGTTTCAGTGGAATCCAAGTCCTCGAAATGATAGTTCAGGTCTCCCAAGACCGTTAAATGCCTACAACCAAAATAAGGTTCTAAAATATTAAGTATGTTTTGTCCAAACTCAGCTCTAGACCCAGGAGGTCGGTAGATCAGGACACCTGTGAAAGAATTCTCAGAGGGGCCTTTTAGAGAAAAATACAGGGCCTGAAAAGCATCCTTAGGGTCAGACAGCGGGGCAGTGTAGCACAGGAGATTATCCTTATATAAAATGCCCAACCCTCCTCCTATTCGTTCTGCTCTGTCCTGCCTGGCCAAAAAGTATCCGTCTGGGACAGCTTCCACTAGGTCAGGACCCGAGGAATCTTTCGCCCAGGTTTCTGTAATAAAAACCCTGGAGGGATTTCTATCTAGGACGAAGTCTCTAAACTGGACATTATGTTTATTTAATGATCGTACATTGATAAGGAAACCACTCTCTCTCAAAGAATTTCCTATCATATTTCTACTCTGTCCAGACGAGGAGGGAACAGAGCGAAAGACTGACCCAATGTGGTCTTCTAAAAGGCAGCCACAGAGAGGAGGGTTAAAAAAATCCTCAGGTGCATTCTTATAGTGGCAGGCAAGCTTCATAGGTTTTAGCTTTAGTAAGTCATGGATAGAGTACCTGATACTAATGCAGTCTCTATCAACAGATCCTATCGGCCAGTCATCCAGCCCGTCCTCAGCGCGGACGGGCGCAGACGGGCTGGACTCTGGGATGACTCCGGCGTCGCTCCGGCGCACACGCTGCGCGCCATCATACCCGAACTAAATAGGGCTCTAGTTAGTCAACATGACTGCTAGAGCGCTGTGTGGGTGGCGTCAGCGTCCCCTAGATACCCCCAAGATAGCGCTTAACATAGGGAGAAAGCGCGATGGACAACCCGCGAAAATCGCGGTGCAGGGCACTATTATGGTGCAAGAAATGCGGTCAATAGGATTTAAAAACAGGGGATAATAGTCAAAATACCAGAAAAATATAAAGCCTAATAACGGGTATTTTAAAAGTATCAGAAAGCGCCTACATAGTCAAGCGCAGCGCGCAGTAATGTAAAGCCTTGCAGACAGCCCTACCTCTTGTCGAGTTTAAATAGGCACTCCGGTTTTCCTCTAGCTCGTCAACCTGACTGCTAGAGCGCTGTGTGGGTGGTGTCAGCGTCCCCTGGATACCCCCAAGATGTCGCTCAAAATCGGGAGAAAGCGCGATGGACAACCCGCAAAAATCGCGGTGCAGGGCACTATTATGGTGCAAGAAATGCGGAAAATAGGATTTAAAAACAAGGGATAATAGTCAAAATAACAGAAAAATATAAAGCCTAATAACGGGTATTTTAAAAGTATCAGAAAGCGCCTACATAGCCAAGTGGAGCGCGCAGTAATGTAAAGCCTCTAAAGGGGTTGCATCTGCGCATGCGGGCGTTTCAGCTACTGTGTCTCAATTGCAACAACGTTTTTGGTGACGGGGACTGTACAAACAGATGCATGACTATGTCCTTCAATGTGACATTTGCCAGCAGATTAAAGCTTCAACTGCTACGCGTACGCCTCAAACACAGTTGTTCATTTCTAATAAACTATTTGGTTGTGTTTATTTAGATCACTGCGGCCCTTTTTCTTCTGATACCGCGTATAAGTACATCTTAGTAGCAGTTGATTCATGCACATGCTTTGTTTGGGTCTGGCCTCATCGCAGCGCTGATTCACGGACTGTCATCAGGGATTTGCGAGTCTTTTTTAGGGATTTTTGCCTGTGGTACCTTCCATTCGGATCAGAGTCCTGCTTTTGCCTCTAAGGCGTATAAGGATGCCATGGTTTCGATGGGGGTCCAAGTCAAGTTTTCGTCTCCATACCGACCTGAGGGTAATAGTGTTGTGGAACGAATAGACCGAGATTTAAAGTAATCTTTGACAGCTCGAGTTATAGGCACTGGCAGAAATTGGCTGGCCCATCTCAATGGCGTGCAGCAAGCTCTTAATAATCTCCCTAGAAGGTCTCTGGGTGGGCAGACCCCATAGGAAATGCTCTTTGGTATCAAGATGTATGTCCCGGACCTTGACCATCTAGACACGGTCAGTTCGGCTGCCTCCTTTGACGTAGATGAACATTGCAATGTTTTACAGACTCTACAAGAGACAAGAGACAGTCTTGCAAAGGAACATTTGCCCTCCACCTCGGATGATGCGTTGCAGATCCCGGTAGTTGACTGGCTACCACAAGTTGGAGAACTGGTTTGGGAGAAGATCGATAACAAAAAGGAATTTGGTCCCTCATAACGTGCTCTGGTTCCTGTGCTTGGAGTGAAGGGCAAAAGAACAGTCATTTTACCACCACTTCCAGGTCGTAAACAGAACAGGTATATCCATTGACAATGTCAAAATACACAGGGTGGCCGATTCTTCTTAGCATGACACCGGCAGTCTCATGTCCTTCGATAGTGAGAAATTCTGTTTTGGCCCCTGCTTCGGATCGTGCACCGGAGGTGGCCCTTGAGATGCCTGCAGTTTGAAGTCCTTTATTGAGTGCTTTGCATTGGTACTCGCCTTGATGATACAGATTACACCTACCCAAATGACTTATCGATGCCTGATTTGCAAACTCGTTTAGCCACATAATCTAAATTTTCATTTGACACTGAGAGCCTACTCCACTTTGGTTTAAAAATATTTTTTGATTCCCCCTTGAACTTACATTTGGCTGGGGCTTTTTGTTCTCTATCTTTTTATGTCAATTGGTTTTGTGTTTTATTTTTTCCGATTCATCAATGGACATTATGTCGAGGAGAGAACATCCATTAGACATCTGAATGGAACATTAGCTACCCACTCCTCCTCACATTCAGCCCACAGATTGAAAAGAGACTTGGCCTTTGTTAACATCACCGTGTGGCCTGTCCTGGATGGAATAGTTTGGGATGCAGTTAAATTTCAAATCCATGGCCGGACTGAAGTTATTAATGTCCCTAATGTGCTTATAGTTAACATGAGGGATGTGGTTCAACAAAACATACGTTCTGATGATTGGGATGTTCAGGCGGTAGAGGCTTTGTTTGCTGATTTGAAGTATTATGCTGCCTTTGATGCTGAAGATTTATATTTAGAATCTGCTAATAATGGTGATTTGTTTTGCTTCCAACATTTTGGCAATCACTTCCTGCATAAAACTAATTCTAGGAGAGGTACTGTGAATTATACACAGTGGGAACATTGCCCAGCTCCATTAAGAGGCAGCTTGAATACATTTTTGAAAAGGTACACAAATTTTACTGACTTTAATCTGTCCAATCCCACTTCCTTTTATTTTAAATCCATGTCCAAAGTTAGATTTACCGATACTAAGTTATTGTATTCAAAGTCCTTCCCAGACCAGCTAGCTGTTGGTGGCTACGAGTTGTGGAAGGAAACTATTGACCTTAAGTTTGGGGTTCTAAAAGTTGGCAGGTACAAGGCACTGAGGCATTGCACCATGCATATCTCATCCCAAATCATATGTTGTTTTTGAATTCTACTATTTCACAGACAACATGCTTTGGATTGGCTACTTCTAAAAAATTAAATACTCCTTCCTTCCCTGGTAGAATATTCGGGTTGGATTTGTGTCTCTGCAATTTGGTGTCTCCTGAAGTGGATTATAATCATCTCATGAGTCCCTTAGTTACTCATGAATTGCTTTGTTCGGACGAAGGGATTATGACCTTTGCGGCGATGCATGGATTTCTGGGTCGTTGGAATATATTCGCAGTGGCGCAAGATTTCTTGGCACACAGCTTCATTGAGAACCCATGAGTTGTCCTCTGATGGTACTAGAGGCTCCGGTAATTGAAGAGCATGTATGTTCTTTCTCACTATTAAATTGGATGGCTGAGTTATTTTCGGATGATAACAGTGACTTCCTTTTGAAAGTGGTTTCTGCTTATTTCGCATACTCAGTTTTAAGCTGACTCCTATTGAGGCCTTTGATGTCATGATTTTTTTTTCTTTCTCTCTTTTTTTTCTTGCTCTCAAAATTTTTTCTGGATTTTGATGGACATTATTTTTTTAATCAGACCTATTGGCTTAACTGACAGTGGACATTACAATGTCATGCTGGTGAGATTTTGGATTTTTGAGCGGACTAAATTATTTTTCCTCACCTACTCGATTTCGAACTGAAAGTTTTATTGAACTCTGCTTTCAACAATTGAGTCCCTTTTCTTATCTTATCTGATACGTGCTCGGATCAAGGGAGGGTGATGTATAGATATATATAGCCTGTATGCAGTGTTAAGTTAGCATGAGCTTTTTAGGAGTTTAAATGCCAATTTACCTTTCTGCTGCTTTTGCACACGACACATAGTTGTTGCTTTAGCTTTGAGCCTAGTAGAATGTTTCTTGATTCATACGAGAATAATATATTGTTACACTGATATCAGCATTGCTTGGTGAGCTGTGCCTGTAAAGTGAGTGCTGAAACCGTCAAGGATATCTCAACACAGTGGTTGTTGTGAGCACTGATCTTCGCACGTTCCTAGACATAACATACATGCAGCTGCAGCCAAGTTCTGGCTTTAGGCGCATTTTATATTGCTTTGCACGAGAGCATACGAACACACTTGATGGTGCTTCGCATGCAGAAGAGCTGGTTGCTGATGATGTGATCCCTTACCACTAGGATCTTCAGGTTTGGGGCGGCTCTGCTAAAACCCATAGAGACCTTCTTAGATATAATATAATATACTAGCTAGGGAGGGTGAGAATTAGTTTTTGTTAAACCCTATTCATTTTAGCATAATACCATGCTGTCACCGTTTGTGTTCTATGGACTAGTGACTATGCTGATTACTTTGTATATTATAATATGTTTCCTTGTAATAGCTAAGATACTGTGTTTGAGAACACTGCATTAGTGAATAAACATTTCAAATATGCACGTGTCCTCTTTTACTCCTTGTTCTGGATTGAAATGATTGTATAACGAAAGTGTTCATGTGTTCCACGTTACCTGAGGTGTACATGTTCTGGTTTGTCTAAGCATTGGGAGTTTATGATGACCAATGAGACACTGATTGCTAGTCTGGTAGGGGATTTTTGGGTACATTTGAAGTAATCAGGGTTCCCAAGGCCTACATGCTCCGAAGACAACCCACTTACACTCAAGAACTGTTGGCACGGAAACTGTAAAAGGCAAAGAACAAGTTTATTAAGACCCCATGGGGTGGTGGTACACTCAAACAGCACCCTTCGGTAATGCAAGAGGTATCACACCGAACACCGGTGTGACCCCGATTTATATACAGTTTTGGGGCAATAAAAGATAGGCGGCACAAGTTAGAACACATTTTAGGGACATATATGGTCATGTTTTGGAATACTGCCAGCTCATTGGAGGGGGGCACAACTCCGCTGGTCAGTTTGGCGCACATTCCTAAAGGCTTACTGGTCAGTTGGAACTGCGCATGTGCAAGCTTGACCAGTACTAAAAATAGCCTGTTGCTGGGCAGACTGAAGTGGTCAGTGGAACGGACAACGGACTGAAGGGCACGCCGGCCACGAGGCCGCTTATGGTCTAAGATGGCCGCCGCAACATTCAAAATGGCGTTTTCATATATAGCCAAGTTAAGGAGGACAACGTGTAGTTTCAGCTAATCGCTAACGCGGCCATGCCAATTACGACAGACGACCCTTATAGCGTTTAGCTGAATCTACCTCATAGTGAACATAATCAGGATGCTCGTCCTCGATGTCTATTAACATTATTTGTGTTACTTCTTTATGAAGCATCATTTTGTCATGAGCAAGAGCTCGTCTTGATGGTATGCAAGCTGATAGGCACATAGAACATAAGGCTGGGCCACATTGAATACATAGGCATATAAGAAACATTGCTCACACGATTGCACATAGAATCGTCAACAGTTTCCAGCCCCAGGTAGCAAGCATGGACCAGAACCATCCTGAAAGTGTCCAAGTTCCATTGTCCGGATGTATCTCAGCTGCGATCTTGTGGAGCTTGGATATGGCATCATAAACAGATGGAGAATTGTCCGGTATGTATACACAGCAGCTGCTTCCGATAATTCTGCATGCCCCCCCACGGTCAGCCAAAACTACGTCCAACACCATCCTATTTTGGAGCGTAATAATTCTGGAAATCTGTAGTTCCTCAGTGATGTTTCCCAGGGCAATGGCAGTGTCATTCGCTACGGCCTCAACAACACGTGTCAGTCGTCTTATTTTCCGGCTGTTCAGTGCAGCCCCCACGAAGGAGAATAGTCCCAAATTAAAGTCCACATACTGTTGCAAAGCAGTATCAGTCTGGTCTATGTCATCCAGAACAACAGTCCGCTTAACCCTATTCAGGACAAAATCATGATATAAAGTATAATCATTGTGATACATTGGTGGGGCAATAAATACAGGAGGTAACACAAAAGATACGTAGCACGTGCCCAACCATCCCAATGGAAGCTGATGGTAACCCTTCGTTCCACAAATAAAATACGTGTTTCGTGATGCTACAAATGAGATGCCATTCGGGCTATCAAAAGTGAGAGTAGTGTTACATTCGCTTTTCCCCACTGCAATCGAACCCTTATTCCTAATACACAAATCGGCTTTAGTAGCAATGACATTAATAACATGTGCGCTGGATACATTAATATTTCTCTGATTGCTGTACACACGTGGGGCAGACATATTATCGGGCCTGTACTCCTCCCATTCAAATCGAGTACCCTCAGCCCGTGGAAACCCATCCTTGTCATGGGAGCATACTTTATTCAAACGGAAAAGCACCCCCCCTTTTGTGGGCCATCTCAAGGTAAAGAGGAGGGTGTACCAGGCGTTGCATGATCCATTATGTGAAAACGGGAGTGGAATGAGTGGGGTGCCCCCTCTCTTCTGGTGCCCTGGCAAGATCCCACACACCCAGCAATTCGAGGTATTGGTCATATTATGTGTGTGATGAAGAATCTGAATAAAACTGTTATTCAGATAGGTTTGCCGATGTCGTTCTTCATGAAAGGGTAATGTAAAGTGAAAATGTTCAGACGGAGCCGCGGTAGTCGGCAGCAAATGTTCACGTACAGGCACCACAAGTTCAACTACCCAGGCTATTACAGCTATCACCACAATAGTCAGAACAAAGAGAAAGGCACCCAATACTCTTTTATCTCGTGATGCCGTTGATGCCATAGTTCAGGAATGTTCGTGCAAAGTCTCAAATAGCACAAATTGTTCACAGAGTCTCAGATACACGTGCGTGTATACCTAAAAAAAGAAAAATGCGGTGCTGAACTCCGAGGTAGCCGTTGTTTTCTTCTCCGGGCCAAGACGAGTGTCGCTACACTGGCAGAACTGATCCCCCCCCCCTTGGAATTCCCGGTTTCCGTTTCACAAACCTGGAGCGGTAACCAACCAATCATTAAAAAATCAAAAAAAAATCTTCTTATCGAGGACGCAGGTTGTAGCGCTCTCGTCCGGCAACAGCGTGGTCCGGGAAGGCTCCCTCAACTTCGGCCGACGTCACAGCTGGGCTCTTTTCTTTCTCCAAGATCTCTTTGTAGTCGGTCAGCACAGCAGGAGTCACCAGATCCGGAGAGACACGGCGGCAGTGTGTCGAATGCACCCACCGCTTCCTGTTGGTCACTCGTACAGCGGTTCAGGTTGCAAGGAGGACCTGTTCGGGACCCTTCCACCTGGGCTCCAAACTGCTCGCTCTCTCAAACGACCGAATCATGACGTGGTCCCCAGGACAGAGATCATGGCCCTCTCCAGTAGAGTTGTCAGGGAGCGCTTCTCGAACCTTGCCCTTTAGGAGGGACATACAACGGTGCAGCTTCACGCATAGGCATAACATGCAATGCAGAACTCTTATCTGAACCACGGAGAGAACACTGCTTAATCTGCTCGTCAGGCTCCGACTCCGCCTCCTTTTGCCTCCTTTTCCGCTCCTCCCGCAATCTGGTCGTTTCATCCCGCAGCTTGATCAGTTGCTGGAAAAGGTCATCAACATCTCGACGCAGTAAACCTGAGAGCGGATACACCCTTCTGGTCCGACTTATCCTGTCCATCATCCTCCGAATCTGCAGCTGGAGCCGTCGGCGAAACGTACGGAGGCGGTGACCGATCTAGCAAAGAAAAATCATCAGTTTCATTATTAAGGACAGGATAAAGCGGTCGGCGGATAGGAAATTGACCAGTCGTCTGCAATTTACGTTCCCGTTCCTCCCTCTCTTTCTTCTCCTGAGCCTCCTTTTCCTCAAGCTGTAAAGCCTTATCCCGAGCAGCCTTGCGCTGCTCTTTGTCCGCCAAGGCAACTTCACGCTTCATTCGCTCACGCACCGCTTTCTCCCACATTCGCACGCAATCAAACATGTTTTGTCTAGACCTGCGTTGAAACAAACATTGCTCCACAAACTGTACTTTACGTAAATCGAACGACCCATGTAGGGGCCATTGCAATTCAGGTTCGGCCTTTGTATACTTATGCCATAATTTGCTGTACATAATAGGGGGAAGGCCAAGTTTGATGTACATCTCGCGATTTGGTGTTCCTTCTGGGGGAGCCGGCTGTGCTTCCGCTAACCTAATTGTGGTACCATCTCCAAGATAGCACATCCCTCGGAGTGTGCTGAAAACAGGCATGTTCAAAAGGTATCACGAAAGCGTGACACCGTACAAAATGGCACTTGCAGTACTTCACACAAATGTTCCGCTCATAGGAAAAAACAAAGTTAGAAAAACATCTCTACATGCCTGCCTATGTGAAGTGCACTACACATATAAGTTCAAAGATCACAAAGTCACAATGTTAGCTAACTCAAATCAAAACGTAGATCGTAGGACTTCGGCAAGCATCCGAGGACTACCTTACCGATCACAAATCATAGAACTTCAGTAAGCGTCCGAAGACTACCTTACCGAACACAAATCTTACCCAAATTCTCAAATGTCCAGATTCCAACTTCCAAGGTCTTGTATTTCAAATCAGCCAAACGGCACTTTCCCAGCAACGCAGACACTCGAAAACTCAGTCGGAGACCGGCGCCACCTAGAAGGTCAGATCGGAAGGAAAGGAAGAAACACCGTGGGAGCCAAGACTCGGGTCACTCGTGGCAGCGCGCGTCCATGGCGAATTTCCAAGCCTTCGTCACGACCTCTCCTTCGGGCATCCGAGTCGCCGATGAGTCCCTGGTCGTGGTCGCCAATTTGAAGTAATCAGGGTTCCCAAGGCCTACATGCTCCGAAGACAACCCACTTACACTCAAGAACTGTTGGCACGGAAACTGTAAAAGGCAAAGAACAAGTTTATTAAGACCCCATGGGGTGGTGGTACACTCAAACAGCACCCTTCGGTAATGCAAGAGGTATCATACCAAACACCGGTGTGACCCCGATTTATATACAGTTTTGGGGCAATAAAAGATAGGCGGCACAAGTTAGAACACATTTTAGGGACATATATGGTCATGTTTTGGAATACTGCCAGCTCATTGGAGGGGGGCACAACTCCGCTGGTCAGTTTGGCGCACATTCCTAAAGGCTTACTGGTCAGTTGGAACTGCGCATGTGCAAGCTTGACCAGTACTAAAAATAGCCTGTTGCTGGGCAGACTGAAGTGGTCAGTGGAACGGACAACGGACTAAAGGGCATGCCGGCCACGAGGCCGCTTATGGTCTAAGATGGCCGCCGCAACATTCAAGATGGCGTTTTCATATATAGCCAAGTTAAGGAGGACAACGTGTAGTTTCAGCTAATCGCTAACGCGGCCATGCCAATTACGACACTAAGGTGAGTTTTGAAACACCCTAATTCACTGAGGTTCCAAGCCTCTATGCACAGTTCTGTCTGAGCACGGAATCCCTGTGACACCATAGGGCACGTGGGCATAGGATCATCTTATATCAATAACCACATCTGTAAAGATCCCCCATAACCCTGTATCCCAGCCCCCCTCCCGCACAAAAAACCTGCCACGGAATGAAACATCAGAGCATCAGGAAACACACTTAGGATATACTCAGTTTTGTTTCTCTAAGGGCTCCCTCTCCCTATCCTCGCATTCCTTCCTCAGCAAGTGGTTCGCCTTTTGCCAGTCTTTCAGGGTCTTTTGGAGCACCTTGAGATCCGTAAAGATCAAGGATCTACCCTGCCTTTTAACACGTAGTTTTGCGGGATATAGCATCGCATAATCTGCGCCAAGCTCACGTAGCTGACGTTTCAGAGGAGCAAATTGTTTCCTGGCTTCCTGCACCTTGGCCGTAAAGTTGGGATATATGGATAGAACCGAACCCTCATATTGTAGCAGCTGCTTTTCTCTGGCCAACTTCAAGGGCTACGTTGCGGTCCCGATAGTTTAGTAGTTTGGCAATGATGGGCCATCGGGGAGCCCCCGGCTTGGGTCGTGGGCCCAGGGAGCGATGCGCCCTTTCAACAATGAACATGGCCGAGAACGCAGTGTCTCAAAGGAGTTTCTTCAGGAGGCCTTCCATAAATAGTTCCATATTGCCTGTCTGGGTGGTTTCCGGAAGGCCCGTGACACGTAGGTTACATCGGCGCGAGCGGCCCTCTAAATCTACAGTCTTGTCCAAGAGGGACTGCATGGTCCTGCCAATTTGTTTGCTGTCTGAGTCGAGCGTGGTCTGGGCCTCCTCAACCTCAGTTAGCCGACGCTCTGACATATCTATACATTCCGCTTGTTTATTAAGCCGCACGGCCATACGGTCCATGCGATAGGTAAGAGCATCTATTTTCGTGCCCAGATTCGCCATACCCCCCTGGAGGTTCATTTCTATGGTCAGAAGAATACTGCGTAAGTCCTGCTGTTGTACTTCTTCTGTCTCAGGCTGATCCGCCGTGGCGCTTTCACCCGCGTTGTCCATCAATTTAGGGCCCTTGGGGCCGAAGGAGAGTTTGGACTGTGTCCTATCAGAGCGACCCATGGCTGTCAAGGGTGCACCCCCTCACTACTGGGGTGAGGCTCAGGCCAGAAGACCCCAAGAGGCAGGTCACAGTGACAGAATCCCCCCTCAGTCGAGCAGGCCTCCAGGTGCAAAGTCCGTGACTGCGTTTTGGCAGCTGCCTCAGCGAGGAGATCCGGAGTGCAGACGCACACACTGCTAAGGTATGGATAGGGGGGCCAAAGGGGGAACACAGTTGTGTGGCGATCGGCCCAGGACCTAGGAATTAGACAACAGAAAGAAACCTGTACCTCTGGCACTGTAAGGATGTATCCTTCACAGACCCACTCCACAGGGCAAAGGTCAGAGCGTTCCACGGAAGGGGCTATAATCCCTCACTTGGCAAGGCACTGCCACAAAATTCGTGCAGAGCTCATACGGCACCCGGGTTTCAAAAACGTTCCAGTTGCGACGGCTGGGGGAGTCAGTGCAGCGCATTGTAGTCCACACCACCAAAGGTCACTACCAAACCCAGGCACAATGGCGCAGGTAGCCACCAATCACCAAGTACTGTCCTCTGGTCCACAATAGTAAAGCTCGCCCTCAGGAAGGTCAGTGGGGGCTAATACAGGTCTGCTGCCCAGAAAGCGTGACCCTCCAAGTGTGGGCACCTCCACAGCAGTCTCAGCAGCGATGTCACAGGCCTCCCGCCTGCAGTTCTTACCACGATGCGGGAGCCAGGGGGGAGGGGGGGAAAGAGAGACCCAATGTGCAAGGTAATCTCTGGCGCCACGTAAGCCCCCCCTGATGTCCGCACTCCCCCACTCACCGCATACACGATCAGCCTCCGCCCTGAGTCTCACCGCACTGTCCTCCGGGGCATCGGTGGAAGGAGACTGGATCTCCGTCGCGGGTAGCGCAAAACTCGAGACCGTGGCTCAGTGGGCCCACTGCGCGTCTCAGCACAGATCGCTCGTTCTCGGTCCCGCTGGTATGAAACTCGGGCCAAGGAACAGGGTTCAGGAGCCGAGAGGAAGCATACACTCCAGCGTTGTTGTTTGGCAGAAAAATATGCAGCAACGAGCAGGATAATTGAAGGATCGGTAGACCGGGCGGAGGAGCTCCGGAATCAGGCAGCCATTTCGGACGCCGGCTAGCTCTGCCCCCCAACTGTCTCTGCTCTATCAGTAAGAAAGTTGGTAAGCCACTTCAGTGCCACCCCCTGAACCCCTATGTCTTCTAATCTGTCCAGGAGAATCTGATGGGAAACAGTATTGAACGCTGCTGACAGATGAAGCAGCACCAGGAATGCCGCTTGACCATTGTCAGCAGCCATGCAAATGCCATCAGTGACCTCAATCAGTGAGGATTCTGTGCTCTGCTTAGCCCAAAATCCAGATTGAGAAACATCGAGACGGTGGTGAGTCTCCAGATAATTGGATAGATATCTATTAACATGTTTCTCGATGAGCTTGGTCTGAAGGGGTAAAAGGGATATAGGGCGGTAGTTGCTGATTTCGGTAGTGGGGATTTTGGTGTCCTTACGAATAGGTTTAACTTGGGCTCCTTCCAAGCAGTAGGAAGGGGGCGATTGCTTAAAGAAATATTGAGGATGGAACAAATGGGGGGGCCAATTGTTTGGCGAATTTAGCAGAAATCCTGGCGGGGATGATATCCATAGGGGATCCAGATTTGATAGTCTCAAGGAGGAATATGACTTCCCTCCAACTCATTTGTGGAAAGGTGTGGAGTTGAGCAAGAGTAGCATACGTATCAGCGTGAATAACCATGGAGGGGGCGAAAATGGAGTTGGTATTTATGATTTTCTGATAAATGGAATCTATTTTATGTGTGAGGTAGGATGCAATATCATTGCATAATGACTGAGAGGGAGATTCTGCCGTGTCACACGCCAAGGGGTTAGAATAGGCTTTCACAATTTTAAATAGAGTCTTCGAATTCGACCCTGCCTGCTCCAATTGATGAGCAATGTAGATCTTGCGCGCTTTTTTGATGTTATTATGATAGGCTGTCAGAGCTCATTTATACCTGACTTTGTCCTTTTCTTGATGGGAAAGATGCCAGGTGCGTTCCAGTTTCTTACACTCCCTCTTTTCGGTACGTTGGACAGGGGAGTACCATTCAGAGGCCGAGGAATCATGGGCACGAGTGGCTGGCTTTAGAGGTGCTGCTTCATTTAGAATGCTGGAAATTATGTTATTAAAGTGAAGAAGCTGCTGTTCAACCTTGCGGTTACGAGTATGAATGCCCCAGGTCAAAAAAGGGGAGGTGAAATGGTGGGCATTGATTTTCTGCCAAGGTCTGTACAACCTATCCGTGCTAGGAGAGGAGGAGGATGAGATTAGGGGGGAAAGTAGAAAGAAATGTGTTAAGGAATGGTTGGACCAAGTCAGAGGGAGAGTATCCCCACATTTGATGTAATGGGAGTTAGAAAGGATAAGATCAAGGGTGTGCCCTGCTATATGAGTGGGATCATTATTAATTTTGAGTAGACCATGGGAGGCCAGGTCCTCAAAACAGGTAATTGCTTCATGATTATTAGTGTATTCACTATGGATTTTGAACTCCCCTAAGAGTAGAAAATTGCGGGTAGCAACAATATGGGGGGATATGAATTCTAAGAGGCGATTGTTGAAATCATGTAGCGGACCAGGAGGTCTGTAAACCAGCGCTCCTTTCCAATTGTGCTGGGGATGAAGATCAAGTTTAAACACGAGACATTCAAATGATTGAGTGCAAATCTGGTCAAGTATAGTGACCGCTATCAGGTCCTTATGGATTATGGCTATCCCTCCATCTGGTCTCTCCAGCCTATCAACCCTTTGTATACGGAAACTGGGCGGAACGGCTGGAGCAATTACTGGGGCCGCAGATGGCTTAATCCATGTTTCCGTAAGGAATCCGATATCAGGATTAATATCATTGAAAAGATCCCAAATAGCAGTGGCATGTCTAGGAAGGGATCTGACATTAGCTAAAAGGAAGCGCTGTGTATTGTTATTAGATTGGTCTGCGGGGGGGATGGTGTGAGGCTCTGAATTGGAAAGAGAGGGTAATCCAATAGTCATGGTACCAGGTGAGAGGTTAGTATCCAAAGAAGAAAAGGACTGATACTTATAGGTGTTGTAGGCGAACGGCCCTTCCGGCAGCTTTTCGAGGATAGTCCCTAAGCTACACAAGGTATGTCTGAGCTTAAGCAGAGTTCCACCAGTATAGGTGTGTCTAAATTTAGGCGGGGAAGAGGGTACTGGGCATGAACTGCCAGGGGTCCAAGCTCCTGGTGACAGTCTGGTGCGGACGGGCGCAGACAGGCTTGCCTATGGCGCGCCTTCGGCGCACCCGCTGCGCTCATCCGCTGCGCATTTGTGATGGGGCATCCATTTTATACCTGCTCTGAGCGCTCCAACAACTAGCCCGCTGCCCACTCCGCTACCTCTAAGATGGCGGCTATCAGCGGCAGTCGCTGTGATTGTGAGCGTCCCCTGATCAGTCCAAAATCGTCTAAATCAGGTCCGATAGTGTAAATAATGGGGTAAGTGCAATTTTAAAAATTGCCAAAACAAGCATTTTAAAAGAACGATTTACGCACAAAGAGCTCCCGGCTTCTGCCTCAGGAGTGTAACATAAAATGGCAATTCCAGCGTGGTTGTAGCGAAGAGTGTGTTTTATGCCTGCTCTGAGCACTCCAACAACTAGCCCGCAGCCCACTCCACTACCTTTAAGATGGCGGCTATCAGCAGCAGTCGCGGTGATTGTGAGCGTCCCCTGATCAGTCCAAAATCGCCTGAATCAGGTCAGATAGTGCAAATAATGGGGTAAGTGCAATTTTAAAAATGCCAAAACAAGTATTTTAAAAGAACGAATTACGCACAAAGAGCTCCCGGCTTCCGCCTCAGGAGTGTAACATAGAATGGCAATCTCTCTCAGGACTCGATTTCCCAGCAACCCGCAATGGTAGCCTGGAAACACTGGAGCTGGATTTCTCAGCAGGAGAAAAGACAGCGTCTCTTAGTGCGTCAGCTGGAGGGTCGGCTTCTTTCGGCACTTGCTGCTGCAGGTCGTCGGGCAAGTAGTTAGTCGATCTGCTCCAAACCAATGTGTGTTTGTCTGGGCAAATCTAGGCATATTTACACATTGAAGGTGCCGAGTTTGACCTGTGATTGGACTTAATAAAGTCCTCAAAGACTCAGTTCTTCGAAAACTCCATGATTTCCAAGATAAATTAGTATTCAGGCAAGGGGAAGTCCCTAGCTGCTGAAGGCGGGTTTCTCTAAGAAATCGTTGTTGATTCTTGGAACTTAGTGGAAGTAGCCATGCCGTATTTGGGCTGCAGAGGCTTAGTCTAAATATGGTAATGATTTCTATGCCAATATAAGGATCGGTTAATCTATACCTATATAAGGGCATGAAGCGGGAAAAATTACACTAGGGTCCTAGATTTATTTACAGCACCCACTCTACAATTTTAAGTTCTATAAAACTAAACGTATAGGCATTGAACATATCTAAAGCTAGTGTTTACAATCCCACCCAAAATACAACATACAAATTGCATTTGAAAAGGCTTGTTTAAAGGAAACAAGTATAGACTAGCATGAACAAACAGCTCCCTATAGACATGAAGCATAGCTTGGGAGCATACATGCTATCATTTATAAAATACAACATTACATTCATGAAACGTCTCTAAAGTTAACAGAAAGAAAACATTTATTCGAGATCATCCCATAGCATTATATCTAAACCGTTTTTGTTCTGATGATTAGGCCAAATATTGTCATTTAGGAGGTATTTCAAAAAGAAATCTTGTTCTCTAAGAATAGTTCTACTTTAAGCAGATTACTGTGTGCCAAAAGTTCTATTTTGGAAAAAACTCAAATTGGTAGACGGTTTGTTTTGAAAAAAACGAAGGCCGAATTTCAGAGTTAAGGGAACGCTGTGTGGATGAATCAAAAGTAATTCTCGGTGTCAGGAGAAAACATCAGATCGTCTAGGCTGGCAAAGAAACCATCTACCATAGTACATGAAAGTGGAACCACTTCAATTAGCAGATCAAATGTGCATAAATTTGGATCATCGCCGTCAGAGTTTGATGCATTAGAAATGTCCACAATAGGTGGTACCTGTGTGCCTGTAGTGTGTCGTATCTCACCTTCAGTTAGACTTGCCGGTGAGACCTCAATAAATCCCGTCATCAGAATGGGCAGCCGTTGGGGGCAACACGATGCATTATCTGTTACCGGACCTAGCACAGTGTTAACATCCGATGGCAGGACTGATGGAAGTGTGAAACAAATGTCCAACACGCATTCCTCTCCGCAAAGCCGGCATCGCAGAACAGGTAAGATGCAATCTTGCCAGATTTGTTTGAACGATAGAAACCAAGGGGTCGATTAGGATCGCGGACGGAAACGTGTTCCGTCCGCCGAGGAAGGTGGCAAGATACTCCGGACCTGCCCACGGAAAAACCGCATTAGCGATTAGGATCAAATGTGACCGAAACGCCGACCGCGGCGGACGGAGCACAACATTCTCCATCCGCGGCGGTCTAAGTACACCTGAGGCCGCGGCATGCGGACGGAACCTACAAAACACCGACCGCCGCGTACGCACATGACCAGGAGAACAACAACCTCCCCCGCGATACCTGCGTAGTGTCCGTGTCCGCAATTAGGATAACTCCGCAAGTACCCCGGTAGCCACCGCGATCCACGTCCGTGGCGGTACCAATGCTAGGAGAAACCGTGCACCACAGCGGAAGTCCATCATCCCTACAGTCAAACTAATGGCATACATACCGACAGAATTCATCACCAAACACAGGAAAATGAACAACCACCCACCTGACACATCTAAACCAAACACAAGACACAATGACCCACCCCCAAGAACTGCATAAACCACACCTGCCAACACACCCACCTATCACCTGACTGCCAATCAACATTCACACAGGGCCAACACACAGACTATAAATTAACTCCCACCCACTCAAAAAATCCTCTGCATCACAGCATAGCTGCTAGCAGGAGACAACACTTGGCCAACAGCATACAATTTAAATCATACACATAACCCACACCCATACACACCCTGTACACTAAGACCCACCACACCATACCCAAACACCACACACCAGCACCTCCTATTTCACACAAACACACACCCCGAGCACCATGGCACCAAAGAAAAATCCGAAATTCACCGACACCGAGCTCAGGGTAATGGTCGATGAGATTATTCATGTTGAACCCCACATCTTTGGATCCCTAGTGCAGCAGACCAGCATAGCTAGGAAGAACAGCCTGTGGGACCGGATCGTCACCAGGGTCAATGCCTCCGGGACCGTCCCGAGGACCAAGCATGAAATCTAGAGGCGGTGGCACGACCTCAAGACCCGGGTGAAGTCCATCAGAGCCAAGAACTTGTTCCGGGCCAACCACACAGGCGGTGGAACTCCCCCGGAGCCCCTACCGTACACCGAGTGGGAGGAGAAGGTGCTGACCATCCTGCACCCTGAGACCCTTGATGGACTTGATGATGGAGAAGAGGCTGGTAAGTACCAACCAAGCACGACAAACACAACAACACGGTGTGCCTCACACAACTCTGAAGACACATCTCACAGACCCCAGCCAAGCATGCGGTCGACATACTCACCAACGTCTAAACCACTCCTACAGGCCCCCATGTCCATTGAGAGGGTGGTGGTGGTGGGTGGGGTGTGTGAGGCGACGGAACTACAACTCCCCACAGGCACCCATGTCCATAGAGAGGGTGGTGGTGGTGGGTGGGGTGTGTGAGGGGTCACTAGTCCTACTCCCCACAGGCCCCCACGTCCATAGAGAGGGTGGAGCAGGTGGTGGGTGGGGTGTGTGAGGGGACGGAACTACAACTCCCCACAGGCCCCCATGTCCATAGAGAGGGTGGTGGTGGTGGGTGGGGTGTGTGAGGGGATGGAACTACAACTCCCCACAGGCCCCCATGTCGATAGAGAGGGTGGTGGTGGTGGGTGGGGTGTGTGAGGGGACGGAACTACAACTCCCCACAGGCCCCCACGTCCATAGAGAGGGTGGAGGTGGTGGGTGGGGTGTGTGAGGGGACGGAACTACAACTCCCCACAGGCCCCCATGTCCATAGAGAGGGTGGTGGTGGTGGGTGGGGTGTGTGAGGGGACCGAACTACAACTCCCCACAGGCCCCCATGTCCATAGAGAGGGTGGTGGTGGTGGGTGGGGTGTGTGAGGGGACGGAACTACAACTCCCCACAGGCCCCCATGTCCATAGAGAGGGTGGTGGTGGTGGGTGGGGTGTGTGAGGGGACGGAACTACAACTCCCCACAGGCCCCCATGTCCATAGAGAGGGTGGTGGTGGTGGGTGGAGTGTGTGAGGGGTCACTAGTCCTACTCCCCACAGGCCCCCACGTCCATAGAGAGGGTGGAGGTGGTGGGTGGGGTGTGTGAGGGGACGGAACTACAACTCCCCACAGGCCCCCATGTCCATAGAGAGGGTGGTGGTGGTGGGTGGGGTGTGTGAGGGGACGGAAATCCAACTCCCCAGAGGCCCCCATGTCCATAGAGAGGGTGGTGGTGGTGGGTGGGGTGTGTGAGGGGACGGAACTACAACTCCCCACAGGCCCCCACGTCCATAGAGAGGGTGGAGGTGGTGGGTGGGGTGTGTGAGGGGACGGAACTACAACTCCCCACAGGCCCCCACGTCCATAGAGAGGGTGGTGGTGGTGGTTGGGGTGTGTGAGGGGACGGAACTACAACTCCCCACAGGCCCCCATGTCCATAGAGAGGGTGGTGGTGGTGGGTGGGGTGTGTGAGGGGACAGAACTACAACTCCCCACAGGCCCCCATGTCCATAGAGAGGGTGGTGGTGGTGGGTGGGGTGTGTGAGGGGTCACTAGTCCTACTCCCCACAGGCCCCCACGTCCATAGAGAGGGTGGAGGTGGTGGGTGGGGTGTGTGAGGGGACGGAACTACAACTCCCCACAGGCCCCCATGTCCATAGAGAGGGTGGTGGTGGTGGGTGGGGTGTGTAAGGGGACGGAACTACAACTCCCCACAGGCCCCCACGTCCATAGAGAGGGTGGAGGTGGTGGGTGGGGTGTGTGAGGGGACGGAACTACAACTCCCCACAGGCCCCCACGTCCATAGAGAGGGTGGTGGTGGTGGTTGGGGTGTGTGAGGGGACGGAACTACAACTCCCCACAGGCCCCCATGTCCATAGAGAGGGTGGTGGTGGTGTGTGGGGTGTGTGAGGGGACGGAGCTACAACTCCCCACAGGCCCCCATGTCCATAGAGAGGGTGGTGGTGGTGGGTGGGGTGCGTGAGGGGTCACTAGTCCTACTCCCCACAGGCCCCCACGTCCATAGAGAGGGTGGAGGTGGTGGGTGGGGTGTGTGAGGGGACGGAACTACAACTCCCCACAGGCCCCCATGTCCATAGAGAGGGTGGTGGTGGTGGGTGGGGTGTGTGAGGGGACGGAACTACAACTCCCCACAGGCCCCCACGTCCATAGAGAGGGTGGAGGTGGTGGGTGGGGTGTGTCAGGGGAAGGAACTACAACTCCACACAGGCCCCCATGTCCATAGAGAGGGTGGTGGTGGTGGGTGGGGTGTGTGAGGGGACGGAACTACAACTCCCCACAGGCCCCCATGTCCATAGAGAGGGTGGTGGTGGTGTGTGGGGTGTGTGAGGGGACGGAACTACAACTCCCCACAGGCCCCCATGTCCATAGAGAGGGTGGTGGTGGTGGGGGGGGGTGTGAGGGGACGGAACTACAACTCCCCACAGGCCCCCATGTCCATAGAGAGGGTGGTGGTGGTGGGTGGGGTGTGTGAGGGGACGGAAATCCAACTCCCCAGAGGCCCCCATGTCCATAGAGAGGGTGGTGGTGGTGGGTGGGGTGTGTGAGGGGTCACTAGTCCTACTCCCCACAGACCCCCACGTCCATAGAGAGGGTGGAGGTGGTGGGTGGGGTGTGTGAGGGGACAGAACTACAACTCCCCACAGGCCCCCATGTCCATAGAGAGGGTGGTGGTGGTGGGTGTGGTGTGTGAGGGGACGGAACTACAACTCCCCACAGGCCCCCATGTCCATGGAGAGGGTGGTGGTGGTGGGTGGGGTGTGTGAGGGGTCACTAGTCCTACTCCCCACAGGCCCCCACATCCATAGAGAGGGTGAAGGTGGTGGGTGGGGTGAGTGAGGGGACAGAACTACAACTACCCACAGGCCCCCATGTCCATAGAGAGGGTGGTGGTGGTGGGTGGGGTGTGTGAGGGGACGGAACTACAACTCCCCACAGGCCCCCACATCCATAGAGAGGGTGGAGGTGGTGGGTGGGGTGTGTCAGGGGACGGAACTACAACTCCCCACAGGCCCCCATGTCCATAGAGAGGGTGGTGGTGGTGGGTGGGGTGTGTGAGGGGATGGAACTACAACTCCCCACAGGCCCCCATGTCCATAGAGAGGGTGGTGGTGGTGGGTGGGGTGTGTGAGGGGACGGAACTACAACTCCCCACAGGCCCCCATGTCCATAGAGAGGGTGGTGGTGGTGGGTGGGGTGTGTGAGGGGACGGAACTACAACTCCCCACAGGCTCCCATGTCCATAGAGAGGGTGGTGGTGGTGGGTGGGGTGTGTGAGGGGTCACTAGTCCTACTCCCCACAGGCCCCCACGTCCATAGAGAGGGTGGAGGTGGTGGGTGGGGTGTGTGAGGGGACGGAACTACAACTCCCCACAGGCCCCCATGTCCATAGAGAGGGTGGTGGTGGTGGGTGGGGTGTGTGAGGGGACGGAACTACAACTCCCCACAGGCCCCCATGTCCATAGAGAGGGTGGTGGTGGTGGGTGGGGTGTGTGAGGGGACGGAACTACAACTCCCCACAGGCCCCCATGTCCATAGAGAGGGTGGTGGTGGTGGGTGGGGTGTGTGAGGGGACAGAACTACAACTCCCCACAGGCCCCCATGTCCATAGAGAGGGTGGTGGTGGTGGGTGGGGTGTGTGAGGGGTCACTAGTCCTACTCCTCATAGGCCCCCACGTCCATAGAGAGGGTGGAGGTGGTGGGTGGGGTGTGTGAGGGGACGGAACTACAACTCCCCACAGGCCCCCATGTCCATAGAGAGGGTGGTGGTGGTGGGTGGGTGTGTGAGGGGACGGAACTACAACTCCCCACTGTTGGACAGGCCACATGAAGGGCCGCTCTCCCCCGGCCCAACCAGGCCCGAGTCCAGGCCCACAGGTACCACACACCACCATTGCACATCCTCTGTCCCCTCCGGGACCCCTGCCCTCGAGCATGTCAACCTCGTGGGTCCGATCCACTGCCGGCCCTCGCGCCCATCCTGGGGCGCCATCTTGGACACTCCACCACGAGGCCGCCTGGCCCCCGATCGACCTCAACCCTGGGCCTGGCCAGGCCTCAGACATCCCGGCACCACCATCCACCCAGGAGGTGAGCGGGCTACTTGGCAAGTCAATGGGAGAAAGAGGTGTCGATGGCTCTCCCCCGCCAAGTGCCGCTCGCCCATCGCCTCCCCGAGCGCCGGCTCCACCCCCCTGCTGGGTGTCTGGACTCCCTCATCCCGGACCTCCCGACCTCCAAGTGCGAGGGTCCGGACATCAAAGCACACCAGCCCTATAACTGGGGCAGCTCCAGAGCAGGAAGGCAGTTGTATCTTGGAGTCGAGAGACGTAAAGAAGAACTCATCCTTGACGGACTACTGGCGCTGCCGTAGCTCTGTCTTGTGCACCATCGTCTGGCCTGCTGGTGCTGCCGCAACCTTCGTAACCTTCATATCCTTCATCGTCGTCGGGACCTGCTGGCGTGGCCGCGGACCGTTTGTAACCATCATCTTCATCGGGACCTGCTGGCTCCGCCGCGGACCGTCGTTTCCTTCGTCCATCTCGAGACCTGCTGGCTCCGCCGCGGCCCGATCATCTAGAACGCCGAGCTCGAGGATTGAGAGCTATTTCCATCTTTTTTGGTAACAAGACTGTCCCGCTACCCTTTTCCCGAACCAAGAAACCAGAATCGAGGGGACCCCTGAGTCCAGACCTCCTTGTACCATTCCATCGTAACTTAAAGAATTGCCTATAAAGTCTCGTTGAACTTTAACCTTGTGTGGTGTCCGTCTGTGGGGGGGAAGTTACTTGTCTGTACGATCGCTGGAGACGGCTCTCCCTGGAGACCTCTCCCCTTATCCTCGGCCGACCCTCCCGGTCCGTCTAACATTGGTGGCCAGCGGCGCGATCCGAATCCCCGCATAAACGTACAGAGAGTAGCTCACCCCACGACGAAATCACAATGACAACTAAAGAAAGCGGATCAACTGAGAAGTTCCAGATGGAAAAATTGGATGAGTACAGCCATCGTGAACTAAAACAATTCTGCATCGAACTAGGTATCGCTACCACCGGACTAAGTACAAAAGACGATTTTAAGCATGCCCTAGAATCTTGGGCAGAAACCGGGGCTGCCGGAACACCCGATCAAAGCACCACAGCAAAAACCACCACGGCCTCGGAAGAGCAAAGAACGGGTCTCTCGCAAGACGAGATCCAGGAAAGAGAAAAAACCCGACTACACGAGCTGGAAATGGCCCGACTCAAAATGGACGTTGAACTTAAGTTGGCCGAACAAAAAATTAACTTAGAGCACCTGCGTCTCCGAGAAGAAAGAGAGGAGAAACAGAGACAAAGGGAGCTCGAGGAAAAGAAACTGGCGTACGAACACGAGCGGAACCTAGCGGAGATCAACCTACGCAAGCAGAATAAAGGAGTAGGGGTGCCCGAGCAAACCCACACCCCAGGGGCAACAGAGAAAAAGGTACACATCCCCAAAGATGTCGTTCGAGAATACTTCCGAGAGGACGACATCCAACAATGGTTTAAGGCTTATGAAATCGCTATGACTGCACACCGGATCGATAGAAGCGATTGGGGAGCCGGTCTATGGGGGAGATTCCTCAATGAGGGCCGCGATGCCCTACTACAGCTCCCGGATCACCAGATGACCTCCTATGACCATATGAAAGCTGCACTCCTCACCCGCTATGGCCTCACACCCGAGATGTACCGCCAGAGGTTCCGAGACTGCACCCGCATCCCGGGTACAACTTGGGTGGACTATGTAAACTACTTTAGCCGAGCCTTCGAGGGCTGGATCAAAGGAAGCAATGTCACAACCTACGAACAACTGTTCAATCTCATGGTATGGGAGCATCTGTCGAACAACTGCTTCATTGAACTCCGCCAGCACCTCCTCGACAGCAAGTTAACGGATCCCCGGCAGCTCGCAGCCGAAGCTGACCGGTGGGAGATCACCAGAGTAGGCCGAAATGGGTCCTACGAACAGAACCGGAACAACAATGGTCAGCACCGGCCCCGAGGAGGAGGAGGGGGCCAAGGACGCGGAAGAGACAACGGCCCGGTCGCCCCCGTTACCAGCACCACCCCCCCGGCCAACCGGGGCAGCACCCCAGCGCGACCGGGGTACCGAGCCAATATTACGTGCCATCGATGCCAACGAGTCGGCCAATATGCAAACGACCCAAACTGCCCGCAGTACCAGAGCCCAAGACCCCGCCAGGTGGCTGCTGCTGCCCTAGGGGAGGAACAGATCACAGAGGAACAAGAACAAGAGCACCAAGAATGGGAGCCAGCCGCCATGGCCCTAGCATGCTTAGGGGGGAAAGACATGGTCCCGCGGGTCCCCCTACCCGCTAACACCCAGAAGTACAGCCAATGGGTGAGCATCAATGGACACCGGGCCGAAGCCCTGCGTGACACCGGGGCCAGTGTAACAGCCGTCCGCTGTCACCTGGTGACCCCAGAACAGTATCTACCGAACATTCTCTGCCCTGTACGCTCAGCCGATAACTCAGAAAGTCTGTGTCGGATGGCCTGCGTCCCCTTCGAATGGGGAGGGGTCTCCGGCATGTTGAAAGTAACGGTCCGAGACGATGCCCCCGTAGACTGCCTCCTGGGGAATGACCTTGAAAGCTCCCCGTGGGCAGCCGTAGAACGAAGAGAACACCTGGGGATGCTAGGTATCCCGGACTGGGCGTGCGTCACCACCCGGTCCATGGCCGCCCGTGCCAACCACCGCCCAGAGGAGCCCGAATGGCCGGCGCCACCGCCTCCGGTCGCCCCAGCCGAAACAACCGACCGTGACGTTCCCCCCGAACCAGCTCAACCTTCCGACCTCGCTAACCTCGACCAGTGGCCTCAAGAGGGGGGGCCCACGCAAGAACAATTTCGCCACGAACAGAAGACCTGTCCCTCCCTCGAGGGACTCCGCCAGCAAGCCCTCGCCCAAAGCGCAGGGGATACCTCCGGAACTCACTGGGTCTACTGGGACAATGATCTGCTATACAGTGAGCAAAGAATCGCAGAACTGGGGGCCAGCCGAGTACTAGTGGTGCCACTCCGTTTTAGAGACTTTCTGCTGAACCTGGCCCACGATGTCCCCCTGGCAGGACACCTGGGACAAGATAAAACCTACAGTCGCCTAGTGACCCACTTCTTCTGGCCCAAAATGAGGAACGATGTACACCAGCATTGCCGGTCTTGCCCCACGTGCCAAGCCAGTGGAAAGAGCGGCCGCAAACTAAAGGCCCCCCTGCAACCTTTTCCCGTGGTCACCACCCCGTTCGAGAGGGTCGGGATAGACATCGTGGGGCCCCTGGACCCGCGCACAAAACAAGGCCATCGATTCATCTTGGTGCTAGTGGACCACGCCACCCGCTACCCTGAGGCTGTTCCCCTGCGGACCGTGACAGCCCCGGTAGTCGGCCGGGCTCTGATGGGGATCTTCTCCCGGGTGGGCTTCCCCCGAGGAGTCGTCAGCGACAGAGGCACGAACTTTATTTCTAAATATATGAAATCCCTCTGGCAACAGTGCGGGGTTACCTACCGATTCACGACCCCCTATCACCCTCAAGGGAACGGACTCGTTGAGCGGTTCAACCGCACGCTAAAAGGGATGATCGGGGGGTTGGAAGAACCCCTCCGTCGCCAGTGGGATGTGCTGCTGCCGTGCCTCCTCTTCGCCTATCGGGAGGTCCCTCAGAAATCCCTGGGCTTCAGCCCGTTTGAACTGCTATATGGACACCCCGTGCGGGGACCACTCAGCCTAGTCAAAGAAGGTTGGGAGATGCCCCCGCTAAAGAACCCTCCAGATGTCTTCCGGTACCTCCTAACCCTCCGCAACCAGACCCGGCGGTTCAGGGAGCTGGCGAAAGCTAACCTAGAGGCCAGCCAAGAGGACATGAAAAAGTGGTATGACCGGAATGCCTCTTCCATTGAATTTGAACCTGGCCAACAGGTATGGGTGATGTCCCCCACCGAGCCATGCGCCCTGCAAGACAAATGGACGGGGCCCTTCAAAGTAGTCGAGCGCAAGGGCCCTGCCACCTATCTCATCGACATGGAATCGCCCCGGAACCCCCTCCGGGTCCTCCACGCTAACAGACTGAAGCCCCACTTTGTGCGTACAGAACTCAGCCTCCTGATGGCCACAGACAATGGGGCTGAAGAAGACTCCGAGCCCCTCCCTGACCTCCTACGGACTAGGGAGCAAGACGGCTCCGTGGATGGGGTCCGACTCTCGGAGGCCCTCACCAGAGAGCAACACCAGGAGTGTCGAGTCCTCCTGTCACAGTTCGCCAGCCTGTTCTCCCTCACCCCGGGTGTCACTTCCTGGTGTGTGCACGATGTGGACACGGGGGACAGCCCCCCTATCCGCCACCGGGCCTACCGCGTGCCAGATCGGGTACGGGCCTGCATCCAGGAAGAAGTAGCCAAGATGCTCGCGCTCGGGGTCATCGAGCCCTCAGACAGCCCCTGGGCCAGCCCTGTAGTACTGGTCCCCAAAGCAGCTGCCCCCGGCACCACACCAGAACTCCGGTTCTGCGTTGACTACCGGGGCTTGAATGCGGTCACCAGAACAGACGCACATCCCATCCCCCGGGCAGATGAACTAATCGACCGCATGGGAGCTGCCCGCTACCTCAGTATCTTCGACCTGACGGCGGGCTACTGGCAAATCGGCCTCACACCCCGGGCGCAAGAACGCTCTGCCTTTTCCACCCCCGATGGCCATTACCATTTCACAGTCATGCCCTTCGGCATGAAGAATGCCCCAGCAACATTCCAACGGCTCGTCAATCAGGTCCTGGCGGGGCTCGAAGAATTCAGCGCCGCCTACCTAGACGACATCGCTGTATACAGCCACCATTGGTCCGAACACCTCCACCACCTCCGAGCAGTGCTGCAAGCCCTTCAGCGAGCTGGCCTCACGATCAAGGCCAGCAAGTGTCAAATTGGGCAAGGGTCTGTAACCTACCTCGGGCACCAGGTGGGAAGCGGCCTGGTGGCCCCTCTGCAGCTAAAAATTGCCGCCATCCAATCCTGGCAGCCCCCCATCACCCAGACCGAAGTACGAGCCTTCCTGGGCCTCACGGGCTATTACCGAAGGTTCGTGAAAGACTATGGTACGATGGTGGGGCCCCTCACAGAACTCACGTCAAAGAATCAGCCCAAGAAAGTCAACTGGACCCCCGAGTGTCAAGCTGCATTTGAACAATTGAAAGCCGCCATGTGTTCCGCCCCTGTGCTCCAGGCCCCCGACTACAGCCGGGAGTTCGTCGTCCAGACGGATGCCTCCGACCATGGCATTGGGGCAGTCCTGTCTCAAGTGAACGCCGAAGGCCTTGATCAACCGGTGGCCTTCATCAGCCGGCGACTCCTACCACGGGAACAACGCTGGAGCACCATAGAGAGGGAGGCCTTCGCTGTAGTCTGGGCCCTCAAGAAACTCCGGCCCTACCTTTTTGGCACCCACTTCCGGGTGCAGACCGACCACCGACCCCTGCAGTGGCTGATGCAGATGCGGGGGGAAAACCCGAAGTTACTACGCTGGTCCATCTCCCTGCAGGGTATGGACTTCACAGTTGAACACCGGCCTGGGCCAGATCACGCCAACGCGGATGGCCTGTCCCGATTCTTCCGCCTCGACGAGGAGAGTCCCCAAGAGGATGGGTAACTCTCCCCGCCTTCAGCTGGGGGGGACGCATGTTGGACAGGCCACATGAAGGGCCGCTCTCCCCCGGCCCAACCAGGCCCGAGTCCAGGCCCACAGGTACCACACACCACCATTGCACATCCTCTGTCCCCTCCGGGACCCCTGCCCTCGAGCATGTCAACCTCGTGGGTCCGATCCACTGCCGGCCCTCGCGCCCATCCTGGGGCGCCATCTTGGACACTCCACCACGAGGCCGCCTGGCCCCCGATCGACCTCAACCCTGGGCCTGGCCAGGCCTCAGACATCCCGGCACCACCATCCACCCAGGAGGTGAGCGGGCTACTTGGCAAGTCAATGGGAGAAAGAGGTGTCGATGGCTCTCCCCCGCCAAGTGCCGCTCGCCCATCGCCTCCCCGAGCGCCGGCTCCACCCCCCTGCTGGGTGTCTGGACTCCCTCATCCCGGACCTCCCGACCTCCAAGTGCGAGGGTCCGGACATCAAAGCACACCAGCCCTATAACTGGGGCAGCTCCAGAGCAGGAAGGCAGTTGTATCTTGGAGTCGAGAGACGTAAAGAAGAACTCATCCTTGACGGACTACTGGCGCTGCCGTAGCTCTGTCTTGTGCACCATCGTCTGGCCTGCTGGTGCTGCCGCAACCTTCGTAACCTTCATATCCTTCATCGTCGTCGGGACCTGCTGGCGTGGCCGCGGACCGTTTGTAACCATCATCTTCATCGGGACCTGCTGGCTCCGCCGCGGACCGTCGTTTCCTTCGTCCATCTCGGGACCTGCTGGCTCCGCCGCGGCCCGATCATCTAGAACGCCGAGCTCGAGGATTGAGAGCTATTTCCATCTTTTTTGGTAACAAGACTGTCCCGCTACCCTTTTCCCGAACCAAGAAACCAGAATCGAGGGGACCCCTGAGTCCAGACCTCCTTGTACCATTCCATCGTAACTTAAAGAATTGCCTATAAAGTCTCGTTGAACTTTAACCTTGTGTGGTGTCCGTCTGTGGGGGGGAAGTTACTTGTCTGTACGATCGCTGGAGACGGCTCTCCCTGGAGACCTCTCCCCTTATCCTCGGCCGACCCTCCCGGTCCGTCTAACACCCACAGGCCCCCATGTCCATAGAGAGGATGGTGGTGGTGGGTGGGGTGTGTGAGGGGACGGAACTACAACTCCACACAGGCCCCCATGTCCATAGAGAGGGTGGAGGTGGTGGGTGGGGTGTGTGAGGGGACAGAACTACAACTCCCCACAGGCCCCCATGTCCATAGAGAGGGTGGTGGTGGTGGGTGGGGTGTGTGAGGGGACGGAACTACAACTCCCCACAGGCCCCCATGTCCATAGAGAGGGTGGTGGTGGTGGGTGGGGTGTGTGAGGGGTCACTAGTCCTACTCCCCACAGGCCCCCACGTCCATAGAGAGGGTGGAGGTGGTGGGTGGGGTGTGTGAGGGGACGGAACTACAACTCCCCACAGGCCCCCATGTCCATAGAGAGGGTGGTGGTGGTGGGTGGGGTGTGTGAGGGGATGGAACTACAACTCCCCACAGGCCCCCACGTCCATAGAGAGGGTGGAGGTGGTGGGTGGGGTGTGTCAGGGGACGGAACTACAACTCCCCACAGGTCCCCATGTCCATAGAGAGGGGGGTGGTGGTGGGTGGGGTGTGTGAGGGGACGGAACTACAACTCCCCACAGGCCCCCATGTCCATAGAGAGGGTGGTGGTGGTGGGTGGGGTGTGTGAGGGGACGGAACTACAACTCCCCACAGGCCCCCATGTCCATAGAGAGGGTGGTGGTGGTGGGTGGGGTGTGTGAGGGGACGGAACTACAACTCCCCACAGGCCCCCATGTCCATAGAGAGGGTGGTGGTGTTGAGTGGGGTGTGTGAGTGGGGTGTGTGAGGGGTCACTAGTCCTACTCCCCACAGGCCCCCACGTCCATAGAGAGGGTGGAGGTGGTGGGTGGGGTGTGTGAGGGGACGGAACTACAACTCCTCACAGGCCCCCATGTCCATAAAGAGGGTGGTGGTGGTGGGTGGGGTGTGTGAGGGGACGGAACTACAACTCCCCACAGGCCCCCACGTCCATAGAGAGGGTGGAGGTGGTGGGTGGGGTGTGTCAGGCGACGGAACTACAACTCCCCACAGGCTCCCATGTCCATAGAGAGGGTGGTGGTGGTGGGTGGGGTGTGTGAGGGGACGGAACTACAACTCCCCACAGGCCCCCACGTCCATAGAGAGGGTGGAGGTGGTGGGTGGGGTGTGTCAGGGGACGGAACTACAACTCCCCACAGGCCCCCATGTCCATAGAGAGGGTGGTGGTGGTGGGTGGGGTGTGTGAGGGGTCACTAGTCCTACTCCCCACAGGCCCCCATGTCCATAGAGAGGGTGGTGGTGGTGGGTGGGGTGTGTGAGGGGATGGAACTACAACTCCCAACAGGCCCACATGTCCATAGAGAGGGTGGTGGTGGTGGGCGGGGTGTGTGAGTGGGGTGTGTGAGGGGTCACTAGTCCTACTCCCCACAGGCCCCCACGTCCATAGAGAGGGTGGAGGTGGTGGGTGGTGTGTGTGAGGGGACGGAACTACAACTCCCCACAGGCCCCCATGTCCATAGAGAGGGTGGTGGTGGTGGGTGGGGTGTGTGAGGGGACGGAACTACAACTCCCCACAGGCCCCCACGTCCATAGAGAGGGTGGAGGTGGTGGGTGGGGTGTGTCAGGGGACGGAACTACAACTCCCCACAGGCCCCCATGTCCATAGAGAGGGTGGTGGTGGTGGGTGGGGTGTGTGCCATTGCCGACTGAATGTCAAATAGAAATAAATGTACACGTGTAGGCAACATGACTCATCCTCACATTTTTGTTTTGCAGGGGATCCTAATCTGACAGCTGCAATTAACACCAGGCCTCCAGCATCCCCACACTCTGAACTTTCAGGGGACGATTGGGCAGCCACCTCCGGGCCTGAGGATGGTGCCGGCTCAAGCAGCCAGCCAGGGACCACAGGCTCGCAGGTCACACCTGCAACAACAACAACTACGGCCTCTGGCATCACAACAACACCGGCTACTGTGACCTGCACAGCTACCTCCAGCACCACCTCCACCACCACTACTACCGCCACTTCTGCCCCTGCCACCCTGCCCAACCCACCGGCCAACGCTGGGGCAGCGCCATCCCAGCCACGCAGGGAGAGAGTGAGGCAAACCACAAATGCAAGGCCAGATCCTGCAGGCAGGAGCACAGCAGAAAGAAGGCATGATGACACTACACCCAATGGCGTGCAACAGTGTCTTGGAGCACTAGTCAGGGTGGAGGCAGGCTATCTACGTGGCCAGGCACATGCAGACCGGGCCCACCAGGACTTTGTGGACAACACAGCGATGTTGGGGGCCATCGAGAGGCGGCTTGGCCAACTCGTGGAAATTTTTAGCACGAGGATATCCGCCAACACCACCCACCACACCCCCCCTCAAACTACGCCACCGCCAACAACACCGCCACCGCCAACTGCGCCCCTGGCGGCGGATGTGCCACCTGATCAGCCAGCGCCCCCAGCTGACTCCGTCCCGACACAAAGACGGAGGGGCCGTCCGAGGCTGGAAGTGGGCGAGAGCAGTGTGGAAGGTCCTGCCACACGCGCCAAGAGGAGCCGACAATGACTCTTTGGAGTACCTGAGCCTGCCATCCATCCTGCCAACTATCTGGTCCCACCTGGCACAGGCCTGCTGCACTAGGCACACACCACCCTATGTGGTGTCTGCCCGGACATCTCATCTGCCATTACCTTGGACTCTCACTCCCCCACCCCTTCACTCATTTGTAAATATGCACCTACACCTGTGCACAATCTGTAAATAAATGCCACTTACTCACTCAATGATGTGTTGCCTCCATGTTTATTCACATGATTGCATCAGAAACAGACGTTACCAGGTACAGGGATCCAAGTGGTACAGAATCATGCCGCAAGGGAGTCACCTAGGGAAACATAGAAAACGCAAACACACGTTAGGAAACACCATCACACTCATCCCAACTCACTGCAGTGCAACTTTCAACAAACCACACACATCACTAAACGAATGGATGACACTACACACATCATGGAGAAGTGCATGTACTCATAAATGAAGACACACACACACATGCATACATCACATAACAAAACACATAGATGATGCCCAACACAATGACACAAGAGCAGCAAACCTACACAGGGCATACACAAGCAGCACAAGAGGGGCACACTCACAATCAAGGGAAGTAGCGTTCAATGAGCTGGCGCCTCTGGTCCACACCTTCCTTCTCACCACTATCCTCATCAGTCGACATGGGTGGGTCGGGAGGGCAAGGAACTTGCTGTTCATCTGGGTCCAAGATCAGTTCAATGTTATTTCGCACAGCCAGGTTGTGGAGCATGCAGCAGGCAATCACAATCTTGCATACTTTGCCTGGTGCGTAAGGCAGGGCCCCTCCAGTCTTATCCAGGCACCGAAACCTAGACTTAAGCAGGCCAAATGTTCGTTCCACCACTCGATGTGTCCTACCATGGGCATCATTGTATCGCATTTCTCCTGCTGTGGTGGGATTGCGAATTGGACTTAAAAGCCAAGGCCTGTTTGGGTAAGACGAGTCGCCTGTGTTTGTGGAAATTAGAGAGAGAGAGAAACATCACTACCTGAACATGTGGCCACACCAAGCCACCCAGATATCACTCCTGTCACCACAGCATACTCACCAACAAGCCAGGCTTGTGCCGGACGCAGATTTGCTATCAGTTGGGGGACAATGCTGCTCCGCATGATGTGGGCGTCATGTGCAGAGCCAGGAAATCTTGCACACACATGTGAGATAATGTTGTCGGCCTGGCACACCATCTGCACGTTTAGGGAGTGGAAGTGCTTCCGATTCCTAAACACCTGCTCACGTGCCCGTGGTGGAATGATCGCAATATGCGTGCCATCAATGGAACCCACAACGTGTGGTATGCGATCCAGCGCATAGACGTCTGCTTTGACCACTGCCAACTCTGCCACCTGTGGAGAATGTATGTAGTCATTCTTGTACAGCATCATGGCTGTCAGTACATCCCTAAGTACCGTGCTGAACATGGCCTGTGACATTCCCCCGGCATGTCCAATAGTGTACTGAAATGTTCCTGTTGCAAAAAAATGGAGTGCCGCCATCACCTTTTGGGTGGGTGAAATGGAGCCTGGATAGGTTCTCCGCGGCTGCAGGTGAGGAAACAATTGGTTCACAAGCTCCAGCAATCGACGTCGATCAAGCCTGAATTTCTTCATCACCTCCTCGTCCACCATATCCTCCAGCACAGTGTATGGGCGATGGACATTTGGAGCCCTCCTGTGTGGGAGTAAATGGAATGGAAGTCAATTCACATACAACGCATGTCTGTGCAACTCACTCCCATGTCACCGCACTCTATCCAACATGTAATAGGCAGTGTTCAATTAGCATATGTGTCACATCTCTGATTGTCACAACAACATGGATTGACGTAGCAATGTGCACCCACCAGCTACATGATGTGTTGCAACATGTGCAATGCACTCTGTCTCACCTCAACATCACTGCCAACAAGACATGTGACATGACCCAAAAGTGACGGACATTAGTGGCACACCGATGGGCATGGTATGGACACACATGGGATAGAGCATGAAGTGTGGAGTCACGCAATCACGCACACAACCGTCATCATGCAGCTGCACACAATGAAACAAGGTGCGTCGTCAGCTGACATGCAATCATTGACGCCGCCATGGCGGTGCACTGCTTCCGCTGTTGACGTCTGGCTATACGCGGCCCGCGTTCAACATTCCCATTGTATGCATGTGCACAGACTGTCACACTCACACACCGGCAAGTGCATGTGCTAGACACCGGGACGGATGCATCATTTGCAACAAAGTCCCAACAGTGGCGCCACCATGGCGGGGCCCGTATTCGGCGGGGGAGGCGGAGGCCAAAACATCCATTAGCTGATGTCAATGCACATGGCAGTTCATGACCCCCTTTACCCCCCTTACAGTGACATTGCATCAGCCAGCCCACACCGGCCGGCCCAGCCCTGCCCATGACCACCGTGCCGGCCATGCCAAATACCGCCGTTTCAGGGCCCCTCCACTACCGCCGTGCCAGGCCCAGCCCATGACCGCCGTGCCGGCCATGCCAACTACCGCCGCTTCAGAGCCCCTCCACTACCGCCGTGCCAGGCCTAGCCCATGACCGCCGTGCCGGCCATGCCAACTACCGCCGCTTCAGGGCCCCTCCACTACCCCCGTGCCAGGCCCAGCCCATGACCGCCGTGCCAGGCCCAGCCCATGACCTCCGTGCCAGGCCCAGCCCATGACCGCCGTGCCAGGCCCAGCCCATGACCGCCATGCCGGCCATGCCAACTACCGCCGCTTCAGGGCCCCTCCACTACCGCCGTGCTAGGCCCAGCCCATGACCGCTGTGCCGGCCATGCCAACTACCGCCGCTTCAGGGCCCCTCCACTACCGCTGTGCCACTGCCAGGCCCGCCAGGGCACGGCGGTAGTGGAGGGGGCCTGAAGCGGCGGTAGTTGGCATGGCCGGCACGGCGGTCATGGGATGGGCCTGGCACGGCGGTCATGGGCTGGGCCTGGCACGGCGGTCATGGGCTGGGCCTGGCACGGCGGTAGTGGAGGGTCCCTGAAGCGGCGGTAGTTGGCATGGCCGGCACGGCGGTCGGGCTGGGCCTGGCACGGCGGTAGTGGAGGGGCCCTGAAACGGCGGTAGTTGGCATGGCCGGCACGGCGGTCATGGGCAGGGCTGGGCCGTCCGGTGTAGGCTGACTGATGCAATGTCACTGTAAGGGGGGTAAGGGGGGTCATGAACTGCCATGTGCATTGACATCAGCTAATGGATGTTTTGGCCTCCACCTCCCCCGCCGAATACGTGTCCCGCCATGGTGGCGCCACTGTTACAACTTTGTTGCAAATGATGCTTCCGTTCCGGTGTCTAGCACATGCACTTGCCGGTGTGTGAGCGTGACGGTCTGTGCACGTGCAGCCAATGGGAGGTGTGGACATGGGCCACGGTTGGCCAATAGCAAGTACCGTATGCTGTTCACCGCAACACCAGGGCCAATCATTGGCCCAATTCCAAACATGCTCTCACGGCTGACCAATGGCTGGCGCCGTATGCCACTGACATGGCCACAGGGCCCTATATATGTGTGATGTGCAAAAGCATACCTTCTACGATGACCACCGACTGCTGCCTGTGACCATCACCTCCATCTGCTGGTGCGGAGCTGACCACCGATTGCTGCCTGTGACCATCACCTCCACCTGCTGCTGCGGAGCTGACCACCGACTGCTGCCTGTGACCATCACCTCCATCTGCTGCTGCGGAGCTGACCACCGACTGCTGCCTGTGACCATCACCTCCACCTGCTGCTTCGGAGCTGACCACCGACTGCTGCCTGTGACCATCACCTCCACCTGCTGCTGCGGAGCTGACCACCGACTGCCGCCCTAGTGCCATACTCCGTGACCTTGCCATGTCGAGAGTCAAAGAGGTCCGGTCTCGTCCCTTCACCGCCGCGGAGCTGGATGTCCTCGTGGACGCTGTGCTCCGCAACTACGGACGCCTGTACGGTGCACCCGGACAGGTGGTAAGTGCAGTGGGGGATAAGTTGTTGTGCATGAGGTGTCATATGACACCTGGGCTCTGGAAACTTGGCGGTGTGATGTGTGACCAACTAAAGAATCGATATGTGCATGGCTGCAGTGAGAAATGTGTTGCTCCTATCTGTGTGACTGGCCAACTGTCCACTGACTTCCACCCTTTTGTCTCCCATCATGGTAGGTGAAGCTGCACCTTTGCAAGGACGTGTGGAGGAGCATTGCACGTGAAGTACGAGCAGCGGGGGTGTCCAATAGACGACATACACACTGCCACAAACGCTGGGACGACATTTCCAGACTGAGCAAGAATGTAGCGGAAGTGACACTAGGGATGATTCCAAGGACGGCACGTCTGGCCCGACGCTCAATGACCCCTCTCATGCACCGTATCATAGCTGTGATGCATCCTGACCTGTCCGAGCGGTTGCGTGTGGATGAACAGCAATGTGGCGGTAAGCATACTGTCAGTGTATGTTGCTTGTGAGTGCAATGCATGTATAGTTGCCCACACACATTAGGGACTTCCGTCGATCGTGAGGCTCTTTCCAATGGCATGTTGGTGACATTGCCGCAGTAAAATTTCACTTCCCGATGTGGCATGTTGAGACGCCACCCTCTAAGCGGTTCAGTTTTCATGCACATGCTGTAGTGCTCCGTCACCCCTTGGCAACACTTGTGTGCAGATGTAGTTCCTCATGGCCAGTGTGCATGCTGTACATGTATTACGGCCAATGCCACTTAATTCCTGTGAGGATGACTGGTTGGGGTGGGCCGTGTGCAGGTTGGGGGATCGATGGACATTGTCATCAGTGGCTTTAGGGATTCCGCAGCAGTACTGTACGTGTGTGTGCCCATTACTTACACCCATTTCCTGTGCATTTCAGCTTTGGCAGAGGGCACTCAGCCACAGACGGCGGAGATGACAGAAGGCAATGCATCCGGATCAGACGTCGCGCACACGCAGACTGACACCGAAGGGGCCAGCACCGGAGAGGGGGACAGGACCGTCCCGGAGGACTCGCATGTGGAGACAACATCGTCATCATCTTCCGACAGTGTTGGTGAGTCAGCACTGTTGTCACAGACTGGGAGTGGGCCATCAACACCTTCGGTCGGGACACAGCACACAGGGCCCACCCTGCCGCCAACTGCACCATGTACTGTTCGTGCACGCAGGAGTAGGGGGAGCAGAGTGGCGTTCGGTGTCGGCACCGCTGCCCCAGCCTCGGTGAGCCAAAATGCACTTTGTGCAGAGGCTGTTGATCTGCTGCGACAGCTGTGTGTGGGCCAGACCAATATGATTAATGCTTTCCAAGACCACAATAGGAAGTTGGGGCAGGTGGTGGCATTCATGGAAGGTATGCATGGTGATCTGGCTGGTGTATACAGGACACTGCAGTCATTGTCTAACAGTGTGTCGTCTGCCATTGTACAGTCGCATGGACTAGGTGCTACTTCTGTTCCACCATCTACAACTCTGGATGTGTCAGGGGGGAGTGAATTTTCTGACCAGGACTCTAATACAGGTTATTGCACTAGAAGAAGCGTCAGCCAGCACGTCAAGGCACGGAGGCCTCAGACCCCATCCCCTAGGTCAGGTAAATCTGTTCACAAGGACAACGTCAGATATAGTGGAGTACACACACGTGAAGCAAAAGAGGGGTTGGGTGTAATGGCTACACATGCTGCACAGCCATCGCACACACAAGGTACTACCAAGCCAAGACTCACTCCCACTTCCATTGACACTACCTTGTACGAGGACATTGAGAAGACGAATACATCTCTTGAGGGCTCGCATACTCCCAGTGCCAGGGACACTAGGAAGGAAGGAGCCACTTCCAAGGGCAGGGAAACCAGGAAGGAAGGAGCCAGTCCCAAGGGCAGGGAAACCAGGAAGGAAGGAGCTACTCCCAAGGGCAGGGAAACCAGGAAGGAAGGAGGCACTCCCAAGGGCAGGGAAACCAGGAAGGAAGGAGGCACTCCCAAGGGCAGGGAAACCAGGAAGGAAGGAGGCACTCCCAAGGGCAGGGAAACTAGTCAGGAAGGAGCCACTCCCAGGGGCAGGGAAACTAGGCAGGAAGGAGCCACTCCCAAGGGCAGGGAAACTAGGAAGGAAGGAGCCACTCCCAAGGGCAGGGAAACAAGGAAGGAAGGAGACACTCCCAAGGGCAGGGAAACCAGGAAGGAAGGAGCCACTCCCAAGGGCAGGGATAAGGACAGTCACAAGACAAATGCACCGAAGAGGAGCACGGACACTCCCAGGGGCAGGGACACACACGGGGAGAAGGTGTGTCCTGGGGATATGTACACCACAGACGACAAGTCTGCTGCCTGGAACAGGGCACCATCCAGGAAACAGGGAAAGTTCGCAGACAACAGTACTCCTACGGAAATGGAACATCCAAGGCCCAAGGCATCTCCCATGGACAGTGGCGCTGTCAGGGACAGGCATACATCACCCATTGTTGCACTGAGGCAGCTGTTTTCTGGGAAACGGAATACAGATGTCTCCGCAGTGGAGTCACCCCTTACCTCCACTCCCATAAGGGCCCGTCAGGGACGGATGCAGGTGGACCCTGTATGGCATCCCCCATGACACATGTTGCAGAGGCCACAAGGCAGCCACACAGCAAACGACAAGCAGGCTCCAGCACGTCCCCAGAGAGCATCCCCCCCCCCAGCACATGCACCTCCCATGGTGGGTGAAATTTCTTCTCAGTCCGGTCCACTTGTGAGTCCTGTCCTGTCCAGGGTGCAGGCACGTGTCCAAAAGAAGCATAGACACACAGCATTGACACATGCCCAATCCGATGTCGGACAATTGCAACTATCCCCCGCTCCCAGAGCCACCCTGCCTCCTGGACCATACAGCCCTGTGGCTCATCATTTCAGTGGTCACAGTGGCGCTGGTGCAGTTGACTCGCATGTGTCTGTTAGTGGCAGGGTATCAGTCGAGACATATCCTGTATCAGGTGCTGGCAGTGTATCTGGGTCTATGGGCCATGTGTCAGTCACTCGGGCTGTGGCTGTGTCTCACACTCCTGTATCAGGTGTGGGCAGTGTATCTGGGTCTATGGGCCATGTGTCAGTCACTCGGTCTGTGGCTGTGTCTCACACTCCTGTATCAGGTGCTGGCAGTGTATCTGGGTCTATGGGCCATGTGTCAGTCACTCGGTCTGTGGCTGTGTCTCACACTCCTGTATCAGGTGCTGGCAGTGTATCTGGGTCTATGGGCCATGTGTCAGTCACTCGGTCTGTGGCTGTGTCTCACACTCCTGTATCAGGTGCTGGCAGTGTATCTGGGTCTATGGGCCATGTGTCAGTCACTCGGGCTGTGGCTGTGTCTCACACTCATGTATCAGGTGCTGGCAGTGTATCTGGGGGTGTGGCTCACGTGTCAGTCACTACATCTGTGGCTGTGTGTCACACTCCGGTTTCTGGTGCTGGCAGTCTGTCCGATGCGGGTACTTCACGCAATCCACCTGATAGTGTGCTCTAAGTTGCTGTAGTGTGCCCTCTGATGTACTGCCTCTGATGTACCTGCTCTGGTGTCCACAATGCCCTGTTGCTATCCTCATACTGATGTACTGCCTCTGATGTACCTGCTCTGGTGTCCACAATGCCCTGTTGCTATCCTCATACTGATGTGCTGCCTCTGATGTACCTGCTCTGGTGTCCACAATGCCCTGTTGCTGCCCTGTTGGTGTTCTGATACTGATGTACTGCCTCTGATGTACCTGCTCTGGTGTCCACACTGCCCTGTTGCTGCCCTGTTGCTGTTCTCATACTGATGTACTGCCTCTGATGTACCTGCTCTGGTGTCCACAATGCCCTGTTGCTGTTCTGATACTGCATTGTGCCCTCTCATGTGCTGCCTCTGATGGACGTTTTCAGTGCAATGGACTGTTGGCGCACTTAGCCCCTCTCATGTACTGCCTCTGATGGACCTGTGCCTTGCCATCGACTGTTGGTGCACTTAGCCCCTCTCATGTGCTGGCTCTGATGGACGTTTTCAGTGCAATGGACTGTTGGTGCACTTAGCCCCTCTCATGTACTGCCTGTGATGTACCTGCTCTGGTGTCCACACTGCCCTGTTGCTGCCCTGTTGCTGTTCTCATACTGATGTACTGCCTCTGATGTACCTGCTCTGGTGTCCACACTGCCCTGTTGCTATCCTCATACTGATGTACTGCCTCTGATGTACCTGCTTTGGTGTCCACACTGCCCTGTTACTGCCCTGTTGCTGTTCTCATACTGATGTACTGCCTCTGATGTACCTGCTCTGGTGTCCACACTGCCCTGTTACTGCCCTGTTGCTGTTCTCATACTGATGTACTGCCTCTGATGTACCTTCTCTGGTGTCCACAATGCCCTGTTGCTGTTCTGATACTGCATTGTGCCCTCTCATGTGCTGCCTCTGATGGACGTTTTCAGTGCAATGGACTGTTGGTGCACTTAGCCCCTCTCATGTACTGCCTCTGATGGACCTGTGCCTTGCCATGGACTGTTGGTGCACTTAGCCCCTCTCATGTGCTGGCTCTGATGGACGTTTTCAGTGCAATGGACTGTTGGTGCACTTAGCCCCTCTCATGTACTGCCTGTGATGTACCTGCTCTGGTGTCCACACTGCCCTGTTGCTGCCCTGTTGCTGTTCTCATACTGATGTACTGCCTCTGATGTACCTGCTCTGGTGTCCACACTGCCCTGTTGCTGTTCTCATACTGATGTACTGCCTCTGATGTACCTGCTCTGGTGTCCACACTGCCCTGTTGCTGCCCTGTTGCTGTTCTCATACTGATGTACTGCCTCTGATGTACCTGCTCTGGTGTCCACAATGCCCTGTTGCTATCCTCATACTGATGTACTGCCTCTGATGTACCTGCTCTGGTGTCCACACTGCCCTGTTGCTGCCCTGTTGGTGTTCTGATACTGATGTACTGCCTCTGATGTACCTGCTCTGGTGTCCACACTGCCCTGTTACTGCCCTGTTGCTGTTCTCATACTGATGTACTGCCTCTGATGTACCTGCTCTGGTGTCCACAATGCCCTGTTG
The DNA here is from genome assembly GCF_964263255.1 of Lissotriton vulgaris. Classification (NCBI taxonomy): domain Eukaryota; kingdom Metazoa; phylum Chordata; class Amphibia; order Caudata; family Salamandridae; genus Lissotriton; species Lissotriton vulgaris. The sequence continues at coordinate 10,124,954 of NC_141687.1, forward strand.
CTGTTCTGATACTGCATTGTGTCCTCTCATGTGCTGCCTCTGATGTACCTGCTCTGGTGTCCACAATGCCCTGTTGCTGTTCTGAAACTGCATTCTGCCCTCTCATGTGCTGCCTCTGATGTACCTGCGCTGGTGTCCACAATGCCCTGTTGCTGTTCTGAAACTGCATTCTGCCCTCTCATGTGCTGCCTCTGATGTACCTGCTCTGGTGTCCACAATGCCCTGTTGCTGTTCTGATACTGCATTGTGCCCTCTCATGTGCTGCCTCTGATGGACGTTTTCAGTGCAATGGACTGTTGGTGCACTTAGCCCCTCTCATGTACTGCCTCTGATGGACCTGTGCCTTGCCATGGACTGTTGGTGCACTTAGCCCCTCTCATGTACTGCCTGTGATGTACCTGCTCTGGTGTCCACACTGCCCTGTTGCTGCCCTGTTGCTGTTCTCATACTGATGTACTGCCTGTGATGTACCTGCTCTGGTGTCCACACTGCCCTGTTGCTGCCCTGTTGCTGTTCTCATACTGATGTACTGCCTCTGATGTACCTGCTCTGGTGTCCACACTGCCCTGTTGCTATCCTCATACTGATGTACTGCCTCTGATGTACCTGCTCTGGTGTCCACACTGCCCTGTTGCTGCCCTGTTGGTGTTCTGATACTGATGTACTGCCTCTGATGTACCTGCTCTGGTGTCCACACTGCCCTGTTACTGCCCTGTTGCTGTTCTCATACTGATGTACTGCCTCTGATGTACCTTCTCTGGTGTCCACAATGCCCTGTTGCTGTTCTGATACTGCATTGTGCCCTCTCATGTGCTGCCTCTGATGGACGTTTTCAGTGCAATGGACTGTTGGTGCACTTAGCCCCTCTCATGTACTGCCTCTGATGGACCTGTGCCTTGCCATGGACTGTTGGTGCACTTAGCCCCTCTCATGTGCTGCCTCTGATGTACCTGCTCTGGTGTCCACACTGCCCTGTTGCTATCCTCATACTGATGCACTCACTCTGATGTACCTGCTCTGGTGTCCACAATGCCCTGTTGCTATCCTCATACTGATGTACTGCCTCTGATGTACCTGCTCTGGTGTCCACACTGCCCTGTTGCTGCCCTGTTGGTGTTCTGATACTGATGTACTGCCTCTGATGTACCTGCTCTGGTGTCCACACTGCCCTGTTACTGCCCTGTTGCTGTTCTCATACTGATGTACTGCCTCTGATGTACCTGCTCTGGTGTCCACAATGCCCTGTTGCTGTTCTGATACTGCATTGTGCCCTCTCATGTGCTGCCTCTGATGGACGTTTTCAGTGCAATGGACTGTTGGTGCACTTAGCCCCTCTCATGTACTGCCTCTGATGGACCTGTGCCTTACCATGGACTGTTGGTGCACTTAGCCCCTCTCATGTACTGCCTGTGATGTACCTGCTCTGGTGTCCACACTGCCCTGTTGCTGCCCTGTTGCTGTTCTCATACTGATGTACTGCCTCTGATGTACCTGCTCTGGTGTCCACACTGCCCTGTTGCTGCCCTGTTGCTGTTCTCATACTGATGTACTGCCTCTGATGTACCTGCTTCGGTGTCCACAATGCCCATGCTCCATCCTAGACTGTGATGTTACTCCGATTCTGCGTAAATAAAATTGTGATTCATGTGTCGTGGTTTGTCAGAGTCATTCTTGCGTGTGTGATGCTGGAGTGGATTAGTATTTTCTTGAGGGCGGTGGGTTCAGATACATGTCACTCTCCCCTACCTGGGTCACGACTCTTAGAGGCGTTGCCGTACACGAGAATATGTCCATTTTGGGACATGTCACTCCCCCCTCTCTACGTCAAGGCCCTTGCAGGTACTCCTCTCCAGACAGCGAATGGTTTGTAGCCTACCTGCGTCGTCATCGATGGTGGGCCAAGGCGAGGACGTAGTGGATCGCGTAGAGTATCGGGTAAGCCGTTAGTGTAGGGTCCACGTCGGCGAGCGGCTCATGGTGGGTATGGTCGCTGTGGAGCATCCGCTGTGTTCAGGCAGGTTGTTTTTCCGCCGCGCTTTCATGTGTGTTTTCCGCCATCTTGATTTGGAGGACGGTCCTAGACGTCAGTCCATACGGCGGAGTCTCTGGATAGGTTACGTCCGCCGCGTGGTTGGGTGTGGTGGTGCGGCGGACCATGTTCTACCGCCGCGGACGGATTTTGGCACGTATTTCGTATCCTGATTTGGCGGCCGGAGTGTCCGCGATGGGCGCACGGAAAATAGGCATGTTCCGCATGCTCTGGGCCGGCGGAGGCACTTACGTCCGCCATCCTAATGAGCCCCCAAATCTTGTTCAGATCTCTTAAACGAGCCAAGCCAAGAATCTGTGTAATTCTCTCACGATACCTCATGGCTTGGAGGGCTTGTTCCATGGTAGTCTGGGTATCGCTGGTGAACGGACTTGCCATATCGGAGCAGAAGGAATAAAAATAGAATTCCTGCTACGAGTCCCAAGATGAGAGGCAGGCCGCCGAACACAGAGTGCACGAAATTTGGAAAAATGCTGAGTACTGCTTCAAATGGTGGTAACAGTTCCGAAAAAATCATCTTAAATACATGTGTGATGCCACTGGTATCAGACATATTTAAGATTTGACTTAACATTTCTGCAAAATGTACAGGGCCGTTTGTTGATAATAATGCATGTATCTCTGCAGAAGTCCTTGCAACTTGCAGATCATACGTTTCTTTAGACAACGTCAGTGGCACCGTTTTTTGCAAGTGAATGACTTTAATTCAGCTTAAAGTATCAATTCGAATAGAAGAGATATTTTTACCACTAAGGAATATCTCCTTTACCCCATTCCAACATTTGTGTGTGAATGGTAAAGTCCAGGTCGACTTAATGTATTCTTTACCCAACCTTTCATACAGGCCCGCTGGTATATGCTGTAGACAATACTGAAATTGGAAAATCGTCACTGGTATCGTGATGGTGCCATGTATTATCCATTCAATGACAGGCTTCTCAGAAACTGTCAATGGTAATCTTTCCAGTTTTTCAATGCTCAGCACCGTATAGTCTGCTCCTTTTTGTGCTGAAGAGATTTGTTTATCTGTAAGGTTAAGTACAGAAAACAATGACGTGGTGTTGATTAGAAGGCATGGCAAGTAGCCTGAACAGAGATTTTGTAAAGTCCAGCCTAGTTGCATTATAGAACGTAATTGAGGACTTGCTAATGTTGTAACATTAGCAAGTCCTTCTATATTATGTCAATTGCAGAGGATACAATGCTGTCCAAAGAATATATTCTGGAGGACAGAGTCGTTAACCCATTGTCCAATACAGAGAGAGCTTTCTCTAAATGAACACGATCAATTTCTCATATTAGTTCTGCAGTTTCCATTTGCGTTATTTTCCAAGCTTCATTGTACGCAGCGTACATACCGGCGTATATGAAACATTTTTGACAAGGTTTGCAAGGCCCCATTAGGACATCTCGCAAATCATTGCCTTCTTTAAGTAAAGATAAGTGTTGTTTGATTTCTGGAAGTGTATATTTCTGTAGCCACTCACGGCATAGCTTTCCTACACTGTAAGAAGTTACTATCCCAGGATGTTGTCTATGGGAATATCTTGGATCTAGCCTATTCACTGTGAACCCTTGTCTTTTGTTCAGGAATCTATCTTGACAGTTATTTGTGTCTGTGGCCCACATTAACCATTTTTTCCAATCAGGATTAGTTCTGTTTTGGTGGTTTATCTGTTTTACGTCTACCTCCTCATCCAAAGTGTTATTAATGTCCAGTGCGGGCTTTGGTATGGACGGTTTGTTTAAATCTTTTATCGGCAGGCAAAGATAAGAAGTTTGTTGAACAGTGTCATTTAAAAACATTATTTGTTCTGGTATAATGTAGGTTCTGAACAGGGCTTCTAGACCATGCACCTGCCAGTCTTTTGTGCCCCAGACAGTTTTTGTCTCAAAGTTGTCTTTCCAAAAGTCAAAACCTAATGTAGACAGGTGAGCATAAACGTTTACAGAATAAATTTGTTTAGTATAGGTCAACATTGTTTTAATTCCCATCTTATTTACATTTTTGAAGTAAAACGTTTCTGGATTTGTAACATTAAACCCTGAGAAGTACGGAAACTTTTCATGAAATGATATAGAGCTACCCTTTGGTGGTGTTGGACAATGTTCCTATTGAATATAAGTAAAAACATTTGTAGGGCTTGTAGATTTATGCAAATAATGGTGACCATAATGATTAAAACAATACATTTGTTCATAGTCTGATGAAACTTCTAAGTATTCATGTTCTGTAAATTTCGCTGACATTTCTAAGTCTGTCATCATGTTATTAACAGTTTCAAAGTCCCAATCATCAGAAAATTTGCTGGGTGATACAAAGTCACTCAAAGAAACCTTAAACTGGTGAGTAATTCTCAACAGTTCCACTGGGCCAAAGATGTCATAATCAGTTTTGTGCCATGCGTTACCACCAGGTATAGGAACGGTTGTGATGTTTACTGATGACAGGTCTCTTCTTTCATGATGAGATGATTTGTGAGGTTTCAGGACCAAGTCGATTTTCTTACTTGCTGTGTCCATTTTACTGTATTTTCCATCTATCATTTTCCCCAAACTTAAAACTAGTATGAGCCAGAGCAGGAAGAACAGTACATCTAGCACAACCCAAAATTCAATCCATGGTGAAACCAGATATGTTTTTTCAAGTTGATAAAAGAGTTCTGTTATTTTTTCTTTGAAAGTTGTATTTGCTGGCGTTTCTTCAGGTTCACTGGGATCCTCACAGAAGGTATCAAACTTGATGAAGTAGCCAGAGGCAGTTCTGTCAATTATTGGAATTGCATCAGGAGTGTTAAGAATCTTTGGAGCTGCTTCTTCCTTTCTCATATTTGTATAGCCAAAGGCTACATCATAGTAGACAGGAGTTTCTTGACGAACTGTTATTTGGGTCTCAAGAGGCACAAGTTCCATGGCTTTGATGCATAGTCCTTCTTTTCTTACTGCAGGTTTATCAAAGGTGATAAGTCTTTCAGTTTGAACCTTTTGGATTGTAGCAAGATTTGGTCTTCTACTACTTCTTTGGAGTCCACTGGGCCTACAACTTATTTTTGGCCATATGATGTGGTCAGGTCAATAGACACAACTCTGTTCCTTTTTTTACCAGTAATGGGCGGTAGTACTACTGATCTTGTTCCTTGGATTGCCAAGACAGGTACTGCTTTTCTGTAAGAAGGCCCAAATTCCTTCTTTACCGCAATCTTTTCTCTGACTAGATCCCCAATCTTTGGAATCCATACAGGTCTTGCTGGGACAGGTGTTTTTTCTTCAGTGGTCGTTGGCTTCTGTATCATGTTACTCAGACTTCTTCTTGTTTCATTTAAGTCCTGTAAAACAGCCAAATGATCTTTGACATCAACCTTGACATCTGAAGTTTGACAATCAAGGTCTTCAATTATCATTCTAGTACCAAATAGTAATTCATATGGAGTGATTCCCAGAGAATTTCTTGGCAGATTGTTAAGACTACGTTGGACACTTATTAGATTTTTGACCCACCCATCACCCGAACCTAATACCTTAGCTGTTATGGATTGCTTTATGTCAAAGTTTTTTCTTTCCACTGCCGCATTACCCTCAGGATGGAAGGGACTAGAATACCGCAATGCAACTCCCAAGCTAGCCATGGCCTCTTTGTAAGCTCGAGAGCTAAACGCAGGACCCTGGTTAGAATGTAGCGTGCCGATTGCGTACGTGCAGATAAAGGCTCGCAAATCCTTTATAACAGTTCTGGCGTCAGCCGAGCGCTCGGGCCACATCCAAATAAATCTTGTGCAGAAATGCACTGCGACCATGATATATTTAAAGTTACCATCCCTTTGTAAGGGACCACAGTGGTCCAGGTAAACACACACTAGTGGTTTATATGAAATCAGAAGGGGCGTCTGTGTTGGTCGTTTCACTGTTGAAATGTAATATTTTTTGGCAGATTTCACATTCTAGAACATAGTTTGTAGTTTGTTTCCTCATGTGCGGCCACCAATATCTTTGTTTTAATAATGATACTATGGCGAAATTTCCCTGCGTGTGCAGATGCCAGGCCTTCGTGTGCTGCTAAGATCAGTCCTAACCTATGTTCCATGTTTGGAATTGCCCTATCCCCCACTCCAGGGATTCGAGCAAAAGAAACAATATTTGCATCAGTTATATATGAGTACTTTACTGGAAAGCCTTTCAGGAGTGTCTTACCACTGTCTTTAACTGAAGCAGTGACAGCTTGCATTATTTCGCTGTCTATTTATGTTTTTGACATATGAGTGATGAGTGATGAGTGATCGCAGCTATGGAAGCCTTTTGCACAGCTGTCTTCTCGGCTTCATCAGCAATGAATTCCCTAGAATGTGAATGCCATCACGCTAATGGCTCAGTGTATGTATCACATAAGTCTTTTGAAGTTCTTTCTGTAATAGAACTACTTGTTCCCAAAAGCATTTTATGCTTAATCGTGCCAGCTTTTACGTCTTTGAAACCGTTTTGAACCCAGTTCTGCAGATATTCATTGGAAGACTGGACACAGTAATACGAATCGCACACTATCAGTGTGGGGAATTCGCAATCAGTATTTTCAAGCGCCATCTTGAAAGCCTGTAGTTCAGCTTGCTGAGCTGTACAGTCTCAGAGTGATTGAGTTTTAGTGACCATAGTCTAAATTTACCTTTGCACCAGTGACCTTTAACAATTGCGGACGCAGCACTATAGGCTTGTTTACCCCTAATTGTGGGCTGTGCTGATCCGTCTGTATAGATTATACATCCGTAATTTTCTAGAGGCAGAATCCCGGTCGGCAGAGGACATTCGTATTCGTATTGTAGCAATTCTTGTGTCTTCCAATAGGGGTCAAAGACGTATTCAACGTCTGTTGCAGCAAGAGAGTTAACCCATTGGATCCATCTCGGATGTAAAGCTTTAGCATTGGGAATGCTTGTTTTCGTCACTGCATCTAAGGCAGGTACAGGAGTAACGTTCATTATGCGTTTACCCTGTGCGAGAGCTCTCTCTTTTCATACTTCAGTTTGAACCGCTGTCAGAATTTTTTCTGTAGAAGTGAATTTTATTTCAGCTTGTGTGTACAAGTGTGATTTGTAAGCTATTGGTACCTTTTCACCTTCATTAAAGGTTAGGTATGTGAATCTGCATCTCCCTGGAATGATTCGGATCACAAGGTTGCGCACATTGTCACGTGTCTCTAACTGTGTTTTTGCTAACATTTCTGTTTGTACTGAACGCAACATTTCTGAATGGCTTTGAGTACAATTTGTTGGTTTGAAATCAGGTTTCATTAGTTCGTAGAGAGGTTTAACCCTTTCTGCGTAGTTTATAACATAAGTTCTTCCAAAATTCAGGAAACCAAGACTGTACGTTTTTCAGCGTTTTTGGAGGAGTTGGCTGCTAGGCTTTTGCCTTCACTTGATAATTCGTAGCCTAAGAATAGGACGTTGAGGTTAGCAATTTGTGATTTCTTAAAATTGAATTTATACCCTTAGGAAGCGAGCCCAAGTATTATGGTGTTCACTCTTTTCAAGTGCACATCCAAATCATCATCTGTAAGATAGTTGTCATTGACATAAAATAATGCCTCATCATCGTACATTTGTAGTAACTCTGTTAGTCTGGCTGAAAATAACCCTGGACTATTCTTAAATCCTTGGGGGAGACGGCAAAATTGATTGTCGCTGTGTTCCCATCATTGAGAAAGCGGTCAAATGCCTGCTTTCAAGTGCAATATTTTGACAGAAAAACCCATTTGAAATATCTAATGTGGTTTTATATTTTTCCCGCATAATGTTATGCATCAGTGCTGCACTATGTGCATTTTGTACTGCAAATCTTTTGCAGCAGGAGTTTAGATGTCTGTAAACCAAAACTAGAAGATATGAATTGTCTGGTTTAGAGACAGGAAACAAAGGATTGTTCATTGACGAGGTGCATGTTTCAATCACCCCTTGGTATTCAAGTTGATTTAAAATCTCCCTGACTTATTTTTTAGCCTATTGCTTAACTGGATACTAACTTTGTGCAGTAGATTTATTTTTCAACTGGATTTTATGGTGAGGAGAGTCCTCATCCCATCCCACATGATTTTTATATAATGCTGGAGCCTGAGCTACAGCCCATTTTCTGGCATATGTATATTTTAAATGAATCGAAATGTGATTTGAGAAGGCTGGCATAATTATCTCTTCGCCATGTGGGCATTCCCTGACAAATTCAGGTGACCAGTCTTGTTCAGCTAGAAGAATGTTATAACCCTGAGAAAGCTTCTCTCAAAAGAGTGACTTTATTTTTCTAGGTATGTCCCCCTCCATCCAGAGTGTTACTTCATATAACTTGTGTGGTACACTAACCCTGGTGTCGGCAGTTTCAACTTGAATGAATTCATTCAAGTCCACTGTCTCCAGATGATCCATCAGGATCTTACGAGCTATGGTCACTTCTGCTGCGCTGTCTAGCATTGTCAGGGCCCACTCCCCGTTCTTGAGTTGTGTCCTCAAGTTCCTCGGCATGTCTCATCTTAACACTTGCTACCTTCCTTTTGGGAATTGAATTTTCTTATTTTTTTGGAACGTGCTGTTTTTCTTTGGACTTCACACGTTCCTCTTTTTGTTCTGATCATCCTCTTCTTTCGGATTTCTACGAGGAAGTCTGAAAGGTACGAGAGGAACGTTTATCAGTATCTATCAGGTTTTCCTAAAGTATCCCTATTTCTAAGGTTATACCTTTTTTCAGAGGGCTCTCGTTGGGGAGACCTACCTCCCTGTTGGAGAGATCTTCCTCTGGACTGAGAACGTTTCTCTTTAGGAAGTGTCTGTTTAGTGTTTTTCCACTTCTTTTCAGGAGCAGTGAGATTATTTTTAATAAAAACTTTTTCAGGATTTTCAGTTAGTTTGGGTTTTAACGGTTTCCCACCCAAACTATCTCTACCTAGTTCTTCATATGATTTTTCAATAATTCTTGCAAGCTCTTATGGTTGGTCTGTTATATCTGTTTCTTTTAACTTCTGGCGGATTGCCACGGATGCTGCTTCACCTTTGATGTTGGCTTATAGTATAGCCGAGATCTGTTTGAAATCTTTCAGTAATTTCATACATAGATTCAAGGCCAGTTCTGGACCGTATTCATTTTGAATCTGTCTCAGAACCTCTGGTATTACCGCCATAGACGGGACACCATGTGTTTTTGTGTAGATTGAAGCAAAGACTGTACCCCATGTGTCTCAGTCCTCCACATGTGGTGCTATCCCCATTGGTAAACAGATTGTCAGAATTCTGTGTTTCTCCTGAGGTGTACTATCAGGGAATACTGCCTCAATGTGAGTAATATTTTGTGCTAACCAAACGGAATTTGTTCCGTTTTGGCAGGAAATTTACCAATAACTGACTTTATAGTCTGTGGTGTGATTTTGTTTGTGTTCCCCTGGTGAGGGGTGTGTTGTGGAATCCTTACAGTAGGTTGGACTGTTAAGGTCCGCATGACACATTGAACCAATTGCCTATGTCTATGTATTTTAATAAAGAGTTTTAGCTGAGGTAACAGTTCGCGACCTGTCATTTTTTAAATTGCAGGATGTGGTAAATAGCTGGCTAGTACCGGCCATGTAGCTCCTGGTCTACCTAGCCTGGTAATGTGATTTTCATGTAGTAGGGTGCCTTTAAACCAGAGCTGATCCTCTTGGTAAGTTAATGGAATTTCAATGTCCACGTATTCCTCTGGAGGTTCCTCTACTGTGCAGTAGTGGAACTCGTGTGTTCGTCCATCTGCTGAAGGAAAGAGAATCCATGCATAGAACACCTCTGTCTGCCGATATTCATGTGCCTCTATAACAAAGATTACTTTACCACCTCTCGATGATACTCCATTATTTATCTGTTTGTAAGTTATAGTTTTCCTTACATTTACCGGGATGTTTATAACATCTGGGTCATTCTGTAGCCTATTTCTGTCATCTAAATCGGCTTGTGCTGCTGCTGCAGCTAATTCTTCATCAGTAATCATTATATTATTGACTGAAGAGTTTGCAGAATAGGTTTCAAGGAAACAAAGATTAGGTGCACAATATTTTGGAACACTGTAACCTGCAACGTTGAACAAACCAAAAACGAACACATAGGATTTTCCGTCCTACTCAGTTTTGGTAGATATTAGCCTTTCACCCACTCCAGACGTCTATTGGAGTTTTTACGGGAGAAAGGGGTCTGTGTGATAAGCACGACTGAGTTACTCTAGTATCTATAATTAAATTATCGCTTTACCAAATATTGGGCGATATGTAGTGCAGTTCCAATATTCACAATAGGCTCTGCGCATTGGAATAATATATCCTGCAGTTTAGACGTAGGACTGAGGTCGACTAGGTCTCTACCGAATATATTAAACTTAAGTGTGAGTGCCAGCTAGCTCAGAGGTCACTAGAAACTTTCTAGAATTCACAAGAAAGGTTTCTTTTCTGACAACCGCATAAACATGATAACTTTGTTTCCCAAGAATAAGAAATCAATCTCTAGAGTCTCGGAAACAATAGATAGCTATTTTACTCCGTCAATCGTGCATGCTTCGTTTCACCAGAGGTGCTGAGAAAATAGAGAGAAGGGTGTTTTCAATAAAAAGTATTTATTGAACAGTCTTCTTTCTCAAGCATGAGAAATGTAAGGCTACAATCGTAATACTGGTTATAAAGTTAAGTACAGGGCATATAATACGAAAAGTATTATAAAGTAGTACTGTAAAAGCATGATATGGTTTCTAAGCCATAGGTTGCCTAAAACATATAGAATACATACAGTGATAAAATAATGACTAAAAGTACTTAACTCTGGCTTCTAAAATACGCCTACCCCGGTGTACCTAACCTAAGTCTAGTACAAGGGAAGAAGTAAGTGAGGAGTAGCTTAGGTTTAGTATTTCTCTGCCAAGAATCTATCCAAGAATTCTCTAAGGGTCTAATCAGCTCCGTACCTTGGTTTAGAATGTAGGAGGTCTTGTATCTCTCTCTCAGGACTGGATTTCCCAGCAACCCGCAAGGGTTGCTGGGAAATCCACCGGAGCTGGATTTCTCGGCAGGAGAAAAGGCAGCGTCTCTCAGTGCGTCAGCTGGAGGGTCGGCTTCCTTTCGGCACCTGCTGCTGCAGGGCGTCGGGCAGTAGTTAGTCGATCTGCTCCGAACCACTGTGTGTTTGTCTGGGCAAATCTAGGCATATTTATACTTTGGAGGTGCCGAGTTTTACGTGTGATTGGTCTTAATAACATCATCAAAAACTCAGTTCTTCAAAACCTCCATGATTTCCAAAATTAATTAGTATTCAGGCAAGGGGAAGTCCCGAGCTGCTGAAGGCGGGTTTCTCTAAGAAATCGTTGTTGATTCTTGGAACTTAGTGGACGTAGCCATGCCGTATTTGGGCTACATAGGCTCAGTCTATGTACGGTAATGATTTCTATGCCTATATAATGATCAGATAATCCATACCTATATAAGGGCATGAATCGGGAAAAACTACACTAGGGTCCTAGATTAATTTACAACAATCTCAATTGAGGCAAGGGGGATATATTACCACATCAAACTGGCAGTTTAGAACTACATTCTAGATGCAGTGGTAGGCTAGGGACATGTTCTAAGGGCCTACATAATTATGTGGCCCATGAGTAGCATTTAATTTACAAGGTATATGACATGCAACTCTACATGGGATGTATAAGCAGATTAAGTATGCCAATCAGGTATAAGCCACTTTTTCCATATTTAGAGGGGATAGCACAGACATGTTAGCAAAAGCTAGCAGTGGTAAATGCATAGAGTCTTAAAGCCAACAAAACAAAGTGTCTGTAAAAAGTTGAGCATAACAATAAAAGTGTTTGGGGGAAGACCACCTTAAGACTGACAAATCTAACACACTGCTAATTACAATGGGCATCAGGCATTCACAAGATTGTCTCTATACTCATGAATTATATTAACTCCTCGAATATTGAAATTCCAGTAAGTTGTAGATCCGCTTGGATGTCTTTTTAACACTACCTGTTTAAGAACTTCAGTTCTTTTAGGAGAATAATAAATTGCTTCAATACCACCCGCCCCTGAAATGAAAATTTAAATTTGGATATTTTTAATGAAATCTGTTCTGTGATAAGGTTAAGTTGATGGGCAGAGAAACCAATATAATGTGCATTTGGGTATACATCCCTGGCTCTCTTTTGCATCCGACCAGATGCACCAAGCATCACACTTGCACCATCGAACCTCTGAGCAATTACTTTTTCTTTAGCATATAGCTCTGAAAATAACATTTAATTCATGAAGTGTAGCTGCAGCAGTAGTGCAACAGTGGTATCATTCACTTGTTTAACCTCATAATTAGTGGTTTTCAGTTGCTTCATATTATATGAAAAGGGGGGGCCCTTGGCTCCCCCGCCCGCATGGCGGTGCGGCGATCCCCTCTCCCCTTGCCTCCCGGTGATGTGGGGGCGTGATCTCCCAGCGTCCAATGATTACACGGGAGATGTGCGCCACACCACCGGTCGGCCGGTGCCCAATCCCTGATTCGGAAGACGTGGTGCAGTCTTCCGGGTCACAGGGGCGGGCGTCGAGGGGCAGGGTAGGGGTGGCCCGCCCACTCCCCACGTCCCCGGGAATAAAGGAGGGGGGAGCGCTCAGTTGGCCCTTCTTGTCGCCTGACGCTGCCCCACACTGGTCGTGTCCCACACTCGGGGCCTCCTAATTTTCTGTTCTTATCTTTCAGTTCAAGGATTGCTGCTAGGAGTGGGTGGTAGCATGACATTAGAAGCAGACAGACGGAGCATGGATCATACCTGGTATTCCGGTGTACAGTGGATGAATAAAGTTCGGGACATAGAACACGCAAGATGTCGACGGTAAGAGGAGAGCGGGGGGCTTGCATTTCATTGCTTCATGTGGCCGCCGGGTGGGTCTACGTTAGAGTTTTGGCCACCCCTAACATTTGGAATAGCCGTGTATTGCGGTCGCAGTTGCGTGGTGCTAATTGCCCCCTGCGTATCCTCCATCTCGTGAATGTACAGGGTGCCCGGGTTGCGAATCCAAGCAGTAAGCGAGTCGGTCAGTAAACAAAATGCCGGGCGCTAAGGGTGACAAAAATGGAGTTGATGTTGCAGGCCATGATGCTTAAAATGAATGCCATGGATAAGAGGTTACATAAGGTTGATAGCCTACAGGCACGCGTGATGGAGAGGATTGATGATATCGCAGGCCCACACGGTAGACCCAAGCGGCAGATTGCTGCGCCTCTGCTTGATGGGGATTCCGACTCCTCGCCTAAAAGGATCAAGTCCAAGACATCGAGGCGCAGTGCACCCGCTCCTGCACCGGTGGATGTTCCCACTACCCCCGAGCCGGTAGTACCTGCTCCCATGGCACCGGCTCCTGCCTTGCCATCAGAGGCCCCTCCTGTCGGGCCGGCGCCGCCTGCCCCTGTTGGCCCACTTCCGTTGGTCCCGTGCCGGCACTCATTGGGCCCCCACCACCGGTGGTGCCGGCAGCAGTACTGGATTCTGAAGCTCAGATCCCACCCGAGCTAACTGTGCAGATAGCTGCTTTACTTCCTTGGTTGCAGAAGGGGGTATGATGCCCTCAACACTAGACCATGCCGCTGAGGCGGCCAAGATGGTGGAAAAGATTAGGGCGAGAACAGTTGCGAGTGGGGCTGCGGGCTCTGTTTTTTCTTCTTCTGCAGGTTTGGATGCCGCTCGACCGAATGGAAGCGACGCGGGACCGGCCCCAGTGTCCGGTAATGGTAAGGAGGTGGCCCTGCCTGTCTTAGGGGACGGCACGATCCCGTCTAGGAGCGAAGATTTAGCGCAGCATGTTTCTCAGGCGGTGAAAGAAATGATTTGGGTGGGAATGTATATTTATATTTTCTCTCTGCTATTGGATAATAGGGAAATGGAGAATGCCAAAATGCTTTAGGAATGGATGCACCCTAGTGAATGGAGAGTACAGTGTGCGAAGTTTAGGGTGGAGGGAACTCTGGGCAATTGGATCAGGGCATTCTCCATCCTTAGGGCTATCATTGTTGAACGCCCTCCTAATGTACATGCGGCAATGGCTTGCTATCAGAGCAGGATTGTAGGGTGGAGAGAGCAGTATCCTGGGGAGGCATGGAAGGAATATGATGTAAATTTCAGGAAAGCTAAGGAGTTTGACTTGTTATTGTCATGGGACAAGGTCGACTCGCTGTCGTGGCATAAGCAGTTCTCAGGGAACACGGCCCCTACCCAGCCCACTAGCATAGCCAGTGTGTTCCCCGCTAAACCCCAGCAGCCCTTTCGTGCAGCACTAGGGGATGAGTTCCTGGGAAAGAATAAGTGGGCGGCGGGAAAAGGAAAGGTGTGTGTTGGGACTTTAATAAGCGCTCCTGTACGAGGCCGGCCGACACATGTAGATTCAGACATGCCTGCGCAATCTGCGGTCACACCTCCCATCCTGAGACAACATGCAGATCGAGAAGTGGTAATCAGAGTTAGAGAGGGAGAAAGAAACCAGAATAGCGTAGAATGCACGGTTGGCCCCTCCCCCATTAATGTCCTGGCAATGATCCCATGGTTGCAAAGATACCCAGACCACACTGCGGCTGCCCTACTACAGGAAGGTTTCTCCCAAGGTTTCCGGATCCCGGCAGGGGGATACACAGGCAGCGCACACTGTAGGAATCAGTTATCAGTACAACATAACCCTGCAGTAGATATGGCTAAGATTCAAAAGGAACTGTCCTTGGGCAGGATAGCTGGGCCATTCCTGGAGGTCCCAGTGCCCAACTTTGTGTTTTCGCCATTGGGTGTAGTCTCCAAGAAGGAGAAGGGTGAGTTTAGACTGATTCATAACTTATCGGCACCACGAGGGGCGTCCTTGAATGATGCGATAGACGAGGGCATTTGTAGTGTGAAGTACGCTTCCTTTGACCAAGCAGTAGAGCTATTGCGGGGGTTGGGGCGGGGCACTCTCATGGCCAAATCGGACATTGAATCTGCCTTTCGTCTGTTACCAGTGCATTCTTTGGATGACCACCTACTTGGTTTCGCTTTTGATGGCAAATTTTACATGGACAAATGCATGCCTATCGGTTGTTCGATTTCTTGTGCATACTTTGAGACTTTCAGCTCTTTTTTAGAGTGGGTCATGAGACAGTCCACGGGCCACAAGCAGGTCATGCATTATTTGGACGACTCCCTTTTCTTGGGAGTTGCGGGGACTCGGGAGTGTGCTTGGGCATTGCAGGAATTTTGCGTGCTAATGCGGGCTTTCGGGGTTACGCTAGCGCCTGGGAAGATGGTTGGCCCGTCCACCTGGTTGGAATTTTTGGGTATCGAAATTGGTTCATTGGAAGGGTGCTTCAGGTTACCCAAAGACAAAGTGTTCAAGTTCAAGGCGGCTCTGCGCCAGTGCCTACTCAAGGATAAGGTGACCTTGCAGCAGCTACAGGAGACGGTGGGTCAATTGAACTTTGCATTCTGAGTTATCCCAATGGCACGCCCCTTCTCTCGGTCGATTGCCCAAGCCATGAAGTGTTTGAGAGAAAAACATCACCGCACTAGGTTGTCAGCCGAGGTTCGCCAGGATATGCGGATATGGACGGCATTCCTGGAGGACTGCAATGGCAGAATAGTGTGGCCTGGCCCCCCCACGACATCAGCAGAGTTGGTTTTATGGACGGACGCTGCTAGTAGTGTGGGCTTTGGCACCATCCTGGGGTCCAAGTGGGTCGCCCAGAAATGGCCTGAGGAATGAGGGTCGTGGGGATTGACCACCAACATCGGATTCGTGAAACTATTCCAGATATGGGTAGCACTGATTGTCTGGCCGGAGCACCTCAGCAATCAGTCGGTGGTGTTCTGGTCGGATAACATGAGCATGGTAGAATGCATTAACCCGCAAGCGGCACGGTGTCCATTCATACTGCGCTTGGTAAAAGAGATTGTGCTACAATGTTTGCAATGGAATGTGACTTTCAGAACCAAACATGTGCCAGGCGTTCTCAACAATGCAGCTGACGCCCTTTCTCGCCTTAAAATGCAGGTATTCATGGAGCAGCTTCCAGCAGAAGACCCATCGCCAGCACCTTTTCCAGTTGCTCTCTGGCGGATTGGTGCCCCAGACTACCGTACCTCGTGGCATCTAGCTTAGCTCCAGGACCAAGACAGCATACGAATGGGCGTTCTTGTCTTACCGTACTTACTTAGGGCACAATTGGGAGGCTAGCTGGGCACAGGAGGACAGTTTTGTTGCATACCTAGAGCTGATGCACAAGGAAGGGATCTCGGTGGCAGCCGCAAACATGCACAGGGCGGCAGTTTCCTTCTTTGAACAGGCCAAGGGCTTAAGGGACCCTACGAACACATTTGTAGTGCGCAAGGCGTTAAGGAGCTGGCACAGCATTCAGGGACACTCAACAGATTCGAGAAAGCCGATTGGGCTGGTAAGGCTTGCAGCCCTGTTGTTAGCACTCCAGGGCGTCTGTAGCTCTACATGGGAGGTGCTGCTTTTCAAAGCGGCGTTCACACTAGCGTTCTATGGGGCTCTAAGGATAGGCGAGCTGGTAGCTGCATCAAAGGATGACAAAATGGGTGGTCTACAAGTGGCCTGTGTGGTGATCCAGGATAATACAATGTGGGTGACAATTCAAAGATCGAAAACCGACCAGGAGGGAAGGGGGGATACCATAGTGCTCCACCGGGCTCGGACCAACCCTTGTTGCCCAGTCTCGTATGTAGAGGCTTTTAGAAGGCAGCGGGAGGGTACACTAGGGGGGGCACTATTGTGTCACACGGATGGTACACCATTGACCAGGTATCAGTTTAGGAGAGTCCTGGATCTGGCGGTCGCAATGGCAGGCCTGGATCCCATGGAATTTGACACCCATTCGTTCAGAATTGGGGCAGCAATGGAGGCAGTTGTAAGGGGATTCCCGGTCGAAAAGGTTAAAAGGATTGGGAGATGGTCTTCTGAGTGTTACAAACGTTATGTACATATTGACATGTTGTGACATGACCAGATGACTCACGCTTGGTATCTCTTGGTTTTGCAGTTTCTCGAATCTGTCACGGGGGGGAGGAACTCGCCGAATGTCGGCAAGAAACATCAGCTTCGCAACACAAGCAACAAGAAGATCAACGGACATTGGTGACTTGGATTGTGGGCCACTCTTATGTTTGGCGCGCAAAAAATGTATTTCTTTCAGATGAAAGGGGGAGAAGGGCTGAGGAAAAGGGGTTCTCCATTTCCTTCTTCGGGAGGGGAGGCTTAGGCATTAGACAGTTCAAGGACTACTTTATGGAATTATTAGCTCAGCAACCCGCTCCCCCGTCAGTGGTGATACTTCACTTGGGGGAGAATGATTTGACCAAACTAGGGAGACACATCCTGATAGACGAAATCATATCCACCGCGGGGTGGGTGTCTAGAACATCCGCGGGTTGCACAGTAGTCTGGTCGCAACTTATTCCTCTTTGGCAGTGGCGAGGGGGGTACTCGGTCAAGGCATTGAATCACTCGGTAAAGAGTATCAACACACAGCTGGACAAATTAGTTCGAGCCCCCCAGTTGCAGACGATTCCTAACGGGTGTATTTGGGGGGAGCATTTCTACCTACGGGACGGGGTGCACTTGACTGAGGCTGGGAATGTCCTGTGGTCGAACAACATATTAGCATGGCTAGAGGGATTTGCGAGGTGAACATGACATTTCTTAGGAGTAGGAAGGGAGAGGCCAGATTGTAGGTTAACAATGCTGGCCTGTGGCGGTAAGGTCATGACCGGTGAGCAGCTATTTTAAGGTCTGAGGGGGCAGCATCATCCTTTGGAGGTGTCTGCCCAGGGTGAGGAGGGGTCACTGGCCCCTCCTAGAACCTCAGGGGCAACTGGTGACGCAAGTTAGGGCCCACCTTCAGTGGTTAAATGGAGTTCACGGGGTGGACCGAGTAACTAACGGGCTCGGCTGCATGGGTGGACCGAGTAATTAACGGGCTCGGCTGCATGGGTAGACCGAGTAATTGACGGGCTCGGCTGCAGGGGTGGACCGGGTAATTAACAGACCCGGCTGCACATGTGCACCTGCGGTAAGGGCGCAGCTTGTAAGACGTGACACCGGTTAGCGACCTTGCCATATGGCCATAAATGTTAGTATGCAAAAATTTTCAGATGAGAATGTTAGATTCGGTTATGAAACAAGCTATATAAGAATCTTGTTAAGGCTAGCCGATCACATTTGTCGATATGGATGTATTTAAATGTTCCTGAATATTTTTGCATAAAAATTGTATATTTTGTTTAACAATTTTATTATTTTGTAACTTAATAAATACGGCCGGGGGTCTTGCGATCCCCCGCCTTCCAAAGACAAATCATGTTCCGTGTCGATGTGTTCTGGGTTGATGTGGGTATACAGGGAGAGGGGCGGTAGCCGTCACTGACCATGTGAAAAGGGGGGCCCTTGGCTCCCCCGCCCGCATGGCGGTGCGTCGATCCCCTCTCCCCTTGCTTCCCGGTGGTGTGGGGGCGTGATCTCCCGGGGGTCCAATTATTACGGGGGAGGTGTGCGCCACACCACCGGTCAGCCAGCACCCAATCCCTGATCCGGAAGACGTGGTGCAGTCTTCCGGGTCAATGGGGCGGGTGTCGAGGGGCGGGGGAAAGGTGGGGACCGCCCTCTCCCCGTGTCCCCGGGAATAAAGGAGGGGGAGCGCTCAGTTGGCCCTTCTTGTCGCCTGATGCTCCCCCACACTGGTCGTGTCCCGCGCTCGGGCCTCCTAATTTTCACCACCCACCATCCCTGGAACAAAGCTGTGTTGTGCATTATGTACATCTGTTTTGTTGTTAATAAAGTGTTTTCCCTTTAGGATGTATAATTGAAGCATAAATGCTGATTAGAAATGTTTGGAGTAGACTGTAATTGTGTATATCTCTCGTGTACTCAGTATTGGCTTCCCGTTTGGGAAGTAGTGTTAAATGTAAATAATGTTGGCTGTTTTGTTTAGGCCTTTTTTCCCATAGTAGTTTGATGATGGTATGTCATGACATGTTGTTGTAGATAGTGTAGCTGTCCTTTAGATCCTTCTTTCCACAGGTCGTCGTATTTATTAGGGTATTGGACATGCGGTAAGGTCATGACCGGTGAGCAGCTATTTTAAGGTCTGAGGGGGCGGCATCATCCTCTGGAGGTGTCCGCCCAGGGGGAGGAGGGGTCACTGGCCCCTCCTAGAACTTCAGGGGCAAGTGGTGACGCAAGTTAGGGCCCTCCTTCAGTGGTTAAATGGAGTTCACGGGGTGGACCGAGTAATTAACGTGCTCGGCTGCATGGGTGGAATGAGTAAGTAACGTGTTCGGCTGCATGGGTGGACCGAGTAATTAACAGGCTCGGCTGCATGGGTGGACCGAGTAATTGACGGGCTCGGCTGCAGGGGTGGACCGGGTAATTAACGGGCCCAGCTGCGCATGCGCACCTGCGGTAAGGGCACAGCTTGTAAGACCTGACACCGGTTAGCGACCTTGCCATATGGCCATAAATTATAGTATGCAAAAATTTTCAGATGAGGATGTTAGATTCGGTTAGGAAACAAGCTGTATTAGAATCTTGTTAAGGCTAGCCGATCACATTTTTCGATATGGATGTATCTAAATGTTCCTGAATATTTTTGCATAAAAATTGTATATTTTGTTTAACAATTTTAATATTTTGTATCTTAATAAATACGGCCGGGGCGTCTTGCGATCCCCCGCCTTACAAAGACAAATCCCATTCCGTGTCGATGTGTTCTGGGTTGATGTGGGTATACAGGGAGAGGGGCGGTAGCCGTCACTGACCATGTTTTCTCTAATTACCTCATGCACACCATCCAGTGATAGGTTGGAAAGATTTGGAAGTGCCTTTAAACACAGTGGCAGTTTTCAAATGTGCTTCCATTGCACTGTCAATGTTGGAGACTCCTGAGTTTCAATGTGCCCTCATAAAGGTAATTCTCAAGCACTACAAAATTAAATGTAGTCAATAACTTTTGATAAAATATATTGGTGTTAATCAACGTGTGCATTATGTTTTCTTACTCCTGCACAATATGATCCATTCAGTACTGTGCAATGTCTAGTTTCCCAAACAAGGATCATTCCAGTGCCTTTTATAAATTGGATTTACAAGTATCATATTTTTATATTTGTTTTCTGCAAGATGTGTTGGATCTGTACTCCAGTTTTTGTCCAGATAACATCATTCTCAAATATCAGGCAAGAGAAGCAGGGAAAGCATATCACAGCAGTTTTAGAAGGTCTACCAGTAAGCCACTCCATCTTATCATACCAGTTTTTTGTAAACTTACATGTGGAGCCATCCCTCCTATACTATACTGTTCAATTTTTAGTTTAGGTTTAGCATGTCTTAATTATTTAACTTGACTTTTACCAGCTGATAACTTAGAATTAACAGGTGGTGGCAGACCGTCAAGAAGCACCAGCACCTTTGTTATTAAAACCTCAACTATTTTGGAAAAAGAAAATAGGCAACCTTACATTCTCAAGATTAGCATCTAAGATCTGAAATGCCCTGTCCCTTTAAATATGAACTTACCCTTCAAGTACTGTTTTAAAAAAAGAAGTCAAACTATTTTTAATGAACACAACGTTACTTTGATCCGAACGGTTGATTTGACAACATTTATGTTTCCTGTTAGATTACCACATATACGTTTCTAGATTAGCCAGCTTTCTAGTTGAGGTAACATTTGTAATGCACTCTGACACCTTTCCAGGTACTATTTGCACTAAGTAAACCTTTCTAAAAAAATAAATATAAAATAAATACATCCAAGTAAGTTATCAACTGTGTTTATTTTGCATCAACAGCTTTCCATATGGTGTGGACTTGCCACTATTTGCAGAGTTTCTCTCTGGTGCCTTTTAGTTATTAAAATATGATATAGGGTTTGAGACTAAGTGTATATTCAACATCGACCACTGAAAGGCTTGAGCATGTCTTATCGGTGATCTCACTAAAACTTGAAACGTGTTGGGTGTATTCCTATTGTGGTAAAATACCTCCATTTTAGAGTAGAATTAAAACAATCTGTTTGTAAATGTAGACTTGATTTTGGGTAACAAATAAACAAATTTAACAGAACTGGAATAAAAGGGAAGGGCTCTCAGTGGGAATTCCCTTCATAATATTTCCAGGTAGTTCACTTATATATCCAGTATGTTTTTGTACCAAGCACAGTAAAATAAATTCCAATTTTTGCAAGATAAAAATTTACATTTCAATTTGTCCATAACAAAACCTTCCAAATTTTGAATGAAGGTATTATACACCACTTTGCTAAAATCAATTATGCTTCAAGCTCGCCTGAGGTTCTTTTGGCCTCAAAACTGGGTCGGAAGATGCCAGGATCAGGCCTTAGATCAATGCAGCTCTTAGTGAAACACTAAGCCAGTGGGCATAACCTTGTCAGTGGACAAGGTTGGACCAATTTGTTATCTTGATAGACCCTTAGACCTGTGTCTTTCTTGGAATCTTCTTTTGTCTTCTTCTACATGTATCGTAATTGGCCCAGCCGCATTAGCAATTAGCTGAACCTACACGTTGTCCTCCTTAACTTGGCTATATACGATAAACGCCATTTTGAATGTTGTGGCGGCCATCTTAGACCATGAGCGGCCTCGTGGCCGGCGTGCCCTTTAGTCCGTTGTCCGTTCCACTGACCACTCTTGTCTGCCTAGCAACAGGCTATTTTTAGTACTGGTCAAAGCCACGCATGCGCAGTCCCCACTGACCCGTAAACCTTCAGGAATGTGCACCAAACTGACCAGCGGAGTTGTGCCCCCTCCAATGAGCTGGCAGTATTCCAAAACATGACCATATATGTCCCTAAAATGTGTCTTAACTTGTGCCGCCTATCTTTTATTGCCCCAAAACTGTATATAAACGGGGTCACACCGATGTTCGGTGTGATACCTCTTGCATTACCGAAGGGTGCTGTTTGAGTGTACCACCACCCCATGGGGTCTTAATAAACTTATTCTTTGCCTTTTACAGTTTCCGTGCCAACAGTTCTTGAGTGTAAGTGGGTTATCTCCGGAGCGTGTAGGCCTTGGGAACACCGAATTACTTCAATTGGCGACCATGAAGGGACTCATCGGCGACTCGGATGCCCGAAGGAGAGGTCGTGACGAAGGCTTGGAAACCTGCCATGGGCGCGCGCTGCCACGAGTGACCCGAGTCTTGGCTGCCACAGTGTTTTTTCCTTTCCTTCCGATCTGACCTTACAGGTGGCGCCGGTCTCCGACTGAGTTTTCGAAGTGTCTGCATCGCTGAGAAAGTGCCGTTTGGCTGATTTGGCTTACAAGACCTTGGCAGTTGGAATCTGGACATTTGGGAATTTGGGTAAGCTTTGTGTTCGGTAAGGTAGTCTTCGGACGCTTACTGAGGTCCTATGGTTTGTGTTCGGTAAGGTAGTCTTCGGACGCTTACTGAAAATCTGTGCTTTGTGATCGGTAAGGTAGTCCTCGGACGCTTGCCGAAGTCCTATGATCTACGTCCTTCGATTTGAGTTAGCTAACATTGTGAATTTGTGATCTTTGAACTTATATGTGTAGTGCACTTCACATAGGCAGGCATGTAGAGATGTTTCTCTAACTTTGTTTTTTTTCCTTTGAGCGGCACAACCGTGCGAAGAACTGTAAGTGCCATTTTGTCCGGTGTCACGTTTTCGTGATACTTTTTGAACATGCCTGTTTTTAGCACACTCCGAGGAATGTGTTGTCTTGGAGAAGGTACCTCAATTAGGTTAGCGGAATCACAGCCGGCTCCCCCAGAGGGAACACCAAATAGGGAGATGTACATAAAATTTGGCCTTCCCCCTATTATGTACAGTAAATTATGGCATAAATACACTAAGGCCGATCCTGAATTACAGTGGCCTCTACACGGGTCCTATGATTTGAGTAAAATACAATTTGTAGAGCAATGTCTGTTTCAACGCAGGTCTAGACAAAATATGTTTGATTGCGTGCGAATGTGGGAGAAAGCGGCGCGTGAGCGAATGAAGCGTGAGGTTGCCTTGGCGGACAAAGTGCAGCGCAAGGCTGCTCGGGATAAGGCTTTACAGCTTGAGGAAAAGGAGGCTCAGGAGAAGAAAGAAAGGGAGGAACGGGAACGTAAATTGCAAACGACTGGTCAATTTCCTATTCGCCGACCACTTTATCCTGTCCTTAATAATGAAATTGATGATTTTTCTTTGTTAGATCGGTCACCGCCTCCGTACGTTTCGCCGACGGCTCCGGCTGCGGATTCCGAGGATGATGGACAGGATCAGTTGAGCCAGAAGGGGGTATCGGCTCTCAGGTTTACTGCGGAGAGGTCCGCTCATTTACGCAGTTGGGCTCGTAAAGTGAATAAGCATTGTGTTACTCAGGAGCAGTTGTTAACAGAAAAGAAAGGGTGGTCGGATCTTGAATTAATGTATTTTCTGTCCAGTCTGGCGGATGAAGTTGTAAACGCATATCGTGAACTTTCTGATACGCTAGAGCCTAAAGTGTTGTCAGTGTATCGTGAGAATTTAGCTAAAGGTGATTTTGATCTTTCAGATGTTGACGACCTGTTCAAGCAATTGATCAAGCTGCGGGATGAGACAACCCAATTGCGGGAGGAACGGAAACGGAGGCAAAAGGAGTCCGAATCGGAGAATAACGGGCGGGCTAAGGAGTGTTCTCTCCGTGGTTCAGATAAGAGTTCTGCGTTGCATGTTATGCCTATGCGTGAAGCCGCGCCTTTGTATGTTCCACCAAAAGGGGAAGGTACGGATGATGATAAATTGTCGAAGGATGCGAAAGGGTATTTTGTGTATAATTGGGTATACACGCCATGGAATAGAGCAGATGTCATGGCATTGAAAAATTCTTTACCTGATCTTCGGAAGAATCCGGCGGCATTTTATGAGGGGGTGGAGGGGGCTATATCGTCTTGTGTGATGACTCTTGTGGATATAGATTTGTTTTTTGGACTAATTTTACCACCTGATATGTGGAGGCAAATTCGTAAAAATAATGATGAAACGATATTGGGGGGGACATGGAAAGACATAAATGCTGCAGATTTGGATAGAGAACCAGCATGTAAGCCTTGTCAGTTAATTCTAGACCTTCCGGCAGCTATCTTGAATAAATTAAAAACGCTCGTTCCCTCCAAAAAGATTGATTGGACTATGTTAACGTCGTGCAAGCAGAAACCCGATGAAACGGTCTCAGATTTCTTTACACGCTTCGAGGAGGCGTTTCATGATTACAGTGGTCAATCTTTAACTGACGATACGGGTCGGCATTTGTTTGTAGATAAGTATGTAGCTAATCTCCTACCGGAGATTGCAAAGCGATTGAAGTCGAGTGAGAGTTCCTGGGCCACGGCGACCCCTGCGTCCTTGTTAACTATGGCTCAGTATTATGAGCGGCAGGAAGTGGAGGCTAAAGAAAGTGTAGAGAAAAAGACGAAGGAATTGAAAACGAAGGTGATGTTGGCGCAGGTTCGGGGAACACAGGGTAGAGGGAATGATAGAGGTAGACGAGGTGGAGGGAACGCATCGTATGGTCGTACGGACATTGCGGAGGATCAGTGTGCTTATTGTAAGGAGTTCGGGCATTGGGCCGAAGATTGTCCGGTACTTCGTGAGCAGCGTAGTCAGCGTGGTCGAGGAAGTGGAAGGTCAAGAGGAGGTTATACTGGAACGAGAGGTGGCGGAGGTGATCGTAGACAGGTTGAGGAGAGGGGCCGTGGCCAGGACGAACGAAATACGTTTGATAGACGGAATCAATATCAGATTTCGGAAGGAGAGAATGTGGAACACCAGGATTATGTGCATGCATAGGATTGCGTAGGATGGGGTAAGGAATCAGTTGAAGTGCCGGTAGATCAGCAAGGTCCATATGTAACAGCGGGTATTTTGGGTTCTACTGATCAATTTCTAGTCGACACAGGGGCTACTCGTAGCGCTCTGTCGAAAAACTTGGTTCCGAGGGCTCCCCTGTCTGGCGAAATGATTACGTGTGTAGGGTTTGATGGCACACCCTCCCCCAGCCCATTGTCCAAGCCCCTTGCACTATGCATTGACAAATACTTTAGTTTTGGCCAATTTTTGTTATCTCCCCATACCCCAGACAATATCCTGGGCATTGATTTGCTTAAATATTTTCGAGCGACAATACGTTGCGCTCCAGAGGGAGTGCGGGTTATTCTGAATGACAATTACCCTGACCCTGACAGATTTTATGCCATTTTAGACATCCCTGCTTTGGCCTCTCTACCGCACACGTTGTGGGCGACCTCAGATACGGATGTGGGAGAGATGCGTATTCCACCAATACACATTACTGTTAAGGAGGGGGCCCCTCTACCACGAGTGCCACAGTATAAGATTTCGAGAGAAGGTGAAATTGCATTGACGCATATTGTTCAGGATTTGATTTCTGCAGGGGTGGTGGAGGAGGTCCCTTATAATGTTTGTAACAGCCCTATTCTACCGATTCTTAAGAGAGACTCAGATGGCAAGATCTATCGATTTATTATTGATTTGCGTGAGATAAACAAAATTGTCATTCCCCAATACCCGGTGGTGTCTGATATCACGACTTTGCTTACCTTGGTTCCACCGACGGCCACCACCTTTAGCGTTATTGACTTAAAGAATGCGTTCTTTTCCATCCCTGTTCACCATGATAGCAGATATCTGTTTTGTTTTACACTCAATAATAAATCGTATAGATTTTGTCGCGTTCCCCAGGGATATTCTGAAAGCCCTAGCATCTACAGCCAGGCTTTGAAACGGCAACTAGATTCCTTTAAATTGCAGTCTGGCGTTGCGCTCATCCAGTACGTGGATGACCTTCTGCTTGCCGCTGACTCCTATGCGCAATGTGAACAGAGTACGCTTGCGTTGCTTTCCTTTTTGGCACAGCACAATCACAAGGTTTCCAAGAAAAAGCTCCAATATTGCAGACCCCAGGTGACCTACCTCGGTCATCTGTTGTCTAAGGAGGGGCGTGCATTAACATCTGATCGAATTCAAGCAATTTTAGACACACCAGTCCCCCGCACGCAGAGAGATGTGCGTGCCTTCATAGGGTTAACGTCCTTTTGTAGACAATGGATCATGGGTTTTTCACATATCATAAAACCCTTGCTAGCATTACTGTCCAAAGCTACACCGATGCCTCTTGAGTGGACAGATGAATGTCAGAGAGCTTTTGAGCAGTTGAGGCAGGCCCTTTGTTCCGCACCCGTGTTAGGTACACCAGACTACACGAAACTTTTCACATTGTACGTGCACGAGAATGATGGGTGCGCGTTGTCAGTGTTAGTGCAATTACACGGGGATAAGCAGAGACCATGTGCATACTTCTCTGCCATTTTGGATCCTGTAGCACGATGGTTGCCTGGGTGTTTTCGAGCGGTAGCAGCAACAGCAGTAGCCATACGGCAGAGTGAGGGCATAGTGTTATCACACAAGTTGTTGGTGTTAGTCCCTCACGCAGTAGATGCCCTGTTAAACCAAACAAAGACTCAATACCTTACGAGTGCACGGCTAACAGGATATGAGCTAACACTCTTAGCGCCACATATTACACTGAAAAGATGCGCTACTTTGAACCCCGCCACTTTATTGCCCTATCCGGCCGAGGAGGGTCAGGAAGAAAAACATCATGACTGTGTTTTCCTGACCGAGGAACAGACAAAGGGTCGTGTCGATTTACAGGATGTGCCACTTCCAGATGTGGATGGGGAACTGTGGGTTGATGGATCGTGTTTAAGGTTGCCAGATGGTACGACCTCCGCAGCATATGCGATCACGACGCTTAAGACAGTGGTAGAAACAGCTAGGATACCACAAAAATCGGCTCAGGCAGCAGAGCTGATAGCTTTAACAAGAGCTTGCGAATTGAGTGCCGGATTATGTGTGAACATATACACGGACAGCCGGTATGCTTTTGGAGTGGCCCATGACTTCGGGCTGCTTTGGAGGGAACGCGGGTTTCTGACATCACACGGAGAGCACATTATGCACGGAGAGCTAGTGCGTGATCTCCTAAATGCGTTGCTTTGCCCTAAGAAAGTAGCGATAGTGAAGTGCAGTGCCCATAAAAAGATTACGGATAAAGTGGGTCAAGGAAATGCCTTTGCAGACTGCATAGCAAGGCAAACGGCTATGTCCCGAACTAGCTCCCCCATGTACGTGGTACAATCACAGGCTGAGCGATGGAGTGATGCTAGAGCAGAAATACGGGATATTCAAAAATCAGCCACAGAATCTGAACTTGCGGCTTGGGCAGCAGATGGGGTACTAGATGACGAGGGTTGTTGGAGAAGCAAAGACATGGAGAAGTGGAAATTGCCTGCGGCTTACTTACAGGCGATGGTCCAGATGACACATGGACTGGCTCTTGCAATCACTCGGCTTTTAACACGAGTTTGGGAACATCCCGAGATTGCTAATACTGCAAAGAGAGTAGTGCAGACCTGCCTGGTATGTTTGCAACACAATCCTGGAAAGGGGACTCATACTCCGAAAGGAGGGTTCGTTCCACCTTCTGCACCGTTTGAGGTGCTTCAAATGGATTACATCCAACTCGAGCGCTGCAATAACCTGAAGTACGTCCTAGTGGTGGTATGTGCTTTTAGCAAATGGGTTGAGGCCTACCCCACGAAAGACAATACGGCTTTGACAACGGCTAAGGTGTTGCTTAAGGAATTCTTTCCTCACTTTGGAGTTTGTAAATTTTTGTGGAGCGATAATGGGCCCCATTTTGTTGGAAAGATTGTGGAATACGTACTGAAGGGGTTAGGGATTCAGCAGAAGTTCCACGCTGTATTTCACCCTCAGTCAGCAGGTTTGGTCGAGCGGTACAATGCCACGCTGAAGCTTAAGCTGGCCAAAATTGTGGCGTCTACATCGTTGAAGTGGCCAGATGCTTTGCCGCTAGCGCTACTATCTCTTAGATCAGTACCCCACTCACGAACTGGCCTTACGCCCTATGAGGTGGTGTTTGGCCGCCCTATGAATATCTGGGGGGTGCCCAAGCCGCGAATAATACATGATGTGCCTTGTGTTATGATGAATGATTATTTGGCACGATTAACAAATGATTTGCTCTCTATTCATCAACAGGTTCGAGAAGCGCTCCCTGACAACTCTACTGGAGAGGGCCATGATCTTCGTCCTGGTGACCATGTAATGGTCCGCTCGTTTGAGAGAGCAAGCAGTCTAGAGCCCAGGTGGAAGGGCCCCGAGCAGGTCCTCCTTGCGACCCGTACCGCAGTACGAGTGACAAACAGGAAGCGGTGGGTGCATTCGACACATTGTCGCCGTGTCTCTCCGGATCTGGTGACCCCTGCTGTGTTGACTGATTATAAGGAGATCTTGGAGAAAGAGAAGAGCCCAGCTGTGACGTTGGCCGAAGTGGAGGGAGCCTTCCCGGACCAATCTGCCACCGGAAGAGAGCGCTACGACTTGCGTCCACGATAAGAAGATTTTTTGTTCCTTTTTTAATGACTGGTTGGTTACCGCTCCAGGTTTGTGAAACGGAAACCGGGAATTCCAAGGGGGGGGGATCAGTTCTGCCAGAGTAGTGACACCCGTCTTGGCCCGGAGAAGAAAACAACGGCTACCTCGGAGTTCAGCACCGCATTTTTCCTTTTTTAGGTATACACACACGTGTATCTGAGACTTTGCACGAACATTCTAGAACTATGGCATCAACGGCATCTCGTGATAAGAAAATATTGGGTGCCTTTCTCTTTGTTTTGACTATTGTGGTGATAGCTGTTATAGCCTGGGTAGTCGAACTTGTGGTGCCTGTACGTGAACATTTGCTGCCGACAACCCCGGCACCGTCTGAACATTTTCATTTTACACTGCCTTTCCATGAAGAGCGCCATCGCCAAACGTACTTAAATAACAGCTTCATTCAGATCCTTCACCACACACATAATATGACCAATACCTCGAATTGCTGGGTGTGTGGGATGTTGCCTGGGCACCAGAAGAGAGGGGGCACCCCACTTATTCCACTTCCGTTTTCACATAATGGGTCATGCAACGCCTGGTACACCCTCCTTTTTACTCTGAGATGGCCAACTAAAGGGGGGGTGCTTTTCCGTTTGAATAGAGTATGTTCCCATGACAAGGATGGGTTTCCCCGGGCTGAGGGTACTCGTTTCGAATGGGAGGAGTATAGGCCTGATAATGTATCTGCCCCACGTGTATACAGCAATCAGCGGAACGTTAATGTATCTAGTGCTCATGTCATAAATGTCATTGCTACAAAAGCCGATTTATGTATCAGAAATAAGGGCTCGATTGCAGTGGGGAAAAGCGAATGTAACATCACTCTCACGTTTGATAGCCCGAATGGCATTTCATTTGTTGCATCATGAAATACATACTTTATTTGTGGAACGAAGGGATACCATCAGCTTCCAGTGGGGTGGTTGGGCACGTGCTATGTATCGTTTGTGTTACCCCCTGTATTCATTGCTCCCCCGATGTACCACAACGATTATACATTGTATCATGATTTCGTTTTGAATAGGGTTAAACAAACTGTTGCCCTGGAGGACATTGACCAAACGGACACTGCATTACAACAGTATGTGGATTTTAATCTGGGACTATTCTCCTTTGTGGGGGCCGCACTGAACAGCCGGAAAATCAGACGACTGACACGTGTTGTCGAGGCTGTTGCGAATGACACTGCTATTGCTCTGGGGAATATTACCGAGGAACTACAGATTTCCAGAATTGTCACCCTCCAAAATCGAATGGTATTGGACGTTGTTTTGGATGATCGTGGGGGGGCATGTAGAATTATCGGAAGCAGCTGTTGCGTATATGTTCCGGACAATTCTCCATCTGTGTATGATGCTATTTCCAAGCTTCATAAAATAGCTGCTGAAATACACCCGGACAATGGAACTTGGACACTTTCGGGATGGTTTTGGTCTATGATTGCAACTTGGGGCTGGAAACTGTTGACAATTCTTTGTATACTTGTGGGAGCAATGTTTTTTATATGCCTATGTATTCAATGTGGCCCAGCCTTATGTTCGATGTGTTTATCAGCTTGTTTACCATCAAGGCGAGCTCTTGCCCATGACAAAATGATGCTGCACAAAGAGGTGACACAAATTATGTTAATAGACATCGAGGACGAACATCCTGATTATGTTCATTATGAGGTAGATTCAGCTAAACGCTAAAAGGGTCGTCTGTCGTAATTGGCCCGGCCGCATTAGCAATTAGCTGAACCTACACGTTGTCCTCCTTAACTTGGCTATATACGATAAACGCCATTTTGAATGTTGTGGCGGCCATCTTACACCATGAGCGGCCTCGTGGCCGGCGTGCCCTTTAGTCCGTTGTCCGTTCCACTGACCACTCTTGTCTGCCTAGCAACAGGCTATTTTTAGTACTGGTCAAAGCCACGCATGCGCAGTCCCCACTGACCCGTAAACCTTCAGGAATGTGCACCAAACTGACCAGCGGAGTTGTGCCCCCTCCAATGAGCTGGCAGTATTCCAAAACATGACCATATATGTCCCTAAAATGTGTCTTAACTTGTGCCGCCTATCTTTTATTGCCCCAAAACTGTATATAAACGGGGTCACACCGATGTTCGGTGTGATACCTCTTGCATTACCGAAGGGTGCTGTTTGAGTGTACCACCACCCCATGGGGTCTTAATAAACTTATTCTTTGCCTTTTACAGTTTCCGTGCCAACAGTTCTTGAGTGTAAGTGGGTTATCTCCGGAGCGTGTAGGCCTTGGGAACCCCGAATTACTTCACATGGTTGTGTTCATCCTCAGCAGAATACTCAAGGAGGAGAGGTACATGAGAGAACCACTTTTTGTATTCTTAAGTGTGCACCACAGCTAGGACAGTGAGACGCATCTGTAATTCAGCACCAGGTCTAATTTTTCAGCATCAGACTTCGTCCCAGAGGATGTGAAAGGTAAAAAAATTAGAAGTAGTAGAATATAAATAGAAAAACAGTGGCAAAGGGAGAAAGCAGGGATGACAAATAACCTGTTAAAGTTAACTCAAGAAACAAGTGTTGTTGGATGGTAAAATAAAGTGACAAGAGATAGAATCAAAATTATGCATCCATGTTATTTGGCACCCCTGGCATTTGTAACTATGTGCCAGGAGGGCTTTTTAGGAAAACTTTGTGACCCTGGACTTCATTCTCTTTTAGCAATTATGACCATATCATGCTGTGCAGTAATGTATCATTTGGTAGGCACTCTTGCCTTTCGTTAAGGACAATCAGCAAATAGGGATGCCCAAAGCATAAGGCAATAACTTAAATCTTCTAATTAAAGTTTTAAAAATCTACTTGCTCCTTATATTTTAAAATATCTGTTGTCTACAGCATCCTACCACAGCAGTACTTTCTGTAGCTTTGACTAAACATTGCTTAGTCTTTGCTCAGCAATTTACTAACAAATTTCAGCAATCCTTCCAGCAGGGATAGTTTTGAAAATGACTTTACTTAATTGACTAAGACAATATTGCTTGACACTGCTTGTTAAAATCATAATATATTACATTAAAAGTAAACAAAAAAATAGTGCAGTCATGTTAAAAAAACACAAAAAAATGAGGTTTTTTTCACCCGTTTTATGTTGTACGTACGCACATGGTCACATTTAAATTTTTTAGGAACAGGGAGATTAAGTGAATCACAGGATGTTGAACTGAGGCAGATACTCAACCTGAGCTAGTTCTGGGTTTTTTACTGTTTGCTTTCACGCTGCTAGGCGTACAGTGTGTCCCCTATCACCGACCTGTTTCTGCTCAGTCCGCTCTGCCTGGTTTAGATTATCAGCAGCACCAAGGTCAGCACATCTGCTGCCGTGCCAGTACTGAGAGTAGGAGCCAGAATGTCAGAGTGACAATCTTAATGATGAGGAGCTAATGCTGTAAACAGATACTAAAGAATGCGCAGTATATCTGTTTACTTCATGCACATTGCCTAAAGTCACAGTGTCATGAATCTGTGATGTCAAGTAACATGCCCTCTTTCACTCTCAGGCAGCATGCTGCAAATCCCCCCTTCCCAAATCATCACAGGAGAGGGTGGTGGGTCAATGATTCACTGAACAAAACAAAGGTTTAAGTAACTTTATAGTTAGGTAAGTATGAATATGTTGATGACTACATTAATATTTTAAACTAAACAAACAAAGAAATTCACTGGTTATAGTTAGTAGAGCTAACTACAACTTGCACCGAGCCACGCACTGGTTATGATGTCACATCACCCATAACATGTTCTATGACATCATTTATGAAATTGTTGACAACATCTCAAATGACATTTAATGACGACTCCTGTGGGATAGCTGTACACTTTGCGGATGTTGCTTTCGATTTTGGTCCCAGGTACATGAGAACTTTGGGGTCGGGTTATACCTCTCCATTAATATTATTGTTTTTATTCCAGGCAAAAAACGAAGACTACGAGTTATGTAATGACAGTCAGCAATATTTTTCTCATGTTACTGGCAGCAAATCAGAGCACTCGTATGAGTCTGAGTCCTACAGGGGCAAGATGGTCGATGGGAAATTCATTGAAAATTGGTGCTCCCACGAGACTCTCGCAAACTCAGACACCCAGATATACAAATATTTTTAAAGCTTAATTTCTCTAAATATACTGAATGGATTCACACCAAGAAGCTCAATCTGTGGACAAAGATCTAGCTGTCTGCCAAATTTGGTGTCATTGATTCAGCGGCCACAGAAATTCACCAGTTTTAGTTAGTAAAGCTAACTATAACTTGTACGCCATCAAGCAATGCTTATGACCTCACATACTACTTCACTCATGACTCGTTCTATGATGTCATTTATTTCATCACTGATGGCATCTCAAATAGTTGGCGAAAATATTAGTTAAATCAGTTAAAACATTCTGTTCCAAATAAACAGACCGCTGAAATTCACCAAATATAGTTATCTCAAGTAGCAACAACTTGTCCCATAAAGTAATTATAAGTCCAAACCGTGCCATGAACAGTGTTGTCAGTTCAGTTATCATCAGTAATGATATCTGTGATGTTTGGATTGGGCTGCTGGTTGACTTAATTATGAGCCCTGGTCAAGCAACAGTCACAAACCCTTCCATGGTGAACCACAAATTGTCACTTAATTAACCTATGCTTAAGCTTGGGTAGCTTGGATCCAAAAGCAGCCAGGCTCTACTTAGAAGCAATGTGTACATTATTTCAGCAGCACACAAACAGTAATACAATGAAAAAACAAGAAAAATCCCAAACCTTTTCAGAACATTGGAGTGAACCACTGACATAATACTGTAAGTCACAATATCGAAATGCAAATATTTCTATCCAAAGCCAATTTTTAAAAATATAGTACATTTTAATGAACTATTTGACAGCAAGAATACAAAGTTTCAATCAAGTAAAATAGAATAATGATCTTAAGTGAAATCTAGCCCCTAAAAGATGAAAGCTCAATCCACAGACATCTTGTCACACTAGCCTGGCTCAAAGTCAAAAGTTAAGGCCGACCATGATGGAGTGAGGTTCGAATACAAGACGTTGTTTGGGCCCAACCAGCACTTACCTTTGTACTTCCTGAAGAAATATGGCTGAAAAGGTAAAGTTCAGTAAAAGCAAGGCTGCAGGAGGGAGCTTTGTTGTCTGTTGGCCGTGGGTTCATCTGTATTGAAGATTTCTACATTCAACAACACGAGAGATACCGAAAGTCTGTATATAGGAACCTATAAAGTGTTCACATCTGTAAGACAAAACCAACAGGTTAGTGTGTGAGACATATCTATCCTCAGAAATATGAATATGGACCCACAGGAGAAGAGAGAACTAGAAAGACAGCCTAAAGAGTGGTGGAAAGAAATCCCCATCAGCCCGCTCATTAAATTAAATTCCTATGAGTGAACCGCACCTGCATTATAGACTGGTGGTATTGGAGGGAAAAGGACCTGATTCAATGTAAACCGGTGCCCAATGTGATGTATAGTTAGATTCATAGGTAAATCAGAATGCATGATGGTCGATGTGTCTGTACATGTGTTTATCGCCTCTTGTATCCGTGTGAAAGCATAATTAGTCAGTCATGAGAAAAACAGAAAACAAAAAACATAACTTAACCCACCCTGCTATTGTCAGCAGGATCTGAATGGATTCCTTGGGCGCATTGTTCTCTGTTGTAGAGTGTGAATACAACAATATCACTTACTGTTAAATGACAGAGAATGCTCATACTAGGGTGTTCAATGACCCTCACCCAGGAGGCTGTTGTTATGTATAGCTGGTATTAATCTGTGGTCTAGACACATGGTTCTTAAAGCTGTAACCAAGGGATTTCATCATTTAATCCCTCTGTGTCACTTCTTAGTTTAAACACCCATCTTTGTTCCTTTCTCAGTAAAAACTGAGAGATATCTGTGACGTGATTGGGTATGTATGGTTGTTCAAGAATCACCCACTTGAGATCGTCTGCCTGGTGTTTTGCTTCGAGAAAATGGGATGTAAGTCGAGTGGCTTGTTTACTGCGTCGAATCGTGCTCTTATGTTCTTGAATGCGCAGTTTTATTTTTCTCGTAGTCATCCCTATGTATCTCAACCCACATGGGCACGTGATTTGATATACAACTTTCTCGCTATTGCAATTTGTATGGCGTTTGAGTAACCATGGTCGGGATGTACCTATGTCCACTGATGAGGTTCTCTTTGTTTGAGGGCAAACTGAGCAATTCCCGCAAGGGTGATGACCCTGTACAGGCGGAAGATTCCACAAAGTAGGTGTGGTGTCTTCTGTAGTCTGTCTAGGTCTAGTGTGGACCAACTTGTCCTTCAAATTCGTTCCTCTTTTGAACGAAAAGAGTGGTAGTGGAATCTTCTCACCAGAACTATTCAAAATCTTCCACTTCTGTCTGACAATCTTCTGAAGTTTGGACGAGGAAGTGTTGAATGTAGTGACACACACCAATTGATTCAATGGCGGTTTCTCTACCGGTGCCTCTAGAAGAGCTTCGCGATGGTTATTTGATGCCCGTTTGAGTGATTTCTTAATGAGACGGCCAGGGTAGCGACGCATCTCTAGTTTAGCTGAAAGGTCCTTAGCTTGAACACGGAAGTCCAACGTGTCTGAACAATTCCTCCTCACTCTCAAAAACTGTCCAAAAGGGAGATTCTCCCTTAATGAACGGGGGTGGTGGCTATCAAACCTCAAAAGAGAGTTTCGCGCCATGGGCTTCCTGTAGAGGGAACTAGCCAGATGCCCATCGTGTGGAAAGATAACCAAATCCAAAAATGGTAGTCTTACTCTGCTATGCTCTAAGGTGAACCTCAAAAATGGGTTTAGGCCATTAAGCCAAGTGTGGAAGGCCAGCAGAGACTGTTCATCACCCCGCCATACCACCAGAATGTCGTCTATGTACCTCTTCCACGCCATCAAGTGTTGGTGGTGTGGATTGGTGGTATTCAGTACGTGTTGACTCTCAAAACTGTGGACATAGAGATTCGCCAAGCTTGGCGCAAATTTACTGCCCATTGAGGTTCCGGATAACTGTAGATATAGGGAATCCTCAAAAGCAGAGAAGTTCTCTGTCATGGCGATCTTAGCAAGTTCTGTTATGAAATGAACAGGCGTCATACTCTCTGGAGGAGACTCTTCCAGGAGTTCTTGGATCGTTTGTAATGTCTCCCTTTGAGGTATGCAAGTATACAGTGATTCTACATCAAAGCTAGCTAAGATGTCAGAATCCGTGTTGAACTCCGTGTTGAACTCAACCTCTGGCAGTAGGCGGAGGACATCCTTCGTGTCCTGAAGATATGACTTGTACACATGATTATACCTTAAATTGTAGAGACTGCCTGTTGAGGTGCAGGCCACCCTCAGGTTAGTTATAGGTGTCTCTAAGGGAGGCACTGTTTATGTGGGTCTAGTCCAGTTTTTCCGGGGGCTGTAGAGTTTTCCGGCGCCCCTCTTGGAATACTGGTCTGTTCCTTCAGACTGGTGCATTTTGCCCCATATCAAATCAATGTCATTTCTTCCTCTGACCTCCTTGACTGCCAAGACTTGTTGTCGCCATTGCTGAACAAACCATTTTCTTTTGACTATTCTCAGTCTGAATTTGGTTTTTAAATGAAACGTATGTTTTGCTTTTCTTTCTTTTTTCTAGTGCGTGACCTCCTTCACTCTGAGCCAGTGCCAGGTGAGGTGAGGTTGTTCCTCCCTACAATTTGGGTGAGTTGACTACCATAGGATTAATCAGTGAACAAGGCACATATGATAGCCCTTTTGAATAGCAATATTTATTGTGATTTCTATCTGTCCATTCTTTACACACAGGAGAATACACACCATTTTTCTCATTTTGAGGATTTGAAGTAACTCAGTAGTTTTCTTACACAGTAAGTAAATGTTGCAGTAGTGCATCATAGGTCCTGAAGAAAGCCTATCCAGGCTGAAACATGTCGACCAATTTACATTCATGGTGAATAGCAATTCCTTGCATGCTATTTTTCACTCTGCTTTTAACCATACCACCTTGATGGTCAGACCCAATAAAGTTTTTCAAATGACATCAAGATAGGTATTTTTAGAACACGTGGATCACAAGGTTTTTCCCTTTCTTTTCTCACAACTTTTTCGAGCACTGCAACCTAACCCTCTCAGTCTGCACTTGAATCATCTTTATTGGTTGAGGGTCAACATAGTGGTCCAAGTTCTGCTAGCCTTAGGTTGTTCCTAAGGAAGGGCACACTGGATACCACAGTTTTCAACCACATAACCCAGATGACGATGCTCCGCTGTTGAGCGGGCTGATGGGGATTTCTTTCCAGCACTCTTTAGGCTGTCTTTCTAGTTCTCTCTTCTCCTGCGGGTCCACATTCATATTTCTGAGGATAGATATGTCTCACACACTAACCTGTTGGTTTTGTCTTACAGATGTGAACACTTTATAGGTTCCTATATACAGACTTTCGGTATCTCTCGTGTTGTTTATTGCTAAGTTGGGGGACAAGGTACCAAAAGGTCTATAAATACAATTCCCCTGAGGCCCTCTCTCACCCTTTGTGTTTTGATTATATTGTGCAAAATGCAAGTAAAAAATCTCCAGTGCCGAGTTCTTCGGACAAAGACTTTTCCACAAGGTAGGATACCCCTTTTGCAAAGGACCTCTAAAACTGATTTGGTGGTGAGGAGAAGAGTGTAGCAAGAGATGCAGCAAAGTCAATCTTACTGGCAATGTACCTCAGGTGGGTGCTGGTTCAAGATGGTGGAAGCCTTTTATGACCCTGTAGCACTGAATAGGAGGCCAGCAAACTAGCCCTTTGATTCACTTCGCGCAATCCTGGATGCAGGTGAAGATGTAGCATTCAACAGCAGGGCTGATCTCTGAGTGGTAAAGGCAGGTTCCATACAAAAAAGGAGTCTTCCATGTACAGCAACAGTCCGGCAGAATGTGCAGCAGGCATCCCTTCGAGAGTCCACTCGCAGGTCCAGTAGCAAACTGAAATGTGAGTCTGAAGGATCTATTTCAATCCCCGGAGCCCTTCTTCTGGAAGGTGGGAACAGTGTCCGGAAAGGTTCTTTGAACTGCTGGGAATTTCCTAACTCCCGTGCCTGTTTCAAGCTGCTGCAGCAACAATACAGGTCCTTTGTGTGAAGGCAGAGCACAGTTCTTAGCGGGTCTGTACTGAGTGTCAAGATGCCAATTCCACTCACCTGGGTCATCTAAGGTCCATGGAGGCAAAGACTTGGCCACCAATACCTATGAGAGCCAAACTCCCCACATATGGAAACATCTAGTGATGAGCAAAGAAAAAGGGAGGGAATATAGTGAGAGGGAATGAGAGCAGAAAAGAGAAGGAGAAAACACCTCCTACTTCTTGCCATGAGCCCTCTTCCATGGGATTGTCATGTATTTATGGTCATCCGGGTAAGTTTTCTTGTTTGAGTGTGTCTTTTATATGTATCTAAGCTCGGGAGCAACAGGGGACAACCATTAGACCTCGATTAGACTCCAGCCATTTCTCAAAGCACCCTTCTTGTCCCAAAATCCTTCTTTATTTACAGGAGCTCTAACATTACCTAAGATTGTGTAGACAGAGATGAAACGCTGTTAATCTGTAGCCTTTTACTTATGAAGGGAGTTGTCATAATTGTTACAATGTCAATTTCTCTCCTTGTCATTTATTGTTTCCCCTTCTAATGGGCAGAGATACAAAAAGCCATGGTTAGTTAACCATTTATACTAACGTTTCCCATCTAAATCCTACCCCTTCAGTATCCTCATCTATTAGCACCTATCTTAAATTTGTTGGTTGTTTAGTAAGATCCTCATTATGGCCATTATTCCCATGGCTCTTTCCAAAAGCACTGTTCTATCTTTGATATAAAGTCTCTTGTTTTCTGTTGTACAACTGCTCTCAGATCAAACACTAACTTGTGTTTTCATTTGCTGTCCTGCAATGATGATACTGCATTGTACTTAACCCCTACCATGAGTCGGACGGACCCTGGCCATCTGACGTCACAGTAGGCTTGTGCAGAGGATGGTCGGGGGCTGTTCAAACTGCGCATGTATGGAATTCTCCAGCACGGCGGGGGAATTCCGGCTGCAGTGAATCGGTTAATTTACTCCTTTCTTTTGTTGTAGAATGTTCAGAGACGAGATACTGGAAGACTGCTAGGGTGAAGAGCGAAGTCACTGACAAGTGAAGAAGAGCTCTATTTCAGTTTCAATAATTCAGGTAAAAAAAATTAGAGGGAGAGCGCAGGAGATATCATCTCACTGGAAAGAGCTGAAGCTATGCACAGCAGGAATAAAGGAACCAGTACTTATAATTCCTCACCAAAGATGGTCACTTTTCCGAGATCTGGCAGAATGTAGGGAAGGGCGGGATGATCTGGGCTGACTATTCTCCAGCAAAGGGGACTTAAAAAATATAAGAAACAAAAATATAGGAAACCAACAAAGAATGGCTCTGAAACTGAGCATGGAAGGGCAAATCCAAAGGAAATGTGAAGGACTGTGAATCACACAATAATCATACCATACAGGAAGCAGACCATTAATCTGGCTTGCCCCGAGCGGTGTTCCAACCTTGCTTATGCTGGAGACGGTGTTCAGTGTAAAGGAGATGAAGAGACCAATGTCATGCACTGAGCCCCACTCTCCCCATCCTGCCAGATGATGTCCCAGTGAAGCTCACCTAATCCCTATTGTGTGTCTGCCTGGGAGGAATAATGAAAGCCAAACTTTCAGCTGCTCCCACTCATGTGACCCTAGAAAGGCTGCACACCAAAGGTGTAAGGCAAGGAAAATGCTGCTAGGCCTCCCCCCGTGCTAAGCTCTATATTTTGCTATTTTGGGGTAGTTTCCGCTTAGGCTCCTGTAACTTTTCGACCACCCAAGGTATTCATGCCAAATTTTTGTCCTATTCTTGCAACATCATAGGGATTCTAAAGATACCCAGGGTTTGTGGATTCCCCTGGAGGGGACCCAAAAATTAGCCAAAATACAGCTACATTTTGTTTTTTTTTGTGAATTTCATTGCACATGGCATCAACAAAGAGTTTGTGGGACTGAAATCACCTTTTTTCCAGATTTTAGGGACTGACACACTTTTGTCAGAAAACCAACATTTTTTTACAGTTTTGGCATTTAAAAGGATATAGCCTATTTTTGCAATTTTTTCTCCTTTTAACCTTCTTCCAGTTAATGGTAGCAATGGGTATGAAAGAATTAATGGATCTTAAAAATCCTATACCTTTTAGAAAAGTAGACAAGATTCTAAATTCAGCAAGGGGTCATTTTGTAGATCCTTCAAGGGGTTATTATAGAAACTAACAGTTAAATATAGGAAAAATTAGTTAAAAAAACAGCATTTGTCGCAATGTTTTCACCTGTAACTTCATCTAATTGTGACAGCTGTTTGAAAGCAATATACCATTACATCTGCTGAACCTTTCTATTTGTGGGGATACATAGAACTTGTAGGTTCACCAAGAACCCGACGAACCCAGAGCCAATAACTGGGCATCGTCTTGCAATGGTTTTTCATTACGTACCGGGTATATAGCAATGAATTTGGGAAAATACATGCATGGCAAAATCAGTATGAAAGACACCTATGTATTTCTGAATTTTGAACCAAATATACAGTTTAGAAACAGTAGATAGTTGAACATTTCTGAAATTGGGAGTAGCCATACTAGCATAATAATTATAGTTCATTTTTCAAAATGACTTATTTTTTTACACATTGTCTTTTATTTGGAAGGCAGAAATGCATTGAAAGTCAAAAGGTAATAACAGTGACCCTAAGTCCTGATAAAAATAGTACCTCACTTGTGTGGGTGAGCCTAGTGCCCACGACAGGAAACGGCTCAAAATGCAACATGGACACACTTTGTTTTTATAGTGAAAACAGACCCTTTTTTTGCAAAGTGTCTAGCTGTAGTTTTTCAACCCTAGCTCTGCCTGCACTTAGGGAAACCTAGCAAACCTATACATTCTGAAAACTAGACACCCAGGGAAATCCAGGATGGTGTGACTTGACTGGCTTTCACCAGAATCCCTTGCAAACCAAAACATGTGTCCAAAAAACAATTGTTCCACACATTTCTGTGGTGGAAAGTTATGGAATATATGTGGATCCACAAAATTCTACATACCCAGCATTCCCCAATGTCTTCCGAGAAAAATGGTGCCTCCCTTGTGTGGGTAGACCTATTGCCTGCGACAGGAAATGGCCCAATATGCAACGTGGACACACTACATTTTCAAAGTGAAAACTGACCCTTTTTTTGCAAAGTGCCTAGCTTTAGAATTTTAACCCTAGCTCTGCCGGCACCAAGGGAAACCTAGCAATCCATACATTTTTGAAAAAGAGACACCGAGGGGCATCCAGTTTAGCTAGCAATGTGTGTAGTGAGCAGCAGCAAGTCACTACTCACACACTGCTAGCCAAGCACCAGACCACACAGACGACCAGCTGAGTGCCAGTCCACACCCAGACAGCCAGACAAGCACCAGTCCATGCAAACTGCCATCCAAGCACTAAGCCACGTACATCGCTAGCCAAGTTCCAGGTCATGCACGCCACCAGCAAAGTGCCAATCCAGGCACACCACCAGCCAAGCACCTGTCCGCACACACCACCAGCCAAGCACCAGTCCACACACACTGCCAGCCAAGTGCCAGCCTACGCACATCGCCAGCCAAGTGCCAGGCCATGCAACAAAACACAAACAAATTCCAAATAAATTCAAATCTACTAACTCAAAGTTTGAAACTAAATGCATTGCACAAATGCCAACCTTGAAACTGAACAAAAAACAATAGAGACCAGGCAGTTATCTCTCAAAAATGATTTTGTGTGTTACCTTCTAAAACAAGCAGGCACAGACAGTGCAGGGTAAGAAGAACATTCAGGGCAATACATACGAGTCTCCTTCTACGTATCTCCACGCCAACAGACTCTACATCTCCTATTGGGAAAGTCTTTGGAGGGTGTGGGAGGAATGTGATCAGGAAAGTGGTGATCTTTCAATCCAGCCACATCTCCCACCACTCCAACTCTAGGAACACTTGCCTGCTTCACTACAACAAGACTCCTGAAACTTAGCAAAAGGTATCTTTGACAAGAATCCTTGAATACAACAAAACATTGAAGTTTGCCAAGTGGAAAAGCACACTTCTTATACCAAATGTAAACCTTACGAAGAGCAGTGTAAGGTTCCAACCTCTAACCTACTCTATCAACACCACCCATGTGCCTATTATAGTCTAAAATGCGCACAGGTTTGCACACTTCATCAACCTGACCCCACTCAGTCACAGGTGCTTTCATCATGGATGGCCGTCAGCATGTAGACATCTCTCCTGTCTTGAAACTACTCAGCTTGAAGTTCCTCACAACGCAATGCACTGCACTGTACCCGGACAAGCTTTTGACAAACAAATTCTTTTGGGAAACCTTTATGGTTAGAGCGGATTGTGCCACAAGTAATAGTGTCCACTTTGGCCCATTCCCTGAACAACCGCACACAAGTGTAGAAGTTATCTGCATATAAAATGTGTTCTTTATTAAAAAGTCCTCTAACAAGTTCCAACACAATTTTCTCAGTCACTCCTAAAGTGGATGGAGAACCAGGGGGATTAATCCTGGATTCCTTACTGATGTACACCCTGAAATTAGAGACAGTCTTACTGTCACTCAGCAAACGCAGCCTAATTCCATAGCACACCCTCTTACTAGGAATATATTGCCTAAAAACCAAGAGGCCCTGAACAAGATCTAAGACTCATATACTGCTATTTCTTTCCCTTGAGCATAGATCTCAGAACATTGATCTACAAAGTGATCAAAGACTGGCCAAATCTTAAAAAGATGGTCACAATCAGGGTTATCTTGTAGCAACACTAAACCATGATCGACAAAATGCAGCATTCAAAGCAGAAGCAAAAACCTATCATGGCTCATGACTGCTGGAAATATAGCTATTGCCATCAAGGGACTAGTAGACCAATATGAAGACCAATATGAAGACATTGATGACTTCCTTAGCAAGCCCAACAAAAAAGTTAAACCCAAGAACTCCTTCATCTCTTCCAGATTTGTCGGATTAGACTGGGTAGCTCTCGAGAGGGGTCTAAGGCTGGCGTTGTTGTCCCTCAAAAACAGTTCGGCATACAAATCAGTCTGCTCAACAATCTCTGCCAAAAATACATCATTCATAAACAATTGAAAACAATATATAGGCAACAAGTTTTCAGTATTCACTCTAACACCCTAGAATACCAGTAAAGTCTGGCAATGTGGCTGCACCATGCTTGGGGCAACCCAAAGGTCATCACTTCAAACAGGAAGCCTTGCATCCCCAGGCTGTAGTCCAGTTGCCTCTTCCTGCACTATTGGCACATCATTGTCCTCCCCAAAAACAGGCCATTCATCCGCACTAAGAGTAGCTTCTTCCGCACTGAGAGTAGCTTCATCATCCGATGATTCCATGTGTAGAGAAAACTCACTGCCTGAATCTTCCACTCCCTCCTCTGTCTCAGATGCAGAATCAGTCTCTGAACCATAGTCAGAGTAAGACTCAAAAAGCATACCAACAACCTTCTGAGCAGTAATCCTGCGGCTAGCCATTATCCTTACTAAGAACGGAAACAGCTCAAACAAGTCAACAACAACCAACACTGTGCAAAATTAGTATGTAAAAAACATGTGTGCCTTTATCACAAAGATCTATATACTCAAAAACAATATGATTCACTTGCGAGAGACAGCTATACTCACCAGCACCTACTCTGTAGAGACACAGCAAAAACCAACAATATCCCACTAGAAAATAAAAAAAGAAACAATTACTCACAAGACAACAAAATACACATCGAGCACAAACTAAAAAAACGGAAGCCAAACACTCTCCTAATATAACAATATATTCCCAAAAACACATTCATGTTGAGAAATGTAAGTCATTTACATAGTAAAAAAATGTCACTTATGAAACACATGCAACTACACAAATAGCAGAACCACCAGTAATGAAACCGCAACCTGGAACAGTCTAAAGAGCAAAAGCCTTGAACTAGAACAAAAAGGGATAAATAAAGCATTACAATTGCAATTCATGAGAAATAAAACAATTAACCATATACCACGCAATGTAACTACCCAAATGGTCAATCTGCCAGATGGGCCTTCAAATAGGGCTGAGAAAAATGAGGGGTGATCTTGCCCAAGGGATCGGGTGGGGTGGTGTGTAAGGCCGATCCGTTTCCCAGGTGGGGCAGAAAACAGCAGACAGAAATGTTCCCCCCTCTCTGAAGAAATACATCCCTGGTGCCTAGTATGGTTTTCTGCTTCCCTCCTTCCACCTAGAGTGGAAAGCCACAAAAAATGGTAGATCTGTCCCCAAGAGGGGTAGAAAAACCATTAACCGTATTTTACGCCCTTGGAAGCCACCATGTTGCTTCCATTACACACAAAACAAAATCCATGGTGCCTAGTGGGTTTTCTGCCCCCTCCTTAGGGCCACAAAAAGGGCTGATCTGCCCCCTGGGGGGCAGAGTACATATATAAAAAAATATGTCCCCTGAAAGCGCCCCTTGCCCAAGGAGTCGCCTCCATTTTAATTTTAAAAATTGACCCTCATGTCTAGTGGGGGTTTTTGGGGGCAGAAATGCCCCAAAAATGGGCCGTTCTGCCCCGGGGGGTGGAGGGTCAGAATATACACACAAAACAAATCTGCCCCCTGAAAGAGACCCTGGCTCAAGGGGTTACTTACATTTAAATTTTAAAGAAGTCCCTGGTGTCTAGTGGGGTATTCTGCTGCCCTTGGGGGCAGAGAGGCCCAAAAAAGGGG
Source organism: Lissotriton vulgaris (assembly GCF_964263255.1). Classification (NCBI taxonomy): domain Eukaryota; kingdom Metazoa; phylum Chordata; class Amphibia; order Caudata; family Salamandridae; genus Lissotriton; species Lissotriton vulgaris. The sequence goes on from NC_141687.1 coordinate 10,169,430, forward strand.
GCGTACTGCTCCCTGGGAGGCAAAATAAACATTAAAAACAATATATGCACCCAGAAGCGACTCTTGCCAAAGAGGTCACTTCCATATAAATTTTAAAAAACTCCCCGGTGTCTAGTGGGGTTTTTTGACCCCCCCCTTGGGAGGCAGAAAGGCCAAATAAACGGGCCAATACACATTAAAAAAAATATGCCCCCAGGAAGCAACCTTTGTTCAAGTGGTTGATTACATTTTATTTGTTTTAATATCCCTGGCTCTAGTGGGCGTTTCTGCCCCCCCCCTCCCCCCGGGGCTGAAACTCCAACAAATACAGGTGATCTGTTACCAGGGACATAAAATTCCTAAACATATTTGGAGCCATAACGAAGCAACCTTTGCCCAAGGGGTCGCTTCCGTTAACTAAATAAAGAATCCCTGGTGCCTAGTGGGGCATTCGTGCTTCACGATCGCGACGCTGTGCACGATCGTGCAACAGGATTCACCTGATTTAACAACCTTTGCATTCTCTGTAAAACCTTCAAGTGGATCTCCCCAAATCCAGGAACACCATCACCCACGCACTGATAACAAGCAGGCTAAATTACGGAAACGCATTTCGTGTTGGAATAAACAGATCACTGCTACGCAAACTCCAGACCATTCAGAATACCGTGGCCAGACTCGTCCTCAGCATCCCATGGCATGAGCACATCTCCCAACACCTGCAAGAACTCCACTGGCTCCCTATTGAGAAGTGAGTAACCTTCAAGATACTTACCCACACCTACAAATCCTTCCACAACACCGAACCAAAATATCTCAACAAAATAATCTCCTAAAAGAAACCTCTGCTCTGCCGACCTTGCCCTAGCAGAAACCCCACACATCCACAGAACAAGAGTGGGTGGATGAGCCATTTCTACATTGAGGCCAAGGCCCAAAATGAGCTCCCACTCTACATCAGATGCTCTACTACTCTGCACACCTTCAAGTAAAGCCTCAAGATCTGGCATTTTGAATGACTCAGAGCTGCACCCCCCACCCTCAGCACCTTGAGACCCTCTTGGGGGGAGTAGCATGCTTTAAAACGTGTTGATTGATTGATTGATTGAGCAAGAAAGCGCTATTCTGTGTATTCAGCACCTTGATGCCCTTGGGCTAAGTCCGCGCTTTACAAATCATGTTTCATTCATTCATTCATTCATTCATTCATTCATTCATTCATTCATTCATTCATTCATTCATTCATTCACCTATATTAGGCATCATCATGCACACATAGTATTCCTTCAGGAAACATACACCATGGCTGAGGAAATGCAACATTTGCAAAACCAGTGGAGGGGGTTGGCATATGCCGCACGCACTCTGCATATGCTAAGGGGCAGAAGCCTGGATTTGATTAGGTGTCCACTTCCATGTCCTTGACACCATCATTGATAGAGAGCTGCAGTAAATGCTAGCAAGGGGCCTTTGGTGCCATGCTCCCAGACATACTAGCACACAGAACTCAAACACTGTGGGTAGTGGGAGGAGACTACAATTGCGTTGCCAGACACAGCTATACTGCTCTCACCTTCACACCTTTGCTCCCCTACACATTCACAATCAGATCATTTTGAGGAGTCGGTCAGTGGACACTTGCTCACATCTGAAGGACCAAGCACTGCATCTATTTCTTCTTAATAGCGCCCACATCCTGTATGTGCACCTTGACCACATTCTCTGCTCCCTTTGCATGTTGGACAGGGTTCAAGAATGACTTTATTGTTTGATTAATGAAACTCATTATAATGATGGATATACAGCAATAAAAACGTATATCAGTGAATTGGTAAAATATTTACACATGCATGACATTAAGGAAGAACATTAACTGAGTTTCTGTGTATTTGCTTGCGTTATTGCCTCCCGCGCTTTTAAAGCCAAGTATGGATACAGCCCTATAATCCATTAAAAGCATCAAGTATGAATAGCGGGTAATAGAAGAGTAAAATGTTTAACAATACATAATTTTTTTAAACCTAATCAGCACATGTTCTATATGCTACCTAGGATTCATTATCTCCGACCATTAAGCACAAGTGGTCGATGTGACATTAAAAGCCACAGCCCACAGACACCAATGTTGTTTCTTCTCCAGCTATGTGTTTTGAACCTTGTATTTTCGGAGTCTCTGGAGACACACATTTGACACTACTTTTCTGAGAAACATAATTTAGCATCTACTAGGGCAATTCAGGAGGACGCCTTTAAAGTGGCCATGAGGGGGGTCTGGTTACAGGAGATAGTGGGACACTTGACAGGGAGGTCAGACACACTATAGTCTCAGGATTTGTATTCCTTCTAATATCACAAAAAATTCTCGAAAAAGCAAGTGAAGTTGGTGCCATGGGTGTATGGGAGAGGGGAACACTAACATAGTGATGTTACGTTACAGAATAAGAATACTTTGAGGTTTTGGAACACACAAAATTTGAGAGACTTCTTGATAGTTAGAGGTACTTTTTATCTGTTTATTTTGATTTTGGTGATTAGGTATTTATCCAAGAGGAGATTCGGGCGCACCTACTTTTCAATTAACATCACGTTAGAGTCAGCACCTCTGGTTTGATATTTTTTGAAAGAACTCTTGTTTCACTGAGGACACGTTACAGGCGTATTTTTTCAGATCCTTTACACCCATGGCACTAACTTCACTTGCTTTTTCGAGAATTTTTTGTGATATTAGAAGGAATGCAAACCCTGAGACTATTGGTGGAGATGGTATTATGTAAACCCTGTATGTTTTTTACATTGTAAAAAAACATTAATCTTTTTGTTGTAGACGCGGAAACTGAACTATCCCGAGGAATTTCATTTTTATCAAGAATCATTTCACCCCTGATGAAGGGTTCAGTGTGAACCGAAATGCATTGGGTTTTCATTATTTAGTTTACATGATTGAATTTTTTCAAATATGAAATTTCATGTTATACTTTGATATTCGTGCTTTTTAGAGTAAGGAAAGATTTCACCTTTTTTGACATGTTGTGAGTTATGATGTTTAAGCATATCAAAAAAATATAATCAAGAAACTGAATAAATTTGTCATTTAAAGCAGACGTAGATTATTGATAGGCCTTTGGCCTGAGAGTTGTGCGCAGCGTAGCCCTTGGTCTTCAGGGGCTCACTTCAATCATTCATACTTTGGGGGGGTGGTACCCCTTCCCGTTGCTTCGCACGCATATACATTGAGAACATTAGTTTTCACTCTTGGACAAAATTTATTATACCATAGGTGTGCAGGCCCAACCATATTTATACCAAATAAAACTCAGGCACACAAGACCCATGCTCACGATCTGACTCGACTGGCTAATTTCACTAACCTTTTTAGTGGACAGAGGTACCAGACATGGTTGCCCCCGCCCCGACTGCTTATTGCAAAAGCCATGGAGCCCCTTGCCATTCTCCTTTGCATGAAGGGACAGTACTATGGGATCCTCTCAAAGAATACTGATGATTTAATCCTATACCTCCAGGATATCCATTCCATCCTCTCCACAGTACACGTCACACTCTATGCGTTCAAGCAAGCAGCTGTTCTCTGAGTCAACTGAGCCAAATTGTGCATATACCCACTCAATTCCATTACAGCCCCATTTCAGGTGCTACTCGGTGGAACCTTGTTAAGCTGGAGGGGAGTCACAGTCCGATAGCTTGGAGTTCACCTTTACCATTCACTGGATGACCTGTACAATGGTAATATGATAAAATCGCTGTCTGTTCTGAAGTCGCAAGTTCAGTTTTGGGAACATCTACCCTTAGCCACAATTGGTAAGGTAGCCCTGTATAGGATGATAATTTCACCTCGGCTCATCTATATTTTTGCAAATCTTCCCATTATCCCACCTCCCCAGTGTTTCTTCCAGGAACAAGATACACTTCTGAGAGAACTTTTCTCGGAGACCAACATCACTAAATTGCATTAAAAAGGTGGACTTACTCTTTGATTCCCCCCGTCCCCATGGTCCCTGCAGCTGTCAGTAGCTTGAATGTGCATGACCAAGGTTTACCTATTCACATTCCAAACCGACTGTATGTCCTGCCGTTCACCCCCTTCAGGGCCTTCCACGATTACCTGGCTCCTACTTAGCCAAAGACTTGAGGAGCTAGCATAAGCTTTTACCAACCATGATCTGCAACCTTTTTAATTCTGGCCACCTACCTACCCTTGGCCAACCTCTCAGAGCATGCTCCGCCACAGAGACAATTTCTTACCTTGTGACAAATACTCACCACATGCCAGGTCCTCTATTCCAAACACCATACAAAGCCCCACGTTGTCATATAGATGCTACTTCACTTGGGGCTGGTGTTGTGGAATTTTAGTCTGAACATCGTCTGCGCCAGCTTGTCACCCACGTACAGCATGCACGACAGCCATTTTAAGTATCATGGTCTCCCTGTCCACGATCGATCGCCAGTGTGCTCCCCTGACCCTGCGAGCATCCTCCGCGCACCCTGGCTTCTCCCCCCCCCTCCCTCACATGGGCTAGTCATAAACAAATACTCACCACATGCCAGGTCCTCTATTCCAAACACCATACAAATCATTATCCAAATGGATAATGCTCCTGGTGCGTCAGCAAATCTGCAAACCATTCTTAAGCACACAGCTAATTGGATGTCGCTGAACTCCTTAAAAATGAACCCGGACAAGACGGAGGTTTTACCTATCACCATCGCTGGCAATCCATGGCATGACGGGTTCTGGCCTAGGGAACTTGGACCGCCCCCGGAGCCGGCAGTGGCAGTAAAAAGCCTAGGCATCCATGTGGATGATAAACTTTCCATGCGGAAACAAGTCACCACGGTGGTAGGAACTTGTGTTGGCCTGCTCCGTCAACTTAGAAAAATTGCGCCACTACTGTCCTATTCCACCTTGAGACGGGCGGTTTCCGCAATGATTCTAGCGAGATTGGACTATGGAAACTCACTTTATCTAGGATTACCCCAAAAACTCCTGGACAGACTTCAGATGGTGATGAATGATGCCACCAGGCTCATTCATAAGAAACCCAGGAGCACGCATGTGTCCCCACTTATGCGCAAGCTACATTGGCTCCCAGTAAGGCAGAGGGTGCTTTTCAAAGGGTTATGTATTGCACACAAATCTCTCTATGGTAAGGCGCCAAGATACATTAAGACCCGCCTGATTCCATACAAACCGGGTAGGGTGCTAAGATCTGCTGAGGCAACCCTTCTCACACAACCACGTTTCAGATTGGCGACAGTGGGTGGTCGTGCCATCTCGAATACCCTCCCAGCAGTCTGGAATAGTCTATCGGCGGATCTGCGTAAGGAACCTAATTTGCTGTCCTTCCGGAAGAGGTTGAAGACTGTTCTTTTCCAGAAGGCCTGGGGTGGGCTATAATTTTCTGGGAAGGGTCTTTTCAGGATTTCTGCGGTGTTTACCGGACAAGCGCTTAGAGACCACTGGGTTATAACGCGCTATATAAATCGAAATAAATAAATAAATAAATGAATAAACATTCTTCTTCTGCATGACTCTGTCCTTGGGAGTCAAACTCGCGCCTGACCAACACCTCCTTTCCTTTCATGAATACCCCTCTGTTGGTAAACTCCCCCTCCGCGCTTGATTGTTCCACGCGGCATGAATACCTCTCCTTTGATGACCCCTTCCCCCGAGTCCGATCGTCCACACAGGTCCGAGGCCATCGCCTAGCCAGGAGATACAGTTTACTGCCCCCTATTGTATGGAGTCGCTCCTCTTCAAAGGGCCCACTATTGATCCTGGCCTTCCCACCCCCTGGGATACGATCAGGCGCACACATCCTAAGAATCGGCGGAACACTCAGCTGCGTGATGGCCCCCCTCTTATTATCAGCAGGGTGAGGACCTCTATTGTGGATACATGTGGGGGTGGGTCTGACACGAGGATTACGGGGATGTTTTTTATGAGTTCACAGAGTTTTTATGCAATAAAGAATGCTCACATGTCATAAACCAGGGTATAAGAGGCCAGGCCTTAGAGAGGCTGTTAGAGCACCTCGAGACGATACCTTATTGTCTGATCTGATGTGTTCAGCTCCGTCGGAATAAAAACTTCTGTTTCCTGCCTTCAAGTCTCCAGCGCCTGCCTCTTTGTTTGATAACTAGAGTGGTATAGAGGCGGTCATCAGCCCTACCCTTTTTCTACAATTGGGGTCCCAAAGCGTGGGGCCCATCAGCGACACGTGGATCCAGTGGGAGAGGTCCCAACGACAGAGTGAACGACTGCCACGATCGGGAGAGCTCCTGTCCGATAGACCCTCGTCTGACAGCCGATCATCCGAACTTCACTAGTTCTGAACAGACCTCTCTCGAGTGATCTACGGTCCTGACTGGGAACCATCAGGAGTGCCGCGAACATCACGAAGAATAGAGGACGATCGGGCGCTGGATTCGGAAGACAGGAAACTGTCCATGCGGTCCGGGTAAGGTCGTGTAAATGCGATAAAAGTATGAAATGATTGTTTGGTTTGGATAATACTAGTATTACTCTTTTGTTGGTTCCTCTGGAGATTCACCGTCTGCAAACGGAGAAACAACAGGCTCTCCCTTTGCAAGCAGTGAAGGATAGGTAACGCAGACTTTTGTCCCCGTTGTAATCCGTCGTGCCTATCTTCCTCCCCCACTGTTTTTCCCGAACTGTTGTTCGCGGATTGTTGTCTGGAGATTCTATGTCTGCAAACAGGGAAGAACAGGGTCCCTCTTTGCAGGTAGAGAAAAAGTAGGTAACGCAAACTTTTAACCCGTCGTACCTACTTATTCTCCCCACTGATTGTTTGATTGACCGTACATTAAGTGTTCGGTATTGGTTCTTTTCAGGTATTCACCGCCTGCAAACAACGGAGAATAGAAATATTCTGTCTAGTCTTTGCACGCCGTGATAAGATAGGTAGTGCAGACCTTTGTCCCCGTTGTAACCCGTCATGCCTATCTTCTCCCCACTGATTGGTAGCCTGTTTAGCCCGGACCGCTTATTAAAGATGAACCATCCAGCTCCGCTGGAGGGCACCCCTAATAAGGACATGTTCACTAAGCATGGACTAGTCGCTATAGCTTATACTAAGTTATGGCATAAATACACAAAGAAGAACCCCGAAAGTCAGTGGCCACTGATAGGTTCCTTTGATGATCATAAAATAAAAACATTAGAAATAGCGCTCCAGAAAAATAAGACTACGCCCACTATGCTCGATAGTATCGGCATGTGGCGCAAAGAAACGGAACAACGAAGAAAGAGAGAAGAAGCAAAAATAGGGAAAGAATTACGAAAGGCAGCCCACCTAGCCGCTAAGCAACTAGAAGAAGAAATAAAAGAAAGAAAGGAAGCTACACAAAAACAAGAATCAGGGTTGACAGGTCAATGTCCTGTTAGGACCCCCTCTACGCTCTACCCTGAATTGCCCTCCAAACAACGGGCAAACGATGAGTTACTGCTAGGTCCCCCAATCATCTACATGCCCCCTCCATATGCCCCCTGCCAACAACACCTGCAAGCCCTGAGTGCGAACGAGAGCGACCTTAGCGCTAGTGCACCAGCCCTCACGGCCTCCGCACCAGCCACATTAGCAACACTGCCAGATGACCCCGAGGCTAGCGAGCAACCACCAGCCAGACCAAATAGGTTGAGTAAAGATGAGCGGGATGGGATTGACAAAATAGCAAAGACACTAGTAGAACGGAAGGAGAGCGAAGAATACACAATGAACATGTATAATTCACATGCCGACAGCCACAGGCGGCATTTCATTTTACGATTCAGCTACCACACCCTGAACGCATATGAGGATAGGTATCAGAGTAAGGGCCCCGCTAAACTGACAACGCTATATAGAAAGCTTGATGTTGGAGATGGGACTGAACGTGATGCGACGGACCTCTTCATGCAAATGCTTGAGGTCTTCCGCCACCTCACGGAACAGAAACCAGAAGTCAAGGTTACAGTCCCTGAAACAACCGAGTCCTCAGTAGGGGTAGCCAACTCTATGATGTCCATCAGAGAGGCGGCCCCTTACTGGGTTCCGCCGCGTGGTCAGGGAACAAACGACGATATTAACCATGAAGATGCAAAGGGGAGGGTTGTGTACAATTGGGTTTATCAACCATGGGACCGACAAGACATCTTAACCTTTAGACAAACTCTGCCCGATTTAAGAAAGAACAAGACAGCATTCTATACCGAATTAGGCACAGCCTTGGGTTCGACGATAATGACTTTAGCGGACATTGACTTGTTTTTCGGGTTATGCCTGCCAGCTGACGTGTGGAAGCAAATCCGGAAGGCGGACCACACGGATCTGTTCGGACATACCTGGAAGCAACTCAGTGAGCTAGATAGACAGCGAGAGCCCGGAAAGAAACCAGTAAAGGACATATTAGAACTCCCAGACAAATTAGTTCAGAAGTTAAAGACACTGATCCCAGAGAAAAAGGTAGATTGGTCGATAGTCACGGCCTGTCGTCAGAAACCCCAGGAAGATGTATCAGAATACTTCTCCCGATTCGAGACAGTGTTCTCCGACTACAGTGGCCAAGACATGACCACCACTACCGGACAACACCTGTTTGTGCAAAATTATGTAAAGGGTCTATCGCAAGAGGTTTCCCAAAAGCTGCAGACGAGTGAGAGTAGTTGGGGGGCCTCCAAACCCGCAGCTATCCTTCAGATGGCTCAGTATTACGAGCACCAGAAGAATGAGAGTGATAGGGCATCCGAGAAAAAGATGAAAGATTTGAAAGAAAGGGTGATGATAGCCCAGATACAAGGTATAGCGGTCGGACGGGAACCCCATGGGGGGAACTACCAATCGACCACCCCTAGAAATCCACCTCCCAAAGACCACACCCCGACACCCCACATTGGACGTAGAGACATTAGCGGGGACCAGTGTGCCTTCTGCAAAGGATTCGGTCATTGGAAATCCCAGTGTCCGGTTCTATTAGAGATGAACAGAAATAGGGACCCCAAGGACGTAGCGGGTGGGCCGAGAAATAGGGGACAAGGACGAGGGTACACAAACGACACCACCAATGACAGACCAGGGAGATCGAACACATTTGACCGTCCCCGACAGAACCAGTATCAACTGTCCGATGGTGAGAATGCCCCCAATTTTGCATAGGACTGCCAGGGGCAAGGGAGGGATCCAGTCGAGCTCTGTGTTGACCAGCAAGGTCCTTACGTCACTGCTAAGGTCCTGGGTACAGAGTCTCCATTTTTGGTAGACACTGGGGCGACACGTAGTGTGTTATTGAAACGACTGGTTCCAAGGGCACCCTTGTCTGGCTCACACATTACATCGATAGGTTTCGATGGGACGCCCTCCACTAACCCCCTGTCCGTACCTATCTCCTTTGATCTAGATAACAACACCACTGCCACAACATTTTTGCTCTCCTCCAACTCCCCTGACGCCATTATGGGCATTGATTTGCTGAAACATTTTCGAGCTACTATCAGGTGTTCCCCAGATGGAGTCCGAGTCATCCTGTACGACAACCCGAGCGTACCTAAATCTTGCCCAACACGACACATGTACTCCCTGACTGACTGTGATCTGTCCTTGCTCGACGCCCTGCCCCCGTACCTATGGGCCAAAAATGACTCTGATGTGGGACGAATGATGATTGACCCCATTCATATAACTGTAAGACAGGACGCTATGCTCCCGAAACTCCCACAGTATCGGATATCGCCCGAGGGCGAGAAGGCACTGGTAGCGATCATTCAGTCTCTGGTACATACAGGAGTGGTCGAAGAAGTGGTTAGCAATGTCTGCAACAGCCCTATCCTACCCATTGTTAAGAAGCAAGGCGAGGGAGATGAGAAAGCGTACCGCTTCATCATCGACCTGCGAGAGATCAACAAAGTGGTTGTACCCCAATACCCCGTAGTCTCAGACATCACCACCATCCTGACCCTCATCCCGTCCACTGCCACCACCTTCACTGTTATTGATCTCAAGAATGTGTTTTTCTCTATCCCCATCCATCCAGCCAGCCGTTATCTCTTCGGCTTCACCCTAAAATCCCGCTCATACCGATTTTGTAGAGCTCCCCAGGGGTACACTGAAAGTCCCAGCATTTACAGCCAGGCCCTCAAAAGACAGCTGGACGCCGTCCAGCTACCAGCTACCAGATACTAAGTTATGGCATAAATACACAAAGAAGAACCCCGAAAGTCAGTGGCCACTGATAGGTTCCTTTGATGATCATAAAATAAAAACATTAGAAATAGCGCTCCAGAAAAATAAGACTACGCCCACTATGCTCGATAGTATCGGCATGTGGCGCAAAGAAACGGAACAACGAAGAAAGAGAGAAGAAGCAAAAATAGGGAAAGAATTACGAAAGGCAGCCCACCTAGCCGCTAAGCAACTAGAAGAAGAAATAAAAGAAAGAAAGGAAGCTACACAAAAACAAGAATCAGGGTTGACAGGTCAATGTCCTGTTAGGACCCCCTCTACGCTCTACCCTGAATTGCCCTCCAAACAACGGGCAAACGATGAGTTACTGCTAGGTCCCCCAATCATCTACATGCCCCCTCCATATGCCCCCTGCCAACAACACCTGCAAGCCCTGAGTGCGAACGAGAGCGACCTTAGCGCTAGTGCACCAGCCCTCACGGCCTCCGCACCAGCCACATTAGCAACACTGCCAGATGACCCCGAGGCTAGCGAGCAACCACCAGCCAGACCAAATAGGTTGAGTAAAGATGAGCGGGATGGGATTGACAAAATAGCAAAGACACTAGTAGAACGGAAGGAGAGCGAAGAATACACAATGAACATGTATAATTCACATGCCGACAGCCACAGGCGGCATTTCATTTTACGATTCAGCTACCACACCCTGAACGCATATGAGGATAGGTATCAGAGTAAGGGCCCCGCTAAACTGACAACGCTATATAGAAAGCTTGATGTTGGAGATGGGACTGAACGTGATGCGACGGACCTCTTCATGCAAATGCTTGAGGTCTTCCGCCACCTCACGGAACAGAAACCAGAAGTCAAGGTTACAGTCCCTGAAACAACCGAGTCCTCAGTAGGGGTAGCCAACTCTATGATGTCCATCAGAGAGGCGGCCCCTTACTGGGTTCCGCCGCGTGGTCAGGGAACAAACGACGATATTAACCATGAAGATGCAAAGGGGAGGGTTGTGTACAATTGGGTTTATCAACCATGGGACCGACAAGACATCTTAACCTTTAGACAAACTCTGCCCGATTTAAGAAAGAACCAGACAGCATTCTATACCGAATTAGGCACAGCCTTGGGTTCGACGATAATGACTTTAGCGGACATTGACTTGTTTTTCGGGTTATGCCTGCCAGCTGACGTGTGGAAGCAAATCCGGAAGGCGGACCACACGGATCTGTTCGGACATACCTGGAAGCAACTCAGTGAGCTAGATAGACAGCGAGAGCCCGGAAAGAAACCAGTAAAGGACATATTAGAACTCCCAGACAAATTAGTTCAGAAGTTAAAGACACTGATCCCAGAGAAAAAGGTAGATTGGTCGATAGTCACGGCCTGTCGTCAGAAACACCAGGAAGATGTATCAGAATACTTCTCCCGATTCGAGACAGTGTTCTCCGACTACAGTGGCCAAGACATGACCACCACTACCGGACAACACCTGTTTGTGCAAAATTATGTAAAGGGTCTATCGCAAGAGGTTTCCCAAAAGCTGCAGACGAGTGAGAGTAGTTGGGGGGCCTCCAAACCCGCAGCTATCCTTCAGATGGCTCAGTATTACGAGCACCAGAAGAATGAGAGTGATAGGGCATCCGAGAAAAAGATGAAAGATTTGAAAGAAAGGATGATGATAGCCCAGATACAAGGTATAGCGGTCGGACGGGAACCCCATGGGGGGAACTACCAATCGACCACCCCTAGAAATCCACCTCCCAAAGACCACACCCCGACACCCCACATTGGACGTAGAGACATTAGCGGGGACCAGTGTGCCTTCTGCAAAGGATTCGGTCATTGGAAATCCCAGTGTCCGGTTCTATTAGAGATGAACAGAAATAGGGACCCCAAGGACGTAGCGGGTGGGCCGAGAAATAGGGGACAAGGACGAGGGTACACAAACGACACCACCAATGACAGACCAGGGAGATCGAACACATTTGACCGTCCCCGACAGAACCAGTATCAACTGTCCGATGGTGAGAATGCCCCCGATTTTGCATAAGACTGCCAGGGGCAAGGGAGGGATCCAGTCGAGCTCTGTGTTGACCAGCAAGGTCCTTACGTCACTGCTAAGGTCCTGGGTACAGAGTCTCCATTTTTGGTAGACACTGGGGCGACACGTAGTGTGTTATTGAAACGACTGGTTCCAAGGGCACCCTTGTCTGGCTCACACATTACATCGATAGGTTTCGATGGGACGCCCTCCACTAACCCCCTGTCCGTACCTATCTCCTTTGATCTAGATAACAACACCACTGCCACAACATTTTTGCTCTCCTCCAACTCCCCTGACGCCATTATGGGCATTGATTTGCTGAAACATTTTCGAGCTACTATCAGGTGTTCCCCAGATGGAGTCCGAGTCATCCTGTACGACAACCCAAGCGTACCTAAATCTTGCCCAACACGACACATGTACTCCCTGACTGACTGTGATCTGTCCTTGCTCGACGCCCTGCCCCCGTACCTATGGGCCAAAAATGACTCTGATGTGGGACGAATGATGATTGACCCCATTCATATAACTGTAAGACAGGACGCTATGCTCCCGAAACTCCCACAGTATCGGATATCGCCCGAGGGCGAGAAGACACTGGTAGTGATCATTCAGTCTCTGGTACATACAGGAGTGGTCGAAGAAGTGGTTAGCAATGTCTGCAACAGCCCTATCCTACCCATTGTTAAGAAGCAAGGCGAGGGAGATGAGAAAGCGTACCGCTTCATCATCGACCTGCGAGAGATCAACAAAGTGGTTGTACCCCAATACCCCGTAGTCTCAGACATCACCACCATTCTGACCCTCATCCCGTCCACTGCCACCACCTTCACTGTTATTGATCTCAAGAATGCGTTTTTCTCTATCCCCATCCATCCAGCCAGCCGTTATCTCTTCGGCTTCACCCTAAAATCCCGCTCATACCGATTTTGTAGAGCTCCCCAGGGGCACACTGAAAGTCCCAGCATTTACAGCCAGGCCCTCAAAAGACAGCTGGACGCCGTCCAGCTACCAGATGGAGTGGTGTTGATCCAATATGTCGATGATATCCTTTTGGCGGCCGACACCACCCCACTTGCAATCACAGCCACTGTCCAACTCCTACACTTTCTCGCAGAAAATGGCCACAAAGTCTCCAAAAAGAAATTACAGTTCTGCCAGCCACAAATGACATACCTAGGCCATCTCCTGTCCAAAGAAGGGAGGAAACTTACGCCCGATCGAATCCAAACCATCCTAGATACCCCCATCCCAAAAACTCAAAAGCAAGTCCGCTCTTTGGTTGGCCTTACCTCTTTTTGCAGACAATGGGTACCAAATTTCAGCCTAATTGTAAAACCTCTACTTGCCTTGCTGGCCAAAGATGCCCCCTTCCCGCTTCCTTGGACCCCTGAGTGTCAAGCATCCTTTAAGGAGCTACGAGATGCCCTTTGCTCGACCCCTGTCCTCGGAACACCGGATTACTCCAAGCCCTTTTCCCTCTTCACCCACGAAAGGGAGGGGTGTGCATTGTCCGTCCTAACACAGTCTATCGGTCCTAAGCAGCGCCCTTGTGCCTACTTCTCTGCCACTCTTGACCCTGTAGCCAGAGCTTTGCCTGCCTGCCTTCGAGCAGTAGCTGCCGCTGCTGTCTCTATCCGTCAGAGCGAGGGAATCGTACTTTCGAACTCCCTCACCGTGTTAGTACCCCATGCGGTCGACACCCTTTTGAACCAAACATAGACTCAACACCTGACTAGCGCACGACTGACAGGGTACGAATTGACGCTACTTGCACCCCACATCACACTAAAGAGATGCACAACTTTGAATCCTGCCACACTGCTGCCCCTGCCTGGAAATGACCCCGACGTGCCTCCCATACACGACTGTGTGACCCTCACGGACGAACAGACTAGGAGTAGAGTTGACCTCCGAGACACTGCTTTTACAAACCCTGATGGAGAGCTATGGGTAGACGGCTCATGCATCAAACTCCCAGATGGCACCACTTCAGCTGCTTATGCAGTAACGACAGCCCGAACAGTAGTTGAAACAGCCTGCATCACACAACGATCTGCACAGGCGGCAGAGCTGATAGCCCTCCCACGAGCATGCATCATAGCAACAGGAACCACCGCGAACGTATACACAGACAGTCAGTATGCCTTCGGGGTGGTCCACCATTTTGGGCTCCTATGGAAGGAAAGGGGATTCCTGACGTCACACGGCACCCCCATCCTTCACGGAGATCTGGTTTCTGCTTTGATTGAAGCAGATCTCCTCCCCAAACGATTAGCAGTGATCAAATGCCAGGCACACAAGAAGGTGACAGACTTAGTCGGACAAGGGAACGCACTGGCCGACATCGCTGCACGAACCACAGCTGAGAATAAGACGGTGACACGCATATATGTGACCAGGTCACAAACAGAGAAATGGACTGACGCTAGGGAAATGATTAGAGACATCCAGTCGGCCAGCACCCCTCACGAACTGACCGAGTGGGCACGGGTGGGTTTGAAGGACGATGAGGGCTGCTGGCGGACAAAAGATGCAAACAGATGGCTGCTGCCTGACTCATACCTGATCCCGACACTGACTATGGCACATTCCCCCGCACACATAGGATCTGCACCCATGATCGAACTCATTTCCAAAGTCTGGTGCAACGATAAAATCCCCGACTCAGCCAAACGCCTGGTCCAGCAGTGCCTTATCTGTTTGCAACACAACCCCGGGAAAGGAACTGTGGTGCCCCGGGGAGGGTTTGGGATCCCCGATCACCCCTTTGAGGTCCTCCAGATGGATTACATCCAGCTAGAGAGATGCCAAGGCTTGAAGTATGTACTAGTCATTGTATGTGCCTTCAGCCAATGGGTAGAGGCCTATCCAACCCGTGACAACACTACCATGACTACTGCCAAAGTACTACTGAAAGAGTTCTTCCCTCGCTATGGGCTTTGTCGAATTTTATGGAGCGACAATGGCCCCCACTTCATAGCTGAGGTCATCCAACTAATCTTGAAAGGGTTGGGGGTGAAGCAGAGATTTCATGCAGTCTTCCACCCCCAATCCGCCGGTTTGGTGGAGCGACATAATGCCACATTGAAGCTGAAACTGTCAAAAATAGTGGCCACCACTGGACTTAAGTGGCCAGATGCCCTCCCACTGGCATTACTATTGATGCGCTCCACTCCCACCAAACACCATTTGACCCCCTACGAGGTTGTATTCGGGCGACCGATGAACCTCTGGGCTGCCCCCAAACCGACCTCCATTCATGACGTCCCGGACGTCCTACTGTCTGAATATTTGGGCAAGTTAACTAAAACGTTGCCTGTCATTCATCAACAGGTGCAGCAGGCCATCCCCGATGCTTCCAGGGGTTCGGGTCACGACATCCAACCGGGGGACTATGTACTAGTCCGGAACTTTCAACGGGCCAAGAGTCTGAAACCCCGGTGGACGGGCCCCTGGCAAGTACTGATCACCACCCGGACGGCGCTTCGAGTGGAGGGGAAGAGGCACTGGCTGCACGCGCACCACTGCAGGAAGGTCTCCCCGACCCTGGCCACGACAGAAAACGTCAACATCCAAGAAGAGCTCCTGAACAAAGACCGGCCAGCATTGAACTGTTATCCCGATACCGAGGCACTTGAACTTGCGAAATTCCCTGATCCCACTGTCCCATCCAGAGAAGGGTATTTCCTGCGTCGAAAGGAGGGAGCTTCGGCTAAGCAGGCCACGGACTAAGTTAAAATCTCAGAACGGTGACCTAAACACAACTAAGGGTTACCTGGAGAGAAGCTAAACAGAGTCTGTGGTTCTGCTCGCTACCGAGCACCTTGAAGATGATGGAAGCGCCAGATAAGAAGATGATGGAAGCGCCAGATAAGAAGATGATGGAAGCAACAGGAAATACCCACTATAGAAACCCAAAGACTGACAATTCGCACAAATCAAAGACAATCGCCCTCTTTATTGTCCTCCTCTTCTGCCTCCTCCTCATGACCTCCTTCTAGATTCTGGAGGGAAGCACCCCCGCTCATCAGGCATTGCTGCCCACTGCACAACCGACCCCCATGAAAGAGCATCACCTGATCTCCCTATTGCCTCAGCTCCGAGAAAGGCGCAGGGAGTTCTGGAACAATTCCTTCGTGCAACTGTTGCACCAACACAACCTTGCTGCAAATGCCACGAACTGCTGGATCTGCGGATTGCTCCCGCATGCCGCTGGACACTCCATCCCCTTCATCCCTTCTCCTTTCTCAGTTCACGGCTCCTGCCTCGCCTGGCTGATCCTCATGCAAGAGAGCCACAAGGACAACGCCACTTCCGGTCAAACAGTATCCCACTTCTACTATGGGTTCTGGCTGAACAAAACCGTAAGGACCTCTGCTCCCCTGTGTCCTGTGCCCTCGGGTGCCGCCTTCCTTATGAACATCCCAGCCAAAGAACGTGTTGAAGTGCAAGTGCTCCACAATCCAGCTAGACCCACCTTCTCTAATCTGCAGAAACGGACTGCCGCCACTCTGACTATGGCCCTGTCCGTTATCAATGTCACCGGTCTTGTGTGCCTCGAAGGACGGGGAACGCAGCTGGTGGGTCACAGTTCTTGCCGCATCACCAGAACATTGGACTCAGTTGATCCTCCTTCCTTTGTTGCTTCTCCAAATATGTACTTTGTTTGTGGCACCAAAGCTTACACCTGGCTCCCGAAAGGTTGGAAGGGTACCTGCTACATCGCATTCGTTCTCCCTCCCACATATGTAGCCCCTGCTAACCATCACCGGCAGAGGTGCGCAAATGACATTGAACAAGCCGACTCCACTGGAGCACAGTTCCTGGATGCAGCAAAGGGACTTGTTCCTCTGTGGGGCCCAATGGCGAACAGTCGCGCCATCCAACACCTGACCCAGGCAGTGGAAACACCGATCAACATCACGGCTGGCATCCTCGCTAACAACACGGCGGAGCTTCAGGCGGTCCGCCTTGTGGCCCTTCAAAACCGCCTTGTTCTAGATTTGGTTCTAGCCGATGAAGGAGGAGCATGCCGCATCATCGGATCTAGCTGTTGCACCTATGTGCCAGATAACTCGCCCTCAGTCTACAACGCAATTGAACACCTCCACAGACTTTCCTCGGAGGTTCACCAAGAACAAGAAGGATGGTCGTTGGGGAGCTGGTTTTGGGACACTTTGAAGGACTGGGGTTGGAGGTTGTTTTCCTTTTTATTGATACCGATCGTGATACTATGTGTGTGTTGCTTAAGTATCCAATGCCTGCCAACCTTGTGTGCACTCGCTACTAACTGTATGTGCCCAAAGACTTTGGACTTCAGAAATGAGCGCATGAGTCCCCTCTATGAAGTAGAAATGCGTGGCCTTATGGGGATAAATCCGAACTGACAAGTTGGCGAGACATGTTAAAAGGGAGGACTGTGAAATTTTAGTCTGAACATCGTCTGCGCCAGCTTGTCACCCACGTACAGCATGCACGACAGCCATTTTAGGTATCATGGCCTCCCTTTCCACGATGGATCGCCAGCGTGTTCCCCTGACCCTGCGAGCATCCTCCACGCACCCTGGCTTCTCCCCCCCCTCCCTCACATTTGCAAGTCATAAACCTTCTTCTTCTGCATGACTCTGTCCTTGGGAGTCACGCTCGCGCCTGACCAACACCTCCTTTCCTTTCATGAATACCCCTCTGTTGGTAAACTCCCCCTCCGCGCTTGATTGTTCCACGCGGCATGAATACCTCTCCTTTGATGACCCCTTCCCCCGAGTCCGATCGTCCACACAGGTCCGATGCCATCGCCTAGCCAGGAGATACAGTTTACTGCCCCCTATTGTATGGAGTCACTCCTCTTTAAAGGGCCCACTATTGATCCTGGCCTTCCCACCCCCTGGGATACGATCAGGCGCACACATCCTAAGAATCGGCGGAACACTCAGCTGCGTGATGGCCCCCCTCTTATTATCAGCAGGGTGAGGACCTCTATTGTGGATACATGTGGGGCTGGGGGTGGGTCTGACACGAGGATTACGGGGATGTTTTTTATGAGTTCACAGAGTTTTTATGCAATAAAGAATGCTCACATGTCATAAACCAGGGTATAAGAGGCCAGGCCTCAGAGAGGCTGTTAGAGCACCTCGAGACGATACCTTGTTGTCTGATCTGATGTGTTCAGCTCCGTCGGAATAAAAACTTCTGTTTCCTGCCTTCAAGTCTCCAGCGCCTGCCTCTTTGTTTGATAACTAGAGTGGTATAGAGGCGGTTAACGCCGGGCAACTCTGAAAAAGGTCATCAGCCCTACCCTTTTTCTACAGTGTGACACCTGACAACATGGATTTCTTAGGTGACAAGGGAAAATACTGGGAGAGAGATCTACGAGCATTCCATTTTGCTAGTCACAAATTGCGACTAGAAATTTGTGACTCACAAAATGTAATGTACAATAGTGACTTAGACTTTGTTTACGATTCCTAATGGGAATGCAAATTACCTCGTTTATCAATATTCATGGGGCAGGTCGAAATTTTCAACACATTGTGATTGGCCAGCACTCGCAGGGATGGTTGCCTGCTGTGGCCAGCAGACCACTATGTCTTTAGCTACTTTTAAATAAAGGAGTAAATTTTTTTTATCCTTAAAGGGAAAAGGGATGCATTTAGAAAAGGATAGGCATTGGTCCGTGGGACATCTCTCTGCTCTTAAAAGTATTTTTGTATCCATTCGCAAACTGGAAGGGGTTCCCTGAGATCCCTTTCCCATTTGTGATTTGCTTACCACATACTTGAGGTAGGAAGTAAACTGCAAGTGTTTTGTGACTACGATTGCGGTTGCAAAACAATCATACATATCTGTGGGACTCGCTAATAGCAAGAGATGCCTTTGGCATGCTCCATCTAATATAGACTCTCAAACCCTGTTTAGTGAGTTGGTTTCCGGTTACGGACATGCCAAATAAGGTTTGTACATATCACCACTATTTCTAGCGACTGCTCTGTGGAGCAAGTTGGAGGACAACATTTGGATGGTGCTACACAACATTGAATGGTAGCAAACCTCGGAATTCCCAAAGTGGGCATTTCGGATGCTCTGTTTAATATCCAACCGTTCTCGATCCTACACTGAGCCTATCTGCCCTCATAGCAGTTCAACTCTTATTTTCTCCAAGTGAAATTGCACTGCCCCTGCTGCCACTCAGCTGCCACATATGTGTTCCATGTGCTATGATTCTGCCAGGCCCTTTCCTCCTACAAGCATTCAGTTCACGACGCACTGCGGGAACTCTGCTATTTACACATTGAAGACCTGCGTATAAGCTGTATTTGAACACAGGGCCTCATTTTGTATATTATGAGCCACTGCAGCACAGCAAGTCTTTTAGCTGTGCTGCCATGAGTGAAAATAAAAGAGCAGGAATGTGCTGTATATACAAGATACAAAACATTCCTGTCCTTCTCCCTTGCACGGGCACACAAACAGCAGCCGCGTGCCAGTGCAGACACCCTTCCATCATTTTTACGGTTGCCTGCTCTGATGGGATTATTGTTTATATGCAGAAAGGGACACCTTCCTGCACAAACATAATCTTTAAATACATTTTCTTCTTTCTACGCATGCTGCAGAATGCAGCTCTTTCTATAAAGTGGAAAACACAACAGAAAATAAAAGTATTTCTCCTTGTTGGGCCAGGGGAAGGATAGAATTCTGACACATTCCCAGGTGTACAAAAAAGTCAGAAGCTGAGGAAAATATAGAGTGCAGCTTTAAAACACCCATAAAAGAAAAACATAGAGAGTACCTAACGCCAGCAGGGAGTGATGGTCAGGTTCTCACCAATTTGTTCATTATATGATCATCAGCACCTCTCCTATGCATGGGAACAGACCAACAGCCAAACAAGTTTAGAATACTGTTTTATTTGTTGTAACCTATCTGCTTGTACTGTGTGAACAACACATCACAAGACCCCAACCCACAATGCTTTCTTGATTTTTATATTTTATCAGAACTGGGTTGCCCAGGCTCTCACCCTTAACACCCCACATTTGTTTGGTCATGGGAGGAGACCCAGGCTCACATTGCCATGCCTGCTCTGTGAAAGTGAAGGACATGTTACCCTTTATTTTTTTTCAATCTGTTAATACAGAAGTGTACAAAAAGTGATGGATGAAATGGTTGAATTATCCTCAGCAAACAAAACAAGATGATGGATGGAGTGTTGAAACCTTTGAACTCACCCCCAGTCAAGAAATCTAATTTAATCTCCCAATGCCACACCAGTTTGAAGCCAGACGTATGGAAACAGTCCAGCCTGAACTTCCATGCCAGGTCCTCCCTGGACCGGAAACAAGCATTCTGGGACTCCTTTCGGGGTATCAGCCAGGCTAGCTTCAATTTAGTGACGAAGCGAGCAAGGGGTCAAGTCTGAGGATTCACTTGGCCACTTAGGGCGATCATAGCAAACACAACAAGAAGATGAAGGGAGTGCTGAAACGTTCAACTACTCACCTCTCAGCCACTGGTAAATACTAAATACTCAGGGAGACATCCCAATCCAATGTTGTTTTGCACAGCGTGCCACCTCAGTTTGGGTCCAGCATATGCACATGTGACTTGACTCTGCTCCAGTGGGACCAGTCCAGCCGAAACGTGCATGCCAGGTACTCCCTGCCTGATAGCACAAGCGACCCAGGACAGGTTTGGTTCTTTTAGAGCTCACCAGACATGTATAGCTTGTTTCCAGTTGCACAGTTTGCACAGGCCCACTTCTGGTGTTACCTGTTCCACATGGAGCAAAACAATGAGTATGCAAAAGTGGTGTTATGGATAGAATGCTTGAAATAATCCCAATCACAGGGAAACAGGTAATTACTCAGGGTTGAATCCCAATCCATCATTCTTTTATACACCATGCCCCCTCACTTTGGACTCAGACATATGCAAATCAGTCTTCATCTTGCTCCAGTCGGAACAGTCAAGTCTGAGCTGCCAGATCTCCCTGAATCAGAAGATAAGCAGCCCAGGACCGGTTGAGGTCCCGAAACCAACCTGTTCTTTTTTTAAAGCGGAGGAGTCATTCTTTGTATTTTTTAATTTACGGCTGATTCACGATCCTCCATGAATTAGCACTAAAAGGAGGTAAAGCAATGTTTTGCCCATGAGGGTGTCCTTATGGGATCCTCTCCTCGCAAGGCCTAGGGGGCAAATCATTCCTATCTAAGCCCCTCATATGTTTTCCCCCTTTTTTCAGGACAGGGTGCTACGTCCGTGAGTCCTAAACAGGCCGCCATCACAATTTTCTTGATCTGGTGGGAAACAATCGGATCATATCTTAAGATCTGTCAGATCTGTGGATGCTCTGTAAAAAATATATATATTTTAACGTTAATGTCTCTAAAACTACTGAATGGAATTACAACAGATCAAATAAATCTGTTTTCTAAACCAATATCTATTCCATTCAGCTATTCTGTCTTTAACTAATTTTCCTATAGAAAAATGAATGTGGAAAAATGCGTTTGGGACCCCTCCTTGACTGCTGGCGCCAAAAATTTCTAGGAAGGAGCTGAGGCAGATAACATTTTTGGGGAAAGTTTCATGAAGATTCACTAAATGGTGCCATCCTCTTCTTCCTGGAAAATGTTGGGGTAACCCATCAAGTGGAGGTCAAGAAAAAGCACAGTTCACAAAAATGCATTTTCCCCATTCAATTTTTTATAAGTAAATTAAGCAACAATACCCCAAAAACTAATACATAGAATTATGCTACATTTGGCAGAAAGCTAGATCGTGGTCCAGATAGTGTGTTTTTTTGAGTTAATGTAAAATCCATCCTGGTTTTTTTTTAATTAGGTTTCATCCCGAGGAGGATCCACAGAGCTGCAAGATCTAAGATAATATCAGATTGACTGCCACCACATCCATAAAGATATGGCAGCAGCCATTTTAAGACTTACATAATAACTCTCCAGTACTAGAAAAATCATAAAAAGACATAAGGGGACAGGGTAGGCATACTTTAGCCTTAATGGAGGGACCCAGAGATACCCACCATGAACCAAAAACAATTTAAAAAAAAACAAGTTTCCATACAAGTTTGGTGAAGCAATGAACCTACTGCAACTTTCTTTAAAAAGGCACCTCCAAAAATCGAATAGCTCTGGTGGGCCAAGGACAGGACTATAAATTTATTACGGAGGGTGATAATGGATCCCCTTCTCCAAGCCTCCTTGAAGCCCTGGGAACCCCATTCCCTGAGGCAAATGCCTAATTAAAGTGACACAACCCTTTGTACCCCCACCACACTGAGAACCCCATTCTTTAGAGTCAACATTCAAATAAAGAGGAGGGCATGTGGCTCCTTTTTCCAAGCCTTGTACGTTTCCAGGAACCCCATTCACAATGAGCAAACTCCTGGGACACTGTTTACCTGTCCACGAGACAGTTTTTAGGAAAGACTTGTTTGACCCCCCAAAGCGGGAGCTGAAGAAATGCCACTGCCGCTGTGAGCAGAGATTGTTACCTTGTCCTCACTTTTGAATGAAGAAAACCAGATATTTCAGTGGCCAGGGGGAGCAGAGTAAAAACTGTTCCCTGTGACAATAGAAAGACTGTAATCCGCTGAACACAGGGTAGGAGCACGCAGGTCTTCTGTGGGTGACGCAACTGGTAGTGGGACCCCACCTGAGGTATGGTGTTGCCTATTCCAGTATTCGCTCAGGGATGGGGTAGCGTACATAGAAAGATACATTATATATCTTGTGATTGGTTGTAATCAATAGTGCTCCAAGCTCAACTCTTCAAACTCCCTTTCCCCCATAAAACTGCTACATTATTAGCTGCAGAGACCACACCGTTGCCACCTCCTCCTTGTGTCGACCTATGCCCTAGCTTACTATATGTGAACTACCACTTTGCTTCTGGAGGTGTTCTCATTACTTACTGTTCTAGCACTACTTTCAGATTAGAGAATCTCACTGGAGAAAAAAACACACATCATAACGAACCCTAGGAAAATGAAGCTGTAAGAATTGAGGGTCTCTAGTTAGCACAGTTAGGTACTTGTGACAAGCCCCTGCTCACCCCCTTGGTAGCTTGGCACAAGCAGTTATGCTTATCTCAGAGGCAGTGTGTAAAGCATTTGTGAACACATACAGTAATCAAGTGACAACACTACAAATGGACACCACACTGATGTTATATTAAAAATAGTTAGCTTTTATATAAAGAGTTAGCACAAGACCAAATAAAGACAAAAATAATTCACAATACTATTAGCAATAAAGAGTTCTTGTTGAAATGCTTAATTTTAGAGTTCTGTGCGATTAGTACTCTTTGTCCGGCTCTCACGGCAATGAAAATAACACAAAGAGTCTAACAAGCATAGCGGATGCTTCGGTCCGATGCGTGAGGGATGTTGTGCAAGTCGTACACAGTACCTTTACGTGATGCATTCCACACGGAAGGGGAATTGCAAAAAGAAAGCGTTGCTCGATGCGTTGTCCTCCAGGCACGGTACGAGTTCCGGCTCCTTGATGCCGTCTGTACGAGTCGTTGAGCGTAGAGCCTTGTTGATTGAGGCGGACGGTGCTTGATGTGGTGCAACCCATCTGGTTGTCAAGTCAAGTCAAGTCAAGGAATTTATATAGCGCGCTACATACCCAGAGGGTCTCAAGGCGCTTGAAGAAGGGTGGGGAATTACTTGTCGAATATCCAGGTTTTAAGTTGCTTTCTGAATGCTAGGTGGTTCTGAGTGAGGCGAAGGTGAATGGGAATTGTGTTCCAGGTTTTAGCCGCCAGGTAGGAGAAGGATCTTCCTCCCATGGTGGTTTTGTTGATGCGAGGTACAGCAGCAAGGGCTTGATTGGAAGAGCGTAGCTGGCGGGGGGGGTGTAGAAGGAAAGTCGTGTGTTGAGGCAATCGGGTCCAAGTTCGTAAAGTGCTTTGTGTGCATGGGTTATGAGGCGGAATGTAATCCTCTTATTGACGGGGAGCCAGTGGAGGTCTTTAAGGTGTCCAGAGATGTGGTCTTTACGTGAGATGTCTAGTATGAGTGTGGCTGATGCGTTCTGGATGCGTTGGAGTTTTTTCTGAAGTTTTGCGGTTGTACCGGCATATAGGGTGTTTCCGTAGTCCAGACGGCTTGTAACCAGTGCGTGGGTGACCGTTTTTCTAGTTTCGGTGGGGATCCAGCGAAATGTTTTTTTGAGCATGCGAAGAATGTTGAAGCAAGACGAAGAGACGGCGTTGACTTGTCTGGTCATCGAGAGTGAGTCCAGGATGACGCCCAGGTTCTGTGCATGGTTCGTTGGGATGGGTGCCTTTCCAAGGGCCTCTGGCCACCAAGAGTCGTCCCAGGCGGAGGGGAAGGTACCTAAGATAAGGACTTCTGTTTTGTCTGAATTCAGCTTCAGACGGCTGTGCTTTATCCATTCGGCTACTTCTTTCATTCCTTCATGTAGGTTGGTTTTGGCGGTATAGGGGTCTTTGGTGAGTGAGAGGATCAGTTGAGTGTCATCAGTGTAGGAGATTGTGTTGGCGTGTGATGGCCGCGAGGGGGCTCATGTATACGTTGAAGAGGGTGGGGCTGAGTGAAGATCCTTGTGGCACGCCGCAGATGACTTCAGTGGCTTCTGACTTGAATGGTGGGAGGCGGATTCTCTGAGTTCTTCCGGCAAGGAACGAGGTGATCCATTCCAGTGCTTTTCCTTGGATTCCGATGTTACTGAGGCGTTGTAACAGGGTGCTATGGCAGACTGTGTCGAAGGCTGCGGAGAGGTCGAGGAGGATGAGGGCGACTGTGTCTCCATTGTCCAGTAGAGTTCGAATGTCGTCTGTTGCAGCGATGAGTGCGGTCTCAGTGCTGTGTTTGGCTTGGAAGCCGGTCTGTGAGGGGTCGAGGGATTTGTTGGTTTCGAGGAAGGCGGCGAGCTGGTTGTTGACAGCTTTCTCGATGACTTTGGCCGGGAATGGAAGGAGCGAGATGGGGCGGTAGTTTTTTAGTTCGGTGGGGTCAGCTGTAGGTTTTTTCAGAAGGGCGCTGAGTTCTGCGTGTTTCCAGCTTTCCGGGAAGGTGGCGGAGTTGAGGGAGCAGTTGATGACGTCTCGGAGGTGTGGTGCTATGATGGAGTCAGCTTTGTTGAAGATCTGGTGAGGGCATGGGTCTGTGGGGGATCCTGAGTGGATGGAGTTCATCAGGCGGATGGTGTCCTCAGTGGAGATTGTGTTCCAGTCATTAAGGATGTTCAAGGGGGGTGAAGGTACCGCAGAAGGTTGTGTGGGTTGGTCTCCGGGTTGGTTGTCAAAGCTGTTGTGGATGTCTGCGATTTTGTCGTGGAAGAATGAAGCTAGGGAGTCGCAAAGGGTTTGAGAGGGAGTGATGTCGTTGGAGTTGGCAGTGGGGTTGGTGAACTCTTTGACGATGTTGAATAACTCCTTGCTGTTGTGGGCGTTGTTGTCTAATCGATCATTGAATGCGGCTTTCTTTGCAGTCCGGATCAGTTGGTGGTGTATGCGGGTGGCGTTTTTGAAGGCGTCCCTGGAGCAGGTGTTTGAGTCTTTTTTCCAGGCCTTCTCAAGGGAGCGACATAGTTTCTTGGATTTCTTAAGATCATCGTTGAACCAGGAGGCGTTTTTGCTGCCTAGTTTGATTTGACGTTTTTTCAACGGTGCTAGGTTGTCGGCGCTGTTGGTTAGCCATTGAGTGAGGTTAATGGCTGCTTGGTTGGGGTTCGAGGAGTGGGCGGGGGGGTTTTGAAGAAGCGATGAGGAGATCTGGTCGATGGTGATTTTGTTCCAGTTTCTTTGCAGAGTAGGTTGAGGATGGTTGTGGGTTGTGATCTTTTTGTAGACAAAGTGAACGCAGCTGTGGTCCGTCCAATGGAGAACTGTGGTGTGACTGAAGGAGATATGTTTGCTGGAGGTGAAGATGGGGTCGAGGGTGTGACCTGCATAGTGAGTGGGGGTATTGACACGTTGTTTGAGTCCGAGGTTGGAGAGATTGTCCAGAAGGGTGGTGGCGTTGCTGTTGTTGCTCTTTTCCAGGTGAAAATTGAGGTCTCCCAATAGAATGTAGTCCTCGGAGGGGAGGGCGTGTGTGGTGATAAAGTCAGTGATGTCTTCACTGAATTGTGACCGGGGTCCTGGTGGCCTGTAGAGGAGGGTGCCTCTGAGTGTGGTATTGGGGTCGGTGTGGATCTGGAAGTGAAGGTGCTCGGCACTAGCGAGGTTGGCGTCTGAGCTGGTTGAGATGCGGATGGAATTCTTGTGGACGATAGCGATGCCTCCTCCTGTATTGTGGGTGCGGTCTTTACGGATGATCTTGTAGCCTTCCGGGATGGCAATGGTGATGTCTGGGGCTGAGGAGATGTTCATCCATGTTTCTGTTAGGAAGGCCACGTCCGGGGAGATGGTGTCTAGAAAATTCCAAAGGTCGATGGCGTGTCTGTGGACCGAGCGGGTGTTGAGCAGGATGCATTTTAGGTAGTTGGTGTCAGAAATCTGCTTGGTGTTCGTAGTTGAAGAGTTGGTCTTAGTGCAGTCATACTTGCAGGAGTTACATGTGAAGGGTCCATGGGTGTGTCCAGGGGCGGCTTGGACGCAGTTGGGGAGTCGGCCGGGGTTTAGGGCTAAGAGGGTGGAGGCGTTGTATGTAATGCGTGTGGGGTTGGTGGTGCGGGGGCCAGGGGGTCTGGCGCTGGGCGCGGTCCAGGCGCGGACGGGCGTAGACGGGCTTACCTTTGGCGGCCCTTCGGCGCGGCCGTAGCGCGTGGACGCTGCGCGTGGACGCTGCGCGTTGGGACATCTGCCTTAAATGGAGAGTGGATGGGGGCGGAGTGTGGGAGGGTCAGCTGGGAGGCGGGATCTAGGTGCAGGGAGGGTCTGCAAGGGGTCACAACAAAATGGCTGAACAATAAGCAGTAAACAAATACTCAGACACCAAGAGCTTAATTTACGCACACAATGTAAATTATAAAGCAATTGCAGTGGCACTAAAGCGCACAGGTCACGAGCGCTGTGCAAGGTCAGTTTCAATACTAGTGCCAGTAGTACGACACGAGCGCGGCCCACAATCATTTACGATAATAGCGCCAGTAGTACAACACAAGCGCTGCCCACAATCAATTTCAATTCTAGCGCTGCACAGAAAGCTTTCCAGGAGAGAAGCAGTAACGCATACGATACCAACAGGAGGGGGAGGTGAGGGGAGCGACCGTTTCTGCGAGGAGCAGGGCTCACCACCGGGCTACCACCGGGCTACCTAGCACTGCCCTTTGGAATTCCTCAGCCCTGTCAGTCACAGAAACCAGACAGCAGATACACGTCCTAGCAGAGGCGAGCTGAAATGGTTAGGCAAGCAAAAGCCTACTTTCCAAAAGTGATACTTGCAAACACAGAATATTAAAATAACCTTTACTAAAAGATGTGTTTTATTTCTCTGAGTTCAGGCATACTAAACTTGAATTTCTACCATGTTCTCTGAGTCTGTTAGGATTATAGAATGTAATAACTCTAACAGCCCATTCTGGTCCATGGAGAACAGGTAGCCTTGCAATAGTGAAAAACGAATTTTTTTGTAATTCACTATTAGGACATGCCACACACACCAGGGCTTGTCCTACCTTATCCTTACAATGCACCCTGCCATTGGGCCTACCATAGGGTTGACTGATATAAAGAAAAGGGAAGGTTTAGGGATTGCAAGTGGGTGCACTTGCCCAGTCAGCATGACAGAACCAGACTGCACGCAGGCTCTGCAATGGCAGACCTTAGGCACATTTTACAAGGCTGCTTTTGTGGGTGGCACAACCAGTGCTGCAAGCCCACCAGCAGCATTTGGATTTACAAGTCCTGGGCACTCCTGGTGCACTGTACTAGGGTCTGACAGTAAACCAAATAAGCCAATCATGGAATCTAATCAATATAGCAATTTACACAGGGAGCACTTGCACTGTGGCACTGGTTGGCAGTGGCACAGTGCTCTGAGCATCTAACACTAGCGAAAACATATGAGGCACAGCAACAAAAAGTGGAAGGGAGACCCACGCCAAGGTGCCAGGTCTAACAGAAGCATATGACGTTGAAGAGTGAGGTCCATTGGTAAACAAGTGGCCTTGGGTGTCTGTTGTCCATAGATGAAGCTGGCTAGTGTCTTCAGAAGGGATGAGGCAATTATTTTAATGTTAAGAGCTCAGATTTGAGGTTTGACTTAAAGAAAATGTTTTAATTCATGCTTTGTTGTACTGAGGGCATTATTGCTTCTATATATCCGAACTCTGTAGTAGTTTTTCTGTATTCCAAAAGATATCCAACCAGGGAAAATATTTTCTTTTGTTATTGTATATTGCTTTTATTCTGCATAGGACACTGACCAGAATTAACAAGAATTTCATCACAGTTTTTTATTTGTTTTTTTCTTTTGATTTATCAATGTAGGAGATATACCATTTCTGCGTGGTCATCCCATATTTTTCACCACTTGTTGGACCCTATTTTTTTTGCTAGCTGAAGAACTCTGTGAACTTTACTCCTCCTAACCAGCGGTAAAGACCCTGGGTATCCCATTCCAACTTGGTGAGATGGACTGTATCCTGATTGGCATATTTACCTTAACTCTAAGCCCCTCTTTTATGGTACAACCTGTGAGAAGTTGGCCTGGTATGTGATGCTCACTAATTCTAGTGATCACCTTCTACCATGCCAAGCAACCCTTATGATGATTGGTTGTAAGTCAACCTTATAGACCAGCTATCCTAGAAGCGTGGACAAAGCAGTCTTAGGCTAAACTCTGTAAAGGCATGTGAAGCGAGCTGTTTTACCATACACAATCCCCTTGAATACCAAATGAAAGGACACCACACAGATATATATTGAAAATATATATATATTTATTTACTACAAAACCCCCTATACTCTTTATGAGCAGAGAAGCAAATGCGTTAAAACCAAACACAGTTTAAATACACATAAGTTGCACAATATGGATGAGCCCTAGGGGCCACCTAAACCATATACTAAAATAGTGGTATAAGAACCACCTAGCTGAAAGGAAGAAGGCCTAGGGCCTTGGGAATCGCTGGAGCTGTTCGGGACTAACAGTGAAGAAGTCGGGAAAGGCCCGCGGGACTCGGGTGCAGTGCTGAAAGTGCACGCATACACCAATGCAATGTCAATGGTGCATAAAAGTTACAAAGTTAGTGTTTAAGGAACCTTCCGGCTGACCTAGAAGGACAAAACTTTAGACCTAGGCACTAGAGGTGTATACCAGTGTAGGAACACCGGCGTTGCTGAGTTACCTCACCCACAGGAAGCAGGTGCACAGGTGCGAAGTAGTGTCGGGTTTTGTCACGCAGGTCGATGGTGTTTGGAGCTGAAGATGCTGCAGGCGTTGAGACAAGAAGAGTTCCGGTGGATACAAGGGTGGATCTGAAGTGGTGAAGACCTGAAAGCAGAGGGGACAATGTTCAAAGTCACTAGCCAGTGACTACCGTGGAACCAGGATGGAACCAGGCGATGTCGGGTGCAAACAGGCGATGAGGTGAAGATTGTCTCTGCAGCCACGTGGACACGAAGAGGTCAAGGATGTCCAGGCACTGGTCTCGAGCTGTCCCATGAAGGCTCTAGCTGCTGGCGGTGTCGGATTCTTGATCGGAGCAAACAGGCCTTGGCTTATGCAAGGCACGCAGGAAACAATGCAAGCTTTTCACTCGGACTAGCAAGGTCAGAGCGGGTGCTCATTTTTACAGGAGCAAGGGCAAGTCTGCAGCAACCAGACCCGCAGTGTAAATTGTAGGTTTCGTCACCAAGATGGCCGCTGACCACGTGGCAATTGGTCGGGATGGCGCGTCGAGTGGCACGATGCAAAAGGGACCCACGCAGATCGTGGAGATGCTGGGGGGCTGATCTTCGATGCAAGGGCTGCTTGGTAGTGGGGCTTCTTAAACCTCAAAGCACAATGTCGAGGGTGCCTCGGGTGCTGCGCAGTCAGCTTCTTGGGGGTCTTTTGAGATGTCCGCTCCTACGTCCCTCGGTGCCTCCACAGGTCCCTTCTTTGCAGGAACTGTGGATCAGGCTGTGAGAAGTCTGGAAGTCTGGGTCTCGTCAGGCTTTGGGCTCGGGCTCTGGCAGGGGGCGGCAGCAAAGCAGACGTCGAGTTGCTGGATGGTGCCTGTGTTCACAGGGTGGCCACTCCTAGGCCACAAGGGAGATGCTTTTCAGTCTTCTGTGCAGCAGAATGTCGAAGTCCAGTCGTCTTCCTAGTTTCAAGTTGATTCAGAATGATCTGAGGTGCTATGGCACTACTCCCACTCTTATTCCCAATCTGAGGAGTGGATCACCTGCTAGGTCCCTCCTCTGGGTTGGACCAGGAAGGGGGGCGGTTACACCCCCTTTCCTTTGTCCAGCTCCACGCAAGGACTGGGGCTGGAAAGCCCCAGCACCGGTTTGGACTGGCTTATGCACGAGGACACCTTGTGTGCCCCGGGCATGTCTGATTCTATTCAGCCCTGTCCTACCCAATACACTAAATCCTGTCTGGGGTGGTGCTCGCACCTACCAAGGCAGGACACCCTTTGTCCAAGCCTCCCTCACTGGAAGGACTCCCAGCAGCAGGAGGTCAGACTTGTGTCTGTGGTGGCAGCATCCATTTTGTGATGCTGAGGCTCGAGTTTAACTTTAACCGGGGTTCAGGTTATGTACATGTTGTGTCCCTCTAGAAGTGTGGAATGCTATCCCCGTCAACAGAACTGTCGAGGGGATAGTATTCCAAATCGTATGACACCTTACTCGACATGTTTTGAGAAAGCCAAACCAAAGTTAGCATATAACCGCGAGGATTATAATGCACTTAAGCGTATATGGTATGGCAATATCCCGCAACAGCTAAGGGAGTTGTTCCTGACAGCTGCAGACAGGCTCAGCTCATGCTAGAGCACCATCTCACATGAAACCACGCACTCTGCCTCCAGGATTGTTAAGGCCTGCCATAGGAGTGACTCATAGGTTACCATGTGTCCAGTTAGGTTAGATATAGATATACTATACCTAAGTAAGAGGTGATTACACCAACCTACCCCAGCTGAGTGATCAGCCAGTTGTGTCAAATATGGAGGCCAGGCCAGGGGTGGCACAATACATGCTGCAGCCCCTGGTAGCCCTTGGCTACACCTATGCCCTGGGTACCTGTGGTACACTGTTACAGGGGCCTATAAGGTGAACCAGTTCCAATTGTGTTTGTACCTAAGGTACATGGAGTCCATTTTAAGGAGAGAGCAATTAGCCTGGGGCTCTGAATAGCAGGATCCCAGGCCAACTATGTCAAAAACCAGCTAAACACCAGGCAAAAACTTTGAGGGTAACCATAGTCAGATATCCACCTTCCTACACAACCCCCCCAAACGAAAGGAGATAAGGCTATCCTTGACCAGGTAAGCCTATATTGCCTAAGTGGCCATATAAGGAAGTACCAGCACTGGCTTGGTTACCCCCTGTGTCATGGTCCACTAAGCAATCCCTCACCCTAAGGGTATCTGAGGGTCTCCACCATAGGGAATCTCTACCTGTGGTGTGTCTTTGCAAAGTCAAAGGCTGGTGTTGAGATGGAGTACTGAAGTGAGACTCCTCTGTAGGACTCAGCTTCCTCCAATCACTCTTCACCATGTGTGCCTTTCTTTCTTTGACTGAGTTGCACTGTGCTCTCAGGGTCAACCTCTGGCTGGCTACAGCTGGAGGCTGGGTCCCTTTGTTTGGCTTACTGGAGGGACAGGTCAGGTTTGGGGACTTGGGGTCCCAGGTTTGGCTGTGCCCAACAGAATCCATCTGTGGGATGTCCATAACTACTTTTAAGAGGGCTCCCTCAGGAGTTTTTAAAGTTTTCACCTGACTAGGGCTACTAGTTTCGGTGCCTCTGATCTGTTGATGCGGGTGCTTTATTTGACAGGGGCCCCTTTGGGGCTCACTGTCCTCCTTGTCCTCTGCAGCCCTGGGCTGACTAAGGCAAGGTAGAGAGGGGCAGGTTACCTGCTCCAGACTGGGTCCAACCTGAGAAGGGTCCACTGCCTTCAGAGGCTCTGTCAGGCCAGGCCTAACAACCTCTGGGACAGTTCCTTCAGGGGTAAGATCAGTTCCCTGAGGAGGCTGATCCTGTCCCAATGTCTGGTGGGAGGGAGATTTCTCTTCCTCCTCAATGCTCTCAGTTTGTGTGGAGTGATCCATCATTTCAGGCTTCACAACACATGAATCAGTTTGAGTTTGGGCTATGGCCATCACAGCCCCACCAACCTTTTCAAGAAGGGACTCAGTTTGGGTATGGGATGTTACCATCACAGCCCTGCTAATCTTTTCAGGAGGGAAGTTATCTAAAGATGGGGCTGAGGTTTGCTCAGCCCTGCCAACCTTTATAGAAAGGACATCTTGGATTGGTTCTGTAGCCATCACAGCCCCGCTAACCTTTCCATGGAGATTTACCATCTAGAATGGGTTTGCTGTTCAACCTCAGCCCAGGCTGAGATTTCCAAATCATTACTAACTAGGCAATCTACAGGCAAGTTTGCTGACACTGCCACTGTCTTTGGGCCAGTGACACCTCCCCAGCTAAGATTGACTACTGCCATGGGATGTTTGGTTTCTATTCCATCAATGTTTGTCACCTGATATGTGGCATCAGGTAAAAGTTGCCTTGAGGGGGCTAGACATTCAGCCACCATGTTGATGCTAGCCCCTGTGTCTCTAAAGGCCTCAACTTTCAAGCCATTGATGAGGGGCTCCTGTCTGTACTTGCTCAAAGTGTTTGGGCAAGCAGTGAAGTTGGCAAACCCCATGCCAGTTTCATAGACAAGAGTATCTGAGGTAGGGGACCTGGTTAGGCCAGAATCCACCTGAGCTCCAAAGGTAAACCCACCCAAATTCTTGGGGGTGCTCCCACCACCTGGGGGACCACTGCTAACAGTGACAGGAGGTGTTGGAGCTTTACCTGGAGGTATATTTTCCTTATTACCATTCTTTGGACAACAGCTGTCTGTTTT
This sequence comes from Lissotriton vulgaris, assembly GCF_964263255.1. Classification (NCBI taxonomy): domain Eukaryota; kingdom Metazoa; phylum Chordata; class Amphibia; order Caudata; family Salamandridae; genus Lissotriton; species Lissotriton vulgaris. The sequence goes on from NC_141687.1 coordinate 10,202,669, forward strand.
CCAATGTCCAACCTGTTTACAGGTATGGCAGTAAGGCTTTTTCTCTGTAGAGGAAGTGTTTTGGGGCCCACCCTTTCCATTGGAGTTTTGGGGCCCTGGGGAAGTCTTTTCTTTGGTTTTATCCCCACCTTTCTCTTGAGGCTTGGTAGTCTCTTTCTTTTGGTCACCACCCTGGTTCTTAGGCCTGATCCTGGTTCTGACCCATTTGTCTGCCCTCTTACCCAATTCTTGTGGAGAGGTCAGATCAGAGTCCACCAGGTGCTGATGTAGAAGCTGATTTTGATAATTACTTAAGATTTGCTCTCTCATAATTAAATTATACAATCCTGTATAGTCTGTAACCTTACTTCCCAGCAACCAGCCCTCCAGAGCCTTAGTGGCACATTCAACAAATTCAGACCAGTCCTGAGTCTGTGTCTTCTGGGTATCCTTGAACATTAACCTGTACTGTTCAGTGGTTAAGCCTAACCCATCAATCAGAGCACTCTTCAGGACCAGGTAGTTTCTAGAATCCCCATCACTAACTGTGAGGAGTCTGTCTCTGCCTCTACCTTCAAAGGAGAGCCACAAGATTGCTGCCCACTGCTCCTGAGGGATCTGCTCTACTCTGCAGGCCCTCTCAAGTGCAGTCATCCATTTGTGGATATCATCCCCAGCTTTTTAGGGGGGCACAATCCTACTCAGGTTTCTATTGTCATAGGACCTGTCTTTATCCTTTGGGATAATGCTGCCACCAGTGGGTACTAACCCACTCTCTCTAGGCTGTCTTGCTCTAGTGTCATATAGCTACTTCTTTTCTACATACTGTGTTAAGTTAGCATGAGTTTATTAAATGTTTGCTCGCTGTTTTCATTCTTGCTTCACTTTTGCACACAACACATAATTGTTGTTTTAGCTTTCAACACAGAAGTGCTTTGTGATTTACTAGAGAAATAATATGTTATTGCTCTGATATCAGTTTTGTTCTGCACTCTGTCTGCACAGTGAGTGCTGACGGCTACACGGATAACTTAACCCAGTGTTGTTGTAAGGTCTGATCTTCGCACCCCTATAGACATAACACACATGCTGCTGCCAAAATCTGGCTCTAGGCGAGTTTTATATTGTTGTGCTGAACGCACAAAAACACACTTGATGTGCTTCGCATGCAGAAAGCGGTGGAAGATGATGTGATCCTCCTGTCACTGAGATTTGGAGGTATGGGCCAGCCCTGCTAAAACCCAAATGAGACCTTCATAGATATAAAATATTATGCTAAAAAGGGAAGGGTGAGAATTAGGTATTGTAAAGTCCTATTAATTACAGCATCTTAGTATGATGTCACCGCTTGCTTTCTATGGACTAGTGACTATGCTAATAACTTTGTTTTTTATAATATGTTTGCAAGTGTTATATAAGATACTGCGTTTGAGAACTCTGCATTAGTAAATAAATATTTCAAATATGCACATGTCCTCTTTTACTCCACGTTCTGGTTTTGAAATGATTATATAACGAAAGAGTGTTCATGTGTTCCACGATACCTGAGGTATTCTAAGTTCATGTTCTGGTCTGTCTAAGCATTGGGAGTTTGTTATGACCAATGAGACACTGTAGCTAGCTCGGTAAGGGGATTTTAGGTACTGAGGTGAGTTTTGGGCCATCCTAATTCACCTAGGTTCCTGGTCTCTATGCACAGTTCTGTAGGAGAATGGAATTCCCGCTACACTAGCAAGTTTCTCTTGGGCCAGGGCAACCTCTAGTTCCCTCTTCTGGATCCTAAGCTCAGCCTCTCTCATGTTGGCCTTATGTTCCCTTCTCTGAGGGCTAGTCATCCCCCTTCTGGAGTGACCATGAGAACCTCTAGAAGCCTCGGAGGTATTAGATCCACCTGAGTGATTCCTCCTCCTCCTATGCTCCTGGTTAAGTCCACTTGGGGGTCTGGGTAAGGTCATCCTTAGCTCAGTCCCAAATACACCTAAGTTAGCCCGGGTAAGCCTGCTGGCTGGCACCTGGCTATTTCTACCATCATCAGAGTCACTGCTCCCCCCTTCTGTCTCCTCTTCTTCCTCCTCCTCATCAGGCTGAGTATCTCCAGTGACTTGGTCATCCTCATCTATCTGGACTACAGGGACAGGGGTGTCAGTATTGTCATCTTCAGTGGGAGAGCCTCCTTCAGAATTCCCTGTGGGGTCTGCTTTAGGTTTAAAGTATTTTATTCAGCACAACATACATGGACAAACATACAAAAGTATGAGGCATCGTATCCATGCGGACAAGGCTGCGCCCACAGCATAGATCAGGTGCAGTTCGGTCGTGGGCCAGTCCGCTACGGCATTGAGTGATATGCATTGTCGTGGTATTAAATGACATTCCCATTTGAAACTCCCCCCTAAAACCCCAACTCCCCAACCCCCAGGTTCCCTTCTCTCCCCGTCTCTCCCGTCGTCCAGTGCACAGGTCCTTTCCGAGTCATCTACCCAAGTCGCCGTCTGCGGGTGAAGTGAATCCCCAGTCCATTCAAGAGGTTGGCGCCGCTGGGCTCGTGAGCGGCAAGAGACGGAGGTATTTGGAATATGTAAGTTCTTTAAATTCTGTGAGCAGCAAGGATTGGAATGGTTGCCAAAGATCATTGAATTGCTCTATATCCCCCGCTACTGTGAGTGACAATTTCGCCATGCCCAGCACGTGCCATAATCTATAGAGCCAGCCCGTGATGGAGGGTATCGTGGCAGTGCGCCAATGTATCAAGATGTCCTGAACCGCTGATCCTAGTGCAATGTCTATTTGTCTACCCCTGCATGATCTGAGTGGGTACATCAGTCCATTTGGGAGCCCTAACAGGGTGTACGCGTGAATTTCATCTAGCACTTCCTTCCAGTAGGATTCTAGAAGCCGACAGTCCCATAGAATGTGTGTCAGTGTGCCCCAGTTCCTGTGCCCTCTCCAACAGGTATCCTCTTTGCTACGGTCCAGTTCGTGAACACGCTCCTATGTATAGTACCAGTAGATAGAGACCTTAGTCAGCGTGTCAGTGAGGCCCATGTGATACGCCGAGTGTCTTGCCCTATAGGATATCTGCTCCCACTCTTTATGGCTCAGTGTCCTACCCAACTCCCGTTCCCAGCGTTCCCTCCCCGGGTTATAAAGGTGTGAAGAAGGTGGCTGTAGTAGCCTATAGAGATCTGTGATCAACTTTGAATCTGATGTGTGTGTCAGAAGCCATTTCTCGTACGGTAGGAATTGTCTATCGGCCGTCTCCCGTTCTGTGGTTGAAGTGCCCAGTGGTGAGCCTGCATATAGCGGTGTCTCTCAGCTTCAGGGACTGAAAATTCCTGTTGAAGGTGCTGGAAGGGGATGACCCCTTCTGGGCCATACATGTGACACAGGGCTCGACACCCCGCCGGTCTCCAGTGCGTGAAGGCCCCTTTCTCCATCCCCGGATTAAAGTTTGGGTTGTCCACCAATGGTGTAAGTGGTGATGGGAACGAGGTGAGATTATATGCGAGGTTGGTGGCGTCCCAGACCCGCAGGTGAACTCTTGTGACAAAGGAGGCATACAGGTTCCTTTGCCAGTGAGGCCGATGCAGAAATGGGATTTCTTGTAGGGGCCGGCCCGCTACCGCCTGATCCTGGAAGAGCCAGTGCTTATCTGACTCCCACCTACTCCATTCTACCAGATAGCGCAACTGTGGTGCTTGGAAGTACTTGCGGAGATCCGGTATTCCCAGTCCTCTCGCCTCTGGGGCCAGCATAGAAAGAGCCCTGCGCATTCTGGGCTTTTTGCCTTGCCAGATAAAGCGCGAGAGGTCCGCCTGTAGTTGCGGGATCCACCCAACTGGGGCTGGAGCGGCAAGGCCCGGAACAAGTAAAGCACCTGGGGCAGGACCGTCATTTTGACAGCAGCTATCCTGCCTAACCATGAGAGGGTGCTGCGATTCCAGTGCCCCAACTCCTCCCGGATCTTTTTGCCTATTGCAGTGTAGTTAGCCGACACCATGGCCGGTAATTTGGGGGCCAGCTGGATCCCTAGGTAGGCACCACCTCCGATGACCAAAGCATGGGGAATTGGTCTTGTAAGTACGCCCTGGTAGTCGGCGTAAGGGAGATGTCCAAGGCCACCGATTTCCCCATATTCATTTTAAAACCTGCGACCACACCAAAGGAGACCAGCTCCTCGATGCAGGCCGGCAGGGCCGTCCGGGGTTCGTCAAGCAATAGAATGACACCATCCGCGTATAGGCTTATAGCGTGTGTGAAGCCTACAAACCGCACCCCAGTTGTAGTGTAGTTCCTATTTTCCCAATAGGCCCTGCGCATTGGAATAACATAAACAGCAGTATAGACGTAGAAGTGCGGTCTTCCAGGTCTCTACTGACTATGCTAAACTTAATTGGGTTTGTTACCAACTAGCTCAGAGGTCACTGGAAACTTTCTTGACTGAATAGGAAGTGATCAGCTTCCCTGGTACAGACAAGAAGGGATTCAGTTTTCCAACAACCCCATAAACATGAAGACTTTGCTCCTTAGAATAAGAGTCAATCTCTAGAGTCGTGTGAAACAATGGACAGTTATTTTACTCAGTCAGTTGTGCAGATTACTTTCACCAAGATGCAGAGAACAGAGAGACGGGCGTTTTCAATAAAAGGTATTATTTATTGAACAGTCTTTCTTCTCATGCAAGAGAAATTAATTGCCACAATTGCAAGACTAGTTAGTATAAAAAGTGCGTACAGTAAAATGAGGATTGCGAAATAATACTGTAAAAGCATTGATATGGTTTCTTAGCCATGCAATGGATAAAATGAATAAAATATATACATTCATATATACATTAGGCTAACGTACTCAACTGGTGCTTCTAACTATGCCTACCCCAGTGTACCTGACCTCAGCCTAATACTTGGGAGGGAGTAAGTAAGTAGCAGTTTTTGTTAAGTTGGTTTTGCCAAGGTTTGCTTCAAGAATTCTCTCTAAGGGTTTAGTCAACACCATACCTCTGGAATAGAATGTTGGAGGTCTTGTATCTCCTTCCAGGACTCGATATCCCAGTCACTCGCAAGAGTAGGCTGGAAACGCTGGAGCTGGATTTTCTCGGTAAGAGAGAAGACAGCGTCTCTCTCAGCGCGTCAAGGAGGAGGAGGGGTAGCGTCCGTGGGCAGCTTGCATCTGCTGGGGTTTGTAAGGGACAACTGTTCTGCTCCTATGTTCACCACACCATCGCTATCATCGATGTCGTTGAGGCAGCGTTTGCTTAAGGCAACGTTGGTAATATTTATACCTGAAAGGTGCCTTGTTTGACGTAAGTTTTTTGGACATAGGACATCAATAAAGATGTCACTAGGAAGTGATCGTCTCTCAGTGCTCATTAGAGTTCTATTACTAATCAAAACATAGCAAGCAGGGCTTTCCCAGGTTGCTGAGTTTTATCTTGTTGAAGAACTTGGAGTGTAATCTAGGAATCTTAGATAGTGGCTTCTGCTGTGTCATTTGCTCTAATGAGCTGCAGAGGAAGAGATTCTGAAATGTGGCTCTGATCGTGTTAGGCCAGAGACGAGTTTCTGAAATATCGCTCTTGATCGTTTATGCCATTAGAGGGGTGAGGAAATATAAATTTTATGGTCAAGAAATGTTCCCTAACGTGTACCCCACCGTCTCCATGTACAACTTAAAGTGCATGTAACTTCCCTCCTGTGCCAGCTATGAAGACGCAAATACATTTGCGTCCAACGTTAACATGTCCTCTTTCAGATCCACCCTGAACGGGTTGAATATTCCGTTCCTAAGTATGCCATGCCAACGTCTTTTTGTGGTGTACCTTACACGTTTTTCAGCTCTGGCGAAGTAGGCCCTGAATTCTGCCATCGAGCCTTTTCCTGCCTTCTGACTCTGAACGCCTCAGCCTGGGCTGCCTCTGTACCCGTGACCTCTGCCTTACTCCCTGCGCGGCTAACGGCGCTTAGCTCAGCCCGCTGCCTGCCAAGACTGTATTCAACCTTCGAATTATCTGCTCCGCTCCTCAAACATACATTCCTGCCTACTAGTTCAAGTAAACATTCTTCCAGCTGCAGAGCAAAGGGCCCGGCCTCACTGTCTCCGTGCAAGTAATTCATAGCCTCTGTTACCATGGTAGGCCCATGCCCCCTCGCATCTCATGCAGACACATAGACGCTTATACACGCACTCACAGTCAGTATAGAATAGCCTCTGCCCAAGAGACCTTTCCCTCTAGATAATATGGTTCCCAAACATCAGATATTAGATATGATATAGGTACGAGTTGATCTGACATGCCAGACTTCTGTCTCTTTCCGCTAGTGTAAATGTCAAGTCCCCTGCACCCTCCAGCTCCACGTCAATCCCACGTCATGCAGCTGCGTGCGCATCCAGGCCCCAGATTTCTGCTGACATTGCAAAATTCTGCTTTGTACCCACCTACTTGTGACACTTACATGTGACGTTTCTAGCACACACCTATATGTTCACGCCTAGTTCACGCCTTTTGATTACGTATTGCTAACACGTGTATGTTTTTATCTTGTTTCTTTCAGCTGTTACGCCTACTGTTTTGGTATTCATTATATGGTTTAAGTATAAAAGTTATGTCTTGTCAATAAAGTATGCTCTATCCCTTCCTGCACCCCAGTGGTGTCAGGAACCCGATATCCGGTACCAGAACCATTCCTTTTTAAGGAATAAAACCCCTAAGAACTCTAACACCACGGACTCTGCGTCTTTCTTTCCGATTGAGTTATTTTTGTTTAAGTACTTACCTGCATAGAAATTAGGACGGTAAATCAAATATTTACCACATTATTTTGGCGCCCGAATAGGGACCCCTCCCCCACCTCACGCGCCGGTTGGTGCGTTGCAACCTTTGCCCCCTGCCATAAGTCAAGACGGACAATTACGCGTACCCGCAGGATTTCCTGTATCTCCCTCTGGCCCACGGAGGTGACGGAGACTGCGATCAGCACCCAGACGAGGCGGTGAGGAGTGCGGAGGATCCCGACCAGAACCTAGCCGAAAGAAGCAAGGTCCGAGGTGTCAAGAGGCCCACCAGTTTCCGAAGTATCCACGTGTCGAGTCGAGTCCAGTCCGGTCCAGTCCAGTCGAGTTTTCCGAGGCCTTCTGTTCCGTGCTTCCCGGTGAGTACCATTGCTGGGACGTATCTAGACGGGTGCATTATTATGTATCCGGTAAAGACGTGTTTGGGTACACAAACGCGGTCTGCACTGTTTTAGACAGTGTATCTGTACTGTTTAGCAGTATATCAAGCATACAAGTTCTTGCACTGTTCTCGACAGTGTATCTGTGCTGTTTAGCAGTACATCTAGTATCAAGGGTAGTCATATATGTTCAAAATGTTTTTCATGTGATTAATGTCGTGGTATGAGTGACTGTTCGATGTACATTATTGTGTTTTTGTGTAACTAGCTGTGTTCAGAGTAAGTAACCAGTATCGAGTATCCAGTACTAAGCAACAAGATGCCGTTCTTCAATAAACTAAGACAGATAGGAACTAGGAAAGGGATGCTAGAGGAAGAAATTCCTATCCCCCCTAGGGACACTCCTGGAAATTTTATGTACCATAAGCATGGCTTAGATGCCATACTATATCTAGATTTATGGGCCGATTATACTAAACATCTAGATGAGAGACACAGATGGCCCATTACAGGAACATGGGATGCCGAGTGCATCGTGAAGGTAGAAGAAGCGCTATGGAAAAAGAAAGCCAGACAATCTCAGAAAGACGCCATAGAATTTTGGCGTAAAGAATCACATAAACGTGCTGAAAGAGCACTCCGTAGAGAAGACAGACATAGAGAGGAGTCGGATAGAGTCCGGGAAAACGAATTAGTTAATGAAGGGATCCGAGTAAAAGCAGAACAAGTAGACCGTATGCGAAACAATCTTGTAAATGGCATGTACTTAGTGGCCGAGGGTTCGCCTGAAGCCACTTCGGAAATACCGAAAAATCTGCCGCCACCATTGGTTCCGACTAAAGTAAATCACAGGACCACCAAAGACATATTCCTTGCTTCCTATCTAGACGATGTAGCACCCGCTTACACCAATCCACGTGCCCGCGTCCCGCCTACTGACGGTGACGGGGACGAAGGTGGCAACCCGCCTCAAGACCATATTCCGCCATTGCCGCAACAAGGCTCCCCCGTTCGACAGCCTGCTCCACTTGTTCCTCCTCCTCCACCACTTCCCCCACCTAAGATTAACATACCGAATCCGACTGCGCCTGATCCCAGTAAGAGACAAGTTCAGGTACACATACAGACTCCACAGAGAAATAATGCTCAAGCCTCTGCCTCAGGAGGTGCGACAGGGGGTCTCCAGACCCCGCCAGCAACACACAGATTCAACTTAAGGGACTTGCTGAAGCAACATACACCCCAATCACCCCGTCTCGACATACTCAAAGAACCCCTTCCCATTTGCAGATACGATCCAGTACCCGGTAAAGACGATAGGATGTTGATAGCATCACTACGCTTGCGACAAGCTACAGATTACCTAGTGTTATTCCCAGGGATGGCTGACCATCTAGATAGAATATATCATTTTGTCCAGACTGGGGAAAACCCCGAAAGTATTAAGGAGGCCCTGGCACACCAGAAAGTTGACACTCAAGCATATGTATTACGTTTTTTCATAAATTGCTTAATAAGAGACCGAGATAGGCCTGGGGTAGACCAGGAAGAGATGGAAGCATTAAACAAGTGGGGTCAAAATATAGCCGACGGAAAGCACGATAGGCAGAATTGCATAGCAAGTATGTACAAGAAAATCAGAAAAGCGGTAATAGAAATACACGAAAAAGAAAAAGATAATGACAACTCCTCCGAGGAGGACGAACCTGAAGAACCAGAAACAACTAAAGAAACGATAGCGTATGTAGGTAAGGGAAATTACCTTAGGAAAGGCATTCGTCCGGAAAGCAAGAGAGTTTTTCTCTCTGGCATATCAAAACCAAGTTCCCCTGAACATCTGTTTCAGGTTACCGATAAAATGCTTCAAGAACAAATGGGGTACAATGTACTCAATTCTATGGATGAACAAGAACTAGCCCGGTCAGCAGTACTATGGGCTGACAATACTAACACGTACAATGATGATACAGTAGCACAGACATTTCTGAACCTTTCCCCAGACGAGCAGAAATTAGCTGGTATATACATGATTCAGCATCTCATCACGTTATACAGACAACAACATTCTGATCCAGGTCCCTTACCTGATACATTAGAAGCACTACTTATGAATAGATGGAGAGGCCTAAGTACCAGATTCATTCAAATAATTCTAGAACAACGACGTAAATATAACGCTTTCTTAGGTCCACAATATGTTTCAGCTCCGCCCCCAGAAAGAAAAATGTGCCATTTTGAGCATTTTGACAGACAGAATCCCTTACAAGAAGTACACCCAGTTATGGGTACTAACAACACCTTGGAACGTGTGTTTGTGTACACACCTTTAACAAAGTTAGAATTGTTAGAAATGAAGAAACTAGTACCCTGTCATGATAAAGACCCTGCAGGTTTTCACCGAGAACTTAAAGACATGTTACTCATGGGAGATTACACATATACAGACATTATGAAATTTTTAAAGGTACTGCTGCCCACCGGCATCTACGAGAAACTCAAGGAAAAAGAATGGGAGGTGGGAGATAAAAAGATTATATGGACTGAAATAGAAGACGAGGAAAAAGGTCGTACCCCAGGAGTAGGCCTTGGGGACAAAGCAAAAGCATTACCAGGTCTAATAGTACAGGTCTTGCCAAGATTATTGACAACTAAAAAGGAAGACTGGGACGCAATCTCAGCCTGTAAACAGAAACACGATGAAGATACCAGTGACTTCTATTCAAGATTCGAGAAATGTTTCATTATTAATAGTGGCCTAAAACCAGGTAGCGAGTCGTATCCACATCTTTTTGTAACAAAGTTAGTCGAGAATTCCCTAACATCAGTTAAGAACCGTGTATATAAAGTTGAAAGTACATGGCAAGCAAATACGCCATCCCAGATGTTACAAATGTTACAATACCACCAGAACAGAATTAGAGAAGAACAGGATCACGAACAGAGACGTATGAAAGACACTAAAATGAAAATGTTAGTGGCCCAGTCGGTTCCAGCTGACGGCCAGAGAAAGGGTACGACCCAAACAGGTAATGCCGCAGCTCCCGTTAAAGGGACATGCAACTATTGCAAGCAGCCAGGTCACTACGTACATGAATGTCCAGTCCTGAAACACAATATAGCAACAGGTAAAACTAAAGAAAGACCGCATCCGCCTAGACAAGACCAGGTCCAGCAACAGACTTCACAGAATTCCCAACCTATGCATGCTCCACCACATACAGCACAGACCGCAGCTGCATCACAGCCACAGCCACAGCCCATTGCCGCGACACAGCAAGTTTCACGGCAGATGAACCAGTATGCCCAATCTGATTATCCCGATTATCAGCGATACACATGAAACAGCCTAGAGAGGGAGGTTGGCTTGCCTCTTATTGAGATTCCTGTAGATCAAGAGGGTCCTTATGTACACAGTCAAGTATTGGGAAAAGACAGAAAGTTTTTAATTGACACAGGGGCAAGCCGCACGACAATCAGCCATAATGAAGTCCCAGGGGCACCCCTCTCAGGCTCACAGAACGTTTCCCTTGGTTTTTCAGGACAGCCTATTGTAAATGAAGTATCGAAACCAGTCCCCCTAGCTGTGGGTCCATTATCACGCGTTACAGACTTGTTACTCACGAAATCCTGTCCAGAAAACTTGTTAGGTATCAAAACATTGAAGGCTCTAGGAGCTGTGATATGTTGTTCTCCGGAAGGAGTTAGACTTTTTCTGCGTGACTTTAAGGGTCACTATGTATTACGAGAGTTTGATGTCAGATTGAAAAATGTACCGAAACACCTGTGGGCACAAGGCCCAACCGATGTAGGTTGCATGCACATTACACCATACCGTGTTACACTCAAACCTGGAGTTGTTTTGCCGCGAATCAGACAATACAAGTTACCACCCGATGCTGTAGTGGCTTTACTGGAAATCATTGAAGAGCTCATTGCCCAAGGAGTGGTCGTAGAAACCGACTCCAATATCTGTAATTCCCCTATCATTCCGATTCTTAAACGTACTGATCCCCATGCACCGCCAGTATATCGGCTGGTGATTGATTTACGAGAACTGAATAAATGCATTGTCCCACAGTACCCTGTGGTTCCCGACATCTCATCCCTATTGACTGCTATTGATTCAGAAGCAGCGTTCTTTACTGTAATTGACCTCAAGAACGCCTTCTTCAGTGTACCCATTGATCCAGAGAGCCAATACCTCTTCGGATTCAGTTTAAATGGACGAAGTTTCAAATTTTCACGCGCACCTCAAGGATTCACAGAAAGCCCCAGCATCTATAGTCAAGCACTGAAAAGACAACTTGATTGTATTCAAATGCCAGTTAACACTGCCTTACTACAATACGTCGATGATCTGCTGATCACCGCACGAAGTGAACCCGAATGTGAACAAGCATCACTGACAGTCTTACATTTTCTGGCCGACAAGGGACACAAGGTGTCTCCTTCGAAGCTACAATTCTGTGTTCAGCAAGTTGTGTACTTGGGTCACTTGCTGTCCAAAGTGGGGAGACAGCTCACTCCTGACCGTATCCAGTTAATTGTAAACATGCCACAACCCCAGACACAAAAGGAAGTGCGGGCCTTTATAGGCCTCACTTCGTACTGCAGACAATGGATTCCTCAATATGCATTTCTAGCTAAACCACTCATTCAGTTGACAACACAGGAGGCAGCGACTTCGACTGCCCTCCCTTGGACTCAGGAACATACACAGGCCTTTGAGGAATTAAAGAAAGTTTTATGTCAAGCACCAGTTTTAGCGACACCATGTTACAGCAAACCTTTTACACTTTTTGTTACAGAACGTGATGGTACAGCGTTGTCTGTCCTCACTCAAGATCAAGCAGGTTCACATAAGCCTTGTGCTTATTTTTCAAGTACATTGGATTCAGTAGCCCAGGCACTCCCTGCGTGCTTAAAGTCAGTTGCAGCGACAGCCCTAGCAATCAGACAGAGCGACTCAATTGTCTTAGGACATCCATTAACAGTACAAGTTCCACATTCTGTAGAGGTTCTTCTAAACCGAACCCAGACTCAACACTTGACTATAGCACGACTGACAGGTTATGAATTGACGCTATTCCAGCCACACATAGAAATCAGACGCTGTAACATTCTGAATCCTGCAACATTGTTACCTTCAATTATGACAAATTCAGCCCCGCATGATTGTATAGAGATCATTAATGCAGTAACAAAGCCCCGACGAGACTTAACAGATGTTCCACTGACAAATCCAGACCTGACACTTTACGTGGATGGTTCATGTATGAGAACAAACACAGGAGAATTAGTGGCCGCGTACGCAGTGACCACTGAAACTGAAGTTAAAGAAACATATCGTATTGATACACTGTCCGCTCAAGCAGCAGAGCTCATCGCTCTGACCCGAGCCTGTATACTAGCCAAGAACAGAAATGTTAACATATACACAGATTCACGTTATGCTTTCGGAGTCGTACACGACTTCGGAGTATTATGGCAAGAACGAGGTTTCTTGACCTCTCACGGTGCCAAGATCCAACACGGTCCTCTCATTCAAGCACTATTAGAAGCAATACATCTGCCTTCAGGCATATCCATCATGAAGTGTAAAGCACATACTAAAGTTACAGACTCCATTTCCCAGGGTAACGACCTGGCAGACCAAACAGCAAAACATACAGCATTGACTCATACCCAGACAACTGATATGACAAAGACAATAGTGCCGACACATTGTATGACAGTTAGGGAACCCACACTAGATGTAATCGATATTCAGACACATGCTACTCCAGATGAAATTAAGAAATGGACTGAACTAGGAGGGATCCAGACAGATCAGGGATGGATGACGAAGGGAAAATCTACATGGTTTCTCCCCGACTCTATGGTCCAAGTCATAATAAATACAGCACATAGTCCAGCACACCTAGGAGAAAAAGCTATGTTAGACAGTTTACAGAATCTCTGGTACAACAAACATTTACGAGCAGCCGCAAAACAGAAAGTGCGTACTTGCATGATCTGTTGTCAGTTCAATCCAGGTAAAAGCGTCCCTGTAGAGCAAGGTGGATTTCATCCTCCCGATCACCCTTTTGAAGTCCTCCAGATGGATTATATCCAGATGGACCGTTGTCGAGGATTCAAGTATGTCCTCGTAGTTGTTTGTGCACTTTCCCGTTGGACCGAAGCATATCCAGTCCCAGATTACACTGCCCCGACCACTGCCAGGCAGCTGGTTCGAGAATTCTTCCCAAGGTACGGCTTGCCTCGTATCGTGTACTCAGATAACGGACAGCCATTCTCATCCGAGCTCATGAAACAGGTTTCCCTTCTGCTAGGATATCAGTGGAAATTCCATTGTGTCCGACATCTCGAGGCAGCTGGCCTTGTAGAAAGGCATAACCAGACACTGAAAACACGTCTCGCAAAAATATGTAAAGAGAAAGGGGTCGACTGGATAGTCGCCCTGCCAGTTGCACTGTTCTATATGAGAATGGTCCCCCATTCGAGATCAGGACTATCCCCGTATGAGGTGGTCTTTGGCAGACCACCAAATATGTGGGGGACGCCCATGCCTAAGAAAATAACCGATGTTGATTGTAATATGCTGACAGATTACCTTGCCTCCTTGATGTCTGCACTCCAATCATGTCGTTCACAGGTTGCTGCAGCTTTTCCCGACAACACTGATGTAAAGCCACACGACGTCCGTCCCGGTGACACTGTGTTAATTCGCAACTTCGACAGAAAAAGCCCGCTGGAGCCCCGCTGGAAGGAGCCGAAGATCGTCCTTCTGACCACGAGGACGGCAATTAAAGTGGAGGGCCGAAAGGGGTGGATCCACACGAGTCATATTAAAAAATGTAATGAACTGTTGCCAGAGACTGACTCTTCCACCCCCTCAAAGGACTGCCTCGATACTAGTGACTTTAAAGTTCCCAAGAGAGAGAAAACTCCCCAAGAGGAGTACAAAAAGAAAGTACGGTCTAGCAAGTCAGACAGTTTAATTGTTTAAGTCCTCCCCTAGGTGAATCGGTTAAATAGTTTCTGACATGTATCCCCTAGACCGAGATAGAGAGAGAGAGAGACAACTCAAGAAACATGCATATTGTAAATCACTTCGTAGTCACTGCATAGTGACATTATTGATTATGTTTTTCCTAAGTCTTTTGATTATTGCGGCCAGTATATTGCTGCCTATATACTACCCTATCTTCAAGCGTGAACAATCTGCTTACAATGTCACTGCCGAACATTCTTTTAGCGAATTACCCCCTCATGAATTATCATACAGACTTGCGCTGCGCAATAACACATTCATTAGTATGTTACATCACTCCCATCAGACTAATAATGCTACAAACTGTTGGATATGTGGCCGACTCCCTCCCTATCAGAAATACAAGGGAGTTCTGCCCCTCTTTCCGTACCCGTTCACACACAATGGCTCATGTGGAGCATGGTTTAGAATAATTAATTCCTTAGATCCTGATATTGCTGTTTTCGAAGGAAATTGGGTTTGGGGAAACCTGAACTTAGTTCTGCTTAACGCCTGTTATCCCGACAAAAGGGGACTTCCCACTAGAATAGGAACTGATCTAGAAAATGAAGTATATGGATTAGGTAATTATACAATTAACCTCATGATTCTTACTGTTGAATCCGAAGCTGCACCAGTTCTCCCTGCTATGTCAGTATTACCAGTCACAGGTGACTTATGTGTCAGAAAGAAGGGTTCAGTACACTTAGGTCATAGTAAATGTACTACTGTGGTCGAATTCAGTGATCAAGGCAAGTCTTCCTTTAGAGCAACTCGTCATTCCTACTTTGTTTGTGGCCATACCGCATACATACGCTTACCTCCAGACTGGGATGGTACCTGTTACATTGCATTCCTTCTGCCACCTGTTTTCCTAGCCCCTCCTGATTATCACAGAAATACAAATCTAGTGAAGGATAGACTCCGAAGAGATCTCCCGATTGTAGACTATACTGAAACGGCATGGGAGCAATACACAGATTTCAATAAAGGTTTCTTCCCCTACTTAGGTACTGTTTTTAATAGTAAACTGATACGAAGATTAACTAGAACCCTCGAAGCAGTAGTGAACGAAACTACCTCCGCTCTAGGCAACTTAACAGAGGAGCAATCTGCCATGCGGGTTGTTGTTCTCCAAAACCGTCTTGTTATTGACGTCATCCTAGCAGATAGGGGCGGAGCCTGTAAGGTCATCGGGTCAAGTTGCTGTGTTTTCATTCCAGAAAACGCGCCAACGGTATATAAAGCTATCACACGTCTTCATAAAATTGCAAGTTTGATACATCAGAATCCAGGCACCTGGACTTGGTCCGGTTGGTTCTGGACAACGTTGACCGCTTGGGGATGGAAGATCCTATCCTTCCTAGGCATTGCCCTTGTTATAGTATTCAGTTGCTGCCTGTGCCTACAGTGTGGGCCAGCGATTTGTGGTCTGTGCGCCACTTCATGTATTCCACATTCCAGTTTTCACTCAAAACGCGAAAAGAAGAAAGAAGAGCAAATGATGTTGCAAGAACAGACTGATCGATTCATGAGGATCGATATATCATGAAGGGTCCGTAGGGAACAAGGAGGGAATGAGGAAATATAAATTGTATGGTCAAGAAATGTTCCCTAACGTGTACCCCACCGTCTCCATGTACAAACTTAAAGTGCATGTAACTTCCCTCCTGTGCCAGCTATGAAGACGCAAATACATTTGCGTCCAACGTTAACATGTCCTCTTTCAGATCCACCCTGAACGGGTTGAATATTCCGTTCCTAAGTATGCCATGCCAACGTCTTTTTGTGGTGTACCTTACACGTTTTTCAGCTCTGGCGAAGTAGGCCCTGAATTCTGCCATCGAGCCTTTTCCTGCCTTCTGACTCTGAACGCCTCAGCCTGGGCTGCCTCTGTACCCGTGACCTCTGCCTTACTCCCTGCGCGGCTAACGGCGCTTAGCTCAGCCCGCTGCCTGCCAAGACTGTAGTCAACCTTCGAATTATCTGCTCCGCTCCTCAAACATACATTCCTGCCTACTAGTTCAAGTAAACATTCTTCCAGCTGCAGAGCAAAGGGCCCGGCCTCACTGTCTCCGTGCAAGTAATTCATAGCCTCTGTTACCATGGTAGGCCCATGCCCCCTCGCATCTCATGCAGACACATAGACGCTTATACACGCACTCACAGTCAGTATAGAATAGCCTCTGCCCAAGAGACCTTTCCCTCTAGATAATATGGTTCCCAAACATCAGATATTAGATATGATATAGGTACGAGTTGATCTGACATGCCAGACTTCTGTCTCTTTCCGCTAGTGTAAATGTCAAGTCCCCTGCACCCTCCAGCTCCACGTCAATCCCACGTCATGCAGCTGCGTGCGCATCCAGGCCCCAGATTTCTGCTGACATTGCAAAATTCTGCTTTGTACCCACCTACTTGTGACACTTACATGTGACGTTTCTAGCACACACCTATATGTTCACGCCTAGTTCACGCCTTTTGATTACGTATTGCTAACACGTGTATGTTTTTATCTTGTTTCTCTCAGCTGTTACGCCTACTGTATTGGTATTCATTATATGGTTTAAGTATAAAAGTTATGTCTTGTCAATAAAGTATGCTCTATCCCTTCCTGCAGCCAGTGGTGTCAGGAACCCAATATCCGGTACCAGAACCATTCCTTTTTAAGGAATAAAACCCCTAAGAACTCTAACACCACGGACTCTGCGTCTTTCTTTCCGATTGAGTTATTTTTGTTTAAGTACTTACCTGCATAGAAATTAGGACGGTAAATCAAATATTTACCACAGGGGTATAAATGGATTATAGCCGTATAGGGGCATGAGGTCACAGTATTGATCGGGGTCCTAGATTAGAACGCGACACCCACTCCATGAATTTATGTCCATCAAATTACTAAAAACTATAGCAATAAGATTCATGTGTAACATTACACACTCCAAAATACATATCTGCATTTGAAATGGCGTATTTGAAATACATGGTAATTTTGGTACTGTACGTCTTTAAGCATAGAAATCATTCAAAATTATAGCATATGTAATCAGTGAACGATTTTGCGAAAAAATCACACATGAAATGTCTCTTTATACAGAAAAGAAGGGCGAGATAATTTCATCACATATAAATGCATTTGCTGTAGCATGTGCTAGAGGCTAATGTAAAGTTATTATGTCTCTAGATCTTCCTAAAAATAGAAGTTCTGTTCTTTATGAATAGGTCTACTTTAAGCAAATAATTTTCGTGGCAGAAAAAAGGTAAATATTTTGAAAAAGTGTTCAATTCAACAAAAAAAAATTCTTGGTGAACGGGGGAATTCAGTAGTTTTTCAGTAGTTTTTATTGATCAAAACTGAAGGCCGAATTCAGAGTTCATGAGAACCCTGTGTGTTGGAATGCTTTTCAAAATGTATTGTTTCTGTTCGGGGGAGAACATCATATCAGACAGGCTCTCAAAAAATTGGTCTACAAAATCAGGTGACAGTTCGACCAATTTCGATAGTGCTGTAACTTGGCAGGTGTGAGAATGATTGCTATCATCAAAGTCTGGATCAGCAATGCTCACAGAAGGTCGTACCTGGGGGATGTTGCTTTTATTTCTCGCTCCACTGTTACCACCTAATCGTAGCACAGGAGTCTCAACGAATGCCGTCATCAGGATTGCTAGCCGCTGGGGACAACACAATGCGTGAGCCGTTACAGGACTTAGCAAAGTATCGATATCCATTGGTACTTCTGATGGAAGTGCAAGACAGGTGTCCAACAGGCACTCATCTCCGCATAGCATACATCGAAGCACAGGTAAGATGCAGGTCTGCCATATAGGTCTGAATGAAAGAAACCAGGTCATGTTCAGATCTCTCAGCCTGGCCAATCCAAGGACTCTAGTTATTCGGTCCCGGTAGCGTATTGCTAGGATCGTTTCTTCCATTGCTGCTGGAATCATGTCTGAGTTTTGGCTTGCCATATCGGAGCAGGAGGGTCAAAAATAAAATGCCTTCCACAGGTCCCAAAATCAGGGGTAATCCGCCAAAGACTGAATTGACAAAATTAGGAATGATTCCCAGAATTGCTTTGAATGGTGTTAACAGTCCCGAAAAAATTGTCTTAAATACGCCTGGGATGCCTATGGCACTCGACATGTTAAGAATTTGGCTAAGCATTTCTGTGAAATGCACGGGGCAATTTGTTGATAAAAGGTCATGAATCTCTGATGTTGTCCTTGCAACTAGAAGATCATACGTCTCTTTTGATGACGTGATGGGCACTGTTGTCTGCAAAAGCACACACTTCATTCTGCTTAAAGTATCAATTCGTATAGAAGAGACATTCAAACGAGGCCATATGGGAGTCTCCGTGTCTCCAGGGCCGTTTGGAAACAATACTTGCATACAGCATTTGACCATGGAAGTTACGCTTAGGAGATATGCTTTCCCTGGCAAAAGGCCACAACAGCTGTGATCCGTTATTAGAATGTAACTCCCATTCGAGAGCTGCTTAAAGAAAGGCTCTATCTGCGTTGCAGGTGTGACATTTTGGTGGCATGAAAGGTTGTTTGAATTTCCTTCACAGGCTCCATGTAAATTAATACCTTGGCACAAAAGTATACCGCTTAGTGAATGTTTGCAGTTTTCACCACTAAGAAACACATTTTTGTTGCTGTCACTATAGCATGTGTGTGTGTATCGTAATTTCCATGCTGACTTAATGTACCCTTTACCCAATCGCTCATACTGGCCAGTCGGTATGTATTCAAGGCAATTTTTAAATCGGAAAGTTGTTATCGGAATTGTGATAATCCTGTGCATTATCCATTCAATGACAGGACTTTCTGACATTGTCAATGGTAATCTCTCAAGTTTTTCGATGCTCAGGATTGTATAGTCTGCTCCTTTCTGTGCCAAGCTAATTTGTTTATCAGTAATGTTAAAGATGGAAAACAATGACGTTGTGTTGATTAAAAGCCAAGGCACATAGCCTTAACAAAGATTTTGCAGCGTCCAGCCTAGCTGTACAATAGAACGCAATTGTGACTGGCCATGCTGTAACATTAGCAAGTCTTTGTCTATTATATCTATGGCAGATAATACAATACTGTCCAGTGAATATATTCTGGAGGACAGAGTCATTAACCCATTGTCCACTACAGAAAGTGATTTTTCCAAATTAATACGATCAATTTCTCGTATTTTTTCAGCTGTTTCAATTTGTGTGACTTTCCAAGCCTCGTTGTAAGCCGCATAAATACTGGTCGCTATGAAACATTTTTGACGCTGTTTGCGAGGTCCCATAATGAAATTGCGCAAATCAGCACCATCTTTAAGTAAAGATAAGTGTTGCTTAATTTCTGCCAGTGTGGATGATTCTAGCCATTCAAGGCACAGCTTCCCTACACTGTATGTTGTTACTATCCCTGGATGTTGTCTCTGGGAGTATCTATGGTCTGGTCTGGTAATTGTTAACCCCTGTGTTTTATTCAGGAATCTATCTTGACAGTTGTTTGTGTCAGTAGGCCAGATTAACCACTTTTTCCAATCAGGATGTGTTCTGTTTAGATGTAAAATTTTAGATACGTCTATTTCAATATCTGTCATTGCATTATCAGGTTTTGGCTTTGGAATAGATGGGTTGTTAAGGTCTTTAATCTTAGCTAGGCCAAGACAGGTTGTTTGGTGAATTGTGTCATTTAAAAACATTATTTGCTCTGGGATCATGCAGGCTCGAAATAATGCTTTTAGGCCTTGTACCTGCCAATCTTTTGTACCCCAGATTGTTTTTGTTTCAATATTATTTCTCCAATAATCAAAACCAAATGTCATCATTTTTTCATAAAATGCTTCTGAATATATCAATTTAGTATTTGTCAGCATTGTTTTCAACCCTGTTTTATCTAACAGTTTATAATAAAACGTTTCTGCATCACTGGTATTAAACCCTGAGAAGTACTGGAATTTCTCATAGAATGTTTTGGAACTGCTTTTAGGTGGAGTAGCACAATGTTCCCATTGGTTATATTTAAAAACATTTCTGGGTTGTGCAGTTTTATGCAAGTAATGGTCACCATAATGTGAGAAACAGTACATCTGTTCATAACTTGACGAACCTTGTAAATAATCATGTTCTGTAAATCTTGCTGACAACACTAAATCAGACATCATAATATTAATACTTCTTGAGCACAAATGTCCATGGACTCGTTAATTCTCGCTTCGGTGCCTGACCTAATCATAGGTTCACACTCTGCAACTCTGGGCATTAAGCTTGCTTAATCTCCACAACGGCCCCCCCGCGGTGGGATGCCTGGCTTTCAACTTGGGGATGCCCTGTAGGGGCTATCTCACAGGGAAAAGCCAGGACGGGTTCCCAAGGCAAGCGCGGAGATACCCCTTCGGGGGTCGATTCTGGCGCTATATAAGAAACATAATAATAATAATAATAAAATCCCAATCATCAGAAAATGTACTTGGTTTTACAAAGACACTCAAGGAAACCTTGAACTGGTGAGGATATTTCAGGATTTCAATCGGGCCATATATTTCATAGTCAGTTTTGTCCCATACTACCCCCCCCGCGTATTGGAAGGACTGTGACATTTACTGTTGATAGTTCTCTTTTCTTCACGTGGGATGATCTGTGTGGTTTGAGGACTAAGTTGATGTTCTGACTTGCTGTGTCCCTTGAACTGTAATAAACTTTCCTAAAATTAAAACTAAAATTAGGCATAGTAAGAGTATATCCAATGCTCAATCAATGGTGCATCCAGATATACTTCTTTGATTTGATGAAATAGTTCTGTTGCTTTTTCTTTAAAAGCTTTTGTTTCTGGCATCACTTCGGCGTTGCTTTGATCCTCAGAAAAGTTGTCGAAGTTGATGAAGTAGCCAGAGGCAGTTCTGTCAATTGTTGGAATTGTTCTTTCAATTTGTCTTTCGGTAGCACATTCTGATGCCACGTCATTGTAGACTGGTGTTTCATGACGAACTGTTTCAATTTGTGTTTCAAGAGGCACGAGTTCCATGGCATTATTGCTTAGTCCCTCTCTGTGCACTGCAGGTTTATCAAATGTGATTAGTCTTTCAGTTTGAACCTCTTGGATTGTTGCAAGTTTGGGTATTCTGTTGTTTCTCGGGAGTCCACTGGGCCTACTGTTGATTATAGGCCACATGCTTGTGGTTTTACCAGGTCGATTGATACAACTCTGTTCTTCTTTATCCCAGCAAGGGGCGGTAGTACTACTGATCTTGTTCCGTTGATTGCTAAGACAGGTACTGCTTTTCTGTAAGAAGGCCCAAATTCCTTCTTCACCGCTATTTTTTCTCTGACTAGATCCCCAATCTTTGGAATCCAGACAGGCCTTGCTGGGGCTGGTGGTGCCTCGTCACTGGTAGCTGGCTGTTGCTTTAACTTTATGTTGCTTAAGGATTTTCTTGTTTCATTCAAGTCCTGTAAAACAGCCAAACGGTCTTTGATGTCAAAGTCTTTATTCTTATCTTCTACCACTGATACCTGACTATCGAGGTCCTGAATGTACATTCTAGTTCCGAACAATAATTCGTATGGGCTGAAACCTTTTAGAGAATTTCTTGGCAAGTTGTTTAGACTAAGCTGGACACTTATTAAATGTTTGACCCACCCATCACCCGAACCTAATACCTTCGCTGTTATAGATTGCTTTATGTCCCGGTTTTTTCTTTCTACCACACTGTTCCCTTCGGGGTGTGACGGACAAGAATACCGCAAGCCAACGCCCATGCTGGCCATGGCCTGCTTATAAGCTCGAGAGCTGAAAGCAGGACCCTGGTCAGAATGGAACATGGCTATTGCGTATGTGCCGATAAAGACTCGCAGATCTTTTATAACCGTGCTGGCGTCAGCCGAGCGCTGGGGACACATTTTTTAAGTGAATTTTAGTCTTGAATGATTAATAGGATGCTGGATGGCATGTAGACAGCATTACCCTGTCTCTAAACGGTAGCTGGGCAGCAGACTGGACCGGTTCACTACTGCGATCCCTGTCACAGTTGGGACAGTTCTTCACATATATTTGGTGTTGCACGCTCATCCCCGGCCACCAGTACTCTGACTGTAATTCAGTTAGAGATTCCTTGATCTTTTTGTGCCTCGGACCTTCACCCATGTGTGTGTCTGCTATTAATAATTTTCTCCGGTTCATGTTTGGAATTACCCTATCCCCCACTCCAGGGATTCGAGCAAAAGGAATGGAGTTTGCATCAATTACGTATGCATAATTGAGTGGATAGTTCACGGGTAGTGCTCCACAGTCGCCTTTTGAGGAGTTTTTACTGCCAGCATGGTTTCCCGGTCTGTGTATTTTTCTGAACGCTTTTTTGTGGCTACGGAAGCCGGTTTAGTTGCTTCTGCTGTGGCTGTATTAGCCAATGAATTCCCTGCAACGTGAACGCCATCACTTTGAAGACTCAGAGTGTGTATCACGTGAGTCTTTTGTAGTTCTTTCTGTAAAAGGACTACCTGTTTCCAAACCATTTTATGCTTTATTGTGGCACCTGTGTCATCTGTGTAATCATTTTGAATCCAGCTCTGTAACTTGTTATTGTAAGAGTTGACGCAAAAATGCGAATCGCACACGATTAGTGTCGGGAATACACGTTCTGCATTTTCAAGCGCCATCTTTAAAGAGCTGATTTCCCCGGAAGCTTGTTTCCTTTCCAGTATAAGAATTGGCTTGGTAGTTTGGTCTGCCCTGTTCCCATGATGCACTGGGCCAGGGACAGACTAATTTGCATGTAGCCAGGTTCTGAGCTGGGATGGTGCAGTGAGCTAAAAAACGGTGATGGATCAAGCCATGATCTGTTGACTGGGTATGAATGTTCTGTTTAATTCAGATACTCTGTCCATCACCACCCCCTTTTCTGAATCGTTTTGTCCACCATAAGCGTGGAAGGGTATACTTAGATGTGAGTCCCTTGCTCACTGCACCATCAGGATTCAAGCAAGCTGGGCCGAAGACGGCTGTAATGCCAGAAACCGGTCCCCGGAAGCTTGTTTCCTTTCCAGTATAAGAATTGGCTTGGTAGTTTGGTTTGCCCTGTTCCCATGATGCACTGGGCCAGGGACAGACTAATTTGCATGTAGCCAGGTTCTTAGCTGGGATGGTGCAGTGAGCTAAAAAACGGTGATGGATCAAGCCCTGATCTGTTGACTGGGTACGAGTGTTCTGTTTAATTCAGATACTCTGTCCATCACCACCCCCTTTTCTGAATCGTTTTGTCCACCATAAGCTTTGTATACTCAGATGTGAGTCCCTTGCTCACTGCACCATCAGGATTCAAGCAAGCCGGGCCAAAGACGGCTGTGATGCCAGAAACCGGTCCCCGGAAGCTTGTTTCCTTTCCAGTATAAGAATTGGCTTGGTGGTTTGGTCTGCCCTGTTCCCACCATGCACTGGGCCAGGGACAGACTAATTTGCATGTAGCCAGGTTCTGAGCTGGGATGGTGCAGTGAGCTAAAAAACGGTGATGGATCAAGCCATGATCTGTTGACTGGGTACGAGTGTTCTGTTTAATTCAGATACTCTGTCCATCAACACCCCCTTTTCTGAATCGTTTTGTCCACCATAAGCGTGGAAGGGTATACTCAGATGTGAGTCCCTTGCTCACTGCACCATCAGGATTCAAGCAAGCCGGGCCGAAGACGGCTGTAATGCCAGAAACCGGTCCCCGGAAGCTTGTTTCCTTTCCAGTATAAGAATTGGCTTGGTAGTTTGATCTGCCCTGTTCCCATGATGCACTGGGCCAGGGACAGACTAATTTGCATGTAGCCAGGTTCTGAGCTAGGATGGTGCAGTGAGCTAAAAAACGGTGATGGATCAAGCCCTGATCTGTTGACTGGGTACGAGTGTTCTGTTTAATTCAGATACTCTGTCCATCACCACCCCCTTTTCTGAAACGTTTTGTCCACCATAAGCGTGAAAGGGTATACTCAGATGTGAGCCCCTTGCTCACTGCACAATCAGGATTCAAGCAAGCCGGGCCGAAGATGGCTGTAATGCCAGAAACCGGTCCCCGGAAGCTTGTTTCCTTTCCAGTATAAGAATTGGCTTGGTAGTTTGGTCTGCCCTGTTCCCATGATGCACTGGGCCAGGGACAGACTAATTTGCATGTAGCCAGGTTCTGAGCTGGGATGGTGCAGTGAGCTAAAAAACGGTGATGGATCAAGCCCTCATCTGTTGACTGGGTACGAGTGTTCTGTTTAATTCAGATACTCTGTCCATCACCACCCCCTTTCCTGAATCGTTTTGTCCACCATAAGCGTGGAAAGGTATACTCATATGTGAGTCCCTTGCTCACTGCACCATCAGGATACAAGCAAGCCGGGCCGAAGACGGCTGTAATGCCAGAAACTGGTCCCCGGAAGCTTGTTTCCTATCCAGTATAAGAATTGGCTTGGTAGTTTTTGTCTGCCCTGTTCCCCTGATGCACTGGACCAGGGACAGACTAATTTGCATGTAGCCAGGTTCTGAGCTGGGATGGTGCAGTGAGCTAAAAAACGGTGATGGATCAAGCCCTGATCTGTTGACTGGGTACAAGTGTTCTGTTTAATTCAGATACTCTGTCCATCACCACCCCCTTTTCTGAATCGTTTTGTCCACCATAAGCGTGGAAGGGTATACTCAGATGTGAGTCCCTTGCTCACTGCACCATCAGGATTCAAGCAAGCCGGGCCGAAGACGGCTGTAATGCCATAAACCGTTCCATGGAAGCTTGTTTCCTTTCCAGTATAAGAATTGGCTTGGTAGTGTGGTCTGCCCTGTTCCCATGATGCACTGGGCCAGGGACAGACTAATTTGCATGTAGCCAGGTTCTGAGCTGGGATGGTGCAGTGAGCTAAAAAACGGTGATGGATCAAGCCCTCATCTGTTGACTGGGTTCGAGTGTTCTGTTTAATTCAGATACTCTGTCCATCACCACCCCCTTTTCTGAATCGTTTTGTCCACCATAAGCGTGGAAGGGTATACTCAGATGTGAGTCCCTTGCTCACTGAACCATCAGGATACAAGCAAGCCGGGCCGAAGACGGCTGTAATGCCAGAAACCGGTCCCCGGAAGCTTGTTTCCTTTCCAGTATAAGAATTGGCTTGGTAGTTTGGTCTGCCCTGTTCCCATGATGCACTGGGCCAGGGACAGACTAATTTGCATGTAGCCAGGTTCTGAGCTAGGATGGTGCAGTGAGCTAAAAAACGGTGATGGATCAAGCCCTGATCTGTTGACTGGGTACGAGTGTTCTGTTTAATTCAGATACTCTGTCCATCTCCACCCCCTTTTCTGAATTGTTTTGTCCACCATAAGCGTGGAAGGGTATACTCAGATGTGAGTCCCTTGCTCACTGCACCATCAGGATTCAAGCAAGCCGGGCCGAAGACGGTTGTAATGCCAGAAACCGGTACCCGGAAGCTTGTTTCCTTTCCAGTATAAGAATTGGCTTGGTAGTTTGGTTTGCCCTATTCCCATGATGCACTGGGCCAGGGACAGACTAATTTGCATGTAGCCAGGTTCTGACCTGGGATGGTACAGTGAGCTAAAAAACGGTGATGGATCAAGCCCTGATCTGTTGACTGGGTACGAGTGTTCTGTTTAATTCAGATACTCTGTCCATCACCACCCCCTTTTCTGAATCGTTTTGTCCACCATAAGCTTGGAAGGGTATACTCAGATGTGAGTCCCTTGCTCACTGCACCTTCAGGATTCAAGCAAGCCGGGCCGAAGATGGCTATAATGCCAAAAACCGGTCCCCGGAAGCTTGTTTCCTTTCCAGTATAAGAATTGGCTTGGTAGTTTGGTCTGCCCTGTTCCCATGATGCACTGGGCCAGGGACAGACTAATTTGCATGTAGCCAAGTTCTGAGTTGGGATGGTGCAGTGAGCTAAAAAGCGGTGATGGATCAAGCCCTGATCTGTTGACTGGGTACGAGTGTTCTGTTTAATTCAGATACTCTGTCCATCCCCACCCCCTTTTCTGAATCGTTTTGTCCACCATAAGCGTGGAGGGGTATACTCAGATGTGAGTCCCTTGCTCACTGCACCATCAGGATTCAAGCAAGCCGGGCCGAAGACGGCTGTAATGCCAGAAACCGGTCCCCGGAAGCTTGTTTCATTTTCAGTATAAGAATTAGTTTGGTAGTCTGGTTTGCCCTGTTCCCATGATGCACTGGGCAAGGGACAGACAAATTTGCATGTAGCCAGGTTCTGAGCTGGGATGGTGCAGTGAGCTAAAAAACTGTGATAGATCAAGCCCTGATCTGTTGACTGGGTAAGAGTGTTCTTTTTAATTCAGATACTCTGTCCATCACTACCCCCTTTTCTGAATTGTTTTGTCCACCATAGGCGTGGAAGGGTATACTCAGATTTGAGTCCCTTGCTCACTGCACCATCAGGATTCAAGCAAGCCAGGCCGAAGACGGCTGTAATGCCAGAAACCGGTCCCCCGAAGCTTGTTTCCTTTCCAGTATAAGAATTGGCTTGGTAGTTTGGTCTGCCCTGTTCCCGTGATGCACTGGGCCAGGGACAGACTAATTTGCATGTAGCCAGGTTCTGAGCTGGGATGGTGCAGTGAGCTAAAAAACGGTGATGGATCAAGCCCTGATCTGTTGACTGGGTACGAGTGTTCTTTTTAATTCAGATACTTTGTCCATCACCACCCCGTTTTCTGAATCGTTTTGTTCACCATAAGCGTCGAAGGGTATGCTCAGATGTGAGCCCCTTGCTCACTGCACAATCAGGATTCAAGCAAGCCGGGCCGAAGATCGCTGTAATGCCAGAAACCGGTCCCCGGAAGCTTGTTTCCTTTCCAGTATAAGAATTGGCTTGGTAGTTTGGTCTGCCCTGTTCCCATGATGCACTGGGCCAGGGACAGACTAATTTGCATGTAGCCAGGTTCTGAGCTGGGATGGTGCAGTGAGCTAAAAAACTGTGATGGATCAAGCCCTCATCTGTTGACTGGGTACCAGTGTTCTGTTTAATTCAGATACTCTGTCCATCACCACCCCCCTTCCTGAATCGTTTTGTCCACCATAAGCGTGGAAAGGTATACTCAGATGTGAGTCCCTTGCAAACTGCACCATCAGGATACAAGCAAGCCGGGCCGAAGACGGCTGTAATGCCAGAAACTGGTTCCCGGAAGCTTGTTTCCTTTCCAGTATAAGAATTGGCTTGGTAGTTTTGGTTTGCCCTGTTCCCATGATGCACTGGACCAGGGACAGACTAATTTGCATGTAGCCAGGTTCTGAGCTGGGATGGTGCAGTGAGCTAAAAAACGGTGATGGATCAAGCCCTGATCTGTTGACTGGGTACGAGTGTTCTGTTTAATTCAGATACTCTGTCCATCACCACCCCCTTTTCTGAATCGTTTTGTCCACCATAAGCGTGGAAGGGTATACTCAGATGTGAGTCCCTTGCTCACTGCACCATCAGGATTCAAGCAAGTCGGGCCGAAGATGGCTGTAATGCCATAAACCGGTCCATGGAAGCTTGTTTCCCTTCCAGTATAAGAATTGGCTTGGTAGTGTGATCTGCCCTGTTCCCATGATGCACTGGGCCAGGGACAGACTAATTTGCATGTAGCCAGGTTCTGAGCTGGGATGGTGCAGTGAGCTAAAAAACTGGTGATGGATCAAGCCCTGATCTGTTGACTGGATACGAGTGTTCTGTTTAATTCAGATACTCTGTCCATCCCCACCCCCTTTTCTGAATCGTTTTGTCCACCATAAGCGTGGAAGGGTATACTCAGATGTGAGTCCCTTGCTCACTGAACCATCAGGATTCAAGCAAGCCGGGCCGAAGACGGCTGTAATGCCAGAAACCGGTCCCCGGAAGCTTGTTTCCTTTCCAGTATGAGAATTGGCTTGGTAGTTTGGTCTGCCCTGTTCCCATGATGCACTGGGCCAGGGACAGACTAATTTGCATGTAGCCAGGTTCTGAGCTAGGATGTTGCAGTGAGCTAAAAAACGGTGATGGATCAAGCCCTGATCTGTTGACTGGGTACGAGTGTTCTGTTTAATTCAGATACTCTGTCCATCACCACCCCCTTTTCTGAATCGTTTTGTCCACCATAAGCGTGGAAGGGTATACTCAGATGTGAGTCCTTTGCTCACTGCACCATCAGGATTCAAGCAAGCCAGGCCGAAGACGGCAGTAATGCCAGAAACCGGTCCCCGGAAGCTTGTTTCCTTTCCAGTATAAGAATTGGCTTGGTAGTTTGGTCTGCCCTGTTCCCATGATGCACTGGGCCAAGGACAGACTAATTTGCATGTTGCCAGGTTCTGAGCTGGGATGGTGCAGTGAGCTAAAAAACGGTGATGGATCAATCCCTCATCTGTTGACTGGGTACGAGTGTTCTGTTTAATTCAGATACTCTGTCCATCACCACCCCCTTTCCTGAATCGTTTTGTCCACCATAAGCGTGGAAAGGTATACTCAGATGTGAGTCCCTTGCTCACTGCACCATCAGGATACAAGCAAGCCGGGCCGAAGACGGCTGTAATGCCAGAAACTGGTCCCTGGAAGCTTGTTTCCTTTCCAGTATAAGAATTGGCTTGGTAGTTTTAGTCTGCCCTGTTCCCATGATGCACTGGACCAATGACAGACTAATTTGCATGTAGCCAGGTTCTCAGCTGGGATGGTGCAGTGAGCTAAAAAACGGTGATGGATCAAGCCCTGATCTGTTGACTGGGTACGAGTGTTCTGTTTAATTCAGATATTCTGTCCATCACCACCCCCTTTTCTGAATCGTTTTGTCCACCATAAGCGTGGAAGGGTATACTCAGATGTGAGTCCCTTGCTCACTGAACCATCAGGATTCAAGCAAGCCGGGCCGAAGATGGCTGTAATGCCAGAAACCGGCCCCCGGAAGCTTGTTTCCTTTCCAGTATAAGAATTGGCTTGGTAGTTTGGTCTGCCCTGTTCCCATGATGCAATGGGCCAGGGACAGACTAATTTGCATGTAGCCAGGTTCTGAGCTAGGATGGTGCAGTGAGCTAAAAAACGGTGATGGATCAAGCCCTGATCTGTTGACTGGGTACGAGTGTTCTGTTTAATTCAGATACTCTGTCCATCACCACCCCCTTTTCTGAATTGTTTTGTCCACCATAAGCGTGGAAGGGTATACTCAGATGTGAGTCCCTTGCTCACTGCACCATCAGGATTCAAGCAAGCCGGGCCGAAGACGGCTGTAATGCCAGAAACCGGTACCCGGAAGCTTGTTTCCTTAACAGTATAAGAATTGGCTTGGTAGTTTGGTCTGCCCTGTTCCCATGATGCACTGGGCCAGGGACAGACTAATTTGCATGTAGCCAGGTTCTGAGCTAGGATGGTGCAGTGAGCTAAAAAACGGTGATGGATCAAGCCCTGATCTGTTGACTGGGTACGAGTGTTCTGTTTAATTCAGATACTCTGTCCATCACCATCCCCTTTTCTGAATCGTTTTGTCCACCATAAGCATGGATGGTATACTCAGATGTGAGTCCCTTGCTTACTGCACCATCAGGATTCAAGCAAGCCGGGCTGAAGATGGCTGTAATGCCAGAAACCGGTCCCCGGAAGCTTGTTTCCTTTCCAGTATAAGAATTGGCTTGGTAGTGTGGTCTGCCCTGTTCCCATGATGCACTGGGCCAGGGACAGACTAATTTGCATGTAGCCAGGTTCTGAGCTTCGCTTCCAAGCTGAGTGGTCGCTCCCCTGCTGTTGCGGTATCGTTGTGCTGCGCATATGATACATTCTGGATTCTGATTATTAATTACTGCCTGCTGTGTGCTCTGATTGCCGCTGCGTGCTTTATTTACCGCGCTGCCCATTAGCATAGTTAAATTGCCGATTTGCCCATTTGCATTGTGAAATTGCCAGCGTGACTTTGTAGCAGATTTTGTGATCATTTCGCCGCTTTGCTCATTTGCATTTTGACTTGCTAGCGTGACTCTGTGCAGAAATTGCGTTTTCCCCCAAGCCCTCTTGCCGGTCGGACCCCTCCGCCTCCATTTTGTTGTTAATGTCCTCCTCCTTAGCCCGCCCCGCCTCCCAGCTGAACCGCCCTCCCACAAACAACAAACAGCGCTCCCTTACCTGGAAGCGCCGTGACTCGCTCTTCGCTTCCAAGCTGAGTGGTCGCTCCCCTGCTGTTGCGGTATCGTTGTGCTGCGCATATTATACATTCTGGATTCTGATTATTAATTACTGCCTGCTGTGTGCTCTGATTGCCGCTGCGTGCTTTATTTACCGCGCTGCCCATTAGCATAGTTAAATTGCCGATTTGCCCATTTGCATTGTGAAATTGCCAGCGAGACTTTGTAGCAGATTTTGTGATCATTTCGCCGCTTTGCTCATTTGCATTTTGACTTGCTAGCGTGACTCTGTGCAGAAATTGCGTTTTCCCCCAAGCCCTCTTGCCGGTCTGACCCCTCCGCCTCCATTTTGTTGTTATTGTCCTCCTCCTTAGCCCGCCCCGCCTCCCAGCTGAACCGCCCTCCCACAAACAACAAACAGCGCTCCCTTACCTGGAAGCGCCGTGACTCGCTCTTCGCTTCCAAGCTGAGTGGTCGCTCCCCTGCTGTTGCGGTATCGTTGTGCTGCGCATATGATACATTCTGGATTCTGATTATTAATTACTGCCTGCTGTGTGCTCTGATTGCCGCTGCGTGCTTTATTTACCGCGCTGCCCATTAGCATAGTTAAATTGCCGATTTGCCCATTTGCATTGTGAAATTGCCAGCGTGACTTTGTAGCAGATTTTGTGATCATTTCGCCGCTTTGCTCATTTGCATTTTGACTTGCTAGCGTGACTCTGTGCAGAAATTGCGTTTTCCCCCAAGCCCTCTTGCCGGTCTGACCCCTCCGCCTCCATTTTGTTGTTATTGTCCTCCTCCTTAGCCCGCCCCGCCTCCCAGCTGAACCGCCCTCGCCCCTCCCCCTCCACTACCCATATATGACAGTTGCTCCCGCGCGCAGCGTCCACACGCAGCGACCGCGCCCAATCCGCGCCGAAGGTGCGCCAAAGGTAAGCCCGTCTACGCCCGTCCGCGCCTGGACCGCGCCCAGCGCCAGACCCCCTGCCCCTCGCGCTGCCCAGCCCTCCCGCATTACCTACGATGCCGCCACCCTCCTAGCCCTTAACCCCGGTCGCGCCCCCAACTGCGTCCAAGCGGCTCCTGGACACACCCATGGACCTTTCTCCTGCTACTCCTGCAAATTCAGCGGCACCGACAACATCTCCACTACGACCACACCACAGATTCCCGACCCCACCCACCTACAATGCATCCTTCTCAACACCCGCTCGGTCCACAGACACGCCATTGACCTATGGAATCTACTAGACACCATCTCTCCGGACATCGCCTTCCTAACAGAAACATGGATGAACGCTTCCTCCGCCCCAGACATCACCATCGCCATCCCTGAAGACTATAAGATCACTCGCAAGGACCGTACCGGCCACACAGGAGGAGGAATCGCTATCGTCCATAAGAAATCAATCCGCATCTCAACCAGCTCTGACGCCAACCTCGCCAACTCCGAACACCTTCACTTCCAGATCCACATCGACCCCAAGACCACACTCAGAGGCACCCTCCTCTACAGACCACCAGTGTGAGAAGTTGGCCTGGTATATAATGCTCACTAATTCTAGTGATCACTTTGTACCATGCCAAGCAACCCTTATGATGATGGTTGTAATTCAACCTTGTAGACCAGTTATCCTAGTGGTAACGTGGACAAAGCAGTCTTAGGCTAAACTCTGAAAGGCATGTGAAGCCAGCTGTTATACCATACACAACCCCCTTGAATACCAAATGAAAGGGACACCACACAGATATATATTGAAAATATATATTGATTTATTAACTATTAAAATCCCCTGGACTCTTTATGAGCACAGAAGCACAAGCGTTAAATCACAAGACAGTTTAAAATACACAAAAGTTGCACAATATGGATGAGCCCTAGGGGCCACCTAAACCATATACTAAGAAAGTGGTATAAGAGATACCAGGAGGAAAGTGAAGAGGCCTAGGGCCTTGGGAATCGCTGGAGCTATTCGAGACTGGCAATGACTAAGTCGGGAAAGGCCCACGGGACTCGGGTGCAGTGTTCAAAGTGCACGCACTTCTCAATACAAAGTCTATGGTGCGTAAAAAGCACAAAGTTAGAAAGTTAGGAACCTTCCGAGTGACCTACGGAGCTGAAACTTAAAACACAGGCCCTTGGGATGTGTACCAGTGCAGGAGCACCGGCGGAGCTGAGTTACCTCACCCACAGGAAGCGGGTGCACAGGGTCGAAGTTGTGTCGGGTTTCGTCACGCTGGTCGATGGTGCTTGGAGCTGAAGATGCTGCAGGCGGCTCGATGAGAAGAGTTCCGGTGGATCCAAGGGTGGATCTGAAGATGTGAAGACCTGAAAGCAGAGGGGACAGTGTTCAAAGTCACTAGCCAGTGACTACCGTGGAACCAGATTGGAACCAGGCGATGTCGGGTGCAAACAGGCGTTGTCGGGTAGCTTCTTTCTGCAGCCACGTGGATACCCGGGGTCGAGGACGTCCAGGAGTCGGTCACGAGCTGTCCCACGTAGGCTTCTCGCTGTTGGCGGTGTCGGCGACCTGATCGGAGCAAACAGGCCTTGGCAAATGCAAGCCACGCAGAAGTTGAAAGATGCTGTTCACTCGGACCAGCAAGGTCAGAGCGGGTGCTCCTTTTCACAGGAGCTTGGGTAGATCTGGAGCAACCAGACCTGCTGTGTAAATCTTCGGGTTCGTCGCCAAGATGGCCGCTGGCCGCGTGGCTAGTGGCCGGGATGGCGCGTCGAGTGGCACAATGCAAAAGGGCTCCACGCAGATCGTGGAGATGCTGGAGGGCTGATCTTCGGTGCAAGGGCTGCTCGGTGGTGGGGGTTCTCAATCCCCAAAGCACAACGTCGAGGATGCCTCAGAAGCTGCGCAGTCAGCTTTTCGAGTGTCTTTCAAGAGGTCCGGTCCCACGTCACTCGGTGCCTCCACGGGTCCCTTCTTCGCAGGGACTGTGGATCGGGCTCTGAGAGGTCTGGGAGTCTGGTTCTTGTCGGGCTCTGGGCTCGGTCTCCGGCGGGAGGCGGCGGCAAAGCAGACGTCGAGTTGCTGGTTGGTACCTGTGTTCACAGGGTGGCCACTCCTAGGCCACAAGGGAGATTCTCTTCAGTCTTCTGTGCAGCAGAATGTCGAAGTCCAGTCTTCTTCTTGTTTAAAGTTGATTTCGGGATGATCTGCTGTGCAATGGCACTGCTCCCCCTCTTATTCCCAAACTAGGGGTGAATCACCTACTAGGTCCCTCCTCTGGGAGGAACCAGGAAGGGGGGCGGTTACACCCCCTTTCCTTTGTCCAGCTCCGTGCCAGGACTGGGGCTGGAAGGCCCCAGAACCGGTTTGGACTGGCCTATGCACGGGGACACCTTGTGTGCCCCGGGCATGTCTGATTCTATTCAGCCCTGTCCTACCCAATACACAAAATCCTGTCTGGGGTGGTGCTCGCACCTCCCAAGGCAGGAAACCCTTTGTCCAGGCCACCATCTGCCGAGTTTCGGTCAGCAGCAGGAGGCCAGACTTGTGTCTGTGGTGGCAGCGTCCATTTTGTGAAGCTGAGGCTCTGTTTAACTTTAACCGGGGTTAAGGCTACGCACATGTCGTGTCCCTCTAGAAGGGTGGAATGCTATCCCCGTCGCCAGAATTGGCGAGGGGATAGTATTCCAATTCGTATGACACCTTACTCGACATGTTTTGATAAAGCCAAACCAAAGATAGCATTTAACCTTGAGGATTATAATGCACTTAAGAGTATATGGTATGGCAATATCCCGGAACAGCTTAAGGAGTTGTTCCTGACAGCTGCAGACAGGCTCAGCTCATGCTAGAGCACCATCTCACATATTTCCAAGCACTCTGCCTCCAGGATTGATGAGGCCTTCCATAGGAGTGGCTGATAGGAACATATGTGTCCAGTTTAGGGTTAGGCACAGACATACTGTACCTAAGTAAGAGGTGGTTACACCGACTTACCCCAGCTGAGTGATCAGCCAGTTGTGTCAAATATGGAGGCCAGGCCAGGGGTGTCACAATACGTGCTGCAGCCCCTGGTAGGCCTTGGATACACCTATGCCCTGGGCACCTAGGGTGCACTATTACAGGGGCTTATAAGGTGAACCAGTTCCAATTCGTAATGCACCTAGAGTGCATTGGCAGTAATTTAGAGAGAGAGAACAGCAGGCTGTGGGTCTGATTAGCAGGCCCACAGCCACATTAAGTCAGAAACCAGTGAAGCAAAAAGCAAAAATTTGGGGTGACCATAGGATAGCAGACCCTACTCTCCTACATAACCCCCCCCCCAAACGCAGGGACATTAGACTAACCTTGACCAGTTGTGTCTTCATGTTCTAAGTGGAAGTACCTGGAGAGACCATCTGCGTTGCCATGGTCAGTCCCTGGGCGGTGCTCCACTGTAAAGTCCATCCCCTGTAGGGAAATGGACCACCTGAGTAGTTTGGGGTTTTCACCCTTCATCTGATTAAGCCATAGGAGGGGCTTATGGTCGGTCTGAATCTTGAAGTGAGTGCCAAATAAGTATGGTCTCAACTTCTTCAGGGCCCACACCACAGCAAAGGCCTCCCTCTCTATAGCTGACCAACGTTTCTCTCTGGGGGTCAGCCTTCTGCTAATGAAAGCAATGGGCTGGTCCTGGCCATCTACATTAAGCTGTGAAAGCACTGCTCCCACTCCCAACTCAGAAGCATCTGTTTGGACAATGAACTCTCTTGAGTAGTCAGGACTCTTCAGGATAGGTGCAGAGCACATGGCCTTCTTCAGGTCATCAAATGCCTTTTGACAGATTTCTGTCCACTGAACCTTTTTGGGCATCTTCTTGGATGTCAGATCATTAAGAGGAGTCACAATGGACCCATAGTTCTTAACAAACTTCCTGTAGTACCCAGTCAGGCCCAAGAAAGCTCTGACCTGAGTCTGGGTAGTTGGAGGGGACCAGTCCTTGATGGTCTGGATCTTACTCTCCAGTGGTTGAACTTGGCCTCCACCTACAAGGTGGCCCAGGTATACAACCTTGCTCTGCCCTATCTGGCACTTTGTTGCCTTGATAGTGAGGCCTGCCTTCTGCAGAGCCTCAAGCACTTCCTTCAGGTGGACCAGGTGATCCTCCCAGGTGGAGCTAAAGACAGCAATATCGTCCAGATAAGCTGCACAAAAGTCATCCAACCCAGTGAGGACTTGATTCACCAACCTTTGGAAGGTGGCAGGTGCATTTTTCAAACCAAAGGGCATCACCACAAACTGATAATGCCCACTAGGGGTAGAAAATGCTGTCTTGGCTTTAGACTCCTCAGCTAACCTGATTTGCCAGTAGCCAGCTGTCAAGTCAAATGTGCTCAAATATTTGGCAGAAGCCAACTTGTCAATGAGCTCATCTGCCCTTGGAATAGGGTGTGCATCTGTCCTGGTGACAGCATTGAGTCCTCTGTAATCCACACAGAACCTCATCTCTCTCTTGCCATCTTTGGTGTGAGGTTTGGGGACCAGAACCACTGGGCTAGCCCAGGGGCTCTCTGAAGGCTCAATGACACCTAATTCCAGCATCTTTTGCACCTCAGTCTTTATACAGTCCCTGACGTGGTCAGGTTGCCTGTAAATTTTGCTCTTTACAGGAAGACTGTCACCAGTGTCCACCACATGTGTACACCAGTTAGTCTGACTGGGTGTCAAGGAGAACATATGCCTGTATGCCTGTAGAACTTGTCTGCAGTCATGTTGCTGATGTTCAGTGAGGCTGCCACCTAAGGCCACACCATCAACTGAGCCATCCTCAGGGTTCTGAGTGAGCAGGTCTGGGAGAGGGTCACTCTCTTCCTCCTGTCCCTCATCTGTAGCCATGAACAAGCCCATGTCTGCCCTGCTAACATATGCCTTCAATCTGTTCACATGGAGCACCCTGTGGGGGCTCCTGGGAGTTCCTAGGTCCACCAAGTAGGTAACCTCTCCCTTCTTTTCCAGAATTGTATGGGGTCCGGACCATTTGTCTTGGAGTGCTGCTGGGGCCACTGGCTCCAACACCCATACCTTCTGTCCAGGCTGAAATTCAACAAGGACAGCCTTTTGGTCATGCCAAGCTTTTTGTAATTTTTGGCTAGCCTCAAGGTTTTTGGATGCCTTTTCCATGTACTCTGCCATCCTGGAGCGGAGACCAAGTACATAGTCCACTATGTCCTGTTTAGGCTTTTTGAGAGGTAACTCCCATCCTTCCTTCACAAGACACAGGGGTCCTCTTACAGGGTGCCCAAACAACAATTCAAAGGGGCTGAAGCCAACCCCCTTTTGAGGGACCTCTCTGTAAGCGAACAAAAGGCAGGGCAGAAGGATGTCCCATCTTCGCCTGAGCTTTTCAGGTAATCCTTTAATCATGCCCTTTAGGGTCTTGTTAAATCTCTCAACAAGCCCATTGCATTGTGGGTGATAAGGAGTGGTGAACTTGTAGTTTACACCACATTCCTTCCACATAGCTGTCAAATATCCAGACATGAAGTTGGCACCTCTATCTGATATTACCTCCTTAGGAAACCCCACTCTGGAGAAAACTCCAAGTAAGGCCCTGGCCACAACAGGAGCTGTTGTGGTCCTAAGGGGAATTGCCTCTGGGTACCTGGTGGCATGATCCACTACCACCAGTATGAATCTGTGCCCAGATGCTGTAGGGGGATCCATTGGACCAACAATATCAATCCCCACTCTCTCAAAGGGAACCCCCACCACAGGTAGTGGTATCAGGGGGGCCTTTGTTGTTCCACCTGCTTTACCACTGGCTTGGCAGGTTTCACAGGAGCGACAAAACTCCTTGGTGTCTTCAGACATGTGAGGCCAGTGAAAGTGAGGGACAAGCCTGTCCCAAGTCTTGTTCTGGCCTAGGTGTCCTGCTAAAGGAATATCATGGGCCAAGGTGAGTAGGAAGCCCCTAAATTGCAGAGGTATAACCAACCTCCTGGTAGCACCAGGCTTGGGGTCTCTAGCCTCTGAATAAAGGAGTCCATCGTCCCAATATACTTTATGGGCACCTTGAGCATTCCCAGCAGCCTCAGCAGCAGCCTGCTGTCTGAGGGGTTCAAGAGAAGGACAGGTTAACTGAGCCTGCCCCAAGTCTGCCCTAGAAGGTCCCCCTGTCCCCAGAAACTCAACCTGATCAGGTTCAAGTTCTTCAGGGACAGTTCCTTCAGGGGTCTCAAGATCAGTTTCCTGTGAAGCCTGATCCTCACTTGTAGGCAGTTGGGAAGGCACAGCCTTAACCCTCCTGTTCTTCTTCTTGGGAGGTACTTGGTCCATTGTTCCAGGATCCAAGACCTGAGGTTCAGAGAGGCACTTTTTGGCCTGTGACCTGGTCACAGCAAGGACATGTGATGATATCCCTAACATCTCTGCATGAGTCCTGTACTCAACTTCTGACCATAGAGAGTTCTCCAGGTCATTGCCCAACAAACATTCTACTGGGAGATCAGCACTAACCACAACTTTCTTTAGGCCAGTTACCCCTCCCCAGGAAAAGTTAACAAGTGCCACACTATGTGTAGTAGTGACATTGCTGGCATTGGTCACCAGGTAATCATCGCCTGGCATGTATTGTCCAGGGTCCACAAAGTTAGGTGTCACCATAGTGACACTGGCACATGTGTCCCTGTAAGCTTGAGCCACTTTGTTGTTAATCAAAGGCGTCTGTCTGTATTTGCCCAGGTTACTGGGACTTATGTCAGGGGTCAAATCTATGTCCCCTTCACAAACCAGAACAGCCTGTGTAAGAGTTCTGACTAGGTCAGAATCTCCTTCAGTTCCCAAAGTGATTCCCACTAATCCCTTGGCTTGAGGACCAGCACTGCTAACTGTACTAGTGGGTGCAGGTGCCTTAGGGGCTGCAGTGCTGGGGGCTCCACCCTTTTTACACTCACTTGTCCAGTGAGAGGTGTTCTTACAAGTTTTACACCAGGGTTTCTTCTGACCTTCTTTCTTCTTCTTCTTGGAAGTTTGGGACCCACCCTCTGTCTCAGTTTGGGGCCCTGTTGAAGACTTCTGGTCTTTAGCTTTCTGCTCCCCACCCTTCTGGTCTGTTTTCTTCTGGTCACCACCCTGGTTCTGGTTCTGGTTCTTTTGCTTAACTCTGGTTCTTACCCATTTATCTGCCCTCTTTCCCAATTCTTGGGGAGAGGTCAAATCTGAGTCAACCAAATGTTGATGCAACTGCTGGTTCTGACAATTATTTAAAATGTGTTCTCTCATCAGCAAATTATACAATCCTTCATAGTCTGTAACCTTGCTTCCCAGCAACCATCCCTCCAGAGCCTTTGTGAGAAGTTGGCCTGGTATATAATGCTCACTAATTCTAGTGATCACTTTGTACCATGCCAAGCAACCCTTATGATGATTGGTTGTAATTCAACCTTGTAGACCAGTTATCCTAATGGTAACGTGGACAAAGCAGTCTTAGGCTAAACTCTGAAAGGCATGTGAAGCCAGCTGTTATACCATACACAACCCCCTTGAATACCAAATGAAAGGGACACCACACAGATATATATTGAAAATATATATTGATTTATTAACTATAAAATCCCCTGGACTCTTTATGAGCACAGAAGCACAAGCGTAAAATCACAAGACAGTTTAAAATACACAAAAGTTGCACAATATGGATGAGCCCTAGGGGCCACCTAAACCATATACTAAATAAGTGGTATAAGAGATACCAGGAGGAAAGTGAAGAGGCCTAGGGCCTTGGGAATCGCTGGAGCTATTCGAGACTGGAAATAACTAAGTCGGGAAAGGCCCACGGGACTCGGGTGCAGTGTTCAAAGTGCACGCACTTCTCAATACAAAGTCTATGGTGCGTAAAAAGCACAAAGTTAGAAAGTTAGGAACCTTCCGAGTGACCTACGGAGCTGAAACTTAAAACACAGGCCCTTGGGATGTGTACCAGTGCAGGAGCACCGGCGGAGCTGAGTTACCTCACCCACAGGAAGCGGGTGCACAGGGTCGAAGATGTGTCGGGTTTCGTCACGCTGGTCGATGGTGCTTGGAGCAGGAGATGCTGCAGGCGGCTCGATGAGAAGAGTTCCGGTGGATCCAAGGGTGGATCTGTAGATGTGAAGACCTGAAAGCAGAGGGGACAGTGTTCAAAGTCACTAGCCAGTGACTGCCGTGGAACCAGAGTGGAACCAGGTGATGT
This sequence comes from Lissotriton vulgaris, assembly GCF_964263255.1. Classification (NCBI taxonomy): domain Eukaryota; kingdom Metazoa; phylum Chordata; class Amphibia; order Caudata; family Salamandridae; genus Lissotriton; species Lissotriton vulgaris. The sequence goes on from NC_141687.1 coordinate 10,242,108, forward strand.
CGGGTGCAAACAGGCGTTGTCGGGTAGCTTCTTTCTGCAGCCACGTGGATACCCGGGGTCGAGGACGTCCAGGAGTCGGTCACGAGCTGTCCCACGTAGGCTTCTCGCTGTTGGCGGTGTCGGCGACCTGATCGGAGCAAACAGGCCTTGGCAAATGCAAGCCACGCAGAAGTTGAAAGATGCTGTTCACTCGGACCAGCAAGGTCAGAGCGGGTGCTCCTTTTCACAGGAGCTTGGGTAGGTCTGGAGCAACCAGACCTGCTGTTTAAATCTTCGGGTTCGTCGCCAAGATGGCCGCTGGCCGCGTGGCTAGTGGCCGGGATGGCGCGTCGAGTGGCACAATGCAAAAGGGCCCCACGCAGATCGTGGAGATGCTGGAGGGCTGATCTTCGGTGCAAGGGCTGCTCGGTGGTGGGGGTTCTCAATCCCCAAAGCACAACGTCGAGGATGCCTCAGAAGCTGCGCAGTCAGCTTTTCGGGTGTCTTTCAAGAGGTCCGGTCCCACGTCACTCGGTGCCTCCACGGGTCCCTTCTTTGCAGGGACTGTGGATCGGGCTCTGAGAGGTCTGGGAATCTGGTTCTTGTCGGGCTCTGGGCTCGGGCTCCGGCGGGAGGCGGCGGCAAAGCAGACGTCGAGTTGCTGGTTGGTACCTGTGTTCACAGGGTGGTCACTCCTTGGCCACAAGGGAGATTCTTCTTCAGTCTTCTGTGCAGCAGAATGTCGAAGTCCAGTCTTCTTCTTAGTTTAAGTTGATTTCGGGATGATCTGCTGTGCAATGGCACTGCTCCCCCTCTTATTCCAATCTAGGGGGTGGATCACCTACTAGGTCCCTCCTCTGGGAGGAACCAGGAAGGGGGGCGGTTACACCCCCTTTCCTTTGTCCAGCTCCGCGCCAGGACTGGGGCTGGAAGGCCCCAGAACCGGTTTGGACTGGCCTATGCACGGGGACACCTTGTGTGCCCCGGGCATGTCTGATTCTTTTCAGCCCTGTCCTACCTAATACACAAAATCCTGTCTGGGGTGGTGCTCGCACCTCCCAAGGCAGGAAACCCTTTGTCCAGGCCACCATCTGCCGAGTTTCGGTCAGCAGCAGGAGGCCAGACTTGTGTCTGTGGTGGCAGCGTCCATTTTGTGAAGCTGAGGCTCTGTTTAACTTTAACCGGGGTTAAGGCTACGCACATGTCGTGTCCCTCTAGAAGGGTGGAATGCTATCCCCGTCGCCAGAATTGGCGAGGGGATAGTATTCCAATTCGTATGACACCTTACTCGACATGTTTTGATAAAGCCAAACCAAAGTTAGCATTTAACCGCGAGGATTATAATGCACTTAAGAGTATATGGTATGGCAATATCCCGGAACAGCTTAGGGAGTTGTTCCCGACAGCTGCAGACAGGCTCAGCTCATGCCAGAGCACCATCTCACATATTTCCAAGCACTCTGCCTCCAGGATTGATGAGGCCTTCCATAGGAGTGGCTGATAGGAACATATGTGTCCAGTTTAGGGTTAGGCACAGGCATACTGTACCTAAGTAAGAGGTGATTACACCAACTTACCCCAGCTGAGTGATCAGCCAGTTGTGTCAAATATGGAGGCCAGGCCAGGGGTGGCACAATACATGCTGCAGCCCCTGGTAGGCCTTGGCTACACCTATGCCCTGGGTACCTATGGTACACTGTTACAGGGGCCTATAAGGTGAACCAATTCCAATTGTGTTATGCACCTAAGGTACATGGAGTCCATTTTAAGGAGAGAGCAATCAGCCTGGGGCCCTGAATAGCAGGATCCCAGGCCAACTAAGTCAAAAACCAGCTAAACACCAGGCAAAAAGTTTGGGGGTAACCATAGTCAGATATCCACCTTCCTACATAACCCCCCCCCAAACGAAAGGAGATAAGGCTATCCTTGACCAGGTAAGCCTATATTGCCTAAGTGGCCATATAAGGAAGTACCAGCTCTGGCTTGGTAACCCCCTGTCTCATGGTCCACTAAGCAATCCCTCACCCTAAGGGTATCTGAGGGTCTCCACCATAGGGAATCTCTACCTGTGGTGTGTCTTTGCAAAGTCAAAGGCTGGTGTTGGGATGGAGTACTGAAGTGAGTTTCCTCTGTAGGGCTCAGCTTCCTCCAATCACTCTCCACCATGTGTGCCTTTCTTTCTCTGACTGAGTTGCACTGTGCTCTCAGGGTCAACCTCTGGCTACCTAAAGCTGGAGGCTGGGTCCCTCTGTTTGGCTTACTGGAGGGACAGTTCAGGTTTGGGCCCTTAGGGTCCCAGGTTTGGCTGTGCCCAACAATATCCATCTGGGGGAGGTCCCTAACTACTTTTAAGGGGGATCCCTCAGGAGTTTTTAAAGTTTTCACCTCACTAGGGCTACTAGTTTCGGTGCCCCTAATCTGTTGATGGGGGTGCTTTATTTGACAGGGGGCCCTTTGGGTCTCACTGTCCTTCTTGTCCTCTGCAGCCCTGGGCTGAGTAAGGCAAGGTAGAGAGGGGCAGGTTACCTGCTCCAGACTGGGTCCCTCCTGAGAAGGGTCCACTGCCATCAGAGGCTCTGTCAGGCCAGGCCTAACAACCTCTGGGTCAGTTCCTTCATCAGGGGTAAGATCAGTTCCCTGAGGAGGCTGATCCTTTCCTAAAGTCTGGTGGGAGGGAGATTTCTCTTCCTCCTCAATGCTCTCTGTTTGGGTGGAGTGATCCATCATTTCAGGCTTCACTACCCATGTATCAGTTTGAGTTTGGGCTGTGGCCATCACAGCCCCACCAACCTTTTCAGGAGGAGACTCAGTTTGGGTATGGGCTGTTACTAGTACAGCCCTGCTACTCTTTTCAGGAGGGAAGTTATCTAAAGATGGGGCTGAGGTTTGCTCAGCCCTCCCAACCTTTTCAGGAAGGACATCTTGAATTGGGGCTGTAGCCATTACAGCCCCACTAACCTTTCCATGGAGATTTACCATTCTAGAATGGGTTTGCTGTTCAACCTCAGCCCAGGCTGAGATTTCCAAATCATTACCCAGTAGGCAATCTACAGGCAAGTTTGCTGACACTGCCACTCTCTTTGGGCCAGTGACACCTCCCCAGCTAAGATTGACTACTGCCATGGGATGATTGGATTCTATGCCATCAATGTTTGTCACCTGATATTTGGCATCAGGTAAAAGTTGCCTTGAGGGGACTAGACATTCAGCCACCATGGTGATGCTAGCCCCTGTGTCTCTGAAGGCCTCAACTTTCAAGCCATTGATGAGGGGCTCCTGTCTATACTTGCTCAAAGTGTTTGGGCAAGCAGTGAAATTGGCAAACCCCATGCCAGTCTCATAGACAAGAGTATCTGAGTTAGGGGACCTGGATAGGCCAGAGTCCACCTGTCCTCCAAAAGTAAACCCACCCAAATTCTTGGGGGTGCTCCCACCACCTGGGGGACCACTGCTAACAGTGACAGGAGGTGTTGGAGCCTTACCTGGAGGTATATTCTCCTTATTGCCATTCTTGGGACAACAGCTATCTGTTTTGTAATGCCCCACCTGTTTACAGGTATGACAATAAGGCTTTTTCTGGGATGTAGAAGTGTCTTGGGACCCACCCCCATTCTTGGAGTTTTGGGGCCCTGGGGAAGTCTTTTCCTTACTTTTATCCCCACCCTTCTCTTGAGGCTTGGTAGTCTCTTTCTTTTGGTCACCACCCTGGTTCTTAGGCCTGATCCTGGTTCTGACCCATTTGTCTGCCCTCCTACCCAATTCTTGTGGGGAGGTCAGATCAGAGTCAACCAGGTGCTGATGTAGAAGCTGATTTTGACAATTACTTAAGATTTGCTCTCTCATAATTAAATTATACAATCCTGTATAGTCAGTAACCTTACTTCCGAGCAACCAGCCCTCCAGAGCCTTAGTGGCACATTCAACAAATTCAGACCAGTCCTGAGTCTGTGTCTTCTGGGTATCTCTGAACATTAACCTGTACTGTTCAGTGGTTAAGCCTAACCCATCAATCAGAGCACTCTTCAGGACCATGTAGTTTCTAGAATCCTCATCACTAACTGTGAGGAGTCTGTCTCTGCCTCTACCTTCAAAGGAGAGCCACAAGATTGCTGCCCACTGCTCCTGAGGGATCTGCTGTACCATGCAGGCTCTCTCAAGTGCAGTCATCCATTTGTGGATATCATCCCCAGCTTTGTAGGGGGGCACAATCTTACTCAGGTTTCTTGTATCAAAGGACCTGTCTTTATCCTTCTGGATATTGCTGCCACCAGTGGATCCTAATCCACTCTCTCTAGGCTGTCTTGCTCTAGCAAGTTTCTCCTTAGCCAGGGCAACCTCTAACTCTTGCCTCTGGATCCTAAGCTCAGCCTCTCTCATCTTGGCCTCATGTTCCCTTCTCTGAGGGCTAGTCATCTCCTTTCTGGAGTGACCATGAGAGCCTCTAGGGACATGGGAGGTATTGGATTCACCTGAGTGATGCCTTCTCCTCCTATGGCCCTGGTTAAGTCCACCTGGGGGTCTGAATGGGTTGTTACCTGATTCATTCCCAAGTTGACTTAAGTTAGCCTGGTTCAGTCTACTGACCAGCACCTGACTATCTCTGTCATCATCTGACTCACTGCTTTCCACCTCCTCCTCCTCTTCTTCTTCTTCCTCTTCATCTACCTGAGGAGCTCCAGTGGTGGAGGCTTCCTCATCTACTAGGATGATAGGGGTAGGGGTGTCTACAGTGTCATCCTCTGAAGGATGGCCTCCTTCAGCATCCCCTGTGGGGTTTGCTTTAGAGGTCTTTAGAGCCTCAGACTGATCCAAGAGCTCTCTTAGGTGGTCTGTAGTAGGGGAAGGCCCTGTCTTCAGACCCCTTAAGACACAAAGCTGTCTTAATTCCTTAAAGGGAAAAATAGCAAACTGGGATGGTGCCCTTGGAGGGTCACTCTCAACAGGAGTAAGTCCACTGGACCCCTCTGTTCCAGACATTGCTCTAGTGTGGGTGGATGTGTTGCAATCTACCTACACTGGTGTTTACCTACTAAACCTATCTAGTAGTTGTAGCTAGGGTGTGCTACTCCCTTTGCTCTACAACAACTAAGTTCAGTAGAACTTAAGTATACTAGTCTTGTTTTATATGTACCTAGCAGGTACCTGTATGATCTTTCAAATGATAATCTCAAAGATTGTAATGGTAAAACAACAGCAAGCTCAGATCCCAATCCGCTGCTCACCAATGTGAGAAGTTGGCCTGGTATATAATGCTCACTAATTCTAGTGATCACTTTGTACCATGCCAAGCAACCCTTATGATGATTGGTTGTAATTCAACCTTGTAGACCAGTTATCCTAATGGTAACGTGGACAAAGCAGTCTTAGGCTAAACTCTGAAAGGCATGTGAAGCCAGCTGTTATACCATACACAACCCCCTTGAATACCAAATGAAAGGGACACCACACAGATATATATTGAAAATATATATTGATTTATTAACTATAAAATCCCCTGGACTCTTTATGAGCACAGAAGCACAAGCGTAAAATCACAAGACAGTTTAAAATACACAAAAGTTGCACAATATGGATGAGCCCTAGGGGCCACCTAAACCATATACTAAATAAGTGGTATAAGAGATACCAGGAGGAAAGTGAAGAGGCCTAGGGCCTTGGGAATCGCTGGAGCTATTCGAGACTGGAAATAACTAAGTCGGGAAAGGCCCACGGGACTCGGGTGCAGTGTTCAAAGTGCACGCACTTCTCAATACAAAGTCTATGGTGCGTAAAAAGCACAAAGTTAGAAAGTTAGGAACCTTCCGAGTGACCTACGGAGCTGAAACTTAAAACACAGGCCCTTGGGATGTGTACCAGTGCAGGAGCACCGGCGGAGCTGAGTTACCTCACCCACAGGAAGCGGGTGCACAGGGTCGAAGATGTGTCGGGTTTCGTCACGCTGGTCGATGGTGCTTGGAGCAGGAGATGCTGCAGGCGGCTCGATGAGAAGAGTTCCGGTGGATCCAAGGGTGGATCTGTAGATGTGAAGACCTGAAAGCAGAGGGGACAGTGTTCAAAGTCACTAGCCAGTGACTGCCGTGGAACCAGAGTGGAACCAGGTGATGTCGGGTGCAAACAGGCGTTGTCGGGTAGCTTCTTTCTGCAGCCACGTGGATACCCGGGGTCGAGGACGTCCAGGAGTCGGTCACGAGCTGTCCCACGTAGGCTTCTCGCTGTTGGCGGTGTCGGCGACCTGATCGGAGCAAACAGGCCTTGGCAAATGCAAGCCACGCAGAAGTTGAAAGATGCTGTTCACTCGGACCAGCAAGGTCAGAGCGGGTGCTCCTTTTCACAGGAGCTTGGGTAGGTCTGGAGCAACCAGACCTGCTGTTTAAATCTTCGGGTTCGTCGCCAAGATGGCCGCTGGCCGCGTGGCTAGTGGCCGGGATGGCGCGTCGAGTGGCACAATGCAAAAGGGCCCCACGCAGATCGTGGAGATGCTGGAGGGCTGATCTTCGGTGCAAGGGCTGCTCGGTGGTGGGGGTTCTCAATCCCCAAAGCACAACGTCGAGGATGCCTCAGAAGCTGCGCAGTCAGCTTTTCGGGTGTCTTTCAAGAGGTCCGGTCCCACGTCACTCGGTGCCTCCACGGGTCCCTTCTTTGCAGGGACTGTGGATCGGGCTCTGAGAGGTCTGGGAATCTGGTTCTTGTCGGGCTCTGGGCTCGGGCTCCGGCGGGAGGCGGCGGCAAAGCAGACGTCGAGTTGCTGGTTGGTACCTGTGTTCACAGGGTGGTCACTCCTTGGCCACAAGGGAGATTCTTCTTCAGTCTTCTGTGCAGCAGAATGTCGAAGTCCAGTCTTCTTCTTAGTTTAAGTTGATTTCGGGATGATCTGCTGTGCAATGGCACTGCTCCCCCTCTTATTCCAATCTAGGGGGTGGATCACCTACTAGGTCCCTCCTCTGGGAGGAACCAGGAAGGGGGGCGGTTACACCCCCTTTCCTTTGTCCAGCTCCGCGCCAGGACTGGGGCTGGAAGGCCCCAGAACCGGTTTGGACTGGCCTATGCACGGGGACACCTTGTGTGCCCCGGGCATGTCTGATTCTTTTCAGCCCTGTCCTACCTAATACACAAAATCCTGTCTGGGGTGGTGCTCGCACCTCCCAAGGCAGGAAACCCTTTGTCCAGGCCACCATCTGCCGAGTTTCGGTCAGCAGCAGGAGGCCAGACTTGTGTCTGTGGTGGCAGCGTCCATTTTGTGAAGCTGAGGCTCTGTTTAACTTTAACCGGGGTTAAGGCTACGCACATGTCGTGTCCCTCTAGAAGGGTGGAATGCTATCCCCGTCGCCAGAATTGGCGAGGGGATAGTATTCCAATTCGTATGACACCTTACTCGACATGTTTTGATAAAGCCAAACCAAAGTTAGCATTTAACCGCGAGGATTATAATGCACTTAAGAGTATATGGTATGGCAATATCCCGGAACAGCTTAGGGAGTTGTTCCCGACAGCTGCAGACAGGCTCAGCTCATGCCAGAGCACCATCTCACATATTTCCAAGCACTCTGCCTCCAGGATTGATGAGGCCTTCCATAGGAGTGGCTGATAGGAACATATGTGTCCAGTTTAGGGTTAGGCACAGGCATACTGTACCTAAGTAAGAGGTGATTACACCAACTTACCCCAGCTGAGTGATCAGCCAGTTGTGTCAAATATGGAGGCCAGGCCAGGGGTGGCACAATACATGCTGCAGCCCCTGGTAGGCCTTGGCTACACCTATGCCCTGGGTACCTATGGTACACTGTTACAGGGGCCTATAAGGTGAACCAATTCCAATTGTGTTATGCACCTAAGGTACATGGAGTCCATTTTAAGGAGAGAGCAATCAGCCTGGGGCCCTGAATAGCAGGATCCCAGGCCAACTAAGTCAAAAACCAGCTAAACACCAGGCAAAAAGTTTGGGGGTAACCATAGTCAGATATCCACCTTCCTACAGCCTTAGTGGCACACTCAACAAATTCAGACCAGTCCTGAGTCTGTGTCTTCTGGGTATCTCTGAACATTAACCTGTACTGTTCAGTGGTTAAGCCTAACCCATCAATCAGAGCACTCTTCAGGACCATGTAGTTTCTAGAATCCTCATCACTAACTGTGAGGAGTCTGTCTCGGCCTCTACCTTCAAAGGAGAGCCACAAGATTGCTGCCCACTGCTCCTGAGGGATCTGCTGTACTCTGCAGGCTCTCTCCATTGCAGTAATCCATTTATGGATATCATCCCCAGCTTTGTAGGGGGGCACAATCTTACTCAGGTTTCTATTATCAAAAGACCTGTCTTTATCCTTGTGGATATTGCTGCCACCAGTGGGTTCTATTACCCCACTCTCTCTAGGCTGTCTTGCTCTAGCAAGTTTCTCTTGGGCCAGGGCAATCTCTAACTCTTGTCTCTGGACTCTCAATTCAGCCTCTCTAATTTGAGATTCTCTCAATTTGGTCTCATGTTCCCTTCTCTGAGGGCTAGTCATCCTCCTTCTGGAGTGACCATGAGAACCTCTAGAAGCATAGGAGTTGTCAGAGTCACCTGAGTGAATCCTTCTCCTCCTAGGCTCCTGGTTAAGTCCACCTGGGGGTCTGAATGGGTTGTTACCTGATTCATTCCCAAGTTGACTTAAGTTAGCCTGGTTCAGTCTACTGACCAGTACCTGACTATCTCTGTCATCATCTGACTCACTGCTTTCCACCTCCTCCTCCTCTTCTTCTTCCTCTACATCTACCTGAGGAGCTCCAGTGGTGGAGGCTTCCTCATCTACCAGGATGATAGGGGCAGGGGTGTCTACAGTGTCATCCTCTGAAGGATGGCCTCCTTCAGCATCCCCTGTGGGGTTTGCTTTAGAGGTCTTTAGAGCCTCAGACTGATCCAAGAGCTCTCTTAGGTGGTCTGTAGTAGGGGAAGGCCCTGTCTTCAGACCCCTTAAGACACAAAGCTGTCTTAATTCCTTAAAGGGAAAAATAGCAAACTGGGATGGTGCCCTTGGAGGGTCACTCTCAACAGGAGTAAGTCCACTGGACCCCTCTGTTCCAGACATTGCTCTAGTGTGGGTGGATGTGTTGCAATCTACCTACACTGGTGTTTACCTACTAAACCTATCTAGTAGTTGTAGCTAGGGTGTGCTACTCCCTTTGCTCTACAACAACTAAGTTCAGTAGAACTTAAGTATACTAGTCTTGTTTTATATGTACCTAGCAGGTACCTGTATGATCTTTCAAATGATAATCTCAAAGATTGTAATGGTAAAACAACAGCAAGCTCAGATCCCAATCCGCTGCTCACCATGTGAGAAGTTGGACTGGTATATAATGCTCACTAATTCTAGTGATCACTTTGTACCATGCCAAGCAACCCTTATGATGATGGTTGTAATTCAACCTTGTAGACCAGTTATCCTAGTGGTAACGTGGACAAAGCAGTCTTAGGCTAAACTCTGAAAGGCATGTGAAGCCAGCTGTTATACCATACACAACCCCCTTGAATACCAAATGAAAGGGACACCACACAGATATATATTGAAAATATATATTGATTTATTAACTATTAAAATCCCCTGGACTCTTTATGAGCACAGAAGCACAAGCGTTAAATCACAAGACAGTTTAAAATACACAAAAGTTGCACAATATGGATGAGCCCTAGGGGCCACCTAAACCATATACTAAGAAAGGGGTATAAGAGATACCAGGAGGAAAGTGAAGAGGCCTAGGGCCTTGGGAATCGCTGGAGCTATTCGAGACTGGCAATGACTAAGTCGGGAAAGGCCCACGGGACTCGGGTGCAGTGTTCAAAGTGCACGCACTTCTCAATACAAAGTCTATGGTGCGTAAAAAGCACAAAGTTAGAAAGTTAGGAACCTTCCGAGTGACCTACGGAGCTGAAACTTAAAACACAGGCCCTTGGGATGTGTACCAGTGCAGGAGCACCGGCGGAGCTGAGTTACCTCACCCACAGGAAGCGGGTGCACAGGGTCGAAGTTGTGTCGGGTTTCGTCACGCTGGTCGATGGTGCTTGGAGCTGAAGATGCTGCAGGCGGCTCGATGAGAAGAGTTCCGGTGGATCCAAGGGTGGATCTGAAGATGTGAAGACCTGAAAGCAGAGGGGACAGTGTTCAAAGTCACTAGCCAGTGACTACCGTGGAACCAGATTGGAACCAGGCGATGTCGGGTGCAAACAGGCGTTGTCGGGTAGCTTCTTTCTGCAGCCACGTGGATACCCGGGGTCGAGGACGTCCAGGAGTCGGTCACGAGCTGTCCCACGTAGGCTTCTCGCTGTTGGCGGTGTCGGCGACCTGATCGGAGCAAACAGGCCTTGGCAAATGCAAGCCACGCAGAAGTTGAAAGATGCTGTTCACTCGGACCAGCAAGGTCAGAGCGGGTGCTCCTTTTCACAGGAGCTTGGGTAGGTCTGGAGCAACCAGACCTGCTGTGTAAATCTTCAGGTTCGTCGCCAAGATGGCCGCTGGCCGCGTGGCTAGTGGCCGGGATGGCGCGTCGAGTGGCACAATGCAAAAGGGCTCCACGCAGATCGTGGAGATGCTGGAGGGCTGATCTTCGGTGCAAGGGCTGCTCGGTGGTAGGGGTTCTCAATCCCCAAAGCACAACGTCGAGGATGCCTCAGAAGCTGCGCAGTCAGCTTTTCGAGTGTCTTACAAGAGGTCCGGTCCCACGTCACTCGGTGCCTCCACGGGTCCCTTCTTCGCAGGGACTGTGGATCGGGCTCTGAGAGGTCTGGGAGTCTGGTTCTTGTCGGGCTCTGGGCTCGGTCTCCGGCGGGAGGCGGCGGCAAAGCAGACGTCGAGTTGCTGGTTGGTACCTGTGTTCACAGGGTGGCCACTCCTAGGCCACAAGGGAGATTCTCTTCAGTCTTCTGTGCAGCAGAATGTCGAAGTCCAGTCTTCTTCTTGTTTAAAGTTGATTTCGGGATGATCTGCTGTGCAATGGCACTGCTCCCCCTCTTATTCCCAAACTGGGGGTGGATCACCTACTAGGTCCCTCCTCTGGGAGGAACCAGGAAGGGGGGCGGTTACACCCCCTTTCCTTTGTCCAGCTCCGCGCCAGGACTGGGGCTGGAAGGCCCCAGAACCGGTTTGGACTGGCCTATGCACGGGGACACCTTGTGTGCCCCGGGCATGTCTGATTCTATTCAGCCCTGTCCTACCCAATACACAAAATCCTGTCTGGGGTGGTGCTCGCACCTCCCAAGGCAGGAAACCCTTTGTCCAGGCCACCATCTGCCGAGTTTCGGTCAGCAGCAGGAGGCCAGACTTGTGTCTGTGGTGGTAGCGTCCATTTTGTGAAGCTGAGGCTCTGTTTAACTTTAACCGGGGTTAAGGCTACGCACATGTCGTGTCCCTCTAGAAGGGTGGAATGCTATCCCCGTCGCCAGAATTGGTGAGGGGATAGTATTCCAATTCGTATGACACCTTACTCGACATGTTTTGATAAAGCCAAACCAAAGATAGCATTTAACCGCGAGGATTATAATGCACTTAAGAGTATATGGTATGGCAATATCCCGGAACAGCTTAAGGAGTTGTTCCCGACAGCTGCAGACAGGCTCAGCTCATGCTAGAGCACCATCTCACATATTTCCAAGCACTCTGCCTCCAGGATTGATGAGGCCTTCCATAGGAGTGGCTGATAGGAACATATGTGTCCAGTTTAGGGTTAGGCACAGACATACTGTACCTAAGTAAGAGGTGGTTACACCGACTTACCCCAGCTGAGTGATCAGCCAGTTGTGTCAAATATGGAGGCCAGGCCAGGGGTGTCACAATACGTGCTGCAGCCCCTGGTAGGCCTTGGATACACCTATGCCCTGGGCACCTAGGGTGCACTATTACAGGGGCTTATAAGGTGAACCAGTTCCAATTCGTAATGCACCTAGAGTGCATTGGCAGTAATTTAGAGAGAGAGCAGCAGGCTGTGGGTCTGATTAGCAGGCCCACAGCCACATTAAGTCAGAAACCAGTGAAGCAAAAAGCAAAAATTTGGGGTGACCATAGGATAGCAGACCCTACTCTCCTACAACCAGGACCCCGCGCAAAATTTAGTGAAGACATCACGGACTTCATCTCTCCTCACGCGCTCCCCTCAAAAGACTACATCCTTCTGGGAGACCTCAACTTCCACCTTGAAAAGATCAACGACCGCAACACCACCACCCTCTTGGACAACCTCGCCAACCTAGGACTTAAACAACTGGTCACTTCCCCCACCCACATCGCAGGTCACACTCTCGACCCCATCTTCACCTCCAGCAATCATGTCTCCTTCAGCCACACTACGGATCTCCTCTGGACTGACCACAGCTGCGTTCACTTCACCTACAACAAGCCAAAACCCATCAACCACCTCCAACCAACTCTGCAAAGAAACTGGAACAAAATCACCACCGACCAGATCTCCTCATCACTCCTTCTAAACACCCCAGCCCACTCTTCTAACCCAGACCAAGCCGCCGCCAACTTCACCCTATGGTTATCCAACACCGCCGACACCTTAGCACCACTGAAAAAACGCCAAAGCAAACCTGGCAACAAGAAGGCCTCATGGTTCAACGATGATCTTAAGAAGTCCAAGAAACTCTGCCGCTCCCTTGAAAAGGCCTGGAAAAAAGACCCAACCACTAGCACCAAGGACGCCTTCAAAAACGCCACCCGCACTCACCACCAACTAATCCGAAAGGCCAAGAAAACAGCATTCAAGGATCGACTTGACAACAACGCCCACAACAGCAAGGAACTTTTCAACATCGTCAAGGAATTTTCCAATCCCTCGGCCAACTCCAACGACATCACCCCCTCTCAAGCCCTCTGCGACTCCCTAGCCTCATTCTTCCACAACAAGATTGCAGACATCCACAACAGCTTCGACAACCAACCCGGAGACCAACCCACCCAACCTTATGCTGAACACTCTTCCCCCGTGAACACCCTTAACGACTGGAACCCAATCTCCACTGAGGACACCATCCGCCTAATGAACTCCATCCACTCAGGATCCCCCACAGACCCATGCCCTCACCACATCTTCAACAAAGCAGACTCCGTCATAGCACCGCACCTCCGAGACGTCAACAATTGCTCCTTCAACTCTGCCACCTTCCCGGAAAACTGGAAACACGCTGAACTCACCGCCCTTCTGAAAAAAACCCACAGCGGACCCCACCGAACTAAAAAATTACCGCCCCATTTCGCTCCTTCCATTCCCGGCCAAAGTAATCGAGAAAGCTGTCAACAACCAACTCGCCGCTTTCCTCGAAGCCAACAAATCCCTCGACTCCTCACAATCTGGCTCCCGAGCAAAACACAGCACTGAGACCGCCCTCATCGCAGCAACAGACGACATTCGAACTCTACTGGACAATGGAGACACAGTCGCCCTCATCCTCCTCGACCTCTCTGCAGCATTCGACACAGTCTGCCACAGCACCCTTTTACAACGCCTCAGTAACATCGGAATACAAGGAAAAGCACTTGAATGGATCACCTCGTTCCTCACCGGAAGAACCCAGAGAGTCCGCCTTCCACCATTCAAGTCCGAGGCCACTGAAGTCATCTGTGGCGTACCACAAGGATCCTCACTCAGCCCCACCCTCTTCAACGTATACATGAGCCCCCTCGCGGCCATCGCCCGCCAACACAACCTCAACATCATCTCTTATGCGGATGACACTCAACTAATCCTTTCTCTCACCAATGACCCCAGCACCGCCAAAACTAACCTACACGAAGGAATGAAAGAAGTTGCCGAATGGATGAAACACAGCCGTCTGAAACTGAACTCAGATAAAACAGAAGTCCTCATCTTAGGTACATCCCCCTCTGCATGGGATGACTCTTGGTGGCCGGAAGCCCTTGGAAAAGGACCCATCCCGACAGACCACGCACGGAACCTAGGCGTCATCCTGGATTCTTCACTCTCTATGAATAGACAAGTCAGCGCCGTATCCTCATCCTGCTTCAACATTCTTCGCATGCTCAAAAAAACATTTCGCTGGATCCCCACCGAAACCAGGAAAACTGTCACCCATGCTCTGGTCACGGGCCGACTGGACTACGGAAACACCCTCTACGCAGGTACCACCGCTAAACTCCAGAAGAAACTCCAATGATTCCAAAACGCCTCAGCCAGGATCATATTAGACATCCCACGCAACGAACACATCTCTGGTCACCTGAAAGACCTCCACTGGCTACCCGTCAATAAGAGAATCACTTTCCGACTGCTAACCCACGCACACAAATCACTCTACGACATCGGACCAGAATGTCTCAACTCACGACTGTCCTTCTACACCCCCTCCCGCCAACTACGTTCTTCCAGCCAAGCCCTCGCCACTGTACCTCGCATCAACAAGACCACCATGGGAGGTAGATCCTTCTCATACCTGGCTGCTAGAACATGGAACTCACTCCCCACTTACCTTCGCCTTACCCAGAACCACCTAGCATTCAGAAAGCAACTTAAAACATGGATATTTGACAAGTAATCCTCCTCCCCTTCCTAAGCGCCTTGAGACCCTCTGGGTATGTAGTGCGCTATATAAATTCTTTGACTTGACTTGACTTGCAGTGAGCTAAAAAACGGTGATGGATCAAGCCCTGATCTGTTGACTGGGTACGAGTGTTCTGTTTAATTCAGATACTCTGTCCATCACTACCCCCTTTTCTGAATCGTTTTGTCCACCATAAGCGTGGAAAAGTATACTCAGATGTGAGTCCTTTGCTCACTGCACCATCAGGATACAAGCAAGCCGGGCCGAAGACGGCTGTAATGCCAGAAACTGGTGCCCGGAAGCTTGTTTCCTTTCCAGTATAAGAATTGGCTTGGTGGTTTGGTCTGCCCTGTTCCCATGATGCACTGGACCAGGGACAGACTAATTTGCATGTAGCCAGGTTCTAAGCTGATATGGTGCAGTGAGCTAAAAAACGGTGATGGATCAAGCCCTGATCTGTTGACTGGGTACGAGTGTTCTGTTTCATTCAGATACTCTGTCCATCACCACCCCCTTTTCTGAATCGTTTTGTCCACCATAAGCGTGGAAGGGTATACTCAGATGTGAGTCCCTTGCTGACTGCACCATCAGGATTCAAGCAAGCCGGGCCGAAGACGGCTGTAATGCCATAAACCGGTCCCCGGAAGCTTGTTTCCTTTCCAGTATAAGAATTGGCTTGGTAGTGTGGTCTGCCCTGTTCCCATGATGCACTGGGCCAGGGACAGACTAATTTGCATGTAGCCAAGTTCTGAGCTGGGATGGTGCAGTGAGCTAAAAAACGGTGATGGATCAAGCCCTGATCTGTTGACTGGGTACGAGTGTTCTGTTTAATTCAGATACTCTGTCCATCACCACCCCCTTTTCTGAATCGTTTTGTCCACCATAAGCGTGGAAGGGTATACTCAGATGTGAGTCCCTTGCTCACTGCACCATCAGGATTCAAGCAAGCCGGGCCGAAGACGGCTGTAATGCCAGAAACCGGTCCCCGGAAGCTTGTTTCATTTCCAGTATAAGAATTAGTTTGGTAGTCTGGTTTGCCCTGTTCCCATGATGCACTGGGCCAGGGACAGACAAATTTGCATGTAGCCAGGTTCTGAGCTGGGATGGTGCAGTGAGCTAAAAAACGGTGATGGATCAAGCCCTGATCTGTTGACTGGGTACGAGTGTTCTGTTTAATTCAGATACTCTGTCCATCACTACCCCCTTTTCTGAATTGTTTTGTCCACCATAAACGTGGAAGGGTATACTCAGATGTGAGTCCCTTGCTTACTGCACCATCAGGATTCAAGCAAGCCGGGCTGAAGACGGCTGTAATGCCAGAAACCGGTCCCCGGAAGCTTGTTTCCTTTCCAGTATAAGAATTGGCTTGGTAGTTTGGTCTGCCCTGTTCCCATGATGCACTGGGCCAGGGACAGACTAATTTGCATGTAGCCAGGTTCTGAGCTGGGATGGTGCAGTGAGCTAAAAAACGGTGATGGATCAATCCCTCATCTGTTGACTGGGTACGAGTGTTCTGTTTAATTCAGATACTCTGTCCATCACCACCCCCTTTCCTGAATCGTTTTGTCCACCATAAGCGTGGAAAGGTATACTCAGATGTGAGTCCCTTGCTCACTGCACCATCAGGATACAAGCAAGCCGGGCCGAAGACGGCTGTAATGCCAGAAACTGGTCCCTGGAAGCTTGTTTCCTTTCCAGTATAAGAATTGGCTTGGTAGTTTTGGTCTGCCCTGTTCCCATGATGCACTGGACCATGGACAGACTCATTTGCATGTAGCCAGGTTCTGAGCTGGGATGGTGCAGTGAGCTAAAAAACGGTGATGGATCAAGCCCTGATCTGTTGACTGGGTACGAGTGTTCTGTTTAATTCAGATACTCTGTCCATCACCACCCCCTTTTCTGAATCGTTTTGTCCACCATAAGCGTGGAAGGGTATACTCAGATGTGAGTCCCTTGCTCACTGCACCATCAGGATTCAAGCAAGCCGGGCCGAAGACGGCTGTAATGCCATAAACCGGTCCATGGAAGCTTGTTTCCTTTCCAGTATAAGAATTGGCTTGGTAGTGTGGTCTGCCCTGTTCCCATGATGCACTGGGCCAGGGACAGACTAATTTGCATGTAGCCAGGTTCTGAGCTGGGATGGTGCAGTGAGCTAAAAAACGGTGATGGATCAAGCCCTGATCTGTTGACTGGGTACGAGTGTTCTGTTTAATTCAGATACTCTGTCCATCACCACCCCCTTTTCTGAATCGTTTTGTCCACCATAAGCGTGGAAGGGTATACTCAGATGTGAGTCCCTTGCTCACTGAACCATCAGGATTCAAGCAAGCCGGGCCGAAGACGGCTGTAATGCCAGAAACCGGTCCCCGGAAGCTTGTTTCCTTTCCAGTATAAGAATTGGCTTGGTAGTTTGGTCTGCCCTGTTCCCATGATGCAATGGGCCAGGGACAGACTAATTTGCATGTAGCCAGGTTCTGAGCTAGGATGTTGCAGTGAGCTAAAAAACGGTGATGGATCAAGCCCTGATCTATTGACTGGGTACGAGTGTTCTGTTTAATTCAGATACTCTGTCCATCACCACCCCCTTTTCTGAATTGTTTTGTCCACCATAAGCGTGGAAGGGTATACTCAGATGTGAGTCCCTTGCTCACTGCACCATCAGGATTCAAGCAAACCGGGCCGAAGACGGCTGTAATGCCAGAAACCGGTACCCGGAAGCTTGTTTCCTTTCCAGTATAAGAATTGGCTTGGTAGTTTGGTTTGCCCTGTTCCCATGATGCACTGGGCCAGGGACAGACTAATTTGCATGTAGCCAGGTTCTGACCTGGGATGGTACAGTGAGCTAAAAAACGGTGATGGATCAAGCCCTGATCTGTTGACTGGGTACGAGTGTTCTGTTTAATTCAGATACTCTGTCCATCACCACCCCCTTTTCTGAATCGTTTTTTCCACCATAAGCTTGGAAGGGTATACTCAGATGTGAGTCCCTTGCTCACTGCACCATCAGGATTCAAGCAAGCCGGGCCGAAGACGGCTATAATGCCAAAAACCGGTCCCCGGAAGCTTGTTTCCTTTCCAGTATAAGAATCGGCTTGGTAGTTTGGTCTGCCCTGTTCCCATGATGCACTGGGCCAGGGACAGACTAATTTGCATGTAGCCAAGTTCTGAGCTGGGATGGTGCAGTGAGCTAAAAAACGGTGATGGATCAAGCCCTGATCTGTTGACTGGGTACGAGTGTTCTGTTTAATTCAGATACTCTGTCCATCACCACCCCCTTTTCTGAATCGTTTTGTCCACCATAAGCGTGGAAGGGTATGTTATGTTATGTTATGTTAAATTTAGCTTATAAAGCGCACGTACGCCCGTAGGCTTCATGGCGCTTTAGGAAGTTTTCAGAGCATAACACAACAACAGGAGGACAACTTAGAACGTCTAAGGATAAGCTTCTCTAAAAAGCCAGGTCTTAAAGGCTAGTCTAAAGGCTAGAATATCCTCGTGTGACCTTAAAGAAGCTGGCAAGGGGTTCCAGAGGGAGGCAGCAAGAAAATGAAAGGAGCTGCCGCCCTGACGTTGTTTCCTAACAACCGGCACCGTGAGCAAGTTTTTGTGACCAGAGCGGAGGTTGCGGGAGGGGGTGTATCTGGCAAGCAGATTGATGATAAATTTGGGGCCTTTACTTTGTAATGCCCTAAAGATAATGCAGCCGGTTTTAAAAGCCGCCCTCTGAGCTACCGGCAGCCAATGCAGGTCTGCCAGGCCTGGCCTGATGGACTGCCAGTTAGGAAGCCCACAGATCAGCCTGGCCGCCTGATTTTGAACCAGCTGCAGCCTCTTGAGCTGCCCGGCTGGAAGGCCCAAATATAAACTATTTGAGTAGTCCAGCCTAGACAGCACAAGGGCGATGGTCACCTGTATCAGGGCAGAATGGGTCAGGAAATGGGCAATCTTTCTAATCTTGCGCAGCTGAAAGAAGCAAGCGGAAACAACTGACCCTACCTGACTTTTCAGGGAGAGGTCTTCACTAAAGGTGACTCCAAGGCTCTTAACAGAGCAGGATTTGGAGGGGGGGTTTCCCATCTCCGGAGGCCAAAATTGAGGTCCCCAGCTGAGTTCGCTCTTCCCAGGCAAGATCAGTTCAGTCTTGCCTGGGTTAAGTTTTAGGTGGTTAAGGCCCATCCATCTCTGGATATGAGCCATGACCTCCCTAAACTCAGTGACAGCATCCGGCGACCCCAGGGGGAAAACCAATTGCAGATCGTCTGCGTAATTAAAGATCCACATTTTGAATTTCCTCAAGGAGTACAAAAGGGGACGCAAGTATAAATTAAATAAAAGGGGGGACAGGGAAGAGCCTTGAGGGACCCCGCAATCGTTCTTAATTCTAGGGGCTGTGAAGGTGCCCAGTCTCACTGCTTGAGTCCGGTCGGACAAGAATGATTCCACCCAGCTCAGGGCAGTACCTCTGAGGCCTGCCTGCTCGACACGGCCGACCAAAATAGTGTGGTCGACCGTGTCGAATGCAGCAGACAGGTCGAGAAGCACCAGTGCCTGGTGGACATCCCTGTCTGCGTTACACCGAAGTGTATTCTGGACTGCCAGGGTTACCGTCTCGGTCGAATGGCCTGGACGGAACCCAGCTTGATTTGGCTCCAGAAATCCAGTGGTTTCCACAAAGTTGGAAAGGCAATTGGAGACGTGAGCCTCCAATATCTTGGATAGGAACGGCAGCAGGGATATAGGACGATAATTTGATGAGTCCTGAGGGTCCAGACCTGGTTTTTTAATTAGAGGGATTAGCAGAGCGTGTTTAAAGCCAGTAGGTACCCTGCCCTGGGTCAGTGATTTATTTAGTAGGGGTAGAATACCCTGAGGGATAGTCTGACCGATTTCCGAGAAGATGTATGCTCAGGGTATACTCAGATGTGAGTCCCTTGCTCACTGCACCATCAGGATTCAAGCAAGCCGGGCCGAAGACGGCTGTAATGCCAGAAACCGGTCCCCGGAAGCTTGTTTCATTTCCAGTATAAGAACTGGCTTGGTAGTTTGGTCTGCCCTGTTCCAATGATGCACTGGGCCAGGGACAGACTAATTTGCATGTAGCCAGGATCTGAGCTGGGATGGTGCAGTGAGCTAAAAAACAGTGATGGATCAAGCCCTGATCTGTTGACTGGGTACGAGTGTTCTGTTTAATTCAGATACTTTGTCCATCACCACCCCATTTTCTGAATCGTTTTGTCAACCATAAGCGTGGAAGGGTATACTCAGATGTGAGTCCCTTTCTCACTGCACCATCAGGATTCAAGCAAGCCGGGCCGAAGACGGCTGTAATGCCAGAAAACGGTCCCCGGAAGCTTGTTTCCTTTCTAGTATAAGAATTGGCTTGGTAGTTTGGTCTGCCCTGTTCCCATGATGCAGTGGGCGAGGGACAGACTAATTTGCATGTAGCCAGGTTCTGAGCTGGGATGGTGCAGTGAGCTAAAAAACGGTGATGGATCAAGCCCTCATCTGTTGACTGGGTACGAGTGTTCTGTTTAATTCAGATACTCTGTCCATCACCACCCCCTTTTCTGAATCGTTTTGTCCACCATAAGCGTGGAAAGGTATACTCAGATGTGAGCCCCTTGCTCACTGCACCATCAGGATACAAGAAAGCCGGGCCGAAGACGGCTGTAATGCCAGAAACTGGTCCCCGGAAGCTTGCTTCCTTTCCAGTATAAGAATCGGCTTAGTAGTTTGGTCTGCCCTGTTCCCATGATGCACTGGACCAGGGACAGACTAATTTGCATGTAGCCAGGTTCTGAGCTGGGATGGTGCAGTGAGCTAAAAAAACGGTGATGGATCAAGCCCTGATCTGTTGACTGGGTACGAGTGTTCTGTTTAATTCAGATACTCTGTCCATCACCACCCCCTTTTCTGAATCGTTTCGTCCACCATAAGCGTGGAAGGGTATACTCAGATGTGAGTCCCTTGCTCACTGCACCATCAGGATTCAAGCAAGCCGGGCCGAAGGCGGCTGTAATGCCATAAACCGGTCCCCGGAAGCTTGTTTCCTTTCCAGTATAAGAATTGGCTTGGTAGTGTGGTCTGCCCTGTTCCCATGATGCACTGGGCCAGGGACAGACTAGTTTGCATGTAGCCAGGTTCTGAGCTGGGATGGTGCAGTGAGCTAAAAAACGGTGATGAATCAAGCCCAGATCTGTTGACTGGGTACAACTGTTCTGTTTAATTCAGATACTCTGTCCATCACCACCCCCTTTTCTGAATCGTTTTGTCCACCATAAGCGTGGATGGTATACTCAGATATGAGTCCCTTGCTTACTGCACCATCAGGATTCAAGCAAGCCGGGCTGAAGATGGCTGTAATGCCAGAAACCGGTCCCCGGAAGCTTGTTTCCTTTCCAGTATAAAAATTGGCTTGGTAGTGTGGTCTGCCCTGTTCCCATGATGCACTGGGCCAGGGACAGACTAATTTGCATGTAGCCAGGTTCTGAGCTGGGATGGTGCAGTGAGCTAAAAAACGGTGATGGATCAAGCCCTGATCTGTTGACTGGGTACGAGTTTTCTGTTTAATTCAGATACTCTGTCCATCACTACCCCCTTTTCTGAATCGTTTTGTCCACCATAAGCGTGGAAAAGTATACTCAGATGTGAGTCCCTTGCTCACTGCACCATCAGGATACAAGCAAGCCGGGCCGAAGACAGCTGTAATGCCAGAAACTGGTCCCCGGAAGCTTGTTTCCTTTCCAGCATAAGAATTGGCTTGGTAGTTTGGTCTGCCCTGTTCCCATGATGCACTGGACCAGGGACAGACTAATTTGCATGTAGCCAGGTTCTAAGCTGATATGGTGCAGTGAGCTAAAAAACGGTGATGGATCAAGCCCTGATCTGTTGACTGGGTACGAGTGTTCTGTTTCATTCAGATACTCTGTCCATCACCACCCCCTTTTCTGAATCGTTTTGTCCACCATAAGCGTGGAAGGGTATACTCAGATGTGAGTCCCTTGCTGACTGCACCATCAGGATTCAAGCAAGCCGGGCCGAAGACGGCTGTAATGCCATAAACTGGTCCCCGGAAGCTTGTTTCCTTTCCAGTATAAGAATTTGCTTGGTAGTGTGGTCTGCCCTGTTCCCATGATGCACTGGGCCAGGGACAGACTAATTTGCATGTAGCCAGGTTCTGAGCTGGGATGGTGCAGTGAGCTAAAAAACGGTGATGGATCAAGCCCTGATCTGTTGACTAGGTACAAGTGTTCTGTTTAATTCAGATACTCTGTCCATCACCACCCCATTTTCTGAATCGTTTTGTCCACTATAAGCGTGGAAGGGTATACTCAGATGTGAGTTTCTTGCTCACTGCACCATCAGGATTCAAGCAAGCCGGGCCGAAGACGGCTGTAATGCCGGAAACCGGTCCCCGGAAGCTTGTTTCCTTTCCAGTATAAGAATTGGCTTGGTAGTTTGGCCTGCCCTGTTCCCATGATGCACTGGGCCAGGGACAGACTAATTTGCATGTAGCCAGTTTCTGAGCTGGGATGGTGCAGTGAGCTAAAAAACAGTGATGGATCAAGCCCTGATCTGTTGACTGGGTACGAGTGTTCTGTTTAATTCAGATACTTTGTCCATCACCACCCCATTTTCTGAATCGTTTTGTCCACCATAAGCGTGGAAGGGTATACTCAGATGTGAGTCCCTTTCTCACTGCACCATCAGGATTCAAGCAAGCCGGGCCAAAGACGGCTGTAATGCCAGAAACCGGTCCCCGGAAGCTTGTTTCCTTTCTAGTATAAGAATTGGCTTGGTAGTTTGGTCTGCCCTGTTCCCATGATGCAGTGGGCCAGGCACACACTAATTTGCATGTAGCCAGGTTCTGAGCTGGGATGGTGCAGTGAGCTAAAAAACGGTGATGGATCAAGCCCTGATCTGTTGACTGGGTACGAGTGTTCTGTTTAATTCAGATACTCTGTCTATCACCACCCCATTTTCTGAATCGTTTTGTCCACCATAAGCGTGGAAGGGTATACTCAGATGTGAGTCCCTTGCTCACTGCACAATCAGGATTCAAGCAAGCCGGGCCGAAGACAGCTGTAATGCCAGAAACCGGTCCCCGGAAGCTTGTTTCCTTAACAGTATAAGAATTGGCTTGGTAGTTTGGTCTGCCCTGTTCCCATGATGCACTGGGCCAGGGACAGACTAATTTGCATGTAGCCAGGTTCTGAGCTAGGATGGTGCAGTGAGCTAAAAAACGGTGATGGATCAAGCCCTGATCTGTTGACTGGGTACGAGTGTTCTGTTTAATTCAGATACTTTGTCCATCACCACCCCATTTTCTGAATCGTTTTGTCCACCATAAGCGTGGAAGGGTATACTCAGATGTGAGTCCCTTTCTCACTGCACCATCAGGATTCAAGCAAGCCGGGCCGAAGACGGCTGTAATGCCAGAAACCGGTCCCCGGAAGCTTGTTTCCTTTCTAGTATAAGAATTGGCTTGGTAGTTTGGTCTGCCCTGTTCCCATGATGCAGTGGGCCAGGGACACACTAATTTGCATGTAGCCAGGTTCTGAGCTGGGATGGTGCAGTGAGCTAAAAAACGGGGATGGATCAAGCCCTGATCTGTTGACTGGGTACGAGTGTTCTGTTTAATTCAGATACTCTGTCCATCACCACCCCCTTTTCTGAATCGTTTCGTCCACCATAAGCGTGGAAGGGTATACTCAGATGTGAGTCCCTTGCTCACTGCACCATCAGGATTCAAGCAAGCCGGGCCGAAGGCGGCTGTAATGCCATAAACCGGTCCCCGGAAGCTTGTTTCCTTTCCAGTATAAGAATTGGCTTGGTAGTGTGGTCTGCCCTGTTCCCATGATGCACTGGGCCAGGGACAGACTAATTTGCATGTAGCCAAGTTCTAAGCTGGGATGGTGCAGTGAGCTAAAAAACGGTGATGGATCAAGCCCTGATCTGTTGACTGGGTACGAGTGTTCTGTTTAATTCAGATACTCTGTCTATCACTACCCCATTTTCTGAATCGTTTTGTCCACCATAAGCGTGGAAGGGTATACTCAGATGTGAGTCCCTTGCTCACTGCACCATCAGGATTCAAGCAAGCCGGGCCGAAGACGGCTGTAATGCCAGAAACCGGTCCCCGGAAGCTTGTTTCCTTAACAGTATAAGAATTGGCTTGGTAGTTTGGTCTGCCCTGTTCCCATGATGCACTGGGCCAGGGACAGACTAATTTGCATGTAGCCAGGTTCTGAGCTAGGATGGTGCAGTGAGCTAAAAAACGGTGATGGATCAAGCCCTGATCTGTTGACTGGGTACGAGTGTTCTGTTTAATTCAGATACTCTGTCCATCACCACCCCCTTTTCTGAATCGTTTTGTCCACCATAAGCGTGGAAAGGTATACTCAGATGTGAGTCCCTTGCTCACTGCACCATCAGGATACAAGAAAGCCGGGCCGAAGACGGCTGTAATGCCAGAAACTGGTCTCCGGAAGCTTGCTTCCTTTCCAGTATAAGAATCGGCTTAGTAGTTTGGTCTGCCCTGTTCCCATGATGCACTGGACCAGGGACAGACTAATTTGCATGTAGCCAGGTTCTGAGCTGGGATGGTGCAGTGAGCTAAAAAACGGTGATGGATCAAGCCCTGATCTGTTGACTGGGTACGAGTGTTCTGTTTAATTCAGATACTCTGTCCATCACCACCCTCTTTTCTGAATCGTTTCGTCCACCATAAGCGTGGAAGGGTATACTCAGATGTGAGTCCCTTGCTCACTGCACCATCAGGATTCAAGCAAGCCGGGCCGAAGGCGGCTGTAATGCCATAAACCGGTCCCCGGAAGCTTGTTTCCTTTCCAGGATAAGAATTGGCTTGGTAGTGTGGTCTGCCCTGTTCCCATGATGCACTGGGCCAGGGACAGACTAATTTGCATGTAGCCAGGTTCTGAGCTGGGATGGTGCAGTGAGCTAAAAAACGGTGATGGATCAAGCCCTGATCTGTTGACTGGGTACGAGTGTTCTGTTTAATTCAGATACTCTGTCTATCACCACCCCATTTTCTGAATCGTTTTGTCCACCATAAGCGTGGAAGGGTATACTCAGATGTGAGTCCCTTGCTCACTGCACCATCAGGATTCAAGCAAGCCGGGCCGAAGACGGCTGTAATGCCAGAAACTGGTCCCCGGAAGCTTGTTTCCTTAACAGTATAAGAATTGGCTTGGTAGTTTGGTCTGCCCTGTTCCAATGATGCACTGGGCCAGGGACAGACTAATTTGCATGTAGCCAGGTTCTGAGCTAGGATGGTGCAGTGAGCTAAAAAACGGTGATGGATCAAGCCCTGATCTGTTGACTGGGTACGAGTGTTCTGTTTAATTCAGATACTCTGTCCATCACCACCCCCTTTTCTGAATCATTTTGTCCACCATAAGCGTGGATGGTATACTCAGATGTGAGTCCCTTGCTTACTGCACCATCAGGATTCAAGCAAGCCGGGCTGAAGATGGCTGTAATGCCAGAAACCGGTCCCCGGAAGCTTGTTTCCTTTCCAGTATAAGAATTGGCTTGGTAGTGTGGTCTGCCCTGTTCCCATGATGCACTGGGCCAGGGACAGACTAATTTGCATGTAGCCAGGTTCTGAGCTGGGATGGTGCAGTGAGCTAAAAAACGGTGATGGATCAAGCCCTGATCTGTTGACTGGGTACGAGTGTTCTGTTTAATTCAGATACTCTGTCCATCACTACCCCCTTTTCTGAATCGTTTTGTCCACCATAAGCGTGGAAAAGTATACTCAGATGTGAGTCCCTTGCTCACTGCACCATCAGGATACAAGCAAGCCGGGCCGAAGACAGCTGTAATGCCAGAAACTGGTCCCCGGAAGCTTGTTTCCTTTCCAGTATAAGAATTGGCTTGGTAGTTTGGTCTGCCCTGTTCCCATGATGCACTGGACCAGGGACAGACTAATTTGCATGTAGTCAGGTTCTAAGCTGATATGGTGCAGTGAGCTAAAAAACGGTGATGGATCAAGC
The DNA here is from genome assembly GCF_964263255.1 of Lissotriton vulgaris. Classification (NCBI taxonomy): domain Eukaryota; kingdom Metazoa; phylum Chordata; class Amphibia; order Caudata; family Salamandridae; genus Lissotriton; species Lissotriton vulgaris. The sequence goes on from NC_141687.1 coordinate 10,267,632, forward strand.
CCTGATCTGTTGACTGGGTACGAGTGTTCTGTTTCATTTAGATACTCTGTCCATCACCACCCCCTTTTCTGAATCGTTTTGTCCACCATAAGCGTGGAAGGGTATACTCAGATGTGAGTCCCTTGCTGACTGCACCATCAGGATTCAAGCAAGCCGGGCCGAAGACGGCTGTAATGCCATAAACTGGTCCCCGGAAGCTTGTTTCCTTTCCAGTATAAGAATTTGCTTGGTAGTGTGGTCTGCCCTGTTCCCATGATGCACTGGGCCAGGGACAGACTAATTTGCATGTAGCCAGGTTCTGAGCTGGGATGGTGCAGTGAGCTAAAAAACGGTGATGGATCAAGCCCTGATCTGTTGACTAGGTACAAGTGTTCTGTTTAATTCAGATACTCTGTCCATCACCACCCCATTTTCTGAATCGTTTTGTCCACTATAAGCGTGGAAGGGTATACTCAGATGTGAGTTCCTTGCTCACTGCACCATCAGGATTCAAGCAAGCCGGGCCGAAGACGGCTGTAATGCCGGAAACCGGTCCCCGGAAGCTTGTTTCCTTTCCAGTATAAGAATTGGCTTGGTAGTTTGGCCTGCCCTGTTCCCATGATGCACTGGGCCAGGGACAGACTAATTTGCATGTAGCCAGTTTCTGAGCTGGGATGGTGCAGTGAGCTAAAAAACAGTGATGGATCAAGCCCTGATCTGTTGACTGGGTACGAGTGTTCTGTTTAATTCAGATACTTTGTCCATCACCACCCCATTTTCTGAATCGTTTTGTCCACCATAAGCGTGGAAGGGTATAGTCAGATGTGAGTCCCTTTCTCACTGCACCATCAGGATTCAAGCAAGCCGGGCAGAAGACGGCTGTAATGCCAGAAACCGGTCCCCGGAAGCTTGTTTCCTTTCTAGTATAAGAATTGGCTTGGTAGTTTGGTCTGCCCTGTTCCCATGATGCAGTGGGCCAGGGACACACTAATTTGCATGTAGCCAGGTTCTGAGCTGGGATGGTGCAGTGAGCTAAAAAACGGTGATGGATCAAGCCCTCATCTGTTGACTGGGTACGAGTGTTCTGTTTAATTCAGATACTCTGTCCATCACCACCCCCTTTTCTGAATCGTTTTGTCCACCATAAGCGTGGAAAGGTATACTCAGATGTGAGTCCCTTGCTCACTGCACCATCAGGATACAAGAAAGCCGGGCCGAAGACGGCTGTAATGGCAGAAACTGGTCCCCGGAAGCTTGCTTCCTTTCCAGTATAAGAATCGGCTTAGTAGTTTGGTCTGCCCTGTTCCCATGATGCACTGGACCAGGGACAGACTAATTTGCATGTAGCCAGGTTCTGAGCTGGGATGGTGCAGTGAGCTAAAAAACGGTGATGGATCAAGCCCTGATCTGTTGACTGGGGACGAGTGTTCTGTTTAATTCAGATACTCTGTCCATCACCACCCCTTTTTCTGAATCGTTTCGTCCACCATAAGCGTGGAAGGGTATACTCAGATGTGAGTCCCTTGCTCACTGCACCATCAGGATTCAAGCAAGCCGGGCCGAAGACGGCTGTAATGCCATAAACCGGTCCCCGGAAGCTTGTTTCCTTTCCAGTATAAGAATTGGCTTGGTAGTGTGGTCTGCCCTGTTCCCATGATGCACTGGGCCAGGGACAGACTAATTTGCATGTAGCCAGGTTCTGAGCTGGGATGGTGCAGTGAGCTAAAAAACGGTGATGGATCAAGCCCTGATCTGTTGACTGGGTACGAGTGTTCTGTTTAATTCAGATACTCTGTCAATCACCACCCCCTTTTCTGAATCGTTTCGTCCACCATAAGCGTGGAAGGGTATACTCAGATGTGAGTCCCTTGCTCACTGCACCATCAGGATTCAAGCAAGCCGGGCCGAAGGCGGCTGTAATGCCGTAAACCGGTCCCCGGAAGCTTGTTTCCTTTCCAGTATAAGAATTGGCTTGGTAGTGTGGTCTGCCCTGTTCCCATGATGCACTGGGCCAGGGACAGACTAATTTGCATGTAGCCAGGTTCTGAGCTGGGATGGTGCAGTGAGCTAAAAAACGGTGATGGATCAAGCCCTGATCTGTTGACTGGGTACGAGTGTTCTGTTTAATTCAGATACTCTGTCTATCACCACCCCATTTTCTGAATCGTTTTGTCCACCATAAGCGTGGAAGGGTATACTCAGATGTGAGTCCCTTGCTCACTGCACCATCAGGATTCAAGCAAGCCGGGCCGAAGACGGCTGTAATGCCAGAAACCGGTCCCCGGAAGCTTGTTTCCTTAACAGTATAAGAATTGGCTTGGTAGTTTGGTCTGCCCTGTTCCCATGATGCACTGGGCCAGGGACAGACTAATTTGCATGTAGCCAGGTTCTGAGCTAGGATGGTGCAGTGAGCTAAAAAACGGTGATGGATCAAGCCCTGATCTGTTGACTGGGTACGAGTGTTCTGTTTAATTCAGATACTCTGTCCATCACCACCCCCTTTTCTGAATCGTTTTGTCCACCATAAGCGTGGATGGTATACTCAGATGTGAGTCCCTTGCTTACTGCACCATCAGGATTCAAGCAAGCCGGGCTGAAGATGGCTGTAATGCCAGAAACTGGTCCCCGGAAGCTTGTTTCCTTTCCAGTATAAGAATTGGCTTGGTAGTTTGGTCTGCCCTGTTCCCATGATGCACTGGACCAGGGACAGACTAATTTGCATGTAGCCAGGTTCTAAGTTGATATGGTGCAGTGAGCTAAAAAACGGTGATGGATCAAGCCCTGATCTGTTGACTGGGTACGAGTGTTCTGTTTCATTCAGATACTCTGTCCATCACCACCCCCTTTTCTGAATCGTTTTGTCCACGATAAGCGTGGAAGGGTATACTCAGATGTGAGTCCCTTGCTGACTGCACCATCAGGATTCAAGCAAGCCGGGCCGAAGATGGCTGTAATGCCATAAACTGGTCCCCGGAAGCTTGTTTCCTTTCCAGTATAAGAATCTGCTTGGTAGTGTGGTCTGCCCTGTCCCCATGATGCACTGGGCCAGGGACAGACTAATTTGCATGTAGCCAGGTTCTGAGCTGGGATGGTGCAGTGAGCTAAAAAACGGTGATGGATCAAGCCCTGATCTGTTGACTAGGTACGAGTGTTCTGTTTAATTCAGATACTCTGTCCATCACCACCCCATTTTCTGAATCGTTTTGTCCACTATAAGCGTGGAAGGGTATACTCAGATGTGAGTTCCTTGCTCACTGCACCATCAGGATTCAAGCAAGCCGGGCCAAAGACGGCTGTAATGCCGGAAACCGGTCCCCGGAAGCTTGTTTCCTTTCCAGTATAAGAATTGGCTTGGTAGTTTGGCCTGCCCTGTTCCCATGATGCACTGGGCCAGGGACAGACTAATTTGCATGTAGCCAGTTTCTGAGCTGGGATGGTGCAGTGAGCTAAAAAACAGTGATGGATCAAGCCCTGATCTGTTGACTGGGTACGAGTGTTCTGTTTAATTCAGATACTTTGTCCATCACCACCCCATTTTCTGAATCGTTTTGTCCACCATAAGCGTGGAAGGGTATACTCAGATGTGAGTCCCTTTCTCACTGCACCATCAGGATTCAAGAAAGCCGGGCCGAAGACGGCTGTAATGCCAGAAACCGGTCCCCGGAAGCTTGTTTCCTTTCTAGTATAAGAATTGGCTTGGTAGTTTGGTCTGCCCTGTTCCCATGATGCAGTGGGCCAGGGACAGACAAATTTGCATGTAGCCAGGTTCTGAGCTGGGATGGTGCAGTGAGCTAAAAAACGGTGATGGATCAAGCCCTCATCTGTTGACTGGGTACGAGTGTTCTGTTTAATTCAGATACTCTGTCCATCACCACCCCCTTTTCTGAATCGTTTTGTCCACCATAAGCGTGGAAAGGTATACTCAGATGTGAGTCCCTTGCTCACTGCACCATCAGGATACAAGAAAGCCGGGCCGAAGACGGCTGTAATGCCAGAAACTGGTCCCCGGAAGCTTGCCTCCTTTCCAGTATAAGAATCGGCTTAGTAGTTTGGTCTGCCCTGTTCCCATGATGCACTGGACCAGGGACAGACTAATTTGCATGTAGCCAGGTTCTGAGCTGGGATGGTGCAGTGAGCTAAAAAACGGTGATGGATCAAGCCCTGATCTGTTGACTGGGTACGAGTGTTCTGTTTAATTCAGATACTTTGTCCATCACCACCCCATTTTCTGAATCGTTTTGTCCACCATAAGCGTGGAAGGGTATACTCAGATGTGAGTCCCTTGCTTACTGCACCATCAGGATTCAAGCAAGCCGGGCTGAAGACGGCTGTAATGCCAGAAACCGGTACCCAGAAGCTTGTTTCCTTTCCAGTATAAGAATTGCCTTGGTAGTTTGGTCTGCCCTGTTCCCATGATGCACTGGGCCAGGGACAGAATAATTTGCATGTAGCCTGGTTCTGAGCTGGGATGGTGCAGTGAGCTAAAAAACGGTGATGGATCAAACCCTGATCTGTTGACTGGGTACGAGTGTTCTGTTTAATTCAGATACTCTGTCCATCACCACCCCCTTTTCTGAATTGTTTAGTCCACCATAAGCATGGAAGGGTATACTCAAATGTGAGTCCCTTGCTCACTGCACCATCAGGATTCAAGCAAGCCAGGCCGAAGAAGGCTGTAATGCCAGAAACCGGTCCCCGGAAGCTTGTTTCCTTTCCAGTATAAGAATTGGCTTGGTAGTTTGGTCTGCCCTGTTCCAATGATGCACTGGGCCAGGGACAGACTAATTTGCATGTAGCCAGGTTCTGAGCTGGGATGGTGCAGTGAGCTAAAAAACAGTGATGGATCAAGCCCTGATCTGTTGACTGGGTACGAGTGTTCTGTTTAATTCAGATACTTTGTCCATCACCACCCCATTTTCTGAATCGTTTTGTCCACCATAAGCGTGGAAGGGTATACTCAGATGTGAGTCCCTTTCTCACTGCACCATCAGGATTCAAGCAAGCCGGGCCGAAGACGGCTGTAATGCCAGAAACCGGTCCCCGGAAGCTTGTTTCCTTTCTAGTATAAGAATTGGCTTGGTAGTTTGGTCTGCCCTGTTCCCATGATGCAGTGGGCCAGGGACAGACTAATTTGCATGTAGCCAGGTTCTGAGCTGGGATGGTGCAGTGAGCTAAAAAACGGTGATGGATCAAGCCCTCATCTGTTGACTGGGTACGAGTGTTCTGTTTAATTCAGATACTCTGTCCATCACCACCCCCTTTTCTGAATCGTTTTGTCCACCATAAGCGTGGAAAGGTATACTCAGATGTGAGCCCCTTGCTCACTGCACCATCAGGTAACAAGAAAGCCGGGCCGAAGACGGCTGTAATGCCAGAAACTGGTCCCTGGAAGCTTGCTTCCTTTCCAGTATAAGAATCGGCTTAGTAGTTTGGTCTGCCCTGTTCCCATGATGCACTGGACCAGGGACAGACTAATTTGCATGTAGCCAGGTTCTGAGCTGGGATGGTGCAGTGAGCTAAAAAACGGTGATGGATCAAGCCCTGATCTGTTGACTGGGTACGAGTGTTCTGTTTAATTCAGATACTCTGTCCATCACCACCCCCTTTTCTGAATCGTTTCGTCCACCATAAGCGTGCAAGGGTATACTCAGATGTGAGTCCCTTGCTCACTGCACCATCAGGATTCAAGCAAGCCGGGCCGAAGGCGGCTGTAATGCCATAAACCGGTCCCCGGAAGCTTGTTTCCTTTCCAGTATAAGAATTGGCTTGGTAGTGTGGTCTGCCCTGTTCCCATGATGCACTGGGCCAGGGACAGACTAATTTGCATGTAGCCAGGTTCTGAGCTAGGATGGTGCAGTGAGCTAAAAAACGGTGATGGATCAAGCCCTGATCTGTTGACTGGGTACGAGTGTTCTGTTTAATTCAGATACTCTGTCCATCACCACCCCCTTTTCTGAATCGTTTTGTCCACCATAAGCGTGGATGGTATACTCAGATGTGAGTCCCTTGCTTACTGCACCATCAGGATTCAAGCAAGCCGGGCTGAAGATGGCTGTAATGCCAGAAACCGGTCCCCGGAAGCTTGTTTCCTTTCCAGTATAAGAATTGGCTTGGTAGTGTGGTCTGCCCTGTTCCCATGATGCACTGGGCCAGGGACAGACTAATTTGCATGTAGCCAGGTTCTGAGCTGGGATGGTGCAGTGAGCGAAAAAACGGTGATGGATCAAGCCCTGATCTGTTGACTGGGTACGAGTGTTCTGTTTAATTCAGATACTTTGTACATCACCACCCCATTTTCTGAATCGTTTTGTCCACCATAAGCGTGGAAGGGTATACTCAGATGTGAGTCCCTTCCTCACTGCACCATCAGGATTCAAGCAAGCCGGGCCGAAGACGACTGTAATGCCGGAAAGCGGTCCCCGGAAGCTTGTTTCCTTTCCAGTATAAGAATTGGCTTGGTAGTTTGGCCTGCCCTGTTCCCATGATGCACTGGGCCAGGGACAGACTAATTTGCATGTAGCCAGTTTCTGAGCTGGGATGGTGCAGTGAGCTAAAAAACAGTGATGGATCAAGCCCCGATCTGTAGACTGGGTACGAGTGTTCTGTTTAATTCAGATACTTTGTCCATCACCACCCCATTTTCTGAATCGTTTTGTCCACCATAAGCGTGGAAGGGTATACTCAGATGTGAGTCCCTTTCTCACTGCACCATCAGGATTCAAGAAAGCCGGGCCGAAGACGGCTGTAATGCCAGAAACCGGTCCCCGGAAGCTTGTTTCCTTTCTAGTATAAGAATTGGCTTGGTAGTTTGGTCTGCCCTGTTCCCATGATGCAGTGGGCCAGGGACAAACAAATTTGCATGTAGCCAGGTTCTGAGCTGGGATGGTGCAGTGAGCTAAAAAACGGTGATGGATCAAGCCCTCATCTGTTGACTGGGTACGAGTGTTCTGTTTAATTCAGATACTCTGTCCATCACCACCCCCTTTTCTGAATCGTTTTGTCCACCATAAGCGTGGAAAGGTATACTCAGATGTGAGTCCCTTGCTCACTGCACCATCAGGATACAAGAAAGCCGGGCCGAAGACGGCTGTAATGCCAGAAACTGGTCCCCGGAAGCTTGCTTCCTTTCCAGTATAAGAATTGGCTTAGTAGTTTGGTCTGCCCTGTTCCCATGATGCACTGGACCAGGGACAGACTAATTTGCATGTAGCCAGGTTCTGAGCTGGGATGGTGCAGTGAGCTAAAAAACGGTGATGGATCAAGCCCTGATCTGTTGACTGGGTACGAGTGTTCTGTTTAATTCAGATACTCTGTCCATCACCACCCCTTTTTCTGAATCGTTTCATCCACCACAAGCGTGGAAGGGTATACTCAGATGTGAGTCCCTTGCTCACTGCACCATCAGGGTTCAAGCAAGCCGGGCCGAAGACGGCTGTAATGCCATAAACCGGTCCCCGGAAGCTTGTTTCCTTTCCAGTATAAGAATTGGCTTGGTAGTGTGGTCTGCCCTGTTCCCATGATGCACTGGGCCAGGGACAGACTAATTTGCATGTAGCCAGGTTCTGAGCTGGGATGGTGCAGTGAGCTAAAAAACGGTGATGGATCAAGCCCTGATCTGTTGACTGGGTACGAGTGTTCTGTTTAATTCAGATACTCTGTCCATCACCACCCCATTTTCTGAATCGTTTTGTCCACCATAAGCGTGGAAGGGTATACTCAGATGTGAGTCCCTTTCTCACTGCACCATCAGGATTCAAGCAAGCCGGGCCGAAGACGGCTGTAATGCTAGAAACCGGTCCCCGGAAGCTTGTTTCCTTTCTAGTATAAGAATTGGCTTGGTAGTTTGGTCTGCCCTGTTCCCATGATGCAGTGGGCCAGGGACAGACTAATTTGCATGTAGCCAGGTTCTGAGCTGGGATGGTGCAGTGAGCTAAAAAACGGTGATGGATCAAGCCCTCATCTGTTGACTGGGTACGAGTGTTCTGTTTAATTCAGATACTCTGTCCATCACCACCCCCTTTTCTGAATCGTTTTGTCCACAATAAGCGTGGAAAGGTATACTCAGATGTGAGTCCCTTGCTCACTGCACCATCAGGATACAAGAAAGCCGGGCCGAAGACGTCTGTAATGCCAGAAACTGGTCCCCGGAAGCTTGCTTCCTTTCCAGTATAAGAATCGGCTTAGTAGTTTGGTCTGCCCTGTTCCCATGATGCACTGGACCAGGGACAGACTAATTTGCATGTAGCCAGGTTCTAAGCTGGGATGGTGCAGTGAGCTAAAAAACGGTGATGGATCAAGCCCTGATCTGTTGACTGGGGACGAGTGTTCTGTTTAATTCAGATACTCTGTCCATCACCACCCCTTTTTCTGAATCGTTTCGTCCACCATAAGCGTGGAAGGGTATACTCAGATGTGAGTCCCTTGCTCACTGCACCATCAGGATTCAAGCAAGCCGGGCCGAAGACGGCTGTAATGCCATAAACCGGTCCCCGGAAGCTTGTTTCCTTTCCAGTATAAGAATTGGCTTGGTAGTGTGGTCTGCCCTGTTCCCATGATGCACTGGGCCAGGGACATACTTATTTGCATGTAGCCAGGTTCTGAGCTGGGATGGTGCAGTGAGCTAAAAAACGGTGATGGATCAAGCCCTGATCTGTTGACTGGGTACGAGTGTTCTGTTTAATTCAGATACTCTGTCCATCACTACCCCCTTTTCTGAATCGTTTTGTCCACCATAAGCGTGGAAAAGTATACTCAGATGTGAGTCCCTTGCTCACTGCACCATCAGGATACAAGCAAGCCGGGCCGAAGACAGCTATAATGCCAGAAACTGGTCCCCGGAAGCTTGTTTCCTTTCCAGTATAAGAATTGGCTTGGTAGTTTGGTCTGCCCTGTTCCCATGATGCACTGGACCAGGGACAGACTAATTTGCATGTAGCCAGGTTCTAAGCTGATATGGTGCAGTGAGCGAAAAAACGGTGATGGATCAAGCCCTGATCTGTTGACTGGGTACGAGTGTTCTGTTTAATTCAGATACTTTGTCCATCACCACCCCATTTTCTGAATCGTTTTGTCCACCATAAGCGTGGAAGGGTATACTCAGATGTGAGTCCCTTCCTCACTGCACCATCAGGATTCAAGCAAGCCGGGCCGAAGACGACTGTAATGCCGGAAAGCGGTCCCCGGAAGCTTGTTTCCTTTCCAGTATAAGAATTGGCTTGGTAGTTTGGCCTGCCCTGTTCCCATGATGCACTGGGCCAGGGACAGACTAATTTGCATGTAGCCAGTTTCTGAGCTGGGATGGTGCAGTGAGCTAAAAAACAGTGATGGATCAAGCCCTGATCTGTTGACTGGGTACGAGTGTTCTGTTTAATTCAGATACTTTGTCCATCACCACCCCATTTTCTGAATCGTTTTGTCCACCATAAGCGTGGAAGGGTATACTCAGATGTGAGTCCCTTTCTCACTGCACCATCAGGATTCAAGAAAGCCGGGCCGAAGACGGCTGTAATGCCAGAAACCGGTCCCCGGAAGCTTGTTTCCTTTCTAGTATAAGAATTGGCTTGGTAGTTTGGTCTGCCCTGTTCCCATGATGCAGTGGGCCAGGGACAGACAAATTTGCATGTAGCCAGGTTCTGAGCTGGGATGGTGCAGTGAGCTAAAAAACGGTGATGGATCAAGCCCTCATCTGTTGACTGGGTACGAGTGTTCTGTTTAATTCAGATACTCTGTCCATCACCACCCCCTTTTCTGAATCGTTTTGTCCACCATAAGCGTGGAAAGGTATACTCAGATGTGAGTCCCTTGCTCACTGCACCATCAGGATACAAGAAAGCCGGGCCGAAGACGGCTGTAATGCCAGAAACTGGTCCCCGGAAGCTTGCTTCCTTTCCAGTATAAGAATCGCCTTAGTAGTTTGGTCTGCCCTGTTCCCATGATGCACTGGAACAGGGACAGACTAATTTGCATGTAGCCAGGTTCTGAGCTGGGATGGTGCAGTGAGCTAAAAAACGGTGATGGATCAAGCCCTGATCTGTTGACTGGGTACGAGTGTTCTGTTTAATTCAGATACTCTGTCCATCACCACCCCTTTTTCTGAATCGTTTCGTCCACCACAAGCGTGGAAGGGTATACTCAGATGTGAGTCCCTTGCTCACTGCACCATCAGGGTTGAAGCAAGCCGGGCCGAAGACGGCTGTAATGCCATAAACCGGTCCCCGGAAGCTTGTTTCCTTTCCAGTATAAGAATTGGCTTGGTAGTGTGGTCTGCCCTGTTCCCATGATGCACTGGGCCAGGGACAGACTAATTTGCATGTAGCCAGGTTCTGAGCTGGGATGGTGCAGTGAGCTAAAAAACGGTGATGGATCAAGCCCTGATCTGTTGACTGGGTACGAGTGTTCTGTTTAATTCAGATACTCTGTCCATCACCACCCCATTTTCTGAATCGTTTTGTCCACCATAAGCGTGGAAGGGTATACTCAGATGTGAGTCCCTTTCTCACTGCACCATCAGGATTCAAGCAAGCCGGGCCGAAGACGGCTGTAATGCTAGAAACCAGTCCCCGGAAGCTTGTTTCCTTTCTAGTATAAGAATTGGCTTGGTAGTTTGGTCTGCCCTGTTCCCATGATGCAGTGGGCCAGGGACAGACTAATTTGCATGTAGCCAGGTTCTGAGCTGGGATGGTGCAGTGAGCTAAAAAACGGTGATGGATCAAGCCCTCATCTGTTGACTGGGTACGAGTGTTCTGTTTAATTCAGATACTCTGTCCATCACCACCCCCTTTTCTGAATCGTTTTGTCCACCATAAGCGTGGAAAGGTATACTCAGATGTGAGTCCCTTGCTCACTGCACCATCAGGATACAAGAAAGCCGGGCCGAAGACGTCTGTAATGCCAGAAACTGGTCCCCGGAGGCTTGCTTCCTTTCCAGTATAAGAATCGGCTTAGTAGTTTGGTCTGCCCTGTTCCCATGATGCACTGGACCAGGGACAGACTAATTTGCATGTAGCCAGGTTCTAAGCTGGGATGGTGCAGTGAGCTAAAAAACGGTGATGGATCAAGCCCTGATCTGTTGACTGGGGACGAGTGTTCTGTTTAATTCAGATACTCTGTCCATCACCACCCCTTTTTCTGAATCGTTTCGTCCACCATAAGCGTGAAAGGGTATACTCAGATGTGAGTCCCTTGCTCACTGCACCATCAGGATTCAAGCAAGCCGGGCCGAAGACGGCTGTAATGCCATAAACCGGTCCCCGGAAGCTTGTTTCCTTTCCAGTATAAGAATTGGCTTGGTAGTGTGGTCTGCCCTGTTCCCATGATGCACTGGGCCAGGGACAGACTTATTTGCATGTAGCCAGGTTCTGAGCTGGGATGGTGCAGTGAGCTAAAAAACGGTGATCGATCAAGCCCTGATCTGTTGACTGGGTACGAGTGTTCTGTTTAATTCAGATACTCTGTCCATCACCACCCCATTTTCTGAATCGTTTTGTCCACCATAAGCGTGGAAGGGTATACTCAGATGTGAGTCCCTTGCTCACTGCACCATCAGGATTCAAGCAAGCCGGGCCGAAGACGGCTGTAATGCCAGAAACCGGTCCCCGGAAGCTTGTTTCATTTCCAGTATAAGAATTAGTTTGGTAGTCTGGTTTGCCCTGTTCCCATGATGCACTGGGCCAGGGACAGACAAATTTGCATGTAGCCAGGTTCTGAGCTGGGTTGGTGCAGTGAGCTAAAGAACGGTGATGTATCAAGCCCTGATCTGTTGACTGGGTAAGAGTGTTCTTTTTAATTCAGATAATCTGTCCATCACTACCCCCTTTTCTGAATTGTTTTGTCCACCATAAACGTGGAAGGGTATACTCAGATGTGAGTCCCTTGCTTACTGCACCATCAGGATTCAAGCAAGCCGGGCTGAAGACGGCTGTAATGCCAGAAACCGGTACCCAGAAGCTTGTTTCCTTTCCAGTATAAGAATTGCCTTGGTAGTTTGGTCTGCCCTGTTCCCATGATGCACTGGGCCAGGGACAGACTAATTTGCATGTAGCCTGGTTCTGAGCTGGGATGGTGCAGTGAGCTAAAAAACGGTGATGGATCAAACCCTGATCTGTTGACTGGGTACGAGTGTTCTGTTTAATTCAGATACTCTGTCCATCACCACCCCATTTTCTGAATCGTTTTGTCCACCATAAGCGTGGAAGGGTATACTCAGATGTGAGTCCCTTCCTCACTGCACCATCAGGATTCAAGCAAGCCGGGCCGAAGACGACTGTAATGCCGGAAAGCGGTCCCCGGAAGCTTGTTTCCTTTCCAGTATAAGAATTGGCTTGGTAGTTTGGCCTGCCCTGTTCCCATGATGCACTGGGCCAGGGACAGACTAATTTGCATGTAGCCAGTTTCTGAGCTGGGATGGTGCAGTGAGCTAAAAAACAGTGATGGATCAAGCCCTGATCTGTTGACTGGGTACGAGTGTTCTGTTTAATTCAGATACTTTGTCCATCACCACCCCATTTTCTGAATCGTTTTGTCCACCATAAGCGTGGAAGGGTATACTCAGATGTGAGTCCCTTTCTCACTGCACCATCAGGATTCAAGCAAGCCGGGCCGAAGACGGCTGTAATGCCAGAAACCGGTCCCCGGAAGCTTGTTTCCTTTCTAGTATAAGAATTGGCTTGGTAGTTTGGTCTGCCCTGTTCCCATGATGCAGTGGGCCAGGGACAGACTAATTTGCATGTAGCCAGGTTCTGAGCTGGGATGGTGCAGTGAGCTAAAAAACGGTGATGGATCAAGCCCTCATCTGTTGACTGGGTACGAGTGTTCTGTTTAATTCAGATACTCTGTCCATCACCACCCCCTTTTCTGAATCGTTTTGTCCACCATAAGCGTGGAAAGGTATACTCAGATGTGAGCCCCTTGCTCACTGCACCATCAGGTTACAAGAAAGCCGGGCCGAAGACGGCTGTAATGCCAGAAACTGGTCCCCGGAAGCTTGCTTCCTTTCCAGTATAAGAATCGGCTTAGTAGTTTGGTCTGCCCTGTTCCCATGATGCACTGGACCAGGGACAGACTAATTTGCATGTAGCCAGGTTCTGAGCTGGGATGGTGCAGTGAGCTAAAAAACAGTGATGGATCAAGCCCCGATCTGTTGACTGGGTACGAGTGTTCTGTTTAATTCAGATACTCTGTCCATCACCACCACCTTTTCTGAATCGTTTCGTCCACCATAAGCGTGGAAGGGTATACTCAGATGTGAGTCCCTTGCTCACTGCACCATCAGGATTCAAGCAAGCCGGGCCGAAGGCGGCTGTAATGCCATAAACCGGTCCCCGGAAGCTTGTTTCCTTTCCAGTATAAGAATTGGCTTGGTAGTGTGGTCTGCCCTGTTCCCATGATGCACTGGGCCAGGGACAGACTAATTTGCATGTAGCCAGGATCTGAGCTGGGATGGTGCAGTGAGCTAAAAAACGGTGATGGATCAAGCCCTGATCTGTTGACTGGGTACGAGTGTTCTGTTTAATTCAGATACTCTGTCTATCACCACCTCATTTTCTGAATCGTTTTGTACACCATAAGCGTGGAAGGGTATACTCAGATGTGAGTCCCTTGCTCACTGCATCATCAGGATTCAAGCAAGCCGGGCCGAAGACGGCTGTAATGCCAGAAACCGGTCCCCGGAAGCTTGTTTCCTTAACAGTATAAGAATTGGCTTGGTAGTTTGGTCTGCCCTGTTCCCATGATGCACTGGGCCAGGGACAGACTAATTTGCATGTAGCCAGGTTTTGAGCTAGGATGGTGCAGTGAGCTAAAAAACGGTGATGGATCAAGCCCTGATCTGTTGACTGGGTACGAGTGTTCTGTTTAATTCAGATACTCTGTCCATCACCACCCCCTTTTCTGAATCGTTTTGTCCACCATAAGCGTGGATTGTATACTCAGATGTGAGTCCCTTGCTTACTGCACCATCAGGATTCAAGCAAGCCGGGCTGAAGATGGCTGTAATGCCAGAAACCGGTCCCCGGAAGCTTGTTTCCTTTCCAGTATAAGAATTGGCTTGGTAGTGTGGTCTGCCCTGTTCCCATGATGCACTGGGCCAGGGACAGACTAATTTGCATGTAGCCAGGTTCTGAGCTGGGATGGTGCAGTGAGCTAAAAAACGGTGATGGATCAAGCCCTGATCTGTTGACTGGGTACGAGTGTTCTGTTTAATTCAGATACTCTGTCCATCACTACCCCCTTTTCTGAACCGTTTTGTCCACCATAAGCGTGGAAAAGTATATTCAGATGTGAGTTCCTTGCTCACTGCACCATCAGATACAAGCAAGCCGGGCCGAAGACAGCTGTAATGCCAGAAACTGGTCCCCGGAAGCTTGTTTCCTTTCCAGTATAAGAATTGGCTTGGTAGTTTGGTCTCCCCTGTTCCCATGATGCACTGGACCTGGGACAGACTAATTTGCATGTAGCCAGGTTCTAAGCTGATATGGTGCAGTGAGCGAAAAAACGGTGATGGCTCAAGCCCTGATCTGTTGACTGGGTACGAGTGTTCTGTTTCATTCAGATACTCTGTCCATCACCACCCCCTTTTCTGAATCGTTTTGTCCACCATAAGCGTGGAAGGGTACACTCAGATGTGAGTTCCTTGCTCACTGCACCATCAGGATTCAAGCAAGCCGGGCCGAAGACGGCTGTAATGCCGGAAACCGGTCCCCGGAAGCTTGTTTCCTTTCCAGTATAAGAATTGGCTTGGTAGTTTGGCCTGCCCTGTTCCCATGATGCACTGGGCCAGGGACAGACTAATTTGCATGTAGCCAGTTTCTGAGCTGGGATGGTGCAGTGAGCTAAAAAACAGTGATGGATCAAGCCCTGATCTGTTGACTGGGTACGAGTGTTCTGTTTAATTCAGATACTTTTTCCATCACCACCCCATTTTCTGAATCGTTTTGTCCACCATAAGCGTGGAAGGGTATACTCAGATGTGAGTCCCTTTCTCACTGCTCCATCAGGATTCAAGCAAGCCGGGCCGAAGACGACTGTAATGCCAGAAAGCGGTCCCCGGAAGCTTGTTTCCTTTCCAGTATAAGAATTGGCTTGGTAGTTTGGCCTGCCCTGTTCCCATGATGCACTGGGCCAGGGACAGACTAATTTGCATGTAGCCAGTTTCTGAGCTGGGATGGTGCAGTGAGCTAAAAAACAGTGATGGATCAAGCCCTGATCTGTTGACTGGGTACGAGTGTTCTGTTTAATTCAGATACTTTGTCCATCACCACCCCATTTTCTGAATCGTTTTGTCCACCATAAGCGTGGAAGGGTATACTCAGATGTGAGTCCCTTTCTCACTGCACCATCAGGATTCAAGCAATCCGGGCCTAAGACGGCTGTAATGCCAGAAACCGGTCCCCGGAAGCTTGTTTCCTTTCTAGTATAAGAATTGGCTTGGTAGTTTGGTCTGCCCTGTTCCCATGATGCAGTGGGCCAGGGACAGACAAATTTGCATGTAGCCAGGTTCTGAGCTGGGATGGTGCAGTGAGCTAAAAAACGGTGATGGATCAAGCCCTCATCTGTTGACTGGGTACGAGTGTTCTGTTTAATTCAGATACTCTGTCCATCACCACCCCCTTTTCTGAATCGTTTTGTCCACCATAAGCGTGGAAAGGTATACTCAGATGTGAGTCCCTTGCTCACTGCACCATCAGGATACAAGAAAGCCGGGCCGAAGATGGCTGTAATGCCAGAAACTGGTCCCCGGAAGCTTGCTTCCTTTCCAGTATAAGAATCGGCTTAGTAGTTTGGTCTGCCCTGTTCCCATGATGCACTGGACCAGGGACAGACTAATTTGCATGTAGCCAGGTTCTGAGCTGGGATGGTGCAGTGAGCTAAAAAACGGTGATGGATCAAGCCCTGATCTGTTGACTGGGTACGAGTGTTCTGTTTAATTCAGATACTCTGTCCATCACCACCCCTTTTTCTGAATCGTTTCGTCCACCATAAGCGTGGAAGGGTATACTCAGATGTGAGTCCCTTGCTCACTGCACCATCAGGGTTCAAGCAAGCCGGGCCGAAGACGGCTGTAATGCCATAAACCGGTCCCCGGAAGCTTGTTTCCTTTCCAGTATAAGAATTGGCTTGGTAGTGTGGTCTGCCCTGTTCCCATGATGCACTGGGCCAGGGACAGACTAATTTGCATGTAGCCAGGTTCTGAGCTGGGATGGTGCAGTGAGCTAAAAAACGGTGATGGATCAAGCCCTGATCTGTTGACTGGGTACGAGTGTTCTGTTTAATTCAGATACTCTGTCCATCACTACCCCCTTTTCTGAACCGTTTTGTCCACCATAAGCGTGGAAAAGTATACTCAGATGTGAGTCCCTTTCTCACTGCACCATCAGGATTCAAGCAAGCCGGGCCGAAGACGGCTGTAATGCTAGAAACCAGTCCCCGGAAGCTTGTTTCCTTTCTAGTATAAGAATTGGCTTGGTAGTTTGGTCTGCCCTGTTCCCATGATGCAGTGGGCCAGGGACAGACTAATTTGCATGTAGCCAGGTTCTGAGCTGGGATGGTGCAGTGAGCTAAAAAACGGTGATGGATCAAGCCCTCATCTGTTGACTGGGTACGAGTGTTCTGTTTAATTCAGATACTATGTCCATCACCACCCCCTTTTCTGAATCGTTTTGTCCACCATAAGCGTGGAAAGGTATACTCAGATGTGAGTCCCTTGCTCACTGCACCATCAGGATACAAGAAAGCCGGGCCGAAGACGTCTGTAATGCCAGAAACTGGTCCCCGGAGGCTTGCTTCCTTTCCAGTATAAGAATCGGCTTAGTAGTTTGGTCTGCCCTGTTCCCATGATGCACTGGACCAGGGACAGACTAATTTGCATGTAGCCAGGTTCTAAGCTGGGATGGTGCAGTGAGCTAAAAAACGGTGATGGATCAAGCCCTGATCTGTTGACTGGGGACGAGTGTTCTGTTTAATTCAGATACTCTGTCCATCACCACCCCTTTTTCTGAATCGTTTCGTCCACCATAAGCGTGAAAGGGTATACTCAGATGTGAGTCCCTTGCTCACTGCACCATCAGGATTCAAGCAAGCCGGGCCGAAGACGGCTGTAATGCCATAAACCGGTCCCCGGAAGCTTGTTTCCTTTCCAGTATAAGAATTGGCTTGGTAGTGTGGTCTGCCCTGTTCCCATGATGCACTGGGCCAGGGACAGACTTATTTGCATGTAGCCAGGTTCTGAGCTGGGATGGTGCAGTGAGCTAAAAAACGGTGATCGATCAAGCCCTGATCTGTTGACTGGGTACGAGTGTTCTGTTTAATTCAGATACTCTGTCCATCACCACCCCATTTTCTGAATCGTTTTGTCCACCATAAGCGTGGAAGGGTATACTCAGATGTGAGTCCCTTGCTCACTGCACCATCAGGATTCAAGCAAGCCGGGCCGAAGACGGCTGTAATGCCAGAAACCGGTCCCCGGAAGCTTGTTTCATTTCCAGTATAAGAATTAGTTTGGTAGTCTGGTTTGCCCTGTTCCCATGATGCACTGGGCCAGGGACAGACAAATTTGCATGTAGCCAGGTTCTGAGCTGGGTTGGTGCAGTGAGCTAAAGAACGGTGATGTATCAAGCCCTGATCTGTTGACTGGGTAAGAGTGTTCTTTTTAATTCAGATAATCTGTCCATCACTACCCCCTTTTCTGAATTGTTTTGTCCACCATAAACGTGGAAGGGTATACTCAGATGTGAGTCCCTTGCTTACTGCACCATCAGGATTCAAGCAAGCCGGGCTGAAGACGGCTGTAATGCCAGAAACCGGTACCCAGAAGCTTGTTTCCTTTCCAGTATAAGAATTGCCTTGGTAGTTTGGTCTGCCCTGTTCCCATGATGCACTGGGCCAGGGACAGACTAATTTGCATGTAGCCTGGTTCTGAGCTGGGATGGTGCAGTGAGCTAAAAAACGGTGATGGATCAAACCCTGATCTGTTGACTGGGTACGAGTGTTCTGTTTAATTCAGATACTCTGTCCATCACCACCCCCTTTTCTGAATTGTTTAGTCCACCATAAGCATGGAAGGGTATACTCAAATGTGAGTCCCTTGCTAACTGCACCATCAGGATTCAAGCAAGCCAGGCCGAAGAAGGCTGTAATGCCAGAAACCGGTCCCCGGAAGCTTGTTTCCTTTCCAGTATAAGAATTGGCTTGGTAGTTTGGTCTGCCCTGTTCCAATGATGCACTGGGCCAGGGACAGACTAATTTGCATGTAGCCAGGTTCTGAGCTGGGATGGTGCAGTGAGCTAAAAAACAGTGATGGATCAAGCCCTGATCTGTTGACTGGGTACGAGTGTTCTGTTTAATTCAGATACTTTGTCCATCACCACCCCATTTTCTGAATCGTTTTGTCCACCATAAGCGTGGAAGGGTATACTCAGATGTGAGTCCCTTTCTCACTGCACCATCAGGATTCAAGCAAGCCGGGCCGAAGACGGCTGTAATGCCAGAAACCGGTCCCCGGAAGCTTGTTTCCTTTCTAGTATAAGAATTGGCTTGGTAGTTTGGTCTGCCCTGTTCCCATGATGCAGTGGGCCAGGGACAGACTAATTTGCATGTAGCCAGGTTCTGAGCTGGGATGGTGCAGTGAGCTAAAAAACGGTGATGGATCAAGCCCTCATCTGTTGACTGGGTACGAGTGTTCTGTTTAATTCAGATACTCTGTCCATCACCACCCCCTTTTCTGAATCGTTTTGTCCACCATAAGCGTGGAAAGGTATACTCAGATGTGAGCCCCTTGCTCACTGCACCATCAGGTTACAAGAAAGCCGGGCCGAAGACGGCTGTAATGCCAGAAACTGGTCCCCGGAAGCTTGCTTCCTTTCCAGTATAAGAATCGGCTTAGTAGTTTGGTCTGCCCTGTTCCCATGATGCACTGGACCAGGGACAGACTAATTTGCATGTAGCCAGGTTCTGAGCTGGGATGGTGCAGTGAGCTAAAAAACAGTGATGGATCAAGCCCCGATCTGTTGACTGGGTACGAGTGTTCTGTTTAATTCAGATACTCTGTCCATCACCACCACCTTTTCTGAATCGTTTCGTCCACCATAAGCGTGGAAGGGTATACTCAGATGTGAGTCCCTTGCTCACTGCACCATCAGGATTCAAGCAAGCCGGGCCGAAGGCGGCTGTAATGCCATAAACCGGTCCCCGGAAGCTTGTTTCCTTTCCAGTATAAGAATTGGCTTGGTAGTGTGGTCTGCCCTGTTCCCATGATGCACTGGGCCAGGGACAGACTAATTTGCATGTAGCCAGGATCTGAGCTGGGATGGTGCAGTGAGCTAAAAAACGGTGATGGATCAAGCCCTGATCTGTTGACTGGGTACGAGTGTTCTGTTTAATTCAGATACTCTGTCTATCACCACCTCATTTTCTGAATCGTTTTGTACACCATAAGCGTGGAAGGGTATACTCAGATGTGAGTCCCTTGCTCACTGCATCATCAGGATTCAAGCAAGCCGGGCCGAAGACGGCTGTAATGCCAGAAACCGGTCCCCGGAAGCTTGTTTCCTTAACAGTATAAGAATTGGCTTGGTAGTTTGGTCTGCCCTGTTCCCATGATGCACTGGGCCAGGGACAGACTAATTTGCATGTAGCCAGGTTTTGAGCTAGGATGGTGCAGTGAGCTAAAAAACGGTGATGGATCAAGCCCTGATCTGTTGACTGGGTACGAGTGTTCTGTTTAATTCAGATACTCTGTCCATCACCACCCCCTTTTCTGAATCGTTTTGTCCACCATAAGCGTGGATTGTATACTCAGATGTGAGTCCCTTGCTTACTGCACCATCAGGATTCAAGCAAGCCGGGCTGAAGATGGCTGTAATGCCAGAAACCGGTCCCCGGAAGCTTGTTTCCTTTCCAGTATAAGAATTGGCTTGGTAGTGTGGTCTGCCCTGTTCCCATGATGCACTGGGCCAGGGACAGACTAATTTGCATGTAGCCAGGTTCTGAGCTGGGATGGTGCAGTGAGCTAAAAAACGGTGATGGATCAAGCCCTGATCTGTTGACTGGGTACGAGTGTTCTGTTTAATTCAGATACTCTGTCCATCACTACCCCCTTTTCTGAACCGTTTTGTCCACCATAAGCGTGGAAAAGTATATTCAGATGTGAGTCCCTTGCTCACTGCACCATCAGGATACAAGCAAGCCGGGCCGAAGACAGCTGTAATGCCAGAAACTGGTCCCCGGAAGCTTGTTTCCTTTCCAGTATAAGAATTGGCTTGGTAGTTTGGTCTGCCCTGTTCCCATGATGCACTGGACCTGGGACAGACTAATTTGCATGTAGCCAGGTTCTAAGCTGATATGGTGCAGTGAGCGAAAAAACGGTGATGGCTCAAGCCCTGATCTGTTGACTGGGTACGAGTGTTCTGTTTCATTCAGATACTCTGTCCATCACCACCCCCTTTTCTGAATCGTTTTGTCCACCATAAGCGTGGAAGGGTACACTCAGATGTGAGTTCCTTGCTCACTGCACCATCAGGATTCAAGCAAGCCGGGCCGAAGACGGCTGTAATGCCGGAAACCGGTCCCCGGAAGCTTGTTTCCTTTCCAGTATAAGAATTGGCTTGGTAGTTTGGCCTGCCCTGTTCCCATGATGCACTGGGCCAGGGACAGACTAATTTGCATGTAGCCAGTTTCTGAGCTGGGATGGTGCAGTGAGCTAAAAAACAGTGATGAATCAAGCCCTGATCTGTTGACTGGGTACGAGTGTTCTGTTTAATTCAGATACTTTTTCCATCACCACCCCATTTTCTGAATCGTTTTGTCCACCATAAGCGTGGAAGGGTATACTCAGATGTGAGTCCCTTTCTCACTGCTCCATCAGGATTCAAGCAAGCCGGGCCGAAGACGACTGTAATGCCGGAAAGCGGTCCCCGGAAGCTTGTTTCCTTTCCAGTATAAGAATTGGCTTGGTAGTTTGGCCTGCCCTGTTCCCATGATGCACTGGGCCAGGGACAGACTAATTTGCATGTAGCCAGTTTCTGAGCTGGGATGGTGCAGTGAGCTAAAAAACAGTGATGGATCAAGCCCTGATCTGTTGACTGGGTACAAGTGTTCTGTTTAATTCAGATACTTTGTCCATCACCACCCCATTTTCTGAATCGTTTTGTCCACCATAAGCGTGGAAGGGTATACTCAGATGTGAGTCCCTTTCTCACTGCACCATCAGGATTCAAGCAATCCGGGCCTAAGACGGCTGTAATGCCAGAAACCGGTCCCCGGAAGCTTGTTTCCTTTCTAGTATAAGAATTGGCTTGGTAGTTTGGTCTGCCCTGTTCCCATGATGCAGTGGGCCAGGGACAGACAAATTTGCATGTAGCCAGGTTCTGAGCTGGGATGGTGCAGTGAGCTAAAAAACGGTGATGGATCAAGCCCTCATCTGTTGACTGGGTACGAGTGTTCTGTTTAATTCAGATACTCTGTCCATCACCACCCCCTTTTCTGAATCGTTTTGTCCACCATAAGCGTGGAAAGGTATACTCAGATGTGAGTCCCTTGCTCACTGCACCATCAGGATACAAGAAAGCCGGGCCGAAGATGGCTGTAATGCCAGAAACTGGTCCCCGGAAGCTTGCTTCCTTTCCAGTATAAGAATCGGCTTAGTAGTTTGGTCTGCCCTGTTCCCATGATGCACTGGACCAGGGACAGACTAATTTGCATGTAGCCAGGTTCTGAGCTGGGATGGTGCAGTGAGCTAAAAAACGGTGATGGATCAAGCCCTGATCTGTTGACTGGGTACGAGTGTTCTGTTTAATTCAGATACTCTGTCCATCACCACCCCTTTTTCTGAATCGTTTCGTCCACCATAAGCGTGGAAGGGTATACTCAGATGTGAGTCCCTTGCTCACTGCACCATCAGGGTTCAAGCAAGCCGGGCCGAAGACGGCTGTAATGCCATAAACCGGTCCCCGGAAGCTTGTTTCCTTTCCAGTATAAGAATTGGCTTGGTAGTGTGGTCTGCCCTGTTCCCATGATGCACTGGGCCAGGGACAGACTAATTTGCATGTAGCCAGGTTCTGAGCTGGGATGGTGCAGTGAGCTAAAAAACGGTGATGGATCAAGCCCTGATCTGTTGACTGGGTACGAGTGTTCTGTTTAATTCAGATACTCTGTCCATCACTACCCCCTTTTCTGAACCGTTTTGTCCACCATAAGCGTGGAAAAGTATACTCAGATGTGAGTCCCTTGCTCACTGCACCATCAGGATACAAGCAAGCCGGGCCGAAGACAGCTGTAATGCCAGAAACTGGTCCCCGGAAGCTTGTTTCCTTTCCAGTATAAGAATTGGCTTGGTAGTTTGGTCTGCCCTGTTCCCATGATGCACTGGACCTGGGACAGACTAATTTGCATGTAGCCAGGTTCTAAGCTGATATGGTGCAGTGAGCGAAAAAACGGTGATGGATCAAGCCCTGATCTGTTGACTGGGTACGAGTGTTCTGTTTCATTCAGATACTCTGTCCATCACCACCCCCTTTTCTGAATCGTTTTGTCCACCATAAGCGTGGAAGGGTACACTCAGATGTGAGTTCCTTGCTCACTGCACCATCAGGATTCAAGCAAGCCGGGCCGAAGACGGCTGTAATGCCGGAAACCGGTCCCCGGAAGCTTGTTTCCTTTCCAGTATAAGAATTGGCTTGGTAGTTTGGCCTGCCCTGTTCCCATGATGCACTGGGCCAGGGACAGACTAATTTGCATGTAGCCAGTTTCTGAGCTGGGATGGTGCAGTGAGCTAAAAAACAGTGATGGATCAAGCCCTGATCTGTTGACTGGGTACGAGTGTTCTGTTTAATTCAGATACTTTTTCCATCACCACCCCATTTTCTGAATCGTTTTGTCCACCATAAGCGTGGAAGGGTATACTCAGATGTGAGTCCCTTTCTCACTGCACCATCAGGATTCAAGCAAGCCGAGCCGAAGACGACTGTAATGCCGGAAAGCGGTCCCCGGAAGCTTGTTTCCTTTCCAGTATAAGACTTGGCTTGGTAGTTTGGCCTGCCCTGTTCCCATAATGCACTGGGCCAGGGACAGACTAATTTGCATGTAGCCAGTTTCTGAGCTGGGATGGTGCAGTGAGCTAAAAAACAGTGATGGATCAAGCCCTGATCTGTTGACTGGGTACGAGTGTTCTGTTTAATTCAGATACTTTGTCCATCACCACCCCATTTTCTGAATCGTTTTGTCCACCATAAGCGTGGAAGGGTATACTCAGATGTGAGTCCCTTTCTCACTGCACCATCAGGATTCAAGCAATCCGGGCCTAAGACGGCTGTAATGCCAGAAACCGGTCCCCGGAAGCTTGTTTCCTTTCTAGTATAAGAATTGGCTTGGTAGTTTGGTCTGCCCTGTTCCCATGATGCAGTGGACCAGGGACAGACAAATTTGCATGTAGCCAGGTTCTGAGCTGGGATGGTGCAGTGAGCTAAAAAACAGTGATGGATCAAGCCCTGATCTGTTGACTGGGTACGAGTGTTCTGTTTAATTCAGATACTTTGTCCATCACCACCCCATTTTCTGAATCGTTTTGTCCACCATAAGCGTGGAAGGGTATACTCAGATGTGAGTCCCTTGCTCACTGCACCATCAGGATTCAAGCAAGCCGGGCCGAAGGCGGCTGTAATGCCATAAACCGGTCCCCGGAAGCTTGTTTCCTTTCCAGTATAAGAATTGGCTTGGTAGTGTGGTCTGCCCTGTTCCCATGATGCACTGGGCCAGGGACAGACTAATTTGCATGTAGCCAGGATCTGAGCTGGGATGGTGCAGTGAGCTAAAAAACGGTGATGGATCAAGCCCTGATCTGTTGACTGGGTACGAGTGTTCTGTTTAATTCAGATACTCTGTCTATCACCACCTCATTTTCTGAATCGTTTTGTACACCATAAGCGTGGAAGGGTATACTCAGATGTGAGTCCCTTGCTCACTGCATCATCAGGATTCAAGCAAGCCGGGCCGAAGACGGCTGTAATGCCAGAAACCGGTCCCCGGAAGCTTGTTTCCTTAACAGTATAAGAATTGGCTTGGTAGTTTGGTCTGCCCTGTTCCCATGATGCACTGGGCCAGGGACAGACTAATTTGCATGTAGCCAGGTTTTGAGCTAGGATGGTGCAGTGAGCTAAAAAACGGTGATGGATCAAGCCCTGATCTGTTGACTGGGTACGAGTGTTCTGTTTAATTCAGATACTCTGTCCATCACCACCCCCTTTTCTGAATCGTTTTGTCCACCATAAGCGTGGATTGTATACTCAGATGTGAGTCCCTTGCTTACTGCACCATCAGGATTCAAGCAAGCCGGGCTGAAGATGGCTGTAATGCCAGAAACCGGTCCCCGGAAGCTTGTTTCCTTTCCAGTATAAGAATTGGCTTGGTAGTGTGGTCTGCCCTGTTCCCATGATGCACTGGGCCAGGGACAGACTAATTTGCATGTAGCCAGGTTCTGAGCTGGGATGGTGCAGTGAGCTAAAAAACGGTGATGGATCAAGCCCTGATCTGTTGACTGGGTACGAGTGTTCTGTTTAATTCAGATACTCTGTCCATCACTACCCCCTTTTCTGAACCGTTTTGTCCACCATAAGCGTGGAAAAGTATACTCAGATGTGAGTCCCTTGCTCACTGCACCATCAGGATACAAGCAAGCCGGGCCGAAGACAGCTGTAATGCCAGAAACTGGTCCCCGGAAGCTTGTTTCCTTTCCAGTATAAGAATTGGCTTGGTAGTTTGGTCTGCCCTGTTCCCATGATGCACTGGACCTGGGACAGACTAATTTGCATGTAGCCAGGTTCTAAGCTGATATGGTGCAGTGAGCGAAAAAACGGTGATGGATCAAGCCCTGATCTGTTGACTGGGTACGAGTGTTCTGTTTCATTCAGATACTCTGTCCATCACCACCCCCTTTTCTGAATCGTTTTGTCCACCATAAGCGTGGAAGGGTACACTCAGATGTGAGTTCCTTGCTCACTGCACCATCAGGATTCAAGCAAGCCGGGCCGAAGACGGCTGTAATGCCGGAAACCGGTCCCCGGAAGCTTGTTTCCTTTCCAGTATAAGAATTGGCTTGGTAGTTTGGCCTGCCCTGTTCCCATGATGCACTGGGCCAGGGACAGACTAATTTGCATGTAGCCAGTTTCTGAGCTGGGATGGTGCAGTGAGCTAAAAAACAGTGATGGATCAAGCCCTGATCTGTTGACTGGGTACGAGTGTTCTGTTTAATTCAGATACTTTTTCCATCACCACCCCATTTTCTGAATCGTTTTGTCCACCATAAGCGTGGAAGGGTATACTCAGATGTGAGTCCTTTTCTCACTGCACCATCAGGATTCAAGCAAGCCGGGCCGAAGACGACTGTAATGCCGGAAAGCGGTCCCCGGAAGCTTGTTTCCTTTCCAGTATAAGAATTGGCTTGGTAGTTTGGCCTGCCCTGTTCCCATAATGCACTGGGCCAGGGACAGACTAATTTGCATGTAGCCAGTTTCTGAGCTGGGATGGTGCAGTGAGCTAAAAAACAGTGATGGATCAAGCCCTGATCTGTTGACTGGGTACGAGTGTTCTGTTTAATTCAGATACTTTGTCCATCACCACCCCATTTTCTGAATCGTTTTGTCCACCATAAGCGTGGAAGGGTATACTCAGATGTGAGTCCCTTTCTCACTGCACCATCAGGATTCAAGCAATCCGGGCCTAAGACGGCTGTAATGCCAGAAACCGGTCCCCGGAAGCTTGTTTCCTTTCTAGTATAAGAATTGGCTTGGTAGTTTGGTCTGCCCTGTTCCCATGATGCAGTGGGCCAGGGACAGACAAATTTGCATGTAGCCAGGTTCTGAGCTGGGATGGTGCAGTGAGCTAAAAAACTGTGATGGATCAAGCCCTCATCTGTTGACTGGGTACGAGTGTTCTGTTTAATTCAGATACTCTGTCCATCACCACCCCCTTTTCTGAATCGTTTTGTCCACCATAAGCGTGGAAAGGTATACTCAGATGTGAGTCCCTTGCTCACTGCACCATCAGGATACAAGAAAGCCGGGCCGAAGATGGCTGTAATGCCAGAAACTGGTCCCCGAAAGCTTGCTTCTTTTCCAGTATAAGAATCGGCTTAGTAGTTTGGTCTGCCCTGTTCCCATGATGCACTGGACCAGGGACAGACTAATTTGCATGTAGCCAGGTTCTGAGCTGGGATGGTGCAGTGAGCTAAAAAACGGTGATGGATCAAGCCCTGATCTGTTGACTGGGGACGAGTGTTCTGTTTAATTCAGATACTCTGTCCATCACCACCCCTTTTTCTGAATCGTTTCGTCCACCATAAGCGTGGAAGGGTATACTCAGATGTGAGTCCCTTGCTCACTGCACCATCAGGGTTCAAGCAAGCCGGGCCGAAGACGGCTGTAATGCCATAAACCGGTCCCCGGAAGCTTGTTTCCTTTCCAGTATAAGAATTGGCTTGGTAGTGTGGTCTGCCCTGTTCCCATGATGCACTGGGCCAGGGACAGACTAATTTGCATGTAGCCAGGTTCTGAGCTGGGATGGTGCAGTGAGCTAAAAAACGGTGATGGATCAAGCCCTGATCTGTTGACTGGGTACGAGTGTTCTGTTTAATTCAGATACTCTGTCCATCACCACCCCCTTTTCTGAATCATTTCGTCCACCATAAGCGTGGAAGGGTATACTCAGATGTGAGTCCCTTGCTCACTGCACCATCAGGATTCAAGCAAGCCGGGCCGAAGGCGGCTGTAATGCCATAAACCAGTCCCCGGAAGCTTGTTTCCTTTCCAGTATAAGAATTGGCTTGGTAGTGTGGTCTGCCCTGTTCCCATGATGCACTGGGCCAGGGACAGACTAATTTGCATGTAGCCAGGTTCTGAGCTGGGATGGTGCAGTGAGCTAAAAAACGGTGATGGATCAAGCCCTGATCTGTTGACTGGGTACGAGTGTTCTGTTTAATTCAGATACTCTGTCTATCACCACCCCATTTTCTGAATCGTTTTGTCCACCATAAGCGTGGAAGTGTATACTCAGATGTGAGTCCCTTGCTCACTGCACCATCAGGATTCAAGCAAGCCGGGCCGAAGACGGCTGTAATGCCAGAAACCGGTCCCCGGAAGCTTGTTTCCTTAACAGTATAAGAATTGGCTTGGTAGTTTGGTCTGCCCTGTTCCCATGATGCACTGGGCCAGGGACAGACTAATTTGCATGTAGCCAGGTTCTGAGCTAGGATGGTGCAGTGAGCTAAAAAAACGGTGATGGATAAAGCCCTGATCTGTTGACTGGGTACGAGTGTTCTGTTTAATTCAGATACTCTGTCCATCACCACCCCCTTTTCTGAATCGTTTTGTCCACCATAAGCGTGGATGGTATACTCAGATGTGAGTCCCTTGCTTACTGCACCATCAGGATTCAAGCAAGCCGGGCTGAAGATGGCTGTAATGCCAGAAACCGGTCCCCGGAAGCTTGTTTCCTTTCCAGTATAAGAATTGGCTTGGTAGTGTGGTCTGCCCTGTTCCCATGATGCACTGGACCAGGGACAGACTAATTTGCATGTAGCCAGGTTCTAAGCTGATATGGTGCAGTGAGCTAAAAAACGGTGATGGATCAAGCCCTGATCTGTTGACTGGGTACAAGTGTTCTGTTTCATTCAGATACTCTGTCCATCACCACCCCCTTTTCTGAATCGTTTTGTCCACCATAAGCGTGGAAGGGTATACTCAGATGTGAGTCCCTTGCTGACTGCACCATCAGGATTCAAGCAAGCCGGGCCGAAGACGGCTGTAATGCCATAAACTGGTCCCCGGAAGCTTGTTTCCTTTCCAGTATAAGAATTTGCTTGGTAGTGTGGTCTGCCCTGTTCCCATGATGCACTGGGCCAGGGACAGACTAATTTGCATGTAGCCAGGTTCTGAGCTGGGATGGTGCAGTGAGCTAAAAAACGGTGATGGATCACGCCCTGATCTGTTGACTAGGTACGAGTGTTCTGTTTAATTCAGATACTCTGTCCATCACCACCCCATTTTCTGAATCGTTTTGTCCACTATAAGCGTAGAAGGGTATACTCAGATGTGAGTTCCTTGCTCACTGCACCATCAGGATTCAAGCAAGCCGGGCCGAAGACGGCTGTAATGCCGGTAACCGGTCCCCGGAAGCTTGTTTCCTTTCCAGTATAAGAATTGGCTTGGTAGTTTGGCCTGCCCTGTTCCCATGATGCACTGGACCAGGGACAGACTAATTTGCATGTAGCCAGTTTATGAGCTGGAATGGTGCAGTGAGCTAAAAAACAGTGATGGATCAAGCCCTGATCTGTTGACTGGGTACGAGTGTTCTGTTTAATTCAGATACTTTGTCCATCACCACCCCATTTTCTGAATCGTTTTGTCCACCATAAGCGTGGAAGGGTATACTCAGATGTGAGTCCCTTTCTCACCGCACCATCAGGATTCAAGCAAGCCGGGCCGAAGACGGCTGTAATGCCAGAAACTGGTCCCCGGAAGCTTGTTTCCTTTCTAGTATAAGAATTGGCTTGGTAGTATGGTCTGCCCTGTTCCCATGATGCAGTGGGCCAGGGACAGACTAATTTGCATGTAGCCAGGTTCTGAGCTGGGATGGTGCAGTGAGCTAAAAAACAGTGATGGATCAAGCCCTGATCTGTTGACTGGGTACGAGTGTTCTGTTTAATTCAGATACTCTGTCCATCACTACCCCCTTTTCTGAATTGTTTTGTCCACCATAAACGTGGAAGGGTATACTCAGATGTGAGTCCCTTGCTTACTGCACCATCAGGATTCAAGCAAGCCGGGCTGAAGACGGCTGTAATGCCAGAAACCGGTACCCAGAAGCTTGTTTCCTTTCCAGTATAAGAATTGCCTTGGTAGTTTGGTCTGCCCTGTTCCCATGATGCACTGGGCCAGGGACAGACTAATTTGCATGTAGCCTGGTTCTGAGCTGGGATGGTGCAGTGAGCTAAAAAACGGTGATGGATCAAACCCTGTTCTGTTGACTGGGTACGAGTGTTCTGTTTAATTCAGATACTCTGTCCATCACCACCCCCTTTTCTGAATTGTTTAGTCCACCATAAGCATGGAAGGGTATACTCAAATGTGAGTCCCTTGCTAACTGCACCATCAGGATTCAAGCAAGCCAGGCCGAAGAAGGCTGTAATGCCAGAAACCGGTCCACGGAAGCTTGTTTCCTTTCCAGTATAAGAATTGGCTTGGTAGTTTGGTCTGCCCTGTTCCAATGATGCACTGGGCCAGGGACAGACTAATTTGCATGTAGCCAGGTTCTGAGCTGGGATGGTGCAGTGAGCTAAAAAACAGTGATGGATCAAGCCCTGATCTGTTGACTGGGTACGAGTGTTCTGTTTAATTCAGATACTTTGTCCATCACCACCCCATTTTCTGAATCGTTTTGTCCACCATAAGCGTGGAAGGGTATACTCAGATGTGAGTCCCTTTCTCACTGCACCATCAGGATTCAAGCAAGCCGGGCCGAAGACGGCTGTAATGCCAGAAACCGGTCCCCGGAAGCTTGTTTCCTTTCTAGTATAAGAATTGGCTTGGTAGTTTGGTCTGCCCTGTTCCCATGATGCAGTGGGCCAGGGACAGACTAATTTGCCTGTAGCCAGGTTCTGAGCTGGGATGGTGCAGTGAGCTAAAAAACGGTGATGGATCAAGCCCTCATCTGTTGACTGGGTACGAGTGTTCTGTTTAATTCAGATACTCTGTCCATCACCACCCCCTTTTCTGAATCGTTTTGTCCACCATAAGCGTGGAAAGGTATACTCAGATGTGAGCCCCTTGCTCACTGCACCATCAGGTTACAAGAAAGCCGGGCCGAAGACGGCTGTAATGCCAGAAACTGGTCCCCGGAAGCTTGCTTCCTTTCCAGTATAAGAATCGGCTTAGTAGTTTGGTCTGCCCTGTTCCCATGATGCACTGGACCAGGGACAGACTAATTTGCATGTAGCCAGGTTCTGAGCTGGGATGGTGCAGTGAGCTAAAAAACAGTGATGGATCAAGCCCCGATCTGTTGACTGGGTACGAGTGTTCTGTTTAATTCAGATACTCTGTCCATCACCACCACCTTTTCTGAATCGTTTCGTCCACCATAAGCGTGGAAGGGTATACTCAGATGTGAGTCCCTTGCTCACTGCACCATCAGGATTCAAGCAAGCCGGGCCGAAGGCGGCTGTAATGCCATAAACCGGTCCCCGGAAGCTTGTTTCCTTTCCAGTATAAGAATTGGCTTGGTAGTGTGGTCTGCCCTGTTCCCATGATGCACTGGGCCAGGGACAGACTAATTTGCATGTAGCCAGGATCTGAGCTGGGATGGTGCAGTGAGCTAAAAAACGGTGATGGATCAAGCCCTGATCTGTTGACTGGGTACGAGTGTTCTGTTTAATTCAGATACTCTGTCTATCACCACCTCATTTTCTGAATCGTTTTGTACACCATAAGCGTGGAAGGGTATACTCAGATGTGAGTCCCTTGCTCACTGCATCATCAGGATTCAAGCAAGCCGGGCCGAAGACGGCTGTAATGCCAGAAACCGGTCCCCGGAAGCTTGTTTCCTTAACAGTATAAGAATTGGCTTGGTAGTTTGGTCTGCCCTGTTCCCATGATGCACTGGGCCAGGGACAGACTAATTTGCATGTAGCCAGGTTTTGAGCTAGGATGGTGCAGTGAGCTAAAAAACGGTGATGGATCAAGCCCTGATCTGTTGACTGGGTACGAGTGTTCTGTTTAATTCAGATACTCTGTCCATCACCACCCCCTTTTCTGAATCGTTTTGTCCACCATAAGCGTGGATTGTATACTCAGATGTGAGTCCCTTGCTTACTGCACCATCAGGATTCAAGCAAGCCGGGCTGAAGACGGCTGTAATGCCAGAAACCGGTACCCAGAAGCTTGTTTCCTTTCCAGTATAAGAATTGCCTTGGTAGTTTGGTCTGCCCTGTTCCCATGATGCACTGGGCCAGGGACAGACTAATTTGCATGTAGCCTGGTTCTGAGCTGGGATGGTGCAGTGAGCTAAAAAACGGTGATGGATCAAACCCTGATCTGTTGACTGGGTACGAGTGTTCTGTTTAATTCAGATACTCTGTCCATCACCACCCCCTTTTCTGAATTGTTTAGTCCACCATAAGCATGGAAGGGTATACTCAAATGTGAGTCCCTTGTTAACTGCACCATCAGGATTCAAGCAAGCCAGGCCGAAGAAGGCTGTAATGCCAGAAACCGGTCCACGGAAGCTTGTTTCCTTTCCAGTATAAGAATTGGCTTGGTAGTTTGGTCTGCCCTGTTCCAATGATGCACTGGGCCAGGGACAGACTAATTTGCATGTAGCCAGGTTCTGAGCTGGGATGGTGCAGTGAGCTAAAAAACAGTGATGGATCAAGCCCTGATCTGTTGACTGGGTACGAGTGTTCTGTTTAATTCAGATACTTTGTCCATCACCACCCCATTTTCTGAATCGTTTTGTCCACCATAAGCGTGGAAGGGTATACTCAGATGTGAGTCCCTTTCTCACTGCACCATCAGGATTCAAGCAAGCCGGGCCGAAGACGGCTGTAATGCCAGAAACCGGTCCCCGGAAGCTTGTTTCCTTTCTAGTATAAGAATTGGCTTGGTAGTTTGGTCTGCCCTGTTACCATGATGCAGTGGGCCAGGGACAGACTAATTTGCCTGTAGCCAGGTTCTGAGCTGGGATGGTGCAGTGAGCTAAAAAACGGTGATGGATCAAGCCCTCATCTGTTGACTGGGTACGAGTGTTCTGTTTAATTCAGATACTCTGTCCATCACCACCCCCTTTTCTGAATCGTTTTGTCCACCATAAGCGTGGAAAGGTATACTCAGATGTGAGCCCCTTGCTCACTGCACCATCAGGTTACAAGAAAGCCGGGCCGAAGACGGCTGTAATGCCAGAAACTGGTCCCCGGAAGCTTGCTTCCTTTCCAGTATAAGAATCGGCTTAGTAGTTTGGTCTGCCCTGTTCCCATGATGCACTGGACCAGGGACAGACTAATTTGCATGTAGCCAGGTTCTGAGCTGGGATGGTGCAGTGAGCTAAAAAACAGTGATGGATCAAGCCCCGATCTGTTGACTGGGTACGAGTGTTCTGTTTAATTCAGATACTCTGTCCATCACCACCACCTTTTCTGAATCGTTTCGTCCACCATAAGCGTGGAAGGGTATACTCAGATGTGAGTCCCTTGCTCACTGCACCATCAGGATTCAAGCAAGCCGGGCCGAAGGCGGCTGTAATGCCATAAACCGGTCCCCGGAAGCTTGTTTCCTTTCCAGTATAAGAATTGGCTTGGTAGTGTGGTCTGCCCTGTTCCCATGATGCACTGGGCCAGGGACAGACTAATTTGCATGTAGCCAGGATCTGAGCTGGGATGGTGCAGTGAGCTAAAAAACGGTGATGGATCAAGCCCTGATCTGTTGACTGGGTACGAGTGTTCTGTTTAATTCAGATACTCTGTCTATCACCACCTCATTTTCTGAATCGTTTTGTACACCATAAGCGTGGAAGGGTATACTCAGATGTGAGTCCCTTGCTCACTGCATCATCAGGATTCAAGCAAGCCGGGCCGAAGACGGCTGTAATGCCAGAAACCGGTCCCCGGAAGCTTGTTTCCTTAACAGTATAAGAATTGGCTTGGTAGTTTGGTCTGCCCTGTTCCCATGATGCACTGGGCCAGGGACAGACTAATTTGCATGTAGCCAGGTTTTGAGCTAGGATGGTGCAGTGAGCTAAAAAACGGTGATGGATCAAGCCCTGATCTGTTGACTGGGTATGAGTGTTCTGTTTAATTCAGATACTCTGTCCATCACCACCCCCTTTTCTGAATCGTTTTGTCCACCATAAGCGTGGATTGTATACTCAGATGTGAGTCCCTTGCTTACTGCACCATCAGGATTCAAGCAAGCCGGGCTGAAGATGGCTGTAATGCCAGAAACCGGTCCCCGGAAGCTTGTTTCCTTTCCAGTATAAGAATTGGCTTGGTAGTGTGGTCTGCCCTGTTCCCATGATGCACTGGGCCAGGGACAGACTAATTTGCATGTAGCCAGGTTCTGAGCTGGGATGGTGCAGTGAGCTAAAAAACGGTGATGGATCAAGCCCTGATCTGTTGACTGGGTACGAGTGTTCTGTTTAATTCAGATACTCTGTCCATCACTACCCCCTTTTCTGAACCGTTTTGTCCACCATAAGCGTGGAAAAGTATACTCAGATGTGAGTCCCTTGCTCACTGCACCATCAGGATACAAGCAAGCCGGGCCGAAGACAGCTGTAATGCCAGAAACTGGTCCCCGGAAGCTTGTTTCCTTTCCAGTATAAGAATCGGCTTAGTAGTTTGGTCTGCCCTGTTCCCATGATGCACTGGACCAGGGACAGACTAATTTGCATGTAGCCAGGTTCTGAGCTGGGATGGTGCAGTGAGCTAAAAAACAGTGATGGATCAAGCCCCGATCTGTTGACTGGGTACGAGTGTTCTGTTTAATTCAGATACTCTGTCCATCACCACCACCTTTTCTGAATCGTTTCGTCCACCATAAGCGTGGAAGGGTATACTCAGATGTGAGTCCCTTGCTCACTGCACCATCAGGATTCAAGCAAGCCGGGCCGAAGGCGGCTGTAATGCCATAAACCGGTCCCCGGAAGCTTGTTTCCTTTCCAGTATAAGAATTGGCTTGGTAGTGTGGTCTGCCCTGTTCCCATGATGCACTGGGCCAGGGACAGACTAATTTGCATGTAGCCAGGATCTGAGCTGGGATGGTGCAGTGAGCTAAAAAACGGTGATGGATCAAGCCCTGATCTGTTGACTGGGTACGAGTGTTCTGTTTAATTCAGATACTCTGTCTATCACCACCTCATTTTCTGAATCGTTTTGTACACCATAAGCGTGGAAGGGTATACTCAGATGTGAGCCCCTTGCTCACTGCACCATCAGGATTCAAGCAAGCCGGGCCGAAGGCGGCTGTAATGCCATAAACCAGTCCCCGGAAGCTTGTTTCCTTTCCAGTATAAGAATTGGCTTGGTAGTGTGGTCTGCCCTGTTCCCATGATGCACTGGGCCAGGGACAAACTAATTTGCATGTAGCCAGGTTCTGAGCTGGGATGGTGCAGTGAGCTAAAAAACGGTGATAGATCAAGCCCTGATCTGTTGACTGGGTACGAGTGTTCTGTTTAATTCAGATACTCTGTCTATCACCACCCCATTTTCTGAATCGTTTTGTCCACCATAAGCGTGGAAGTGTATACTCAGATGTGAGTCCCTTGCTCACTGCACCATCAGGATTCAAGCAAGCCGGGCCGAAGACGGCTGTAATGCCAGAAACCGGTCCCCGGAAGCTTGTTTCCTTAACAGTATAAGAATTGGCTTGGTAGTTTGGTCTGCCCTGTTCCCATGATGCACTGGGCCAGGGACAGACTAATTTGCATGTAGCCAGGTTCTGAGCTAGGATGGTGCAGTGAGCTAAAAAACGGTGATGGATCAAGCCCTGATCTGTTGACTGGGTACGAGTGTTCTGTTTAATTCAGATACTCTGTCCATCACCACCCCCTTTTCTGAATCGTTTTGTCCACCATAAGCGTGGATGGTATACTCAGATGTGAGTCCCTTGCTTACTGCACCATCAGGATTCAAGCAAGCCGGGCTGAAGATGGCTGTAATGCCAGAAACCGGTCCCCGGAAGCTTGTTTCCTTTCCAGTATAAGAATTGGCTTGGTAGTGTGGTCTGCCCTGTTCCCATGATGCACTGGGCCAGGGACAGACTAATTTGCATGTAGCCAGGTTCTGAGCTGGGATGGTGCAGTGAGCTAAAAAACGGTGATGGATCAAGCCCTGATCTGTTTACTGGGTACGAGTGTTCTGTTTAATTCAGATACTCTGTCCATCACTACCCCCTTTTCTGAATCGTTTTGTCCACCATAAGCGTGGAAAAGTATACTCAGATGTGAGTCCCTTGCTCACTGCACCATCAGGATACAAGCAAGCTGGGCCGAAGACAGCTGTAATGCCAGAAACTGGTCCCCGGAAGCTTGTTTCCTTTCCAGTATAAGAATTGGCTTGGTAGTTTGGTCTGCCCTGTTCCCATGATGCACTGGACCAGGGACAGACTAATTTGCATGTAGCCAGGTTCTAAGCTGATATGGTGCAGTGAGCTAAAAAACGGTGATGGATCAAGCCCTGATCTGTTGACTGGGTACGAGTGTTCTGTTTCATTCAGATACTCTGTCCATCACCACCCCCTTTTCTGAATCGTTTTGTCCACCATAAGCGTGGAAGGGTATACTCAGATGTGAGTCCCTTGCTGACTGCACCATCAGGATTCAAGCAAGCCGGGCCGAAGACGGCTGTAATGTCATAAACTGGTCCCCGGAAGCTTGTTTCCTTTCCAGTATAAGAATTTGCTTGGTAGTGTGGTCTGCCCTGTTCCCATGATGCACTGGGCCAGGGACAGACTAATTTGCATGTAGCCAGGTTCTGAGCTGGGATGGTGCAGTGAGCTAAAAAACGGTGATGGATCACGCCCTGATCTGTTGACTAGGTACGAGTGTTCTGTTTAATTCAGATACTCTGTCCCTCACCACCCCATTTTCTGAATCGTTTTGTCCACTATAAGCGTGGAAGGGTATACTCAGATGTGAGTTCCTTGCTCACTGCACCATCAGGATTCAAGCAAGCCGGGCCGAAGACGGCTGTAATGCCGGTAACCGGTCCCCGGAAGCTTGTTTCCTTTCCAGTATAAGAATTGGCTTGGTAGTTTGGCCTGCCCTGTTCCCATGATGCACTGGGCCAGGGACAGACTAATTTGCATGTAGCCAGTTTATGAGCTGGAATGGTGCAGTGAGCTAAAAAACAGTGATGGATCAAGCCCTGATCTGTTGACTGGGTACGAGTGTTCTGTTTAATTCAGATACTTTGTCCATCACCACCCCATTTTCTGAATCGTTTTGTCCACCATAAGCGTGGAAGGGTATACTCAGGTGTGAGTCCCTTTCTCACTGCACCATCAGGATTCAAGCAAGCCGGGCCGAAGACGGCTGTAATGCCAGAAACCGGTCCCCGGAAGCTTGTTTCCTTTCTAGTATAAGAATTGGCTTGGTAGTATGGTCTGCCCTGTTCCCATGATGCAGTGGGCCAGGGACAGACTAATTTGCATGTAGCCAGGTTCTGAGCTGGGATGGTGCAGTGAGCTAAAAAACAGTGATGGATCAAGCCCTCATCTGTTGACTGGGTACGAGTGTTCTGTTTAATTCAGATACTCTGTCCATCACCACCCCCTTTTCTGAATCGTTTTGTCCACCATAAGCGTGGAAAGGTATACTCAGATGTGAGTCCCT
Organism: Lissotriton vulgaris; assembly: GCF_964263255.1. Lineage (NCBI taxonomy): Eukaryota > Metazoa > Chordata > Amphibia > Caudata > Salamandridae > Lissotriton > Lissotriton vulgaris. The sequence goes on from NC_141687.1 coordinate 10,303,971, forward strand.
TGCTCACTGCACCATCAGGATACAAGAAAGCCGGGCCGAAGACGGCTGTAATGCCAGAAACTGGTCTCCGGAAGCTTGCTTTCTTTCCAGTATAAGAATCGGCTTAGTAGTTTGGTCTGCCCTGTTCCCATGATGCACTGGACCAGGGACAGACTAATTTGCATGTAGCCAGGTTCTGAGCTGGGATGGTGCAGTGAGCTAAAAAACGGTGATGGATCAAGCCCTGATCTGTTGACTGGGGACGAGTGTTCTCTTTAATTCAGATACTCTGTCCATCACCACCCCTTTTTCTGAATCGTTTCGTCCACCATAAGCGTGGAAGGGTATACTCAGATGTGAGTCCCTTGCTCACTGCACCATCAGGATTCAAGCAAGCCGGGCCGAAGACGGCTGTAATGCCATAAACCGGTCCCCGGAAGCTTGTTTCCTTTCCAGTATAAGAATTGGCTTGGTAGTGTGGTCTGCCCTGTTCCCATGATGCACTGGGCCAGGGAAAGACTAATTTGCATGTAGCCAGGTTCTGAGCTGGGATGGTGCAGTGAGCTAAAAAACAGTGATGGATCAAGCCCTGATCTGTTGACTGGGTACGAGTGTTCTGTTTAATTCAGATACTCTGTCCATCACCACCCCATTTTCTGAATCGTTTTGTCCACCATAAGCGTGGAAGGGTATACTCAGATGTGAGTCCCTTGCTGACTGCACCATCAGGATTCAAGCAAGCCGGGCCGAAGACGGCTGTAATGCCAGAAACCGGTCCCCGGAAGCTTGTTTCATTTCCAGTATAAGAATTAGTTTGGTAGTCTGGTTTGCCCTGTTCCCATGATGCACTGGGCCAGGGACAGACAAATTTGCATGTAGCCAGGTTCTGAGCTGGGTTGGTGCAGTGAGCTAAAAAACGGTGATGGATCAAGCCCTGATCTGTTGACTGGGTAAGAGTGTTCTTTTTAATTCAGATACTCTGTCCATCACTACCCCCTTTTCTGAATTGTTTTGTCCACCATAAACGTGGAAGGGTATACTCAGATGTGAGTCCCTTGCTTACTGCACCATCAGGATTCAAGCAAGCCGGGCTGAAGACGGCTGTAATGCCAGAAACCGGTACTCAGAAGCTTGTTTCCTTTCCAGTATAAGAATTGCCTTGGTAGTTTGGTCTGCCCTGTTCCCATGATGCACTGGGCCAGGGACAGACTAATTTGCATGTAGCCTGGTTCTGAGCTGGGATGGTGCAGTGAGCTAAAAAATGGTGGTGGATCAAGCCCTGATCTGTTGACTGGGTACGAGTGTTCTGTTTAATTCAGATACTCTGTCCATCACCACCCCCTTTTCTGAATTGTTTAGTCCACCATAAGCATGGAAGGGTATACTCAGATGTGAGTCCCTTGCTCACTGCACCATCAGGATTCAAGCAAGCCAGGCCGAAGAAGGCTGTAATGCCAGAAACCGGTCCCCGGAAGCTTGTTTCCTTTCCAGTATAAGAATTGGCTTGGTAGTTTGGTCTGCCCTGTTCCAATGATGCACTGGGCCAGGGACAGACTAATTTGCATGTAGCCAGGTTCTGAGCTGGGATGGTGCAGTGAGCTAAAAAACGGTGATGGATCAAGCCCTCATCTGTTGACTGGGTACGAGTGTTCTGTTTAATTCAGATACTCTGTCCATCACCACCCCCTTTCCTGAATCGTTTTGTCCACCATAAGCGTGGAAAGGTATACTCAGATGTGAGCCCCTTGCTCACTGCACCATCAGGATACAAGAAAGCCGGGCCGAAGACGGCTGTAATGCCAGAAACTGGTCCCCGGAAGCTTGCTTCCTTTCCAGTATAAGAATCGGCTTAGTAGTTTGGTCTGCCCTGTTCCCATGATGCACTGGACCAGGGACAGACTAATTTGCATGTAGCCAGGTTCTGAGCTGGGATGGTGCAGTGAGCTAAAAAACGGTGATGGATCAAGCCCTGATCTGTTGACTGGGTACGAGTGTTCTGTTTAATTCAGATACTCTGTCCATCACCACCCCCTTTTCTGAATCGTTTCGTCCACCATAAGCGTGGAAGGGTATACTCAGATGTGAGTCCCTTGCTCACTGCACCATCAGGATTCAAGCAAGCCGGGCCGAAGGCGGCTGTAATGCCATAAACCGGTCCCCGGAAGCTTGTTTCCTTTCCAGTATAAGAATTGGCTTGGTAGTGTGGTCTGCCCTGTTCCCATGATGCACTGGGCCAGGGACAGACTAATTTGCATGTAGCCAGGATCTGAGCTGGGATGGTGCAGTGAGCTAAAAAACGGTGATGGATCAAGCCCTGATCTGTTGACTGGGTACGAGTGTTCTGTTTAATTCAGATACTCTGTCTATCACCACCCCATTTTCTGAATCGTTTTGTCCACCATAAGCGTGGAAGGGTATACTCAGATGTGAGTCCCTTGCTCACTGCATCATCAGGATTCAAGCAAGCCGGGCCGAAGACGGCTGTAATGCCAGAAACCGGTCCCCGGAAGCTTGTTTCCTTAACAGTATAAGAATTGGCTTGGTAGTTTGGTCTGCCCTGTTCCTATGATGCACTGGGCCAGGGACAGACTAATTTGCATGTAGCCAGGTTCTGAGCTAGGATGGTGCAGTGAGCTAATAAACGGTGATGGATCAAGCCCTGATCTGTTGACTGGGTACGAGTGTTCTGTTTAATTCAGATACTCTGTCCATCACCACCCCCTTTTCTGAATCGTTTTGTCCACCATAAGCGTGGATGGTATACTCAGATGTGAGTCCCTTGCTTACTGCACCATCAGGATTCAAGCAAGCCGGGCTGAAGATGGCTGTAATGCCAGAAACCGGTCCCCGGATGCTTGTTTCCTTTCCAGTATAAGAATTGGCTTGGTAGTGTGGTCTGCCCTGTTCCCATGATGCACTGGGCCAGGGACAGACTAATTTGCATGTAGCCAGGTTCTGAGCTGGGATGGTGCAGTGAGCTAAAAAACGGTGATGGATCAAGCCCTGATCTGTTGACTGGGTACGAGTGTTCTGTTTAATTCAGATACTCTGTCCATCACTACCCCCTTTTCTGAATCGTTTTGTCCACCATAAGCGTGGAAAGGTATACTCAGATGTGAGTCCCTTGCTCACTGCACCATCAGGATACAAGAAAGCCGGGCCAAAGACAGCTGTAATACCAGAAACTGGTCCCCGGAAGCTTGCTTCCTTTCCAGTATAAGAATCGGCTTAGTAGTTTGGTCTGCCCTGTTCCCATGATGCACTGGACCAGGGACAGACTAATTTGCATGTAGCCAGGTTCTGAGCTGGGATGGTGCAGTGAGCTAAAAAACGGTGATGGATCAAGCCCTGATCTGTTGACTGGGGACGAGTGTTCTGTTTAATTCAGATACTCTGTCCATCACCACCCCTTTTTCTGAATCGTTTCGTCCACCATAAGCGTGGAAGGGTATACTCAGATGTGAGTCCCTTGCTCACTGCACCATCAGGATTCAAGCAAGCCGGGCCGAAGATGGCTGTAATGCCATAAACCGGTCCCCGGAAGCTTGTTTCCTTTCCAGTATAAGAATTGGCTTGGTAGTGTGGTCTGCCCTGTTCCCATGATGCACTGGGCCAGGGACAGACTAATTTGCATGTAGCCAGGTTCTGAGCTGGGATGGTGCAGTGAGCTAAAAAACGGTGATGGATCAAGCCCTGATCTGTTGACTGGGTACGAGTGTTCTGTTTAATTCAGATACTCTGTCCATCACCACCCCATTTTCTGAATCGTTTTGTCCACCATAAGCGTGGAAGGGTATACTCAGATGTGAGTCCCTTGCTCACTGCACCATCAGGATTCAAGCAAGCCGGGCCGAAGACGGCTGTAATGCCAGAAACCGGTCCCCAGAAGCTTGTTTCATTTCCAGTATAAGAATTAGTTTGGTAGTCTGGTTTGCCCTGTTCCCATGATGCACTGGGCCAGGGACAGACACATTTGCATGTAGCCAGGTTCTGAGCTGGGTTGGTGCAGTGAGCTAAAAAACGGTGATGGATCAAGCCCTGATCTGTTGACTGGGTAAGAGTGTTCTTTTTAATTCAGATACTCTGTCCATCACTACCCCCTTTTCTGAATTGTTTTGTCCACCATAAACGTGGAAGGGTATACTCAGATGTGAGTCCCTTGCTTACTGCACCATCAGGATTCAAGCAAGCCGGGCTGAAGACGGCTGTAATGCCAGAAACTGGTACCCAGAAGCTTGTTTCCTTTCCAGTATAAGAATTGCCTTGGTAGTTTGGTCTGCCCTGTTCCCATGATGCACTGGGCCAGGGACAGACTAATTTGCATGTAGCCAGGTTCTGAGCTGGGATGGTGCAGTGAGCTAAAAAACGGTGGTGGATCAAGCCCTGATCTGTTGACTGGGTACGAGTGTTCTGTTTAATTCAGATACTCTGTCCATCACCACCCCCTTTTCTGAATTGTTTAGTCCACCATAAGCATGGAAGGGTATACTCAGATGTGAGTCCCTTGCTCACTGCACCATCAGGATTCAAGCAAGCCAGGCCGAAGAAGGCTGTAATGCCAGAAACCGGTCCCCGGAAGCTTGTTTCCTTTCCAGTATAAGAATTGGCTTGGTAGTTTGGTCTGCCCTGTTCCAATGATGCACTGGGCCAGGGACAGACTAATTTGCATGTAGCCAGGTTCTGAGCTGGGATGGTGCAGTGAGCTAAAAAACGGTGATGGATCAAGCCCTCATCTGTTGACTGGGTACGAGTGTTCTGTTTAATTCAGATACTCTGTCCATCACCACCCCCTTTTCTGAATCGTTTTGTCCACCATAAGTGTGGAAAGGTATACTCAGATGTGAGCCCCTTGCTCACTGCACCATCAGGATACAAGAAAGCCGGGCCGAAGACGGCTGTAATGCCAGAAACTGGTCCCCGGAAGCTTGCTTCCTTTCCAGTATAAGAATCGGCTTAGTAGTTTGGTCTGCCCTGTTCCCATGATGCACTGGACCAGGGACAGACTAATTTGCATGTAGCCAGGTTCTGAGCTGGGATGGTGCAGTGAGCTAAAAAACGGTGATGGATCAAGCCCTGATCTGTTGACTGGGTACGAGTGTTCTGTTTAATTCAGATACTCTGTCCATCACCACCCCCTTTTCTGAATCGTTTCGTCCACCATAAACGTGGAAGGGTATACTCAGATGTGAGTCCCTTGCTCACTGCACCATCAGGATTCAAGCAAGCCGGGCCGAAGGTGGCTGTAATGCCATAAACCGGTCCCCGGAAGCTTGTTTCCTTTCCAGTATAAGAATTGGCTTGGAAGTGTGGTCTGCCCTGTTCCCATGATGCACTGGGCCAGGGACAGACTAATTTGCATGTAGCCAGGATCTGAGCTGGGATGGTGCAGTGAGCTAAAAAACGGTGATGGATCAAGCCCTGATCTGTTGACTGGGTACGAGTGTTCTGTTTAATTCAGATACTCTGTCTATCACCACCCCATTTTCTGAATCGTTTTGTCCACCATAAGCGTGGAAGGGTATACTCAGATGTGAGTCCCTTGCTCACTGCATCATCAGGATTCAAGCAAGCCGGGCCGAAGACGGCTGTAATGCCAGAAACCGGTCCCCGGAAGCTTGTTTCCTTAACAGTATAAGAATTGGCTTGGTAGTTTGGTCTGCCCTGTTCCCATGATGCACTGGGCCAGGGACAGACTAATTTGCATGTAGCCAGGTTCTGAGCTAGGATGGTGCAGTGAGCTAAAAAACGGTGATGGATCAAGCCCTGATCTGTTGACTGGGTACGAGTGTTCTGTTTAATTCAGATACTCTGTCCATCACCACCCCCTTTTCTGAATCGTTTTGTCCACCATAAGCGTGGATGGTATACTCAGATGTGAGTCCCTTGCTTACTGCACCATCAGGATTCAAGCAAGCCGGGCTGAAGATGGCTGTAATGCCAGAAACCGGTCCCCGGAAGCTTGTTTCCTTTCCAGTATAAGAATTGGCTTGGTAGTGTGGTCTGCCCTGTTCCCATGATGCACTGGGCCAGGGACAGACTAATTTGCATGTAGCCAGGTTCTGAGCTGGGATGGTGCAGTGAGCTAAAAAAAGGTGATGGATCAAGCCCTGATCTGTTGACTGGGTACGAGTGTTCTGTTTAATTCAGATACTCTGTCCATCACCACCCCCTTTTCTGAATCGTTTCGTCCACCATAAGCGTGGAAGGGTATACTCAGATGTGAGTCCCTTGCTCACTGCACCATCAGGATTCAAGCAAGCCGGGCCGAAGGCGGCTGTAATGCCATAAACTGGTCCCCGGAAGCTTGTTTCCTTTCCAGTATAAGAATTGGCTTGGTAGTGTGGTCTGCCCTGTTCCCATGATGCACTGGGCCAGGGACAGACTAATTTGCATGTAGCCAGGATCTGAGCTGGGATGGTGCAGTGAGCTAAAAAACGGTGATGGATCAAGCCCTGATCTGTTGACTGGGTACGAGTGTTCTGTTTAATTCAGATACTCTGTCTATCACCACCCCATTTTCTAAATCGTTTTGTCCACCATAAGCGTGGAAGGGTATACTCAGATGTGAGTCCCTTGCTCACTGCATCATCAGGATTTAAGCAAGCTGGGCCGAAGACGGCTGTAATGCCAGAAACCGGTCCCCGGAAGCTTGTTTCCTTAACAGTATAAGAATTGGCTTGGTAGTTTGGTCTGCCCTGTTCCCATGATGCACTGGGCTAGGGACAGACTAATTTGCATGTAGCCAGGTTCTGAGCTAGGATGGTGCAGTGAGCTAAAAAACGGTGATGGATCAAGCCCTGATCTGTTGACTGGGTACGAGTGTTCTGTTTAATTCAGATACTCTGTCCATCACCACCCCCTTTTCTGAATCGTTTTGTCCACCATAAGCGTGGATGGTATACTCAGATGTGAGTCCCTTGCTTACTGCACCATCAGGATTCAAGCAAGCCGGGCTGAAGATGGCTGTAATGCCAGAAACCGGTCCCCGGAAGCTTGTTTCCTTTCCAGTATAAGAATTGGCTTGGTAGTGTGGTCTGCCCTGTTCCCATGATGCACTGGGCCAGGGACAGACTAATTTGCATGTAGCTAGGTTCTGAGCTGGGATGGTGCAGTGAGCTAAAAAACGGTGATGGATCAAGCCCTGATCTGTTGACTGGGTACGAGTGTTCTGTTTAATTCAGATACTCTGTCCATCACTACCCCCTTTTCTGAATCGTTTTGTCCACCATAAGCGTGGAAAGGTATACTCAGATGTGAGTCCCTTGCTCACTGCACCATCAGGATACAAGAAAGCCGGACCGAAGACAGCTGTAATGCCAGAAACTGGTCCCCGGAAGCTTGTTTCATTTCCAGTATAAGAATTAGTTTGGTAGTCTGGTTTGCCCTGTTCCCATGATGCACTGGGCCAGGGACAGACAAATTTGCATGTAGCCAGGTTCTGAGCTGGGTTGGTGCAGTGAGCTAAAAAACGGTGATGGATCAAGCCCTGATCTGTTGACTGGGTAAGAGTGTTCTTTTTAATTCAGATACTCTGTCCATCACTACCCCCTTTTCTGAATTGTTTTGTCCACCATAAACGTGGAAGGGTATACTCAGATGTGAGTCCCTTGCTTACTGCACCATCAGGATTCAAGCAAGCCGGGCTGAAGATGGCTGTAATGCCAGAAACTGGTACCCAGAAGCTTGTTTCCTTTCCAGTATAAGAATTGCCTTGGTAGTTTGGTCTGCCCTGTTCCCATGATGCACTGGGCCAGGGACAGACTAATTTGCATGTAGCCTGGTTCTGAGCTGGGATGGTGCAGTGAGCTAAAAAACGGTGGTGGATCAAGCCCTGATCTGTTGACTGTTTACGAGTGTTCTGTTTAATTCAGATACTCTGTCCATCACCACCCCCTTTTCTGAATTGTTTAGTCCACCATAAGCATGGAAGGGTATACTCAGATGTGAGTCCCTTGCTCACTGCACCATCAGGATTCAAGCAAGCCAGGCCGAAGAAGGCTGTAATGCCAGAAACCGGTCCCCGGAAGCTTGTTTCCTTTCCAGTATAAGAATTGGCTTGGTAGTTTGGTCTGCCCTGTTCCAATGATGCACTGGGCCAGGGACAAACTAATTTGCATGTAGCCAGGTTCTGAGCTGGGATGGTGCAGTGAGCTAAAACACGGTGATGGATCAAGCCCTCATCTGTTGACTGGGTACGAGTGTTCTTTTTAATTCAGATACTCTGTCCATCACTACCCCCTTTTCTGAATTGTTTTGTCCACCATAAACGTGGAAGGGTATACTCAGATGTTAGTCCCTTGCTTACTGCACCATCAGGATTCAAGCAAGCCGGGCTGAAGACAGCTGTAATGCCAGAAACTGGTACCCAGAAGCTTGTTTCCTTTCCAGTATAAGAATTGCCTTGGTAGTTTGGTCTGCCCTGTTCCCATGATGCACTGGGCCAGGGACAGACTAATTTGCATGTAGCCTGGTTCTGAGCTGGGATGGTGCAGTGAGCTAAAAAACGGTGGTGGATCAAGCCCTGATCTGTTGACTGTTTACGAGTGTTCTGTTTAATTCAGATACTCTGTCCATCACCACCCCCTTTTCTGAATTGTTTAGTCCACCATAAGCATGGAAGGGTATACTCAGATGTGAGTCCCTTGCTCACTGCACCATCAGGATTCAAGCAAGCCAGGCCGAAGAAGGCTGTAATGCCAGAAACCGGTCCCCGGAAGCTTGTTTCCTTTCCAGTATAAGAATTGGCTTGGTAGTTTGGTCTGCCCTGTTCCAATGATGCACTGGGCCAGGGACAGACTAATTTGCATGTAGCCAGGTTCTGAGCTGGGATGGTGCAGTGAGCTAAAAAACGGTGATGGATCAAGCCCTCATCTGTTGACTGGGTACGAGTGTTCTGTTTAATTCAGATACTCTGTCCATCACCACCCCCTTTTCTGAATCGTTTTGTCCACCATAAGCGTGGAAAGGTATACTCAGATGTGAGCCCCTTGCTCACTGCACCATCAGGATACAAGAAAGCCGGGCCGAAGACGGCTGTAATGCCAGAAACTGGTCCCCGGAAGCTTGCTTCCTTTCCAGTATAAGAATCGGCTTAGTAGTTTGGTCTGCCCTGTTCCCATGATGCACTGGACCAGGGACAGACTAATTTGCATGTAGCCAGGTTCTGAGCTGGGATGGTGCAGTGAGCTAAAAAACGGTGATGGATCAAGCCCTGATCTGTTGACTGGGTACGAGTGTTCTGTTTAATTCAGATACTCTGTCCTTCACCACCCCCTTTTCTGAATCGTTTCGTCCACCATAAGCGTGGAAGGGTTTTCTCAGATGTGAGTCCCTTGCTCACTGCACCATCAGGATTCAAGCAAGCCGGGCCGAAGGCGGCTGTAATGCCATAAACCGGTCCCCGGAAGCTTGTTTCCTTTCCAGTATAAGAATTGGCTTGGTAGTGTGGTCTGCCCTGTTCCCATGATGCACTGGGCCAGGGACAGACTAATTTGCATGTATCCAGGATCTGAGCTGGGATGGTGCAGTGAGCTAAAGAACGGTGATGGATCAAGCCCTGATCTGTTGACTGGGTACGAGTGTTCTGTTTAATTCAGATACTCTGTCTATCACCACCCCATTTTCTGAATCGTTTTGTCCACCATAAGCGTGGAAGGGTATACTCAGATGTGAGTCCCTTGCTCACTGCATCATCAGGATTCAAGCAAGCCGGGCCGAAGACGGCTGTAATGCCAGAAACCGGTCCCCGGAAGCTTGTTTCCTTAACAGTATAAGAATTGGCTTGGTAGTTTGGTCTGCCCTGTTCCCATGATGCACTGGGCCAGGGACAGACTAATTTGCATGTAGCCAGGTTCTGAGCTAGGATGGTGCAGTGAGCTAAAAAACGGTGATGGATCAAGCCCTGATCTGTTGACTGGGTACGAGTGTTCTGTTTAATTCAGATACTCTGTACATCACCACCCCCTTTTCTGAATCGTTTTGTCCACCATAAGCGTGGATGGTATACTCAGATGTGAGTCCCTTGCTTACTGCACCATCAGGATTCAAGCAAGCCGGGCTGAAGATGGCTGTAATGCCAGAAACCGGTCCCCGGAAGCTTGTTTCCTTTCCAGTATAAGAATTGGCTTGGTAGTGTGGTCTGCCCTGTTCCCATGATGCACTGGGCCAATGACAGACTAATTTGCATGTAGCCAGGTTCTGAGCTGGGATGGTGCAGTGAGCTAAAAAACGGTGATGGATCAAGCCCTGATCTGTTGACTGGGTACGAGTGTTCTGTTTAATTCAGATACTCTGTCCATCACTACCCCCTTTTCTGAATCGTTTTGTCCACCATAAGCGTGGAAAAGTATACTCAGATGTGAGTCCCTTGCTCACTGCACCATCAGGATACAAGCAAGCCGGGCCGAAGACAGCTGTAATGCCAGAAACTGGTCCCCGGAAGCTTGTTTCCTTTCCAGTATAAGAATTGGCTTGGTAGTTTGGTCTGCCCTGTTCCCATGATGTACTGGACCAGGGACAGACTAATTTGCATGTAGCCAGGTTCTAAGCTGATATGGTGCAGTGAGCTAAAAAACGGTGATGGATCAAGCCCTGATCTGTTGACTGGGTACGAGTGTTCTGTTTCATTCAGATACTCTGTCCATCACCACCCCCTTTTCTGAATCGTTTTGTCCACCATAAGCGTGGAAGGGTATACTCAGATGTGAGTTCCTTGCTCACTGCACCATCAGGATTCAAGCAAGCCGGGCCGAAGACGGCTGTAATGCCGGAAACCGGTCCCCGGAAGCTTGTTTCCTTTCCAGTATAAGAATTGGCTTGGTAGTTTGGCCTGCCCTGTTCCCATGATGCACTGGGCCAGGGACAGACTAATTTGCATGTAGCCAGGTTCTGAGCTAGGATGGTGCAGTGAGCTAAAAAACGGTGCTGGATCAAGCCCTGATCTGTTGACTGGGTACGAGTGTTCTGTTCATTTCAGATACTCTGTCCATCACTACCCCCTTTTCTGAATCGTTTTGTCCACCATAAGCGTGGAAAAGTATACTCAGATGTGAGTCCCTTGCTCACTGCACCATCAGGATACAAGCAAGCCGGGCCGAAGACGGCTGTAATGCCAGAAACTGGTCCAGGGAAGCTTGTTTCCTTTCCAGTATAAGAATTGGCTTGGTAGTTTGGTCTGCCCTGTTCCCATGATGCACTGGACCAGGGACAGACTAATTTGCATGTAGCCAGGTTCTAAGCTGATTTGGTGCAGTGAGCTAAAAAACGGTGATGGATCAAGCCCTGATCTGTTGACTGGGTACGAGTGTTCTGTTTCATTCAGATACTCTGTCCATCACCACCCCCTTTTCTGAATCGTTTTGTCCACCATAAGCGTGGAAGGGTATACTCAGATGTGAGTCCCTTGCTGACTGCACCATCAGGATTCAAGCAAGCCGGGCAAAAGACGGCTGTAATGCCATAAACCGGTCCCCGGAAGCTTGTTTCCTTTCCAGTATAAGAATTGGCTTGGTAGTGTGGTCTGCCCTGTTCCCATGATGCACTGGGCCAGGGACAGACTAATTTGCATGTAGCCAGGTTCTGAGCTGGGATGGTGCAGTGAGCTAAAAAACGGTGATGGATCAAGCCCTGATCTGTTGACTAGGTACAAGTGTTCTGTTTAATTCAGATACTCTGTCCATCACCACCCCATTTTCTGAATCGTTTTGTCCACCATAAGCGTGGAAGGGTATACTCAGATGTGAGTTCCTTGCTCACTGCACCATCAGGATTCAAGCAAGCCGGGCCGAAGACGGCTGTAATGCCGGAAACCGGTCCCCGGAAGCTTGTTTCCTTTCCAGTATAAGAATTGGCTTGGTAGTTTGGCCTGCCCTGTTCCCATGATGCACTGGGCCAGGGACAGACTAATTTGCATGTAGCCAGGTTTTGAGCTAGGATGGTGCAGTGAGCTAAAAAACGGTGATTGATCAAACCCTGATCTGTTGACTGGGTACGAGTGTTCTGTTTAATTCAGATACTCTGTCCATCACCACCCCCTTTTCTGAATCGTTTTGTCCACCATAAGCGTGGAAGGGTATACTCAGATGTGAGTCCCTTGCTTACTGCACCATCAGGATTCAAGCAAGCCGGGCTGAAGATGGCTGTAATGCCATAAACCGGTCCCCGGAAGCTTGTTTTCTTTCCAGTATAAGAATTGGCTTGGTAGTTTCGTCTGCCCTGTTCCCATGATGCACTGGGCCAGGGACAGACTAATTTGCATATAGCCAGGTTCTGAGCTGGGATGGTGCAGTGAGCTAAAAAACAGTGATGGATCAAGCCCTGATCTGTTGACTGGGTACGAGTGTTCTGTTTAATTCAGATACTCTGTCCATCACCACCCCCTTTTCTGAATCGTTTTGTCCACCATAAGCGTGGAAGGGTATACTCAGATGTGAGTCCCTTGCTCACTGCACCATCAGGATTCAAGCAAGCCAGGCCGAAGACGGCTGTAATGCCAGAAACCGGTCCCCGGAAGCTTGTTTCCTTTCCAGTATAAGAATTGAGTTGGTAGTTTGGTTTGCCCTGTTCCCATGATGCACTGGGCCAGGGACAGACTAATTTGCATGTAGCCAGGTTCTGAGCTGGGATGGTGCAATGAGCCAAAAAACGGTGATGGATCAAGCCCTGATCTGTTGACTGGGAATGAGTGTTATGTTTAATTCAGATACTCTGTCCATCACCACCCCATTTTCTGAATCGTTTTGTCCACCATAAGTGTGGATGGTATACTCAGATGTGAGTCCCTTGCTTACTGCACCATCAGGATTCAAGCAAGCCGGGCTGAAGATGGCTGTAATGCCAGAAACCGGTCCCCGGAAGCTTGTTTCCTTTCCAGTATAAGAATTGGCTTGGTAGTGTGGTCTGCCCTGTTCCCATGATGCACTGGGCCAGGGACAGACTAATTTGCATGTAGCCAGGTTCTGAGCTGGGATGGTGCAGTGAGCTAAAAAACGGTGATGGATCAAGCCCTGATCTGTTGACTGGGTACGAGTGTTCTGTTTAATTCAGATACTCTGTCCATCACTACCCCCTTTTCTGAATCATTTTGTCCACCATAAGCGTGGAAAAGTATACTCAGATATGAGTCTCTTGCTCACTGCACCATCAGGATACAAGCAAGCCGGGCCGAAGACGGCTGTAATGCCAGAAACTGGTCCCCGGAAGCTTGTTTCCTTTCCAGTATAAGAATTGGCTTGGTAGTTTGGTCTGCCCTGTTCCCATGATGCACTGGACCAGGGACAGACTAATTTGCATGTAGCCAGGTTCTAAGCTGATATGGTGCAGTGAGCTAAAAATTGGTGATGGATCAAGCCCTGATCTGTTGACTGGGTACGAGTGTTCTGTTTCATTCAGATACTCTGTCCATTACCACCCCCTTTTCTGAATCATTTTGTCCACCATAAGCGTGGAAGGGTATACTCAGATGTGAGTCCCTTGCTCACTGCACCATCAGGATTCAAGCAAGCCGGGCCGAAGACGGCTGTAATGCCATAAACCGGTCCCCGGAAGCTTGTTTCCTTTCCAGTATAAGAATTGGCTTGGTAGTGTGGTCTGCCCTGTTCCCATGATGCACTGGGCCAGGGACAGACTAATTTGCATATAGCCAGGTTCTGAGCTGGGATGGTGCAGTGAGCTAAAAAACGGTGATGGATCAAGCCCTGATCTGTTGACTAGGTACGAGTGTTCTGTTTAATTCAGATACTCTGTCCATCACCACCCCATTTTCTGAATCGTTTTGTCCACCATAAGCGTGGAAGGGTATACTCAGTTGTGAGTTCCTTGCTCACTGCACCATCAGGATTCAAGCAAGCCGGGCCGAAGACGGCTGTAATGCCAGAAACCGGTCCCCGGAAGCTTGTTTCCTTTCCAGTATAAGAATTGGCTTGGTAGGGGGGTCTGCCCTGTTCCCATGATGCACTGGGCCAGGGACAGACTAATTTGCATGTAGCCAGGTTCTGAGCTAGGATGGTGCAGTGAGCTAAAAAACGGTGATGGATCAAGCCCTGATCTGTTGACTGGGTAAGAGTGTTCTTTTTAATTCAGATACTCTGTCCATCACTACCCCCTTTTCTGAACTGTTTTGTCCACCATAAGCGTGGAAGGGTATACTCAGATGTGAGTCCCTTGCTTACTGCACCATCAGGATTCAAGCAAGTCGGGCTGAAGACGGCTGTAATGCCAGAAACCGGTACCCAGAAGCTTGTTTACTTTCCGGTATAAGAATTGCCTTGGTAGTTTGGTCTGCCCTGTTCCCATGATGCACTGGGCCAGGGACAGACTAATTTGCATGTAGCCTGGTTCTGAGCTGGGATGGTGCAGTGAGCTAAAAAACGGTGATGGATCAAGCCCTGATCTGTTGACTGGGTACGAGTGTTCTGTTTAATTCAGATACTCTGTCCATCACCACCCCCTTTTCTGAATTGTTTTGTCCATCATAAGCGTGGAAGGGTATACTCAGATGTGAGTCCCTTGCTCACTGCACCATCAGGATTCAAGCAAGCCAGGCCTAAGAAGGCTGTAATGCCAGAAACCGGTCCCCGGAAGCTTGTTTCCTTTCCAGTATAAGAATTGCCTTGGTAGTTTGGTCTGCCCTGTTCCCATGATGCAGTGGGCCAGGGACAGACTAATTTGCATGTAGCCAGGTTCTGAGCTGGGATGGTGCAGTGAGCTAAAAAACGGTGATGGATCAAGCCCTCATCTGTTGACTGGGTACGAGTGTTCTGTTTAATTCAGATACTCTGTCCATCACCACCCCCTTTTCTGAATAGTTTTGTCCACCATAAGCGTGGAAAGGTATACTCAGATGTGAGCCCCTTGCTCACTGCACCATCAGGATACAAGAAAGTCGGGCGAAGACGGCTGTAATGCCAGAAACTGGTCCCCGGAAGCTTGCTTCCTTTCCAGTATAAGAATCGGCTTAGTAGTTTGGTCTGCCCTGTTCCCATGATGCACTGGACCAGGGACAGACTCATTTGCATGTAGCCAGGTTCTGAGCTGGGATGGTGCAGAGAGCTAAAAAACGGTGATGGATCAAGCCCTGATATGTGAGAAGTTGGCCTGGTATATAATGCTCACTAATTCTTAGTGATCACTTTGTACCATGCCAAGCAACCCTTATGATGATGGTTGTAATTCAACCTTGTAGACCAGTTATCCTAGTGGTAACGTGGACAAAGCAGTCTTAGGCTAAACTCTGAAAGGCATGTGAAGCCAGCTGTTATACCATACACAACCCCCTTGAATACCAAATGAAAGGGACACCACACAGATATATATTGAAAATATATATTGATTTATTAACTATAAAATCCCCTGGACTCTTTATGAGCACAGAAGCACAAGCGTTAAATCACAAGACAGTTTAAAATACACAAAAGTTACACAATATGGATGAGCCCTAGGGGCCACCTAAACCATATACTAAGAAAGTGGTATAAGAGATACCAAGAGGAAAGTGAAGAGGCCTAGGGCCTTGGGAATCGCTGGAGCTATTCGAGACTAGCAGTGACTAAGTCGGGAGAGGCCCACGGGACTCGGGTGCAGTGTTCAAAGTGCACGCACTTTCCAATGTAAAGTCTATGGTGCGTAAAAAGTACAAAGTTAGAAAGTTAGGAACCTTCCGAGTGACCTACGGAGTTAAAACTTAAGACACAGGCCCTTGAGATGTGTACCAATGCAGGAGCACTGGCGGAGCTGAGTTACCTCACCCACAGGAAGCGGGTGCACAGGGTCGAAGTAGTGTCGGGTTTCGTCACGCTGGTCGATGGTGCTTGGAGCTGAAGATGCTGCAGGCGGCTCGAGGAGAAGAGTTCCGGTGGATCCAAGGGTGGATCTGATGATGTGAAGACCTGAAAGCAGAGGGGACAGTGTTCAAAGTCACTAGCCAGTGACTACTGTGGAACCAGATTGGAACCAGGCGATGTCGGGTGCAAACAGGCGTTGTCGGGTAGCTTCTTTCTGCAGCCACGTGGATACCCGGGGTCGAGGACGTCCAGGAGTCGGTCACGAGCTGTCCCACGTAGGCTTCTCGCTGTTGGCGGTGTCGGCGACCTGATCGGAGCAAACAGGCCTTGGCAAATGCAAGCCACGCAGAAGTTGAAAGATGCTGTTTACTTGGACCAGCAAGGTCAGAGCGGGTGCTCCTTCTCACAGGAGCTTGGGTAGGTCTGGAGCAACCAGACCTGCTGTGTAAATCTTCGGGTTCGTCACCAAGATGGCCGCTGACCACGTGGCTAGTGGCCGGGATGGCACGTCGAGTGGCACAATGCAAAAGGGCCCCACGCAGATCGTGGAGATACTGGAGGGCTGCTCTTCGGTGCAAGGGCTGCTCGGTAGTGGGGGTTCTCAGTCCCCAAAGCACAATGTCGAGGATGCCTCAGAAGCTGCGCAGTCAGCTTTTCGAGTGTCTTCCAAGAGGTCCGGTCCCACGTCACTCGGTGCCTCCACGGGTCCCTTCTTTGCAGGGACTGTGGATTGGGCTCTGAGAGGTCTGGGAGTCTGGTTCTTGTCGGGCTCTGGGCTCCGTCTCCGGCGGGAGGCGGCGGCAAAGCAGACGTTGAGTTGCTGGTTGGTACCTGTGTTCACAGGGTGGCCACTCCTAGGCCACAAGGGAGATTCTCTTCAGTCTTCTGTGCAGCAGAATGTCGAAGTTCAGTCTTCTTCTTTGTGTAAAGTTGATTCAGGATGATCTGCTGTGCAATGGCACTGCTCCCGCTCTTATTCCCAATCTGAGGGGTGGATCACCTACTAGGTCCCTCCTCTGGGAGGAACCAGGAAGGGGGGTGGTTACACCCCCTTTCCTTTGTCCAGGTCTGGAAAGTCCCAGGACCGGTTTGGACTGGCCTATGCACGGGGACACCTTGTGTGCCCCGGGCATGTCTGATTCTATTCAGCCCTGTCCTACCCAATACACAAAATCCTGTCTGGGGTGGTGCTCGCACCTCCCAAGGCAGGAAACCCTTTGTCCAGGCCACCATCTGCCGAGTTTCGGTCAGCAGCAGGAGGCCAGACTCGTGTCTGTGGTGGCAGCATCCATTTTGTGATGCTGAGGCTCTGTTTAACTTTAACCGGGGTTAAGGCTACACACATGTCGTGTCCCTCTAGAAGGGTGGAATGCTATCCCCGTCGCCAGAATTGACGAGGGGATAGTATTCCAATTCGTATGACACCTTACTCGACATGTTTTGATAAAGCCAAACCAAAGATAGCAAATAACCGCGAGGATTATAATGCACTTAAGAGTATATGGTATGGCAATATCCCGGAACAGCTTAGGGAGTTGTTCCCGACAGCTGCAGACAGGCTCAGCTCATGCTAGAGCACCATCTCACATATTTCCAAGCACTCTGCCTCCAGGATTGATGAGGCCTTCCATAGGAGTGGCTGATAGGAACATATGTGTCCAGTTTAGGGTTAGGCACAGACATACTGTACCTAAGTAAGAGGTGGTTACACCGACTTACCCCAGCTGAGTGATCAGCCAGTTGTGTCAAATATGGAGGCCAGGCCAGGGGTGGCACAATACATGCTGCAGCCCCTGGTAGGCCTTGGATACACCTATGCCCTGGGCACCTAGGGTGCACTGATACAGGGGCTCATAAGGTGAACCAGTTCCAATTCGTGATGCACCTAAAGTGCATTGGCAGTAATTTAGAGAGAGAACAGCAGGCTGTGGGTCTGATTAGCAGGCCCACAGCCACATTAAGTCAGAAACCAGTGAAGCAAAAAGCAAAAATTTGGGGTGACCATAGGATAGCAGACCCTACTCTCCTACATAACCCCCCCCAAACGCAGGGACATTAGACTAACCTTGACCAGTTGTGTCTTCATGTTCTAAGTGGAAGTACCTGGAGAGACCATCTGCGTTGCCATGGTCAGTCCCTGGGCGGTGCTCCACTGTAAAGTCCATCCCCTGTAGGGAAATGGACCACCTGAGTAGTTTGGGGTTTTCACCCTTCATCTGATTAAGCCATAGGAGGGGCTTATGGTCGGTCTGAATCTTGAAGTGAGTACCAAACAAGTATGGCCTCAACTTCTTCAGGGCCCACACCACAGCAAAGGCCTCCCTCTCTATAGCTGACCAACGTTTCTCTCTGGGGGTCAGCCTTCTGCTAATGAAAGCAATGGGCTGGTCCTGGCCATCTACATTAAGCTGTGAAAGCACTGCTCCCACTCCCAACTCAGAAGCATCTGTTTGGACAATGAACTCTCTTGAGTAGTCAGGACTCTTCAGGATAGGTGCAGAGCACATGGCCTTCTTCAGGTCATCAAATGCCTTTTGACAGATTTCTGTCCACTGAACCTTTTTGGGCATCTTCTTAGATGTCAGATCATTAAGAGGAGTCACAATGGACCCATAGTTCTTAACAAACTTCCTGTAGTACCCAGTCAGGCCCAAGAAAGCTCTGACCTGAGTCTGGGTAGTTGGAGGGGACCAGTCCTTGATGGTCTGGATCTTACTCTCCAGTGGTTGAACTTGGCCTCCACCTACAAGGTGGCCCAGGTATACAACCTTACTCTGCCCTATCTGGCACTTTGTTGCCTTGATAGTGAGGCCTGCCTTCTGCAGAGCCTCAAGCACTTCCTTCAGGTGGACCAGGTGATCCTCCCAGGTGGAGCTAAAGACAGCAATATCGTCCAGATAAGCTGCACAAAAGTCATCCAACCCAGTTAGGACTTGATTCACCAACCTTTGGAAGGTGGCAGGTGCATTTTTCAAACCAAAGGGCATCACCACAAACTGATAATGCCCACTAGGGGTAGAAAATGCTGTTTTGGCTTTAGACTCCTCAGCTAACCTGATTTGCCAGTAGCCAGCTGTCAAGTCAAATGTGCTCAAATACTTGGCAGAAGCCAACTTGTCAATGAGCTCATCTGCCCTTGGAATAGGGTGTGCATCTGTCCTGGTGACAGCATTGAGTCCTCTGTAATCCACACAGAACCTCAACTCTCTCTTGCCATCTTTGGTGTGAGGTTTGGGGACCAGAACCACTGGGCTAGCCCAGGGGCTCTCTGAAGGCTCAATGACACCTAATTCCAGCATCTTTTGCACCTCAGTCTTTATACAGTCCCTGACGTGGTCAGGTTGCCTGTAAATTTTGCTCTTTACAGGAAGACTGTCACCAGTGTCCACCACATGTGTACACCAGTTAGTCTGACTGGGTGTCAATGAGAACATATACCTGTATGCCTGTAGAACTTGTCTGCAGTCATGTTGCTGATGTTCAGTGAGGCTGCCACCTAAGGCCACACCATCAACTGAGCCATCCTCAGGGTTCTGAGTGAGCAGGTCTGGGAGAGGGTCACTCTCTTCCTCCTGTCCCTCATCTGTAGCCATGAGCAAGCCCATGTCTGCCCTGCTGACATATGCCTTCAATCTGTTTACATGGAGCACCCTGTGGGGGCTCCTGGGAGTTCCTAGGTCCACCAAGTAGGTAACCTCTCCCTTCTTCTCCAGAATTGTATGGGGTCCAGACCATTTGTCTTGGAGTGCTGCTGGGGCCACTGGCTCCAACACCCATACCTTCTGTCCAGGCTGAAATTCAACAAGGACAGCCTTTTGGTCATGCCAAGCTTTTTGTGATTCTTGGCTAGCCTCAAGGTTTTTGGATGCCTTTTCCATGTACTCTGCCATCCTGGAGCGGAGACCAAGTACATAGTCCACTATGTCCTGTTTAGGCTTTTTGAGAGGTAACTCCCATCCTTCCTTCACTAGACACAGGGGTCCTCTTACAGGGTGCCCAAACAACAATTCAAAGGGGCTGAAGCCAACCCCCTTTTGAGGGACCTCTCTGTAAGCGAACAAAAGGCAGGGCAGTAGGATGTCCCATCTTCGCCTGAGCTTTTCAGGTAATCCTTTAATCATGCCCTTTAGGGTCTTGTTAAATCTCTCAACAAGCCCATTGCATTGTGGGTGATAAGGAGTGGTGAACTTGTAGTTGACACCACATTCCTTCCACATAGCTGTCAAATATCCAGACATGAAGTTGGCACCTCTATCTGATATTACCTCCTTAGGAAACCCCACTCTGGAGAAAACTCCAAGTAAGGCCCTGGCCACAACAGGAGCTGTTGTGGTCCTAAGTGGAATTGCCTCTGGGTACCTGGTGGCATGATCCACTACCACCAGTATGAATCTGTGCCCAGATGCTGTAGGGGGATCCATTGGACCAACAATATCAATCCCCACTCTTTCAAAGGGGACCCCCACCACAGGTAGTGGTATCAGGGGGGCCTTTGTTGTTCCACCTGCTTTACCACTGGCTTGGCAGGTTTCACAGGAGCGACAAAACTCATTGGTGTCTTCAGACATGTGAGGCCAGTGAAAGTGAGGGACAAGCCTGTCCCAAGTCTTGCTCTGGCCTAGGTGTCCTGCTAAAGGAATATCATGGGCCAAGGTGAGTAGGAAGCACCTAAATTGCAGAGGTATAACCAACCTCCTGGTAGCACCAGACTTGGGGTCTCTAGCCTCTGAATAAAGGAGTCCATCGTCCCAATATACTTTATGGGCACCTTGAGCATTCCCAGCAGCCTCAGCAGCAGCCTGCTGTCTGAGGGGTTCAAGAGAAGGACAGGTTAACTGAGCCTGCCCCAAGTCTGCCCTAGAAGGTCCCCCTGTCCCCAGAAACTCAACCTGATCAGGTTCAAGTTCTTCAGAGGCAGTTCCTTCAGGGGTCTCAAGATCAGTTTCCTGTGAAGCCTGATCCTCACTTGTAGGCAGTTGGGAAGGCGCAGCCTTAACCCTCCTGTTCTTTCTCTTGGAAGGTGCTTGGTCCATTGTTCCAGGATCCAAGACCTGAGGTTCAGAGAGGCACTTTTTGGCCTGTGACCTGGTCACAGCAAGGACATGTGATGATATCCCTAACATCTCTGCATGAGTCCTGTACTCAACTTCTGACCATAGAGAGTTCTCCAGGTCATTGCCCAACAAACATTCTACTGGGAGATCAGCACTAACCACAACTTTCTTTAGGCCAGTTACCCCTCCCCAGGAAAAGTTAACAAGTGCCACACTATGTGTAGTAGTGACATTGCTGGCATTGGTCACCAGGTAATCATTGCCTGGCATGTATTGTCCAGGGTCCACAAAGTTAGGTGTCACCATAGTAACACTGGCACATGTGTCCCTGTAAGCTTGAGCCACTTTATTGTTGATCAAAGGTGTCTGTCTGTATTTGCCCAGGTTACTGGGACTTATGTCAGGGGTCAAATCTATGTCCCCTTCACAAACCAGAACAGCCTGTGTAAGGGTTCTGACTAGGTCAGAATCTCCTTCAGTTCCCAAAGTGATACCCACTAATCCCTTGGCTTGAGGACCAGCACTGCTAACTGTACTAGTGGGTGCAGGTGCCTTAGGGGCTGCAGTGCTGGGGGCTCCACCCTTTTTACACTCACTTGTCCAGTGAGAGGTGTTCTTACAAGTTTTACACCAGGGTTTCTTCTGACCTTCTTTCTTCTTCTTCTTGGAAGTTTGGGACCCACCCTCTGTCTCAGTTTGGGGCCCTGTTGAAGACTTCTGGTCTTTAGCTTTCTGCTCCCCACCCTTCTGGTCTGTTTTCTTCTGGTCACCACCCTGGTTCTGGTTCTGGTTCTTTTGCTTAACTCTGGTTCTTACCCATTTATCTGCCCTCTTTCCCAATTCTTGGGGAGAGGTCAAATCTGAGTCAACCAAATGTTGATGCAACTGCTGGTTCTGACAATTATTTAAAATTTGTTCTCTCATCAGCAAATTATACAATCCTTCATAGTCTGTAACCTTGCTTCCCAGCAACCATCCCTCCAGAGCCTTAGTGGCACACTCAAATTCAGACCAGTCCTGAGTCTGTGTCTTCTGGGTATCTCTGAACATTAACCTGTACTGTTCAGTGGTTAAGCCTAACCCATCAATCAGAGCACTCTTCAGGACCATGTAGTTTCTAGAATCCTCATCACTAACTGTGAGGAGTCTGTCTCTGCCTCTACCTTCAAAGGAGAGCCACAAGATTGCTGCCCACTGCTCCTGAGGGATCTGCTGTACCATGCAGGCTCTCTCAAGTGCAGTCATCCATTTGTGGATATCATCCCCAGCTTTGTAGGGGGGCACAATCTTACTCAGGTTTCTGTTATCAAAAGACCTGTCTTTATCCTTGTGGATATTGCTGCCACCAGTGGGTTCTATTACCCCACTCTCTCTAGGCTGTCTTGCTCTAGCAAGTTTCTCTTGGGCCAGGGCAACTTCTAATTCTTGTCTCTGGATCCTAAGCTCAGCCTCTCTCATTTTGGCCTCGTGTTCCCTTCTCTGAGGGCTAGTCATCTCCTTCCTGGAGTGACCATGAGAGCCTCTAGAGACATGGGAGGTATTGGATTCACCTGAGTGATTCCTCCTCCTCCTATGCCCCTGGTTAAGTCCACCTGGGGGTCTGAATGGGTTGTTACCAGATTCATTCCCAAGTTGGCTTAAGTTAGCCTGGTTCAGTCTACTGACCAGCACCTGACTGTCTCTGTCATCATCTGACTCACTGCTTTCCACCTCCTCCTCTTCCTCTTCCTCTTCCTCTACATCTACCTGAGGAGCTCCAGTGGTGGAGGCTTCCTCATCTACCAGGATGATAGGGGCAGGGGTGTCTACAGTGTCATCCTCTGAAGGATGGCCTCCTTCAGCATCCCCTGTGGGGTTTGCCTTAGAGGGCTTTAGAGTCTCAGACTGGTCTAAGAGCTGTCTTAGGTGGTCTGTAGTAGGGGAAGGCCCTGTCTTCAGACCCCTTAAGACACAAAGCTGTCTTAATTCCTTAAAGGAAAAAATAGCAAATTTGGATGGTGCCCTTGGAGGGTCACTCTCAACAGGAGTAAGTCCACTGGACCCCTCTGCTCCAGACATTGCTCTAGTGTGGGTGGATGTGTTGCAATCTACCTACACTGGTGTTTACCTACTAAACCTATCTAGTAGTTGTAGCTAGGGTGTGCTACTCCCTTTGCTCTACAACAACTAAGTTCAGTAGAACTTAAGTATACTAGTCTTGTTTTATATGTACCTAGCAGGTACCTGTATGATCTTTCAAATGATAATCTCAAAGATTGTAATGGTAAAACAACAGCAAGCTCAGATCCCAATCCGCTGCTCACCAATGTGAGAAGTTGGCCTGGTATATAATGCTCACTAATTCTTAGTGATCACTTTGTACCATGCCAAGCAACCCTTATGATGATGGTTGTAATTCAACCTTGTAGACCAGTTATCCTAGTGGTAACGTGGACAAAGCAGTCTTAGGCTAAACTCTGAAAGGCATGTGAAGCCAGCTGTTATACCATACACAACCCCCTTGAATACCAAATGAAAGGGACACCACACAGATATATATTGAAAATATATATTGATTTATTAACCATAAAATCCCCTGGACTCTTTATGAGCACAGAAGCACAAGCGTTAAATCACAAGACAGTTTAAAATACACAAAAGTTGCACAATATGGATGAGCCCTAGGGGCCACCTAAACCATATACTAAGAAAGTGGTATAAGAGATACCAAGAGGAAAGTGAAGAGGCCTAGGGCCTTGGGAATCGCTGGAGCTATTCGAGACTAGCAGTGACTAAGTCGGGAGAGGCCCACGGGACTCGGGTGCAGTGTTCAAAGTGCACGCACTTTCCAATGTAAAGTCTATGGTGCGTAAAAAGTACAAAGTTAGAAAGTTAGGAACCTTCCGAGTGACCTACGGAGTTAAAACTTAAGACACAGGCCCTTGAGATGTGTACCAATGTAGGAGCACTGGCGGAGCTGAGTTACCTCACCCACAGGAAGCGGGTGCACAGGGTCGAAGTAGTGTCGGGTTTCGTCACGCTGGTCGATGGTGCTTGGAGCTGAAGATGCTGCAGGCGGCTCGAGGAGAAGAGTTCCGGTGGATCCAAGGGTGGATCTGATGATGTGAAGACCTGAAAGCAGAGGGGACAGTGTTCAAAGTCACTAGCCAGTGACTACCGTGGAACCAGATTGGAACCAGGCGATGTCGGGTGCAAACAGGCATTGTTGGGTAGCTTCTTTCTGCAGCCACGTGGATACCCGGAGTCGAGGACGTCCAGGAGTCGGTCACGAGCTGTCCCACGTAGGCTTCTCGCTGTTGGCGGTATCGGCGACCTGATCGGAGCAAACAGGCCTTGGCAAATGCAAGTCACGCAGAAGTTGAAAGATGCTGTTTACTCGGACCAGCAAGGTCAGAGCGGGTGCTCCTTTTCACAGAAGCTTGGGTAGGTCTGGAGCAACCAGACCTGCTGTGTAAATCTTCGGGTTCGTCGCCAAGATGGCCGCTGACCACGTGGCTAGTGGCCGGGATGGCACGTCGAGTGGCACAATGCAAAAGGGCCCCACGCAGATCGTGGAGATACTGGAGGGCTGCTCTTCGGTGCAAGGGCTGCTCAGTGATAGGGGTTCTCAGTCCCCAAAGCACAACGTCGAGGATGCCTCAGAAGCTGCGCAGTCAGCTTTTCGAGTGTCTTCCAAGAGGTCCGGTCCCACGTCACTCGGTGCCTCCACGGGTCCCTTCTTTGCAGGGACTGTGGATCGGGCTCTGAGAGGTCTGGGAGTCTGGTTCTTGTCGGGCTCTGGGCTCGGTCTCCGGCGGGAGGCGGCGGCAAAGCAGACGTCGAGTTGCTGGTTGGTACCTGTGTTCACAGGGTGGCCACTCCTAGGCCACAAGGGAGATTCTCTTCAGTCTTCTGTGCAGCAGAATGTCGAAGTCCAGTCTTCTTCTTTGTGTAAAGTTGATTCAGGATGATCTGCTGTGCAATGGCACTGCTCCCGCTCTTATTCCCAATCTGAGGGGTGGATCACCTACTAGGTCCCTCCTCTGGGAGGAACCAGGAAGGGGGGCGGTTACACCCCCTTTCCTTTGTCCAGTTCCGCGCCAGGCCTGGGTCTGGAAAGTCCCAGGACCGGTTTGGACTGGCCTATGCACGGGGACACCTTGTGTGCCCCGGGCATGTCTGATTCTATTCAGCCCTGTCCTACCCAATACACAAAATCCTGTCTGGGGTGGTGCTCGCACCTCCCAAGGCAGGAAACCCTTTGTCCAGGCCACCATCTGCCGAGTTTCGGTCAGCAGCAGGAGGCCAGACTCGTGTCTGTGGTGGCAGCATCCATTTTGTGATGCTGAGGCTCTGTTCAACTTTAACCGGGGTTAAGGCTACACACATGTCGTGTCCCTCTAGAAGGGTGGAATGCTATCCCCGTCGCCAGAATTGGCGAGGGGATAGTATTCCAATTCGTATGACACCTTACTCGACATGTTTTGATAAAGCCAAACCAAAGATAGCAAATAACCGCGAGGATTATAATGCACTTAAGAGTATATGGTATGGCAATATACCGGAACAGCTTAGGGAGTTGTTCCCGACAGCTGCAGACAGGCTCATCTCATGCTAGAGCACCATCTCACATATTTCCAAGCACTCTGCCTCCGGGATTGATGAGGCCTTCCATAGGAGTGGCTGATAGGAACATATGTGTCCAGTTTAGGGTTAGGCACAGACATACTGTACCTAAGTAAGAGGTGGTTACACCGACTTACCCCAGCTGAGTGATCAGCCAGTTGTGTCAAATATGGAGGCCAGGCCAGGGGTGGCACAATACATGCTGCAGCCCCTGGTAGGCCTTGGATACACCTATGTCCTGGGCACCTAGGGTGCACTGATACAGGGGCTCATAAGGTGAACCAGTTCCAATTCGTAATGCACCTAAAGTGCATTGGCAGTAATTTAGAGAGAGAACAGCAGGCTGTGGGTCTGATTAGCAGGCCCACAGCCACATTAAGTCAGAAACCAATGAAGCAAAA
Organism: Lissotriton vulgaris; assembly: GCF_964263255.1. Classification (NCBI taxonomy): domain Eukaryota; kingdom Metazoa; phylum Chordata; class Amphibia; order Caudata; family Salamandridae; genus Lissotriton; species Lissotriton vulgaris. Next base: position 10,329,789 of record NC_141687.1, read on the forward strand.
AGCAAAAATTTGGGGTGACCATAGGATAGCAGACCCTACTCTCCTACACTGATCTGTTGACTGGGTACGAGTGTTCTGTTTAATTCAGATACTCTGTCCATCACCACCCCCTTTTCTGAATCGTTTCGTCCACCATAAGCGTGGAAGGGTATACTCAGATGTGAGTCCCTTGCTCACTGCACCATCAGGATTCAAGCAAGCCGGGCCGAAGACGGCTGTAATGCCATAAACCGGTCCCCGGAAGCTTGTTTCCTTTCCAGTATAAGAATTGGCTTGGTAGTGTGGTCTGCCCTGTTCCCATGATGCACTGGGCCAGGGACAGACTAATTTGTATGTAGCCAGGTTCTGAGCTGGGATGGTGCAGTGAGCTAAAAAACGGTGATGGATCAAGCCCTGATCTGTTGACTGGGTACGAGTGTTCTGTTTAATTCACATACTCTGTCCATCACCACCCCATTTTCTGAATCGTTTTGTCCACCATAAGCGTGGAAGGGTATACTCAGATGTGAGTCCCTTGCTCACTGCACCATCAGGATTCAAGCAAGTCGGGCCGAAGACGGCTGTAATGCCAGAAACCGGTCCCTGGAAGCTTGTTTCCTTAACAGTATAAGAATTGGCTTGGTAGTTTGGTCTGCCCTGTTCCCATGATGCACTGGGCCAGGGACAGACTAATTTGCATGCAGCCAGGTTCTGAGCTAGGATGGTGCAGTGAGCTAAAAAATGGTGATGGATCAAGCCCTGATCTGTTGACTGGGTACGAGTGTTCTGTTTAATTCAGATACTCTGTCCATCACCACCCCCTTTTCTGAATCGTTTTGTCCACCATAAGCGTGGATGGTATACTCAGATGTGAGTCCCTTGCTTACTGCACCATCAGGATTCAAGCAAGCCGGGCTGAAGATGGCTGTAATGCCAGAAACCGGTCCCCGGAAGCTTGTTTCCTTTCCAGTATAAGAATTGGCTTGGTAGTGTGATCTGCCCTGTTCCCATGATGCACTGGGCCAGGGACAGACTAATTTGCATGTAGCCAGGTTCTGAGCTGGGATGGTGCAGTGAGCTAAAAAACGGTGATGGATCAAGCCCTGATCTGTTGACTGGGTACGAGTGTTCTGTTTAATTCAGATACTCTGTCCATCACTACCCCCTTTTCTGAATCGTTTTGTCCACCATAAGCATGGAAAAGTATACTCAGATGTGAGTCCCTTGCTCACTGCACCATCAGGATACAAGCAAGCCGGGCCGAAGACGGCTGTAATGCCAGAAACTGGTCCCCGGAAGCTTGTTTCCTTTCCAGTATAAGAATTGGCTTGGTAGTTTGGTCTGCCCTGTTCCCATGATGCACTGGACCAGGGACAGACTAATTTGCACGTAGCCAGGTTCTAAGCTGATATGGTGCAGTGAGCTAAAAAACGGTGATGGATCAAGCCCTGATCTGTTGACTAGGTACGAGTGTTCTGTTTAATTCAGATACTCTGTCCATCACCACCCCATTTTCTGAATCATTTTGTCCACCATAAGCGTGGAAGGGTATACTCAGATGTGAGTTCCTTGCTCACTGCACCATCAGGATTCAAGCAAGCCGGGCCGAAGACGGCTGTAATGCCGGAAACCGGTCCCCGGAAGCTTGTTTCCTTTCCAGTATAAGAATTGGCTTGGTAGTTTGGCCTGCCCTGTTCCCATGATGCACTGGGCCAGGGACAGACTAATTTGCATGTAGCCAGGTTCTGAGCTGGGATGGTGCAGTGAGCTAAAAAACAGTGAAGGATCAAGCCCTGATCTGTTGACTGGGTACGAGTGTTCTGTTTAATTCAGATACTTTGTCCATCACCACCCCATTTTCTGAATTGTTTTGTCCACCATAAGCGTGGAAGGGTATACTCAGATGTGAGTCCCTTTCTCACTGCACCATCAGGATTCAAGCAAGCCGGGCCGAAGACGGCTGTAATGCCAGAAACCGGTCCCCGGAAGCTTGTTTCCTTTCTAGTATAAGAATTGGCTTGGTAGTTTGGTCTGCCCTGTTCCCATGATGCAGTGGGCCAGGGACAGACTAATTTGCATGTAGCCAGGTTCTGAGCTGGGATGGTGCAGTGAGCTAAAAAACGGTGATGGATCAAGCCCTGATCTGTTGACTGGGGATGAGTGTTCTGTTTAATTCAGATACTCTGTCCATCACCACCCCCTTTTCTGAATCGTTTCGTCCACCATAAGCGTGGAAGGGTATACTCAGATGTGAGTCCCTTGCTCACTGCACCATCAGGATTCAAGCAAGCCGGGCCGAAGACGGCTGTAATGCCATAAACCGGTCCCCGGAAGCTTGTTTCCTTTCCAGTATAAGAATTGGCTTGGTAGTGTGGTCTGCCCTGTTCCCATGATGCACTGGGCCAGGGACAGACTAATTTGCATGTAGCCAGGTTCTGAGCTGGGATGGTGCAGTGAGCTAAAAAACGGTGATGGATCAAGCCCTGATCTGTTGACTGGGTACGAGTGTTCTGTTTAATTCAGATACTCTGTCCATCACCACCCCATTTTCTGAATCGTTTTGTCCACCATAAGCGTGGAAGGGTATACTCAGATGTGAGTCCCTTGCTCACTGCACCATCAGGATTCAAGCAAGCCGGGCCGAAGACGGCTGTAATGCCAGAAACCGGTCCCCGGAAGCTTGTTTCCTTAACAGTATAAGAATTGGCTTGGTAGTTTGGTCTGCCCTGTTCCCATGATGCACTGGGCCAGGGACAGAATAATTTGCATGTAGCCAGGTTCTGAGCTAGGATGGTGCAGTGAGCTAAAAAACGGTGATGGATCAAGCCCTGATCTGTTGACTGGGTACGAGTGTTCTGTTTAATTCAGATACTCTGTCCATCACCACCTCCTTTTCTGAATCGTTTTGTCCACCATAAGCGTGGATGGTATACTCAGATGTGAGTCCCTTGCTTACTGCACCATCAGGATTCAAGCAAGCCGGGCTGAAGATGGCTGTAATGCCAGAAACCGGTCCCCGGAAGCTTGTTTCCTTTCCACTATAAGAATTGGCTTGGTAGTGTAGTCTGCCCTGTTCCCATGATGCACGGGGCCAGGGACAGACTAATTTGCATGTAGCCAGGTTCTGAGCTGGGATGGTGCAGTGAGCTAAAAAACGGTGATGGATCAAGCCCTGATCTGTTGACTGGGTACGAGTGTTCTGTTTAATTCAGATACTCTGTCCATCACTACCCCCTTTTCTGAATCGTTTTGTCCACCATAAGCGTGGAAAAGTATACTCAGATGTGAGTCCCTTGCTCACTGCACCATCAGGATACAAGCAAGCCGGGCCGAAGACGGCTGTAATGTCAGAAACTGGTCCCCGGAAGCTTGTTTCCTTTCCAGTATAAGAATTGGCTTGGTAGTTTGGTCTGCCCTGTTCCCATGATGCACTGGACCAGGGACAGACTAATTTGCATGTAGCCAGGTTCTAAGCTGATATGGTGCAGTGAGCTAAAAAATGGTGATGGATCAAGCCCTGATCTGTTGACTGGGTACGAGTGTTCTGTTTCATTCAGATACTCTGTCCATCACCACCCCCTTTTCTGAATCGTGTTGTCCACCATAAGCGTGGAAGGGTATACTCAGATGTGAGTCCCTTGCTGACTGCACCATCAGGATTCAAGCAAGCCGGGCCGAAGACGGCTGTAATGCCATAAACCGGTCCCCGGAAGCTTGTTTCCTTTCCAGTATAAGATTTGGCTTGGTAGTGTGGTCTGCCCTGTTCCCATGATGCACTGGGCCAGGGACAGACTAATTTGCATGTAGCCAGGTTCTGAGCTGGGATGGTGCAGTGAGCTAAAAAACGGTGATGGATCAAGCCCTGATCTGTTGACTGGGTACGAGTGTTCTGTTTCATTCAGATACTCTGTCCATCACCACCCCCTTTTCTGAATCGTTTTGTCCACCATAAGCGTGGAAGGGTATACTCAGATGTGAGTTCCTTGCTCACTGCACCATCAGGATTCAAGCAAGCCGGGCCGAAGACGGCTGTAATGCCGGAAACCGGTCCCCGGAAGCTTGTTTCCTTTCCAGTATAAGAATTGGCTTGGTAGTTTGGCCTGCCCTGTTCCCATGATGCACTGGGCCAGGGACAGACTAATTTGCATGTAGCCAGGTTCTGAGCTAGGATGGTGCAGTGAGCTAAAAAACGGTGCTGGATCAAGCCCTGATCTGTTGACTGGGTACGAGTGTTCTGTTCATTTCAGATACTCTGTCCATCACTACCCCCTTTTCTGAATCGTTTTGTCCACCATAAGCGTGGAAAAGTATACTCAGATGTGAGTCCCTTGCTCACTGCACCATCAGGATACAAGCAAGCCGGGCCGAAGACGGCTGTAATGCCAGAAACTGGTCCAGGGAAGCTTGTTTCCTTTCCAGTATAAGAATTGGCTTGGTAGTTTGGTCTGCCCTGTTCCCATGATGCACTGGACCAGGGACAGACTAATTTGCATGTAGCCAGGTTCTAAGCTGATTTGGTGCAGTGAGCTAAAAAACGGTGATGGATCAAGCCCTGATCTGTTGACTGGGTACGAGTGTTCTGTTTCATTCAGATACTCTGTCCATCACCACCCCCTTTTCTGAATCGTTTTGTCCACCATAAGCGTGGAAGGGTATACTCAGATGTGAGTCCCTTGCTGACTGCACCATCAGGATTCAAGCAAGCCGGGCAAAAGACGGCTGTAATGCCATAAACCGGTCCCCGGAAGCTTGTTTCCTTTCCAGTATAAGAATTGGCTTGGTAGTGTGGTCTGCCCTGTTCCCATGATGCACTGGGCCAGGGACAGACTAATTTGCATGTAGCCAGGTTCTGAGCTGGGATGGTGCAGTGAGCTAAAAAACGGTGATGGATCAAGCCCTGATCTGTTGACTAGGTACAAGTGTTCTGTTTAATTCAGATACTCTGTCCATCACCACCCCATTTTCTGAATCGTTTTGTCCACCATAAGCGTGGAAGGGTATACTCAGATGTGAGTTCCTTGCTCACTGCACCATCAGGATTCAAGCAAGCCGGGCCGAAGACGGCTGTAATGCCGGAAACCGGTCCCCGGAAGCTTGTTTCCTTTCCAGTATAAGAATTGGCTTGGTAGTTTGGCCTGCCCTGTTCCCATGATGCACTGGGCCAGGGACAGACTAATTTGCATGTAGCCAGGTTTTGAGCTAGGATGGTGCAGTGAGCTAAAAAACGGTGATTGATCAAACCCTGATCTGTTGACTGGGTACGAGTGTTCTGTTTAATTCAGATACTCTGTCCATCACCACCCCCTTTTCTGAATCGTTTTGTCCACCATAAGCGTGGAAGGGTATACTCAGATGTGAGTCCCTTGCTTACTGCACCATCAGGATTCAAGCAAGCCGGGCTGAAGATGGCTGTAATGCCATAAACCGGTCCCCGGAAGCTTGTTTTCTTTCCAGTATAAGAATTGGCTTGGTAGTTTCGTCTGCCCTGTTCCCATGATGCACTGGGCCAGGGACAGACTAATTTGCATATAGCCAGGTTCTGAGCTGGGATGGTGCAGTGAGCTAAAAAACAGTGATGGATCAAGCCCTGATCTGTTGACTGGGTACGAGTGTTCTGTTTAATTCAGATACTCTGTCCATCACCACCCCCTTTTCTGAATCGTTTTGTCCACCATAAGCGTGGAAGGGTATACTCAGATGTGAGTCCCTTGCTCACTGCACCATCAGGATTCAAGCAAGCCAGGCCGAAGACGGCTGTAATGCCAGAAACCGGTCCCCGGAAGCTTGTTTCCTTTCCAGTATAAGAATTGAGTTGGTAGTTTGGTTTGCCCTGTTCCCATGATGCACTGGGCCAGGGACAGACTAATTTGCATGTAGCCAGGTTCTGAGCTGGGATGGTGCAATGAGCCAAAAAACGGTGATGGATCAAGCCCTGATCTGTTGACTGGGAATGAGTGTTATGTTTAATTCAGATACTCTGTCCATCACCACCCCATTTTCTGAATCGTTTTGTCCACCATAAGTGTGGATGGTATACTCAGATGTGAGTCCCTTGCTTACTGCACCATCAGGATTCAAGCAAGCCGGGCTGAAGATGGCTGTAATGCCAGAAACCGGTCCCCGGAAGCTTGTTTCCTTTCCAGTATAAGAATTGGCTTGGTAGTGTGGTCTGCCCTGTTCCCATGATGCACTGGGCCAGGGACAGACTAATTTGCATGTAGCCAGGTTCTGAGCTGGGATGGTGCAGTGAGCTAAAAAACGGTGATGGATCAAGCCCTGATCTGTTGACTGGGTACGAGTGTTCTGTTTAATTCAGATACTCTGTCCATCACTACCCCCTTTTCTGAATCATTTTGTCCACCATAAGCGTGGAAAAGTATACTCAGATATGAGTCTCTTGCTCACTGCACCATCAGGATACAAGCAAGCCGGGCCGAAGACGGCTGTAATGCCAGAAACTGGTCCCCGGAAGCTTGTTTCCTTTCCAGTATAAGAATTGGCTTGGTAGTTTGGTCTGCCCTGTTCCCATGATGCACTGGACCAGGGACAGACTAATTTGCATGTAGCCAGGTTCTAAGCTGATATGGTGCAGTGAGCTAAAAATTGGTGATGGATCAAGCCCTGATCTGTTGACTGGGTACGAGTGTTCTGTTTCATTCAGATACTCTGTCCATTACCACCCCCTTTTCTGAATCATTTTGTCCACCATAAGCGTGGAAGGGTATACTCAGATGTGAGTCCCTTGCTCACTGCACCATCAGGATTCAAGCAAGCCGGGCCGAAGACGGCTGTAATGCCATAAACCGGTCCCCGGAAGCTTGTTTCCTTTCCAGTATAAGAATTGGCTTGGTAGTGTGGTCTGCCCTGTTCCCATGATGCACTGGGCCAGGGACAGACTAATTTGCATATAGCCAGGTTCTGAGCTGGGATGGTGCAGTGAGCTAAAAAACGGTGATGGATCAAGCCCTGATCTGTTGACTAGGTACGAGTGTTCTGTTTAATTCAGATACTCTGTCCATCACCACCCCATTTTCTGAATCGTTTTGTCCACCATAAGCGTGGAAGGGTATACTCAGTTGTGAGTTCCTTGCTCACTGCACCATCAGGATTCAAGCAAGCCGGGCCGAAGACGGCTGTAATGCCAGAAACCGGTCCCCGGAAGCTTGTTTCCTTTCCAGTATAAGAATTGGCTTGGTAGGGGGGTCTGCCCTGTTCCCATGATGCACTGGGCCAGGGACAGACTAATTTGCATGTAGCCAGGTTCTGAGCTAGGATGGTGCAGTGAGCTAAAAAACGGTGATGGATCAAGCCCTGATCTGTTGACTGGGTAAGAGTGTTCTTTTTAATTCAGATACTCTGTCCATCACTACCCCCTTTTCTGAACTGTTTTGTCCACCATAAGCGTGGAAGGGTATACTCAGATGTGAGTCCCTTGCTTACTGCACCATCAGGATTCAAGCAAGTCGGGCTGAAGACGGCTGTAATGCCAGAAACCGGTACCCAGAAGCTTGTTTACTTTCCGGTATAAGAATTGCCTTGGTAGTTTGGTCTGCCCTGTTCCCATGATGCACTGGGCCAGGGACAGACTAATTTGCATGTAGCCTGGTTCTGAGCTGGGATGGTGCAGTGAGCTAAAAAACGGTGATGGATCAAGCCCTGATCTGTTGACTGGGTACGAGTGTTCTGTTTAATTCAGATACTCTGTCCATCACCACCCCCTTTTCTGAATTGTTTTGTCCATCATAAGCGTGGAAGGGTATACTCAGATGTGAGTCCCTTGCTCACTGCACCATCAGGATTCAAGCAAGCCAGGCCTAAGAAGGCTGTAATGCCAGAAACCGGTCCCCGGAAGCTTGTTTCCTTTCCAGTATAAGAATTGCCTTGGTAGTTTGGTCTGCCCTGTTCCCATGATGCAGTGGGCCAGGGACAGACTAATTTGCATGTAGCCAGGTTCTGAGCTGGGATGGTGCAGTGAGCTAAAAAACGGTGATGGATCAAGCCCTCATCTGTTGACTGGGTACGAGTGTTCTGTTTAATTCAGATACTCTGTCCATCACCACCCCCTTTTCTGAATAGTTTTGTCCACCATAAGCGTGGAAAGGTATACTCAGATGTGAGCCCCTTGCTCACTGCACCATCAGGATACAAGAAAGTCGGGCGAAGACGGCTGTAATGCCAGAAACTGGTCCCCGGAAGCTTGCTTCCTTTCCAGTATAAGAATCGGCTTAGTAGTTTGGTCTGCCCTGTTCCCATGATGCACTGGACCAGGGACAGACTCATTTGCATGTAGCCAGGTTCTGAGCTGGGATGGTGCAGAGAGCTAAAAAACGGTGATGGATCAAGCCCTGATATGTGAGAAGTTGGCCTGGTATATAATGCTCACTAATTCTTAGTGATCACTTTGTACCATGCCAAGCAACCCTTATGATGATGGTTGTAATTCAACCTTGTAGACCAGTTATCCTAGTGGTAACGTGGACAAAGCAGTCTTAGGCTAAACTCTGAAAGGCATGTGAAGCCAGCTGTTATACCATACACAACCCCCTTGAATACCAAATGAAAGGGACACCACACAGATATATATTGAAAATATATATTGATTTATTAACTATAAAATCCCCTGGACTCTTTATGAGCACAGAAGCACAAGCGTTAAATCACAAGACAGTTTAAAATACACAAAAGTTACACAATATGGATGAGCCCTAGGGGCCACCTAAACCATATACTAAGAAAGTGGTATAAGAGATACCAAGAGGAAAGTGAAGAGGCCTAGGGCCTTGGGAATCGCTGGAGCTATTCGAGACTAGCAGTGACTAAGTCGGGAGAGGCCCACGGGACTCGGGTGCAGTGTTCAAAGTGCACGCACTTTCCAATGTAAAGTCTATGGTGCGTAAAAAGTACAAAGTTAGAAAGTTAGGAACCTTCCGAGTGACCTACGGAGTTAAAACTTAAGACACAGGCCCTTGAGATGTGTACCAATGCAGGAGCACTGGCGGAGCTGAGTTACCTCACCCACAGGAAGCGGGTGCACAGGGTCGAAGTAGTGTCGGGTTTCGTCACGCTGGTCGATGGTGCTTGGAGCTGAAGATGCTGCAGGCGGCTCGAGGAGAAGAGTTCCGGTGGATCCAAGGGTGGATCTGATGATGTGAAGACCTGAAAGCAGAGGGGACAGTGTTCAAAGTCACTAGCCAGTGACTACTGTGGAACCAGATTGGAACCAGGCGATGTCGGGTGCAAACAGGCGTTGTCGGGTAGCTTCTTTCTGCAGCCACGTGGATACCCGGGGTCGAGGACGTCCAGGAGTCGGTCACGAGCTGTCCCACGTAGGCTTCTCGCTGTTGGCGGTGTCGGCGACCTGATCGGAGCAAACAGGCCTTGGCAAATGCAAGCCACGCAGAAGTTGAAAGATGCTGTTTACTTGGACCAGCAAGGTCAGAGCGGGTGCTCCTTCTCACAGGAGCTTGGGTAGGTCTGGAGCAACCAGACCTGCTGTGTAAATCTTCGGGTTCGTCACCAAGATGGCCGCTGACCACGTGGCTAGTGGCCGGGATGGCACGTCGAGTGGCACAATGCAAAAGGGCCCCACGCAGATCGTGGAGATACTGGAGGGCTGCTCTTCGGTGCAAGGGCTGCTCGGTAGTGGGGGTTCTCAGTCCCCAAAGCACAATGTCGAGGATGCCTCAGAAGCTGCGCAGTCAGCTTTTCGAGTGTCTTCCAAGAGGTCCGGTCCCACGTCACTCGGTGCCTCCACGGGTCCCTTCTTTGCAGGGACTGTGGATTGGGCTCTGAGAGGTCTGGGAGTCTGGTTCTTGTCGGGCTCTGGGCTCCGTCTCCGGCGGGAGGCGGCGGCAAAGCAGACGTTGAGTTGCTGGTTGGTACCTGTGTTCACAGGGTGGCCACTCCTAGGCCACAAGGGAGATTCTCTTCAGTCTTCTGTGCAGCAGAATGTCGAAGTTCAGTCTTCTTCTTTGTGTAAAGTTGATTCAGGATGATCTGCTGTGCAATGGCACTGCTCCCGCTCTTATTCCCAATCTGAGGGGTGGATCACCTACTAGGTCCCTCCTCTGGGAGGAACCAGGAAGGGGGGTGGTTACACCCCCTTTCCTTTGTCCAGGTCTGGAAAGTCCCAGGACCGGTTTGGACTGGCCTATGCACGGGGACACCTTGTGTGCCCCGGGCATGTCTGATTCTATTCAGCCCTGTCCTACCCAATACACAAAATCCTGTCTGGGGTGGTGCTCGCACCTCCCAAGGCAGGAAACCCTTTGTCCAGGCCACCATCTGCCGAGTTTCGGTCAGCAGCAGGAGGCCAGACTCGTGTCTGTGGTGGCAGCATCCATTTTGTGATGCTGAGGCTCTGTTTAACTTTAACCGGGGTTAAGGCTACACACATGTCGTGTCCCTCTAGAAGGGTGGAATGCTATCCCCGTCGCCAGAATTGACGAGGGGATAGTATTCCAATTCGTATGACACCTTACTCGACATGTTTTGATAAAGCCAAACCAAAGATAGCAAATAACCGCGAGGATTATAATGCACTTAAGAGTATATGGTATGGCAATATCCCGGAACAGCTTAGGGAGTTGTTCCCGACAGCTGCAGACAGGCTCAGCTCATGCTAGAGCACCATCTCACATATTTCCAAGCACTCTGCCTCCAGGATTGATGAGGCCTTCCATAGGAGTGGCTGATAGGAACATATGTGTCCAGTTTAGGGTTAGGCACAGACATACTGTACCTAAGTAAGAGGTGGTTACACCGACTTACCCCAGCTGAGTGATCAGCCAGTTGTGTCAAATATGGAGGCCAGGCCAGGGGTGGCACAATACATGCTGCAGCCCCTGGTAGGCCTTGGATACACCTATGCCCTGGGCACCTAGGGTGCACTGATACAGGGGCTCATAAGGTGAACCAGTTCCAATTCGTGATGCACCTAAAGTGCATTGGCAGTAATTTAGAGAGAGAACAGCAGGCTGTGGGTCTGATTAGCAGGCCCACAGCCACATTAAGTCAGAAACCAGTGAAGCAAAAAGCAAAAATTTGGGGTGACCATAGGATAGCAGACCCTACTCTCCTACATAACCCCCCCCAAACGCAGGGACATTAGACTAACCTTGACCAGTTGTGTCTTCATGTTCTAAGTGGAAGTACCTGGAGAGACCATCTGCGTTGCCATGGTCAGTCCCTGGGCGGTGCTCCACTGTAAAGTCCATCCCCTGTAGGGAAATGGACCACCTGAGTAGTTTGGGGTTTTCACCCTTCATCTGATTAAGCCATAGGAGGGGCTTATGGTCGGTCTGAATCTTGAAGTGAGTACCAAACAAGTATGGCCTCAACTTCTTCAGGGCCCACACCACAGCAAAGGCCTCCCTCTCTATAGCTGACCAACGTTTCTCTCTGGGGGTCAGCCTTCTGCTAATGAAAGCAATGGGCTGGTCCTGGCCATCTACATTAAGCTGTGAAAGCACTGCTCCCACTCCCAACTCAGAAGCATCTGTTTGGACAATGAACTCTCTTGAGTAGTCAGGACTCTTCAGGATAGGTGCAGAGCACATGGCCTTCTTCAGGTCATCAAATGCCTTTTGACAGATTTCTGTCCACTGAACCTTTTTGGGCATCTTCTTAGATGTCAGATCATTAAGAGGAGTCACAATGGACCCATAGTTCTTAACAAACTTCCTGTAGTACCCAGTCAGGCCCAAGAAAGCTCTGACCTGAGTCTGGGTAGTTGGAGGGGACCAGTCCTTGATGGTCTGGATCTTACTCTCCAGTGGTTGAACTTGGCCTCCACCTACAAGGTGGCCCAGGTATACAACCTTACTCTGCCCTATCTGGCACTTTGTTGCCTTGATAGTGAGGCCTGCCTTCTGCAGAGCCTCAAGCACTTCCTTCAGGTGGACCAGGTGATCCTCCCAGGTGGAGCTAAAGACAGCAATATCGTCCAGATAAGCTGCACAAAAGTCATCCAACCCAGTTAGGACTTGATTCACCAACCTTTGGAAGGTGGCAGGTGCATTTTTCAAACCAAAGGGCATCACCACAAACTGATAATGCCCACTAGGGGTAGAAAATGCTGTTTTGGCTTTAGACTCCTCAGCTAACCTGATTTGCCAGTAGCCAGCTGTCAAGTCAAATGTGCTCAAATACTTGGCAGAAGCCAACTTGTCAATGAGCTCATCTGCCCTTGGAATAGGGTGTGCATCTGTCCTGGTGACAGCATTGAGTCCTCTGTAATCCACACAGAACCTCAACTCTCTCTTGCCATCTTTGGTGTGAGGTTTGGGGACCAGAACCACTGGGCTAGCCCAGGGGCTCTCTGAAGGCTCAATGACACCTAATTCCAGCATCTTTTGCACCTCAGTCTTTATACAGTCCCTGACGTGGTCAGGTTGCCTGTAAATTTTGCTCTTTACAGGAAGACTGTCACCAGTGTCCACCACATGTGTACACCAGTTAGTCTGACTGGGTGTCAATGAGAACATATACCTGTATGCCTGTAGAACTTGTCTGCAGTCATGTTGCTGATGTTCAGTGAGGCTGCCACCTAAGGCCACACCATCAACTGAGCCATCCTCAGGGTTCTGAGTGAGCAGGTCTGGGAGAGGGTCACTCTCTTCCTCCTGTCCCTCATCTGTAGCCATGAGCAAGCCCATGTCTGCCCTGCTGACATATGCCTTCAATCTGTTTACATGGAGCACCCTGTGGGGGCTCCTGGGAGTTCCTAGGTCCACCAAGTAGGTAACCTCTCCCTTCTTCTCCAGAATTGTATGGGGTCCAGACCATTTGTCTTGGAGTGCTGCTGGGGCCACTGGCTCCAACACCCATACCTTCTGTCCAGGCTGAAATTCAACAAGGACAGCCTTTTGGTCATGCCAAGCTTTTTGTGATTCTTGGCTAGCCTCAAGGTTTTTGGATGCCTTTTCCATGTACTCTGCCATCCTGGAGCGGAGACCAAGTACATAGTCCACTATGTCCTGTTTAGGCTTTTTGAGAGGTAACTCCCATCCTTCCTTCACTAGACACAGGGGTCCTCTTACAGGGTGCCCAAACAACAATTCAAAGGGGCTGAAGCCAACCCCCTTTTGAGGGACCTCTCTGTAAGCGAACAAAAGGCAGGGCAGTAGGATGTCCCATCTTCGCCTGAGCTTTTCAGGTAATCCTTTAATCATGCCCTTTAGGGTCTTGTTAAATCTCTCAACAAGCCCATTGCATTGTGGGTGATAAGGAGTGGTGAACTTGTAGTTGACACCACATTCCTTCCACATAGCTGTCAAATATCCAGACATGAAGTTGGCATCTCTATCTGATATTACCTCCTTAGGAAACCCCACTCTGGAGAAAACTCCAAGTAAGGCCCTGGCCACAACAGGAGCTGTTGTGGTCCTAAGTGGAATTGCCTCTGGGTACCTGGTGGCATGATCCACTACCACCAGTATGAATCTGTGCCCAGATGCTGTAGGGGGATCCATTGGACCAACAATATCAATCCCCACTCTTTCAAAGGGGACCCCCACCACAGGTAGTGGTATCAGGGGGGCCTTTGTTGTTCCACCTGCTTTACCACTGGCTTGGCAGGTTTCACAGGAGCGACAAAACTCATTGGTGTCTTCAGACATGTGAGGCCAGTGAAAGTGAGGGACAAGCCTGTCCCAAGTCTTGCTCTGGCCTAGGTGTCCTGCTAAAGGAATATCATGGGCCAAGGTGAGTAGGAAGCACCTAAATTGCAGAGGTATAACCAACCTCCTGGTAGCACCAGACTTGGGGTCTCTAGCCTCTGAATAAAGGAGTCCATCGTCCCAATATACTTTATGGGCACCTTGAGCATTCCCAGCAGCCTCAGCAGCAGCCTGCTGTCTGAGGGGTTCAAGAGAAGGACAGGTTAACTGAGCCTGCCCCAAGTCTGCCCTAGAAGGTCCCCCTGTCCCCAGAAACTCAACCTGATCAGGTTCAAGTTCTTCAGAGGCAGTTCCTTCAGGGGTCTCAAGATCAGTTTCCTGTGAAGCCTGATCCTCACTTGTAGGCAGTTGGGAAGGCGCAGCCTTAACCCTCCTGTTCTTTCTCTTGGAAGGTGCTTGGTCCATTGTTCCAGGATCCAAGACCTGAGGTTCAGAGAGGCACTTTTTGGCCTGTGACCTGGTCACAGCAAGGACATGTGATGATATCCCTAACATCTCTGCATGAGTCCTGTACTCAACTTCTGACCATAGAGAGTTCTCCAGGTCATTGCCCAACAAACATTCTACTGGGAGATCAGCACTAACCACAACTTTCTTTAGGCCAGTTACCCCTCCCCAGGAAAAGTTAACAAGTGCCACACTATGTGTAGTAGTGACATTGCTGGCATTGGTCACCAGGTAATCATTGCCTGGCATGTATTGTCCAGGGTCCACAAAGTTAGGTGTCACCATAGTAACACTGGCACATGTGTCCCTGTAAGCTTGAGCCACTTTATTGTTGATCAAAGGTGTCTGTCTGTATTTGCCCAGGTTACTGGGACTTATGTCAGGGGTCAAATCTATGTCCCCTTCACAAACCAGAACAGCCTGTGTAAGGGTTCTGACTAGGTCAGAATCTCCTTCAGTTCCCAAAGTGATACCCACTAATCCCTTGGCTTGAGGACCAGCACTGCTAACTGTACTAGTGGGTGCAGGTGCCTTAGGGGCTGCAGTGCTGGGGGCTCCACCCTTTTTACACTCACTTGTCCAGTGAGAGGTGTTCTTACAAGTTTTACACCAGGGTTTCTTCTGACCTTCTTTCTTCTTCTTCTTGGAAGTTTGGGACCCACCCTCTGTCTCAGTTTGGGGCCCTGTTGAAGACTTCTGGTCTTTAGCTTTCTGCTCCCCACCCTTCTGGTCTGTTTTCTTCTGGTCACCACCCTGGTTCTGGTTCTGGTTCTTTTGCTTAACTCTGGTTCTTACCCATTTATCTGCCCTCTTTCCCAATTCTTGGGGAGAGGTCAAATCTGAGTCAACCAAATGTTGATGCAACTGCTGGTTCTGACAATTATTTAAAATTTGTTCTCTCATCAGCAAATTATACAATCCTTCATAGTCTGTAACCTTGCTTCCCAGCAACCATCCCTCCAGAGCCTTAGTGGCACACTCAAATTCAGACCAGTCCTGAGTCTGTGTCTTCTGGGTATCTCTGAACATTAACCTGTACTGTTCAGTGGTTAAGCCTAACCCATCAATCAGAGCACTCTTCAGGACCATGTAGTTTCTAGAATCCTCATCACTAACTGTGAGGAGTCTGTCTCTGCCTCTACCTTCAAAGGAGAGCCACAAGATTGCTGCCCACTGCTCCTGAGGGATCTGCTGTACCATGCAGGCTCTCTCAAGTGCAGTCATCCATTTGTGGATATCATCCCCAGCTTTGTAGGGGGGCACAATCTTACTCAGGTTTCTGTTATCAAAAGACCTGTCTTTATCCTTGTGGATATTGCTGCCACCAGTGGGTTCTATTACCCCACTCTCTCTAGGCTGTCTTGCTCTAGCAAGTTTCTCTTGGGCCAGGGCAACTTCTAATTCTTGTCTCTGGATCCTAAGCTCAGCCTCTCTCATTTTGGCCTCGTGTTCCCTTCTCTGAGGGCTAGTCATCTCCTTCCTGGAGTGACCATGAGAGCCTCTAGAGACATGGGAGGTATTGGATTCACCTGAGTGATTCCTCCTCCTCCTATGCCCCTGGTTAAGTCCACCTGGGGGTCTGAATGGGTTGTTACCAGATTCATTCCCAAGTTGGCTTAAGTTAGCCTGGTTCAGTCTACTGACCAGCACCTGACTGTCTCTGTCATCATCTGACTCACTGCTTTCCACCTCCTCCTCTTCCTCTTCCTCTTCCTCTACATCTACCTGAGGAGCTCCAGTGGTGGAGGCTTCCTCATCTACCAGGATGATAGGGGCAGGGGTGTCTACAGTGTCATCCTCTGAAGGATGGCCTCCTTCAGCATCCCCTGTGGGGTTTGCCTTAGAGGGCTTTAGAGTCTCAGACTGGTCTAAGAGCTGTCTTAGGTGGTCTGTAGTAGGGGAAGGCCCTGTCTTCAGACCCCTTAAGACACAAAGCTGTCTTAATTCCTTAAAGGAAAAAATAGCAAATTTGGATGGTGCCCTTGGAGGGTCACTCTCAACAGGAGTAAGTCCACTGGACCCCTCTGCTCCAGACATTGCTCTAGTGTGGGTGGATGTGTTGCAATCTACCTACACTGGTGTTTACCTACTAAACCTATCTAGTAGTTGTAGCTAGGGTGTGCTACTCCCTTTGCTCTACAACAACTAAGTTCAGTAGAACTTAAGTATACTAGTCTTGTTTTATATGTACCTAGCAGGTACCTGTATGATCTTTCAAATGATAATCTCAAAGATTGTAATGGTAAAACAACAGCAAGCTCAGATCCCAATCCGCTGCTCACCAATGTGAGAAGTTGGCCTGGTATATAATGCTCACTAATTCTTAGTGATCACTTTGTACCATGCCAAGCAACCCTTATGATGATGGTTGTAATTCAACCTTGTAGACCAGTTATCCTAGTGGTAACGTGGACAAAGCAGTCTTAGGCTAAACTCTGAAAGGCATGTGAAGCCAGCTGTTATACCATACACAACCCCCTTGAATACCAAATGAAAGGGACACCACACAGATATATATTGAAAATATATATTGATTTATTAACCATAAAATCCCCTGGACTCTTTATGAGCACAGAAGCACAAGCGTTAAATCACAAGACAGTTTAAAATACACAAAAGTTGCACAATATGGATGAGCCCTAGGGGCCACCTAAACCATATACTAAGAAAGTGGTATAAGAGATACCAAGAGGAAAGTGAAGAGGCCTAGGGCCTTGGGAATCGCTGGAGCTATTCGAGACTAGCAGTGACTAAGTCGGGAGAGGCCCACGGGACTCGGGTGCAGTGTTCAAAGTGCACGCACTTTCCAATGTAAAGTCTATGGTGCGTAAAAAGTACAAAGTTAGAAAGTTAGGAACCTTCCGAGTGACCTACGGAGTTAAAACTTAAGACACAGGCCCTTGAGATGTGTACCAATGTAGGAGCACTGGCGGAGCTGAGTTACCTCACCCACAGGAAGCGGGTGCACAGGGTCGAAGTAGTGTCGGGTTTCGTCACGCTGGTCGATGGTGCTTGGAGCTGAAGATGCTGCAGGCGGCTCGAGGAGAAGAGTTCCGGTGGATCCAAGGGTGGATCTGATGATGTGAAGACCTGAAAGCAGAGGGGACAGTGTTCAAAGTCACTAGCCAGTGACTACCGTGGAACCAGATTGGAACCAGGCGATGTCGGGTGCAAACAGGCATTGTTGGGTAGCTTCTTTCTGCAGCCACGTGGATACCCGGAGTCGAGGACGTCCAGGAGTCGGTCACGAGCTGTCCCACGTAGGCTTCTCGCTGTTGGCGGTATCGGCGACCTGATCGGAGCAAACAGGCCTTGGCAAATGCAAGTCACGCAGAAGTTGAAAGATGCTGTTTACTCGGACCAGCAAGGTCAGAGCGGGTGCTCCTTTTCACAGAAGCTTGGGTAGGTCTGGAGCAACCAGACCTGCTGTGTAAATCTTCGGGTTCGTCGCCAAGATGGCCGCTGACCACGTGGCTAGTGGCCGGGATGGCACGTCGAGTGGCACAATGCAAAAGGGCCCCACGCAGATCGTGGAGATACTGGAGGGCTGCTCTTCGGTGCAAGGGCTGCTCAGTGATAGGGGTTCTCAGTCCCCAAAGCACAACGTCGAGGATGCCTCAGAAGCTGCGCAGTCAGCTTTTCGAGTGTCTTCCAAGAGGTCCGGTCCCACGTCACTCGGTGCCTCCACGGGTCCCTTCTTTGCAGGGACTGTGGATCGGGCTCTGAGAGGTCTGGGAGTCTGGTTCTTGTCGGGCTCTGGGCTCGGTCTCCGGCGGGAGGCGGCGGCAAAGCAGACGTCGAGTTGCTGGTTGGTACCTGTGTTCACAGGGTGGCCACTCCTAGGCCACAAGGGAGATTCTCTTCAGTCTTCTGTGCAGCAGAATGTCGAAGTCCAGTCTTCTTCTTTGTGTAAAGTTGATTCAGGATGATCTGCTGTGCAATGGCACTGCTCCCGCTCTTATTCCCAATCTGAGGGGTGGATCACCTACTAGGTCCCTCCTCTGGGAGGAACCAGGAAGGGGGGCGGTTACACCCCCTTTCCTTTGTCCAGTTCCGCGCCAGGCCTGGGTCTGGAAAGTCCCAGGACCGGTTTGGACTGGCCTATGCACGGGGACACCTTGTGTGCCCCGGGCATGTCTGATTCTATTCAGCCCTGTCCTACCCAATACACAAAATCCTGTCTGGGGTGGTGCTCGCACCTCCCAAGGCAGGAAACCCTTTGTCCAGGCCACCATCTGCCGAGTTTCGGTCAGCAGCAGGAGGCCAGACTCGTGTCTGTGGTGGCAGCATCCATTTTGTGATGCTGAGGCTCTGTTCAACTTTAACCGGGGTTAAGGCTACACACATGTCGTGTCCCTCTAGAAGGGTGGAATGCTATCCCCGTCGCCAGAATTGGCGAGGGGATAGTATTCCAATTCGTATGACACCTTACTCGACATGTTTTGATAAAGCCAAACCAAAGATAGCAAATAACCGCGAGGATTATAATGCACTTAAGAGTATATGGTATGGCAATATACCGGAACAGCTTAGGGAGTTGTTCCCGACAGCTGCAGACAGGCTCATCTCATGCTAGAGCACCATCTCACATATTTCCAAGCACTCTGCCTCCGGGATTGATGAGGCCTTCCATAGGAGTGGCTGATAGGAACATATGTGTCCAGTTTAGGGTTAGGCACAGACATACTGTACCTAAGTAAGAGGTGGTTACACCGACTTACCCCAGCTGAGTGATCAGCCAGTTGTGTCAAATATGGAGGCCAGGCCAGGGGTGGCACAATACATGCTGCAGCCCCTGGTAGGCCTTGGATACACCTATGTCCTGGGCACCTAGGGTGCACTGATACAGGGGCTCATAAGGTGAACCAGTTCCAATTCGTAATGCACCTAAAGTGCATTGGCAGTAATTTAGAGAGAGAACAGCAGGCTGTGGGTCTGATTAGCAGGCCCACAGCCACATTAAGTCAGAAACCAA
The DNA here is from genome assembly GCF_964263255.1 of Lissotriton vulgaris. NCBI lineage: Eukaryota > Metazoa > Chordata > Amphibia > Caudata > Salamandridae > Lissotriton > Lissotriton vulgaris. The sequence goes on from NC_141687.1 coordinate 10,348,869, forward strand.
TGAAGCAAAAAGCAAAAATTTGGGGTGACCATAGGATAGCAGACCCTACTCTCCTACACTGATCTGTTGACTGGGTACGAGTGTTCTGTTTAATTCAGATACTCTGTCCATCACCACCCCCTTTTCTGAATCGTTTCGTCCACCATAAGCGTGGAAGGGTATACTCAGATGTGAGTCCCTTGCTCACTGCACCATCAGGATTCAAGCAAGCCGGGCCGAAGACGGCTGTAATGCCATAAACCGGTCCCCGGAAGCTTGTTTCCTTTCCAGTATAAGAATTGGCTTGGTAGTGTGGTCTGCCCTGTTCCCATGATGCACTGGGCCAGGGACAGACTAATTTGTATGTAGCCAGGTTCTGAGCTGGGATGGTGCAGTGAGCTAAAAAACGGTGATGGATCAAGCCCTGATCTGTTGACTGGGTACGAGTGTTCTGTTTAATTCACATACTCTGTCCATCACCACCCCATTTTCTGAATCGTTTTGTCCACCATAAGCGTGGAAGGGTATACTCAGATGTGAGTCCCTTGCTCACTGCACCATCAGGATTCAAGCAAGTCGGGCCGAAGACGGCTGTAATGCCAGAAACCGGTCCCTGGAAGCTTGTTTCCTTAACAGTATAAGAATTGGCTTGGTAGTTTGGTCTGCCCTGTTCCCATGATGCACTGGGCCAGGGACAGACTAATTTGCATGCAGCCAGGTTCTGAGCTAGGATGGTGCAGTGAGCTAAAAAATGGTGATGGATCAAGCCCTGATCTGTTGACTGGGTACGAGTGTTCTGTTTAATTCAGATACTCTGTCCATCACCACCCCCTTTTCTGAATCGTTTTGTCCACCATAAGCGTGGATGGTATACTCAGATGTGAGTCCCTTGCTTACTGCACCATCAGGATTCAAGCAAGCCGGGCTGAAGATGGCTGTAATGCCAGAAACCGGTCCCCGGAAGCTTGTTTCCTTTCCAGTATAAGAATTGGCTTGGTAGTGTGATCTGCCCTGTTCCCATGATGCACTGGGCCAGGGACAGACTAATTTGCATGTAGCCAGGTTCTGAGCTGGGATGGTGCAGTGAGCTAAAAAACGGTGATGGATCAAGCCCTGATCTGTTGACTGGGTACGAGTGTTCTGTTTAATTCAGATACTCTGTCCATCACTACCCCCTTTTCTGAATCGTTTTGTCCACCATAAGCATGGAAAAGTATACTCAGATGTGAGTCCCTTGCTCACTGCACCATCAGGATACAAGCAAGCCGGGCCGAAGACGGCTGTAATGCCAGAAACTGGTCCCCGGAAGCTTGTTTCCTTTCCAGTATAAGAATTGGCTTGGTAGTTTGGTCTGCCCTGTTCCCATGATGCACTGGACCAGGGACAGACTAATTTGCACGTAGCCAGGTTCTAAGCTGATATGGTGCAGTGAGCTAAAAAACGGTGATGGATCAAGCCCTGATCTGTTGACTAGGTACGAGTGTTCTGTTTAATTCAGATACTCTGTCCATCACCACCCCATTTTCTGAATCATTTTGTCCACCATAAGCGTGGAAGGGTATACTCAGATGTGAGTTCCTTGCTCACTGCACCATCAGGATTCAAGCAAGCCGGGCCGAAGACGGCTGTAATGCCGGAAACCGGTCCCCGGAAGCTTGTTTCCTTTCCAGTATAAGAATTGGCTTGGTAGTTTGGCCTGCCCTGTTCCCATGATGCACTGGGCCAGGGACAGACTAATTTGCATGTAGCCAGGTTCTGAGCTGGGATGGTGCAGTGAGCTAAAAAACAGTGAAGGATCAAGCCCTGATCTGTTGACTGGGTACGAGTGTTCTGTTTAATTCAGATACTTTGTCCATCACCACCCCATTTTCTGAATTGTTTTGTCCACCATAAGCGTGGAAGGGTATACTCAGATGTGAGTCCCTTTCTCACTGCACCATCAGGATTCAAGCAAGCCGGGCCGAAGACGGCTGTAATGCCAGAAACCGGTCCCCGGAAGCTTGTTTCCTTTCTAGTATAAGAATTGGCTTGGTAGTTTGGTCTGCCCTGTTCCCATGATGCAGTGGGCCAGGGACAGACTAATTTGCATGTAGCCAGGTTCTGAGCTGGGATGGTGCAGTGAGCTAAAAAACGGTGATGGATCAAGCCCTGATCTGTTGACTGGGGATGAGTGTTCTGTTTAATTCAGATACTCTGTCCATCACCACCCCCTTTTCTGAATCGTTTCGTCCACCATAAGCGTGGAAGGGTATACTCAGATGTGAGTCCCTTGCTCACTGCACCATCAGGATTCAAGCAAGCCGGGCCGAAGACGGCTGTAATGCCATAAACCGGTCCCCGGAAGCTTGTTTCCTTTCCAGTATAAGAATTGGCTTGGTAGTGTGGTCTGCCCTGTTCCCATGATGCACTGGGCCAGGGACAGACTAATTTGCATGTAGCCAGGTTCTGAGCTGGGATGGTGCAGTGAGCTAAAAAACGGTGATGGATCAAGCCCTGATCTGTTGACTGGGTACGAGTGTTCTGTTTAATTCAGATACTCTGTCCATCACCACCCCATTTTCTGAATCGTTTTGTCCACCATAAGCGTGGAAGGGTATACTCAGATGTGAGTCCCTTGCTCACTGCACCATCAGGATTCAAGCAAGCCGGGCCGAAGACGGCTGTAATGCCAGAAACCGGTCCCCGGAAGCTTGTTTCCTTAACAGTATAAGAATTGGCTTGGTAGTTTGGTCTGCCCTGTTCCCATGATGCACTGGGCCAGGGACAGAATAATTTGCATGTAGCCAGGTTCTGAGCTAGGATGGTGCAGTGAGCTAAAAAACGGTGATGGATCAAGCCCTGATCTGTTGACTGGGTACGAGTGTTCTGTTTAATTCAGATACTCTGTCCATCACCACCTCCTTTTCTGAATCGTTTTGTCCACCATAAGCGTGGATGGTATACTCAGATGTGAGTCCCTTGCTTACTGCACCATCAGGATTCAAGCAAGCCGGGCTGAAGATGGCTGTAATGCCAGAAACCGGTCCCCGGAAGCTTGTTTCCTTTCCACTATAAGAATTGGCTTGGTAGTGTAGTCTGCCCTGTTCCCATGATGCACGGGGCCAGGGACAGACTAATTTGCATGTAGCCAGGTTCTGAGCTGGGATGGTGCAGTGAGCTAAAAAACGGTGATGGATCAAGCCCTGATCTGTTGACTGGGTACGAGTGTTCTGTTTAATTCAGATACTCTGTCCATCACTACCCCCTTTTCTGAATCGTTTTGTCCACCATAAGCGTGGAAAAGTATACTCAGATGTGAGTCCCTTGCTCACTGCACCATCAGGATACAAGCAAGCCGGGCCGAAGACGGCTGTAATGTCAGAAACTGGTCCCCGGAAGCTTGTTTCCTTTCCAGTATAAGAATTGGCTTGGTAGTTTGGTCTGCCCTGTTCCCATGATGCACTGGACCAGGGACAGACTAATTTGCATGTAGCCAGGTTCTAAGCTGATATGGTGCAGTGAGCTAAAAAATGGTGATGGATCAAGCCCTGATCTGTTGACTGGGTACGAGTGTTCTGTTTCATTCAGATACTCTGTCCATCACCACCCCCTTTTCTGAATCGTGTTGTCCACCATAAGCGTGGAAGGGTATACTCAGATGTGAGTCCCTTGCTGACTGCACCATCAGGATTCAAGCAAGCCGGGCCGAAGACGGCTGTAATGCCATAAACCGGTCCCCGGAAGCTTGTTTCCTTTCCAGTATAAGATTTGGCTTGGTAGTGTGGTCTGCCCTGTTCCCATGATGCACTGGGCCAGGGACAGACTAATTTGCATGTAGCCAGGTTCTGAGCTGGGATGGTGCAGTGAGCTAAAAAACGGTGATGGATCAAGCCCTGATCTGTTGACTAGGTACGAGTGTTCTGTTTAATTCAGATACTCTGTCCATCACCATCCCATTTTCTGAATCGTTTTGTCCACCATAAGCGTGGAAGGGTATACTCAGATGTGAGTTCCTTGCTCACTGCACCATCAGGATTCAAGCAAACCGGGCCGAAGACGGCTGTAATGCCGGAAACCGGTCCCCAGAAGCTTGTTTCCTTTCCAGTATAAGAATTGGCTTGGTAGTTTGGCCTGCCCTGTTCCCATGATGCACTGGGCCAGGGACAGACTAATTTGCATGTAGCCAGGTTCAGAGCTAGGATGGTACAGTGAGCTAAAAAACGGTGATGGATCAAGCCCTGATCTGTTGACTGGGTACGAGTGTTCTGTTTAATTCAGATACTCTGTCCATCACCACCCCCTTTTCTGAATCGTTTTGTCCACCATAAGCGTGGAAGGGTATTCTCAGATGTGAGTCCCTTGCTTACTGCACCATCAGGATTCAAGCAAGCCGGGCTGAAGATGGCTGTAATGCCAGAAACCGGTCCCCGGAAGCTTGTTTCCTTTCCAGTATAAGAATTGGCTTGGTAGTTTCGTCTGCCCTGTTCCCATGATGCACTGGGCCAGGGACAGACTAATTTGCATGTAGCCAGGTTCTGAGCTGGGATGGTGCAGTGAGCTAAAAAACAGTGATGGATCAAGCCCTGATCTGTTGACTGGGTACGAGTGTTCTGTTTAATTCAGATACTCTGTCCATCACCACCCCCTTTTCTGAATCGTTATGTCCACCATAAGCGTGGAAGGGTATACTCAGATATGAGTCCCTTGCTCACTGCACCATCAGGATTCAAGCAAGCCGGGCCGAAGACGGCTGTAATGCCAGAAACCGGTCCCCGGAAGCTTGTTTCCTTGCCAGTATAAGAATTGACTTGGTAGTTTGGTTTGCCCTGTTCCCATGATGCACTGGGCCAGGGACAGACTAATTTGCATGTAGCCAGGTTCTGAGCTGGGATGGTGCAGTGAGCCAAAAAACGGTGATGGATCAAGCCCTGATCTGTTGACTGGATACGAGTGTTCTGTTCAATTCAGATACTCTGTCCATCACCACCCCCTTTTCTGAATAGTTTTGTCGACCATAAGCGTGGAAGGGTATACTCAGATGTGAGTCCCTTGCTCACTGCACCATCAGGATTCAAGCAAGCCGGGCCGAAGATGGCTCTAATGCCAGAAACCAGTCCCCGGAAGCTTGTTTCCTTTCCAGTATAAGAATTCGCTTTGTAGTTTGGTCTGCCCTGTTCCCATGATGCACTGGGTCAGGGACAGACTAATTTGCATGTAGCCAGGTTCTGAGCTGGGATGGTGCAGTGAGCTAAAAAACGGTGATGGATCAAGCCCTGATCTGTTGACTGGGCACGAGTGTTCTGTTTAATTCAGATACTCTGTCCATCACCACCCCCTTTTCTGAATCGTTTTGTCCACCATAAGCGTGGAAGGGTATACTCAGATGTGAGTATCTTGCTCACTGCACCATCAGGATTCAAGCAAGCCGGGCCGAAGACGGCTGTAATGCCATAAATTGGTCCCTGGAAGCTTGTTTCCTTTCCAGTATAAGAATTGGCTTGGTAGTGTGGTCTGCCCTGTTCCCATGATGCACTGGGCCAGGGACAGACTAATTTGCATGTAGCCAGGTTCTGAGCTGGGATGGTGCAGTAAGCTAAAAAACGGTGATGGATCAAGCCCTGATCTGTTGACTGGGAACGAGTGTTCTGTTTAATTCAGATACTCAGTCCATCACTACCCCCTTTTCTGAATCGTTTTGTCCACCATAAGCGTGGAAGGGTATACTCAGATGTGAGTCCCTTGCTCACTGAACCATCAGGATTCAAGCAAGCCGGGCCGAAGACGGCTGTAATGCCAGAAACCGGTCCCCGGAAGCTTGTTTCCTTTCCAGTATAAGAATTGGCTTAGTAGTTTGGTCTGCCCTGTTCCCATGATGCACTGGGCCAGGGACAGACTAATTTGCATGTAGCCAGGTTCTGAGCTAGGATGGTGCAGTGAGCTAAAAAACGATGATGGATCAAGCCCTGATCTGTTGACTGGGTACGAGTGTTCTGTTTAATTCAGATACTCTGTCCTTCACCACCCCCTTTTCTGAATTGTTTTGTCCACCATAAGCGTGGAAGGGTATACTCAGATGTGAGTCCCTTGCTCACTGCACCATCAGGATTCAAGCAAGCCAGGCCGAAGACGGCTGTAATGCCAGAAACCGGTACCCGGAAGCTTGTTTCCTTTCTAGTATAAGAATTGGCTTGGGAGTTTGGTTTGCCCTGTTCCCATGATGCACTGGGCCAGGGACAGACTAATTTGCATGTAGTCAGGTTCTGAGCTGGGATGGTGCAGTGAGCTAAAAAACGGTGATGGATCAAGCCCTGATCTGTTGACTGGATACGAGTGTTCTGTTCAATTCAGATACTCTGTCCATCACCACCCCCTTTTCTGAATCGTTTTGTCGACCATAAGCGTGGAAGGGTATACTCAGATGTGAGTCCCTTGCTCACTGCACCATCAGGATTCAAGCAAGCCGGGCCGAAGACGGCTCTAATGCCAGAAACCGGTCCCCGGAAGCTTGTTTCCTTTCCAGTATAAGAATTCGCTTTGTAGTTTGGTCTGCCCTGTTCCCATGATGCACTGGGTCAGGGACAGACTAATTTGCATGTAGCCAGGTTCTGAGCTGGGATGGTGCAGTGAGCTAAAAAACGGTGATGGATCAAGCCCTGATCTGTTGACTGGGCACGAGTGTTCTGTTTAATTCAGATACTCTGTCCATCACCACCCCCTTTTCTGAATCGTTTTGTCCACCATAAGCGTGGAAGGGTATACTCAGATGTGAGTATCTTGCTCACTGCACCATCAGGATTCAAGCAAGCCGGGCCGAAGACGGCTGTAATGCCATAAATTGGTCCCTGGAAGCTTGTTTCCTTTCCAGTATAAGAATTGGCTTGGTAGTGTGGTCTGCCCTGTTCCCATGATGCACTGGGCCAGGGACAGACTAATTTGCATGTAGCCAGGTTCTGAGCTGGGATGGTGCAGTAAGCTAAAAAACGGTGATGGATCAAGCCCTGATCTGTTGACTGGGAACGAGTGTTCTGTTTAATTCAGATACTCAGTCCATCACTACCCCCTTTTCTGAATCGTTTTGTCCACCATAAGCGTGGAAGGGTATACTCAGATGTGAGTCCCTTGCTCACTGAACCATCAGGATTCAAGCAAGCCGGGCCGAAGACGGCTGTAATGCCAGAAACCGGTCCCCGGAAGCTTGTTTCCTTTCCAGTATAAGAATTGGCTTAGTAGTTTGGTCTGCCCTGTTCCCATGATGCACTGGGCCAGGGACAGACTAATTTGCATGTAGCCAGGTTCTGAGCTAGGATGGTGCAGTGAGCTAAAAAACGGTGATGGATCAAGCCCTGATCTGTTGACTGGGTACGAGTGTTCTGTTTAATTTAGATACTCTGTCCTTCACCACCCCCTTTTCTGAATTGTTTTGTCCACCATAAGCGTGGAAGGGTATACTCAGATGTGAGTCCCTTGCTCACTGCACCATCAGGATTCAAGCAAGCCAGGCCGAAGACGGCTGTAATGCCAGAAACCGGTACCCGGAAGCTTGTTTCCTTTCTAGTATAAGAATTGGCTTGGGAGTTTGGTTTGCCCTGTTCCCATGATGCACTGAGCCAGGGACAGACTAATTTGCATGTAGCCAGGTTCTGAGCTGGGATGGCACAGTGAGCTAAAAAACGGTAATGGATCAAGCCCTGATCTGTTAACTGGGTACGAGTGTTCTGTTTAATTCAGATACTCTGTCCATCACCACCCCCTTTTCTGAATCGTTTTGTCCACCATAAGCTTGGAAGGGTATACTCAGATGTGAGTCCCTTGCTCACTGCACCATCAGGATTCAAGCAAGCCGGGACGAAGACGGCTATAATGTCAGAAACCAGTCCCCGGAAGCTTGTTTCCTTTCCAGTATAAGAATTGGCTTGGTAGTTTGGTCTGCCCTGTTCCCATGATGCACTGGGCTAGGGACAGACTAATTTGCATGTAGCCAAGTTCTGAGCTGGGATGGTGCAGTGAGCTAAAAAACGGTGATGGATCAAGCCCTGATCTGTTGACTGGGTACGAGTGTTCTGTTTAATTCAGATACTCTGTCCATCACCACCCCCTTTTCTGAATCGTTTTGTCCACCATAAGCGTGGAATGGTATACTCAGATGTGAGTCCCTTGCTCACTGCACCATCAGGATTCAAGCAATCCGGGCCGAAGACGGCTGTAATGCCAGAAACCGGTCCCCGGAAGCTTGTTTCCTTTCCAGTATAAGAATTAGTTTGGTGGTCTGGTTTGCCCTGTTCCCATGATGCACTGGGCCAGGGACAGACTAATTTGCATGTAGCCAGGTTCTGAGCTGGGATGGTGCAGTGAGCTAAAAAATGGTGATGGTTCAAGCCCTGATCTGTTGACTGGGTAAGAGTGTTCTGTTTAATTCAGATACTCTGTCCATCACTACCCCCTTTTCTGAATTGTTTTGTCCACCTTAAGCGTGGAAGGGTATACTCAGATGTGAGTCCCTTGCTTACTGCACCATCAGGATTCAAGCAAGCCGGGCTGAAGACGGCTGTAATGCCAGAACCCGGTACCCAGAAGCATGTTTCCTTTCCAGTATAAGAATTGGCTTGGTAGTTTGGTCTGCCCTGTTCCCATGATGCACTGGGCCAGGGACAGACTAATTTGCATGTAGTCTGGTTCTGAGCTGGGATGGTGCAGTGAGCTAAAAAACTGTGATGGATAAAGCCCTGATCTGTTGACTGGGTACGAGTGTTCTGTTTAATTCAGATACTCTGTCCATCATCACCCCCTTTTCTGAATCGTTTTGTCCACCATAAGCGTGGATGGTATACCTCAGATGTGAGTCCCTTGCTCACTGCACCATCAGGATTCAAGCAAGCCAGGCCGAAGACGGCTGTAATGCAAGAAACCGGTCCCCGGAAGCTTGTTTCCTTTCCAGTATAAGAATTGGCTTGGTAGTTTGGTCTGCCCTGTTCCCATGATGCACTGGGCCAGGGACAGACTAATTTGCATGTAGCCAGGTTCTGAGCTGGGATGGTGCAGTGAGCTAAAAAACAGTGATGGATCAAGCCCTGATCTGTTGACTGGGTACGAGTGTTCTGTTTAATTCAGATACTCTGTCCATCACCATCCCCTTTTCTGAATCATTTTGTCCACCATAAGCGTGGAAGGGTATACTCAGATGTGAGTCCCTTGCTCACTGCACCATCAGGATTCAAGCAAGCCGGGCCGAAGACGGCTGTAATGCCATAAACTGGTCCCCGGAAGCTTGCTTCCTTTCCAGTATAAGAATTGGCTTGATAGTGTGGTCTGCCCTGTTCCCATGATGAACTGGGCCAGGGACAGACTAATTTGCATGTAGCCAGGTTCTGAGCTGGGATGGTGCAGTGAGCTAAAAAACGGTGATGGATCAAGCCCTGATCTGTTGACTAGGTACGAGGGTTCTGTTTAATTCAGATACTCTGTCCATCACCACCCCATTTTCTGAATCGTTTTGTCCACCATAAGCGCGGAAGGGTATACTCAGATGTGAGTTCCTTGCTCACTGCACCATCAGGATTCAAGCAAGCCGGGCCGAAGACGGCTGTAATGCCAGAAACCGGTCCCCGGAAGATTGTTTCCTTTCCAGTATAAGAATTGGCTTGGTAGTTTGGCCTGCTCTGTTCCCATGATGCACTGAGCCAGGGACAGACTAATTTGCATGTAGCCAGGTTCTGAGCTAGGATGGTGCAGTGAGCTAAAAAACGGTGATGGATCAAGCCCCGGTCTGTTGACTGGGTACGAGTGTTCTGTTTAATTCAGATACTCTGTCCATCACCACTACCCTTTTCTGAATCGTTTTGTCCACCATAAGCTTGAAAGGGTATACTCAGATGTGAGTCCCTTGCTTACTGCACCATCAGGATTCAAGCAAGCCGGGCTGAAGATGGCTGTACTGCCAGAAACCGGTCCCCGGAAGCTTGTTTCCTTTCCAGTATAAGAATTGGCTTGGTAGTTTCATCTGCCCTGTTCCCATGATGCACTGGGCCAGGGACAGACTAATTTGCATGTAGCCAGGTTCTGAGCTGGGGTGGTGCAGTGAGCCAAAAAACGGTGATGGATCAAGCCCTGATCTGTTGACTGGGAATGAGTGTTCTATTTAATTCAGATACTCTGTCCATCACTACCCCCTTTTCTGAATCGTTTTGTCCACCATAAGCGTGGAAGGGTATACTCAGATGTGAGTCCCTTGCTCTCTGAACCATCAGGATTCCAGCCAGCCGGGCCGAAGACGGCTGTAATGCCAGAAACCGGTCCCCGGAAGCTTGTTTCCTTTCCAGTATAAGAATTGGCTTGGTAGTTTGGTCTGCCCTGTTCCCATGATGCACTGGGCCAGGGACAGACTAATTTGCATGTAGCCAGGTTCTGAGCTGGGATGGTGCAGTGAGCTAAACAACTGTGATGGATCAAGCCCTGATCTGTTGACTGGGTACGAGTGTTCTGTTTAATTCAGATACTCAGTCCATCACCACCCCCTTTTCTGAATCGTTTTGTCCACCATAAGCGTGGAAGAGTATACTCAGATGTGAGTCCCTTGCTCACTGCACCATCAGGATTCAAGCAAGCCGGGCTGAAGACGGCTGTAATGCCAGAAACGATGGATTTAGGCCCAGATCCTTGTACTGGGGTGAATGTAAGACATTGATCTACATTCTGTCCATCAAATTGTTTTTTGTAATTTTCTCCCTGAGTGTACTGGGGTAGCTCAGACGTGGGTCCCAGAGCCTCCACACCACTGGAGTCAAGCTAGCCGGGCTGATGAGAGGTATTACCTCGAAACCGGTCCGGTCCTTGGATGCTTGATTCCGGTCTGGGAATGATATGGCTGTTGTAGTTCGGACTGGACTGTTCCCATGGGGCACAGGGTCAGAGCTGATTTGCATAAAGACATTATCTGACCCAGGGTGGTGTGGAGTGCAAAAAACGATGGATTTAGGCCCAGATCCTTGTACTGGGGTGAATGTAAGACATTGATCTACATTCTGTCCATCAAATTGTTTTTTGTAATACTTTGTCCATCACCACCCCCTTTTCTGAATCGTTTTGTCCACCGTAAGCGTGGAAGGGTGTACTCAGATGTGACTCCCTTTCTCACTGCACCATTAGGATTCAAGCAAGCCGGGCGGAAGACGGCTGTAATGCCAGAAACCGGTCCCCGGAAGCTTGTTTCCTTTCCAGTATAAGAATTGGCTTGGTAGTTTGGTCTGCCCTGTTCCCATGATGCACTGGGCCAGGGACAGACTAATTTGCATGTAGCCAGGTTCTGAGCTGGGATGGTGCAGTGAGCTAAAAAACGGTGATGGATCAAGCCCTAATCTGTTGACTGGGTACGAGTGTTCTGTTTAATTCAGATACTCTGTCCATCACCACCCCCTTTTCTGAATCGTTTTGTCCACCATAAGCGTGGAAAGGTATACTCAGATGTGAGTCCCTTGCTCACTGCACCATCAGGATACAAGCAAGCCGGGCCGAAGACGGCTGTAATGCCATAAACCGGTCCCCGGAAGCTTGTTTCCTTTCCAGTATAAGAATTGGCTTGGTAGTGTGGTCTGCCCTGTTCCCATGATGCACTGGGCCTGTAGTGTAGTTCCTAGTTTCCCACTAGGCCCTGCGCATTGGAATAACATAAACAGTAGTATCGACGTGGAACTGTGGATATTCCAGGCCTCCACTGACTATGCTAAACTTAATTGGATTGTGTTACCAACTAGCTCAGAGGTCACTGGAAACTTTCTTCTCTGCATAGGAAGTGATCAGCTTCCTTGGCACAGACAAGAAGGGATTCAGCTTTCCAACAACCGTGCAACATGACAACTTTGCTCCTCAGATCAAGAGTCAATCTCTAGGGTCGTGTGAAACAATAGACATGTATTTCACTCAGTCAGTCTAGTGCAGTTTACTTTCACGAGATGTAGAGAATAGAGAGACGGGCGTTTGTCAATAAAGGGTTAACATTTATTGAACAGTCTTTCTTCTCGTACAAGAGAAATGTATTGCCACAATTGCAAGACTTGTTATGATAAAAAGTACGTACAGTAAGATAAGTATTGCGAAATAGAACTGTAAAAGCATTGATATGGTTTCTTAGCCATACAATGGTTTAAAAGTAATAAAACATATATACAGTCATATATACATTAGGCTAACATACTCAACTGGTGCTTCTAACTAAGCCTACCCCAGTGTGGCTGACCTAAGCCTAACACGTGGAAGGGGAGTAAGTAAGTAGCTTTAAGTTAAGTTGGTTTTGCCAAGGTTTGTTTCAAGAATTCTCGTCTAAGGGTTTAGTCAACACCATACCTCTGAATAGAATGATGGAGGATTGGTATCTCCTTCAGGGGTCACTCTCGATATCCCAGTCACCCGCGAGGGTAGACCGGAAACGCCGGAGCTGGATTTCTCTGCACGAGAAAGGCAGCGGGTCTCTTCAGCGCGTCGAGGAAGGAGGGGGGACAGCGTCCGCGGGCAGCTGGAATTTGCTGGATGTCTTCGCAGAGGGACGGCTGTTCAGCTCCTAGGCGTACTGCACCATAGTTCGCGCTTTAGCAGCGATAATGGTATCAGTAGCTTCACCACCACAGGGACAGCAGGCTGCAGCGACAGAGTGCTAGATTCACCAACACGGGGTCTTGCAGGCAGCTGGCATCAGCAAAAGTAGCTCATTGCTTAAGGCAACGTTGGTAATATTTATACCTGACAGGTGCCGGGTTTGACGCAAGTTTGCTGGACATAAGACGTCAATTAAAGATGTCACTAGGAAGTGATAGTTATCAGTTGCTCATTAGAGTTCCATTACTAATCAAAACACAGCAAGCGGGGATTTCCAGGATTGCTGAGTTTTTATCTTGTTGAAGAACTCGGAGTGTTAATCTAGGAATATCAGATAGTGACTTCTGCTCTGTCATTGCACTAATTGGTCGCAAAGGAAGTGGCAGAGAGCTATGCTGGAATGTGACTCTGTTCGTGTGAGGCCAGAGATGACTTTTCTGAAAATCGCACTTGAACGGTTATGCCAATATAGGGAATAAATGGATTTATAACCGAATAGGGGCATAAGGTCACATTATCGATCAGGAACCTAGATAAACGCGCAACAGGCCAGGGACAGACTAATTTGCATGTAGCCAGGTTCTGAGCTGGGATGGTGCAGTGAGCTAAAAAATGGTGATGGATCAAGCCCTGATCTGTTGACTGGGTACAAGTGTTCTCTTTAATTCAGATACTCTGTCCATCACCACCCCATTTTCTGAAACGTTTTGTCCACCATAAGCGTGGAAGGGTATACTCAGATGTGAGTCGCTTGCTCACTGCACCATCAGGATTCAAGAAAGCCGGGCCGTAGACGGCTGTAATGCTAGAAACCGGTCCCCGGAAGCTTGTTTCCTTTCCAGTATAAGAATTGGCTTGGTAGTTTGGTCTGCCCTGTTCCCATGATGCACTGGGCCAGGGACAGACTAATTTGCATGTAGCCAGGTTCTGAGCTGCGATGGTGCAGTGAGCCAAAAAACAGTGATGGATCAAGCCCTGATCTGTTGACTGGGAATGAGTGTTCTGTTTAATTCAGATACTCTGTCCATCACCACCCCCTTTTCTGAATCGTTTTGTCCACCATAAGCGTGGAAGGGTATACTCAGATGTGAGTCCCTTGCTCACTGCACCATCAGGATTCAAGCAAGCCGGGCCGAAGACGGCTGTAATGCCAGAAACCGGTCCCCAGAAGCTTGTTTCCTTTCCAGTATAAGAATTGGCTTGGTAGTTTGGTCTTCCCTGTTCCCATGATGCACTGGGCCAGGGACAGACTAATTTGCATGTAGCCAGGTTCTGAGCTGGGATGGTGCAGTGAGCTAAAAAACTGTGATGGATCAAGCCCTGATCTGTTGACTGGGTACGAGTGTTCTGTTTAATTCAGATACTCTGTCCATCACCACCCCCTTTTCTGAATCGTTTTGTCCACCATAAGCGTGGAAGGGTATACTCAGATGTGAGTCCCTTGCTCACTCCACCATCAAGATTCAAGCAAGCCGGGCCGAAGACGGCTGTAATGCCAGAAACCGGTCCCCGGAAGCTTGTTTCCTTTCCAGTATAAGAATTGACTTGGTAGTTTGGTTTGCCCTGTTCCCATGATGCACTGGGCCAGGGACAGACTAATTTGCATGTAGCCAGGTTCTGAGCTGGGATGGTGCAGTGAGCCAAAAAACAGTGATGGATCAAGCCCTGATCTGTTGACTGGGAATGAGTGTTCTGTTTAATTCAGATACTCTGTCCATCACCACCCCCTTTTCTGAATCGTTTTGTCCACCATAAGCGTGGAAGGGTATACTCAGATGTGAGTCCCTTGCTCACTGCACCATCAGGATTCAAGCAAGCCGGGCCAAAGACGGCTGTAATGCCAGAAACCGGGCCCCGGAAGCTTGTTTCCTTTCCAGTATAAGAATTGGCTTGGTAGTTTGGTCTGCCCTGTTCCCATGATGCACTGGGCCAGGGTCAGACTAATTTGCATGTAGCCAGGTTCTGAGCTGGGATGGTGCAGTGAGCTAAAAAACGGTGATGGATCAAGCCCTGATCTGTTGACTGGGTACGAGTGTTCTCTTTAATTCAGATACTCTGTACATCACCACCCCCTTTTCTGAATCGTTTTGTCCACCATAAGCGTGGAAGGGTATACTCAGATGTGAGTCCCTTGCTCACTGCACCATCAGGATTCAAGCAAGCGGGGCCGAAGACGGCTGTAATGCCAGAAACCGGTCCCCGGAAGCTTGTTTATTTTCCAGTATAATAATTGGCTTGGTAGTTTGGTCTGACCTGTTCCCATGATGCACTGGGCCAGGGACAGACTAATTTGCATGTAGCTAGGTTCTGAGCTGGGATGTTGCAGTGAGCTAAAATACTTTGATGGATCAAGCCCTGATCTGTTGACTGGGTACGAGTGTTCTGTTTAATTCAAATACTCTGTCCATCACCACCCCCTTTTCTGAATCGGGCTCTGTAAGGGACAGCTGTTCTGCTCCTATGTTCACCACACCATCGCTATCATCGATGTCGTTGAGGCAGCGTTTCCTTAAGGAAGCGTTGGTAATATTTATACCTGAAAGGTGCCTTGTTTGACATAAGTTTTTGGACATAAGACGTCAATAAAGATGTCACTAGGAAGTGATCGTCTCTCAGTGCTCATTAGAGTTCTATTACTAATCAAAACATAGCAAGCGGGGCTTTCCCAGGTTGCTGAGTTTTATCTTGTTGAAGAACTCGGAGTGTAATCTAGGAATCTTAGATAGTGGCTTCTGCTGTGTCATTTGCTCTTATGAGCTGCAGAGGAAGAGATTCTGAAATGTGGCTCTGATCGTGTTAGGCCAGAGACGAGTTTCTGAAATATCGCTCTTGATCGTTTATGCCATTATAGGGGTATAAATGGATTATAGCCGTATAGGGGCATAAGGTCACAGTATTGATCGGGGTCCTAGATTAGAACGTGACACCGTCACCGCCGGATTGTTACGCACCCGTTGGGCAAATGGCTCCATATAAAGGGCGAAGAGCAAGGGCGAGAGCGGGCATCCCTGCCTGGTACCCCTCTCGATGTTGAAGCTCCTTGAACTATAGCCGTTCACGCGAACCACCGCAGTCGGTAGCCTGTAGCAATTCAGGATCATGGATCGGAACTTGTCTCCTATGCCCGCCTTCATCAGTACCCATTCAAGATAAGGCAAGTGCACCCGGTCAAACGCCTTCTCAGCGTCTACCGCCAGCATCATTCTCTCACCCGGAATCCGGGAGGCTTTCTCCAAAAGGTGGACGATCCTCTTGGTGTTGTCTACCCTATGCCTCCCCGGAACAAAACCAGCCTGATCTGGGTCTATAAGACCGGGAAAGTGGGCGGCTAGTCGGGCTGCTAGGATCCCCGTGTAAAGTTTCAAATCCACATTCAACAGGGATATCGGTTTGTAGGATCCGCAGTGCTTCCGGTCCTTCCCAGGTTTGGGGATAACCGTAAGGGAGGCCCACACGAGGTCAGGTGGGATGGCCCCGGGTCAGCAAACAAGTTAAAAAGGCGGGTGAGAATTGGGGCTAGTGTCGTACAGAATGTTTTGAAAAAAAGCGAGGTATATCCATCCGGACCTGGCGCTTTGCCATGCTTAAGCCTGGTGACGGCAGAGATCACCTCCTCTATTCGGATTTCCTGATCCGGGTGCTCGGCCTGCAAGGCATCTAAGGAGGGCAGGGTGACCGAGTCCAGGTATGTGGACGTTGCCGTCTCATCCGGTGGGTCACCAGCATAGAGATCTGCGTAGAACCTGTGGAACGCTTCCGCTATGTGTGCGTCTTCCATCACTACCGCACCTGTGGAGTCAGAGATCTCTTTCACCAGTTGACTCTGGTGCGCTGCTCGGAGCCTATTGGCCAGTAGTCTGCCACAACGGTCTCCACCGGTATAATAGGTATGGCGCAATCGGAGCGCGGCATATTCCGCGTGGTCTAAACCCAGGGCCGCCAGGAGTTTCCTCGCCTCCTTAAGCTGCCGCCATATTCGGGGGGCCCCTGTCCTGCAATGCATCTGTTCCAGCTCGCAGACCCGCTGGGTGAGTTCTTCCCTCTTGGCCTGTCGCTCCTTATTTTCATCAGAGGAGATTGCCAAGAATTCCCCCCAAAGGACTGCTTTCAAGGCCGCCCACTGCGTTGCCCGGGTGGTGTCAGAAATGTTGTTGTGGGTCAGATACTCCTGGATCGCACACTCGATGCAGTCCACCACTGCCTTCCTGTGTAGCAGGGTGTCGCGGAGGCACCATGTTCTAGGAGGACTAGCCGCCGGCGGCAGACACAGGGTGGCGGAGACCGGGGCATGGTCCGATAAGGATATCACTCCCATGTCCGACCCCGAGACCAATGCCCGCACGGGAGACGTGACCAGGAGGTGGTCCAGCCTCGCCTACGTTTTGTGTGCATGGTAATAATACGAATATCCCCTGTCTGTGGGATGCATGTGTCACCAGAGGTCAAGTAAGTCTACCTCCGACACCTGTGCCCTACATCCGGCGGAGAACTCCCCGACCTGCGGGGAGCGTTGCGCGGATCTGTCCACGGTCGAGTCGAAAACCATGTTAAAGTGTCCTCCGAGTATAATGTGTCTGTCTTGCGAAGCAGTAACATCTACAAGTGCGGATTGCAGGAATCGCTCCTGCTGTTCGTTAGGACTATACCGTGATCTGACCGTGAAAGCGATACCTCCAATCCTAAACCGGTATGCTAACAGTCGACCTTTGTGTTCCGTGAGTTTGTGAAGGATGTCCCCTTTTAAAGTGTCTTTCTACCAGAATCGCCACACCCGCCGTCTTAGTGGAACAAGAAGAGAAAAACTGTGTCGGGAACTTATGTGAGCGCAGCCTATGTGTGTCTTGTGGCAGTAGGTGCGTCTCTTGCAGGAGACACACGTCTGCACGAGTGTTCTCCAGGATAGACAGCACTGCCCGCCACTTGACCGGGTTGTTCAAACCCCTGACATTCAGGGTCACTACCTTAAAAGTATCAGGAGGCATAGGAGATGGTGTAAGTGAAAGCGTTATGTCCCCGCTTGGGCGAGGCAAGGTGCATGAGCGTCATTAAAGCTACTAGAACCTGCATAGAGCACTGGACGACCCCCCCTCCCTTCCAACTCCCCAACTCCCGCCCAAAACTCCCCGACCCCCCCCCTCCAACTGCCTCCCCCCATACCCAACCCGCAACTACCCCAGCAACACCCCTCCCCTCCACCCCCCCTGCCAACTGTGTCAGAAGCCCCATTGTCCCAGTCCAGTCCTCAGTGGACAAGTCTGTGGAAAGTTTACTTAAGTGGACGTACAGCCACTACACCCCCACCCACCGCCCCCCCTTCCCCAAACCTGCATTTCTGTGAGGGCTATGTCGATCTCCCCCCGGAGTTCTTTCTGGCCTTCAATGTAGTGTCTCCGTGCATCGGGCTTCTGGCCCCCTCTCGTACCATGCCCGTAAAAATCTCAGGCCGTCAGTGCGACGTCATTCAGGGCAGTGTCACCAGCTGCCTCTCGTAGAGCACCTTCCATTCCAGCACGGATAGTGGGTGAGTCTGGTCTAGCAGAGGCGGTCGAGGATCGTCAGTCAGGGATTCTCTGCCAGCCCTCTCTGGTGGTTCGCCTACGTCGAGGTCTGTGGGCTTCGTCGTCTGTCGCGGTGATCCCCAGCACTTCGCAAGTGTCCTGAAGGGACCAAAGTTGATGCAGGACGCCGTTCCACGGAAAGAAGAGCCGAAAGGGATGACCCCATGAATATTGCGTCCCATGAGACCTCAAAAAGTCTGTCGCTATTTTGAATGTTCTTCGTTTCTGAAGCGTAATTGTTGCTAAGTCCTGGTAGAGTGTGACTGGGTGTCCCTGGAACTGCAGCGATTGCTGTTTCTGAGCTTCACAAAGGATTCGCTCCTTAAGTGGAAAGTCTGGTAGAAAAGCCAATATATCAGGAGGGGGCGCCGAGGTCCAGCGCGCCATTCCCACTCTGTGTGCTCTGTCGATTCGTATAGGGAAGTCCTCTGGTTCGCCCAATATTTCCAGGAACATGCCTTGTAAATATCCGGTCATGTCTTCCCCTTCTTCCCTCAACGTCACCCCCCGGACTCGGATGTTGCTCCGGCGAGACCGATTTTCAAGGTCCTCGTTGTGTGCCTGGAGGTCTAACTGTTGGTCCCTGAGGTGCAGCACCTCCTGCTGCAAGCGTGTGATCTCCTCATCTCTGGCGTGCCCGGATCCTTCCACCGTATCCACTCTCTCACCTAGGCTATCGACCTCTCGCCGCATCTCCTGGACTTCCCCGGCCACTTCCTGTTTCAGTGCCTGAAAATCATCCCTTAGGGAGCTGAAGAGAGATTCCAGAAAGGACCTGGTGACTGGTGGTTCTCCGTCTCCTGCTCCTCCCAAGTTTCTTGAAGGGCCCGGGGAGTGTTGCCTCTCTGCTCTTTGTAACTACGGAGCCGGTTTCTGTCCTTGTAGAGCGGGGTCTCACATATCCTGAGCCAGGTCCAGGAAGAGGTGAGGTCCACTCCCCGGACACTCTGGGTGAGTAATGAAGTTGTATATATTTGAGAAACGATGTATCTCTATAGACAGACCAGGGTAGCCGAATGTGTTTCATCTGTATGTTTGTCCCCAACAGACATTACTAAGCTACCAGGTGCCGAAGAGAGGAGTCTATACAGATAAAGGAACATTATATCCTTTACTGTTGTTTTTCACTTGTGTGTTTTTTTATATAGTTTTTTCACACGTTATTCACTTACAAGCAGTAGCATATATATAGAACAGAGACCCTGACGAAAGCCTGGGGAAACTCCCGTCTTGGCTGAAACATGTTGGTCTCTTCGCAGCTATTTGTGTGGACTGCGATGATTATGTTACACTGTTCTTGTTTTTAAATTGGAAGGGGCTAACGTTTATTAAAATAGGTTTTGGTTATGTTCCCTATCCTTTTTTAACCACCACGTATATGATTTTTGCACTGCACTTTCCCATCGTATCAACACCATGTGGTAGTACAGAGTGATTTTGGGTCGCTACCCCGAACTGGCTATCAGGGTATGCTAATGGTCTCAATGATCAAGAGACACAATACCCGATAAGGATTACCAAATGAGAACATTGATCCATACAAGACTTTTGATGGGAATCCTCAATGAGGGGTGACTCACGTTTACTGGTGCTTCACATTCTGGCGATATGGTCTGTTAGATTCACTTTGTTTGTTCCTACGTATAGTCGACATAGGTACAATACTATAGAATCACCAATGGATTTTTTGAAATTAGACCCCTAGGTTTGTTGTTTATGTGTTTAAGTGTTGCCTCTTGTCCTGCTTCATAGCACCCCTGCTCATCATCTCCGGAAGTGTCCGGTCCCCTTTCTTGTTCCCTCTGTTGTTAGCCATTGCGGAGGTGGGCACTACTCGTGCAGGCCTCGTCTGTTCTCTAAGTCCAGGCGGTAGTCAAAGACGATCAAGGGCGCTGCCCACCGGGAAGAGGCCACCCTCTCCAACTCTGTCATGTAGGTCGTCCGCTCCAGCATGCGCAGCAGGGTACCAGCTCCGATCACTGCTCTCCGGTGTACGTCCCAGATGCAATCACAGCGTGGTGGGCATTTTCATGCACAGGCCAGCCACATGGTGAGTCAGCCAATCTGGCACGGTTCGATCTCGTGGCTCCTGCGGGCCTAGGCCGTCGATGCCACCTCCACAGCTCTCAGGCCACCTGACTCCTGCTGCTGTTTGGTAAGTCTTTGCCAAAGGTCCCAGCGGGGCACCGACCTGACCGGGAGCCTCTGTCAGTCGTCCACGCTGTAGTGGGGGATCTTGTGTGCTCAGTCTCTGCTCAATCCCCTCCTGAGATCGCGTAGCGTCTTCCCCGCCCCAAGCGTTCCAGCTTCTCTCCGGCTACAGGCCACGGCAGCGAGCCTGCTGCATCTCTATTGTCCCGGAGACCCTGGGGGCGCCTCGATCCACTGGCCCCAATCGCTGGCCGTCTCGCGCCAACACAGCCTGTGCCGTACGTTGGCGGTGACTCCCTTCGCTAGGCCTCTGCCGATCACTGCGTCCCTCCGCTTTGCTGAACCCCCGTACCTGCGTAGGCCCGTGGGATTCTTCCGTGAGACTCAGGAGTGTTGTCCTTCAAGCTCGGGGCCAAGCCATCTCTCCTGTGGTCCAGCCGGCATCCACCGGGCACCCGGTCTCCGCTCTCTCAGTTCTGCGTCCGGGAGGTGGAGGGTGGGGGCGCCCGCCACACCCTATCGGGGCCCCCACTTATAACCTGGTCCGAGTCCCGGTGTTGACCCAAAGCTGCCAGGGCCTTTTTAGATCCGCTGTTGCTCGCCGACTCTCCCTTAAAGCGGTGGCGCCAGCAGGCCACCCACGTGGTCGCGCCTCCAATGGCGTCTGGCCTCTTCATGGGCCCGATCGCAGGGCTACTGCACTCCCAGTGCGCAGCGAGTCTGTGGTCCAGGACGTTCTCCCCCTGCCGCTTCTTCTGTCGTAGGCATCCCTTCACCAGCCCTCTTCCGTCGGTCGGGATCACCTGTGTCGAGCCCGCCACCGGGGTTCAGGTCGCTCTGGCCGCAGGCCGCGTCCCCGGCCTCGCGTAGAAGGCAATGCCGGTCTTGGCATTCCGGCACCACCGCTAGTCTCTTCCGGCCGTGCTCCAGGCCCAGGGGCTTGGCTAAGGCTCCGCCAGCGTCTCACTTGGCTCGCCGGCACCCGTGCTCCAGTCCGACCTGCCGCGGCCAGGGATTCAATGACTCGGTCGCCGCCCGGAGGTGTTCGCCCTAGGCCCCGCCACTGCGCAGCCTCGCTCCGTGCTCGATCACGGCTCCTCTCTGCCTCAGTACCGGCGTTCGGCTGGTCCTCGAGCGAGTTCAGGGCACTCCTTTGTTCCCGCTGCGATTTAGACAGCAGATCGGGGGGAGATCCATACTATTCAGCGGCTTAGGGGCTCAAGGTCGGGAGAGCTCGGGAAGAGTGTGACCACTCACTCCTCCATCTTGGCCACGCCTCTCTGTGGGGTCTGCTTTAGAGGTCTGTAGAGCTTCATACTGGTCTAAAAGCTCTCTAAGGTGGTCTGTAGTAGGGGTTGGCCCTGTCCTTAGACCTCTTGAGGCACAAAGCTGCCTCAATTCCTTAAAATTAAGCATAGCAAATTTGAATGGTGCCCTTGGAGGGTCACTCTCATAAGGGACAGTCCCAGTGGACCCCTCTGCTCCAGACATTGCTCTAGTGTGGGTGGATATGTTGCAATCTACCTACACTGGTGTTTACCTACTAAACCTATCTAGTAGTTGTAGTCAGGGTGTGCTACTCCCTATCCTCTACAACAACTAAGTTCAGTAGAACTTAAGTATACTAGTCTTGTTTTATATGTACCTAGCAGGTACCTGTATGATCTTTCAAATGATACTCTCAAAGATTGTAATGGTAAAACAACAGCAAGCTCAAATCCCAACCGCTGCCACCAATGTGAGAAGTTGGCCTGGTATGTGATGCTCACTAATTCTAGTGATCACCTTGTACCATGCCAAGCAACCCTTATGATGATTGGTTGTAAGTCAACCTTATAGACCAGCTATCTTAGTAGCGTGGACAAAGCAGTCTTAGGCTAAACTCTGTAAAGGCATGTGAAGCGAGCTGTTTTACCATACACAATCCCCTTGAATACCAAATGAAAGGACACCACACAGATTTATAATGAAAATATATATATATTTATTTACTACAAAATCCCCTATACTCTTTATGAGCACAGAAGCAAATGCGTTAAAACAAAACACAGTTTAAATACACAAATGTTGCACAATATGGATGAGCCCTAAGGGCCACCTAAACCATATACTAAAATAGTGGTATAAGAACCACCTAGCTGAAAGGAAGTAGGCCTAGGGCCTTGGGAATCGCTGGAGCTGTTCGGGACTAACAGCGAAGAAGTAGGGAAAGGCCCGCGGGACTCGGGTGCAGTGCTGAAAGTGCACGCATACACCAATGCAATGTCAATGGTACGTAAAAGTTACAAAGTTAGTGTTTAAGGAACCTTCCGGCTGACCTAGAAGGACAAAACGTTAGACCTAGGCACTAGAGGTGTATACCAGTGTAGGAACACCGGCGTTGCTAAGTTACCCCACCCACAGGAAGCGGGTGCACAGGTGCGAAGTAGTGTCGGGTTTCGTCACACAGGTCGATGGTGCTTGGAGCTGAAGATGCTGCAGGCATCGAGACAAGAAGAGTTCCGGTGGATCCAAGGGTGGATCTGAAGTGGTGAAGACCTGAAAGCAGAGGGGACAATGTTCAAAGTCACTAGCCAGTGACTACCGTGGAACCAGGATGGAACCAGGCGATGTCGGGTGCAAACAGGCGATGAGGTGAAGATTGTCTCTGCAGCCACGTGGACACGAAGAGGTCAAGGATGTCCAGGCGTTGGTCAACAGCTGTCCTGCAAATGTTCTAGTTGCTAACAGTGTCGGCTTCTTGATCGGAGCGAACAGGCCTTGGCTAATGCAAGCCGCGCAGGAAAAGATGCAAGCTTCTCACTCGGACCAGCAAGGTCAGAGTGGGTGCTCCTTTTTACAGGAGCGAGGGCAAGTCTGGAGCAACGAGACCCACAGTGTAAATTGTAGGTTTCGTTGCCAAGATGGCCGCTGACCACGTGGCAATTGGTCAGGATGGCGCATCGAGTTGCACGATGCAAAAAGGCCCCATGCAGATCGTGGAGATGCTGGGGGGCTGATCTTCAATGCAAGGGCTGCTCCGTAATGAGGATACTCAAACCCCAAAGCACAGCATCGAGGGTGCCTCGGGTGCTGCGCAGTCAGCTTCTTGGGGGTCTTCTGAGATGTCCGGTCACACATCCCTCGGTGCCTCCACGGCTCCCTTCTTAGCAGAGACTGTGGATCGGCCTAGCAGAAGTCTGGGAGTTTGGGTCTCGTCAGGCTCTGGGCTCAGGCTCCGGTAGGAGGCGGCGGCAAAGCAGACGTCGAGTTGCTGGATGTTGCCTGTGTTCACAGGGTGGCCACTCCTAGGCCACAAGGGAGATGCTCTTCAGTCTTCTGTGCAGCAGAATGTCGAAGTCCAGTCGTCTTCTTAGTTTCAAGTTGATTCAGGATGATCTGAGGTGCTATGGCACTGCTCCCATTCTTATTTCCAATCTGAGGGATGGATCACCTGCTAGGTCCCTCCTCTGGGTGGGACCAGGAAGGGGGGTGGTTACACCCCCTTTCCTTTGTCCAGCTCCGCGCAAGGACTGGGGCTTAAAAGCCCCAGCACCGGTTTGGACTGGCTTATGCACGAGGACACCTTGTGTGCCCCGGGCAGGTCTGATTCTATTCAGCCCTGTCCTACCCAATACACAAAATCCTGTCTGGGGTGGTGCTCGCACCTCCCAAGGCAGGACACCCTTTGTCCAAGCCTCCCTCGCTGGGCAGCAGGAGGTCAGACTTGTGCCTGTGGTGGCAGCTTCCATTTTGTGATGCTGAGGTTCGAGTTTAACTTTAACCGGTTTTCAGGTTATGTACATGTCGTGTCCCTCTAGAAGGGAGGAATGCTATCCCCGTCGACATAACTGTCGAGGGGATAGTATTCCAAATCGTATGACACCTTACTCAACATGTTTTGATAAAGCCAAACCAAGTTAGCATATAACGGCGGGGATTATAATGCACTTAAGAGTATATGGTATGGCAATATCCCAGAACAGCTAAGGGAGTTGTTCCCGACAGCTGCAGACAGGCTCAGCTCATGCTAGAGCACCAACTCACATGAAACCACGTATTCTGCCTCCAGGATTGTTAAGGCCTGCCATAGGAGTGACTTATAGGTTACCATGTGTCCAGTTAGGTTAGATATAGATATACTATACCTAAGTAAGAGGTGATTACACCAACTTACCCCAGCTGAGTGTCAAATATGGAGGCCAGACCAGGGGTGGCACAATACATGCTGCAGCCCCTGGTAGGCCTTGGCTACACCTATGCCCTGGGTACCTATGCTACACTGTTACAGGGGCCTATAAGGTGAACCAGTTCCAATTGTGTATGTACCTAAGGTACATGGAGTCCATTTTAGGGAGAGAGCAATTAGCCTGGGGCCCTGAATAGCAGGATCCCAGGCCAACTATGTCAAAAACCAGTTAAACACCAGGCAACAAATTTGGGGGTAACCATAGTCAGATATCCACCTTCCTACACATCCTCTTTCAAATAACCACTTTTGACATGTCAAAACCTTACAATATTTATAAGCCACCCCTTCGGCATTGCCAGACACATAGTATTTAAATGTTATACATGACAAATATTAGTGATTACCATGTCCTATAGCATGTCTGTCTGTTTCATAGTAAAGCATAAAAAGAAATATTAATTGTAATAATGTTATCTCTGTTTTGAACACAACTACAAAATTCATTCATGGACTTTTTGAAATAAATATTAAAAAATTAATTCACTAGTGAAGAAGGATTTATAATAGATATTTTGGAGAAGGTATTTTTATAATGTTACATTTTCTCTGTTGAGAGAGTTTATTGAGGCCCATTTGTAGTTGTTCTCCAACCTCTGCCAGTCATAGAGGAACAGTTGAATAGGTGTGAAATGCCTTCCAGGAAAAAACAATGGACTGACCTGAATGGGGAGAGATGAATGCTCAGACCGTGAAAGAATCTTCAGGATGGGTCTGTGAGCGTCCTTTTTGACATGAAGGTGTCAAATCCCTCTAGAATGTCACATCCTGCTTAACAGGTCTGCTGGTCTTTCTTGATAAAACATGACTTTTACCATCTTGAAAATGCCCAAGGTAGGTTGGGTTGGCTCCAGTAACTTTTAAATTATTGGCTATTGGCATGCCTAGGAGTTATTCCCAATAATTAGCTCATGCCAGGCATTAATGTAGCACCACACTGCAGCCACTCTAGAATATTCCAGTGGAAAATCAAAAGGACCGTATGTGCTGCCTGAGACTTAAGAAGGATCTAGTAAACTGGACCTTCACTCCAATGGTTATAAGGCTGACCTCCTTTTAAAGCTACAAGGACAAAATGAGTCCTTTTCCTGGAAGGGTCAAGCTGACCAGTGCCAGCTAGACCTGTAGTGGACCCTACTGTTTGTCCTCTGCCTGACACTGTGAGTTTCTAAGTTGTCTTGGCGGGCTTTAGAATTGTACTTCTGTGGCAAATTGGGACTTAAATGACTAAAAGTCAGAAGATAACATCTTTGACAGGGATACATCTGGTTGGTGTAGCCGACCCATTTTCCTTTGCAGTAATATTCAAATTGAGCCTCATCCATTGACTATCACAGCACTTAGTGCTTCTTGGATATTTGGATATTTGGATAGGTATTTATAGAGCGCAAACGTTCGCTCCGGAGGGAGCATCTTGGCGCTGTCAAACCAGGGACCAAATCATAAGGATCATAATTCTTGGTATTATGTTTCCTTAAAAATGTACCCTTATTAGATTTTTTTGTTCATTTCCTTATTAACATTTAGTTTATATGTTCTAATTCAGTTTGGGATTTGTATTGTTGTTCAATTTGACTTTAATATTGTTTTAGTAAACACATATGTCACTCATTACCTTTAAGTTAAGTCTGTCCGCTCTGTGCCAGAACTACCAGGGGGTTAATCTCAGTTTATGTTAGTGATTTTAAAACTTCTTACAGTGAGGAATGAATAGTTTTCTAAATTGGGAAAATCATGGATAGGTTAGAAATTCGAGCTCTGCTGGTTTGTTAGTAAAAATCATTTTTAGCTGCGTAAAGTCGATTAGTGACTCTGATATCTTTCTGCCTCCAGACTGAAGGTAGTGTAAACACTGTGAGAGACGTCCTGTCCCTGCCAGTGGCAATAAGGATGCTTTGTCCATGCCAGTGGCAATAAAGGTCTAAATAACCATTTAGGAATGACATCTGTGGCAGTAATGCCTGATCTGCATCTAATGACAAATGAAAGCAAACAAAGCAGAGTGGATTCATCTTTTCGGTGTGTACTGTGTATAAGGAAAAGAGTAAACAGTGCATTACTAGCACCATGGGGCCAGGCAACCGGAATAGTTCTGAACGGAGGGGCTTTTGTTCTGCTCCGAAACTCAGTGCTGTGCAGCTGATAAACCATCTAGGACAGGCTCTGGGCACACAAACCACCTGTATTGATGGAGTTGAGTTTTCAGACTTGAATATTGCATCCAAGCATGTTAGTATTACTCCTGGGAGTAACTGGAGTAATTTTAGCAATTACGCATTACTTGTGTGATGCACAATTACAGAAGATTTCATTTTGTTTATCTTGTTTTTAAACGCCTGCAATTTCACTTACTCGCTATAGGCGTGCTGTCCCCGCTGGACTCCCCGTTCCACCGCGAGCAGTTGCGCTCGATTGTTGTGGAGGAAGCCCATCGGTGTGACACCCTGCAATACCCCTCTACTTCGGGTTGGAGGAGGTGAGCGGTCTAGTGCTCAGGCCCCCCTCACCTTAAAACCAGTCCCATA
Source organism: Lissotriton vulgaris (assembly GCF_964263255.1). Lineage (NCBI taxonomy): Eukaryota > Metazoa > Chordata > Amphibia > Caudata > Salamandridae > Lissotriton > Lissotriton vulgaris. The sequence continues at coordinate 10,375,874 of NC_141687.1, forward strand.
TGACAACGCGGCGGACGCGCTCAGCGGGCGTGCCGGCGGCGCGCCAAAGGCAAGCCTGTCTGCGCCAGTCCGGGCCTAGGGGCTACCCCGCCTGCCGGTCAACAGTCTGCTAGGGTATACTTCCCTCAAAAACTCATCTCCCTATGTGGCTATAATCCTCCATTCGAACATTGCTTAGCTCGAGATGTTTGGCTTACCTCATCACAATCACCCTGACTGTCTCAGCCCACACCGGCCACAGAGTCCGCCGCTAGCCCAGGTCTGGCAACTCTGCAAAGTAGCGATTTCCCTGCTCGGTCTGGTCATGACCAGAATTGTCTATCTATCTGGTACTTAAATACCCGCTCATTGTGGAAACACCAAGCAGAGATATTCTACTTCCTTGAAACAATCAAGCCAGATATACTGTTACTATCTGAAACATGGCTTACAGCCGATACCACCCCTGAAATTCTGGCCGCCATTCCTGATGGCTACTATATCCTTCGGGCGAAGCGGCAGCAGAGTAAGATGGGGGGTGGGGCTGCCGCTATAATTTCCCATACTCATAAAGTTAAATCTCTTAGCATGCTCCTCATACAATCGGTGGATTACGTAATTTTTAAATTCGATCAAGAAAGCTTCCCCCTCACCGTCGCTGTTTTTTACCGCCCTCCAGGACAAATGCCGCGCTTTCTGCCCTCTTTTGGTGACATAGCTGCTGAACTGGCCATTAACCATGCGAGGACTCTCATTATAGGTGATTTTAATTATTGGCCCCAATCTCCACAGGAAAGTACCTCCTCCAGGGAGTTCACTGACCTTTTAACTAGCTTGAATTTTCTTCAGTATGTTCATGTTGCTGCCCATAACAAGGGCCATATTCTTGACCAGCTTTGGGCTCAAAACCAGGAAGTGTTAAACTTACAGGAGGTCTCCATGTGCCTGGTCGGACCACTCTTTTATCTCCTTTCTCGTACCTAAAGCCCCCTATATTACATGCTGCCCCACTAAGTGCCCGCTTACTCGGAATTGGGGTAAGGTAGACGTCCCCTCACTTTGTCTTTCATTGGCCTCCACCACTCCCTCCTTGTTGGATGAGGCAGGTGTCCCCCTGTCAGTTCACGCCCAGGCTGACAGAATCCATACCTGGGTTACAGACGCCTGAGCCATTGTTGCTCCCTTGAAGAAACTCAGGTTCAAGCGCAAGTATGATGCGCAACGCTGGTTTTATAAATCACTACTTGACTTAAAATTATCATTCCGTCAAACTGAGCGCAAGTGGAGAGCAGACTACTGCCCACTCAGAAATCTCACATTTCTTGCAGCACTTAAAGCATATAAGCGGGCCATCCTAGAGGCCAAAAATAAATATTTTTCTGAAAAATGCTGAACGCCACTAACAAGTCGAGGGAGATATTCTCTATTGTTGACGAATTGGCTAAACCTGACCGGATCACCTTGACCCCCTCTTTTTCACAGCCCCTCTGTGATTCTCTGAATCAAGATTGCCCTAATCAAGGCCAGCATTCCCTCACCCGATGCAGGTCCATATACAGCTAGTGCTTCAGAAAACAATGCCTCATTTTCTACCTTTCCCCCAATCACACTGGAAATGTTCATATCCCTTCTTAGAAAAATCGTTCTGGCTCCCCCGCTGATTGTTGCCCTGCTCATATTGCCCGTGAAATCTTTCTTCGTCTCCCAGAGACTCCCCTCTCATTGCTTAATAATTCCCTCGGACTAGGGACAGTTCCCAATGCATTCAAATCCGCTGTTGTCTCACCAATTCTTAAAAAACCCGGGGCTGACCCTCAGGTCTTGAGTAATTTCCGCCCAATATCTTTAATCCCTTTCTTGGGTAAACTTCTGGAAGCCTATGTAACAAACTGCCTTGGCTCTTTTGTAGAAAATTCTCAGTTCTTGAATCAACATAAGGCTGGTTTTAGACCACGCCACTCAACTGAAGCCGTTATGGTGGCAGCTCATGACGAACTGAGAAAGGGAGCGAACAATAACATCTCTCAAGATCTGGTGCTCCTTGATTTGTCATCAGCTTTCGATACCGTTGACCATTCCATTCTTCTTCAACGGGGCGAGAGCACCGGCATCAGGGGCACCTCACTGAGTTGGCTCACTTCCTTTTTACAGGATCGTGAGCAAGGTGTTTGCCTCGGTCCGTTCACATCTGAACCCAAAAACCTGACCTGTGGTGTTCCACAGGGCTCTTCTCTTTCTCCCTTATTATTTAATCTCTATATTTCTCCCCTTATTTCTAAGTTGTAAGAGCTTCCTGGGGTCGTCTTCAATTACGCAGACGACCTCAAGCTCATTTTTGATATTGATTCCTCCCCTATCTCTATCGAAAGATTCCAGTCCACCATGTCTTTTATTGGTAATTGGATGAATGCAAACCAACTTAAACTGAACCCTGGAAAGACCGAGATAGTATTGACCGGGCCTCCGGCCAACCCCTGGAGTTCTAACTTCTGGCCGCCCTCGTTGGGTAGTGCCCCATGCCCGGTGAGCTCAGTGAAGAGTCTTGGAGTCACCATCAGTGGGGACCTGACTATGAAACCACAAATTAAATCGGTTCTCTCAGCTTGTTTTTTCCATCTTCGCCGCATTAGGAAGATCAGCAGGTTCCTCACCCATGAGGCCCTGGTTCAGACCATGCTGGGGCTGGTCATGTCCCGTATTGTTTATAGAAATGCGCTTTATGCGGGGATTCCCCTCTATCAATCCCGCCTTCTCCAGCTGATCCAGAACCAAGCGGCCAGGCTGGTCTTTCGCCAGCCCAGAACAAGCTCAGCAAGGCCCCTCCTGAAGCAATTGCACTGGCTCCCTGTAATCCAGCGCTGCCTCTTCAAGTTGGGCTGCCTCATTCATCAAACCCTCGCTCAGCAAGGCCCGGCATTCATCTCCTGCCGCCTTGATCGATACATTCCATCTCGGGCCCTTCATTCTTCGAGCTCCAACTTACTATCACCATGTCCGTTTAAATGGAAAATATTGGGTGGACTGAGATTTTCTTCCCGAGCTTCCCTTTTTTGGAACTCCTTACCCCCAGGCCTCCGTCTCCTCCCCTCTTATCTCAATTTTAGAAAGGCGCTGAAAACGTGGTTATTTTCTCAAGCCTTCGTTTAGCTTTTTTTTTTTTTTCTTTCTTTTGCTCAGGATATCAACTGGCAGGTTCTCCTCTGCTATCCAAAGCGCCAAGAAGCCGTTGGTGTACGTGCGCTTAATAAATTTCTTTTTTCATTTCATTTCAAGATATGTTATTAACTAAAAATAATTTAGGGCCAAAAACCTAGGACCTGATTCACAGAAGTAACTTAAGAAAAAATCCTAAATTTACTACTTTTGGTATTCACTGAATGCACTTACTACTTTTGGTATTCACAGAATGCACTTACTACTTTTGGTATTCACAGAATGGATTTACGACTACTAACTTTATGTCCGCAATCGGGCTAGAAATTCTGGCCCAGAGGCGGAGCCTCTGGCCCAGAGGTGGGGCTTGCTGCCTGGAGGCGGAGCTTCCGGCTTGGGGCAGAGCTTGCGGCCAGGAGGCAGAGCTTCTGGCTCGGAGGTGGGGATTTAGCCATGGCTGAAATCTCCACCTCTGGGCCGGAAGCTCTGCCTCCAGGCCAGAATCTCCGGCCCGAGTGCCGACATAAAGTTAGTAGTCGTAAATCCATTCTGTGAATACCAAAAGTAGTAAGTGCATTCTGTGAATATCAAAAGTAGTAAGTGCATTCTGTGAATACCAAAAGTAGTATGTTTCGGACTTTGTCTTAAGTTAGTTCTGTGAATCGGGCCCGCACTGTGGAAGCACAGAAACAACAAGCGAGTGAGAAGCTGCTGGCTACTGCTGTTCAGGACCTGGAGCATTTACTGCTATTTTCTAACCCTGGGCAATGAATTTGTTAACTACACATTCCATTAAAAACACAAAGTTCAGGCAAAAACTCTGCTCCTCCACGTAGCAGAGTCAGCTACTAAACTGCACCCACAAATGCCTTTATGAAGCAACTTTACATGCTAAAAAGCAAATAACCAATTCACAAAAGAGAACTTTGAAAATGAAAAATATCAGGCAATGAGAGAGGTGATTATCTTAGGGTCTCCCCTAACCAACGGGGGGGGGGGGGGACCAAGAAGATGCCTTGAACACAAAGACCATATCATGCTGAACGATTGAGTGGTGGTTCCATCATCTAAGGACCACCCCAAGCACAGTCATGGGCAAAAATACAATCCCAACAAAAGGCCCTGCAAAGCATTATGGGACAATATTAGCAGTGCGCAGTGAATATTATAGTATCCAATATCAAAATAATTCTACTAAGAGCTGCAGTTCAACTAGTCGTTACTAGGTGTCCTTCACGAGTCAAATGGAAAAGCATTGAAATTAGTTGAACTGCAGCTTGATGTAATAATTTCAATGCTTTTGCATTTAACTCGTGTCAAATTTTTAGTGTGACTGAAGTAATATCATTGTATAGTTGCACATAAATGGACTCAAGCGTAATGTGTATACGTTCATGCCAAATTCATACAAGACAATTATTGTATTAGTTTTAATTGACATTCTTTTGCTGATACACTTGAAGGAAAAAAAGGTATTTTCCTGTCTTATTATACAGTTGTCCTGAATAATTTCTGTATTAGATATGTTTGATCGAAACGATGGTACCAAAGTGCAAATTACATAAAAATGTAAGTAACCATTGTGAATCAGGCCCGCTGAGTTGACGTTTGAACAATAACATATGGAAACCCCACAGTTGGGGCAGAGATCCATGCACTCTAATGTATAGGGGAACAGAAGGATGTTTATTTATCTTAAAATTAAATGTTAAACATATGTTTTTGCTAAAAGTTAATGTAAAGCATTATATTTATTTTCTTTGAATATACTACAGAATAAAAAATAGTACAGTACTATTAAATTAAGTTTGAATTAAAACGTTATTGAATTAAAACTTTAACTAATGGAAATACTGTTGTCACTATGACCTGGCCTTCTGATGTAGGTGGGTGGAGTAGATGTCAGCCATAAATTTGCAAAGTTCTGAAACAAGGGATATAATTGGATGCTGGAGGAGTGGCTGATCCCTCCCCATTTGGAGGGTTGGGTACATAAGGACAGACTGCTTCAAAACATTTAGAGTACTCCAGCCATCACCGCGCATCTGTGGTAACCATACACACCTGTAGAGCTCCAGAAAGTGAGTATTATGTGTTGCAATACTATAGAATGGTACTGGAAGAGATTAGAGAGACAACCCCAGAAAGAGAATATATTTCACCCTGAGGAACATATTGCAATGTTATGGGTGTGCCACTTTTCACAGTATGAGCAGGAGATGAATATGGCTGATATGACTGGAGATTCCTAACAATTAATATGGAGTATGTAACTCAATTTGAAGGAGATGGCATCTTTGGCGGTAAAGCTGGAGATTACATACAGAGTGTATGGGGAAACGAGAGTAGAGACAGTGAGTATGGGGTACAGTTTATTAGGAAAAGTGAGTATGGGATACAAGAGATTAGTATGTTTTGTTATGATATGTCATGTTATGTTATTAAAACGTGTACAGTGCGCAAATTCCCATAGGTGTCTTGGCACTTTCAGGGCCATAGACATACTGCGCTGAGGTACAGCTAATTTCTGCAGAGCCAGCATTTTTTTATTAACATTTGTATCAGTAAGCAGAAAGAATACAGTAGATAAACAGGGAATCTTGATACACCAACATGTTTTTTGCTATCCAACATACACCAATATTATGAATTCAAAAAGGCTACAGGTGCCCACAATTTCAAACCCAACATTTTCTTTCTCTTGCCCTTAGATCTATAAACCACAGTCTCAAGATGATATATGGATAGCAATCTAGATTGCCAATTGATAAACGTTGGTGGTTCAGCATCAAGCCATAGGGTTGTTATACAAAGTCAGAAAATAGACATACAAATAAAGATAAATCCTGCTTCGGCCTCCTACCCGGGTCTGGCCAAGCTTTCTTGAGAGCCTAAAATCACCCGGTCCAAAGATAATTGCAATTGAATATCTAAGCTGTGATTCAAAAAATATTCGACGTCCCTGATGAAATGACAAAGTTTAGGACAAAGAAAAAACATGAGATGCATCCGCTGCATATAACCCACAGCGATTGCACTTATCCCCCTGTGCAGAGCTCCACTTTGCCAGTTTTCCAGGGGTGTAGTATGAATTAAAAATGGTCATAAAATGTTGACCCTTTAAGGGACCATTAAATAAAACATTAGTAGATAACTCAATTATTCTCTCCAAATTAATTAAAGCTATACCAAATTTATTTTGCCCCGTTATCTTCCAAACCGAGAGATCATCCTCAGTTTTCTCTATAAACAGCTGATTAAAGGTCCCATTTTTTATCTTAATTTATTTGCTTCCATGATTTCAATCCTGTTGACTGTAATCAAATTTTGAGTTATTTTTTGCTCAACAAAACTACGAACCTGAAGATATTTAAAAAAGTCTGTACGGCCTAAATTATATTTCTTCTGCAAAAAAATCAAAAGAGACTAACTGACTCCCCTGAAAAAAGATCTCTCACCTTACAAATTCCAGCTCGATGCCACCTGGCCATGACCTGATCTCTGAATACTTCAGGGAATAGCAGGCAATTCTTGAATGGAGTATAAAAATTTAATTTAGAACTTATACCAATTCTCCTCTTAATCTTCCTCCAAATTTCAAAGGCAGTAGAGACAATCTTGAACTTTGTTTTCTTATGATAACTAGGTTCAATTATACGGACTAGACATTGTCGCGCCTCTGCGCCCAAGAGCATTTCGTATAAAGACGGGGTAGAAAAATCTTCTGTGGGATCGTCCTGTAAAAGTAAAACACCCATGTGTTGCAAAAGAGCTATCCAATAATATAAACAGAAGTTAGGGACACCCCATCCACCTCTTTATCTAGGTAACATACACCATTTGAAAGCTCTCCTTGATCGTCGATAGCTCCCCAAAAACCTAGAACACATTCTCTCAATTCGAGAAAAGAAAGAGGTTGAAATAAGTAAAGGAATAATCCGAAATACATATAGATGTTTTGGAAAAACTAAGCATTTTTAAGACATTACTCTGACCATAAAGCGACAGATGTAAATTAATAATCCTTTCTAATGTCTTATTTGCCAAAGTAATAATTGGATCCAAATTTAAATGCCTAAATAGGTTGCTTTGGGTTCAAAACTCATATCACTGGAACAACCAGCTTCCCAATGTATCAATTGTGTCTTAGTGACAGTTAATTTGTACCCTGAATAACTCCCAAATGTCTCAGCTGCTACGACAATCTTATGTAAGGCAGTACTAATATCCAGCATAACAATAGCGATATTGTCTACGTACGCGAATACCTTGTACTCACCATTTTGTATCTCAATCCGTTTTATTTCAGGGCAGTTTTCCAAGACATTTATAAAGGGTTCAATATAAAGAGCAAACAGCAAGGGGGAACAAGGACAGCCTTGTTTCTTCCCCCTTGCTATTGCGATATTCCCTGAAAGCCTACCCGAAATACATATAGCAGCACTTGGGTGAGCGTATAGTGTCTGAATGGCCGTAATGAAGTCTTGTTGAAATCCCTTCCATGCTAAGACTGCCCACAGGAATCCCCACGAGACCCTGTCGAACGCTTTTGCTGCATCTAATATGGCGATAGTGAGAGGGGAGTTGGTAGCCTGTGACCAGTCTAGCATGGAGAGAATCCTTTTAACGTGATGAGTCGTATCTCTATGTTTAATTAACCCATGCTGTCTTTTTGACACCAAGCTCGGCATAAAGTCATTAAACCTATTGGCGAGTAGCTTCGAATAGATATTACTTTCTGTATTAAGTAACGAGATTGGTCTGTAAGACCCCATTTTAGTGTCTTTTTTCCCTTTCTTTTTAAAAACCACAATGGTTGCTTCTGACCAAGAATCAGGAGAATTACCTAAAAAGGCTTGCTGACACACTTCTAATTGTTCACTTTTAAGTATAATCTTAAAAGTTCGGTAAAATTCGAGTGGGATATTATCAGGACCCAACGCTTTACCGAGAGCCAAACCTAGTAAAGCTGACTCAACTTCTTCCCAAACAATGGGAGCAGATAATAGCACTTTTTGTATATCAAGCACTACATTAGAGTCTAGATCTTTCAAAAATTCTGCCTCATCCTGTACCGGTGGCTCTGCCACAGTCACACTATACAGAGATTGGTAGAATCTACGAAAGGCTTCTAAAACACCCTCCTTAGTTTCTTGCAGCACTCCATTTAAATCGGAAATTTTAGCAATATCATTGAAAACTGCTTTCTGTCCTAATCTTGTAGCCAAGATTTTGCATGTTTTTTCACCAAATTCATAAGAGTCTTCCTTATGCTGGACATATTTCAACGCTATTTGATCAGCAGTATTAGTGTGAGCTACCGCCCTCTTGATAGTAAGATCTCTCTGGGCATTAATTGGATCCAGACCCTGCCTAATCACCTTCGATAATTTCCGCTCAGCTAATGTGACCGATTCAAAATCCTTTTTGTGTTTAGCCCATATCTTTTTCCTTTTGGTATTCGAGAAACTAAGGGTTTCCCCCCTAACTACATATTTGAAAGTATCCCAAACAACTTCATTCGAAGCTGTTCCTTTATTAAATTTAAAAAACTCCTGAATTATCTTAGTCATGAATTGATGATACTCATCATCCAATAGTAAGTTCCTTTCGAAAGACCAGGCTTGGTTGCCTTCTTTTAGCTGAGGGCCTAAACTGAGATCAATTATTAGAGGATTATGGTCAGAAACAATTTTAGGCTGGATCTCAATGTCGAGCATTCCTAAAAGTGATGATGAGACAAAAAAATAATCTAACCGAACAAATTTAGTATGAAGGGAAGAGAAAAAAGTAAAACCTGGGTCATCAGCGTGTAATAAATTCCAAACATTTTAGAGCCCATGATCTAGGCACAAACCAAGTAGTTGTATCAAAAAAGGGGGAAGCAAAAACTGGACAATTTTTAACGGGGTCCAATGTACATGTCCCAGAAAGTCTAAACAACAACAAAAAGTACAGAGTTCCCCGGGAAAAGACAACTAAATGACTAACACTAACCTCTCTCTCATAGAGTTAAACAGAAAAAGTGAATGTTGTGAACCCTTTACAGAATTAGGGATACCTCACACAGGTCAACGGTTGGACGACTATTGTCATCCCACCCGATGATCGTCCAGCGTCATCATCGGTATCCTGCCCCTGCGACAGACTGGCGGTGCAATGCCTGTCGGGCAACAACGGATGCTGCACTTTGGCGGGGATCTTTTATTCCTTTAGCCAAAGGGTGTGTGGGTGTGAGGGGCCTAAAAAAAAGTGCAATAATGAGCGTAGGTGTAGTCTAAAAAAAGTCAGTAGAGTCCATAGGGCGAAATTTTAATGGCATGGCTCACTGCTTTATTAAAAGGAACGTTAAGGGGTATTGAGGCGAGACAATTAAAGTAATCGAGCCTCATTCAACCCTTAGTGAACGTGTGGTCAACATGTTTCTTGCCACTAAGGCAATTCATCAGGATCAAAAAAGTGCTCATATAATTGCTGTAGATCCCTCAGTGATCAGAGGAATCGAGTATACGACCTGGTGTGTGTCGTAGGGCAATCCTTCGTCCAGTCCCTCCCCGGAACCGCAGTCCCCGGGTTGGAAATCCCTCAAGCTGACCTGGTGGGGCCAGAACTGGGTGTAAAAGTACCTTGTCAGTTGCTGGCAGAGGGCGTCTAGTCACCTACCCCTCCCACATCGGTGTAACCGCAGGACAGACAAACCAAGTAGTGACATAAATACCTGCTTCTTCCTACCTAAATATACCCTATTTTTTCATAAATCCATCTAAGCATCCATATGGATATTGAAATCGCCACACATTACCACCGGTTGGGGCCACTGTGCCAATTCTATATTCAAAGAATTCATGAGCTCGGCATCATCCAAATTTGGACCATAAACATTGAAAAGAGGGAATCTATAATGACCAATCTTAAATTCACTTATTACCCAGCGTCCCCATTTGTCTTCTGAACATTTTATACAGACGCCCAGGCCCCGTTTCATGAGGATGGCCACCCCTCTCTTAACCCCGGTTTGTTTAGAGCAAGTCCCCAGCTCTAACCCTATACTTTTCAGACACCCCCAATTAGCCCATGAAATATGGGTTTCCTGCAGACATAATAAATCAATATGCAACAACTGCACAATTCTAGCTAGTACATGCCTTTTCTTAGGATCATTAAATTAAAGATTTGTACTTTGAATGTATGCGTATTCAAAGTACAAATCTTTAATTTACTATCCATTTCCGGAAGAGAAAGAATACGTGCCGGAGAAACAATATGAGAAAAAAAGCATAAACTCTTGAAATTTTACAAACCCAAAAGCTATTTAGCATCTTTTGAACACAAAGAACCACTTTGAACTGTGTCTTAACTGCCACTGAATTTTCACCCCCCCACATCAACACCCTACACCCACCACCGGGATCCCTCCCCACCCCCCTCAACCATTACCGTTCCCACCCACCAACCACCCCACCCATCCCACCATATGAGGCTCAGGGGCTATCAGTCCCTGCAAATTATGGCGTGCCGTGGCCCCACCCCCCGGGGTGGAAGAGAAAATATTATCCCTAAAAATCTCTATGTAAAAAAAAAGACCCCCTAAACGGAGAGATAAAGGAAAAGCAAAATTAGGACAAAGCCCATCAACATACAAAGAAAGCAGCCAACTACCACTACTGCTACTGCTAATATTAGTTAAAGTCGTCTACTTCTATAGAGACCCCAAAAACTCTTTGGCCTCAATCTCAGAAAAGAAAAATTTCATCTGACCTTTTACAATAACTTTGGGCTTTGCAGGATTCTTCAGAAATACAGTGGCCCCTTTATTATGGAAGCCTGGTATGATCTGACGGAGATGCCAACATTTAGAGACTGTTGCCTGGCAAAAATCTGGCCTGACAAAGAAATTACAATCTTTGGCCAACCCTTTTTTATATGGCCTAGCTAATGCAAATATGGCTTCTCTCGCTAGAAAATTATCAAAACACACTAGGATTGCTCTCGGGCGGTCTTCCTCTCCATGCCGGGGCTTCCTGATGGTAAACGGAAACCTATGGGCTCTTTGAATTTCCTTTGACCAGTCCCAAAGAGTCAAATCTTGGAAAGCTTCGGTGACGAGTTTGCATACAAATTTACGAATGTCGGACCCCTCTTTCTTCTCCAGGACAGCTAAGATGCACAGGTTATTTTTGCATGCCTGGTTCTCAAGTTCAGTTAATTTATAGCTGAGATCATCCTGATGTGCTTTGATAGCGTCCATCTCCACTTTTTGAGCTGCTGCATCATCCTCTAATGCCGAAATTCTGGCCTCTGCTTCTGTAACTCTAACAGCAGTATCTGAGCAGATTGTTTTAACACACCGAACTGCATTCTTCACTTTGCTACACGTTGCCTGTGTATGCGTGTTTTCAGCTTTAATTTCCGCCCTATGGCTCATCATAGAGTTGTAGATCGTAGACAAAGTAATGTCTTGAGGTGAATTCGACTCATTAGAATTCTTCTCTCCATCAGACCTAGCTGTTTCAGACAGAACTAGTTCTGCTCCTAGCACCCCCTTGGTGTTCACTGAAATCGGCTCTTTTGACTTAGATTTCATACGATGGGACCCTCTCTTCTTCACTCTTTTAACCATAGAAGCACTGACATTTGGTGAAAACGGATCAGATATAGATTCATTCACCGTGCTACTACCCTCACCATAATCGATCCAGCCTTTACTTAATTTAGTACTCTCGTCTGAGGATGGATCTGACAGAGAATACAAATTATCTGCAGGTTCTAGAGACACTGTCAAATCCTGTGAAGAGGCACCCTCAGTTAATTGCATCCTTGGAGGTGCTATCAGGGACTCCATCTCCCATAATGCCACTCTCTGAACTTGGAAAATTCCGAGCCATGTTTCCTGCTCTTCCGAGTGTTCTATGTTAATTGCTGTGGTATTGCCTGTAGATTCTGCTACGACAATGATACGAGGAGGAGAGATTTCATCACTAGGTAAGTTCACCACCATTGCCTTATGTAGAACAGGTCCAGCACCATCCGCAGGCTGTAATGCGGCATTTTTGGATATCTGTCTCTCAAACAGTGCTGGAAGAGTATGTGCTCCCTGTTTCACTACACGTGCAGCCGGGTTTGTCTTCTCTACACATACACCCCCCTTTTTTAAATTACGGGTAGAAGCATTTTGGATGGCGCTCTAACCTCTGTCTGCCGCTCCCCCTGCAGCATTTTCAGTGACATCCTCCGCCGCAGGCTGCTCCTTCGTTTTGCCACTACGCGTAGTGACTTTCAGCGGCATTTTCCTTCGGGTCGTGTCTTTAACTCCTCCATGCCCATGGACTACCCCGCAGTATAACCCTACCAAAAAGGCAGGAAGCCGCCAAAATGGAGCTCTTCGCCGAAGAGGGAGGAAACCTACAACCATCCGGGCGGTAGCCGAAGAAAGTTTGACGCAGGTGTGCGCAGAGCCGGAGAAATAGCCGAAATATCCAGGTGCTCGATTTAGGCAGAGAAAAAGAGCACGTTTTTTTCTTTTTAACTGTGCCTTTTATCCTCCAGACCACCTCTATCCAGTATACAGTCTCAAAACCCAGTTGATAGCTGGTAGATAGCCAGTAATAACAGGTATATGGCAAGAGGTGTCCAAGGTGTCCCCAAAAAACACACAAAAGAAAAGAAGGGGGGGCACACTCTTTGCTTCACCAGCGTTTCCCCCTCATAATACAGTGTAACCATACAGTGCAGCTATACAACAATGTAACAGGAGGATTGGCTTTCATGCAGACTCATTCTCAGGTTTATACCTCTCCGCCTACCTCCGTCTACCTCCCTGCTTAAAACTCCCCAGCGAGGTTCTTAACGGTGCTTAGCGGTTTTTCCGCTTCAGCTGAGCCGCTTCAGCTGTGCGTCCCGGTGCCTCCCACCTTCGCTGGTTTCAGTCCTGTGGGTCTGTCTAGTCTAGCCTCCGGTTCTCACTTAGGCTCCCCCACGGCTCTCCCGTCACTCTCCGCAGGCACACACCACAATTTTCTGCCGCTCCGCTCTGCACACCCGCCGAAGATTCTCAGAGCAGGTGCGGCGGTCACCGTCACCAGCTCTGTTGTTCCTACTTCCGCGTCCTGGGCAGCAGCTCCGATCGGCACCCAGCTCCCTGCGTGCACCTCCAGCAGCTTCAAGCGCGTCTCCGAAAACATCTTTAGGGCAAGTATCCTCAGTAGTTTTTAGTACACTTCATACACTTCTCCAGGTAGCGAGGGTCTATACTTGTACCGAATTCTCTCACACAGCCCACGCCACCCCGCCATCTTGCCTCCAGAACTCACCGCACTGAAGAGCCAGGTCTTGAGCTGTTTTCTAAATGCAAGATGGGTTGGTATGGTCCTAAGGCATAGTGGAAGAGAGTTCCACAACCCAATTGTATTGTATCTGAAACTCTTACCACCCCAGTTTGTTTTTTCCGATTCTAAAAGTGGTACCCAGTCTAGCATTGGCCTACAGATCTACTTGGAGAGTACCAATTAAATGTATTCCAAATAAATGTTAGACCTTCTCTGTGCAGAGCCTTGTGAGCGATGCAGATTCTCTAAACTTGATTTCTTGGCGTACCGGGAGCTAATGAAGATCTTGAATGGCTGCCACTATTGGCTGATATTTAGGAACATCCAAGATCAGTCTGGCAGCCGCATTTTGTACCGCCTACAGTTTCCTTAGTAATATGGTCTGAGGATTCATGTACAAGTTATTACAATACTCCAGCTTGGACAGGACTGGCGAGGACACAACAATTTTCCTAGTGTTTCTAGGAATAAAGGGGAGGACTTTTCTCAAGGTGTTAATGGTATAAAAAGAGGAGGACACCACTTTAGACACCTGGGTCTCATAGATAAGTGTCTCATCCATGATAAAGCCAAGGTTATAGGATGTCATCACTGGAGTAGGAGGAGGGCCCAAATTGCCTGGCCACCAGGCAGAAGACCAAGCTGGAGAGAGGTTACCGAACAGTAGCACCTCTGTTTTGCTTAAATCCAATTTCAAGCAATGCTTGCTCATCCTGCTACTCAGGGCAGTCATGTAATTTTAGAGAATGGTTAACGTTCTTATCCACAACAGAGATCACCAGCTGGGTGTCATCAGCATAAGATGTTGGGTTCAGGTTAAAAGTTCTAATCAGTGGGGTGAGTTCAGAGACATAAATACTAAACAGCGTTGTCGTTAGTAGAGTGAGAGCCCTTGCTCTAATCCCTATTGTGTTCAGAATCAGTAAGTTTGGGGTACAAGAGGTTAAAGGCAGTGAGTAGCGGGATAAATGCTGTCCTCAATTTGAGCCTCTACACCAGCACTTAATTGTCAACACCGGCACTTATGGTAGCTGCCACATGTTTCTATAATATAGACATAGAGACTATTTTCAGTGAAAGGAGAGGGAGCTGTTACTTTTTCAGGCTCGCTGGGACACTCTTCCATTGTCGGACTGCCCGCATTGAGGGCTTGTGACACTGGGGCTTTGCGCTGCGGAGAGCGCTGTCGTCTGGGCACCTGGTCCCTACAATTCCAAGCAGCCCCACCCACCTACACCCTTGCACACGCCCGGAGGCGCACAAAACATCAGCGTTTCTCCCGCGTCGGGGGACGCGCACGGGCGGCGCCGGTCTAAGCTCGGGACAAGGGCGGGACCGTTTTTGGCCGTTAGTGGCCGGGAGAGGCCGGGCTGGGCCACTCATCTTGGTCCTATAGTCATGTGCCTCAGCTCCTGTAAAGGTTGCTTTATGATCTTGTTACCTGTTATTTGTATGACTGAGAGTTGTTATTAGTTATGGGCTGAAGCCGCATAGAAACATCCGCTAGAAGATTCGTACTCCCGCAGGGCACTACATTTCGTTATATTTAGGGAGGTTTTGGCAAGTGCTAATTTTACATCTAGTACCTAAATTGGTACTTTTTATCCAGTTTGCTTAAGAATGGGAAGACGTAACACCTCGAGATCTGTCCCTGTACCCAAGCAAAATGCAGCCGCTATTCCTCAGCTTCCTAGCTTGACGGCGATAGATCGTATGCTGCAAAAGACAATTGGTGTGGTGGCAAACGCAATAGAAAGTACAGAACGCCGTCTGTCACTGCCTGTGGGCTTTCTCCCTTCCTTGCCCACCTCTAATACATCAATGTTTACCACTAATTCCCAAAACTCAATCTTGGCACCTTCTTTTGTCTCCCTCCCAGGTATTCATCAGGCCACACCGGCCCAAGTTTTATCTCCTGTGAATAGTAATGTCCCCAATGTGATATCACCTTCATCCCCACCAGATAGGTTGTCCCAGACTCTGACCACCCCCTTATCCCAGCCAGACGTCTCCATAAATAGCGTGAACTGCGAAAGATCCCTAAGTCCGACTTCGATTTCTGAGAGAGACCAAAGCGCAAATAGTCTTTTTGTAACTACCAGAGGACAGTTTGCTAGGCTTAGGTCTGAACTTGCTTCTAGGGAAAACTTTTTTTCACAAAAGACTAAGGGGAGTGCAGGGGACATTAGTAAAAGGAAACAGAAAGGGGCTGAAAAGCACAAAGCTCCACTAGAAAAGAATAATAGTAGCTATGCAACCGACCCTGTAATCACAATAGCTGAAACTGGAAGCCCAATAACTGGCGATCTCTTTCTGCAAAGACTAGAGGCACTGTTGGAGAAACCCTCTGCCCAAACCAGCAGTGGAACTTCTAATACCAATATCGCTTCGCTTCCTGGCGAAGGTCTAAACTTAGAAAGCTCAACAAGTCCTCCTAAAGATATCCCTCTTATTGTACATATCGAACAGATTATGAAGTCCCTTATACTGCCAGTACTTGAGAGGGTAAAGGCTCTCTCAAAAAGGCTCGATAGTTTCGAACAAGGGACTCTTGACAACTTCTTCTCGCTAAAGGCGTTAATCAAGCTACATTAAAAAAATAGCCTTGCTTTAGACGAGCAGAAGTTGCAAGATTCGCCGCAGTCATGCACTATTGCTTCCCCAAATCAAAAAGGCTTCCCTGGGATTACGGGTAGCAATAATCCCCCAGTACTAACTACAAAAAAGCGGAGCAAATTAAGCAAACATACAATAGCAAAAAGGGATAATGGGTGTAGAGGTAGGGAACTTCCCCAACCCCAAGTAGACAAAAATGCACCTAGTAATGTACCAACTATAGAATCCACGGGAGCCAGTACTGCTGTTCCAGAGCAGACTCTGAAAGATAAAAATATCCCTAGTAACGTAGCAAATGAGAGGTCAAATCTGGCCCACAGATCGGGCGAAACAGAAAGCGATCGGCCTGGGCCTCCCCTTATCGACTTGCCTCCTGCAAGTATGCCCTATGTAGTTGTTTTACCAGGAATTCCTCGGCTACCGCCTGGCACAATAGAATCATATTCTGAACTCAAAAATAAAACTACATACTGGCTAAACAATAACAGGCCCTTGCTGAGGCAAATGATGGAAAGGTTCTGTTCGCTAGAAGAGTTGGCTGGATGGGCAGTAGAGAAAAGGATGTCCCAGGTGATTGTATACTAGTTAATTTTCGGGATATGCGCCCCGTAAAGTTGATTTGCAACCATCATAATGAGTCTGGTAACAGTGGAATAAGAGCATTTGGCTTGGGTTATTTCTACCCGCTACACGTGCCTCAGACCCAATAGCAGAATCATGGCTACCAATCCTGGGGAGGGTTTCCTAGTGACTACTGTATCCATCCTACTTTAAACTTTGGTAACAGGCGGGAATATTATGCCCCAGCCTTAGGGTATTGATATATCTATTCCTTCCTTTCTAATCCAGTAGATAGCCCTATAAGTGACCCTCTGGCCCTAGTGGTATACCCAATTGATCATGGAGATGTCCTGCACTTAGGCTTATCCCCTCAGCTTGTAGAGCCAGTCAGAACTGAATCTAACTCTCCCAGAGTACAACTGGACTCCCAAACGAATCAAGCCTTAGATGCTACTGAATTCCTTAAGGTCATCAACTGGATCATAGCAGGCATACATAGGAAATTAGGCTCACCGGATTAGAATACCTTGGTGGAGGCGCACAAGATTTGCATCTTCCAGGAGACGTGGAGCTTGAAACCCATCCATAGAGTTGGTTATGTTACCTATTTTATACTCGCAGTATCCCCAATTACTGGGAAGGGTCGTCCTTCAGGAGAGCTTCTTATCTGGGTAAGCATTTCCCTGGGTTGCTATATCACACAAAAGCAGTGCAACTCCCCAGATATTCTTAGCATTTCGTTGAGGGGTCCTAATAGGGGGAGAACCCTTGAGCTATATAACATTTACGCCAGGTACAAAAAATGGCTCTCCGTCCCCAATAGTAACCATCCTTGAAAATGAGCTTGAAGACTGCATTGATGGTATGCAACTTTTGGTCGCAGGAGATTTTAATTGAACATTTGAGCCTCTTAGACCTAGGTGAGGATGATGCAAGGAGGAGTATACCCTTATTAACTATTCAGCCAATAAAAAGTTGGTCCCAAAGGGTGATTCAGTTAAATGCATTGACCATGGAATTTGGGTTAGGAGCCGCTAACGGTCAAACCATTTTGGACTCCATGGGTGTTGTTACATTTAATAGTGTGAACCACATGATAAGGACTGATTAGATCCTCCTTGATTTTACGCCCTGGAAGTTTGTCCAGGATATGGTTGTCTTACCCACTGTAGATAGCGACCACAACTCACTTTCGCTAACCCTTAAGAGCATGTGGCCCAGAACAACTAATGAAGTAACATCAAGTAAACTGGAGCTTGCCCCCAAATTTTTTCCATCAAACTGTGGGAGACGCCTTAAGTGGTGTAAAGTAGCCCTGGATGAAATAAAGCTAGAGGCTATAGACACAACATTAACATCTTCGGAAAGGGAGCTGGACACTATCTCTTTAGCCAACCCTGCCCTAGGTAGGACAACGCTCATATTACAAGATACCCTCAAGTCTGTGGGGAAAGTATTTTTGAAGCAAGCACGCAGGGGCAAGATGATAGGGTCCCAGAAGCCAAAGGGTGCGCACGATTGGTTCACTTCTACATGCAGGCACAAAAAGTCTGCCCTGATTAAGGCCATCAAAGAGAAGTCACAACCTTTGATACAGTACGCTAGAAAAGAGTATAAGCAGGCAATAATAAACGCAAGAAAGGAGTGGGAAGATCAGTATTGGCAAACATTAAAAGAGGCTAGTTCTAGCAAGGATGCTAGACGCTTCTGGGATACAATAAGAGCTGGAAATAGACCAGATAGCGAACTCATTACATGCAATATTACTAGCCAAGCATGGTTTGACCACTTTTCAAAACAGTATACCTGCCAGTACGGGACTAGCGTTTTAGTCACATCTAATATCCATGTCTTGGAGGATGCTTCTAATGAGTTCCCTTTCACAATTAAGGAAGTGGAGTGTGCTATTAGTACCATCGTGCCAAAAAAATCAGCCGGCCCAGATGGCACCCTGGGACATGCTTTGCTCGGATAAGCCGAAATGGGGAAGCTCATACACTCTTTGCTTATGGCCATCGACAGAGGCGCTGCCGTCCCTGAGTCCTGGAAAGGGGCTGAGGTTGTGCCCATTTTTAAAAAGGGACTGAGGGACGACCCTTCCAATTATCGGCCTATAAGCTTGTTAGACTCAACTCAGAAGGATGTTGGTAAGGTGCTGCTGGAGAGAATATTACAATGGATTGACGAAAGTCAGATTCTCTCCTATTACCAAATGCGGTTTAGGGCTGGTACGGGCACAATAGAGCAGGCCTTAAGATTAATGCTAATCTACTGGAAGGTGGTGGTTCTAGGCAAAGGCAGTCTTTATCTTGCGTCTATCGACCTATAGACTGCCTTTGACCTTGTGCTTAGGGAGACTCTCTGGGGTGTACTCTCTGATATGGGGCTCCCACGTTACTTCCTATCTATTTTGGTGAAGCTCCACGAAGGCAATTTTGCCCAAGTAAGATGGGGCACAGAAGGCGAGAAAACAAACAGAATCCCGGTAGAGGGAGGGGTTCACCAGGGATGTGTTCTCGCTCCCACACTTTTCTCACTATACGTGAACGGTGTGGTTGAGCATCTGCTAAAAGATCCTTCAGACGAACCATCTCTGGCGGGCGATCAATTCCTACCCTCCTATTTGCGGATGATACGCTTCTAATATCTAAGACCCCAATGGGCCTCCAAAACCTCCTTAATAACTTCCAGGTTTTCTGCATGCAGCGGGGTTTAGTAATTAATACTAATAAAACAAAATATTTGGTGATGAATCCCCCAACAAAACTTAGCCGCCCACCTACACTGAATCTTGTGCCTCTGGAAAGGGTGATTGTGTTCGACTATCTAGGCATACGCATCTCGCATACTATGCAGTGGACCCGCACCTCTGTAAAATGCTGTTAACTCACAGGAGGGTAGCCGGGGCACTGCTCAAGGAACAGCGTTCTTGTTTGATTAGGACAATAGCCCCTGCCATTGACACTTATATAGCTAAGGGAGTTAGATTCAAAGAAATAGTTCGGCACACCATAAAATGTTCAATGAGCAATATCAGAGAGGTCAAAAAATATATCAGTAAGCCATTATGTATTCTTTTCTTTCTTTATTTTCAGTCTTCACAAAGTAGCCAACGCGTTTCGTCCAAAGGACTTCTTCAGGGCGAATTGATGGGATGTAGTATAGTATACAGGATTTTATCAGTTGGAACAAATTTCTCCAGCTATTATGATGGCACCTGTCTCCAGATGCTGGGATGGCAGCTATCCTTTTATTTTTGTGGTAGATTGAACGGGTTTTTGAAAGAAGAATATGTTCCAGCGCAAAGGGATGTCAAATGCGCATCCGCACAGGTGATGAAAGTGTTAACTCTTCGAGACTCGAACCACTTTACGAGACGACACCCGAGGAGACAACACGCAAGACCAACCTGGCGAAGGTGAACACTTTCATCACCTGTGCGGATGCGCATTTGACATCCCTTTGCGCTGGAACATATTCTTCTTTCAAAAACCCGTTCAATCTACCACAAAAATAAAAGGATAGCTGCCATCCCAGCATCTGGAGACAGGTGCCATCATAATAGCTGGAGAAATTTGTTCCAACTGATAAAATCCTGTATACTATACTACATCCCATCAATTCGCCCTGAAGAAGTCCTTTGGACGAAACGCGTTGGCTACTTTGTGAAGACTGAAAATAAAGAAAGAAAAGAATACATAATGGCTTACTGATATATTTTTTGACCTCTCTGAAATTGCTCATTGAACATTTTATGGTGTGCCGAACTATTTCTTTGAATTGTGTACAGTGCCTCGGCACTGATTTTGGAGGCCTAGGGGTATATGGCCTCAGGTTCTTGGCACCCTTAGATATAACGTGACCAAGATTCATTAGATTGAGTGCAGTTAAGTGTCTTACCCTATACCCTGTTCTAGTGTCATAAATAGCTAAGGGAGTTAGCTCTGCTCTTTATAGGGCAGAGCTATGGGGCACTACTGGTACAGATGAATTCCGAAAATAAATTCTATAGGGATCTTATGTCACTTCCCCAGAGTACCCCATTGATACCCTTATTGCTTGATGTAGGCTGTGGCCCTATTAGCGATCTGGCAAAGCTCCGGACGTTGCTCTCATGGGCCCGGTTGTGGCGGCGAGTACCTGAATTGCCAGATATGCTAAAGGGCTCTCTGAAGTAATGTCATTGCCTGGATGGCATAAAGTAAAGTGGCAAAAAGATGTAAGCCTTGCTAGGTGACTTGGGCCTTAGTGAGGCATGGGTTAGTAGGTCCTCCTCCCCGAAGGCAACCCTAAAGAGACTCTATTGGAATTGGGTTGTGTCTAGAACCAGCACTGATCATGCTCTGGGCAGGCTAACGGACGACTTTCTCAAGTTCAAGGATCTACCAATCCGGGAACCTTACTTGGATATCATCTGGAAACCATTTGATAGGGCCCTCTACTTCAGTTTTAGGGTCGGGGCTCTCCAAGTGCGTGCTTTAACAGCTCGCTGGAAACCCTCGGCTCAGACGATAGTATTCTGCCCTTTCTGTCTAACCGGACCAGAATCAATAGCACACTTTATGTTTGAATGCCCGGCGTATAGGAACCCAAGGAACAGGTGGCTCAAACCTCTGTGTCGGTTGCTAAACACTAAGTCTAATATTGAGGCACTGAGCATTCTAATGGCAGATTCACTGCCATTGTATGCCTGTGGTCTCTCCATATTTGTATCATGGCCTTGGCATGTTAGAAGTAAAAGGCTTAAATGAAATGTTTAATCTGATTCTAAATTGATTGCTTAAAATGTTGCTTTTAACATGTAAATATGGTTGTAAAAATGTTGTGTAAATAGATTATTTCTTGTTTTTAATCCCTAATGTGTTTTTTAAAAAATTGTGAAGCTTTTATAATATGTTTTTATCGAAATAAAGCCTTTTTTGACTTTGACTTTCAATATAGACATGAAGACAACAAGAGTTTTTTTACTAATCAAATGAATATTAAAACTTCTAGGACCTGCCTCCCCAGCCATTCTTAGAGCTTTGGGGGCTCGAACAGTCTGTATCGTCACAGTGTGATGGCTAGTAGTTGCACATTTACTTCATTAGCAGCTCTGGTAGTGGCAATGGGCGGTGCAAGGGGCCCAAAGAACTGGGTACCGGTGAATTGAGAGAGTCCGTATAGAGGTATTTAACTCAATACGAAAGAGGTGGTAGCAATGGAGGTTCCACCAGGAAACTAACGTCCATGAATATAACACAGTGAGTATGGGATACAGGAGATTGAAAACACTGAGCTTGGGTACAGGAGATTAGAAACAGTGAGTATAGGGTACAGGAGATTGAAAACACTGAGCTAGGGTACAGGAGATTAGAAACAGTGAGTATGGGGTACAGGAGATTGAAAACACTGAGCTTGGGTACAGGAGATTAGAAACAGTGAGTATGGGGTACAGGAGATTGAAAACACTGAGCTAGGGTACAGGAGATTAGAAACAGTGAGTATGGGGTACAGGAGATTGATAACACTGAGCTTGTGTACAGGAGATTAGAAACAGTGAGTATGGGGTACAGGAGATTGAAAACACTGAGCTTGTGTACAGGAGATTAGAAACAGTGAGTATGGGGTACAGGAGATTGAAAACACTGAGCTAGGATACAGGAGATTAGAAACAGTGAGAATGGGGTACAGGAGATTGAAAACACTGAGCTTGGGTACAGGAGATTAGAAACAGTGAGTATGGGGTACAGGAGATTGAAAACACTGAGCTAGGGTACAGGAGATTAGAAACAGTGAGTATGGGGTACAGGAGATTGAAAACACTTAGCTAGGATACAGGAGATTAGAAACAGTGAGTATGGGATACACAAGATTGAAAACACTGAGCTTGTGTACAGGAGATTAGAAACAGTGAGTATGGGGTACAGGAGATTGAAAACACTGAGCTTGTGTACAGGAGATTAGAAACAGAGAGTTTGGGGTACAGGAGATTGAAAACACTGAGCTTGGGTACAGGAGATTAGAAACAGTGAGTATGGGGTACAGGAGATTATATAAATTGAGTATGGGGTACCGAAGACTAGAGAAAGTAAGGATACAATACAGAATAGTAGAGGCATTGAGTATGGGGTATTTAACTTTATATGAAAGAGATTGCATACAGTGAATATGGTGTACAATAGATTAAAGACAGGGAGTATGCAATACAGCAGATTAGAGTCACTGTGTTGGGGTAGAGTAGATTAGAGACAATGAGTATGATGTAAGAGATTACAGACTGTGAGTGCGAGGTACAAGGTTACAGACAATGAGTTTGGGTAAAGAGAAGAGATATAGTGAGTTTTGGGTACAGAATACTAGAGATAGTGAGTATGAAATACATAAGATTAGAAGCATTGACTAAGGAGTATTTCACTTGATAAGAAAAGGATGGCAGTATTGGAAGAATTGCACAAGATCAAAGACAGTGAGTACAGGGTACTTGTGGAAGAGGTGTGGTGCAGAGGCCAGGGCGACTGACGCCGGACGCTGTGGATCACGGTTCAATCCCCGGCACCGGCGGGAAGGGTCTGCCCAGCACCATGTGATTCTGGGCAATATCTTGCTTAATCTTACCGACTGCCCCCAGCGCCAGATTGCCTATGGGAAGCTGTGCGATTTACAAATACTGGATTTATTTACTAGAGATTAGCGACAGTGAGTCTGTGGCATAAGAGATTACAGACAGTGAGTTTGGCGTATAGCAGACTAGAGAAAGTGAGTATGAGATACAATAGATTATATACAGTGAGCAAGGGGTATAGAGTAGACAGAGTAATTATGGGATATTTAACTCAATAAGGAAGAGAAGGATGCATTGGAGGTACTGTGGGTCGTTACTGACA
Source organism: Lissotriton vulgaris (assembly GCF_964263255.1). Taxonomy (NCBI): domain Eukaryota; kingdom Metazoa; phylum Chordata; class Amphibia; order Caudata; family Salamandridae; genus Lissotriton; species Lissotriton vulgaris. The sequence goes on from NC_141687.1 coordinate 10,399,374, forward strand.
GTGAATACGAGCACAAACGATTAGAATCTGCAAGTATGGGATACAGGAGACTAGAAACAGTGATTATTGGGTACTTAACTCAATATGGAAGAGGTGGTAGCATTGTAGGTAGTGCAGGAGATTACAGACAGTGAGTATGGTATAAAAGAGATCAGAAACGGTGAGTATGAGGGATCGGGCATTGCAGATAATGAGTATGGGGTACAAGAGGTTAGGAAAAGTGAGTATGGTGTACAGGGGAGAATAGATACAGTGAGCATGGGATAGAAGGGAATTTAGACAGTGACTATGGATACAGAGAATTAGAGACAGCGAGTATCGGCTACAGGAGATTAGAGACAATGAGTATGGGGTATTTAACTCAATAAGGGAGAGATGGCAGCATTGGCGGTAGTGCAAGAGATTACAGATAGTGGCAATGGGATATAAGAGTTTAGAAACAGTGAGTAGGGGGTATTTAATCTGATAAAGAAGGCAAGGCAGCAATGCAGATAGTGCAGGAGATTATGGGCAGCCAGTATGGGGTTTAAGATATTAGAGGCAGTGAGCATGGGGTACAAGGGATCACAGGCAGTGAACATAAGGTATTTATCTCAATAAGAAAGTGATGGAAGACTTGGGTGCAGTACAGGGTATTAGGGAAAGTGAGTGTGTGGCATTTAACTCTCTTAGAAAAATATGTAATGTAATGTAATGTAAAAATTACTTCTAAAGCTCAACTAACACCTAGCGGTTTCTTGGTGCTCGAGCAGCAGGGAAAAGACAGTCCGCAAAGCAAGGGCATTAGTGATAAGCATTACAGAATAAGTGAGCTTTGAGAAGGGACCTGAAACGTGCATAGGGAGAGGCAGTTCTAACACTTAGAGGAAGATGGTACAGCCCAGCTTAAATTTACACCGCTCAGACACAGGGAGCCAATGGAGAGATTTTAACAGAGGGCTCACATGTTGATGCCTAGGTTGATGGTAAATGAGGCGTGCAGCCTGGTTCTGAAAGAGCTGCAGTCTCTTCACTAAATAGGACGGGATACATGCATATAGAGAATTGGCATAATCAATCCTCGAAATGACTAAAGCTAGCAGGACCAGGGTGAGGGCCTCAGTGGTCAAAAAGCGGGCAATCTTCTGAATTTTATGAAGCTGGAAGAAGCTCGACAAGCCTACAGCATTGATCTGGGGCTTCATCGTGAGAACATTACTGACGATGATTCCTAGACTTTTTGCTGAGTTGACAGTACTCGGGGGGGGGGAGACCTAGGCTCACAGGCCAAAAGGTAGATTTCCATGGGTTGGCAGCTCCCCCGACAAGCACCAATTCTGTCTTGTCGGGGTTGAGCTTGAGGTGATTAACCCCCATCCAGTCGCTGACGTGGCAGAGGGTAGACTGGAAGTTAAGGAGGAATATGTCAACATTAGATACAGGCCTGGGCACAGCACTCTGAACCAGAGTTTTTATTTTCCTAAACTCCCTGAGAAATAGATAAACAATACATATCCATGATTGTGAGTTTCAGACATCAAATAGGGGTTATTTAACTGCAAATAGATGTGACTGAGATAATGCAGACTCCCATAGAGTGAGCAGGAGGAACATACCTCTCTGCGCTACCAACAGCAGAAGGAGTAGCATGTATTTACCTTTCTGAGGGAGTGACTGCAGAGTGAGTAGGATGTATTCATCTCTTGGAAGGATTGATAGGAGATTTAATATGGGCAATGTCCCTCTTTGCATGAGCAACAGAAGATAAATGGATAGGCAAGAGATTCTCACAAAGTGAGTTGATGTATTCACCTCTCAGAGGGGTGACAGCGGAGACTGCAGGGCTATGGAGAGAGCAGGAGATTAAGTCACTGACATTTAACTCTGAGTGGAAGATATGCTAGCGGGAGGACTTGAGATTACAGCAAATAGTGGTGTTCCAGTGTATAGGGAACATATGTGTGAATTAGGAGTGATTGGCAAGGACATCTAAGCCATGCAAGAGTGAGTTACAAGTATGCAATATAGTATGTGACTGAGTGTTCAATTAACATAGTCAGCCCAGTCTTTACTTACAGTATCTGAGTCTATATGTAATATAATGTAAGTCTGACGCAGTTTTACATTCCAATTTAAATGCCAACAAGTGGATGCACCCAAGGGTCAGAGAGGGGGTCATTTAAAGACCACACAAGCTAACGTTGGCATTTACTCACTAATCAAACATGGGGCATTCACACCTTTTAGGGGTCTTACCTATACATACCCTACACTGACCTCAGATGATACCATTAATGAGCTTACAATGAGTTTACAGATGATTAATTTACTAGTATTTATAACTACTATTGCAATGGTATTGGCAGGTACAACATAGATAAGAACACAGGACCTGATTCACAGAATGAACTTAAGACTCAATCCTAAACTTACTACTATTTTGGTAGTCACAGAATGCACTTACTCATTTCGGTATTCACAGAAGGCACTTACTCATTTCGGTTTTCACAGAAGTTAGTAGTCCTAACTTTACTTTAGGACTCCTAAATGCCTTCTGTGAATACCGAAAGTCTTAAAATTAGGATTTCTATCAGTTTAGTAGTAGTAAAGTTAGGACTCCTAACTTTAGAAACCCTAAATGCTTTCTGTGAATACCAAAAGTCTTAAAATTAGGATTTTTCTCAATTTAGTAGTAGTAAAGTTAAAACTCCTAACGTTAGGACTCCTAAATGCCTTCTGTTAATACCGAAAATCTTAAATTTAGTATTTTTCTCAGTTTAGGAGTCCTAAAGTTAGGAGTCCTAACTTTACTACTACTAAATTTAGAAAAATCCTAACACAAGTGCATTCATGAACTGAAGCCTAGAAGCGGTGAAGCTCATCTTACACAGTGTACGTCCCACAGCGCTGGATATTCTCACCATTACCTGATGTGTTCAAGTGACTAGTATTGTGCAAAGTCAGGAGGGAAGTCTGCACCTTGATATCAATTATAACCACAATTATTACATCTATGACATTACAAATTGGCAGTGGCTAAAAAACAGTTGCAAACTATGACATTCTCACTAATATTGACAAAATGTACCCTCTCTTTCAGATTTTCAAATGTGGGGGTACATTGTGTTTCTGCTTCTTGCCCAGAGGGCATCTGCAGACTTGGGACCTTATGGTGAGTGCTGTTTGTCTTACAGGGTAATTATACTGTCTGATGATTTATACATGTACAGCTTTTAGTGCAAGAGAAAACACGAACTAAAGTGATGATCTAATGCATGTATGTATTTATTGTGGATTTTGTGCAGCAAAATTATATGGCCTCTTCAGGTCCTCTATAGGGCAACAGAAGAACCAGAAAGAGTATTTGATGCCTCTGGGAAGTACACATGCTGGTGTGACATAAGTTTGCATAAATAATGCAAAAAGAACACTCGATGGACAGAATGCAGAACAATGTCATACATTCACCCGAGTAAGGAGACCTGGGCCTAAATCCATGTTTTTTTTGCTCACCATGCTATTGGCGTCCTTCTTCGTGGAGAACGTTTGTGTAATTTATAGGTCCTTTTCACCCATACCAGTACCTTATAGATCTATCCTTTCCAGTCCTGAGCCGACCACCAGACTCATAGTGATCCCTGGAATCTCCCATGAAGAGCTCAAAAGACTGTGTGGAAAAATGAAGTCTGGCTCTCCTGCCGACCCCCTAAAACCCGCCCAATTTAGGGAGGCATCCACGCTTTTGTTGACTCCCCTCCGTCAGATAATAAATTCCTCCTTTCTGTCGGCTGTGAAACCAGCGAAGTGAAAACAGGTGTGGGTATCCCCTATTATCAAAAAGTAATGCTGGATCCTACCAAACCTGAGAATTTTAGGCCAATCTCCCTTCTCCCTTGGGTGGCTAAGGTAGCAGAGTCAGACGTTAATAGTACTCTTACCAGCTTTATGTGCTCCAATAACATTCTGGATGCCTCTCAGCATGGCTTCCGCTCTGGTCACAGCACAGAGACGGCGCTTCTAGCCATGACCGAACACCTGTGGACCATTCTTGACTCTGGTCAAACGGCGGCACTGATTCTACTGGATCTGAGTGCCACCTTTGACACGGTCTCGCACGGTGTTCTGTTACATCGTCTGGAAGAAGCAGGTGTCATGGGCCAGGCCTTGGAGTGGTTCAGATCCTTTCTAACTGGAAGATCCTTCCGGGTTTCCACTCACCCGTTTCTATCCCAGGAATGATCTATTGAGCAGGGGGTCCCTCGGGGCTCGGTGCTCAGTCCCACTTTGTTCAATCTCTATGTTCAGCCACTGGCTGCGGTCGCCAAGCAATGGGAACTTTCAATAGTCTCATATGTGGACAACACGTAGCTAGTGGTTGCCCTGGCAAATGATTCCCCTCAGTGCGCCTCCAGGTTTAAAAATGGCCTGATGACCGTGGCTAACTGGATGACCACTAATTACTTGCAGTTAAATGCGAGTAAGCCAGAGGTTCTGCTAGTGGGTAAAAAAGGCCAACTTCTGGGGTGAACAGTGGTGGCCGAATACACTAGGTCAAATCCCGGATCCCAAAACAGAAGTTAAAAATCTTGCGTTATAGATAGACTCCTCTCTCAGTCTCTGCACCCATACTGAAGAAACGGCAGCTATGTGTTTTGGGCTCCTACGGGGTCTCAATTTTTTGACCCTCCTACCCGCCAGCTAATAGTGCAATCGACTATCCTCTCTCACCTGGACTATGCTAGCTCCTTGCTGCTAGGGGCTAACCAGGCAGAGATCAGGAGAATGCAGCATATACAAAATGCGGCAGCGAGAACCCTGGTAGGACTTCCACGTTTCCATCTGATTGCCGATACTATTAGTAAACTTCCTTGGCTCCCTGTGGCAAAGCGGATCCAATTTAAAGCTCTTTTTCTCTCTTTTAAGATTCTAAAGCTCGCCACTCCACCGATGCTCTATACGCTACTGACCCTTTATGTTCCCCTGCGTGCACTGCGCTCTGAGGGTCGGCCCTTGGTAGCGGTTCCACGGATGAAACGTTCCCGGATGGGCGGCTGTTCGTTCCGCTACCTTGCTGCTAAACTATGGAACGCTTTGCTGTCCCAGATCCATGGCTTAGAGGACCTGCTGACTTTCAGAAAGGCCATTAAGACCCATCTCTTTCCTTTGAAGTAAGCTCCAGACAGCTGTTATGTTGAGTTTTGTTGTGCTTCCTGTTTGGGGCAGCCTGCCCTTCTTGTCTGTGATAGCGCCGGGAAGCCCCTTGGCTGGGGCAGCTGAACGCTATATAAAACCATATAACATAACATAACATTCCAGTTTGGACCCAGCCATATGAAAATCAGCCATGACCCTGCACCCAATGGGAACAGTCCAGCCCAAACTGCCAGGCCAGGTCCTCCCTGGACTAGAAACAAACATCCTAGGACTGGTTTTAGGCTTTTAGCCCTCATCAGCTAGGATAGTTTTACTCCAGTGGCATGGCGAGCACGGGACACCCGTCTAGGCATACCCGTCCCACTCAGGGTGACAAATGCAAAAAAAAATATTGGACAGAATGCATAACAATGTCACACATTCATCCCAGGACAGAGATATGGGCCTTAATTCATTGTACGGTCTGGACTGTCCCCATGAGGCACAGGGTCAAGACTTATTTGCAAAGGGCTGGGGTGGCAAAGTGGACAAAAGGCAATGTTTTTAACCCAGATCTTTTGACTGGGGGAGAATGTTTGCATTGTCAGCATTCCGCCCATAATTTGTTTGCTGTGACACTTAATGTTGCATAACAGCATTACAACATACTATAAGTACATACTACTGCACAGAATACATTATCTCACAATGACATAATATAACCTATTAGAATGTATAATATATCTATATACAGCTGTATTTATATACATATTCACTTAAAGAACAAACAAAGGTTGAAGTGATGTTATAGTTAGGTGAATATGTCAGTGGATTGTGCCTACACCATGCACTGCACACAACTTCACATATTGCACCACATCATTGATAGCATCACTGAGACAATCCCAGTTAAAATCATTGATGACATTTCTGATGACAGCTCTGGTGACATCATCCAAGGTTATTTTGTACACTTTGCGCTATAAATGGGCATAGCATTAGAGCTCCGAATGTGAGTGCAAAATAGCTTAGAAGAATATGAGGCCACATTAATGCCATCGGATGAACAACTCCCTTAACCCCTTCGGTGCTCATGACGAGCTGAGCTCGTCATGACCACACCCATTATCATTATGGCCCAGCACAGCAGAGGAATATCCTGCGCAGCCAAGGTGTTAAATGTGGAAAGAATGGGTTATCATCCATATTGCCCTGATATCATACACTTCACATTATTAATCAACCACAGGTATTGCACACAGTGCTCAATCGTTACTCTACTATTCAGAGAAATTCAAGTTTTTAAAAAATACTGCTCCAAAAGTAATGCCCTAAATGGAAAGCTTTAATCTGTATCAACCCCCTGGCAGTTACTGAACGTACATTGAGAAATTATGTTGTATGAGTGGAGAAGTGGGTACTGTAAACAATATTTACTATTTGGAGAGAGTTTTTACTGTACAAGACTGCAGGCAGTGAAACTCTCCTGAGAAATACACTAGATTACTAGAGATTATCTACTAAGAACAGTGAACATTTGGCAAAAAGGATCCTACTTGATAAAATAAACTATTTGTTAAAATAAGCACTACCTGAAGGTGCTAAAGATCATATACATATACACAACCTATCTTCTGGAGCAAAACAGGTCCTTCTGCATTGCATAATACCTGATGAACCCAGTTATAAGTTAAGTATAAATTCGCAAAATTAAATATTTCTGTCTAAACCTCAAGGCTGCTTAAAATACTTAAAAAACGTTTTTAAAATTACTGAAAAAACGTGTGTGAAACATAGTGAACACAAATTGTCAACTGTCACCTTCACACATTGTTATTCTTCAGTACAGACATATAAAAATACACAATAACTTTAACACCTTCCCTGCTCGGCACATTCCCCTGCTGTGCTGGGGGATGGGGGGGCGTCATGAGCATGCAAGGGGTTAAACAAACACCTTTGATGCATTAGGAGCACATATGTTTCGTAAACACATGCATGAGCTGCACCCAGGCTGTACAGAATTAGGTAGAAAAGTGCTATGGTAATTACCTGATGCTATGTAAACTATAAAAAACTAGCACACTTATTGGATGATGTCATCAAGTTCAAGTTCATTTTTTATTGTTTGATTACTGAAAATCTTACACTATAAAACCAGAATGTATAAAAAAAGAAGTAAAAACAGTAAGAGGTAAAAACATGAATAATTGATGCCTTATTTTTAAATAGTTGAACTTTGATGATATCAGTTTGATAACACTATTAACATATAAATATACATCATAAAATACATATTAATTTAAATCTGCTGGTCTAATTTTGATACAGTACTTATAAAAAACTTTACAAAGGCTGAGTTCAATCTTATATCGTCTGATTGTAAGCACTTTATCAAAGTTTGCCTGCAATTCCGAACTCCTCGTGCGTTAAAATGCCCTTTAAGAATGGTTTTTGTTACAGTTTTTAGTTCTGGGAATACACACAGCAAGTGGATAATGTTTTCATAAACGACTATGTGATGGTTCCTCTGTTCGTAGCCATGGCATAAGATGACATGTTGCGGGAATTCCACCAATACAAACTTTTATGAAAATGCGCTTGTGCTTTAGGGACCATAGGTTTCCAGGTATGGTTGTACTTTCACCTTTGGGAAACCATTTGTTAGTTGCCAAGCATGTTTTATTTTTACAAAAGAGTCTTTATCCCTAAGTTGTGATACATGTTTTGTTATATTATTGATAGATCTTTTGAATGATTCTGTTTTTATTGTCGTGTTCCAAATGGGAGTTGTTGAGTATTCATCAAGAGCAGCATGTAAATATTTTCAGGCGTATAATTTACTATTTATATGTATTTCCTGCCATAAAAGTTGGGAAATTTGATTTGCCTTATCATTTTTTATGCTGTACCATACTTTTAAAAATTTGCCTTTTCGTGCAAATGATTGGTTAGCTAATCCAAATTCCAATTTTATCTGTGCCGGAGGAATTTTGAGGAAGATGAAAGAGGGTTTTAAAAGTTTTTGTCCCCAATGATGCCATCAATTATGTAATTTGTGATGTCATCAGTGACGTCATAAATTATGTCAAATAACATTTTATGACTGATATAGCATGTCAGGTCATAAGTAGTGCATAGTGGAGGCACAAGCTCATCAAAAATACTTTATTCAGTTTCTTGAACATCAAAATATCTTAAATATGTTAAAAAACCTGAACATTCATACAACATTCTTACTGTAGATGTCAAGTGAATGACATTTTCATTAGAAATATTGCTCATCAATAAATATGGAGATAATCCTGCATGTACGTAACTGCCTATTCAAGTGCCCACATTAATCATTACAATTATCCCACATTCTGAAATGTGTAAAACTCATCTATACCATTTCATATCATAGAGATATTGCATTGAGTGCAGTAAGGTGCCATTTTGAAGATTGGACCAATAGTTAATAAGGTTTTATACATATGCTTCTGCCTACAATACATTAGTATTTCCAATTGCATTCTCGATTAATACATCAAGGAACATACAAAAAGAAAATACATAGTGCGAAGGTACTTGAAGCTGTGTCAATAAAAGAAGTGTACTGTAAGCATTGATTGATTGATAATGCTAACTAGGCTTCAGTGCCAGAGCTCTTTCCCTAAAAAAAGACACATATTAAATTGCAACCCAATTTCTCAAGGGCTTTAGAACCTGTGTAAGTCCCTGATGAATGGTTCCTCCGGCACCCAGCTGTATGCTGACTGCCACTGCAGGATGCATGAAAGGGGGCAAGCCCTTCTGAAAACACAACCATTCATACACCATGTCTGCAATGCCCAATTACACTGTTATTCATATCGTTAAGTCATCCCTATAGCCAGTCTTAGAGCCCTAAGGCAGGGCACATTATATTACATGTGAGGGCACCCCTGCACGATCAGATATGCCGCTGTGATGGCTAGTTGCATTGCTAGACATTACAAGAGAGCATGGAATAAATCTCAATTATTTGTACTAGACACTGCACATTATGAGCTACGTAATGGCATCACTGAACATGCTGGTGTTTGGTATCAAACATTATGTCTTGATAAATAAATACTGAAGACAGTATCTGATTTAGGAAATCATGCACCCAGTGGGAAACCTACTTGTCTACTAGTGTGGTGGCTGACTGGTATCATCAACCCTACCCTCACAGGCAAGCATTTGATCCTTGTAGGTGAGAGCACAGGCTCTCACAAGCCAGAATCAATGCCTGCTCTAGAGGAAGGAGTTCACACTTCCTCCAGCCGGATGACTAGTGATGTGCAACCATGGCTTCCCCAGTCCTGGGGAATTGTACCCCCGCCCAATGGCCCATTTGGTAACAGAGTAGGAGGAAATTAACTAGCCAGAAGGCGTGTCAAATATACAGTCCGGGCATAGCCACAACAAGGGCCCCCTGACATGGACACTTGGGGAAGGCTTTCATCATCTTTTTTTAATTAAACCAGGATTAGGCCCACTCCTCACAGGAAGTGAACATATTGCGGGATAGTCATTCCAGTTGTAAGCAGTACATTGGCTACTACCCCATGCTACTCTACCACTGAATATTCCTAAATACAGTATTTAGGGAGACCCCTAACACTGTGAACTCCAATTTGTCTCCTGGGAACCACAAGAAGGACAGAGAAGAGCTGAAGTCATGAGAACAGATGTCCTGCACCGAAATTAGCACCAAACCCTGCCTGGCTGCTTGCACTGCAACAATTACAACAATTACAAAGCTTGACTTGTCAAGAAGCTGAGCAGCCTCCTCAAACCCTTTGAGAACTGTTCTCCCCTTAAATAACCAAGCACCTTCTCCCTGTGGATGGACCACGTATAGCTACAGGCACCAACCACATTTGCTGGCCATTGGTCCCACCAAGGGTGCATCTCGCCTGGAAGACGTCTTCACTGCTCCAGAAGGTCAGTTTTGTCAGTTCCCTTGCCCATATCCATGCAAACTGACTGTGTCCCTTTGCCCCAGAGACTCTCAAGAGTTGAGCCCCCATTTGGCCTCTGCCAGACTTGCTCCCAAGTTCCCACTTGCAGCCATTCCTTACCAGATTCTTCTTCTATAGACCTTAACATGTAGTGCTCGAGGCTACCAATGCAATCAAAACCTCTGTACCTGCACTCAACAGGACAGGTAAACCCGCACAGCTGGACCCTTAACCACATTAAGACCTAGAAGGCATACCCCCAAATAGTTTAAGGGTATTCATCTGCAGTGTATGTTTCTCCAATAGCATAACATTGCTGTGTTTGAGGTACACACCTCAAAAAATATTTGATTACATTTTCTATGGCTTCAAGAATTGATAACTCACGGTTATTACCTGATTCTGATGTTCTTGGCATTAATATTTATATAGAAAGATGTGCTGTTTTTTTATATTGTCTTAGTTTTTCTACTTGAGTGTGTGTCTCATTCAGTTCACCCAACCCACCAGAGAGTCTACTGGCATCCCTCCCTCACAAGTCCTCTACAACAAACTCAGCACCTGCATCCAACACAAAATCAAGAACATTTACGATAACTTCAACAAAGACAGCCAACACACTGAAGCCTTATCAGCCACCTGACAGCCTGAAGCCAAAGATTGACAGCTAAACAGCCCTCACCACCGAAGACAATCCGCCCTGGGGCCCCCATGTACCTCTGCCCCAACACATCTTCAACAGAGCTGGCAGACACCATTGCACCAATGCTTCGCAACACCATCAACCACTGCCTAGCGAACGCCCCCTTCCCCGAAAACTGGAAGCACGCTGAGATCAACGCCTTCCTGAAGAAGCCCTCAGTAGATCCCACCAACCTCAAAAACTACAGACCCATCTCCCTGCTTCCATTCTCACCAAAAGTCATCAGGAAAGCAATCAACAGCCAACTCACCACCTTCATCGAAGAGCACAACATCCTCGATTCCTCCCAATCCGGCTTCAGATAAAAATCACAGTACAGAAACTGCACTCCTGGCCGCAACAGACAACATCCGCTCCCTCCAGGACAGAGGAGAAACAGTAGCCCTCATCCTTCTTGACCTCTCAGCGGCCTTCAACACAGTTTCAAACTGCACCCTACCATGCAGACTTCACAGCGACAAGGCCCTTGACTGGATCTACTCTTTCTTCTCCTGCAGAACGCTGGGGGTCAGACTCTGTCCTCTCTTCTCGGATCCTACACCAACCACTTGCGGAGTCCCCCAGTGCCTCCCTCAGCCCAATTCCATTCGACGTCTACATGGCTTTGCTTGCCCTCATCATCAGAACCGATGTACTGAACATTGTTTCACACGCAGATGACACCCAACTCATCCTCTCCCTATCCAATCAAACCAATGCAGTCAAATACAACTTTAAAGAAGGCATGGAAGCAGTCCCCAAATGGATGAAAAGCGGCTGCCTACAACTCAACACTGATAAAACATAAGTACTCATCATGGGCCCAAACCCCAATGCCTGGAACGACACCTGCTGGCCCCGATCCTCGGAAGACCGCCCACCCCCACAGACCACACACGCAACGTCGGCATCATCCTGGACTCCAAACTCAAAATGGACCTCCAGACCAACTCTGTCTTGTCCTCCTGCTTCCAAACCCTCTGCCTCCTATGTAAGACCTTCAAACCGATCCCCCTCAAGCACTGAAAGACCGTCACTCATGCCCTCGTCACCAGCAGACTTGACTACGGCAACACACTGTAGGTGGGAATAAACAAAAGCCTCACCCGGAAGCTCCAAAACATCCAGAATGCCACCACAAGACTGGTCCTCAACCTGCCAAGACACTGCCACATCTCCCAGCACCTGTGCACACACCATTGGCTCCCCATCAATGCTAAAATCGCTCTCAAGATTCTCACACAAAGCCCTCCACAACACATGACCAGCATACTTGAACAGCCTACTTGAATTTCATACAACCCAAAGGACCTTACGATCATCCTAGCTCTCCTACGTCATTGTTCCAAGAGCCAGGAAGACAAGATCAGGAGGCCGCTCCTTCTCCTTCCTCTTGGCCAGAGCCTGGAACCTTTTAGTGCTCCACCTCAGACAGACAACATCACTCCCCATCTTCACGAGAAACCTCTTCAATAGACGTCCTCCTTAATGGACTGGAACCTGCACCTCCCCTCCTTCCCAGCGCCTTGAGACTCTTACGGGTGAGTAGTCATGCTTAAAAAGCGCATGATTGATTGTGTGCACAACAGCTACTTAGAAATTACTGCTATGTAAACCAATTACGGGTGCATGTACTTTCTTGATGGGGTGCCCTTACATTGGTATAACCACATACAAAACAGCTTCCTACATAGTTCTAAATGTGATAGAAAATGACAGAATAGCAAGTAATTTATTTTTTTGTATTACATTTCTTTGAGGGATGTGTAAAGTGCATGGCTGTCACTAAAGGTTTCCCTCCACTGATCTTCTTACTGGACCTAACAAGCGCTCCACCAAGTGCAAAGAAAAGGATAGAAACTGCCAAGTTTAGATAGCTTTGCAAAGCCTGTGAGCGATTTTCAGGTTGTTAAAGAACGAGGAAGGGTATTCTGTAGAGGAGGTCTCAGAAAGGCAAATGATCAACCTCCTTGACGGGTCCTCTTAATTCTGGGGACCTTCTCTAGGTTCTCAAAACTGGAGTGGAGCAAACGGCTTGGTATGTGGCATGAGACCAACGAGCGCAGATACAGGGGTCCTGAGTTGTAAAGGTGTTTATGCAAAAAGCAAAGAGCTTTACGTTATATCTGAGATCAACAGGCAGCCAATGAAGAATGTGAAGCAAAGTGACAAAAGCAGTATATCTAGGATTGGGAAGGAGTGGACTGGCTCAATATTTTGAACCGTCTGAAGTTGTTACATTTGAAATTTTGCAACACCCAAGTAAAGGGCATTGCCATAATCCAATCTGGATTTATTTAGTTTTTAAAACAAACTATACATGTAACCCTGAGTGTGCCAATTGTTCCAATTTCAGGGAGAGATGATATTCAATTGGAGCTATTTGTGTACCTAATGGTACCATATTGCAAGTCAATAGCTTTTTAAAAACATTGTGTAAAAGCTTGCAGAATTGCTGCTATCCAGACTGCACATCAAAACTGCTGTCTACAAGAATTGTGAGACACAGTTCAAAATATCTTATTCTCATGCTATAAAGATGTAGCTGATGGCATTAAAATCAATACTGACAACACCAACTTTAAAGGTGGTCAGATATCAATATATAGGAAAGCTGCTGTTGCCATTGTTATTCATCATGGATGGTTGTTCACCTCTTGCCACTGCACAGACTACTTTAAAAATGCATGTGGCTAGACTGAATTTGAGGACACAAGTCTTACAATAAAGCGCATATTACCCTGGAAACTCCCAAAATGCCATCTGACGTCAAAGTTTGAGAGAACAATAATATTTACAAAAGTCTATGTGTATATAAACAGACAAAAAGCATTAAAGTTCATGTTCCTTCTCGTTTTGTGTCCTACTTAGGCTAACGATTAGGCCTGGGCAGTGAGCTCTGCTCCGTTCACAGAGTTTGAGTTTTCAACACTCCACGATACGCGGAGCACGAGGAGCTCTGCAAAAAGTTATGGTTGTGAGTGCGATCAAGTAAATTCAAAAGCTAGACCATCTCCTAGCAGGACTTCCCAACATGGGAGGTCACTGGGGGTTGTGGATGGTCACGACAGCTCGCATTGAGAAACCATCTGTTGTGGAAGCTGCTGCTTGAGTTGAAATGTACTCAAGTGGCTGACCGATGCAGCGCTCACTTGCACTGCACATGTCACGCCAAAAAAATCAACACATATAGCCCAACCTAACGCACTCCGTTGCCTGGGAAATCCGCCTAGTACGGCAGACTCTACCTAGGCCAAGTAACGACTATATAGTGATTTAGCTTTTTTTTTTAGTAAGGATGAAGTTGTTGTTAAATAAATTAATCAGTATTTTTGCCTATATTGGAAACATCTGACATCATTAATAGTAATGATATTCTCTTGTAAATTGAAAATCTAAATTACTGCTCCTGTCTGTGATGTCAAGAAACTATTTTTCTAAATGCCAATTTGATACATATAAGATATGTGGGTGTTTTTATTAATCTTATTGATTAGTTTTCTCCACAATTTATTGATGTATTGCATTTTAAAAAATTATTCAGATGATACACACCGTTAGTATTCTGTTGTGTATATATATATATATATATATATTCCACATAATATATCAGTGTTATATAGTCAGTGTTCATGCAATTTCTAAGAACAAAAAAAACCTTTTACTGAAGAATGTTAAATAGATTTATTATGTACATTATACACTTAAGATAAATGTATCAAAATTAGGCCAATGAGTTCTCATCTCTTCAATAAAGATCGCTAGTGCCAAAAAAGCCAGTCTCCTTCTACTTTCTTCTTTCTGCACACTGTACTATTCACATGCAAAAACAAAACAGTAGTGTACGTTTATAGTGCTCTCATTAATCACACTCCACTACAAACACATTTAAAATTGACTGTTACATTTCATACAACTATATATTACAATTATTTGGAGAAAGACATTAGAAGAGAAGTTACTCTCTCCACACACACTAGTACGGACACCCACAACCTTAAGAGGATGTGTTAATGATAACACAATATCTGTGTACATCCTTCTAGATATATCCAATATACTGGTAATATTTATTATCAGACACAGCACTGTCAATCCCCAGTCTTCTATGTACATCCATGATTGCACAGACAGTGTTCAAAACAGAGATAACAATTATTACCTCAATTGTAGTACATACAATCATTCCACTATGGAGAGTTTTTACAGGCGATTTCACTCTCTTTACATATTCTACTACAGCGATTCATCATTGTAGTAGAGAGCAGCACTTTTTCACCGCCCTATTGTGATTGATTAGCTCATAAAATGTGTGGCCCTACAGCTGCTCTGTCTTGAGGTGTACTGTTTATTCAATGCCCTCTCCTTAGTCATTGGCCGCTACATGTGGCTCAACGCGACAACGCTGGTTGAGGGTCAACAATATGTGATACAGTCTTCAGTAGCGGATTATAAGACTGGAAGCACACAGATATATTTCTTCTAATGCCCCACGATCCATGGCCATTATCCAACAAAAAGGCTTTACCCTTTAGAATATATCATGTTACATAGCATACCATTACTTCGCAGGGTTTTACTACAATGTTTTTACAACACAAATACCATTAATACGCAATATTTAGCTGTGTATGCTATACATTTAAACATGTAGTTTGATAATACATTTAAAAGTACTAAATATGCATATACTTTGCAGTATATTCTTAAGTATACATCTTCTATACATTTTTAACTGTTTACATTAACCTACACTACCCAAACACCACTACACCACTCTAAAACACTACCCTACACTACACAAACACCACAGCACTACCCTAAACACAAGCACACTACTCTACACTACATAACCACAACCCTATAACCTTAAATAAAACTCCCTGCACGAGCACTACCCTAAACCCAAACACACTACTCTACACTAGATAAACACAACCCTAAAACCTAAAAGACGACCCCGGCACGATCACTACCATAAACCCAAATACACTACTCTACACTACATAAACACAACCCTAAAACCTAAAAGACAAGCCCCGGCACAATCACTACCATAAACCCAAATACACTACTCTACACTACATAAAAACAACCCTAAATCCTAAAAGACAAGCCCCGGCACGATCACTACCCTAAACACAAGCACACTACTCTACACTACATAACCACAACCCTACAACCAAAAAGAAAACTCCCTGCACGAGCACTACCATAAACCCAAACACACTACTCTACACTAGATAAACACAACCCTAAAACCAAAAAGACGACCCTGGCACGATCACTACCATAAACCCAAATACACTACTCTACTACACTACATAAACACAACCCTAAAACCTAAAAGACAAGCCCCGGCACGATCACTACCATAAACCCAAATACACTACTCTACACTACATAAACACAACCCTAAAACCTAAAAGACAAGCCCCGGCACGATCACTACCCTAAACACAAGCACACTACTCTACACTACATAACCACAACCCTACAACCTAAAAGAAAACTCCCTGCACGAGCACTACCCTAAACCCAAACACACTACTCTACACTAGATAAAAACAACCCTAAAACCTAAAAGACGACCCCGGCACGATCACTACCCTAAACCCAAATACACTACTCTACACTACATAAACACAACCCTAAAACCTAAAAGACAAGCCCCAGCACGATCACTACCCTAAACACAAGCACACTACTCTACACTACATAACCACAACCCTACAACCTAAAAGAAAACTCCCTGCACGAGCACTACCCTAAACCCAAACACACTACTCTACAGTAGATAAACACAACCCTAAAACCTAAAAGACGACCCCGGCACGAGCACTACCCTAAACCCAAACACACTACTCTACACTACATAAACACAACCCTAAAACCTAAAAGACAAGCCCCAGCACGATCACTACCCTAAACACAAGCACACTACTCTACACTACATAACCAGAACCCTACAACCTAAAAGAAAACTCCCTGCACGAGCACTACCCTAAACCCAAACACACTACTCTACACTAGATAAACACAACCCTAAAACCTAAAAGACGACCCCGGCACGAGCACTACCCTAAACCCAAACACACTACTCTACACTAGATAAACACAACCCTAAAACCTAAAAGACGACCCCGGCACGATCACTACCATAAACCCAAATACACTACTCTACACTACATAAACACAACCCTAAAACCTAAAAGACAAGCCCCGGCACGATCACTACCATAAACCCAAATACACTACTCTACACTACATAACCACAACCCTATAACCTTAAAGAAAACTCCCTGCACGAGCACTACCCTAAACCCAAACACACTACTCTACACTAGATAAACACAACCCTAAAACCTAAAAGACGACCCCGGCACGATCACTACCATAAATCCAAATACACTACTCTACACTACATAAACACAACCCTAAAACCTAAAAGACAAGCCCCGGCACAATCACTACCATAAACCCAAATACACTACTCTACACTACATAAAAACAACCCTAAATCCTAAAAGACAAGCCCCGGCATGATCACTACCCTAAACACAAGCACACTACTCTACACTACATAACCACAACCCTACAACCAAAAAGAAAACTCCCTGCACGAGCACTACCATAAACCCAAACACACTACTCTACACTAGATAAACACAACCCTAAAACCTAAAAGACGACCCTGGCACGATCACTACCATAAACCCAAAAACACTACTCTACACTACATAAACACAACCCTAAAACCTAAAAGACAAGCCCCGGCACGATCACTACCATAAACCCAAATACACTACTCTACACTACATAAACACAACCCTAAAACCTAAAAGACAAGCCCCGGCACGATCACTACCCTAAACACAAGCACACTACTCTACACTACATAACCACAACCCTACAACCTAAAAGAAAACTCCCTGCACGAGCACTACCCTAAACCCAAACACACTACTCTACACTAGATAAAAACAACCCTAAAACCTAAAAGACGACCCCGGCACGATCACTACCCTAAACCCAAATACACTACTCTACACTACATAAACACAACCCTAAAACCTAAAAGACAAGCCCCAGCACGATCACTACCCTAAACACAAGCACGCTACTCTACACTACATAACCACAACCCTACAACCTAAAAGAAAACTCCCTGCACGAGCACTACCCTAAACCCAAACACACTACTCTACACTAGATAAACACAACCCTAAAACCTAAAAGACGACCCCGGCACGAGCACTACCCTAAACCCAAACACACTACTCTACACTACATAAACACAACCCTAAAACCTAAAAGACAAGCCCCAGCACGATCACTACCCTAAACACAAGCACACTACTCTACACTACATAACCAGAACCCTACAACCTAAAAGAAAACTCCCTGCACGAGCACTACCCTAAACCCAAACACACTACTCTACACTAGATAAACACAACCCTAAAACCTAAAAGACGACCCCGGCACGAGCACTACCCTAAACCCAAACACACTACTTTACACTAGATAAACACAACCCTAAAACCTAAAAGACGACCCCGGCACGATCACTATCATAAACCCAAATACACTACTCTACACTACATAAACACAACCCTAAAACCTAAAAGACAAGCCCCGGCACGATCACTACCATAAACCCAAATACACTACTCTACACTACATAAACACAACCCTAAAACCTAAAAGACAAGCCCCGGCACGATCACTACCCTAAACACAAGCACACTACTCTACACTACATAACCAGAACCCTACAACCTAAAAGAAAACTCCCTGCACGAGCACTACCCTAAACCCAAACACACTACTCTACACTAGATAGAAACAACCCTAAAACCTAAAAGACGACCCCGGCACGATCACTACCATAAACCCAAATACACTACTCTACACTACATAAACACAACCCTAAAACCTAAAAGACAAGCCCCGGCTCGATCACTACCATAAACCCAAATACACTACTCTACACTACATAAACACAACCCTAAAACCTAAAAGACAAGCCCCGGCACGATCACTAGCCTAAACCCCAACACACAACTCTACACTAGATAAACACAACTCTAAAACCTATAAAATAACCCCGAGCATGACCACTACCCTAAACCGAAATACACTACTCTACACTACATAAACAGAACACCGAAAACTAAAAAGACAAGCCCCTGCACAACCACAAAAACTAAATTGCCCTATTTATCTCTCTCTCCTCACTGTCCCTTGCTTCACTGTGATTCATCTCTTCTCCTGCTTCAGGCGTTGTCAGAGCTGCACGTCGTTGTTTGGAAATGGAAGTGCCTCATTTCCAAACAACAATGTGAATAGTCAGCAAAGTATATGACTTTGCTAAGTAACGGTATATGCAAAGAAGAATCATGCAAACTTAAAACATGCAAAGTAAAAGATGCTGCTAAGTAAAATATGTGTTTTAATGGTAAGTTGGTGTACTGGCCAACAAGTAGTGGTAGATTATCCTTTAACTCCACATTGAAAAGAATATGTTTATAATAGATGGTACATGTTTTCTGGTACGAAATTCTAATGTTTGTGTTTCTGTATATCCTCTTTGGATTGAGAACATTCTAACATATTTTAGTACAATCTTTTAATATACTTACTGGTGTTATGCCTTGGGTTATACCACTTGACAAAAATCTGTGTCCTTTGTGATAGTGCATTGTGTGTAATCTGCTCTTTATAATACTTGTTCAGGGCCTAGAACAACTGGTATAGTCATCCGTAGTAGGTAAGAAACCAGAGAGCAGAGAAATAGATCTCTTACCAAGCCCTGCACACACCCATCATGCAAAAGAAAGCCCTTACTGCAGAAAACAGTCCTTCTCCACAACCCACAGTGCACAGCTGATTTCTAAGAGTGAGCACTGTGTAGAGAGGCAAGCTCTTTCCTACATTCTAATATGTATACTAATTTCCTTAGAGTCATATTTTAGTTCAGAGCACCACTTGTTGACATTGAACTATATATACCTATCATTCAGGGGTAAATTAGAAGCGGAAAAACTAATCTGATAACACATCCTATTATCCTTACATATTTCTGAAGGGAGAGGGAATGTAGTTAGCAGTGCATACTTTTCTCATACACTGTCATACCAAGGCATTATTTTTGGAAGAAATTTGAATAGACAAGATTCCTCTTTTCTCCATCCTAGCATGTTTACCTTGGAAATAAAATCATAATTTATGTTTAAAACCCATAAAAATTCACTTAAACAACTACAATTCACCGTGAGGAAGGATGTCAGCAGAGAGGCCAATGTCCCTCGATATCTTACTCATGATAGGTATTACTCTTGGTATGTGTGTTAAAAATGTGAGCTCTCTCTCTTTGCACACATTACTACACACTCAGGTCTCCTTTGTGGGACTCTTGAAGTAGAGACCAGTGTATTTCTTGTCATCATACAAGGGACAGGTCTCAACAAAAGCTCAGTCCCTACCTGCATCCATCTCTGTAGAATTTGTGCTAGATGATAACTCAACAATTTTCTGCCACTTTGCTCAGCTAATTGTAAGAAAACAGACCTTTTTGCAGATGCCCCCTACCATTTTGGCACCAGTTGGACGACTAGATGCGTGGTTTCGTCTCTGACTGTGCACTGAAGCAAGCTAACCAGATTCCAGTGCCATTGCTCTCTCCCTAAAACTGATATATGTGAATTGGTAACCCTAATTGGCAAAGGACTTCAACTCCTGTATAAGTCACTAGTAAATGGAACCAGTGGCACCCAGGTTTATTGGTGTCAAAGGGGTCACCAGGGCATGAGGCACTATTTGTGCCACCTGGAGGGACCTGTGGCAGCAGGCCGGCCATTGCAGACTGCCGGGGAAGTGCAAACTGATCGAACTGGAATTTGTCCCCAACATTTGTGGCAAAGTCAATGCCCTATTTTTAATATATACTAGTCACCCCCAAAGAAGCCATCACACAGCATAAGACTCAGGGTGCATTATGCACGTACAAGCTTATATGTCAATATAGTGTCTTTTGCTATTAAAGGACACTATCCCTGATAGACAGACTAAAGGATAACATGGGCTGAAATGTGGACAAAACTGAGTTGGACAGCACAATTATGGCACCGCCTAAATATGGTTTCAAATAATTTACCTCCTTACCCTTGACAAGAATCTTGTGTCAAGGTTGATGTGTCATGAACTTTTGTGGCTAACTTAGAGGTTGCCCACCAGGTTGACCCAGCCTTTTATATGCTGTGGCTGCCAGCCCAATCTTGTTTTAGCCAAGACAGAATTCTGATCCCATCAGGAGGTGTGATCTGTTTCCAAAGCCTGAAACAAAAGCCTAGAAGGCCTGGAAATGCCTCTGTTTTGCCTTTTTCTTAACGCTGGGAAAAGCCTTACGCTCGCATAGTTTGCGAAGTTTGCGCTACTTCACACTACGCGAATTGCATGTAGCACAGAGCAGACATGCGTAGTGTAGCGTAGTGCAGAGGGCATTTTTTGGTTGCTCATGGTCCTCAACGTCAAGTTGGCAACCAGGAGCAAGCAAAATGATATCCCAACAAGACTTTTTCCTGGTTCGTGATCAGCAACCTCAAGTTGCTTATCGCAAGCGTGGAAAAAAACCTCCCGGCGACATTATCAACACGGAGAGGACAGGCTTCTCATTGCAAGAAACTACCAGTCCGTGTTGAGAAAGCTGCTGCTCGAGTAAAAATCTACTTGAGCGGCAGTAAAAGACAGCTCGCACTGTGCAAGATGTCGTTTTCAATGATTGCACAGTGCGGACAAGCATCCGGCACTGTTCAATCATCGCGAACAGCGCACTACGCAGTTCGAGTAGTGCTACGACTAGCTCGTGTAGTGCAAACACTTACTTTTTCTTCCTTGTGTTTTACCCCTTCAGCTCTCTTTTGCCTTTCCTGTTCTTTTTCTGCCCTCTGTTTGGCCTTTCTGCTTGTTTTTCTTCCCTCCATTTTGACTTTTCTGCTTGTTTCTCTGCCCTCTGTTTGTGCCCCCTCTGCTTATTTCTTGCTCTATTTTCCCTTTACCACTCATTTCCCTGTTATCTGTTTTGTCTTCTTCTGCTAGTTTGCCAGCCCTCTGTTTTACCTTTTCTGCTAGTTTTACTGTTATCGGATTTGCCTTTCTGCTCATTTTTCTACCCACTTTTCCCCCGTCTTCTTCTCTGTTTTGCCTTTCCTGCTCACATTTCTTCCCTCTGTTTTGACCTCTTCTGTTCTGTTTGACTTTTCTGCTCTTTTCCTGCCCTCTGATTTACCTTTTTCTGCTTGTTTCACTGTTCTCCATTTTGCCTATTTCTGTATATTGTTCTACCCTCTATTTTCACATCTTCTGCTCTGTTTTGACTTTCCTGCTCACATTTCTGCTCTCTGTTTTGACCTATTTTGCTTTGTTTTACTGTTCTGCTTGTTTTTTTGCCCTCTGTTTTACATTTTTTGACATTTATTTTGCCCTCTGTTTGCCTTATTTGCTTGTTTTTCTGCCCCCTGTTTTGCTTTTTCTACTAATTTCTTCCCTCTTCCTACCATTTCCTCAAGGCATTTTGTGGGCAGGGCTGGGACAATGAAGACATTGCATGCCAGTGCCCAGAAACCCCCTGGCATGACAGTTCCATGTTCAGCAAATAATTATTGATTTGATTGACTGATCGGAGGAGTACACCCCCAGAAGGCTAGGCACAACTCCAGGGTGAGCTACCTGGTCTGCACAGCAGAGGAAGACTCCTGATATTTTTGAAAGTGGTAGAGTAGTGGGTTCTGGGTAGGAAAAGTAACACATACCCCTGTATGAAGTCACTTAAGGGCAAGTCAGCCCCTGGTGCTAGTAGCCCATTGGCCAATTGTGGCCCCACCCTATATCTAGCCTTTAAGGGCTACCCCTGGCACTAGTACCTCAGCAAAGGGCAGAAAAAAGAGTCCTGCATCTGCGACAACAACAGAAGCATATACCAGAGGCACACAAGTGGCAACCTTCCTAGAACTGCATAAAAGCTTCTCATCTTAAGTTAAAACATGGTTCCCCCGGCAGGCGGTGTCCCATTGAGAGCCAAAGGCTTCACTAGATTCCCCTGGACTAGTGGCACTAGTCCCCTAGTACCGCAGGTCAAAATAATGTACCAAAGCCAAAGAGACGCGAGCCAGCCGGCCCTCCAAAGGATTGGCCAGAAATAGATGATCCAGTGCATTGTGAGAATTGTAGTCCGGCCCTCCACAAAATTTCAAGCAGCTATTAAAATAACCTTCTGCTTATATCTGCCAAGGTTTAATGGTAGCTAATTTGGCAACCACCACTTTTACTTGACACTGCACGAACAGGAAACTCAGCAAAACCTTAATCCGATGTCAGCAGTGGCTTTGTTGTCAACATTTTTCTCCCCTTTCCCCACCAGCACCATGTAAGTGGTAAAACCAGCTCTCTTGTGGCTCCCATGTCAGTACGAAGGATAGCCAGGACAACTCTGTATCCGCAATCAATGAGCCAGGTGAAATTAAACTGAATGTTGTTCTGTGGTCTTGGGACCAGTATCCTCTTTACCCTCCTTGGGTTCCAAACAACTCAATCTGCAATTGACCGATTGTCACTAGTAGTTTTTACCACTGACCCCACTGATACAATTTCACAGTACTATTTTGCACTGATTTAATTTTCATCCAAAACCTATAACCCTGGTTACATGTATCTGATTGACTTTATTATGGTGTCTAAAACTTTAGAAATTGGTGTTGGATTTGTTTCGATTCATGCCAATTACTGATTGTTCATGTTGGCACTATGAAAAGCTTAACACATGTTCTTCTAGAAAAGCATGACTGCTCTTTGTCACTCTACCAGGACTGATTTCATGATTCAATATTCTGATGCAGAATTAAAAAAAAATGGTGCATCTCCGGCTCAACTCAGCAAAGCGTCAAAAACCTTTTGTCTCTGCTGCAACAACACAATTCGACTCAGATTCGAATTTACAAGGGGACGGACTGTGGAGCAATTTCCGAGTCAGAAAAACTGACGTAGGTGCCACAAAACTGCTGCAAGTCAGCCTGACGCAACAGCAGAAAAAGTCATGTAAGTTCGATTTGCAACACGCAACCCCATTCCGAATACCGTGCAACAGTGCACATTGCATGAAGTGGCAAAAGGCACCCAGAATCGACGCAATTCTCCAAAAAGACATTTTTGGACCACAAAGGACCTTATAATGGACCAGAAAGGCAAACTTAGTAGCATGGACCCTCTGGCAAAAACCAGTAGCAGAATGCCAGATGCACAGGTTCAGACTAGGTCAAAAAAGGAAGCAGAAGTCCAATTTCAGTTGTGAGGAAATTGAGATACTGGTGACGGAGGCCACTAACTACCAGCACCAGCCTTTTGTCAGTTCCAAGCTGTCACTTGTCAAAAAAGAGGCGATATGCAGCGAATCGCCCAAAAGATCAAAAGCGTAGGCCAGTGCAAAAGGACTTGTTATATTCCAAATAGGTACTCAATATAGGTACAGGTATCAGTGTAACCTTTCACCTATATCCTTCACTACATTACATTGATAACGGTTCTTAGGCACTGACCTTTTACCCAGATATGACACTGCATTCAGTGCCCAGGTTTTTCCCTGGTTCGATTCTCATACAATATGCATGAGGCTACTTGGAAGAACAACAGGACTAACAGTAAAATGTACATCTCCTGTATATTATCGGTGTATAAAGTTGAGGCCTGATGTCATCCTAAAGGCCGACACAGTAACACAGCAAGGTAGATCCCCTGAGGAGACCTGTGGGTATATATACATCATGTCTCACTAAGAAACACAAAGGAGACCATGACTCCTGGCTGACACACTGACCAGAGACCCTGAGGTTCCTACATGCAGATGCGACAGCTAGCAGTGGTTTAACATCTCTCACGGGTTGTTCAACTCAAGACAATGACAGGGCCCCATATTCTCTAACTATCAGGTAATGGGGTTGACCAGATCCTAGAATGATTCTTGCCATAACACCTACACAGATGCTAGGTACATTTAGTTCTAGCTAGGGAGACGGTGTAGCAGTACATAATTTTAGGTTGCACTTTTTATTATGTGTTTTATGTACACATATATATTCATGATTTCTGCAAGATGGTAGAACTGTACCATCTTTTTACTTTTGTATTATTGCTAATCATATATCTCTGCTACTATCTAATGGCTGTTGCAGCTCATCTATTATACACTAGAATAACAACTGTTCAATAAATAATTATTGAAACGCTCAGATTGTTTATTCTGTTTATCTCTGAGACAAAATAAGTGAGCACGAGTGACTGAGCGAAAAGTAGTATACTGTTTCTATGATCCTGGGGGATCAAGGTTGTCATGTTCTGAAGTTTTCAAGAACTAAACCCTCCCCGATAAGAGGAGACTCTAGCGGCACTGTGACATGGCTGATACAGACAGGCTAATAAATCCTGTGAGATATGGGGCAGATTCTGTATAGGTAATATAGGAACAACATGACATGGCGCCCAACATAGGTTGGGTACTTATTTAACAGTAGAATCTGAGTAGCTCAGTCAGGCTATTCTGAGAGACCCCTACTCACAAAACACCAGAGACGTCTAAAGTGGGTAGGCACTAACTCCGCCACAGATGAGTGGGCCAAATCCTATTTATTGACTGTTGGTTAATCAAGCTTGAAGGACACAGTGTTCCTAAAATTGTGCATTGAAAGGTTTATCTTAGTTCCCAATGAACAAAGTTCTTCTTTACAAAAATGACTGAGACAAGAGATAATATAATAGTAAATATACACATCCCATCAGGAGAAGAAGATGCAGACGCAATTCCGATTGCAGAAAAATCCGACAAACAGTCACCCTGAAACGGTTAAAAAATGGTTTATCAATTAGGGATGGCATAATACAAATCAGAGGTATTTTATTTGTGGGTTACTTCAATCAATCAATTATTATATTTGTAAAGTGCTCTACATACCCGTGAGGGTCTCAAGGCGCTGGGGGGGGGAGGGGGGTGGCTGCTACTGATCAAAGAGCCAGGGGCCTTATTTATGAAGGCCTTGCGCCGCCGGTGCGTCACTTTTAACATAGGAAAAAGTGACGCACCGGTGGCGCAAGGCCTTCATAAATAAGGCCCCAGGTCTTGAGGAGTGTTCTTAAAGCCAGTAGGTCCTGGGTTGTACGTGAGGGTTACTTTCCCAGCAGCAGATGCAAGAACTCAGACATCTACACAGAAGGAGATGCAACCATGGAATATTGTCCCCTTGAGGACATTGAGGATCAGCTTACGCACCAGGAACACTTAAACTGGTTTAAAGGCACCATATCCCACATAAGAGGAAGATTAGGCCCGCTCAGAGGAGAAGAGGCAACATGGCCGATATTAGCAGCCCACACACCACACCTTGACATTGAAACAATGCCATCAGGAGACTTACTCAAACAATACAAAGATTGTATTAAAATCTTCAGAAACATGACACAATTTTTCAAGAGAACATTTACTGTCCAACAGGCAATAGTTGCAACAAGTGGAACTCAGTCTCAGAGTACAGCAACTAAAATCACACCACAAACATTACACGTAGTGCTGGTCAAAATGTCCACAAAATGTGAGCAAATGCCATTGTGCATAGCTCAGAAAATAACTCAACTCGAGGCATTATCTAAAGACAGAAGCATTCCTACAATATGAACAAGAATATCCTCTACCAAATGAAATAATGCCTCTTGATCAGTATCAAAATATTATTTACACTGATGGATCGACTCAACAAGGCCATAGGGAGTAAGCAACAGAATAGCGCAGCATGTGCAATTGTTAAAGGTTGCACGCTGGATGGAAAGTTCAATCCAAGTTGCACAAACAGCCATTCTCTAGGAGAACGCACGGCACAGTTGACAGAATTAAAAGCCCTAATACTGGCACTAGTGAATACAGATTGAGATTTCCACACACTAATTATGTGTGATTCCTTTAGCTTTGTTCAGTCTAATGATGAATATTTGTAGTATTGGGTTCAAAACGGATTCAAAGACGCAAAAGGTGGCACAATGGAGCAGACAATGCTATGAGAACAGGAAGTGCAATTGAAATCCGAACTACCAAGGACTCATGTTATACAGTCATCAGCGTGATGACTTTCATATTGAAGGGAATTCATTGGCTGACGAAGCCGCAAAGGTGTCAGTACACACAGCTTCCGTAGCTGCAATCACTCATTCTAAAATAAAAATAGACAGTTAGATGATGGTGGCTGTCATTGCTTCACACAAGAACAGCAAATCACTCAAGCCCTCAAGTACTCCTACAAGTTAGATGCTAATAACATTCCATTTGCTCAGATTCCTGGAGTGGGGATAGAGAAATTCAAAACATGTATTGTAAGTTAGGTTTCATTCTAGCAGCACACAAAGGGATAGGTTCTGCACATGCAGGAGTTATGGCATCTATTTAATTGTTGAAACAACACTATTGGTAGCCTGGATTAACCCATCAGACTAAAGACTATGTCTTAAAAGGAGACATCTGTCTGCAGATGAAAGGTTCCACTGTAAAATGTCCAGCACAGACACCACTGTTAATATCTGACAAACCATTAGCATGTGTTTATTTGGACCACTGCAGCCCCTTGAAAAGAGACGGGGCTTACAAGTATATCAAGATTGCAGTGGATTCCTGCTCGAGGGTATGGCCCCAGCGCTCAGCTAACGTGCAAACAGTTGTAAAAGATCTGCGAGTCTTCATAGGGACATATGCAACTGCCATATTACATTTTGACCGGGCCCCTGCTTTTAGCTCTCTGACTTACAAGGAGGCCATGCGAAGATTGGTTGTAGCATTGCGTTACTCATCTCTGTACCATCCTGAGGGATATTTGGTTGTGGAGAGAAAAGAACGGACTTAAAGCAAGCTTTAACACCTTGAGTAACAGGCACGGGTGAAAGTTGGGTAAAGCATTAGTTAGGAGTCCAGAGAGCTTTGAACAATATGCCAAGAAGTTCTCTGGGGGTAGGGGGTCACTCCTTTTGAGGTCCTATTTGGGATGAGATTGTGCGTACCTGATCTTGATTGTAAAGGTGCAGTGGCGGATGTAAAACCACTTGATATCCATGACAGTTACGCTGTTTTATACGATCTACATGAATCTAAGACACAACAAAGTAATGTCCACCTGAAGCAGACCCCCACTGGGGAAGTCAAATCAGTCACGGCAAGCCCTGTCTGGATCACCAAGGTTGGGGTTCTGGTCAGAGAGAAAATAGCGGACAAGAAAGAATTTGGACCATTCTGCAGAAAGCATGTACCAGTCGTAGACATTGAAGGAATTTTTTTTTACTCCTACCGCCTCTTACTGGAAAAATAGAGAAAATATTTGTCTCAATCGAATAATCAAACCACACTATGTGGCCGATATTAACGAGTAGGACACGTGGACTCCAAAGTAGCAGACACCCTCCTCTCGCTCCAATTAAAGCAGTTCAAAAGGAAAGACACATCATGTTCGAAGAGTTCCCTGTACGGAATGATGGACAACAATGCTGTGGAACTTATTCCTCTTGAACCTGAAGTTCAACTTCAAAATCAAACTCAAACTTACAGACAAACATCTGTGAGACCAAATACTGATGTCTACGTCAGCATGCCTCAACAAGAGCAAAGTATGATTTCAACAAATCCTCATGCAATCCCAACAATGATCGAACTGCTTCTGGCTATTTCATAAACTTTGATACATTTTCTTTGGATCCAATTGAACCTGAAACAAGGCCAGCCCAAAAATCACACAAGTAGCAAGTTAAAGACTTCCTGAACTTTCTCAGAAGAACTTACCTGGTATAACCGTGTGTAGAACTATGGATAATTACCAGGGTGCGTTTCTTTCTTTTCTGGTTAGGCTTAGTGATGGTTTTTTGACATGCTTATTAGTGGACAATACATTCAGCAAAGCTCTGCTGCCCAAAAGGTTAACTTGATTTTAAAACCACATGAATCATTTCATCTAGAACAAAGAGACTTGTCAACCGCGAATATTACAGCAGTTCCTATACTGGAAGGTATACTGTGGGACAAGGTTGATTTTGACATATTCGGTTTGACCGAGCTTCTAAAAATTCCACATGTATTTAAAATATCATTAAGTGATATCATTACCTCAAGTACATTTCCCGATGATTGGGATATTGAAACTGTGAATAATGTTGTCGGATTAGAAAAATCTGCTGCATTTTTCAATAGTGAAACATTAGAAGGCACATCAGAACATGAATCTATGTACTGTTATCGACATTACGGTCCTCCTTTTTTGCACACGTCTGCTAATCCTAGAAATTAGTTCACATACCACCAGTAGGAACATAGTCCAACACCGCCAAAAGGCAGTTCAAAAATGTTTGCACAAAAGTTTCCTTATTTTTCAGGATTTACTATGTCTTATTCAGGCTCATATTATTATACGGTTGCACCAACAGCAGCACAGAAAGATAAGTTGACAAACACCGTACAAGTTTACTCTGTTTCCTTTATCGCGCAGTTGTCTGAACAAGGTTTTGACTTATTGAAAGGGTGTCTTTTGGGGTCTGAAATTATAATAAGGGTATTTTCTGGGGTCAAAAAATTAAATTAGTGTGTCTTTTGGGGGCAACAAATGAAATAGGGTGTATTTTGGGGTCAATAAATAAAATTACAGTGTCCTCTGGTGGCAAAAAATTAACTAGGGTGTCTTCGGGCCTCAAATGTGACATTTAAGGTGGTTTTGGGGGTCTGGGATGAGTCTCAGTGATCAGGGGTTGTTACGTGTTACAAATGTTCTTTTTTGGGTTGTACTCACTGTAGTGGGAACTGTAATTTACAATGCTACCCTATCCAGCTCTTTCTCCACTGTTGCAATATGAGACCTATTGGTATGCATTGTATTGGAATGCAATGTAATGTATGCATTCAAAGCAAAGATATTCCTTTGGTATGCCACTGATCTGCCTGCTGCACATGGCTGCACAGCATCAGGCATTTAGAAATGATGTAGGGGCACTGGACAGCTGGGAGGTGGGCAAAGCCTGAAAAGACACTGGAGAGGGAATGGATGTGGGGGTATGTGTGAGCGGTGTTTGACATCACATTACAAATGCCTGGTCCTACATATTCTGTGCACCTGCTCCTCTGAGACTGCTTCAAGAGACAGGAAGCAGCCAGGCTCCCTCACCTAAGTCACTCACTAGGCTGCAATGTGGGGCTGTGATTGCTTATGTGCACCTGGACAATGCGTTCAGACAAGGGATTACAAGGTGGTCATGTTCTCCATGCATGCTATAATGCTGCCTGCATTGCAATCAGGGAGTGCAGATGACTTTTCCGGGAGGACTGGAAGGGCCAAAGAAGCAGTCATGGTGCACTTTAGTGGGCATACCACTGAGCCCTGGGCCTACTTGGGAGTAGAGCAGCCCCAATCACCCTCCCACTCAGAAAGGAAACATCGAATGAGTGCCCGAAAAGTGACCTTGATGGTATTTGTTTCACCTTCTTGTACTGCTCAAAATCATTGGCCCAATGCTGCAGCACCATAGTGGATTATCTGCCACTGGGGGTCCCTCACGGTGCTACCCCTGCACCCTACTATACGCTGGGAATCACCCGCTACACATCACACTGTAGTGTAGTTCCTATATCCCTGATAGGCTCTACGCATTGGAATAGTATACACTATAGATTTGACATAGGACTGAGGTCAGTATATCTCTATCGAGTACAATAAACTTAAATACTTGTGTGTGCCAGCTAACTTAGAGGTCACTAGAAACATTCTCGAGTGAACAAAGAGGGATTTGTTTCTCAAAACTGCATAAACATGACAACTTTGTTTCCCTTAGAGTCAGAACAATATCTTCAGAGTCGTGGAAACAATTGAGAACCATTTCACTCACTCAATCGTGCATGCTTCGTTTCTACAGAGTTGCACAGAAATAGAGAGACAGGCGTTTCAATAAAAAGGGTTTATTGAACAGTCTTCTTTCTCATGCAAGAGATATGAATTGCTACAATCGTAAGGCAATGCGAAGTATAATGCGTACAGCGTAAACAGTAATATGAAATAATACTGTAATAGCATGGTCTGTTGCTATGTCAAACTTGAAAATACATACATAAATAACACAGGCTAAAATACTCAACTGGTGCTTCTAAAGTAATTAAACGTTGGGCGCAAAATCCGTTCTGCTCACAGATTTTGCAGATTTTTGGCAATTCTCGCGAAATTGATGAAAAATTCGCAAAACCGCTCGCGATCGGATTTTGGGCAGTTGAGTAGAGGTATCGCACTAACCGGTGGTGTCTTCTTGGAGAAATATGAAGGGCAGGGTTCATTCTGACACGATGCTTCTGTCACAAAAATTAAACCTCAACAGGAAGCACTTACAGATTTAATTAAAGCAGTTGCCCGAGTTGAAGCTCAAGTTCAGTAACGCATTCATCAGCCCAAAAACAACCGTGAGCTTTGTCGATGCTAGGCAGGTGTGCTTTCTCCCCATATCTACCGTCGAAAATTAGCTGTGATGCTGGATACAGGCCTTTGCATTCTTCACTTTCACAAGCGCAATCCCCTTGCAGTTCCTGTGACCAGGAGCTTCTTTCTCCTCATCTGCTGCTCTGATTGGTCTCCGACCTTTTATACGCACAAGAGGCATGTGAACTCGCATAGAAGCCCTGCACATTTGGCCCCGCCCACACACTACCGGTGTGCATCGTCTTCCCGCCATTTACACACTATGATGGACAGCTCATTCAAGGGACCCCTGCGCCCTTCGGCGCCATGGCATAGTAACACACACATGGTCACTAGAGACAACTCTTCTTGCACTTTACGCAGCTGTAGATTGGAAAAGCACTGCACATTTAGCCAACAAGTTAGCTCTTACTGATTAGCCAGTAGAAAGTACTCCAGTTGAGTAGAGGTATCGCACAAAACGGTGGCGTCTTCTTTGATAAATATAAAGGGCAGGGTTCATTCTGGCACGATGCTCCTGTCACAAAAATTAAACCTCGACAAGAAGCACTTACAGATGTAAATAAAGCAGGTGCCCAAGCTGAAGCTTAAGTTCAGTAACTCATTCATCAGCCCAAAAACAATTGTGAGATTTTTAGAGGCTGGGCAGATGTGCTTTCTCCCCATATCTACTGTCGAAATGTAGCTGTGATGCTGGATAGAGGCCTTTGAATCCTTTACTTTCACGAGCGCAATCCCTTTGCAGTTCCTGTGACCAGGAGCTTCTTTCTCCTCATCTGCTCCTCTGATCTGTCTCCGACCTTTTATACACACTAGAGGCAAGTGAATTCGCATGGAAACCCTGCCTGCTTGGCCCGCCCACACACTAGCATTGTGCACCGTCTCCCCGTCATTTACCCACTAGGATGGACAGCTCACTCAAGGGACCCCTGCTCCCTTCGGTGCAATGGCATAGTAACACACACATGGTCACTGGAGACAACTCTTTCTGGCACGTTACATAGCTGTAGTGTAGAAAAAGCACTATACATTTACCCAACGAGGTAGCACTTACTGATTAGCCAGTAGACAGTGGGAAACAGTCTATTTGTGCAAATCCGCGAGTTCGCAAATTTTTTCGCGGACCGTAAATCTGCAAAATGTGCCCATACTTAAAAATATTCAAACCCCTGTGTACCTAACCGAAGTCTAGTATGAGGGAAGAAGTAGGTGCTGTTTTTAGCTACAGTCTAGTTTAGTTTAGTTTTGCCAAGAATTGCTAAAAGTTTCTCTAGGTTCTAATCTGCTCCATACCTTAAAATGAGAGAGGTTGGTATCTCTTTCCCGGGACTTGATCTCTAAAACACCCCCCGGGAAATCAGAAACACTGGAGCTGGATTCTCTGCAAGGAGGATGCCAGTGTCTGGTCAGTGCATCAGTTGGGGAGATGACTTCCTTCTGGACTTGCTGTGGTAAGCCCCATTGTGCAAGTAGGTAGCCGAACAGCACCATGCCTTGCCATAGCAAGTGAAGGTATATTTATACCTTGCAGATGTTTAGGAATGCCAGTATTGACTTAGAAGTCGGGCATATGAACGTCATGAATGATCCCCTAAGGAATAGATGTTCCAGCATAATAAATGAGTTCTTGGAGAAATCAATATTCAAGCAAGGGGAAGTCCTAAAGGCTTAAGAGTCTGGTTTTCCAGGAACCCGTTGTGACGTAGATGAATGGATGTAAGTAGCCATGCCTGTATTTGGTTAGCATGGACAATGCCTAAAGAAGGACTGGATTTTTATGCCTATATAAGGGCAATGTGAAATGTACCTACATAAGGGCGGGAATCAGGAAATTCATAAGGAATCTACATTGATACACAACAATACCTTTCACTGAATTGGACATCAACAAAGTGGTATTATCTGAGTCACTCTCTCAAAGTCTGTGACTCAGCCAGCATGATCCTCTGCTAGGTGGTCTTCCACAAGCCTGGGTACAGCATTCACTGCCAAGACAGCTGGGTAATCACATGAGGAAGGTGATGCAACACGCATCCCTTAGTCATGTGGTTTTAGTGTTTGTGCAACATAAGTTTGCGTCATCTCAGGGTCTACACCCTCCACAGCGTATGGCCAGTGACCCATCTTCTAGCATCTGATGCAGATAGGCGCTGGCCACCATTGGCAAAATCCTTTGTGCAGCCCAGTGTACTGTCGGGGCACGGTTTGCAATGTCTACAATCCCACGTAGTTTCTCAGGGAGATATGTAACATTCACAGCAACAAAGGGGACAAGGGTGTCTTCTCACAAAAGTCTGCAACCTGCCTCCATGCGACCTGGTTGACTATACCACCAGGTCAGGGTAATGACCAATGCTTCAATGCCTAATAACACAGACCAGCAACTACACTGCACCTTCGCATCCCAGTTTGGCTAATAAATGCCGGGCCACCATTGCCACCCTCAGCCAGGTACTCATTGGTGCTTTTGTGGGTTTGTATGCCATTGTGTAGCAGGAGTGCCCAATGATAAGTGATGCACACTGGTATTGCTCCGCAAAGCGCATGTACTCAGTATTGTAGCTTAGATTTTCTTCTTTCCCTGGTCATCATGGCTGTTGGGGGGCTCGGGAAGTGTTGATCAGTGATGGACTGGAGCCTGGCTAATCCATTCTGCATGACAAACAATGTTAGTCACCTAGTTATCACCTAGTTATCATTGTAGGTTGACTCATATGCTTGTTTTCACTGTTGATGCCATAAAAAATAGGGCTGACTAATTTGATTGCCTTTGCCACTAATGTGCCTAAAGCTTTTACAGCAGTGATTCTGGCAGTCATCATTGCGGACAACTGCAAATCTCGCCTTGTCACAACGTATTGTATTGTAAAAACATCACTAACAGTGCGTTCTTTGTGGGCAAAAGGCCGGCACAAAGCAAACTTCCACTAACTCATGCTAGTGGTAGTTTGAGTGAGGACTTGTACAAATAGGCCATAATGTCTCCAAAATGTGCATGGAAACATATCTTTATTTTGGCAGTATGCTGTGCTTAAAAGGAGGCCAACACACTGATATCACACACTATTTTAGAATTGCCATTGCAGTGTTGCCAGACATTGCATCTACTACTAAGAGCAACATTTCCAATGCAGTGTATGTCCACAGGTCAGTATCAATGAATACCAATGACCAGCACCACGACTGTACCAATAAGGGGTGCAATGTCCACTCAAGTGAGTATGAGTCTTGAGCATCAGTCTGCATCAGGACATAGACTTCTTGACTGTGAAACTGAGATCAGCTATGATATCCCACGTGTGATGCATCTGCTTTAACCTCACTACAATTGAACATGCAAAGACAACTAACACATTTCTACCTTATTTTTCAGTGGATGGAACTTCCACAACACAATCGCAGACTGGCACCACTCAGGTGGGTACTTCAACTGATACCCAACAACCAATAAAAGAATCTGCCACAACAAATACAAGCCCGGAGATTACAACCGTTATAGCTCAAAAACATGAAATCCTCCGAGAGGTTTATGTGGCTATGGTGAGTGTGAATGGCCTCCTGCAAGGAACACTCGAAGTCCTGACTCCTGATTTGAACCAAACACCAGGACGTGCACAATCTCTGACTGACATATTCAACAGTCAGAATGATGTAAAAACGTCTCAACAAAGTGGCTCCAATGATGCTCTTCAGCACCTTCAAAAAATTGATGACAATTTGACATACATAAAGCAACATCAAGACATGTACATGGCAACTATGATTGGCCTTGAGGGGGAATTGCTGACTGTTGTTGAAAATCTGCAAGCAATGTTGAATTCACTAAACTAGTAGAAAAGTCCATGTACCCCGAATACATGTTCCCTTACGCCTCTTCTGACACTGCTGGTGGAAGCAGTGAGACAACATACCCTGCAACTACAGAGACAAAGAATGCCTAATCTGACCGCTCTGAGGAGGAGGACGAGTCAGCAACACAGTTCACTAGGAAGACTGGTCACTATATTGACCCAAAGTCACAAGTGTTGTATAACAACAGATTCAACTTTCCTTCGATGAGTAAAATGTCCTACAGACACTATCATTTAAAAAACAGTAACACCTGTGCCATACATTTTCTTTCCCCACTCACTGAAGTAGAATACATTGTGATGACAACAATGTATTAATCACAGCATAAAATACAAATAAAATATCTTTGTTTCAACATTCACAAACATGTCAACTTGAGTGCTGCTTCTCTACTTGTGTGTCAAGAAAATGTGACCTTGTTTCGTGTTGGCTCCATTCCTCAATTTCACTGGGTATTATGTTTGTTGTAAAATGTGGACTCACTTGAAAGAGTGTGTAAGTACTTGATCATTGTCTGTTCAGTATGACAATGTATGTGTGAAATATGTGTTGTCATATGGAGATTTAAGGGGCAGTCTTACTTGAAAGTGTTGCAGCGCCGCACAACAAGCCTTTTGTCCTTTCCACACTGTGTTACTTTCTGAGCACAGGAATGCCACATAGATCCAATGGGATGCGGCATTCCTGTGGTTTCCCAAGTACTGGCACTGAAACAGCTGCCATGCGCCTGTGCATGCTCCCTTGCACCATGGGGCAAGGATGCCTGCGTCATGGGGGATGTATTTGTTGTGAATGAAGGGGCAGCTTCCGGCACAAGAATGGTCTCAGCAGGCTTTTTCCAAACTCAATGCATGCTGTGGACTGCAGCAAGCATTGAACGTTTTAAAACATTGGAGACATTAAAAGCTTGCTTCTCATTGCACCTCTCTATGCCACCTCTAGTGAGCATAGTATACTGAAGCATTATCAGGTTTACGAATCCACGTAAACC
Source organism: Lissotriton vulgaris (assembly GCF_964263255.1). Taxonomy (NCBI): domain Eukaryota; kingdom Metazoa; phylum Chordata; class Amphibia; order Caudata; family Salamandridae; genus Lissotriton; species Lissotriton vulgaris. The sequence goes on from NC_141687.1 coordinate 10,435,503, forward strand.
TGGAAATGTGTCTGGTTCCATGGGTGTTAGGTGTCAACACCCACAGCAACACACATAGAACGCCCCTTTCACAAATAAAGCTGTGTCTCAAGTGGCTATAGTTACAAGGACATGAAAGGCCAGGAAGAGTGGCTATTCACGTCATTGTAAATATGAAAAGCGCTGCCAGTGTGTCACAAAAAGTGACGTACTGGATGCACAAGGGGATTATTAATCTGTACATAAATAATTAATGTAGTGCATTTGTAGTGTATTTTGTAAAGCGCACAGCTGCCCCACCGGGGTGTCCCGGTGCTGTATAACGCTGTGGAACCCTTCCTGGCTCTCCCTGTGAGATGCCCCTCCTGGGCACCCCCAAGGTGAAGCCAGGCATCCCAGTGTTGTAGGAGCCGTTGTGGAGATGTTGGATGTTGTTTAAAAGTGTGTCATTGATCAAGTATTCCTAGTATGATACATCAGACATTGAGGCTTGGATGACAAATAACAGTCCGATAACTAAACTTGTTCACACTTAAAATGTCAAAATCATGAAGTGACATATGACAATGATGGCCACCGAGCATGGACAGTGTGTGCTTGGTTGCTCTCTGTGTTATCACATTGACTCTATGCGAAAACGCATTGCAACCCATGTACTTCCCCAGACCACCTGAGTCTGACCTTGCACCCACACTGGAACCCAGAAACACCATCCTGTTCAATGATTGGGCACAACACCACTACCCACATGTAGTGAGGAATGTGGTAAGCATGCCTTCCTCTCCAAACATCATCCATCGGATGCTGCAGTCTGTACATGGCTTCTGCTACTCCAGTCTAAGTGGCAATGGGCACTCCATTTTGCATTCTGGATTGTCCACGCGGTGGCGCTGCTTTTGACACGAGGCCGGTTGCCGAGGTCCGAGGTCTGTTGGCGTGCTTTGGCGGTGGCGGCACAGGCGGCGGGGTCGGGACCTCTCTGCGGGCGGAGGCATCACGCCGGCGCTGATACCACCTGAGCGCCGAGGTCTACGGGCACTGCTGGATACACGGTGAGCTGACGCCTGTCCAAACGCGGCAATCTCTTACTTAGCACGGCAGAGCTGTAAATTTAACTTAACCGCGGCCGGAGCCGCGAGACGCTCTCCAGCTCCCTTCAATGCCCTTCCAAAACGCGGCTGGGGCCGGGGAGTGCTAATTTGCTTGGCAGCAGAACGCCGGGGTCGCACCCCCTCCTACAAAGGCCCACCGAACGTGGCTGGAGCTGCAAAAACCCCTGCTAAACCCCTGCTAAACCCCTGCAAAACCTTCTGTCCAGTGTGGAGGGATCAGCTTGTCATTTCTTCAGCGCGGTGGCGGTTGTCAACGCCACTGCGACGCCACCACAGCGCGGCTGGAGCCGCGGATTAAGCTGCTGGCGTGGTTTAGGCAACAAACACTGATTGTAAGGCCACAATTACGAGGCAGTGAGAATCCTGCTTGGGGGCTTGGGGGAGTTGTTGTGCCCTCACCTTGTTGCTGAGAGCTCCGCCGCAGTTGGTCACTTTTCCCGATGGACAAACGCTGCACAGCGGAAGGAAGTAAGACAGCGCCGGGGGACTTCATTGCCCAGCTGCCTTAGCGGCCGGAAGCCAGGAGGCGCATAAAGATCAGCGCTTCCCCCCGCGTCGCGGGAGCGGGCCGAGAGAAGCCCGGGAGAAGGGCGGGGCCGTCTGTGGCTGTCCGAGGCAGGGCAGGGCCACACTCGCTGGACTAATCTCTATGTGTATGGACCACCGGGACTACACCACGGTATAGCGAGACTCCATGATATAGAAGATTTTGCTTTTAGTACATACTTATTTTATATGTGGACAGTTCATGTGGAAATATCGGCTGTGTATAATTCCATTTTATTATATAGATATCATCTAAAAAAAAAAAAAATACTTATTAGCATGTCTAAAAATAGGGCTCCCCAGGCTCCTGCAACAGTAACTATGGACAACTATCTCGTAAAAATTGTTAGTAAAATAAATAACGAAAGGAGGATGTCCTTGGGTCTCAACAATTCTCCGCCACCCTCATCCCCATGTACAAACATTGATATCACTGATGGGGAGGTGTTTAATCATCCGATTATTCTGGATTTATCTCTGGATGGTTCGGTGATGCAACAACAAGATATCCCCCTAAACAAACATGTTGCTTTGCAAGAGATCAGCATCCTGCAACCTACCACCCCAGTTACCCCTACTATCCCTGTTGTTAGAGCAGTCAGGGCATATAGAAAAGTTCTACCTAAGCGGGGGGTTCCCGGATATCCCGTAAAAAGGCAGTAGTCCCCTCAAGCGACCCTATTAAAATAGGTGTAGATAGGGACAGTGAGGATAGTGTGCTATTAGATACTACCCAGTTTAAAATAGATGGGATTATTAAACCCTTGGTAGATAAACTTAATATAATGGCCTTAGAGGTCAAGAGACTGGGAGACCTTGTAACCAAGTTGTCGTGTCCTGGCACAGCATTGCCGTTCGCCCAGGTAGCTGCCTCTAATCCCACGACCGGGCAAGGTAGCAGCGGCAGCACGGTGACCTTACAAGCCACCGGTCCTAATTTTGTAGCTTGGACAGAGAGGGTTTTACCTCTCAGAGAGGGCCCGCTTATTGACCCAAAGCAAGCAGTAGGCCCCTTTACCCATGGGACTGCAATTGAGGCAAACAAGGGTAAGGAGAGAGAGGAGGGTTGGACTGAGGTAAGACGTAAGCGCTTTATTAACTTACCACCAGAATGCGCACCCTATGTGGTTGTATTAACCAATGTACCAGAGGTAGTAAATGATACCGTTCTAGAATCACATGAATCCCTAAAAAATAAGACGGTGTCTTGGTTAAACAGGCAGTGTGGTTTTCCTACTGAATATTCTGACCAAATTCTAACTACCAGGAGGGTCAATTGGATTGGAAGTTCAAGGAAGAGCAGTAAAGGTGACTGTGTTATAGTTCATTTTAAGCACCCTCAACATGCAGCCACTGTTCTCCTAAGGGCGGCCTCTCTGCCTGTGTCTGACCATAAAGTGGGTGTACGCTCTCTCGCATTCTTTTATTGTCACCATAATACCTCCTCTCAGGCCAGTACTAGTATTAGGAATGGTTTATTCCCACAGGCTTATGGGCCTGCACTTGTGACACCAATGTACAATCGATTTCATGCACTCAGTTCACTAGATTGTAATGATTGACTCCCTGTGCCTTATTTGTCGTTTGCCCAGGGAGAATATGATAACGGGGAAGAACTAGGAAAAAGCGATAACTCTGTTCCTATTTACCCAGAGTCAGTAATCTGCCTAGGGCACGAGGCTGAAGACTGCACAAGCGTAATCCAGGACAACAGGGGTGTCAGTAACACTGTTGAAGTCTGTGGCTTGGCTGATCGTAAGAGAAGGGAGATCAACCACGGTGGTCACAGCTTGAGGGGAATTACACTTGCTAGTTTGAATGTGGCAGGGATTAGGTCAATGGAGAGGGATCCAGCTTGGATTGATTTTATTAACAATTATGATATCCTGTGCCTCCAGGAAACATGGAGCAGGGAAGAGATTACTTATGATGGCTTTGAGTCCTACAACCTACCTGCCTATGGTTCAGGCCCAGGGCGAACTAAAGGGGGTCTTGTGGTTTTAATATCTATTTCACGCCCTATCGTGGTGAAAAAACATCTGCAAATGGGTGTTCATGGGCAGATCCTTTGGCTTGTCGAGACTGGTGCTCGAAACATTATATTGATCAACTATTATAATAATATTTTTGACAATACCAGGTCCAAAGTGGTCCTCAATTTAGCTGTTGCCCTTGAAAATTTATGCTCAGAATCTAAGGTTGTTTTCGACTTCATTTGGGTTGGTGACTTCAATATTAAGTTATGTGAACATTCAACATTGGGGATTTGCGGGGTTACAACTAACGATGGCTGGGATGCTCCGCATTTTAGCCATGGCAGCTACGGAGATGAACTGCACAAATTAATGAGTTGTTATAATTTGGAAATTCTTGAACCCTGTAAAGATGAACATGGTCTAACTGTCCCTACATTTAAGAGCGGTCTAGGTGGCTCGGTCATTGATCATGTGATTATATCCTCCAATGTATTTTCTTGTTGTGCCACCCCTAATATAGTTGTCTGTAATACCAGTGATCATAATTGTATTACAATAGAAACTTCTTTCTGGGCAGATAAGCCAGTTATAGTGGGACCTACTGTTTCTAATTTGGAACCAGGGGATTTATCTAGCTGTATTATTAAGGGGAGCTTTGCAGAAATTGACTCAATTTTAGCAAATGTTAATGACCATGAGAAGGTACTGCTGTGTTTTAATAGTATTAACTTAGCTATTAGTAGGAAATTTACCGGGAAAGCCAAAACTCTATCGAGGAAGAATCCAGGATGGTTTAGCCATCACTGTACAGTCTCTTTAACTTCCTTGAAGTCGGCATTATCGGTTAAACCTAGGGATCCTGTTTTAGTTGCTAAATCAAGACTGGAATATAAATGCACCCTTACTGAGAGGAAGAGGGAACTCCAATTGCAGGCATGGGATTCACTAAATTTAGCTGCTGAAACATCGAATACCACCCTGTTCTGGGCAACAATTAATTCCCCATTTCTTAAAGCGGACGATATCCCATAACTAACCTCCACCGTGTCTAGTGAGGGGTGGATAACTCACTTTTCCAACATCTTTGATAGAAATAGAACAGTGGCGGTGGAGCCCAAGGGGTGGGATGTGGTGCCTCTTGACATCACTCCCAAGGAAGTAGAATATTGCATTACACTTAGTAAAGGAGGCAAGGCGCAGGGCCCCGACGGGGTACCCATCGATGTCTATAAGACTGAACCCAAATTATGGGGACCCCTGTTAGCATCTGTTTTTAATGCTGCTGTCTGTAGTAATGTACCTGTTACCTGGGGACAATCAATTATTGTACCCATTTATAAAAAAGGCAGCAGGTCAGAGGCCTAAAACTATCACCCTATATCCCTCCTTGACTCGTCGGTCAAAATTATGAGCCGGGTCATGTTAGTAAGATTGGAGGAATGGGCTGAGCAGGAGGGTATTCTGGCTAATAGCCAATATGGCTTCAGAAGGGGTAGGGGTACTCTCGATCAGTGCATCAATTTGGATCTGCTGATTGGGAAGTACACCGAGGCCAAACAGGGCTCCCTATACCTCTGCTTTGCAGATCTAAGCAGCGCTTTCGATCTAGTGGACCATCCCACCCTGTGGACCACCCTGCTCAATCTAGGTGCCCCAGAGGGTATAGTATTCTTTTTGGCTAGATTATATGACAACCTACAGACTTGCGTTCGTTTTGGTAAAGGGGGGAATGTACCCCGAACTTTGAGGTCCAGCGGGGAATTAGCAGGGCTGCGTCCTGGCCCCACTTCTTTTCATTTTATTTATTAACGAGATTGATAAAGTTTTAAAGAAGGTTGGGGCTGATGCCCCTCAGATCCACGGCGACCCTATCCCAGTGTTATTATATGCTGATGACGCTGTTTTACTATCAAGAACGCCGATAGGATTACAGCGCCTAATGGATAGTTTCTCAGCCTTTATTAAAGAAAGGAAACTGGTGATTAACAAAGGGAAAACTGTAACAATGACCTGTGGGAAAAAAAGGAAGTGTCCAAATGCCTTTTTTATTGATAAGGAAAAAGTCCAACATGTGGACAAATTTTGTTATCTGAGAATTACCTTTGCAAATGACAGGAAATGGTCCAGTGAATTCACCAATATCCGGAATAAAATGGCCAAGAATGCTTATGGTGTTTTTAGATTTGCCTCGAAAGTGGGGGAGAGGCGCACCTTAGACATGCTTAAAATTTATCAGGCAAGGTGTGTGTCTATTGCATTATATGGTGCAGGCATATGGGACTATAGCCGGCATGATAGCTTGCAAATTGAAGAAAATTATTTTTTAAAAAAGCTTCTATGCCTATCTGTCTCAACCTCCAATGAATTGATCCATCAAGAGCTTAATATCCACTTTTTAAGCGATTTGTTATCCTTCAGGCCTTTGATGGTCTGGCGCTCCATCTGGCTTAAGGAAGAGAAGGCCTTTAACAGATCTGTCATTGAGGATTGCCTTTTAATGGACACATTTTTGGCGATCCCATGGATCAAATATGTTGTTGTCTGTTTTTTGGAAATCTATGGTGTTAATATTGTTAACGACCCATCTGCAGTATCCAATAATACTAAGTCTGATATGAAAAATACCTTTCTTGGATTTGAAGATTGAAAGCGTAAACTAGTCTCTGGATCATTATCTACTGTACTGTTTTATAATTCATTTGTTACAGGAGAAATGTTTCCATTATATCTTCTGATGGTAACTAGACAGTCACACAAGTTTGTACTTACAAGGTTGCGGTTCGGGATGGCACATTATTTAGTGGCCCATCCCCAGATTAAGAAACATCCGACAGGACCATGCATGTGTGACTCTATATCTACCCAAAGCACTCAGCACTTCTTTTGTTCTGTGAACTGTACAGGGAACAGCGTACTATGTTTTTGAAACCTATGCTTAACAAATATGGTGTGCGTACAGTTAAGGAAGCCATGGGCCTTATTTTAAATTTACAATCAGCAGATATTTGTTTTTATACTGCAACGTTTTTAAACAAATGCATTTATTCCAGGAAAAATATGACTTTTTAATGTATTACATTTATGGATTTTTTTAAACTCTGTATTTTATCTTTTTCAATCATGATGTATTCACTGTTTTATCTGTGCTTTCATGGTCATTCATTTGTATTGAATAAAGCTTCATGAACTGAACTGAGGGAGGGGCTGCCTGACACTGTCATGGCTTTTGATATGTCCATGCATGTCTCCACACAGTACAACATTCACAATGTGGTCCATCCTGGTCTTTAAACTTTGATAACATTCAATAAGTTGAGACTGCAGCTGCATGTATTGTTCATTCTGTATTTGCCCGCACACAGAGTCAAGCTTTGATCTTTGCGCATCACCAACATCACAATCAATGATGAATGATACTGGTAGCGTTGGGGTCGTCAAATGTGTCTACCTCCCTCTGTGTATATGGCAGTGGTCCACCTAAGAAACATGAACAGATGTAGAATCATGTTAGAATTCCGGACAATTGTACATTCTATGCAAAAAAAAGTTAGCGTGACACATGCAGGAAATTACCAGATCGTGTAACTCCTTTCACATTAAGTACAGCAATTTTGTGCCACCTACAACTGGACATTGTAAATTCCACATCCAGTTCACTGAGTGTGAACGAAATATGTGTAGCATTCCTGTGAGTTTCCATATGGTTCGAAAGATTCATCAGACATGCTCTTACACAGACAGAATTGCACAATGATGTACGGATGTCTGGTCCATTCACATGTGTGGACAGTTTTTTGATTTGATGACTCAAAATAGTTATTTGACTCTCTACATGCTTGCAGCATGTTAACCCCTCCATGCTTATGACAAGCTCAGCTCGTCATGAGCGCGCAATGGAGCTGTGCTCATGACAAGCTGAGCTCGTTATAACTGCTGCAGCCTGCCCACGCGCGGCTAATTCCCTGCCTGTGCGGGCATTCTATTGGGGTGGGCGGATTCATGATGAGTCCAGCACATCATGAGCACAGCTCCACTGTGCAGCATGATGAGCTGGGCTCGTCATGAGCACTACGGTGCCGCGCGCGTCCCCCCCCCGCACGCCGGGGAATTAGCCCCGCTTGGAAGTGATTAAAATGTATCTTGTTGCTTGATTGCAAATTGATTGAACCTTGCTTGTGACTTTTGCATTGTTTATTGCACATGTGTTCTTTTGGCTACCTTCTTCCCCCTTCATTCCGGCTGTGGATTCACCTGCAGTGCCTCCACCCTGATGATTCCAGAGTTCCACCTGTGCATCCGTAACCCCTTCCCTATTGGATAGTTTTTGATGCATGTCCACACAGCAGGCATGCACAGTATTGGCTCAACAGCTAAACCCCTCTGCAGCCGTCAACAGCCCAAACACAACAAGCGTCAGAGGTCATGCATCTCCCAAATCCCTCTGCTATGACTCAGCAAATGTCCTTGTATTGTACCAGTGAAACATTTCACAAATGCAACCTGTGCACAACGAGCTTCAACCATGGACAGTAATCCTAATAACACTTCCCCCAGACCTTCACCACCAACTGCACACAGACAAACTACATACAAACAAAAACTGCATCAGCTCATGATCCCTGAAAAACATCCTCCTCAACATGTACTCCCTGAACAGACTACCATGGAGATCTTGAACGTCATCAACATCATTGCACCTAATTTTGTGTTACTCACAGTACCCAGGGAAAACACCACCTTTGCAAATTGCATCACCGAACGCTATAAAAAAATGGGAAAGTGCCTGCATCAACCGCCCTGTATGAGGCCTTTCCATGGCACTTAGGAGCTACCTCTGACTCACAAACTCAAGCTCAAGTAACAGGCTGCTCAACACCAAACACCTACACTTCCAAATCCAGGCCAGCCCAAGGAAAACCCTACGAGGGACACTTGGGTCCAGACCCTCCGGACCTTGAACTGTGTACACCCCCTACATTGCAAAACATAATTGCACAACATACTGTTGCATTCATGTACTACAAACTTATAACATAGCTCAACTCACAGCTTGACAACCTCAGTGACAACAATTTTGCCAGCCGCATGGACAGTCTTGCAATCGTCTGACAGAAACAACTTGTCACCTCCCACAACCACAAGCCACAGCAGAACATCACCACATCTACTACAGCCAGCCCATGCAACCCCCATGCACTGCTCAGCACGGCGTACACCTCCACATCAACAAAGCATCTGCAAACAAAAATTCCTAAATGCACCCCACAAAGGAACAGACACAAGATGAACATAGAATAACTTAAATGAACCACAAACCAAAATGCCACCAACACCTCGAACAACACAAACTTTGCAGAAAGTGGACTCCACAGATGGATCTCAAAATGTGTAGAGGAACTTGCACCAGTATGTAACACCAACACACTGCAGCACAGGAAGCCAACGTGGTTCAAGGCCAACCCAAATCCATTGTGACGCACATGCAGATGCCTTGTGGAGAAGTAGAGTAACAACAAATCACCTGAAGATGGATCTAACTACAATAACACCATACCACACAACACCTATTTCCACTGATGCATTGCCCGACTTACAATAAAGCATATATCAGGAAATGCATCAGAATGCAACGCCACCCTAGGGGTGGCGTGGCGGTGTGCAACAAGGAGAAATGTATTCATTTATCTGTGTTTTTACATTTCTCAAATCATGCAGCATTCTACAGCACACATTGGAAGAGGGCATCACCTCAATAGTTTCTTTTTTGTGCAGGAAGGTGACCCTTCCTGCACAAAAATAATCTCCCCACAACTCAGGCATCCAGACGCAAGGTTGTCTGCGCTGGCATAGGGCAGTAGTTTGTCTGACAGCGCAGGAGAAAGCTAAAATACAACATATTGTTCTAAATATGTTGCATCCATGCGCTTCTAAACTAATGCAGCTTGGCGCTGAAAAATTAGATGCTGCACCACGCTGATTTATATTCTTGTAGATGTACCCCATAGTTTATAGCATCACAGAAATATTGTGTGCAAATATACCATGGAAAAGTCAACATCTGATACATTTGTTAGAACATGTGTGACCACACAACATGCAATTAGTTCCTTGAGGTCAGATGTATTTTCTCTGACACCATTGCAACACAACTGAATCTATCTAGAAATATGGGCAGTGCAATGTATGGGATTGTTTTGCACCTCTAACAAAACAAATAGGACTACTAATATACATTTACTTACCAGTTGGTACACCGATCTGCAGGCCAAGATGGTCCAGCAAATCTGCATCTCGGTTGCTCACATCCTGTCAGTGGTGTTTGATTTGGTGGGGTGTGCGTTTCACTATGGCCCCTCCTCTGCTTGCCTTAAGGTGCTGGTTAGATCTTGCTGACCCAGACATGTTCGCTTATGAGTAGTTGGTGTCAAGAAAAAAGTTAAATACAGAAAAATTAATTCACCCCACCCGTATAATAATCTTACACCTAACTACCCCTATTAAACTCACAAACCCCAAAATTTAGATCACACACAAGTCTTACAAGTGACGAAAGACAGACCAACAAATGTTAAAACTACACCCAGGACTGACAAAACACATTCCAAGATCCAATCACAATCTCAGCACTCCACACCAGCCTCCTCCACCAAACACAATCCTAGAGATAGTAAGAGAAAGTTAACGTAACTGTATACTTCCTGGTTTACAACATTCTGGAAACAACGCATCATTTCTTGCTAAGATGCAACATGTATTGAGGTTTTGCGTGATATTACAGACAATGCAATGTTTTCCTGTTTCTTGCATTTTGACCTCATGCGTTAAGATGCATTTGACAATACAAAGCATGACAGTTTTAAGTTGTGTTTTGATCAGATGCTACCCGTTCTTGATTATTTGCCACACTTTACGGTGAGATGCGAGACGTTCAAGGGGGTCTGAGTGAGTCAACCCAGATTTAAAGAGGCATCAGGCTTGTAAGTTAGCGATACTTAACGATCAGATGCCACACGTTTCAGGGGGGCTGAGTGAGTCAAGGCAGATTTCAAGAAGCTTTACACTTTTGACTTTGCAACACTTTACGGTGAGATGCAACAGGTTTCAGTGGTCTGAGTGACCCAACCCAGATTTGTAAGTCAATAGATGGACATGTGTGTATTCCTCCTCAACATGTTGCATGAATTAATGATGAGTCATGTACACCATGGGGTATGTGTACATATTATTGGGAAAATTGATTTGTTTCTTTGTGGTACTTTTAATTTGGACTTGCAAAGCAGTTCGATAACATTGCATCATGCATCGTTGACACTACCTGCAGTACATTTCTTACCATGTAACAGCTAGGAACCATGTGTCTTCTTTTCAGGCCCCTTGCAGCACTGGTGCATCACTTTTCACATGTCAAAACATGACACATGAGCAGCACAAGGGGCTTTTGAATTTACCCACGTGTTTTGGTGAGTGACGGTAGGTGCCACTTTCTGCACTTATGCATGTCATCCAAACCACACAGACATCCTTAGATCTTGGTGAAAGGATGTCAGAACCAGCTCATATCAGCTGTTTGTGTAAAATTGCAGAGTTGTATAAAACAATGCAACATATCATTATGATAATAATGCATTCCTGTGCTCCAAAAGTGCCACAGCTTCTCACAGTCAAAGTGCTTGCATTGGCATTCAGCCACAGTTTCATGTTAATCTGCACATACATATATATCTCATATGACCTGTGAAGCAAATACACACAAAGTTGATTTTCCTACTTAATTTTTTATTGTGATATTGGTGCATATTGTAATAAAAGTATATTTGCTACACCATGAGAAGAATTGTGTGACAATGTGTGCACAGTGTCTAATCCCTGCTGCAGTGTGGAGTATTTCTCATCCTCCTGCTTCAGCTTCATCTTCACCATCACACATTTATTCAGGGGGCTGTTCCTCTTCATCCCAGGGCACATTGGTTTTTACACATATGTTATGGAGTATTGCACATGTCATTATCATCTTGCACACAGATTCTGGAGAATAGAGTATCCTTCTGCCTGCTAAATCTAGGCAAAAGAACTTGGACTTGAGCATTCCAAAGCTTCTTTCTGTGATGTTTTGAGTTCTGCAATGGGCATGGTTTTATGCTTTTTGCGGATCAGTCTCTGGATTACAAAATGGTGTCATCAACCACTTCTGTAGACCATTTCCTTGATCAGCTGTAAGTGGAACGTAAGTAAAATGTGTTGTACATAATGTTTGTGAAGACGGCAATAGTGAATTATGTTGGTGCCAATTACTTGTTACGATTCAAGTTGGTGGTCAGATTTTCATGCCCCTTGGGCCAACATTAAGTTACTTTTTGTGACGCACTGGCAGCGCTTTATGCTGCCCCATATTTACAAGGACTGGAAAAGCCACCCTGCATGGCTTTTCCTGTCCTTCTTAATGTGGCCCCTTCACATGCAGCACTTTCCAGTAAAGGTGCTTACAAAGGTGTTGCTGTGGGTGTTCTCATGCAACACTCATGGAACAGATTTAAGAGGATTAGCAAATCTGGATATGCGTCAGTATGCTATGCCACCGTAGGTGTGGTTTTCCAAGGCGCTACGCGGATTAACTGTACCCTACATGAATTTCATCAATCTTTTTAATTCTGTTTGGGATGTAAAAAGCCAAATGGAGAATTATAAATTAGTTGGAATCTGTTTGGGTGGCGACTTTAAACCTAAGATTGCCAGGGGAAACAAATTGGTTGCAGCCCACCCACTCCAAGTACACCCGTGTAAAAGGACAGAATTATTGGATCACCTGTCTACCCACAATTTAATAAACGTGATGGATACCGCGGCCATAAATAATATTGACAGCTGTCCAATCCCCACTTATAGAGGCCGCGGCTGCGCCTCACTGATAGGTTATGTTTTCATGTCGCCTTCATTAGAAGAGTTTATATTAAAAGCTGAGGTTATACCCACTGTGCACGGGGACCATTATCCAACCTCGGTTATATTCAGGGTTGCCCTTAGATCGGATTTTGTTAAAGGCGGCGAGTAACTTAGTACCCTCAACAGATAATTTAAAAGTGATCTGTAAAGACATTGATAAAAGTAACCTGTAAGCTCTGATGAATTTTCCACATTTTTCACGGAAAAGGCCAAAGCACTCGAAGTAGAGCTTAGAAACTCTGCGTTGAACCTTCCCAACGAACCTCGGTTTCCGAACGATGCCGACTCTACAACGGATTGCACTATGGCAAAAAACAAGGCAAGTTGGGAAACATTCGAACTGTATGACCAACACATGATTGCCAAGACGCTCTCAGAAATCAAACCTAACAACCACTACCAAGACCCCCTGCCTGCAAAATGCGTAAAAGAAATCAATCACATCCTGATTCCAATATGGACCGAAATAATAAATGCGTCACTTTCACAAGGGATCCTTCCCGACTGCCTAAAAACAGGTCAAGTCGTCCCCATAATCAAAAAACCCACAGCGGATGCATCAGATCCAAATAACTTTCGCCCAGTGACCAACATCCCTTTACTGGCCAAGCTGACTGAGAAATGTGTGCAGAACCAACTGAGCCAACACATCACCAAGTTCTCCTTGCTAGATGAATGCCAATCAGGATTCAGAGCAGGGCACAGCACGGAAACATGATTCTCCATATTATTGATGACGCGCTACAGGCCCTTGTCCAAAATCAAGCATGCTTACTGATTCTCCTTGACCTGTCATCGGCATTTGATACGGTAAGTCATGAAGCATTACTGACCAGGCTACGGGACAGGATGGGATTGTCGGGAATTGTGCTGAAATGGTTTGATTCCTTTTTACAGAACAGAACGCAGCGCTTCCGGGTTAACCAATCAATCTCACTTCAGTGCCCTATCTCAATTGGAGTCCCTCAAGGATCGACACTATCCCCAGATCTGTTTAACCTATATGTCGAACCACTCACAGAAATTCTCCAAAAATCTCAAATATCCTATCACATGTATGCTGACGACACGCAAATATACCTAAAGATCGCATCCCTAAAAGATTTGGAATTAATGAATGAGACTCTAAAAATGGCACTTCAATGGTTAACCATAAACCACCTGAAGCTGAATGCACATAAAACAGAGTTCCTACTAATTTCACCTCCAAGGAGCCATACAGAAATAAAGGAATGGACGAAAGTCGTGACTGCGCTAAACTGCACCCAACCCTTGTCAACTCAGCTAAATCTCTAGGAATCACCTTAGACGAGAATCTAGACATGAAAGCCCACATTAACTCAATAGCGAAAAGTGCCCGCTTTCACTTGAACTACTTAAGAAAACTGAAACCATTCATCACAGAGACAGACCTCAAATTGGCAATCCAATCCTTAGTTATCTCGAGGATTGAATATGGTTGCACCACCTTGGCTGGATTACCAAAAATGTCCACAGCACCACTGAAAGCCTGCCTTAACGCTGCGGCAAGACTTATCACCGGAACCAGGAAATATGATCATATATCCCCGCACCTGAAAGTACTAAACTGGCTACAGTATGAAGCAAGAATCCAAATGAAGATAGCATGTATCACACACAAAGCACTACACGACAACACCCCAAGATATCTAGCCAAGAAAATTCAGTTGTCCGGTGGCAACCGACCAGCTAGGAGTGCTGAGGAGTTGCTGCTACGGCCTGCCTTCTTCCGAAAGAAAAAAACCTATGACAGGGCGTTCTCAGGAGCTGCCCCCAGAATATGGAACTCACTCCCTCCAAACAACAGGAAGATCCAGAATCTGGTAACATTCAAGCGGGAAGTGAAGAGCCTGCTGATGAATAGATACATTACTTAGTGAAGAGCACTGTTCATGGTTCTGATAGACTACGGCCTTAGTACAGATCATGTATGCCATGAGAAAGGGAAGCATAGTCAATACTATAAGGATAACGTATCCTATGATATGAGAACAACCTAAAGGCTACTAGTAATGGTTATTTTGATTGAACAGGAGAACAGCATCTTTCATGAACCTATACCGAGCTACCTCATATTTGTTATATATACATGTTTTTGTTATTAATTTATAGTCATAGCATATTATTTACGCTAACCTCACATGTGTTACGAATATATATATATCATCTACCTCACAGCGGTTGCTCTTTAACTGTTTATATATATGTTAACCCTTTTCCTCTCTCATGTTAAGCGCTCTGATACCCACGGGTCTTGTTCGCGCTATACAAAACTTTATAATAAATAAATAAATAAATAAATAAATAAATAAATAAATAAACCTGTTTTCAAACATGTTAACAACTTACTGATCGTCTGTTAAAACCTGTTTCGTGTCTATTGATCCCAATCCAAAGGCAATTAATGCTTTTAGCCACTTATGTGATTTCAAGACCTGCATTTAATAATAATTAGGGGATATTGTTATTGGTAGAGGGGTCAGGCAGGGGTGCGTACTGGCCCCACTCCTATTCATTTTATACATTAACTAGCTTACCCGTCGCGCGTTGCTGCAATCTCAGAAGAAAGGAAATTCTAGGAAACTCGTTATGATAACATTTAATTTACATTGTGTAATTTTTATTGAAACGTATTCCTTTTAATATGGAAAACATTTCAAAGTGTCATTTTAATTCTATTTATTTATTCGAGGGCTTGTGGATACACAATATTTTTAGTTTTTTCATCTGGTGCGTACACAAATAAATCAAAAGGTTTTCCGACGCGTGAGCTGGCCACATACAGTTGTCCATGTGAGAAGCACAGATTCTCCAAATCCAGTCCACAAACCTGCAGTGATTGTCTTTGTGCTTTGTTGATGGTCATTGCAAAAGCGAGTCGCACCAGAAATTTTAAACTTTTGAATTCAAAAGGCATATCTGATGGTATCATTGGAATACGTAGCAACAGTACTTCTTCCCCCTTGAATTTCCCATTCATAATTATAGCTTTGATGACATTGTTCATCATCTTTTTCACCGTAGTCTTGTACCATTGCAAAGTTGTGGTGGATTGATGTTTCGGAGAAGAATGCTAGGCACGCCAATTTTCAATGTTAAAATGTGCGGTGGCATACCTAGCAAATCCAGTTAATTCCAGAATTCCGTTGGGTAATTGACAACTTCATCTTGATTCATCACAGTATCGATGGACTTTTAAGTTGTCGCTTCACCTGGTATTCCGTAAATGGAAAAATTCAGCATTCGAAAGATTTTGAGGGCCCTGGGGGTCGATATTTAAAAGAAATTATCCCAGAAACCTTTGCGGGAGTGTACTCAACAACTTCCCAAAGTTTCATGGCGATGGGATGAATGGTGTAGTAATGCATACAAGACAAACAGACAGACAGACATACTTTTGTTTTAATATATATAGAAGATTACCTACACAATGTGCTGTCTGAATTGACTACTGATGTCCCAAAGATTACTGTTAACAAACTGCCTGCACTACTATACGCAGATGATGCAGTCCTAATGGGCCGCACCCCAAATGCACGATACACTTTGGTTAGGGGCTTTGTTGATTTTATCGCCGGCTTAGATCTTTATACTAATTTTAAGGAATCATTTTTAATGAGCTGCGGCCCCAAAAAACATCCTGTTAATACAATCACCTCTCGTTCTGAATGCTTGCCACACACTCACACTTTCCCATACCTGGGGCTAGTATTCTCAGATAACGGTTCCTGGGCAGCTCACTTGGTACATAACCGGAGTAAATTTCTCAAGGCTACTAACTCAATTTTGAGCCTCCCCAACCCAAAAGAACTGAGGTAGTGCTATCTATGGAAAATGTACAAAACACAGTGTATATCTACTGCAAGATTTGGGGCAGAAGTTTGGGGCCTCACAAACTGGCATAGCATTCAGGTAAAAGAAAATGGATTTTGCCGGAGAATCTTTTGGGCGCCAATTTCATACTCATGCTTTGTTTTCCACAAGGAGTTTAAATTGTATTTTGTAGAGGACTACAATAGGTCTCGCCCGTCCATATTTTGGCTAAAGGTTTGGCAAAACCCAGCAGCAACATTAACAAGAGAAATTATAGTTGACTGCCTTAAATGTGGCAAGGGTGGGGACATACCGTGGCTGGCGGTTGTCAGGGAAAGCCTGACCAGGGTGAATTTTGACCATATCTTTTTAAACCCAAGCAATATGGAGGGTATAAATACAAATATTCTTCAGGTGGCCCTATGTGAATATTACAGTGATATGAGACGTGCAATAGAACTCTCAAAATCATCAGTTTCACGGTATATGTCCCTGGTGGACACTGATTCCCACCTTCACATTTGCAAACCAGTTACCTCCTAAAAGATAGTAGTTGCTTTAAGAGAAGCTTGCTCTTTTGCCATAGGTCTGGCACTTTAAAATACTTATTGTGCTTCCCTTTAGACTTCAAAATTAATCTTGAGCAAACGCTGTGTCCCTGCAGCAATCGTGATAGTCAATCTATGTTACATTTTCTATTCTTCTGTAACTTTTACCAAAAATATAGTAAACAAGTGCTGATCCCTTTTTTGAAGGCACTGGCCATTACTGACTATAAAGTAGCCTATTGGGATATAATTAAGCTTACTCGAGAAGACCTAATTTTCTGTGTCAGCACTTTTCGGAAAATGGCAACCCGTTCATGCGCCTCAATGAGTACTTTATAAATAGATATGTTTGCACTTTTTACCTCTTGCTCCTATTTGATAAGGAACATACGTTTGGATCTTGGTCGGTGCCCTGGAAAGTGTTGTCATTTACTCTATAGTCCAAACCTCACAGTTTAATTTGATTGTACTTCAAAGTATTATGCTGCTAGCCGTTTACACTCGACCGTATAGAGACCATATTTTGCCGCTATTGTTTAAATCTTTTTGCACTTCATCAAATTATGCTGCTACATGCTATGAGAAACTTTGTCATCGGTCTTAAGCTTGTCATATGTTTAAGAAGAATGTGTTGCGTTGCTTTGAACAATTCACAGGTCTCTGTGTGTTAATTGTTTTAAATTGTGTAATGTTTTTGAAAATGTACATTTGTGCTGGTATTTTGCTCATTGCTTTTATGGATATTTGATATCTGAATGAAGATTTTATTGAATTGGGTTGGATAAATCTTTTAATTCATAGTTGGTTTTTTTCTCTTTCAATAAGTGCTGCATTATACAGCACACATTGAAAGTGGAATATACCTGTAGATTTAATGGTTTTGCAGGAAAGTGCCCCTTCCTGCTTAAACACAATCTCCCTATGACGCAGACATCCTTGCTCAATGTTCAAGGGTGCTTGCTCCGGCACACGACAGCTGATTGTGCAACAGAGCAGGGAAGAGCACAGGAAGGAAACATGTTCTGCGCCTTTTCGCTGTCGTGACTGTGCTTCTGCTCTCGTATTGCCATTAGTTGCCCTCGTATTGTTAATAGTTGTATTTTGTATTTTATTCCTTTTTATACTGGTGTACTGTTATTGTGCCCTTTTTTGCCTTCTGTATCCTCCGCCCACTCTACCCTCTCGTTTTTCCCGCTGCTGTGTCCCCTGCTGCACTGCCCCCCTGCTCCCCTATTTGCCGCCCTGCTCCTGCCTCCCAGCTGTTCCTCCCTCTCACCTCCCCTTATATGGTGGCTGCTGCATGGTGAGGAGAGCGACCCTTGACCCTGTTTACAGGCAGGTCACTCCCCACGCCACACTGCACCACCTCTGTGTCTGTGTCCCTGAACTCGCTGCTGCAGCTTGCTGTAAGTTCAAGGCCCTTCTCTACCCGCAGGCTACCACCTGCGCCTCATCCCTGGTGGCCAGTGGGAGGCCGTAAGCTCTATGTGCTCGCTCTGCCCCTTTTCGCTGTCGTGACTGTGCTTCTGCCCCCATATTGTCATTAGTTGCCCTCGTATTGTTAATAGTTGTATTTCGCCTTGTATTCCCTTTTATACTATTGTACCATTATTGTGCCCTTTTTTGCCTTTTGTATCCTCCGCCTGCTCTACCCTCTCACTTTTTCCGCTGCTGAGTCCCCTGCACCCCACCTCCCTGCTCGCCCATTCGCCGGCCCGCTTCCGCCTCCCAGATGCTCCTCCCTCCCAACTCCCCTTATGTGGTGGCCGCTGCTCGGCCGCGCTGCTGGCGTGCCTTATTCAAGCCCATCTGCTCTTGTCCGCACCTGGACCGCGCCCAGCGCCAGACCACCTGGTCCTCGCAAACGCCACAGCAAACGCCGCCACAACACCGGACGCAATCAACACCGGACAACCGCACACCTGCTTCCTGGGTGCCACGAAGCACACCAAAGGACCCTTCTCCTGCTGGAGCTGCAGCTTCACCAGCCTACGAGCTGTCAAACCGCCCACTGCGACAGTATGCAACTACCTCAGATGCATACTACTGAACACCCGGTCCGCACGCAAACACGCCGCCGAACTCTGGGACCTGCTCGACACTTCCTCCCCGGGCATCCCCTTCCTGAAAGAGACCTGGATGAATGCCTCCTCAGCAGCTGATATCGCTATAGCCATCCCAGACGACTACAAGATAACCCGCAGAGGATCACTCAGCACCAACAGAGTAGGAGGTGGAATCACCATCGTCCAAAAGAACACCCTCAATGTCACGACCAGCACTGACGACACACTCAGCACCGCCGAACACCTGCACTTCCAGATGCACACTGATCCCAACACCACCCTCAGAGGAAGTCTCGTCTACATACCCCCCAGACACCAGCATCTTTTCAGCGACTCTGTCGCCGACTTTGTCAGCACGCACATCTTGGCCTCCAGGGAATACATCCTCCTCGGAGACATGAACTTCAACCTCAAGAACAACAATGACACCAAATCCACCACTCAGATTGAAAACCTTGCAAACCTCGTTCTCAGCTCATCGCAACACCCGCCCACCTGCAGCCACACCACCGAACTCCACTGGACCGACCATCACTGCATCCAATTCACCTTCTGGAAACCTACCATGCACCACCGCACTCAACAAATTCCCTGCCACAGCTGGAACAAAATCACTGAAGACCAGCTAAACACTACCCTCGCCCAAAGCCCACCCGCAGGCCCCAACGACGCAGATACTGCCGCCCACAACCTCAGGCGCTGGATCAACGACTACACCAATACTCTCACACAGATCAAGAAACCCTCCAACAGATGTACTAGCAAGAGGCCAGCTGGTTCACCATGGATCTCCAGACCTTCAAGCAAACCTGCCCAAACTAGTGAAGAAATAGCACTGCGAACAGACACCGAACAGTTACGCAGCCCACAAGAACGCCATCCGCAGACACCATCGCCTCATCAGATCCACCAAAAGGGCCTGCTTCAAGGACCGCCTCAACAACAATGCACCCAGCAGCAAAGATCTCTTTAACATCCTGAAGGAACTCTCCAACCCTAGCTCCAACACCAACAACATCCCACCATCGCAAGACCTGTGCGACTCCCTTGCCACCTTCTTCCATTGCAAGATTGCAGAAATCCACAACAGCCGTCAGACCCAAGACCACACCACATCTTCAACAAAGGTAGCGCCACCATTGCACCCCATCTTCGCAAGGCCATCAACATGTCCTTCTAGACCGCTATCTTCCCGGATAGCTGGAAGCACGCCGAGATCATTGCCTTACTCAAGAAACTCAAGGCGGATCCGAGGGACATCAAGAACATCCGGCCAATCTCCCTGCCCCCATTGTATTAGTGCACCATATGACAAAGGTACCTGTTCAAGGGCATGTAAACCAAATGAGGGATAATGCTGGGACAAAGACATCAAACTATAACATCAACACCTGAGATACCTGCACTGGCTTCCCATCAACAAGAGGATCATCTTCAAGCTCCTCTCCCACACACACAAGGCACTCCACAACACCGGACCAACATACCTCAACAGATGACTCACCTTCTACACCCCGAACCGCCAGCTCCCCTCCGCCGACCTCACCACAGTCCCCCGCATCCGAAGAGCGACCACGGGTGGCAGATCGTTCTCCCACCTCGCTGCCAAGACCTGGAAAACGATCCCTATCCTCCTACGGCAGACCCAGGACCCACTTACCTTCAGGAGGCTTCTCATAGACCTGGCTATTCAAACAGTAGCAGCACCCTTACCTCCAGTGTCTTGAGACCATCTCGGTGAGTAGTGCACTATACAAATTTCTTGATTGATTGATTAGTGGTCTCACACATTTTGTTGGTGGTGGTTGTTGGTTATGGTTTGATTTCTTTGGCCCTGCATTATCCCTAATTTGGTTTACATGCCCCTGAACAGGTACCATTGTCACATGGTGCACTAATTCATGCATTTTGTGTTTAATTGATATGTACACTTATATACACATAAACAAGCATCATGTAGAGCATGTGCACATTCTATTTGGATTGCACCTTTCAATAGTTAATTTGTGTCAGATGGCATGTGTGCATATGTTGACAGTATGACTTATTGATCTTCTGAACTTTATGTAGGGTATTTGCATACATTCCTATCTGGTGTCCTTCGGCAATTTAGGTTATGCTGCTATGTATGTATGCAGCTTTGGACTGTATGGTATATGGTCACATAGTAAATGTGGTTTTGCATTTTCACATTGACTTCTTGCATTCGGACATAGGGGCATGTAATATGGGCCAGCTATTCTTGCAGAGTACATTTGTATTAAAATATATGTATGCTTACCTACATGGAGCCCATTGCCATATGGTCCATTTTGGAAACGGTTATTGATGATGCTGTTTCTGAAAATATATGAATCATGCACACTTCCAGGGTATTTGGCAAGTACATTGATGTATAGTCCTCGATGGTCTACAGTACCCTGGCCACAACACCGCACGCACTCAACACCGGACAACTGCACACCTGCTTCCTGGCTGCCACGAAGCACACCAAAGGTATTTGTCCTGCTGGTGTTACATTGATGTATAGTCCCCGATGGTCTACAATACCCTGGACATAGATGGAGTGTGTGCCTATGGTTGCGTAATAGGTGTGAAGTTGCTGAAGGTGGTAGCAGCTGAACATGCATGCAGTCCATTGCACCAAGTACATGTGGGAAGCCAACAATGGCAAAGAAGACTTGTTTAATGTCCATCTGCTGCCGGGGTGTAGTTGGGAAATGGATGTGCTGTGATGTGAGCAGAATGATGGCATCCAAGACAGAGGGGAGGAAGGCGGAGAAAGATGCCAGTGAGACCCCTACCCTTTGTGCTGCTGTTTGAAATGATCCAGAGGCCAACATGAGTAAAACCACCCGTAGCGTTGTCAACAATGGCATGTTGCTGACCTTTTCATTTGGAGTATGTAGCTGAGGTGTGACCTGCTGCAGCAGGGTCACAATAGACGCCTTTCTAAGGTGATACATTTTAATGACTTGTTCATCCTGGAATCCAAAGAGGGTGGTCGCTTGACTGCAGATGAGCTCCCTTCTCCTGCGCTGCCTTTGTGGTAACAGCGGAGGGTGAGGGTGTCGTCATCTTGCTGCAACTCACAGATGCTGGATTAGGAGGTTCATGCTGCCTGCTCTGCTGCAAAACTACTCTGCTGTACTTTTTTCAATTTATGTGGTTCTTGCGTCATTTCCTGCGTGTGGATTTATGAGGTGTAGGCTTGCAAGCGCATTTTCAAATTTGCATGGCATAACTCATATATCACTGTCCTAGATCAGACTTTTTTGGCTTGTTTTGGAATTATAAAAACATTCCATATCAAATATTCCTTGGCGGCCTTTGGAGGTTCAGATGAATGATGTATTCCTACCTCCTGACTACATAACTAAACGAAGATATGATTTTGGACATGTGTTCTCCAGAAAAAATAATATTCCACAGTAAAATGAAATGCTGAGACCACTAGTAGATGTGAGCAAACCTAAAAGATTTTCTCCAGTGAGGGAAGTAGGGTGGATACTTCCAACAATAAGGTAGGGGATTAATATTAAATAAACAAATGTCTTTTATGGAGTGTTGCTGCTCTCGACACCTGTCATGAGAAGCTCGTTAGACATTTGCGGGATCATAAAAATGTAAAAAAGGTGATTGTAAGTTTGTATTAATATAATATAAATGTCATTTATCTCTGTGTCCTGCAAAGTGTAGGATCAAACTTCTTTCAGCATTTCTTTTGCATACTATTATGTACTCCTTTACCTCAGTATAGTATTTCATTCTGTCCACAAGAGTGAAACAGATATTTTAACCCTCGGACTGCATGCCAGTGATTGTGTGCCAGACTCTTGTGGGTCACGCACCTGAGTAATTGACTATAAACACATGCAAATAAAATTAATATAGATAAAGCTATCATAGCCTTGTTCAACATTGGCATGAACTAAATATGCAAATAAAAACTGAATTAATAAATATATGCTCTCACAAACATCTTGTGAGCGACTCATAAGCTACTCATGAGAGTTGAATCGCTAAAAGGTTTCTGCAACACATGTTAAATGGAAACTCTGCCAAAAGAGGTTCAGTGGGGGTACACAGAAATAGTATAATATGGGGACAACAGTAATCTTGTACCACTTAAGGGCTACCCATCCCTGTGTCCAGCTGTGCCAGGATGCAGAGGAACACAGATGCTTCTTCATTTCTCCAACCAGGCTAACCAACATCATGAAAAGTTGTGGCAACCCAGCCTACTTGAATATTGCAATGTTCTTGGTCCTTGTTGGACAGTTTCTCTTCAGAGGAGAATGCAGCAGCCCATGATAAGATGTCAGAAGAAGAGCAGAAATCCCCTCCTAGGCATTAGATTTTATTTTGTATTCATAGTTTATATTCGAGTAAAAATCCCCTTTTTTTTAGTCTCCTTCATTCTGTTTTCAACAATTAAAAGAAAAGTTACAAAAAAGTCAGCCAAAAACCAAAGTAAAGACTCTTTTGTTAGCCACCTACTGTGGTAAAAATAAAGACAATAATTACATGTTTTGATTGATCTCAGTTTCATTTTTGTTCTACTTAACAGGGAACTTACAACAGAAAAACATTAAATCATGACATTATTGGTATCTATGAAAAGAGCATTTCTTTAAAAAAAAAGTAAACTTATTTATAATGTAACAATTTGAAATGTTGTGTTTTTTTATTTTAAAATATGGTAAAGGTAACACATAGTATTAGTTAAAAGATATTAAAAGGGTGAAAAATACTTTCTTTGAAAAAATCAAGGAAAAAACGTGTAAAAAAATGAAACCTCTTGCCTATTAATGCTCATGTGTGAGCTTATCCTGTCTAGCACTGCTGGTTTCAGATCAAAAATAATAATAAGCTGTATTCAATTCCGCAGGATTATTATGCACCTGCCCAGAAAGAACTTGAGCTGCTACGGTGCCCTAAGGTTAAAAGGATTTATGCTCATGAGGACCTGTCTGGTTCTGAAACACAAGCCAACTCTGCATGAGCTTTCATCTGTGGGTGCATTTATCCTAAGTGCCCACACAGTACAGTAGTGCCTGTGCTATGCTATTTCTTCGTCTCCAACTAAACTCCTTATTGCAATGTTTACAGTTTTAAAACTTAGCAAACACTTTCTTCTCTCATTTTAAAGAATTGAGAATTGTGAGACTCTTTGGCTGATTGAGCAGGCTAGGGTGGTGGAACTCCTCCTCACTGCTAATCTGAGTTGGAGTAAGAGGTGGTATGCTCTGAAAAGAATAGATTTCCCATAAGGGAGCAGTAAGCAAGATCTGAGCACAACCAAAGCAGGACCGCAAATGAGGCCAAAATTAAGGATTCTTCCTTTTCCATGCATTGACAATAATATGAACCATACATGATGAGTTCCTTGGGGTGTGTCTTTCCTCTCTTGGACTTCTAGCGAGTGATTTGTGAGTGTCACATGGGCTCGTCAAAGAAATATATTATTATATGTGGTAAATGGTACAATACATAATACATTTGTGTAACTTTTGCATAATCTCTTTTTTTTTTAATATATTTATTTTTTCCATGTTGCACACACTTTGTACATTATAGAATTTTCCAGCATTAATACTTCATGCTTCATAGCTAAATAAACTATTTTTACAAGATATACAAGCTTTTCGTTACACATTTCCACAAACAGTGTTTATGAATTTCTTAGTTAACCACACTTAAAGCTTAAGCCCTTCTTGGGTCTACCTGAGACCCAATTCCTTCCTTCCAAATACTTATGGGTTGCCATATTCTTAAGCCTAATGTCCTTCCCCTTTTCCCTTTTCGTGCATAGATATTCTTCTCCATATTATAAGCATTCAAGAGATTAGCCAGCCAGGTTTGCAGTGTTGGTGGTTTTTTGTCAAGCCAAGCCCTTGCTAGGGTCAATCTATATACTGACATTGCCACAAACAGAAATTCCTGATGTGTGTCAGCCCCTTCCAATCCCAAACCTAAGATTATTCTAGCTGGGCTAAGATTAATTTGAATCCCCAGGGATCTATCTAGAAAACCCTTGATGTCCCTTATTAGCGTATGTAGTTGAGGGCATGTAGCAAAAATGTGAATACTATCTGCTTCACTAGCGTTGCATCGGGGACAATTTATACCCCTGCTCCCTCCCCATTTGGCTATCTTGGCAGGAGTATGATACAATGAATAAATAGTTTTATAGTGTTGTGACTGCATGGGGGATGAGCACAGTATAGTACGGCCCAGGTCCAATGATTTTTTAAACCACCCAGCGTCTACGCTGAGTTTTTCCGCCCATTTATTGCCTACCTTTCCTAAGTCATCAGTTTTCCCTTTAATCAAACAGGCATAGAAAGACCTAATGGTGCAATCCCCCAAAAGTCTAATTTTTTCCAGTATCTCATTCCTGCCTACTCCCACAGACCCCCCTGCTTTATTATAAAAAAAACTCCTGACCTGTAGATACTTGAAGAAATCTCTATTGTTAATACCATATTTCGTTCTCAAATCTGCGAACTGTACGATCCCCTCTATATCAAATAAGTCCCCGATCTGGATGATTCCACTGTTCCCCCATTCAAACATTGCTTCATCTGCAAAGATTGCATGGGGAAACGACCTGTTTCACAAGAGTCTAGTGTATCTGTTACACTTCCCAATTTTACTTCTTTTCAAAAAGGCAGTCCATATCTTAACAGCAGTTCAGACCGTCTTGAACCTTGTTCTTTTAAAGTAGCCATAATCAATACAGTTTAAAAAGCAGTTTCCCGCGTCTGTCACTAGGACCTTAGCATACACTTTCGTAGACAGGTTATTAACTCTTTCATCCAGGCCATTTCCTCCTATTAACCCCTGCATGTACTGTAGAGCAGCTGCCATATAGTATAACCTGAAGTCCGGTGCACCCCACCCCCCCTTTTCTCTTGGGAGCGTCATATATTTATATGCCCTACGCGTCTTTCCATGGGCCCAGATGAATCTTTTGCATAATGTCTCTAGTGTATTAAACCAACTACTCTCAATGAATAAAGGAATCGATCTAAAAAAGTAAAGAAATTTGGGGAGAATCAACATCTTAATAACGTTAGTGCAACCCATCAGTGAGAGGTGTAGATTATTCATCCTTATTAGATCTATCTTTACTCTTGACATCAGAGGAGCCATGTTTATCTCTACCAGCCTATCCAGATTTGCTGATATAGCCACCCCCAAGTACATGGCTGAACCAACTACCCTAGCGTCATTACACCCTGAATAGCTATTTTCAACGATCTGTGTCTTGGGTTTGTTCAATTTATATCCTGAGATTTGACTAAAGAGTTCCGCCTCTGCCTCTATTTCCCAAATGGCAGTGGAGGGGTTAGGTGTCAAAATAGTGACGTCCTCCGCATACGCAAGGGTTTTTATTGCACAGCCGTTTATATTCATCGGAACAATCTGTGGATTCTGTTCCAACCTGCGCAGATAGGGATCCAGGTATAGCGCAAACAACAGGGGGGATGATGGACAACCCTGTCTGGTCCCTCTACATATCTTGACTGCTGCAGAGTATCCCCTATTGACCCTAATCTTAGCCATTGGATTGATGTACAAGGTCTGTATGGCCTTAATGAAACCCTCCCCAATTCCATTCCACCTCACGGCTGACCGTAGGTATCCCCAGGAGACCCTATCAAATGCCTTCTCTGCATCTAGAAACAGGGCTGCCATGGGTCTCCTAGGGTACCTGCTGCATCAAACATGGTGATAACCTGCCTAACATGCTGTGTGGTTCCTTTACCTGGGATAAACCCATGCTGGGAAGGACTGACTAAACCCTCGATCACCCCTGCTAATCTTTTAGCTAACATATTTGAGTAAACCTTGATGTCAGCATTCAACAGGGTTATTGGGCGGTTTGAACCTGGTTCGGTTATTTGTTTACCTTTTTTTAGTATTACGATTATATTGGCTGCACCCCAGGACTCAGGGACGGATTCACCCTTTTGTGCCATTGCCATGATGTTAAACATGTCCCCTATAATTGCTGTTTGAAAAAATTTAAAGAATTCCACCGGGATCTGGTCCGGCCCTGCTGCCTTCCCAGAGGGCAAACTGCCAAGAGCAGTAACTAATTCCTCTACCCGGAGTCCAGCATCTAACTCCTCCTTTTCCATTGTGGAGAGCACCAAGGGAGGCACCTCGCTCAGATATGTTTCTACCTCTTCCGTACTTACTGTAATGTCTGAGGAGTAGAGATATGTGTAAAACTGTTTAAAAACCTCCCTTACCTGTCCTGACTCTGTTAGCAAGTTTCCCTGTGTATCGGCTATTTCTTTAACGTCTGCTGTTGCTACTCTCTGCCTGGTCCACACGGCTAAGATATGTCCCACCCTTTCACTGAGCTCATGTGCGTTCTCCCTATTCGCCATATATTTCTCAACCACCAACAGGTAACTCCTTTCAGGGAATCTGCTCTCAGCGATATTAGTTTAAGTATAATTTGTTCTATCGCGACCTGTTGTTGAATAGCTACTACTAGTTCTTCTTCAGCCTTTAGTAGATTTAGCCGTATTTCTTCTGTCTTCTGTTTCTCTTTTTTTTGTGCGGACAATACAAAGCTTAACGTCTCCCCTCTAACAGCAGCCTTAAAAGCATCCCAAACTATCCCTGGGGGTGCTGTCCCTCTATTTATATCCCAGAAATCCTTGATCCATTTTGTCATATACTCCCTATATATGTTATCTTGCAGCGGCGACCTTTCAAAAGTCCATTCCACCTCTTTTTTATTAAAGTTGCCTAATTTTATTGTCAAAACTAATGGACTGTGATTGGATATAATTCGGGGTTCTTTTTCAATTTTTGATTCGCCGATTAATCTATTTGAAATTAAAAAGTAATCAAGTCTGACCAGCACCTGGTGAGGTGATGAGAAGAAAGTGCTACCATCTAAGTTTGGGTGCCATTTTATCCAGGGATCTTCCAATGAGTTGTGGGTCGCCATATCAGACAGTGCCCTATACACCTTCCTCTACCTGCCTCGATATTGTGAGCCTAGCTGCAAAAATGAACTGGTTGGGTCATGCAGATTGAAATCGCCACAACATACAATTGGCTCAGGCCATTGTGCTAATTCCCCATCCAGATACTGGAATACATCTGGGTCGTCTTCTGTAGATCTGTATATTGTAACTAAGGTGGATATCTCCCCCGTAAAGGCTATCTCGGTCAGCACCCACCTACTACATTGATCTTCTTTCTTCCTCCTTATAATTGTATCCTTACTCCTGCCCAGCACAGCCACCCCTCTAGTTTTGGTCCCTTGATTTGATTTTGCCATAACTTTGAACCCTAGTTGGCCCAATTGGGGGGCGTTGGTGCCCTCTATAAGGGTCTCTTGCAAACAAACCAAATCAACGTGCAGTGTTCTGAGTAGTGCTACTACCTTAAACCTCTTTTTTTGTTCATTGAGCCCACATACATTTATCGAGACAATCCTACATGCCATCTAGCTTTGTTGCTTACATCCCCAAGCTGATAGTCATCTATTTTATCTGTACTTTGCTGTATATCCTGTGTTCTTTTCCCTACCCAATCTTGTAGTGCCGATTTCCAAACATCAAATTCCTGTGCAACATTTCTGCCCTTTCCCCTCCCTTCCCGTCCCACCCCTACTGTCCCCTCCTTACCCACACCCCGTGCCCTACCCTCACTGTGGTCCCCCTCCCACCTCCCCCCTGCCTAAAGAGACACCGTGGGTACAAGTTCCCAGGTGTCGTTGTCCATTAGGGCAGTCCGTGTCAGAGAGGCCCCGTGGCCCGGAATCATATCAATGTATTCCCTGCATCGCTTAAGAACAAACTTTCTGCCTTACAATGTAAATAGAGCCTCTGACTTGCAAATAAAAATTCTAGTCAATATGTACTTATTTTACTGACATGTGAAAATTATGTCCTGCGTTTTGAGTTGTTGCTGTGTATTTCTTCTTTAGGAAAGTGTTTTCAGGACTTTTGGTGTTTACCGGCGTCCTGATGATTATTTTCCCCCAATTTCGTTCAGATAAGCTTCTGCCTGTACTTCACTAGTAAGGGTTTTAGTGGTGCCTTTATAGATTATTTTTAGTCTTGCTGGGTTTTGGAGAAATATCTTTGCACCCTTTTGCTCGAAAGGAGTAATCAACTGCCTCATCCTCCATCGACGTTCTACAGTCATATGAGCAAAGTCTGGGCGCACAAAAAAAGAAAAGTCCTTGAATTCCTTCTTCATTGAGGGCCTTGCAATGTCATAGATGGCTTCTTTTAGTCTGAAGTTCCCTATATAAACCAGCATTGCTCTAGGATACGGCGCTGGTTTCTGGCTGCGTTTCGGGAGTGCCAAGGGGAAACGATGTGCTCGTTGGAGTTCTGTGTTGATATCTCAACCTTCAAGCTCAGGAAAGGCTGCCTTTACCAAGTTGACCATATATCCCTGAGGTTCCGTGACAATTTGAACCCGTGTTTTCAACATTGTCGTAAACTCATAATTTTGGTATCAGTGAACCGCAAATGATCCATTCAGCATATCCTGGTGTTTGCGCTATGCTACGAGCAAGAGCACTCCTGTTATAAACACATTTCTGATTTACCCATGGCATCCATCTTAGATTACGGCAGCCATTTTGTATTCTTGCCCTCACATAGTCAATGGACACGCAGTGACCTCTTTCACTTAAGGACACGTAAGCTTTAGCCGGCGATTCACCTTGCTAGTGACACGTGCACTTTAGGACAGAAAACGCTATGGCTGCATGACTCGGCAGAAGCTGCCTCCCCAGCCTGAGGCCAGTCCTGCAATACTGGTTCTCGTGTTCGTTGGCCTGATCATGATTAGGCGGCCGAAGCTGGTAGCCTTGCCCATTTACGACCCACAAACATCTCTTATCCTGCTTTTCTATCTTCTGCACCTGGCTCTGCTCCTTTCCTTCTGGGCCTTTATTAGGGGGAGGTAACAAAATGTACTTGAATGAAAAGTTGACATTGGATTATGATGGAACAGTGGGAACCCCTCGTTCGTAATGTTTTGACATCAGATATTGTTGACGATTCTTGTGTAACGCCAAATATTTATTGTTTAGGACATGATGGTTTAGAAATGTACTAGCATGTGAAGAATTTGCCCCAAGCTGAAAATTTAGTATTTAAGGAGCAACCCACTTTGTACAAATCGAACAGGCTCCTAGAATCTGCCCGTTTGTAGTTTCTGTGACTTCTGTGTCCCTGCAGTAATAAACCTTTGGTCTTTGACGCCACCATCGAGAAGCCCGTGTTTCTGTTTATTTGTGCACCGAGACAGGTAGAACTCCGGGGTCTTCGGGTGTTGTCCCTGACACCTCTGGACGGAACCAAAAAAGTCCAGAACTCTAATTGCGCCCAACATGGGGCGACGTCATTCGGTACCGGTCCAAAAGCCTGAAGAGTTCGAGAAGCTTCGTGTGAAGATTCCAGAGGGAGGCGCCCCACTTCATCGATCCCGGCATATCGCAAAAGTGGCCCGACGTTCTCTTCCACGAGGGTTCCCGTTCGGACGGCTGCAGTGGTCCGCTGCCTTGACTGTCGCCCTGTTTTGGACCCGAGGTGCAGACCTTAGTACGGCGAGACGAGACGGGTTTCTCCTTGGTGACGTCTTCAGTGCCTCAGTTAAGTATTAAGTGGTTGCTAGTTGGTTACTTCGTAAGGGTTTGCTCCTGTTTGGATAATCCTTTTAGTTCTTGGTTTGGTTTGGTTTCGTAAGATTATCACTGGTTGTTCTAGTTATGATAATCATTTGGTTTAGTTTGGGTATCGATACATTTGTTCGCTTTGGTAGGCCTAAGTTCTTGGTTCGAGTGCGCACCTTTGTTTGTGTCTGTTTTGTGTTCCGGATTATAAAATGGTAAGTCGGAAAAATTGTATGTTGTCGTGTTTTGGTTGCAACAGTGATTCCCGGTTGGAGGACTCATGTCTGGTTCCTCCGATTGGAACTCCTCTTTATGATCTGTACTGTAAACATGGTGTGGGTCCTATATCTTATAACGAGGTGTGGATCCGATATACCAAGAAAGACGGTGTCCTTAGTTGGCCACTGCATGGTAGTTTTGAGCCCGAAATTCTTGATAATTTAGAAATGAAATTATTCAAGAAGAAAGCCCGGCCGGCAATGTTTGATTCTTTCCATTATTGGCGAAAAGAATCAAAACAGAGAGAAACTAAAAAGTTAAAGAAAGAACAGAAAGAGCAAGAGTTGACTTTAGAACAGTCTGCCAAGCAGCTGCAACTCAACAAATCTGAGAAAGCGATGGAGGTGGCCAATAGAGAGCGTAATCTAGCGATAGACAAGTGCTATCCTGCCTTGCCATCGAGTACAGCTAAGATAGTAGAGGACCCCGAAAAAGATCCCCTGTTGTCTTACTTGTTGAGGTCACCCCCACCGTATGCACAGGGTGCTACAGCTCCACCTTTACCGAATGTTCAATTACCGGTTGCTGGACAGCCTGGTATACCTGCCCCTTCTCCCCTGAATCAAGCTCCTGTACTTCCTGTGGTCAATATTAATGTTCCTCCGGCACCCCCTCTTTCAGGATTGCCGGCTCCTTTGCCTGTACCGCTCATACCTGTTGTTTCACAAGCTACTTTGCCTGCTACCCCTACTGTCGCTGTCTCTTCTGTCCCGACTACTACTCTTCTTCAAACTTCTGCAAGCTATATGACTCCGCTTTCTGTTCGTCGGAGAATCACTGATTCTGTCACTAATATTCTATCTCCCTTTTACAAAACCTTGATTAGGAGTCCGGTCTCTGACTCTGTTCAGAGACGTAGTCAGCTTCCTAGTAGTGAAGAACGTGGAATATTAGACTCCACTGCCCTTAGGTGGATTTCGAAAGTTGGGAGGTATAGTGTGCGAGATGTATTAGATACATTCATGCAGTGGAAGGAACCGACACAGCGCTATGTGTTTGATGTCATGTGTTCCCTTTTACGTGAAGAATGGGAAGAGAGCGAATCTGAACAGGTACCGGATGAATTAATCCAAGTTCAACAAAAATTTGCTGCAGGTATGATAGTTGGTCAGGAGATAAAAGAAGCAATGGAATTAATTTTAGATTTTAGATTCGATCCTTCCCTTCGTTCACCAAGAGAGTTAGAGAAGCGTAGTACGAAGCAGAATCAACAATATCCTATGAGGGAGGTTCGTCCGATATGGCGCGAAGCTGTGCAAGCTGATGCAGTCCTTGGTATTGCATCCGCTCCGGCCCAATTCCAAAGAGTGTGGATACACATTCCGTGGAAACAAGCCGAAGTGTTAGCAGTGAAACAGGCCTTGCCAGATCCGCGTAAGAATCCAGCCGGATACTACAAAGAGTTAGCACAGACAGTTGAAGCTTGCGTAATGAATTTAGCGGACATTGACATGTTATTTGGCAATGTAGTACCACAACCAATTTGGGCTAAAATTCGTAAAGAAAATGATCCAGTTGCCCTAGGTGGTGATTGGGCAGCTATAATAGCGGCAGATGGTCAACAAATAGGTGGTTCTAAACCCGAACCTCTAATTGCTGATTTGCCCGGTAGAATAATCGAGTTAATGAAGACTCTGATGCCAGCATTGCGCGTTAACTGGGACAAGTTGTCCGCATGCAGGCAGAAAAAGGACGAAAGTGTCTCCGACTTTTTCACAAGGTTTGAAGAAACTTTCGTAGATCACAGTGGTCAGGATATGAGCACGGACGGAGGACAGAGATTATTTGTTGATAAATTTGTACACAATCTGTTACCAGAGCTTAGTAATAAATTAAAAGATTCTGAAAGTGCGTGGGCTGTCTCTACGACTGCGCAAATACTTGCAACTGCCCAGTATTATGAAAATAGGGATAAAGAAGAGAAGGAAAAGTCAGATAAGAAAACGAAAGATTTAAAAACCAAAGTTCTTTTGCAACAGGCATATCCGCCTCGCACGAATCAGACTAACACACAGCAAGGGCCATATCAGAGAACAGATTATGGTTCTCAGAGACCGCAATACCAATGGAATCAGTGTGCTTACTGCAAGAAAGAAGGTCATTATAAGAATGAGTGTCCAGTATTAGCAAAAAATAATGCTGCAGCAGCTCAGAGAGGTCGTGGTGGTTCTATGCAAAATTCTAGAGGTCGAGGACGAGGTGCTATGCCTCCACAAACGAATGATCGCCCTTCTAATTATTTTGATCAGCAAAATGGACAGTCTGTCCAACCAAATAGATCTCAACAGTATCACGTTGAAGACTACTGTGAAGTTAGTGAGGAATTTCAGCAAAATGAGTACTAGGACAGCCATGGACAAAGAGAGGGAGTAGTATCAGTTCCAGTAGATCAGAGTGGGCCTTATGTCGCAGTAGCAACATCAGGTGTAGTTGAACCGTTACTGTTGGATACTGGTGCAGCAAAACATTTTATCATACATGCGAAACTCCGTGGCGCACCTTTGTCTGGCTTAACAAATGTTTCTGTAGGTTTTTCAGGCGCCCCTGTTTACAACCCCGTATCTGGTCCTTTGTCTATTTCTGTTGGACCCCGTCAATTGAAAGCACCCTTGATTTTGACGACTGGTTGTAATGAAAATCTGCTTGGTTTAGACTTGTTAAAACGCCTGTACGCGACATTGTACTGTTCTCCTTCAGGAGTACAGCTTACATTGGGCAAGAGAATCATCTCTCCGATGTACTTGTCAATGGATGCGCTCCCACCGGAGCTGCGTTCTCTCCCTGATACTCTTTGGGCGACTGGTCCTAACGACGTAGGTCTTTTAGAAATTCCACCATATGTAGTCACTTTGAAAGCGAATGTCAAATTTCCACGAATCCCACAATACAAGATCTCTAGTGAAGGTGAACGTGCGCTTTTATTGATCGTGCAAGATTTGATCACGAAAGGCGTAGTAGAAGAAACTAGAGGAAATGTCTGTAACAGTCCTGTATTGCCAATTCTGAAACGTACCGATCCTTCAAAGCCTCCAGTCTATAGATTTGTAATCGATCTTAGAGAGGTTAACAAAATTGTGATCCCACAGTTTCCTGTGGTTCCAGACATTACTGCATTGTTAACGTTGATTCCTGCTACAGCCACATGGTTTTCAGTTATCGACTTGAAGAATGCCTTTTTCAGCATTCCGATAGCCGAGGAAAGCAGAGATATTTTCGGCTTCTCTCTAGGAGGCCGAAGCTTCAGGTTTAAACGTGCTCCACAAGGCTGTTGTGAGAGCCCATCCATCTACAGCCAGGCATTAAAAAGTCAGTTAGATTCCTTTGTACTTCCTCCTGGTTCTGCTTTAGTGCAATATGTCGATGATCTTCTAGTGGCTGCCGATGACAAGGAAACTTGCAAAGCAGCTACAATTTCCTTATTGCATCATTTGTCTAGTTTAAATCACAAGGTGTCACCTTCGAAAATGCAATACTGTTGTCAAGAAGTGACCTACCTAGGTCATCTCTTGTCAAAGGAGGGAAGAAGGTTGACCCCAGAGAGAATAAAAGCAATTACGCAGATGAATGTTCCTAGCACACAGAGAGAAGTACGTGCCTTTTTAGGTATTACCTCATACTGTAGGCAATGGATCCCAAATTTTTCTCTTTTGGCAAAACCGTTGGTGGCTTTGACAGGGAAAGGTGTTCCGAGTCCGGTGCCATGGTCTGCCGAATGTCAGCAAAGTTTTTCTGAGTTACAAAATGCATTGTGTTCAGCTCCTGTATTGGGTACACCCGACTACAGCAAGCCATTCACACTCTATGTTCACGAGAGAGAAGGTTGCGCGTTGAGTGTTCTGACGCAACGATTTGGTGATAAACAACGCCCTTGTGGGTATTTTTCATCAACATTAGATCCGGTAGCCAGAGCATTGCCTAGTTGCTTGAGAGCTACAGCAGCAGCTGCAGCGTCCATTCGACAATCTGCTGGTTTGGTCATGAACAACATGCTAGTGGTCATGGTTCCTCATGCTGTGGACACACTCATGAACCGAACCAAGACACAGCACCTTACCAGTGCTAGATTATCAGGCTACGAGCTGACACTGCTAGCGAGTCATATTCAGATCAAAAGATGCAATGTATTGAATCCAGCAACATTGTTGCCGACTAGTCAGGAGTCGAGTGATTCGGAACCACATGACTGTTGTTTCAGAACCGAGGAAGAGACAAAAGGACGGATTGATCTTAAAGACACTCCGTTACCAGATCCAGATGGCACGTCGTATGTTGATGGGTCTTGTTTCAAATTGGAGAATGGTGATGTGACAGCTGCTTACGCAGTAACGACCTTGAGTACGATTGTGGAGACTGCAAGAGTGAGTCAGAATTCTGCCCAAGCTGCAGAATTAATCGCATTGACTAGAGCGTGTGTTTTAGCTAAGGGAAAGAGAGTGAATGTGTTCACAGATAGTCAGTACGCGTTCGGCGTGGCCCATAGTTTTGGCCGTTTGTGGAAAGAGAGAGGTTTTATTACGTCCCATGGGACTAAGATTCAGCATGGTCAGCTAGTTAATGACTTGTTGGAATCTCTAACCTTGCCGACTGAAGTTGCGATTGTGAAGTGCAGTGCTCATCGAGCAATCACGGATGATGTTGGTCATGGAAATGCTTTTGCTGATGAGACAGCTAAACAGACAGCTAGAAATACGATGAGTAGAATGTATGTTGCAACATCTGCAAGATGGATTACTGAGTCTGGAATGTGTGAGGATACAGTGGAAAGTGTGAAAGCAATTCAGAAAGAAGCGACTGAGGAGGAAAAGCTTGCATGGAAAGAGAATACGGGTAAATTGGACTCGAGTGGGTGTTGGATCGATTTGTCGGGACAGCAGCGTTGGATGTTGCCTGATGCGTATGTGCTTGCAGTAGTAACGATGGCGCATGGAGCAGCGCACATCAGTTCTAAAGGGATTTGTAAGATGTTGGCTCCAGTCTGGAAGAATGATGGAATTAGTAAGTGTGCAGAAAGAGTGGTGAGAAATTGCATGATATGCCTGATGCATAATCCTGGCAAGGGAATCCCCACACCCGCTGGTCACTTCGCTCCTCCTTCTTGCCCCTTCGAAGTGATCCAGTTAGACTTCATTCACATGGATCGTTGCAATAATCTTAAGTACGTCCTAGTGGTAGTCTGTGCTTTTTCAAGGTGGATCGAAGCATATCCACTAAAGGACAATACTGCTTTGTCCACTGCCAAAATACTTCTCAAGGAATACTTCCCCAGGTTCGGCATGCCACGGATTGTATGGTCAGATAATGGAAGTGAATTCGTAGGGAAAGTTATGCAGAATGTGTGTGCAGGCTTAGGGATAAAGCAAAAGTTCCATAGTGTGAATCACCCCCAGTCTGCTGGTTTAGTGGAAGGCTACAATGGTACCCTCAAGCTGAAACTGGCCAAGATACAAGCCTCCACGGGTTTGTCCTGGCCAGATGCACTACCTTTGGCTCTGTTATCCACAACAGCGACTGTACATTCTCGAGTAGGGCTTAGCCCTTATGAGATTGTATTCGGTCGACCTGCGAATATTTGGGGGGTACCTAGACTGAAGGAATTTAAGCAGCTGGAATATCCAATGTTATTTGATTACCTTTTCGACTTGACTGCTAAATTGAGTCTTATTCATCAACAGGTTTTCGATGCAATGCCAAAGCCACCGGAGAGTCCAGGTCATCAGCTGAAACCCGGTGACCAAGTGGTCATCAGAAACTTTGGACGGACAAGAAATCTCCAACCCAAATTCGTCGGACCATTCCAGGTCCTGTTGGCGACGAGGACTGCTATACGTGTGGCTGGCAGAAAGAACTGGATCCATGCGACGCACGCAAAACGTGTACCCCTTCCACTTCCTTATGACAACTGGGTGAAAAAAGGAATTTGTGCTTCTGAAACTGAACCAGTTCCTAAATACATTCCTTTCAGCGATGCAGAATTGATTACTGATTCACCGAAATCTGACTCCCCTTCTGAAACTGCTCCTTTGAACTCTGAACATTTGTCCTCTGCATCAAAAGAACATTTGTCATCTGCGAACTTGAACATTGCCACCCCTGCTGAAAATAGACTGTTTCCGGATCAAACAGCTCCAGGAAAATTGAGATACAACTTACGTTCTCACACAAAGGACAAATAAAGCAGGAAACTGCCTATTTTACATATTTGAATTTTGATACATTGCCTCCAGCCAGGAAGTTTGCTAATATTTTGTATTTTTCCATGTATGTTATGTTGTTTTAATTGCCTTGCCCTCTGGGTAGCCGTAGGGTCGTGGCTGTGTGCCTAGTTGAATCTGCGGGGGCCAGACACAAGGTCGGCCTTTCTGTTAGTTCTGGGAACTCCCAGGGCTGATAGAGGCATTTTCAATTACGTACACATCATCAGTGGTCGCGAGCGGTTGTAGAAGATGGAGCTTCCTGAGCTGCACCGAGAGAATGTAATTTATGTTCGCAGAAATAGACTTCACAAGATTCTTCATAACAAATGTTTTCTGATGCAATGTGCAATTACGTTTTTGATAGTTTTAATAATGTTGGTGGGTGGAATCGTCTTTGGTGTGCATTTAATTTTTACACCGCTAACAACCACAGTGCCTCCCCTTGATCTTGTTTCTTCTACTATTGCTTCTTATCATTCTTTTCACTCGTTCCCTGAACATGAGCAAACTCGACGCTCAGAATTCATTAATAACACTTTTGTACAGCTCTTGCATCAACACCAACTGGTAGTTAACACAACAAACTGCTGGGTATGTGGTTTGATACCCCACACTATGGATAAAGGCATTCCCTATCTGGTCTTGCCTTTTAGCTATAATGGATCATGTCGGGCCTTCCAAACTGTATTTGTCTATGCTCTCGAAACCTATCCCCCGCGTCCTCCACGCTCCGCTAAGTATACATCCGTTAATAAAGCCTTGATAAAGGGAATAACTGACATGATTAAAGACGTCAATAACTCCCCATCTTTCCCTAGAGATGAACTACGAGTTTATCTGAGTTGGAATTCTACGGAGTATAGTATTAGTTTGAGTGAAAGCAAGCGTAAAAGCTCAACTCCAGTTTGGGTCGTACCTCACCGAGGTCAATTCTGCTTGCAAGGAAATAGGAGAAATCCAAGAGCTCGGCTAGGGAGGAGTGACTATCCGTCGAACTCCTCCCCTGCCTTCTTAAATGCTAAGGGTACCTACTTCATCTGTCAGGATAGAGCATATATATGGCTGCCTGCTGACTTTTCAGGTTCATGCTATATTGCTCGACTGTTGCCTCCTACGTACACTGCTTCCCCAGATTATCACAAGACCAGAGTAGCAAGAGGTGTTTTCAGCAAGGAAGATACCGCTGGTCAGGAAGCCGGAGACTTCTTCAAAGGTTTCCTTCCGTTCTGGTGGCCTATGGCCAATAGTAGAAATCTACGTCAGCTAACACGGGTAGTTGAATCTACTATTACAGAAACTGCTGGTGCCCTTAGTAACTTAACAGCTGAGCTCCAGGCGGATCGTCTCATGACGTTGCAGAACCGTATGGTTCTAGACGTAATACTTGCAGATCGAGGTGGGGTATGCAGAATGATCCAATCGAGCTGCTGTGTTTTTATTCCCAATAATGCTCCGACTGTATATGAAGCGATCTCTAAGCTACACAAGATTTCCGACTCTATTCATGTAGACAAGGGAAATTGGTCCTTAATGGAGTGGCTTTGGACTCTACTATCAGCGTGGGGATGGAAGGTTCTGATGGTCATTGGTATCATCCTAGTATTCCTGTTCTCGTGCTGCCTTATTATCCAATGTGGTCCAGCTTTGCGTAGTCTCTGTGCTGCAACCTGTCTTAGAAAACCACCTGTGTTTGGAGACAAGGTACGAGAAAGGATGATGATGCAACAACATATCACTGACCTAATGAACATCGAGATAGACTCTGATATAGACTGAGTAATTGCCTATGTAAGGGCAAAAGGAGGGCCTGAGGTTCCGTGACGATTTGAACCCGTGTTTTCAACATTGTCGTAAACTCATAATTTTGGTATCAGTGAACCGCAAATGATCCATTCAGCATATCCTGGTGTTTGCGCTATGCTACGAGCAAGAGCACTCCTGTTATAAACACATTTCTGATTTACCCATGGCATCCATCTTAGATTACAGCAGCCATTTTGTATTCTTGCCCTCAAATAGTCAATGGACACGCAGTGACCTCTTTCACTTAAGGACACGTAAGCTTTAGCCGGCGATTCACCTTGCTAGTGACACGTGCACCTTAGGACAGAAAACGCTATGGCTGCATGACTCGGCAGAAGCTGCCTCCCCAGCCTGAGGCCAGTCCTGCAATACTGGTTCTCGTGTTCGTTGGCCTGATCATGATTAGGCGGCCGAAGCTGGTAGCCTTGCCCATTTACGACCCACAAACATCTCTTATCCTGCTTTTCTATCTTCTGCACCTGGCTCTGCTCCTTTCCTTCTGGGCCTTTATTAGGGGGAGGTAACGAAATTTACGATGAGGCGGTCCGGCTCTTGAATGAAAAGTTGACATTGGATTATGATGGAACAGTGGGAACCCCTCGTTCGTAATGTTTTGACATCAGATATTGTTGACGATTCTTGTGTAACGCCAAATATTTATTGTTTAGGACATGAAGGTTTAGAAATGTACTAGCATGTGAAGAATTTGCCCCAAGCTGAAAATTTAGTATTTAAGGAGCAACCCACTTTGTACAAATCGAACAGGCTCCTAGCATCTGCCCGTGTGTAGTTTCTGTGACTTCTGTGTCCCTGCAGTAATAAACCTTTGGTCTTTGACGCCACCATCGAGAAGCCCGTGTTTCTGTTTATTTGTGCACCGAGACAGGTAGAACTCCGGGGTCTTCGGGTGTTGTCCCTGACACCTCTGGACGAAACCAAAAAAGTCCAGAACTCCATCCCCTCGGGTCATCCTCCTCAACACCTTCAGGAATGCCTAGGAAACACAGATTATTCCTCCTGCCTCTGTTCTCTAAGTCTTCGACTTTTTGCATCACGTCCTTGATTACTCCATCATGTTCTGCCCCTTGTTTCTGAAGTTTGCTAAAGTCTGATTCTAAGTTTTCAGTGCGAGACTCTACAGAGGCCATTCTGTTGGATATTTCCGAACATGTTTGGTCAACTTTTTCCACCACTCCTCGAAGTTCCTGGATAGCATCATGATTCCTGTTGCTGTCCTTCTTAACGTCTTTGTGGAAATGCTTGATTGAATTTAAGACTTCGCTTAAGGAGGGCTCCCTTGTGTTTATCATATCAGAACCTTTTTTCCTTTGGCAGTGGACTGCTTTTTTGCTGCTCACGATGACGTTGTCGTTCTCTTGGTTCTCTTGATCGGCTATTCCTATGTTTGCCATGCTCTAAGTTGGCTCCTGGGTCTGTGGTCTCTTCGCCAGTTGATTGACAGTGCCTTCTGTGTCTTAATCTTCTTTTTCCCCGTCATCTTTTTTTTCACTCCCCCTCCCTCTTTGGGATGGACATCTTGGATGAATGCCCGAGGCACTCCCAATACTGTAGTGATCGAGGCCTCCACAATTGTTGTTGATAATTGGTATGCTGTGCTCCTCTCAACAACTTCGACATCCTCTCCTTCCTCCTCATTTTCATCCTCCTCGTTTGAGCTGCTTGTTGCACTAGAAATAGACACGTCTGTCTCGTAGATATCTGAGCCAGATTCTCCACTTGATGTTACGGATTCCAAAGGCAGCTCCCTTTTTGGGGATGAAGTCTGTGTTTCAAATGAGAGATGATTGGTCCTCGAATTTTGAATTAATGGTGGGGGCGGAGATTCTCTCCCTGTAAGAGTATTTAATTGTGCACAGGACTTTTTCAGCATTATTTCCTTCGCTAAATCAGTGCCAACTCCTGCAATTTTTTGTACAGTGTTTGTAACGGAAGTATAACCCATGCTTTGTCTTTGTAGATCTTGCTGATCATTCTGATTCCTTTTGTCTTCTGGAATCGGTGGACAGCGATACTGCTGATTTATTTTCTCTTGATTATCTTTAGCGATAGGGCTAAATATATTTGAGATCCTTGGCTGAGATTCTAATTGCTGCCCAGTGCCCTTAGCAGTTGCTTTCACGTTTTTTATCGTCTGTAGTCTCCTTGCTTTTTTCTCTAGCAAGTTCTCACTATCTTTGTCCATCTCATTTTCGCCCCCCTTATTATTTTCCTGGTTTTTATTTTTTCCTTTTGCTCTCTCCTTTGCCTTGTCAGATTCTCTTTCCATCTTCTGTTCCTGGGTTTTGTCTGTTTTCTTACCTCCCTTAGTTTTATTGGATTCCTTTGCCGAAAACCTTTCAGTGCAACTTATGTAATTTTTACCTTCACTCAGATTACTCTCTTTAGCTTTAGTTGCTCTAGTTTCTGGCCTTCGGTTAGTTTCCTTTGCTGCCTTAGGGGGTTTATTTGTACTTTGTTCCTCTGTAGCATTCCCTACAATTTCTTGTTCAACTTGAGTATTGAGGGTACAGTATTTTAGCAATGTATATGGAGGTAACCGAAATGAAACCACAGGTACAACAGAGATGGTCCATTTCTAAGCTACAGTAGAGTTTACTGAAGAGGAGGTTTATAAAGCTATAATGGAGTCCACAAAAAACAAGGCACCCGGCCCCGATGGAGTGCCGGCGGACTTTTTTAAATATTGTCCGACACTCTGGTCCAAAGTATTAGCTAGAGTGTTCAGGGCAACAAATAAAGGAACCTTCCCTGAAACATGGGCAACATCCATTATTGTACCCATTTTCAAAAGGGGAAACCGGGAGGATCCAGGGTGTTTACGCCCCATTTCCCTCATTGATTCTGCGTTTAAGATCTTGGGCAGAGTCTTATTGGTCAAACTGAGGGAAAACTTAGAACTGTGTGGGGGGCTCTCAAATATTCAATACAGGTTTCGTGGAAAAAGAGGGACCCTTGAACAATGTTCCAATCTCCACCTTTTGGTCTCCAAATACACGGTGGCCGGGGAGGGGTCAGTATATCTGGCCTTTATGGACCTCTCCTCGGCCTTCGACCTGGTGAATAGGAATAAGCTATGGACCCTCTTACTCGAGATAGGTATAGAAGAACACCTGGTAGCCTTCATCTCTAGTTTACATCAGGACCTCAATGCTGAAATAAGGGTCACTAGGGATGGAAGGTGCACGGACAGCTTTAAGTCTGAGAAAGGGGTGCGCCAGGGCTGTATCCTGGCCCCCCTTCTCTTCACCATCTATAAAAATGGACTGGGGAAACATTTAGAAGCAGGAATGGCTGATGTGCCGCATATAGGAGGAGAACAGATACCGGCCCTCCTATACGCGGACAATGCCGTTTTAATAGCACGAACTGGCATTGGTCTACAGGCCCTTTTGGACTGCTTTGGCTCCTTCATGGAGAACCTCGACTTAAAAATTAACGTTACTAAGTATCATACTATGATTATAGGCCGTAAAGGAAACATGTTGCACAAAAAATCCTTCACTTGCAAGGGTGAGGTTCTTTCTAGGGTACCAGTCTTTCCGTATCTGGGGGTCATTTTTGACCAGAGAGGTTCCTGGGTCCCCCAGATTAAATCAAAGAGCCTTAGTCTAGCACGCTCAACATCAGCCTTGCTGGCCTTTACAAAAAGACTAGGAGCGAAACCGATGGAGGCAGTGATAAAAGTTAATAACAGCAAGTGTGTCCCAATTGCTATGTATGGGTCCGCTATGTGGGGATATGCAAACCTGGAAAAAATACAGAGGGTGGAAAATGGGCTCATTAGGAAAATTTTATTTGTCCCAAATTCCACTCCCACCTTCACGATCCATGAAGAAATGGGCTTGCCCTATATTGTCGACAAATTAAAACTAGCCCCACTTCTTTTCTGGTCTAAAACATGGCTGAACTCTGAGCTAACGTTAAATCACGCAATTCTCAAAGATGTTATCTCGAGGGATAATGCCATGAGAATACCCTGGCTGAAATATATTAGATCTGCTTTTGCCACGCTCGGGAGACCGGAACTCTTTAATGACCCAATTAACATCAGGAGGGAAGACATTAGATGTATTAAGCAGGCGTTCCTGGAGAGGGCTTGTTTGGCGAGAGAGGAGTTGGAACTGAGGAAACCCTCGGTAAGAGCG
Organism: Lissotriton vulgaris; assembly: GCF_964263255.1. NCBI lineage: Eukaryota > Metazoa > Chordata > Amphibia > Caudata > Salamandridae > Lissotriton > Lissotriton vulgaris. Next base: position 10,478,614 of record NC_141687.1, read on the forward strand.
TATATAGTTTTAACAACCACTCCCTCCCTGGAACCATACTTAAAAATTGTGACCAACCCACTCCATAGATTCCTACTCACAAAATTCAGGCTGAACTTAATTCACTACTCACTTGGTAACTTCCCTGTGTGGTCAAAACCTGAAGATGGACCACCCTGTGATTGTGATCAGTTCTCAGTTCAGGATACCCTCCATTTTACATTTTTCTGTGGTCTCTACACTAGGGAGAGGGCAAAATACTTACTTCCTGTTTTAAAGGCTGCTGGTTTCATCCAAGTAAGGCCAGCTTTAATTTTCTAGGCATGAGCGGATTTTGCGGATTGGCAATCCTCGAATTTGCGGATTTGCGGATTGCCAAAATCCGCAAAATCCGCAAATCCGCGTGCATTTTTTTTTTTTATGTTCGCACGGGTTTCTGCAAGTTCGCGAGGGTTTTGTACAATTTTGCAAATTGCGAAATTGTACAAAACGCGTGCGAACTTGCAGCAACCCGTGCGAACACAATTATATGAAGAGAAAGAAGCTCTTGGTCACAGGAACAGCACGGGGATTGCGCTCATGAAAGTCAAGGATGCAAAGGCCTCTACCCAGCATCACAGCTGATTTTCCACAGTAGATTTGGGAAGAGGCACACCTGTCCAGCCTCGAAGACGCTCATGATTGTTTTTGGGCTAATGAATGAGTCACTGATTTTGAGCATCAACTAGTTCGAGCGACCATGCAAAGGCCGCCCTCTACCCAGCATCACAGCTGATTTTCCACTGTAGATTTGGGAAGAGGCACACCTGTCCAGCCTCGAAGACGCTCATGATTGTTTTTGGGTTAATGAATGAGTCACTGAATTTGAGCATCAACTAGTTCGAGTGACCATGTGTGTGTTACTATGCAATCACCCTGAAGGGCGCAGGGGTCCCTTGAGTGACCTGTGTAAGGCTGTAACTATTTTACAATGGCGCCAGCAAGCTGCCAGCGCCGTTGTAAAATAGTTACAAAGTTAGCTTGCACAGGAAGCACTTAGATAAAATAAAGCAGCACCTGCTTCGTTTTATCTAGTGGTTCCTGTGCAAGCTAACTTTGTAACTATTTTACAACGGCGCTGGCAGCTTGCTGGCGCCATTGTAAAATAGTTGCATGAGTGTGGGTTCAACTTTTGAACCCGTTACGTTCGCGGAATTTTTTTTGCGGATTTTGCGGGAAATCCGCAAAATTCGCGGATTGCGGATTTCCCAAAAATCCGCAAAATCGGCGAGCGTAACGGATTTCCCGCTCATGCTTATAATTTTCCTTCAATTGTTAGCAGATACGCATACCATTTTTAGCGTTGCATGTTAACTAACAGCTGCATTCAGATCAAGGAAGAAAAGAATACCTAAGAAAGCCTTATTTTAATCCAAACTTGGTTTTAACTGCAAATTTTTAATTATTGTAATAATTTTAATCATTGTAATTTTGTGAAAAAATGAAATTAACACGTTATAACTCAGTAACCAGATCAACTTATGTTTTAAAAATTGTATTTGTACTGTATTTTGTCCTTTTATGATTTTAACAAAAATCGAATAAAGAGTATTTTGACTGACTGACTGAGTATTCAAGTGGCTTTGATCCCTTTGATCCCTCTCTCGGAGCTGGTCTATATCTAAATCTATATCGATATCTTGATCTTTCTCGTGCTCCATATCTGCAGGGGAATCAGTGGAATCGTAAGGTCGATCAGCCATTTAGCAGGGCATAGTTATCGTAACCGGCCCTCCAGTTGGCCCCTCTACTCCTGTTACTCTGTCCATTTTGGTTAGGTCGGTCTTTAGGGGTCAAGTATCAATCAATCAATCAATCAAAGGCATTTATAGAGCGCACTACTTACCCGGAGGGTCTCAAGGCGCTTGGGGGGGGGGGGGTGCTGCTACTGCTCGAACAGCCAGGTCTTGAGAGGTGGTCTTGGGTCAGGCGCAGGTCGGACGGGAGGGAGTTCCAGGTCTTGGCGGCCAGGTAGGAGAAGGACCTTCCTCCTGTTGTCGTTCTTCGGATGCGGGGGATGGCAGCGAGGGCGTGACTGGCTGATCGTAGATGGCGTTTGGGAGCGTAGAAGTTGATACGGTTGTTGAGGTAGCTCGGGCCTTGATCGTGTAGGGCTTTGTGTGCGTGGGTGAGGAGGCGGAAGGTGATTCTTTTGTTGACGGGGAGCCAATGCAAGTCTCTCAGATGTCCGGAGATGTGGCTGTCGTGGGATGTCGAGGATGAGTCTGGCTGAGGTGTTTTGGATCTGCTGGAGTCTCTTCTGGAGCTTGGCGGTGGTTCCGGCGTAGAGGGCGTTGCCGTAGTCCAGTCAGCTGGTGACGAGGGCCTGGGTGACCGTCTTCCTGGTCTCGGTGGGGATCCACCGAAAGATCTTCCGTAGCATGCGCAGGATGTTGAAGCATGACGAGGAGACGGCGTTGACTTGTCTGGTCATGGAGAGGGAGGAGTCCAGGATGAAGCCCAGGTTGCGTGCGTGGTCTGTCGGTTTGGGTGCGGTGCCCAGGGCGGGGGGCCACCAGGAGTCGTCCCAGGCGGAGGGCGAGGCGCCCAGGATGAGGACTTCCGTCTTGTCTGAGTTCAGTTTCAGGCGGCTGGTCGTCATCCACTCGGCTACGTCTTTCATCCCTTTGTGAAGGTTGGCTCTGGCGGCGGCGGGGTCGTTGGTCAGGGAGAGGATCAGCTGGGTGTCGTCAGCGTAGGAGATGATGTTGAGGTTGTGTTGGCGTGCGATGGCCGCGAGGGGGCTCATGTAGACATTGAAGAGGGTGGGGCTCAGCGAGGATCCTTGAGGGACGCCGCAGATGACTTCGGTGGCCTCTGACTTGTACGGTGGTAGACAGACTCTCTGTGTTCTTCCGTCGAGGAAGGAGATGATCCATTCCAGTGCCTTCTCCTGGATTCCGACTTTGCTGAGGCGCTGCACTAGGGTGCGGTGGCAGACAGTGTTCGAATGCCGCGGAGAGGTCTAGAAGGATGAGGGCCGCTGTTGCTCCGTTGTCCATCAGGGCTCGGATGTCATCGGTGGCAGCGATGAGGGCGGTCTCGGTGCTGTGGTTGGCTCGGAAGCCAGACTGTGAAGGGTCAAGGGATCCATTCGTCTCATGGAAGGCGGCCAGCTGTTTGTTGACGGTCTTCTCGATGACTTTGGCTGGAAACGTGAGGAGCGAGATGGGGCGGTAATTTTTGAGTTCGGTGGGGTCCGCTGTTGGTTTCTTTAATAGGGCGCTGAGTTCGGCCTTCTTCCAGCTCTCCGGGAAGGTGGCGGTGTCGAAGGAGGTGTTGATGATGTCCCGCAGGTGGGGTGCGATGACAGCATCGGCCTTGTTGAAGACGTGATGAGGGCAGGGGTCGGTCGGAGATCCGGAGTGGATGGAGTTCATCATGCGGACGGTGTCTTCGGTGCTGATCGGAGTCCAGGCGCGGAGGGTGGTGGTGGGGGGCGGTGGTTTGGTCGTGGCCTGCGTCGGTTGAGGGCTGAAGCTGTTGTGTATGTCCGCGATCTTGTTGTGGAAGTAGGAGGCGAGGGAGTTGCAGAGGTCTTGCGATGGGGTGATGTCGTTGTTTTCAGCGTTGGGGTTGGAGAGCTCTTTCACGATGTTGAAGAGTTCCTTGCAGTTGTGTGCGTTGTTGTCCAGCCGGTCTTTGAATGCAGTTTTCTTGGTGGCGCGGATCAGTTGGTGGTGCTTCCGGGTGGCAAGCTTGAGGGTGGTCATGTTGTCCGGTGTTGGCTCCCTTCTCCAGGCTTTCTCGAGGGCTCGGCAGTTCTTCTTGGAGCTCTTAAGTTCGTCGGTGAACCATGGGGCCTTCTTGCTGCCGGGTCTGCTGGGCGGGGTCCTCAGTGGGGCGAGTTCGTCCGCGCAGTTGCTGATCCACTTCGTGAGGTTGTCAGCGGCCTGGCTGGGGTTCGCTGAGCTGGAGGGAGGGTGCTGGCTCAGGGAAGCGGCGAGCTGGTCGGCTGTGATCTTGTTCCAGCTTCTTCGAGCAACCTGTTGCTGGTGGTGGTGGATAGTTGTTCTTCTGAAGGTGAAGTGGACGCAGCTGTGGTCCGTCCAGTGTAATCCAGAGGCGTGGCTGAAGTCGATGTCTTTGCTGGATGAGAAGACGGCGTTGAGTGTGTGTCCGGCGAGGTGGGTGGGGGTGGACACCAGCTGCTGGAGTCCGAGGTTGGCGAGGTTGTCGAGCAGGGTGATGGTGTTGCGGTCGTTGTTGTTCTCCAGGTGGAAGTTGATATCCCCCAGGAGGATGTAGTCAGCGGAGGTCAGGGCATGCGGGCTGACGAAGTTGGCGATGTCCTCGCTGAATTGTGTGCGTGGTCCCCGGGGTCTGCTGCCTCCCAAGACGCTGTTGGACTCCTTGTTTCTTGTGGCAAAACCGCTTTCTTCCAGGATCTCCATTCCTGGCTGGAGTTCGCCCTGCAGGACCGGAGGCCCCCGGTAAAATGGAGGAGTGTTTTTGAATATTACTTGAGGGGGCATGGACCACTCGTCACTGTCTGCCAGCGAAATGGACTAAACCGTAGTGATTTGGCAGCAATGGCGAGAAAGGGAGATGAGAGAAACTACCCTTCTCTCGGGTAACAACGCAGAGGTCAGCGCTAATTGAAATACCGTGGAGCAACTTTCATGCACTATGCAAATGAACTCAGCACCAACAGCAACAACAGTGCAGAAAGAAAAAAAATAACGCTATTAAGCACAGATGGAATTTTCAGTGCACGCTGACATTAATGGAATGGTGCATTATGGAACCTGAGGTAGTATCCCTGCTTCAGGCACGTGACCACTGGGATTGTTAATACAGCTCACCTGTGATCAAGGCGTCATGGAACCCTGAAACGCGTAAGGACAATTGAGCTCTGTTGCACTCGGTAAAAGACGAATAAAGTCTGCTGCCTCCCAAGACGCTGTTGGACTCCTTGTTTCTTGTGGCAAAACCGCTTTCTTCCAGGTTCTCCATTCCTGGCTGGAGTTCGCCCTGCAGGACCAGAGGCCCCCGGTAAAATGGAGGAGTGTTTTTATATATATATATATAAATATATATATATATATATATATATATTCACTGAAAAAACCATAGGTTTCACACCAGTTATAGTTAGCTGGAAATTTTACTGATATAAAACCATTGAAATTCCCACGTTATAGTTAGTCGGACTCACTATAACTTGCGCGTGCAATGCACTGCTGATGACATCACATATTACATCACTCATGACATGGTCAGTGACATCACTCATGACACCATCCTTGTGACATAGTGACAGACCTCCTTTCACTATAATGTAACCCTTGAGACACATATTCAAAAATAGAAACTGAAATTTTTAAAAAAATGGAGATACCTATATCAGTTACAACAAGCAATTCAGTAATTCCACTATCTATATACACATCCACTCATTCACCAACAGTTCTATATAGTCACTCATACATATACTCACTCATCATATGAAGTGATACACCTATACATCCTGTTACACACCGACATTCATCCAAAAGTTACTCACACACATATTCACACGTGCAAATAAACTATTGGACATCCATTTATTTGAATATAGAGTTATACACACACTTCCACCTTACTTCTATTTAAAATTACACATATTTATTCTCTTAAACAATCACTTATAGAAACACATACTTATTTAAACAGGAACTCTTACAATCTCTTACTCTCACATATACTCACTTATATACATCAATATTCATATATACTAGATTAAAACATATGTAGTTACTGATAAAGACACTAGTGAGACAGTCATTCACTCACTAACAAACACATATAGACACTCATCCACCCATACGTTCCTGTACATATGTTGTCTTCAAAACACATACAAACAAAGAGTCAGTCACTCATGCATCTATGTGCTAAGTAATACCCCCACCAAACCATATAGACACTCATACTGATACTAATAAAAATATCTAATAACCCATATACATACACATGAGTGGATGTGTATTAGATGGTGGTATTACTGAATTGGTTGTTGTAACTGGTATGGGTATATCCACTTTTTTGAAAATATTAGTTTCTATTTTTGAATATGTGTTTCATGGGTTACATTACACTGAAAGGAGGTCTGTCACTGTGTCACAAGGATGGTGTCATCAGTGATGTCATGAGTGATGTCACTGACCATGTCATGAGTGATGTAATATGTGATGTCATCAGCAGTGCATTGCACGCGCAAGTTATAGTGAGTCCGACTAACTATAACGTGGGAATTTCAATGGTTTTATATCAGTAAAATTTCCAGCTAACTATAACTGGTGTGAAACCTATGGTTTTTTCAGTGAATTTAATAGGTTTTTTAAATGCTAATTCCTAACTATAACTGGTGTGAAACCTATGGTTTTTTTCAGTGAATTTCATAGGTTTTTTAAATGCTAATTCCTTACTATAAGTTTCACTTTATAAATAAGACTGTTAGCACTCTAGTTGTTCTTTTTAACACTCTGGTACATTCTGTCATTGGGCTACAGTTGTGCTACATCTAGTTGAATTTTGGGCTACATTTACAATTTTTGATCTCTGGTGGCCATCTTTGGGCTTCATTCGGCTACTTTGGGCTACATTTGGGCTACATTTTGGCTCTAACATATATTAAGCCCAATGTAGCACAATACATATTTTTATAAAGTTAATTTTTTTACAAACCACTTCAGAATAGGGCTACCTGTCTCTACAATTATCCCATTTTTTTTTTTTAAATTTTTGGGGGGAGCGCTCCCAGAGCGCGCCCCGGAGTGCGCCCCGAAAAGCGTATTTCTGAAAAGCGCCCCCGGGCGCGCTCCGGGGAGCGTCTCGTGAGCGCCAATATCGCAAACGAAAACATGATCGTGACGTATCGCGTAGCCGCGACCGCGTGATACGCACGGCGTAAGCGCACCCGGAAGTACTCGAACGAATACGATCGCAAAACGTAAACTTCCGACGCGCTTACGCTGCGCGCCCCCGTGCGCGTAGCGTAAGCGCGTCGGGTCATGTGAGCAGAAAATAACACTTTTCATTGGTTCATAACAGTTTTAGTTTCATAATGATGAAGCCCCTGGTCTTGTGACCTGAAAATAACACTTCTCATTGGTTCAGGACAGTTTTTTTTTCTAAATGATGAAAGACCCCACCTTTTTTCCTTATTCTGACTTTGTCCTTTGACTGAGGAAGACCTGTTTGTTGCTCTCTCTACTTTTTTGCTCCAATGGCTTCAGTAGTAGCATCAGCTGGTGCATCTGCCCCCCCACCACCACCACCACCACCAAGAGGACCAGCTCCAAATTATATTGGTGGTCAAGAACAGGAGGAGGAGGAAGAGGAAGAGGAGGAGGGGAGAAGAAGATGGCTGCCAGAAGAAAATACACCTTACAAACCCAAACCACACATTGTTTGGCAGTTTTTTTCAATCCCAGAGGGGCAAAGAAAGGTGAATGCTCCCAAGGTGACTTGCCTCATCTGCAATGATGAACTTTCACGGGGCAACCCAAACAAGAAATATTCTTTTGGTAACTATACCATGATTCGGCACATGACAAGAAAGCATCCAAACAACTACTCTCGCGCAGAGTTCCGGGAACTGGCCAGTAACCTCCCCCAGTCATCAAGGACCCCCTCCCAAAGAAACCAACCCTCTTCCTCGCAACCAGAAACATCTGAGGTGATGCCTTGCATTCAGCCGAGATTTGCTGATTTTAAAATTACTTGCACTGCTTGTGGCAAGCTTATCTCCTATGGGGAACAAAGTATTAAGCTTATCGTCCTTGCAGGTGATAATCACAAGTGCCCCAAAAAGAAATAATTTTTTGGGTTTTTTGTTTTTTTGCTCCAGTTGAGCCAGTTTCAATTCCCTTTTTTTGTTTCTCCCCCTAAAAAATACAAAAAAAATATAAAACTGTTTTGAAAAGCCAAAAAAAGTTTAAAAAGTTCCAAAAACACAAAAAAAATATAAAACAACAAAAAGAAGAAAAAAAAAAGTTCTTTTAAGAACTACCTCCAATTTCTAAATGAAAACTTCATTTTTTTAAAACTCTGTCACCTTTTTCCCTCATTTTACGCTCCCCGGTGCGCTACCTGGTGCGCGCACCGAGCGCTTCCCCCGCGCAAAACGAAAAAAAAAAAAAAAATTTTAAATGCCCCGCGGGGCCCTTTTATAGCCCCCACATCAAACCTAGGGGGTCAAAGGGGTCTATCCCTGACGCCTTATGGTCAGTTCCCACTTTGTTTTAGCCACCTCTTATATCTCGATTTTACCGAGACACAAGATGGCGACCGCTCTGGACTGTTTGGAATGTTTACAGACACCCGAGAGCCAATCAGCTTTCCATGCGCACCTCGCGTGTCGCGCCTGGAGCGCACTCCGGTGCGCGCACCTGTGCGCTGCTATAGATATATATATTTTTTTGGACCTAAATTACTCAAAATCCACTGGAGCACATATCTTGAGACATAGCAAAGGCACATCGGGCTACCAGTCCCTACAATTTTGCCAAGTTTGGTGTAAATCCATTCAGCCGTTCGGGCTAAAAGTGAAATCGACCGCCCTATGGAAATTAACATCGGGAAAACGCGTTTTGGGACCCCCCTTTTATCTCGGCCCCCGCTTATTGTATCCCCCCCAAACTTTCAGGGAAGGACCGGAGCTCGACGAGGCCATTTTCCTGAAATTTTCAGGCAGATTCGTCAACCGGTGCCAAAGTTATTCCAAATAGAATTTTGAGATTTAACATTGAAAAAAATCCTAACTATAACTACCTACTGGCGACCGCCAGTAGGTAATCTATATATATATATATATATATATATATATATATATATATATATATAGATTACCTACTGGCGGTCTCCAGTAGGTATATATAGTTAGGATTTTTTCTCTATGGGACTTTTGAAAATTCTATGTCTAATAACTTTGGCGTTTGTGGACGGAATCGGCTGAAAATGGCACATTTTGTTTCTGAGCAGCCCCTGAAAATTTGGGGTGGTTTCGTCAAGGGGGTCAGAGAAAAAAGAGGGGTCCCAAAACGCGTTTTTCACATTCATTTTTCCATAGGGCGTTTGGCCTCACTTTTAGCTCGAACGGCTGAATGGATTTGCACGAAAATTGGCAAAATTGTAGGGACTGTTAGCCCGATGTGCCTTTGCTGGGTCTCAATATATGTGCTCCAGTGGATTTTGAGAAATTAACGTTTTAAAAAACAGATATATCTGTGACAGCGTCCCGGATAGCGCTCCGGTTCGCGAACTTTTCGCGTAACGGAACTTTGCGAAGCGAAGCTGATTGGCTCTCCGGTGTCTGTCAACATTCTAAACAGTCCGGAGCGGCCGCCATCTTGTCTCTCCATAGGATCGAGAGACAAGAAGAGGAGAAAAACGAAGACCCTTCTTGACCCCCTAGGAATGATGTTGGGATTATTAAAGGGTCCCGTGGGGCAAATAAAAAAAATGTGTTGTTTTGCGGTAGAAGCGCTTTCCGGTTCGCGAACCGGGTAGCGAACCGGGATGCGAAACGGCAATTCGCCATTTTGTGTTTCGTTTTAATTAAATTACAAGATGGAGGAAAAACAATGTGAGAAATGGGTATAAGGGGGTACGGGAGACGTATCCTGACCCCCTATGTTTTCTGAGGGTGGCTGAGGATGCTCATATATGTTGATACTTGTCTTCCAGCGGCTGCGCATGAGCGTTTTTTTTTTTTTTTGCTGTGTGACGTCTGTTAACGTTCGATTAGAAGGAAATCAGGAAGTGTTGACCGCCATTTTGACACTGCGAGTAAATATATTGTTAAAAATAATTGTTATAAATTAATCCGTATTGATAAACATTGTCTGCGCCATCTTGCCACACTTTTGTCGTGCACGGCAGCCATTTTAGATGCCTTGACCAGACCCACTCTCTGCACGCCGCCGATCCTTAGCATGGCTCCCCACCCTCGCAAGCATCTCCCCCACGCACTGGTCACCCCCGCTCTCTCTCTTATGCATGGGCCATAAACCTCCCCCCATCTGCGCTGCTCTTCCCTTAGAATCACACCCTGTGCCCGCCCGACACCTCCCTTTCACTCTATTCACTACCGCACCCTCTGAAACTCCTCTTCCTCTGTGTCTGATTGTCCAGGCCGGTCCCAGGCTATCACCTAGCCCTGCGGATGTAGTTTATGGCCTCAACTGTAAAGAATCACCCCTCTTCAAAGGAGTTACAGTAGATCAAGGCCCCCACCTCATGAGATCCGTCACACCACACGCGTTCCTACTATCTGATAACGATCCTGTATTGTGATTGGGGAGGGGATTCTCACTGTGAGGGTGTGTGGGACCGAGCCTGAAGCAGAAGATTCCAGGGATGCCTTTCACAATTATGTGTCACATTAAAAATATATAGCACTCCAACAAAGTAGTAGGATTATAACACTTTAATAACTTATAAATATATACAACGCACCAAAAACAGTAAACACGTTAAAACAGTTTTTTTTAAACAAAAGCAACAATGGTCAGTAGCGGTCTGTTGTGCGAATAGTCCGAAGGCAGCACAACGCGCTGAGATCTGGACGGCACCCAGGTGATGTCCTTTACTTACCGCACTGGTCTTGGCATCCTACAATACAATACAATGCTGCACCGAAAAACGGCGTGGGGCGCCCCGGGGGAGGGAGGCGGCGTGAATGGGCCTCCCCAGGTGGAGGCTCGTCTGCTGTAGTGGGGCGCCCCTTTAGCGTTTCAGTCGCCATTCAGCGGTTTTCCGCCCGCTTTTGCTGCACTGTGCCTCATCCGCCATTCAGCTGTTTACCGCCCGCTCTTGCGGCTACAGCGTCTCGTCCACCATCCAGTTGAGTTGCGCCCGCTCTTGCGGCTACAGCGTCTCGCCCACCATCCAGTTGAATTGCGCCCACTCTTGCGGTACAGCGATAGGCGGCTGCCACAGGACTCTTAAAATGGCGGCTGGCTCATCGGATTTGGGCCTGGTCCACTAAAATGGCCCTGGGACACATTTGAACTCGGACATTTGCCTGCTAGGGCTTGGGCCCCATTCTCGAAAGCGTCCCCTCATCCTTGAAGATTCTACAAAAGTCATCGGGCCCTCGACACCCGCAGGCTTCCGGTGGGGAGCGGCTGCCATGATTGCTTGCGGAATGGCCACGACCGAGCTACGAGATGGTGGTGCTCTCATGCTGACGCCAGCTTCAGTCTGAAACATCAAGAAACACTGTTAATTCGATGAGTTCCGGTGGAGCCCCAACGTGACCCGGTAAGGAAGAACTTGCCCTCCCCTTCTTTGAGTGATGGTTCTTGTTGCCTGTCCTCTCAGTTGTCATCTAATGGAACCTTTTTGGATTGCAGAGTGAGAAAAAAAAAAGGTGGGGCTTTCATCGTTTGGGAAAAAAAAATGTTTCAATCCAATGAAAAGTGTTATTTTTAGGTCATATGATCAAGCATTTCATCATTAGGAAACCAAAAGTAAAATGAACCAATGAAAAGTTTTATAAACAAGTCACAAGACCTGTTATATGGCTTTGGGCTATAAAAAGCCTACAAAATCCGTTGGCCTGTGAGGCGGCGTCAGTAGCGGACTGATGTGCGAATAGGACGAAGGCAGCACAACGCGTCGAGATCCGGATGGCACCGAGGTGGTGTCCAGCAAGTTGCCGCACTGGTGTGGCTATCCAACAATGCTGCGCCGAAAGACGGCGTGCGGTGCCCGGGGGGGGGGGGGGGAGGGGGGGAGGCGGCGCAAACGGCCCTCTCCCGCCTCCCCAACTATGGCACCCAACATCCAGGACTTATGCCATTTGTGTAAGGCAGTGACATCGAAGCATCTCAGGGACCAAGCAACATACCATATCCAGAGTCCTTCCCACAACCTCTGCCTTCCTTCTTACCTAGTTATTGTTCTTTCACTCCCACTCCAGGCATTTAGTTTGTGGATGGAAAACCATGAACCTACACTCACCTATGAAAATCTTACTATTGATTGTTTTTTTTTAGCCCAAAATACAAAGGCTTGTTTGGATCGATGTTGCAGCAGGCTGCCATGTAAATAGTTATTTAATAAAACGTTTTACCCTGTTACTTTGCTGGTGTGTTGTATATATTTATAATATTTGCATAGTGTTTGTCATTATTTTGGGTGGGGTGGGCGGCGGAGCCGAGCTGTCTTGCAGCCATCATGGTGTCGAGCTCAGTTCCTCTCACTAGTTTCGTATTTGTCATGAGGGGTTGTTCATAATGTTTCTATTTTAGCGAGGTCAAAAAGAGATCCCATTAGTGGCCTACTGATTTTGCTTGATTCCTTTTGTTTTTTTAACGATTTTTCACTATCTGCAAAGACTAAACAGAGTATTGCGACTCTGTGCTTGTTTGTAATTAGAGAATGAACCAAAGAGAAGCAATTCCAAAACAATAAATGCTAGGATAACAATCAATCAAATGGAGAAGGAAGCAGGCACGACGGATTACAACGGGGGCAAAGGCCTGTGTTACCTACCCTTCACTATCTGCAAAGAGAGAATACTCCTAAAAGAAAAGAGGGGGGGGAGCAGCGTTCAAAGCACATCAGCGTGCATAAATACGAAAATGTTTTTACCTACCACGTACTTGACATTTTACAGCTTTTGATATTTGCTATTAAAAAACCATTGAAATTCACTGAAAAAACCATAGGTTCTAGACCATATATAGTTAGGAATTAGCATTTACAAAACCTTGAAAATTCACTGAAAAAACCATAGGTTATAGACCATATATAGTTAGGGATTAGCATTTACAAAACCTTAATTTACTCGCACAAAACCATTGAAATTCGCATATATAGTTAGTTGCACTAACTATATAACGCGCACCCGCAATCCACTGCTGATGATGTCACATATTACATCATTCATGACATGGTCAGTGACATCACTGATGACATCACAGATGACATCTCAAATGACATCACTGATGACATCACTGAGGATTTCATTCATGTGACAATACAATGCATCTCCTCTCACTTTAATATAACCTCTATTACATCCAGTGAAAAATACAGAATATCATTTTTTAAACCATTGACACACCAATACTAGTTACTACATACGCACTCACTGATTCCTATGTCTACACACAGATTCACTCATTCACCCATAGAATCATACATACAATCACTCATCTTTACAACACTATCATATGCACTCCTACACCAATACAGACACTCACACTCTGCCACTCATCCATGGAGTTACTCACACACCTAGTCAGTCCTGTAAAGAATAAATCACACTTCCATTTTCTAATCAATACAGTTAAACATAGAGTACCTTACATTTTCAAACATATACTAACACATACTTACTCTCTTATACAATCATTGATACAAGAACACATTGATCTGCACAGAGTCACACATCTCCCAGCAGCCACACACACACTCAGTCTCCCATACAAATACTTCGACAATCAATCAATAACCTACAGAACAACAGACATAATGATGCACAAATTAAGACAGTTTAGTCACTAACCCATGCACTCAGTGAGACACATTTAATCACTCACTCATACAGTCAGTCACGCACCTACTAAATCCTTCATCCAGACACTTCTACATCTACTCATTCTTCAATATGTAAAACATATTTAAACTTTAGAGAAACACACAGTCACTGGATGATGTCATCAGTGATGTCATTTGAGATGTCATCAGTGATGTCATCAGTGATGTCACTGACCATGTCATGAATGATGTAATATGTGACATCATCAGCAGTGGATTGCGGGTGCGCGTTATATAGTTAGTGCAACTAACTATATATGCAAATTTCAATGGTTTTGTGCGAGTAAATTAAGGTTTTGTAAATGCTAATCCCTTACTATATATGGTCTATAACCTATGGTTTTTTCAGTGAATATATATATATATATATATATATATATATACAACAATCACGGGAACCCATTCGAAGTGGAGCCTCACAGGAGATCATGTTTGCTCATAATTCTTTATTTCGACACCTTGCCAGCAGGCGCCTCCTCGCAAAGCTTTGCATTCTACAATCAAACGCCAGACGCGTTTCAGGATGGGAATCCTTTCTTCAGGGGTGTGGGTGACAAAACTCCAGGCTGCACAGGTTTGTTGCACACACCTTAATTTCAACACCTTCCCTAGTGGGTGGGGCCAAGAGATGGCCTGCTGGGAGTTGTAGTGTGCTAACGGGGTTACCCCAGTGGGTGCGCTGTTCGTGTTTCATAATTATTCCCAATGGAAGATGCGCTCACTTGATGGGGACCTGCCCCACTTTGTAGGTGCCAAAAGTAGTAACTTTGGAGCTGGCACAACCCTGCTGTGGCGCCTGCTCCCCTCCCTTCCGCTCATTGCAGCACCAACGTGGTGCCGTCACGGACCCACCAGGAGGCAGTGGGCTCCTCTTCACGACCGGGCTAGGGCCGTCTAAAAATCCAACAATCACAGGAACCCATTCGAAGTGGAGCCTCACAGGAGATCATGTTTGCTCATAATTCTTTATTTCGACACCTTGCCAGCAGACGCCTTCTCGCAAAGATTTGCATTCTAAAATCAAATGCCAGACGCGTTTCAGGATGGGAATCTTTTCTTCAGTGGCGTGGGTGACGAGACTCCAGGCAGCACAGGTTTGTTGCACACACCTTAATTTCAACACCTTCCCTAGTGGGCGGGGCCAAGAGATAACCTTCTGGAAGTTGTAGTGTGCTAACGGTGTTACCCCAGTGGGTGCGCTGTTAGTGTCTCTTAATTAATTCAAATGGAAGATGTGCTCACTTGATGGGGACCTGCCCCGCTTTGTAGGTGCCAAAACGAGCAACTTTGGAGCTGGCACAACCCTGCTGTGGCGCCTGCTCTCCTCCCTTCCGCTCATTGCAGCACCAACGTGGTGCCGTCACTGACCCACCAGGAGGCAGTGGGCTCCTCTTCACGACCGGGCTAGGGCTGTCTAAAAATCCAACAATCACAGGAACCCATTCGAAGTGGAGCCTCACAGGAGATCATGTTTGCTCATAATTCTTTATTTCAACACCTTGCCAGCAGGCGCCTTCTTGCAGAGCTTTGCATTCTAAAATCAAACGCCAGACACGTTTCAGGATGGGAATCCTTTCTTCAGTGGCGTGATTTGTGGTATTGGGTTCTCCAGGCCTACATACTCCGCAGAATACCCTCTACACCATAAGAACTGTTGGCACGGAAACTAGAAAATGCAAAAGACAAGTTTATTAAGACCCCATGGGGTGGTGGTACATTCCTACAGCACCCTTCGGCAATGCAAGAAGTATTACACCGATCATCGGTGCAAGTCCTTCTTTTATACAATTTTACAGTCATAAAAAGGTAGGCGGTACATAGTTACAGAGCTTTAGGTACATCTATGGTCATTTTTGGAACACAGCCAGCTCGTGGGAGGAGCTATAACACCACTGGTCAGTTTGGCGGAACATTCCTAAGTGATGACTGGTCAATTTGAACTACGCATGTGTGGGCTTGACCATTACTAAAAATAGCCTGTTGCTGGGCAAACTCAAGTGGTCAGTGGTACAGAGGAAGGACAAAAGGGCATGCTGACCACGAGGTAACGCATCCTCTAAAATGGCCGCCGTTACATACAAAATGGCTTTTAACAACTATAGTCAAGATAAGGGAGAAATGTGTAGCAAAGCTTAACGCTAACCTGATCTTTGTCAAATTACGACAGATGACCCTTTTAGCGTTTAGCTGAAGCTACCTCATAGTGGACATAGTCGGGATACTCACCTTCTATATCGATAGACATATTCTGGGCCACTTCTTTATGAATCATTTGTTCATGTTTAGCAAAAGCTTGTTTGGATGGAATGCAAGAAGAGAGACACATAGAGCATAATACAGGGCCACACTGAATACAAAGGCATAAGAAGAAGAATATCCCAATTATTACACATAGAATCGTCAGTAACTTCCAACCCCAAGTACTAAGAATTGACCAAAACCACCCCAAAAACGTCCATGTACGATTATCAGGATGTATCTCAGCAGCAATTTTATGTAATTTGGATATAGCATCATACACAGAAGGTGAATTATCTGGCATGTACACACAGCATTTACTTCCGATAATGCGACATGCCCCCCCTCGGTCAGCTAGTACTACATCTAACACCATCCTGTTCTGAAGCGTTACAATTCTAGATATCTGAAGCTCCTCAGTTAAATTTCCTAACGCAAAAGCAGTATCATTGGCAACAGCTTCTACAACACGAGTTAACCTTCGTATTTTTCAGCTATTCAGAGCAGCTCCAACAAAAGAAAACAGGCCTAAATTAAAATCAACATATTGTTGCAGCGCAGTGTCCGTTTGGTCTATATCATCAAGGACTACTGCTCTCTTTACCCTATTCAATATGAAATCATGGTAAAGAATATAATTGTTATGATACATAGGCGGGGCGATAAACACAGGGGGTAATACAAAAGATATATAACATGTTCCTAACCATCTTATAGGGAGACGATGATAGCCTTTATTTCCACATATAAAATACGTATTTCGGGAGGCCACAAATGAAATGCCATTTGGGGTATCAAAGGTGAGAGCAGTGTTACATTCACTTCTGCCAACTGGGATTGTACCTTTATTACGAACACATAAGTCAGCTTTGGTATCAATGACATTAATGACATGAGAATTGGACATATTGACACACTGTGCTGACATATTATCCGGGCGGTACTCCTCCAATTCGAACTTAGTTCCTTCAGCTTGCGGATAGCCGTCTCGATCATTAAAACATATCTTATTAAGGCGAAAGAGCAGCCCCCCTTTTGTTGGCCATCGCAAAGTGAATGGGAGGGTGTACCAGGCATTGCAAGAACCATTATGAGAAGACGGGAGTGGGATAAGCGGTGTGCCTCCTTTCTTCTGATGTCCAGGCAACATCCCACATACCCAGCAGTTCGAAGTGTTCGTCATATTGTGAGTGTGATGCAGAATCTGAATAAAACTATTGTTCAAATAAGTTTGTCGGTGCCGCTCTTCATGATAAGGCAGAGTGAAATGAAAATGTTCAGATGGAGCCGGGGTAGTTGGTAACAAATGTTCTCGCACTGGTACCACAAGTTCTACTACCCAGGCTATCACAGCTATCACAACAATGGTCAATACAAATAATACAGCACCAAGAATTCTCTTGTCTCGTACTGCGGAAGACGCCATAGTTCAAAGTTCAAAATGTCTCAAAAACACAACTAAAAAATAAAAATATGAGTGCTGAGCTCCGAGGTAGCCGTTGGTTTCTTCTCCGAGATTCAAGACAGGTGTCGCTACACTTGGCAGAACAGATCCCCCCCCCTTGATATTCCCGGCTTCCGTTTCACAAACCCCAGAGCGGTAACTCAACCAGTCTCGCACCAAAAAAAAAAAAAACACAGCTTATCGTGGTCGTAGATTGTATCTTTCTCGTCCAGAAACAGTGTGGTCCGGGAAGGCTCCCTCCGATTGACAGACGTTACAGCTGGGCTCTTCTGCTCGTCCAAGATGTCTCGATAGTCAGATATCACAGTTGGGCTCACCAGATCCGGAGAGACACGGCGGCAGTGAGTAGAGTGCACCCACCGCTTCCTGTTAGTGACTCGCACAGCCGTACGAGTTGCCAGCAATACCTGTTCAGGACCACGCCACCTCGGTTCCAGGCTGCTTGTTCTCTCGAAGGAACGGATCATGACATGATCCCCAGGACGAAGATTGTGAGCCTCTCCAAAGGAATTGTCAGGGAGCGCTTCTCGAACCTGTTGATGAATTGAAAGTAAATCATTTGTTAATCGTGCCAAATAATCGTTCATCATTATACAAGGCACATCATGTAACAATCGAGGCTTAGGAACTCCCCATATGTTCATAGGCCTTCCAAACACCACTTCATAAGGTGTGAGGCCTGTTCGGGAATGGGGCACTGATCTGATAGATAGTAATGCCAAAGGCAAGGCATCCGGCCATTTCAAAGACGTGGATGCCACGATCTTTGCTAGCTTTAATTTCAGAGTAGCGTTGTACCGTTCAACAAGACCCGCTGACTGAGGATGGAATACAGCATGAAATTTCTGCTGAATTCCCAATCCCTTCATCACGTATTCCACAATTTTTCCAACAAAATGAGGACCATTGTCACTCCACAAAAATTTACAAACGCCGTATCGAGGAAAGTACTCTTTGAGCAAAACCTTATCTGTTGTCAACGCTGTATTATCCTTCGTGGGGAAGGCCTCAATCCATTTACTTAAAGCACATACCACCACTAAGACATACTTAAGGTTATTACAACGCTCAAGCTGGATGTAATCCATTTGCAGTACTTCAAACGGTGCAGTAGGTGGAGCAAAACCTCCTTTCGGAGTATGCGTCCCTTTTGCAGGATTGTGTTGCAAACATATCAGACAGGTCTGCACTACTCTCTTGGCCGTATTGGCAATCTCAGGATGCTCCCAAACTCGCGTTAGCAATCGAGTAATTGCAAGAGCTCCAACATGTGCCAATCCATGTGTCATTTGGACCATCGCTTGCAAGTAAGCTGCAGGCAATTTCCATCTTTCCATATCTTTGCTTCGCCAACAACCCTCATCATCTAGCACTCCCTCTGCTGCCCAGGTTGTGAGTTCCGCTTCAGATGCTGATTTCTGAATGTCTAATATCTCCTCTCTAGCATCATGCCATCGCTCAGCCTGTGATTTCACCACATACATTGGCGAGTCATTTCGTGACATAGCCGTTTGTCTTGCTATATTGTCTGCAAAAGCATTGCCTTGTCCCACTTTGTCAGTGACCTTTTTATGTGCACTACATTTTATTATCGCCACTTTCTTTGGACAAAGCAACGCATTCAAGAGATCACGCACTAGTTCTCCGTGCATGATGTGTACTCCATGCGACGTCAAAAACCCACGCTCTCTCCAGAGTAGGCCAAAGTCATGCACTACTCTGAAGGCGTACCGGCTATCTGTGTAAATGTTCACACATAGGCCAGCACTCAATTCGCAGGCTCTTGTCAGAGCTATCAACTCCGCTGCTTGGGCCGATTTCTGTGGTATTCGTGCTGTTTCTACCACTGTCTTAAGCATCGTGATCGCATATGCTGCAGAAGTTGTGCCATCTGGCAGCCTTAAACACGATCCATCAACCCACAGTTCCCCATCCACATCTGGAAGTGGCGTATCCTGTAAGTCGACACGACCCTTTGTTTGTTCTTCAGTCAGGAAAACACAATCATGGTGTTCTTCCTCCTGGCCCTCAGCAACAGGATACGGTAATAAAGTAGCAGGGTTCAGAGTAGCACATCTCTTTAGTGTAATGTGTGGCGCCAACAGTGTGCGCTCATATCCTGTTAAACGTGCACTCGTGAGATACTGGGTTTTCGTTTGATTTAGCAAAGATTCTTCAGCATGGGGAACTAACACCAACAGTTTGTGTGACAAAACTATTCCCTCACTTTGCCGTATAGCCACTGCTGTTGCTGCAACTGCTCGGAAACACCCAGGTAATCCTCGTGCTACAGGATCAAGTATTGCCGAAAAGTATGCACAGGGCCTCTGCTTATCCCCGTGTGTCTGCACTAACACCGACAATGCACACACATCTTTCTCATGCACATACAACGTGAAAATCTTTGTGTAATCTGGTGTACCTAACACTGGTGCGGAACAAAGGGCTTGTCTCAATTGTTTGAAAGCATTCTGGCATTCATTTGTCCATTCAAGGGGCATTGGTGTAGATTTGGACAATAACGCTAACAAAGGTTTTATAATGTGTGAAAACCCCATTATCCACTGTCTACAAAAAGACGTTAAACCTATAAAGGCATGCACATCTCTCTGAGTGTGGGGGACTGGTGTATCTAAAATTGCTTGAATTCGATCAGATGTTAATGCACGTCCCTCCTTAGACAAAAGATGACCGAGGTAGGTCACCTTTGGTCTACAATATTGTAACTTTTTCCTAGAAACTTTGTGATTGTCCTGAGCAAGAAAAGAGAGCAAGGCAAGAGTACACTCCTCACACTGCGCATATGTGTTTGCAGCCAGTATGAGATCATCCACGTACTGGATAAGAGCTACGCCAGACCGCAATTCAAAAGAATCAAGCTGTCTTTTTAAAGCCTGGCTATAAATGCTAGGACTTTCTGTATAGCCTTGAGGAACACAACAAAATCTATACGATTTATTATTCAGCGTGAAGCCAAATAGATATCTGCTGTCAGGATGGATGGGAATGGAAAAGAAGGCATTTTTAAGGTCAATGACAGAGATCGTGGTGGCAGTTGGGGGGACCAAAGGTGGTGATATCAGACACCACCGGGTACTGGGGCACTACAATTTTGTTTATTTCTCTCAAATCAATAATAAATCGATAGACTTTGTCGTCAGTATCTTTCTTTAAAATCGGAAGAATCGGGCTGTTACAAACATTGTAGGGAACTTCTTCCACAACCCCTGCAATAATCAAATCCTGAACAATGTGCGTCAGGGCAATTTCACCTTCTCTAGATATCTTATACTGGGGTACACGTGGCAAAGACACTCCCTCCTTAACAGTTATTCGAATAGGCGGGATGAGCATCTGTCCCACATCCGTGTCTGATGTAGCCCATAACGTGTGTGGGAGAGAGGCTAATGCTTCAATTTCCTGCATGATACACAGTCTTCCTACATCCGGATAATTGTCATTCAAAATGACCTGCACTCCTTCAGGAGCGCGGCGTATTGTTGCTCGAAAATATTTAAGCAAATCTATGCCCATAATATTGTCTGGGGTATGAGGCGACAATAAGAATGGGCACAGACCAAAGAATCTGTCAATGCAAAATGCAAGAGGTTGTGACAGTGGGCTTGGAGAGGGTGTGCCATCAAACCCTATACATGTAATCGTTTCGCCAGACAGGGGAGCCCTTAGAACCAGGTATTTAGACAAAGCACTACGAGTAGCTCCTGTGTCAACTAAAAACTGATCAGTAGAACCCAAAACGCCCGCTGATACATATGGACCTCTTTGATCTACTGGTACTTCAACCGATTCCACACCCCATCCTACGCAATCCTATGCATGCACATAATCCTGAGACTCCACGTTCTCGCCCTCCGATATCTGATACTGGTTACCTCGGTCGAAAGTATTACGTTCATCCTGACCACGACCCCTCGCCTCAAACCTACCACGATCGCTTGCTCCACCTCTTGTCCCCGAATAACTATTCCGTGCTCTTCCACCTCCTCGACCACGCTGACTACGTTGCACACGGAGCACCGGACAATCTTCAGCCCAATGCCCAAACTCTTTACAATATGCACATTGGTCCTCAGCAATGTCGGTACGACCATACGACGTATTATACCCTCCTCGCCTGCCTCTATCATTCCCTCTTGGTTGCGTACCACGAACCTGAGCCAACATCACCTTCGTCTTTAACTCCTTCACTTTCTTATCAGTACTTTCTTTAGCCTCTAATTCCTGCCGCTCATAATACTGAGCCATAGTTAACAAAGACGCAGGGGTCGCGGTGGTCCAGGAACTTTCACTAGTTTTCAATTGCTTTGCAATCTCCGGTAGGAGATTAGCCACATACTTATCGACAAACAAATGCCTACCCCTATAATCCGTTAATAATTGCCCACTGTAATCTAACTGGACTAACATAGTCCAATCAATTTTTTTAGGGGGGACAAGCATTTTTAACTTGTTCAAAATAGCTGCTGGGAGATCTAGAATTAACTGACAAGGCTTACATGCAGGTTCCCTGTCTAAATCAGCTTGGCCTATAGTCTTCCAGTCTGCTCCTAAAAGCGCCTGGTCATCAAACTTACGAATTGCTCTCCACATATCAGGGGGCAGTATTAACCCAAAGAAAAGATTGATATCAACTAGTGTCATAACGCAGGAAGAAATAGCCCCCTCCACTCCTTCATAGAAACCTGCCGGATTTTTACGGGGATCGGGTAAAACGTTTTTCAATGCCATAACATCTGCTCTATTCCAAGGCGTATACACCCAATTATATATAAAATACCCTTTTGCATCCCCAGACAATTTATCATCACTGGTACCTTGCCCTTTGGGGGGAACATACAAAGGTGCAGCTTCAAGCATGGGCATAACATGAACTTTAGAACTCTTATCTGTTCCAAACATAGAACACTGTTTGGATGACTCCGTCGACCCCGGCGCAGGCACGTCTGCTGCTTTTTGTGCTTCCCGCAATCTGGACGCCTCAGCCCGTAGCTGGACCAACCATTGGAAAAACCCATCCGCATCTGTAATAACAAATAAACCTTTACGCATATTCTCACGATGAACTGATATGTCCTTAGGTTATAGATCATCTGAATATTTCCGAAATCGCTCTACAACTTCATCTCCGAAAGCACTTAGAAAATACAACTGTTCTTGCTCTGACCATTTATTCTTTTCAATATTAATCTCTGACATAGTTTTTTTATTCAAATTGAGTTTCCGAGCCAAACTGCGCAACTCCGCAGCTTCACTAGCAGTTAACCTCTTACTCTTACTCCCTCGACCATCGTCGTCCGAGTCCACATCCGGAGCCGTAGGCAAAACGTACGGAGGCGGGCACCGATCTAATAATGAAAAATCATCAACTTCATTAGTAAGGACATGATAAAGCGGACGCCGAATAGGAAATTGACCGCTCGTTTGCAAATTACGTTCCCGTGCCTCCCTCTCTTTCTTTTCCTGCAACTTCTTCTCCTCCAGCTGTAAAGCCTTATTTCGAGCAGCCTTGCGCTGCTCTTTTTCCACCAAGGCAATCTCCCGCTTCATTCGTTCACGCACTGCTTTCTCCCACATCCGTACACAATCAAACATATCTTGTCTAGATCTGCGCTGAAACAGACATTGCTCCACAAACTGAACCTTTCGTAAATCAAACGACCCATGTAGTGGCTATTGCAATTTGGGATCAGATTTGGTGTATTTATTCCATAATTTACTGTACAATATAGGGGGAAGGCCAAACTTGACATACATTTCACGATTGGGTGTCCCCTCTGGGGGAGCCGGCTGAGATTCATTTAATCGATAAGTGGTACCATTTCCAAGACAGCACATTCCTCGGAGTGTGCTCAAAACAGGCATGTTCAAAAAGTATCACGGAAACGCGATACCAAAAAAATGGCACTTACTATAATTCTCACAAAATGTGCCGCTCAAACACAAACATTGCTAGAGAAATATCTATACATGCCTGCCTATGTGAAGTGCACTGCACATATAGTTCAAATCATAGGATCAAATGTTAGCTAACTCACAACATATTCATAGAACCACAGTAAGCGTCCGCAGACTACCTTACCAATCACAAGCTTACCAAAATCTTAGATATCCAGGTTTCAACTGCCAAGGTCTTTAACCGAATCGGCCAAATCGGCACTGTACGACAAATCAGACGAGCAGGATCTCAGTCGGGGACCGGCGCCACCTGGAAGGTCAGATCAGAAGGAAAGGAAGAAAACACCGTGGGTGCCAAGACTCGGGTCACTCAGAGGCAGCGTACGCGTCCATGGCGAGTTTCCAATCCTTCGTCACGACCTCTCCTTCGGGCATCCGAGTCGCCGATGAGTCCCTTCGTGGTCGCCAATTTGTGGTATTGGGTTCTCCAGGCCTACATACTCCGCAGAATACCCTCTACACCATAAGAACTGTTGGCACGGAAACTAGAAAATGCAAAAGACAAGTTTATTAAGACCCCATGGGCTGGTGGTACATTCCTACAGCACCCTTCGGCAATGCAAGAAGTATCACACCGAACATCGGTGCAAGTCCTTCTTTTATACAATTTTACAGTCATAAAAAGGTAGGCGGTACATAGTTACAGAGCTTTACGTACATATATGGTCATTTTTGGAACACAGCCAACTCGTGGGAGGAGCTATAACACCACTGGTCAGTTTGGCGGAACATTCCTAAGTGATGACTGGTCAATTTGAACTACGCATGTGTGGGCTTGACCATTACTAAAAATAGCCTGTTGTAGGGCAAACTCGAGTGGTCAGTGGTACAGAGGAAGGACAAAAGGGCATGCTGACCACGAGGTAACGCATCCTCTAAAATGGCCGCCGTTACATACAAAATGGCTTTTAACAACTATAGTCAAGATAAGGGAGAAACGTGTAGCAAAGCTTAACGCTAACCCGATCTTTGTCAAATTACGACAGGGTGACGAGACTCCAGGCAGCACAGGTTCGTTGCACACACCTTAATTTCAACACCTTCCCTAGTGGGTGGGGCCAAGAGATGGCCTTCTGGGAGTTGTAGTGTGCTAACGGTGTTATCCCAGTGGATGCGCTGTTCGTGTCTCTTAATTATTCCCAATGGAAGATGCGCTCACTTGATGGGGACCTGCCCCGCTTTCTAGGTGCCAAAACGAGCAACTTTGGAGCTGGCACAACCCTGCTGTGGCGCCTGCTCTCCTCCCTTCCGCTCATTGCAGCACAGGAGATCATGTTTGCTCATAATTCTTTATGTCTACACCTTGCCAGCAGGTGCCTTCTCGCAGAGCTTTGCATTCTAAAATCAAACGCCAGACGCGTTTCAGGATGGGAATCCTTTCTTCAGTGGCGTGGGTGATGAGACTCCAAACAGCACAGGTTCGTTGCTTAATTTCAACACCTTATATATATATATTCACTGTAAAAACCATAGGTTTTCGGGAAGTTATAGTTAGATGAACATTTCACTCATACAAAACCATTGAAATTCCTCCGTTATAGTTAGTTGTACTAACTGTACCTCTTGCGCCCGCAATCCACTGGTGATGATGTCACATATTACATCATTCATGACAGTTTGTTATTTAAATATATATATTATATAGACACCAATCTGCATTGAAGAATCAGTGAATATATAAATATCTGGTTAGAGGATTTAGTAGCAGTGTGATTGATTGTTTACTTGAGGAATTTATATTGTCACACTACATATATTGGATAGTGACTAACTGTATGAATATCTGTATTACTTGGTCAGTTGTTTGTAAACTGCTTCACTTGTTGGTTACTAGCTACATGAAAATCTATATTAGTGATTAATTCGTTAACTGTTTATTTGTAATGTTGAGTAAATGTGTGTGTGGTTTGCTGGAGGATCTATGACTGCCCAAAGATATGTGAATATTTAAATCAGTACGTATAAGAGGTTAAGACTGCGTGTTATAATAGTTGTTTGGCGCATGTATTGTATTCATAAACTTTATTCGGTTTTATAATAAAAACCATAAAAGTTGCACAACAGTAATACAATTTAAAACAATCCGTGCTTGATCAAAAGAAGAGCGCCATAATTACAATAGAAAGCAATAAATAATTTTTAAAAAAGGCCTAAGGAAAGCATACATTATCGATCCATATAGTTCCTGTAATTAACACAAGCTTTTAAACAGTCATCTTTCAATAATTTCAAATACATCATTCGGGGGCCGAGCCTGGTTAAAATTAATTCTTTTTAAAATTGGGACCAGGAATTTTTTTTGAGGGAATGCATAAAAATTACATAAAAAACATAAAATGCAGCATATCCTGAGGATACTTATTGTCGCAGCCACAGGGAGCTACCACCATGCATCTAGTAAAAAATTTGGGTCTGGCAAATAGGAGGTGAAAGAGGTTCAACCGAAACATGGTTAGCAGAAATGTGTCATGCGAAGACAGGAACCCCATAAGGTATCGCTCTGTCCTAGGGGTTGTTTTAAGCATAATATGGGTATGCACACTAGGTTTCTCAACCTCTTTGGCTTCCTTTTCCATATTCCTCTCTAACAAAAAGGCTAACTTAATTGCTTCCACATCCTTCTTTACAATGCAGTCAGGATTAATAACTAGATCCCCCGACTCGACCTGTTTAGACTTTTCTTCACATAGCTCAGCCACGGGATACCTGCTGAGTTATCAAGGGCCATACAACCTCTTAGAATCAAATGGATCTTTCCAGCATTATAACCCTATAATTTGCTGCCAGACGAGGCTATGGACATAATTTTTCCTTATACAATTGCAACATGGCCCCATAGGCTTCTTCTCTATTTTAGATGCGAAATTGAAGATTGCTGAATTCGCCCTCACCATGTTCCCTTTCGTTTTCTGCAATAGATGGCCCCAGTTCATCTTGTCGTCAAAAAGGATCCCTAGATAAGAGAACACATTGGTACAAGGAATCTTTGAACCTCCCACTCGAAATGGATAATTCTTCTTAACCCTCTGCCCCACCCGCATAACATACGATTTAGATTATTAATCAACAGATCTCTGTCTAACATAAAATTTGCAAAAGCAGATAAAAGTGTTTGTAGCCCTTTTTCAGTCCTGGATATAGGAACAGATATGGCAGGACAGGAATCCCGCGCCGTCCTAAACTCGGGTAATCTGCACCAGTAGCCCTTACAGGGTTATCCAGGTCATTAATATAAAAGTAAAATAAAAAGGGGGCCAGTACACAGCCTTGCCGGACTCCCTTTTTGAGGTTAAAATCCCTCTTGACCCGCATACCCTGGGAAATCCTAACATTGGCTTTGGTGGACTTGTGCATGTCCTCCAGTAAGTTAACAATAACCCCTTCGATGCTGATGACGAGCTCAGCTCGTCATCAGCCACGGGTGACGTGTGCGGATGACGAGCTGAGCTCGTCATGTAACGCGGTTAATCGAAAACAGCCGCACAGCGCAAAAATAACCGCAGCAGCGATGCGGCTAACATTATCCACTACCATAGCCATCTTGGACTGCCATAGCATCTTCCTATTAACACAGTCAAAAGCCGATTAAAGGTCCATGAAGGTCAGATGGATGGTCCCTGACCGTGCAATGGTGTACTTGCTCAATATGAAGAATAAATTAAGACATTGAGCTACAGTAGACCGACCACGCACAAAGCCGTATTGAACTTCCAACAAAATCCTATGTTCCTCAGCCCACGATGTCAGTCTCTGAAGGAGGTCCCGCCCTACCATCTTAACCACAGAATCAATTAAAGAAATAGGTCTATAACACAGTGTACTATTTCTATCACCTTTTGTTTAAAACAAGAACTATAGTAGATGTTGCCCATGACTCAGAACAGCCATACTGTGCTGCCGCATTGAATACATGTTCTAATAGCGGGTCCCGAAAGGAAGGATCTGACTTAAAAAGTGCGTTACCCACTGTTAATCCTATTATACCTTCCAGAATTTCGCCCATCTCAAATTGTATTACCGCCTCATGCATGTCACGGAGCTCCCTATCACTATGCCCTTTCCTGATATCAAACACAGATTCAAAGTGTGTTACCCACTCCTCCTCGGTTATATAAACAGTAAACCGAGGCCTGTTCACAATGCCCCAAAACTTCTAGCTATTTCTAAGGGTGCTAGATTCTAGCAATTCCCTCCATGCTTCTTCATTTAGTACTTCCATTCAAGTGGTGAGGGCCGCCTTATACCCCCTACGACAATTTAAAACGTCAGTTTGATTTCTGTTTTTTTTTACAAGGCCTCCCTCAACCTTTTTGCAGCTTTGGAGCAGTGGGGGTCAAACCATCTAGGTCCCAACCGAACGTTTCCTTTAACTGAGGTAGATAGAAGCATGGACACCTTATGTGAAATGATATAATAAGCATTTAAGTTCTCTATTGGCGTAGATCGTGCCACTAAACAGAGGGACAGTTCATTGCTACATACTAATTTAACATCATTATAAAATATTTCTGTAGTTACTTGAGGCCATTTTAATCTACGTCTACCATCAACTGGGCGTAGTAGGCCCTTATTCACTTCCTCCGCACCCTTATCTGCCAGTAAGCCTGACAGATACAGCGTTAGGGGATTATGGTCACTAAATTCACTCCCTGAGATTTTAAAATTCTTCACAAATGACTGCAATGAGGATGAAATGAAGATATAATCTTTAAAAGATCCTTTTCACTGGCCCTTAAATGTGGGCACAGTGAAATTAGTGCAAGGGACGATTAAAGACGTAGAAGCTATCAGCTCTAATTCATTGATCATATCATTTAACATCTCACCTTGAGCAGAATGCTCAAAGTGAAACCTGTGTATTCATGGGCAACCTAATTCCGACATATACGCCATGAGAGGTTGAGGACATGGGTGTACATTAAAATCACCAGCTACAAGGAGACTGTGAAAACTGGCACCAGGGGTTGTTTTATAGCATCTTCCAGTGCATATAGGTTACTGCACTCTGTTGAGGCCAAGAAAGAATTATACAAATTAACAATTCCACAACTCATACCTCCTTTATGGGCCATTATCACCTGAATATCAGATGAGAGATGGGCATCAACTGTAATTTACAGTTAATAGCCCCAGAAATGTATGTAGCCAATCCGCCTCTGTGTCTCCCACTCTTGGATTGTCTAGCTGGAACAAAAAAGGCCTTATAACCATCCTGGAGTAGATCATCATATCATCTAGCGACCAAGTTTCATGTAGGCAGATTACCTGAAATTGTTTAATGAAAGCTACCCATCTAGGATCCTGTAGTTTTGCTGCTAACCTCGCTACATTCCATGATAGGAAGGTATTAGGGGGCTGCCTTGATGATCTTAAGGTTACATCCCCTTGATCCTGGGTCAAGACCACCTTCTCAGGCCCTATTAAGTTATGACCCCCCCCAGTCAATCGCATTCTTCCATGCCGGACAGGGTATTAAACCTGTTCTGTAGAATTATACTACGATTAGTATCAAACAGCCTACCTACAGGTATCAGTGGGTAAGCCTGGGGAATAGTGTGGAAACTGGGATATGGTCTGACACTGCCACCCCTTACTATTGATACCTCCCTATTAACCATTGTCGCATCCCTACTAATGGGTGGCCCATAGAAAAAGCCCTGGGGTAGTATCTTAATGGCAGAGCCTACCAGGGGGGTCCAACGGAAATCCCTGGCAAGTAGCCTACCTGCTATATTGGTATTATCAAAGTTTATAATAATACAGTCACCCATCCCTTGTTTATGTGAGCCCCCTATCCAATTAACCCTGCGTGCCATAAGTATGTTATTAAGTATACGCGGGCCAATTGTGGTATTTTGTGTAAACCAGTGGTTCATTTTATTCAGGAGCTGGTCATAATCTTCCCTCTTCCCCGATGGTAAAGCAGGGACAATCCCCAGAATCACTACATACGGGGTTGATTCTGGTGGAAGGTCGATAGTGCCACATGTATTTATTTATTTATTTATTTTTTACACTTGTATGGCGCGCAGCTACCCAAAAAGGGTTTCCCGGCACCGACGACATGTAGTTGAGCAGAGGTATGAGATGAGCATGATCAGTATGGTTGTTTCTGGAAGAGCCAAGTCTTTATGTTCTTTCTGAACCTGGCGTAGTTTTCTTCTTTGCGAATGTGAGGGGGAGTGTGTTCCAGAGAATAGGCCCTCGGACAGAGAAGGATCTTCCTCCTATTCTTGTCAGTCTGAACCTTGGGACCACGAAGTTAGCTGCTGTTTGGGAGCGCAGGTTCCTTGCTGGTAAGTAGGGGTAGCTAGTGGTTGCAGGTATTCCGGTGCCACTCCTGATTTAATCCTGAACATGTAGCTCAGGGCTTGAACCTGATGCGGTTTTCCACCCTGAGCCAATGCAGGTCGTTCAGGTGCTTCGACACACTGGCCGTTTTAGGAATTCTGCACAAGAGTCTCGCTGCAAAATTTTGGACAAGTTATAACCGTTTGATGACTGCTTGGTTTGAGCTCAGATAAAGAATGTTGCCGTAGTCAAGACGAGATGTTATAATTGCATTGACTACTGTCTTTTGGGTGGCAAGGGGCAGCATCCATAGGATTTTTTTCAGCCACTTTATGATGGTGAAACAAAGGCCTGCCACTTTATTGGCCTGTTGTTTCATGTAGAGACTTGACGTAAATAATTAATTTACTCTCTTAATTTCTATGCAGGTAAGTACTTAATCAATAATAACTCAATCAGAAGGAAAGAAAACAGAGTCCGTGGTGTTAGAGTTTCTAAGGGTTTTATTCCTCATAAAGGAATCAGGATATCATGTTCTGACCACCACAGGGGTGTCAGAAGGGATAGATGAGCGCGCTCTCGTTTATTGACAATACATAGCTTATATACTTGATTTACATCATAAGGTTCAATGTAAGAGGCGTAACAGCTGAGAGAAGACAAGATAACAGTATACACGTGGTACCAATACATCATCAAGAGGCGTAAACTAGGCGTGAACTAGAGGTGTGTGCCAGGAACGTCACTGATAGGTGACGCAAGTGGGTGGCACCAAGGGGTGGTGCTAACAGAATGTTGTAATGTCAGCAGAAATCGGAAGCTTGGATGCGCGCGCAGCTGCATGACGTGTGATTGACGGGGTGCAGGGGTCTTGACATTTACACTGACGGAAAGAGACAGAAGTCTGGCATGTCAGATCAACTTGTACTTCTATCATATCTGATATCTGATGTTTAGGAACTATACTATCTGGGCGGAAAGGTCTCTAGGGTAGAAGCTACTCTATGCTAACTGTAGATGCGTGTATGAGCGCCTAAGTGTCTACATGTGAAGCGTGGGGGCACGGGGCCTTCCATGGAAGCATGGCAACGGAGACTATGAATTACTTGCATTAAGACAGGTCGGCCCTTTGGCTCTGCAGCTGGAGAGGATGTTTACAGGATCTAGTAGGCAGGAATGTATTCTCGGAGGGCGGAACAGATAACTCGAAGGTTATAGTCAGTCTTGGCAGAAAGCAGGCTTGAGCTGAGCGCGAGGGGCCGCGCTGAAAGTAGGACAGAGTTCACGAGTACAGAGGTAGCCTGGGCAGAGCCAGGAGCCACAAAAGAGGTTCAGATGGCAGGAATTCAGGGCCTACTCTGGCTAGAGCAGGAAAAGGTGAAAAGTGTACTACAAAAAGACGGTGGCATAGCATACTTAGGAACGGACTATATAATCCATTCATGGTGGATCTGAAAGAGGACAAGTTGGCGGTGGACGCAAATGTATTTGCGTCTTCATAGCTGGCACTGGAGGGAAGTTACATGCACTTTAAGCTGGTACATGGAGTCGGTGGGGTACGCGCTAGGGAACACATCATGACCAACATTTAATTTTCCTCATTCCCTCCTTGTTCCCTACGGACCCTTCATGAAATATCGATCCTCATGAATCGATCAGTCTGTTCTTGTAACATCATTTGTTCTTCTTTCTTTCGGTTACGTTTTGAATGAAAACTGGAATGTTCAATACAAGATGTGGCACACAGTCCACAAATCGCTGGCCCACACTGCAGGCACAGGCAGCAACTGAATACTAGGACTAGGCCAATGCCTAGGAAGGATAGGATCTTCCATCCCCAAGCTGTTAACGTTGTCCAGAACCAACCGGACCAAGTCCAGGTGCCTGGAGTCTGATGTATCTGATTTGCAATCTTATGGAGACGGGTGATAGCTTGATATACAGATGGTGCATTCTGTGGAATGAAAACACAGCAGCTTGACCCGATGACCTTACAGGCTCCACCTCTATCTGCCAAGATGACGTCAATTACAAGACGATTCTGAAGGACAACAACCCGCATAGCGGACTGCTCTTCTGTTAAGTTACCTAAGGCGGAGGCAGTTTCATTTACTACTGCTTCAAGTGTTCTAGTTAATCTGCGTATTAATTTACTATTCTGGACAGGGCCCAAAAAGAAAAAGAATCCTTTATTAAAATCAGTGTACTGTTCCCATGCCGTTTCTGTGTAGTCGACAAGGGGGGCATCTCTTCTGGGTCTATTCTTTACTAGATTGCTATTTCTATGGTAATCAGAAGGAGCTAGAAAAACAGGTGGTAAAAGGAATGCAATGTAACAGGTACCATCCCAATCTGGAGGTAGACGAATGTATGCGGTATGACCACACACAAAGTAAGAATGACTGATAGCTTTGAAAGATGATTTTCCATCATCACTGAATTCGACCACAGTAGTGCATTTACTATGACCTAAGTGTACTGAACCTTTCTTTTTGATACATAATTCGCCAGTGACTGGCAGCACTGACATAATGGGTAGAACTGATGTGGCTTCGGATTCGACAGTAAGAATCATAAGGCTAATTGTATAATTACCTAATCCATATACTTCATTTTCTAGATCAGTTCCTATTCTAATGGGCAGTCCCTCCTTATCCGGGTAACAGACATCGAGCAGGACCAAGTTCAGGTTTCCCCAAACCCAACCCCCATCGAAAACAGCAATGTCGGGATCTAAAGAATTAATTATCTTAAACCATGCTCCGCAGGAGCCATTGTGCCATTGTGAGTGAACGGATACGGAAAGAGAGGCAGGGCTCCCTTGTAATTCTGGTAGGGAGGGAGTCGGCCACATATCCAGCAATTTGTAGCATTGTTAGTTTGATGAGAATGATGTAACATACTAATGAATGTATTGTTGCGCAGCGCGAGTCTGTAGGAAAGCTCATGAGGAGGTAACTCACTAAAAGTGTGTTCAGCAGAGACATTGTAAGCAGATTGTTCACGCTTGGAAATAGGATAGTATATAGATAACAAGACGCTAGCAACAATGATTAATATACTGAGAATAAACATAATTATTAGTGTCACTATGCAGTGACTACGAAGTGATTTGCAGTATGTTCTTTTCTTTTCTTCTCTCTCTCTAACTCGATCTAGGGGATACATGTCAGAAACTATTTAACCGATTCACCTAGGGGAGGACTTAAACAATTAAACTGTCGGACTTGCTAGATCGTAATTTCATACGGTATTGTTCTTGAGGAGTCTTTTCTCTTTTGACTTCGGTAAAGTCTTTGTTATCACAGTCTTTGGTGGGGGTGGGTGTGTCTTGTTCCGGTTTCAGTCCTGGGAATGTTTTGATATGGCTTAGGTGGACCCACCCCTTTCTGCCTTCCAACTTGACTGCGGGCTTTGTAGTCAGAAGAACGGTCTTCGGAGACTTCCAGCGGGGCTCCAACGGACTTTTCCTGTCGAAATTACGGACGAGGACAACGTCCCCGGGGCGGACGTCATGCGGCTTCACATCGGTGTTGTCAGGGAAGGCTGCGGCAACCTGTGAACGACATGATTGGAGTGCAGACATCAAGGAGGCAAGGTAATCTGTCAACATATTAGAATCAACATCGGTTATCTTTTTAGGAATGGGCGTCCCCCACATATTCGGTGGTCTGCCAAAGACCACTTCGTACGGAGATAGCCCTGATCTCGAATGGGCGACCATTCTCATATAGAATAGTGCCACTGGCAGGGCGACTATCCAGTCGACCCCTTTTTCCTGACATATTTTGGCAAGGCGGATCTTTAATGTCTGATTATGCCTTTCTACAAGGCCTGCTGCTTCTGGATGTCGGACACAATGGAACTTCCACTGGTATCCCAATAACAAGGAAACTTCTTTCATTAGGGCAGACGAGAATGGCTGACCGTTATCTGAGTACACGACACGAGGCATGCCGTATCGTGGGAAAAATTCACGAACCAACTGTTTGGCCGTGGTTGGAGCAGTGTAATCTGGGACTGGGTATGCTTCGGTCCAGCGGGACAGAGCACAGACAATTACGAGAACATATTTAAATCCTCGACAACGGTCCATCTGGATATAATCCATCTGGAGGACTTCAAAAGGGTGATCGGGAGGATGGAATCCACCTTGCTCTACAGGGACGCTTTTACCTGGATTGAACTGACAACAGATCATGCAAGTACGCACTTTCTGTTTTGCTGCTGCTCGTAAGTGTTTATTGTACCAGAGATTTTGCAAACTGTCTAGCATTGCTTTCTCTCCTAGGTGGGCAGGACTATGTGCTGTATTTATCATGACTTGAACCATAGAGTCAGGGAGAAACCATATAGATTTTCCCTTCGTCATCCAACCTTGATCTGTCTGGATCCCTCCTAGTTCAATCCATTTCTTTATTTCTTCTGGAGTAGCATGTGTCTGAATGTCAATAACATCTAGTGTGGGATCCCTGACTGTCATGCAGTTTGTCGGATCTGTTATCTTTGTCGTGTCAGTTGTCTGAGTGTGAGTCAGTGCTGTATGTTTTGCTGTCTGATCTGCCAGGTCGTTACCCTGGGAAACAGAATCTGTGATTTTAGTATGTGCTTTACACTTCATGACGGATATGCCTGAAGGCAGATGTATTGCTTCTAACAGTGCTTGAATGAGTGGACCATGTTGTATCTTTGTACCATGAGAGGTCAGGAAACCTCGTTCCTGCCAGAGCATGCCGAAGTCGTGTACGACTCCGAACGCATAACGGGAATCAGTGTATATGTTAACATTTCTGTTCTTGGCTAGTATACAGGCTCGGGTCAGAGCGATGAGCACAAAAAGTGTAAACGGTTTGTTGTAACATGGTGTCGCTAAAACTGGTGCTTGGCATAAAGCTTTCTTTAATTCCTCAAAGGCTTGTGTGTGTTCCTGAGTCCAAGGGAGGACAGTCGAAGTCGCTGCCTCCTGTGTCGTTAACTGGATGAGTGGTTTAGCTAGAAATGCATATTGAGGAATCCATTGTCTGCAGTACGAGGTGAGGCCTATGAAGGCCCGCACTTCCTTTTGTGTCTGGGGTTGTGGCATGTTTACAATTAATTGGATGCGATCGGGAGTGAGCTGTCTCCCCACTTTGGACAGCAAGTGACCCAGGTACACAACTTGCTGAACACAGAATTGGAGCTTTGAAGGGGACACCTTGTGTCCCTTGTCGGCCAGGAAATGCAAAACTATCAGAGATGCTTGTTCACATTCGGGTTCACTTCGTGCGGTGATCAGCAGATCATCGACGTACTGTAGTAAAGCGGTATTAACTGGCATTTGGATACAATCTAGTTGTCTTTTCAGTGCTTGACTATAGATGCTGGGGCTTTCTGTAAATCCTTGAGGTGCGCGGGAAAATTTGAAACTTCGTCCATTTAAACTGAATCCGAAGAGATATTGGCTCTCCGGGTCAATAGGTACACTGAAGAAAGCGTTCTTGAGATCGATTACAGTAAAGAACGTTGCTTCTGAATCAATAGCAGTTAACAGGGAGGAGATATCGGGGACCACAGGATACTGTGGTACAATGCATTTGTTCAGTTCTCGAAGATCAATCACCAGCCGGTATACTGGCGGTGCATTGCGGTCTGTACGTTTAAGAATTGGAATGATAGGTGAATTACAGATATTGGAGTCGGTCTCTACGACCACTCCTTGGGCAATAAGCTCTTCAATGATTTTCAGTAAAGCCACTACAGCATCGGGTGGTAACTTGTATTGTCTGATTCTGGGTAGAACAACTCCTGTCTTGAGTGTAACACGATATGGAGTGATATGCATACAACCTACATCGGCTGGGCCTTTTGCCCATAAGTGATCTGGTACATTTTTCAATCTGACATCAAAGTCACGTAGAACATAATGACCCTTGAAATCCCGTAGAAAGAGTCTAACTCCCTCCGGGGAACAGCAAATTATAGCTCCTAGAGCCTTCAGTGTTTTAATTCCTAACAGATTTTCGGGACATGATTTCGTAAGTAACAAATCTGTAACTCGAGATAATGGACCCACAGCTAGTGGTACTGGTTCTGATACTTCATTTACAATAGGCTGTCCTGAAAAACCAAGGGAAACATTCTGTGAGCCTGAGAGGGGTGCCCCTGGAACTTCATTATGACTTATAGTAGTGCGACTTGCCCCTGTGTCAATTAAAAACTTTCTGTCTTTTCCTAATACGTGACTATGTACATAAGGACCTTCTTGATCTACAGGAATTTCAATAAGAGGCAAATCACTTTCCCTCCCTAGGCTGTTTCATGTATAACGCTGATAATCTGGATATGCCGACTGGGCATACTGGTACATCTGTTGTGAAACTTGCCGTGTTGCGGCAGCGGGCTGTGTCTGAGCATGCTGTGGCTGCGGTACTGCTACGGTCTGTACTGTATGGGACTGATCATGCATAGGCTGTGTATTCTGCATTGGCTGTTCGTTCTGTGAGGTCTGTTGATGACCCTGTTCATGTCTAGGCGGACGCGGTCTTTCTTTAGTTTTACCTGTCTCGATGTTATGTTTCAGGACTGGACATTCATGTACGTAGTGACCTGGCTGTTTGCAATAATTACATGTCCCTTTAACGGGAGCGGCAGAATGATTGGTCTGGGCCCCACCTTTTCTATGACCCTCGGCTGGAATTGTCTGAGCTACTAACATTTTCATTTTCGTGTCTTTCATACGTTTCTGTTCCTGATCTTGTTCTTCCCTAATTCTGTTCTGGTGATATTGTAACATTTGTAACATCTGTGATGGCGTATTTGCCTGCCAAGTACTTTCAACCTTGTACACTCTATTTTTGACTAGTGGTAGGGCGTTCTCTACTAATTTTGTTACAAAAAGGTGTGGATATGATTCGCTACTAGTTTTAAGACCACTATTTATGATGAAACATTTCTCGAATCTTGAATAAAAGTCACTGGTATCTTCATCTTGTTTCTGTTTGCAGGACGAGATTGCGTCCCAATCTTCCTTTCTAGTTGTCAATAATCTTGGCAGAACCTGTACTATTAAACCTGGTAATGCTTTAGTCAGATCCCCAAGGCCTAACCCTGGGACTCGTTTGCTTTCTTCGTCTTCTATTTCCGCCCATGCTATCTTTGACTCTCCCACCTCCCAATCCTTTTCCTTTAATTTCTCGTAAATGCCCGTGGGCAACAGTACTTTCAACATTTTTGTAATATCATCATACGTGTAATCTCCCATCAGTAACATGTCTTTAAGCTCTCTGTGAAAACCTGCAGGGTCTTTATCATGGCACGGAACTAATTTCTTCATTTCTAACAGTTCTAACTTAGTCAATGGTGTGTGAACATACACACGTTTCAGGCGTTGGTCCGTACCCATAACTGGGTGTACTTCTCGTAAGGGATTCTGACTTTCAATGCCACCACCGCATTGCATGTGGTACGTTTTTCTTTCTGGAGGCGGGGCGGGAACATATTCAGAGCTTAGGAAGGTGTTATACTTACGTCGTTGTTCTAGAATTATTTGTATTAACTTGGTACTAAAACCTCTCCATCTATCCATGAGTAGTGCTTCTAATGTTTCGTGTAAGGGACCTGGATCAGAATGATGGTTTCTGAACTTGATGAGGAGGTGCTGAATCATGTATACACCTGCTATTTTCTGCTCTTCCGGGGAAAGGTTCAAGAATGTCTGTACTAACGTGTCATCATTATATATGTCTGGGTTTTCGGCCCATAATACAGCTGACCGGGCTAGTTCCTGTTCATCCATAGAATTGAGTACATGGTACCCTACTCGATCTCGAAGCCTTTTATCAGTTTCCTGGAACTGATGTTCTGAAGAATTCGGATTTGTTAAAGCAGAGAAAAGGACTCTCTTGCTCTCCGGACGGATGCCTTTCCTGAGGTAATTTCCCTTACCTACATACGCTATTATATCTGTAGACTTTCCTGATGTTTCATCTTCATCTTCCTCCTCCTCGGAAGTTTTATCATTTCCTTCCTGATGTGCAGTTAATACTGCCTTTCTAATTTTCTGGGACATAGTGGCTATGCGAGTCCCCTTGTCATGTTTTGCGTCTGCTATACTTTGACTCCACTTGTTTAATGCGTCTAACTCACTTTGATCTGTCTCGGGCCTGTCTCGTTCTCTTATCACACAATTTATGAAAAATCGTAATATCTGTGCTTGGATGCCAACTTTCTGTTTATGCAGGGCAGCTTTGACACTTTCGGGGTCTTTCCCTGTCAGTATGAACTTATATAGTCTGTCGAGAATTTCCTGCATTCCTACATAGCATAGCAAGTTATCGGTGGCAGATCTCAATCGGAGTGATGCTAATACCATTAAATCGTCTTTTCCTGGTACCGGATCATATCTGCAAACTGACATCCTATCTTTGAATGCGTCAAGCCGGGGTGAGTAGGGAGACTGGAAAGGATTCTGCGTGTCCCTTAAATGCAATCTGTGTGTCGGTGGCGGGGTCTGTAGACCCGCTGTCGCACCTCCTGAGGCGGATGCTTGGACATTATCTCTTCGCGGAGTCTGGATTTGGACTTGAATTGTCGTTTAGTAAGATCAGGTAGGACTTGGTTCGGTAGGTCTGTTTTGAGTGGGGGAAGTGGTGGAGCTGGCGGAACAGGGCAGTGCCACCCCCATCCCTGTCGGTAGGCAGGGCACGAACAGGCAGATTGGTATAAGCTGGTACTACATCCTCTAGGTATGAATTTAGGAATATGTCTTTAGTAGTTTTATGCATTACTTTAGTTGGGACTAATGGTGTCGGTAAGTTTTTCGGTATTTCTGATTCAGTTTCAGATGTGCCATCTGCTGCAAGATACATACCGTTTACAAGATTATTTCGGGCACGGTCTATTTGTTCTGTTTTCACTCGGATCCCTTCAGTAACTAATTCGTTTTCTTGCTCTTTAT
Source organism: Lissotriton vulgaris (assembly GCF_964263255.1). Classification (NCBI taxonomy): domain Eukaryota; kingdom Metazoa; phylum Chordata; class Amphibia; order Caudata; family Salamandridae; genus Lissotriton; species Lissotriton vulgaris. The sequence goes on from NC_141687.1 coordinate 10,517,073, forward strand.
CTGATTCTTTAAGTCTGTCTTCTCTACGGAGTGCTTTGTCAGCACGCTTACGTGATTCCTTACGCCAAAACTCTATGGCGTCCTTCTGAGATTGTCTGGCTTTCTTTTTCCATAATGCTTCCTCTACCCTCATGATGCACTCGGCATCCCACGTTCCAGTGACAGGCCATCTGTGTCTCTCGTCTAGGTGCTTGGTATAATCGGCCCATAAATCTAGATATAGTATGGCATCTATGCCGTGTTTTTGATACATAAAATTGCCTGGAGTGTCCCTAGGGGGGATAGGAATTTCTTCCTCCAGTAACCCTTTCCTGGTTCCTATCTGTTTTAACTTGTTAAAGAACGGCATCTTGCTTACTTATTACTGAACGTTAGATCTTTATTCCTTAATACTCTTGACAGCTAGATTATACGAGAAACACAATAATACACGTTTGAACAGTCACATTCATACCACAACATTAATCACATAACACATTGTAGACATAGATGACTATCCCCCTATACTAGATGTACTGCTCAACAGTACGGATACACTGCTGTAACAGTGCAGAAATTCGGAATGCTTGATATACTGCTAAACAGTACAGATACACTGCCTAAAAACAGTGCAGACCGGACTTGCGTACCCAAACCCGTCTAGATACGACCCAGCAATGGTACTCACCGGGAAGCACGGAAAACAGAAGGCCTCGGAAAACTCGACTGGACTCGACTCGGAACTTCGGAAAACTTCGGAAAACTTCGGAAAACTTCGGAAAACTGGTGGGCCTCTTCACACCTCGGACCTTGCTTCTTTCGGCTGGGCTCTGGTCGGGATCCTCCGCACTCCTCACCGCCTCGTCTGGGCACTGATCGCAGTCTTCGTCACCTCCGTGGGTCAGAGGGGGATGCAGGAAATCCTGCCAGTACACGTGTAGTCCGTCTAACTGATGGCAGGGGACACGGATTGCAACGCACCTACCGGCGCGTGAGGTGGGGGAGGGGTCCCTATTCGGGCGCCAAAATGACGTAAATAATTAATTTACTCTCTTAATTTCTATGCAGGTAAGTACTTAATCAATAATAACTCAATCAGAAGGAAAGAAAACAGAGTCCGTGGTGTTAGAGTTTCTAAGGGTTTTATTCCTCATAAAGGAATCAGGATATCATGTTCTGACCACCACAGGGGTGTCAGAAGGGATAGATGAGCGCGCTCTCGTTTATTGACAATACATAGCTTATATACTTGATTTACATCATAAGGTTCAATGTAAGAGGCGTAACAGCTGAGAGAAGACAAGATAACAGTATACACGTGGTACCAATACATCATCAAGAGGCGTAAACTAGGCGTGAACTAGAGGTGTGTGCCAGGAACGTCACTGATAGGTGACGCAAGTGGGTGGCACCAAGGGGTGGTGCTAACAGAATGTTGTAATGTCAGCAGAAATCGGAAGCTTGGATGCGCGCGCAGCTGCATGACGTGTGATTGACGGGGTGCAGGGGTCTTGACATTTACACTGACGGAAAGAGACAGAAGTCTGGCATGTCAGATCAACTTGTACTTCTATCATATCTGATATCTGATGTTTAGGAACTATACTATCTGGGCGGAAAGGTCTCTAGGGTAGAAGCTACTCTATGCTAACTGTAGATGCGTGTATGAGCGCCTAAGTGTCTACATGTGAAGCGTGGGGGCACGGGGCCTTCCATGGAAGCATGGCAACGGAGACTATGAATTACTTGCATTAAGACAGGTCGGCCCTTTGGCTCTGCAGCTGGAGAGGATGTTTACAGGATCTAGTAGGCAGGAATGTATTCTCGGAGGGCGGAACAGATAACTCGAAGGTTATAGTCAGTCTTGGCAGAAAGCAGGCTTGAGCTGAGCGCGAGGGGCCGCGCTGAAAGTAGGACAGAGTTCACGAGTACAGAGGTAGCCTGGGCAGAGCCAGGAGCCACAAAAGAGGTTCAGATGGCAGGAATTCAGGGCCTACTCTGGCTAGAGCAGGAAAAGGTGAAAAGTGTACTACAAAAAGACGGTGGCATAGCATACTTAGGAACGGACTATATAATCCATTCATGGTGGATCTGAAAGAGGACAAGTTGGCGGTGGACGCAAATGTATTTGCGTCTTCATAGCTGGCACTGGAGGGAAGTTACATGCACTTTAAGCTGGTACATGGAGTCGGTGGGGTACGCGCTAGGGAACACATCATGACCAAAATTTAATTTTCCTCAGACTCATCTTCTTCTATCTGATCTCTCTGCATGGTAGGGGGCCGTGTTGTTGTAGATAGAAGCTGTCTATCAATCAATAAATCAAGCAGTACATTTATAGAGCACGCTACTCATCCGTGAGGGTGTCAAGGCGCTGGGGGGGGTGTCGCTACGGCTCGAATAGCCAGGTCTTGAGGTGTCTCCCGAAGGTGAGATAGTCCTGGGTCAGTCGTAGGTGTGCGGGGCGGGAGTTCTATGTTTTGGCTGCCAGGTAGGAGAATGATCTCACTCTGGTTGTGGTTCTGTGGATCCGTGGGACGGTAGCGAGGGCGGCGGAGCGGAGCTGGCGGGTGGGGGTGTAGAACGAGAGGCGGCTGTTGAGGTGTTCGGGGCCCTTGTCTTGGAGCGATTTGTGTGCGTGGGTGAGGAGCCTGAATGTGATCCTCTTGCTGACGGGGTGCCAGTGTAGGTTTCTCAGGTGGGCGGATTTGTGGCTGTGGCGGGGGATGTCGAGGATTAGTCATGCGGAGGCGTTCTTTATGCGTTGTAAATGTAAATGTAAATGTATTGCGATTTATATAGCGCACGTATCACCCGAAGGCATCAAGGCGCTTGCCTTGGGAACCCGTACTAGCTTTTTCCCTGTGAGATAACCCCTACTGGGCATCCCCTAGGTGAAAGCCAGGCATCCCGCAGCGGGTGGGCCGCCGTAGTGAAGATTAAGCAAGCTATTGCCCAGAGTTGCAGCGTGGGACCCCATGATTAGAATAGGCACCGAGGCGAGAATTATCGAGTCCGTGGACATTTTGGGCTCAGGACCCTGCGGCGTCGGGAATTGAACCCTGGTCCCGGGCCAGACCTCTGCATCAGGGTCTGCCGCTCTAATCAGTGAGCCACACTTGAAGTCGTTTCTGTAGTTTGGCTGTGGTACCCGCGTATAGGGCGTTTCCGTAGTCCAGTCGGCTGGTGACGAGGGCCTGGGTGACGTTTTTTTCTGGATTCGGTAGGGATCCACCTGAAAATTTTTCGGAGCATGCGCAGGGTGTTGAAGCAAGAAGATGAGACAGCATTAATTTGATTGGTCATCATGAGGGAGGAGTCCAGGATGAATCCTAGGTTTTGTGCATGGTCTGTGGGTGTAGGTGCGGAGCCCAGTGCCGTGGGCCACCAGGAGTCGTCCTAGGCCAATGGGAATTGTCCGAGGATGAGGACCTCCGTCTTGTCTGAGTTCAACTTCAGGCGACTGAGCTTCATCCATTCTGTGATGTCTTTAATTCCTTCCTGGAGGTTGGTTTTGGCTCTGGCTGGGTCTTTTGTGAAGGAGAGTATCAGTTGAGTGTCGTCGGCGTAGGAGATGATTCTGATGTTTGTTTGTGTGCGATGGCGGCGAGGGGGCTCATGTAGATATTGAAGAGGGTTGTGCTGTGCGAGGATCCTTGGGGTACGCAGCAGATGATCTCGGTGACCGCTGAGCGGAAGGGTGGGAGGCGGACTCTCTGGGTTTTGTCGGAGAGGAATGAGGTGATCCAGTCCAGAGCCTTTCCTTGGATCCCAGAATGGAAGAGGCGGGTTATCAGGGTGCGAAGGTGTTAGACCTGTCTGGCTTTTTGGCGAAGTCCCTCCTAATTTTTATTTATTTTGTCCCCTTTTTGCCCCTCATACCCTTATTAATTTTTGTGTCTACTGACTTTTTGTAGGTGTTGGCCAGGGGGATAGGTGTTCTTTCTCCCCCTCATAATCTTTTACCTCAGGCCCAGAGGCCTGTTCTGACAGGAAATTTGGCACCACCTAAAATGGTGGCCACCAACTGCCCCAACTGTCACAAACAGAACTTGGCCATAGCCTAACATAGGGCATTCCAGAACCTTCTGGTCCATTCTGGACCACTGAAGGGCAGCCTATATAAGGCGGAATGCGGGGAAGCCATTTTGTGCTGACCAGAGACTGGAGGAGTGAGGCAGTGGTGAGAGGAGGAGGACGCACTGGGAGCAGTTAGTTTGTCCCTGTGACAGACAGCCACTACAGGGAGACGTTCCCCCTTCAACCCCTGACCAATCCCTCCCAATCACCTTCTTCTACTGGAGAGTGTAATCCTCTGCCCAGTTTAGGATCCCCAGAGACTGTTCCAGAAGAAGCATCCCAGTGGAACCATAGCAGTAAGGGTTCCCCCTGACCAGTTCATCATCTGGTTGCTGGCCGACTGCTGGATACCCTCCCCCCACCTAGCGCTACATCATCCCTGCGCCCATCCTCCTACCTGTGGTGGAGGAGACAGTGAAGTGGCAGGCTGTATTGCCCCTAACCGGCGCGAGACAAGCGGCGCCGTGTGGAGCATTGTGCTGATTGGGAGGTGAGGAGCCGGCTTGTGGTGGTTGCCCCGGTCCCTGGAGTGGAGGAGAGTGAGGGGAGGCGCTGTCGCGAGTGCGCGATCTCCAGGAAGGAGACGCTGCTCCCTCGCGCATGCCCCCAGCACTGTAGTATCCCGAGTGCAGGAGGGGCCTATGGTCGAGCAGGCCCGGGTGGACGCCTTCTTCCGCTAGCGTAAGCAGAGTAGAGCAGTGTCAGGGCGAGCGCTACTGCGCAGGACAGAGAGGGAAGCGGCCCCGCCGAGTACCGGAAGGAGTGCCGGCCACCTCAGAGAGTCCCGTGAGCGGCCCGCCTTCTCCCTCCGCTCGCGCGCCACGCAGAGGAGCTGGCCGAGCCGAGGGGGGGAAGCGGAAAGGCCCGTTAGAGGCCTGAGAGCAGTTTAAATTTGGCAAACCTTCCCCTCGAGCGCCACGCAGAGGAGCTGGCCCGAGTGGGAAGGAAAGAGCAGGAGAAAGAGCATTGCGGAGCATTGTGAGGCGCGAGGGCATCCCTAGCCTCAGCTCCTCGACCCCCTTCATTGCTGTTCTTCCAGTGGCCTGGCGCAGGACGACCCCAAACCCCCCCCTTGAAGCAAAAGTAAGGAGAGTGGGGGTGTGGGAAAGCGGATGCCAGGGAGCCTTATTAGGCAAAGATAATTACTGATATTAGAGGTGAATCCCAACACCCTCACAGTTAATGACAAGGGTTCTAGGTTGACAGGAGCCTTATATTAAGGTGTTGGAAGAGCGAATCCAGCTATTCTTCTTGGTGATTAACTTGAGGAAACCCTCAGTGACTGGGTACTTTAAGTATAGTGTACTGCATATTAATCTCACTCAGCTACTTTTGGGGCTTAAGTAAATGCTGATGTAAGTGAGTCTAAACCAATGGTATTCAAGGAAATAGTAGAAAATCTAAATGTTTTTCATGTAAATGAGAGTGTTGCTCTAGTCTGATTTAGGAGTTGACCTTGCCAAATTCTAAAGTAAGCTGAGTACAGTCATTACCTAATTGAGCCCTCTTAGTTCAACTGTAATGCACTGAATTGTGATTCCTTCTGAATCTGTTAGGCATTGAACTGTGATTCTGACTGAAGCTGAATTGTTGCACTTTCTCAATTGTTTGACAGAAGAAAGGAGTTTCTTTCTAAAGGAGACCGAATAATAAGTGTGAGAGTACTGACAAGTTAATTGATTAATTGCTTAGCAGTTTAGTAATATAATTGCTGATACTAAAGTGACCTGAAATGTTCTGAGCTATTTATATTTGAGAACAGAGAGCATATTATTTTTATATAACGCAATACGTATTTTCCCACATTTTTGGTGTAGTGTTTTCTTTTTGAGTGCTATTGCGTGGAATTACTTTTGGGTGGTCTGCAACCTTTACACTGTGCCTCTGATATGCTAGTTGTAGGAGAGTAGGGTCTGCTATCCTATGGTCACCCCAAATTTTTGCTTTTTGCTTCACTGGTTTCTGACTTAATGTGGCTGTGGGCCTGCTAATCAGACCCCCAGCCTGCTGTTCTCTCTCTAAATTGATGCCAATGCACTTTAGGTGCATTACGAATTGGAACTGGTTCACCTTATGAGCCCCTGTAATAGTGCACCCTAGGTGCCCAGGGCATAGGTGTATCCAAAGCCTACCAGGGGCTGCAGCACGTATTGTGCCACCCCTGGCCTGGCCTCCATCTTTGACACAACTGGCTGATCACTCAGCTGGGGTAAGTCGGTGTAACCACCTCTTACTTAGGTACAGTATGTCTGTGCCTAACCCTAAACTGGACACATATGTTCCTATCAGCCACTCCTATAGAAGGCCTCATCAATCCTGGAGGCAGAGTGCTTGGAAATATGTGAGATGGTGCTCTGGCATGAGCTGAGCCTGTCTGCAGCTGTCGGGAACAACTCCCTAAGCTGTTCCGGGATATTGCCATACCATATACTCTTAAGTGCATTATAATCCTCGCGGTTAAATGCTATCTTTGGTTTGGCTTTATCAAAACATGTCGAGTAAGGTGTCATACGAATTGGAATACTATCCCCTCGCCAATTCTGGCGACGGGGATAGCATTCCACCCTCCTAGAGGGACACGACATGTGTGTAGCCTTAACCCCGGTTAAAGTTAAACAGAGCCTCAGCTTCACAAAATGGACGCTGCCACCACAGACACAAGTCTGGCCTCCTGCTGCTGACCGAAACTCGGCAGATGGTGGCTTGGACAAAGGGTTTCCTGCCTTGGGAGGTGCGAGCACCACCCCAGACAGGATTTTGTGTATTAGGTAGGACAGGGCTGAAAAGAATCAGACATGCCCGGGGCACACAAGGTGTCCCCGTGCATAGGCCAGCCCAAACCGGTTCTGGGGCCTTCCAGCCCCAGTCCTGGCGCGGAGCTGGACAAAGGAAAGGGGGTGTAACCGCCCCCCTTCCTGGTTCCTCCCAGAGGAGGGACCTAGTAGGTGATCCACCCCCAGTTTGGGAATAAGAGGGGGAGCAGTGCCATTGCACAGCAGATCATCCCGAAATCAACTTAAAACTAAGAAGAAGACTGGACTTCGACATTCTGCTGCACAGAAGACTGAAGAAGAATCTCCCTTGTGGCCAAGGAGTGACCACCCTGTGAACACAGGTACCAACCAGCAACTCGACGTCTGCTTTGCCGCCGCCTCCCGCCGGAGACCGAGCCCAGAGCCCGACAAGAACCAGACTCCCAGACCTCTCAGAGCCCGATCCACAGTCCCTGCGAAGAAGGGACCCGTGGAGGCACCGAGTGACGTGGGACCGGACCTCTTGGAAGACACTCGTAAAGCTGACTGCGCAGCTTCTGAGGCATCCTCGACGTTGTGCTTTGGGGATTGAGAACCCCCACCACCGAGCAGCCCTTGCACCGAAGATCAGCCCCCCAGCATCTCCACGATCTGCGTGGGGCCCTTTTGCACCGTGCCACTCGACGCGCCATCCCGGCCACTAGCCACGTGGTCAGCGGCCATCTTGGCGACGAACCCGAAGATTTAAACAGCAGGTCTGGTTGCTCCAGACCTACCCAAGCTCCTGTGAAAAGGAGCCCTCGCTCTGACCTTGCTGGTCCGAGTGAACAGCATTTTTCAACTTCTGCGTGGCTTGCATTTGCCAAGGCCTGTTGGCTCCGATCAGGTCGCCGACACCGCCAACAGCGAGAAGCCTACGTGGGACAGCTCGTGACCGACTCCTGGACGTCCTCGACCCCGGGTATCCACGTGGCTGCAGAAAGAAGCTACCCGACAACGCCTGTTTGCACCCGACATCGCCTGGTTCCACTCTGGTTCCAGGGCAGTCACTGGCTAGTGACTTTGAACACTGTCCCCTCTGCTTTCAGGTCTTCAACTCTTCTGATCCACCCTTGGATCCACCGGAACTCTTCTCCTCGAGCCGCCTGCAGCATCTTCAGCTCCAAGCACCATCGACCAGCGTGACGAAACCCGACACATCTTCGACCCTGTGCACCCGCTTCCTGTGGGTGAGGTAACTCAGCTCCGCCGGTGCTCCTGCACTGGTGCACATCCCAAGGGCCTGTGTTTTAAGTTTCAGCTCCGTAGGTCACTCGGAAGGTTCCTAACTTTCTAACTTTGTGCTTTTTACGCACCATAGACTTTGTATTGAGAAGTGCGTGCACTTTGAACACTGCACCCGAGTCCCGTGGGCCTTTCCCGACTTAGTTAACTCCAGTCTCGAATAGCTCCAGCGATTCCCAAGGCCCTAGGCCTCTTCACTTTCCTTTAGGTATCTCTTATACCACTTATTTAGTATATGGTTTAGGTGGCCCCTAGGGCTCATCCATATTGTGCAACTTTTGTGTATTTTAAACTGTCTTGTGATTTAACGCTTGTGCTTCTGTGCTCATAAAGAGTCCAGGGGATTTTAATAGTTAATAAATCAATATATATTTTCAATATATATCTGTGTGGTGTCCCTTTCATTTGGTATTCAAGGGGGTTGTGTATGGTATAACAGCTGGCTTCACATGCCTTTCAGAGTTTAGCCTAAGACTGCTTTGTCCACGTTACCACTAGGATAACTGGTCTACAAGGTTGAATTACAACCATCATCATAAGGGTTGCTTGGCATGGTACAAAGTGATCACTAGAATTAGTGAGCATTATATACCAGGCCAACTTCTCACATTGGTGAGCAGCGGATTGGGATCTGAGCTTGCTGTTGTTTTACCATTACAATCTTTGAGATTATCATTTGAAAGATCATACAGGTACCTGCTAGGTACATATAAAACAAGACTAGTATACATAAGTTCTACTGAACTTAGTTGTTGTAGAGTAAAGGGAGTAGCACACCCTAGCTACAACTACTAGATAGGTTTAGTAGGTAAACACCAGTGTAGGTAGATTGCAACACATCCACCCACACTAGAGCAATGTCTGGAACAGAGGGGTCCAGTGGACTTACTCCTGTTGAGAGTGACCCTCCAAGGGCACCATCCCAGTTTGCTATATTTCCCTTTAAGGAATTAAGACAGCTTTGTGTCTTAAGGGGTCTGAAGACAGGGCCTTCCCCTACTACAGACCACCTAAGAGAGCTCTTGGATCAGTCTGAGGCTCTAAAGACCTCTAAAGCAAACCCCACAGGGAATGCTGAAGGAGGCCATCCTTCAGAGGATGACACTGTAGACACCCCTACCCCTATCATCCTAGTAGATGAGGAAGCCTCCACCACTGGAGCTCCTCAAGTAGATGTAGAGGAAGAGGAAGAAGAAGAGGAGGAGGAGGTGGAAAGCAGTGAGTCAGATGATGACAGAGATAGTCAGGTGCTGGTCAGTAGACTGAACCAGGCTAACTTAAGTCAACTTGGGAATGAATCAGGTAACAACCCATTCAGACCCCCAGGTGGACTTAACCAGGGCCATAGGAGGAGAAGGCATCACTCAGGTGAATCCAATACCTCCCATGTCTCTAGAGGCTCTCATGGTCACTCCAGAAAGGAGATGACTAGCCCTCAGAGAAGGGAACATGAGGCCAAGATGAGAGAGGCTGAGCTTAGGATCCAGAGGCAAGAGTTAGAGGTTGCCCTGGCTAAGGAGAAACTTGCTAGAGCAAGACAGCCTAGAGAGAGTGGGGTAATAGAACCCACTGGTGGCAGCAATATCCACAAGGATAAAGACAGGTCTTTTGATAATAGAAACCTGAGTAAGATTGTGCCCCCCTACAAAGCTGGGGATGATATCCATAAATGGATTACTGCAATGGAGAGAGCCTGCAGAGTACAGCAGATCCCTCAGGAGCAGTGGGCAGCAATCTTGTGGCTCTCCTTTGAAGGTAGAGGCCGAGATAGACTCCTCACAGTTAGTGATGGGGATTCTAGAAACTACCTGGTCCTGAAGAGTGCTCTGATTGATGGGTTAGGCTTAACCACTGAACAGTACAGGTTAATGTTCAGAGATACCCAGAAGACACAGACTCAGGACTGGTCTGAATTTGTTGAGTGTGCCACTAAGGCTCTGGAGGGATGGTTGCTGGGAAGCAAGGTTACAGACTATGAAGGATTGTATAATTTGCTGATGAGAGAACAAATTTTAAATAATTGTCAGAACCAGCAGTTGCATCAACATTTGGTTGACTCAGATTTGACCTCTCCCCAAGAATTGGGAAAGAGGGCAGATAAGTGGGTAAGAACCAGAGTTAAGCAAAAGAACCAGAACCAGAACCAGGGTGGTGACCAGAAGAAAACAGACCAGAAGGGTGGGGAGCAGAAAGCTAAAGACCAGAAGTCTTCAACAGGGCCCCAAACTGAGACAGAGGGTGGGTCCCAAACTTCCAAGAAGAAGAAGAAAGAAGGTCAGAAGAAACCCTGGTGTAAAACTTGTAAGAACACCTCTCACTGGACAAGTGAGTGTAAAAAGGGTGGAGCCCCCAGCACTGCAGCCCCTAAGGCACCTGCACCCACTAGTACAGTTAGCAGTGTTGGTCCTCAAGCCAAGGGTTTAGTGGGAATCACTTTGGGAACTGAAGGAGATTCTGACCTAGTCAGAACCCTTACACAGGCTGTTCTGGTTTGTGAAGGGGACATAGATTTGACCCCTGACATAAGTCCCAGTAACCTGGGCAAATACAGACAGACACCTTTGATTAACAACAAAGTGGCTCAAGCTTACAGGGACACATGTGCCAGTGTCACTATGGTGACACCTAACTTTGTGGACCCTGGCCAATACATGCCAGGCGATGATTACCTGGTGACCAATGCCAGCAATGTCACTACTACACATAGTGTGGCACTTGTTAACTTTTCCTGGGGAGGGGTAACTGGCCTAAAGAAAGTTGTGGTTAGTGCTGATCTCCCAGTAGAATGTTTGTTGGGCAATGACCTGGAGAACTCTCTATGGTCAGAAGTTGAGTACAGGACTCATGCAGAGATGTTAGGGATATCATCACATGTCCTTGCTGTGACCAGGTCACAGGCCAAAAAGTGCCTCTCTGAACCTCAGGTCTTGGATCCTGGAACAATGGACCAAGTACCTCCCAAGAAGAAGAACAGGAGGGTTAAGGCTGCGCCTTCCCAACTGCCTACAAGTGAGGATCAGGCTTCACAGGAAACTGATCTTGAGACCCCTGAAGGAACTGTCCCTGAAGAGCTTGAACCTGATCAGGTTGAGTTTCTGGGGACGGGGGGACCTTCTAGGGCAGACTTGGGGCAGGCTCAGTTAACCTGTCCTTCTCTTGAACCCCTCAGACAGCAGGCTGCTGCTGAGGCTGCTGGGAATGCTCAAGGTGCCCATAAAGTATATTGGGACGATGGACTCCTTTATTCAGAGGCTAGAGACCCCAAGCCTGGTGCTACCAGGAGGTTGGTTATACCTCTGCAATTTAGGGGCTTCCTACTCACCTTGGCCCATGATATTCCTTTAGCAGGACACCTAGGCCAGAACAAGACTTGGGACAGGCTTGTCCCTCACTTTCACTGGCCTCACATGTCTGAAGACACCAAGGAGTTTTGTCGCTCCTGTGAAACCTGCCAAGCCAGTGGTAAAGCAGGTGGAACAACAAAGGCCCCCCTGATACCACTACCTGTGGTGGGGGTTCCCTTTGAGAGAGTGGGGATTGATATTGTTGGTCCAATGGATCCCCCTACAGCATCTGGGCACAGATTCATACTGGTGGTAGTGGATCATGCCACCAGGTACCCAGAGGCAATTCCCCTTAGGACCACAACAGCTCCTGTTGTGGCCAGGGCCTTACTTGGAGTTTTCTCCAGAGTGGGGTTTCCTAAGGAGGTAATATCAGATAGAGGTACCAACTTCATGTCTGGATATTTGACAGCTATGTGGAAGGAATGTGGTGTAAACTACAAGTTCACCACTCCTTATCACCCACAATGCAATGGGCTTGTTGAAAGGTTTAACAAGACCCTAAAGGGCATGATTAAAGGATTACCTGAAAAGCTCAGGCGAAGATGGGACATCCTTCTGCCCTGCCTTTTGTTCGCTTACAGAGAGGTCCCTCAAAAGGGGGTTGGCTTCAGCCCCTTTGAATTGTTGTTTGGGCACCCTGTAAGAGGACCCCTGTGTCTTGTGAAGGAAGGATGGGAGTTACCTCTCAAAAAGCCTAAGCAGGACATAGTGGACTATGTACTTGGTCTCCGCTCCAGGATGGCAGAGTACATGGAAAAGGCATCCAAAAACCTTGAGGCTAGCCAAGAATTACAGAAAGCTTGGCATGACCAAAAGGCTGTCCTTGTTGAGTTTCAGCCTGGACAGAAGGTATGGGTGTTGGAGCCAGTGGCCCCAGCAGCACTCCAAGACAAATGGTCTGGACCCCATACAATTCTGGAAAAGAAGGGAGAGGTTACCTACTTGGTGGACCTAGGAACTCCCAGGAGCCCCCACAGGGTGCTCCATGTGAACAGATTGAAGGCATATGTCAGCAGGGCAGACATGGGCTTGCTCATGGCTACAGATGAGGGACAGGAGGAAGAGAGTGACCCTCTCCCAGACCTGCTCACTCAGAACCCTGAGGATGGTTCAGTTGATGGTGTGGCCTTAGGTGGCAGCCTCACTGAACATCAGCAACATGACTGCAGACAAGTTCTACAGGCATACGGGCATATGTTCTCCTTGACACCCAGTCAGACTAACTGGTGTACACATGTGGTGGACACTGGTGACAGTCTTCCTGTAAAGAGCAAAATTTACAGGCAACCTGACCACGTCAGGGACTGTATAAAGACTGAGGTGCAAAAGATGCTGGAATTAGGTGTCATTGAGCCTTCAGAGAGCCCCTGGGCTAGCCCAGTGGTTCTGGTCCCCAAACCTCACACCAAAGATGGCAAGAGAGAGATGAGGTTCTGTGTGGATTACAGAGGACTCAATGCTGTCACCAGGACAGATGCACACCCTATTCCAAGGGCAGATGAGCTCATTGACAAGTTGGCCTCTGCCAAATATTTGAGCACATTTGACTTGACAGCTGGCTATTGGCAAATCAGGTTAGCTGAGGAGTCTAAAGCCAAGACAGCATTTTCTACCCCTAGTGGGCATTATCAGTTTGTGGTGATGCCCTTTGGTTTGAAAAATGCACCTGCCACCTTCCAAAGGTTGGTGAACCAAGTCCTCACTGGGTTGGATGACTTTTGTGCAGCTTATCTGGACGATATTGCTGTCTTTAGCTCCACCTGGGAGGATCACCTGATCCACCTGAAGGAAGTGCTTGAGGCTCTGCAGAAGGCAGGCCTCACTATCAAGGCAACAAAGTGCCAGATAGGGCAGAGCAAGGTTGTATACCTGGGCCACCTTGTAGGTGGAGGCCAAGTTCAACCACTGGAGAGTAAGATCCAGACCATCAAGGACTGGTCCCCTCCAACTACCCAGACTCAGGTCAGAGCTTTCTTGGGCCTGACTGGGTACTACAGGAAGTTTGTTAAGAACTATGGGTCCATTGTGACTCCTCTTAATGATCTGACATCCAAGAAGATGCCCAAAAAGGTTCAGTGGACAGAAATCTGTCAAAAGGCATTTGATGACCTGAAGAAGGCCATGTGCTCTGCACCTATCCTGAAGAGTCCTGACTACTCAAGAGAGTTCATTGTCCAAACAGATGCTTCTGAGTTGGGAGTGGGAGCAGTGCTTTCACAGCTTAATGTAGATGGCCAGGACCAGCCCATTGCTTTCATTAGCAGAAGGCTGACCCCCAGAGAGAAACGTTGGTCAGCTATAGAGAGGGAGGCCTTTGCTGTGGTGTGGGCCCTGAAGAAGTTGAGACCATACTTATTTGGCACTCACTTCAAGATTCAGACCGACCATAAGCCCCTCCTATGGCTTAATCAGATGAAGGGTGAAAACCCCAAACTACTCAGGTGGTCCATTTCCCTACAGGGGATGGACTTTACAGTGGAGCACCGCCCAGGGACTGACCATGGCAACGCAGATGGTCTCTCCAGGTACTTCCACTTAGAACATGAAGACACAACTGGTCAAGGTTAGTCTAATGTCCCTGCGTTTGGGGGGGGGTTATGTAGGAGAGTAGGGTCTGCTATCCTATGGTCACCCCAAATTTTTGCTTTTTGCTTCACTGGTTTCTGACTTAATGTGGCTGTGGGCCTGCTAATCAGACCCCCAGCCTGCTGTTCTCTCTCTAAATTGATGCCAATGCACTTTAGGTGCATTACGAATTGGAACTGGTTCACCTTATGAGCCCCTGTAATAGTGCACCCTAGGTGCCCAGGGCATAGGTGTATCCAAAGCCTACCAGGGGCTGCAGCACGTATTGTGCCACCCCTGGCCTGGCCTCCATCTTTGACACAACTGGCTGATCACTCAGCTGGGGTAAGTCGGTGTAACCACCTCTTACTTAGGTACAGTATGTCTGTGCCTAACCCTAAACTGGACACATATGTTCCTATCAGCCACTCCTATAGAAGGCCTCATCAATCCTGGAGGCAGAGTGCTTGGAAATATGTGAGATGGTGCTCTGGCATGAGCTGAGCCTGTCTGCAGCTGTCGGGAACAACTCCCTAAGCTGTTCCGGGATATTGCCATACCATATACTCTTAAGTGCATTATAATCCTCGCGGTTAAATGCTATCTTTGGTTTGGCTTTATCAAAACATGTCGAGTAAGGTGTCATACGAATTGGAATACTATCCCCTCGCCAATTCTGGCGACGGGGATAGCATTCCACCCTCCTAGAGGGACACGACATGTGTGTAGCCTTAACCCCGGTTAAAGTTAAACAGAGCCTCAGCTTCACAAAATGGACGCTGCCACCACAGACACAAGTCTGGCCTCCTGCTGCTGACCGAAACTCGGCAGATGGTGGCTTGGACAAAGGGTTTCCTGCCTTGGGAGGTGCGAGCACCACCCCAGACAGGATTTTGTGTATTAGGTAGGACAGGGCTGAAAAGAATCAGACATGCCCGGGGCACACAAGGTGTCCCCGTGCATAGGCCAGCCCAAACCGGTTCTGGGGCCTTCCAGCCCCAGTCCTGGCGCGGAGCTGGACAAAGGAAAGGGGGTGTAACCGCCCCCCTTCCTGGTTCCTCCCAGAGGAGGGACCTAGTAGGTGATCCACCCCCAGTTTGGGAATAAGAGGGGGAGCAGTGCCATTGCACAGCAGATCATCCCGAAATCAACTTAAAACTAAGAAGAAGACTGGACTTCGACATTCTGCTGCACAGAAGACTGAAGAAGAATCTCCCTTGTGGCCAAGGAGTGACCACCCTGTGAACACAGGTACCAACCAGCAACTCGAGGTCTGCTTTGCCGCCGCCTCCCGCCGGAGACCGAGCCCAGAGCCCGACAAGAACCAGACTCCCAGACCTCTCAGAGCCCGATCCACAGTCCCTGCGAAGAAGGGACCCGTGGAGGCACCGAGTGACGTGGGACCGGACCTCTTGGAAGACACTCGTAAAGCTGACTGCGCAGCTTCTGAGGCATCCTCGACGTTGTGCTTTGGGGATTGAGAACCCCCACCACCGAGCAGCCCTTGCACCGAAGATCAGCCCCCCAGCATCTCCACGATCTGCGTGGGGCCCTTTTGCACCGTGCCACTCGACGCGCCATCCCGGCCACTAGCCACGTGGTCAGCGGCCATCTTGGCGACGAACCCGAAGATTTAAACAGCAGGTCTGGTTGCTCCAGACCTACCCAAGCTCCTGTGAAAAGGAGCCCTCGCTCTGACCTTGCTGGTCCGAGTGAACAGCATTTTTCAACTTCTGCGTGGCTTGCATTTGCCAAGGCCTGTTGGCTCCGATCAGGTCGCCGACACCGCCAACAGCGAGAAGCCTACGTGGGACAGCTCGTGACCGACTCCTGGACGTCCTCGACCCCGGGTATCCACGTGGCTGCAGAAAGAAGCTACCCGACAACGCCTGTTTGCACCCGACATCGCCTGGTTCCACTCTGGTTCCAGGGCAGTCACTGGCTAGTGACTTTGAACACTGTCCCCTCTGCTTTCAGGTCTTCAACTCTTCTGATCCACCCTTGGATCCACCGGAACTCTTCTCCTCGAGCCGCCTGCAGCATCTTCAGCTCCAAGCACCATCGACCAGCGTGACGAAACCCGACACATCTTCGACCCTGTGCACCCGCTTCCTGTGGGTGAGGTAACTCAGCTCCGCCGGTGCTCCTGCACTGGTGCACATCCCAAGGGCCTGTGTTTTAAGTTTCAGCTCCGTAGGTCACTCGGAAGGTTCCTAACTTTCTAACTTTGTGCTTTTTACGCACCATAGACTTTGTATTGAGAAGTGCGTGCACTTTGAACACTGCACCCGAGTCCCGTGGGCCTTTCCCGACTTAGTTAACTCCAGTCTCGAATAGCTCCAGCGATTCCCAAGGCCCTAGGCCTCTTCACTTTCCTTTAGGTATCTCTTATACCACTTATTTAGTATATGGTTTAGGTGGCCCCTAGGGCTCATCCATATTGTGCAACTTTTGTGTATTTTAAACTGTCTTGTGATTTAACGCTTGTGCTTCTGTGCTCATAAAGAGTCCAGGGGATTTTAATAGTTAATAAATCAATATATATTTTCAATATATATCTGTGTGGTGTCCCTTTCATTTGGTATTCAAGGGGGTTGTGTATGGTATAACAGCTGGCTTCACATGCCTTTCAGAGTTTAGCCTAAGACTGCTTTGTCCACGTTACCACTAGGATAACTGGTCTACAAGGTTGAATTACAACCATCATCATAAGGGTTGCTTGGCATGGTACAAAGTGATCACTAGAATTAGTGAGCATTATATACCAGGCCAACTTCTCACATTAGTCTTGCCCTAGGCCAGGCTACCCCAATTCCAACAAATGGCATCAAAGGCTGCCGAGAGGTTTAGGAGGATGGGAGTGGTTGTTTCTCCGTTCTCCATCAGGGTCCTGATGTCGTCGGTGGCTGCGATGAGGGCATTCTCGGTGCTGTTGTTGGCTCGAAATCCAGACTGGGATGGGTCAAGCGAGTTGTTTACCTCAAGGAGCGGTCAGCTGTTTATTGATGGTCTTCTGGATGACTTTAGCTGGAAAGGAAAGAAGAGAGATGGGGCAGAAGTTCTTGAGGTTTTTGGGGTCCGCTGTGGGTTTCTTCAGAAGGGCATTGAATTCTGCGTGCTTCCAGCTCTCAGGGAAGGTGGCTGATGTGAAGGAGTTGTTTATGACGTTTCGGAGATGGGGTGCGATGATGGTGTCGGCTTTGTTGAAGATGTGATGGGGGCATGGGTCAGAGGGGGAGCCGGAGTGGATGGAGTTCATGATGTTAGTGGTGCCTTCTGAGCTGATGGAGGTCCAGGTGCTGAGAGTGGTGGTGGGGGTCATTGGTTTGGTGACTGGAAGCGGAGTCTGGGGTCCGAAGCTGTCGTGTATATCTGCGATCTTTCGGTGGAAGAACATGGAGAGGGAGTTGCAGAGGTCTTGTGACGGTGTGATGTTTTTGTTGCTGGCGCTGGGGTTGGAGAGCTCTTTGACGATGTTGAAGAGTTCCTTGCATTTGTGGGTGTTGTTGTCTAGCCGCTCTTTGAATGATGTCCTTTTGGTGGTACCGATCAGCTGGTGGTGTTCGCGAGTGGCATTCTTGAGGGCTGTCATGTTTTCTGTTGTCCGTTCTTGGAGCCAGGTTTTTTCGGGGGTGCGGCAGGATTTCCTTGAGTCTTTGTGGGCATCTGTGAACCACGGGGTTTTCCTGTTGCCGGTCTTGCCTGGGTGGATCTTCAGTGGAGCGAGGGCATTGGCGCAGTTGGTGATCCACTGTGCGAGGTTGTGGGCTGCGTCCTTGGTGTCAGCGGTGTTGATTGGCGGGTTCTGGTTCAGTGATGAGAGGAGCTGGTCTGTGGTGATTTTGCTCCAGCATCTGCTGGGGATTGTTGTGTGTGGTGGTGGGATGTAGTCTTTTTGACGGTGAAGTGGATGCATCTGTGGTCTGTCCATTGTAGTCCGGTGGAGTGGCTGAAGGAGACGTGTTTGCTGGCAGAGAAGATGGGGTCGAGCGTGTGTCCAGCGAGGTGGGTGGAGGTGTCCGCCAGTTGTTTGAGTCCGAGGTTGGCAAGGTTTTCAAGCACGGTGGTGGTGTTGTTGTTGTTGTTTTTCTCCAGTTGGAAGTTCAGGTCCCCTATCAGGATGTATTCTGGTGGGGCTAGGGCGTGTGGGCTGACTAAGTCGGTGATTGTCTTGCTGAATTGTGTGCGCGGGCCCGGGGGTCTGTAGGCGAGTGTTCCTCCTAGGGTAGTCTTGGGGTCGGTGTGAATCTGGAAGTGTAGGTGTTCGGCGGCAGAGAGTGTGTCCTTGGCGTTGGTCGAGATGTTGATGGTGTTCTTGTAGATGATGGTGATTCCTCCTCCGGTTTGGTTGATGCGTCCTTCTGGGTGATTTTGTAGCCGTCTGGGATGGCCATGGCCATGTCGGTGGCCGAGGAGGCGTTCATTCAGGTATCCGTGAGGAAGGCGACTTCTGGAGCTTTTGTGTCGAGGAGGTCCCGGAGTTCGATGACATGCTTGTGGATGGAGCGTGTGTTGAGGAGGATGAACTAGAGGTGGTTGTTGTTGCTTGGTTTGGCGGGCGGGGGGCAGGTTCGGAGGCAGGTGAATTTGCAGGCAAGGTAGGGGAAGGGTCCGTGGGTGTGCTTTGGTGTGGCTCGGTAGCAGGCGGGTGGTCATCCGGTGTTGAGGGTGTTGAGGGCGGCGGTGTCGTATCTCAGTCCAGCAGGGGTCAGGGGTTCTGGCGCTGGGCACGGTCCAGGTGCAGACGGATGCACAATGGCTCGCCTTTGGTGAGCCAGCGGCACGCCAGCTGTACATGCCCGCTGCGCGGCCTCCATATGAGGGGCTGTGGGAGGGAGGAGCAGCTGGGAGGCGGGAGCGGGGCGGCGAATGGGAACAGCGGGTGGGCCGCAGGGACGCGGCTGCGTGAAAAGTGGCACAGAACAAAAACTGGGAAAAGGACACAGAAGGTAAATCGGGGGAGTACAAAAGAAAACAGGGCAACAAGATACCAAAGGAAGCAAGGCAACAAGAGAGGCGAGGGACAAAAACCGGAGGAGGTAAAGGGGAAGGCAGAGGACACATGTTACAACAGGCAACAGCAGGAGCAGGTGACAGCTAATTGCGGAGGCAGCGTCACAGGAGGACTGTTTGGCGGGTGGAGGGGCGACCTACCTGAGGGCTAGGTCAAAGGTCGCTCCATTCACTGCTGCGCGGCCTCCATATGAGGGGCTGTGGGAGGGAGGAGCAGCTGGGAGGCGGGAGCGGGTGGCGAAAGGGAACAGCGGGGGGAGGGCTGCAGGGACGCAGTGGCGGGAAAAGTGCCACAGAACGAAAATGGGGAAAAGGACACAAAAATTCAAATCGGGGGAGAGGGGCACAAAGGGAACAACAGTTGAAAATAAGTGGTACAAAAGGCAAAAAAAAGGGAACAGGGCAAAAAAATACAAAAGGCAGCAAGGCAACAAGAGGGGCAAGGGACAAAGACCGGAGGAGGTAAAGGGGACGGCGGAGGACTCACGTTACAACAGGCAGGGCAGGAGCAGGAGCCGGCGACAGCTAATTGCGGGGGCAGCGTCACAGGAGGAATGTGTGGCGGCTGGTGGGGGCCACCTACCTGAGGGCAGGGTGAAAGGTCTAGAAACTACAGGGTTAGTACTAACGGACCTTAGGTTAGTAGGGCCATTCACTGCTGGAGCCCTACTAGTTGTAGATGGCGATGGTCAAGCATCAAAATGGCCTCCATCCCTGTCTTGTCCTGCTTTTCCCCCTTCCGTAAAAGCTAAAGGTGTAGGCATGATCGAGATTGCCCTTGATTTCATTGGGGGCAGATACCACCATCTTGTCTAGAATACACTACCTGTTCTAAACAGAGGTTATTTTCTGCATGATGGGATTTATTATTGTATGTAACATAGATTCTAACGTGTCCCAAAAATCACCCTCTAATCTGATTCCGGATGCTGTCCCTACCTTTTCTTGATGTATAATAGAAGTATTATCCTGAAGACTAATACCGAATGAAGGGTCTACATCCTTAGTTCTCTTTGTCGCTTTTGTCACAGGTTTCTTTATTTTGGAAACACCCAGAGTTTTCCTTGCTACCTGAATTATTAGGGTGATTAGTTTTCCTCTCAGCTTTCTGCCCTCTGGTTCTCACTTTAGTTTTGTTTGGACTAAATTCCTGTTCTAAAAGCACAGGTGAAACGGGAATATTTAAAGATACGAAATTCCAACAGAGGATTGGCTTAACTGATCTTTCTGTAAAGCCTGATTTATGATCAGTGAGACTGCGGGAAATGCGGGGGTAAGAGAGAACCTACCTTGAGCTACAAGAGGCTCCCAGGATAACCTACGTTCTGTCATCAGAATTTCATTATTAAGAACTGATTCAGCCCTCGTTAAGAAGGCATCTAGCGTTCCTACCACGCTTTTGCCTGGAATAATTTTACGCCTACTCATTCTTAACTAGATAAATAACTTTCAGTAATTGCTCCCTGCAGCTTAGCAATAACAATTACAATCAAATCAACATGTGCATTAAGAAAGTGAACGAGAGTGCCTAAGTCTATATAAACCACAATTTTAAGAAATTCCTCCTGACTAAAATGTATACTATAAACATATTATTTAACAACCAACTGTTCTTCAAAACAGTCATGCACATTAAAATTCTCCAATGCCTATAACTAGCGAGAGTACATACTAGCTACACCATCAAAGTCAGTTCCTTAGGGATTGTAATTTATTCATCCACTACCAGGAGCAGATCCTAGAATGTCAAGATGGAGCCTAAGATTCACACTGAGCCGATACCGGGTGAGTTCCAAAACTGCCATTACCTCCACTAGAGTCCTTCCTGATACAGGTCACTCCCAGGTGTTGTCTTCAATCACGCCACTCTGGATAAAAACAGACTGGTTCCGCAGCTTCACCCAAGAGATTCCTGAATCGTGGCACTTTCTGTTGCTGGATTGGCGGATTTAGAGGGGGGCCCGGCCCAGTCTCGTCCGGTCTCCGACAGTCTTAGACGGGCCAGCCCTTCTCACGTCGCGGGGGCCCTGCGATTCTTAGGATCGCCACCTGGCACTTTCTCAATGCGCTGGCGGCGTGTGCGCCGCGGGTACTGCTGGGTAGTGTTTCAACAAAAGCAGATGGTCCATGGATTGAAGGCCTATATCTTTCTTCGCAATTTTTATGGAAGCGAGGGAACCATACTCAAAGCTCTGGACCCTTTGAGTATAAAGTTTCAAATTTGGGATAAGTATATGTTCCTTTTCTGTAAGTAAGTTAGTTAAAGGCTAAATCCTTTTCTCTTTGTTTCACACACCATTCAAATGTTTAGAATTCATTCCATCTTCATTGAGATTATCCAAGAAATTCCTTTATTGATTCGACATTGAACAAAAAACAGTTGATTTGTGTTTCACCCTATGTGGCGAGCGTCATCAGGGATTTCTCAAGGCTGCAAGCAAAAGTAAAATGCATTTTGTCAAAAATAATCTATGTTGAAAGAACAGTTGACCCCAAGAGAGCAAAAGTGAAACAAGGGTGCAAGAGGATGTGTGAGTCAAGAAGATTGTATAATAAAATATTTTAATTAAAAAAAATCTATTTATTTTTTTATTTTTTTTAATTCCAAAGAAAGACTTCCAAGAATTGCAAAGTTTAAAGGATGGGCCTAATCATCATGTGTATTTACATCAGAGAGAAAGAAAGTGACAGTGCCAATATAAGGGATAGTATTCCACAAGTTATTTAAGGAAGAGGTATTATAAATCCTAAGGGTGATAATGTCATTTTTAGAGTGTTGCTGTACATTCCAGATAATGCATGCAATCCAGTGTGGGGATCCCTATTGAGTTTATGGATGAGGTATTAGGTGAATAAGCAAAGAGAACACCCAAGGTACCAGTGGAAGAAAAAGAGCTTAAACTCTGTAAAAAGCATCCTTACTGTTAATACCTATATCATAAACATTCCTTAACTTTCTTCAGTTTTGCCGATGCACAATTGCAACAAGGATGGTTTCCCACATACAATTCTGTAAAAAGAATGTGTCATTTATAATCAGTTCACAAATGTGCAACTCACCATTAAAGAACATGTTATTCTTCTATGCATCTAGTATCATTTTATAAGTAACCATGGATGTATATATTACTATTTGATTGAAAGGGCAAAAGCTTGTTTAAAGACAATATGGTGATGTCACTATTGTTTTTGGACTGGGTGAAAGAACCCTAGTTTGGACGATTATATAGTAAGCCCCTTTAGCGAGAATATTGGTCTCTTATTATAGTATATTGATAATTCATAACAAAAAGTACGCTTTTAAACCTGTGGCGGCAAGGTGAAAATAGAGTGCATAGATCTAAACTCGCAAGCGTTTAGCTTTGCATTTCATTTGAGCGAGACTCTAACAGCATCATAATACTAAACTGACAACAAAAGTTGACTTCACTCTTATTAACAGCAGATGCACTGAGAGGAGGGCAAAAGGGGAGAAACCTCGAGATATAACAGGTAGAGTCATTATTAACCTGCTAGCAAAATTCATCCCCATATATAAGGGATGGAAGAAAATGTAAAACTAGTGTAAACATCGACTTGGCCCTCTCAGTTCAGTTAATCATAACAGTGACTTCCCCTCACTACATGTTTTACATCTATCCTTACTACTGTCACATTATTTTTGATCTAATGATCCACGCCCATTTCAGAAATTTTGCCATAGCTATGGCAATTGGGAGGCTAGGATCAGTACATAATATTCTAATCGCCTCATCATGTTTCCGTGTTCCAATTAATCAACAAATTGGTTTTATCCATTTATCCCGCGGGGCTATGAATAGGGGACAAAAAAACAGAAAGTGACTAATGGATTCTATTTTGTCACTGCACCTAGGGCATGTATCATCATTTATCCCAGCCCACCTAGCGGTAAACGACCTCATAGGGAGAGTACCTGCCTTAAATTGAAAATAAAGCTTGCGATCTAGGGGTTTCTCGATAGCGTCCCAATATAGTTCCAGCTCTGGGCACGCCTTGAACTCAAGAAATCGCTCAGTGTGATTGGAGGATATCCCCTTGGCACATTTCTCTGTGATAATCATCTCCCATCATCTCCCATAATATCATATCTCTTTTAGATGGAAATATAGCATTTGCTGGGTCATTCCAAAGTTTACACAGACCCATTCTAACTAGCAAAGATCTAACTGATTTCAATCAGCTAATTTTGTGAAAGCGATCCTCCTCAATAATTTCCTTGAGTCCCCGAGCATAGTGATATAATTTCTCCGTTGTCCAGATTCTGCGCCAATATGATACAGGTCACAGAGTGGCTAGATCTTGCACTGTTCTTTTACCAAGGTCCCAAAACAGGGGAATTAAAGGGGTACTTTGGGGGACATGAGTAGGTTTTCTAAAAAATTCATTTTCTACTGATGATAAGTTTGAAACCCCCCATAGTCCGGATCCATAGAGGACAGAGCTTAGGACTTTCATCCCATCGATCTCGAGGAGGGGTCTTACAGGTTTAATAACAGATGTTTTAAATCTTTTAAGGAGGATGCCTGCCTGTTGCTGATGCCTTAGTACAGTCATATCTAATTGGCTATTCCAGCACATATCACTTTGTAGATTAACCCCTAAATACGTAAAGGCGTCAACCAGTTCTTAAGGGCAGTTATTCATATAAATACTTCCCTTGAACCGTTTAGCAGCCTTGGGGCGTTTAGGTTCGGTAAGAACCATACATTTGTGCAGTATTTATTTCTAGCCCGCGCTGCTGACAAAAATCTGTAAAGCGCAGGAGTTCCCGTTGGAGAACACTTGGTGTTTTTGAAATAATAAGAGTGTCGTCCGCGAACATAAGGATCGGGACGCACTCTCCAGCCATCACAGGGGCATCAGTAAGGGCGAGGGCGAGGTATTCTGCAGCCCCATTCACGAAGAGTGAGAACAGGGTAGGCGCCATAACGCAACCCTGCCTCATTCCCCGCTCAACGGGAAAAGCATCTGTAACCTCGCCCTGCTTACCCCACCTGACCCTGGCAAAGGTGTCCTCGTGTAAACGGACAACCAATGTCAGCAGTTCCGGGGCCATTCCTAGTTCCTCTCAGACTTGCCAAAGCTTTCCTCGGGGGACAAGGTCAAACACCGCTCTCAGGTTGACGAAGACTGCATACAATGCCCCTTTTTTCAGGACTACTGTCCGCCAATATAAAATAATGAATTGAAAGAACTGGTCTTAGATAGATGAGCGATGTATATTCGCCATCTCTCCTTATCATTTAGATAAAAATCCACGGGTATACAGTCCATCCCCGGGGCCCGCCCCTCGGTTACTGAGTTTAGGGCTCTATCCACATCCCCTAAGCTAAACACAACAGCTTTATAATATGTAAAAGGGAAAGGCGCCGCGCTGTGGTTATCTTCTGTGTTCTCATACTGGGCCTTAAAATACTCAATCCAGGAGTTTTGGGGGACGTTATTTTGTGGACTATTTGCCCGCCCATCTCCCTCCCATTCATAAATATCCCAGAATATCTTCGGGTTTTTTGACAGACAAGCGCCTTTAAGGTCCTTCCACATTTGGTCTTCCCTTATTTTTTTTGCCCCAATAGTCACTTTTCTGTAGCTCCGTCGGGCCTCTTTTATCATTATTGGATTTCTGGTTTTTAATGCTAGCCCCAACTCAGCCCGAGATTCCCTACATAATTTGTTGTACCACCTCTCCGATTTTTTCCTTGCTTTTAGATTGACAGTACAAGGTTTACAAAAATGGGTTTTAAGATTGGAAAAGAGATCAGCATGGTGCTCCTCAAATGGGTTATACCTCATTCCGCTAATTACACATGACCCTGTTTTGCCATCACCTTATCTTTAATAGCATTTACTGTTTCTGGTTGGCTAATCACTTTACACCACTTAAGGTGGCGCTCATCGTTTGATAGAATGGTTTCAGGGGCTAATTGGTCTTCCGACATATCTGCCATTCCCTCAAGACCTAATTTAAATAATGCTGTGAAGGGATTATGGTCACTCTCAATACGAGTCTTCACTTCTTCCATATCACCAAGGGAGTGCCAAAGCTTCAGATGGACATGCAGATAATCTATTTTACTTGACCTTAACCCGTTATCATATGTTTTCCTCCCCACCCTATCAGATGGTGTTCGGCCATTTGCGGCCCAAGCAGAACCCATTCAAGTGCAATGCAGCCTCAGTCCATTTGGTTTTAGGGCTTGTCTCCAATTGGGGTACCCCCCAACTAGAGTCTTCTTCCTCTGACATATTTAAATCTTCCAGTCCCATGGGTTCAAATGTTGTGCTGAAATCGCTTGCAATTAATGGCAAGGATTCTACCAATGATTCCAACACAACTAGCACCTCGCATTTTTTCCCTCCGGGTATACCGCTAGCATAAACATTAAAGATGTCAATTTTTATGCTACCCGTGATGCTGAGCCTAACTGCTATTATGTCACAATGCCTAACTGGGAGTAATTGAATGCTACAGCTTAGGTGTTGTTTAACCCAAATCACCATACCTCCCATTGGGCGTCCCTTTGACCCTCTCACAGCGGGGACATAAAAGTTCAAGAAGCCTGGTCTAAATGCTCGTTCAACAGACCAGGTCTCTTGAAAAAGACAAATATCAAATTCGTCAATAAAGCTTAGCCAACATGGTGAGACTAACTTTGGCCCCATACCCGCCAGATTCCATGTTATTAACGAAGTCAAGGAAGTTATACTCCTAGGACCTCAGTCTGCATCATTCTCTGCTACAGCGGAGCTTGATTGCAGCATTGTGCTAGAATCAGTAGGGGGTGACAAACGTACCCTACATGCAGTTAGTTGAGAGGAGGAGTTACCACCATTCTGTAGAGTAGCAATTCCATTAGTTACCTTAAGTCTCATCCCACCTACATCTGATCTAACATTTCCATACACCTGTCCCTTGCTTCTAACAACAGATTCAATGGGCGTTCATTTAGACTCTTGGTATCACTCCCTTCCTCTATTTGTTGTCAGGCGCAATCCTCCAGTCCCAACAGGGCCGAAAATCTGTTATACATTTTTAAGCTCCGTGCACCAGGATAGCCTACTGCTTCATTCCCTGAGAAGATTTCTTTATGTGAATCCTGTGCTGATACATAAAAGTAAATCAGTGGAAGTGACTGAATCTGGGACCTAAGAACTGCTTGTGGCCAGTTGCAAATGTGCTCCACACATCTCCTGTCCCTAAAATTAATGATGACGCAATCACCCCAATTGTCTTCGTACTTCTGCCCACCCAGTTAACCCTTCTGACAAACCGTATTTCTGCACGTATATGGGTTGGCAAAGGCCGATTAGCATTAAGCCAATAGATGCACTTATTTTTTTATTCCATATACTTCTCCCTCTTTCCCTGTCCTAGTGATGGTACCCCGCTAGTACTACTACATACGGGGCTGACCCAGGGGGGAGTTCTATAGTTGGCAGATTAGATACTACATGGTCGGTGGGGCCACTGGATGGTGTGCGTGATTGCACAGTTGGTACACTGGTCACCACTTTTTTATCCTTGGCTGTCTGAGCAGGATGAGTTGCCCCTTCATTGTTGGTTAGAGGATTAGCTGTACCGCGAATTACAGAACTATTTGCTATGGTACTAATACTATCTTTCAATAGAACATTCGGAGCTGCACCCACCATAGCTTGCCCTACCGCTTTTGGCTGTTTACAATGTGAGCCACTGCCCCCATTCCACACCCGCTTCTGAACCGAAGCCAGCGAAAGTTCCAGGCATACCAGTCTATTCTCGATGCAGTCCAGTCTCTCATGTATCGGGTGAATTGTTTTCTTGATAATAAGTTCCAGCTTTTTCCAGAACAAGACACCTGGTTCGCCCGATGAATCACCCTCCATAGTTGGTAATGAATTAGCCTCTTTATTAGCTGGAGTCGATGAGTCGTGACAGTCTTCAATGCTAGGCATGGCATTCTCCTTGGTCTCCTTATCTTTTCCTTTTCTCCCTTTTTTTGCTAGAGCTTGTGCTTGCTCTTGGACCCCTGGGCGTTTACTCCTTGGTGCCGAACACTTTAATTGTACTGCTCTGGCCGTATTGGCACCACTTGCTGACCTGGTCTTGATGCTGGATGAGGTCAGCCTTTTAGAAGGGATACCTTGATTGGTCTTCGCTAATAAATCTGTGGGCCGTTGTTCCGGGGATGCGGTATGTCCATCTGGCAGAGAATTACAACTACTGTCAGCATCCTCCATAGAAAATAATGTGTCGTCAGGGTCAGCCACATTAGAGATAGGCGACCTTGCCCTAGCCAGCCTTCCGATTGACGACCACTTATCAAAAAGAGGGTCTAAAGATAACCTTTTTTCTGTCAGTTCAATGTCTTTAGCTAGAGCTGACAATACTCGTACGGGAAAAATGTCCATGAAAATGCCCCTCCAGTATTTTTCACGCTATGTTCTCCTGTAGTAGAAAACGTGGCCATGTTAAATCATGCAAAGTAGTCAAAGGTATCTATTCTTTCCTATCGCTGTTGCGAATCTGGCTGTATGACACAGTCTATGACTAATCGGAAATTCACTGACCTGATTCCAGCGTAGGAGTTAGAGGAGTTGACCGTCCTGTCCTTGTTCAGGCTTAAACTGGCCTGCCCTTGGCCCGGGCTTCGCCCGGCGCCCGCCCGCGCGCACGTCCCACGGGGCCGGAAGTAGAGACTGGCTAAATAGCCACCAATAGCAAGGGGGTGTGGCCGCCGCCTGCCACGTCCTACCGCAGCCTCCTGGTAAGTGAAAGGGCTTCTGTGAGCACTCACTGCGTCTCCCGCAGAGCGGCAGACACGAGGTCCGTTTTTAAACTGCACCTGGTAGCAAGGGGGTGTGGCCGCCACCTGCCGCGTCCTCCAGCAGCCTCCTGGTAGGTGAAAGGGCTTCTGAGAGCAGTCGCTGCGTCTCCCGCAAGATATAAAATAGAGGCAGCTTATAGCCTCATAACTCCAGGCAGGATGGCGGGTGCGTGAGAGACTTACTTGATTGGAGTTGCATCTCCCGAAATAGCGATGTCCTACGAATGATTCAGTATGCGATGCGGGTCTCATGTTTAGCTCTAATACCGCTGCCTTGTTACATAGCCTGTGTTGTCGGGAATGAACCGGAAGTGAAAGTGACTTGTGTTCGTAAACACTCTGATCAATATATAAAAAAAGGTTTAAAATAATGGAGATATCTGCATTTTCGAAGTCTAATAGAATAGAGGCTCGTAACTTGAATTTGCACATTGTAGTTAAGCGAACAGGTTCTCCCGAAAGTCACCGGGCATTTGAAAATACCAGTCATCAAGAACGGACCGAGGTTGTCGGTCTCAAAACTTGGCGGCCATCTTAAATGGGTGATATTACTCGGTGTAGACCACAGAAAAATGTAAAATGGAGGGTATCCTGAACTGAGAACTGATCACAATCACAGGATGGTCCATCTTCAGGTTTTGACCACACAGGGAAGTTACCAAGTGAGTAGTGAATTAAGTTCAGCCTGAATTTTGTGAGTAGGAATCTATGGAGTGGGTTGGTCACAATTTTTAAGTATGGTTCCAGGGAGGGAGTGGTCGTTAAAACTATATACGCTCTTACCGAGGGTTTCCTCAGGTCCAACTCCTCTCTCGCCAAACAAGCCCTCTCCAGGAACGCCTGCTTAATCCATCTAATGTCTTCCCTCCTGATGTTAATTGGGTCATTAAAGAGTTCCGGTCTCCTGAGCGTGGCAAAAGCAGATCTAATATATTTCAGCCAGGGTATTCTCATGGCATTATCCCTCGAGATAACATATTTGAGAATTGCGTGATTTAACGTTAGCTCAGAGTTCAGCCATGTTTTAGACCAGAAAAGAAGTGGGGCGAGTTTTAATTTGTCGACAATATAGGGCAAGCCCATTTCTTCATGGATCGTGCAGGTGGGAGTGGAATTTGGGACAGATAAAATTTTCCTAATGAGCCCATTTTCCACCCTCTGTATTTTTTCCAGGTTTGCATATCCCCACATAGCGGACCCAAACATAGCAATTGGGACACACTTGCTGTTATTAACTTTTATCACTGCCTCCATCGGTTTCGCTCCTACTCTTTTTGTAAAGGCCAGCAAGGCTGATGTTGAGCGTGCTAGACTAAGGCTCTTTGATTTAATCTGGGGGACCCAGGAACCTCTCTGGTCAAAAAGGACCCCCAGATACGGAAAGACTGGTACCCTAGAAAGAACCTCACCCTTGCAAGTGAAGGATTTTTTGTGCAACATGTTTCCTTTACGGCCTATAATCATAGTATGATACTTAGTAACGTTAATTTTTAAGTCGAGGTTCATCATGAAGGAGCCAAAGCGGTCCAAAAGGGCCTGTAGACCAATGCCAGTTCGTGCTATTAAAACGGCATTGTCCACGTATA
Organism: Lissotriton vulgaris; assembly: GCF_964263255.1. Lineage (NCBI taxonomy): Eukaryota > Metazoa > Chordata > Amphibia > Caudata > Salamandridae > Lissotriton > Lissotriton vulgaris. The sequence continues at coordinate 10,546,508 of NC_141687.1, forward strand.
GGAGGGCTGGTATCTGTTCTCCTCCTATACGTGGCACATCAGCCATTCCTGCTTCTAAATGTTTCCCCAGTCCATTTATATAAATGGTGAAGAGAAGGGGGGCCAGGATACAGCCCTGGCGCACCCCTTTCTCAGACTTAAATCTGTCCGTGCACCTTCCATCCCTAGTGACCCTTATTTCAGCATTGAGGTCCTGATGTAAACTAGCGATGAAGGCTACCAGGTGTTTTCTATACCTATCTCGGGTAACAGGGTCCATAGCTTAGTCCTATTCACCAGGTCGAAGGCCGAGGAGAGGTCCATAAAGGCCAGATATACTGACCCCTCCCAGGCCACCGTGTATTTGGAGACCAAAAGGTGGAGATTGGAACATTGTTCAAGGGTCCCTCTTTTTTCACGAAACCCGTATTGAATATTTGAAAGCCCCCCACACAGTTCTAAGTTTTCCCTCAGTTTGACCAATAAGACTCTGCCCAAGATCTTAAACGCAGAATCAATGAGGGAAATGGGGCGGTAACACCCAGGATCCTCCCGGTTTCCCCTTTTGAAAATGGGTACAATAATGGATGTTGCCCATGTTTCAGGGAAGGTTCCTTTATTTGTTGCCCTGAACACTCTAGCTAATACTTTGGACCAGAGTGTCGGACAATATTTAAAAAATTCCGCCGGCACTCCATCGGGGCCTGGTGCCTTGTTTTTTGTGGACTCCATTATAGTTTTATAAACCTCCTCTTCAGTAAACTCTACTGTAGCTAAGAAATGGACCATCTCTGTTGTACCTGTGGTTTCATTTCGGTTACCTCCATATACATTGCTAAAATACTGTACCCTCAATACTCAAGTTGAACAAGAAATTGTAGGAAATGCTACAGAGGAACAAAGTACAAGTAAACCCCCTAAGGCAGCGAAGGAAACTAACCGAAGGCCAGAAACTAGAGCAACTAAAGCTAAAGAGAGTAATCTGAGTGAAGGTAAAAATTACATAAGTTGCACTGAAAGGTTTTCGCAAAGGAATCCAATAAAACTAAGGGAGGTAAGAAAACAGACAAAACCCAGGAACAGAAGATGGAAAGAGAATCTGACAAGGCAAAGGAGAGAGCAAAAGGAAAAAATAAAAACCAGGAGAATAATAAGGGGGGCGAAAATGAGATGGACAAAGATAGTGAGAACTTGCTAGAGAAAAAAGCAAGGAGACTACAGACGATAAAAAACGTGAAAGCAGCTGCTAAGGGCACTGGGCAGCAATTAGAATCTCAGCCAAGGATCTCAAATATATTTAGCCCTATCGCTAAAGATAATCAAGAGAAAATAAATCAGCAGTATCGCTGTCCACCGATTCCAGAAGACAAAAGGAATCAGAATGATCAGCAAGATCTACAAAGACAAAGCATGGGTTATACTTCCGTTACAAACACTGTACAAAAAATTGCAGGAGTTGGCACTGATTTAGCGAAGGAAATAATGCTGAAAAAGTCCTGTGCACAATTAAATACTCTTACAGGGAGGGAATCTCCGCCCCCACCATTAATTCAAAATTTGAGGACCAATCATCTCTCATTTGAAACACAGACTTCATCCCCAAAAAGGGAGCTGCCTTTGGAATCCGTAACATTAAGTGGAGAATCTGGCTCAGATATCTACGAGACAGGCGTGTCTATTTCTAGCGTAACAAGCAGCTCAAACGAGGAGGATGAAAATGAGGAGGAAGGAGAGGATGTCGAAGTTGTTGAGAGGAGCACAGCATACCAATTATCAACAACAATTGTGGAGGCCTCGAACACTACAGTATTGGGAGTGCCTCAGGCATTCATCCAAGATGTCCATCCCAAAGAGGGGGGGGAGTGAAAAAAAAGATGACGGGGAAAAAGAAGAATAAGACATAGAAGGCACTGTCAATGAACTGGCGAAGAGACCACAGACCCAGGAGGCAACTTAGAGCATGGCAAACATAGGAATAGCCGATCAAGAGAACCAAGAGAACGACAACGTCATCGTGAGCAGCAGAAAAGCAGTCAACTGCCAAAGGAAAAAAGGTTCTGATATGATAAACACAAGGGAGCCCTCCTTAAGCGAAGTCTTAAATTAAATCAAGCATTTCCACAAAGATGTTAAGAAGGACAGCAACAGGAATCATGATGCTATCCAGGAACTTCGAGGAGTGGTGGAAAAAGTTGACCAAACATGTTCGGAAATATCCAACAGAATGGCCTCTGTAGAGTCTCGCACTGAAAACTTAGAATCAGACTTTAGCAAACTTCAGAAACAAGGGGCAGAACATGATGGAGTAATCAAGGACCTGATGCAAAAAGTCGAAGACTTAGAGAACAGAGGCAGGAGGAATAATCTGCGTTTCCTAGGCATTCCTGAAGGTGTTGAGGAGGATGACCCGAGGGGATATATGGTCAACTTGGGAGAGGCAGCCTTTCCTGAGCTTGAAGGTTGAGATATCAACACAGAACTCCAACGAGCACATCGTTTCCCCTTGGCACTCCCGAAACGCAGCCAGAAACCAGTGCAGTATCCTAGAGCAATGCTGGTTTATATACGGAACTTCAGACTAAAAGAAGCCATCTATGACATTGCAAGGCCCTCAAGGAAGAAGGAATTCAAGGACTTTTCTTTTTTTGTGCGCCCAGACTTTGCTCATATGACTGTAGAACGTCGATGGAGGATGAGGCAGTTGATTACTCCTTTCGAGCAAAAGGGTGCAAAGATATTTCTCCAAAACCCAGCACGACTAAAAATAATCTATAAAGGCACCACTAAAACCTTTACTAGTGAAGTACAGGCAGAAGCTTATATGAACGAAATTGGGGGAAAATAATCATCAGGACGCCGGTAAACACCAAAAGTCCTGAAAACACTTTCCTAAAGAAGAAATACACAGCAACAACTCAAAACGCAGGACGTAATTTTCACATGTCAGTAAAATAAGTACATATTGACTAGAATTTTTATTTGCAAGTCAGAGGCTCTATTTACATTGTAAGGCAGAGAGTTTGTTCTTAAGCGATGCAGGGAATACATTGATATGATTCCGGGCCACGCGGCCTCTCTGACACGGACTGCCCTAATGGACAACCACACCTGGGACCTTGTACCCACGGTGTCTCTTTAGGCAGGGGGGAGGTGAGAGGGGGGACCACAGTGAGGGTAGGGCACGGGGTGTGGGTAAGGAGGGGACAGTAGGGGTGGGACGGGAAGGGAGGGGAAAGGGCGGAAATGTTACACAAGAATTCGATGTTTGGAAATCGGCACTACAAGCTTGGGTAGGGAAAAGAACACAGGATATACAGCAAAGTACAGATAAAATAGATGACTATCAGCTTGGGGATGTAAGCAACAAAGCTAGATGGCATGTAGGATAGTCTCGATAAATGTATGTGGGCTCAATGAACAAAAAAAGAGGTTTAAGGTAGTAGCACTACTCAGAACACTGCACGTTGATTTGGTTTGTTTGCAAGAGACCCATATAGAGGGCACCAACGCCCCCCAATTGGGCCAACTAGGGTTCAAAGTTATGGCAAAATCAAATCAAGGGACCAAAACTAGAGGGGTGGCTGTGCTGGGCAGGAGTAAGGATACAATTATAAGGAGGAAGAAAGAAGATCAATGTAGTAGGTGGGTGCTGACCGAGATAGCCTTTAAGGGGGAGATATTCACCTTAGTTACAATATACAGATCTACAGAAGACGACCCAGATGTATTCCAGTATCTGGATGGGGAATTAGCACAATGGCCTGAGCCAATTGTATGTTGTGGCGATTTCAATCTGCATGACCCAACCAGTTCATTTTTGCAGCTAGGCTCACAATATCGAGGCAGGAAGAGGAAGGTGTATAGGGCACTGTCTGATATGGCGACCCACAACTCATTGGAAGATCCCTGGATAAAATGGCACCCAAACTTAGATGGTAGCACTTTCTTCTCATCACCTCACCAGGTGCTGGTCAGACTTGATTACTTTTTAATTTCAAATAGATTAATCGGCGAATCAAAAATTGAAAAAGAACCCCGAATTATATCCAATCACAGTCCATTCGTTTTGACAATAAAATTAGGCAACTTTAATAAAAAAGAGGTGGAATGGACTTTTGAAAGGTCGCCGCTGCAAGATAACATATATAGGGAGTATATGACAAAATGGATCAAGGATTTCTGGGATATAAATAGAGGGACAGCACCCCCAGGGATAGTTTGGGATGCTTTTAAGGCTGCTGTTAGAGGGGAGACGTTAAGCTTTGTATTGTCCGCACAAAAAAAAGAGAAACAGAAGACAGAAGAAATACGGCTAAATCTACTAAAGGCTGAAGAAGAACTAGTAGTAGCTATTCAACAACAGGTCACGATAGAACAAATTATACTTAAACTAATATCGCTGAGAGCAGATTCCCTGGAAGGAGTTACCTGTTGGTGGTTGAGAAATATATGGCGAAAAGGGAGAACGCACATGAGCTCAGTGAAAGGGTGGGACATATCTTAGCCGTGTGGACCAGGCAGAGAGAAGCAACAGCAGACGTTAAAGAAATAGCCGATACACAGGGAAACTTGCTAACAGAGCCAGGACAGGTAAGGGAGGTTTTTAAACAGTTTTACACAGATCTCTACTCCTCAGACATTACAGTAAGTACGGAAGAGGTAGAAACATGTCTGAGCGAGGTGCCTCCCTTGGTGCTCTCCACAATGGAAAAGGAGGAGTTAGATGCTGGACTCCGGGTAGAGAAATTAGTTACTGCTCTTGGCAGTTTGCCCTCTGGGAAGGGAGCAGGGCCGGACCAGATCCCGGTGGAATTCTTTAAAATTTTTCAAACAGCAATTATAGGGGACATGTTTAACATCATGGCAATGGCACAAAAGGGTGAATCCATCCCTGAGTCCTGGGGTGCAGCCAATATAATCGTAATACTAAAAAAAGGTAAACAAATAACCGAGTCAACAACAACAGTCCTAGTTCTCATGGCAATTTTCCATTGTAACATTGTAAAACATCTCTGGCCCACGTGCCAAGTCCAAAGGGGTTTCTTTACTCTTAAGAAAAATCCTGAGATGCTTCAAAATATTGCCTTTTAAAACAACAACCTCTCTGATGGAAACAAACAGGACAGCACAAACAGAAAATGTGTGAAGAAGCGAGATGGCACCTCACGGGCGCACCACCAATGGGGCCCCTGATTGGTACTCACCAGGCTGGCCCTGTTCTCATCATTGGTGCCATCAAGCTAAAACCAAAAAAACCGTGTCTCGAACCTCAAAAGTAAAAAGACAGTGAATGGTGCAGTGGACACAACTTATATGTGACAAAACTAACAACATTTAACATATAAATCACTGTGCAACTGGGACCATAAACTTTACTTTCATTCCCTTCTCTGTTGCAAACCAATGAACACACATATACTAAAAAGGAAGAGAGTAAATACTACCTATCGATTTACTCTCTACTCACAGCCAACATGTTTCATTGCCTTGGTTTCTATCAGGCAATTTCTTCAGGGCGAAATATTTTGAATGCCACTGCAAGAGACACTGAGGCTTGGGTGCTGTAACAAAAACAAAATAAAAATGTGGTCACCTGGAATCCCCCTCTGTATTCTGCAACTTAGAAATGTCAAACCACCATGCTATATTTCAGAAAATGAAATGAATGGAAAGGAGTCTATTTACCCTGCTTCTAGTTTTGCCTCTCATACCAGTGATGAAGGAAAGATAAAAACGGAATCCAGCCCCCTTAGGTGAGCATGGTCCTGACTCCCCGTTCGAGAGAGTAACTGTAATTAAAAAACACAGGGTATTACATTACTTCAGTGTAGGTGCCAGTTCCCAGCTGACGCTTTCCAGTTGCGTTAACCTTCTGAAGAGCTGCCTTCCAGCACAGTGTTCTGCTGTCCTATTTGAGGCAGGAATGGAATTGGGGAGGGTTTTATTAAGGCCATACAGACCTTGTATATCAATCCAATGGCTAAGATTAGGGTCAATAGGGGATACTCTGCAGCAGTCAAGATATGCAGAGGGACCAGACAGGGTTGTCCGTCATCCCCCTGTTGTTTGCGCTATACCTGGATCCCTATCTGCGCAGGTTGGAACAGAATCCACAGATTGTTCCGATGAATATAAACGGCTGTGCAATAAAAACCCTTGCGTATGCGGAGGACGTCGCTATTTTGACACCTAACCCCTCCAGTGCCATTTGGGAAATAGAGGCAGAGGCGGAACTCTTCGGTCAAATCTCAGGATATAAATTGAACAAACCCAAGACACAGATCGTTGAAAATAGCTATTCAGGGTGTAATGACGCTAGGGTAGTTGGTTCAGCCATGTACTTGGGGGTGGCTATATCAGCAAATCTGGATAGGCTGGTAGAGATAAACATGGCTCCTCTGATGTCAAGAGTAAAGATAGATCTAATAAGGATGAATAATCTACACCTCTCACTGATGGGTTGCACTAACGTTATTAAGATGTTGATTCTCCCCAAATTTCTTTACTTTTTTAGATCGATTCCTTTATTCATTGAGAGTAGTTGGTTTAATACACTAGAGACATTATGCAAAAGATTCATCTGGGCCCATGGAAAGACGCGTAGGGCATATAAATATATGACGCTCCCAAGAGAAAAGGGGGGGTGGGGTGCACCGGACTTCAGGTTATACTATATGGCAGCTGCTCTACAGTACATGCAGGGGTTAATAGGAGGAAATGGCCTGGATGAAAGAGTTAATAACCTGTCTACGAAAGTGTATGCTAAGGTCCTAGCGACAGACGCGGGAAACTGCTTTTTAAACTGTATTGATTATGGCTACTTTAAAAGAACAAGGTTCAAGACGGTCTGAACTGCTGTTAAGATATGGACTGCCTTTTTGAAAAGAAGTAAAATTGGGAAGTGTAACAGATACACTAGACTCTTGTGAAACAGGTCGTTTCCCCATGCAATCTTTGCAGATGAAGCAATGTTTGAATGGGGGAACAGTGGAATCATCCAGATCGGGGACTTATTTGATATAGAGGGGATCGTACAGTTCGCAGATTTGAGAACGAAATATGGTATTAACAATAGAGATTTCTTCAAGTATCTACAGGTCAGGAGTTTTTTTTATAATAAAGCAGGGGGGTCTGTGGGAGTAGGCAGGAATGAGATACTGGAAAAAATTAGACTTTTGGGGGATTTATATGCCTGTTTGATTAAAGGGAAAAGTGATGACTTAGGAAAGGTGGGCAATAAATGGGCGGAAAATCTCAGCATAGACGCTGGGTGGTTTAAAAAATCATTGGACCTGGGCCGTACTATACTGTGCTCATCCCCCATGCAGTCACAACACTATAAAACTATTTATTCATTGTATCATACTCCTGCCAGGATAGCCAAATGGGGAGGGAGCACAGGTATAAATTGTCCCCGATGCAACGCTAGTGAAGCAGATAGTGTTCACATTTTTGCTACATGCCCTCAACTACATACGCTAATAAGGGACATCAAGGGTTTTCTAGATAGATCCCTGGGGATTCAAATTAATCTTAGCCCAGCTAGAATAATCTTAGGTTTGGGATTGGAAGGGGCTGACATACATCAGGAATTTCTGTTTGTGGCAATGTCAGTATATAGATTGACCCTAGCAAGGGCTTGGCTTGACAAAAACCAACCAACACTGCAAACCTGGCTGGCTAATCTCTTGAATGCGTATAATATGGAGAAGAATATCTATGCACGAATAGGGAAAAGGGGAAGGACATTAGGCCTAAGAATATGGCAACCCATAAGTATTTGGAAGGAAGGAATTGGGTCTCAGGTAGACCCAAGAAGGGCTAAAGCTTTAAGTGTGGTTAACTAAGAAATTCATAAACACTGTTTGTGGAAATGTGTAACGAAAAGCTTGTATATCTTGTAAAAATAGTTTATTTAGCTATGAAGCATGAAGTATTAATGCTGGAAAATTCTATAATGTATAAAGTGTGTGCAACATGGAAAAAATAAATATATTTAAAAAAAATGAGATTATGCAAAAGTTACACAAATGTATTATGTATTGTACCATTTACCACATATAATAATATATTTCTTTGACGAGCCCATGTGACACTCACAAATCACTCGCTAGAAGTCCAAGAGAGGAAAGACACACCCCAAGGAACTCATCATGTATGGTTCATATTATTGTCAATGCATGGAAAAGGAAGAATCCTTAATTTTGGCCTCATTTGCGGTCCTGCTTTGGTTGTGCTCAGATCTTGCTTACTGCTCCCTTATGGGAAATCTATTCTTTTCAGAGCATACCACCTCTTACTCCAACTCAGATTAGCAGTGAGGAGGAGTTCCACCACCCTAGCCTGCTCAATCAGCCAAAGAGTCTCACAATTCTCAATTCTTTGAAATGAGAGAAGAAAGTGTTTGCTAAGTTTTAAAACTGTAAACATTGCAATAAGGAGTTTAGTTGGAGACGAAGAAATAGCATAGCACAGGCACTACTGTACTGTGTGGGCACTTAGGATAAATGCACCCACAGATGAAAGCTCATGGCTTGTGTTTCAGAACCAGACAGGTCCTTAGGAGCATAAATCCTTTTAACCTTAGGGCACCGTAGCAGCTCAAGTTCTTTCTGGGCAGGTGCATAATAATCCTGCGGAATTGAATACAGCTTATTATTATTTTTTATCTGAAACCAGCAGTGCTAGACAGGATAAGCTCACACATGAGCATTAATAGGCAAGAGGTTTCATTTTTTTACACGTTTTTTCCTTGATTTTTTCAAAGAAAGTATTTTTCACCCTTTTAATATCTTTTAACTAATACTATGTGTTACCGTTACCCTATTTTAAAATAAAAAAACACATTTCAAAATGTTACATTATAAATAAGTTTACCTTTTTTTTAAGAAATGCTCTTTTCATAGATACCAATAATGTCATGATTTAATGTTTTTCTGTTGTAAGTCCCCTGTTAAGTAGAACAAAAATGAAACTGAGATCAATCAAAACATGTAATTATTGTCTTTATTTTTACCACAGTAGGTGGCTAACAAAAGAGTCTTTACTTTGGTTTTTGACTGACTTTTTTAAAACTTTTTTTTTAATTGTTGAACACAGAATGAAGGAGACTAAAAAAAGGGGATTTTTACTCGAAACTATGAATACAAAATAAAATCTAATGCCCAGGAGGGGATGTCTGCTCTTCTTCTGACATCTTATCATGGGCTGCTGCATTCTCCTCTGAAGAGAAACTGTCCAACAAGGACCAAGAACATTGCAATATTCAAGTAGGCTGGGTTGCCACAACTTTTCATGATGCTGGTTAGCCTGGTTGGAGAAATGAAGAAGCATCTGTGTTCCTCTGCATCCTGGCACAGCTGGACACAGGGATGGGTAGCCCTTAAGTGGTACAAGATTCCTGTTTTCCCCATAATATACTATTTCTGTGTACCCCCACTGAACCTCTTTTGGCAGAGTTTCCATTTAACATGTGTTGCAGAAACCTTTTAGCGATTCAACTCTCATGAGTAGCTTATGAGTCGCTCACAAGATGTTTGTGAGAGCATATATTTATTAATTCAGTTTTTATTTGCATATTTAGTTCATGCCAATGTTGAACAAGGCTATGATAGCTTTATCTATATTAATTTTATTTGCATGTGTTTATAGTCAATTACTCAGGTGCGTGACCCACAAGAGTCTGGCACACAATCACTGGCATGCAGTCCGAGGGTTAAAATATCTGTTTCACTCTTGTGGACAGAATGAAATACTATACTGAGGTAAAGGAGTACATAATAGTATGCAAAAGAAATGCTGAAAGAAGTTTGATCCTACACTTTGCAGGACACAGAGATAAATGACATATATATTATATTAATACAAACTTACAAGGTTGCCATGCCCTGCATATTTACGATCTTCTTGTTAGGGAAAATCCCCTATGTCTGCTACTTACCGAAACCTGGCTGGGAGAGGCTTCCAACCCGGATGTCTTCTCAGCCATTCCTCCGGCGTACAATATCCTCCGGCAGGATAGAGTGAAGGGTAGAGGTGGGGGAGTGGCGGTAGTGGTGAAAAAGAGTGTTTCCTGCTCTGTGCTTCCCCTGAATTCCATCGGGAGAGCTGAGTCGCTCGCCTTCACGCTCAGACTGTCCCCGGGCCAGGCTCTGAAGGGGTTGTTGGTTTATAGACCACCAGGCCCTGTGGGTTCCTTCCTGGAAGATCTGCAGACAGCTGTCTCTGAGTTGGTGCTGACCTCTCAGCACTGCGTCGTGGCCGGTGATTTCAACTTCCACCTTGACGTAGCGGACGACCCGGATGCGGTCAAACTGTTGGATATTACATCTCCACTGGGTCTTATACCGTTCGTGTCGGGGCCAACTCATGAGAAGGGGCATACCCTGGATCAGGTGTTTTCATCTGTCCCTCTTATGGAGGTTGACACCCTGCCGGTGCTCTGGACCGATCACAGGCTGATCAGATTTTCGGTGCTGGAGAGTGCGCGGCCGGACAACAGTGCCTCTGTCTTGTCTAGACCGGCCTCGAGAGCGCTGCACAGAGTGACACCTGATATGCTGGAACAGGCGCTTCTGGATCACCCATGCCACCTTTTGGGCGATCTGGATAGCGACACTGTGGCTTTGCAGCTATGGCTCATTGATAGGCTGGACGGTCTGGCCCCCAAGGCAGCCCCCCGGTCCACGGCGGCACGGCAATCTGCACCGTGGTTTACGGAGGTGCTTCGTGTGGCTCGCAGCCAATGCAAGGTGGCCGAGAGGGCCTGGCGCCGTCTGTATGATGGGGAGGCTAAACTCGCCTATAAGGCGGCGGTGAAGGCCTACCATCGGGACATCCTGGGAGCTAAGAGGGACTATTTGGCTAGGAGGATCGAGGCATCTGCGAACTCCTGTAAGGAGATCTTCACCATTGTGAAGGAGTTCACGACCCCTAGCTCCCAATCGCCCCCTTTAGTTTCTCCGATACGTGGGCATGTGATCTTGCCGGCTTCTTTACTAATAAGATCAAGGCGATTCAGGCCTCCTTTGTGGAAGGACCGGAGGATGGAAGCGGCGTCAGCGGGGCTGGGTGCGGATCTCCGCACACACCGGCAGCGGTGCTGTCTGATTTTCCTGCTGTTTCCAGCGATGTGTCCAGGCAGCTGCTGGCCAATCTGAAATCTGGCTCGCCACTTGACCCCTGCCCCGCCAAATCTTTGGCTGGGATGGCGGCGGTGGTGAACCCGCTGGTTAATCCCATCCTCAACGCCTCTTTGAGAGAGGGGAGGGTCCCTAGCTCTTGGAAAAGAGCGATGGTGATCCCCCTCCTAAAGAAACCGGGTCTCGACGCAGAGGTTCTGGCCAATTATAGGCCAATTTCACTTCTTCCGGCCCTCGCGAAGATCACGGAAAAACACGTCCACGGTGTCCTGTCGCGCTTTTTGGAAGCTAACAATCTGCTCCACCCATCCCAATCCGGTTTCCGTCCTAATTTTAGTACGGAAACGGCATTGCTAGAGGTCACTGAGATCATCAGGGAGACTCTGGATGTCGGCGGGAGGGCCATGTTGGTCATGTTAGACCTATCGGCGGCCTTCGACACCGTCCCCCATAGGGCGCTCTTAGCGAGGCTTTATGACATCGGCCTTAGGGGGATGGCGCTCAGGTGGTTCACATCTTTCCTTGAAGGCCGCCGCCAGACGGTCTGGGTTTCCCAGAGCTCTGCCGAGATGCCGCCACTGGGAGTTGGGGTTCCACAGGGTTCTGTGTTGAGCCCCACGTTGTTTAACATCTTTATGTCCCCTTTGGCGGCCTTGGTGGAAGCATATGGGGCCCAGATCGTCTCCTACGCCGACGACACGCAACTCCTCTTCACATGCGGGAAAGACCAGGAGTTTGATGGAGGGAGAATTCGGGACTGTCTCACATTGGTCTTTGACTGGTTCCAACGGAACAGTCTAAGGGCCAACTCAAGCAAGTCCGAGGTCCTATTCTTCGGTTGCGTTGCCGATCCGGAGTGGCAGCACTGGTGGCCATCCGACATGAGCCCTCCTGCACAGTCTTCCTTGGTGGCTAAAAATCTGGGTGTCAAGCTGGACAACCAGCTGTCGCTGCGAACACATATTCTGGGTCTGGCTGGCACCTGTGCAGGCTCTCGTCGGCTCTAGGCTAGACTATGCTAATGCCCTCTTTCTAGGCCTCCCTGATTACCTAGTTCAGCGCCTACAGGTGGTACAGAACTCTGCCGCCCGGGCTATCTTTGGCCTGCGTAGACGAGCCCGAGCCTCCGGGCTGCTACAGGCGCTACACTGGCTGCCTATCCGGAAGCGGATCCAGTTTAAATCCCTGACCTTCTGTGTTGAGCCCCACGTTGTTTAACATCTTTATGTCCCCTTTGGCGGCCTTGGTGGAAGCATATGGGGCCCAGATCGTCTCCTACGCCGACGACACGCAACTCCTCTTCACATGCGGGAAAGACCAGGAGTTTGATGGAGGGAGAATTCGGGACTGTCTCACATTGGTCTTTGACTGGTTCCAACGGAACAGTCTAAGGGCCAACTCAAGCAAGTCCGAGGTCCTATTCTTCGGTTGCGTTGCCGATCCGGAGTGGCAGCACTGGTGGCCATCCGACATGAGCCCTCCTGCACAGTCTTCCTTGGTGGCTAAAAATCTGGGTGTCAAGCTGGACAACCAGCTGTCGCTGCGAACACATATTCTGGGTCTGGCTGGCACCTGTTATGGAATTTTGAAAATGCTCCGTAAATTCCTGCCCCTGTTGTCTGAGGAGCACAGGCGTATGACTGTGCAGGCTCTCGTCGGCTCTAGGCTAGACTATGCTAATGCCCTCTTTCTAGGCCTCCCTGATTACCTAGTTCAGCGCCTACAGGTGGTACAGAACTCTGCCGCCCGGGCTATCTTTGGCCTGCGTAGACGAGCCCGAGCCTCCGGGCTGCTACAGGCGCTACACTGGCTGCCTATCCAGAAGCGGATAAAGTTTAAATCCCTGACCTTGATGCACAAAGCCTTGTTTGGATCAGGGGCTGGATACCTGCGGCGGAGACTGGCCTTTTATCGACCAGTCCGCTCCTTGCGTTCGGAATCCCTTTACAAAGCTGTGGTTCCTCTGGTGAGGAAGGCCCGCACGGGAGGGCGCTCTTTCAGCTGCAAAGCTCCCCAGCTGTGGAACTCGCTTCCTCTTTCGCTGCGCAGCACTGCCAATTTGTTCCAATTCAGGAAGAGCCTGAAGACCTGGCTTTTTAATCTTTAGGCTATTCTTACTGTTTCAGTTTCAGTTCTTTTCCTATTCTTTTTGCTGTGTTGTGTTATTTTTATTCTGAGTTGCAGGTGGAAAGCGCCGGGACACTCTTTTCGAGTAGCCGTGCGCTATACAAGAGCGTTATAACATAACATAACATAACAATCACCTTTTTTACATTTTTATGATCCCGCAAATGTCTAATGAGCTTCTCATGACAGGTTGCGAGAGCAGCAACACTCCATAAAAGACATTTGTTTATTAGATATTAATCCCCTACCTTATTGTTGGAAGTATCCACCCTACTTCCCTCACTGGAGAAAATCTTTTGGGTTTGCTGACATCTACTAGTGGTCTCAGCATTTCATTTCACTGTGGAATATTATTTTTTCTGGAGAACACATGTCCAAAATCATATCTTCGTCTAGTTATGGAGTCAGGAGGTAGGAATACATCATTCATCTGAACCTCCAAAGGCCACCAAGGAATATTTGATATGGAATGGTTTTATAATTCCAAAACAAGCCAAAAAAGTCTTATCTAGGACAGTGATATGTGAGTTATGCCATGCAAATTTGAAAATGCGCTTGCAAGCCTACACCTCATAAATCCACACGCAGGAAATGACGCAAGTACCACATAAATTGAAAAAAGTACAGCAGAGTAGTTTTGTAGCAGAGCAGGCAGCCTGAACCTCCTAATCCAGCATCTGTGAGTTGCAGCAAGATGACGACACCCTCACCCTCCGCTGTTACCACAAAGGCAGCGCAGGAGAAGGGAGCTCATCTGCAGTCAAGCGACCACCCTCTTTGGATTCCAGGATGAACAAGTCATTAAAATGTATCACCGTAGAAAGGCGTCTATTGTGACCCTGCTGCAGCAGGTCACACCTCAGCTACAGACTCCAAATGAAAAGGTCAGCATCATGCCATCGCTGACAATGCTACTGGTGGTTTTACTCATGTTGGCCTCTGGATCATTTCAAACAGCAGCAGCACAAAGGGTAGGGGTCTCACTGGCATCTTTCTCTGCCTTCCTCCCCTCTGTCTTGGATGCCATCATTCAGCTCACACCACAGCACCTCCATTTCCCAACTACACCCCAGCAGCAGATGGACATTAAACAAGGCTTCTTTGCCATTGGTGGCTGCCCACATGTACTTGGTGCAATGGATTGCATGCATGTTCAGCTGCTACCACCTTCAGCAACTTCACACCTATTACGCAACCATAGGCACACACTCCATCTATGTCCAGGGTATTGTAGACCATTGGGGACTATACATCAATGCAACACCAGCAGGACAAATACCTTTGGTGTGCTTCGTGGCAGCCAGGAAGCAGGTGTGCGGTTGTCCGGTGTTGAGTGCGTGCAGTGTTGTGGCCAGGGTACTGTAGACCATCGAGGACTATACATCAATGTACTTGCCAAATACCCTGGAAGTGTGCATGATTCATATATTTTCAGAAACAGCATCATCAATAACCATTTCCAAAATGGACCATATGGCAATGGGCTCCATGTAGGTAAGCATACATATATGTTCATACAAATGTACTCTGCAAGACTAGCTGGCCCATATTACATGCCCCTATGTCCGAATGCAAGAAGTCAATGTGAAAATGCAAAACCACATTTACTCTGTGACCATATACCATACAGTCCAAAGCTGCATACATACATAGCAGCATAACCTAAATTGCCAAGGGACACCAGATAGGAATGTATGCAAATACCCTACATAAAGTTGAGTCATACTGTCAACATATGCACACATGCCATCTGACACAAATTAACTATTGAAAGGTGCAATCCAAATAGAATTTGCACATGCTCTACATGATGCTTGTTTATGTGTATATAAGTGTACATATCAATTAAACACAAAATGCATGTATTAGTGCACCATGTGACAATGGTACCTGTTCAGAGGCATGTAAACCAAATTAGGGATAATGCAGGGCCAAAGAAATCAAACCATAACCAACAACCACCACCAACAAAATGTGTGAGACCACTAATCAATCAATCAATCAATCAAGAAATTTGTAAAGTGCACTACTCACCGAGATGGTCTCAAGACACTGGAGGTAAGGGTGCTGTTACTGCTCGAATAGCCAGGTCTATGAGAAGCCTCCTGAGGTAAGTGGGTCCTGGGTCTGCCGTAGGAGGATGGGGATCGTTTTCCAGGTCTTGGCAGCGAGGTGGGAGAACGATCTGCCACCCGTGGTCGCTCTTCGGATGCAGGGGACTGTGGTGAGGTCGGTGAAGCGGAGCTGGGGGTTCGGGGTGTAGAAGGTGAGTCATCTGTTGAGGTATGTTGGTCCGGTGTTGTGGAGTGCCTTGTGTGTGTGGGTGAGGAGCTTGAAGGTGATGGGAAGCCAGTGCAGGTATCTCAGGTGTTGATGCTATAGTTTGATATCTTTGTCCCAGCATTATCCCTCATTTTGGTTTACATGCCCTTGAACAGGTACCTTTGTCATATGGTGCACTAATACAATGGGGGCAGGGAGATTGGCCGGATGTTCTTGATGTCCCTCGGATCCGCCTTGAGTTTCTTGAGTAAGGCAATGATCTCGGCGTGCTTCCAGCTATCCGGGAAGATAGCGGTTTAGAAAGACATGTTGATGGCCTTGCGGAGATGGGGTGCAATGGTGGCGCTACCTTTGTTGAAGATGTGGTGTGGTCTTGGGTCTGACGGCTGTTGTGGATTTCTGCAATCTTGCAATGGAAGAAGGTGGCAAGGAAGTCGCACAGGTCTTGCGATGGTGGGATGTTGTTGGTGTTGGAGCTAGGGTTGGAGAGTTCCTTCAGTATGTTAAAGAGCTCTTTGCTGCTGGGTGCATTGTTGTTGAGGCGGTCCTTGAAGCAGGCCCTTTTGGTGGATCTGATGAGGCGATGGTGTCTGCGGATGGCGTTCTTGTGGGCTGCGTAGCTGTTCGGTGTCTGTTCGCAGTGCTATTTCTTCACTAGTTTTGGCAGGTTTGCTTGGAGGTCTGGAGATCCATGGTGAACCATCTGGCCTCTTGCTAGTACATCTGTTGGAGGGTTTCTTGATCTGTGTGAGAGTATTGGTGTAGTCGTTGATCCAGTGCCTGAGGTTGTGGGCGGCAGTGTCTGTGTCGGTGGGGTCTGCGGGTGGGCTTTGGGGGAGGGTAGTGTTTAGCTGGTCTTCAGTGATTTTGTTCCAGCTGTGGCAGGGAATTTGTTGAGTGCGGTGGTGCATGGTAGGTTTCCAGAAGGTGAATTGGATGCAGTGATGATCGGTCCAGTGGAGTTCGGTGGTGTGGCTGCAGGTGGGCGGGTGTTGCGATGAGCTGAGAACGAGGTTTGCGAGGTTTTCAATCTGAGTGGTGGATTTGGTGTCATTGTTGTTCTTGAGGTTGAAGTTCATGTCTCCGAGGAGGATGTATTCCCTGGAGGCGAAGGTGTGCGTGCTGACAAAGTCGGCGACAGAGTCGCTGAAAAGAGGCTGGTGTCTGGGGGGTATGTAGACGAGACTTCCTCTGAGGGTGGTGTTGGGATCAGTGTGCATCTGGAAGTGCAGGTGTTCGGCGGTGCTGAGGGTGTCGTCAGTGCTGGTCGTGACATTGAGGGTGTTCTTTTGGACGATGGTGATTCCACCTCCTACTCTGTTGGTGCTGAGTGATCCTCTGCGGGTTATCTTGTAGTCGTCTGGGATGGCTATAGCGATATCAGCTGCTGAGGAGGCATTCATCCAGGTCTCTTTCAGGAAGGGGATGTCCGGGGAGGAAGTGTCAAGCAGGTCCCAGAGTTCGACGGCGTGTTTGCGTGCAGACCGGGTGTTCAGTAGTATGCATCTGAGGTAGTTGCATACTGTCGCAGTGGGCGGTTTTTGACAGCTCGTAGGCTGGTGAAGCTGCAGCTCCAGCAGGAGAAGGGTCCTTTGGTGTGCTTTGTGGCACCCAGGAAGCAGGTGTGCGGTTGTCCGGTGTTGATTGCGTGCGGTGTTGTGGCGGCGTTTGCTGTGGTGTTTGCGAGGACCAGGTGGTCTGGCGCTGGGCGCGGTCCAGGTGCGGAGAAGAGCAGATGGGCTTGAATAAGGCACGCCAGCAGCGCGGCCGAGCAGCAGCCACTACATAAGGGGAGTTGGGAGGGAGGAGCATCTGGGAGGCGGAAGCGGGATGGCGAATGGGCAAGCAGGGAGGTGGGGTGCAGGGGACTCAGCAGCGGAAAAAGTGAGAGGGTAGAGCAGGCGGAGGATACAAAAGGCAAAAAAGGGCACAATAATGGTACAATAGTATAAAAGGGAATACAAGGCGAAATACAACTACTAACAATACGAGGGCAACTAATGACAATATGGGGGCAGAAGCACAGTCACAACAGGGAAAAGGGGCAGAGCGAGCACAAAGAGCTTACGGCCTCCCACTGGCCACCAGGGATGAGGCGCAGGTGGTAGCCTGCGGGTGGAGAAGGGCCTTGAACTTACAGCAAGCTGCAGCAGCGAGTTCAGGGACACAGACACAGAGGTGGTGCAGTGTGGCGTGGGGAGTGACCTGCCTGTAAACAGGGTCAAGGGTCGCTCTCCTCACCATGCAGCAGCCACCATATAAGGGGAGGTGAGAGGGAGGAACAGCTGGGAGGCAGGAGCAGGGCGGCAAATAGGGGAGCAGGGGGGCAGTGCCGCAGGGGACACAGCAGCGGGAAAAACGAGAGGGTAGAGTGGGCGGAGAATACAGAAGGCAAAAAAGGGCACAATAACAGTACACCAGTATAAAAAGAATAAAACACAACTATTAACAATACGAGGGCAACTAATGACAATACGAGAGCAGAAGCACAGTCACGACAGCGAAAAGGCGCAGAACATGTTTCCTTCCTGTGCTCTTCCCTGCTCTGTTGCACAATCAGCTGTCGTGTGCCGGAGCAAGCACCCTTGAACATGGAGCAAGGATGTCTGCGTCATAGGGAGATTGTGTTTAAGCAGGAAGGGGCACTTTCCTGCAAAACCATTATATCTACAGGTATATTCCACTTTCAATGTGTGCTGTATAATGCAGCACTTATTGAAAGAGAAAAAAAACAACTATGAATTAAAAGATTTATCCAACCCAATTCAATAAAATCTTCATTCAGATATCAAATATCCATAAAAGCAATGAGCAAAATACCAGCACAAATGTACATTTTCAAAAACATTACACAATTTAAAACAATTAACACACAGAGACCTGTGAACTGTTCAAAGCAACGCAACACATTCTTCTTAAACATATGACAAGCTTAAGACCGATGACAAAGTTTCTCATAGCATGTAGCAGCATAATTTGATGAAGTGCAAAAAGATTTAAACGATAGCGGCAAAATATGGTCTCTATACGGTCGAGTGTAAACGGCTAGCAGCATAATACTTTGAAGTACAATCAAATTAAACTGTGAGGTTTGGACTATAGAATAAATGACAACACTTTCCAGGGCACCGACCAAGATCCAAACGTATGTTCCTTATCAAATAGGAGCAAGATGTAAAAAGTGCAATCATATCTATTTATAAAGTACTCATTGAGGCGCATGAACGGGTTGCCATTTTCCGAAAAGTGCTGACACAGAAAATTAGGTCTTCTCGAGTAAGCTTAATTATATCCCAATAGGCTACTTTATAATCAGTAATGGCCAGTGCCTTCAAAAAAGGGATCAGCAATTGTTTACTATATTTTTGGTAAAAGTTACAGAAGAATAGAAAATGTAACATAGATTGACTATCACGATTGCTGCAGGGACACAGCGTTTGCTCAAGATTAATTTTGAAGTCTAAAGGGAAGCACAATAAGTATTTTAAAGTGCCAGACCTATGGCAAAAGATCAAGCTTCTCTTAAAGCAACTACTATCTTTTAGGAGGTAACTGGTTTGCAAATGTGAAGGTGGGAATCAGTGTCCACCAGGGACATATACCGTGAAACTGATGATTTTGAGAGTTCTATTGCACGTCTCATATGACTGTAATATTCACATAGGGCCACCTGAAGAATATTTGTATTTATACCCTCCATATTGCTTGGGTTTAAAAAGATATGGTCAAAATTCACCCTGGTCAGGCTTTCCCTGACAACCGCCAGCCACGGTATGTCCCTACCCTTGCCACATTTAAGGCAGTCAACTATAATTTCTCTTGTTAATGTTGCTGCTGGGTTTTGCCAAACCTTTAGCCAAAATATGGACGGGCGAGACCTATAGTAGTCCTCTACAAAATACAATTTAAACTCCTTGTGGAAAACAAAGCATGAGGATGAAATTGGCGCCCAAAAGATTCTCCGGCAAAATCCATTTTCTTTTACCTGAATGCTATGCCAGTTTGTGAGGCCCCAAACTTCTGCCCCAAATCTTGCAGTAGATATACACTGTGTTTTGTAAATTTTCCATAGATAGCACTACCTCAGTTCTTTTGGGTTGGGGAGGCTCAAAATTGAGTTAGTAGCCTTGAGAAATTTACTCCGGTTATGTACCAAGTGAGCTGCCCAGGAACCGTTATCTGAGAATACTAGCCAAAGGTATGGGAAAGTGTGAGTGTGTGGCAAGCATTCAGAACGAGAGGTGATTGTATTAACAGGATGTTTTTTGGGGCCGCAGCTCATTAAAAATGATTCCTTAAAATTAGTATAAAGATCTAAGCCGGCGATAAAATCAACAAAGCCCCTAACCAAAGTGTATCGTGCATTTGGGGTGCGGCCCATTAGGACTGCATCATCTGCGTATAGTAGTGCAGGCAGTTTGTTAACATTAATCTTGGGGACATCAGTAGTCAATTCAGACAGCACATTGTGTAGGTAATCTTCTATATATATTAAAACAAAAGTATGTCTGTCTGTCTGTTTGTCCTTTATGCATTACTACACCATCCATCCCATCGCCATGAAACTTTGGGAAGTTGTTGAGTACACTCCCGCAAAGGTTTCTGGCATAATTTCTTTTAAATATCGACCCCCAGGGCCCTCATAATCTTTCGAATACTGAATTTTTCCATTTACGGAATACCAGGTGAAGCGACAACTTAAAAGTCCATCGATACTGTGATGAATCAAGATGAAGTTGTCAAATACCCAACGGAATTCTGGAATTAACTGGATTTGCTAGGTATGCCACCGCACATTTTAACATTGAAAATTGGCGTGCCTAGCATTCTTCTCCGAAACATCAATCCACCACAACTTTGCAATGGTACAAGACTACGGTGAAAAAGATATATATATTTTTTTTTTTAATATATTTTTATTGCAGAGTTATAAACCACAGGATACAATTAGTCATCCAGTTCACTCGTGACATCCCCCCGTTCAAGAAAAGAAACCCCAAATCGTACACAGCCATTCAGCCCGCATCCCGGAGGCCGGGCGGCATATTACTCCATTCAATAGGAGAACATCACGGTGCACGTCCCATAGGGACCATGGTTGAAATGTCGTTTTACGTATCTGCTTTTACCCCCCCACCCTCAACATCGCTCCCATCAGCCATCCCAGTGGTAATCAGTGGTACCGCCCATGTCGGGACCTGCCCTAGGCGCTATGGTTCTGTCATGCCTGGCCTCTCCCCCCAGCCATTCCGCACTCCACATAGTACCCACCATCCTAGTAGATTCAAGGTGCCCTGGCGGGCTACCATCCAATGGCTTCCGACCCACCCCAAACTCCCATTAACCAACCCCCCCAAGGCCCCCCCCCCCTGGCAACTGCTAAGGTGTATGCCTCGTCCTGTCGAATTGGATGGATTCACTACAGTGCGGTTTATAATACTTTTGTGTTCGCCCCGCGGTGTCCACCGGCTTAATTCTCAACATCCTCATCCTCTACCAAAGAATCACGTAAGGCCTGCACCACTAACTCCCATGCATGCGCCGCATCCAATACCTTCTCATTCCCCATCTTGACAGCCTGCTTCATCCGGAGCACACTCTCGCAGGCAGCCCACCGCAGCAATTCATTCTTCCATCTACGCAGTGAGGGTCCCCCCCTGGACTTCCAATGCCACGATATTTCCCTCTGCGCCAATATCAGACCCAGGTCAATGAATTTGCTCGTCACCTTGGTGTGTTTGGTGTGCGGGAACCAAAGCAGCAGGCACGCCGCCATATCGAATTCCACCTCCCTGTCAGTCACTTCGTTCAGGAGTTCCCCTACCTCCGCCCAATAGGCCCCCAAGTGCGAGCACCCCCAAAACAAATGATCCATGTCCGCTCCCAGAGACGAACACCGTGGGCATCGAGCATCCGGCACCTGGAAGTACCGCTGTAATTTCTCAGGAGTTAAGTAGGCCCTATGAAGCACATAGAAATGTACTTGCTGAAAGCGCGCATTTCTCATGCCCTTCCACGTGCGCCGCAGGATGTGGCCCCATGCCGTATCCGGTATGGGCCGGCCCACGCTCTCCTCCCATTTAGTCTTGAGCCCTTGGAGCGGTTCCAGTCCCTCATTCAGCATCCTATTATGGAGGCACGTCACAGCTTTGAACGTACCTGCCGCCATCACCACATATTGGCACGCCATAGTCGTTGTCGGTTCCACGAGCCCCCCTTTCCAGTGCTTCTGTATGGCAGCCACCACCGCCGCGTGTAGGAGGAACCCCCCGTCGGGCAGCCCAAACTGGTCCCGGAGCGCTTCGAACGGTGCCAAAGCCCCGTCTATGTATAGGTCGCCTACTACCTGCAGTCCCGCCTCTTCCCACTCCAGCAATGGGGACCAATCTCCTCCGTATAGGCATGGGCGGAAAATCCGTTCCGCTCGCGGATTTTGCGGATTTTCGGGAAATCCGCAATCCGCGAGATTTGCGAATCTCCCGCAAAATCCGCAAATCCGCGAGCAGCGGATTTTGCTCGCACTGCTCGCACTGTTCGCGTGAGTTCGCGCCCCGCGAATAAGTGCAAAATTGCAGAAATACGATTTTAGCAAAACTGAAAGTAACTACTTACCAGGTTCAAAAGTTCAGGCTCATCATTAGTAGCCATTTCCTGTAGTGCTTCCTGAGGGGCCCCTCCAGAGTTCAGTTGCCAGTTGAAACTATTATGTGACCCTGCTCTGAACCTCAGAATAGTTACACATATGCCACAAAGGTCTTTAATTACAGCTAAGGGAGACAAGCAGGAGCCAGGCTGGAAGTTAAAATCCATTAATCAGCCCCTAATTCATTATTGTCAGTTGGGGCAGGGCAGGTGTTGTAACTAATTTTGCAACAATGAAAGCACTTAGCAAGTGCAAAAGATCACTAATCAGGGCGCACTAAGGAAGCAGGTGCCAGCTAAAAAAATATTCTGTGACACATTAATCAGCCCCAAATTAATTCAGGTCACTTGAGGCAGGGAAGGTGTGCTTTGCTTTGCCGAAAATAATGTACACTGGACAACCAGAGGGTGTGGTGATGAAACAGAGGGTGGCATGGGTGGGCCAGAGGGTGGCATGAGTAGTCAGAGAGTGGCAGTGGTGACAGAGAGTGGCAGTGATGAAGAAGAGTGTCCCAAACAGGCTGGACACGTAGAAACAACAAGTTCGCGAAACTTGCGACCCGACAGGTAAGTTCGCAATTTGCGAAAGTGTACAAAACCCTCGCGAACTGGCAGAAACACGGGCGAACACCAAAAAAAAAAAAAATCCGCAAATTTGCGGGAATTCGCGGATTTTGCGGATTGCGAATCCGCAAATCCGCAAAATTCGCGAACGCGAGATCCGCAAAATTCGCTCATGCTTAGCGGCAAGGCCGTCAGCATGCCGATCGGGATCTCTGGTGCATAAGGCCGCGTCGCCTTCGCCGAAGGCTCCTCAGCCAGCACAGCCGGAGCGTCCGCTCCTCCATGGTGAGGGCCCGCAACTCGAGCCTCTGTTGCATGATAATATAGGACAGTACGTGGCGTTGTATCCCCCAGTCCCGGTCCTCCTCTGGACCCCGAAACACCCTGGCCACGTTCTGTGTAAGGACCTGCAACTGCGCCGCTAAATAATACAGCTCGAAATCGGGCACAGCCATGCCCCCTTCTATCTTGGGGCGAAGTAGCGTGCTCAGGGCCACTCTACGGCGGCCATGCCCCCTTGGGAAGCCAATAATCATCGACCTCAGGTCTCTAAAGACCCCCTGAGGAATCCAGACAGGCAGCGTCCGGAAATAGTAGAGGAAGCGGGGGAGCGCCACCATTTTTAAAAGTGCGATCCTACCCAGAACGGTCAGCGGGAGGGTCGACCAGAAAGATAAGCTGCCCCTCAGTGCCCGGACACATCGACCAATGTTGCCCTCCAATAGGTCCGCAGTTGCGTGGTAGATGCGAACTCCCAGATAGGTGATACAAGATGGCTCCCATACCACGCCCAAATCGCCGCCGGGGTCTGGTGATCCCGCTCGCAGCGGAAACACACAAGTCTTCGCCCAATTGACCTTAAGGCCCGACAGCCGGCCAAACTCCGACAACAGATCCATCGCTCCGTCCAATGCCCGCGCGGTGTCAGCGAGGTACAGGAGCAAGTCATCCGCATATAGCGATATATAATGCCACTGCCCGCCGCTGGCAATCCCCGCGTACCTGTCACCCGACCTCGCATGGACCGCCAAAGGTTCCATCGCCAGAGCAAACAATAGGGGGGACAGAGAACATCCCTGTCGCGTGCCCCTGCCCACCGGGTACGCCGCAGACACCAGGCCGCCCAAACGCACTCTCGCCGTCACCGAGGTATATAAGACCCTCGTCCACCTGCGGAACCCCTCACCCATGCCAAACCTCTCTAACACTCCATCCAGGAAAGACCATTCCAAGCTATCAAAGGCCTTCTCGATGTCTACTGACAGGACCGCCGGAGCTCCCTCTCCGTCCAAGATGGCGTCCATTATTCCCACTAGGCGGCGAATATTCAACGCCGTGCTCCTTGTGGGTATAAACCCGGCCTGGTCCCTGTGTACCAAGCCCGTCATGTGTGGGGCCAGCCTGGTGGCCAGGATTCGGCTCAGAATCTTGTAATCCACCGTCAGCATGGATAGCGGGCGGTAGGACCTTACATCCGTTGCATCCCGGCCAGGCTTCAGGAGTGGTACAATCAAGGCCTCTCGCATGGACCCAGGCAATTCCCCAGCCTCAAAAGCTTCCGTATACACCACCAGCAGCCTGGGAGACAAGCTGTCCACATACTGTTGATAAAATTCAATCGGCAGCCCGTCCACCCCGGGCGTTTTGTTACGGGCCATATGTTTGATGGCCACCCGTATTTCTGTGAGCGTGATCGGGCTACGCAGCTCCTTCGCGTCCTCCTCGTCCAGGACCGGAAGCGGCCTCTCCCCCAGGTATTCCGCAATGTCCTGAACCCCCACTCCCAGCTGACTCTGATACAATTCCTCATAATACCCCCTAAAACGTTCCAATACCGCTGCCTGGGAGTACACCATCTCCCCCTGCGCATTACCAATGCTGAGGATCGGGCAGCCCCTAAGTTCCGGGTCAGCTAGTCTGGCCAAGAGGGTGCCCACCTTGTCCCTTTCCGCATGTGCCCTGATGATATACTGCCGGTAGTCATAGCACCTTAAACGTTCCGTCTCGGTGGCAACCACTTCCTTCGCTTCCAATAACTGGGTCTGCAAATCTGGCCTAGCCGGCCTGCGGCGCTCCAAGTCCCTCAAAGTCTCTTCCGCTTTCATGAGTGCGTTCAACACAGTCGTGCGAGCATTCGAAAACCTACCCAAGCACACCCCTCTCACCACCACTTTCATCGCATCCCATTCAGTGGACCTACTTGTGGCCGTGCCCTCATTCACTCCGAAATAGCTATCAATGCCTTGCTGAACCGCGTCGCCGAACACAGAATCCTCAAGCGTCTCCGGCCGAAGCCGCCATGTTGGTATCACTGAGCGCTCCCGCTGCCACTGAATGTGTACCAATAGGGGGTTATGATCTGAGATAGTCCTAGCCAGGTACTCCGCATGGGAAATCAATGGGGCTAGGGATCCACCACAGAGCACCGAATCAATCCTGACATGCAGATCATGGAGAGCAGAGTAAAAGGAATAATCCCTGGTTTCCCTGTGCCGCTCCCTCCAGACATCCAGCAACCCCCATCTATCCTGCCAGTCCTTCCTGTGCGCGGCCAACCTGCCAACCGGGGAGTCCACCAGGGGGGGATGGGACCTATCCAGAGCCACATCCGTGATCGAATTGAAGTCCCCCCCTAACACCATCGGGCCCACCAGGAAAGAGGCCAGGGACCCCGAAAGGCCATCAAAGTATCGAGCTTGATCAGTGTTCGGCGCATACACACAGCAGAAAACCACATCCCGTCCATATAACCTCCCCTTCACCGCCACAAACCGGCCATCTGGATCCACGACTTGATTCAGCACTTGAAAGGGTATCCCCGCCCTCACCCAGATCAACACCCCCCTGGCATATGCTGAGTACGTGGTGCCGAACACCTGGCCCGCCATCTTTTCTGCAAAGCAGCGCACTCTTTTTTGGTGAGATGAGTCTCCTGTAGCATAGCGATCTGAACCCCCCTGCGCACTAAGTATGCATGGACTTTGGGATGTTTCACCATAGTTCGCAGCCCCCGGACATTCCACGTCAGGCATTTCAAATTAGGTAATGTCCCCATTCCAACTTCGTACAGTCCGATTCAAATAACGAAGGTTCATAGCCCCCCCAATGCAGTTGCCCCCCCCGAACATACCCAGAACAGAAAAACTCCCCAAACCCCACTCCCCAGGACAGAGCACACGAACCCGATGTCCGCCCCCATCCAAACCTTGAACCAACTTCTCACACTCTTACCCTGTGGTCTCCACCACAGTCGGCCTTAAGGGCCCAAGGGGGGTGAGTTACCGCCGACCCCAGCTAGCGGAGCCCGCGCCCCGCGCCTTCGTCCCCTACTAAGCACACAGCCCCCCCACCCGGCATCCCGCCCTCCATCATCAGGATACCACCCTACCATGAAGTCTCGATCTAGTCCCAATACAGTCTCAGCCGCAAAATATGCCATCCGATGTCTGTGGGGTCACTATCGGCCCCTTCGAGCTTTCCGCCTCTGAAAGTTCCTCTCCCGTCCTGCTGCCTTCCCCGCCTGAGTCCGATTCAGCCAGTTCACTAGTCTGTTGCGACCCCGTAATGGCCGCTGTCGCTGCGAGTGCATCCCTCTTCTCCGCCTCCATTTGAGCCTCCCGTTTCTCCCGCTGGCGCCTGTTGCGGGATCTGATGCGCTGCGATTGCCTCACCCGGGGCTGCTTGAGTTGGTCTCGCCTACTTTTATGCGATCTGTCCGTCCCCGCTCTATACGACTCCAGCCATTGCCAAACTTCATCCGGAGTCTGAAAAAAGTGCGTAGTGCCATCCATTATGATCCGCAGCTTAGCCGGGTAGAGCAAGGAGTACTGGATGCCTTCCTCCCTGAGCTCCTTCTTCACCACTAGGAACGATGCCCTGTTCTTCTGGACCGCTTGAGTGTAGTCCGGGAAGATCGTAACCTTACTGTTCTCCACCTCATAAGGCCCCGACATCCTGGCCCGCTGGATGAGGAGATCCCGGTCCTTGTAGTGGAGGAGCCGCACCACCTTCGGTCGGGGGGGGCGGCCAAGCCCTGGTGGGCGAGCAGGTACCCGGTGGGCTCGCTCCAGGGTGAAAAAAGGAGTAAGCCCCTCCGGCGCTACCACAGTGCGGAACCAGTTCTCCATATAGGCCACCGCATCCTCCCCCTCAATCCGTTCCGGCAGGCCTACGACCCGCACGTTGTTCCGTCTTTTGCGGCCTTCGGCATCCTCCGCCCGTCGCTCCAGCGAGTCCAACCGGGCCAATATGTCCGTGATCCTGTGCTCCGCGGTCACCACCGACGGCTTCAGGTCCAGCAACAGTTGGTCATGGTCCTTGACCCTGTCCGCCAGCTTCGCGTGATCCGCGCGTAACAGCCCCAGGCCCGTGGCCACTTGGGCGATGTCTTGGTGCAATGCCTCCTTGGACGAGGTGATCGCATCGAGTATGGCATCCAAACGCCGGTTCAGCCGCTGTTCTTGGTCCAGCTCCGGGGAGGGAATCTCGCCCAGCCGAGTCGATGTCGCCGGGTCCCCCACAGCGCGTTCCTCGGCCATCGGCCCTCCGGTCGCCGCCATTCCAGGGTGCTGCGTCACAGGTCCAGGAGCCCGTTTTGTGTCGGTGCTCGTAGTTCAGTGCCAGCCCCCTGGCACCGGGCAGTGCAATGTCGCCACCGGTGCCCTCAGGAGCAATGACCAGCTTGACGAACTCCGTTCAGCCGACCCCCTCGGGAGCCTGAGGGGGGAAGGATGAGTCTTAGGGCGGCGGCCAGCGAGGGTCCCCCAGGTCCGGGCGAGGCAAGTCAGCGTCCCCTAGTCTCAGGACACAGCACCGCCGATCCTAGCGCCTCGACCAGCCGATTGCAGGATCTCTTGCCAGTCGGCGACAACTTGGCTCAGGGCTGAAGTTCGGGGCCGTCCGACCTCCTCGCCGCCATTTTCTTCGCACCCTCAGCAACACCTCGGCCGCCTCTTCGACTCGGTCTCCTTGGGGCCAGCAGTCCCCCAGCGGTTCTCCGATCGTGCCCGGCTGTCCCCTTACACTTCAGAGGGCAGGAGCGTCGTCTCCGGGTCGCCTAGGGTATCGAAAACGGGAGAATTAGCGGTATTCCGCGCGGAGCTGCGAGCTCACGCCGCCATCCCGATCGGCGTCCAAGCCACGCCCTTCGACTACGGTGAAAAAGATGATGAACAATGTCATCAAAGCTATAATTATGAATGGGAAATTCAAGGGGGAAGAAGTACTGTTGCTACGTATTCCAATGATACCATCAGATATGCCTTTTGAATTCAAAAGTTTAAAATTTCTGGTGCGACTCGCTTTTGCAATGACCATCAACAAAGCACAAAGACAATCGCTGCAGGTTTGTGGACTGGATTTGGAGAATCCGTGCTTCTCACATGGACAACTGTATGTGGCCAGCTCACGCGTCGGAAAACCTTTTGATTTATTTGTGTACGCACCAGAGAAAAAAACTAAAATTATTGTGTATCCACAAGCCCTCGAATAAATAAATAGAATTAAAATGACACTTTGAAATGTTTTCCATATTAAAAGGAATACGTTTCAATAAAAAGGACACAATGTAAATTAAATGTTATCATAACGAGTTTCCTAGAATTTCCTTTCTTCTAAGATTGCAGCAACGCGCGACGGGTAAGCTAGTTAATGTATAAAATGAATAGGAGTGGGGCCAGTACGCACCCCTGCCTGACCCCTCTACCAATAACAATATCCCCTGATTATTATTAAATGCAGGTCTTGAAATCACATAAGTGGCTAAAAGCATTAATTGCCTTTGGATTGGGATCAATAGACATGAAACAGGTTTTAACAGACGATCAGTAAGTTGTTAACATGTTTGAAAACAGGTTTATTTATTTATTTATTTATTTATTATAAAGTTTTGTATAGCGCGAACAAGACCCGTGGGTATCAGAGCGCTTAACAAGAGAGAGGAAAAGGGTTAACATATATATAAACAGTTAAAGAGCAACCGCTGTGAGGT
This sequence comes from Lissotriton vulgaris, assembly GCF_964263255.1. Lineage (NCBI taxonomy): Eukaryota > Metazoa > Chordata > Amphibia > Caudata > Salamandridae > Lissotriton > Lissotriton vulgaris. The sequence goes on from NC_141687.1 coordinate 10,575,233, forward strand.
AGATGATATATATATTCGTAACAAATGTGAGGTTAGCGTAAATAATTTATTTTATTTATTTAATTTGTATGGCGCGTTATAACCACAGGGGTCTCTAAGCGCTGTCTGTCCAGATTTACGTGAAAGATGTTACGTAATGAGGTGTTACATTCACTTGAAATCAGCTGTGCACCTAAGAGCTACTCCATGCTTGTTTGTACAACACAGTTTTTAGTTTTTTTCTGAAGGGAAGTAAATTACTTTCCTTCCTGAGATCTGAATCCAGTTTATTCCACAAAGCTGGAAGCACGTTGGAGAACGCACGGCCCCCCACCGTGGTCAGTTTGAAGCGAGATTGGGACAGAAAAGTGGCGTCCGACGAACGCAAAGTCCTACCCGGTGTGTAGGGGGATATTCGGGATTTCAAATATTTGGGTGCTTTGCCGTGCAGAGCCTTGTGAGCAATACACAATCCCTTGAATACAATTCGCTGACGTATTGGGAGCCAATGCAGCTCCTGCATCAGGGGAGAGGCATGGGCAGTCCTGGGTTTTTTGAATATGAGCCTAGCTGCATCATTCATAACTCCCTGAAGCTTGTCCAGCAGCCGCTGCGGCAAGCCTAGGTATAGGGAGTTCCCGTAGTCCAGCCTAGCCAGAATTGTGGCTGAGACCACGTGTCTCAGAGTAGGGAATGAAAGCAATGCAGAGATCTTCCTTAGTTGTTTTAGGAGGCCTATACAGGTGCCCACTACAGTGGAAACCTGTTTTTCCATGGATAATTTGTTATCCACATATAGGCCTAAGCTTTTGACTGCGGCTGCCGGTTTTGGTGGTGTACCCAACTCTTTAGGCCAGAATTTATCGCTCCAGGGGTTGCCCGAGATGGAAATGGGCAACACTTCCGTCTTGTCTGGATTGACCTTCAGAGAGTTCTCAGACATCCAGTTAACTGTGGTTTTCAGTATGTCCTGTAGCCTAGTGGATGCTCCTGGGCCATCATCCAGCCGGATGATGATCTGGGTGTCATCGGCATAGTTATACACTAGGCAATCCATCCTGTTCAGGAGAGCAATTAATGGCTGTAAGATGTCAGATATCTTCTTTACAAAGAAATCCTGAAACCTCTGACAGTCCGCCTGAGTAAACTCGGGACTTTGCTCTTTGTTGACCCTGAGCTCTGCCAAAACCCGAAAGATTTCTTTTTGTGGGTTTTCTGCAGCCACTATTCTCTCCTCGAAAAAAATAGCCTTCCTAGATTGTATGGCTAGTTTATACTGGGCTAAGGATGAGACATATTCTTGTTTGGAGATGGCGTCGTATTTTTTACGCCATGCCCGTTCTTTCTTCCTCACCCCACGTTTCATCTCCCTTAGGGAATCGTTGTACCAAGGTGCCCCAGCTCCTCTTGCCACCAATAATATGCTATGACTATAAATTAATAACAAAAACATGTATATATAACAAATATGAGGTAGCTCGGTATAGGTTCATGAAAGATGCTGTTCTCCTGTTCAATCAAAATAACCATTACTAGTAGCCTTTAGGTTGTTCTCATATCATAGGATACGTATTCCTTATAGTATTGACTATGCTTCCCTTTCTAATGGCGTACATGATCTGTACTAAGGCAGTAGTCTATCAGAACCATGAACAGTGCTCTTCACTAAGTAATGTATCTATTCATCAGCAGGCTCTTCACTTCCCGCTTGAATGTTACCAGATTCTGGATCTTCCTGATGTTTGGAGGGAGTGAGTTCCATATTCTGGGGGCAGCTCCTGAGAACGCTCTGTCATAGGTTTTTTTCTTTCGGAAGAAGGCAGGCCGTAGCAGCAACTCCTCAGCACTCCTAGCTGGTCGGTTGCCACCGGACAACTGAATTTTCTTGGCTAGATATCTTGGGGTGTTGTCGTGTAGTGCTTTGTGTGTGATACATGCTATCTTCATTTGGATTATTACTTCATACTGTAGCCAGTTTAGTACTTTCAGGTGCGGGGATATATGATCATATTTCCTGGTTCCTGTGATAAGTCTTGCCGCAGCGTTAAGGCAGGCTTTCAGTGGTGCTGTGGACATTTTTGGTAATCCAGCCAAGGTGGTGCAACCATATTCAAACCTCGAGATAACTAAGGATTGGATTGCCAATTTGAGGTCTGTCTCTGTGATGAATGGTTTCAGTTTTCTTAAGTAGTTCAAGTGAAAGCGGGCACTTTTCGCTATTGAGTTAATGTGGGCTTTCATGTCTAGATTCTCGTCTAAGGTGATTCCTAGAGATTTAGCTGAGTTGACAAGGGTTGGGTGCAGTTTAGCGCAGTCACGACTTTCGTCCATTCCTTTATTTCTGTATGGCTCCTTGGAGGTGAAATTAGTAGGAACTCTGTTTTATGTGCATTCAGCTTCAGGTGGTTTATGGTTAACCATTGAAGTGCCATTTTTAGTGTCTCATTCATTAATTCCAAATCTTTTAGGGATGCGATCTTTAGGTATATTTGCGTGTCGTCAGCATACATGTGATAGGATATTTGAGATTTTTGGAGAATTTCTGTGAGTGGTTCGACATATAGGTTAAACAGATCTAGGGATAGTGTCGATCCTTGAGGGACTCCAATTGAGATAGGGCACGGAAGTGAGATTGATTGGTTAACCAGGAAGCGCTGCGTTCTGTTCTGTAAAAAGGAATCAAACCATTTCAGCACAATTCCCGACAATTCCATCCTGTCCCGTAGCCTGGTCAGTAATGCTTCATGACTTACCGTATCAAATGCCGATGACAGGTCAAGGAGAATCAGTAAGCATGCTTGATTTTGGACAAGGGCCTGTAGCGCGTCATCAATAATATGGAGAATCATGTTTCCGTGCTGTGCCCTGCTCTGAATCCTGATTGGCATTCATCTAGCAAGGAGAACTTGGTGATGTGTTGGCTCAGTTGGTTCTGCACACATTTCTCAGTCAGCTTGGCCAGTAAAGGGATGTTGGTCACTGGGCGAAAGTTATTTGGATCTGATGCATCCGCTGTGGGTTTTTTGATTATGGAGACGACTTGACCTGTTTTTAGGCAGTCGGGAAGGATCCCTTGTGAAAGTGACGCATTTATTATTTCGGTCCATATTGGAATCAGGATGTGATTGATTTCTTTTACGCATTTTGCAGGCAGGGGGTCTTGGTAGTGGTTGTTAGGTTTGATTTCTGAGAGCGTCTTGGCAATCATGTGTTGGTCGTACAGTTCGAATGTTTCTCAACTTGCCTTGTTTTTTGCCATAGTGCAATCCGTTGTAGAGTCGGCATCGTTCGTAAACCGAGGTTCGTTGGGAAGGTTCAACGCAGAGTTTCTAAGCTCTACTTCGAGTGCTTTGGCCTTTTCCGTGAAAAATGTGGAAAATTCATCAGAGCTTACAGGTTACTTTTATCAATGTCTTTACAGATCACTTTTAAATTATCTGTTGAGGGTACTAAGTTACTCGCCGCCTTTAACAAAATCCGATCTAAGGGCAACCCTGAATATAACCGAGGTTGGATAATGGTCCCCGTGCACAGTGGGTATAACCTCAGCTTTTAATATAAACTCTTCTAATGAAGGCGACATGAAAACATAACCTATCAGTGAGGCGCAGCCGCGGCCTCTATAAGTGGGGATTGGACAGCTGTCAATATTATTTATGGCCGCGGTATCCATCACGTTTATTAAATTGTGGGTAGACAGGTGATCCAATAATTCTGTCCTCCTTTTACACGGGTGTATTTGGAGTGGGTGGGCTGCAACCAATTCATTTTCCCTGACAATCTTAGGTTTAAAGTCGCCACCCAAACAGATTCCAACTAATTTATAATTCTCCATTTGGCTTTTTACATCCGAAACAGAATTAAAAAGATTGATGAAATTCATGTAGGGTACAGTTAATCCGCGTAGCGCCTTGGAAAACCACACCTACGGTGGCATAGCATACTGACGCATATCCAGATTTGCTAATCCTCTTAAATCTGTTCCATGAGTGTTGCATGAGAACACCCACAGCAACACCTTTGTAAGCACCTTTACTGGAAAGTGCTGCATGTGAAGGGGCCACATTAAGAAGGACAGGAAAAGCCATGCAGGGTGGCTTTTCCAGTCCTTGTAAATATGGGGCAGCATAAAGCGCTGCCAGTGCGTCACAAAAAGTAACTTAATGTTGGCCCAAGGGGCATGAAAATCTGACCACCAACTTGAATCGTAACAAGTAATTGGCACCAACATAATTCACTATTGCCGTCTTCACAAACATTATGTACAACACATTTTACTTACGTTCCACTTACAGCTGATCAAGGAAATGGTCTACAGAAGTGGTTGATGACACCATTTTGTAATCCAGAGACTGATCCGCAAAAAGCATAAAACCATGCCCATTGCAGAACTCAAAACATCACAGAAAGAAGCTTTGGAATGCTCAAGTCCACGTTCTTTTGCCTAGATTTAGCAGGCAGAAGGATACTCTATTCTCCAGAATCTGCGTGCAAGATGATAATGACATGTGCAATACTCCATAACATATGTGTAAAAACCAATGTGCCCTGGGATGAAGAGGAACAGCCCCCTGAATAAATGTGTGATGGTGAAGATGAAGCTGAAGCAGGAGGATGAGAAATACTCCACACTGCAGCAGGGATTAGACACTGTGCACACATTGTCACACAATTCTTCTCATGGTGTAGCAAATATACTTTTATTACAATATGCACCAATATCACAATAAAAAATTAAGTAGGAAAATCAACTTTGTGTGTATTTGCTTCACAGGTCATATGAGATATATATGTATGTGCAGATTAACATGAAACTGTGGCTGAATGCCAATGCAAGCACTTTGACGGTGAGAAGCTTTGGCACTTTTGGAGCACAGGAATGCAATATTATCATAATGATATGTTGCATTGTTTTATACAACTCTGCAATTTTACACAAACAGCTGATATGAGCTGGTTCTGACACCCTTTCACCAAGATCTAAGGATGTCTCTGTGGTTTGGATGACATGCATAAGTGCAGAAAGTGGCACCTACCATCACTCACCAAAACACGTGGGTAAATTCAAAAGCCCCTTGTGCTGCTCATGTGTCATGTTTTGACATGTGAAAAGTGATGCACCAGTGCTGCAAGGGGCCTGAAAAGAAGACAAATGGTTCCTAGCTGTTACATGGTAAGAAATGTACTGCAGGTAGTGTCAACGATGCATGATGCAATGTTATCGAACTGCTTTGCAAGTCCAAATTAAAAGTACCACAAAGAAACAAATCAATTTCCCCAATAATATGTACACATACCCCATGGTGTACATGACTCATCATTAATTCATGCAACATGTTGAGGAGGAATACACACATGTCCATCTATTGACTTACAAATCTGGGTTGGGTCACTCAGACCACTGAAACCTGTTGCATCTCACCGTAAAGTGTTGCAAAGTCAAAAGTGTAAAGCTTCTTGAAATCTGCCTTGACTCACTCAGCCCCCCTGAAACGTGTGGCATCTGATCGTTAAGTATCGCTAACTTACAAGCCTGATGCCTCTTTAAATCTGGGTTGACTCACTCAGACCCCCTAAAACGTCTCGCATCTCACCGTAAAGTGTGGCAAATAATCAAGAACGGGTAGCATCTGATCAAAACACAACTTAAAACTGTCATGCTTTGTATTGTCAAATGCATCTTAACGCATGAGGTCAAAATGCAAGAAACAGGAAAACATTGCATTGTCTGGAATATCACGCAAAACCTCAATACATGTTGCATCTTAGCAAGAAATGATGCGTTGTTTCCAGAATGTTGTAAACCAGGAAGTTCACCGTTACGTTAACTTTATCTTACTATCTCTAGGAGTGTGCTTGGTTGAGGAGGCTGGTGTGGAGTGCTGAGATTGTGATTGGATCTTGGAATGTGTTTTGTCAGTCCTGGGTGTAGTTTTAACATTTGTTGGTCTGTCTTTCGTCACTTGTAAGACTTGTGTGTGATCTAAATTTTGGGGTTTGTGAGTTTAATAGGGGTAGTTAGGTGTAAGATTATTATACGGGTGGGGTGAATTAATTTTTCTGTATTTAACTTTTTTCTTGACACCAACTACTCATAAGCGAACATGTCTGGGTCAGCAAGATCTACCCAGCACCTTAAGGCAAGCAGAGGAGGGGCCATAGCCACCCAGCAGCACCTTGCAAGGATTGTGATGTGAAACGCACACCCCACCAAATCAAACACCACTGACAGGATGTGAGCAACCGAGATGCAGATTTGCTGGACCATCTTGGCCTGGAGATCGGTGGGCCAACTGGTAAGTAAATGTATATTAGTAGCCCTATTTGTTTTGTTAGAGGTGCAAAACAATCCCATACATTGCACTGCCCATATTTCCAGATAGATTCAGTTGTGTTGCAATGGTGTCAGAGAAAATACATCTGACCTCAAGGAACTAATTGCATGTTGTGTGGTCACACATGTTCTAACAAATGTATCAGATGTTGACTTTTCCATGGTATATTTGCACACAATATTTCTGTGATGCTATAAACTATGGGGTACATCTACAAGACAATAAAGCAGCGTGGTGCAGCATCTAATTTTTCAGCGCCAAGCTGCATTAGTTTAGAAGCGCATGGATGCAACATATTTAGAACAATATGTTGTATTTTAGCTTTCTCCTGCGCTGTCAGACAAACTACTGCCCTATGCCAGCGCAGACAACCTTGCGCCTGGATGCCTGAGTTGTGGGGAGATTATTTTTGTGCAGGAAGGGTCACCTTCCTGCACAAAAAAGAAACTATTGAGGTGATGCCCTCTTCCAATGTGAGCTGTAGAATGCTGCATGATTTGAGAAATGTAAAAACACAGATAAATGAATACATTTCTCCTTGTTGCACACCGCCACGCCACCCCTAGGGTGGCGTTGCATTCTGATGCATTTCCTGATATATGCTTTATTGTAAGTCGGGCAATGCATCAGTGGAAATAGGTGTTGTGTGGTATGGTGTTATTGTAGTTTGATCCATCTTCAGGTAATTTGTTGTTACTCTACTTCTCCACAAGGCATCTGCATGTGCGTCACAATTGATTTGGGTTGGCCTTGAACCACGTTGGCTTCCTGTGCTGCAGTGTGTTGGTGTTACATACTGGTGCAAGTTCCTCTACACATTTTGAGATCCATCTGTGGAGTCCACTTTCTGCAAAGTTTGTGTTGTTCGAGGTGTTGGTGGCATTTTGGTTTGTGGTTCATTTAAGTTATTCTATGTTCATCTTGTGTCTGTTCCTTTGTGGGGTGCATTTGCAAATTTTTGTTTGCAGATGCTTTGTTGATGTGGAGGTGTAGGCCGTGCTGAGCAGTGCATGGGGGTTGCATGGGCTGGCTGTAGTAGATGTGGTGATGTTCTGCTGTGGCTTGTGGTTGTGGGAGGTGACAAGTTGTTTCTGTCAGACGATTGCAAGACTGTCCATGCGGCTGGCAAAATTGTTGTCACTGAGGTTGTCAAGCTGTGAGTTGAGCTATGTTATACGTTTGTAGTACATGAATGCAACAGTATGTTGTGCAATTATGTTTTGCAATGTAGGGGGTGTACACAGTTCAAAGTCTGTATGGTCTGGACCCAAGTGTCCCTCGTAGGGTTTTCCTTGGGCTGGCCTGGATTTGGAAGTGTAGGTGTTTGGTGTTGAGCAGCCTGTTACTTGAGCTTGAGTTTGTGAGTCAGAGGTAGCTCCTAAGTGCCATGGAAAGGCCTCATACAGGGCAGTTGATGCAGGCACTTTCCCATTTTTTTATAGCGTTCGGTGATGCAATTTGCAAAGGTGGTGTTTTCCCTGGGTACTGTGAGTAACACAAAATTAGGTGCAAGGATGTTGATGACGTTCAAGATCTCCATGGCTAGTCTGTTCAGGGAGTACATGTTGGGGAGGATGTTTTTCAGGGATCATGAGCTGATGCAGTTTTTGTTTGTATGTAGTTTGTCTGTGTGCAGTTGGTGGTGAAGGTCTGGGGGACGTGTTGTTAGGATTACTATCCATGGTTGAAGCTCGTTGTGCACAGGTTGCATTTGTGAAATGTTTCACTGGTACAATACAAGGACATTTGCTGAGTCATAGCAGAGGGATTTGGGAGATGCATGACCTCTGACGCTTGTTGTGTTTGGGCTGTTGACGGCTGCAGAGGGGTTTGGCTGTTGAGCCAATACTGTGCATGCCTGCTGTGTGGACATGCATCAAAAACTATCCAATAGGGAAGGGGTTACGGATGCACAGGTGGAACTCTGGAATCATCAGGGTGGAGGCACTGCAGGTGAATCCACAGCCGGAATGAAGGGGGAAGAAGGTAGCCAAAAGAACACATGTGCAATAAACTATGCAAAAGTCACAAGCAAGGTTCAATCAATTTGCAATCAAGCAACAAGATACATTTTAATCACTTCCAAGCGGGGCTAATTCCCCGGCGTGCGGGGGGGGGACGCGCGCGGCACCGTAGTGCTCATGACGAGCCCAGCTCATCATGCTGCACAGTGGAGCTGTGCTCATGATGTGCTGGACTCATCATGAATCCGCCCACCCCAATAGAATGCCCGCACAGGCAGGGAATTAGCCGCGCGTGGGCAGGCTGCAGCAGTTATAACGAGCTCAGCTCGTCATGAGCACAGCTCCATTGCGCGCTCATGACGAGCTGAGCTTGTCATAAGCATGGAGGGGTTAACATGCTGCAAGCATGTAGAGAGTCAAATAACTATTTTGAGTCATCAAATCAAAAAACTGTCTACACGTGTGAATGGACCAGACATCCGTACATCATTGTGCAATTCTGTCTGTGTAAGAGCATGTCTGATGAATCTGTCGAACCATATGGAAACTCACAGGAATGATACACATATTTCGTTCACACTCAGTGAACTGGATGTGGAATTTACAATGTCCAGTTGTAGGTGGCACAAAATTGCTGTACTTAATGTGAAAGGAGTTACACGGTCTGGTAATTTCCTGCATGTGTCACGCTAACTTTTTTTTGCATAGAATGTACAATTGTCCGGAATTCTAACATGATTCTACATCTGTTCATGTTTCTTAGGTGGACCACTGCCATATACACAGGGGAGGTAGACACATTTGACGACCCCAACGCTACCAGTGAGTATCATTCATCATTGATTGTGATGTTGGTGATGTGCAAAGATCAAAGCTTGACTCTGTGTGCGGGCAACTACAGAATGAACAATACATGCAGCTGCAGTCTCAACTTATTGAATGTTATCAAAGTTTAAAGACCAGGATGGACCAAATTGTGAATGTTGTACTGTGTGGAGACATGCAAGGACATATCAAAAGCCATGACAGTGTCAGGCAGCCTCTCCCTCAATCCAGAATGCAAAATGGAGTGCCCATTGCCACTTAGACTGGAGTAGCAGAAGCCATGTACAGACTGCAGCATCCGATGGATGATGTTTGGAGAGGAAGGCATGCTTACCACATTCCTCACTACATGTGGGTAGTGGTGTTGTGCCCAATCATTGAACAGGATGGTGTTTCTGGGTTCCAGTGTGGGTGCAAGGTCAGACTCAGGTCGTCTGGGGAAGTACATGGGTTGCAATGCGTTTTCGCATAGAGTCAATGTGATAACACCGAGAGCAACCAAGCACACACTGTCCATGCTCGGTGGCCATCATTGTCATATGTCACTTCATGATTTTGACATTTTAAGTGTGAACAAGTTTTGTTATCGGACTGTTATTTGTCATCCAAGCCTCAATGTCTGATGTATCATACTAGGAATACTTGATCAATGACACACTTTTAAACAACATCCAACATCTCCACAACGGCCCCTAAAACACTGGGATGCCTGGCTTCACCTTGGGGAGGCCCAGGAGGGGCATCTCACAGGGAGAGCCAGGAAGAGTTCCACAGCGTTATACAGCACTGGGACACCCCGGTGGGGCAGCTGTGCGCTTTACAAAATACACTACAAATGCACTACATTAATTATTTATGTACAGATTAATAATCCCCTTGCGCTTCCAGTACGTCACTTTTTGTGACACACTGGCAGCGCTTTCCACTGTCCCATATTTACAAGGACGTGAATAGCCACTCTTCCTGGCCTTTCATGTCCTTGTAACTATAGCCACTTGAGACACAGCTTTATTTGTGAAAGTGGCGTTCTATGTGTGTTGCTGTGGGTGTTGACACCTAACACCCATGGAACCAGACACATTTCCAGGTTTACGTGGATTCGTAAACCTGATAATGCTTCAGTACACTAGAGGTGGCATCGAGAGGTGCAATGAGAAGCAAGCTTTTAATTTCTCCAATGTTTTAAAACTTTCGATGCTTGCTGCAGTCCACACCATGCATTGAGTTTGGAAAAAGCCTGCTGTGACCATTCTTGTGCCGGAAGCTGCCCCTTCATTCACAACAAATACATCCCCCATGACGCAGGCATCCCTTCCCCATGGTGCAAGGGAGTATGCACAGGCGCATGGCAGCTGTTTCAGTGCCAGTACTTGGGAAACCACAGGAATGCCACATTCCATTGGATCTATGTGGCATTCCTGTGCTCAGAAAGTAACACAGTGTGGAAAGGACAAAGGGCTTGTTTTGCGGCGCTGCAACACTTTCAAGTAAGACTGCCCCTTAAATCTCCATATGACAACACATATTTCACACATACATTGTCATACTGAACAGACAATGATCAAGTACTTACACACTCTTTCAAGTGAGTCCACATTTTACAACAAACATAATACCCAGTGAAATTGAGGAATGGAACCAACACGAAACAAGGTCACATTTTCTTGACACACAAGTAGAGAAGCAGCACTCAAGTTGACATGTTTGTGAATGTTGAAACAAAGATATTTTATTTGTATTTTATGCTGTGATTAATACATTGTTGTCATCACAATGTATTCTACTTCAGTGAGTGGGGAAAGAAAATGTATGGCACAGGTGTTACTGTTTTTTAAATGATAGTGTCTGTAGGACATTTTACTCATCGAAGGAAAGTTGAATCTGTTGTTATACAACACTTGTGACTTTGGGTCAATATAGTGACCAGTCTTCCTAGTGAACTGTGTTGCTGACTCGTCCTCCTCCTCAGAGCGGTCAGATTAGGCATTCTTTGTCTCTGTAGTTGCAGGGTATGTTGTCTCACTGCTTCCACCAGCAGTGTCAGAAGAGGCGTAAGGGAACATGTATTCGGGGTACATGGACTTTTCTACTAGTTTAGTGAATTCAACATTGCTTGCAGATTTTCAACAACAGTCAGCAATTCCCCCTCAAGGCCAATCATAGTTGCCATGTACATGTCTTGATGTTGCTTTATGTATGTCAAATTGTCATCAATTTTTTGAAGGTGCTGAAGAGCATCATTGGAGCCACTTTGTTGAGACGTTTTTACATCATTCTGACTGTTGAATATGTCAGTCAGAGATTGTGCACGTCCTGGTGTTTTGTTCAAATCAGGAGTCAGGACTTCGAGTGTTCCTTGCAGGAGGCCATTCACACTCACCATAGCCACATAAACCTCTCGGAGGATTTCATGTTTTTGAGCTATAACGGTTGTAATCTCCGGGCTTGTATTTGTTGTGGCAGATTCTTTTATTGGTTGTTGGGTATCAGTTGAAGTACCCACCTGAGTGGTGCCAGTCTGCGATTGTGTTGTGGAAGTTCCATCCACTGAAAAATAAGGTAGAAATGTGTTAGTTGTCTTTGCATGTTCAATTGTAGTGAGGTTAAAGCAGATGCATCACACGTGGGATATCATAGCTGATCTCAGTTTCACAGTCAAGAAATCTATGTCCTGATGCAGACTGATGCTCAAGACTCATACTCACTTGAGTGGACATTGCACCCCTTATTGGTACAGTCGTGGTGCTGGTCATTGGTATTCATTGATACTGACCTGTGTACATACACTGCATTGGAAATGTTGCTCTTAGTAGTAGATGCAATTTCTGGCAACACTGCATTGGCAATTCTAAAATAGTGTGTGATATCAGTGTGTTGGCCTCCTTTTAAGCACAGCATACTGCCAAAATAAAGATATGTTTCCATGCACATTTTGGAGACATTATGGCCTATTTGTACAAGTCCTCACTCAAACTACCACCAGCATGAGTTAGTGGAAGTTTGCTTTGTGCCGGCCTATTGCCGACAAACAACGCACTGTTAGTGATGTTTTTACAATACGTTGTGATATGGCAAGATTTGTAGTTGTCCGCAATGATGACTGCCAGAATCACTGCTGTAAAAGCTTTAGGCACATTAGTGGCAAAGGCAATCAAATTAGTCAGCCCTATTTTTTATGGCATCAACAGTGAAAACAAGCATATGAGTCAACCTACAATGATAACTAGATGACTAACATTGTTTGTCATGCAGAATGGATTAGCCAGGCTCCAGTCCATCACTGATCAACACTTCCCGAGCCCCCCAACAGCCATGATGACCAAGGAAAGAAGAAAATCTAAGCTACAATACTGAGTACATGCGCTTTGCGGAGCAATACCAGTGTGCATCACTTATCATTGGGCACTCCTGCTACACAATGGCATACAAACCCACAAAAGCACCAATGAGTACCTGGCTGAGGGTGGCAATGGTGGCCCGGCATTTTTGAGCCAAACTGGGATGCGAAGGTGCAGTGTAGTTGCTGGTCTGTGTTATTAGGCATTGAAGCATTGGTCAGTACCCTGACCTGGTGGTATAGTCAACCAGGTCGCATGGAGGCAGGTTGCAGACTTTTGTGAGAAGACACCCTTGTCCCCTTTGTTGCTGTGAATGTTACATATCTCCCTGAGAAACTACGTGGGGTTGTAGACATTGCAAACCGTGCCCCCACAGTACACTGGGCTGCACAAAGGATTTTGCCAATGGTGGCCAGCGCCTATCTGCATCAGATGCTAGAAGATGGGTCACTGGCCATACGCTGTGGAGGGTGTAGACCCTGAGATGACGCAAACTTATGTTGCACAAACACTAAAACCACATGACTAAGGGATGCGTGTTGCATCACCTTCCTCATGTGATTGCCCAGCTGTCTTGGCAGTGAATGCTGTACCCAGGCTTGTGGAAGACCACCTAGCAGAGGATCATGCTGGCTGAGTCACAGACTTTGAGAGAGTGACTCAGATAATACCACTTTGTTGATGTCCAATTCAGTGAAAGGTATTGTTGTGTATCAATTTAGATTCCTTATGAATTTCCTGATTCCCGCCCTTATGTAGGTACATTTCACATTGCCCTTATATAGGCATAAAAATCCAGTCCTTCTTTAGGCATTGTCCATGCTAACCAAATACAGGCATGGCTACTTACATCCATTCATCTACGTCACAACGGGTTCCTGGAAAACCAGACTCTTAAGCCTTTAGGACTTCCCTTGCTTGAATATTGATTTCTCCAAGAACTCATTTATTATGCATGAACATCTATTCCCTAGGGGATCATTCATGACGTTCATATGCCCGACTTCTAAGTCAATACTGGCATTCCTAAACATCTGCAAGGTATAAATATACCTTCACTTGCTATGGCAAGGCATGGTGCTGTTCGGCTACCTACTTGCACAATGGGGCTTACCACAGCAAGTCCTGAAGGAAGTCATCTCCCCAACTGATGTACTGACCAGACACTGGCATCCTCCTTGCAGAGAATCCAGCTCCAGTGTTTCTGATTTCACGGGGGGTGTTTTAGAGATTGAGTCCCGGTAAAGAGATACCAACCTCTCTCATTTTAAGGTATGGAGCAGATTAGAACCTAGAGAAACTTTTAGCAATTCTTGGCAAAACTAAACTAAACTAGACTGTAGCTAAAAACAGCACCTACTTCTTCCCTCATACTAGACTTCGGTTAGGTACACAGGGGTTTGAATATTTTTAAGTATTGGCACATTTTGCAGATTTACGGTCCGCGAAAAAATTTGAGAACTCACGGATTTGCACAAATAGACTGTTTCCCACTGTCTACTGGCTAATCAGTAAGTCCTACCTCGTTGGGTAAATGTATAGTGCTTTTTCTACACTACAGCTATGTAACGTGCCAGAAAGAGTTGTCTCCAGTGACCATGTGTGTGTTACTATGCCATTGCACCGAAGGGCGCAGGGGTCCCTTGAGTCAGCTGTCCATCCTAGTGGGTAAATGGCAGGAAGACGGTGCACAATGCTAGTGTGTGGGCGGGCCAAGCAGGCAGGGTTTCCATGCGAATTCACTTGCCTCTAGTGTGTATAAAAGGTCGGAGACAGATCAGAAGAGCAGATGAGGAGAAAGAAGCTCCTGGTCACAGGAACTGCAATGGGATTGCACTCGTGAAAGTAAAGGATTCAAAGGCCTCTATCCAGCATCACAGCTAAATTTCGACAGTAGATATGGGGAGAAAGCACATCTGCCCAGCCTCGACAAATCTCACAATTGTTTTTGGGCTGATGAATGAGTTACTGAACTTAAGCTTCAGCTTGGGCACCTGCTTTATTTACATCTGTAAGTGCTTCTTGTCGAGGTTTAATTTTTGTGACAGGAGCATCGTGCCAGAAGGAACCCTGCCCTTTATATTTATCAAAGAAGACGCCACCGTTTTGTGCGATACCTCTACTCAACTGGAGTACTTTCTACTGGCTAATCAGTAAGAGCTACCTTGTTGGCTAAATGTGCAGTGCTTTTCCAATCTACAGCTGCGTAAAGTGCAAGAAGAGTTGTCTCTAGTGACCATGTGTGTGTTACTATGCCATGGCGGCGAAGGGCGCAGGGGTCCATTGAATGAGCTGTCCATCATAGTGTGTAAATGGCGGGAAGACGATGCACACCGGTAGTGTGTGGGCGGGGCCAAATGTGCAGGGCTTCCATGCGAGTTCACATGCCTCTTGTGCGTATAAAAGGTCGGAGACCAATCAGAGCAGCAGATGAGGAGAAAGAAGCTCCTGGTCACAGGAACTGCAAAGGGATTGCGCTCGTGAAAGTGAAGGATGCAAAGGCCTGTATCCAGCATCACAGCTAATTTTCAACGGTAGATATGGGGAGAAAGCACACCTGCCTAGCATCGACAAAGCTCACGGTTGTTTTTGGGCTGATGAATGCGTTACTGAACTTGAGCTTCAACTCGGGGCAACTGCTTTAATTAAATCTGTAAGTGCTTCCTGTTGAGGTTTAATTTTTGTGACAGAAGCATCGTGCCAGAATAAACCCTGCCCTTCATATTTCTCCAAGAAGACACCACCGGTTAGTGCGATACCTCTACTCAACTGCCCAAAATCCGATCGCGAGCGGTTTTGCGAATTTTTCATCAATTTCGCGAGAATTGCCAAAAATCTGCAAAATCTGTGAGCGGAACGGATTTTGCGCCCACGTTTAATTACTTTAGAAGCACCAGTTGAGTATTTTAGCCTGTGTTATTTATGTATGTATTTTCAAGTTTGACATAGCAACAGACCATGCTATTACAGTATTATTTCATATTACTGTTTACGCTGTACGCATTATACTTCGCATTGCCTTACGATTGTAGCAATTCATATCTCTTGCATGAGAAAGAAGACTGTTCAATAAACCCTTTTTATTGAAACGCCTGTCTCTCTATTTATGTGCAACTCTGTAGAAACGAAGCATGCACGATTGAGTGAGTGAAATGGTTCTCAATTGTTTCCACGACTCTGAAGATATTGTTCTGACTCTAAGGGAAACAAAGTTGTCATGTTTATGCAGTTTTGAGAAACAAATCCCTCTTTGTTCACTCGAGAATGTTTCTAGTGACCTCTAAGTTAGCTGGCACACACAAGTATTTAAGTTTATTGTACTCGATAGAGATATACTGACCTCAGTCCTATGTCAAATCTATAGTGTATACTATTCCAATGCGTAGAGCCTATCAGGGATATAGGAACTACACTACAGTGTGATGTGTAGCGGGTGATTCCCAGCGTATAGTAGGGTGCAGGGGTAGCACCGTGAGGGACCCCCAGTGGCAAATAATCCACTATGGTGCTGCAGCATTGGGCCAATGATTTTGAGCAGTACAAGAAGGTGAAACAAATACCATCAAGGTCACTTTTCGGGCACTCATTCGATGTTTCCTTTCTGAGTGGGAGGGTGATTGGGGCTGCTCTACTCCCAAGTAGGCCCAGGGCTCAGTGGTATGCCCACTAAAGTGCACCATGACTGCTTCTTTGGCCCTTCCAGTCCTCCCGGAAAAGTCATCTGCACTCCCTGATTGCAATGCAGGCAGCATTATAGCATGCATGGAGAACATGACCACCTTGTAATCCCTTGTCTGAACGCATTGTCCCTGTGCACATGAGCAATCACAGCGCCACATTGCAGCCTAGTGAGTGACTTAGGTGAGGGAGCCTGGCTGCTTCCTGTCTCTTGAAGCAGTCTCAGAGGAGCAGGTGCACAGAATATGTAGGACCAGGCATTTGTAATGTGATGTCAAACACCGCTCACACATACCCCCACATCCATTCCCTCTCCAGTGTCTTTTCAGGCTTTGCCCACCTCCCAGCTGTCCAGTGCCCCTACATCATTTCTAAATGCCTGATGCTGTGCAGCCATGTGCAGCAGGCAGATCAGTGCCATACCAAAGGAATATCTTTGCTTTGAATGCATACATTACATTGCATTCCAATACAATGCATACCAATAGGTCTCATATTGCAACAGTGGAGAAAGAGCTGGATAGGGTAGCATTGTAAATTACACTTCCCACTACAGTGAGTACAACCCAAAAAAGAACATTGGTAACACGTAACAACCCCTGATCACTGAGACTCATCCCAGACCCCCAAAACCACCTTAAATGTCACATTTGAGGCCCGAAGACACCCTAGTTAATTTTTTGCCACCAGAGGACACTGTAATTTTATTTATTGACCCCAAAATACACCCTATTTCATTTGTTGCCCCCAAAAGACACACTAATTTAATTTTTTGACCCCAGAAGACACCCTAATTATAATTTCAGACCCCAAAAGACACCCTTTCAATAAGTCAAAACCTTGTTCAGACACCTGCGCGTTAAAGGAAACAGAGTACACTTGTACGGTGTTTGTCAACATATCTTTCTGTGCTGCTGTTGGTGCAACCGTATAATAATATGAGCCTGAATAAGACATAGTAAATCCTGAAAAATAAGGAAACTTTTGTGCAAACATTTTTGAACTGCCTTTTGGCGGTGTTGGACTATGTTCCTACTGGTGGTATGTGAACTAATTTCTAGGATTAGCAGACATTTGCGAAAAAGGAGGACCGTAATGTCGATAACAGTACATAGATTCATATTCTGATGGGCCTTCTGATGTTTCACTATTGAAAAATGCAGCAGATTTTTCCAATCAGACAACATTATTCACAGTTTCAATATCCCAATCATCGGGAAATGTACTTGAGGTAATGATATCACTTAATGATATTTTAAATACATGTGGAATTTTTAGAAGCTCGGTCAAACCAAATATGGTAAAATCAACCTTGTCCCACAGTATACCTTCCGGTATAGGAACTGCTGTAATATTCGCAGTTGACAAGTCTCTTTGTTCTAGATGAAATGATTCATGTGGTTTTAAAATCAAGTTAACCTTTTGGGCAGCAGAGCTTTGCTGAATGTATTGTCCACTAATAAGCATGTCAAAAAACCATCACTAAGCCTAACCAGAAAAGAAAGAAACGCACCCTGGTAATTATCCATAGTTCTACACACGGTTATACCAGGTAAGTTCTTCTGAGAAAGTTCAGGAAGTCTTTAACTTGCTACTTGTGTGATTTTTGGGCTGGCCTTGTTTCAGGTTCAATTGGATCCAAAGAAAATGTATCAAAGTTTATGAAATAGCCGGAAGCAGTTTGATCATTGTATGGATTGCATCAGGATTTGTTGAAATCATACTTTGCTCTTGTTGAGGCATGCTGACGTAGACATCAGTATTTGGTCTCGCAGCTGTTTGTCTGTAAGTTTGAGTTTGATTTTGAAGTTGAACTTCAGGTTCAAGAGGAACAAGTTCCACAGCATTGTTGTCCATCATTCCGTACAGGGAACTCTTCGAACATGGTGTGTCTTTCCTTTTGAACTGCTTTAATTGGAGCGAGAGGAGGGTGTCTGCTACTTTGGAGTCCACGTGTCCTACACGTTAATATCGGCCACATAGTGTGGTTTGATTATTCGATTGAGACAAATATTTTCTCTATTTTTCCAGTAAGAGGCGGTAGGAGTAAAAAAAAATTCCTTCAATGTCTACGACTGGTACATGCTTTCTGCAGAATGGTCCAAATTCTTTCTTGTCCGCTATTTTCTCTCTGACCAGAACCCCGACCTTGGTGATCCAGACAGGGCTTGCCGTGAGTGACTGATTTGACTTCCCCAGTGGGGGTCTGCTTCAGGTGGACATTACTTTGTTGTGTCTTAGATTCATGTAGATCGTATAAAACAGCGTAACTGTCATGGATATCAAATGGTTTTACATCCACCACTGCACCTTTACAATCAAGATCAGGTACGCACAATCTCATCCCAAATAGGACCTCAAAAGGAGTGACCCCCTACCCCCAGAGAACTTCTTGGCATATTGTTCAAAGCTCTCTGGACTCCTAACAAATGCTTTACCCAACTTTCACCCGTGCCTAATTCTCAAGGTGTTAAAGCTTGCGTTAAGTCTGCTCTTTTCTCTCCACAACCAAATATCCCTCAGGATGGTACAGAGATGAGTAACGCAATGCTATACCCAATCTTTGCATGGCCTCCTTGTAAGTCAGAGAGCTAAACGCAGGAGCCCGGTCAAAATGTAATATGGCAATTGCATATGTCCCTATGAAGACTCGCAGATCTTTTACAACTGTTTGCACGTTAGCTGAGCGCTGGGGCCATACCCTCGAGCAGGAATTCACTGCAATCTTGATATACTTGTAAGCCCCGTCTCTTTTCAAGGGGCTGCAGTGGTCCAAATAAACACATGCTAATGGTTTGTCAGATATTAACAGTGGTGTCTGTGCTGGACAGTGGACATTTTACAGTGGAACCTTTCATCTGCAGACAGATGTCTCCTTTTAAGACATAGTCTTTATTCTGATGGGTTAATCCAGGCCACCAATAGTGTTGTTTCAACAATTAAATAGATGCCATAACTCCTACATGTGCAGAACCTATCCCTTTGTGTGCTGCTAGAATGAAACCTACCTTACAATACATATTTTGAATTTCTCTATCCCCACTCCAGGAATCTGAGCAAATGGAATGTTATTATCATCTAACTTGTAGGACTACTTGAGGGCTTGAGTGATTTGCTGTTCTTGTGTGAAGCAATGACAGCCACCATCATCTAACTGTCTATTTTTATTTTAGAATGAGTGATTGCAGCTACGGAAGCTGTGTGTACTGCCACCTTTGCGGCTTCGTCAGCCAATGAATTCCCTTCAATATGAAAGTCATCACGCTGATGACTGTATAACATGAGTCCTTGGTAGTTCGGATTTTAATTGCACTTCCTGTTCTCATAGCATTGTCTGCTCCATTGTGCCACCTTTTGCGTCTTTGAATCCGTTTTGAACCCAATGCTTCAAATATTCATCATTAGACTGAACAAAGCTAAAGGAATCACACATAATTAGTGTGTGGAAATCTCAATCTGTATTCACTAGTGCCAGTATTAGGGCTTTTAATTCTGTCAACTGTGCCGTGCGTTCTCCTGGAGAATGGCTGTTTGTGCAACTTGGATTGAACTTTCCATCCAGCATGCAACCTTTAACAATTGCACATGCTGCGCTATTTTGTTGCTTACTCCCTATGGCCTTGTTGAGTCGATCCATCAGTGTAAATAATATTTTGATACTGATCAAGAGGCATTATTTCATTTGGTAGAGGATATTCTTGTTCATATTGTAGGAATGCTTCTGTCTTTAGATAATGCCTCGAGTTGAGTTATTTTCTGAGCTAGGCAGAATGGCATTTGCTCACATTTTGTGGACATTTAGCCCAGCACTGCGTGTAATGTTTGTGGTGTGATTTTAGTTGCTGTACTCTGAGACTGAGTTCCACTTGTTGCAACTATTGCCTGTTGGACAGTAAATGTTCACTTGAAAAATTGTGTCATGTTTCTGAAGATCTTAATAAAATCTTTGTATTGTTTGAGTAAGTCTCCTGATGGCATTGTTTCAATGTCAAGATGTGGTGTGTGGGCTGCTAATATCGGCCATGTTGCCTCTTCTCCTCTGAGTGGGCCTAATCTTCCTCTTATGTGGGATATGGTGCCTTTTAACCAGTTAAAGTGTTCCTGGTGCGTAAGCTGATCCTCAATGTCCTCAAGGGGACAATATTCCATGGTTGCATCTCCTTCTGTGTAGATGTCTGAGTTCTTGCATCTGCTGCTGGGAAAGTAACCCTCACGTACAACCCAGGACCTATTGGCTTTCAGAACACTCCTCAAGACCTGGCTCTTTGATCAGTAGCAGCCACCCCCCTTCCTCCCAGAGCCTTGAGACCCTCACGGGTATGTAGAGCGCTTTACAAATATAATAATTGATTGATTGAAGTAACCCACAAATAAAATACCTCTGTTTTGTACTATGCCATCCCTAATTGATAAACCATTTTTTAACAGTTTCAGGGTGACTGTTTGTCAGATTTTTCTGCAATCGGAATTGCGTCTGCATCTTCTTCTCCTGATGGGATGTGTATATTTACTATTATATTATCTCTTGTCTCAGTCATTTTTGTAAAGAAGAACTTTGTTCATTCGGAACTAAGATAAACCTTTCAATGCGCAATTTTAGGAACACTGTGTCCTTCAAGCTTGATTAACCAACAGTCAATAAATAGGATTTTGCCCACTCA
Source organism: Lissotriton vulgaris (assembly GCF_964263255.1). Taxonomy (NCBI): domain Eukaryota; kingdom Metazoa; phylum Chordata; class Amphibia; order Caudata; family Salamandridae; genus Lissotriton; species Lissotriton vulgaris. The sequence goes on from NC_141687.1 coordinate 10,596,013, forward strand.
TCTGTGGCGGAGTTAGTGCCTACCCACTTTAGACGTCTCTGGTGTTTTGTGAGTAGGGGTCTCTCAGAATAGCCTGACTGAGCTACTCAGATTCTACTGTTAAATAAGTACCCAACCTATGTTGGGCGCCATGTCATGTTGTTTCTATATTACCTATACAGAATCTGCCCCATATCTCACAGGATTTATTAGCCTGTCTGTATCAGCCATGTCACAGTGCCGCTAGAGTCTCCTCTTATCGGGGAGGGTTTAGTTCTTGAAAACTTCAGAACATGACAACCTTGATCCCCCAGGATCATAGAAACAGTATACTACTTTTCGCTCAGTCACTCGTGCTCACTTATTTTGTCTCAGAGATAAACAGAATAAACAATCTGAGCGTTTCAATAATTATTTATTGAACAGTTGTTATTCTAGTGTAGAATAGATGAGCTGCAACAGCCATTAGATAGTAGCAGAGATATATGATTAGCAATAATACAAAAGTAAAAAGATGGTACAGTTCTACCATCTTGCAGAAATCATGAATATATATGTGTACATAAAACACATAATAAAAAGTGCAACCTAAAATTATGTACTGCTACACCGTCTCCCTAGCTAGAACTAAATGTACCTAGCATCTGTGTAGGTGTTATGGCAAGAATCATTCTAGGATCTAGTCAACCCCATTACCTGATAGTTAGAGAATATGGGGCCCTGTCATTGTCTTGAGTTGAACAACCCGTGAGAGATGTTAAACCACTGCTAGCTGTCGCATCTGCATGTAGGAACCTCAGGGTCTCTGGTCAGTGTTTCAGCCAGGAGTCATGGTCTCCTTTGTGTTTCTTAGTGAGACATGATGTATATATACCCACAGGTCTCCTCAGGGTTTCTACCTTGCTGTGTTACTGTGTCGGCCTTAAGGATGACATCAGGCCTCAACTTTATACAGCGATAATATACAGGAGATGTACATTTTACTGTTAGTCCTGTTGTTCTCCAAGTAGCCTCATGCATAATGTATGAGAATCGAACCAGGGAAAAACCTGGGCACTGAATGCAGTGTCATATCTGGGTAAAAGGTCAGTGCCTAAGAACCGTTATCAATGTAATGTAGTGAAGGATATAAGTGAAAGGTTACACTGATACCTGTACCTATATTGAGTACCTATTTGGAATATAACAAGTCCTTTTGGACTGGCCTACGCTTTTGATCTTTTGGGCGATTCGCTGCATATCGCCTCTTTTTTGGCAAGTGACAGCTTGGAACTGACAAAAAGCTGGTGCTGGTAGTTAGTGACCTCCGTCACCAGTATCTCAATTTCCTCACAACTGAAATTGGACTTCTGTTTCCTTTTTGCCCTAGTCTGAACCTGTGCATCTGGTATTCTGCTACTGGTTTTTGCCAGAGGGTCCATGCTACTAAGTTTGCCTTTCTGGTCCATTGTAAGGTCCTTTGTGGTCCAAAAATGTCTTTTTGGAGAATTGCGTCGATTCTGGGGTTGCGTGTTGCAAATCGAACTTACATGACTTTTTCTGCTGTTGCGTCAGGCTGACTTGCAGCAGTTTTGTGGCACCTACGTCAGTTTTTCTGACTCGGAAATTGCTCCACAGTCGGTCCCCTTGTAAATTCGAATCCGAGTCGAATTGTGTTGTTGCAGCAGAAACAAAAGGATTTCGACGCTTCGCTGAGTTGAGCCAGAGATGCACCACTTTTTTTAATTCTGCATCAGATTATTGAATCATTAAATCAGTCCTGGTAGAGTGACAAAGAGCAGTCATGCTTTTCTAGAAGAACATGTGTTAAGCTTTTCATAGTGCCAACATGAACAATCAGTAATTGGCATGAATCGAAACAAATCCAACACCAATTTCTAAAGTTTTAGACACCATAATAAAGTCAATCAGATACATGTAACCAGGGTTATAGGTTTTGGATGAAAATTAAATCAGTGCAAAATAGTACTGTGAAATTGTATCAGTGGGGTCAGTGGTAAAAACTACTAGTGACAATCGGTCACTTGCAGATTAAGTTGTTTGGAACCCAAGGAGGGTAAAGAGGATACTGGCCCCAAGACCACAGAACAACATTCAGTTTAATTTCACCTGGCTCATTGATTGCGGATACAGAGTTGTCCTGGCTATCCTTCGTACTGACATGGGAGCCACAAGAGAGCTGGTTTTACCGCTTAAATGGTGCTGGTGGGGAAAGGGGAGAAAAATGTTGACAACAAAGCCACTGCTGACATCGGATTAAGGTTTTGCTGACTTTCCTGTTCGTGCAGTGTCAAGTAAAAGTGGTGGTTGCCAAACTAGCAACCATTAAACCTTGGCAGCTATAAGCAGAAGGTTATTTTAATAGCTGCTTGAAATTTTGTGGAGGGCCGGACTACAATTCTCACAATGCACTGGATCATCTGTTTCTGGCCAATCCTTTGGAGGGCCGGCTGGCTAGCGTCTCTTTGGCTTTGGTACATTATTTTGACCTGCGGTACTAGGGGACTAGTGCCACTAGTCCAGGGGAATCTAGTGAAGCCTTTGGCTCTCAATGGGACACCGCCTGCCGGGGGGACCATGTTTTAACTTAAGATGAGAAGCTTTTATGCAGTTCTAGGAAGGTTGCCACTTGTGTGCCTCTGGTATATGCCTCTGTTGTTGTCGCAGATGCAGGTCTCTTTTATCTGCCCTTTGCTGAGGTACTAGTGCCAAGGGTAGCCCTTAAAGGCTAGATATAGGGTGGGGCCACAATTGGCCAATGGGCTACTAGCACCAGGGGCTGACTTGCCCTTAAGTGACTTCATACAGGGGTATGTGTTACTTTTCCTACCCAGAACCCACTACTCGACCACTTTCAAAAATATCAGGAGTCTTCCTCTGCTGTGCAGACCAGGTAGCTCACCCTGGAGTTGTACCTAGCCTTCTGGGGGTGTACTCCTCCGATCAGTCAATCAAATCAATAATTATTTGCTGAACATGGCACTGTCATGCCAGGGGGTTTCTGGGCACTGGCATGCAATGTCTTCATTGTCCCAGCCCTGCCCACAAAATGCCTTGAGGAAATGGTAGGAAGAGGGAAGAAATTAGTAGAAAAAGCAAAACAGGGGGCAGAAAAATAAGCAGATAAGGCAAACAGAGGGCAAAATAAATGTCGAAAAATGTAAAACAGAGGGCAAAAAAGAAACAGTAAAACAAAGCAAAATAGGTCAAAACAGAGAGCAGAAATGTGAGCAGGAAAGTCAAAACAGAGCAGAAGATGGGAAAATAGAGGGTAGAACAATTAGCAGACATAGGCAAAATGGAGAATAGTGAAACAAGCAGAAAAAGGTAAATCAGAGGACAGGAAAAGAGCAGAAAGTCAAACAGAACTGAAGAGGTCAAAACAGAGGGAAGAAATGTGAGCAGGAAAGGCAAAACAGAGAAGAAGACGGGGGAAAAGTGGGTAGAAAAATGAGCAGAAAGGCAAATCCGATAACAATAAAACTAGCAGAAAAGGTAAAACAGAGGGCTGGCAAACTAGCAGAAAAAGACAAAACAGATAACAGGGAAATGAGTGGTAAAGGGAAAATAGAGCAAGAAATAAGCAGAGGGGGCACAAACAGAGGGCAGAGAAACAAGCAGAGAAGTCAAAATGGAGGGAAGAAAAACAAGCAGAAAGGCAAAACAGAGGGCAGAAAAAGAACAGGAAAGGCAAAAGAGAGCTGAAGGGGTAAAACACAAGGAAGAAAAAGTAAGTGTTTGGACTACACGAGCTAGTCGTAGCACTACTCGAACTGCGTAGTGCGCTGTTCGCGATGATTGAACAGTGCCGGATGCTTGTCCGCACTGTGCAATCATTGAAAACGACATCTTGCACAGTGCGAGCTGTCTTTTACTGCCGCTCAAGTAGATTTTTACTCGAGCAGCGGCTTTCTCAACACGGACTGGTAGTTTCTTGCAATGAGAAGCCTGTCCTCCCCGCGTTGATAATCTCGCCGGGAGGTTTTTTCCACGCTTGCGATAAGCAACTTGAGGTTGCTGATCACGAACCAGGAAAAAGACTTGTTGGGATGTCATTTTGCTTGCTCTTGGTCGCCAACTTGACGTTGAGGACCATGAGCAACCAAAAAATGCCCTCTGCACTACGCTACACTACGCATGTCTGCTCTGTGCTACATGCAATTCGCGTAGTGTGAAGAAGCGCAAACTTCGCAAACTATGCGAGCGTAAGGCTTTTCCCAGCGTTAAGAAAAAGGCAAAACAGAGGCATTTCCCGGCCTTCTAGGCTTTTGTTTCAGGCTTTGGAAACAGATCACATCTCCTGACGGGATCAGAATCCTGTCTTGGCTAAAACAAGATTGGGCTGGCAGCCACAGCATATAAAAGGCTGGGTCAACCTGGTGGGCAACCTCTAAGTTAGCCACAAAAGTTCATGACACATCAACCTTGACACAAGTTTCTTGTCAAGGGTGAGGAGGTAAATTATTTGAAACCATATTTAGGCGGTGCCATAATTGAGCTGTCCAACTCAGTTTTGTCCACATTTCAGCCCATGTTATCCTTTAGTCTGTCTATCAGGGATAATGTCCTTTAATAGGAAAAGACACTATATTGACATATAAGCTTGTACGTGCATGTCCACACCTTTGCTATAATGCACCCTGAGTCTTATGCTGTATGATGGCTTCTTTGGGGGTGACTAGTATATATTAAAAATAGGGCATTGACTTTGCCACAAATGTTGGTGACAAATTCCAGTTCGATCAGTTTGCACTTCCCCGGCAGTCTGCAATGGCCGGCCTGCTGCCACAGGTCCCTCCAGGTGGCACAAATAGTGCCTCATGCCCTGGTGACCCCTTTGACACCAATAAACCTGGGTGCCACTGGTTCCATTTACTAGTGACTTATACAGGAGTTGAAGTCCTTTGCCAATTAGGGTTACCAATTCACATATATCAGTTTTAGGGAGAGAGCAATGGCACTGGAATCTGGTTAGCTTGCTTCAGTGCACAGTCAGAGACGAAACCACGCATCTAGTCGTCCAACTGGTGCCAAAATGGTAGGGGGCATCTGCAAAAAGGTCTGTTTTCTTACGATTAGCTGAGCAAAGTTGCTGACAATTGTTGAGTTATCATCTAGCACAAATTCTACAGAGATGGATGCAGGTAGGGACTGAGCTTTCTGTTGAGACCGGTCCCTTGGATGATGACAAGAAATACACTGGTCTCTACTTCAAGAGTCCCACAAAGGAGACCTGAGTGTGTAGTAATGTGTGCAAAGAGAGAGAGCTCACATTTTCAACACACATACCAAGAGTAATACCTATCATGAGTAAGATATCGAGGGACATTGGCCTCTCTGCTGACATCCTTCCTCACGGTGAATTGTAGTTGTTTAAGTGAATTTTTATGGGTTTTAAACATAAATTATGATTTTATTTCCAAGGTAAACATGCTAGGATGGAGAAAAGAGGAATCTTGTCTATTCAAATTTCTTCCAAAAATAATGCCTTGGTATGACAGGGTATGAGAAAAGTATGCACTGCTAACTACATTCCCTCTCCCTTCAGAAATATGTAAGGATAATAGGATGTGTTATCAGATTAGTTTTTCCGCTTCTAATTTACCCCTGAATGATAGGTATATATAGTTCAATGTCAACAAGTGGTGCTCTGAACTAAAATATGACTCTAAGGAAATTAGTATACATATTAGAATGTAGGAAAGAGCTTGCCTCTCTACACAGTGCTCACTCTTAGAAATCAGCTGTGCACTGTGGGTTGTGGAGAAGGACTGTTTTCTGCAGTAAGGGCTTTCTTTTGCACGATGGGTGTGTGCAGGGCTTGGTAAGAGATCTATTTCTCTGCTCTCTGGTTTCTTACCTACTACGGAGGACTAAACCAGTTGTTCTATGCCCTGAACAAGTATTATAAAGAGCAGATTACACACAATGCACTATCACAAAGGACACAGATTTTTGTCAAGTGGTATAACCCAAGGCATAACACCAGTAAGTATATTAAAAGATTGTACTAAAATATGTTAGAATGTTCTCATCCAAAGAGGATATACAGAAATACAAACATTAGAATTTCGTACCAGAAAACATGTACCATCTATTATAAACATATTCTTTTCAATGTGGAGTTAAAGGATAATCTACCACTACTTGTTGGCCACTACACCAACTTACCATTAAAACAGATATTTTACTTAGCAGCATCTTTTACTTTGCATGTTTTAAGTTTGCATGATTCTTCTTTGCATATACCGTTACTTAGCAAAGTCATATACTTTGCTGACTATTCACATTGTTGTTTGGAAATGAGGCACTTCCATTTCCAAACAACGACGGGCAGCTCTGACAACGCCTGAAGCAGGAGAAGAGATGAATCACGGTGAAGCAAGGGACAGTGAGGAGAGAGAGGTAAATAGGGCAATTTAGTTTTTGTGGTTGTGCAGAAGCTTGTCTTTTTGGTTTTCGGTGTTCTGTTTATGTAGTGTAGAGTAGTGTATTTCGGTTTAGGGTAGTGATCATGCTCGGGGTTATTTTTTAGGTTTTAGAGTTGTGTTTATCTAGTGTAGAGTAGTGTGTTTGGGTTTAGGCTAGTGATCGTGCCGGGGCTTGTCTTTTAGGTTTTAGGGTTGTGTTTATGTAGTGTAGAGTAGTGTATTTGGGTTTATGGTAGTGATCGTGCCGGGGTCGTCTTTTAGGTTTTAGGGTTGTGTTTATCTAGTGTAGAGTAGTGTGTTTGGGTTTAGGGTAGTGCTCGTGCAGGGAGTTTTCTTTTAGGTTGTAGGGTTGTGGTTATGTAGTGTAGAGTAGTGTGCTTGTGTTTAGGGTAGTGATCGTGCCGGGGTTTGTCTTTTAGGATTTAGGGTTGTGTTTATGTAGAGTAGAGTAGTGTATTTGGGTTTATGGTAGTGATCGTGCCGGGGCTTGTCTCTTAGGGGTTAGGGTTGTGTTTATGTAGTGTAGAGTAGTGTATTTGGGTTTATGGTAGTGATCGTGCCGGGGGTCGTCTTTTAGGTTTTAGGGTTGTGTTTATCTAGTGTAGAGTAGTGTGTTTGGGTTTAGGGTAGTGCTCGTGCAGGGAGTTTTCTTTTAGGTTGTAGGGTTGTGGTTATGTAGTGTAGAGTAGTGTGCTTGTGTTTAGGGTAGTGATCGTGCCGGGGCTTGTCTTTTAGGTTTTAGGGTTGTGTTTATGTAGTGTAGAGTAGTGTATTTGGGTTTATGGTAGTGATCGTGCCGGGGCTTGTCTTTTAGGTTTTAGGGTTGTGTTTATCTAGTGTAGAGTAGTGTGTTTGGGTTTAGGGTAGTGCCCGTGCAGGGAGTTTTCTTTAAGGTTGTAGGGTTGTGGTTATGTAGTGTAGAGTAGTGTGCTTGTGTTTAGGGTAGTGTTGTGGTGTTTGTGTAGTGTAGGGTAGTGTTTTAGAGTGGTGTAGTGGTGTTTGGGTAGTGTAGGTTAATCTAAACAGTCAAAAATGTATAGAAGATGTATACTTAATAATATACTGCAAAGTATATGCATATTTAGTACTTTTAAATGTATTATCAAACTACATGTTTAAATGTATAGCATACACAGCTAAATCTTGCGTAGTAATGGTATTCGTGTTGTAAAAACATTGTAGTAAAACCCTGCGAAGTAATGGTATGCTATGTAACATGATATATTCTAAAGGGTAAAGCCTTTTTGTTGGATAATGGCCATGGATCGTGGGGCATTAGAAGAAATATATCTGTGTGCTTCCAGTCTTATAATCCGCTACTGAAGACTGTATCACATATTGTTGACCCTCAACCAGCGTTGTCGCGTTGAGCCACATGTAGCGGCCAATGACTAAGGAGAGGGCATTGAATAAACAGTACACCTCAAGACAGAGCAGCTGTAGGGCCACACATTTTATGAGCTAATCAATCACAATAGGGCGGTGAAAAAGTGCTGCTCTCTACTACAATGATGAATCGCTGTAGTAGAATATGTAAAGAGAGTGAAATCGCCTGTAAAAACTCTCCATAGTGGAATGATTGTATGTACTACAATTGAGGTAATAATTGTTATCTCTGTTTTGAACACTGTCTGTGCAATCATGGATGTACATAGAAGACTGGGGATTGACAGTGCTGTGTCTGATAATAAATATTACCAGTATATTGGATATATCTAGAAGGATGTACACAGATATTGTGTTATCATTAACACATCCTCTTAAGGTTGTGGGTGTCCGTACTAGTGTGTGTGGAGAGAGTAACTTCTCTTCTAATGTCTTTCTCCAAATAATTGTAATATATAGTTGTATGAAATGTAACAGTCAATTTTAAATGTGTTTGTAGTGGAGTGTGATTAATGAGAGCACTATAAACGTACACTACTGTTTTGTTTTTGCATGTGAATAGTACAGTGTGCAGAAAGAAGAAAGTAGAAGGAGACTGGCTTTTTTGGCACTAGCGATCTTTATTGAAGAGATGAGAACTCATTGGCCTAATTTTGATACATTTATCTTAAGTGTATAATGTACATAATAAATCTATTTAACATTCTTCAGTAAAAGGTTTTTTTTGTTCTTAGAAATTGCATGAACACTGACTATATCCTGATATATTATGTGGAATATATATATATATATATACACAACAGAATACTAACGGTGTGTATCATCTGAATAATTTTTTTAAATGCAATACATCAATAAAGTGTGGAGAAAACTAATCAATAAGATTAATAAAAACACCCACATATCTTATATGTATCAAATTGGCATTTAGAAAAATAGTTTCTTGACATCACAGACAGGAGCAGTAATTTAGATTTTCAATTTACAAGAGAATATCATTACTATTAATGATGTCAGATGTTTCCAATATAGGCATAAATACTGATTAATTTATTTAACAACAACTTCATCCTTACTAAAAAAAAGCTAAATCACTATATAGTCGTTACTTGGCCTAGGTAGAGTCTGCCGTACTAGGCGGATTTCCCAGGCAACGGAGTGCGTTAGGTTGGGCTATATGTGTTGATTTTTTTTGCGTGACATGTGCAGTGCAAGTGAGCGCTGCATCGGTCAGCCACTTGAGTACATTTCAACTCAAGCAGCAGCTTCCACAACAGATTGTTTCTCAATGCGAGCAGTCGTGACCATCCACAACCCCCAGTGACCTCCCATGTTGGGAAGTCCTGCTAGGAGATGGTCTAGCTTTTGAATTTACTTGATCGCACTCACAACCATAACTTTTTGCAGAGCTCCTCGTGCTCCGCGTATCGTGGAGTGTTGAAAACTCAAACTCTGTGAACGGAGCAGAGCTCACTGCCCAGGCCTAATCGTTAGCCTAAGTAGGACACAAAACGAGAAGGAACATGAACTTTAATGCTTTTTGTCTGTTTATATACACATAGACTTTTGTAAATATTATTTTTCTCTCAAACTTTGACGTCAGATGGCATTTTGGGAGTTTCCAGGGTAATATGCGCTTTATTGTAAGACTTGTGTCCTCAAATTCAGTCTAGCCACATGCATTTTTAAAGTAGTCTGTGCAGTGGCAAGAGTTGAACAACCATCCATGATGAATAACAATGGCAACAGCAGCTTTCCTATATATTAAAATCTGACCAGCTTTAAAGTTGGTGTTGTCAGTATTGATTTTAATGCCATCAGCTACATCTTTATAGCATGAGAATAAGATATTTTGAACTGTGTCTCACAATTCATGTAGACAGCAGTTTTGATGTGCAGTCTGGATAGCAGCAATTCTGCAAGCTTTTACACAATGTTTTTAAAAAGCTATTGACTTGCAATATGGTACCATTAGGTACACAAATAGCTCCAATTGAATATCATCTCTGCCTGAAATTGGAACAATTGGCACACTCAGGGTTACATGTATAGTTTGTTTTAAAAACTAAATAAATCCAGATTGGATGATGGCAATGCCCTTTACTTGGGTGTTGCAAAATTTCAAATGTAACAACTTCAGACGGTTCAAAATATTGCAGCCAGTCCACTCTTTCCCAATCCTAGATATACTGCTTTTGTCACTTTGCTTCACATTCTTCATTGGCTACCTGTTGATCTCAGATATAACGTAAAGCTCTTTGCTTTTTGCATAAACACCTTTACAACTCAGGACCCCTGTATCTGCGCTCGTTGGTCTCATGCCACATACCAAGCCATTTGCTCCACTCCAGTTTTGAGAACCTAGAGAAGGTCCCCAGAATTAAGAGGACCCGTCAAGGAGGTTGATCATTTGCCTTTCTGAGACCTCCTCTACAGAATACCCTTCCTCGTTCTTTAACAACCTGAAAATCGCTCACAGGCTTTGCAAAGCTATCAAAACTTGGCAGTTTCTATCCTTTTCTGTGCACTTGGTGGAGCGCTTGTTAGGTCCAGTAAGAAGATCAGTGGAGGGAAACCTTTAGTGACAGCCATGCACTTTACACATCCCTCAAAGAAATGTAATACAAAAAAATAAATTACTTGCTATTTTGTCATTTTCTATCACATTTAGAACTATGTAGGAAGCTGTTTTGTATGTGGTTATACCAATGTAAGGGCACCCCATCAAGAAAGTACATGCACCCGTAATTGGTTTACATAGCAGTAATTTCTAAGTAGCTGTTGTGCACACAATCAATCATGTGCTTTTTAAGCATGACTACTCACCCGTAAGGGTCTCAAGGCGCTGGGAAGGAGGGGAGGTGCAGGTTCCAGTCCATTAAGGAGGACGTCTATTGAAGAGGTTTCTCGTGAAGATGGGGAGTGATGTTGTCTGTCTGAGGTGGAGCACTAAAAGGTTCCAGGCTCTGGCCAAGAGGAAGGAGAAGGAGCGGCCTCCTGATCTTGTCTTCCTGGCTCTTGGAACCATGGTGTAGGAGAGCTAGGATGATCGTAAGGTCCTTTGGGCTGTATGAAATTCAAGTCGGCTGTTCAAGTATGCTGGTCATGTGTTGTGGAGGGCTTTGTGTGAGAATCTTGAGAGCGATTTTAGCATTGATGGGGAGCCAATGGTGTGTGCACAGGTGCTGGGAGATGTGGCAGTGTCTTGGCAGGTTGAGGACCAGTCTTGTGGTGGCATTCTGGATGTTTTGGAGCTTCCGGGTGAGGCTTTTGTTTATTCCGACCTACAGTGTGTTGCCGTAGTCAAGTTGTAGGCAGCCGCTTTTCATCCATTTGGGGACTGCTTCCATGCCTTCTTTAAAGTTGTATTTGACTGCATTGGGTTGATTGGATAGGGAGAGGATGAGTTGGGTGTCATCTGCGTGTGAAACAATGTTCAGTACATCGGTTCTGATGATGAGGGCAAGCAAAGCCATGTAGACGTCAAATGGAATTGGACTGAGGGAGGCACTGGGGGACTCCGCAAGTGGTTGGTGTAGGATCCGAGAAGAGAGGACAGAGTCTGACCCCCAGCGTTCTGCAGGAGAAGAAAGAGTAGATCCAGTCAAGGGCCTTGTCCTGGACTCCTGCGCTGTGAAGTCTGCATGGTAGGGTGCAGTGTGAAACTGTGTTGAAGGCCGCTGAGAGGTCAAGAAGGATGAGGGCTACTGTTTCTCCTCTGTCCTGGAGGGAGCGGATGTTGTCTGTTGCGGCCAGGAGTGCAGTTTCTGTACTGTGATTTTTATCTGAGGAATCGAGGATGTTGTGCTCTTCGATGAAGGTGGTGAGTTGGCTGTTGATTGCTTTCCTGATGACTTTTGGTGAGAATGGAAGCAGGGAGATGGGTCTGTAGTTTTTGAGGTTGGTGGGATCTACTGAGGGCTTCTTCAGGAAGGCGTTGATCTCAGCGTGCTTCCAGTTTTCGGGGAAGGGGGCGTTCGCTAGGCAGTGGTTGATGGTGTTGCGAAGCATTGGTGCGATGGTGTCTGCCAGCTCTGTTGAAGATGTGTTGGGGCAGAGGTACATGGGGGCCCCAGGGCGGATTGTCTTCGGTGGTGAGGGCTGTTTAGCTGTCAATCTTTGGCTTCAGGCTGTCAGGTGGCTGATAAGGCTTCAGTGTGTTGGCTGTCTTTGTTGAAGTTATCGTAAATGTTCTAGATTTTGTGTTGGATGCAGGTGCTGAGTTTGTTGTAGAGGACTTGTGAGGGAGGGATGCCAGTAGACTCTCTGGTGGGTTGGGCGAACTGAATGAGACACACACTCAAGTAGAAAAACTAAGACAATATAAAAAAACAGCACATCTTTCTATATAAATATTAATGCCAAGAACATCAGAATCAGGTAATAACTTTGTGAGTTATCAATTCTTTAAGCCATAGAAAATGTAATCAAATATTTTTTGAGGTGTGTACCTCAAACACAGCAATGTTATGCTATTGGAGAAACATACACTGCAGATGAATACCCTTAAACTATTTGGGGGTATGCCTTCTAGGTCTTAATGTGGTTAAGGGTCCAGCTGTGCGGGTTTACCTGTCCTGTTGAGTGCAGGTACAGAGGTTTTGATTGCATTGGTAGCCTCGAGCACTACATGTTAAGGTCTATAGAAGAAGAATCTGGTAAGGAATGGCTGCAAGTGGGAACTTGGGAGCGAGTCTGGCAGAGGCCAAATGGGGGCTCAACTCTTGAGAGTCTCCGGGGAAAAGGGACACAGTCAGTTTACATGGATATGGGCAAGGGAACTGACAAAACTGACCTTCTGGAGCAGTGAAGACGTCTTCCAGGCGAGATGCACCCTTGGTGGGACCAATGGCCAGCAAATGTGGTTGGTGCCTGTAGCTATACGTGGTCCATCCACAGGGAGAAGGTGCTTGGTTATTTAAGGGGAGAACAGTTCTCAAAGGGTTTGAGGAGGCTGCTCAGCTTCTTGACAAGTCAAGCTTTGTAATTGTTGTAATTGTTGCAGTGCAAGCAGCCAGGCAGGGTTTGGTGCTAATTTCGGTGCAGGACATCTGTTCTCATGACTTCAGCTCTTCTCTGTCCTTCTTGTGGTTCCCAGGAGACAAATTGAAGTTCACAGTGTTAGGGGTCTCCCTAAATACTGTATTTAGGAATATTCAGTGGTAGAGTAGCATGGGGTAGTAGCTGGAATGACTATCCCGCAATATGTTCACTTCTTGTGAGGAGTGGGCCTAATCCTGGTTTAATTAGAAAAAAGATGATGAAAGCCTTCCCCAACTGTCCATGTCAGGGGGCCCTCGTTGTGGGTATGCCCGGACTGTATATTTGACACGCCTTCTGGCTAGTTAATTTCCTCCTACTCTGTTACCAAATGGGCCATTGGGCGGGGGTACAATTCCCCAGGACTGGGGAAGCCATGGTTGCACATCACTAGTCATCCGGCTGGAGGAAGTGTGAACTCCTTCCTCTAGAGCAGGCATTGATTCTGGCTTGTGAGAGCCTGTGCTCTCACCTACAAGGATCAAATGCTTGCCTGTGAGGGTAGGTTTGATCATACCAGTCAGCCACCACACTAGTAGACAAGTAGGTTTCCCACTGGGTGCATGATTTCCTAAATCAGATACTGTCTTCAGTATTTATTTATCAAGACATAATGTTTGATACCAAACACCAGCATGTTCAGTGATGCCATTACGTAGCTCATAATGCGCAGTGTCTAGTACAAATAATTGAGATTTATTCCATGCTCTCTTGTAATGTCTAGCAATGCAACTAGCCATCACAGCGGCATATCTGATAGTGCAGGGGTGCCCTCACATGTAATATAATGTGCCCTGCCTTAGGGCTCTAAGACTGGCTATAGGGATGACTTAACGATATGAATAACAGTGTAATTGGGCATTGCAGACATAATGTATGAATGGTTGTGTTTTCAGAAGGGCTTGCCCCCTTTCATGCATCCTGCAGTGGCAGTCTGCATACAGCCGGGTGCCGGAGGAACCATTCATCAGGGACTTACACAGGTTCTAAAGCCCTTGAGAAATTGGGTTGCAATTTAATATGTGTCTTTTTTTAGGGAAAGAGCTCTGGCACTGAAGCCTAGTTAGCATTATCAATCAATCAATGCTTACAGTACACTTCTTTTATTGACACAGCTTCAAGTACCTTCGCACTATGTATTTTCTTTTTGTATGTTCCTTGATGTATTAATCGAGAATGCAATTGGAAATACTAATGTATTGTAGGCAGAAGCATATGTATAAAACCTTATTAACTATTGGTCCAATCTTCAAAATGGCACCTTACTGCACTCAATGCAATATCTCTATGATATGAAATGGTATAGATGAGTTTTACACATTTCAGAATGTGGGATAATTGTAATGATTAATGTGGGCACTTGAATAGGCAGTTACGTACATGCAGGATTATCTCCATATTTATTGATGAGCAATATTTCTAATGAAAATGTCATTCACTTGACATCTACAGTAAGAATGTTGTATGAATGTTCAGGTTTTTTAACATATTTAAGATATTTTGATGTTCAAGAAACTGAATAAAGTATTTTTGATGAGCTTGTGCCTCCACTATGCACTACTTATGACCTGACATGCTATATCAGTCATAAAATGTTATTTGACATAATTTATGACGTCACTGATGACATCACAAATTACATAATTGATGGCATCATTGGGGACAAAAACTTTTAAAACCCTCTTTCATCTTCCTCAAAATTCCTCCGGCACAGATAAAATTGGAATTTGGATTAGCTAACCAATCATTTGCACGAAAAGGCAAATTTTTAAAAGTATGGTACAGCATAAAAAATGATAAGGCAAATCAAATTTCCCAACTGTTATGGCAGGAAATACATATAAATAGTAAATTATACGCCTGAAAATATTTACATGCTGCTCTTGATGAATACTCAGCAACTCCCATTTGGAACACGACAATAAAAACAGAATCATTCAAAAGATCTATCAATAATATAACAAAACATGTATCACAACTTAGGGATAAAGACTCTTTTGTAAAAATAAAACATGCTTGGCAACTAACAAATGGTTTCCCAAAGGTGAAAGTACAACCATACCTGGAAACCTATGGTCCCTAAAGCACAAGCGCATTTTCATAAAAGTTTGTATTGGTGGAATTCCCGCAACATGTCATCTTATGCCATGGCTACGAACAGAGGAACCATCACATAGTCGTTTATGAAAACATTATCCACTTGCTGTGTGTATTCCCAGAACTAAAAACTGTAACAAAAACCATTCTTAAAGGGCATTTTAACGCACGAGGAGTTCGGAATTGCAGGCAAACTTTGATAAAGTGCTTACAATCAGACGATATAACATTAAACTCAGCCTTTGTAAAGTTTTTTATAAGTACTGTATCAAAATTAGACCAGCAGATTTAAATTAATATGTATTTTATGATGTATATTTATATGTTAATAGTGTTATCAAACTGATATCATCAAAGTTCAACTATTTAAAAATAAGGCATCAATTATTCATGTTTTTACCTCCTACTGTTTTTACTTCTTTTTTTATAAATTCTGGTTTTATAGTGTAAGATTTTGAGTAATCAAACAATAAAAAATGAACTTGAACTTGATGACTTCATCCAATAAGTGTGCTAGTTTTTTATAGTTTACATAGCATCAGGTAATTACCATAGCACTTTTCTACCTAATTCTGTACAGCCTGGGTCCAGCTAATGCATGTGTTTACGAAACATATGTGCTCCTCATGCATCATAGGTGTTTGTTTAACCCCTTGCATGCTCATGACGCCCCCTCCCCCCCATCCCCCAGCACAGCAGGGGAATCTGCCGAGCAGGGAAGGGGTTAAAGTTATTGTGTATTTTTATATCTCTGTACTGAAGAATAACAATGTGTGAAGGTGACAGTTGACAATTTGTGTTCACTATGTTTCACACACGTTTTTTCAGTAATTTTAAAAACGTTTTTTAAGTATTTTAAGCAGCCTTGAGGTTTAGACAGAAATATTTAATTTTGCGAATTTATACTTAACTTATAACTGGGTTCATCAGGTATTATGCAATGCAGAAGGACCTGTTTTGCTCCAGAAGATAGGCTGTGTATATGTATATGATCTTTAGCACCTTCAGGTAGTGCTTATTTGAACAAATAGCTTATTTTATCAAGTAGGACCCTTTTTGCCAAATGTTCACTGTTCTTAGTAGATAATCTCTAGTAATCTAGTGTATTTCTCAGGAGAGTTTCACTGCCTGCAGTCTTGTATAGTAAAAACTCTCTCCAAATAGTAAATATTGTTTACAGTACCCACTTCTCCACTCATACAACTGAATTTCTCAATGTAAGTTCAGTAACTGCCAGGGGGTTGATACAGATTAAAGCTTTCCATTTAGGGCATTACTTTTGGAGCAGTATTTTTTAAAAACTTGAATTTCTCTGAACAGTAGAGTAACGATTGAGCACTGTGTGCAATACCTGTGGTTGATTAATAATGTGAAGTGTATGATATCGGGGCAATATGGATGATAACCCATTCTTTCCACATTTAACACCTTGGCTGCGCAGGATATTTCTCTGCTGTGCTGGGCCATAATGATAATGGGTGTGGTCATGACGAGCTCAGCTCGTCATGAGCACCGAAGGGGTTAAGGGAGTTGTTCATCCGATGGCAATAATGTGGCCTCATATTCTTCTGAGCTATTTTGCACTCACATTCCGAGCTCTAATGCTATGCCCATTTATAGCGCAAAGTGTACAAAATAACCTTGGATGATGTCACCAGAGCTGTCATCAGAAATGTCATCAATGATTTTAACTGGGATTGTCTCAGTGATGCTATCAATGATGTGGTGCAATATGTGAAGTTGTGTGCAGTGCATGGTGAAGGCACAATCCACTGACATATTCACCTAACTATAACATCACTTCAACCTTTGTTTGTTCTTTAAGTGAATATGTATATAAATACAGCTGTATATAGATATATTATACATTCTAATAGGTTATATTATGTCATTGTGAGATAATGTTATTCTGTGCAGTAGTATGTACTTATAGTATGTTGTAATGCTGGTATGCAACATTAAGTGTCACAGCAAACAAATTATGGGCGGAATGCTGACAATGCAAACATTCTCCCCCAGTCAAAAGATCTGGGTTAAAAACATTGCCTTTTGTCCACTTTGCCACCCCAGCCCTTTGCAAATAAGTCTTGACGCTGTGCCTCATGGGGACAGTCCAGACCGTACAATGAATTAAGGCCCATATCTCTGTCCTGGGATGAATGTGTGACATTGTTATGCATTCTGTCCAATATTTTTTTTGCATTTGTCACCCTGAGTGGGACTGGTATGCCTAGACGGGTGTCCCGTGCTCGCCATGCCACTGGAGTAAAACTATCCTGGCTGATGAGGGCTAAAAGCCTAAAACCAGTCCTAGGATGCTTGTTTCTAGTCCAGGGAGGACCTGGCCTGGCAGTTTGGGCTGGACTGTTCCCATTGGGTGCAGGGTCATGGCTGATTTTCATATGGCTGGGTCCAAACTGGAATGTTAAGATATGTTATATGGTTTTATATAGCGTTCAGCTTCCCCAGCCAAGGGGCTTCCCGGCGCTATCACAGACAAGAAGGGCAGGCTGCCCCAAACAGGAAGCACAACAAAACTCAACATAACAGCTGTCTGGAGCTTACTTCAAAGGAAAGAGATGGGTCTTAATGGCCTTTCTGAAAGTCAGCAGGTCCTCTAAGCCATGGATCTGGGACAGCAAAGCGTTCCATAGTTTAGCAGCAAGGTAGCGGAACGAACGGCCGCCCATCCAGGAACGTTTCATCCGTGGAACCGCTACCAAGGGCCGACCCTCAGAGCACAGTGCACGCAGGGGAACATAAAGGGTCAGTAGCGTACAGAGCATCGGTGGAGTGGCGAGCTTTAGAATCTTAAAAGAGAGAAAAAGAGCTTTAAATTGGATCCGCTTTGCCACAGGGAGCCAAGGAAGTTTGCTAATAGTATCGGCAATCGGATGGAAACGTGGAAGTCCTACCAGGGTTCTCGCTGCCGCATTTTGTATATGCTGCATTCTCCTGATCTCTGCCTGGTTAGCCCCTAGCAGCAAGGAGCTAGCATAGTCCAGGTGAGAGAGGATAGTCGATTGCACTATTAGCTGGCGGGTAGGAGGGTCAAAAAATTGAGACCCCGTAGGAGCCCAAAACACATAGCTGCCATTTCTTCAGTATGGGTGCAGATACTGAGAGAGGAGTCTATTCATACCGCAAGATTTTTAACTTCTGTTTTGGGATCCGGGATTTGACCTAGTGTATTCGGCCACCACTGTTCACCCCAGAAGTTGGCGTTTTTTACCCACTAGCAGAACCTCTGGCTTACTCGCATTTAACTGCAAGTAATTAGCAGTCATCCAGTTAGCCACGGTCGTCAGGCCATTCTTAAACCTGGAGGCGCACTGAGGGGAATCATCTGCCAGGGCAACCACTAGCTACGTGTTGTCCACATATGAGACTATTGAGAGTTCCCATTGCTTGGCAACCGCAGCCAGTGGCTGAACATAGAGATTGAACAAAGTGGGACTGAGCACCGAGCCCCGAGGGACCCCCTGCTCAATAGATCATTCCTGGGATAGAAACGGGGGAGTGGAAACCCGGAAGGATCTTCCAGTTAGAAAGGATCTGAACCACTCCAAGGCCTGGCCCATGACACCTGCTTCTTCCAGACGATGTAACAGATCACCATGCGAGACCGTGTCAAAGGTGGCACTCAGATCCAGTAGAATCAGTGCCGCCGTTTGACCAGAGTCAAGAATGGTCCGCAGGTGTTCGGTCATGGCTAGAAGCGCCATCTCTGTGCTGTGACCGCAGCGGAAGCCATGCTGAGAGGCATCCAGAATGTTATTGGAGCACATAAAGCTGGTAAGAGTACTATTAACGTCTGACTCTGCTACCTTAGCCACCCAAGGGAGAAGGGAGATTGGCCTAAAATTCTCAGGTTTGGTAGGATCCAGCATTACTTTTTGATAATAGGGGATACCCACACCTGTTTTCACTTCGCTGGTTTCACAGCCGACAGAAAGGAGGAATTTATTATCTGACGGTGGAGAGTCAACAAAAGCGAGGATGCCTCCCCA
Organism: Lissotriton vulgaris; assembly: GCF_964263255.1. Taxonomy (NCBI): domain Eukaryota; kingdom Metazoa; phylum Chordata; class Amphibia; order Caudata; family Salamandridae; genus Lissotriton; species Lissotriton vulgaris. Next base: position 10,614,956 of record NC_141687.1, read on the forward strand.
AATTGGGCGGGTTTTAGGGGGTCGGTAGGAGAGCCAGACTTAATTTTCCCACCCAGTCTTTTGAGCTCTTCATGGGAGATTCCAGGGATCACTATGAGTCTGGTGGTCGGCTCAGGACTGGAAAGGATAGATCTCTAAGGTACTGGTATGGGTGAAAAGGACCTATAAATTACACAAACGTTCTCCACGAAGAAGGACGCCAATAGCATGGTGAGCAAAAAAAACATGGATTTAGGCCCAGGTCTCCTTACTCGGGTGAATGTATGACATTGTTCTGCATTCTGTCCATCAAGTGTTCTTTTTGCATTATTTATGCAACATTATGTCACACCAGCATGTGTACTTCCCAGAGGCATCAAACACTCTTTCTGGTTCTTCTGTTGCCCTATAGAGGACCTGAAGAGGCCATATAATTTTGCTGCACAAAATCCACAATAAATACATACATGCATTAGATCATCACTTTAGTTCGTGTTTTCTCTTGCACTAAAAGCTGTACATGTATAAATCATCAGACAGTATAATTACCCTGTAAGACAAACAGCACTCACCATAAGGTCCCAAGTCTGCAGATGCCCTCTGGGCAAGAAGCAGAAACACAATGTACCCCCACATTTGAAAATCTGAAAGAGAGGGTACATTTTGTCAATATTAGTGAGAATGTCATAGTTTGCAACTGTTTTTTAGCCACTGCCAATTGGTAATGTCATAGATGTAATAATTGTGGTTATAATTGATATCAAGGTGCAGACTTCCCTCCTGACTTTGCACAATACTAGTCACTTGAACACATCAGGTAATGGTAAGAATATCCAGCGCTGTGGGACGTGCACTGTGTAAGATCAGCTTCACCCCTTCTAGGCTTCAGTTCATGAATGCACTTGTGTTAGGATTTTTCTAAATTTAGTAGTAGTAAAGTTAGGACTCCTAACTTTAGGACTCCTAAACTGAGAAAAATACTAAATTTAAGATTTTCGGTATTAACCGAAGGCATTTAGGAGTCCTAACGTTAGGAGTCCTAACTTTACTACTACTAAATTGAGAAAAATCCTAATTTTAAGACTTTTGGTATTCACAGAAAGCATTCAGGATTTCTAAAGTTAGGAGTCCTAACTTTACTACTACTAAACTGATAAAAATCCTAATTTTAAGACTTTCGGTATTCACAGAAGGCATTTAGGAGTCCTAAAGTAAAGTTAGGACTACTAACTTCTGTGAATACCGAAATGAGTAAGTGCCTTCTGTGAATACCGAAATGAGTAAGTGCATTCTGTGAATACCAAAATAGTAGTAAGTTTAGGATTGAGTCTTAAGTTCATTCTGTGAATCGGGCCCTGTGTTCTTATCTATGTTGTACCTGCCAATACCATTGCAATAGTAGTTATAAATACTAGTAAATTAATCATCTGTAAACTCATTGTAAGCTCATTAATGGTATCATCTGAGGTCAGTGTAGGGTATGTATATGTAACACCCCTAAAAGGTGTGAATACCCTATATTTGATTAGTGAGTAAATGCCAAAGTTAGCTTGTGTGGTCTTTAAATGACCCCCTCTCTGACCCTTGGGTGCATCCACTTGTTGGCATTTAAATTGGAATTTAAAACTGCGTCAGACTTACATTATATTACATATAGACTCAGATACCGTAAGTAAAGACTGCGCTGACTATATTAATTAAACACTCAGTCACATACTATATTGCATACTTGTAACGCACTCTTGCATGGCTTAGATGTCCTTGCCAATCACTCCTAATTCACACATATGTTCCCTATACACTGGGACACCACTATTTGCTGTAATCTTAAGTCCTACCGCTAGCATATCTTCCACTCAGAGTTAAATGTCAGTGACTTAATCTCCTGCTCTCTCCATAGCCCTGCAGTCTCCGCTGTCACCCCTCTGAGAGGTGAATACATCACCTCAATTTGTGAGAATCTCCTGCCTATCCATTTATCTTCTGTTGCTCATGCAAAGAGGATCATTGCCCATATTAAACCTCCTATCACTCTTTCCAAGAGATAAATACATCCTACTCACTCTGCAGTCACTACCTCAGAAAGGTAAATACATGCTACTCCTTCTGCTGTTGGTAGCGCAGAGAGGTATGTTCCTCCTGCTCACTCTATGGGAGTCTGCATTATCTCAGTCACATCTATTTGCAGTTAAATAACCCCTATTTGATGTCTGAAACTCACAATCATGGATATGTATTGTTTATCTATTTCTCAGGGAGTTTAGGAAAATAAAAACTCTGGTTCAGAGTGCTGTGCCCAGGCCTGTATCTAATGTTGACATATTCCTCCTTAACTTCCAGTCTACCCTCTGCCACATCAGCGACTGGATGGGGGTTAATCACCTCAAGCTCAACCCCGACAAGACAGAATTGGTGCTTGTCGGGGGAGCTGCAAACCCATGGAAATCTACCTTTGGCCTGTGAGCCTAGGTCCCCCCCCCTGAGTACTGTTGACTCAGCAAAAAGTCTGGGAGTCATCGTCAGTAATGTTCTCACGATGAAGCCCCAGATCAATGCTGTAGTCTCGTCGAGCTTCTTCTAGCTTCATAAAATTCAGAAGATTGCCCGCTTTTTGACCACTGAGGCCCTCACCCTGGTCCTGCTAGCTTTAGTCATTTCGAGGATTTATTATGCCAATTCTCATTATGCAGGTATCCCGTCCGATTTAGTGAAGAGACTGCAGCTCGTTCAGAACCAGGCTGCACGCCTCATTTACCATCAACCTAGGCATCAACATGTAAGCCCTCTGTTAAAATCCCTCCATTGGCTCCCTGTGTCCGAGCGGCGTAAATTTAAGCTGGGCTGTACCATCTTTAAGTCTCTCGCCGGCATGAGACCCCTCTTTATTTCTTCACTATTGCACTCTTATGTTCCCTCTCGTAATCTTCGTTCCGCCCACCAGGCCCTACTTAAGGTCCCGGTTTTTAAATGTAAGAAACATGGAGGACTAAGATTTTCATTTCTTGCTCCTTCCTTTTAGAATTCACTTCCTCTAAGTGTTAGAACTGCCTCTCCCTATGCACGTTTCAGGTCCCTTCTCAAAGCTCACTTATTCTGTAATGCTTATCACTAATGCCCTTGCTTTGCGGACTGTCTTTTCCCTGCTGCTCGAGCGCCAAGAAACCGCTAGGTGTTAGTTGCGCTTTAGAAGTAATTTTTACATTACATTACATTACATATTTTTCTAAGAGAGTTAAATGCCACACACTCACTTTCCCTAATACCCTGTACTGCACCCAAGTCTTCCATCACTTTCTTATTGAGATAAATACCTTATGTTCACTGCCTGTGATCCCTTGTACCCCATGCTCACTGCCTCTAATCTCTTACACCCCATACTGGCTGCCCATAATCTCCTGCACTATCTGCATTGCTGCCTTGCCTTCTTTATCAGATTAAATACCCCCTACTCACTGTTTCTAAACTCTTATATCCCATTGCCACTATCTGTAATCTCTTGCACTACCCGCAATGCTGCCATCTCTCCCTTATTGAGTTAAATACCCCATACTCATTGTCTCTAATCTCCTGTAGCCGATACTCGCTGTCTCTAATTCTCTGTATCCATAGTCACTGTCTAAATTCCCTTCTATCCCATGCTCACTGTATCTATTCTCCCCTGTACACCATACTCACTTTTCCTAACCTCTTGTACCCCATACTCATTATCTGCAATGCCTGATCCCTCATACTCACTGTTTCTGATCTCTTTTATACCATACTCACTGTCTGTAATCTCCTGCACTACCTACAAGGCTACCACCTCTTCCATATTGAGTTAAATACCCAATAATCACTGTTTCTAGTCTCCTGTATCCCATACTTGCAGTTTCTAATCGTTTGTGCCTCGTATTCACTGTCAGTAACGACCCGCAGTACCTCCAATGCATCCTTCTCTTCCTTATTGAGTTAAATATCCCATAATTACTCTGTCTACTCTATACCCCTTGCTCACTGTATATAATCTATTGTATCTCATACTCACTTTCTCTAGTCTGCTATACGCCAAACTCACTGTCTGTAATCTCTTATGCCACAGACTCACTGTCGCTAATCTCTAGTAAATAAATCCAGTATTTGTAAAGCGCACAGCGACCAATAGGCATCCCGGCGCTGGGGGCAGTTGGTAAGATTAAGCAAGATATTGCCCAGAATCACATGGTGCTGGGCAGACCCTTCCCGCCGGTGCCGGGGATTGAACCGTGATCCACAGCGTCCGGCGTCAGTCGGCCTGGCCGCTGCACCACACCTCTTCCACAAGTACCCTGTACTCACTGTCTTTGAACTTGTGCAATTCTTCCAATACTGCCATCCCTTTCTTATCAAGTGAAATACTCCATAGTCAATGCTTCTAATCTTATGTATTCCATACTCACTATCTCTAGTATTCTGTACCCAAAACTCACTATATCTCTTCTCTTTACCCAAACTCATTGCCTGTAACCTTGTACCTCACACTCACAGTCTGTAATCTCCTACATAATACTCATTGTCTCTAATCTACTCTACCCCAACACAGTGACTCTAATCTGCTGTATTGCATACTCCCTGTCTTTAATCTATTGTACACCATATGCACTGTATGCAATCTCTTTCATATAAAGTTAAATACCCCATACTCAATGCCTCTAATATTCTGTATAGTATCCTTACTTTCTCTAGTCTTCGGTACCCCATACTCAATTTATATAATTCCTGTACCCCATACTCACTGTTTCTAATCTCCTGTACCCAAACTCAGTGTTTTCAATCTCCTGTACCCCATACTCACTGTTTCTAATCTCCTGTACCCAAGCTCAGTGTTTTCAATCTCCTGTATCCCATACTCACTGTTTCTAATCTCCTGTACCCAAGCTCAGTGTTTTCAATCTCCTGTATCCCATACTCACTGTGTTATATTCATGGACGTTAGTTTCCTGATGGAACGTCCATTGCTACCACCTCTTTCTTATTGAGTTAAATACCTCTATACGGACTCTCTCAATTCACCGGTACCCAGTTCTTTGGGCCTTTCCAGCTTGCACCACCCATTGCCACTGCCAGAGCTGCTAATGCAGTAAATGTGCAACTACTAGCCATCACACTCTGACGATACAGACTGTTCGAGCCCCCGAAGCTCTAAGAATGGCTGGGGAGGCAGGTCCTAGAAGTTTTAATATTCATTTGATTAGTAAAAAAACTCTTGTTGTCTTCATGTCTATATTGAAAGTCAAAGTCAAAAAAGGCTTTATTTCGATAAAAACATATTATAAAAGCTTCACAATTTTTTAAAAAACACATTAGGGATTAAAAACAAGAAATAATCTATTTACACAACATTTTTACAAGCATATTTACATGTTAAAAGCAACATTTTAAGCAATCAATTTAGAATCAGATTAAACATTTCATTTAAGCCTTTTACTTCTAACATGCCAAGGCCATGATACGAATATGGAGAGACCACAGGCATACAATGGCAGTGAATCTGCCATTAGAATGCGCAGTGCCTCAATATTAGACTTAGTGTTTAGCAACCGACACAGAGGTTTGAGCCACCTGTTCCTTGGGTTCCTATACGCCGGGCATTCAAACATAAAGTGTGCTATTGATTCTGGTCCGGTTAGACTGAAAAGGGCAGAATACTATCGTCTGAGCCGAGGGTTTCCAGCGAGCTGTTAAAGCACGCACTTGGAGAGCCCCGACCCTAAAACTGAAGTAGAGGGCCCTATCAAATGGTTTCCAGATGATATCCAAGTAAGGTTCCCGGATTGGTAGATCCTTGAACTTGAGAAAGTCGTCTGTGAGCCTGCCCAGAGCATGATCAGTGCTGTTCTAGATGCAACCCAATTCCAAAAGAGTCTCTTTAGGGTTGCCTTCGGGGGAGAGGACCTACTAACCCATGCCTCACTAAGGCCCAAGTCACCTAGCAAGGCTTTTACATCTTTTTGCCACTTTACTTTATGCCATCCAGGCAATGACATTACTTCAGAGAGCCCTTTAGCATATCTGGCAATTCAGGTACTCGCCGCCACAACCGGGCCCATGAGAGCAACAGCCGGAGCTTTGCCAGATCGCTAATAGGGCCACAGCCTAAATCAAGCAATAAGGGTATCAATGGGGTACTCTGGGGAAGTGACATAAGATCCCTATAGAATTTATTTTCGGAATTCATCTGTACCAGTAGTGCCCCATAGCTCTGCCCCATAAAGAGCAGAGCTAACTCCCTTAGCTATATAAGTGTCAATGGCAGGGGCTATTGGCCTAATCGAACAAGAACGCTGTTCCTTGAGCAGTGCCCCGGCTACCCTCCTGTGAGTTAACAGCATTTTACAGAGGTGCGGGGTCCACTGCATAGTATGCGAGATGCGTATGCCTAGATAGTCGAACACAATCACCCTTTCCAGAGGCACAAGATTCTGTGTAGGTGGGCGGCTAAGTTTTGTTGGGGGATTCATCACCAAATATTTTGTTTTATTAGTATTAATTACTAAACCCCGCTGCATGCAGAAAACCTGGAAGTTATTAAGGAGGTTTTGGAGGCCCATTGGGGTCTTAGATATTAGAAGCGTATCATCCGCAAATAGGAGGGTAGGAATTTGATCGCCCGCCAGAGATGGTTCGTCTGAAGGATCTTTTAGCAGATGCTCAACCACACCGTTCACGTATAGTGAGAAAAGTGTGGGAGCGAGAACACTTCCCTGGTGAACCCCTCCCTCTACCGGGATTCTGTTTGTTTTCTCGCCTTCTGTGCCCCATCTTACTTGGGCAAAATTGCCTTCGTGGAGCTTCACCAAAATAGATAGGAAGTAACGTGGGAGCCCCATATCAGAGAGTACACCCCAGAGAGTCTCCCTAAGCACAAGGTCAAAGGCAGTCTATAGGTCGATAGACGCGAGATAAAAACTGCCTTTGCCTAGAAAGACCACCTTCCAGTAGATTAGCATTAATCTTAAGGCCTGCTCTATTGTGCCCGTACCAGCCCTAAACCCCATTTGGTAATCGGAGAGAATCTGATTTTCGTCAATCCATTGTAATATTCTCTCCAGCAGCACCTTACCAACATCCTTCTGAGTTGAGTCTAACAAGCTTATAGGCCGATAATTGGAAGGGTCGTCCCTCAGTCCCTTTTTTAAAATGGGCATAACCTCACCCCCTTTCCAGGACTCAGGGACGGCAGCGCCTCTGTCGATGGCCATAAGCAAAGAGTGTATGAGCTTCCCCATTTCGGCTTATCCGAGCAAAGCATGTCCCCAGGGTGCCATCTGGGCCGGCTGATTTTTTTGGCACGATGGTACTAATAGCACACTCCACTTCCTTAATTGTGAAAGGGAACTCATTAGACGCATCCTCCAAGACATGATTATTAGATGTGACTAAAACGCTAGTCCCGTACTGGCAGGTATACTGTTTTGAAAAGTGGTCAAACCATGCTTGGCTAGTAATATTGCATGTAATGAGTTCGCTATCTGGTCTATCTCTAGCTCTTATTGTATCCCAGAAGCGTCTAGCATCCTTGCTAGAACTAGCCTCTTTTAATGTTTGCCAATACTGATCTTCCCACTCCTTTCTTGCGTTTATTATTGCCTGCTTATACTCTTTTCTAGCGCACTGTATCAAAGGTTGTGACTTCTCTTTGATGGCCTTAATCAGGGCAGACTTTTTGTGCCTGCATGTAGAAGTGAACCAATCGTGCGCACCCTTTGGCTTCTGGGACCCTATCATCTTGCCCCTGCGTGCTTGCTTCAAAAATACTTTCCCCACAGACTTGATGGTATCTTGTAAAATGACCGTTGTCCTACCTAGGGCAGGGTCGGCTAAAGAGAAACCGCCTGATTCATCATTCATATTTGCGCTCGCAAAGGGCCAGATTCTGAGAATCTGGCCCTTTGCGAGTGCGATTTTTGCATTTGGGATTCAACATCCCAAATGCAAAAATCGCTATTTGCTAATTCGCTTATTTGCGAGGATTTACATTTAAGGAATCTCTATTTGAGATTCCTTAAATGTAATTCATCATCCATTTTACAATTGCGAAATCGCAATTTCGGGCCGCAATTTACCGCAAGGTCAAACCTCGTGGTAAATTGTGAAAACTCAGAAAAATGCATTTAAATGCATTTTTCTGAGTTGCACGTTACACACACACATGTCCTTTGGACATGTGTGTGTGCAACACCTGTGTTAATTTCCATTGCAGGGGTGCTACAGGGTGTCCTTTGGACACCCCTGGCACCCTTCAAATCGCTATCTTTTTTGCGATTAGCAAATTGCTAATCGCAAATAAGGAATACTCCCCGTTCATTCCTATGGGCCTTTTGGCCCATAGGAATGAATGGGGAGTTATTCCTTATTTGCGATTAGCAATTTGCTAATAGCAAATAAGGAATACTCCCCGTTCATTCCTATGGGCCTTTTGGCCCATAGGAATGAATGGGGAGTTATTCCTTATTTGCGATTAGCAATTTGCTAATCGCAAATAAGGAATCTGTAGGAATCGCATTTAATTTTGTGATTCCTACATAAATCCCGTTTTGCGAGTCTGTAATAGCGATTCCTTATGAATCGCTATTTCAGACTCGCAAAACGGGTCTTTCATGAATCTGGCGGATAGTGTCCAGCTCCCTTTCCGAAGATGTTAATGTTATGTCTATAGCCTCTAACTTTATTTCATCCAGGGCTACTTTACACCACTTAAGGCGTCTCCCACAGTTTGATGGAAAAACTTTGGGGGCAAGCTCCAGTTTACTTGATGTTACTTCATTAGTTGTTCTGGGCCACAAGCTCTTAAGGGTTAGCGAAAGTGAGTTGTGGTCGCTATCTACAGTGGGTAAGACAACCATATCCTGGACAAACTTCCAGGGCGTAAAATCAAGGAGGATCTAATCAGTCCTTATCATGTGGTTCACCCTATTAAATGTAACAGCACCCATGGAGTCCAAAATGGTTTGACCGTTAGTGGCTCCTAACCCAAATTCCATGGTCAATGCATTTAACTGAATCGCCCTTTGGGACCAACTTTTTATTGGCTTAATAGTTAATAAGGGTATACTCCTCCTTGCATCATCCTCACCTAGGTCTAAGAAGTCCTCTGTCGCAAGAGGCTCAAATGTTCAATTAAAATCTCCTGCGACCAAAAGTTGCATACCATCAATGCAGTCTCTAAGCTCATTTTCAAGGATGGTTACTATTGGGGACGGAGAGCCATTTTTTGTACCCCTAGCGTAAATGTTATATAGCTCAAGGGTTCTCCCCCTATTAGGACCCCTCAACGAAATTCTAAGAATATCTGGGGAGTTGCACTGCTTTTGTGTGATATAGCAACCCAGGGAAATGCTTACCCAGATAAGAAGCTCTCCTGAAGGACGACCCTTCCCAGTAATTGGGGATACTGCGAGTATAAAATAGGTAACATAACCAACTCTATGGATGGGTTTCAAGCTCCACGTCTCCTGGAAGATGCAAATCTTGTGCGCCTCCACCAAGGTATTCCAATCCGGTGAGCCTAATTTCCTATGTATGCCTGCTATGATCCCGTTGATGACCTGAAGGAATTCAGTAGCATCTAAGGCTTGATTCGTTTGGGAGTCCAGTTGTACTCTGGGAGAGTTAGATTCAGTTCTGACTGGCTCTACAAGCTGAGGGGATAAGCCTAAGTGCAGGACATCTCCATGATCAATTGGGTATACCACTAGGGCCAGAGGGTCACTTATAGGGCTATCTACTGGATTAGAAAGGAAGGAATAGATATATCAATACCCTAAGGCTGGGGCATAATATTCCCGCCTGTTACCAAAGTTTAAAGTAGGATGGATACAGTAGTCACTAGGAAACCCTCCCCAGGATTGGTAGCCATGATTCTGCTATTGGGTCTGAGGCACGTGTAGCGGGTAGAAATAACCCAAGCCAAATGCTCTTATTCCACTGTTACCAGACTCGTTATGATGGTTGCAAATCAACTTTACGGGGCGCATATCCCGAAAATTAACTAGTATACAATCACCTGGGACATCCTTTACTCTACTGCCCACCCAGCCAACTCTTCTAGCGAACAGAACCTTTCCATCTATTTGCCTCAGCAAGGGCCTGTTATTGTTTAGCCAGTATGTAGTTTTATTTTTGAGTTCAGAATATGATTCTATTTTGCCAGGCGATAGCCGAGGAATTCCTGTTAAAACAACTACATAGGGCATACTTGCAGGAGGCAAGTCGATAAGGGGAGACCCAGGCCGATCGCTTTCTATTTCGCTCGATCTGTGGCCCAGATTTGACCTCTCATTTGCTACGTTACTAGGGATATTTTTATCTTTCAGAGTCTGCTCTGGAACAGCAGTACTGGCTCCCGTGGATTCTATAGTTGGTACATTACTAGGTGCATTTTTGTCTACTTGGGGTTGGGGAAGTTCCCTACCTCTACACCCATTATCCCTTTTTGCTATTGTATGTTTGCTTAATTTGCTCCGCTTTTTTGTAGTTAGTACTGGGGGATTATTGCTACCCGTAATCCCAGGGAAGCCTTTTTGATTTGGGGAAGCAATAGTGCATGACTGCGGCGAATCTTGCAACTTCTGCTCGTCTAAAGCAAGGCTATTTTTTTAATGTAGCTTGATTAACACCTTTAGCGAGAAGAAGTTGTCAAGAGTCCCTTGTTCGAAAGTATCGAGCCTTTTTGAGAGAGCCTTTACCCTCTCAAGTACTAGCAGTATAAGGGACTTCATAATCTGTTCGATATGTACAATAAGAGGGATATCTTTAGGAGGACTTGTTGAGCTTTCTAAGTTTAGACCTTCGCCAGGAAGCGAAGCGATATTGGTATTAGAAGTTCCACTGCTGGTTTGGGCAGAGGGTTTCTCCAACAGTGCCTCTAGTCTTTGCAGAAAGAGATCGCCAGTTATTGGACTTCCAGTTTCAGCTATTGTGATTACAGGGTCGGTTGCATAGCTACTATTATTCTTTTCTTGTGGAGCTTTGTGCTTTTCAGCCCCTTTCTGTTTCCTTTTACTAATGTCCCCTGCACTCCCCTTAGTCTTTTGTGAAAAAAAGTTTTCCCTAGAAGCAAGTTCAGACCTAAGCCTAGCCAACTGTCCTCTGGTAGTTACAAAAAGACTATTTGCGCTTTGGTCTCTCTCAGAAATCGAAGTCGGACTTAGGGATCTTTCGCAGTTCACGCTATTTATGGAGACGTCTGGCTGGGATAAGGGGGTGGTCGGAGTCTGGGACAACCTATCTGGTGGGGATGAAGGTGATATCACATTGGGGACATTACTATTCACAGGAGATAAAACTTGGGCCGGTGTTGCCTGATGAATACCTGGGAGGGAGACAAAAGAAGGTGCCAAGATTGAGTTTTGGGAATTAGTGGTAAACATTGATGTATTAGAGGTGGGCAAGGAAGGGAGAAAGCCCACAGGCAGTGACAGACGGCGTTCTGTACTTTCTATTGCGTTTGCCACCACACCAATTGTCTTTTGCAGCATACGATCTATCGCCGTCAAGCTAGGAAGCTGAGGAATAGCGGCTGCATTTTGCTTGGGTACAGGGACAGATCTCGAGGTGTTACGTCTTCCCATTCTTAAGCAAACTGGATAAAAAGTACCAATTTAGGTATTAGATGTAAAATTAGCACTTGCCAAAACCTCCCTAAATATAACGAAATGTAGTGCCCTGCGGGAGTACGAATCTTCTAGCGGATGTTTCTATGCGGCTTCAGCCCATAACTAATAACAACTCTCAGTCATACAAATAACAGGTAACAAGATCATAAAGCAACCTTTACAGGAGCTGAGGCACATGACTATAGGACCAAGAGGAGTGGCCCAGCCTGGCCTCTCCCGGCCACTAACGGCCAAAAACGGTCCCGCCCTTGTCCCGAGCTTAGCCCGTCGCCGCCCGTGCGCGTCCCCCGACGCGGGAGAAGCGCTGATGTTTTGTGCGCCTCCGGGCGTGTGCAAGGGTATAGGTGGGTGGGGCTGCTAGGAATTGTGGGGACCAGGTGCCCAGACGACAGCGCTCTCCGCAGCGCAAAGCCCCAGTGTCACAAGCCCTTAATGCGGGCAGTCCGACAATGGAAGAGTGTCCCAGCGAGCCTGAAAAAGTAACAGCTCCCTCTCCTTTCACTGAAAATAGCCTCTATGTCTATATTATAGAAACATGTGGCAGCTACCATAAGTGCCGGTGTTGACAATTAAGTGCTGGTGTAGAGGCTCAAATTGAGGACAGCATTTATCCCGCTACCCACTGCCTTTAACCTCTTGTACCCCAAACTTACTGATTCTGAACACAATAGGGATTAGAGCAAGGGCTCTCACTCTACTAACGACAACGCTGTTTAGTATTTATGTCTCTGAACTCGCCCCACTGATTAGAACTTTTACCCTGAACCCAACATCTTATGCTGATGACACCCAGCTGGTGATCTCTGTTGAGGATAAGAAAGTTAACCATTCTCTAAAATTACATGACTGCCCTGAGTAGCAGGATGAGCAAGCACTGCCTGAAATTGAATTTAAGCAAAACAGAGGTGCTACTGTTCGGTAACCTCTCTCCAGCTTGGTCTTCTGCCTGGTGGCCAGGCAATTTGGGCCCTCCTCCTACTCCAGTGATGACATCCTATAACCTTGGCTTTATCATGGATGAGACACTTATCTATGAGACCCAGGTGTCTAAAGTGGTGTCCTCCTCTTTTTATACCATTAACACCTTGAGAAAAGTCCTCCCCTTTATTCCTAGAAACACTAGGAAAATTGTTGTGTCCTCGCCAGTCCTGTCCAAGCTGGACTATTGTAATAACTTGTACATGAATCCTCAGACCATATTACTAAGGAAACTGTAGGCGGTACAAAATGCGGCTGCCAGACTGATCTTGGATGTTCCTAAATATCAGCCAATAGTGGCAGCCATTCAGGATCTTCATTAGCTCCCGGTACGCCAAGAAATCAAGTTTAGAGAATCTGCATCGCTCACAAGGCTCTGCACAGAGAAGGTCTAACATTTATTTGGAATACATTTAATTGGTACTCTCCAAGTAGATCTCTAGGCCAATGCTAGACTGGGTACCACTTTTAGAATCGGAAAAAACAAACTGGGGTGGTAAGAGTTTCAGATACAATACAATTGGGTTGTGGAACTCTCTTCCACTATGCCTGAGGACCATACCAACCCATCTTGCATTTAGAAAACAGCTCAAGACCTGGCTCTTCAGTGCGGTGAGTTCTGGAGGCAAGATGGCGGCCGTGGCGTGGGCTGTGTGAGAGAATTCGGTACAAGTATAGACCCTCGCTACCTGGAGAAGTGTATGAAGTGTACTAAAAACTACTGAGGATACTTGCCCTAAAGATGTTTTCGGAGACGTGCTTGAAGCTGCCGGAGGTGCACGCAGGGAGCTGGGTGCCGATCGGAGCTGCTGCCCAGGACGCAGAAGTAGGAACAACAGAGCTGGTGACGGTGACCGCCGCACCTGCTGTGAGAATCTTCGGCGGGTGTGCAGAGCGGAGCGGCAGAAAATTGTGGTGTGTGCCTGCGGACAGTGACGGGAGAGCCGTGGGGGAGCCTAAGTGAGAACCGGAGGCTAGACTAGACAGACCCACAGGACTGAAACCAGCGAAGGTGGGAGGCACCGGGATGCACAGCTGAAGCGGCTCAGCTGAAGCGGAAAAACCGCTAGGAACCGTTAAGATCCTCGCTGGGGAGTTTTAAGCAGGGAGGTAGACGGAGGTAGGCGGAGAGGTATAAACCTGAGAATGAGTCTGCATGAAAGCCAATCCTCCTGTTACATTGTTGTATAGCTGCACTGTATGGTTACACTGTATTACGAGGGGGAAAAGCTGGTGAAGCAAATAGTGTGCCCCCCCCTTCTTTTCTTTTGTGTGTTTTTTTGGGACACCTTGGACACCTCTTGCCATATACCTGTTATAACCGGGTATCTACCAGCTATCAACTGGGTTTTGAGACTGTATACTGGATAGAGGTGGTCTGGAGGATAAAAGGCACAGTTAAAAAGAAAAAAACGTGCTCTTTTTCTCTGCCTAAATCGAGCACCTGGATATTTCGGCTATTTCTCCGGCTCTGTGCACACCTGCGTCAAACTTTCTTCGGCTACCGCCCGGATGGTTGTAGGTTTTCCTCCCTCTTCGGCGAAGAGCTCCATTTTGGCGGCTCCCTGCCTTTTTGGTAGGGTTATACTGCCGGGTAGTCCATGGGCATGGAGGAGCTAAAGACACGACCCGAAGGAAAATGCCGCTGAAAGTCATTAGCAGTAGCAGTAGTGGTAGTTGGCTGCTTTCTTTGTATGTTGATGGGCTTTGTCCTAATTTTGCTTTTCCTTTATCTCTCCGTTTAGGGGGTCTTTTTTGTTACATAGAGATTTTTAGGGATAATATTTTCTCTTCCACCCCGGGGGGTGGGGCCACGGCACGCCATAATTTGCAGGAACTGATAGCCCCTGAGCCTCATATGGTGGGATGGGTGGGGTGGTTGGTGGGTGGGAACGGTAATGGTTGAGGGGGGTGGGGAGGGATCACGGTGGTGGGTGTAGGGTGTTGATGTGGGGGGTGAAAAATCAGTGGCAGTTAAGACACAGTTCAAAGTGGTTCTTTGTGTTCAAAAGATGCTAAATAGCTTTTGGGTTTGTAAAATTTCAAGAGTTTATGCTTTTTTTCTCATATTGTTTCTCCGGCACGTATTCTTTCTCTTCCGGAAATAGATAGTAAATTAAAGATTTGTACTTTGAATACGCATACATTCAAAGTACAAATCTTTAATTTAATGATCCTAAGAAAAGGCATGTACTAGCTAGAATTGTGCAGTTGTTGCATATTGATTTATTATGTCTGCAGGAAACCCATATTTCATGGGCTAATTGGGGGTGTCTGAAAAGTATAGGGTTAGAGCTGGGGACTTGCTCCAAACAAACCGGGGTTAAGAGAGAGGTGGCCATCCTCATGAAACGGGGCCTGGGCGTCTGTATAAAATGTTCAGAAGACAAATGGGGACGCTGGGTAATAAGTGAATTTAAGATTGGTCTTTATAGATTCACTCTTTTCAATGTTTATGGTCCAAATTTGGATGATGCCGAGCTCATGAATTCTTTGAATATAGAATTGGCACAGTGGCCCCAACCGGTGGTGATGTGTGGCGATTTCAATATCCATATGGATGCTCAGATGGATTTATGAAAAAATAGGGTATATTTAGGTAGGAAGAAGCAGGTATTTATGTCACTACTTGGTTTGTGCCTAGATCATGGGCTCTAAAATGTTTGGAATTTATTACACGCTGATGACCCAGGTTTTACTTTTTTCTCTTCCCCTCATACTAAATTTGTTCGGTTAGATTATTTTTTTGTCTCATCATCACTTTTAGGAATGCTCGACATTGAGATCCAGCCTAAAATTGTTTCTGACCATAATCCTCTAATAATTGATCTCAGTTTAGGCCCTCAGCTAAAAGAAGGCAACCAAGCCTGGTCTTTCGAAAGGAACTTACTATTGGATGATGAGTATCATCAATTCATGACTAAGATAATTCAGGAGTTTTTTAAATTTAATAAAGGAACAGCTTTGAATGAAGTTGTTTGGGATACTTTCAAATCTGTAGTTAGGGGGGAAACCCTTAGTTTCTCGAATACCAAAAGGAAAAAGATATGGGCTAAACACAAAAAGGATTTTGAATCGGTCACATTAGCTGAGCGGAAATTATCGAAGGTGATTAGGCAGGGTCTGGATCCAATTAATGCCCAGAGAGATCTTACTGTCAAGAGGGAGGTAGCTCACACTAATACTGCTGATCAAATAGCGTTGAAATATGTCCAGCATAAGGAAGACTCTTATGAATTTAGTGAAAAAACATGCAAAATCTTGGCTACAAGATTAGGACAGAAAGCAGTTTTCAATGATATTGCTAAAATTTCCGATTTAAATGGAGTGCTGCAAGAAACTAAGGAGGGTGTTTTAGAAGCCTTTCGTAGTTTCTACCAATCTCTGTATAGTGTGACTGTGGCAGAGCCACCGGGACAGGATGAGGCAGAATTTTTGAAAGATCTAGACTCTAATGTACTGCTTGATATACAAAAAGTGCTATTATCTGCTCCCATTGTTTGGGAAGAAGCTGAGTCAGCTTTACTAGGTTTGGCTCTCGGTAAAGCGTTGGGTCCTGATAATATCCCACTCGAATTTTACCGAACTTTTAAGATTATACTTAAAAGTGAACTATTAGAAGTGTGTCAGCAAGCCTTTTTAGGTAATTCCCCTGATTCTTGGTCAGAAGCAACCATTGTGGTTTTTAAAAAGAAAGGGAAAAAAGACACTGAAATGGGGTCTTACAGACCAATCTCGTTACTTAATACAGAAAGTAAGATCTATTCGAAGCTACTCGCCAATAGGTTTAATGACTTTATGCCGAGCTTGGTGTCAAAAAGACAGCATGGGTTAATTAAACATAGAGATACGACGCATCACGTAAAAAGGATTCTCTCCATGCTAGACTGGTCACAGGCTACCAACTCCCCTCTCACTGTCGCCATGTTAGATGCAGCAAAAGCGTTCGACAGGGTCTCGTGGGGATTCCTGTGGGCAGTCTTAGCATGGAAGGGATTTCAACAAGACTTCATTACGGCCATTCAGACACTATACGCTCACCCAAGTGCTGCTATATGTATTTCGGGTAGGCTTTCAGGGAATATCGCAATAGCAAGGGGGAAGAGACAAGGCTGTCCTTGTTCCCCCTTCCTGTTTGCTCTTTATATTGAACCCTTTATAAATGTCTTGGAAAACTGCCCTGAAATAAAACCGGTTGAGATACAAAATGGTGAGTACAAGGTATTCGCGTATGTAGACGATATCGCTATTGTTATGCTGGATATTAGTACTGCCTTACCTAAGATTGTCGTAGCAGCTGAGACATTTGGGAGTTATTCAGGGTACAAATTAACTGTCACTAAGACACAATTGATACATTGGGAAGCTGGTTGTTCCAGTGATATGAGTTTCGAACCCAAAGCAACCTATTTAGGTATTAAAATTTCAGCCAAAGTTGAGGATGTAGTGCATTTAAATTTGGATCCAATTATTACTTCGGCAAATAAGACATTAGAAAGGATTATTAATTTACATCTGTCACTTTATGGGCAGAGTAATGTCTTAAAAATGCTTAGTTTTTCCAAAACATCTATATGTATTTCGGATTATTCCTTTACTTATTTCAACCTCTTTCTTTTCTCGAATTGAGAGAATGTGTTCTAGGTTTTTGGGGAGCTATCGACGATCAAGGAGAGCTTTCAAATGGTGTATGTTACCTAGATAAAGAGGTGGATGGGGTGTTCCTAACTTCTGTTTATATTATTGGATAGCTCTTTTGCAACACATGGGTGTTTTACTTTTACAGGACGATCCCACAGAAGATTTTTCTACACCGTCTATATACGAAATGCTCTTGGGCGCAGAGGCGCGACAATGCCTAGTCCGTATAATTGAACCTAGTTATCATAAGAAAACAAAGTTCAAGATTGTGTCTACTGCCTTTGAAATTTGGAGGAAGATTAAGAGGAGAATTGGTATAAGTTCTAAATTAAATTTTTATACTCCATTCAAGAATTGCCTGCTATTCCCAGAAGTATTCAGAGATCAGGTCTTGGCCAGGTGGCATCGAGCTGGAATTTGTAAGGTGAGAGATCTTTTTCAGGGGAGTCAGTTAGTCTCTTTTGATTTTTTTGCAGAAGAAATATAATTTAGGCCGTACAGACTTTTTTAAATATCTTCAGGTTCGTAGTTTTGTTGAGCAAAAAATAACTCAAAATTTGATTACAGTCAATAGGATTGAAATCATGGAAGCAAATAAATTAAGATAAAAAATGGGACCTTTAATAAGCTGTTTATAGAGAAAACTGAGGATGATCTCTCGGTTTGGGAGATAACGGGGCAAAATAAATTTGGTATAGCTTTAATTAATTTGGAGAGAATAATTGAGTTATCTACTAATGTTTTATTTAATGGTCCCTTAAAGGGTCAACATTTTATGACCATTTTTAATTCATACTACACCCCTGGAAAACTGGCAAAGTGGAGCTCTGCACAGGGGGATAAGTGCAATCGCTGTGGGTTATATGCAGCGGATGCATCTCATGTTTTTTCTTTGTCCTAAACTTTGTCATTTCATCAGGGACGTCGAATATTTTTTGAATCACAGCTTAGATATTCAATTGCAATTATCTCTGGACCGGGTGATTTTAGGCTCTCAAGAAAGCTTGGCCAGACCCGGGTAGGAGGCCGAAGCAGGATTTATCTTTATTTGTATGTCTATTTTCTGACTTTGTATAACAACCCTATGGCTTGACGCTGAACCACCAACGTTTATCAATTGGCAATCTAGATTGCTATCCATATATCATCTTGAGACTGTGGTTTATAGATCTAAGGGCAAGAGAAAGAAAATGTTGGGTTTGAAATTGTGGGCAACTGTAGACTTTTTGAATTCATAATATTGGTGTATGTTGGATAGCAAAAAACATGTTGGTGTATCAAGATTCCCTGTTTATCTACTGTATTCTTTCTGCTTACTGATACAAATGTTAATAAAAAAATCCTGGCTCTGCAGAAATTAGCTGTACCTCAGCGCAGTATGTCTATGGCCCTGAAAGTGCCAAGACACCTATGGGAATTTGCGCACTGTACACGTTTTAATAACATAACATGACATATCATAACAAAACATACTAATCTCTTGTATCCCATACTCACTTTTCCTAATAAACTGTACCCCATACTCACTGTCTCTACTCTCGTTTCCCCATACACTCTGTATGTAATCTCCAGCTTTACCGCCAAAGATGCCATCTCCTTCAGATTGAGTTACATACTCCATATTAATTGTTAGGAATCTCCAGTCATATCAGCCATATTCATCTCCTGCTCATACTGTGAAAAGTGGCACACCCATAACATTGCAATATGTTCCTCAGGGTGAAATATATTCTCTTTCTGGGGTTGTCTCTCTAATCTCTCCCAGTACCATTCTATAGTATTGCAACACATAATACTCACTTTCTGGAGCTCTACAGGTGTGTATGGTTACCACAGATGCGCGGTGATGGCTGGAGTACTCTAAATGTTTTGAAGCAGTCTGTCCTTATGTACCCAACCCTCCAAATGGGGAGGGATCAGCCACTCCTCCAGCATCCAATTATATCCCTTGTTTCAGAACTTTGCAAATTTATGGCTGACATCTACTCCACCCTCCTACATCAGAAGGCCAGGTCATAGTGACAACAGTATTTCCATTAGTTAAAGTTTTAATTCAATAACGTTTTAATTCAAACTTAATTTAATAGTACTGTACTGTTTTTTATTCTGTAGTATATTCAAAGAAAATAAATATAATGCTTTACATTAACTTTTAGCAAAAACATATGTTTAACATTTAACATCCTTCTGTTCCCCTATACATTAGAGTGCATGGATCTCTGCCCCAACTGTGGGGTTTCCATATGTTATTGTTCAAACGTCAACTCAGCGGGCCTGATTCACAATGGTTACTTACATTTTTATGTAATTTGCACTTTGGTACCATCGTTTCGATCAAACATATCTAATACAGAAATTATTCAGGACAACTGTATAATAAGACAGGAAAATACCTTTTTTTCCTTCAAGTGTATCAGCAAAAGAATGTCAATTAAAACTAATACAATAATTGTCTTGTATGAATTTGGCACGAACGTATACACATTACGCTTGAGTCCATTTATGTGCAACTATACAATGATATTACTTCAGGCACACTAAAAATTTGACACGAGTTAAATGCAAAAGCATTGAAATTATTACATCAAGCTGCAGTTCAACTAATTTCAATGCTTTTCCATTTGACTCGTGAAGGACACCTAGTAACGACTAGTTGAACTGCAGCTCTTAGTAGAATTATTTTGATATTGGATACTATAATATTCACTGCGCACTGCTAATATTGTCCCATAATGCTTTGCAGGGCCTTTTGTTGGGATTGTATTTTTGCCCATGACTGTGCTTGGGGTGGTCCTTAGATGATGAACCACCACTCAATCGTTCAGCATGATATGGTCTTTGTGTTCAAGGCATCTTCTTGGTCCCCCCCCCCCCCCCGTTGGTTAGGGGAGACCCTAAGATAATCACCTCTCTCATTGCCTGATATTTTTCATTTTCAAAGTTCTCTTTTGTGAATTGGTTATTTGCTTTTTAGCATGTAAAGTTGCTTCATAAAAGCATTTGTGGGTGCAGTTTAGTAGCTAACTCTGCTACGTGGAGGAGCAGAGTTTTTGCCTGAACTTTGTGTTTTTAATGGAATGTGTAGTTAACAAATTTATTGCCCAGGGTTAGAAAATAGCAGTAAATGCTCCAGGTCCTGAACAGCAGTAGCCAGCAGCTTCTCACTCACTTGTTGTTTCTGTGCTTCCACAGTGCGGGCCCGATTCACAGAACTAACTTAAGACAAAGTCCGAAACATACTACTTTTGGTATTCACAGAATGCACTTACTACTTTTGGTATTCACAGAATGCACTTACTACTTTTGGTATTCACAGAATGGATTTACGACTACTAACTTTATGTCGGCACTCGGGCCGGAGATTCTGGCCTGGAGGCAGAGCTTCCGGCCCAGAGGTGGAGATTTCAGCCATGGCTAAATCCCCACCTCCGAGCCAGAAGCTCTGCGTCCTGGCCGCAAGCTCTGCCCCAAGCCGGAAGCTCCGCCTCCAGGCAGCAAGCCCCACCTCTGGGCCAGAAGCTCCGCCTCTGGGCCAGAATTTCTAGCCTGATTGTGGACATAAAGTTAGTAGTCGTAAATCCATTCTGTGAATACCAAAAGTAGTAAGTGCCTTCTGTGAATACCAAAAGTAGTAAGTGCATTCAGTGAATACCAAAAGTAGTAAATTTAGGATTTTTTCTTAAGTTACTTCTGTGAATCAGGTCCTAGGTTTTTGGCCCTAAATTATTTTTAGTTAATAACATATCTTGAAATGAAATGAAAAAAGAAATGTATTAAGCGCACGTACACCAACGGCTTCTTGGCTCTTTCGATAGCAGAGGAGAACCTGCCAGTTGATATCCTGAGCAAAAGAAAGAAAAAAAAAAAAAGCTAAACGATGGCTTGAGAAAATAACCAAGTTTTCAGCGCCTTTCTAAAATTGAGATAAGAGGGGATGAGACGGAGGCCTGGGGGTAAGGAGTTCCAAAAAAGGGAAGCTCGGGAAGAAAATCTCAGTCCACCCAATCTTTTCCGTTTAAACGGACATGGTGATAGTAAGTTGGAGCTCGAAGAATGAAGGGCCCGAGATGGAATGTATCGATCAAGGTGGCAGGAGATGAATGCCGGGCCTTGCTGAGCGAGGGCTTGATGAATGAGGCAGCCCAACTTGAAGAGGCAGCGCTGGATTACAGGGAGCCAGTGCAATTGCTTCAGGAGGGGCCTCGCTGAGCTTGTTCTGGGCTGGTGAAAGACCAGCCTGGCCGCTTGGTTCTGGATCAGCTGGAGAAGGCGGGATTGATAGAGGGGAATCCCCGCATAAAGCGCATTTCTATAAGCAATACGGGACATGGCCAGCCCCAGCATGGTCTGAACCAGGGCCTCATGGGTGAGGAACCTGCTGAGCTTCCTAATGCGGCGAAGATGGAAAAAACAAGCTGAGAGAACCGATTTAATTTGTGGTTTCATAGTCAGGTCCCCACTGATGGTGACTCCAAGACTCTTCACCGAGCTCACCGGGCATGGGGCACTACCCAACGAGGGCGGCCAGAAGTTAGAACTCCAGGGGTTGGCCGGAGGCACGGTCAATACTATCTCGGTCTTTCCAGGGTTCAGTTTAAGTTGGTTTGCATTCATCCAATTACCAATAAAAGACATGGTGGACTGGAATCTTTCGATAGAGATAGGGGAGTAATCAATATCAAAAATGAGCTGGAGGTCATCTGCGTAATTGAAGACGACCCCAGGAAGCTCTTACAACTTAGAAATAAGGGGAGAAATATAGAGATTAAATAATAAGGGAGAAAGAGAAGAGCCCTGTGGAACACCACAGGTCAGGTTTTTGGGTTCAGATGTGAACGGACCGAGGCAAACACCTTGCTCACGATCCTGTAAAAAGGAAGTGAGCCAACTCAGTGAGGTGCCCCTGATGCCGGTGCTCTCGCCCCGTTGAAGAAGAATGGAATGGTCAACGGTGTCGAAAGCTGCCGACAAATCAAGGAGCACCAGATCTTGAGAGATGTTATTGTTCGCTCCCTTTCTCAGTTCGTCATGAGCTGCCACCATAACGGCTTCAGTCGAGTGGCGTGGTCTAAAACCAGCCTTATGTTGATTCAAGAACTGAGAATTTTCTACAAAAGAGCCAAGGCAGTTTGTTACATAGGCTTCCAGAAGTTTACCCAAGAAAGGGAGTAAAGATATTGGGCGGAAATTACTCAAGACCTGAGGGTCAGCCCCGTTTTTTTTAAGAATTAGTGAGACAACAGCGGATTTGAATGCATTGGGAACTGTCCCTAGTCCGAGGGAATTATTAAGCAATGAGAGGGGAGTCTCTGGGAGACGAAGAAAGATTTCACGGGCAATATGAGCAGGGCAACAATCGGCGGGGGAGCCAGAACGATTTTTCTAAGAAGGGATATGAACATTTCCAGTGTGATTGGGGGAAAGGTAGAAAATGAGGCATTGTTTTCTGAAGCACTAGCTGTATATGGACCTGCATCGGGTGAGGGAATGCTGGCCTTGATTAGGGCAATCTAGATTCAGAGAATCACAGAGGGGCTGTGAAAAAGAGGGGGTCAAGGTGATCCGGTCAGGTTTAGCCAATTCGTCAACAATAGAGAATATCTCCCTCGACTTGTTAGTGGCGTTCAGCATTTCTCAGAAAAATATTTATTTTTGGCCTCTAGGATGGCCCGCTTATATGCTTTAAGTGCTGCAAGAAATGTGAGATTTCTGAGTGGGCAGTAGTCTGCTCTCCACTTGCGCTCAGTTTGACGGAATGATAATTTTAAGTCAAGTAGTGATTTATAAAACCAGCGTTGCGCATCATACTTGCACTTGAACCTGAGTTTCTTCAAGGGAGCAACAATGTCTCAGGCGTCTGTAACCCAGGTATGGATTCTGTCAGCCTGGGCGTGAACTGACAGGGGGACACCTGCCTCATCCAACAAGGAGGGAGTGGTAGAGGCCAATGAAAGACAAAGTGAGGGGACGTCTACCTTGCCCAATTCCGAGTAAGCGGGCACTTAGTGGGGCAGCATGTAATAGAGGGGGCTTTAGGTACGAGAAAGGAGATAAAAGAGTGGTCCGACCAGGCACATGGAGACCTCTTGTAAGTTTAACACTTCCTGGTTTTGAACCCAAAGCTGGTCAAGAATATGGCCCTTGTTATGGGTAGCAGCATGAACATACTGAAGAAAATTCAAGCTAGTTAAAAGGTCAGTGAACTCCCTGGAGGAGGTACTTTCCTGTGGAGATTGGGGCCAATAATTTAAATCGCCTATAATGAGAGTCCTCGCATGGTTAATGGCCAGTTCAGCAGCTATGTCACCAAAAGAGGGCAGAAAGCGCGGCATTTGTCCTGGAGGGCAGTAAAAAACAGCGACGGTGAGGGGGAAGCTTTCTTGATCGAATTTAAAAACTACGTAATCCACCGATTGTATGGGGCGCATGCTAAGAGATTTAACTTTATGAGTATGGGAAATTATAGCGGCAGCCCCACCCCCCCCATCTTACCCTGCTGCCGGTTCGCCTGAAGGATATAGTAGCCATCAGGAATGGCGGCCAGAATTTCAGGGGTGGTATCGGCTGTAAGCCATGTTTCAGATAGTAACAGTATATCTGGCTTGATTGTTTGAAGGAAGTAGAATATCTCTGCTTGGTGTTTCACCAATGAGCGGGTATTTAAGTACCAGATAGATAGACAATTCTGGTCATGACCAGACCGAGCAGGGAAATAGCTACTTTGCAGAGTTGCCAGACCTGGGCTAGCGGCGGACTCTGTGGCCGGTGTGGGCTGAGACAGTCGGGGTGATTGTGATGAGGTAAGCCAAACATCTGGAGCTAAGCAATGTTTGAATGGAGGATTATAGCCACATAGGGAGATGAGTTTTTGAGGGAAGTATACCCTAGTAGACTGTTGACCGGCAGGCGGGGTAGCCCCTAGGCCCGGACTGGCGCAGACAGGCTTGCCTTTGGCGCGCCGCCGGCACGCCCGCTGTGTGCGTCCGCCGCGTTGTCATATGGGACTGGTTTTAAGGTGAGGGGGGCCTGAGCGCTAGACCGCTCACCTCCTCCAACCCAAAGTAGAGGGGTATTGCAGGGTGTCACACCGATGGGCTTCCTCCACAACAATCGAGCGCAGACTGCTCGCGGTGGAACGGGGAGTCCAGCGGGGACAGCACGCCTATAGCGAGTAAGTGAAAGTGCAGGCGTTTAAAAACAAGATAAACAAAATGAAATCTTCTGTAATTGTGCATCACACAAGTAATGCGTAATTGCTAAAATTACTCCAGTTACTCCCAGGAGTAATACTAACATGCTTGTATGCAATATTCAAGTCTGAAAACTCAACTCCATCAATACAGGTGGTTTGTGTGCCCAGAGCCTGTCCTAGATGGTTTATCAGCTGCACAGCACTGAGTTTCAGAGCAGAACAAAAGCCCCTCCGTTCAGAACTATTCCGGTTGCCTGGCCCCATGGTGCTAGTAATGCACTGTTTACTCTTTTCCTTATACACAGTACACACCGAAAAGATGAATCCACTCTGCTTTGTTTGCTTTCATCTGTCATTAGATGCAGATCAGGCATTACTGCCACAGATGTCATTGCTAAATGGTTATTTAGACCTTTATTGCCACTGGCATGGACAAAGCATCCTTATTGCCACTGGCAGGGACAGGACGTCTCTCACAGTGTTTACACTACCTTCAGTCTGGAGGCAGAAAGATATCAGAGTCACTAATCAACTTTACGCAGCTAAAAATGATTTTTACTAACAAACCAGCAGAGCTCGAATTTCTAACCTATCCATGATTTTCCCAATTTAGAAAACTATTCATTCCTCACTGTAAGAAGTTTTAAAATCACTAACATAAACTGAGCTTAACCTCCTGGTAGTTCTGGCACAGAGCGGACAGACTTAACTTAAAGGTAATGAGTGACATATGTGTTTACTAAAACAATATTAAAGTCAAATTGAACAACAATACAAATCCCAAACTAAATTAGAACATATAAACTAAATGTTAATAAGGAAATGAACAAAAAAATCTAATAAGGGTACATTTTTAAGGAAACATAATACCAAGAATTATGATCCTTATGATTTGGTCCCTGGTTTGACAGCGCCAAGATGCTCCCTCCGGAGCGAACGTTTGCGCTCTATAAATACCTATCCAAATATCCAAATATCCAAGAAGCACTAAGTGCTGTGATAGTCAATGGATGAGGCTCAATTTGAATATTACTGCAAAGGAAAATGGGTCGGATACACCAAGCAGATTTATCCATGTCAAAGATGTTATCTTCTGACTTTTAGTCATTTAAGTCCCAATTTGCCACAGAAGTACACTTCTAAAGCCCGCCAAGACAACTTAGAAACTCACAGTAGTGTCAGGCAGTGGACAAACAGTAGGGTCCACTACATGTCTAGCTGGCACTGGTCAGCTTGACCCTTCCAGGAAAAGGACTCATTTTGTCCTGGTAGCTTTAAAAGGAGGTCAGCCTTATAACCATTGGAGTGAAGGTCCAGTTTACTAGGTCCTTCTTAAGTCTCAGGCAGCACATACGGTCCTTTTGATTTTCCACTGGAATATTCTAGAGTGGCTGCAGTGAGGTGCTACATTAATGCCTGGCATGAGCTAATTATTGGGAATAACTCCTAGGCATGCCAATAGCCAATAATTTAAAAGTTACTGGAGCCAACCCAACCTACCTTGGGCATTTTCAAGATGGTAAAAGTCATGTTTTATCAAGAAAGACCAGCAGACCTGTTAAGCAGGATGTGACATTCTAGAGGGATTTGACACCTTAATGTCAAAAAGGATGCTCACAGACCCATCCTGAAGATTCTTTCACGGTCTGAGCATTCATCTCTCCCCATTCAGGTCAGCCCATTGTTTTTTCCTGGAAGGCATTTCACACCTATTCAACTGTTCCTCTATGACTGGCAGAGGTTGGAGAACAAATACAAATGGGCCTCAATAAACTCTCTCAACAGAGAAAATGTAACATTATAAAAATACCTTCTCCAAAATATCTATTATAGATACTACTTCACTCGTGAATTAATTTTTTAATGATTATTTCAAAAAGTCCATGAATGAATTTTGTAGTTGTGTTCAAACCAGAGATAACATTATTACAATTAATATTTCTTTTTATGCTTTACTATGAAACAGACAGACATGCTATAGGACATGGTAATCACTAATATTTGTCATGTATAACATTTAAATACTATGTGTCTGGCAATGCCGAAGGGGTGGCTTATAAATATTTTAAGGTTTTGACATGTCAAAAGTGGTTATTTGAAAGAGGATGTGTAGGAAGGTGGATATCTGACTATGGTTACCCCCAAACATTTTGCCTGGTGTTTAGCTGGTTTTTGGCATAGTTGGCCTGGGATCCTGCTATTCAGGGCCCCAGGCTAATTGCTCTCTCCTTAAAATGGACTCCATGTACCTTAGGTACATACACAATTGGAACTGGTTCACCTTATAGGCCCCTGTAACAGTGTAGCATAGGTACCCAGGGCATAGGTGTAGCCAAGGCCTACCAGGGGCTGCAGCATGTATTGTGCAACCCCTGGTCTGGCCTCCATATTTGACACTCAGCTGGGGTAAGTTGGTGTAATCACCTCTTACTTAGGTATAGTATATCTATATCTAACCTAACTGGACACATGGTAACCTATAAGTCACTCCTATGGCAGGCCTTAACAATCCTGGAGGCAGAATACGTGGTTTCATGTGAGTTGGTGCTCTAGCATGAGCTGAGCCTGTCTGCAGCTGTCGGGAACAACTCCCTTAGCTGTTCTGGGATATTGCCATACCATATACTCTTAAGTGCATTATAATCCCCGCGGTTATATGCTAACTTGGTTTGGCTTCATCAAAACTTGCTGAGTAAGGTGTCATACGATTTGGAATACTATCCCCTCGACAGTTCTGTCGACGGGGATAGCATTTCTCCCTTCTAGAGGGACATGACATGTACATAACCTGAAAACCGGTTAAAGTTAAACTCGAGCCTCAGCATCACAAAATGGAAGCTGCCACCACAGGCACAAGTCTGACCTCCTGCTGCCCAGCGAGGGAGGCTTGGACAAAGGGTGTCCTGCCTTGGGAGGTGCGAGCACCACCCCAGACAGGATTTTGTGTATTGGGTAGGACAGGGCTGAATAGAATCAGACATGCCCGGGGCACACAAGGTGTCCTCGTTCATAAGCCAGTCCAAACCGGTGCTGGGGCTTTTAAGCCCCAGTCCTTGCGCGGAGCTGGACAAAGGAAAGGGGGTGTAACCGCCCCCCTTCCTGGTCCCACTCAGAGGAGGGACCTAGCAGGTGATCCATCCCTCAGATTGGAAATAAGAGTGGGAGCAGTGCCATAGCACCTCAGATCATCCTGAATCAACTTGAAACTAAGAAGACGACTGGACTTCGACATTCTGCTGCACAGAAGACTGAAGAGCATCTCCCTTGTGGCCTAGGAGTGGCCACCCTGTGAACACAGGCAACATCCAGCAACTCGACGTCTGCTTTGCCGCCGCCTCCTACTGGAGCCTGAGCCCAGAGCCTGACAAGACCCAAACTCCCAGACTTCTCCTTGGCCGATCCACAGTCTCTGCTAAGAAGGGAGCCGTGGAGGCACCGAGGGACGTGTGACCGGACATCTCAGAAGACCCCCAAGAAGCTGACTGCGCAGCACCCGAGGCACCCTCGATGCTGTGCTTTGGGGTTTGAGTATCCCCATTATGGAGCAGCCCTTGCATTGAAGATCAGCCCCCCAGCATCTCCACGATCTGCATGGGCCCTTTTGCATCGTGCAACTCGATGCGCCATCCTGACCAATTGCCACTTGGTCAGCGGCCATCTTGGCAACGAAACCTACAATTTACACTGTGGGTCTGGTTGCTCCAGACTTGCCCTCGCTCCTGTAAAAAGGAGCACCCACTCTGACTTTGCTGGTCCGAGTGAGAAGCTTGCATCTTTTCCTGCGCGGCTTGCATTAGCCAAGGCCTGTTCGCTCCGATCAAGAAGCTGACACCGTTAGCAACTAGAACATTTGCGGGACAGCTGTTGACCAACGCCTGGACATCCTTGACATCTTCGTGTCCACGTGGCTGCAGAGACAATCTTCACCTCATCGCCTATTGCACCCGACATCGCCTGGTTCCATCCTGGTTCCACGGTAGTCACTGGCTAGTGACTTTGAACATTGTCCCCTCTGCTTTCAGGTCTTCACCACTTCAGATCCACCCTTGGATCCACCGGAACTCTTCTTGTCTCGACGCCTGCAGCATCTTCAGCTCCAAGCACCATCGACCGGTGTGACGAAACCCGACACTACTTCGCACCTGTGCACCCGCTTCCTGTGGGTGGGGTAACTTAGCAACGCCGGTGTTCCTACACTGGTATACACCTTTAGTGCCTAGGTCTAACGTTTTGTCCTTCTAGGTCAGCCGGAAGGTTCCTTAAACACTAACTTTGTAACTTTTACGTAGCATTGACATTGCATTGGTGTATGCGTGCACTTTCAGCACTGCACCTGAGTCCCGCGGGGCTTTCCCTACTTCTTCGCTGTTAGTCCCGAACAGCTCCAGCGATTCCCAAGGCCCTAGGCCTACTTCCTTTCAGCTAGGTGGTTCTTATACCACTATTTTAGTATATGGTTTAGGTGGCCCTTAGGGCTCATCCTTATTGTGCAACATTTGTGTATTTAAACTGTGTTTTGTTTTAACGCATTTGCTTCTGTGCTCATAGGGGATTTTGTAGTAAGTAAATATATATATATTTTCATTATAAATCTGTGTGGTGTCCTTTCATTTGGTATTCAAGGGGATTGTGTATGGTAAAACAGCTCGCTTCACATGCCTTTACAGAGTTTAGCCTAAGACTGCTTTGTCCACGCTACTAAGATAGCTGGTCTATAAGGTTGACTTACAACCAATCATCATAAGGGTTGCTTGGCATGGTACAAGGTGATCACTAGAATTAGTGAACATCACATACCAGGCCAACTTCTCACATTGGTGGCAGCGGTTGGGATTTGAGCTTGCTGTTGTTTTACCATTACAATCTTTGAGAGTATCATTTGAAAGATCATACAGGTACCTGCTAGGTACATATAAAACAAGACTAGTATACTTAAGTTCTACTGAACTTAGTTGTTGTAGAGGATAGGGAGTAGCACACCCTGACTACAACTACTAGATAGGTTTAGTAGGTAAACACCAGTGTAGGTAGATTGCAACATATCCACCCACACTAGAGCAATGTCTGGAGCAGAGGGGTCCACTGGGACTGTCCCTTATGAGAGTGACCCTCCAAGGGCACCATCCAAATTTGCTATGCTTAATTTTAAGGAATTGAGGCAGCTTTGTGCCTCAAGAGGTCTAAGGACGGGGCCAACCCCTACTACAGACCACCTTAGAGAGCTTTTAGACCAGTATGAAGCTCTACAGACCTCTAAAGCAGACCCCACAGAGAGGCGTGGCCAAGATGGAGGAGTGAGTGGTCACACTCTTCCCGAGCTCTCCCGACCTTGAGCCCCTAAGCCGCTGAATAGTACGGATCTCCCCCCGATCTGCTGCCTAAATCGCAGCGGGAACAAAGGAGTGCCCTGAACTCGCTCGAGGACCAGCCGAACGCCGGTACTGAGGCAGAGAGGAGCCGTGATCGAGCACAGAGCGAGGCTGCGCAGTGGCGGGGCCTAGGGCGAACACCTCCGGGCGGCGACCGAGGCATTGAATCCCTGGCCGCAGCAGGTTGGACTGGAGCACGGGTGCCGGCGAGCCAAGTGAGACGCTGGCGGAGCCTTAACCAAGCCCCTGGGCCTGGAGCATGGCCGGAAGAGACTAGCGGTGGTGCCCGAATGCCAAGACCGGCATTGCCTTCTACGCGAGGCCGGGGACGCGGCCTGCAGCCGGAGCGACCTGAACCCCGGTGGCGGGCTCGACACAGGTGATCCCGACTGACGGAAGAGGGCTGGTGAAGGGATGCCTACGACAGAAGAAGCGGCAGGGGGAGAACGTCCTGGACCACAGACTCGCTGTGCACTGGGAGTGCAGTAGCCCTGCGATCGGGCCCATGAAGAGGCCAGGCGCCATTGGAGGCGCGACCACGTGGGTGGCCTGCCGGCGCCACCGCTTTGAGGGAGAGTCGGCGAGCAACCGCGGATCTAAAAAGGCCCTGGCAGCTTTGGGTCAACACCGGGACTCGGACCAGGTTATAAGTGGGGGCCCCGATAGGGTGTGGCGGGCGCCCCCACCCTCCACCTCCCGGACGCAGAACTGAGAGAGCGGAGACCGGGTGCCCGGTGGATGCCGGCTGGACCACAGGAGAGACGGCTTGGCCCGGAGCTTGAAGGACAACACTCATGAGTCTCACGGAAGAGTCCCACGGGCCTACGCAGGTACGGGGGTTCAGCAAAGCGGAGGGACACAGTGATCGGCAGAGGCCTAGCGAAGGGTGTCACCGCCAACGTACGGCACAGGCTGTGGTGGCGCGAGACGGCCAGCTATTGGGGCCAGTGGATCGAGGCGCCCCCAGGGTCTCCGGGACAATAGAGATGCAGCCGGCTCGCTGCCGTGGCCTGTAGCTGGAGAGAAGCCGGAACGCTTGGGGCGGGGAAGACGCTACGCGATCTCAGGAGGGGATTGAGCAGAGAATGAGCACACAAGATCCCCCACTACAGCGTGGACAACTGACAGAGGCTCCCCGTCAGGTCGGTGCCCCGCTGGGACCTTTGGCAAAGACTTACCAAACAGCAGCAGGAGTCAGGTGGCCTGAGAGCTGTGGAGGTGGCATCGACGGCCTAGGCCCGCAGGAGCCACGAGATCGAACCGTGCCAGATTGGCTGACTCACCATGTGGCTAGCCTGTGCATGAAAATGCCCACCACGCTGTGATTGCATCTGGGACGTACACCGGAGAGCAGTGATCGGAGCTGGTACCCTGCTGCGCATGCTGGAGCGGACGACCTACACGACAGAGTTGGAGAGGGTGGCCTCTTCCCGGTGGGCAGCGCCCTTGATCGTCTTTGACTACCGCCTGGACTTATAGAACAGACGAGGCCTGCACGAGTAGTGCCCACCTCCGCAATGGCTAACAACAGAGGGAACAAGAAAGGGGACCGGACACTTCTGGAGATGATGAGCAGGGGTGCTATGAAGCAGGACAAGAGGCAACACTTAAACACATAAACAACAAACCTAGGGGTCTACTTTCAAAAAATTCATTGGTGATTCTATAATATTGTACCTATGTTGACTATACATAGGAACAAACAAAGTGAATCTAACAGACCATATCGCCAGAATGTGAAGCACCAGTAAACGTGAGTCACCCCTAATTGAGGATTCCCATCAAAAGTCTTGTATGGATCAATGTTCTCATTTGGTAATCCTTATCAGGTATTGTGTCTCTCGATCATTGAGACCATTAGCATACCCTGATAGCCAGTTCGGGGTAGCGACCCAAAATCACTCGGTACTACCACATGGTGTTGATACGATGGGAAAGTGCAGTGCAAAAATCATATACGTGGTGGTTAAAAAAGGATAGGGAACATAACTAAAACCTATTTTAATAAACGTTAGCCCCTTCCAATTTAAAAACAAGAACAGTGTAACATAATCATCGCAGTCCACACAAATAGCTGCGAAGAGACCAACATGTTTCAGCCAAGACGGGAGTTTCCCCAGGCTTTCGTCAGGGTCTCTGTTCTATATATATGCTACTGCTTGTAAGTGAATAACGTGTGAAAAAACTATATCAAAAAACACACAAGTGAAAAACAACAGTAAAGGATGTAATGTTCCTTTATCTGTATAGACTTCTCTCTTCGGCACCTGGTAGCTTAGTAATGTCTGTTGGGGACAAACATACAGATGAAACACATTCGGCTACCCTGGTCTGTCTATAGAGATACATTGTTTCTCAAATATATACAACTTCATTACTCACCCAGAGTGTCCGGGGAGTGGACCTCACCTCTTCCTGGACCTGGCTTAGGATATGTGAGACCCCGCTCTACAAGGACAGAAACTGGCTCCGTAGTTACAAAGAGCAGAGAGGCAACACTCCCCGGGCCCTTCAAGAAACTTGGGAGGAGCAGGAGACGGAGAACCACCTGTCACCAGGTCCTTTCTGGAATCTCTCTTCAGCTCCCTAAGGGATGATTTTCAGGCACTGAAACAGGAAGTGGCCGGGGAAGTCCAGGAGATGCGGCGAGAGGTCGATAGCCTAGGTGAGAGAGTGGATACGGTGGAAGGATCCGGGCAAGTCAGAGATGAGGAGATCACACGCTTGCAGCAGGAGGTGCTGCACCTCCGGGACCAACAGTTAGACCTCCAGGCACACAACGAGGACCTTGAAAACCGGTCTCGCCGGAACAACATCCGAGTCCGGGGGGTGACGTTGAGGGAAGAAGGGGAAGACATGACCGGATATTTACAAGGCATGTTCCTGGAAATATTGGGCGAACCAGAGGACTTCCCTATACGAATCGACAGAGCACACAGAGTGGGAATGGCGCGCTGGACCTCGGCGCCCCCTCCTGATATATTGGCTTTTCTACCAGACTTTCCACTTAAGGAGCGAATCCTTTGTGAAGCTCAGAAACAGCAATCGCTGCAGTTCCAGGGACACCCAGTCACACTCTACCAGGACTTAGCAACAATTACGCTTCAGAAACGAAGAACATTCAAAATAGCGACAGACTTTTTGAGGTCTCATGGGACGCAATATTCATGGGGTCATCCCTTTCGGCTCTTCTTTCCGTGGAACGGCGTCCTGCATCAACTTTGGTCCCTTCAGGACACTTGCGAAGTGCTGGGGATCACCGCGACAGACGACGAAGCCCACAGACCTCGACGTAGGCGAACCACCAGAGAGGGCTGGCAGAGAATCCCTGACTGACGATCCTCGACCGCCTCTGCTAGACCAGACTCACCCACTATCCGTGCTGGAATGGAAGGTTCTCTACGAGAGGCAGCTGGTGACACTGCCCTGAATGACGTCGCACTGACGGCCTGAGATTTTTACGGGCATGGTACGAGAGGGGGCCAGAAGCCCGATGCACGGAGACACTACATTAAAGGCCAGAAAGAACTCCGGGGGGAGATCGACATAGCCCTCACAGAAATGCAGGTTTGGGGAAGGGGGGCGGTGGGTGGGGGTGTAGTGGCTGTACGTCCACTTAAGTAAACTTTCCACAGACTTGTCCACTGAGGACTGGACTGGGACAATGGGGCTTCTGATACAGTTGGCAGGGGGGGTGGAGGGGAGGGGTGTTGCTGGGGTAGTTGCGGGTAGGGTATGGGGGGAGGCAGTTGGAGGGGGGGGTCGGGGAGTTTTGGGCGGGAGTTGGGGAGTTGGAAGGGAGGGGGGGTCGTCCAGTGCTCTATGCAGGTTCTAGTAGCTTTAATGACGCTCATGCACCTTGCCTCACCCGAGCGGGGACATAACGCTTTCACTTACACGATCTCCTATGCCTCCTGATACTTTTAAGGTAGTGACCCTGAATGTCAGGGGTTTGAACAACCCGGTCAAGTGGCGGGCAGTGCTATCTATCCTGGAGAACACTCGTGCAGACGTGTGTCTCCTGCAAGAGACACACCTACTGCCACAAGACACACATAGGCTGTGCTCACATAAGTTCCCGACACAGTTTTTCTCTTCTTGTTCCACTAAGACGGCGGGTGTGGCGATTCTGGTAGAAAGACACTTTAAAAGGGGACATCCTTCACAAACTCACGGAACACAAAGGTCGACTGTTAGCATACCGGTTTAGGATTGGAGGTATCGCTTTCACGGTTAGATCACGGTATAGTCCTAACAAACAGCAGGAGCGATTCCTGCAATCCGCACTTGTAGATGTTACCGCTTCGCAAGACAAACACATTATACTCGGAGGACACTTTAACATGGTTTTCGACTCGACCGTGGACAGATCCGCGCAACGCTCCCCGCAGGTCGGGGAGTTCTCCGCCGGATGTAGGGCACAGGTGTCGGAGGTAGACTTACTTGACCTCTGGTGACACATGCATCCCACAGACAGGGGATATTCGTATTATTACCATGCACACAAAATGTAGGCGAGGCTGGACCACCTCCTGGTCACGTCTCCTGTGCGGGCATTGGTCTCGGGGTCGGACATGGGAGTGATATCCTTATCGGACCATGCCTCGGTCTCTGCCACCCTGTGTCTGCCGCCGGCGGCTAGTCCTCCTAGAACATGGCGCCTCCGCGACACCCTGCTACACAGGAAGGCAGGGGTGGACTGCATCGAGTGTGCGATCCGGGAGTATCTGACCCACAACAACATTTCTGACACCACCCGGGCAACGCAGTGGGCGGCCTTAAAAGCAGTCCTTCGGGGGGAATTCTTGGCAATCTCCTCTGCTGAAAATAAGGAGTGACAGGCCAAGAGGGAAGAACTCACCCAGCGGGTCTGCGAGCTGGAACAGATGCATTGCAGGACAGGGGCCCCCCGAATATGGCGGCAGCTTAAGGAGGCGAGGAAACTCCTGGCGGCCCTGGGTTTAGACCACGCGGAATATGCCGCGCTCCGATTGCGCAATACCTATTATACCGGTGGAGACCGTTGTGGCAGACTACTGGCCAATAGGCTCCAAGCAGCGCACCAGAGTCAACTGGTGAAAGAGATCTCTGACTCCACAGGTGCGGTAGTGATGGAAGACGCACACATAGCGGAAGCGTTCCACAGGTTCTACGCAGATCTCTATGCTGGTGACCCACCGGATGAGACGGCAACGTCCACATACCTGGACTCGGTCACCCTGCCCTCCTTAGATCCCTCGCAGGCGGAGCACCTGGATCGGGAAATCCGAATAGAGGAGGTGATCTCTGCCGTCACCAGGCTTAAGCATGGCAAAGCGCCAGGTCCGGATGGATATACCTCGCTTTTTTTCAAAACATTCTGTACAACACTAGCCCCAATTCTCACCCGCCTTTTTAACTTGTTTGCTGACCCGGGGGCCATCCCACCTGACCTCCTGTGGGCCTCCCTTACGGTTATCCCCAAACCTGGGAAGGACCAGAAGCACTGCGGATCCTACAAACCGATATCCCTGTTGAATGTGGATTTGAAACTTTACACGGGGATCCTAGCAGCCCAACTAGCCGCCCACTTTCCCGGTCTTATAGACCCAGATCAGGCTAGTTTTGTTCCGGGGAGGCAGAGGGTAGACAACACCAAGAGGATCGTCCACCTTTTGGAGAAAGCCTCCCGGATTCCGGGTGAGAGAATGATGCTGGCGGTAGACGCTGAGAAGGCGTTTGACCGGGTGCACTGGCCTTATCTTGAACGGGTACTGATGAAGGCGGGCATAGGAGACAAGTTCCGATCCATGATCCTGAATTGCCACAGGCTACGGACTGCGGTGGTTCGCGTGAACGGCTATAGTTCAAGGAGCTTCAACATCGAGAGGGGTACCAGGCAGGGATGCCCGCTCTCGCCCTTGCTCTTCGCCCTTTATATGGAGCCATTTGCCCAACGGGTGCGTAACAATCCGGCGGTGACGGTGTCGCATTCTAATCTAGGACCCCGATCAATACTGTGACCTTATGCCCCTATACGGCTATAATCCATTTATCCCCCCTATAATGGCATAAACGATCAAGAGCGATATTTCAGAAACTCGTCTCTGGCCTAACACGATCAGAGCCACATTTCAGAATCTCTTCCTCTGCAGCTCATAAGAGCAAATGACACAGCAGAAGCCACTATCTAAGATTCCTAGATTACACTCCGAGTTCTTCAACAAGATAAAACTCAGCAACCTGGGAAAGCCCCGCTTGCTATGTTTTGATTAGTAATAGAACTCTAATGAGCACTGAGAGACGATCACTTCCTAGTGACATCTTTATTGACGTCTTATGTCCAAAAACTTACATCAAACAAGGCACCTTTCAGGTATAAATATTACCAACGCTTCCTTAAGGAAACGCTGCCTCAACGACATCGATGATAGCGATGGTGCGGTGAACATAGGAGCAGAACAGCTGTCCCTTACAGAGCCCGATTCAGAAAAGGGGGTGGTGATGGACAGAGTATTTGAATTAAACAGAACACTCGTACCCAGTCAACAGATCAGGGCTTGATCCATCAAAGTATTTTAGCTCACTGCAACATCCCAGCTCAGAACCTGGCTACATGCAAATTAGTCTGTCCCTGGCCAAGTGCATCATGGGAACAGGTCAGACCAAACTACCAAGCCAATTATTATACTGGAAAATAAACAAGCTTCCGGGGACCGGTTTCTGGCATTACAGCCGTCTTCGGCCCGCTTGCTTGAATCCTGATGGTGCAGTGAGCAAGGGACTCAAATCTGAGTAAACCCTTCCACGCTTATGGTGGGTAAAACGATTCAGAAAAGGGGGTGGTGATGTACAGAGTATCTGAATTAAAGAGAACACTGGTACCCAGTCAACAGATCAGGGCTTGATCCATCACCGTTTTTTAGCTCACTACACCATCCCAGCTCAGAACCTGGCTACATGCAAATTAGTCTGTCCCTGGCCCAGTGCATCATGGGAACAGGGCAAACCAAACTACCAAGTCAATTCTTATACTGGAAAGGAAACAAGCTTCCGGGGACCGGTTTCTGTCATTACAGCCGTCTTCGGCCCGGCTTGCTTGAATCTTGATGGTGGAGTGAGCAAGGGACTCACATCTGAGTATACCCTTCCACGCTTATGGTGGACAAAACGATTCAGAAAAGGGGGTGGTGATGGACAGAGTATCTGAATTAAACAGAACACTCGTACCCAGTCAACAGATCAGGGCTTGATCCATCACAGTTTTTTAGCTCACTGCACCATCCCAGCTCAGAACCTGGCTACATGCAAATTAGTCTGTCCCTGGCCCAGTGCATCATGGGAACAGGGCAGACCAAACTACCAAGCCATTTCTTATACTGGAAAGGAAACAAGCTTCTGGGGACCGGTTTCTGGCATTACAGCCGTCTTCGGCCCGGCTTGCTTGAATCCTGATGGTGCAGTGAGCAAGGGACTCACATCTGAGTATACCCTTCCACGCTTATGGTGGACAAAACGATTCAGAAAAGGGTGTGGTGATGGACAGAGTATCTGAATTAAACAGAACACTCATTCCCAGTCAACAGATCAGGGCTTGATCCATCACTGTTTTTCGGCTCACTGCACCATCCCAGCTCAGAACCTGGCTACATGCAAATTAGTCTGTCCCTGGCCCAGTGCATCATGGGAACAGGGCAAACCAAACTACCAAGTCAATTCTTATACTGGAAAGGAAACAAGCTTCCGGGGACCGGTTTCTGGCATTACAGCCGTCTTCGGCCCGGCTTGCTTGAATCTTGATGGTGGAGTGAGCAAGGGACTCACATCTGAGTATACCCTTCCACGCTTATGGTGGACAAAACGATTCAGAAAAGGGGGTGGTGATGGACAGAGTATCTGAATTAAACAGAACACTCGTACCCAGTCAACAGATCAGGGCTTGATCCATCTCCGTTTTTTAGCTCACTGCACCATCCCAGCTCAGAACCTGGCTACATGCAAATTAGTCTGTCCCTGGCCCAGTGCATCATGGGAGCAGGGCAGACGAAACTACCAAGCCAATTCTTATACTCGAAAGGAAACAAGCTTCCGGGGACCGGTTTCTGGCATTACAGCCATCTTCAGCCCGGATTGCTTGAATCCTGATGGTGCAGTAAGCAAGGGACTCACATCTGAGTATACCCTTCCATGCTTTTGGTTGACAAAACGATTCAGAAAAGGGGGTGGTGATGGACAGAGTATCTGAATTAAACAGAACACTCGTACCCAGTCAACATATCAGGGCTTGATCCATCACAGTTTTTTAGCTCACTGCACCATCCTAGCTCAGAACCTGGCTACATGCAAATTAGTCTGTCCCTGGCCCAGTGCATCATGGGAACAGGGCAGACCAAACTACCAAGCCAATTCTTATACTGGAAAGGAAACAAGCTTCCGGGGACCGGTTTCTAGCATTACAGCCATCTTCGGCCCGGCTTGCTTGAATCCTGATGGTGCAGTGAGCAAGGGACTCACACCTGAGTATACCCTTCCACGCTTATGGTGGACAAAACGATTCAGAAAAGGGGGTGGTGATGGACAGAGTATCTGAATTAAACAGAACACTCATTCCCAGTCAACAGATCAGGGCTTGATCCATCACTGTTTTTCGGCTCACTGCACCATCCCAGCTCAGAACCTGGCTACATGCAAATTAGTCTGTCCCTGGCCCAGTGCATCATGGGAACAGGGCAAACCAAACTACCAAGTCAATTCTTATACTGGAAAGGAAACAAGCTTCCGGGGACCGGTTTCTGGCATTACAGCCGTCTTCGGCCCGGCTTGCTTGAATCTTGATGGTGGAGTGAGCAAGGGACTCACATCTGAGTATACCCTTCCACGCTTATGGTGGACAAAACGATTCAGAAAAGGGGGTGGTGATGGACAGAGTATCTGAATTAAACAGAACACTCGTACCCAGTCAACAGATCAGGGCTTGACCCATCTCCGTTTTTTAGCTCACTGCACCATCCCAGCTCAGAACCTGGCTACATGCAAATTAGTCTGTCCCTCGCCCAGTGCATCATGGGAACAGGGCAGACGAAACTACCAAGCCAATTCTTATACTCGAAAGGAAACAAGCTTCCGGGGACCGGTTTCTAGCATTACAGCCGTCTTCGGCCCGGCTTTCTTGAATCCTGATGTTGCAGTGAGCAAGCGACTCACATCTGAGTATACCCTTCCACGCTTATGGTGGACAAAACGATTCAGAAAATGGGGTGGTGATGGACAGAGTATCTGAATTAAACAG
The DNA here is from genome assembly GCF_964263255.1 of Lissotriton vulgaris. Classification (NCBI taxonomy): domain Eukaryota; kingdom Metazoa; phylum Chordata; class Amphibia; order Caudata; family Salamandridae; genus Lissotriton; species Lissotriton vulgaris. The sequence goes on from NC_141687.1 coordinate 10,654,016, forward strand.
AACACTTGTACCCAGTCAACTGATCAGGGCTTGATCCATCACAGTTTTTTAGCTCACTGCACCATCCTAGCTCAGAACCTGGCTACATGCAAATTAGTCTGTCCCTGGCCCAGTGCATCATGGGAACAGGGCAGACCAAACTACCAAGCCAATTCTTATACTGGAAAGGAAACAAGCTTCCGGGGACTGGTTTCTAGCATTACAGCCGTCTTCGGCCCGGCTTTCTTGAATCCTGATGGTGCAGTGAGCAAGCAACTCACATCTGAGTATACCCTTCCACGCTTATGGTGGACAAAACGATTCAGAAAATGGGGTGGTGATGGACAGAGTATCTGAATTAAAGAGAACACTTGTACCCAGTCAACAGATCAGGGCTTGATCCATCACCATTTTTTAGCTCACTGCACCATCCCAGCTCAGAACCTGGCTACATGCAAATTAGTCTGTCCCTGGCCCAGTGCATCATGGGAACAGGGCAGACCACACTACCAAGCCAATTCTTATACTGGAAAGGAAACAAGCTTCCGGGGACCGGTTTATGGCATTACAGCCGTCTTCGGCCCGGCTTGCTTGTATCCTGATGGTGCAGTGAGCAAGGGACTCACATCTGAGTATACCTTTCCACGCTTATGGTGGACAAAACGATTCAGAAAAGGGGTGGTGATGGACAGAGTATCTGAATTAAACAGAACACTCATACCCAGTCAACAGATTAGGGCTTGTTCCATCACCGTTTTTTAGCTCACTGCACCATCCCAGCTCAGAACCTGGCTACATGCAAATTAGTCTGTCCCTGGCCCGGTGCATCATGGGAACAGGGCAGACCCAACTACCAAGCCAATTCTTATACTGGAAAGGAAACAAGCTTCCGGGGACCGGTTTCAGGCATTACATCCGTCTTCGGCACGGCTTGCTTGAATCCTGATCGTGCAGTGAGAAAGGGAGTCACATCTGAGTACACCCTTCCACGCTTACGGTGGACAAAACGATTCAGAAAAGGGGGTGGTGATGGACAAAGTATTACAAAAAACAATTTGATGGACAGAATGTAGATCAATGTCTTACATTTACCCCAGTACAAGGATCTGGGCCTATATCCATCGTTTTTTGCACTCCACACCACCCTGGGTCAGATAATGTCTTTATGCAAATCAGCTCTGACCCTGTGCCCCATGTGAACAGTCCAGTCCGAACTACAACAGCCATATCTTTCCCAGACCGGAATCAAGCATCCAAGGACCGGACCGGTTTTGAGGTAATACCTCTCATCAGCCCGGCTAGCTTGACTCCAGTGGTGTGGAGGCTCTGGGACCCACGTCTGAGCTACCCCAGTACACTCAGGGAGAAAATTACAAAAAACTATTTAATGGACAGAATGTAGATCAATGTCTTACATTCACCCCAGTACAAGGATCTGGGCCTAAATCCATCGTTTCTGGCATTACAGCCGTCTTCGGCCCGGCTTGCTTGAATCCTGATCGTGCAGTGAGCAAGGGACTCACATCTGAGTATACCCTTCCACGCTTATGGTGGACAAAACGATTCAGAAAAGGGGGTGGTGATGGACAAAGTATCTGAATTAAACAGAACACTCATTCCCAGTCAACGGATCAGGGCTTGATCCATCACTGTTTTTCGGCTCACTGCACCATCCCAGCTCAGAACCTGGCTACATGCAAATTAGTCTGTCCCTGGCCCAGTGCATCATGGGAACAGGGCAAACGAAACTACCAAGTCAATTCTTATACTGGAAAGGAAACAAGCTTCCGGGGACCGGTTTCTGGCATTACAGCCGTCTTCGTCCCGGCTTGCTTGAATCTTGATGGTGGAGTGAGCAAGGGACTCACATCTGAGTATACCCTTCCACGCTTATGGTGGACAAAACGATTCAGAAAAGGGGGTGGTGATGGACAGAGTATCTGAATTAAACAGAACACTCGTACCCAGTCAACAGATCAGGGCTTGATCCATCACTGTTTTTTAGCTCACTGCACCATCCCAGCTCAGAACCTGGCTACATGCAAATTAGTCTGTCCCTGGCCCAGTGCATCACGGGAACAGGGCAGACGAAACTACCAAGCCAATTCTTATACTCGAAAGGAAACAAGCTTCCGGGGACCGGTTTCTGGCATTACAGCCATCTTCAGTCCGGCTTGCTTGAATCCTGATGTTGCAGTAAGCAAGGGACTCACATCTGAGTATACCTTTCCATGCTTATGGTTGACAAAACGATTCAGAAAAGGGGGTGGTGATGGACAGAGTATCTGAATTAAACAGAACACTTGTACCCAGTCAACAGATCAGGGCTTGATCCATCACAGTTTTTTAGCTCACTGCACCATCCTAGCTCAGAACCTGGCTACATGCAAATTAGTCTGTCCCTGGCCCAGTGCATCATGGGAACAGGGCAGACCAAACTACCAAGCCAATTCTTATACTGGAAAGGAAACAAGCTTCCGGGGACCGGTTTCTAGCATTACAGCCGTCTTCGGCCCTGCTTTCTTGAATCCTGATGGTGCAGTGAGCAAGCGACTCACATCTGAGTATACCCTTCCACGCTTATGGTTGACAAAACGATTCAGAAAATGGGGTGGTGATGGACAGAGTATCTGAATTAAAGAGAACACTTGTACCCAGTCAACAGATCAGGGATTGATCCATCACCATTTTTTAGCTCACTGCACCATCCCAGCTCAGAACCTGGCTACATGCAAATTAGTCTGTCCCTGGCCCGGTGCATCATGGGAACAGGGCAGACCAAACTACCAAGCCAATTCTTATACTGGAAAGGAAACAAGCTTCCGGGGACCGGTTTCTGGCATTACAGCCGTCTTCGGCCTGGCTTGCTTGAATCCTGATCGTGCAGTGAGAAAGGGAGTCACATCTGAGTACACCCTTCCACGCTTACGGTGGACAAAACGATTCAGAAAAGGGGGTGGTGATGGACAAAGTATTACAAAAAACAATTTGATGGACAGAATGTAGATCAATGTCTTACATTTACCCCAGTACAAGGATCTGGGCCTATATCCATCGTTTTTTGCACTCCACACCACCCTGGGTCAGATAATGTTTTTATGCAAATCAGCTCTGACCCTGTGCCCCATGGGAACAGTCCAGTCCGAACTACAACAGCCATATCTTTCCCAGACCGGAATCAAGCATCGAAGGACCGGACCGGTTTTGAGGTAATACCTCTCATCAGCCCGGCTAGCTTGACTCCAGTGGTGTGGAGGCTCTGGGACCCACGTCTGAGCTACCCCAGTACACTCAGGGAGAAAATTACAAAAAACAATTTAATGGACAGAATGTAGATCAATGTCTTACATTCACCCCAGTACAAGGATCTGGGCCTAAATCCATCGTTTCTGGCATTACAGCCGTCTTCGGCCCGGCTTGCTTGAATCCTGATCGTGCAGTGAGCAAGGGACTCACATCTGAGTATACCCTTCCACGCTTATGGTGGACAAAACGATTCAGAAAAGGGGGTGGTGATGGACAAAGTATCTGAATTAAACAGAACACTCATTCCCAGTCAACAGATCAGGGCTTGATCCATCACTGTTTTTCGGCTCACTGCACCATCCCAGCTCAGAACCTGGCTACATGCAAATTAGTCTGTCCCTGGCCCAGTGCATCATGGGAACAGGGCAAACCAAACTACCAAGTCAATTCTTATACTGGAAAGGAAACAAGCTTCCGGGGACCGGTTTCTGGCATTACAGCCGTCTTCGTCCCGGCTTGCTTGAATCTTGATGGTGGAGTGAGCAAGGGACTCACATCTGAGTATACCCTTCCACGCTTATGGTGGACAAAACGATTCAGAAAAGGGGGTGGTGATGGACAGAGTATCTGAATTAAACAGAACACTCGTACCCAATCAACAGATCAGGGCTTGATCCATCACCGTTTTTTAGCTCACTGCACCATCCCAGCTCAGAACCTGGCTACATGCAAATTAGTCTGTCCCTGGCCCAGTGCATCACGGGAACAGGGCAGACAAAACTACCAAGCCAATTCTTATACTCGAAAGGAAACAAGCTTCCGGGGACCGGTTTCTGGCATTACAGCCATCTTCAGCCCGGCTTGCTTGAATCCTGATGTTGCAGTAAGCAAGGGACTCACATCTGAGTATACCCTTCCATGCTTATGGTTGACAAAACGATTCAGAAAAGGGGGTGGTGATGGACGGAGTATCTGAATTAAACAGAACACTTGTACCCAGTCAACAGATCAGGGCTTGATCCATCACAGTTTTTTAGCTCACTGCACCATCCTAGCTCCGAACCTGGCTACATGCAAATTAGTCTGTCCCTGGCCCAGTGCATCATGGGAACAGGGCAGACCAAACTACCAAGCCAATTCTTATACTGGAAAGGAAACAAGCTTCCGGGGACCGGTTTCTAGCATTACAGCCATCTTCGGCCCTGCTTTCTTGAATCCTGATGGTGCAGTGAGCAAGCGACTCACATCTGAGTATACCCTTCCACGCTTATGGTGGACAAAACAATTCAGAAAATGGGGTGGTGATGGACAGAGTATCTGAATTAAAGAGAACACTTGTACCCAGTCAACAGATCAGGGATTGATCCATCACCATTTTTTAGCTCACTGCACCATCCCAGCTCAGAACCTGGCTACATGCAAATTAGTCTGTCCCTGGCCCAGTGCATCATGGGAACAGGGCAGACCACACTACCAAGCCAATTCTTATACTGGAAAGGAAACAAGCTTCCGGGGACCGGTTTATGGCATTACAGCCATCTTCGGCCCGGCTTGCTTGTATCCTGATGGTGCAGTGAGCAAGGGACTCACATCTGAGTATACCTTTCCACGCTTATGGTGGACAAAACGATTCAGAAAAGGGGTGGTGATGGACAGAGTATCTGAATTAAACAGAACACTCGTACCCAGTCAACAGATTAGGGCTTGTTCCATCACCATTTTTTAGCTCACTGCACCATCCCAGCTCAGAACCTGGCTACATGCAAATTAGTCTGTCCCTGGCCCGGTGCATCATGGGAACAGGGCAGACCAAACTACCAAGCCAATTCTTATACTGGAAAGGAAACAAGCTTCCGGGGACCGGTTTCTGGCATTACAGCCGTCTTCGGCCCGGCTTGCTTGAATCCTGATCGTGCAGTGAGAAAGGGAGTCACATCTGAGTACACCCTTCCACGCTTACGGTGGACAAAACGATTCAGAAAAGGGGGTGGTGATGGACAAAGTATTACAAAAAACAATTTGATGGACAGAATGTAGATCAATGTCTTACATTTACCCCAGTACAAGGATCTGGGCCTATATCCATCGTTTTTTGCACTCCACACCACCCTGGGTCAGATAATGTCTTTATGCAAATCAGCTCTGACCCTGTGCCCCATGGGAACAGTCCAGTCCGAACTACAACAGCCATATCTTTCCCAGACCGGAATCAAGCATCCAAGGACCGGACCGGTTTCGAGGTAATACCTCTCATCAGCCCGGCTAGCTTGACTCCAGTGGTGTGGAGGCTCTGGGACCCACGTCTGAGCTACCCCAGTACACTCAGGGAGAAAATTACAAAAAACAATTTGATGGACAGAATGTAGATCAATGTCTTACATTCACCCAAGTACAAGGATCTGGGCCTAAATCCATCGTTTCTGGCATTACAGCCGTCTTCGGCCCGGCTTGCTTGAATCCTGATCGTGCAGTGAGCAAGGGACTCACATCTGAGTATACCCTTCCACGCTTATGGTGGGCAAAATGATTCAGAAAAGGGGGTGGTGATGGACAAAGTATCTGAATTAAACAGTACACTCGTACCCAGTCAACAGATCAGGGCTTGATCCATCACTGTTTTTTAGCTCACTGCACCATCCAAGCTCAGAACCTGGCTACATGCAAATTAGTCTGTCCCTGGCCCAGTGCATCATGGGAACAGGGCAGACCACACTACCAAGCCAATTCTTATACTGGAAAGGAAACAAGCTTCCGGGGACCGGTTTCTGGCATTACAGCCGTCTTCGGCCCGGCTTGCTGGAATCCTGATGGTTCAGAGAGCAAGGGACTCACATCTGAGTATACCCTTCCACGCTTATGGTGGACAAAACGATTCAGAAAAGGGGGTAGTGATGGACAGAGTATCTGAATTAAATAGAACACTCATTCCCAGTCAACAGATCAGGGCTTGATCCATCACCGTTTTTTGGCTCACTGCACCACCCCAGCTCAGAACCTGGCTACATGCAAATTAGTCTGTCCCTGGCCCAGTGCATCATGGGAACAGGGCAGACGAAACTACCAAGCCAATTCTTATACTGGAAAGGAAACAAGCTTACGGGGACCGGTTTCTGGCATTACAGCCATCTTCAGCCCGGCTTGCTTGAATCCTGATGGTGCAGTGAGCAAGGGACTCACATCTGAGTACACTTTTCCACCCTTATGGTGGACAAAACGATTCAGAAAGGGGGTGGTGAGGGACAGAGTATCTGAATTAAACAGAACACTCGTACCCAGTCAACAGATCAGGGCTTGATCCATCACCGTTTTTTAGCTCACTGCACCATATCAGCTTAGAACCTGGCTACATGCAAATTAGTCTGTCCCTGGTCCAGTGCATCATGGGAACAGGGCAGTCCAAACTACCAAGCCAATTCTTATACTGGAAAGGAAACAAGCTTCCGGGGACCAGTTTCTGGCATTACAGCCGTCTTCGGCCCGGCTTGCTTGTATCCTGATGGTGCAGTGAGCAAGGGACTCACATCTGAGTATACTTTTCCACGCTTATGGAAAACAAAACAATTCAGAAAAGGGGGTAGTGATGGACAGAGTATCTGAATTAAACAGAACATTCGTACACAGTCAACAGATCAGGGCTTGATCCATCACCGTTTTTTAGCTCACTGCACCATCCCAGCTCAGAACCTGGCTACATGCAAATTAGTCTGTCCCTGGCCCAGTGCATCATGGGAACAGGGCAGACCACACTACCAAGCCAATTCTTATACTGGAAAGGAAACAAGCTTCCGGGGACCGGTTTCTGGCATTACAGCCATCTTCAGCCCGACTTGCTTGAATCCTGATGGTGCAGTAAGCAAGGGACTCACATCTGAGTATACCATCCACGCTTATGGTGGACAAAACGATTCAGAAAAGGGGGTGGTGATGGACAGAGTATCTGAATTAAACAGAACACTCGTACCCAGTCAACAGATCAGGGCTTGATCCATCACCGTTTTTTAGCTCACTGCACCATCCTAGCTCAGAACCTGGCTACATGCAAATTAGTCTGTCCCTGGCCCAGTGCATCATGGGAACAGGGCAGACCAAACTACCAAGCCAATTCTTATACTGGAAAGGAAACAAGCTTCCGGGGACCAGTTTCTGGCATTACAGCCGTCTTCGGCCCGGCTTGCTTGTATCCTGATGGTGCAGTGAGCAAGGGACTCACATCTGAGTATACTTTTCCACGCTTATGGTGGACAAAACGATTCAGAAAAGGGGGTAGTGATGGACAGAGTATCTGAATTAAACAGAACACTCGTACCCAGTCAACAGATCAGGGCTTGATCCATCACCGTTTTTTAGCTCACTGCACCATCCCAGCTCAGAACCTGGCTACATGCAAATGAGTCTGTCCTTGGCCCAGTGCATCATGGGAACAGGGCAGACCACACTACCAAGCCAATTCTTATACTGGAAAGGAAACAAGCTTCCGGGGACCGGTTTCTGGCATTACAGCCATCTTCAGCCCGGCTTGCTTGAATCCTGATGGTGCAGTAAGCAAGGGACTCACATCTGAGTATACCATCCACGCTTATGGTGGACAAAACGATTCAGAAAAGGGGGTGGTGATGGACAGAGTATCTGAATTAAACAGAACACTCGTATCCAGTCAACAGATCAGGGCTTGATCCATCACCGTTTTTTAGCTCACTGCACCATCCCAGCTCAGAACCTGGCTACATGCAAATTAGTCTGTCCCTGGCCCAGTGCATCATGGGAACAGGGCAGACCACACTACCAAGCCAATTCTTATACTGGAAAGGAAACAAGCTTCTGGGGACCAGTTTCTGGCATTATAGCCGTCTTCAGCCCGGCTTGCTTGAATCCTGATGGTGCAGTGAGAAAGGGACTCACATCTGAGTATACTCTTCCACGCTTATGGTGGACAAAACGATTCAGAAAAGGGGGTAGTGATGGACAGAGTATCTGAATTAAACAGAACACTCGTTCCCAGTCAACAGATCAGGGCTTGATCCATCACCGTTTTTTAGCTTACTGCACCATCCCAGCTCAGAACCTGGCTACATGCAAATTAGTCTGTCCCTGGCCCAGTGCATCATGGGAACAGGGCAGACCAAACTACCAAGCCAATTCTTATACTGGAAAGGAAACAAGCTTCCGGGGACCGGTTTCTGGCATTACAGCCGTCTTCGGCCCGGCTTGCTGGAATCCTGATGGTTCAGAGAGCAAGGGACTCACATCTGAGTATACCCTTCCACGCTTATGGTGGACAAAACGATTCAGAAAAGGGGGTAGTGATGGACAGAGTATCTGAATTAAATAGAACACTCATTCCCAGTCAACAGATCAGGGCTTGATCCATCACCGTTTTTTGGCTCACTGCACCACCCCAGCTCAGAACCTGGCTACATGCAAATTAGTCTGTCCCTGGCCCAGTGCATCATGGGAACAGGGCAGACGAAACTACCAAGCCAATTCTTATACTGGAAAGGAAACAAGTTTCCGGGGACCGGTTTCTGGCATTACAGCCATCTTCAGCCCGGCTTGCTTGAATCCTGATGGTGCAGTAAGCAAGGGACTCACATCTGAGTATACCCTTTCACGCTTATGGTGGACAAAACGATTCAGAAAAGGGGGTGGTGATGGACAGAGTATCTGAATTAAACAGAACACTCGTACCCAGTCAACAGATCAGGGCTTGATCCATCACCGTTTTTTAGCTCACTGCACCATCCTAGCTCAGAACCTGGCTACATGCAAATTAGTCTGTCCCTGGCCCAGTGCATCATGGGAACAGGGCAGGCCAAACTACCAAGCCAATTCTTATACTGGAAAGGAAACAAGCTTCCGGGGACCGGTTTCTGGCATTACAGCCGTCTTCGGCCCGGCTTGCTTGAATCCTGATGGTGCAGTGAGCAAGGAACTCACATATGAGTATACCCTTCCACGCTTATGGTGGACAAAACGATTCAGAAAATGGGGTGGTGATGGACAGATTATCTGAATTAAACAGAACACTCGTACCTAGTCAACAGATCAGGGCTTGATCCATCACCGTTTTTTAGCTCACTGCACCATCCCAGCTCAGAACCTGGCTACATGCAAATTAGTCTGTCCCTGTCCCAGTGCATCCTGGGAACAGGGCAGACCACACTACCAAGCCAATTCTTATACTGGAAAGGAAACAAGCTTCCGGGGACCGGTTTATGGCATTACAGCCGTCTTTGGCCCGGCTTGCTTGAATCCTGATGGTGCAGTGAGCAAGGGACTCACATCTGAGTATACCCTTCCACGCTTATGGTGGACAAAATGATTCAGAAAAGGGGGTGGTGATGGACAGAGTATCTGAATGAAACAGAACACTCGTACCCAGTCAACAGATCAGGGCTTGATCCATCACCGTTTTTTAGCTCACTGCACCATATCAGCTTAGAACCTGGCTACATGCAAATTAGTCTGTCCCTGGTCCAGTGCATCATGGGAACAGGGCAGACCAAACTACCAAGCCAATTCTTATACTGGAAAGGAAACAAGCTTCCGGGGACCAGTTTCTGGCATTACAGCCGTTTTCGGCCCGGCTTGCTTGTATCCTGATGGTGCAGTGAGCAAGGGACTCATATCTGAGTATACTTTTCCACGCTTATGGTGGAAAAAACGATTCAGAAAAGGGGGTAGTGATGGACAGAGTATCTGAATTAAACAGAACACTCGTACCCAGTCAACAGATCAGGGCTTGATCCATCACCGTTTTTTAGCTCACTGCACCATCCCAGCTCAGAACCTGGCTACATGCAAATTAGTCTGCCCCCGGCCCAGTGCATCATGGGGACAGGGCAGACCACACTACCAAGCCAATTCTCATACTGGAAAGGAAACAAGCTTCCGGGGACCGGTTTCTGGCATTACAGCCATCTTCAGCCCGGCTTGCTTGAATCCTGATGGTGCAGTAAGCAAGGGACTCACATCTGAGTATACCATCCACGCTTATGGTGGACAAAACGATTCAGAAAATGGGGTGGTGATGGACAGAGTATCTGAATTAAACATAACACTCATTCCCAGTCAACAGATCAGGGCTTGATCCATCACCGTTTTTTGGCTCACTGCACCATCCCAGCTCAGAACCTGGCTACATGCAAATTAGTCTGTCCCTTGCCCAGTGCATCATGGGAACAGGGCAAACCAAGCTACCAAGTCAATTCTTATACTGGAAAGGAAACAAGCTTCCGGGAACCGGTTTCTGGCATTACAGCTGTCTTCGGCCCGGCTTGCTTGAATCCTGATGGTGCAGTGAGCAAGGGACTCACATCTGAGTAAACTTTTCCACGCTTATGGTGGACAAAACAATTCAGAAAAGGGGGTGGTGATGGACAGAGTATCTGAATTAAACAGAACACTCGTACCCAGTCAACAGATCAGGGCTTGATCCATCACCGTTTTTTAGCTCACTGCACCATATCAGCTTAGAACCTGGCTACATGCAAATTAGTCTGTCCCTGGTCCAGTGCATCATGGGAACAGGGCAGTCCAAACTACCAAGCCAATTCTTATACTGGAAAGGAAACAAGCTTCCGGGGACCAGTTTCTGGCATTACAGCCGTCTTCGGCCCGGCTTGCTTGAATCCTGATGGTGCAGTAAGCAAGGGACTCACATCTGAGTATACCATCCACGCTTATGGTGGACAAAACGATTCAGAAAAGGGGGTGGTGATGGACAGAGTATCTGAATTAAACAGAACACTCGTACCCAGTCAACAGATCAGGGCTTGATCCATCACCGTTTTTTAGCTCACTGCACCATCCTAGCTCAGAACCTGGCTACATGCAAATTAGTCTGTCCCTGGCCCAGTGCATCATGGGAACAGGGCAGACCAAACTACCAAGCCAATTCTTATACTGGAAAGGAAACAAGCTTCCGGGGACCAGTTTCTGGCATTACAGCCGTCTTCGGCCCGGCTTGCTTGTATCCTGATGGTGCAGTGAGCAAGGGACTCATATCTGAGTATACTTTTCCACGCTTATGGTGGAAAAAACGATTCAGAAAAGGGGGTAGTGATGGACAGAGTATCTGAATTAAACAGAACACTCGTACCCAGTCAACAGATCAGGGCTTGATCCATCACCGTTTTTTAGCTCACTGCACCATCCCAGCTCAGAACCTGGCTACATGCAAATTAGTCTGCCCCCGGCCCAGTGCATCATGGGGACAGGGCAGACCACACTACCAAGCCAATTCTTATACTGGAAAGGAAACAAGCTTCCGGGGACCGGTTTCTGGCATTACAGCCATCTTCAGCCCGGCTTGCTTGAATCCTGATGGTGCAGTAAGCAAGGGACTCACATCTGAGTATACCATCCACGCTTATGGTGGACAAAACGATTCAGAAAATGGGGTGGTGATGGACAGAGTATCTGAATTAAACATAACACTCATTCCCAGTCAACAGATCAGGGCTTGATCCATCACCGTTTTTTGGCTCACTGCACTATCCCAGCTCAGAACCTGGCTACATGCAAATTAGTCTGTCCCTTGCCCAGTGCATCATGGGAACAGGGCAAACCAAGCTACCAAGTCAATTCTTATACTGGAAAGGAAACAAGCTTCCGGGAACCGGTTTCTGGCATTACAGCCGTCTTCGGCCCGGCTTGCTTGAATCCTGATGGTGCAGTGAGCAAGGGACTCACATCTGAGTACACTTTTCCACGCTTATGGTGGACAAAACGATTCAGAAAAGGGGGTGGTGATGGACAGAGTATCTGAATTAAACAGAACACTCGTACCCAGTCAACAGATCAGGGCTTGATCCATCACCGTTTTTTAGCTCACTGCACCATATCAGCTTAGAACCTGGCTACATGCAAATTAGTCTGTCCCTGGTCCAGTGCATCATGGGAACAGGGCAGTCCAAACTACCAAGCCAATTCTTATACTGGGAAGGAAACAAGCTTCCGGGGACCAGTTTCTGGCATTACAGCCGTCTTCGGCCCGGCTTGCTTGAATCCTGATGGTGCAGTAAGCAAGGGACTCACATCTGAGTATACCATCCACGCTTATGGTGGACAAAACGATTCAGAAAAGGGGGTGGTGATGGACAGAGTATCTGAATTAAACAGAACACTCGTACCCAGTCAACAGATCAGGGCTTGATCCATCACCGTTTTTTAGCTCACTGCACCATCCTAGCTCAGAACCTGGCTACATGCAAATTAGTCTGTCCCTGGCCCAGTGCATCATGGGAACAGGGCAGACCAAACTACCAAGCCAATTCTTATACTGGAAAGGAAACAAGCTTCCGGGGACCAGTTTCTGGCATTACAGCCGTCTTCGGCCCGGCTTGCTTGTATCCTGATGGTGCAGTGAGCAAGGGACTCACATCTGAGTATACTTTTCCACGCTTATGGTGGACAAAACGATTCAGAAAAGGGGGTAGTGATGGACAGAGTATCTGAATTAAACAGAACACTCGTACCCAGTCAACAGATCAGGGCTTGATCCATCACCGTTTTTTAGCTCACTGCACCATCCCAGCTCAGAACCTGGCTACATGCAAATTAGTCTGTCCCTGGCCCAGTGCATCATGGGAACAGGGCAGACCACACTACCAAGCCAATTCTTATACTGGAAAGGAAACAAGCTTCCGGGGACCGGTTTCTGGCATTACAGCCATCTTCAGCCCGGCTTGCTTGAATCCTGATGGTGCAGTAAGCAAGGGACTCACATCTGAGTATACCATCCACGCTTATGGTGGACAAAACGATTCAGAAAAGGGGGTGGTGATGGACAGAGTATCTGAATTAAACAGAACACTCGTACCCAGTCAACAGATCAGGGCTTGATCCATCACCGTTTTTTAGCTCACTGCACCATCCTAGCTCAGAACCTGGCTACATGCAAATTAGTCTGTCCCTGGCCCAGTGCATCATGGGAACAGGGCAGACCAAACTACCAAGCCAATTCTTATACTGTTAAGGAAACAAGCTTCCGGGGACCGGTTTCTGGCATTACAGCCGTCTTCGGACCGGCTTGCTTGAATCCTGATGGTGCAGTGAGCAAGGGACTCACATCTGAGTATACCCTTCCACGCTTATGGTGGACAAAACGATTCAGAAAATGGGGTGGTGATGGACAGAGTATCTGAATTAAACAGAACACTCGTACCCAGTCAACAGATCAGGGCTTGATCCATCACCGTTTTTTAGCTCACTGCACCATCCCAGCTCAGAACCTGGCTACATGCAAATTAGTCTGTCCCTGGCCCAGTGCATCATGGGAACAGGGCAGACCACACTACCAAGTGAATTCTTATACTGGAAAGGAAACAAGCTTCCGGGGACCGGTTTCTGGCATTACAGCCGTCTTCGGCCCGGCTTGCTTGAATCCTGATGGTGCAGTGAGCAAGGGATTCACATCTGAGTATACCCTTCCACGCTTATGGTGGACAAAACGATTCAGAAAAGGGGGTGGTGATGGGCAGAGTATCTGAATTGAACAGAACACTCGTATCCAGTCAACAGATCAGGGCTTGATCCATCACCGTTTTTTAGCTCACTGCACCATCCCAGCTCAGAACCTGGCTACATGCAAATTAGTCTGTCCCTGGCCCAGTGCATCATGGGAACAGGGCAGACCACACTACCAAGCCAATTCTTATACTGGAAAGGAAACAAGCTTCTGGGGACCAGTTTCTGGCATTATAGCCGTCTTCAGCCTGGCTTGCTTGAATCCTGACGGTGCAGTGAGAAAGGGACTCACATCTGAGTATACTCTTCCACGCTTATGGTGGACAAAACGATTCAGAAAAGGGGGTGGTGATGGAGTGAGTATCTGAATTAAACAGAACACTCGTACCCAGTCAACAGATCAGGGCTTGATCCATCACAGTTTTTTAGCTCACTGCACCATCCCAGCTCAGAACCTGGCTACATGCAAATTAGTCTGTCCCTGGCCCAGTGCATCATGGGAACAGGGCAGACCAAACTACCAAGCCAATTCTTATACTGGAAAGGAAACAAGCTTCCGGGGACCGGTTTCTGGCATTACAGCCGTCTTCGGCCCGGCTTGCTGGAATCCTGATGGGTCAGAGAGCAAGGGACTCACATCTGAGTATACCCTTCCACGCTTATGGTGGACAAAACAATTCAGAAAAGGGGGTAGTGATGGACAGAGTATCTGAATTATTAGAACACTCATTCCCAGTCAACAGATCAGGGCTTGATCCATCACCGTTTTTTGGCTCACTGCACCACCCCAGCTCAGAACCTGGCTACATGCAAATTAGTCTGTCCCTGGCCCAGTGCATCATGGGAACAGGGCAGACGAAACTACCAAGCCAATTCTTATACTGGAAAGGAAACAAGCTTCCGGGGACCGGTTTCTGGCATTACAGCCATCTTCAGCCCGGCTTGCTTGAATCCTGATGGTGCAGTAAGCAAGGGACTCACATCTGAGAATACCCTTTCACGCTTATGGTGGACAAAACGATTCAGAAAAGGGGGTGGTGATGGACAGAGTATCTGAATTAAACAGAACACTCGTACCCAGTCAACAGATCAGGGCTTGATCCATCACCGTTTTTTAGCTCACTGCACCATCCTAGCTCAGAACCTGGCTACATGCAAATTAGTCTGTCCCTGGCCCAGTGCATCATTGGAACAGGGCAGGCCAAACTACCAAGCCAATTCTTATACTGGAAAGGAAACAAGCTTCCGGGGACCGGTTTCTGGCATTACAGCCGTCTTCGGCCCGGCTTGCTTGAATCCTGATGGTGCAGTGAGCAAGGAACTCACATCTGAGTATACCCTTCCACGCTTATGGTGGACAAAACGATTCAGAAAATGGGGTGGTGATGGACAGAGTATCTGAATTAAACAGAACACTCGTACCTAGTCAACAGATCAGGGCTTGATCCATCACCGTTTTTTAGCTCACTGCACCATCCCAGCTCAGAACCTGGCTACATGCAAATTAGTCTGTCCCTGTCCCAGTGCATCCTGGGAACAGGGCAGACCACACTACCAAGCCAATTCTTATACTGGAAAGGAAACAAGCTTCCGGGGACCGGTTTATGGCATTACAGCCGTCTTGGGCCCGGCTTGCTTGAATCCTGATGGTGCAGTGAGCAAGAGACTCACATCTGAGTATACCCTTCCACGCTTATGATGGACAAAATGATTCAGAAAAGGGGGTGGTGATGGACAGAGTATCTGAATGAAACAGAACACTCGTACCCAATCAACAGATCAGGGCTTGATCCATCACCGTTTTTTAGCTCACTGCACCATATCAGCTTAGAACCTGGCTACATGCAAATTAGTCTGTCCCTGGTCCAGTGCATCTTGGGAACAGGGCAGACCAAACTACCAAGCCAATTCTTATACTGGAAAGGAAACAAGCTTCCGGGGACCAGTTTCTGGCATTACAGCCGTCTTCGGCCCGACTTGCTTGTATCCTGATGGTGCAGTGAGCAAGGGACTCATATCTGAGTATACTTTTCCACGCTTATGGTGGACAAAACGATTCAGAAAAGGGGGTAGTGATGGACAGAGTATCTGAATTAAACAGAACACTCGTACCCAGTCAACAGATCAGGGCTTGATCCATCACCGTTTTTTAGCTCACTGCACCATCCCAGCTCAGAACCTGGCTACATGCAAATTAGTCTGTCCCTGGCCCAGTGCATAATGGGAACAGGGCAGACCACACTACCAAGCCAATTCTTATACTGGAAAGGAAACAAGCTTCCGGGGACCGGTTTCTGGCATTACAGCCATCTTCAGCCCGGCTTGCTTGAATCCTGATGGTGCAGTAAGCAAGGGACTCACATCTGAGTATACCATCCACGCTAATGGTGGACAAAACGATTCAGAAAATGGGGTGGTGATGGACAGAGTATCTGAATTAAACATAACACTCATTCCCAGTCAACAGATCAGGGCTTGATCCATCACCGTTTTTTGGCTCACTGCACCATCCCAGCTCAGAACCTGGCTACATGCAAATTAGTCTGTCCCTGGCCCAGTGCATCATGGGAACAGGGCAAACCAAACTACCAAGTCAATTCTTATACTGGAAAGGAAACAAGCTTCCGGGGACCGGTTTCTGGCATTACAGCCGTCTTCGGCCCGGCTTGCTTGAATCCTGATGGTGCAGTGAGCAAGGGACTCACATCTGAGTATACTTTTCCACGCTTATGGTGGACAAAACGATTCAGAAAAGGGGGTGGTGATGGACAGAGTATATGAATTAAACAGAACACTCGTACCCAGTCAACAGATCAGGGCTTGATCCATCACCATTTTTTAGCTCACTGCACCATCCTAGCTCAGAACCTGGCTACATGCAAATTAGTCTGTCCCTGGCCCAGTGCATCATGGGAACAGGGCAGACCAAACTACCAAGCCAATTCTTATACTGTTAAGGAAACAAGCTTCCGCGGCCCGGTTTCTGCCATTACAGCCGTCTTCGGCCCGGCTTGCTTGAATCCTGATGTTGCAGTGAGCAAGGGACTCACATCTGAGTATACCCTTCCACGCTTATGGTGGACAAAACGATTCAGAAAAGGGGGTGGTGATGGACAGAGTATCTGAATTAAACAGAACACTCGTACCCAGTCAACAGATCAGGGCTTGATCCATCACCGTTTTTTAGCTCACTGCACCATATCAGCTTAGAACCTGGCTACATGCAAATTAGTCTGTCCCTGGTCCAGTGCATCATGGGAACAGGGCAGACCAAACTACCAAGACAATTCTTATACTGGAAAGGAAACAAGCTTCCGGGGACCAGTTTCTGGCATTACAGCCGTCTTCGGCCCGGCTTGCTTGTATCCTGATGGTGCAGTGAGCAAGGGACTCACATCTGAGTATACTTTTCCACGCTTATGGTGGACAAAATGATTCAGAAAAGGGGGTAATCAATCAATCAATCAATCAATCAGTGACACTTATAAAGCGCGCTACATACCCGTGGGGTCTCAAGGCGCTGGGGGGGGGGGAGCCGCTACTGCTCGAACAGCCAGGTCTTCAGCTTCTTCCTGAAGGAGAGGTGGTCTTGGGTCAGGCGCAGGTCGGTCGGGAGGGAGTTCCAGGTCTTGGCGGCCAGGTGGGAGAAGGACCTTCCTCCTGTAGTCGCTCTTCGGATGCGGGGGACGGCGGCGAGGGCGTGGTTGGCTGATCGGAGGTGGAGTTTGGGAGCGTAGAAGTTGACTCGGCTGTTGAGGTAGCTCGGGCCTTGGTCGTGTAGGGCTTTGTGTGCGTGGGTGAGGAGGCGGAAGGTGATTCTTTTGTTGACGGGGAGCCAGTGAAGGTCTCGCAGATGTCCGGAGATGTGGCTGGTTCGTGGGATGTCGAGGATGAGTCTGGCTGAGGCGTTCTGGATCCGCTGGAGTCTCTTCTGGAGCTTGGCGGTGGTCCCGGCGTAGAGGGCGTTGCCGTAGTCCAGTCGGCTGGTGACGAGGGCCTGGGTGACGGTCTTCCTGGTCTCGGTGGGGATCCACCAGAAGATCTTCCGTAGCATGCGTAGGATGTTGAAGCATGCCGAGGAGACGTTGTTGACTTGCCTGGTCATGGAGAGGGAGGAGTCCAGGATGAAGCCCAGGTTGCGTGCATGGTCTGTCGGTTTGGGTGCGGTGCCCAGGGCGGGAGGCCACCAGGAGTCGTCCCAGGCGGAGGGAGAGGAGCCCAGGATGAGGACCTCCGTCTTGTCCGAGTTCAGTTTCAGGCGGCTGGTCGTCATCCACTCGGCTACCTCTTTCATCCCTTCGTGCAGGTTGGCTCTGGCGGCGGCGGGGTCGTTGGTCAGGGAGAGGATCAGCTGGGTGTCGTCGGCGTAGGAGATTATGCTGAGGTTGTGTTTGCGTACGATGGCCGCGAGGGGGCTCATGTAGACGTTGAAGAGGGTGGGGCTCAGAGATGATCCTTGGGGGACGCCGCAGATGACTTCGGTGGCCTCTGACTTGTACGGTGGTAGGCGGACTCTCTGTGTTCTCCCGTCGAGGAAGGAGGTGATCCACTCCAGCGCCTTGTCCTGGATTCCGACGTTGCTAAAAGCGCCGTACTAGGGTGCGGTGGCAGACCGTGTCGAATGCCGCGGAGAGGTCTAGGAGGATGAGGGCCGCTGTTTCTCCATTGTCCATCAGGGCTCGGATGTCGTCGGTGGCGGCGATGAGGGCGGTCTCGGTGCTGTGGTTGGCTCGGAAGCCGGACTGTGAGGGGTCGAGGGATCCGTTCGTCTCGAGGAAAGCGGCCATCTGCTTGTTGACGGTCTTCTCGATGACTTTGGCTGGAAACGGGAGGAGCGAGATGGGGCAGTAATTCTTGAGGTCGGTGGGGTCCGCTGTTGGTTTCTTGAGTAGGGCGCTGAGTTCGGCGTGTTTCCAGCTCTCGGGGAAGATGGTGGTGTCGAGGGATGTGTTGATGATGTCTCGCAGGTGGGGTGCGATGACAGCGTCGGCTTTGTTGAAGACGTGGTGAGGGCAGGGGTCGGTCGGTGATCCGGAGTGGATGGAGTTCATCGTGCGGATGGTGTCTTCGGTGCTGATCGGGGTCCAGGCGCGGAGGGTGGTGGTGGGGGGTGGTTGTTCGGTCATGGTGTGCGTTGGTTGGTTGTTGAAGCTGTTGTGTATGTCCGCGATCTTGTTGTGGAAGTATGAAGCCAGGGAGTTGCAGAGGTCTTGCGATGGGGTGATGTCGTTGTTTCCTGCGCTGGGGTTGGAAAGCTCTTTGACGATGTTGAAGAGTTCCTTGCAGTTGTGTGCGTTGTTGTCCAACCGGTCCTTGAATGCTGTTTTCTTGGCGGCACGGATCAGCTGGTGGTGTTTCCGGGTGGCAAGTTTGAAGGTGGTCCTGTTGTCCGGTGTCGGTTCCCTTCTCCAGACTTTCTCGAGGGCTCGGCAGTTCTTCTTGGAGCTCTTGAGTTCGTCGGTGAACCATGGGGCTTTCTTGCTGCCGGGTCTGCTGGGCGGGGTCCTCAGTGGGGCGAGTTCGTCCGCGCAGTTGCTGATCCACTTTGTGAGGTTGTCGGCGGCCTGGCTGGGGTTCGCTGAGCTGGCAGGAGGGTGCTGGCTCAGGGAGGTGGCGAGCTGGTCTGCTGTGATCTTGTTCCAGCTTCTGCGGGCGGTCTGTTGCTGGTGGTGGTGGGTCGTTGTTTTCTTGAAGGTGAAGTGGACGCAGCTGTGGTCCGTCCATTGAAGCTCTGTGGTGTGGCTGAAGTTGATGTCCTTGCTGGATGAGAAGACAGCGTCGAGTGTGTGTCCGGCGAGGTGGGTGGGGGTGGACACCAGTTGCTTGAGTCCCAGGTTGGTGAGGTTGTCGAGCAGGGTGCTGGTGTTGCGGTCGTTGTTGTTCTCCAGATGGAAGTTGAGGTCTCCCAGGAGGATGTAGTCAGCGGAGGGGAGGGCATGTGGGCTGACGAAGTCGGCGATGTCCTCGCTGAATTGTGTGCGTGGTCCAGGGGGTCGGTAGATCAGGGTGCCTCTGAGGGTGGTGTTCGGGTTGGTGTGGATCTGGAAATGCAGGTGTTCGGCGGTGGTCAGGGAGTTGTCGGTGCTGGTCGTGAGACGGATGGTGCTCCTGTGGATGATGGCGATGCCTCCTCCCATCTGGTTGGCGTTTCGGTCCCTCCGGACGATCTTGTAGCCCTCTGGGATGGCGATGGCGATGTCGGGAGCTGAAGAGGCGTTCATCCAGGTCTCTGTGAGGAAGGCAACGTCTGGAGCTGTGGTGTCGAGGAGGTTCCAGAGTTCGATGGCATGTCTGTGGATGGAGCGGGTGTTGAGCAGGATGCACTTGAGGTGGGTACTGCTGGTGTTCGGCTTGGTGGGTGCTGGTGCGAGGCAGGTCCGGATGCAGGTGAACTTGCAGGCGTGGCAGCTGAAGGGTCCGTGGGTACGTCGTGGAGAGGCTTGATGGCATTCTGGGAGTCGGCCGGTGTTGAGAGCGGTGAGGGTGGCGGCGGAGTACGTCAGGCGGGTCGGTCGGGGTCTTCGTGGGCCAGGGGTCCTGGCGCTGGTCGCGATCCGGTCGCGGACGGGCGTAGACGGGCTTACCTTTGGCGCGCCTTCGGCGCACAATCGGCGCGCCCGCTGCGCGTGACCGCTGCGCGTCCGCACGGTCGCCATTTAAGGCGAAGTGCGCGGGTGGGCGGAGCAGCTGGGAGGCGGGAGCGGGGAGGGAACAGAAGAGAAAAAGGGGCGGGGCCAATGTCGGTGGCGGGAAGCGAGAGCGGAGGGCGGCGAGGTAGGCGGCCAATCAGGAAGGAAACTGGACACGGCACAGGGGATACAAAGAAATTAACAGGCACAAATTTAGGGCAAAACAAATAAAAACGGCAAAATACGCGAGCAGACGGCAGAAACAGACAAGCACAAATTACGGGCAAAACGAGGAAAAACAGCAAAATACGCGAGCAGACGGCAGAAACAGACAAGCACAAATTTAGGGCAAAACAAGGAAAAACGGCAAAATACGCGATAGTAGTAGTAGTAGTAGTAGTGATGGACAGAGTATCTGAATTAAACAGAACACTCGTACCCAGTCAACAGATCAGGGCTTGATCCATCACCATTTTTTAGCTCACTGCACCATCCCAGCTCAGAACCTGGCTACATGCAAATTGGTCTGTCCCTGGCCCAGTGCATCATGGGAACAGGGCAGACCACACTACCAAGCCAATTCTTATACTGGAAAGGAAACAAGCTTCCGGGGACCGGTTTCTGGCATTACAGCCATCTTCAGCCCAGCTTGCTTGAATCCTGATGGTGCAGTAAGCAAGGGACTCACATCTGAGTATACCATCCACGCTTATGGTGGACAAAACGATTCAGAAAAGGGGGTGGTGATGGACAGAGTATCTGAATTAAACAGAACACTCGTACCCAGTCAACAGATCAGGGCTTGATCCATCACCGTTTTTTAGCTCACTGCACCATCCTAGCTCAGAACCTGGCTACATGCAAATTAGTCTGTCCCTGGCCCAGTGCATCATGGGAACAGGGCAGACCAAACTACCAAGCCAATTCTTATACTGTTAAGGAAACAAGCTTCCGGGGACCGGTTTCTGGCATTACAGCCGTCTTCGGACCGGCTTGCTTGAATCCTGATGGTGCAGTGAGCAAGGGACTCACATCTGAGTATACCCTTCCACGCTTATGGTGGACAAAACGATTCAGAAAATGGGGTGGTGATGGACAGAGTATCTGAATTAAACAGAACACTCGTACCCAGTCAACAGATCAGGGCTTGATCCATCACCGTTTTTTAGCTCACTGCACCATCCCAGCTCAGAACCTGGCTACATGCAAATTAGTCTGTCCCTGGCCCAGTGCTTCATGGGAACAGGGCAGACCACACTACCAAGCCAATTCTTATACTGGAAAGGAAACAAGCTTCCGGGGACCGGTTTATGGCATTACAGCCGTCTTCGGCCCGGCTTTCTTGTATCCTGATGGTGCAGTGAGCAAGGGACTCACATCTGAGAATACCTTTCCACGCTTATGGTGGACAAAACGATTCAGAAAAGGGGGTGGTGATGGACAGAGTATCTGAATTAAACAGAACACTCGTACCCAGTCAAAAGATGAGGGCTTGATCCATCACCGTTTTTTAGCTCACTGCACCATCCCAGCTCAGAACCTGGCTACATGCAAATTAGTCTGTCCCTGACCCACTGCATCATGGGAACAGGGCAGACCAAACTACCAAGCCAATTCTTATACTAGAAAGGAAACAAGCTTCCGGGGACCGGTTTCTGGCATTACAGCCGTCTTCGGCCCGGCTTGCTTGAATCCTGATGGTGCAGTGAGAAAGGGACTCACATCTGAGTATACCCTTCCACGCTTATGGTGGACAAAACGATTCAGAAAATGGGGTGGTGATGGACAAAGTATCTGAATTAAACGGAACACTAGTACCCAGTCAACAGATCAGGGCTTGATCCATCACTGTTTTTTAGCTCACTGCACCATCCCAGCTCAGAACCTGGCTACATGCAAATTAGTCTGTCCCTGGCCCAGTGCATCATGGTAACAGGGCAGGCCAAACTACCAAGCCAATTCTTATACTGGAAAGGAAACAAGCTTCCGGGGACCGGTTTCTGGCATTACAGCCGTCTTCGGCCCGGCTTGCTTGAATCCTGATGGTGCAGTAAGCAAGGAACTCACATCTGAGTATACCCTTCCACACTTATGGTGGACAAAACGATTCAGAAAATGGGGTGGTGATGGACAGAGTATCTGAATTAAACAGAACACTCGTACCTAGTCAACAGATCAGGGCTTGATCCATCACCGTTTTTTAGCTCACTGCACCATCCCAGCTCAGAACCTGGCTACATGCAAATGAGTCTGTCCCTGGCCCAGTGCATCATGGGAACAGGGCAGACCACACTACCAAGCCAATTCTTATACTGGAAAGGAAACAAGCTTCCGGGGACCGGTTTCTGGTATTACAGCCGTCTTCGGCCCGGCTTGCTTGAATCCTGATGGTGCAGTCAGCAAGGGACTCACATCTGAGTATACCCTTCCACGCTTATGGTGGACAAAACGATTCAGAAAAGGGGGTGGTGATGGACAGAGTATCTGAATGAAACAGAACACTCGTACCCAGTCAACAGATCAGGGCTTGTTCCATCACCATTTTTTAGCTCACTGCACCATATCAGCTTAGAACCTGGCTACATGCAAATTAGTCTGTCCCTGGTCCAGTGCATCATGGGAACAGGGCAGACCAAACTACCAAGCCAATTCTTATACTGGAAAGGAAACAAGCTTCCGGGGACCAGTTTCTGGCATTACAGCCGTCTTCGGCCCGGCTTGCTTGTATCCTGATGGTGCAGTGAGCAAGGGACTCACATCTGAGTATACTTTTCCACGCTTATGGTGGACAAAACGATTCAGAAAAGGGGGTAGTGATGGACAGAGTATCTGAATTAAACAGAACACTCGTACCCAGTCAACAGATCAGGGCTTGATCCATCACCGTTTTTAGCTCACTGCACCATCCCAGCTCAGAACCTGGCTACATGCAAATTAGTCTGTCCCTGGCCCAGTGCATGATGGGAACAGGGCAGACCACACTACCAAGCCAATTCTTATACTGGAAAGGAAAAAAGCTTCCGGGGACCGGTTTCTGGCATTACAGCCATCTTCAGCCCGGCTTGCTTGAATCCTGATGGTGCAGTAAGCAAGGGACTCACATCTGAGTATGCCATCCACACTTATGGTGGACAAAACGATTCAGAAAAGGGGGTGGTGATGGACAGAGTATCTGAATTAAACAGAACACTCGTACCCAGTCAACAGATCAGGGCTTGATCCATCACCGTTTTTTAGCTCACTGCACCATCCCAGCTCAGAACCTGGCTACATGCAAATTAGTCTGTCCCTGGCCCAGAACATCATGGGAACAGGGCAGACCAAACTACCAAGCCAATTCTTATACTGGAAAGGAAACAAGCTTCCGGGGACCAGTTTCTGGCATTACAGCCGTCTTCGGCCCGGCTTGCTTGTATCCTGATGGTGCAGTGAGCAAGGGACTCATATCTGAGTATACTTTTCCACGCTTATGGTGGACAAAACGATTCAGAAAAGGGGGTAGTGATGGACAGAGTATCTGAATTAAACAGAACACTCGTACCCAGTCAACAGATCAGGGCTTGATCCATCACCGTTTTTTAGCTCACTGCACCATCCCAGCTCAGAACCTGGCTACATGCAAATTAGTCTGTCCCTGGCCCAGTGCATCATGGGAACAGGGCAGACCACACTACCAAGCCAATTCTTATACTGGAAAGGAAACAAGCTTCCGGGGACCGGTTTCTGGCATTACAGCCATCTTCAGCCCTTCTTGCTTGAATCCTGATGGTGCAGTAAGCAAGGGACTCACATCTGAGCATACCCTTCCACGCTTATGGTGGACAAAACGATTCAGAAAATGGGGTGGTGATGGACAGAGTATCTGAATTAAAGAGAACACTCGTACCCAGTCAACAGATCAGGGCTTGATCCATCACTGTTTTTTAGCTCACTGCACCATCCCAGCTCAGAACCTGGCTACATGCAAATTAGTCTGTCCCTGGCCCAGAACATCATGGGAACAGGGCAGACCACACTACCAAGCCAATTCTTATACTGGAAAGGAAGCAAGCTTCCGGGGACCAGTTTCTGGCATTACAGCCGTCTTCGGCCCGGCTTTCTTGTATCCTGATGGTGTAGTGAGCAAGGGGCTCACATCTGAGTATACCTTTCCACGCTTATGGTGGACAAAACGATTCAGAAAAGGGGGTGGTGATGGACAGAGTATCTGAATTAAACAGAACACTCATACCCAGTCAACAGATGAGGGCTTGATCCATCACCGTTTTTTAGCTCACTGCACCATCCCAGCTCAGAACCTGGCTACATGCAAAGTAGTCTGTCCCTGGCCCACTGCATCATGGGAACAGGGCAGACCAAACTACCAAGCCAATTCTTATACTAGAAAGGATACAAGCTTCCGGGGACTGGTTTCTGGCATTACAGCCGTCTTCGGCCCGGCTTGCTTGAATCCTGATGGTGCAGTGAGAAAGGGACTCACATCTGAGTATACCCTTCCACGCTTATGGTGGACAAAACGATTCAGAAAATGGGGTGGTGATGGACAAAGTATATGAATTAAACAGAACACTCGTACCCAGTCAACAGATCAGGGCTTGATCCATCACTGTTTTTTAGCTCACTGCACCATCCCAGATCAGAACCTGGCTACATGAAAATTAGTCTGTCCCTGGCCCAGTGCATCATTGGAACAGGGCAGACCAAACTACCAAGCCAATTCTTATACTGGAAAGGAAACAAGCTTCCGGGGACCGGTTTCTGGCATTACAGCCTTCTTCGGCCCGGCTTTCTTGTATCCTGATGGTGCAGTGAGCAAGGGACTCACATCTGAGTATACCTTTCCACGCTTATGGTGGACAAAACGATTCAGAAAAGGGGGTGGTGATGGACAGAGTATCTGAATTAAACAGAACACTCGTACCCAGTCAAAAGATGAGGGCTTGATCCATCACCGTTTTTTAGCTCACTGCACCATCCCAGCTCAGAACCTGGCTACATGCAAATTAGTCTGTCCCTGACCCACTGCATCATGGGAACAGGGCAGACTAAACTACCAAGCCAATTCTTATACTAGAAAGGAAACAAGCTTCCGGGGACCGGTTTCTGGCATTACAGCCGTCTTCGGCACGGCTTGCTTGAATCCTGATGGTGCAGTGAGAAAGGGACTCACATCTGAGTATACCCTTCCACGCTTATGGTGGACAAAACGATTCAGAAAATGGGGTGGTGATGGACAAAGTATCTGAATTAAACGGAAAACTAGTACCCAGTCAACAGATCAGGGCTTGATCCATCACTGTTTTTTAGCTCACTGCACCATCCCAGCTCAGAACCTGGCTACATGCAAATTAGTCTGTCCCTGGCCCAGTGCATCATGGTAACAGGGCAGGCCAAACTACCAAGCCAATTCTTATACTGGAAAGGAAACAAGCTTCCGGGGACCGGTTTCCGGCATTACAGCCGTCTTCGGCCCGGCTTGCTTGAATCCTGATGGTGCAGTAAGCAAGGAACTCACATCTGAGTATACCCTTCCACGCTTATGGTGGACAAAACGATTCAGAAAATGGGGTGGTGATGGACAGAGTATCTGAATTAAACAGAACACTCGTACCTAGTCAACAGATCAGGGCTTGATCCATCACCGTTTTTTAGCTCACTGCACCATCCCAGCTCAGAACCTGGCTACATGCAAATGAGTCTGTCCCTGGCCCAGTGCATCATGGGAACAGGGCAGACCACACTACCAAGCCAATTCTTATACTGGAAAGGAAACAAGCTTCCGGGGACCGGTTTCTGGTATTACAGCCGTCTTCGGCCCGGCTTGCTTGAATCCTGATGGTGCAGTCAGCAAGGGACTCACATCTGAGTATACCCTTCCACGCTTATGGTGGACAAAACGATTCAGAAAAGGGGGTGGTGATGGACAGAGTATCTGAATGAAACAGAACACTCGTACCCAGTCAACAGATCAGGGCTTGTTCCATCACCATTTTTTAGCTCACTGCACCATATCAGCTTAGAACCTGGCTACATGCAAATTAGTCTGTCCCTGGTCCAGTGCATCATGGGAACAGGGCAGACCAAACTACCAAGCCAATTCTTATACTGGAAAGGAAACAAGCTTCCGGGGACCAGTTTCTGACATTACAGCCGTCTTCGGCCCGGCTTGCTTGTATCCTGATGGTGCAGTGAGCAAGGGACTCCCATCTGAGTATACTTTTCCACACTTATGGTGGACAAAACGATTCAGAAAAGGGGGTAGTGATGGACAGAGTATCTGAATTAAACAGAACACTCGTACCCAGTCAACAGATCAGGGCTTGATCCATCACCGTTTTTAGCTCACTGCACCATCCCAGCTCAGAACCTGGCTACATGCAAATTAGTCTGTCCCTGGCCCAGTGCATGATGGGAACAGGGCAGACCACACTACCAAGCCAATTCTTATACTGGAAAGGAAAAAAGCTTCCGGGGACCGGTTTCTGGCATTACAGCCATCTTCAGCCCGGCTTGCTTGAATCCTGATGGTGCAGTAAGCAAGGGACTCACATCTGAGTATGCCATCCACACTTATGGTGGACAAAACGATTCAGAAAAGGGGGTGGTGATGGACAGAGTATCTGAATTAAACAGAACACTCGTACCCAGTCAACAGATCAGGGCTTGATCCATCACCGTTTTTTAGCTCACTGCACCATCCCAGCTCAGAACCTGGCTACATGCAAATTAGTCTGTCCCTGGCCCAGAACATCATGGGAACAGGGCAGACCAAACTACCAAGCCAATTCTTATACTGGAAAGGAAACAAGCTTCCGGGGACCAGTTTCTGGCATTACAGCCGTCTTCGGCCCGGCTTGCTTGTATCCTGATGGTGCAGTGAGCAAGGGACTCATATCTGAGTATACTTTTCCACGCTTATGGTGGACAAAACGATTCAGAAAAGGGGGTAGTGATGGACAGAGTATCTGAATTAAACAGAACACTCGTACCCAGTCAACAGATCAGGGCTTGATCCATCACCGTTTTTTAGCTCACTGCACCATCCCAGATCAGAACCTGGCTACATGAAAATTAGTCTGTCCCTGGCCCAGTGCATCATTGGAACAGGGCAGACCAAACTACCAAGCCAATTCTTATACTGGAAAGGAAACAAGCTTCCGGGGACCGGTTTCTGGCATTACAGCCTTCTTCGGCCCGGCTTTCTTGTATCCTGATGGTGCAGTGAGCAAGGGACTCACATCTGAGTATACCCTTCCACGCTTATGGTGGACAAAACGATTCAGAAAATGGGGTGGTGATGGACAGAGTATCTGAATTAAAGAGAACACTCGTACCCAGTCAACAGATCAGGGCTTGATCCATCACTGTTTTTTAGCTCACTGCACCATCCCAGCTCAGAACCTGGCTACATGCAAATTAGTCTGTCCCTGGCCCAGAACATCATGGGAACAGGGCAGACCACACTACCAAGCCAATTCTTATACTGGAAAGGAAGCAAGCTTCCGGGGACCAGTTTCTGGCATTACAGCCGTCTTCGGCCCGGCTTTCTTGTATCCTGATGGTGTAGTGAGCAAGGGGCTCACATCTGAGTATACCTTTCCACGCTTATGGTGGACAAAACGATTCAGAAAAGGGGGTGGTGATGGACAGAGTATCTGAATTAAACAGAACACTCGTACCCAGTCAACAGATGAGGGCTTGATCCATCACCGTTTTTTAGCTCACTGCACCATCCCAGCTCAGAACCTGGCTACATGCAAAGTAGTCTGTCCCTGGCCCACTGCATCATGGGAACAGGGCAGACCAAACTACAAAGCCAATTCTTATACTAGAAAGGAAACAAGCTTCGGGGGACCGGTTTCTGGCATTACAGCCGTCTTCGGCCCGGCTTGCTTGAATCCTGATGGTGCAGTGAGAAAGGGACTCACATCTGAGTATACCCTTCCACGCTTATGGTGGACAAAACGATTCAGAAAATGGGGTGGTGATGGACAAAGTATATGAATTAAACAGAACACTCGTACCCAGTCAACAGATCAGGGTTTGATCCATCACTGTTTTTTAGCTCACTGCACCATCCCAGATCAGAACCTGGCTACATGAAAATTAGTCTGTCCCTGGCCCAGTGCATCATTGGAACAGGGCAGACCAAACTACCAAGCCAATTCTTATACTGGAAAGGAAACAAGCTTCCGGGGACCGGTTTCTGGCATTACAGCCTTCTTCGGCCCGGCTTTCTTGTATCCTGATGGTGCAGTGAGCAAGGGACTCACATCTGAGTATACCTTTCCACGCTTATGGTGGACAAAACGATTCAGAAAAGGGGGTGGTGATGGACAGAGTATCTGAATTAAACAGAACACTCGTACCCAGTCAAAAGATGAGGGCTTGATCCATCACCGTTTTTTAGCTCACTGCACCATCCCAGCTCAGAACCTGGCTACATGCAAATTAGTCTGTCCCTGACCCACTGCATCATGGGAACAGGGCAGACTAAACTACCAAGCCAATTCTTATACTAGAAAGGAAACAAGCTTCCGGGGACCGGTTTCTGGCATTACAGCCGTCTTCGGCACGGCTTGCTTGAATCCTGATGGTGCAGTGAGAAAGGGACTCACATCTGAGTATACCCTTCCACGCTTATGGTGGACAAAACGATTCAGAAAATGGGGTGGTGATGGACAAAGTATCTGAATTAAACGGAAAACTAGTACCCAGTCAACAGATCAGGGCTTGATCCATCACTGTTTTTTAGCTCACTGCACCATCCCAGCTCAGAACCTGGCTACATGCAAATTAGTCTGTCCCTGGCCCAGTGCATCATGGTAACAGGGCAGGCCAAACTACCAAGCCAATTCTTATACTGGAAAGGAAACAAGCTTCCGGGGACCGGTTTCCGGCATTACAGCCGTCTTCGGCCCGGCTTGCTTGAATCCTGATGGTGCAGTAAGCAAGGAACTCACATCTGAGTATACCCTTCCACGCTTATGGTGGACAAAACGATTCAGAAAATGGGGTGGTGATGGACAGAGTATCTGAATTAAACAGAACACTCGTACCTAGTCAACAGATCAGGGCTTGATCCATCACCGTTTTTTAGCTCACTGCACCATCCCAGCTCAGAACCCGGCTACATGCAAATGAGTCTGTCCCTGGCCCAGTGCATCATGGGAACAGGGCAGACCACACTACCAAGCCAATTCTTATACTGGAAAGGAAACAAGCTTCCGGGGACCGGTTTCTGGTATTACAGCCGTCTTCGGCCCGGCTTGCTTGAATCCTGATGGTGCAGTCAGCAAGGGACTCACATCTGAGTATACCCTTCCACGCTTATGGTGGACAAAACGATTCAGAAAAGGGGGTGGTGATGGACAGAGTATCTGAATGAAACAGAACACTCGTACCCAGTCAACAGATCAGGGCTTGTTCCATCACCATTTTTTAGCTCACTGCACCATATCAGCTTAGAACCTGGCTACATGCAAATTAGTCTGTCCCTGGTCCAGTGCATCATGGGAACAGGGCAGACCAAACTACCAAGCCAATTCTTATACTGGAAAGGAAACAAGCTTCCGGGGACCAGTTTCTGACATTACAGCCGTCTTCGGCCCGGCTTGCTTGTATCCTGATGGTGCAGTGAGCAAGGGACTCCCATCTGAGTATACTTTTCCACGCTTATGGTGGACAAAACGATTCAGAAAAGGGGGTAGTGATGGACAGAGTATCTGAATTAAACAGAACACTCGTACCCAGTCAACAGATCAGGGCTTGATCCATCACCGTTTTTAGCTCACTGCACCATCCCAGCTCAGAACCTGGCTACATGCAAATTAGTCTGTCCCTGGCCCAGTGTATGATGGGAACAGGGCAGACCACACTACCAAGCCAATTCTTATACTGGAAAGGAAAAAAGCTTCCGGGGACCGGTTTCTGGCATTACAGCCATCTTCAGCCCGGCTTGCTTGAATCCTGATGGTGCAGTAAGCAAGGGACTCACATCTGAGTATGCCATCCACACTTATGGTGGACAAAACGATTCAGAAAAGGGGGTGGTGATGGACAGAGTATCTGAATTAAACAGAACACTCGTACCCAGTCAACAGATCAGGGCTTGATCCATCACCGTTTTTTAGCTCACTGCACCATCCCAGCTCAGAACCTGGCTACATGCAAATTAGTCTGTCCCTGGCCCAGAACATCATGGGAACAGGGCAGACCAAACTACCAAGCCAATTCTTATACTGGAAAGGAAACAAGCTTCCGGGGACCAGTTTCTGGCATTACAGCCGTCTTCGGCCCGGCTTGCTTGTATCCTGATGGTGCAGTGAGCAAGGGACTCATATCTGAGTATACTTTTCCACGCTTATGGTGGACAAAACGATTCAGAAAAGGGGGTAGTGATGGACAGAGTATCTGAATTAAACAGAACACTCGTACCCAGTCAACAGATCAGGGCTTGATCCATCACCGTTTTTTAGCTCACTGCACCATCCCAGCTCAGAACCTGGCTACATGCAAATTAGTCTGTCCCTGGCCCAGTGCATCATGGGAACAGGGCAGACCACACTACCAAGCCAATTCTTATACTGGAAAGGAAACAAGCTTCCGGGGACCGGTTTCTGGCATTACAGCCATCTTCAGCCCTTCTTGCTTGAATCCTGATGGTGCAGTAAGCAAGGGACTCACATCTGAGTATACCCTTCCACGCTTATGGTGGACAAAACGATTCAGAAAATGGGGTGGTGATGGACAGAGTATCTGAATTAAAGAGAACACTCGTACCCAGTCAACAGATCAGGGCTTGATCCATCACCGTTTTTTAGCTCACTGCACCATCCCAGCTCAGAACCTGGCTACATGCAAATTAGTCTGTCCCTGGCCCAGAACATCATGGGAACAGGGCTGACCACACTACCAAGCCAATTCTTATACTGGAAAGGAAGGAAGCTTCCGGGGACAAGTTTCTGGCATTACAGCCGTCTTCGGCCCGGCTTTCTTGTATCCTGATGGTGTAGTGAGCAAGGGGCTCACATCTGAGTATACCTTTCCACGCTTATGGTGGACAAAACGATTCAGAAAAGGGGGTGGTGATGGACAGAGTATCTGAATTAAACAGAACACTCGTACCCAGTCAACAGATGAGGGCTTGATCCATCACCGTTTTTTAGCTCACTGCACCATCCCAGCTCAGAACCTGGCTACATGCAAAGTAGTCTGTCCCTGGCCCACTGCATCATGGGAACAGGGCAGACCAAACTACCAAGCCAATTCTTATACTAGAAAGGAAACAAGCTTCCGGGGACCGATTTCTGGCATTACAGCCGTCTTCGGCCCGGCTTGCTTGAATCCTGATGGTGCAGTGAGAAAGGGACTCACATCTGAGTATACCCTTCCACGCTTATGGTGGACAAAACGATTCAGAAAATGGGGTGGTGATGGACAGATTATCTGAATTGAACAGAACACTCGTACCCAGTCAACAGATCAGGGCTTGATCCATCACCGTTTTTTAGCTCACTGCACCATCCTAGCTCAGAACCAGGCTACATGCAAATTAGTCTGTCCCTGGCCCAGTGCATCATGGGAACAGGGCAGACCACACTACCAAGCGAATTCTTATACTGGAAAGGAAACAAGCTTCCGGGGACCGGTTTCTGGCATTACAGCCGTCTTCGGCCCAGCTTGCTTGAATCCTGATGGTGCAGTGAGCAAGGGACTCACATCTGAGTATACCCTTCCACGCTTATGGTGGACAAAATGATTCAGAAAAGGGGGTGGTGATGGACAGATTATCTGAATTGAACAGAACACTCGTATCCAGTCAACAGATCAGGGCTTGATCCATCACCGTTTTTTAGCTCACTGCACCATCCCAGCTCAGAACCTGGCTACATGCAAATTAGTCTGTCCCTGGCCCAGTGCATCATGGGAACAGGGCAGACCACACTACCAAGCCAATTCTTATACTGGAAAGGAAACAAGCTTCTGGGGACCAGTTTCTGGCATTATAGCCGTCTTCAGCCCGGCTTGCTTGAATCCTGATGGTGCAGTGAGAAAGGGACTCACATCTGAGTATACTCTTCCACGCTTATGGTGGACAAAACGATTCAGAAAAGGGGGTAGTGATGGACAGAGTATCTGAATTAAACAGAACACTCGTTCCCAGTCAACAGATCAGGGCTTGATCCATCACCGTTTTTTAGCTTACTGCACCATCCCAGCTCAGGACCTGGCTACATGCAAATTAGTCTGTCCCTGGCCCAGTGCATCATGGGAACAGGGCAGACCAAACTACCAAGCCAATTCTTATACTGGAAAGGAAACAAGCTTCCGGGGACCGGTTTCTGGCATTACAGCCGTCTTCGGCCCGGCTTGCTGGAATCCTGATGGTTCAGAGAGCAAGGGACTCACATCTGAGTATACCCTTCCACGCTTATGGTGGACAAAACGATTCAGAAAAGGGGGTAGTGATGGACAGAGTATCTGAATTAAATAGAACACTCATTCCCAGTCAACAGATCAGGGCTTGATCCATCACCGTTTTTTGGCTCACTGCACCACCCCAGCTCAGAACCTGGCTACATGCAAATTAGTCTGTCCCTGGCCCAGTGCATCATGGGAACAGGGCAGACGAAACTACCAAGCCAATTCTTATACTGGAAAGGAAACAAGCTTCCGGGGACCGGTTTCTGGCATTACAGCCATCTTCAGCCCGGCTTGCTTGAATCCTGATGGTGCAGTAAGCAAGGGACTCACATCTGAGTATACCCTTTCACGCTTATGGTGGACAAAACGATTCAGAAAAGGGGGTGGTGATGGACAGAGTATCTGAATTAAACTGAACACTCGTACCCAGTCAACAGATCAGGGCTTGATCCATCACCGTTTTTTAGCTCACTGCACCATCCTAGCTCAGAACCTGGCTACATGCAAATTAGTCTGTCCCTGGCCCAGTGCATCATGGGAACAGGGCAGGCCAAACTACCAAGCCAATTCTTATACTGGAAAGGAAACAAGCTTCCGGGGACCGGTTTCTGGCATTACAGCCATCTTCGGCCCCGCTTGCTTGAATCCTGATGGTGCAGTGAGCAAGGAACTCACATCTGAGTATACCCTTCCACGCTTATGGTGGACAAAACGATTCAGAAAATGGGGTGGTGATGGACAGATTATCTGAATTAAACAGAACACTCGTACCTAGTCAACAGATCAGGGCTTGATCCATCACCGTTTTTTAGCTCACTGCACCATATCAGCTTAGAACCTGGCTACATGCAAATTAGTCTGTCCCTGGTCCAGTGCATCATGGGAACAGGGCAGACCAAACTACCAAGCCAATTCTTATACTGGAAAGGAAACAAGCTTCCGGGGACCAGTTTCTGGCATTACAGCCGTCTTCGGCCCGGCTTGCTTGTATCCTGATGGTGCAGTGAGCAAGGGACTCATATCTGAGTATACTTTTCCACGCTTATGGTGGAAAAAACGATTCAGAAAAGGGGGTAGTGATGGACAGAGTATCTGAATTAAACAGAACACTCGTACCCAGTCAACAGATCAGGGCTTGATCCATCACCGTTTTTTAGCTCACTGCACCATCCCAGCTCAGAACCTGGCTACATGCAAATTAGTCTGTCCCTGGCCCAGTGCATCATGGGAACAGGGCAGACCACACTACCAAGCCAATTCTTATACTGGAAAGGAAACAAGCTTCCGGGGACCGGTTTCTGGCATTACAGCCATCTTCAGCCCGGCTTGCTTGAATCCTGATGGTGCAGTAAGCAAGGGACTCACATCTGAGTATACCATCCACGCTTATGGTGGACAAAACGATTCAGAAAATGGGGTGGTGATGGACAGAGTATCTGAATTAAACATAACACTCATTCCCAGTCAACAGATCAGGGCTTGATCCATCACCGTTTTTTGGCTCACTGCACCATCCCAGCTCAGAACCTGGCTACATGCAAATTAGTCTGTCCCTGGCCCAGTGCATCATGGGAACAGGGCAAACCAAGCTACCAAGTCAATTCTTATACTGGAAAGGAAACAAGCTTCCGGGAACCGGTTTCTGGCATTACAGCCGTCTTCGGCCCGGCTTGCTTGAATCCTGATGGTGCAGTGAGCAAGGGACTCACATCTGAGTACACTTTTCCACGCTTATGGTGGAAAAAACGATTCAGAAAAGGGGGTAGTGATGGACAGAGTATCTGAATTAAACAGAACACTCGTACCCAGTCAACAGATCAGGGCTTGATCCATCACCGTTTTTTAGCTCACTGCACCATCCCAGCTCAGAACCTGGCTACATGCAAATTAGTCTGTCCCTGGCCCAGTGCATCATGGGAACAGGGCAGACCACACTACCAAGCCAATTCTTATACTGGAAAGGAAACAAGCTTCTGGGGACCAGTTTCTGGCATTATAGCCGTCTTCAGCCCGGCTTGCTTGAATCCTGATGGTGCAGTGAGAAAGGGACTCACATCTGAGTATACTCTTCCACGCTTATGGTGGACAAAACGATTCAGAAAAGGGGGTAGTGATGGACAGAGTATCTGAATTAAACAGAACACTCGTTCCCAGTCAACAGATCAGGGCTTGATCCATCACCGTTTTTTAGCTTACTGCACCATCCCAGCTCAGGACCTGGCTACATGCAAATTAGTCTGTCCCTGGCCCAGTGCATCATGGGAACAGGGCAGACCAAACTACCAAGCCAATTCTTATACTGGAAAGGAAACAAGCTTCCGGGGACCGGTTTCTGGCATTACAGCCGTCTTCGGCCCGGCTTGCTGGAATCCTGATGGTTCAGAGAGCAAGGGACTCACATCTGAGTATACCCTTCCACGCTTATGGTGGACAAAACGATTCAGAAAAGGGGGTAGTGATGGACAGAGTATCTGAATTAAATAGAACACTCATTCCCAGTCAACAGATCAGGGCTTGATCCATCACCGTTTTTTGGCTCACTGCACCACCCCAGCTCAGAACCTGGCTACATGCAAATTAGTCTGTCCCTGGCCCAGTGCATCATGGGAACAGGGCAGACGAAACTACCAAGCCAATTCTTATACTGGAAAGGAAACAAGCTTCCGGGGACCGGTTTCTGGCATTACAGCCATCTTCAGCCCGGCTTGCTTGAATCCTGATGGTGCAGTAAGCAAGGGACTCACATCTGAGTATACCCTTTCACGCTTATGGTGGACAAAACGATTCAGAAAAGGGGGTGGTGATGGACAGAGTATCTGAATTAAACTGAACACTCGTACCCAGTCAACAGATCAGGGCTTGATCCATCACCGTTTTTTAGCTCACTGCACCATCCTAGCTCAGAACCTGGCTACATGCAAATTAGTCTGTCCCTGGCCCAGTGCATCATGGGAACAGGGCAGGCCAAACTACCAAGCCAATTCTTATACTGGAAAGGAAACAAGCTTCCGGGGACCGGTTTCTGGCATTACAGCCATCTTCGGCCCCGCTTGCTTGAATCCTGATGGTGCAGTGAGCAAGGAACTCACATCTGAGTATACCCTTCCACGCTTATGGTGGACAAAACGATTCAGAAAATGGGGTGGTGATGGACAGATTATCTGAATTAAACAGAACACTCGTACCTAGTCAACAGATCAGGGCTTGATCCATCACCGTTTTTTAGCTCACTGCACCATATCAGCTTAGAACCTGGCTACATGCAAATTAGTCTGTCCCTGGTCCAGTGCATCATGGGAACAGGGCAGACCAAACTACCAAGCCAATTCTTATACTGGAAAGGAAACAAGCTTCCGGGGACCAGTTTCTGGCATTACAGCCGTCTTCGGCCCGGCTTGCTTGTATCCTGATGGTGCAGTGAGCAAGGGACTCATATCTGAGTATACTTTTCCACGCTTATGGTGGAAAAAACGATTCAGAAAAGGGGGTAGTGATGGACAGAGTATCTGAATTAAACAGAACACTCGTACCCAGTCAACAGATCAGGGCTTGATCCATCACCGTTTTTTAGCTCACTGCACCATCCCAGCTCAGAACCTGGCTACATGCAAATTAGTCTGTCCCTGGCCCAGTGCATCATGGGAACAGGGCAGACCACACTACCAAGCCAATTCTTATACTGGAAAGGAAACAAGCTTCCGGGGACCGGTTTCTGGCATTACAGCCATCTTCAGCCCGGCTTGCTTGAATCCTGATGGTGCAGTAAGCAAGGGACTCACATCTGAGTATACCATCCACGCTTATGGTGGACAAAACGATTCAGAAAATGGGGTGGTGATGGACAGAGTATCTGAATTAAACATAACACTCATTCCCAGTCAACAGATCAGGGCTTGATCCATCACCGTTTTTTGGCTCACTGCACCATCCCAGCTCAGAACCTGGCTACATGCAAATTAGTCTGTCCCTGGCCCAGTGCATCATGGGAACAGGGCAAACCAAGCTACCAAGTCAATTCTTATACTGGAAAGGAAACAAGCTTCCGGGAACCGGTTTCTGGCATTACAGCCGTCTTCGGCCCGGCTTGCTTGAATCCTGATGGTGCAGTGAGCAAGGGACTCACATCTGAGTACACTTTTCCACGCTTATGGTGGAAAAAACGATTCAGAAAAGGGGGTAGTGATGGACAGAGTATCTGAATTAAACAGAACACTCGTACCCAGTCAACAGATCAGGGCTTGATCCATCACCGTTTTTTAGCTCACTGCACCATCCCAGCTCAGAACCTGGCTACATGCAAATTAGTCTGTCCCTGGCCCAGTGCATCATGGGAACAGGGCAGACCACACTACCAAGCCAATTCTTATACTGGAAAGGAAACAAGCTTCCGGGGACCGGTTTCTGGCATTACAGCCATCTTCAGCCCGGCTTGCTTGAATCCTGATGGTGCAGTAAGCAAGGGACTCACATCTGAGTATACCATCCACGCTTATGGTGGACAAAACGATTCAGAAAATGGGGTGGTGATGGACAGAGTATCTGAATTAAACATAACACTCATTCCCAGTCAACAGATCAGGGCTTGATCCATCACCGTTTTTTGGCTCACTGCACCATCCTAGCTCAGAACCTGGCTACATGCAAATTAGTCTGTCCCTGGCCCAGTGCATCATGGGAACAGGGCAGACCAAACTACTAAGCAATTCTTATACTGTTAAGGAAACAAGCTTCCGGGGACCGTTTTCTGGCATTACAGCCGTCTTTGGACCGGCTTGCTTGAATCCTGATGGTGCAGTGAGCAAGGGACTCACATCTGAGTATACCCTTCCACGCTTATGGTGGACAAAACGATTCAGAAAATGGGGTGGTGATGGACAGAGTATCTGAATTAAACAGAACACTCGTACCCAGTCAACAGATCAGGGCTTGATCCATCACCGTTTTTTTGCTCACTGCACCATCCCAGCTCAGAACCTGGCTACATGCAAATTAGTCTGTCCCTGGCCCAGTGCATCATGGGAACAGGGCAGACCACAC